>NW_026535795.1:1715000-4411666 GCF_028551555.1 Melozone crissalis
TCTGTCACTCAGCTGCTGGACACAGCAGTGGCCAAGTGTCTTTCTGGTGACCCTTTACTTACGTATTTCTAAAACAATACTCGGGCAGCTTTGCTAAAGATTTATTTTACAGATTAGGGATATTCAGCCCCTGAATAAATGAGCAAGCCCAGGTCAGGGCGACACTAAGCAGGCAAAGAGCTGGCCCAGAAGCTGAGGAGGGGGAATTTGCACTCAAGACTGGTATGAAGGATTCTTTGTTCAAAAAGCACCCTGAGATCTCCTGTACTCTTTGCTTTTTTTCCCCTGGAACTATGAATTTTGCTGTTCCTTTGGAAAATGGGGTTTCATATTGAAATCCTACAGAGTATTTTACAAAGAAATGCAAGAAAAGCCTTTTGTTGGAAAGAAATTTTAGAATTTAAGCTTCAAAACTTTGGAAAATATGAAAGAGTATGGGAGTTATTTGTTCTCTAGTGGTCCATCAGCTGAATTTCTAAAGGTCTAATGTGGAAAAAAGTGTGATAAATCGGTGCATTTGTGTTCAGTGCTGCTCTGGAGGAGGAGAGGAACAGGCTGTACTGTAGAAGTTCAAATGGAAAATTATTGCCTATGCAAGAGGGGTCTGTAATTATCAGGAAAGTATGAAATCTTGTGAAAATAAATTGCAGTAGATACATACGTAGATCACAACATTTTTCTGCAGCATCAGCCACTGAAGTTCACATCTCCTGGTTTCATTTTGAATTTGAAGTTTGAATCATTCCAAAACTGCAGGGCCAAACTCTTTTGAAATTTCCAAATTTCATCTGCTTTTGATACAAAACTCTCAACCATAAATTGACTTCACACTTCGTAATGAAACTCCAGACTCAGTGAATATTTGTGCTTTTTGTTTTATTGTAAAAGTTTGCCTTCCTGTATGAAAGTAGTGCTTTTGCCCCTAAGGCTGAACTCGCATGAACCCAATTGAACAAACTTGCTTTAAATAACATTTCAGTATTCTCTGAGTGCTGCTACAAAGGAAATTGTGTGGTGAGTAGTAGGCTCTGAATGCCCTAAAAGAGAAGAATGCACATAAACAGGCAGGCACAGACATCTTTGCTATTGTAGTTGGCATTTTCATGGAGAATCTGAGCCCATGCATCTCTTTTCCACCAGAAAATTGCCTGTTTGGCAGTGCTTTGAATGGTACAGCTCCAGTGGAACATGAGAATGAAGCAAGCTGCCAGTCAACCACTTTTTAATGTCTCTGTCACCCCAGTTGCCTTCACATTAAAAATTTGTTTATTTTCCATTGAAACTGACCATCAGTTCCAATACTGCATCTTTGGAGTTGTTCCCCAAATTGTTCTTTTAGGCAAGAAATCTAATAACAAATGTGGAAAATCAAGTGTGAACGGCCTCCTTCCCTAGGCTGTCTTATTGAAATAACATTTCATGCAAATAATCTCATTAGTGTAAAGATTTTGTTCCCTAGTTCCTACCGGTATCTGAAGTTCACATGATTGAGCTGTGAGCTGCTGTGGAAGACAGGGGGATTTGCAAGGATGACCATCACAGGATCCTGCATTAAACAGGCAGAAAGCTGCAAACCCACACCCTTGGAGACTGCTCCTGTCTCCCAGGGTGTGCCCCGTGTGGGGAATCAGAGCCCAGCCTTGGAGCCAGCCTGGCATTTGTCAAACCTTTCACAAGGTGGGGAGGGAAAAAAAAAGGTGGATTTAATGATAAATAATAATGCACTGTCTCCGACATTAAAGGACATCATTGGCTCTCTTCTCCATGGTGTAAATCAAGGTAATGTGTGAATCCTTTAAAAGTAACATGGAATTTAAAATGGAAAATATGAGAAGCAAGTAGAATTACTGCTAAAATCATCCGTTTATTATCTAGGTGTGCTTAATAGCCTGCTAGCTGATGAAAAATCATTTGCTAACCCCAAGGAATGGTTCATTTTCCAACTCAATCATTCAGCCATGCATTGGCCAGAGCTTTTAAAAAATATACCTTGTATTACTTCTTTTGTCAATGTCTGGAGATAATTTATAACAGCAATAACTTCCATTAACACACCTACTAAGCAGTTTCCTTAGAACAGGTAAGATTTGCAGTGGACTGGAGATGTTTTAATAGCAAACCAATTATCCACCAATGATTCCAATGGTTTAAAGTGGGTTTTGGTTGGAATTCATTGATACAGCAATTAATAGACTCAGTTGTTCTGTGGTAATCAAGATCCTGGGTATGGATTGGCAGGTTTGTTTCTGATGTACCTTAGGGTAAACCTGCATTGCTCTGACAGTGCACTCACAGCCCTGAATAGAACAGCAGAAAAGGGGTTTTAACATGATGAGACTGTTTCCCACTTGCCTCATTAATAGGAATTTGGTGTTTCTGCAATAGATTTTTTTCCCAGGCCCTTCCAAACTCTTACCAGAACAGCCTCTTCCAGTTGTTCCCACAGCCCCTGAGCCCTGGAGCAGGCCCTGCTGCTGCCCCACACTCAGGGTGTTCTAACCCACTTACACGTCAGCCTCTCTCATCTCTTGTGGCAAGGTGTAACTGGCACTCTCCTGGAAAAAGAAACCCGGGGTTTATTTTCTCCCTCTACCTGGGGGGAGGTGTTTAGGGCAATGGGGTGACAATACACCTGGTTACAGCAAACCTGCTGCCAACGGGAGCGCTCCAGTGCATGTGTCCTCTCCTCTTCCTCCTTGGCCACAACACCCACACTGTGCTCCCAGCACCCAGACAGTTTGCGTTAGTACAAAAGGGAAATTCAGTTTAACTATCTGGTTTACCATTTTGTCAGGTGAGCACCAGCACCAAGCAGAGGAAGGAACAGGAACATGTGTGGAGCAGATCAGAGGACATGGAAAACTTCTTGTGGTGTCAATTAGCCATTGGATTTGCTCAGCTGGGTACTAAACAAATGAACCCTCTGTAGCTTAGATTTAAAGAGGGGAGGTGCTCCAAGAATGCCCTTAGCAAAGAAACTGCCTTTTATAGATGTAAGGGTTCCTACATGGTGCTTTTACAGGATATTACAGCTTGAAGTTTAACAAGATAGTTTCAAATTCTGAATATTTTCTTTTGTTCCTTTGATACCAGAAGTCTTATTAGTGGGGGGAAAAAAAGATACAAGAAAAATAGAAGCTAAACCTTGAGCATCCGAAATCAGCTTTAAGAAGGTATTTTTCTTACTCCTTTGGATAAGTTCATGTGTTTTATCACTTGAATCCAAGTCAAAGATGCTTTTGGAAATCTGTGGGATTTGTGCAGAGCAGGGAGTGTGTGCTCTGGCTATTGATGCTGCTGTCCCACAGGTTTGCTGTGCACTGTTGTTGTGCTTAGTGGAGAAAGCCCTACATTAAGTCATGTGTGCTCTGAGGGCTTCAGGGATCATAGAGGGTTTTTTTCAGTTTCTTGAACATGATTAGATTTTTTGTAATTTGCATTTTTAGCCACTAAACAGTGATACATTATATTTAGAAAATGAGATGCTCTGAGTGTTAGCAAGATGTGACAGTGACAAATCTTACAAAGCCTAATACTGAAACCCATCACAGTTCAAGTCCCACTTGCTGTATTAGACCTCAGTCTATGGTTTGGGAGAGGGAAGGTTCTGGTTATCAAGTCATCACTGTTCAAATGCCAGATTTTTTCTCAATTTAAAAACAATGTGCAATTGTGAAAGCTGTGTTTAGTGGTTATGATGCCTTTAAAAATAAAGTACAAAGATAAAGTCACTTCCCCAAAGGTCACAAATAAGTCACAGATTTGCAATTTTACAGTGTGTCCTACATATATTCTGTGCTTATGGAGTCTGCACAAATGTACACCTAATAAGGGGAAAAATATATCCTGAGCTCCCTGAGTTGGTACCAGCAGTGTTAAGTGTCTGTCAGAGTTTCTATTGTGATCACCCTTTCAGGGATTTATCACTCAGCTCTAATACCTGGCTCCAGGCTAAAAATTGGCATGCAAGAAAGCAGATTTGGTTTAAAGATATATTGAAGCTGCAGAAATGGGGAAAGTCACTCTCTGCCTTCCCCGGTCTGTTTTCAACAGTGTGTCTGAGGGAGAGCCTGGGGATTTGAGGCTCTCTGCAATACCTGGGGGAAGGGCTCAGGATCGCAGCTCCTGCTGCAGGAGATGCTGATTTCCAGTGCCAGCCCTGGGGCTGCCCTGTGCTGCTGGAGGGTTTAGGGGCAAACATCACCTCACACATGCTTGGGAAGCATTGCTGTTGTTGCAGAATCGTTCATTTTGGGTTGGAAATCTCACCAGGCCTTCAACCTGATCCGGGTCCAGGACCTATTCGTCTAATAACTGATAAATTTCTCTGGGTTTTGAAGTGAAAATTAAAAAAAAAAAACAAAACCCTAATATAATATACTATAACATCTGCACTGGAGGTAAAATAGGATATGTTCTACAAAGCAGAAACTGTTTGCTGATGTCTTTTGGGGTAGTACAGCCACTGCTTGTCCCTCATGCAAGAAGGCTCACAAGATAACAGCAGAGGCACTTGGTATCTGGTCATCTGAAACTGCATTTCCTCTTGTTCCTTCCTTTACACCGAGCTTTTGGCCTGACACTTTTTCTCTTCAATTCCCCTCTCATAAGTCCCTCACCACTCTTTTTTCATTCCTATTTTATTCTGCCCAAAGTTCAGTAACATTTTTGGTGAGAGCAAAGAAAAAAAATCTTTGCACTAAAGACTTTATAATCTTTGGGTTAAACCCTGTAGAGCTCCCACTCTGACTGACATTTGAGATCACAATGAGTGTGCAGGAGCTCCTCGTTCCCAGTTTTTCAGTCAGTATTCAGTGGGCTGAAGGCTCATAGAAATATACATTGATATGTTAGAGACTGTATTGTGCAGTCTAATTGATCATCCATAAATTGTAAGAGGACTACAAGCATCATTTAAAGAAAAAACAACAAGAAACCAGGAAGCACCAAATGTTTCCATGTTCAAAGTCTGGGCTTTGCTGCTGCCAGCTGAACAAACGTGCAGTTAAAGCTGTGATGTCCCAGCCTACCTCTGCAATCCTCCCAGGCACGGGAGAACAGATTGAGAGCGGGGTGGGAGCACGTGAGCTCAGCATGCTTTGGATTTTAAGGAGGGATGGGGTTGCAGACCTTTCACATTGTTCTGACCTCCCAGTTTTTGTGTGAGCTGTGCTTCCATGTGGTTACCCCATGCTCTGGTGTGTGATAATCAGGGAACAGCCTGGTGGTGCAGTCAGTGCTCCAGTCTCTCATCGTGGGTGTGCTATCTGCAGGCATTTGGAATTGACTCAGAACTATTCCAACACATTCTATACCAAACTCATTGATCTTTTGTTTGGAAAATAAAGCAAAATTATGCATTTGTTTTGTGCTGTTCGTTCCGTATTTTTTTAATAAAAACCAGAGTAAAATATGGTAAATTTGTATATTGTAACTGCTGGAAAGATTTTGGAGTCTTTGTGTACTGCAGATATTTTGGTGTTAGTTGACAGTATTGGATGGAGGCAGCACAGACGTATCTGCTTTGTTAAAGCCGGGATTTCTACCAGCCAGGGTTTCTACCTTTTGTCTCCAGCAATCTCTCAAGGCTGTGTTTCAGACTACACATTTTTCTAAGAGGAAACAAAGCAGATAGCATCCTTTAGCAGGCGTAAGTCCAACAAATGTCAAATTCTGAACAACATTACTTTGTGTCTCTATTTAACATTAAAGCTGATGGCTTTTTGACAGGTTTATAGCTGACAACTTCCATAGCCAGTCATGCAGTTTGAGCTAATTTGATGAATCAACTTGATGTTCTATAGTCCCAGTTGGCTTCAATAGCGTATGTGCTCAATTTTCTGCTGGAGGTCAAAAATAAGCTTTGAAATTTGGCTAATCCCATCACATCCGCAGAACATGTCTGGTGGAATAATCTTTGGACATGAAGCCTTGACTAATGCCAGAAATGGAAAAGAAAACTCAGTAATTTCATTAGAGCCATCAATCCTGAGTCGTGTAGGCACAGCAATCAGGGGTCTCATGTCCAGCAATTTACTTGGGAGCTTTCAAATGCTTTCGTGGTCAGGGTAGGAGGAGGAACATTCCTCAAGCCTGGGTCTTGTTCTAGAGGAAAATGGGCCTTATTGTTAAAGTACATTTAGAACAAATGCTAACTGAATGAGAGAATGCCAGGATTTTCTAATTATGTCTCCTTAGAAGATGGGCTCTGCCATGGCAGTGGTAGATGTTAAAATGCCCTGGACTGGGCTGGGTTTAAGGCTGGAATTTTCATGGTAAAGTCATTACCAGTCATGAGATTTAAAGTGTCTCAGATAACCTAGCAGCAGTAAATGCACTGAAAACTTGAACACAAGATTTGACAGATTTCCCCAACCAAGGTATTTGGTCCTTATCCATTTTTAACAGGTTTTAGGCATAGAAATTTCAAACTAACTTGAAGCTTGCACTTTTGGGCATTAACATGGCTCCAAAGTGGAAACTAAAAGCTTCAGCTTTCACAGTGGCTTGGCATTGAAAAGGCACAGAAATAACTGCTGCCATGTTCTGTCATGCTGTGGTAAAACAGCTGTAGTCCAGGAAGGTTCCAGTGCTATTCTCCTTGATTGTCCAAGGTTTTCTTAAATTTAAGATTTTCTTAAATGCAATGGCAGTTTGTTGGCTTTTTCTGCCTGGGGGCGTTCTAGAAGTCATTCCCTCAACGTGAATACCTGATGTGTGTTTTGAGGCTTTGGGTCATGTGCAGGTTTTGGTGTGCACATCAGAATTGAATTGGCAGTGGCTGGAGCAGAGAGCAGGGCTGAGGATGGAGGCCTGCAGGGCTGTCCTGATACAAGGATTCTGTCTCTGGCAGAGACACCCACTCTGCACCTCTGCTTTTAGTTCAATGTGTCTTGTTGTGATGAGAAGGAGCAAAGTTTGGACACCCATTCCTGTTCCACTCCTTCCTGGGGAGGCGCGCGCACACACACACACACACACACACACACACACACACACACGTGTTTGTGTGTATTTGTTGAATGCAGGAGCCACCAGCACAGGAAAAAGGCATTTTCCTGCCTGGAGAGCTGATTCCATTGCTGCTCCTGCTCCGTGCCCTGTCCGCAGCAGCACGTTCCCATCACTGAGCCCCTTCACCTCCCTCCTTCACTCGCTGCCTGACACACACAAGATCCAGCTGAGATGAGTCATGGTCATGGAGCTGTGTTTATTAGCAGGATGTACTGAATCACCAGATTGGATGCAAGAAAAGTCTCAAATACATCTATAGATACACTGCATATGTGTGTGTGTACGTACTTTTGTATTCTATTTCCAGGGATTAGAGCTGAACTATTACTGGCACTAAATTAGGCAGCAAGCAGATCTAGGTCTGCTTCTCTTTCTTTTTTTTTTTCTCTCTGAGTAGTAATTCACATTACATCAAAGGAGTGGATTTTTAAGGAACACTTTTGATTCTTAACTTGAATTTGTAACAATTTAGATGATTTACAATGGAAGAGTCATTTGATAAGGAATGACACAGAGTCTGAGCATTTGTATGAATACCAAACAATTGTAATGAAACCTGGAGATTGGACTTTTCTCTATCAACATTGCAGAACATTTAATTCCCTTTTTCAAACTGCCTTCTTCTTGGTGTACATAAATATGTAATATTAACCTGGGTTCACCTTTGCCTGGTAGTAACAAATTGTTCTCTGTGTATCCACAACTGATGTTCCTGCGGTCAGCCTGTTTTCCTGAAGTTTACCAGTGTGCTATTTCCACTGGCTCTTTTCGATTTGGGCATTTAATGAGAAGAAACAGCTAAAATAGGCTGCACTAGATTGTCTGGAGGAGCAGCACCGTGGCTGACTGCAGAGCTGGGGCTGGATTGCGTCAGCAGGGCTTTGTGGGGCCAGCTCAGCATCCTTTCTTTGCCTCTCCAGTCTGACACTGCACTGATGGGCACGGTGCCAGCCGGTAGCAAACTGGGCCCTGAGTTCTCCTCCTCCTTCTTATGGAATCAGCAGCTGTTTGTGTTGTCAGTTTGGGAACTTGGGTGGCTGTCCTGGCTGGGCCTGGAGCCTTCAGGAATACTGGCCCAAAAGCTTTAAAAAATAAAGGAAATCAAGGGGGTTGCTCTCAGTGATGTGTCCCTTCATGCATTAAGTGATGTGTTTAGCAGTGCTTTAACACCTTATTTATGATAAGAGAAGAAAATGACATTCTAGCACAAAAATCCCCTGGACTTTAATTGGCCCAGACTCAAGGGGCTTTTGTGGCTCCATTTTAATTTAAACTTTTCTATGTATTAGTTTTTGGGAAGTTTGAGACCTGCTTACCAGGTAACCTGATCAACACTGACTCACCACACCCTTCAACAAAAAGAAAACCAAACTGAGACAGGGAGGTGGGGAAAAGCTTTCAGTGTTAATATATTTACGTTACTTATGACATTTCCTTCCAGAAAATAGCTATTTGTTTTCTGTGCTTTGCTAAAAAATCTGCATGTCCGCATGATCACCCTGGTGTTTCTGGGCTTCCAGGGGCCTGAGGAGCTGGGAATGCTCTGGGGCTTGCCAGTGGTGCTGGGTTGAGGGTCTGAAGTTTGCTGTGGAGAGCTCACAGGTTCCTGCGTTGTGGAGTGCATGTACAGGGAGGCAGGGGAAGCAGAGAGGAGAAGGACACACAGCTGAGAAGAGAAAGAGGTACAACTGTGTGTCCAAAGTCTACTACAGGGCTGGACATGTGATGAAAGGAGAAAGAACTTTGCTGTAGCAGAAGGTCCCTTCCTCGCCTGTGTTTTGATGTATCTACAGTGCTTTGTCTGCTTACATGTTCATAAAACATTATGCATTTGAAAATAGCAGCTTTCCCAGTGCCATATGCTGAGAAATCTTAAGTACAGTCTTAAAAATCATGAGTGGCTTAGGGACTTAATATTTTTTTTTAATAACACATATTGAATTCTTACAGTTTGCTTTCTACTTTTAGAGCTGGTATGTTCTTGATTTCAGGCTTTTCCCTGTGACCATAAAAGCTGCATGTTTTCTTTTGGTTGTTTTTGTTTTAAATGAAATATGAGAGGCTCACAAAGCTACAGGACTGGAAGAAACAAGCTTTAAAGACAAGTACTAACTATCCTGAGACCAGCGATAAAAGAAGGAGAATTGGCTCCACTGAAAAATGGTCCTGATTTCACACCCAGCCCCATCCCAGTTCCACAGCTGATTTATGTGCAGCTACCAGGGCTGTGCACACTGGGACCAGGGGAATTCCATGGGCAAGTGGCCGAGCAGAAATACCTGGGGACAGTTATCCCTTTTCCCCAGGCACATTTGGGATGTGCGTGTTTCCATGTATTTGCACATTTGTCCCATAGTAGTTGGCCAAATATTTGTTCCCTAGCAGCTCCTGTTGCTATATTGTCAAATTCCTTGCTAGGCTGCTTTGGCATTTATATTCCATACATTTATGATTTGAAAGGAACCATAATGCAAATATTTTATGAACATATATCCTCTCCACAGATCCTATTTTTCAGTTCTCAGTTGCAGGTGTTCTAAAGGAGGAGTCAGTGGTTATCCAGGAATTTGGGATCGACAGATCCTGTTCAATAATCTTCTGGTGAGTGCTCAGAAATAAAGGATTCAAGGATTACTGGGTTTTTATCCACTAATTCACTTCTCCTGCTCAGAAATGTAGGCAGGAATCTTTGGTGACCTAAATCTGCCCAGAGTACAACCTAAAGATTTGGGTTTACAGCAGAGTTTTCCTCCCTGACTAACCTCAAACATCTCATACAATTGCAACGTAGGAACTCAAATCTATGATCAAACAAACATCATTTTTCTGTTTGCACCACCATATGAGTATGTTTTTCTTTTCTAAACCAAAAAGGAAAACAATTTTAAAACCTTTCTGACTTAGAGAAGCTGAAGGTGTTATGGAGAGCTGCATTCAGGCATTGAAGGACAAAAGCTGAGCTCAAGTCCTTGAAACCCCCATATGGTAATTCTTAAGTTTCCTTTTTGCATATGTAACTAACAGATGCTGCAGTGCCTTCGGATTCCTGCCATACCTTCCAAAATACGCACAATATATGCAGCCATTGGAGGTCTGGAGATTGTATCTGTCAGGGCTGGCTGCACGTGCAAGAAACATGATGGTAAAATATGTGGCAAGCATGGGAACTGCATGGACAAGGAGCTCTGTGCTTGAACCCTGCAAAGACAGCGCCCAGCTGAAGGGTGATGCATTCAGGGAACTCTGTCTTGCCCCAAGAAAATCAGGTGTCACCAGTGCATCACACACCATTCTTGCTGCATTTTGTCTGAACTGCTTCTGATTGGATCTCAAAGTGTCTCCTACAGTACAAAGATGACAAAATGACCTTGAGGCCACAGAGCAGGTCAGGGTCTCCTTGGGGTGCATTTGACCCAAGTGTTTTGATATGGTGGCACTGATACCTTCTACACACAAAATATTCCCAGGGATATCTAGTTTGACCACACAATATGGCTTGGTTGCCAGTTTGATTAAGAATTTGTCCTGTGGCCCCACCCCAGCTGGGATCACAAATGTCTCTGTGGCAAATATGTGACAGTTGGTTATGTGTTGAGGGAGTGTTTGAAGTGTTAACACCAGTCTTCTGTACTTGCTTGGCTTTAACTTTTTAAATCACAGAAAAGTTCTTATCCACATCCTGTTGTTCCTCTGTGGATCTCTACCTGCTGTGTCTACCTTGCCATGCCAGAGGAGAGGCATTGTCTGCTCTCACAGCTCTGAGCTGCTTCCCACTGAGCAGGAATTCACAGGCTTTCCAACTTCTGCAGAATTTCTGAGATGCAAAACTTTGTCTTTCCCCTCCTCTCTCTCACTCCCAGGGTGTGAGAGGCTGCAGAGCCTCTCCTCACACACCCTGAGCCCCAAAGCCAGGTTTGGGGCCCAGGGACCAGACACTTCCTTGTGTCACATCTATCCATGACTGCTAGCGGGCCAGACAGATACAGATTTCTGAAGACTAAATTAAACTCAATTTTCTGAGTCAGAAAAACATGTTTGTTTCTTAGTTACTGTATGATGTGCTTCTCTGTTGACTTGAAATGTATTCTGTAATCCCATGCATATGTGATTTCTTTCTTGGTACTCCAGAGTGCACTCTATAGATAACACTTTCATGGTATTTTAAATTCCTATATCTTGACTGTTTTCAGAGAAATGAATATGATTTAACCTTCTTTAGAGCAAGGATAAACTTTGAAATGAAAACTAACATATGGTCTGCATGCTATTTTTATAACTTTATTTTATAATTTCTGAGCTGATTTAGAGAGCTGATTATTATTTAACAAGTGAAGCAGGCTGTCAGTGTGACGGCTGCAGCGCTGCCGTGGATTAGCCCCCAGCTCTCCCAAAGCCAGCTGGAGGGGAGCCCTGCAGGACAGGGCTGGAGGTCCCTGCTGAGGCCACAGGCAGAGCTGCTTGGGGACAGCTCCCTGCTCGGCCCTGGAGTGGCTGGCTGCAGCCAGAGCCTGTTAGTCTGTCACTTCTCCTCACACCCCATTCACTCACACGGGCTTTTTGTTAAATACACTGCCTGTCACACTGCATTATATTTCTTCATGATCCACTGCATTTGCGGTGGGTTTCCTTGAGGAGATCCTCCATACTCCACCAAGGAAGCCCTTTCCCTCCCCTCCTTCCCTCCCCTCTTCCCAGGCATGCCTTTTCTGCATGTGCTCCATCCCCAGATGCCAACCCTGGCATTGTCCAGGAGGTCCCCAAACCACAGCTGGCTTCCCTGGGCTAAGGGACATATGAAATCCACTCCTAAATCATCCCAAAGCTATTCTGGTAGGAATTCAGCTGCTTCCCTGGGATTCTGCAAAGTATAAAGAGCAAGGATCCAGAAATAAAAAGCCATAAAGGAGCCTTCCACCTTGGAGCAGGCAGTGGGTACTGTGCAGCCATTGGCCTGGCTAATCTGTCAGGGGAAGCAGGGCTGGATAAATGTGGATGGCTGTCAAAACATGTGAGGAATCCATTTGCACATTACTATGGAAATTTTTTCTCAAACAAAAACTTCAAGTACAGATGTCTAAGTGTTGCAGGCCCTGCTATTTCATCTTTTGTGTGATGTTGTCTCTATTCCCAGTAGACTCCAAGACTACACCTCAACTTTACTGCTCCTGCATACAAATATTTGCCTGAAATATATAGTACATTGTAAGGTCACTTGCAAGTACGCCTGGAAAAATCAGACAGAAATACTGAACAAGTTTTCACAATTGAAATTAAGTAGGTCAAGAATCCATCCAGCTTGTCTGGTAATGTGCTCCTCACGCTAATGAGATCTGGAGAGAAGAACCCCATGTGTGAGGTTGCCAAGGTGAGCAAACCTCCTCATTACAAACCCAGCAACTGCAGTAGCAGAGCCTGAGTTTTGTTTTATCTTTCCCCAACAAGGCACTCTAAAAACGCCTTACCCTGCCTACGAAACTTTCTGCAATAGGTAGAAGTATTAACTTTTGTAATTAACTTCTCTGATGATTACAGAATGTATTCCTTCATCTTAATGGGTGGGATGACCAGGCAAATAAACTTAGGTACTTACCTTTCGTTTGTATCTTCACATAGATAAGAAAGATGTATGAAGTGATTAGAGAATGCAGGATATGATGTTTATCCCATTGCTGATTATTCCATAGGTGAGTTAAGACCTCATTAAGACTTTGGTGTCAGGTCTAGTGCTGACTTGCATGTTGGATAAAATCATTTCCCATGGAATATGGGTTTTATGAATCATGAAGATATAAACCCCGCCATGGAATAGGTATTATAGAAAAGCAGTAATACATAGTCATAAGGATATATAATTATATGTATGTGTGGGTATATATATAATGTTTAGTCTAGACATCGGTATAATTATGCACAATAAGATGTGACATCTGAGATTCATGTGTGTTATAAATCTTTTTGAAAAGGGAAATGGTTAAGTCTGGGAAAATATTAATTTTTCCCAGCATTGCTCTGCCTCAATGCCTTTTTATATCTGAGTTCTGAAAAGAAGACAAGGCAAATCATTTATTCTTGAGCCATTTTCGTTTAGTGTCCATCTTCTCATGTGGTCCAAAGGCCGCCAGTTTGCTCTCTAATGTGCAGATGAAGCCAACTCCTTTGTTGTCCTCCATCAGAAGGCAGAGAGCTTGAGGCTGCAGGGCTGAAAGCCGTGGCTGCTTGGTCTGAAAATAGAGCTGGCCACTACAAGCAGAATCTGTTTCCTAATGGAACTTGTTGGCTTGCTTGGAGAGGCAGGACAGGACATGACAAGAACAGAAATGTTAAAGTTATCTCTCAAATATTCACATTTGGCTGGGAAATGAAGGGCCAGATTTCAAAACCTGGCCAGCATCTTTATGCCCATAATTTGCTTGGAGAATATGAGTGGAATTAATTGGGGATGGAATTGAAGTTATTTATTTGTCTTAAGAACTTAATTTTGGGGAAAGAAAACAGACATTTTAGTATTTAATATGTGCTCTCAGTTCGGTTCAAGAACTGAACCTGCAGGGCTGCAAAAGCTGGAAAGGCCAAGATAAGGGGACCATGAAAATGTTGCTCCAAATAAAAGTGTTCAAGGTTAACAAATTGCAAGACATCTTGAACAATTTAGCCAGCAGATTGCCTGTTCACAACTGTATTTTCTGCTTTGCTGCATTTAACTTGGTTTGACTGGTGTTGAAGGTTCAAACCAGTTGGGGACCACACACAGCTTTATATAATTAAACATTAAACTGGTTAGTGGGGTTAAAACTGTTAAATATCCCAAACTTGCAGGGCATTCATTGAGCAGCGTGTTTATCTCATTTGGCATGTTATTTTAAATATACCTAAGAAAACAGCAAATGCAAAATGCCACGGGTGACAGAGGCACTGCAGAGAATAAGCAGAGGACACAGAGCTGGGGCACTGCAAGTTTGCATCTCTGCAAACAAGGCAGGGAGATTCACAGGCCACGTCAACTCTCAGATGCATTCAGCAAATTCTTCTGACAACAGTGCAGGAGGAGGCAAGTGCTTTGTTGTGCATCCTCCTAGAAATATTACAGATTGCAGAGCAAAGAAAACACACAGGGCGGTCAATATTTTTCTTGAATTTACTCCGAGTGGTGGAAGCTCTGCCCAGAGTATTCCATTTATGTTTGGAGCTCTGCACTCTATCATTGTGCTGCTCTGTAAAGTAAATTTATTCCTGAAAAAGAATAAAAGGCTTTCCTTGTAGCATATAGTGATGCCAGGAAGGTCTGAGGGATTCACTGACCTTTTCTTTTTTTAAAAATTTGATGTGCAACCCAGAAAATAAAATAATCGGTTCATTTCCAAGCTTTATTGCAATTTTAAAGTTTGAGTTTTTTAATTTGTTTGATTTCAAAGTCCTCTGCTCACTTGCAGATGAAAAGTTTAATTTGAAAAATAGAGGAAAACAGTTTTTACTTGATAGGACTTGAGGGCCTTTGAGTTTTTTTTTCTCTCATAAAAACATTTACAAATCTCACCCCTCATCTGTGAATAATTATGACCTTGAATATCATTTTTGGTCAGCAAGTTCTGTGCACAAAAATACCTTGTGGCCCAGCACCTGTAGGATGTGATTAAAGCTCTCCTCTGTGTTTGAGTGGAGGGGGAGGGTGGGTTTATTTCTGGAATAATTCAGTGCTGATGTGTGAGTGTGTCTGGAACAGAGAAGGGGAAATCTGAGTGCCCCCAGCTCAGGGAGCTCCTGGCTGGAGAGCTGTGCTGACCACTGACCATGGAAAGCCAGGGCAGGGCACTCAGCTCCTGCCCAGCTCCTCACTGCAGCTCAGCCCCATGCCTGGGAACAGGGATGAGCCAAGGGAGAGGGGAAGCCAAGGAAAATAATCTGCCATTATTTTCATTATTTTCCTGGTGGTCTCCTGTCACTCTGTATATCATTTCATTAAACATCTTTGTCATGCAATATAGGATTTGGCTGCAGCTGCTTGGGCTTCACTAAGGAGTGGAACCAGACCATAGACTCAGTTTAGATTTTCTGGTTGCACATTTCTGGCTTCTCCTGTGCTCTAACAAAAACATTTTCTGTTGACTTTTTAAAAAGAACTACACACACATTTCAGGTGAGGTTTTCTTGCTGTCTTAAAAGTGGTTTGCTACCAAGTTATCCACTGCTGGCTGCTGTGCCTTTGTCTGGAAGGTTGTTAGGAAACTACAACTTCCAACAAAGTATTGCCCAGAGAGGTCATTTCCCTCTCTCCTCTTTCCACACATCAACAGACAGGGCTAAATTTCACTGCTTGCCTTTCCATCCCTGCTTCCTTTGTACCAAAAAGGTGAAAAGTCTGTTATTACCCAGAGGCAAAAAGGTCTTTTTCAGTGCAGGGGACATCTACCGGTGGATTATTAGGAATAAGAATGTTGGATGACACTACAGATGAAAAAAAATTGATTAAAATAGCTGATATTTTGAAAACTGTGGTATTCAATCCCATGGACACGATTTTTAGAGTTGGAAAAAGTAATCTTTTCTAATGATCACTTGGTGCATATTGTCAGGAGGGAGCCCTAAGCTGGGAGCACATACAATTTTTTCCCAGGAAAAGTGATATATACTTAGGGCACTGAGTGTGGCTACCAGTGACACACAAATGCTTTCAACTTTTAAACCTATTTGGCTCCATTCACGAGATCAGTGTGGTGGTTCAGCTCATTAGCATTTGAGCAAATTTGTTACACTTTTAAGGAGTGTTTTCGGAATGGCCTGACCCGTCGGATGCAGTGAATTCCAGATGCTAATGGCTCCATTTATCAAGGCAGAGCTTTTTAACATAATGCATAAACCTTTCCTACATGGGAGTTTTACTGTGCATTCAATTCCAGTGCAATTCACTGCTGCGGGCAGAGGAAATGAAGAACTTAAGCAATGTAAACACACGAGGAAAAGGCTCTTAGATCCGTGTGGCTCCTGGAGATGAAATACTTATTTCCACAAAATTTGTCTTCCATTGTAACAGAGCAGGGTAGCTGTGGGTGCTCTGGAATTAAATTATCTGTCTAGGGCTTTTTGTGTTTCTCCTCTCTGAAACATCTGAGCATCTTGTACCCTATCAAAGCCTCTAAAAAATCAAAGGATCTTATTTTTGAGGAGAGCTTAAATTGCTTTTGTGAGGGACATGTTTCTGTTTGCTGTTTGTTGGGTCGTGCTGCACAACAAAGCTCCAGTTAACTAATATTTTAGTGTTATTTAGCCCATTTGCTCTCTGTAGTTTTCTGTTCACATACCAGAATTCTTTCTTCTCTGTGATGTTTGGAATAGTGTTAAAAATAAAAACCTGACCATGAAAAGGATTAAATCCCATTATATTGAGATTGATTATGTTAAAGCAAGTATTAAATGAGAAACAAAAATAAGGAAAGAATAAAATTATTTAATGTAGTCCATATCTCCCAATTTACATTCCTATATTCTAATATCTCAAAATTTCCCAGTCTCCATGACATTTGGAAGTGATCCCTGTGAAACCAGCTCGATGTTCTGCCTCTCTGCTGAAGCAAACAGCAGTGACCACATTGCTCCCATTCCCTGGACCCAAGACTTTTCATCTTTCCAGACTCTTGTATCTTGTCAGACTGAGCTGACACTTCAAAATGGAACAAATGCACTCAAAAAAAAAAAAAAAAAAGCATTGCACATTCCAGTTCTGGAAAGCAGTTAAGTATATACTTAATTTTACCTTTATTCACTGTTTCAGTGGAGGGAGCAGCTCCACTCTGCCCAGAGCACTGTAGCTGTTGCCCCAGTTGGTGTGAGATCATGGGATTCTTTTCTTTGCCTTTGCTGGCTTCAGGTTCCCACCTCCTGTTATTTACAAGGCAAAGATTTTGGGCCCTAATGCTACAAATGTTCCTGCATGTTTTAACTACAAGCATATGAGTACTCCCAAATTGAGGCCCTGGAACTCTTCACGTCTTAAGCACATCGTCTCTGATGCTGGAAATTCCTGTGCATATGCTTTTCCTTACCCCTTGGAGCAGTCTCATTAATTTCAGCAGGACCCACAGTAGTAAAGTTAAAACACATCCATAAGTATTTGCAGGTTCAGGTCCGTAGTGACATTTCTTGTCCTCCAATGTTATTTTATCCCTAAGCCTGTTCATTGTCAAAAAATGAATCTTTGAGTAATCAGGTCTCACAACTCCCCTCAAACCCCTTCCTGGAACTTATTTTGTGTTCTTTTCTCTGGCAAGGCCTGTGGACAGCAGCAGGGCTGTCCTAAATCAAATAACATTAAGAGTCTGACATGAATTGACAAGAGCCAAGTATGACTGAGCTGGAGTTTAAACCCAGCTGAAGTGAAGATTTCTCTCTGCTGTACTTCAGCTTTAGTTACACTCCTTGCAGTTGCTTTCTACTTCATCAGAGTTTTGGGGGTTTTTCCAATGGTAGAAAATAAACTGGATGGAAATTATAAATGAGTGAGACTTGAATGCCAAAATGCTGGAATTGGTGCTCTGAAATGACCTGGAAGAGACACCTCTATTGCACTTTTTAGCTCCTTGTGTTTTTCAACATTTTACTCCAAATGCATGCTTGAGGTTTGAAGGGGACAATTAAGCATTTTCCCAGCTTTGGTACAAACCCCATCTGTGTTACTGACAGTTGTGCTGTGTAGATGTGAGGAGCAGAGAATTCCCAGTCCTGGCCTAACCACTGGGAATTCCTCTTCCAGCCCCTCATCAGGTCCCTCTGGGCAGTTCCCTCTGCCCCAGGACATGCAGAGACCAAGCTTGGTGAGGCGCCATCCCCCAGAGCCCGCAGGATTCCATCTGTTTCCTTCCAAGAGCAGCTGGGGGCAAGGCTGGGAGCAGCACAAAGGGCAGCAGAGCCCGATGTGCTGGGCTCAAAGGCAGGAAATCCTGGCTGCTCTTCCTGGCTCCAGCTCGGCCTGGTGAGGCTGGAGGCAGGAGCTCGGCTGCTCCAGCAGCATCTGTGACATCAGTGGTGCACCTGAACACCAACAGCACCTTCCAGGACCTCGTTCCTGCTGCCCAAGTGCCTTGGTGGACATCTATTCCCAGTGTATTTATTCTTTGTGTAGGAAACAGGGGAAAAGCAGATGAAAAAAACAGTTGTAACTGCTGTAAACACAGAGCTCGGATGTTTGAACAGCTTCCATCCATCACTCATGGAGCTCTCTTCTGGAGTTGTGTCCAGAACTGCAGGTGCAAAGAAAACATAATTTTTCTCCAAAAATGTGGAGTTACCCATTGACACATTCAGCACCCTGACATGGATGTGGAATTGTGGTGGCTGTGCATTCAAAGCCCTGCCTAACTGGCCTAAAAATCAAATCCAGCAACCCCATAATTCACAATCCTCAGAGATAAACAACTGACATGGATTTTATGTTCCTGTGTATTAGAAGTGGGAAGCATCAGTTGTTTTAAATGGAAACACAGCAAATTACTGTGTCTGAAACTCTGTCACTTGCTCCAAGCAAAGCTCAAACAAATTCTGGCTTATCTGAATGATTTCAGATAAAATTTCTGATAGGATTAACTCTGGTCTTCTTTGTTCTCTAAACTTTAGAGCACTTAAGGAGAGGAGCTGGCAACATGGACAGTGTTTGATGATAAAAAATGTAATAACAACTTCAGGAGAGGAAAGACAAATGCGCATAAGGAAAGTTCTAATAAACTTGGAATTTCTGGGAATTTTATTAGTGAATATAGAGCCTTCTTACCCATTTGTAGATAAGGACCTTGGTGTTTTAAAGGAAGAAAAAAATATATTTGTTACACATGGAAAATTAGAAAAATTGAAAACTTACTTTTTCCTTTTGCATGAGAAAGCATGATTGCTCCTGTTTTCAGAAACAGAATTTGAAAAATTTTAGTAACATTTTTCCCTGATACACAAAACTGGTTATCAGATTCTCTGACCAAAACATGTTTCCCCAACATTTTTTTTTTCACAGTATTTTTCTAATTGCATTTCTGAAAGTTATTTACTAGGATTGCTGTAGTGTTTTAAAATATTCAGGCTGGGATTCCAGCTTTGGCTTACATCAAATTTGAATTCTTCATATTTGCCATATTTTCATCTCCTAAAACCAAGGGAGGAACGAAAAGCAAACAGCAACCACAAAGAAAAAAAAAGAAAAAACAAATAAAATAAATGTTTATTAAAATTTGTTTTCAGCTATAAATGAATGAAGCTTCATTAAATTCAGGGGAGCTGGACCCACTTACATTAGCAGAAAATAGGGTCCTTTTTTCTCTCTTCTTTTCAATAATTTTTCCAATGCTATTTTTATCAGTCCTAGGGGGAGGCGGAAAGTAGGGTGGAAAACAGTTACAGCCATTTTATCACATTTTACTCCTAACAATGCAGTCCAAATGAAAAGAAAGCCTAATGCTGTGCAGAATAATACATTAATCATCATCAGGCGTCATTCAGTGCAGGCCGTTCCTTCCTCACCGCGGCAAACACGAGCAGAGCCCCTCGCAGAGGCACAAATTCCTTATCTAATCTCACCTAGGCTGGAGCACAGCACGGCCTGTGGTGTTTGGCAGCTCAGGGATGGGGCGAACCCCACAGGAGGGGTTGCTCTGGGACTCTGAGATATTTAGCAAAGGTTTCACCCCTCAAGGGCTGGGAATTAAAGGGGTTACAGGCCTGTCCACACAGGATATTTTTGCTCACTGACAAATTGGTTTTCCTTGAGAAAACATCGCTCATTTCACTGGAAAAAGAAAAAACCCGAACAAACCAAACCTTCTTTAAAGTATTTTGCATGAGGAGCTAAGTAGTTAAACTTGGTAGATTTTCCTCATCTCTGGAGGATTTATTGTCCAGCTCCACATGAATGTGCAGCACCCAGCTCTCCTCCAGCCCTGCTCCCTTGGGAATGTCCAAAGCCTGATCCTGCCAGGGCAGTAATTTGACATCTCCTGTGCTGAGCTGTTCAGGATTGTTCCACAGTGTGGGACACCCTCCATGGCTTTCTGCACAGCTCAGGGGAGGGATGGCTTCTAGCCTTTCCCCTTCCTTCATGGAGTGTTGGAGGCTGCAGTTCCATCTCCGTATTTTCCTTCTCCATTAAGCTTCTCCTGTAACTCTAACTCATGAGAGGAAAGCAGGCCCAAATTATCCTAAATATATTGGTGCAATCAAGGCTCAAACCAAAAATGCAGAGGTTTTTTTTGTATCCTGTGATCTCCAGCAACACCCCTTCCCCCAGCTTTTTCATTTGCTCATAGGTCCCACTCCTAACAACACAAAATTATTGCAGCTGGGAGCCAGTGGTAAAAGCATTAACAGAAGGACGGTTGAGAGATTGCCTAGAGAGAATATAGAGAAGAATAAAATTAGGAGGCAGCTTCCAGTTTGCTTGGATACTTGTGAAAATTCCAAGCAAAAATTCTAAGCAAAAATTCTCGATGAAACTTTCCCTTAATATTTCTTTCGTATGTCCCTCCCATTCTCTCGTGTTCCTACAGAGTGTATATGAATATATTTCCACTCTAGCCTTGCATCTGTCTCATAAATACATCTCCTAAGTGTGTGCATGCTTAGGTTTCAAAATCCTCTTTGTAGAGCCCAGTAGTGTTTGTACTGCTTCCAATCTCCTCCATCTCTGCAAGATAAGTAGGTGCTACACTTATGTCATTTATTGCTATTTGTTTCTTTATGTTGGTTCCTCTTAAAGTGCTCTTCTAGTATTGTAGCTGCAGGGCATCCTTGCATACAGTTATGATACATAAAAACTGAAAAGCACAATTTAAACTGCAGCACCTCGTCTGTTCTCCCTGTTTGTCTGTATTTTTCCCTCTGCCAAACATCATATTCCTTTCATCCGACAATATAATACGATCCACCAGAAAGAAATGGAGCACAATGGAGGGTGAGTCATTCTGGCTGAAAGGTTAGGGCCAGATCCTGCCTTCCCTCCTCCAGAAAAGCTCCTTTACCCTTGAATTCAGAGCATTTCCCAAGCTGGGAAGCTCAGGCCTCAATCCTATAAGACGTATGCTGGCATGGACAAACATTTTTAGCTACAGGAGGCTTCAGTTTGAGAAATCATTGCCATTTCCCTTTCTTTGTGCCAGTTCTTAGAGCTCTTCCTTATTATTTGTTCCTGGAGTGCCAGATTTGTTCCCAGATTGTTTGACTAACCCTTATCTGTAAAACGGTCACCAGGAGTTTCAGGGGGATCTCAGCCTGTGCCTCGCAAAGTCCAGCTCAGGGGACTGAGTGGGGTTTTGGGGCACACATGAAGAATTTCATGTGCAGCTCAGCAAAACTCCCCAAGCTCTCAGTGAAGGTTTTGGCTCAATCAGTCTGTAGCCCAACCAGGTTAATATTTGGGGATGCAGAGGTCTCAAAGCAAGCTGAAAATTCCAGGAGTCTCAACCAGGCATCCAAAGCAGCGAGCAGAGAGACCCAAGCCCTCTGGCCTGCTCAAGCACGTCTGGCTGGGGTTTCCATCCAGGTATCCCTGCCTGGAGCCAACCCTCCCTATCCTGCCAGCAGCTATGCTCTGCAGCATGGAGCCATCCTCTGCCTAACTGGATTCAAAGCCAGTTCTCCCACCTCCCAGGAGAGCAGAGTAACCACCAAACCATTCTGCTTTGCATAGAGAAATATTAAAGAGGGAGTGAGAGCAGATAGACAGACAGATTAGGGCTGCTGGCTGGGCTGCTGCTCCAGAATGTGGGAGCGTCCCCTTCCAGTTTCTCTCCTAACGAATATTCAAATGTGGAGACAAAGTTTCAGTGGGAAAGGCTGGAGGATACTCACCTTAGCAGGGAGGGAGGGCAGCATCTGGGGGCTTTGCTGTGAGAGGAGTTAAAATTCCCCAAATCCCCACTCGGAATCAGTCCATGGAGGGCTCTGAACATGAGTCTTCTGCACTGAAAGCAAATATAACACACTAAGTGGGGAGCTCCTGCCTAAGGCAAAGGTGGTTGCAGCCCTGAATCCACAAGGTCCTCTCCAAACACCCCTATGGAATGAGGCTGTGTGGTCACCTTTACTCAGAAGGACACTGAACGCTCACCTTGTGTGTCTTGTCACAATATGGACCAAAACTGCAATAGAAGTGCAAGGCAGAAGAAGTCCTGGTGCTTAGCACAATTTATTGGTGAAAACTTAAACATCTGGGGCTCTTCCAGAACAGCTGAATGAGGACTTTGAGTGCCTTATTTCAGAGTTAGTGACTCTGAGTGTGTCAGTCAGGTGAACATGTCACTTCGTGACCTTAAGCTTTCCAGATTTTACCTTGTTTGGTCTTTTTAAATTCTCCCTGTAGCTGTTCTTCAGTGATTTTTTGTTCCTTATGCTGCATAAGTCATACATCAGGTTGTGGCTACTCCCCAGTGGCTTGCAGAGAACAATAACATAGGGGAGAAAATATGCCCACTCATATATTTTGATTGTTTGACTTTCCCCTATATCTCCCTGGAATATACCTCTACCTGAGTGCTTATTTACATATTAATGTGCAAGTATTTTCAGACCCACGTATTTAGCAGAACTCAGAAACTGGGGAATAATCTGTAGATAGCACAAGTATATCATTTTGATTTACAGTCTAACATTTAAATGTTTTGAGGTCAGACCTCTGCGAGAAAATAATTCACAACTGGATCTACAGCCTCCACTGGCTGTACATTTATTGCCAACGAGCACAACACAGATTGTTTTTTACGTGCCTGCTTTTTATTGCCTTAGATGCTGTTGTAGGATAGTTCACATAAACATTTATATAGGGTTTAGAAAACAGTTGTTAGCGAGGAGGAAGCTCTTTCTGTTTACACAGCCTCGAACAAAGCCACCGCGCGCGGCTCCCTCTAACTGACATGTGGGCGGGTTTTTTTCAAGTCACTGACTGGAAGAAGTGAGTGTCTGAGATTTATTCCTGACAGGACTTAAATTACTGGTAGCCTGACACATTTGTGAACAATTACTAGACATTGAGGTGTTTAAAGTAATGGGTACTGTTTGCTCGAGGGATGGGGAAGTTTCAAAACCATTAAAACAAAACAATTTTCCATTTGATTAGCAAAAAGCAAATGCATACATTTATTTTTCTGAAAAGGCACGTGGATATTTGATTTCTTAAATTATTTTTCTCTCCACACGCACGTTCTTAAAAATTTCCTTTAATTTCCTAACCAGTAAGTTTACCTCTCCTGGTGCAAGCTCACAGTCAGTTCAGAACATGAGACCTGTGAACTTGCAGCCCACAAAAGGTGAATTCATCAATGTCTCAGTTAGAAAAGGATCTCATTGTTTAGTTGTCTCAAATGATAATAACATCTACTTTTGTAGTTTTTAATTTGGAAGAAGAAAGGTGAAAAGCACTAAAATTTACTGTTTTACTCATTTGACCATTAACTGCTGCCAATATTTATAGACAATACTCTGTTTAATCCTCTTCTTAATCTACATTGCCTTTATTTATTTATTTGCAACTCCTCAAGCTAAAGGTTCTATATATTCCCACTTTTGCTTGCAGTGTTCGTGTACAGTCACCCCTTCCATTTCTCCTTACAAAACCTGGGGCTATGCAGCCCCAAAATTTCTATTTTTCCATCTGAAAGACTCCTGTCCCAACAGGAATATTGCTCTGGATTACTCCATGTTTTAAGGAGCCATCCTGCATGTGTGTACACACTTCCATCCCTCTTCCTTCATTAACCATGAACTGTTGAACAGGTGCTGTCTCTACAACTTGTGTTATTCTGATGTGCTATGAAGTGAATAAATTAAAACCCCATCCATCTGCTAATAACCAAAATAAAAGATTTCGATGGTGAACATAAATCAGGATTTTTGGAGGAGGCTGGTTAATCCTGCTTCACTGCTGGTCTCAGAGCCAGATTGTTCTTCCTGGCTGAGTCAATAAAAATGTTTATACATTTCTTAGTGCAACAGGGCCACACAGAGAGCTGCAAGAAATGTTTGCAGTAGTGGTCAGTTTTGGTGGGAGCTGGGAGCATTCCCGCCCTGCTGGCCATCCAACACTCAGATTCACCCAGTCAGGTAGTCCAGAACCATGACACTGATTTAACATGTTAATCTTTCACCAAAATAAATGGCAATTCTGCCATATTTCTCAGTTATTCTTCCATCCACAAGGAAAAGACGCTACTTTAAGAGAACAAAAAGGCATAATGCTTGTGAAATCCCATTGTCCCTGTTAGACGTCTTCCCACTGTTTTATTGGGACTCCCAGCAATGTAAACAATGTAAATGTGATGGCTTTTCCCATGGGCAGTTCACTACCTCACAAAATAAGCTTTTTCCTTATAGTTACTTAATATTCCTCAGGAATGAAGGTGCAGCTGTGAGTTTTGCTGGCCTTCCTGGAAGTGCAGACTTCCAGATTTCAGCATGCTCAGGACTCATCCGAGCACCTTAATTTGCTGCAGAAGGATTGGACTTCCCATTGATGGCTGAGAATTCCCATCCTTCAGTGAGATTGTTCTTGAGTGCTGGGAGAAAATCCTTTTCTTGCCACAGCTTCCTCTTGGACAATCAGGAGGTGATCTGGGAACTGGGAATTATCTGGGTTCTTTTGGTTTTGCCATAGTTTTGGAAACACGGGAACACAGATAGTAGGCACAGCTTCAGCCTTTGTAAATTCCTGCCTGTCCAGTGCTTGGTGTAGCACAGATGTAACTCAGGTGGAGCACCTGGGATGTGTAGGAATTGTTGGAAGTTGTTTCCTGGAGCACAAGTCAAGGGCTCCCAGTCTTACACTCTGTCTCCAAGGGTGCATTCAGCTCTCAGTGCCCCAAATTTTTCTCTTAATGCACAACACCACCTTCTTGTCTTTTACATCCATGAAAAGTAAAGATGCTATGTGTCTTTTTGAGGTAATTTCTAAAGTGATTTGTGCTGGCTTTGTTTTGTTGAGAGCTCCTGAAAATCCATCCCCTGTGCAGGACACTGCATAACATCCCTCAGCTAAACCACTGCTCTTCATTTGAACCCATGTAGAAGAGTCCATAAACCCTACAAAGAGGGAGGTTTTATTCCCTAGTTCTTGTTTTCTGTGTCAGTTCTTGATGCATTGAGTAGTAAAACAATTTGTAACATGCTGTTAGCACAAAAGAATGAAAAATAATACCAAAAATAAAACATGAAACTGCAATGAATGCAGCTATTTTTACACATTGTGTTCTGGCTCAAGGAAATTTCAGAAGCTTCAGCAGAAGAACCCAAAAACACTTTCAGGGTCTCAATTCACCATAAGGGATGGTTTTCTCTTGCTTTTGTAAATGTTCTTCTTCAGTATTTTGGGAAAAGGGAGAAAAGAGCTGCAGATGTTCCAAACTTTCTATGGTCTTTTACAATTATTCAGGGCGGTGCCTCCTCTGTAGACTCTGTGCTGTTTTGCTCGCATATTCATAAATTTTTCTCATTTGTGAGAGTCGCTGAATAGAGCATGTGAATTGTTTTACCCAGTAGGTGGTGGAGCAATAATGAAGCTTTGTGATTAAGTAGTGTTGGAACATCTTATCTGAGTGGGAGGCACCATTAGTAGTAAAAGTAATTACCTGTGTAGAACGTGCTGATTGCACTGAGCATGTACTCCATGACACAAAGGATGTCTTCTCAACTTTAGGGACTTTAAGAGATCTCCATTTGCTGCTAATTTCCCGTTTTAAGTGATAGCACATAATTCCTTGAGTTTTTTGTGGGGTTTTTTTTGTATCAAAATTACAAATAAACTTTGTGAGAGCTAGTTCTCCTCATCAAAATTCTGTTCTTGTCATTGGGAGCTACAAAACGAGGATGAGGGAAATATCACTTGGAAGAAGTGGAGCTGTAAAGGCAGAGTTTGTTCCCAGTGTGGCACCTGGAGTCACTCACAGCTCGGGGCTGTCCTGAGGAAGGAGCTGTGGTGCCCTCACGTCCCCAGGGAATGATTCCCAAACAGGACATGGAGGCTGAGCTGTGAGAAAAGGGCTGAGCTCAGCAGTCCCTCCTGGAGCAGGGCATCTGTGGGAGGCTGGTGCCACTGATGGCAGCAGCCACTCGCAGGGTTATTCTCACACAAGCCAATCTGTGGTAGAATACACGGTGTCCTGAGGTCTGATTTCATAAGCATTCATCCATCTGCCTGACAGTTTCCAGCAACTTGGGGAATAAAATATTAAGATATGATGGAAATAAGCAGCTCTTTCGATCATAGAAAAATGGGTATTTTTTGTATTTCATCTGTAGATTGTACCTCTGGTAGTTTCTGTGTCTTGTGTAGATGTGAAATTAAACCTTTCTGCTCATCTCTACAATTTTAAACCCTTCTGGCTACTTTGGAAAGCTGATAAAAAGTCCTGGGATTCAAAGAGGCCCATGACTTTTAGGATAAAAAGAAAACTGAAGAGCATTTCTGGTTTGTTTTAGATCTGATGCAAAGCCTGTTGGAATCACAACAAAGAGACTCTCACTGGTTTTTAAGATTAAAATCCGGGGTTTGGACACAATGTCTGACATAAATGTGATGCTGCCATGCTCCCAAAAGGAGCTGAGCACGTTTGGAACGGTGCAGGGTCAGGGCTGCGTGGGGCATCCCTGGCACACAGGCCCAGGAGTGCAGGGAATTGCCAGCAGAGCAGAAGCCCTGGGAAAGGGCTGCAGTTCCTCTGCGCTCTGAATTTCCCTGTGGAGGATTTCCTGCGGCTCCTGGGGAGGATGTGAGCTCACAGGGACTGGGACAGGCAGAAACCTCACTGAAGGTGACAAAGTGTCATTGCAGTGATTGGGTATTTCTGTAGCATGTTCAATCTCTTCCTCCTATAAAATGACACCATTGTTTAAGGAATGGTGCAGGTTCAGTCAACTTTTATCCTCAACTTCAGATTTTTTCAGAAACTTTCTTTTGCCAGTTTTTCCAATTTTTTTCTTTTAAAGTCTCCTGAAGGAACTGCCTCTGTATTTGACCAACCTGCTTTTATTTCCTTAAATGTTTTATTTTTCTTGTATTTTTTAGGTTAATCTGTGATACAATTTACTCATTTTAGAAATCAATAGGATAAACTCTGTAACCATGTCAGAAAGTATGAGGAGAAAGTTCAAGAATGTGGAAATACTAAAATTGCTGGAGCCACAACAGTGGAAATACATTTAAATTATCAGACAAAAAATTAACTAGTGATTTAATGACTAAAGTCAGCCCAAATTGGAAACTTATCATTTTTTCTTTGCAGAACTGAATGCAACATTTTTTTCTTTGCTATTATTTCCATGGGTCTGAGCTTTTGATGAAAAATAAATGAAAAATGCAAAAGAATATAATTCTAAATGAATAAGATCGACCCACTTTTGTGCAGAGCTGTGCAACTGCATGTTTTGGGAGGGTCAATTTTGCAGACACAAGGTTGGCTTCAAACTGGGCCTGAGCTTCTTTTATTCTTCCATCTCCTAAGTTAAGCAAAAGAGCTGGAAAATATTTCAGCAAAGCAGCCTGAAATTTAACTGAGACCAAAATCAGGCACATTTTGCATGGATATTTTATTGCTATAATTGCAGACAGCAATTTAATGATAAAAAGAAATTATTGTGTGTATCTGTTGTTTGTTGGTGGTGTTTACAGGAACCAACTGCCTTCAAGGACATCCAACAGACAATTCCCATCCCTTAGTGGAAACAATGAACAGAGATTTTACTCACACTGGGAATAGAGGGAGATAAAATCTGCAGAGTTTAGCATTCTTTTAATGAATCCTACTAAAACTCGGGAATGCTCCTCCTCTGCTTGCTACCTTTCAGTATCCTCAGGGATATGTTTGATAACCCAGTGTACATCCTTATGCTTTAAAGCGCGATAATATTAAAATACCAAATTTATTCCTTGAAGTAGGATTCCTGACATAGAAATTATGTCCAGCTACTAAGTGTAAATAAGAACTCCTTTACCTTGTAATTAGGTAGATGATAAAGAATTATTAATGGCAAAATTTCATATTGTACTGAGATTCCATGGAAAAAGGCAATTGTTGACCAGGATTCCTGATGAATCCAGTAAATTACAGATGTGCATTAGACACATTGGACTTTTGGCTTTTCTGAAATGTCTTTGTTCACTGTCTCATAATTCATTCAGAAAAATATGTTAACATTTTCAGAACTGCACTGACAGATCTTAGATTTAAATTTGCTTTTAGATTCATCTAAACTGCTGATAGTGAAATTCAACTGCAGTAGAAGGTAGTGCAATAATATGACCTAAATGTGCCCAAATATACAGGTAGATTATTCCTGTAAGGATGATGTGCACAAGCAATTGGCCAGTTTTGGTCAGGAATTGTTTAAATCCAAGGAATCTAAAACCAGAGGAAAGTTCTGGATCACTGCAGACCCACATGTGCCCTGTTAGCCCCAACAAAAACATCACAGTTTGTGTTGTAGGAATAGAACCCAAACTGGGAGTCTTGGTTCACATCCATTGCTCAGACACAGAGAAATGTAACTCCGAGCAAGAGCTCGGAGAGAAAAATGAAATGTGATGTTTTGGTCCAAGTGAGTTTGTTTAAGAAAGAAAAATTGAAAAAGCATTTTTGGCAGTTAAAGTGTTATATGGGTTTACAGCCCTTTTTGGAATATGTGAGGTTGTCACAATCAATATTGTTCTTGATCAAACTGAACCGCAGACAACCTTGTGAAAAAAGCAGCAGACCCTGATCTCTGGACCAAGTAATGAAATTTGTGATGGAAAAAAGACACATCCACCTGATGTTCATTAGTGGGGGAAATATTGACAGAAATTGTTAGCATGATGGGAAAGGCAATTACTTTAAGCAGTATTTGAACGTGAAGGGAACAGAAACTTGATTAGGGAAATAATTTCAGATATTCTTCTAATTCTTTCCAAATCCAAAGGGCCCTCCCCAAAATCCCAAGGACCAATCACCCTCAAACTGCTGCAGCTATAAAAGAGATGCTGTGGTCAGGGGAGCAGGACACAGATGGGCTCCTTGGAACTCCTGGCTTTTCCAGGGCTTTCAGCACCTCATGCTGGGCCAGCCCTTTGTTCACACTGAAAAGCATCTCTAGAGTAATCCAGCAGGATCTGATTGCAGCTAATGCACTTTTCCATGTGACCAGTGGCCCCTGGATCAGATGAACACCCTTTCAGTGCAGTGAACCTGTGAAGGTGATGCCCACCCTGTGCTCCTTTGAACCTGTTGGGATAAGTGGCATGAAGTTCTGTTTGAAGGGCCTTTGGGGATGTGGAGGGAAGGAGGAGAGGCCAACTGAGCTCAGCTTTGTCCTAAGAACAGCCAATTTGTGGTCCCTTTGAGTCTGGCTTCTCACATTCCTCCAGGAAGGGACAAAGGAGAGGCACCTCTTGGGCAGGGACCTGCACCTCCCAGCGGGATTTGGGCAGTGGCTGCAGGGAGAATTAAGCACAACAGGGACAGGACACCTGCCCAAAGTCAGAAGAAACCTTTGGGTCTCCTCTAGTCCCAGCCATCCCCTGGCTGCTGCATCAGCCCTGGGTTTCCATGGGAGCTGCCCCTGTTCTCCAGTCCCCCATGAAAACCTGGGGGTGTTCTGGGAGAAAAGGGGGAATTACCTGGGCAGAACTGTGGCCAGCTTGCTGAATTTAGCACCCCAGCTCTTCCCCGGTGTTAATATGGAGATCAGAGTCAATAAAACACATGGAGCAAAATGTATGACTCCAATTTACATTAAGGAACTTAAAAGTTGTGAAATATGTGAAGAACAAACTGTTGTGAGAAAATAAGTGCCAGCCTTCCTGCAAATTTTATATCTGATTCTGCAAGCATGGGAAGTCTTCAGCGCTGTTCCTGACTTGGCTGCCAGTTTATGTGGGAGGGGAAACAGCCATTTTGCTCGAGGGAAATATTTTTTAAAAGTTCCATGATGAGAAGGGGTTTTGTTTGTTTGTTTGTTTTTGCTTTCCTGCATCAAATGAGTTTTGCAGTTGAAATTGCTGGTCCAAAGCCTGAATTGTGCCTCCATCAGCTTCAGCTGCCGTGGGACGTGTGTGCTTCTGTGTGGAGATTTTGGCAAGTTCATTTTGCCTGCATGGAGATGTGTACACATACACACAGACATTGTCTCTGTGTTTGGATAAATGTACACAAATTTCAGCTTTCATCTGGACTGCATTTTTGAAGAAAGTGTGTTTCAGACAATGCATTGTTCCAGTTTTATGGATTGCAAAGATAAAGCACAAAACCCCACCAATTCATGGAGAAACACAAATCTTCCAGCCCCTGTCTCTCACAAAGGGGCATTTTTGTGTCTTAAACAGGGGCAGGTTTTTTAAAAAACAGCTGCCCATACAGCATTTCCCACATTGGAGCCTTGGGAGCGAGTAGATTTCAGCACCAAGGGAACAAATGAAGTGGGAAGTTTTTCAGATGTGCTTTACTGGGGTTCCATCTCCTGGGAACAGGAGGAGTTTGGGAGTTTCTGCTGAAAATCTGCCTTTTTCACGTAGGTGTTGGATTGGAAGCTGAAGCTCTGAAAATCTGGCCTCGGAGGCCTATTTTTAAAATATGGTTTCTGCTTTTTCAGACACAATTTTGTGATCCCAGCTAATTAGGAGAACAGCCATGTGGTTAGACATCTGAGTGCTAGTCTTATTGCTTGGAACAATGACCATGGGAGAAAAGCTGCTCCGATGTGGTTTTGTTGTTATTTTGGTTTTTTACTTGCAGAATAGACTGGAATCTGCTTTTCAGGCTGCATTGGGCTCCGTTTGTGCTGTTATAACAAATAAAGGAAGACTTGCTGATGGGCTCAAATAAACCTTCAATTGAAGTGACATCTCTTTTTTTCAAATGTCACTTGCTCCCTCCATATCCCCGGTGTGTTTTCAGACCTCTGTTACAGGAGAGCTGCTGCGTGATCTTCTTCAATTTACCGTTCACTCATCCAAAATCAGGAACACAAAAAGCTTTTAAAATTAAAATTCAGGTTTTGAAAGCAGTGTTAGTCAACTCTCCGGATTCACAGCTTACTTGAGGTTGACTCTATCACGCTAATAAAATTTGAGGTTTATATTACAAAGTGACTCCAGGAGACCTCAAGTAGCAGAGTGAAATTAAGGACGTTAAGAAATTGTATCCTCAGTTGACCTCTGTGGAATAGGAAGAATGAAATCAAGGGCAAAATTTATTCTGTTTGCTAGAATTTGACTGGAAATTTGAAGGAGAAATATTCCATCTGAGCAGTGACATTGCACCAAGTACTGCAATTGATTGGCAAACACTGATCCATCTGATGTGTGTGTGGGTTTCGTGGTGGTTGTTCAAGGAATTAGGGCCCATGCCCATGCAGGGAGGAGAGTACAGGCAAAAAATATCACAAAACAGAGCTGCAAACTCGCATGCCAAAATTAAATAGGAGATATTGCAATTTTGTGTGGTGCTGGTTTCTCCCAGAAAGCCACTCATTATAAGCACAGAGCAGCTCTGAGGTTTCTTACTAATTGCTGATGATCTCCCAGGTTGTTAGAACCTGAAGCTGTTTGTGTCACCAGCCTGGCTGTCCCCAGGTACAGCCATAAAACCAAAACACAACCCAAGAGCTTTGTGCCAGGATTACAGAAAAGTGAGACTCATTCCCTAGTAGGAGGCAAGTCCTCTATTGTAACAGCTGCTTTTCTGTCGCCCTGTTCTTATTTCTAAACTACACCCTGCCTAAAAATGTCCCCAGCAGTTCCTTTGTCCCATCACTGCGCTGCAATTTCCTTCCTATCCGAGTTATTCCTGGGATAGAACAGCATCCAGTGGGGATTGAGACCTCCTGGTGCAAGGCACAGAACAAATACAGAACGAGATCCAGCCTCTGTCACCAGAAGGTCACAGATTGTCACCAGCCCTGAGCAGGAGCAGATTCCTCACTGGAGTCAGGGGCACTCTGTGTGGGCACAGCAGCCTGTCTGCAGTTTAAATAATGCAGCAGAGCAGGAGCAGAGAGAGGAAAAGGCAAGAAGCAGCAATGGGCAGAGGTGTGGCGGTTTTAGGAGCGACCCCAGCCACTGCTGAGGATGAAACACCTGATGATTTTGGATAGGAGAAGCCTAAACTGGAGAATCCCACGTGTCTGCCTGCACATGGTTGGTATCAGGTGCTCAAGTGAATCCAGGGTAGCATAAGAGCTCAACAAGGGCTGGTGTTGGCTCCTTTTGGGTGGCAATTCCTCCTGGAAATCATTGTTAGATGGGCTTGGGGAGTTTGGGAGGGATTGTGTGAATGTGTCTGTGGGGAGCAGGGAGAAGGGAAAGAAAACCTTGTGGTGGCTGCTGGGATCTGGATGTGGAACTACAGTTAATGCTGTTTTTTATTGGAGGTAATTTCCATTTAGGATATTGCTAATATCCTGCTAACTGGGGAGAATTGGTTCACTAAAGCCAGCACAAGGTGAAGATTTAATGCTGGGCAAAATGAATTTTCACTGGGTTGCACGTACTCTCCTTGTGACACACTTAGCAGTCTTCCATCTCCGCTGGAATCAGTAAAAGCTTTCCCTTCATTATTCCCTTCGTTCTGTGACAGAGAGCCAAGGGTCTGACTCCGACCACTTGAAAGTAAATGAGAAATCTGGGTTATATTCTGGGCCTCATTTAAGGTTAATGACAGGTGAAGCCCATGGCACTGAGCTGCCTTCTTGTGCCCCATCTCCCTGACAAAGTAGAAGTTGTTCTCCCCCATTCCCATGCTCACTTCCTCTGTGAGGTGTGTAATTCCAGTTGGCTTTTATCAAAGAAATCACCAAAAAGTGAAACAAGCAGATGTTTCCCAAGTTTTCCATCCCATATCTGGGGTCCCTGTGATGATCCTTGCCATACTCCCCTGGCTGGACCCGTCTGTATTGATGCCACTGGCACTCCAGCTTTGCCAACATCCGTGCTGACTGCCCGGCTTGAACATCTGTATCCAGCATGTCAGCAAAACAGGCCTCAAAATTCCTTCAAAAAACAAAAATCCAGCCCTCTGTGGCTTCTCCAGACTTCCTGGAGTAGAGCAGACCTCTGGTGCTTTGCATCTTTGCTTTCCATAACTCTGATGGCTCCCTGCTGGAGATCTCTGGATATGAACCAGTAAAAGAGAGCAGGAGGCGGGACAGGTCAGATGTGCTTCCTGTGCTTTCCACACCAGACTCTTCAGGGTGGGAGTATTTGATTATTTTCTTCCCTTGCCTTTTGCTGTGGTGGCACTGACCTGTGTTGAATCAGACACTGATTCAGGCACAGGTAAGAACCCAGGCAATCCCAATCAGAAAAGAGGACATGGTCTAGAAAAACTGAAAAATAATTAAGGATGGCACCTATTTTACAGATGGGGATTGAAGTAGAGATTGAGAAACTTGCTTGAAGTTTCACAGAGCCTAAATCCAGTGTACCAGGACAGAGATAAGAATTAAAGTGTCTCTGCCCTGAGTATTACAGCTCTGCTCTGCATTTGCCCCAGCATGTTGCCTTATGCCAAAACCTCCCTCTTTTCCTACTACCAGTGTCCTATCTGGGATTCCAGCATGTTAGAGACGTCTTTTCTCACAACTCAGAGTCATGTCTAAAATAAAAAATGAATCCTTCAAGATTAAATCCAGCACAGGATTTAGGTACTTAAAGGATTTAAGCAGTATTTTGATACTTAAATGCAAAGTTGAGACCAGTGAGATGCTGCCAAGATACTGCATTATCCTGCGAAGTGCCTGCATTCATTTGGTTGCTCAGTTTGTGATCTGAAAATGTCGCAGAAGGCTGAACTTTTTAGTTCAAAACATTTAGTGACTGTTTTCTGCTTGACAGGATTGCATATTCCTGCCCCAGTCACCTCCACGAGCATGAGCAGGGTTCACAAGCTGACCTGCAGGTCCTTACCTGCTGGTGTCCCCAGGGCATGGGACATTCCCTGCCAGACCTGGGCTCAGCACAGATCCAGCACCATGGCCTTGCCTTTGAACCTTCCAGCCCTGGGAAAAGGTTCTCAAAGCCTTCCCTCCCCTCCCAGGGTCCAGGATATCAGGGCTGTGGAGTTACAAACCCCGGCCTTCTCCTTGTGCCCAGGGCACTCTGACCAACAGGTTTCCAGCCCCATGGAGGTCAGGGAGAAGGGACCTGCTCCCTGCTGGAGCTGTGCAGGTAGGAAGGAAATATTAAATTGAATTGATGCAGCAGAAGACAGGGAAAGAGCACTAAAATGGGGAGATGCCTTTGTCACCTAGTTGAGACAATTTACTGATGAGGATGAATTATGGATTGCTGATCTGGCTCCCAGGACTGTTCCTAAATTTTACCTTGGGATTTCAAAAAACGTCCCTGTAAAGTTCTAACAGCAGACTCCAGGAGCGGGATTTTTCCCTTCTGCATCCCTCAGGTCCAATTAATTTTGCATTATTCTCTGAGTAGCAAAACAGCTTTTACAGAAGATCCCCCCCACTCCAAACCCAAAGCACCTGGCAAATTGTTTGGGGCGTCTGTAGGAGATGAGAAGTGAACACCGCAAGGCACAAGAGAGGGGTTGCTGAATTTTAGGAACTCTCTAAACATGGACAAAGTGTCATGCTCAGAAAGGAGACATTGTTTATTCTGCAAGGTGGAAGTTTTCCCACAAATCAAGCACATTGTTCTTTTCCTAGTGATGGGAATTGAGCAGTCAAAGTCTGCCTCTTGGTGGGGAAGACAATCTCCTTCTCACCCCTACCTTACCTCCTCCCCTTCCAGCTCTCATAGCCATCAACCAAACTTGCTCATTGTCCCTTTTCTGATCTCTTTTCCCCATCTCTTTTATTTTCTCTTCACCTCTTCCTTCTCATTACACTTCCTTTTCTTTTCTCTAGAAACATCAGCATCCTCTGTCAGAGTGAGCAGCCCCAGTCTCCCCTGTCCCAGGGGATGTGCTACCAGAAACTCAGTGTTCCTGTCCCACCCTGCAGCTTCCACAGAATCCCAGGATATGCTGGGTAGGGAGGGACCCAGGAGCCCAACTCCTGCAAGAACTGAGCTCTGCCACTGACAGGGACAAAAGTTCCTCCTTCCAGGAGCAGACTGGGTGCCAGCTGTGGAAGCACCACCCAAAGTGAAGTGCCAGGAACACGAGGCTGAAGGGCCAGTGCTGGCCTGGAGCCTCTCCCTGCAGGGACACCAGGCCCTGCCCCAAAGCACAGGTGCCACATCCCCAGGCACACCCGTGGGCCAGGAGATGCTGCAGAGCCGTGGCAGGGGTGGGAGCAGAGGTTTGTGTCTCTTCCTGCCTTGTTTGCAGCTCTTTGACGTAATGTGAAGCGCTTTGCCAGTTGCGGTTTTGTGAGAACAGATTGGTAAACTCTGACTTGTTGCATCAGCCTGACAGCTGACTTCCCACACAGCTCCGTGCGTGCAGCTCCGCTGGGGCCGCGGCCCAGCCGTGATTCATCCGCCCCGGCAGGTCCAGCACACCAAGGGCCCAGCAGCAGGGCTGCGAGCTCCTCTAACGCCCCTTGCACTCACTGTGAAATAGCTCTTTGTCCTCTCTGCTGCTGGGAAGTCAAAAGAATACGCTTTGTTCGAGATTTTCCAGGGAAAAAAAAAAAGAAATAAAAGGTTTCAGAATTCCAAAGCTTCAAATAGGAGCTGATGGCTCCAGTCTGGACACACACAATTGAGTTTGAGGGAATTTATAGCAAGCCTATCCTTAATGTGTCCCAGGAATGACTTGATTTGCTTCTTCTATTCCCTTGCAGAAGAAACTGTGGGGATACAAATTTAATACAGTCTAGGAGCTTGTGTTACAGTTTACCGTGTCCTTGGACAGCTGTAAATCCTCCTCTGATGTATTTGCTTAATATTTAGGCTTAACATGTTTTAACCACAAATCAGGCTACAATAATGAACTTGGAACCTGTCCAAGCCTTATCCCAGAGTCCCCACAAACAGCTCCAGTCCCAGAGGTGAAATGATGGTGATCTACCTGTGAATATCCCCAATCCCCCCTCATTTTGTTACATGTGCTGAGAATAACAAGGCCCACTAAATCAGGAGTCTGATCCTCGGCTAAAACAGGGATTTACATTCTCCTGTGCTGATTTACACCAGTGGAGGAGCCGATTCCACCATGAACAAATATAGTGTTTTAATCTACCCATCGATCCACAGCTCAGCTAATGAAACTTTGCAGCCCTTAAAATGTCCTGGCTCCAACTTGAATGTCTCCTGCATCTGGATTTTCTCTCATCAGCACTTCAGGGCTGGTACTGCATTAAAAACTGCACACACAACTACAGTTAAGCTTTTCAATAATGAAGTCACTTTATTTATTGAGAAATGTCATCACAGGATACATGATTCTTGGCAGGGCAGCTCCTGAGCAGGAAGCCTGCAGTTCCAAAGGTATGCAGGAACGTGGAGAAGGGCATATTGTTTGCCTTTTTTTTATGACAGGAAGGATATGGTTTGGTTGTGTTTTTGATGAGTTTTATTTCATTGTACACAGAGTTCTTCCTAGACTCTAAGTTAAAACTTGACAAATAGTTGTACCCCTCCTGTTACGTGGGCGTGGGGAGTGACTCTCTCTGTGTTTTGCACTGAAGCTTTGCAGACCCTACACAAAGGTTTTCATCCCTTGGGCTTCTTAGGCCAGCAGAGTTTGCATGGGCATGGAGACTTCAAATCATTTCTGGGGTTAATAGATTCTGCTCTAAGATGAATGAAAAACATTCTGGAGAATTGATATCATTCCTTTTTAAATTTTTGTCTATAATCTTAGGGTTTTATTTGGAATAAAACCAAACAACTTGCAAATAAATCCACAGACAAAATGAACTAGCTGAAGACATTGATGATTTCTGTTTCCTATGGCTATTTGATTGCCTAATTACAGTCATTTTGAACTGATTGCATGCTCTTTTAATTTATTTCCCAGCATCTGGCTGTAAGGAAAGACCTAATGCAGGGTGTGTTTTACAGAGGAGAGTAAGTCTTCCTGAAAACAAATTGTTCACTCCTTTCTAATTGAGGAACTCTTGCTTAGAAGGCAGGAATGAACTTAGAACCAAAGCCTGGTTTATCTGTCAGGTAGGAAGTGGGAGGTTTTGAATAAAAGCAGGTTTGGGAGGCTCTGTGGTTGGGCTGAGCCCTGGCTGGGCAGCTCCAGCTCTGTTATCTCTGGCTGCCTCCCAGGCCCCTGGCTTGGGATCTGCCATGGGATCTCGCTCTGGAGAGCACCAGCCTGCCCACGCCAGCCCTCTGCTTCTGCTCCAGCCTGTGGGCAAGTCCAGAAATACAGACATGGGATACAAAAGGAGAAAGCTGCCTTGTTTTGAACCTGCAGAGACATTTCTCGCAGCTCCAGGCTGAGCTGGGGCTCAGGGCAGCTCCCCCCTCCTTCTGGTGCAGTTGTTTCTCTGGGGCGCTGTTAGAGCAGGCTCCTCCTCCCCAAGCACATCTGACTTCCTCTGTGCCCTTCTTAATTGCCTTCTACTGAATCATCTTCGTTAATCCACGGTTACATGATGCAAAAATGGGATCCAAATGTTTGCCATCAGTTTTCTTTTAGGACCTAAAGTTTCTGACACTTTCATCATTGACTTTAGATCTTTGAGGCAAAACACTTGTTCCGTACCAAAGAGCCACAACTGCTCTCAGAAGAATTGTGTATTCTGAGAAAAATGCAGTTATCAATCCAAAATACAATTAGAATTACTTTACCAGGTTATGTCAGGTTGTGAAAACAGTATCAGGAGAGGAGAAGGAAAATAAATAAGTCTGCTGTGTTTTGTTAACTCTGTGGTGCTGGGCGTTATTCCTGCTGGATGGATGGGGAGGCAGGGCTTTGTTATCAGTGGGTTCAGTGCTGCCTTTGAGTGGGACCTGGAATTGCTGCACAAGAATTTAGGGTGATCTCAGAGGGAGTAAAATGTGCAAAATAACTGCTACAAACAATCACCCAGTACCAAGAGTTCCATTCAGAAAGTTGACTGCAACTTTCAAGGTGTTTAAATGTTTATTTTCACTGCATGGTTGCCACAAACTTTTCAGACAAATCCTTGCAAAATCTCTCAGGTGCACAGGGAGAGCTGGGGTTAGATAAGGAGTAATTATTGCAGAATTTGTGGCCAATGTCCATAATCTTGTTTGTAAGATCCACTGGGACTCCTGGGCTCCAGTTCTGGTGAGGGATGTGCTGGGCTGGCTGTTGCATAAACACCAACAAAGCCAGTGCCTGTGACCCCCCTATTTACAACCAAATAGGCAGCGATTACTGAACCCTGGGAATTCCAGTACAGCTTTAATTTCACTTACAGATGGTCTAGCTGGTGATGTCACACAAATGCTTGCTCAGGCCTTTCTTTTACGGAGTTTTACCTGAAATGATTTTGCTAAAAAGAGCACAAAAGTCTTTTAGCTCTGATATATTTGCTGTGATGGGGGCTGATCCTGAAGAGCCTTGGCTTTGCTGGAGGAAGAGCTTCATTAAGGAACTACTTTTCCTCCAAGAAATCTCTGCAGAGTTGGGTCTGATGATAGCAATAAAAATTGTTTCTGCAAAATGGTTTTGAGAGCATTTCCATTGTTTACTCTAACAAAGAGCCTCTGGAGACTGTGACCTTTGATTTCAGAAGTTTTGTGACTAATCCCTTTTTACAGACAACTTTTTTTCATCACAAACTTCAAGGAAATGCTTGACTGAGACAGGATTTGAGCCTAAACTTCCCAAAGTTTCAATTTTGGCCTTGTACCAGTAATTATAGCGCTGTAAATTGGTTTCATAAGCTTAGGCTGTTGTGTTGGTACAAACTTAGGGCAAAGAACTTCCATTTGCTTGGGTCTCCCCAGCAGTGACACAGCTCACCTTGCTCAGATGTTGAAATGCTGAAAGTTAATTTTAAAAACTCCCCAAATCAGCAACAGCAACAAAATCCTGAAACTTCATTTTCCTGACAGGGACATTCTGAAGTGCTAAAGACCAAATTCTGCTTTGGAACCCATCTGGATTCCTCTGTAGGGCTGCATTTACCAGCCTAAAGCATGTGTTGTTAATTCAGTGAGTCTTAAGTCCCAGCCTCACATCTATTAAGTTTAAGGTCAGCAGGAAAACATAAAAAAGCACTCTCATATTAATCAGCAGTGCCAGAAATAAACCTGGATATCAGGAATTTAAACCTCACACTGCTCAGATGAATGCTGCAGCCTACAACTTACAGCAGGGCTGCGGATTTCTGCCCTGTGAAGGATGGATGTCAGAAAAAGGGAAAATACTAAAGAAATGCATTTACTTAAGACACTTATCCTTGTAAGAGCACTCCATAAAATGTACATAAAAAGCTATTTTTCTCCCACAATTTAGGCAAACAGAATTTTTAGTTAGATATTATCACCTGGAGAGAGCCCAATAATAAGTAATTTAGTCTGGAGAGGGGGTTTTGTACATTTCTGATTAATATTTACAAAAGGCTTTGTGTATTTTTGCTCGAGCGCTAATGAGGCAGCAGCTCAAGTTTAACAAAAAGGACACTGTAGATTGAAATATGGTATTGTGCCCATCAAAGTCTGCCTCCTCTCTGCTTGGCTTATGATGAATGCTGTTCTTTAATAGCGGGCTGGGGTTCCTGAAAAACTTATTACAGAGACTAAGAGAGAAGCCAAGAATGAAGGAATGCCTGACTGGCAGCAATCAATCACTCCCTTTTAAAGATGAACTGATCCTTCTTTTTTTAAAGTAACACTTCATAAAAAGGACTCAAACATAAATATGCAAAGCATTAGAGCAATTACATCCTGCATGATCCCTGCAGTATTTCTGGTGCATGGCTTCACTTTGCTCTGGTGAGATAATGAATGCAGGAAAATGGCAAATCTCTCTAAAAGAAGACTGATATTTAGAGAAAAGTTCCTGCTGAAGAGTGTTAATTATCTGGAGCAGGGAAGTGAGATTATTTAGATTCCTTTTAACAACATGTCTCTGCATAGGCTCTATTTTAATGAAGCCTTATTTTCTTCTTTTCTAATAAATATTTTGATAAATATTTTTAATGTATTTTAAGAAAAGGCAAATACACATAACCTTTTACAGAAGTGAACAAGGGACGGATCTGTATAGTGGCCGTCATATGTAAATATGTTCATTTTTAAGTGCCTAATTTGCATATGCACTTTCTGCAACTGTCTGCAATCCCAACGTTTGGCATGCAAATTCAGCATGCAAACGCACACAGCTTTAGAGAAGTTGAGTTCCCTGTATGTGGTGCAGAAATTTTGCTCTTCCTTTAACACAAAATCCTCGACCAGCAAGTTCCAGACCTTTATTCATTGTTTAACAGCCCAATCCCCAGAACACAAAGTACTTTTAATGCAACATGGGAGGCTTGGAAACACAAACTGATGGAGAAGAAAATATTTTTTTTTCCAATCACCACAAAAACTTTGCCCTGCACAGCAAAAGCACGGAGTTAATTTAAGAGGTGCAGCCCAGATATTGCATGCAGGTACCAGGAATTTTTAATGACTTGTTATTTTTACCTTGTTCAGAGAATAAACTTTCTGTTCCTAAGGGTCTTTTTAAAACTCCTTTTTAAAAGAGTGCTAAGAATGGCTGGACAGTTGCTGTCAGGTGTATTGGATGGTAAATTATAAAATGTTAATGAACTAGTAACTATAAAATCTAATATTAGCTGCAAACAGGGTTGTTTAACATGGCACAGTTGAAAAGCACGAGCACGGAAACAGCAAAATGTCAGTAGTGAAATACCTGGTGGGTATTTGAGACCTCCGGTGGGCTCAGGCTCTGTGTAAACACTGTCAGGAGAGGAGAATCAGCTCAGGTTTGTGGAGTTCAGTGAAAGTCAGAAATATTTTCTTCCTTTCAGAATAGGAAAATGACATTTGGTGCAAACGGAGGTTCTTTCCCCGAGCAGAGACAGTGTGGGTTACTCATAAAAGCATAATGGCTTTCATTCAGAGGTGCCATATGGCTGCTTATAAGATTTCTGCACAGCACTTGCTGTAGCAGTAACTAAACAAATGGCACTATAGTACAATATAATACCTGTCAAGAGCAGTGATAAAGAATGTTTTATTTCTCTGCTCTCTGTCCTCTTTTCTCCCTTCCTCCTTGGGAGCAGCTGCCTGTGTGAGGCAGCACCCACTAGATGGTACTGCCAGGCTTCTCTGGGCTGTCACTTCTGCTCAGCCTCCCTGGCCTGTGCCTGGGGCTGCCATCCCTCCAACCATCCATCCATCCCTTCATCCATCCCAACATCCTTCCATTCTTCCATCCCTTCATCCATCCCAACATCAATCCCTTCAGCCATCCCCATTGCCTTCCCAAAGGAGGGGCTGCAAGGGGCACAGCTGGGCAGATGTGGCATGAATCTCTCTCTGGGAGTCTGGGGGACAAAGTGTTTGACATTTCCTCTCTCTTTAACCTTAAAATAAGGTTCCAGATCTTCATCCAGGGCTCAATAGCATGGTGGCATTTATGGAGGGACACCAACTATCCAACTATGGCTCCAAGCCTGGACTGTGGGACAAGGGCCTGTAGCCCACCCCAGCTGAGCTGCTGGGAGCCCAGTGTCCGTGTGTCCCTGGGAGCCCAGTGTCCGTGTGTCCCTGGGAGCCCAGTGTCCGTGTGTCCCTGTCCCTGGGAGCCCAGTGTCCATGTGTCCCTGGGAGCCCAGTGTCCGTGTGTCCCTGTCCCTGGGAGCCCAGTGTCCATGTGTCCCTGGGAGCCCAGTGTCCGTGTGTCCCTGTCCCTGGGAGCCCAGTGTCCATGTGTCCCTGGGAGCCCAGTGTCCATGTGTCCCTGGGAGCCCAGTGTCCGTGTGTCCCTGTCCTGGGAGCCCAGTGTCCGTGTGTCCCTGTCCTGGGAGCCCAGTGTCCATGTGTCCCTGGGAGCCCAGTGTCCATGTGTCCCTGTCCTGGGAGCCCAGTGTCCATGTGTCCCTGGGAGCCCAGTGTCCATGTGTCCCTGTCCTGGGAGCCCAGTGTCCATGTGTCCCTGGGAGCCCAGTGTCCATGTGTCCCTGTCCTGGGAGCCCAGTGTCTGTGTGTCCCTGTCCTGGGAGCCCAGTGTCCGTGTGTCCCTGTCCTGGGAGCCCAGTGTTCGTGTGTCCCTGGGAGCAGAGGGAATTCAGCACCTCCAAAGAGCAGTCACACAAGTCTCAGTGCCTCTCCTCTCCTCCCTGGAAAACGCTCATTGTGTTTGCTGTTAAATGGACAGATGTGTGTGAGATGCTGAGCTCCTCACTCAGATGCAGCTGGAAAGTCCCAGTACCAACCCAGAATTTTGAACTTGCATCAAGTGCTGCCTCCTCGAGCTCTCTGGGCTGGTTAACAACAAGCCCTGTTTGAATGCCTTTTAATTTTGCTAAAAGATGGCTCCACCTGCTCCACACGAGCAGAGGGATGGAAAACGCTGCAATCTCTGATCACCAGATAGCCTTCGTATGTTGTTTACAAAATAACACATCTTCTCTCTGCCTGTGTTTTTCCCTGTAGGATAAATGCAGGCTTATACCAGCTCTGAAATATATTGGCTCCCTGATCAGCACCCTAACACATCCGCTCTGTCATCTTCTCCTTTGGAATCACACTCCAGGGAAATTTGGTTTAAACCTTTCCTGATTAAAAGCCAGCGATGACCACATACGTAGTAAATGTGGGCTTTTTTTGTATGTGCTTGTCTCATTTCTGAAAGCACTTCCTTCACGCAGCCTAAATTCAAGATTTTGCATGATGTATTCCTCAGTCCTTCCGTCCATCTGTCCAGACAGGCAGCTTGTTTGATGAGTTAACCATTCTGAACACTTTAATATTTATGTGACTCTTGTGCAGCTCAGCAGTTGCTTTATGTGGGATTGCATATTTGATAAGATCACAGATTCACTCTGTGCCAAAGCTGAAGTCCTACCGAGGTCTGACTGTACTTCAAATGTCAAAAAAATATGAATAGGTGGTCTTAATGTTCTCCTCTGGTGTTATATCTGTCTATAGAGAATATAGCTTACAACAGATTAGAAGCAATAGAGGACTTGACATATAGTGAGAGAGCAGTAAGAATGATGCTTGTTGACATTATCGGCTAAACCTGTAGGGGAATTTTCTTTTTTTCCTTTATTCTTTCTTCCCCTCTTGCTTTTCTTCTGTGGAATTTGCTTATTTGTTCCTGTGAGCCTTGCTCTTTCTACATCGAGTTCCAGTTTCTCTATCTGAAATAGTGTTGTCAATCCAGGTGTTTTCAACACCTTCCCCATCCTCGCTTGGCTCTCCTGGCTGTTCTCCCCCCGTGCCTCACAGCGCTGCCTCTGCCCGGTGTTTAAAGAATATTTATTTGCAGAAAGCCTCTCTAACTCCAATTCATGTGCATATTTCTGTGGTCCCTCTGCACTTCGGGTTTTGTGTGCACAAAGGTTTGCAGCAAATGCAATTCTGAGCTGAAGGGCTGATGCTGATGTGCTGTGCCCGTGCACTGGGGATGCATCCAGTGTCTAAAGGGATGCTGCACAAATGCATTTGGCTCTAAATGAGGAATTCACTTCTCAAGCAAAAGGAAAAAAGAATCCTGATTTTCAGTCTTTTGTAGCAGTGTCACAAATAAAGCAATGAAAGATGGATTACTGGGGAATGAGTCATGGAAATTCCTACCCAAGTTTTGTGAAATCTGAATATGCTGAGGACCAGGGGAGGAGAGGATATTTCTGCTGACATGTAATGTCTTGATCCTCGCTCATTCCTGTTGTTAGGAACAATGTGTGTGGTTAGATGCCCAAAACAGTGTTTGCAGGTGTGGATTTGGTAACTTTCTTTGGGAAATTGCATCCTGACACCAGGATAGGCTCTGCACAGCACACACTGACCTGAGCTTTGAGCACTGAGCACGTCACCTGGGCCCTGTTAGCATCAGTTTGTAAATGCTGCTTTCAGAGCCTGGCTCCAGAGATGCCACTCTGTGCAGCAGAAGGAATATTGCTTCTTGTCAGCTTAACATTTAAAAAATACAGCTCAGGACACTGCAAGCCCTGGGTGAAGCCAGTGCAGCGTCCATCAGCAGTGTCAGCAATCTGTGCAGGGCACTGCTTCCATCCTGTCCCTGATTCAGGCATGCTAAATGCAAAATTAATTCATCATTTGGCTGCAGGCACAGACAAGCCCTGGGGTTCCCTCTCTGCCTGTGGTTCTGTGTCTGCTTCTCACCTGGGGCTCTGTGTCCTGCCTGAACCTCAGCACTGGGGGCTGTTGGAATTCATGGGCAGCACACCAGGGGAGCCCAGGAGGTGAATTTGCTCTCACAGAACACACACACAGCTTTGTGTTAGGACAGGATGCATCACCCCCAGATCTGTTAGCACACAGCTGCCACCAAAAAGCTGATTTTCCAGCTTTAACTAGATTTGAAAAGGAACAACTATAACACAGGATATGATCCACAGATCAGTGGAGAAGAAAATTTGGGCCAGATTCAAAGGTGGCCCTGTGAATGGCAGATGTGGTGTATTGTACTGCTTCAGCTTGTGCACAATATGGCACAGGCTGGGAAACAGGAGACAGAAATCTGAAGGCATATTTGATGTGCCATCCTCTCAAAGGATTGTTCCTTTATCTGAGGAGAGAACTGTAATCCCGGGGAATTGTGAAGAGTTATTGGCATTCTGTAAAGTAGGAGTATGCCTAACATGCCATAACAAAAAAGGTAATGCAGAACTGTAATTAGCATGATGTTATTTTTAATTCACAAAAATACTGTTTATGGAGCTGCACTGAAAGAATCTGACTCTTAATGAAGATTGATCGCAAGTCAGACTTTGCCTCTCGTTCTGCTGATTTTTGTTCACTGCAAGAAGAAAGTGAGCAGGGACTGAGATCATTTGTTTGTGGCACAGAGTCCCTTGAGTGTCCTCTGTGTCATCACAGCCAGGGGACTTGTGCTTCCCCCAGCTCAGGTGGTACTGCACAAAGGGACTGGGAGACTTTGTCCCTTTCCTCCTGCTCCTGCCAGCAGTTTGTGCTCCAGAGCACAGCAGCACAGAGGGAACACCATTTCCCCACACTGCTGTCCCCAGTCAGCCGGAGGGAGCTCCAGCTTTGAGGTTCCAGCTGAAGCTCAGCAGCTGAGGCTGAACAGAGCGCAGCTTTGGCCATGGCACGTTTGCAAAGCTCTGCACAAGCAGAGATGCTCCCAAATTCCTGCCAGGTCACAGCACCCCCAGCAGTGCTCAGGTCTGTCCCAGGCAGCACCACTCTGTGTGCTGCACTTCTTACTCCAGGTTCCAGAGAGGAGCTTTGGAGAGCTGAGAGCAGGGCACAGTCAGCCTGCACTGCAGAGCATTTTATGGCAGCAGACAACCAGGGCTCCTCAAAGGTCCCCTTTGTCCCTTGCCAGATGGATCTGGGTGGAATGGGCATCCCTTTCTCACAGCCTTGAATCCTTCCTGCCATGGGCAGCGCCTTCAGTGAGGGCCACAGTGATACCAGGTGGTCTCATGCAGCCCCTCCTCATCTGCTCCAGGCCCACTTTGCTTCCCCAGCCTGTTTTGGCCACAAGTAAACAAAGAATATGAACTACAATAAGAAATTAAGGGTGTCCTTGCAGGAACAACTTAGGGAAGAAACTCGTTGAAGCAGGAAGTCTTGCTCAGTTAAGCAGTAAGAAAAAAACACATTTTACCACAAAAGTTGAGTTACCCTTCATGTGACAGACAAAGAAACTGAATCTATTCCTGTCAATTCTTTGAAGTTTTCCTACAAATTCCCAACACCCTTGTAGTGCCATAAATAAATGTAGAAATCCCATCCATTATGTGAAGTACCAGGCAAGACTCCCTTCCCACGTTTGTAAAGCCATGTTCTAATCACATGGCAGCAGAGTTTTCATTTCACTTTACTGCTAATTAAAACTGCAATATTGTGGAGCAGTAAATTTTCCTGATGATCAAAACTGTTTGTATGTCTTGTCACATAACCTATGCATTCCCAGGAAACGAGGGAGCTTGATTCTGCCTTCAGACGAGAGGAAATTTGAAGGAAACTTGAATATCAAATGACACGAGTTAAAAAATGTGAGACAAGAGGTTTTCAGATCAGCAGTTGAAAGTGGAGCCGGATGAAACTATTGTATCCAACATTTCTTCCAATCTAGGCAAAGTTGTGACTGAAGCTTGTCCGTACAGAAAGTAAATTGGAGCAGAATTCTGTGGTGGTGGGGAAAGGGAATCTGGGTTGGAGGGGGGCTGGAGCCCCAGCATTGCTCTGCCCTTGGGAACAGGACTGAGCTGAGCACTTTGTCCCTGCCAAGGCCACCTCGCAGCTCTGACCCACCCTGAAAAACACCTCAGGGGAAATGCAAGAAGGGTGCAAAACCCCAGAGGATGGAAACAGTCAAACAACCGCATTTATTTATTTTTTTCCCACGAAGCCCCATAAACTGAAACTGCTGAAATCTGCAGAGAGCCATTAAAATGTTCTATACTGTGTGTTTCACAGCCTGGCTGTACTTTCCACTCTGCTGCTGGTATCTGCTCAAATCACTCCCTAAATGGTGACTACCACCCAATTTTGAGGCAGAGAAGCCTCAAATTCACATCCTGATTTGATTTTGGGGTTGCCTGGGGAGTTAGAACTGGGCCTTTTTGGGCTGTGCAGGTCTGTTGTCCCTTGTTGGGTTCTCACTGCTCCCCTTCCTCTCTGCAGGGTTTAGGCAGTTTATACATATTTGTACACATCCCACTTTCAGCAGCTCTCTCCGTTTTCTCTCCAGAAGTTGTGTGCTCTCATGCTGCATTTTTTTTCACTCTGTATATTTAAGAAAAAAAAAAAAAGTGCCATTTTGGCAGGGTGGTAAACTACCCTCTTAAAAGCAAGGAAGAAATGTTGAATTGAGAGGAGCTCAGTATGGTGTGACACTGTCCTCAATTCACCCCATTATTCCTGTGTGTTGTGGCACATATGGCATTAGTACAGTGTGTGAGATTCCCTGCAAAGATAGGAGAGGTAGGTTGATTTAAGGACATGCTTTCCAGCCAGATTTTCAGCTTTAAGTTTAAATTTCCTTTGTGTTTGGGGAGAAGAATTTTCAAGTGCATCTTAAATGTTATTTCAAAGAGGTGGGTTTGGTTTTGGTGGTTTTTCCTTTTTTTTTTCCTAAAACATTCCTAAAAGTCACACTTCTACTGGACTTTTTAGCTGCAGTAATTTTAGAAAAGAGGCATCTAATAGAAGTGAAAGTGTGAGATGTCTTTTTAGGAAACTCAAGATATTTATTTGTCTTGGTGACAGTGGCAGGCTTCTAAATGCTCTCCTTTCCTGACAGGAGCAGAATTCCTGTGAACAGAACTATTAGCAGGCCATAAGATCTGTTTAGAATCCCCTCCTAATATCCATGCTGAAGATAGTTTTTACCAAAGAACCCATCAGTTATTCTCATCTTCAGGAGCTTTCTGTTGGATTGTCAATAATGTCCTTCTGACAATTAATATTTTAGCATTTTGCTCAAAAAGAAAATGTAAATGTAGAATCAGAAGTCCTGACACTTGGAATGAAGTTGAAAGTTTGCCCTGATCTGAGAGACAAAAAAATCCAAATATAAAGATCTGCATTTGAAGTATTTAAGATATGCAACAAACAGCTCAAAAGTAAAGTATCCATAGTAATAATCTGAATAAGTTCAACACATTATATATTTATAAATATGAGGATTTAAAGAAAATGAAGCTTTTTCAGAGTGAATAAACAAGACCCTTTTCAAGCAATAAATTGATTCTGGCTGCTCCTCCCAGCTGGAACCCAAAGGGACTGTATATTCTTGTAAGAGTCTTCCATTTCAAATCAATCTTGAGGCAGGTAAGAGTTTTATGCCATGAAATACCACCTAATGATGTGTTTAGGATACAAAAGCTAATGGAAGAGTAGCAATAGCAGCTTTAATTTGTCAACAGCTTCCCCAGGAGAATTCCATAGGGCTTGCAGATCCCCGAGTCATTTAAATGCCTTATTTACAACTGCATTAGGCATTTGTGCACACATTCCCATCAAAATGCTGCTGGTTTCATTCACAACTCTTCATCAGGACTGCAGTTTTTTAGGAATTTTGATCCCTGGTTCCATGGAGCTTTTGTTCATCCCAATAATTACCCATCAGCTTTTTAGGCTTCTTAAGTGCTGCTCGGTTTTCTGGTATCTTTTGGTTGAGTTTACAGTTACACCAAAAGGAAATGGGATATGAAAAGAGAATTCATATCTTTCTGCCTTATGTGGCATGGTGCCAGCCCCACAAAGCTCCCAGGAAGCTGCCATTTGATCCAGGGAGATAAGAATAACAGATATGGAAAACTGAAAGCTCCCCTGGACTCCAGACAAAGTTATGCAAAGCAATAAAAGAGGCAGGTGATGGTTTTTAGGAGCTGACAATAACATTGTCCATTATTGGTGAAAAGCCCTGGACAGGGTGAAAAAGGCAAGTGCTCAGCAGAGCAACCTTACACGAAAGGCAATGCCAAAAGGGATAAAATGTGTGTCAGATTGGATTTTTAGGGGAATGTGGGGAATTGCTCCCATTAAGAGTGGGCTGTGAGCTCTGAGGGTGACACCTCTCCTCATGTGCAATATGAATCCAGCCTTTAACAGCTGCACATGGCCAGAGCCTGCATTTCACTCCTCTGAGCCTGTCTTTTCTCTGTTTATTGCAATTAATTTATTTTTTTTCCACAAAAGAGGTACCTAGAGTCCCCTTCCAAGTAATGATATCCCAAAGCACTGCATCCCCTCCATCCCAGCTGCAGGAGCTGCACTGGCTCCTTGTTCTCCTCCAGTGCAGCAGCACCCAGGGGTGCTGGGAGGGGCTGGGACAGCCCAGCTCCCCCAGATTCAGGTCATTCTGCTGGGATTTGGGGTGCTGGGAGGGGAGGGGATGCAGGGTGGGTGCAGGAGGAGTTTCTTGCTCATTGAGGAGGGAGGAGAGCACAGGAATTTGCCAAGGATCATCTCAGTTTGAGGGGGTCCCATCCCTCTAGCAGGGTCAGAAGCCCTGGAGAGAAGGGGATGGAGGGCACTGAGTGGGAGAAGCCCTCACCCCCTCTCAGAATTCCCCAAAAATTCCTTTGTCCAAAAGACATCCCAGTGAGGAGCCAGCATTTGGGCAATCCCTGTTGTGTTTTGGTGTCGGGGTCATGAAGGACTCCAACAGTGTTGGAAACGCTCAGGAAGGTTTAGAGAGGCACAGTAAACACAATCTTGATTTTGTGGATTAAACTTTCATGGGGTGGAGTGTTGAAACATCATTTATTTGAGTGAAAAGGGTTGGTTAGAGAAATATCATTTTGTGAGTTTAAAGAGGCATCCTGTCAAAATAGTCTGTTTTCACATTGCTTAAGTAGAAACAGCTCTTGGTTTCAAAATCCTAACTAATTGGAAGAAAAAAACTCCTATAAAACAAATAAATGAACATGTAAAAATATCAACACTGGGAAAAAGTGATTTGAAATGATCAAAACTAAACACTTCATTTTAAATTATCTTTTTCTAATTAGCTAATGGCATAAACTTTTCTTCCTGATTTGAGAGAAGGCAAATTTTGGAATCTTGAAAGTTCTCACAGTTTCATTTGCCATCCTGAGCTAAGGCATAGAGCACATTCCTATATTTATCTCCCTATCCTTCCATGCAGGAGAAGAAGGAATATAAATCTATAAGTGAAGAGACAGGTTAATATAAATGGTTTGAGTGAATCTCTTCTCTGATCATTTTTCCCTTCCCTTGCTTGATGTCACTTCATGAAAAATCTCACTCCACCACCAAAATGTATGGTAATAGTTCAAAACAAAATTGAAAAATTTCTGAAAGTTGAACTGGAAGCATTTTTGTCAGAGTTTATTGGGAGTATTTCGTATTTTTGAAAGTCTAGAAAACTTTTATGACAAGTAGATAAATTATAAAACTCTACGAACATGGAATTAAATGGAATCTGAGCAGTGACAAACAGGGAAAAGAGAGAGCGCATAATTTTAGAACACAAAAAGGTAACTAAATTTGAAAAATTGCATTAGTATATCATTTTCAGTCTGTAAGCCATTAGAGAAAAAGTGTAAATTACACCCTGTAACAAAGTAAAAATGTTTTCAATGTTTAAAGGTAATTTTGTATTACTGCTACTATTACTTAAACTCTTAGCTCTTATAAATATCTGAAGACAGGACCCCTGGTGATATTACCTGTGTCTTAGGCAGAGAGCAACAATTTCAATTCCATTCAACTACATTTGTATTTTGCCAAGTGCTATCAAGCACTGAGTTGCATAATTTGCTATCTAAGTGAAATAGATATTTTTCGTGCCTCACATTTATCACTCTCCTGTGGGCCTCGTTACTGACAATCAAATCATAAAAGATGTTCAGAATTGTCATGATGCACTTATTTCCTCATATTTGATACAAATAGTTTCTTCTACAAAAATGGCCTTTTTTAACCGTCGGATTTGAGAGTAGTTTTTAAAGGAACAGGATGCAGTTGGGGTTTAGCAGATTCTACATAGGCATTTAAAAAAAAAAAGCTTTTGAGAGCTGATTCTATTTCTAAATATATCATTGGAGTCTCATTTCTAGGAAAGGAGGAATTTATATGGTGCGTAAGCTGATAACATAGCAAAATAAAAAAATAGAGGAAATTCTATTTGTAGCTGGAAGACTTGCATTTTTTCCCCTTTCCTGTCTTTTAACACGAACTTAGACATTGTGAAAGGTGATTTTCAATTTATACAATGCTAGCAGTGCAGGAGGATGTAACACCCTTATCAGCCACACTACCCTGAAATATCCTGCAGGATTTTGGGGACAGTCATTGCGAGTTGGTCATTGCCAATGCTGCAGGCCCAGGGAACCCAGCCCAGAGAATTTCTCCTCACCTGGAGGAGGAGGAGGTGGGTTAAGAACATTAAACCCATTCCACAGGGAGCCACCACGCCAGGAATGATGGCTGTGTCCATCAGGGAGGGGACACTGGAGATGCTGTCACCAGAGCACCCTAAATTGCCCCCCAGAATTCAGAGGCAGCCGGGGTTTCCCAGGAGCATCCCCAGATCCAGGTAAGCGTCCCCCAAGCGGAGCAGCATTTCCTCGTGCTGAGCAGCAGCCCCAACAGATCTCTGTCTCCCTGAGCAGGCAGCTCCTGAAAAAAGCAGCGAGGGAAGCAGGATGGCAGGAGCTGCTGCCTCTCGGGGAGTTTGCGCTGCATTTTAAGCAAGAGACATCTTGAGGCTTGTGCTTACCCAAACCCTTCTGCTTGCAAAAGCAAAGCCCATAAACATTTGTTTAAGGCTGCCCTGACATACAGAGTATTTAAACTTTTCACTGCTGCTGCTTGTGAGACACAGCAAAATGTACAGAGTTTTTTTCCAAGATTTTATTCCCTCCACCCTTGCCTGGGATTTGATGTGCCAGTTAAAAGCTGAGAGTGTCTCAGGCTGTGATGGAGAAAGGTGATTTGGGGTAGAAATATGGCCCTGCTGACCTCATGCAAGGCAACAGCTGATATTACAGGGAGAAGATGCTGGATATTTATTTGGAGGGGTAGGGGAGAAATATATTTGTTAGTGAAATGGAGCTTGCTGCAGAGTGCATAAAGGTGAATTATTTGGCAGAAGACTGAAGGAGGTTTATGCAATATGGTATTATTGAGCCGGGCTATTAGCAGAGTGAATTGCTATTGTGACATGCCATTAAATTGTTTTTAGTGTCCACAAAGGTATCATTCTGGAGCAGGCTTGGTTCCTAACAAAGTTATATATTTACTGGACAGCAGCAGATCTCAGAATAAAAATAGTCTGTCTGACCATAAAGTGAAACAAGAGAGAGGATGGTCCTGTGCTGGAAATTTTGACCTCTCAGTCTGCTCCCAACTACCCCTGACCATGAGCAGATGAAACCACAGGTAGGAAATAAGGCTAGAAAAACCATAGGCACAAAAAAACCCATTAGGACTGATCAAAATATTCCATCTTTAACTCTGGAAAACCTATAAAACATATAAATTGCAGCATTCAGTCAAATGTCTTTAATTTAATCCTATTTAGTCTCTGATTGAAAAAAAAAAAAAAAACAAAATAAGAAAAATTTGCCAGGATTAACATGTTAATTTAACAATGCAAAAAACAAAGAAGGAACTCTTAACTTGAGATTTCCTTGGGAAAAAAAAGATAGTTAAATATATGTATATATATATATAGTTATGCATATTAGATTAAATGTTTTAGAACATCAATCAGTGAAAGAAAAGTAATAAATAATGCATGGTGAAAATGTGATAATGTTTATTAAGAAGCAACAGCCTTGTCATCTTCATTTTCTTCTTCAGTGATTCTCCCCTCAAAGGGTTCACTCATTTGGGACTCCCTGCAATTTAGCCCGAGGCCACTCTCTCTAATTCTAGGATGGAAATATACCTGCTTTGCAAAAATAAGTTAAAAGCAGAACAACTGTTCACACTGAAGGTCTCCCCATTAAGCTCCTAAAGGCCAGAGAGAGAATTTTATGCCCTTGTTGCTGTGGAAATCTGGAGACAGACAATAGAAATCCAGAGAGGGAAGGAGAAGGGCAGGAAAATGAGGGAGAGAGGAGACATGAGCAGAGGCTGCTGGAAACCTCCTCCTTCCCTCAGCGTCCTGCTGAGCTGGGACACGAGATGTTCCTCACTGCTCCTTGCTCTCCTGAGCTGCAGGCAGAGCTGGCCCTGAGCTCAGCCCCTGCATCCTGCACAGCTCCCAGGCCAGAGCCCTCCTGCCCCAGGAGCTCAGCCCCTGCATCCTGCACAGCTCCCAGGCCAGAGCCCTCCTGCCCCAGGAGCTCAGCCCCTGCATCCTGCACAGCTCCCAGGCCGGAGCCCTCCTGCCCCAGGAGCTCAGCCCCTGCATCCTGCACAGCTCCCAGGCCGGAGCCCTCCTGCCCCAGGAGCTCAGCTCAGCCCCTGCATCCTGCACAGCTCCCAGGGCCGGAGCCCTCCTGCCCCAGGAGCTCAGCTCAGCCCCTGCATCCTGCACAGCTCCCAGGCCAGAGCCCTCCTGCCCCAGGAGCTCAGCCCCTGCATCCTGCACAGCTCCCAGGCCCAGAGCCCTCCTGCCCCAGGAGCTCAGCCCCTGCATCCTGCACAGCTCCCAGGCCAGAGCCCTCCTGCCCCAGGAGCTCAGCCCCTGCATCCTGCACAGCTCCCAGGCCAGAGCCCTCCTGCCCCAGGAGCTCAGCTCAGCCCCTGCTCCTCGCACAGGAATGGCACCCAGGGAGGCTGAGGCTGCCAAACAGCACACACTGCTGAGTATGATCACCATTAAAGCTTTGTTTGCAATCAGGCACCTTTGCCCTTCTGCTTTCTTTGTCTAATCTTTGGTCCCTGGAGGGAATAACGAGGAAATTCAGACTACCAGTTAAAGAAGTTTAGTACTGATAATTTGCAGTACCTAAACCAGGATGTTGGCGTTAGTGTGCTGTGACATATAAGCTGCTTAATTAGAGTTGCCATTTAATCTGTTTCTGTTCATTTATTTACACTTGACTAAAACAGCAGAGAAGTTTTACCCACTGAGCTTTACCAAACAGAGTGAGCCCTTGTGGTGTGGCAGCTGGAGAGGACAAAGGTGTGTGCAGAGAGCAGGGTGTGTACCTTCCTCACATGTGAATGCAGAGAAAGATGCATCCCTGAATCTGTGTTATTGTGCACAGATGCAACTTCTCATTTCCAAATGTCTCCCGCAGTGGATAACAGTAGCTTGCTGGTATATTTATGCTTTTATTATTTACTGAAGCTTTCCATGGGACATAATTCTAAATTATCCTTCTGTGGTTTATTAGAGTCTATGGGATTTTATTCATCAGCCCAGCAAGGCATTAGAAAATATAAAGAATGTTCATTGTGTTTGTTATGGTGTAAATAGATCAAGTTGGACTTGAGACAGAGAGTAGGTGTGTTCCAGAGGTAAAACACCACCAGGAAAGCCCTTTTTACTCTGGAGCAATGGGAAGAGGCACTGAAAGGGTGAAACTCTGGCTGCACTTCTCCACTACCTCCAAGACCCTTTTATTGCCCGGGCAGAATTCACATCTCTTCTTCTCAATAAATGAGATTACATTCATGGCAAAGCTTCCTGTGTTCCTGCTGCAGGTGATGGCTGTGCAAAGGGAAATGCTGAAAGCCCAGAGCCAGGGCAGAGCTGGGTTTGTGCAGACACCTGTGCCCTGCTCCCCTCCCCACAGCACCAATTCCCTGCAAACCCTGGATCTCCGGGAATGAAGGCAGAGCCAGAGGGGCCTGGGTTTGATCCAGGACGTGAGAAAGCCAGAGGGGAGTTAACCTTGTGCTACAGAAGGAGCTGGAAGGGCATCAGGAACAGAGAGGTCAGCACGGGAGCAATTTCCAAGATGAAATTCTGCCTGTGGCCTTGGCCCCAGCATAGGGAGAACGTTCCTGCACTGCCTTGGACACAACTGTGTCCGTTCCCAGGGACACAGCCCAGCACTGCCCTGCTGCTGACACCTGACTCAGGAAAGATAACACACAATTGTTTTCACTTCTGGTGCTCAGCTAATGACAGAAGCAGAAGTGCCTCAAGTGCTGCAGAAGATTGTGTTCTCGGCCTAATCAGGAGTGGGAGGGCTTGAAATCCCCAACTTGTCATTTTAGCCTGACTTGCAGAATCAGGGAGATATTTTAGATGGACACATGTGAACTCCAGGCTTAGCATTTTTGAAGTTTCATCTACCACAAGCAACAAAAGGCATCTCAGGGGATGCAAAAGTGGATGGGGAAGCAAAAGTGGATGGGCTGATATTCATCACCCCACCACTGAAGCCTTCCAAGGCCAAAAATTGCAGATAGCATAAGAGGAAGACTCAGAGCAAGAAATACAGGATAAAGATAGTGCAGCACTCTCCAAATGATGGATTAATTTTTCAGCATAGTTAAAATTGCTATAACCTCAGTTTCATGAGTCAGCAAGTCTGATAACATTAATATATAGTAAAAAAAGGTAAGGCAACACCTGGGGATTTTTATTCAACTCGGATAAATTTGGATATGAAACCTGCTTTTCATAATTAGAAATTTGGTTCAGTTACCACGAACCAGGTGTGTGTTTAAATAAAAGGATCTGATCCTTGAAGGGATTAAGGGCACCTTTATCCCACCATAATAGTAGAAGTGAGTTCAAAATGAAAAAAAACCCCTAAATTTAAATCCCCTTAATAATAGCAATACAGTACAAAGCATAAATGCAAATCAATAGAAACATCTTTTTCCTTTCTCTACTTGAGATAAACTTAATATTAAAGCTTACTTTCCTTCCATATTTATGCAAATAACCTTACCTAAAAACAGCATCAATTTTATTTCATTAAAAATGTCATGGAAAAAAAAAAGTTCCTTTTATTTTTCATTCAGGATCCATCGCCTGGGATCTTGATTAAACAAATGAATCTGTTTTGTTAATTATTGATACTGAAATTGTTAAATTGGTATCTAAAACAAAGGATTCAGGTCTGCAGTTCACAGAGGAATCAGTAACAGGAAATTTCTCTCCCATTATGTATATTAGCAGCCACAGCTGGGTCAGCAGATGGATGTGTCCTTGTAGGCGTTTTTCCCCATAAAACATTTGTTGAACAAAAAAAAATAAATGTTTGAAGCAGGGTGGACTTTACTGGAACAGACCAAAATAGACACTTTTCCTTATTGCTTTTTAAAATATGGCTCTACCTGTGTGCCAGCATTTCCCACAGCGAGGGCAGCTCCCCTGCCATTCCCGAGCCTGGGCACATTTTCAGGTGTTCCTGAAACCTTTGGTCACACCACTGACACCAAGGGTTCTCCCCTGCAGTAGGACTTTTTTGCCTCAGGGTTTAGGATTGCTGTTTGTAGTGCCAACTTTTCCTTCTGCATGAGGATGGCTGGTTACTGGTGTGGATTCTTGCTGATGGGAATCAAACCTCTGTACCTGGGCTGAACTGGGGCATTCACACTTTGTGTGGCACTTGGCCACCAGAAAGCCAAAGCACAGCTGTCCCTACACAGTCCTGTTCAGTGGGGCACATGGAATTGTCAAAAAAATACATGGAAATACAAATCCACTGCATTCTGCCAGGATTCAGAGTCCTCACACTGACAAAGCAGCGTCCATGCCACTGCAGTGCCCTCACTGGTGCAGGCTGAGAGTCCTTCCCACAATACCACACCAAAATTATTGTTCTCACCAGAAACCTTCAGCCCTGACTGGGGAGCTCCCTTCCATCCCCACCCAGGGGATCCATGTTCATGGATTACCCAGGGGATGCTCCTGTGAGGTGCCTGGCTTTGGAGGAGCTGACAGCATAATTAGCAGGGCTGAGCAAACAGGTCTGCCTAATTTTGAACCTGCTCAAATGACCCAATTTTGAAATTTAGCCTGGAATTTGCAACTTACTGCATTTGCGGTGCCTGGGTAATTACACTGTAATTATACATTTCCACACTTGCCATAACATCACAAGGACTAATTCGATTGGGGAAAATTTTATCCTGACTTGCACTGACTGGTAAAATACTCTTAAATAATTGATCCTATTGGTTGAGTCAGTTGAAAAAGTATTGGAAATTAGCCCATGTGAATATAACCTTGTTGCAGAGGATAAGACATGAAAAAGGGATTCACTGGATAGAGTTTATAACATTTGCCAATTATTTATTTCAGGTATTTGTTGCTTTAATGGAAGTCTCAGTTCTGAACCTTTTGAACATATTATTTGTTATTGACTTCCCTGGATTGCATCAGATTTCCAGTATTGGGGGAAATTGGTCTGGAGTGTGATGTTCATGCAAATGCTGAATGCACAGAGCTGCATTTGTCTTTACTGTCCTTTCCTGGAAAAGTTTGTCTTTTTATGAGTTAATTTTGTTGTAGACAACTGTCTATTAAATACAAGTTATTAACAATTGCTGTTTATGGACAGACTCATTTGGAAAGCTGCATGTTGAAAGGTTTTAACTACAATATTCCTTCAGAATGAGGTTTTTAACTGATGAGTGACTTGTTGCTACGTGCTGCTGCTCAGTAATATAATGTCTTTCTCCTAATGTGCACTTTGGTTATGTTCATTTGATTTCTTCTGCAGACAAAAGTCTCAGAAAGAGACATACATCCACAGCATCAATACAGTGTGTTAAACATCTATTACAGAAAAAAATGTAACTACATTATAGCTTAAGTGCCAATATACTGCAGACCCAAAGAAATAATTTTTATTGGTAGAAATAGGTTTTTTATGTTGCAGTAATCATTTTGGTCCCTATGCTAGGGGGGACATAAGCAAAAGAAGATTCCTGTCTTGGTAGAAAACAGAACAATCTAAAAAGATACTTTTTCCTCTCCATCAGCAAAGAGATTTGCTGACAATAAGGCTCAAAAATGTGTCATTTCTGACCAAGGTGTCATCAGGAAAATTGTGTCAGCTTCTGGTCCCCAGCACACAGAAAGGAAGGGGAGGTGGGTGCAGAGAGTCAGAAATGTGGTGGAGGCAGCAGGAATGGGACAGGATCACCATCGAGTCCAAGTTCTGAATGTGTCCCACATCCCTGATGAGTTCTGTAATGTTCCAGGCAGGATAACCTCCATCAAACTCCCATGGAGACTAAAGGAAAGCTGCAGCCCTTCCCCAGGAGAGAAGGGGATCATCCGAATGCCCCATTCTCTGGAGTGAGAGTTGGAACTCCACTTTCAAAGGAGTTCTGTGAGAACTGGGCCACCTCCTTCTCAGTGCAGTTTGCCTCTGAGGCTGTGAGGGATCTGCTCAAGTTCTGGGGAACCAGAGCCACTTCCAACCCTCCAGTGATTACTGGAAACCTTTGTCCCTCTCCTTGGCAGGTCTGAGAGCTGAGGGCAGCCCCCAGACCTTGTCATTGCTCACACAGGCGCAGTCACAGAAATCTTCCAACCTCACTTTTCAATAGTGAGGCTCAAAATCACTTGCAAGTTGTTTTCCATCTGAAAATTCCAATTTCACCTCCAGGGCACTGCAGATGTACCTGCCTGGTGGCACCCACAGAGCTCCTGCTGGCCCACAGCACTGTCTGGGACTTGTCCTTTCCTCTGTCACCCCAGTCTTGGTGTGATCCGTGGGACAGAGCTGTGACAATGCCATTGCTGGTCCCCCAGAGCACTCAGGGTCCCTTGGGTTTGCAGGGACAGAGGTTGGGAGGTTCTCTGAACCCTTCAGTTGTGGCAAACTGAAATTGTATCACAGGCACCGCTGAATGAAAGGAGCCTGAGGGATCATTAGTATCCTTCCATCACTTCCTCATTAGTTCTTAGATAGTGTTTTAATGACAGCTTGAGAGGCTCAGCATCCTGCCCTCTTACTATTTATGATCCCCACAGTGCTAATGTGCACTTAATGAGAAATTCTTGTCTTGCTTGTAAATCCTGTAGCCGGCATTCAATTTATTGACAGATGTTTGCTTGGGCCTCTTTAAAATTACTTCATAAATCTTCCAGGATAAAAGGCCTCAAGTTTGGTTATTAAGACAGGCCCTTGTTGACAGTTTCATATTTAACTGTTTGGAACTGGACTGTCAGGGCTGTAATGGAGTGCACGGCGGAGGGTTTGCATTCTTCAGGCTCATTTACCATGTTTTCTGCACCTATCAGGTTTTTTCTTTTTGAAGTGTGTTGACTGTCCCTTATAATCCCTTTAGTTAACTTCCCTGTGACCTCTTTGTGCACCGCACTTACTCATTTAGCATATCAGCGTGTCAGCTGTGATGAAGTGTTTATGCTGATATGAGCTGAGGGCTGAGCAAGCGCTGCATGCCAGAACCTCCTGGCTGTAATGCTGATAGGAACTGAGGGCTGAGCTTGCACTTCATGCTGGAGCCCACTGGACATGTCACAGACAGCCACAAGTTTGCTGCCTCCTTCTCCAACCCTCCTATTTTATTATTTTCTCCCCTGGGTTTGGGATTACATCTTTTAAAACCTGAGGGAGGGCTTTTCTCAGCAGGTTGGGATTTGGAAGGAAAACCCTGTAGCCCTTGAAGTGTGTCCTGAGCTGGTTCCTTTCTCCCTGTGATCTCCAGTGCTGTGATCACATCTGTAGGAATCAGGATCTTTAATCCCTCAGCCTTGCTTTTCTAAGGGGCTGCTGTTGCATCTGTGTAGCTCTGTTTGCTCTGAGGAGCAAGGACCAGGCAAGAGTTTTCTGCTTCTCTCAGAGTCTCACAAAGCTTTTCCAAATGCACCTTTGAGTGACATATATTAGAGAGGTCTGGTCCAAATGCTGCATTTAGAGTGTGCAATGACAGCTTTTCAGGCCATTATTTTAGAAGAGACTTTTTTTGTCCTCATAGTGAACAGAAAAGATTAAAAATTTAGAGAGCTGCTAGAAGATTGGGATAATTCAAATAGCTATTAAACCCATGACATCAGCCAAATTCACTCCACTTAAGTCCGTCAAAAACCATTCAGATCAGACATTGGACGGTAATGAGCATCTCAGCTAAAAATAAAATGTTTGGGCTTTTTTTTGCTTACTTGGTGGTGCCATGTTATATTACATTGCTCGAGGAGTGTCACATCACATCGTGTGGCTTCTGGGATCCTCTGCTGACATGACATAACGCTTTTTATACTTACAAAATATTTTTGATGGGATCCTTGCCATTCAGTGACTTTTGTTTAGTCATTAAGTTTGGTAAAATTCACAAATCTAAGCATTAATTCAGCGGGAAGTGAAATTAGTTATCTGCAAGCAGAGCCAGCTAATTCCCTGTATATTTATGACCATGAGGAGCCTGGATTTCAGCAGGCTTTAAAGTCTGCTAAGGTCCAGCCAGTGTTCACCTGAGGGACTCATCAAGGCATGAATGATCCTGTTAGATCCGTGTTAGGATGAAGGGAATCCATCTCTGTGCTGCTCCCTGAGCAGGAGCCAGAAAAGCCTCTCCAAGGGAAGTCAGACCCCACAGAGGGTTCTGCATTCTCCTCTTGCAGCTCAGAGGAATTCAAAGCCATATTAAGCAGGAAGGGACACCAAAGGCAGGAAGCACTGAGATAAGGCATTAAAGAGAAAGAAAAAGCAGGTAAAGTTATTTTTTAGCAATTTTGCTGGTACATCTGACACCAGTGAATGCTAAAGGCTGGGCAGGCACTGACTAGGCTGAATACAGCCAATGTAAGAGGTAGGATGCTGCTTCAAATTTCAACCAGCACCATTTGTGTGAGCTGCTCTGTCCTCCTGGAAGTTCAAGGAGGATCAGGAATGTAAGGCCCTAATGCCAGCAGTGATGTATGGGCATTTATGGGTTCTGGAATGGCTGAAAACAGGATGACACTGACTGGGATAGGGAGGAGCCTGAAAATCCCCTGCAGCTGCCCCATCCTCTTCAGTCTGATGAAGCTTTGAGTTCTCGCCATCATATTCCACAGCAGCTGGAAGTGCTGAGATTGAAGGGGGGCAAAGAGCAGGGAAGCACAATTACTGGGGATAAGGAGGCCTGGAAACCAGAGAAGGAGCAAGCAGGGCCCCCATGTTCCTGCCATTTGTCATCTATTTTGATGGCTCGTGTCAGGTGCTGGCACTGTAGTGGATGACAGCAAACACGTCTCACTAGATGTCTTTGTCCCAACATGCTGCAAGGGACATGTGAAGAAATGACTATTTTGCAAAATTGCGATGTGTGTGAAGTGTCCTTATTAATAGCTTGGTTCTGCTCCCAGCTGGATTCAGTGGTCTCATCCCTGTTGGAGTGGGGAGGAACAGGATTGCACCCTGAAGGATTTGTGCTTAGCTGTTACTCCAAGAACAGATTTGCCAAAGAAATGCTCAGAGGAGAGAACAGAGTGTTCCAGCACACACAGGTAGAAGATGGTATTTCAAACTGAGCACACTGGGCAATCTTTGCTCATGATTCATCAGTCAAAACACGTCAATTTTATCCCAGAACAGCTAAAAAAAATCTGCAACTACTTGACAAGTACATTTTTGGTGCAGGTCCCAGTTCTTTCCCAGTTGGCCCATTGGCTTGTCTGTCAGCATCTCTTGCACATTGTGGAAAATTAACCCTATGACGTGTTCTGTTTGCTGTTGTCCTGTTTTTCTCAAGTGACTCAAATTCTTGAGATTCTCAAAGGTAAAAAAGAGCAGTCTGGTACCAAATTCTCACTAAAAGGCCATGGCAAGTGGGCATTTAAACTCCCCAAGTGCTTTTAGGAACCTTCCCTTCAAAACCACATTTGCCTTTTGGGTTTGTTTCACATTCTGTTGTAAGGCTCCAGCATCTTCTCTCTCCCTTGCTTGGTTTGGTAAATTTTATCTGCTGGCTCAGGATCTCTGTTTCATTTTTGGTCTCTCTGGAACATAATATTTTTTTAATTGTCATTACAAATTTCAGACTTTTTCTACATGGGGTTATAATTCTGCCTCAACAGATTCACAGTTTTGATCAAAGCTTAAAATATCCTTGGCTAGAACTATCCTGATGCAACAATATTGACATTACAGAATGTTTTTTTCTTGGCATTATCCTAGTTATTCTTTTTTTCTAATGTACACTGTTCTGTAGTGTGTTTTCAGGATATTCTTCAGTGCCAGCAGAAACCCCTTGTTAAATTTACAAAGTGTTATGTATTCCCTCCTGAAGGATATTTTAATTTTCTCTCCTAATGGAGAAGGATAGCAGCGGAAATTCTACTTGCGAGTTATCTTTCTTAGTGAAAAACTGCATCTGTTTCGAGCTGAGCAGTGCCTGTGCAAGCCAGAAAGCCTCACTCAGCTGTATCCTCAGGAAACAGAATAAGAAAAGAAACTTTGCCCCAGGTGCTCTCATTCAGTCCAAGTCTCAGTGTGAAGCTGTGGCTCTTGTGTGAGCTGGGGTGAGCAGTGAGCACGGAGCACACACAGCCATGGATGCTGCAGGGGCTCCTTTGGACACCTCACACTGCTCACAGTCACTGCCCTTCATCTCTGGGGCTCCAGAGACGTTGTCCCCATGCTCCAAAGCGGGTTTGCATTCACTGGGGGAGTTTCAGATCCAGGCACACAGGGGCTGCCCTGGCCTCTGTGCCAGTGATCCCTGGCACGCTGTGCTGTCCATGCTGGAGTGTTGGGAGCTGGCCTCTGCTGCTTGTTCTCTCCTCCATCCCACCTTCACACAGGGGCTGCTGCTGCTGCTCTGTTTGTCCTGGCAGAGACATGAAAATACCCTTCAAACCAAGAGCTTGATCTTTATTTTAATTTGTCAGAGGCTCCTTGGACTCCCACCAAAACCTTCCCTATTTCCTCTGGCTGGAATATCTGTTGGGCAAGTAACTGTGGTCATTTCACTGCATCACATCTGCAATCACTTCCTAGTGGTGTGATAATTTCTTCTAGCCATAAAAGAGTTGGGTTTTGTGCATTGGCATCACAGGTGGACTTGAGAGGTTGAGCTGCCTGATGATTCCTATCTTTCCTCTTTCCATAGGAATCCTATTCTTGATTTATAGAAAGACAAAAATCTGTCCATGCAATGAAAATGTGCTGTGATCTATTGGGCTCCCATTGATGGATGATGAAAGGCTTGATATTAATGCCCTGAATATGTATAATTCTGAGCCAGCCACGGTGGAGGGTCAGCAATCATTCACTTCATTTGATACATTTCCTCACATTGACTTAATACAGAGCATGAAACCCTACTGGAGCCCTTATAGAGCATAGATAGTGCTGGAAAATCTGAGGAATTTGCTCCAAAGTTCTCCCTAGGCTATTGCTGCTGATAATCAGCATCTAAAATGTGATGAAATTTCTTTTGTTAACTTTGCCTGCATACTTAGTTGTATTTCACATCACTTTGGACTCCTGATTAGTTTTTTGTAAACACAACTGTACACATCAAATTCAATAAATGTGCAGGAAAGGCAGCATTATCACCCAGCTCCCTTTGAAAATGCAGCCTCCAGGGATATATTTCCATTGCAGCATGTGGAGATTTTGTCACATGACATACGTTAATCTTTTCAGAACCCCTACAGCTGAATCACAGGCAATGCTCTATAAATGTATCCCTGCATTCCACAAAGACAAGCCAGAGTCTTTCTTGGGGTCTGACTTTTCTACCCACATTGCATAGAGCCTGTTTACCTGGGAGGATTTTATAAATAAGGACAAGTTCTGTGCCTGAGGGTGGAAGAAGGGCTCGTTTATCTTTGTCTCAGGGGACCATGGCATTGCGTTTGCTCTGTAACAAAATCCGGAAAACCCTTTGGGACACAGTCCCACAGTTGGCTGTGGAGAGCAAGGGTGGATTTTACACTCCCAGTAATGGTGGTGAGTTATCTGTAGAAATCTCCCCACTCAGGGATTAGGGGTTGTCACTCTGTCTGTGTGCACAGTCCTGTTCTCTCCTCCTCATGCAGTCCTCAGGAGAGTTGCCTTTCTCAGGGCTGCAAAATATTCTTTAATTACTCAGCCACCACTTGGGCTCCCATTTCCTCTCCAGCTGCTCTGGAGAGGGAGAGTGGCAGGACTTAATTCCCTTATCAAGGAGGGCATCACAGGGTAAAAACTTCTGCACAGTTTTTGTCAGAGCTCTGAGCTTATTGTCTGCCTGCTTGGCAGAGAAAAAGTGGCTGCGTGTCTCAGGCAGCCTAAGCGATTTGCCTGCAAAGAAATTTCCTTGTGAAAACATGAGTGATTTTAAAAGAAGCTTAAGGAAGACCTGTCTGACAGAAAATGGGTTCAGAATTAAATTTCCCCATTTCTCAAGTGTTCTTAAAGCCAGGGTTTCAGTTCAGTTCCATCACTGAGAGAAATTAAATCAAATGTAATTGTGGATATGTCTAATCTGGGCTCCAACCACAGCTTCAGGAAAGTTGTCCAAGCTGATTTCCCTGTCTGGGAGGGTGCTGGGGTGGATCTCTGGAGTGACATCAGTGCAGGTATGGCTGGAAGAGCAGAATTTGCACCTTTGGGTCGTGGTTTAAACGTCCTCAAGTCACAAACTGCAGAGCCACTCAGACAGCTGCAGCCCTTGCTGTGCACACTGCAGCTGCTACTTAAAAACTACTGATTCCTCTCTCCTGCCTCCCTTCCTCCTCTGGGCAAGGGCCCCTGAACAGCCTCATGACAATGTCCTGGTCAGCTCTTTTCTGTTTAAAAAAAACCCAACCAAAAAACCAACAAACTTGATTTCCTGTTCTGGTGAGCCATATATCACTGACGCTCCCATCTGTGCCGTTTGTCTGTGACAGAATGACAGGTGTCATTTATCATTGGAGCTTGAGGAAGCTGTGGGAAGAGGGATTGAAATTTTTTCTGGAAGCAGTCAGTGTCTACAGACTGCCAGATCATTAAAAAGGGGGCTTTCCAAAGAAAGCTGTGTGTAATGTGATTGCACTTACTGTCAATGACAGGCTGAGAGAAAGAAGAAACATCAAAAAAAGAGAGAGAGGGGGAAGGATCGAAAGGGAGAAAGGGAGAGAAATGAAGTTTCTGCCAGGGGCATTTAAAGCTACAGCACAACAAATGCAGGAATCTTTTTTTGGTTTGGTTTCAATATCTGCATGCTAAGTAAGGCCTTTGGAGATTTTAGCTCAGCTTGGAGTGCCAATAAGGAAACCAAAACAGGAAACTTCTTTAACAGCACTTATTCGCATCACATATTATTTAGGGCACTGTAACAGAGTTTGTGCTTTGAGGAGCGTGTCTCAAAGCACAATGACTTAAGACTGGAATAGGAGCTAGCAGAGACAGGAAAACCTATTTGGTCTGCAGCTGAAGCTCCCAATAAATCAAAGGGCAGAACTAAGACCAGATACAAGGCCCTTTTTCAAAAAGGAGACATTTACAACGTCCTGTTTGCATAAGGACATTCAGGAAAAGCAGCATAATATCTCTATTTCAGCACCACCTAGGCAGGCTCCAGTTGGGAATTTGGGCTGAATCTTTCTTTCTTCTCAGGGTACAGAATGCTTCTCAAAATTACAGCAAATTGTCCTCCCACTTGAGGTAACAAAACCAAAATTAAGCCTGTGTTTATTGGGAAAAAAAAACTTCCAACAGATATCAAATGTTTTAACAACAGAAAGAAACTGGGACAGATTTTCTATTATTTTTTGTGTTCTTCTCAGGTGAGCTGGATATGTTTGTCCTGCATCCATAGCACAACTCCTTCTGCTGGAGCTGTATCATGGAGTAAAATTCTAATTGATGTAACACAGAGAGGCTGGGGGTTGCAAAGGGATTGCTCAGGAGCTGGTCACACGTGGTAAAGGGTAACAGTAGTTAGCCTGGAATAAGTCATTTCAGTCCTTCCTGGGGTGAATGTGTGGCTGTAGAAAATCCCAGTGCGAGTTACAAAACTGAGAGCCAACTAACAGACAAATGTGGCTGCATCCATAACCCAGGGATCTGACATCAAACCTGGGAGGGCTGGAGGCATGACCCAGGGCAGGACTTTCTCCTCAGGGCTCTCTTTAGAGTGATGGGTTTTCCTGCAGGCCTTTGGGAAGGACAATACAGACAGAAAAAATAGAGGAATTTTCACAGTCCTTTGCACAGGGTGTGTAAGGAAAGGGAAAAATCATCTTCCTGTCTTCTGCCACCAAGCATGTCCACAAGGAGAACCCAGCTGTGCTGGATAAAAGCAGCACCTAATGATTGAGGTACTGTTCAGTTCCCAGCTAGGGCAGAGGATCTTTGAGTGAACATTATCTGATTTCTCCTTGTTTTCAGCTCTTTGCTATCTCCTGCAGACACGTGAGTTCTTTAAGATAGGAACCAGCACCTCACAGCACCTTGAACACATCATGTCCTGCACAGGATGTCCTGCTCTGAGCTGGTGTTTCTTCCTGCAGCTGCAATACAAACGCTGTAATTATCATGCTAATGAAAAATGAACATTCTGCCTTGTGCTTAGCAGTTCAATAATGTCTAGCAGTTGCATCTATTTACATAGGTGCTGATTTACACCCATGTTTGCCTCTGTGGAGAGAATCCCTGGAATCAGAGAGATCAGAGCAGTCCCACACAGAGCTAATGGCTCAGCCCATGTAAGTGCTAACACTGCAACTGGCTGATGAAGCTGTTACATGTGTTCCCATGTAAGTTTGTTTGTGCACCCTTCCCAAAGTGTTAAATGCCATTATATCATTCTTATCATCACCAAGCTCAGCATCATTCTTCCCTGGTGTTGGAATTGCAGAGCATGTGTGCACATGGATAGACATCTATCTGTGTATACACACACACAGATAAACATCTTTATGCATCAGGTTCAAAACCATTTTTACCAGGTGAGGACAATTTTTGCCTGACATTTGATTCTTGCCAGGCTGGACTCCAGGTAAATGTGCTTTCCTCTGTGAAGGAGATCGGGTCAGAACTGCTTTAAATGTCATCTCCCTAGTGCAAAACAGATATCCCTGTTTTCAGCAGCTACATGAAGGAAGCAGAATATGAAATCAGGCCTCAAAGTCATGTCTGTGGTTCTGTTGACATTTCTGTCCGTGGGGTGGCAGAGGCTGGCCCTGTCATTCTCAGCACTACACCTGTACTACTCCTGTACCACTCAGGGCTTGAAAGCTTACTGGGAAATGTTTCCTGTGAGTCCAGAAAATGGATGGCATGCCGTGGACACACAGATCTCAGAGGAAACTACAGCAGGCAACAGGTATCAGCCTCCCTTTTTAGGATATTTGCAGTAAAGTTGCATCCAAGGCTCTCAGTTCTACAGGAAAAAATGTAAGTTGTTGCTGGTGCGGCTTTGCTTTGAGAGAGGAATTGCTGCTCACAGAGATAAGGTTCTGCCTTCTGGCCAAGTGGTTCTGACAGTGAGATCTGGGTAAATACCTCCGTGCAGCACAGCTGGGGTTTGAGACTAAACACTGGAGTCTTTACCCAGCCAATCCTACTCTAGTTTTACTTTGAATCCCAAAAAGGAGCCCAGTGTGCACAGCAAAGGCTTCTTTAGGGTAATGGTGGAGAAACAGGACCAAGGTATCATTTATTCTCAGGAAAAGCTGAAATGAAAAGGAGATTCAAGCCCAGATTTGAAGGAGTTTGTGGGGCTGGAAGCACCCCAGCTCAGATGGCCGTGGTGGGTCATTGTCACCAGACCGTGCCACAGAGAAGAATGGCTCTGCAATGGCACCTGCAGGTTTATCTAGACTGTCAGCAGTCATCCCCCAGCTCCAGACTTCTTACATCAAATGTGTGCCCAACATTGGCTGAGCAAACCTGAGGCTAATATTTATACAACTTTAAAACCAGCTGGAACGCAATCCTGCAGGTAAATATTCCCTGTTTGGAACTGCATCATTTTCTCTTTGCTGGTAACATGTTGGTGTTGCAGGGGACATTTGGTTCACAGCAGACTTCTCAGCAATAGCTGAACACAGCCAGAATTCCACAAATTAAACCCATAAAAATCTTCTTTTTATTGGTAAGAGTCTGGATTTCTTTTATTGATAAAATTACCAGTTAAGAAAAAATCAGAAAAATTTGAGATTTGTAATACAAATTTTCACATACTCATATGCTCCAGGATCTGTCATGTGTGCTGATCCTTTAAAATTAAGAGGAATTATACTATAATGTGTGATTTTGGTCTTTATTTAATTTGTGTCCACAACAGAAAATGATTTAAACTGTAAAGGGGAAAGAAGGGAATCCATCAATATGTACATTGTTTTTCTCCAGAGATTAAATAAAAGTTTGTGCATGTATTTACATTTTTCCTTCCGTAGTATATACTGCCCAGTTATATTTGGAATGGGACTTCAGAAAAGCTGCAGAGGAGTTAATGAGAATAGGATGTTTGTACAATTCTGTAAATATTGGTTTATATTTCTGGGAGCAGCTATCATATATCTTGAGCCTTTCCTTCTAGGCTCGCGGCTCTCTTGGAGTCCCATTTAGGTTAAACCTCTGGCAAGAGTTCAAGGAGCAGGGAAAGCAGCTGAGGAGCTGCTCCAGTGGGAGAGGTCCAAGAAAGCTCTTAGATGCTGGGTGAGCAGCTGACAGGGATTCCAGGAGCCTGAGCTCGAGGGAGCCCAGGGGAAGTTGTGCTGCCCTCCGTGTCCAAAACCTGCAGGAGCTGAAACTTTAGCCAGGGTGGCCACGATGGTCCCACAGAGGATTCATGTGCTCCCCAAAACACATTTCCTGAATGCACAGGGAAACCAGAGCTCAGATTTGCATCCCAGTGTCTGGGAAATTCTCTTTCTCCCCTTCTGTATAAGGCAGCATCTGAGAGGATATTTCCCTCTCTCTCTCTTCTCTCTTTTTGCTTAAACTCTGTAGGGCAGATGTAAAGGTCAAGCCAATTGATTTGTCTGGGTAGCAGGGCACTCTCAGCGGAGATGCAATTCACAGTTTCATAAAGTCTGGTGGTATTGGCTTGACTCAATGTTTGTGAGGAGAATCTACAGTCAGGGAGACCTCCATCATTGTTGAGAGCATCTCTGTAATTTGTCTTGAAACGATTATATTTCAAGTTTCTTGCTAAAGCAACTCAGAAATGCTGGTAGGTATGTTGGGGGGGGGGGGGAAGCCACTAAATACATAATCCATGTTCCCTCTCTGTGTAACTATGAAATGCATCTTGCTCACTTTTATCTTTGTCACAGAATGATTGACATGCAATATCTCAGCTTGACACTTTGATATTGGTGATCAGAGCAATTTGTTTCAACCTGCATGCTAAACCCTCAAGGTTAGGATATTCCTAAAATATAAACATAAAGGATGGATTACTGCTATCATTGCCTAGTTTATAATCTGTTCTTATCAGCCAAGGGCTGGTATTGTAACAGAGCTGATTTCTTTCTGTAAGTAATTTCAGTGTCCATTTTAACTGTACATTTCTTCTGCTCTTTACTTTAACACTGAGTTATTCCAAGCCTTTTCATAGACACAGAGATTGTGGAAGTAAACTGGGTGTACCCCTGAGTTCCTCTGTGCTTCCTGATGTACAGTGTGGAATGGGGCTGGTTTGGCAGAAGACAAATCACGTTGTCAGGCTGATGAGAACAGTTTGCTTCTCAAGGAGAACATCGGTGCTCCTTTTCTATTTTGTCACAGCACATTGTTCCTTTATTCTTCATCTTCAAATACACCAAAATGAATGGTTTGGATACCTGAGAAATAATGTGCAACATCCTTCTTTATTGCCTGGGTTCACAGTTTATTTGGTAAATGCTTTTGATCTCTTTCTAGCAGTGACACGAAGCTTTAGGAGTGAGGCTGGAGGAGGGTTTATGAGGCTAATGTTGGGTTAGAAGGGACCTTAAAGATCATCCATTCTACCCAGGTTGCTTCAATTCCATCCAGCCTGGCCTTGGACACTTCCAGGGTCCAGGGGCAGCCACAGTTTCTCTGGGAATTCCTGTTCAGGGCCTCACCCCTCAGAGAGAGGAATTTCTTCTGAAAATCCACACTCAAGTCAATCCACACTCTTCTGTGGGGCTTCTCAGTGGCATCATCTACCACTGAGGAACCTTCTGTGCCTCAGTCTGTGAAAGTTTTTGCTGTTTTCCTTGTTCCCTTATATCCTGTTTAATACTGAAATGTAATTAATCAAGGTGCCTGGGCTGCCGTGGATCAGCTCTGGGTGCTGCTGCCGCACTGCCTGTGACCATTTCACACTGGGATGGTTCCTGTGCTGCTCAGGACTAGGGACCAGCCAGGACGGGTGTGGGGAAACCAAGGAAATGCTGCTGAGTGCCTGGGACTCCACAGAGGGTCCTGTTCCTCATCCTGGGATGGACACAGCTTTCCAGCCAGCTCCTCCTTTTGTGATATTTCCCTGCTGTTAGAATTTGAAAACTCTGCCTTCTGGTCGGGAAGGAGGGCCAGACTTGTCAAATAGAAGGTAGTTTGTAAGCGTAACACTATCATTTACATCGATATTTTTAGCAGTTTTCTGGTGCTTGTTGAGATCTGAAGCCAAGAGTTCTTTGAGTTCCCCTTTCCTTTCCTGCAGACGCCCGAGCACACAGCTTCCCACAGTGGATCATGGCGGGGAGGGTTTGTCCTGGTGTGCTCACCACAACTGCCTGGCTGGTATGAATGAAGAACACTTTGGGGTCAGGAGATTCTGTGCCCATGCAGCCCCTCCCCTTATCCTGCAGTGTAGAACAAAATGTGCTGCACTCACTGCTCGCAGCCCCTTCCCATCACAGATTTCACTTGTGCTTAGCAAAATGCTCCCAGATCCTCCCGAGCTGAAGGTGCTATTTAAATGTAAATTATTATTTACAATATCTTATGCTTGATATAAGTTTTGGGGAAGTTTCATCTTTACACTTGTTTGCAGCAGCATATCCTTTCATAGCTATAATTTATATGCAAAGGTTTTCCCTGTCCTATCACACATTTTCCAATATGTTTTGATGAAGTCTGAATAGTTCAAATTGAGCTCCAGCATTGTGCATTTTATTTATTTCCTATCTCGTTTGTATTAAGTTTTGTCATAGGTTAGGGCTCGCTTTTATACTCCAGTAAGAGAGGATATAGAATATGTGATTATTCAAGGTCTTTGTTATTTATATATCCTGCATCCCGTGTGTGCTGCTCTGGTGTCCAAGTGAAATGCAGGATTCTATTTTAATTCTCATGACTGTATGTGATCATTAACAGCCACTGCAGCCAGTACAAAATAAAAATGCAATTCCAAGAAGTGTGCACATAAATAAATATAAGTGAGCGCGTAAAAGAATGAATGAGATAAATTGGTTCTTTTCAAATATCAAACTTATCTTCAGTTTAAGGGAGGCATCCTCTGTGCTGCCTCTGCTCCAAATGGCACTTTAAAAAAAAAATTAAACATAACAATAAAACAGAATTCATTGCTTTTAATAACATTTTCAGCCATGTGCTGAGGGTGGGCTCCCTTTTTCCATTTTTTTTCCCCCTTAAGATTGCAATTTTGAAAATAGCAGGAAAGGTCATAACACATTGAGCATCGCCCCGCCGTTCCTTTAGCACTCCGAATTTCAGTCGGGGTTGTGTGTGTGCTGAAGGCCGGCCAGCTCCAGCCCGTTCCCTGCTCCTTTCCAGCATCAGCAAGGGCAGCCCTCGCCCGGCCGGCTCCGGCCCGTTCCCTGCTCCTTTTCCAGCCGCAGCAAGGGCAGCCCTCGCCCGGCCGGCTCCGGCCCGTTCCCTGCTCCTTTTCCAGCATCAGGAAGGGCAGCCCTCGCCCGGCGGGCTCCGGCCCGTTCCCTGCTCCTTTTCCAGCATCAGGAAGGGCAGCCCTCGCCCGGCGGGCTCCGGCCCGTTCCCTGCTCCTTTCCAGCAGCATCAGGAAGGGCAGCCCTCGCCCGGCGGGCTCCGGCCCGTTCCCTGCTCCTTTCCAGCAGCATCAGGAAGGGCAGCCCTCGCCCGGCCGGCCCCAGCCCGTTCCCTGCTCCTTTCCAGCCGCAGCAAGGGCAGCCCTCGCCCCCTTCTGTCCAGACTCGCTGCCTTTGGGTCCCGTTGCTCGCTCAGCATCTGCCGCCCATCCTGCCCGCCCGGGGAAGGGAAGGGCTCCTCTCCAGCACGGAGGGATCCATCAGCTCGCTGGCAGCTGCCCCTGCCGCAGCCAAACACCAGACACGAGATGAAAGCCCCTGCTTGTGTTTCCCTGGAAAAGAGGAAGCTGAGCTTCCTCCCGCTGCAGAGATTTCCCGGGATGTGCAGCTCAGCAGAGAGTGGCTTCCAGTGCCACTGAGTTACAGCAATTCTGTGCAGATATTCTGATAAAAACGCAGGTGACTGTCAGTCCTGGTCATTCTGGAGAAGCTCTCAACTCTGGTAGCTGCTCCAAGCAATTTTCACTGCTCCTTTCCCTGCTCCTTCCTCCAGCCCTGCTCTGGTCACCTGGGCAGGCAGTGACCTCAGCCTGGCTCTGCTCCCTGGCCCCTCTGGCACATTCCCTGGGTGCTGTCCCTCCATCCCTTGGAAATCCTCTCTCCATCCTTCCTGCAGCTCCTCCAGGCACTGCATGGCCACACTGAGGTCACCCCAAAGCTTCTCCATGCGAACAATCCCAGCTCTCCCAGCCTTTCTTTCCTCTCTGTAAGGCAGGAATGGCAGAGCTCCCACACCTGCCCAGGCTGGTCAGGAGGAACCCTGGGAGCTGCTGGGACAGGGACAGGGCTGTGTCAGGAGCAGGATGGATTAGCTCAACCCTCCCAAGTGAAAGGTGCACAGTGACTGCCTCCCTTCCTGCTACCCACCACAGAGCGATCTCTGGCAAAATAAAATACAATTCTTACAGCAAGGCAATAAAAACACCTTCTCTAACACAGCCTCTTGGGGCTCAAATGTTCATAAAATACCAGTTTTTTCAAATAATGTAATTACTGCTCCAAAAAAAAAACAACCCAAAATCACCACCAAATAAAAAAACAGCAATAAAAAAAATGCTAAAAGACACTCCTCTTCTAGCTTAAGCACAATTTTTGCTCTACCAGCAGACAATGAACTCCAGTGTCTGTGAGCAGGCAGTCATCTCTGACAGTGCAGGGCTTCTGCTGTATAAAATACAGTATTTATAATGTTTCTGCAAGTGTCTCTTTGATTGCATTATTCCTTTGTCTGACCTATACTTTCAGATAAAAGTGTTTTGCTTAGAAACTACGTAATAAATCAAGTGTAGGAAACAGACACGTTCCTTTTCTATCAGGGACTAAATGTGAAAAATGGTTTCAAAGAAGCTAAGGGTAAATGATGGAGTTCTGTTACCAGTTTTGCCTTTGCTGAAACAAAGTAAAGGTAATGTACAGGAGGAATATCTCAGGGTCACTGCAGTCATATGTCAAGTGCTAGAATAGTACTTTATTTGGCAAAGAGATCAAAGAAAAGCTTTGTGTTATTTTTCTTCTGTTTGCTGAGGAATGGAAGAGGTTTTCTCCCCTTTTATAGTTACTAGAACTGTAGTTTCCTTGATCCGAGATGAGATCACCCAACTCCAGGATATGATTACATTTCAGTAGTTAAAAAAAAAATTACATAAGTACTAAGCATGATTTGACCTACCTTTCCTGTGTCAGACTGCTGAAATTATTTTACATTTATATAAATCCAAGCTGCTTTGCACCTTTTTGTAGCTAAAATAAATGCTACCCTGGGAGCCAGGGGTCTCATGGTGGACAACTTATTGCATGTTGAATGTGTCACAGTAAATCTGTAAGAGGTTTTAAGCTGAAAAGAGATTTTTTTTCGCCCTTAGAAGGCTAGAGGAAAGTAAGGAAATTAATTTTCAAAGCACAGGAACCAGAAAAATTTCTTTTCATATTCTCTTCTTTTCTGTAAGCACTCTGCTGAGAGAAAAAAAAAAGTAAAACAAGTTTAAGTGAAATAACCACTTACTGAAACACTTGCAGAGACAAATCCTGAAGTTATATAGGCTGCAGTGATTCTGTTTTTCAAGCCATGCTTTCAAAGGTGTTATGATATACTGTGGTTGTCTTTAATGCTACAGTTAACATATATTAAAGAAATGCTGGTGTCTTCATCCCCTGCGTGTGCGTGATGCACTCGGGCTCTCACTCTCCTGGTACCTTTGGGCTCCTGTAGCAGATTAATGCTGGGAAGGATTGTTCCCAAAGGAGCAAGTGTGGGATCAGCTGTCCCAGCCAGTGCCCGGGGAGCCCTTTGGGAAGGACAGACAGCCCCTGTCCCCCCAGAGCATCACCCCACTTGTGTGCTGGGAGTTCATTTACCACAGCTTGGGAAAGGAGCACCCCCCAAGAATGATTCCCATTGTTCCATAGAGCTCCTATCTCACATCTCTTTTTTTCCAAAAGCTGATGAAATTAATGAGAAGTGACAAAAGGAAAGGAACTCAGCTAACGACGTGGCTGGGGTCAGGCTTGAGGAGCGAGCACAGTGGGTTAAAACACCAACACAGTAATGTAGGTGTGAGCAAATGAACCGTCTAATAAATAATTAACAATTAATTTTCTTCTGTCTTTTATCTTTACCTCTTTTTTTTTTTCTCTGCTTTACTTTCCTAGCCCGTGCTTCTGTTTTGCATTTGCCGTGTTGCCGCAATTAATTAACAAACAAAATCAAAGCGCGGGGTTACAAAGTTCCAGCGGTGAAATCCTGCTGGAATGAGAAGTTCTGCTTCCCCAGTCCTGTTGGTGTGTGCTGCTGCCGAGGGCTGGCTGTGCATGTTTGATGGAGCCCTGGATCCCAGCACAGCCCTGCTCTGCCGAGCTTTGTTTTAGAAATCTCCAATGCGATGTAGCCGCGCTTTGTGTCATGTTATATTGTCATATGACAAGACATGAACCAATGTAAGCCAGCGGAATGCAGCACAATGCATTGTATGACTTACACCTTGTCAGGTTTTTTGGCTTCAGAAAGAGCTTTTTTCCCCAAGGTAGTAAGTGATGCTAGAAAAAAATCCCCGTGTTACCTAGGAACTGACAGGTGCCCCTATTTTCTGACTATCCAAATTAAATTTAATCGGGATGTGTTTCCACACAGCAAATCTAAATGTTGCTTTACTTTTTGTCACTTCCCGATTGGAACATTAGTGGCCTGCTAATGTGATTAACTGTTTGCCTGAGGCAGCTCAGGATGGGCTTTGTCCCACTGGACAACTGATGAGCTCAGCAAAGTTTAAAGCTCCCTGGCTAAGAAGGGATCAGCGTCTCAAACCTGTATCCTGGCCAGGGGGGCTGGAGCCGGCGTGGGGGACAGGAGACATCGCTGTGCTGGCACTGAGCTGGGCAGAGGCACACAGGGATGTCTGGGGTGCCTTATCACACCCTGCCTTATCACAAATGCAGCGGCTCAGCAGCACTGTGGGGTGCATAGGTGTGCAGGTGTGCAGATGTCAGGTGTGTGGGCACACAGGTGTCCATGTCCAGGTGTGCAGCTGTCCAGGTGAACAGGTTACAGGTGTCTGGGTGTCCACATGTCCAGGTGTGCAGGTGTGGAGACATCCCTGTGTACAGGTGTGAAAGTGTGCAGCTGTGCAGGTGTCCAGATGAACAGATGTACAAATGTCCATGTGTCCATGTGTCCATCTGCCCAGGTGTCCATATGTCCAGATGTCCAGATGTCCAGATGTCCATGTGTCCATCTGCCCAGGTGTCCATGTGCCCAGGTGTCCATGTGTCCATATGTCCAGATGTCCATATGTCCATGTGCCCAGGTGTCCATGTGTCCATGTGTCCATATGTCCAGATGTCCATGTGTCCATATGTTCATGTGTCCAGGTGTCCAGATAAACATCACATGGCACATCCCACTGCCATAACTGTTAATTTTTATGGGTGTCTGCTGTGTGGGGCCATGTGGATTTAAAAAATAAGTATTTACTTTGTGTATTTCTAATTCTGGAAGATTGGTGCCAGCTCCTCCTGCTCCTGGATTGCCCAAAGCCTGCTAAAATCCCAACAATGAATCTTTTGTTGCCCAAAACACCGAATTCCAGCAGCACCATATGCAGAGCACTGCAGAGAGCTCCATATAGCATTGGCACTCCTGGCTGGGGGGAGGAGGGGGTGTGGGAAGTATTATAAAACAAATTATATCTGCTTCTTTGAGCAGTCACAGGGAAAAATGTCACCCTCAAGTTCAAAAGTTTCCTCTGAATAATGCTTTCAGCATTGTTTCCCCTCAGGAGCACTCTTCCAACCCTTAGGAAATGCTGTCCCCACACAGTTTGGTACAGTATCTAGGGGCGCAAAGCTAGTGACAAACATTCCATGGAATTGTGTCGAGATTCCACAGTTTTCAAAGGGTTAATGCAGGGACCATGCACACTCACTGTGCTCTGGCTCTCACTGTGTTTTCACAGGTAGCAGAAGCACCCCCCCATATTTTACACCATAACTCCTCCCTGGGTGGATGTTCCCGCAGCAGCAGGAATTCCGTGGTGTGTGTTACCAGTTACACTCCATTCCTTCCTGGAGTCTCTGACCCAGGGGCACAGCAGAGCAGATAACCTGCTGTATCTCATGGGCAATCACAGCATTATTTACCCAGCACGCTTTTGGTCAAGCTGGAATTAGACCAGCATCATTTAATTCATTGAAGGATTTAGGACTTTTTTTTTTTAACCTGGTACAAGTGAAAAGCAGAGCCTGACCCCCCTGGCTGTCCCCTCTTGTCAAGGAGCTGTGCAGAGCCACAAGGTCCCTCCTGAGCCTCCTTTTCTCCAGGCTGAGCCCCTTCCCAGCTCACTCAGCCTCTCCTGGGGCTCCAACCCTTCCCAGTTCCATTCCCTGCCCAGCTCCAGAGAGGAGCCACAACTGGACACAGCACTCAAGGGTCCCCTCACCAGTGCCCAGCACAGGAACAAAAAAAAATGAAGTGGAAATTTGTGGAAAATGAAGAATTAGTGCCACTAAAGGCTAAAATCATCAGTATTTATCAAAAAGCAGCAGTGCAGCAGCAGGGAAATCGGGATGTTGATATTCTGTGAGGGTGCACTGGCCTGGGAGGTGACCGTGCTGAAGGTGGAGCAGATTTGTGCCTGTCCAGTGAACTCCAATTTCCCAGCCACCCTCTCCTGGTCATTGCCACCCTGGAAATGCAGCGCCTCTCCAACTCTCCCCTGGCAAAGGCAATTTTAAAACAAAGCATAACAAAGAAAAATGTGTTCCTGATACAATTATGCCTTCTGCAACTTAAATTCCAGGCACTCAGTTTCATCTCTTACTTAAATGTATCTGTGTATTTTAATAGGAACATTCAGCTATGCTTTTATTAATGCAAAAACATTAAAGCACTATCCCTGAATACTAAAGCCTTAAAGGGCCGTTTCAAACAGAACCTGTCATAAAATGTGCTCTCAAGCGTGTCCCCTTTAAGAGATTCAAGAATTAAATGTTCCCGTATGTGAATTTTATTTTGTACAGCACATTTGCTTTATGGCTACAATTAAGTTAGATGTGCCGATAACAATGTCTGCTTTCCATTTTAAATCGCACATTTCAGACACTCTGCATTGTTTTATTATCTAATCCACATGCTTTTAATTGCAATTATGGTCCCTTATGAGTCCCCTGGGAGGGTATGATTGCAATTAAAAATGTAATTTAAATGTTAATTAATTACATTCATTTTCTAAACTGGGAAAATTTCATTTATTATTTTCATGTGTTGTGCACTTATCCTAAATGCGCTACCTTCTAAATGTTTCTTTTTTTTTTCAAATTAAGTGTTATGTTTATAAAACAGGGTGTTTAATACGCTTTAAAATTTTGTTAGGATGTTTATACAAATTATTACTTTAAATTAATTGTTTCCAAGCTCCATGCTCAATTTATATTTGTCATGCAAGCCAGAATAGAGTTGGGGTTTATCTTCAGCTCAAATTATGTTAATATGAGAACCAAAAAAGTTCATCAGCAGTCTGGACTGTTCCCCTGGGTATTCTTAGGCACTTTTTGGGCAGAAGAGGATTTTTTGGGGTGATTTCAGTGCCTTTGCTGATTTTCTTCTGGGATTCAGGAGGATCAGGGAAGGAGGCTGAGCTCTGCCGTCGGCAGGAGCAGCTCAAATCTCCGAGCAGGTTCTGCAACAAGTGTAACAGGCAGGGACAAGGAGCTGCTAAAGAGAGAAGGCAGAGAAGCAGGAATCTGATTCCTGAGAAATGATCAAATTAAAAAACATGCCACTACAAAAATAGTTATTTCTTTTGCCTTCCATTTAAATATCAACCTGCAATCCCAGTGGCCAGGAAAATCAGCTCTTACGTGGGAAAATGGGGATTTTTAGGGAATCTCCTGACTGTAAGAGCCAAGGATAGACAAAAAATTATATATATTCCAGATATATATGATAAATATATTCCAAATGCTGAGCAGCCAGTGTTGCTCTGTCAGAAACCATCGGTATTCCAGGATTTTGGATAAGAAAACTCCTTGAAATTTTGGCTGCGCTGTCTGGCTTTGGTCACATTGGCACCTGCAGAGCTGAGCCTGGAGGAGGGGGCAGGAGTCAGGTCCAAGCAGGAACCAAGTCAGGTACTAAAGGTTTTGAGTCACTGGCTTCTGTAATTAAAAACTGATTAAAGATATCCCGATCCATCCTTTCAGCTTTGCAAAATATATTCTCATTATAAATTTGTGGTCAGTTCATTAAAAAAAAAAATAGAAACTGTAATTTATTTTCTCCGAGAGCATCAGAGAACAAACTAATTAAGTCAGGAAAATTTGGAGTTATGATGTTCTGATAGACGAGCAGCTTCTCTGAAGAGGGAGGTGAAGCTAAAGGATACAGCTGAAAGATTTTTATTTTAAATACTGCTGCCAGTTGTGGCTGTACAGACACTCCTGTGGAAGGCTTTAAGCATTAAAAAAAGACTCAAGATCAACTAAACTGAAAAATATCCATTTTTCGGTGGTGCAAGGCTGTTCACACAGCCTCTTGGATTGATTTAACTAATTGCTGGAAAATTAAAAATGGGAAATATTTTCTGTGGGATCAGTGCTGAGGGTTGCAGTTTCTCACAGAGGACGCGTGGAGAGCAGGGACCTGCTCAGGCTCAGCAGGGCACGGAGCTGCTGGGTTTGATGGAGCACTGCCCTGCCAGGTGCTCCCAGGAATTCCACCAGGCTGGAAGCGCTCGGGATCCCTGCAGTGCCCCGAGTGTCCCCTCAGCACTTCCATCTGGGCTCCCCGTTCCTGCCGTCTGTGCCCCTCACATTTCCCTCACTCTGAAAATGCTGTGAAGGCAGTGAGGCTTTGTGTTCTCAACTGGGGCGTTAAAACAGCAATAAATAAAGGGGAGAAAAGGAAAAACAGCAAAATAAAGGGGAGAAAAGGAAAACCAAAATCTTGCTTTTCATTTGTACCATTAATAACAAGGAAATATTAATTAATTCATAGCTAATAGGGAAAGTCTGAGTCTGTTTTGCATCTTTGTATAGGATTTTTTTCTCCCTTCCCTTCCTCTCCCCTCCCAAAACACAAATACTTCTGAAATTATAAAATCCTCTGAGTTTTTTAATTTTCATTGATCCCCAAATGCTCCAAAAGCTTTGCTGTCCCAGTAATCCCAGTGACATCCAGGCTGCCAGGATGACACATCCCTCCCATGTGGCACTGCCCCACTCCAGCCAGACCTTCCCCCCTTCTCCTTAGAGCTGCACAACTCTGGAAGTTGCTGCGTCTATTCCAGATGCTGCAGTTCATTTTGTGATGAGGAGATCAAAACAATTACCTGGCTCCTGATAACCCTCATTGACTATCTATTGAGAGAATCAGCTCCTAAATAAATTACTATTGTACTTTTAAAGCTGTGCGTGACATGTCCTACTTACTGCGTGACCCAGATAATTTCCATAAATTAACCTCCTTTACCTTCCATTTCCTCTGCCATCCTGCTGTTACCTTCCCACAACTGCTCCATCACCAGCATCTCATCCACTGGATGGAGAAGACAGTGATGCTATGCTGAGTCTTAAAGTGACATTAAGAACTTACCTGCCTAAGTGTTCATTTGCATCTTGCTCACTAGACTTGTCATAGAGCTGGGGAGATAATATATTATGAGATGTGTACTGAATTAGCTGTCAATTGCAGTGAAGCTCTCCCTTAACTGTGTGAGGAGAAAGCTCTTGAATGAGCCTCAATCTTGCCTTTTTTTTCAGCTGAGATGTTTCATTTTAGTCACCCAACCCCAGCCAATTTTATTAAGTCTGCTGTCAGCTGTGACCCCTGCTGAGGACTGGCAGGGCTGAAATAGTTATGCTGCCTGATGTCATTTGTGGCAGCTCCAGATCCCACTGCTGCTTAGGCACTGAGGGCTCTGTTCCTGCAGCACCGGGGAAAAGGGATAAAAACCACTCTGCATCCTCAGTGCTCTGTGCTGGTTCCACCAGCCAGGGAGGCTGTGTGAGAGTGGGCATGGGCATTCCTTGGGAAGGTCTGGATGGATCTGTGTTGGGAGCAGCTGGGAGCAGCTGGGAGCACAGAACCCACAGAACTGGGCATGGGCTTTCCTTGGAAAGTTCTGGATGGTCCATGCTGGGCTGTGGGAGCACAGAACCTCAGGGCATTGGAGGCCTTGTCTGGGCAACGAGTCCCTGCTTGTGCTGATGGAGTCAGGGCTTCTCCCACACCCAGGGAGCATCACCTGATGCTTCACCACTGGTGTTTCCAGGGATTAGCTCGTCTTGAGAATTCCTCTGCTGTGCTTGACAAGCAGAAAGAGCAAATCTCTCTCGTTGTCAATCCCTGCACGTGCATGGGAAGGGCTGGCACAGGGTAGAGCCCCAGGAACCAAACTGCAGCGTGCCCAGGCTGCAGCAAATGGTTTTTGATGGAGATGTGCCCAGTGCCAGCCCCCCTGGCACCCCTGCCTGGTGACTGGGATGTGGCAATGGGTGCACCATGTGCCTCAGCTACTCGGGATGCCTCCACATCCTGCAGAGAAGGGCAGGGTGGAAAGGGAGCAGACAGACCTCAGACTTGGAAACCCCAACTCTGGCTGCCTGAGATCACAGTGTGTTATATTCTTTACACGCCAAAGAAAGTTTAAATCCTGCAAGAGTCATGCTTTATCGTCAAGGTAACCAGAATAGGTTCACCAACAATTTACGTGGCTCTTAAGTCTATTTACATGCTTGTTTACTTGGCTTTTCTCTCAAAGGCACAAAGTAGTTACCTTAGCAACTGCCTCCTCGCAGGGTGCTGGGGCTGCCGTGCCGGGAGGAGCCTCTGCCAGGAGCCCACAGCTCGTGGGCACATCTGCCCGACCCCAGCCCGGCCACTGCCCGGAGTGTTTGGGTTTGGGGCCACATCTGGCATCCCAGAGGAGCCCTGAGATGTGTCTGTGCCTCCTTGGCTGTGCCAGGGCAGGGATGGGGGAGCAGGAGGTGGTAGAGATGTGTTGGGAAGGGAGGAGGAGTCAGCCCTGTGCACCTGCAGGGTTTATTTTATGCGCCAGGTGTCACCAGGTGTGACCAGAAAGGACCATTGCTCCAGTAACCAAGTCACGTCTCCATTGGGACCCTGCCTGTGGTGGCAGGAAAAGGTTAAACAGAGGGGATGAATGCTAGGATGGGATGTAGGGACATGCTGGGGTGAGGACTCATTAGCTCTGCTGTCAATTAGGAGACTTTGCTGCTTCTGTCCCTCATCTCTCCCTGCAGTTTTGTTCTCCCTCAGCTCCTGCTCTGCTCAGCAGCAGGTGCAGAGAGCAGGGGCAAAGGAGATGCCAGCCATCCTCTTTCCTTCCTTGCTTTTCTTGCCACAGAAGATCCTGACCTGAGCTGCTGCCTGGGCAAACTCCCAGAAGTTCAGCAATGCAGGCACCACTCAGGCTGTGTTTGTGTCCTTGTCATAGCAGCATTTATCAGACAGTTGCTTCATCAAATACCCTCATTTTATTTGCTTTCCATGCTCGTTTTATTTTAATTTGATAACTGCATAGAGACTTCAGTCTGACTGTGAGGCAACTCTTATTTTAGAAAATAATTCAATTTCCATGAATGGTCGGGGACAGATTTTTTAGAGTAGTTACACATCTTGAGGAGAAATTCTAGTAGGATTTTCAAAAGAACCTCAGTAGATTAATGCCTTGATTCTTTTTTAACCTGCTTAAACATTGTGAAATTGCTGCTAAGACTCTACCTGCACTTCAACCTTCCTACTTACCTTTGAAAACTTGCCTTTTTTTAAAAATACATTCTCCCAACTCATTTCTCAATTCCATTTCCACTCCTTTCCCCAAAATCCTGATGTGACATCCATCTCCACTCTTGCTGTGCTCCTTAGAGATTTTAAATAATGTGACTTGCATTATTTTCATCTCTTCTAACGCTTTTATTCATCATATTACTGCTCTATACAAATCTAATTTATCTTGCTTTTCCTTTGGAGCACAATCCCAATGTGCTGTTGTGAGCCCAGTTCCTGCAAAACAGGTCTGCTGCAGTATCCATCCTGCAATATTGCAATAATTAGTGAGTAATATCAATAACAATTGCTTTTTACAGCTTTTTAGCACAGAGATATTTTCCTCCCCTGGAGCCTGAGTGTGAGGCAGACTAATGGCCTGGTTTCTACAGCAGGAGACTTATAGACCTGGAGTTTGCAAACCATTTCTCAGCCTCCTCCAGAGGGTGACAGGTATCCTTTAGTCCTGGGGAAAGCCTCCTGTCCAGCCTGGCACTGTCCTGACCCTCTCCATCAATCCCCTGGCTGTTCCCAGAGCTGGAGCAGTGGGAAGAGGAGCTCCGTCCAGCAGTGCCACCGTGCAGGGAGCTCAGGGGCTGATGTGCAGCACCCCTCACAAATATCCATCACCCAGCAGAGGAGCTGCCTGTCCTGACCTGAGAGCTCCAGGAAATCTGCTGGCTCCTCCACGCTTTGGGGTGAGGGGGTTATTCTGGTTTGGCCTAACCTGTGCAGCAGTGCTAAAATCAATACTGAATTTGTCCTGTGCCTGTGCCCTGCCCTGCTGGGAGCACATTGTGCAGCCCCAGGAGCACTCAGGCTCCGGAGCAGCTCCTGCCGCGGATCTGGGATCTGGCACTGGCAGCTGGTGCCTTTCCACCAGGAAACACCCCGAGCTGAGGGGACATGTGCACAGCAGCCTGTGCCTCCTACCCTGCCTGTCATGTTCTTCATCCAAGGCAAGTCACTCAGCCAAGCAGAAAGCAGCCTAATCCCAGCACAGGCTGAAACCTTTCGGAGAGGATCCCTGCAGAATAGAACAGCCACCAGCGCTGCATGCAAGAGCGAAGCGCTGCAGACAGCTGGGGTTTTCCCTGAAATCGTGTAGCAGGTTCTCTCCTGCTTCACGCTGCCTCCAGAGCAGGAGTGGGTGTGTTTACTTACTCAGGCACTAATGACAACCAATAATAAAAACCATTTCCCACCCAGAAACTTCAAAGGCTTAGCCAAAGCTATTTAAAAAGCGACTCCCACTTTTCAGGATGCCAGGGAAGTGAGTGGCCCCAGCTTTGCTTCTGTGCCCAAACTCCATTAACTGCCAAGCCCCAGAGCCCCCCCTTCTCCACTCTTTATAAGATCTTACTATAAAAAGGGTTTTCCCTGACTTGTGTCCCACTCACTCAACCATCCATGGCACTTTTTAGGGTGTCCTTCAGAACCACTTGGCTGATCTCCAGCTGCTCCTTTACCTTTGTTGCTTTGTTCACACTTTCTCTTCTCTGACTCATTTTTGGTTTGAAGTTTCCAAAGCACTTCTGAGCAAATCCAGCCCCTTTGCCAGATCTTTCCCTTTGTAAGCTGGAGCTGGCAATTTGGCACAGAGGGACCCAGCAAAGCTGCACATCAGCTGTGAGAGGGGCAGGATTCTGCTGCTGGAGCCTCCCAGGGATCCCCAGCCTGGCAGCTCTGCCTGGGGGTTACATCTGCAGGTCTGGATATGGCCTGGGATGTGTTTGGGAGAGGTTTGATAGCAGACTCGCCATTGGAAAGTTGGTTTTGCACCTCTCTGTCAGCCTTTCCCTCTTCATGATCGTTTTCCAGGGAAGTGGCTATTGCTGATGCTGCTTTGGGAATGAACATCAGGGACCTGTTTATACAGTGCCACTGAAAATAAACTTTCCACTGCAGGTGTGCACAGTGGTGTGACCCATTTCTCTGCATTACAAATGTTTGAAACCATTTCTACTCCTGTGATGAGCTCAGGCCAATTAGTAACCATACATGCATTTCTTTGTATTCTTTCCTTTCACTGAGGCTGTAAAGAAAGCCCAGGAACGGCCATTTATGTCTAGAAAGAGCTCAGAAATCATTATCCTCTTTCTAGTGCTGTGGGTGACTCTGTGGATGATTTTGTGTTTCCTTGGGGGCAATTCCAGTCCTTTCTTTTGTACTTCCTTGGTTGTACACATAGTCTGGAGATAATTCCTGTGTGGCTTCCTCCCTTCACAAGTCACCTTCATCTCATCAGCCCTTGCTTTTTCCTGGCCAAATGGTGTGGAAGAGGAAGAGAGATCAGTGCATCCAAGAATGGCTCAGAGAAGTTTGTGTGGCCAGCTGTTCCAGCGCCCTGCCTGACCTTCACCAAGCCATTTGCCTTGGCTCTGGCTCAGTCTCCCCATCTGTAAAGGGATAGGAACATTTGCAGAGCATTTTGGATTGTTATTAATTCTTCATGGAGTCTGTGAAATGTGGTGAACACTGAGATGCTATAAAAGTACAAAGTATTATTGTTATTATTAAACTCTGGAGGTGGAAGTAGCTGGCCCATAAGGTGCTTCCTCCATCAGTCCTTCAGTCTTCCTGACCCAACACAGAATTGCCATTTTGCTTTTGCAGAGGATTTATGGGTGTGTTTTAAATAAACCCAAGAGCTGGAGGAGCCCCTTGAAAAGGAATGAAGCTGATGACATTTTAAATTTTTCTGATTTCTCTCAGTGCAAAGCAGAATTTCTCCGCACGGCGCTTCCCCGGCAGCTCTGCCCAAGTCACTTGCAATTGGCCCTGTCCTCTTACCCTCCAATAAACAGGAGACACAGGGCCACTATAATGGCTCGACAATACTTGCACACCCTGGGGTTTTGCTGCTCTCATGAAGGGAAAAAAAAAAGAATGTCATGGACAAATGAATGTTGACAGTGGCCATACCAAACAATTCAAGGAAAAATTGCAGTTTTATCCGTATTGCTGCTGCCTTTGTCAATACTTTAAAGATGGTTCTTATTTCAGAGCAGGTATTGATTGTGTATAGGTTGGGCCCCTGGTTCCATTTGTCATTTCTGATATTATGGCGTGTTATCGTTTAAAGCTGTAATGGGAGAGGTGGCTGAGCTCAAAGCAAGCTGGTTGTCTGAAGCTTTGATAAATGGCTAGATGGTCTTCGTTTCTGCAGCAGTGAGCAGTTGGCTGCTATTTGCTTTACCTTTTATCCAAGAATAACTGTGTGATGGGTTCTGGAAGTGAACAGTATCATTTTGTCAGATGTGGTTCAGAACTAGCCGGGTGGTCCTAGCAAAGCAGCTGAGGGATTTTTAACACCCGACAGGATGTGAGCAAAGGCCCTGGATAAATCTGAAACAATTCTGGCTCCACATGGCTGCTTTGGTCGAAAAGTTCTCAGGGTTGTTTTTTAAGGTGAGAGGACAGGAAATGCTGGGGGGCGGGGTGGGGAGGGGTGGTGCTCTTAAAAGCAGTTCTATTCATATGGAGGGATCTTAGCGGAGAGATCAGAAGACAATAGGTGGATTAGATTTCTTTGATGAATTTACAAACTTGCAAATTTTTTGCAGATCTAAATGAAAGGTCTGCTTTTCAGATGCAGCGCATGGCCCCACCCCAGGCTCTGCAAAGCAGGCTGTACAATGTGCTGGGATCTGCAGCACCGGGCAGGCGGGGAGGCAGCACACTCTGCATTCTTTCCCTCTGCATCACGTACATTTCCCGAGGTTTTGGTATTGCTTTTGTGAAATCATATCTGTTTGTCAACCGCACAGTGCTCTGGAGCTGGGTTCCACTTCAGTGGAATCACCAGGAGTCTGGAAATGGCAAATGCTCCCTTTCCCAGGAACAGACACCGTAATGTCCTGGCTTTGCAGAACCCCTTCTATCGCATTTTGGGTCACAAAACAAAGATGACACCTGTGGATGCTTCATGTCCTGATTCTCGTGAGTCAGGCGGGTTTCATCTGTGATTTGAGTTTAGCCTGGTACAACACCAAGGTCTGCTTAAATTAAAAACCTGTCCAAGACAACGTTTCTGAGCAAATGTAGGCAGGGGAACGCACTGAAATTCTCTCCCTGGTTTGATAACTGAGCTGTAATCACTCCACACCCACTGCCAGCGTGGTTGGATGGGGGCAGTGTTCAGGGCAGTTTTGGAGCTCTCCTCCATCCTTCTGAATCAGCAGCAAAGAGTCTTTACAGGTTGGCTCTTGAGCCTTCAGCACCAACCCTTCATTAACCTGATAATCTGTGAGACACTGCTCCCTGTTCCTGCCCGGAGAAGGTTGAAATGGGAGCTCTTAATCCTGCCACTGAGGCTGAATTGCTCGGACAAGTAGCAGCAGATTGATTCCACCACTTCTTTCAGAGAAATCACAAAAGGCTGCTCAAGCCCCAGAACAGCTGCAGCTCCAGTACAGCTCCAGCACTGAAGGCAGGGGAGCTCTGCCTTTGTGTCCCAGGAGAACAGAAGTTACCTTTTCTGGCATGGACATAGAAACAAGCAGAAGGGTTAGAAGTCACTGCTGCAATTCTTAGTCCTACAAGCAGCACAAAGGTTCCCCAAGTCCCTGTTCTCTGTGAGATTTCTGTTAGCTCTCAGCTTGTGATAAGCTGTATAATCTGCAGGGAAAGTTGATGTGCATTTGTAGGACTGACAAGATAACGAGGACATGGGGTAAATAGAAAAGAAACCAATAAGATGTTAAACCTATGCAGAAGATACTTGGTCTCCATAAAGTAGGAACCACACTGAACATCCCATGTCCCTCATGAGCCAAATCCTGGCTTTGGGGCTCTTTGGGAAGGTTTAGTCAACTCTGGAGCCTCTCTTTGACTGTGCCTGGAAAAGCATTGCCAGAGGAAATTCTGAGTGATCCATGCAGCCCAACAAACGGGCTGTGCTCTTAGTCTGTCAGCACAGCATCACCTCAGGAGACCTGGCTCTCCTTTTCTAGCCCAACAGGAGACAGAATCGTCAGTGGTGATGTTTTGTGTAACACCTCACACCTCCTGTTGGGCTGCGTGTGCTTTAAAGGTCACTCTGCACTCTTCACACGAACAGGTTGGATGTGTCCCTGGCCAAAACATCCCTGCTCAAAAATCTGCTCCTCTCCGGGCCCCAAAGATGACTGAATTTCAATGAGGCTTTATTCTTCAAAATGAAAGGTGCTGTCTAACAGTAAAATATTGTTCTATTAAATTCAGCCCATGGCAGATCCACTACTGAGGGCTATTGAGGCAAATAAGAGCAGGGTGATGGCAGTGTGTGGTCATAAAGTTGCAATATTCAAAAATGTAGAAAAAGCAGGTTGTCAGATTTCAATAAAGCAGTGGAAATGAATAGATACATCTCTGAGCTGGTTGCTTCCTAGTGGGATGGAATTTGAATAATAATATCACACTAGAAGCAAGCTGGGGCTGGATTAATGGCTGGCAGAGGCTGAGCCCCGGCGTGGTGGGGCTGCAGCAGCAGCAGCACCGCTGCAAGTGTTCTGATGACACCCAGAGCACTTCTGCTTGTTTGCACACAGGACAGCAGAACCGGGGCACGGGGAAACGGGGAATTATTGCTTTAAGCTGCAATTTTCAACAAAGAAATCTCGCCGTTCCAAACTGTCTAGACCTTTAAAAATAAAAGATGTGCAGTATTTACAATGCTCTTCAGTATTCATGAGGCTTTGCTGCTTGTTGTAAGGCGAGATGAAAACAATACTCAGTAGATTTTCATAAGTGACACGCAACTGTAAGATTGATAGATGATGTGGATTTAATGTATGTGGAGTTCAGCGCCAACATAAAAGCTGTGATGTACCCAAACACGGGGTTTATTAAATCCCTGTTTCCTTAAATGATCATCCAAAGCCTTTCACCACTTTCTTCTACCAGAAAATAAAGGGAAGAAGGTAAGAAAAAGGAGAGGAGGTAGAAGAAAGAAAAAAGCCAAGCAAGGGATTCCCCTTGGTTTTGGTAGAGAATTACAATATCGGAACTGAAAGAGACAAATATTTAGACACTCTCTCTGCATAGAGATTAATGTGAGAGTCAGAAATACATGGAATCCACTTAAATTGATGTGATTTAGTTATGAATGGTTAAACATAAGTATTCTCTGTCAAATGCCAAAACCTATTGTATTAACTCTTCCCTCACCCCAGCCCTCCTGTGTAGCCTCTAAGCTTGCCAAATTCTTCCTAGAGCCCAGGGCTCCTCTGGGCTTTGGGGACAGGGGACAGGATAGAACCCCTGGCATCAGCCTGGGTGGGTCCATGGCAGCTCCTGGCATAGACCTGCTCAAAGATGGGGACAGGGCACAACAAACTGCCAACTGCAAACTGCAGCCTGCCCTCCTTGGGCACATCTGGGGCACAGCAAACTGCAGCCTGCCCTCCTTGGGCACATCTGGGGCACAGCAAACTGCAGCCTGCCCTCCTTGGGCACATCTGGGGCACAGCAAACTGCAGCCTGCCCTCCTTGGGCACATGTGGAGGATGCAGGGCTGGAGCTGTGCCTCTCCCAGAGCCACACTCTCCTCACACACCCTGGGTCCTGTCCAGGCCTGTGACTCCACTCTGTAACCTCAGGAGGCATTTCCCTGGCACCTCTGAACCAGCCTTCCACCCTCAGCCTGGCACCAGGGGAGCTCCTGTCCCTCCCATCCCAGCCTGGCCCCTCAGCTCATTCCTGGGAATCAGGAGTCACTCACGCTGCATCCCAAATCCTCTCCAAGCTGATCCTGAGTTAATTCCCACAGTCTCTGGGGGTGCAGCACAAACACACACTGAGTAACAGCCTCTGCATCCTCCACAGCACTTTGCAACAAAGGTGTATTTGCCTCTCAGTGGAACATCTTGCTTGGTTTCAGGGTCATTTCCTGTGACAGCTCAATGTCTGTCTTCTTCATCACCTCAAGATTTAGCAAAATGATATAATTAGGAGAGCTGTGCTCCTTCAGCCAGCCAGCTGCTTTGGAAATCAGGCCACTGATTAAAGGAGCACACTGGAATCAGGCTCCTGCTCTGGCCCAAATGTGACTTTTTTTAGGGACTGGAAGTGCTGCCGTTGTGTTTAGCCCTCATGGGAATCAGTGGCATTGAAAGGTGGGATGTTGGTGCTGTGCCATGGGAATTGTGACCAGAAAATCCAGCAGAGGCTGAACCTGGATGTATCTGAGTTCAGCTGCCATCACCTCTTCTCCCTGTGCTTCTAGGCGTGTTACTTACAGGTGCTCTACTGTTTCCCAACAAAAATTTGATTTTCAGTTCTTTTCTGCCTTACTTCTTTCTCTTCCTTTAAAGAAAAGATACAGGGTAATTTTTCCAAGTTTGACAATTTCACAGAGTCATGGAAAATCATCAAAGTCCAGCTCCTGGCCCTGCCCAGACCCCCCAGCCACCCCACCCTGGGCATCCCTAGAGTGCTGTCCAAGCCCTCCTGGAGCTCTGGCAGCCCCGGGGCTGTGCCCATTCCCCGGGCAGTGCCAGCACCCTCTGGGGGAAGAACCTTTCCCTGATATCCAACCCAAACCTCCCCTGGCACAGCTTCATGCTGATTTTTTTCACTCCAGCGATATATTGTACTAACAGAGCTTTCTCGGGAACTCCCGGCATTTTTTTGTAACACAGAGGAAGAATTTAAACCAAAAACTGAGGATGGGGCAGGGCTCAGAAGTGGAAGGGAAGGAGGCAATGGATATCCTTTTGAATTTATAAACAAGTTCAAGTGAGGGACTGTGTTCTCTCCCCTCTAACTGCTGGTAAATATCTGAGGAAATTGTTTGTAATAGAAATGTTTATTGGAAAAATAAACTTCAGCAAATACTTAAGGAAAACAAATGGCAGATCCAATCAATCCAATGTGACAACGCATTTGCTTTAGAAATTTGAAACCAAGCTCTATTTGATGCAATCCAGGGAAAAAAAACCTCCTGTGTACCTGGTCCAAGTGAACCTGCATCAAAATGCTGTTAGCATTAAGAATAATTTGCTGAAAAGGTTTTAAATTACAAATACTGTGCTTAAGGAAACTTGCAAATGGTAAATAAGGAGCTGGATATCATCAAATAATTTTTACAATGTACTTTGGCTTTACTGCCAGCACAGGAGTGCTCATGTTTGTGAAGTCTTTAGATTTTCTGTGCAGATATGTGCACTTGAAAATACTCATAATCACCTGAGGACTGGGAAAGGAGAGGAAAAGGAGAGCTAAGGCCAGGCAGAGGGGAGAGTGGGAAATATTTTGTGCAAATAAATAAAGGGAATTTATTATGATTGTTGTGCCTTCTAAAATAGGCCCTGTTGTGCCTCCTCAGCTGTTCAAGCTGTTCCCTCTGGTAGAAGCTGCTTTCCTTAACCAACAAAAACCTGCTTAGTGCTGCTTGTCCTCTTTTGTTTTGTTTTTATAATTGAGTTTTGCCATGTGTGAAATCCCAATATTTTCTTGAAACCACGAGGATTAAATGCTTGACAAATTGGAAAGATTTGGGAAAGGCACAGGACTTGGAAAAGTTGGGAGTTCATTCCCTGGTGTTTTCTCTCACGTGAGCACATGAACTTTTTAGATCTGTGACTTTCTTTTGAAAAGATTAGGCACAGTGGGGAATGAGCATCTCTAGGCCTTTCTCTTCTCTCCATAGATTCTTTCATTTGGTATTTCATTTCTATGCATGTCTTTAGTCTCTTGGAATCTGCTTTTTTGAGGTTTCTCTCACTTCTTGTGCATTATTAGATGTATTGCCCTGTGCCAGCTCTGGCAGGGAAAGGTGGTAGCTGTGCTTTTGGGAAGGAAATCATTCAGGGGCTGCTGATGTTTGCAGGTCGGGCATCCCTTCCTGTGAGTGGGCACGAGTGGCACCTGGAGCAATGATCTCTTCCTCAGGGAATTTGAGCTTTCTTCTCATCCCCCCCAGGAATTTGGAAAGCTCGGATGGATGTGCTTCCCTCTGAGCTCCAGCACCTTTGTGTCACGGAGCTATCCCGATATACAACCACGTTCCCCTTTTCCTGAACCCATCAGCAGATCTCCGGGAACAATCCCTGTATTTCTGGTGCGGCAGGGATAATAATAGCCCTTCCTTTGTTTTCTGCGGAGATTGGCATCTCTGCATCACAGCAGCGCCTCAAACAGCGCAGCTCTCACCTTGCGGGGCGGGGGCTCTGACAATGAGCTGAAATTAAGAACCGGCACAAAAAGGGAAAGCTGGGTGCTGAATACCGAGGAGGTTAGGAGCGTGTTCGGTGGGTTTTGTTCCCAAGAGCGCATCCCAGCCGTTCCCGGCCAGGTGAGCGCTCCTGGATGCGGCTGGAACTCGTGTTTGCGCTTTGCACGAGGCGCTGCCGCACCGAGGTGCCTACTTGGAGTTCGCTTTTTTAATTAAGGCTCTGTATTGTAACTAGTCAATGTACATTATTGGGAGAATGAATGTCAATGCCAGTGCTTTTTCTTTCTCTCCTTTATCTTTGTCAATGATTCAAAGACATGATTTATGGTTAGTCTCCGTCTTTCAGGATCATCCATCAAGCGCTGGTTTCACTACAGGGCTCCAAGTTGTAAATCATGCAGAAAGGCTGTCACTCATCTCATTTAACCCTTTACACACGGGATGGAGGAGGCGGGCTCTGCCTCTCACAGCTGCAAGAAAGAGCAATAAAATGGCCATAAAATTGATGAAGTTAGACTAATCTACACCATTAATTGTTCCTTGTAATGCAATAATTATTATGAGGGACAATTAAAAAAACAGGCCATGACTCCACCCTCCAAGTTCATCCTGAGAACCTGGAGGACTCCAGGGCTCCATAAAATGTGTCACATTTTTGTTTTCCCTTTTGAGCTCCTTTCAGATTTTTTAATGTCCATTACAGACATGAGCCGAGCTTCTCTTTAGAATCAATCACAGGCTACTTCTGACCATGACCTTGCAGCAGCTAAAGGAGTGCACAAGCCCATTAGCAGCTGCTATTTTCAGCCGAAAATTAACAGTTCTTTTTCTTCTCTCTCCTTTTCCCCACTCCACCCCTCCCTTTTTTTTCCCCTCTTCTTCCTTTTCTTGGACAGGAAGACAGCAAGAAATGAAATGTGTAAGTGGCATGGGAGCCTCCACACTTAGCCTTGTCTCGCAGGCTTGAGGGCTGGTGACAGCTTTGGCCAAGAGCTGATGGCTCCTCCGTGCTGTCCCTGCCAGCCCTGGCCACTGCTCCCAGGTCACAGCTTCCAGACAATGCCTCCACCTGCTCCCAGCGCACAGCCAGGGAGACTGGCATTAAATAATGAGGTGTCTTTCTTCTTTATCTTGCCGCTTTATTTATTTATTTTTGGGCTCCAAGTGTCGGAACTTGGTAATGGAGGGTTATTAATGAAAAATATACGTTTGGGGTCTATTTGTTTCGATTCTGCGGTGACTTGATGGCAATTTTAGCCCTGAATTATGTATGGCTCTGTTTTGCCTAGGCAAGCTGATACAAACAACAAATATAGTTAGAAAAAGATATATCAGTAAATAAACTGAAAGGTTGTAAAATATGAATGTTTATCATCCAGACGGTGCCGCTTCTCTTCTTTTTTACATGAACTCTGCTTGAGATGGTATTTAGGAGCTTGGGACTTCTTCTATTGCAGCAATCTCTGCAGCTTGTCACGAAAACAAATGACACCAGAGGGAACCTTGTCTTACACTGTATTCTTTTGCATGAACCTCCGTCTTCTTAAGGTGCTCATAATTTAAATTTATATCCTGATTTAGTGGAAGATAAGATTCTACTCTTCTTCCCTCACTGAGCTGTGCTCCTTTTAGCCCAGGCTCCTTCCCCTTGCCAGGGCTCTGCTCACCCAGCTCTGGGCAGGCAGGGAGGGCAGGATGGATCCCATTCCATCCCTCTGGAAGGGCACAGGAGCTGCTCCAGCCCATTCCTGCTATAAAGGATAACACCTGCCTCTGCTTCTGAGCCTTGACACCCCTGAATTTGCAAACAGGGACTTTTGTGCATCTTACACAGCACCAGGCTGTGAACTTGGGGGGAAACAAAGGGTAATTCAGTTGTCTGATGGCGTCAAGAGAAACGTGCATCCTCCATCCAGGAGATCAATTCTGGTTTTTAAAGTATCACCCATTGCAAGCATCATGATAAATTAGCACTTGTTTTATTCTGGACTAAAGTCTCATCCCACAGGGATCTCCAAGAATTTCTGCTGCTGAAATATAGCATAGAGGAAATTATAATTTTAGCATCTCTCTGCAGTCTTAATTAAGACTGTTCTTCTGATATAAAGCTGTGGTGTCTAATTACCAGAAAGCTGTCAGAAAGTAACTTTCAAAAAACCTGTGTCAAAAAAGAGTTGGGAAGACTGGAAATATTTATTGAGTTAGGATTTTATGGTGCTGGTGGATTTTTTTTACATATAACAGACAACATTACTACCAATTCCTGTTTCTCAGTATTCCACCTCATGAGATAAATCCCAGTTCCAGCCCCTCTTCACCAAACAGTTCCTTTTTGTCCAGGTGACATTTGATAGGTTTTGCTTGAACAAACAGGGGAATGTTTCCTACCATTTTTTATCTTGTACCTTCACAAAGTACTTGAAGTTTTCGATTTCAGTGTATTCCACATCACAAAGCCCAAATCTGGCACAAATGTGAATTTTTCCCTTCTAGAGCAGCAGAACCTCTGCAGTGCAAAACTCCCAGTTAACCTGCAGAGGATCAGGAATCCTCGTGGAGATGCATTCCTGGGTTTTGTCCTGGAAAAGGCTGATGTTCATGGCAAAATCTGCTCTTTTGCCTGGCAAGGAGTGGGCAGAGGCTCAGGTGTGCGTGGCAGAGCCCAGGAGGCTCAGCCAGGTGTGGTGACCTCTCCTTAGCCCAGGGACCAGCACTGAGCCCTGGGGCTGGGTTTTGCTCCCAGCTGAAAGTCCCTTTGCTGAGATTTGCATCAGGTAAAAAAACCCAACCTAGGAGAGGTAATATGATGAATGCTGACAGGTACATTTGCTACAATTGATTAAACACTTTTGCCATCCTTAGGATTTTCTTTCCCCGCCTGGTGCCTTGCAGAGAGAGAGGTGTGAGTGACTTTGTCACTGACATTAAACACTTGTATGTACTTGGAGCTGCAAAATGTTATCCCCAGAGTTTGTTTACTCGATCTGTATTTCCAATCAGTGCAGAAGGTTTACTAAAGCAGTTCATTACTGATTTATTTATGATGTATTTAGATAGCAAATATGGTTCTGTCAGCAGTTGCTGGCTAAACAGTGTTGACAGACATTAATAGCATATGGTATAGGAATGGAATTATGATCTTTAAGAGTCTTTGTGTCTCAACATACATTTACAGTTTGAATCTTTTCTTAGGTAGAGAGACAGAGAACTTCCAAGCAAGAAAACACTGTTTCTTTTTCTTTTTGTAACCTTTGGGGTTTGCTGGTGGTGACATTAAAATCTTCTGTGCCTGTTTAGCTGTTCAATTTAATGGAAGACAAATTCTCCCAAAGGTTTAATTTATTCTCACAAACTGAAATCACTGCATTCTCACCATGGGAAATGGCCTTAATTTTCCCAGCCTTCAGTATACATCAAGCATATAATTCATTTCTCCCCCCTCAATACTTCGCTCATTAGAAAACAAAGTTTTTGATATTTAAATGTTACATGGTTTTAGTTGAGAAGCAGATTTCAGCCCTGTAAAGTGCATTTGCAGACATGATTGCCTCCCTGACAGCAATGGGTTTATGCAGGGTGGAACAGAAAAACACTTGAATTTTTGACCTTTAATTGTCTGTTCCTCCAGTGTCACATATGTCACATTCCCACATCAGCATTTTCACCAGTGTCGAGGAGAAAAGGCAAAAAATGAGGAAGGAAGAGGAGACAGAGGTGAAACCACCTTGGGGCAGTTGATGCTGGTGGAGGAGGCTGAATTGTGTTGGGAAGAAGATGAATTTCATATGAGAGTTTGTGTCTTAATCACATGAGGATGAACAAATTAGGAAATAATAGGGGAAATAATCTTGTCCTTTTTAAATTTTTTTAAGATTCATGATAACGGAGGAGGTGGAGTGGGAATTCAGTGTTTCATTTCCAAAGTGGTGGGCAACACTTTGCCTTCCACAAATTGGAATTAATGCCCCCAAAATCTTTGCTGGAATTAATGGTTGGGCTCAATGACCATGGATGTCTTTTCCAACCGAAATGATTCTTTGATTCTGTGATCTGTGGGTGCCCGTCAGACAAAAAGAAACAGCACCAGGAACAAAAGAGAGCCAAGAAAAATAAAACATTGAGCCAATTCTTCCTCTCCCTAAATCCTTTTGCTTCAGGAGAATTAAGTCAGTAAGAAATTCAGCTTCTTGTACATGGAAAAGTTAATATATCCTTAACATCTGAAAAATGAGTGTTTAAATACTTGTTTAAAAGGGGCAGAGACTAAAACATGGTAAATTCCTAAATAATGGATTAAAAGCAGTTTCAGTCTTTCTGCAAGTTCTTCCTTTAAACGTGTTTTTGTCTGTTTGTGCAACCCACTTCCATTTTGTGAGGGAATCGACTGCACGGAAGGAACAGTATAATAAAAATAAAATAAAATGAAATAAAATAAAATGAAATAAAATAAAATAAAATAAAATAACAAACTTCTAAAATTCAGCTACAGACTGCTCAAATTCCAGCTGTGCATTGGTGGATACAGCAATTAGCCCATGCAGGAGAACTGGGAGTTATTCAAGACAAACCTGGTGCAGGTAATGGCTCATTCTAGGGCAGGCTTTGCCTTCATTTAAATTTTAGATTGATAAACACATTAAAAATGCATTTTTAAAGGTGTTATTGCTGGTAGAAAGAGAAAGAAAACCAGGATAAAAGGCTTTGAAAGGGAAGTATTGTTTGGATTTGAACCTAGTGGATAAACTGAGAGTGTTTAGACAGTCTGTAATGAAGTGTTGTTGGCCTCTGGTCTGTAATAAATGCTTCAATTTTATAGCTCCAAATCAACTTTACCCATAAAATCCTAAGGGACTTTCTCTACTTAACAAATCAAGTAGTGCTTGGTGTCCACAGCCAGAGTATCCTTGTGTGTTGTCAGAAAGCTCTGCAGAGCTGCACTTGCACAGCTCACTGATAAAACCAGCAGAAATCACAAGTTTTGCTTTCACATTATCAGCACTCAGTACAAAACCTGTGCTAGATAAGGTACAAGAGATTTTTTGTCATGAATAATCAGATTTTTGGTAGCAAATGGATTTTCCTGGTTTGAACCCAGCCTCAATAAAATGATTGGGTGGGTTTCTGTTCAGGAGGTCCAGTTAGTGTGTGAGTCTTTTATTAGAACACTGTGCACTTCCCACTCTATTTCTTATTTCAGTTATTGCTCCAGGGGTCTGTTTAAAATCTGAGTGCAGATCCTGTGCCACATTCCCACAGAACAAACACAGTTGGAACATGGATGGAAATGCAATGTCCAGAATTCCCTGTAATGTTCCTTGTCCCAGCCTCTCCCTGCATCTCTCAGAAAGCAGGCTGGGCTTTCTCTCTAATTCTCTCCAAAAACCCTGCTCTGCTCATCCTCCTGGTTCCCAGGAGAATTCTGAGGGAAAACCTTTCAGATTTCTGTGTTGCTGTGGAGGTTAAAGCCCTGCTCACGCTGAAGGGAACCCTCTCAGAGCGAGCTCTGCCCTGCACTGCTTTGATTGATTTATTTCCTTCTGCTTCTACTTTCACTGATCACTTTCTTATTACTTTCCCACTTCCATCCATTTCAGCTTTTCCTCCTTTTCCAGCCATTCCTTATGCCACCTGCTCCCACCTGATGGATTGGCTGCTCAAAGAGCTGATCCTGACCTGGCTTGGGCCCTTCCCCAGGAAATCAATGATGCCACACAGACAGAAAATGATGCCCCAATAAACACCCAGGCCCATTTGCTCCCCTGCCCAAGGGCAGACCTCCAGGGCTGGTGTCCCAGTTGAATGCTGATGAAATGGAAGAGGGAGAAATTAAAACAAAAATGGAGAAATTAGCTTTTTGTGTGGATTTAATCACTTGGAAATTGTGCACTTACCCTTGGGATTACTACAACAATAATAACTGTATTTTAATTCTGTAAACATTTTTAAATAGCCCTTTTTAAATGGCTTTTTAAAAATATATTTGGACTTGCCTGCAGCAGCAATTCATCATTCAAAGTCAGTATTCTGAGCAATTTGGTAGAGGTCAGATGCCCTCTGCTGCATTTCCTTCCAAGTCTGAGAGGCTTCAGAAAAAAACAAAAAAAAAGTGGGGCAATTCATGAAGTTTTGTATGAAGTTTTGTTCCTCTGTTATAGAGCTGGGTAGTAGAGAGTTGGGTCATAGTTAATCCATCCTTTCAGCTTTTCAGGACTTCAGTCTGGATTTTTGATCACTGGAGTGGTTTGTGACCTCCTGCAGGCCTCAGATCCACTTCTGATGGAAATAACAAATGGCTTTTTTGTATCCTCTGAGGTCCCTCTCTTCAGCGGTGGTGACATCATGGTACCTGTGCTGGACACGTTGTTTCTGTCAGTAATGACCTCTCTGATTTCTGGGGTTTTTGCCCATAACTCAGAGTTGTTATTTCTTGCTGGGATTCAGGAAAAGCTGAGCCAGTGCAGCTGCAGCCTCCTGTTGTTGCTGCCTCTTTTTTCATGCTCTGTCCCAAGTGATAAATGTCAGATATCACTTAGGACAGGGCAGGAATGCAGACTGAGACTGGGGTGATTATGATCTGTAAATGATCTGTGCACTGGCCCTGGCTCTCAACCCTTCCTTGGATCATTTGAGACCCAATTTAAAAGAACACAGCTTCATATTTGGGTTTCTGTGATTTTTTTTTCTTCCCTTGAAATTTCCGTTATTTTATGAATCTTGATAGATACTTGGACACTGTGTTTATTTCCATATCAGCTGGACGTTTTTCCTTTTGACATGGATTGATTTGTTTTGCACAAGTTTCTTTGCAGAGCAGTGCCAACAGTACTAAGTTTACTACTGAGAATTATTAGAATTCTTACTATTAAAAGGTCTTTATATCTGCAAGGAAACTGTGGGGCAGCATCTCAGAGTTGGGTGGAAAGAGAGAGGAAAATGCTGGAGTGAATCAAAGCAGGGAGATTTTGGGGGATGGAAGAATTTTATTCCATGTTGGTCGAAGATTTTGGCAGGGCAGTGCTGCTGTTGGAGGCAGTAAATAACAAAAGAGCAAATAAATAAATCAAATAAATAAATGATGAAATAACAGAGGGAATAATAAACACGCAGTGTGTTTACATTGGTAATCAAGAGGGTGATAGGAGCTGATTCCCCCTAATTCCAGGCAAAACTGGTTGCAAGTTCGTGCTCCCAGAGCCACCTGAGGTTGTGCCTCTCAGAGAGAATATTTCAGGCAGGACCTTAAAAATTTTCCTATTTTGAAAGGGATTTCAAAGGATCACAGGCTGATTCTTCTCCCAGTTGCTGCAGCTTTGGCTCTGTTGGCTGCAGCAAGACAGGAAAATCAGGATCTGACCCTCTGTGTGCCCCTTGCCTGGCAGAGAAATACCCAAATATCGTGGAGGTGAATGGAAACTGTCCATATTTTGTGTAAAATGCTGTTTTGGACGGCTTGTTTAGGTATCCCTCCTTCTGCAGAGGGGACAGCAGTGGTGTGATCCCTCTCTGCCCATGCAGTGCCTGCAGGAGGAGAAGCTTGGCTGCAGTGAAACTCAGTTTGTTACCTGTGTTTGTTACCTGTGGCTCTGCTCTCCCCACAGCCCGGGCTGGCTTCTGGCTCTTGGCTGCTCTGTCTGCACGTCTGAAGGAGATGTTCTGACCTTTCTCATCTCTGACTGGTGCTGCAAAGATGGAGTGATGTAGAACAGAGATTTTGTGACAGAGTAATAATAAGAAAGAATCTGACTGCCAGTTGCTCATTACTGGATCTCTTTTAAATGCCAGAACCTTCTATGTTTGCCTTCAAACAACACCGAGCACCTAAATCACCATAGTAAACAGATATAGAAAGAGACAGAAAGGTTAAAAGTGTACTCATAATCTCTTGCTTTTCCTCCTAAACATGTTTGATAGCAATATTGTTTCTTAAAAACAATATGACCTCATTTGTAAAGCAATATTCATGCTAAACTAGTCAGCTGTTAAATATACCCAGCACTGTGCATTATGATGAAGCTAAACCAGAATTTCAATTATTTTCTGGACACATTTAAAATTATAATACTTTACTGGGTTAGTGTTATAGTTCATCCAAATTACTCACAAAGTATCATATCAATCTCTTGCAAGTGCTTATTGCTTACATCTCTGGGAAGTTGGTGGAAGGAAGATGCTGTCGGGGTAATGACCTTCATGCTGCCTTAGTGCTCTGATGGTGATGTGGCTATAAGTGCAGGCAAGCCTAATGGTCAAAAGTCAATGTTTGCTGGCCATCATATTTGTCACCAAAGAAGCAGGGTATTCATTTGGACCACCACATGCAGCAGGATGTTCCAGGAAGGGAAATAAAGAGGGAAATCAGCCACTTGATGCTCTGTGTATTCTTCCTTTAACACCATGATCCCAGCAAGGGAAAAATCACACTTCAAAATTATTTGCAGTTTTTTATTGCCTGGAATGCAAGATCAAAACAAAGCAGGCAAATGAGGAAGACAGATTTCATTATACTCCCACTTTCTACTTATGTACCTTATCTAAAGAGATGTTGAGAGAGAAATGATGCTGCAGCATTTAACCAGCTCTGAGTAACCAGCACAGATTTATGAGAATTACTGGCAGGTCTGGCTTAAAGCAGATCTTACTGGAGCTGCACTGGAACTGAATATCCAAAAGCAAAATCCAAAGGCCCACTGCTCTTTAGACAAATGTTATAGTAGCATGATTTTAAAACTTATTAAATATTATTAAAAGTAATATTAATATTTTCTAAAATCAAGTCGGATAGAAGGTTCTGGGCAATGCTTTATGGCAAGGGGTTTGTCTTTATGCAGCTGGGCAGGAATTCTGAGCTTTAATAAAACAGGGGGAAGTGCTGCTGGCTCCATCTCTAACCATCACTGGATCACCACGCTGAGTCCTCAGGAAACTCTGGATTTTCTGTAATACTTGCTGCTCTCACCCCAAAACAGACAAACATTTAGGAGCTCTCTTGAGCTGGGTCTTAACTTCTCCATGAGCTCTGTTGGACTTAGCCAAGCTGGTCTGTTTTGAGTTGGCTTGGCCAAGCAATGATCAGCCTTTTCACAACAGTAATCGGATCATTTGTCTCTCCATCACTCTATTGATCAGTTATTAACAAAAACAGCCATTTCCCAAGCTAAACCCCCAAACCCAGCTGTGAATGGCTGGTTCTGCAAGCTCTTTGCACACTGAGTATAGCAATGAAGAGGAACATGATTCTGTGGATCTGTTCTTAGACTAAACCTTGGATCTGATTTTAGACTAAACCTTGTGCTTTCAGGGCTGAATTCTCCTCTCTGCCCAGGAGCCTCTCCAGGGAAGTGTTGGTTGTTGATCTCTCAGGGTTTATTGTGTGTCCTGTGTCCTCCTGCACCTGCTCCAAGCCAGGCCCAGCTCTTTTCCAGGAGAATGTGCTGAACATGAGATAAGCCATGGATTCAATACAAACAAGCCAAAGAATTAATTTTTTTTTTTTTTTAGGATAACAAGCAAGTGTCCATAAACATAATCCTCATCTTCTTTCTATTTATAATTGCAGTTAATATAAATGTACTTCATTACTGGAGAGCAGTCTTCACGGCCATACAATAGCAAACAAATTCTTCAGAAGCATCTTTAATTATTCATTTGGCTGCACTATATTTTATGCTACTTTTCATAAATGTTAATCTTTATTATTGCCCTACCAGGAAAAAAAAGAAAGGAAGAAAGAAATACCTGTTATTAAATGACCTATCAGGCTGACATGGATAAATGTTGGTAGCTATTTAATTGTTTCCCATCTGCAGTTTTATACAGTTTCTATCAAACTGAAGGGTAATTTTTTTAGTAGCTGCTTATTTTAAATGTACAAAACCCTTGTGTGTAATTCCATTAGCTGCCCTACAGCATTGCAATCTACAGTTTCCCTGAGGCTGTTGTGAAATATTGATGAAATCCTTGCTTTTGTGGCTTCCTCTGATACACTAAACATTTGTCTGATGTTAGTTGAACTTGAATGGATCTGTTCAGAGTTATATCAGTAGTGACTTCAAAGGCTGTAAGGCTGTTACAGTTTTTTTTACAAACTGAAGTTTCAAAGCCTTACCATGTGGTACTTTAAAAAAACAAAGTTCATATCAAATGAACCAAAGTGCTAGCAATACACTGGTAAGACTCATTACAATTTCAATTTCTATAGATATATATTTTTTTGTGATTCTGATTGGTAGCTCATGCCATTGAAAGAAATTTAGATTGGTACTTAGGGCAACCCAGGATAATGAAAGAAGGAAAACATAATTTGAAAGTTGGATTTTAAATGAAGTAATCTATAAATTTACAAAGCCACTCTGCTGTTTTCTACAACAATAAATAGGACAAGAGAAAACAGAAGAAAGGCAAAGGGAGACAAAAGTTTCAGGCTTCTCTTTTCATCAGCAAAGTGATTTACAGTGGTGCAATTAAAGTGACTAATGAGGAAAGCATATTTGCTGCTACTGTCTGCCTTGAATTTTCCAGGCCATGCTGCATCTTGGAGAGCAGCCCTTGTGCCTGCCCCAGGAGCTGAGTGGGGCTCACAGGGATGGGGATGTGTGGCGGTGTGACAAACCTCACCTGGGGTGTGTGACACCTGCCCCAAACCTCACCTGGGGTGTGTGACACCTGCCCCAAACCTCACCTGGGATGTGTGACACCTGCCCCAAACCTCACCTGGGGTGTAAGGCTATGACATCTGTCCCAAACCTCACCTGGGGTGTGTGACACCTGCCCCAAACCTCACCTGGGGTGTAAGGCTATGACATCTGTCCCAAACCTCACCTGGGGTGTGTGACACCTGCCCCAAACCTCACCTGGGGTGTAAGGCTATGACATCTGTCCCAAACCTCACCTGGGGTGTGTGACACCTGCCCCAAACCTCACCTGGGGTGTAAGGCTATGACATCTGTCCCAAACCTCACCTGGGGTGTGTGACACCTGCCCCAAACCTCACCTGGGGTGTAAGGCTATGACACCTGCCCCAAACCTCACCTGGGGTGTGTGACACCTGCCCCAAACCTCACCTGGGGTGTGTGACACCTGCCCCAAACCTCACCTGGGGTGTAAGGCTATGACACCTGCCCCAAACCTCACCTGGGGTGTGTGATACCTGCCCCAAACCTCACCTGGGGTGTGTGATACCTGCCCCAAACCTCACCTGCTGAGGCCAGGACAGGAGTGTGGTGTGAGGGAGGGAGCTGGGGTGGTTGGGGCAAGGAGGAGGTTGAGCTTGTTGCAATCACAACCTTCTTTAGGAGCATCTTAGTTGGAAATACAATCTGGGGATCATCAAACACCATCAACTGGTTGTAAAAATGGCATTGTCAGTTCCAGGAGTTTGTAGGAAATATTTTTAACAAGAGGCAAATGATGACACCCAGAGCCCTCTGTGAGGAACTGGAGCTCCTGGCTCCAGCCATGGTGGAATCCTTTCCTGCAGCAGCCAGGACCTGGCATGGAATGGATTCAAACTGACTGAAAGGATGTCTTGCTGTTTTTTATTCAATAACTGCTATGCAAACAATGTTATCCTTAAGGAAAAATATTCAAGAAAAACCTCCACAATAATTCCTTCCCTCCTCTGCACTCAGCTCAGCAGCTCACATCAGCTCCCCTCTCTTTTTGCTTGTGTTGGGTTTTTTTTTCTGCTTTATGATTGTTTTTGAGTTTATGGGTCACTCACAAGCAGTTCCCTCCAGCCACTGATCATTTGGCTCATAACTGTGCAGGATGAAGTGTAAGGGACATAATCTGTTCTGGTTTGCTGCTAAGAGCCCACTGAAACTCGGGGGTGTTTTGCCTTCTTAACCAGTAGGAAATTGGATATTTAATAGAAAACTTTATAATACAACTCTAATTAAAGAACAACAAAATGAAAGCCCCAAATTGCTTCATTTCAGCATTGTATATAAATAATAGTTATGGCTTCATGGAATTGCCTTTGTGTGTTAGGATTCAGTCAGAGTGGAAGCCACTCTTTTCCTTGCTCCTGCAGAAGCTGCTCCTGTCCTCCTGCAGTGGAGGGTGGTGGGTGTTCCTTCTCCTACTCTGCAAGAGGCAGGAATTCATGCCTTGGTATCAGCTGCTGTAACTACTTGAAAAATGAATTTCTAGAGGAAAAAACCTCAAAGGAGTATTGGGAAAAATCCCTCCTTTGAGGTGCCAAGTTGTTTTGGGCACAAAATTCATCACCATGGTGGTGATCCACGCTGAGCCACTGCAAACTGAGAGTGGGTGTGATGGTAAATAGTAACAGCAACAAAAGCTGCAAAAAATGCCCCATTATTTAAATTAATGAATTGGCCTCCCAGCAAAGAGACAACTGAGCATCTTCAGCCTTTTCTGAGGATGTCCAAAACCTTCCCCAGGCTGCAGCTGGCTTTGGAACTAAAACTGAATACCGGGACTTTCAGGCCAGGTGACAGAGATGTCCCTTTGTCCCTTCCATCCATCATTCAGAGCCAGGTGCTCTCTGGGCCACATTCAGGAATCTTTCCCTGTGTTTTCTTTCCACCTTGGAGAACTTAACAGGAAGTTATTTTTGTAGTACAGAAATTTTGAACATAGCCTTAAGAACTCTGAAATTCTATAATTCACTCCTTTATGGCAAATTTTGTATTTTGAGAGTTCTTTCCATAGAATTCCATTGCTTTTCTAAAGTGTTCCATTCGTTTTAATCCCGTTAAATTCCAAAATGTCTTTGATAAAGAGTTATGCAATGGAGCAGGGAACTATTTCTCCCCCAGCTGCCCATTTCTCTCTTCAGTTGATTTTCAGATGGCATGAAACTGTAGCTCTGAACTCCTACAAAGAGCCAGGTTAAGATTTGTCTGTGGGTGCTTAATGCAGTTCGACATCTTGGAGAAGGAGGAATGAGAAGTGGTCATTATCCATTATCTGCTTGGAACCTTTCAGAGAAAGAAACAGCTTCTGCCAAACACAAAAAGATGTTTGAGCTGAAGCCAGACAAGGAGGAAACAAGATCACCTTCTAGCACTGTGAGATTGCTTTCCTGATGATGTTGTTTCAAGGAAAACTGGAATGTGTATGGCTGAAGAAGTGCAGGTGGTGCCATGGGTTTTACATGGATTAGCAGAGTTGTTCTGGACAATGATTCACTGTCCCTTCTCTTGGCAGAAAATAAATTTTCCAGTCTTGGAAAGAAACGTGTATATATATGCATATGTGTTTTAATAAATGTTTCTCTACATGGAAAAAGAGCAAATTTGAGTAAAAATAGTATCCGCTGGTGGAAAAGTTAACAGTGAGAATGAACACTTTTGACAAAAAGCTGTATTGACACTCCCCAGTTCAGGTCAGGAGTGATGGATAACGTGGTGCCACTCCAGGGTAGTCCTGGATTCACCCCCTGGGGGCCTGGCTTGGTGCTCTCTGCAGGGAAAGGTCCCAGCTCCAAGGGTGGGTTTAAACCCAGTTCTTGCAGGTGCGTGAACTGGACCTGGTTTATTTTAGCTCCTCTGTGGAAATATTCCAGAAATGGCTAAGAAAATTTCCTTTTTGAAGAATGAAGAGCCAGCTGTTTATTGCAGCTCTCATCCTAGAGAAGGAGGATTCTGAGGTTGCCATGAATCCAATCACAAAGACACAGAGAGGAATTAAGAAACCAAATAATTTGGAATTATATTTTTTGTTATTATCCATATTATTATCCTTACTGATGTCATGATTTTTACATACATTGTCTTGAGGTCAATCAGCACTAAACCAAGTGGCATTTCCATTTAGGAAGCTAAAAAATTGCTTCCATTCAATGCTTTAAAGCTCCTGAGTTTTGTCAATTCTTAATGATAGTGACATTTCAGTCTCCCACTTCTTCAGGACTGCACTTTTCCCATCTTATATCTGCCTGGGCCTGTTTACTTTGTGTGGGAAAAATTCTCATCTAGGAAAGGGAGGAAGAATTAATCCAGTTACTGAGTTTGGATTTCTCTCATATTATTTCTTCCCTGTAACACAGTTACATATGAGGATCTCAGAGGTTTGGAATGTCAGAATAAGCCTGGGGGAGAACTGGTGGGAAGAGAACAGGTCACTCAACAATTTATTACATGGACATCAGTGTGACGTGCAAAATTTATGCTTCTTATTACAGACTCTGCATTTAAAGCATGTGGGTGTACAGATATAAGACACTCTTTACTTCTAAAATAAATAATGCAAAGTCCACTTAAATTAATGTTATTTCTGTTAACCAGCTCCATCCCTTCATGTCCAATGAAATCTTACTAAAAAGCCCTGTTGGAAGAACACGAGCATCTCTTGTAGCCGAGGTTGTCTTGCAGAACTGGTCTCCACTGTCCTTAAAATGCCCACAGCAATTTAAATCATTTACATAAACAGAAATGCTTTTACAGGGAGGACACTGAAATGTGTTTTTAAAGCTGCCCAAACCCCTAAACCATTAAAACAGATGTGACTGATGGTTTTGTGAAATTTTGATGGCGCTTTCTGCACAGAGTCACAGAATCCAGTGCCACCGCTGCCATGGGTGACACTTTCTGCTCTCCCAGCCTGCTCCAAGCCCCATCCAGCCTGGCCTTGGGCACTGCCAGGGATCATGGGGCAGCCACAGCTTCTCTGGGCACCTGTGCCAGATTGTCCCCACCCTCACAGGGCAGAATTTCTTCCATATATCCAATCTAAACCTCCTCTCTGTCAGTTTGAAGCCATTCCTCCTTGTGTGTCACTACAGCTCCTGATGGAGAATCCCTCTCTGCCTTCCCTGTAGACCCTCTGGAGATTATGGAACTGGTTATTTCTCCCACTTTCATGAGATTGTGTCAGTATCTTACACAGACACCAAAAAAAAAAGATAATTCCTCAGCACAAGTTACTCTTCTGTAAAGGTTATAGTAAACATGTCAATGCCTAATTAAGCAGCAAATTTTATCCATATTGTGGGGGATGTGCAGCTGTCTGATACTTCTGCTTTTCCTAGAGAAGGACAAAGGATCTTGTGAGGAATAAATTACTGTATGTACCTTCCAAAGGAAAACTTAACTGAAGCACAATTTGCTTTTATGGTACACAGTACATTACTTTTATTAAAAAAGGGTTTATTTATGCCTATTAACACTTTCAGATGTTGTATTTTGACATATAAATTATTTGTGTACATCCTAAAGTGTATTTTTAGGTGATCAAGTGGCAAAAGGTTACTGTACCTAGATGATGCTCTGAACCAGGAAGATTATGGCACTTATTTTTCTTCTCTTCCTTGCAAATTCAACCCCTTCTCTCACTGAGCCTAAAAACAATTTCATAGAATTGAAGCTTTTAGTATAAACTTTAAATTCTTACATATGAATTTTCCAACTGTCCCATTACAGGACAGTTAGAATTATACTCCCATGACAGGAAAATTATTAACTCGGGATCTCTGGCAGTTATAAAGAATTATGATCATCTGCCAACAAAATGCAGCAACCTTCACAGAAAGGAGACATCATTTGGCTTTTTTTCACTTCCAGAACTAACAGAAAATATAGTTATAGATTAAAACAAAATCCAGTAAAGAAAATACATAGTGAAAGCAGAAAAGTGGAACTGTAACGTTCTCCTTTAACAGGTTATTTCATATATTGACATTACATTTCAGGTTATGTCCAAGAGGAAGATTTAAAGGAAGAGGAAGATATAAAGGAGGAGGAAGAAGATGACGATGACAACAACTCCACTGCTCAGCTGCAGAGCAGCAATGACACTGGCACGGATGAGGAGCACGAAGTGGGTCCTGAGCAGAAAGGGAACTTCAGTTTCCAGAATTCCCCTGTCAGTCACATATCCAACCAGGACGCAGAGAACGAGTCACTGCTGAGTGACAGTAGTGACCATGTGGCAGATATCAAAAGCATCTGCTCCAGGGAGCCCCAGGACCCCAAAAGCAGCGCCCCCCCCAAAGCCCAGAGTGAAGCACACAATTGCATGGATAAAATGACAGCAGTCTATGCCAACATCCTGTCGGACTCTTACTGGACAGGCTTGGGGCTGGGTTTCAAGTTGTCCAACTCTGAAAAGAGGAGTTGCGACAACAGGAACGGAGGGAACAAAGCTGATTTCGATTGGCACCAAGACGCACTGTCCAAAAGCTTGCAGCAGAATTTACCTTCCAGGCCTGTCTCCAAGCCCAACCTGTTCAGCTCGGTGCAGCTCTACAGGCAGAGCAGCAAAATGTGCGGGACTGTGTTCACGGGCGCCAGCCGGTTCCGCTGCCGGCAGTGCAGCGCTGCCTACGACACCCTGGTAGAGCTCACGGTCCACATGAACGAGACAGGCCACTACCAGGATGACAACCACAAAAAGGACAAGCACAGACCTACCAGCTACTCCAAGCCCCGGAAAAGGGCCTTCCAGGACATGGACAAGGAAGATGCACAAAAAGTTCTGAAGTGTATGTTCTGTGGTGACTCTTTTGATTCCCTTCAAGACCTGAGTGTTCATATGATAAAAACAAAACATTACCAAAAAGTGCCTTTGAAGGAGCCGGTACCAACCATTTCTTCAAAAATGGTCACTCCAGCCAAGAAACGTGTGTTTGATGTGAACAGGCCTTGCTCCCCCGACTCCACGACAGGGTCTTTCTCAGACACCTTCTCTCCCCAGAAGAACGCGAACCTGCAGCTCTCCTCCAACAACCGCTACGGGTACCAGAATGGGGCCAGCTACACCTGGCAGTTCGAGGCCTGCAAATCCCAGATTTTGAAGTGTATGGAATGTGGAAGCTCCCATGATACCTTGCAGCAGCTCACAACCCACATGATGGTCACTGGCCATTTCTTGAAAGTCACGAGTTCAGCTTCAAAGAAAGGAAAGCAACTTGTTCTGGATCCTTTGGCTGTGGAAAAAATGCAATCGCTGTCTGAAGCACCAGCCAGTGACAGCCCCGTTTCAAAATCAACCAGTAAATCATCTGCAGAATGCATAGGCCCTGCCTCTGAACTTAAAAAAGAAAGTAAAAAAGATAAAGCTGATGATGCAAACAAAGATGAGAAAGCAATGAAAACTGAGGAGTACGAAGACGCTCTTCAGAAACCCCTGGATCCCACAATGAAATACCAGTACCTCCGAGAAGAAGATTTAGAAGATGGTTCAAAGGGTGGTGGGGACATTTTAAAGTCCTTGGAGAACACTGTCACGACAGCCATCAATAAAGCTCAGAACGGAGCTCCCAGCTGGAGTGCATATCCCAGCATCCACGCAGCTTACCAGCTCTCCGAGGCAGCCAAGCCGTCCCTGCCTGTGGGATCCCAGGTGCTCCAAATCAGGCCAACCATGACCAATAAATTGAGGCCCATAGCACCCAAGTGGAAGGTGATGCCTCTGGTCCCCATCTCAGCAAACGTGAGCCAGTGCACTCAAGTGAAGAAGGAGGCTGAGGACAAGGAGGAGGTGCATAAGGACTATGCTAAGGAGACTGTCCAGGCTGAGCCAGCCTCGCTCAGCCAAAATGAGAGGGAACCTCCCCTCAAAGCTGAAGCTTCTGTGGAGCCAAAAAAGACAGAACCATGTCCCTTGAAAGAAGAAGACAAAATTAAAGAGGACAGTGGAAAAGAAAAGCCAGCCCTCAAAGAATCACCAGCAGCTCCTCTCAGTAATGGCTGTGCCACTGCCAACCATTCCTCAGAGCTGCCCTGTGTGAACCCCCTGAGCGCACTGCAGTCCGTCCTGAACAATCACCTGGGCAAAGCCACTGAGCCCTTACAGCCTCAATCCAGCTGCAGCCCCAGCTCTAGCACAATTTCCGTGTTCCACAAACCTAATCTAAACATGATGGAGAAGCCAGTTTTGTCTCCTGCTCCAACCCCACCAAAGCCTGCAAGCGTATCCAGGCACTATTTGTTTGAAAACAATGATCAGCCTATTGACCTGACCAAATCCAAAGGCAAGAAAGCTGAGTCAGCTCAAGCACAGTCTTGTACTTCTCCACCTCAGAAGCACGCTCTGTCTGACATCGCCGACATGGTCAAAGTTCTTCCCAAAGCTACCACCCCAAAACCTGCTGCATCCTCAAGGATCCCATCCATGAAGTTGGAAATAGATGTCCGACGCTTCGAGGACGTCTCCACGGAAGTCTCCACTCTGCATAAAAGGAAGGGCAGGCAGTCAAACTGGAACCCTCAGCATCTGCTCATTTTGCAAGCTCAGTTTGCTTCCAGCCTCTTCCAGACATCTGAAGGTAAATATTTATTATCAGATCTAGGCCCGCAAGAGCGCATGCAGATTTCCAAATTCACTGGACTGTCGATGACCACCATCAGCCACTGGCTGGCAAATGTCAAGTATCAACTTAGGAAAACCGGAGGAACAAAGTTTTTGAAAAACATGGACAAAGGACATCCAGTCTTTTATTGCAGCGACTGTGCATCTCAGTTCCGAACCCCCTCTACTTACATTAGCCACTTAGAATCCCACCTAGGTTTCCAAATGAAAGACATGAACAGGCTGGCTGTGGAGCAGCAAACCAAGGTAGAGCAAGAAATCTCCAGAGTTTCAGTTCAAAGATCTCCTGAAACAATAGCTGGGGAAGAGGACACAGACTCTAAGTTCAAATGTAAGTTGTGCTGTCGGACATTTGCGAGCAAACATGCAGTAAAACTTCATCTAAGCAAAACACACAGCAAGTCACCAGAACACCATTCACAATTTGTAGCAGAAGTGGATGAAGAATAACTCTTAAGGTATGCATGCTCTATAGTGAGTTTTCATTTCAGCATTTCCAGGAGGCTCCGTCAGGCTCCGTGCTTTGGTAAAAGTAGGAAAACAATATAAAATGCATCGTGTATGCTGCGCCGCTCCTCCCCCGCATGCACACATCCATTTTATAACGTTTTCAGGAAGAGAGCTTGGTCAATGCAAACCCACACTGCCCTAGAGAGAAATGTTGCTGCTCGTTATTTGCAAAATAGCTGTTTGCCCATTTCTCTTTTGTTCCTAAGAATAAATCATTTCACAGCCACTGCACATCGGTGTGGAATGCAAGAACTAAGTGCTGCTCTTTGCAGTGAGAATGGAAAAAAGCAGATAAAGAGCACTGAAACCCAAAAGGTTATTACCTCACTCAGTGCTAGCACACCAATAAATCTGATTTGGATGGGGAAAAAGAAGAAAATTCAAAAGTCAAATTAGCAAAATCTCAATTATTCCAAGTTTCTCATAATCTCAAACACAGCCTTGAGAATCTTCAAATAGCTCTGAAAAGTTCCTATGTAGAAGTTCAGTTATTCTTCTGTTGATATTTGGATGTTCAGTTTTGTAAAATATTTTAATATTTTACACTTACTTAAACACTTGCTACTGTGAGTGGCCTTTTTTGTCACATCATTTTAACCTCTCTCTCCATCATTCCTTTTTTAATCTTTAAGATGTTTGATTATATTTTGCTTCGTGTTGGTGGAAGTCAATCCATAAACATCACTGACTTCAGTGCAAGTTCTCGTATAACCTGGGGGAGTTACTGCTTAATTGAGATTTTTTACAAGCTTAATATTTCCAAGACCTGTTAGTAGGATACTGCTGCGTTAGTGTTGCTATTTTTTTGCTGCAAGATACACCAGTTGCCACAACCAATGTTTATAACATGTAATGTAATATTCAGATGCCACACCATTTTTGCATTTTTAATTTTACTTGATTCACAAACTTGAATATTCTTGATTGAAATAAATATGCAGAACATCAACTAAAAGTCCAAACAGAAGTTTTTTGTTCTAACCAGTTTTTTTTCCAGGAGGGCTCTGTTTAGTTGTTCCCAACAATTCCTCCAGCAGACTCAGGCTCTGCCTGTGTTCACAGAACAACCATGTGCACATCCAGGTTTTCTCCAAGGTGTTCATTACTTGAATAACATTCAGAAAATGAATTTGTCAGATGGTGAAAATTAAAGATGTGCTGTGGGTTGTCACTGATGCCACCTTGGCTTTGTGGCCATCCTCTGGCTGATTGAGAGGATGGGGCTCAGTCCCCATTTGGGGGAAGATTTCCCATTTGTTTGCTGCAAATATTCATGTTTTAGGAAACACTTTCTGCTGCCAAAGCCAGCATGAGGGCTCTGTGTCACTTAAGCTCCATTAAAAATGCTACTTTTGAATAATTTAAACCACTGATCAAGAGGTTACTTTGGGCTGGTACTGTAAGCTATTGCCATGGAGTATAATGTCAGTGTTCAAGTGCAGTAAGATTTAAGTTTTGCATACATCTTGTACGTGCTGTCTGCATTGGAGGAGATTTATGCTTCCTGCATATTTTAGCCAGCAAAATTCCGTCTCACTCCTGAGGAGTTTGTTTTCTAAACAGGGCTAATACCCTAAAGTATCTATTTGGGCAATTTAACCCAACATCAGAGTGCTGCTTGTTTACCTGGCCACTCCAAATCAACACCCCCAGAGACTGGGTAGGGATAAACATCCCATACTTCGTTTCCTTCCCCACCACTTAATGATTATTAAGACTCTGCCATTCATAGTTTTCACACAAGAGATATCAGAGCAAACCAATAATTTGGGGACTATCAAACAAAAGCGATCTGCCAGATATATTAATACAACAGTTATTTTGGCACATTCATGGCTTAATGTGTGACAAATGTTTCAGATTTGGTCTTGAAAGCACCGTGCTATTACTCAGAGGCAAACCAAACACCCACCTTTGTAAACACATTACTGTTGCTGAGGATTGGAGGAACAAATACAAAAGGGGAGAAAAAAAAATCTCCAAGGGGAAAAAAAAAAGTGGTTTCTGCATTGTAATAACCTGCACGGAGACATATTATTCAGGTGATGTGTAACTACATAAATAAGGGACTGTCCTTCCTGCCTCTGGATGCCGAGAAATTGCTGTCCTCGTAATACTCATCCATTTCTAATTTATATCAAGATGCAGGTTGTATCTTACCTTTGAAAAAATATATTTAAATTGCAATGACAGAGTGATAGCACTGTTATCTGGAGCTATAATTTCAGTTGGTATGCATGATAGCACAAATTGTCTGAAATGATGGGGTATTTGGGATGGCATTGTAAAGATTTTATTACAGTTTCGGAGCCGAAAGCCTCCCTGAAGTTCTGACGAGGTTGGGAGTGGGGAGGCCTGAGTTTATTCATATGGATTCTTCAGAAATCTGCAAGGAGACTAAATCAAATAACAGGGATTTTCAGAGTTTACTTACTCTTACCATGTTATTTTTAAGATCCAGTATACATTTGAATAATAACAGAGGAGAGCAGAGTATTTAGAAAGGAGAAATATAAAGCTGAGATCCTTAAAACACACACATGCATTTATGTTTCCTTCTTGCAGGCAATATTGCAGTGAAATAGGCATAAAAATAGAGACTATAGATTGAAATAAATGGAAATAAAACAGTGGAAAGAATACTTGAAGTATAGAGATACATAAAGTACTTTATATTTCAATGGCATTTACTAGTAGAGCTTATATTGTCAAATGTTAGCTATCATTAAAAATATAAATGAATAATCTAGGTTAGTACTGTAGAAAAATGTGTTATGGGTATAGATTTATTTTTAAGACCTCTGTGAGGCTGTTTATAAGAAATTTGCTATAAATTCTTCTTAAATGTAAAAAGATATATATATCTCTTTTATAGTCATCTTTGGTGTTTTCCTGAATTCTTCTAAGTGATATGGGTTTAGTAATATAAAGTAAGATTATGTGTAATATACAACAATCAGACATCTCTATTCTCTTTCATTTAACCCACTTCAAATTTGTTTTTATTGCTATTCTTCATAGAAAAACCCATGAACATTAGGAAACATGGCTTTAATTAGAAGTAATTTGTATGTTGACTTGTACCTTGAAGAACATTTGTTCATTTCTTCAACTGAATTAGAATTTTTATGTTGTTCTGAGGAAAAAGGCAAGGCAGAATTGTATTCCTCACTTTAGAGCCAGGTGGGATTGGCTTGGAACTGGTCACTAACTGAGGCTCTCTGTGGCCTTGGCTACAACTTCTGATAGAAATAAATCTCCATAAAGTCAAATTACCCAACCTGACTGGGGAGATTTCTGTTTCAAAAGACCCTGATAAGTGAACAGGCAGCTACCTGAGATGAACTAATTTGAAAGTAAGGCTGTGCAAAACAAAAAAAAAAAAAAAAGTCACAACGATAAACAGTTTTTCTCTCTGTTTCCTCCTTTGTCTTTTTTTAACCATCAAGTTTAAAGCTTCTGCGGCGCTTTTTTTTCTACTTTATAGGAGACAACTGACATTCTGTGGTAAATGGAAGAAAGAGCAGAGCAGAACTGAAAATCCTCTAATGCACTGACACTAACTTGCCCTCTATTGTTGAAAATGAGCAGGCAATCATGATTGTTCATCAAATGGCTCCTAATGCAGTTAAAGCATTCAGCTATAATTTCTCCTTGCATTTATAATTACTGTCATAGACTGCACACCTCAGTGAGCAGATTAAAGCTATAAACTATTTAGCCGTAGCTTTAAGATGAGGAACTTGATTTGTCTGGCAGCAGTTATTTGTTAGAGAGCTTGACACTTCACATAAAAATGACTCAACTTGATGAAGAACAATGCAGTTTAAGCAATGCAGTGATTTTAAATCAGTCATTATACCACGCCCTGTAAGAATTGCAAAGCAATTTGTTAAATGATATATAGGACATGTAGATAACTGTATGTGTTAAGTATACCAAAATAGAAGATTTTTTTCTTCTCTGGATTTTATTTTCTCATCCCTCTGAAGCAGGAGGAGCTGCTCTGATCATGTTCCACTCTTAGCCAACATGGCTGTTACATGGTCAAGGACAATTGCGTGAATCAGTGGTACAAAATTCTATTTTAGGGAATTCAGCTTGCTCTTCAACTTTCATTTCTTCTTAGCAACAAATATTAGAAGCTGAGAGATCCTTCCAGGAGAATCAGACATGCTGGGATGTGCCTGCCTGCAGTGGTGTCACCACAATTTTGTAAGCAGAATTTACCAAGGGTTCTGCTCCCCATGCCATCAGCCAGAAAAAGAGGGTTCATCCCGTGGAAGTCTTGATAATTCCATTCAAATGGCATTCACCTGACAATGTCTTTTTGGAAAATGATGGTTCTCAATGGCAAAAAAAGTCTGTGGGGAAGTTCCATTTTAAAATAGATTTTTGTTAGGATAAACAGGGTAAAATCAAATGAGAGGAGACAGAGCTAGGAAAAGAAACAGCTTGGCCTTTTTGCTGAAGCAAGGAACTCCCTCCAAACCATCAGCCCTCCCTCAAAATAATCCTGTCCTGCTGAAGCCTCGGTTCTCTTAATCCTTTGAAATTTATCACTGTTTACCTGAAGTGGTAGATCCAGATTTATTTTTTTAATTGAACATTTTTTCTTGGATAGCATTTTTTCAATCTAGCCATCATCCTTGTAAACCCAATATCGGTGTGTTCTTGGCTTCCCTGAGAGCAGGGCCAGGCCAGATGATCCATCAGGCCGTGGCAGCACCGATGGATCTGTGCAGATTTCCTGGCTTTTTGGGGAGGTTTTACAGGTTTTACAGGTTGCTATTAAGATCAGTATTATTTACCATTGCATTTGAGCTTCCAACCTGCTGGGTCAACCCCCATTGTTCCTGGGCTCTGTACAAACACATTGCATGTGGCAGTTCCAAGGCAGAAACTCCTCTGCTCACAAAGAAACAGCAACTTTGGAGCAGATTCTAACTGACCTTGAACAGTGCCAGCCTCCTCCAGCATTCACTATTCATAAGGACATCAAAATCCTGCCTTCTCCTTGCTGTGCCTGATATTATTAAATGCTACAGCCTTCATAATCTATAGCAGAACATTTCTACCAGGTGAGATTTCAAAGGAAGGGTACCTGAGCCTTATTTATATATTTTACACCTCGGCAATGGGATCACAAAGATCAATAACAAGGAATAGACATGAACAGTATCCAGCCCTCCAAAGCACCTTTCAATAAAAATAATGTAATTTAGCAGGATGATCACTCAGTGCAAATATGATGGAGCACAGATGGAAAATGAGGAAAATTATAGATACAGCTTTATGGGAGGAGGAAAGGAGGAAGAGATTTTTCACTATTTATTGGGATAATGAACAGATAATTCATGATTATTAAGCTGTAGTCTTCAGGCCTCATTCTGCTGTCTCTTCCCACCTCAGTTTGGAGCTGGGTGTGTTTGTGCATCCAGGCAGGGTATGTTGAGAGGAGAGATCAGGCCTTTCACTGGCTTCCACAGAAATGCAAGCAGCATTTGCAGCTCCCTGCCAGAGGGGAATGGGGTGGGACACACCAATCACAGAGCCCTGGCTTCCGTGGGACTGTGGTTCTTCTGCAAGAGCATCTCACCCTCCCCTGGGTGTCCAGCTGGGATAACACCAAACACAACACCAGGCAGCAAAACCCCAGCCCTGAGAGAGCCCAAGGGCTGATCCCAACCCTGCTGCCTCCCCTGCCTGGAGAATCCTGGGGCCGAGCCCCCCAAGGTGTGAGGGGCAGGAGAGGTCTCCTGCCAGAGGGATCCTGTGTGCTCCCGTTCCCTGGATGGACAGACAGACAGGCTGTGGGAATGGCTCTCTGTGCTCCCATCCACCGGATGGACAGGCAGACAGGCTGTGGGGAATGGCTCTGTGAGCTCCCATTCTTTGGATGGACAGAGAGACAGGCTGTGGGAATGGCTCTGTGTGCTCCCATCCCCTGGATGGACAGACAGACAGACAGGCTGTGGGAATGGCAGATCACCCAGGAGGGGCACACCACGGGAATGGCTGCAGTGAGGGAAGGAGGGATGCAGGGGCCACGAGGGAGCTTGCCCATCGTAGTGAATTTACACAATCCCTTTATTAAAAGCAAACATTCCTCCTCCCCTCCAAAATCCCTCCCTGGCAGCACTCGGCTCTTCTGCCGGGGGTCAGCCCAAGCAGGAGGGGGAGGGAGCCATGGGGAGTGGAGGAGGTTGTCATGTCTAATGAATACCCTGAATGTATCAAGATATATATTTTTTTCATTTCAGAAAAGGTTCCATTAAGAGGGAGACAGCCCTAACATGTGCTTTGGCCCCTCATCAGATTTATGAGTATTTGCTCTGCTCTTTAATAGGAAACTCTGCAGCAACTGCCACCTTGCCTGCTCTCCCTGAGATACACAGTGGCTTCTCGGGGAAATGCACTTCATTATTAATGTGAATTTGTACGTTTTTATGACACTGCTTGGGGGAAGGGGCAGGCAGAGATTTCCTGGTGATATATGCTCATTTCTAACCATTTATTGTCCCAGACAATCGAAGAACAATGATAAACATTGTTTCAGAACGCGGAGGGTGCTGCAGTGACATTTTTGAAAGGAAAGGAGAGGTGGCTGGAGTGGCTTTGATGTGGTTGTTCCCCTGCACTCCTCCTCCTGCAGCAGCTGTGTCAGACCAAGCTCAGAGTGCTCTGTGCAGGTTCTGCCTCCCTTCACCAGCCTGTCCTCAGGCCACCAGGACTGTTTGCTCTGTGCTGTTCCACAGCAGAGGGGGTGTGGAGGAAGGAGAAGGGATTCCTCCTTTGGGGAGCCTGAACTGCAGAGGATCCCAGGGCTCAGAGCCAATGGATGCTCCCTGCAGACAGGGTGGGTCTGTCCTCTCCTCTGGGAGACCTGTTCCAACTCCAATGGGAAACTGCTGGCTTCAGTCATTTAATGAAAACTCACCAACACTCCCCATTTCTGATTCTCCCCCAAGACTGTACCACAAGGTAACCTGGGGGTGTCTGTCCCAGCCCATTCAGTGGTGCCCTGCTGTGGCTACCCATCAAAAAAAAAGTGGTTTCTGCATTGTAATAACCTTCAGGTGAATAATATGTCCACCAATATCTCCATCCAGCTCCATCTCTGTCCTGCTTCCAGCCAAGGCTTGGGAGAACATCTCTGCCCCATTCCCTGAGTGCCTTTGCCACTCTTCATTCCACTCTGCTGCCAGTGCTCCAAGCACAGCAGTGGCCACACCACACCAACTCTTTTGGGGGGCCAAGACAAGCTGCTGGCCCCTATCTCCACTGGAACTGTGTCCTCATGGCTGCCCACTCCCCTTCCATTAAAGACACTGCCATTTCCTTTTCCCCACTCTCCATCTACATCCCCAGGCACAGCACAGAAAATTCCCTCCCTCTGGGATATCACCATGGCCTGTGTCTGCCTGTGTTTGTGTGAGATGAACACGCTGCTCTTCCACCAGACAACTCAAAGGGCAAACTCAAACTCAACTTCCTCTATGCTTGCTCAGCTCAGGATCAGCCTCCATTGGAGCTCACCCTACCCTGGTCAGGCACAGACAGGCTGTGGGTGGGCTCCCAGGCCAGCCACTCATTCCCTCCCTAATTCCATGGAGCCCTAATCTGCTGGCCTTGCTCTTCTCATGGTGCAAGACCCAGGTTTGTCATCCAAGGAAAAAACGATGAGGGAGGTAATTGTGTTTATTTGATCCGTGTTTTTTATAACATTGTCTGTACTCCCAGGAATTATGTGGTGGCCTCCTGTAAATCACAAATGCACCAAAAAAATAACTCTGGATATTTTTCCGACGAGATTAAGGTGAAAGTTCCTACATTCATATTTCATGTCTGGAAAAAAATATCAACAAGAGTGATAAGTATAGCCAGCACGAGTGTAAATGCACACCCTGTCATTTGTTTTCCATGTGCCATATGTTTTCTGAATCCTGCACCTCCCACATACAAATCTCATGCAATAATGTGGGGTGCACACATTACTCAGGATTATTTAGTTAAGCCCTGCCTGTATGGAGGGAATTCACTCAGAGAAAGTCAAGCCACTGTGCTTTGTTTTGCTTTTTTTTGCTTATTCTGGATTCATAGAGTAGAAAATTAAAGATCCCACTGTGCCAGGCGTCATGTCATTTGGTTTTAATTTAATTCATCTCTTCGATTCTCCCTGTTTCTCCTTTTCTTTGAGTATCATCAGTAGGTGGTCCAAGCATCAAGCAGAAGATTTACTGGCAAGACTAAATGTATGAATGCTATGAACACATTGTTTTTCTGATATGATTTAATGACATTTTTGGCATTCCCATGGCTGTTGAAATCTTCCATAATAACTCCCTTTGGCAGCCAGAGCTCCTGTTGATCAGGTGAAAGCTGATGCAAATGTCAAATGTCAATAAATTTGTAATCCGTAAATACAATATTTGATGCTGGAGCGAGACCATTAAGCAAAGTGCAGCAGGAGACGCCGAGGAGATGAGCCGCACCTCAGTGGGAACAGAAAGCAGGCAGGAGAGGAATGCCACCTCCCAAACCTCTCCAGAGCCAAGCTCTTTTCCCTGTCCACACTCCCTGGGTTTCTGAGTTGCTGAATTTGCCCAAAGAGGGGTTGATGGCTGGAGTTTGGCAGAGCCAGTCGGGTGATGCAGGTGCTGTCCCCTGTTCTGCTTTTGCCTCATCGTGTGAGGTTGGGATTGAACATCTCTGTGTCTAAAGGAGCTCTTCAGAGCTCAGAGGTTTCCAAGGCCTCAGAGTTTGATCCTGGAAATGATTAGTTATTCAAGATATTCCAGTAAATTAGCAGGACCACTTACATAACTTAGGTGTTGCAAGAATGAGTCATGACTCATTTATAGCTTTAAGATGCTTGGAAAGGACAAGCCACGTATGAAGCCTGATTTTATACACAATAAAGACATGAGAGCAATCACATCATTTCCCAGGAGATTTCCTTAAGGACCCTCCACTTTGACCTTTGGCTCTGAACAGCTCCAGTTTGTTTGACATTGAAAAAAAGCAAATGTGTGAACACAGTGCCACGAGCATTTGCACTTTGAGCATGCTGGGGCGGAACACAACTGAACTGGAAAAGGCTGCAACAGCTAATGTGCTGGGAAAATAGAACAGAGGCATTTACTTAATAACTCAACTAATTCCTTTAGCTCACCTTGTAGAGATTTAACCTTTGAATGAGAGAGTCCCTAGTTCAAAATCCCGTGGCTCCTCTGTCCTCGTGTTAATTTTTAAATTATATATCATTGTTGAGAGGCCCTTGTGTTGAGCATTACAGGCTATTTTTCATGTCTAAAATGGGGAATTATAACTGAACATTAGCTACTGGCTATAAATCACACGGAACAAAGTGGCATCTGCATCTACTCAGTAACAAGAGTGGGAGAATTGTAACTTACTTAAATGGAGACGAGAGCGAGGACACAAATGTGGTAGCAGAGATAATTGTGACTTGAGAAAAGGAATGGTCCCTGCACAGTGTCACCCTCTCACTGTCCTGTGCAGCTCCCACAGGCAGTGCTCAGGCACAGCAGCAGCCGGGGCAGTCCTGAGGGAGAATGCAGAGCTGGGAGCTCCTGCAGAGCCCTCCCTGCAGTGCCAGCAGCACATCAGGGTGGTGTGGGACAGGGCTGGGCTGGGCAGCCTCCCCACAGCTGCACACAGCTCTTGTCCTTGTCCCTGTGGCTGTGCCACCCCCCTGAGCGAGCAGTGACCCAGTCCCTGGGATGAGCTTTATTCCCCAGCTGCTGCCCCTGGGATGAGGTTTATTCCCATTGCTTTATCCCAGTTGTGGCTGCAGCCCAGGTGAGGAGGAGGCAGCCCCAGGCTGTTAACAGGACAGCTATCGAGCTGGGGAGGGGCTGGCCAGCTCCTCCTCTGCTGCTCAGCTCTCAGGGCTCACCCTGCTGCTCCTGTGCCTCTCTGAGCCGCCCACTGATAATCTGGTGTTATCTGAAAAGACAACAAAATAAACTGAGCATGGCCTCATTCTTACACATATCTCCGCTGGCCCTTTTTTTCCTTTATTTTTTTCTAGTTCTTTCACTCTTCAGAAAGCTCCCAAGATCTCTTGTGTCCTCACTAGGATGAGCAGGATCTGCCTGGTGCCCTGTGTTGGTGGAAATGATTTGGTGCCTTTCTGGAGATCCTCTTGCACTCAGTGCAGCACCTTCACAGTCTGCTGTGGGAGTCAGACCCCAGTACACCAAGAGATTCAAAAGCAGCCAAGTACACACGTGCCAGGGGTGTCCAGGGTATTGCTCACATATTCCTGGTTTTGGGGGTCTGTGCAGTGCCAGCCACTGCAGCTGCTTAGCAGCTTCTTGAGCCCAATGCCCAGGAATCTGGATTAGTTCTCCCTGCAATGCAGGTCTCTGTGCAGAAAGAGCACAGACCTCCACAAGAGGTTTTACTGAAATGAAAGCCTCAAGTTTCTTTCACAGCAGACAATAAAAGAATAAAAGAAGCAGCTTTTCCAGCCAGAGCAGGGCAGCACCCTGGCAGGAGGCATTTGCTCAGGAGCTGCCAGCAGGACAGGGGTACCAGGAATCCTCCTGCTGCTGCCTGGGCAAGATTGATGAAGGTCCTTTCCTGCTCCCTTACTCGGTGTCCCACCCTGGCAAGTGTCTCCAGGATTAAATTCAGTAATCAACACTTCATGCTGATTATTCAGTCACAGCTTCCTAATGACCCTGGCCTTGTCCAGTACTCCGTGGGGGTCCAAGCACCACAGGATTCTGGTCCAGGAGTAATCTCTGAGTAACAGCAACTGTAAGAGTTGCTTTGCTGATTAGGGACAAACTTCAGAACATTCTTAAAAGCTCTGCAGAGCAGGGGCTTATGTGCTATATGTTTATTAGGCTGTTCAGCAGTAATTCAGGCAGCTGAGAGTTGTTGAGGACCTGGTCCATCTAATTGTGAGTCTAAATCATGGTTTGGCTGTGCTTCAGAGGTGCTGATGTTACATCTGCACGGAGTGGCTCGGGTTATACGGTCAGAATCCCGCGGATGGTCACTTTGTAGCATAAAATTGAAAATTGCAACGTGCACCATAAAGCTACTGCCTGGAATTTATTATATATTGCAGCACAACAAGCAAATTCATACTAGATGCAGTATATGCTCAGACATTAATGTGAGCAGAGGATGAAATATTCTCCTCCCAGCTCGCTGCTACGTGTTCTCTCCAGAGCAGAACTGAATTGCCCAGGATCACCAAAGGAGAGGCAGCACCAGGAGTGTCCATGGCACGGGAAGGACATCCCACCTGAGGCCCTGGGGCTCTGAACTTCAGTTCTGCTCGTGCAAGAGCTCTCAGCCAAATCCCTTTATTATTCATCATAAAGAATGCCAGGTGTGGAAAGGCACTGCTGGGAGGAGATGGGGACGGGCTCTGCCTCGCCCCAGAGTAAATCAGGAGCGACTCCAGCTCCGAGTTCTGCTGCTGTCACTGGGCCATCAGCTCAGAATCAGCCCTTTACCTGCAGAGGATGAGTGAAATATCTCCCAGCCCTGTGGCCAGGGGCATGCTGAGCTGCTCACAGAGCTGCTGTCAGCATGCCCAGGGCAGGAGCATATTTTTTCCTTGCTGTTGTACATAAGGGCTCTGCTGCAGCCGACAACATGAAATGTGTTAGTTCGGTTTGTTCAAAATGGAGTGTGTTTGTTAAGTGTTGCCTCTTTGATGTTGTGCTGCCATCTCCATCTTTGTCAGCATTGCCCATCTTTTTCAATCTAATGAACTCAAACCATCAGTGCAACTTAAGTTCGGCTGTCTGTTCTTGCATAGTTAATATTAAAAATGTACTAACAGTGTGGCTGCGAAATCAAATTATGCACATAAATATGCTGGCATAGCAGAGGAGGCGGCAGAAGCTGAAGTTAGCAACATTGATGCCAGTTCACATTTGCAAATCAACCGTCAATCTGTCATTAAACATGTTATCAAATGATGATAAGTGTATGCTTCTTGCTTGCATTGGCGCGCTTATTCCCGATGTTGATGTGCATTAATGGGATAATGTGCATTAACATAGTCTTGCTTGGATGAACACAAAACATTTTTTATCCGTCTCAGTTTGTTTCCCCCTGTGGCCCCCAAGTAAGTGTTTTGTGTTATCAAATTGCCAAAAAATGGGAAAACACATTACTTTTAATTAGCAAAAAATTTTGAGTCTTTTTTTTTAAATTTATTTTTATAATTTTTTTTTTACCCAGACTATCTCCTGGGTGTTGTCACTTGAGGTGGGGGCAACCAAAAAACCCAAAACATTCCACTGGCTCCTTTAAGTAAAACGATTAATGTCAGAAACTCAGAGATGACAATTATGTGCTGTCTTAATGCACTGGCCTTTCCTCCCAGCCCCTGCTTGTGACACGAGTGATGGGTTCTGCTCAGCGATAGGAAAAGCAGGAGCAGGAAGCATCTCGGGCATTCCCAGCCCATTGTGTGCCACTCTCAGGCATGGCAGGCACTCCCTGGGCTGGCTGCACTGAGCAGTTTTGCAGACAAGGCAGTGAAGGCTGTACTAAGGATTAAACATCATGAAAATTGTGGATGCTCCAGGAGGGAACAAAGCGTCCAAAGGAACTTCCTGCGTGTCATCCCAGCTCCCTTTTCTCTCCTGCACGGCACTCAGGGCTCCATCAGGGTGCACACTGCTGCGAAACTGCCAGGAAGTTTAAAAAAACCTGTTTGGAAAGAATAAAGGCGTTAAAGAAGTTGTTATTACCTATGGATGGACCACTCCTGCTCCCCCAGGACAGAGGGAGCGGCTCCTCAGCTGCCCAGGGAAGGCTCCACTGCCCGGGGAATGACTTGAACAAAATGGGGGGGAAAAAGAGGATTTCTGTTCATTGCTTTTATTCAGAATGGAGCTGTTTCCCCAGGCTTCTGGGGAAAGTTGAGGTGGAGCTCCAGCAGAGCAGGGAAAGCAGCTTTCACACCTGCAGGATTTGAAGGTTTGCAAACTCCTGTTAAAAAGTCAGTGGAACAAAGTTCTCCCCACTCCCTGGAGAACAGCCTGTCTGTTAAACCTTCATATCTATGCAAAGGGGGCAAAATTGTGATGATCTACCCAAGTTTTTACCTTAGAACAGGAATGAAAAACAATATGAACAATATCTGGTCCTGTTCAAAATGCTGGGAATTCTTCCAGGAGTTTTACTAGGACTTGACCAGTGGTGTTATCAACTCAGGCTCCACAGTTGCCTTAAAGGAAAATCAATCATTTCAAGCGTTTTATTTTTAGTTTATAAGCTGGAAAATGAAACTTCTGAAACTTTTATGGAAGATATCAGATTATCTATGTCTTTCTAAAATAGCAACTCTCTCTCATCAGATTATCTATGTCTTTCTAAAATAGCAACTCTCTCTCATATAATAGAAATGTAATAGAGAATTGCTCTGAGTCTCTGCTTAAGACTACATCTAACCTCCAAACATGGTTTGAGAGTTATCTGGAATTAAAAAAAATAACAACTGGTAGAATAGCGAGATTCTACAGACTGTGAACTTTTTGGTAAATGGGTCAAACTTTTGATCACTCTTTCTTTTTTCTCTGTCTAATAATGCCATTAACTTCAGGCATCCTATTCAGGTCTCTGATTTCTATTATCTGGATGATTTAAAGGAAAAATAAAAGGGAATAATTATTGATTTTTTTTCTCCTATATAAATTGTCTTGATTTTATAAAAGTCATATGTAGCATTTCCTATTATTTCTAAATTGGGGATACAGGAGCATAAGTTTCATAATCATAAAACTGTAATAGCAGTAATTGTACTCCTGTTAACCCCAGCTCCAGCGAGCCCTCACAATTCCTACTTGGAAACCAAAGAGCCTGTCTTCTCATACAAAGAGCTTGAATTTTAAGTGTATTTTCTGTAACACATCCATTACTGGCAGAATTTATCCAGCAACATTTCTCTTTTTTTACAGTTGTGTAGCTCTCCGTTGCTTCTACTCCATGAGCTACCTTGAAATTAACTTGTCAAACGTTCATCCCACTACTTAGGGAGGATTCCTCATCAGCTGAGTGGACTGGTTTGTCAGGGCTCCGAGGTGCTGGCAGTGAGGTGGCACTAAAAAGGCTCCTGTGAAGGCTGTGCTGGGAGCGACTGCTGGTGCTTGGAAAGCCAGAATGGGAATTGTGTCTCAGTGACTCGCTCTCCACACCGACCCCTTCAATCCATCTCCTTCAAAGTGCTTCATCACCACGGCCCAGGGCTCTGCTGCCTCTCTGGAGAGAGAATCCTGGAAAGAATTCTGAAAGAATCCTTCCCAGAGCCCTGGAAAACTGGGAAACTGAGACCACAGAGCTGAATCTCAGCCTTGTGTGCTCCTGTGGGAGCAGGCTGGGTCTGATTCTGTCTGTGAACTTCAGCCAGCCTCTGTTTTGAACAGCTGTACTAATCAGGTGCATTAATTTCCATTTTCATTAAGCAGTTTGGAGCAGGGAGATGTTGTTCCTCTGCATATTTCAAAGCAGATGTTGAATAAGGGATGAGCAGTCACAGAGTTGGGCTCTTCCCCCTCCCTGCTCTCCCAGTCCTTATTCCCCACTCTCTATCTTGTTCTATTATCCTGGGCCTGGCTTTGGAGTGGTTTCAGTTTTTGAAAATGGCAAGTAATTAGTCAATATGTTTTCACCATATGTATCAGGCTCAGTAAAGAGGCAACCAATGGCCTTTGTCATGGCACAGTGAGCGCTGTTTTCTCGGCACTTCAAGTGACGCTGAGCGTGCGGCGAACGCCAGGGAATTTAATTCTGCGAGCAAACGTTTGACATCATCATTCACAGTTCAGTGCAGGTCACAGATTTGGGCTGAGGCCCCTTGGAAGGTCACCTCTGTTTGTGCTGCTCACACCAGAGCTGCCTCTGCCCTGCCTGGTGCCCTGCACGAGCAGGGGATGCAAAGGGGGATGGATTGTTGTGACTCCATGCGGTCCCATTTTACATCTTCTTGGCACTGATGCTGTTGCAGCAAGGGAGAATTCTTGAAACCCTTTTTCTCCTTCCAGACTGGCTTTTTACATACCCCAAGCAAGTTATTGCATATTTTCCAGAGAGAAATTTTTGCTGTAAGGCTTCCTCTCTTGCTGACTGTTAACAATATTTAAAAAGGTCAGAATCTGATCTTAACACTGCTGATATGAAGTGACATTTGCCCAATTTTTGCCATCTCCTGGGCAAAAATATGTCCAGTGTTTTCCAGAAAGACATGGGATAGACAGCAGCTTTGCCTGGCTGCTTTCCCCTCGTGGGAATAGTGAATTTCAGTTATCTGGGGAACAGGTTTCTGCATTGCCTACTGGCTTCCTTCAGATTTACAGATAAAACATTGGAGCTCAACCTCAGTTCAGTGAGTTACAGGTTTGTGTTTTTTTAACATTTTGGGATATTTACAGCAAATAATCTTCAGTAAGAACGATGACATTTTGTTTTACTGCAGCCATGATTTAAATTTATGTGGCATTGCTATTGAAGTCAATAGGACTTTTTCCTGAGTACGTTTTGCAGGGTACAGTATCATTAAAATATGACAGTTAATAGTCTTGTTTATGTTATTACATTTAATGAATAAATATATCAGTCTGAACATCAGACTCAGCTTTGTTTATACTCTTTAATTGTAGTCTTATCTCCCTTAGAAGCACGTTATATCTTTTAATTTTATAATTATCCACTTTATTCATGTGTGACACTCCAGAACTGCTGCTTATATCCTAAGAGACATCCAAATACAAACAGATGGAAGACAGGCAACCACTAGGAAATTCAGATCTGGATCTGAATCCAGCTCCATCTTTTCAGACCACTACACAACTTCAGCTCCAAGGTCTTGGTTTGGGCTGTTGTGTAAAGGAGAAAGAGCTGCAGAATGACTCTGATTTATGCAGCACTTCCAAACATGAACTTCCACAGGGATTTTACACAATCCTTCAGCACCTAAATGTTATTTGTCTCTAAAGAGAAACCTCAGCTTTAAAGGCAAAGAGAGAGCACTGCTCACATGGCCCTTTCTGAAATCTTTCAAAATGGAATCCAAGATCATCTCTTCACTCACAGGTCACATCTAATTCCAGACTCTCTCATTTGGGATCTTTTGCCATAACAGAGTCACAATTAAAAAAGCCAGACTGAATAAAGGTCTGACACTTCCACTGTAAAATCATGTTGTAATTATTTGTGCTGTAGTGAGGAGAAGTTGAGTAGAACCCTGGGCTGTTACAGGTGCACATGGGAACAGTTTCCACAGGATTCTGTGTGTCCTCCCTTCAAACCTTCCTGCTCATCTGTGATGGAACACAGCAAATATTTGCTGAGTGCTGCTGCTCCCAAAGGTGATGCCTTCCTTTGGATGCAGCAGCCAAAGCAGGAGCAGGCTGGGAAAGGGGAACACCCAGAGCTCAGAAATGCTGCTGGGATGGCAGGAGAGCAGCTGGTGAGAAGAGCCAAGTGCAGCCAGGAAACAATAAAAAATACCAAAATAAGGCAGAGTTTCCCTAGCTACTGAAAGCAACATCTTTACATAGTGTATTTTTTCTTTCTTCCCACTCAGTTTATCTGTTCCTGGGCAATATTTTAACCTCTTAGATTTGGAAAACCTCCCTCACCTGTTTTGTGTCTGAACACAACTTCCAGTCAGTGGCCTCCCAAAAGTCACCTCTGAGGCAGTCACGAAAGGAAGGGAAAATCTGCTTAGAGACTGACACAGAGTCAGTACTTCTCCCAGTTAGCACTTGAAGAGGAAAATATCATAATATTTAAACCAGTTTTGAAAACTTTCCATGAAAATAGGGGAAGGGAAAAAAAAAAACCAAAACATAAAACACTAGTTGCATACAGAGAGAGGCCAAAGAGGGTTCAGTTACCATAGAGATTATTACTGGCAATTGGTACTCAGCAGCAGATTGGGATCTGTTACAATATTTTTATTAATATTTTCTCTTAATTGGTTATTTATGTATTTTGGATCCATCTCTGTGCTGGGCCCAGATTTTTCTCTTTACCTGTCACTCTTGCTGACGTGAAGCAGCAGTGGCTGTGCCAGAGAGGAGGAATTTCCTCGCTGGGAGAGCACTGCCAAGGTCACAGCACAGCAACACCACCAGGACAAGTCTGTGGCTGCCACAGGAGGGAGAAGCACCAGGAACAGCCCCGGGTGCTCATCACCAGCTCTCTGTGGTGATTGCCACCCATCCACGATGGGTTTTGCAGGAACAGCAGGGAGGACTCAGGACACCCCTTCCCCTGTCAGTTTTCCCTGGTGGGTGTGCAAGCCTGCTCGTTTAGCACATGCCCATCCCAGTGCTTCAGCTGGCTCTGGAGGAAATATCCTGTTGTAAAACCTTTCCCTCTTCTCCCTGGCTCCCCAAGGATACAGCCTGTCCCCTGTGTGCGATGCAGCAGCTGGTGACACCCAGGTTTGTAGAGCCCTTCAATGGAAGTCACTCAGATGCCAATGCTAAGGGACTTTTATAATCAGCCAGATTCTACAAATTCCAGTCTTCATTTTTTTGTAATTTTAATTTTGGTGTATACCCAATGTTAAGCATTTTAAAGTGCTGTTATGTTGGATTTTTTTTTTTCCTGCCACACCAATTGCCTTTAGGGAGGTGTTTTTGCAGGATGCCAGAGACCAGCTGGGCTCTCAGCCCCAGCCTGCTGCTCCCTCCTGCACCCTGAGCAGTCAGGGCACAGGAGATGTGGGGACTCTGCTCCAGGGAGTGCTCTCAGCTGCACTGTGTGAACCCAGTCTATCTAAAAGAATAAAAAGACAGAGAGGGAGAAACATGTTCTTTTCATCTCTAATCTCCTTTAGTCATCATGATCTCAAGGGTTATTTGTAATGATAGTAGGCACTGCATTTCAGATGGAAATGTGATTTTCCAAGCTGACGGTGTCACTTTAAGTAAACAAAGTTAATTCTGCTTCCTGCTATGCAAGGCCTAATCTCATTACCCAAACCACAAGTAGCATAACAGAAAATATTCCCATCTGTCAAAAGAACTTAAAATAAAGGTGGAAATTGTTTTTATGTTTTGTCCCTCCTCTTTCCCCCAGATCCCTCACTGGACATTAATTATCACATCAGGTCCAGTTAAACCCGTTCAGATCCCCTTTCCTGTTTGCTCTCTGTGGAACAATGAGGGATTTGCTGCATTTTAGGGTTCCAGCATCCCCACGGCTGCTCAGCACTAACAGCACCTGGGGGATGGATCCAGAGCTCGGTGCTGCACTAACAGCACCTGGGGGATGGATCCAGAGCTCGGTGCTGCACTCCCTGCCCTGTCATTCCCATGGGTTGAACCCAGCCTGGCTTCCCTGGCCTGGCTCTCTGAGACTCACCCAGGAAGGGCAATGAGGAGCTGAGGCTGCAGCGGGAGCAGAGCCAGCCCCAGGAGCAGCCCCTGCCGTGCCCAGGGAGCTGAACACACTCCAAACACTCCCACAGCAATTCTCAGCTCCCTTCAAACCAGCAGCCACCCCATCATAAGGAGATCATTCACAAAACTCTCCAACAACAGTGCTTTTCAGCTCCTCTTCATTTGAAATGACCTTTATGTGATAATAACGTCTGCCTTGCTGAGCCTTAATTGCTTAATTAGAGAAGCAGCTTCTCTATTAGACAAACAGGTTTTGGAAAAGTGTATTTTTTCTTGGAAGGCTGATGTTTTCTTTCATTTTAAGCTCATCAGCAGTATTTAAAATGTTTAAAAAGACAATTTCGAGTGGTTATAGGGTGTTAGTTTATTTATGTTTTGGCCATTTGAAGGCTTTGTATTCCACTCTCTTCCCAAGAGGTATTTACAGAAGGAATCTCCCATTAGGAATTTTGCTGCTTTTCCCTACCGTGCTTACATAGCCCTTTAAAAAAACTCTGATTTTTGTTGAGCAGCTGTTAAACATTCTGGGTGTGATGGGGAATTTATTTATGCTGGGCAAAGGGCTGAGCCAAAATCCTGCACCTGCTTCCCACGTGGAGAACAGAGTTGGTGCCCTCGCTGGGAGCCCTGGTAAGCCTCACTCTGAGCTCTGATATCGAGTTTTCTATTTTAAATGGGACTTCTGGGCAGTTTTAATGTATTTTTGTTGTGGTTTCTAAGCTGGAGCCAATCAATCTGTTGGTGTAGGGTGCGGGAGCACAGCTCCTGCCTGATTGTTGATGGTTTTGAAGAAGTGATTGACTCTTTTGTTGCAAGCAGCCATGAGGATTTTTGCCTGGAAAAAGCCAGGTTGGGTTTTTGGGATGGAGCTGTTGCACTGATGTGCTGTGCTGGAAGCAGAAGCTTCCAGAGGTGATTGGTGCTGATCAAAGTCACGCTGAACCAGCATTTCTGAGGTGAGATTTGTGCAAAAGCGTCTGCCAGAGCCATCCAGCAGGAGAAGGAACATTTGGGGTACCCCAGCCCTGAGGAGCAGCCCCAGACACAGCGATCCCCTTACTGTGTGCCTTCTAAAATCTTGCCTGGCTGAAAACAGAGAATCTCACCCTAAAACCCAAAAGGTGAATGATGAATGACTGTGATGGGGGAAAAATGGACCAGAAGTGGCTCATTTTGAGAACTTTGGAAGTATTTAAGAATTGGCTTTCACTTATTTCAACTCAGTGTTTTTCAGGCCACTCTGCCCCCGTTATTCGTCCTGTTGTTAATCAGAACTGTGATTGTGGCAGGAGTTAATGCAGAAGGAACTTTTTGGGCAGTTCTGCGTGGTGTTCTGTGCAGGTTTGCTGTGCTGATGCTCCAAGGCAGCCCAGAGCCAGGTGGCTGTGTTGGCACTGGATGGAGAGCAGGTCTGGGAGCCTGGCTGTGCCCTCCCTGGGTTTGCAGGGCTGGAGAGGGGCTGGTGCCACCCATGGGTCACAGCTGTCCTGGCTGTGTGAGCACCAAGTGCAGCCCTGGGGCTGCTCATCTGCACAATCCCCCTGGTCTCACACCTGAGTATTTGCAACTGCTGTTTTTCAAAAGTTGTGGCATTTAAGAACAAGGAAAGAAGCAAAAGGACGTTTTGGGGTGAGGCAGGAGGTTTGTGTGTGGCCAGAAAAAGTACTTGCAAACAGCAAAAATTGATGTTTTCCTAACAATAGCCAAAAACGCTTAGAAATGATCTATGCCTAATATATTTGTTGTGCCTTAAGGTCATAGAGAGATTTTTTTTTCTCCCAAGAAAAAAAATGGGTAAAACTTGCAGTTTTGAAAATATGTATTTGGCTTTAGGGCATTTTCAAAGCCTTTTTTATTGTTTCTACAACCACTGGTTCACTTCTGCTTTTCAATTCCCAGATATTTTTCATGATGTCTATTTTAATAAGTTTTGGGGCAAGCCATTGTTCTCCATTAATAGTTTGCTGCAAATGACGTTGCCTGGATCAGAGCTGGAGCCTCTCAGAAATGACACCCTGGGATATTTGAGGTGCAGCCCAAGGCATGGGCAGAGTGGGGTCTCCTCCTGAAGTTCAGAATTTCTCTTTTTTCCCTAACTCCACTCAAAGTCTCGTGGCTGCACCATCCCAGCTCCTTGTGAGGAAGGCTCAGGAAGGAGATAAAAGAGCTGCAGAGCTAAAGGAGCCAAAATCTCTGGATTCAGTTTCTGCCCACGCCGTTGAGGCAAATAAATAAAAATGAGAGAAATGCATCTGCAAACACACACAGAGGCACATGCCACATGTGGGAGGGAGCAGGAGCGGGGGCTGCATTGCCAGAAGGGAGCATTGTCTGCAACAGGTCTCCAGAAAAGCACTTTTTTTATTATTTTATTGTAGCTATAGAAAAGCAGGGCCCTGCGTGATGTTCAACATGTGGCTAGGATCTATCAGGTTTATTGAAAATGTTCATTTCCTTAAAATTAAGCAGAGTCTGGTTTTCTTTGTCAAATCCTTGCCTTTCTTCTGCAATTTATAGCTCAAAAAAAATCACTTTTTTTTTTTTTTTTTTTTAATGGAAGAGGACCCTGTGCAGAGAGCTGTGCCTGACCCTGGCCTGAGCAATGCTTTGCTCAGTGTGGCTTTCTTCTTCTTTTTCTCCTTTCCTTTTTGTTTTTAGACCCTGAAACAGATGTAAAAGTTCCTACTCAATTCAGGCAACCTTTGTCACAAATTAATTTCTGAGAAAAGCCTGCTTTACAAAAAACTTGATCTGTGCAGCATGTGAGCACTGCTGGGTTATGTCCTTACAATCAACAATCATTTGGGTGTTTAAACCAGAGAGGAAACGCTTTTCGGTGTCATCAGGAATGTTTCTGAGGCCATAACATCCTGTTAAGGCAAAATAACACTGGTGACAAAACCTGTTTGATAGGCTCTGTGATCTGCCAAAATTCCCAATTAATGGGGAGAGAGAGGCCAAAGAAGTGGAGTTGAAAATCAACCAGAATTATTTTCACTTTTGCTGCAGTTCTCTGGAGCTCCAGCACTGAAATTCATTCCTGGGGATAAGAACAGAGATTAGGTCAAGAGAGCTTTCACTCTGCAGCCCCTTCTCCCTCCCTCCCTCCCTCCCCTCAGGTCTGAGGTTTCTGTGATAAATTATTCTAATGGTTTGTAATGCAGTGGGAACCAAAGGCAGCAGGAACATCCATTCTGCCGAGTACTTTACATCCACACATTAAGAAATAATCTCTGCACAAGATGTCCATACAATTTTATTTCTCTCTGCTGTTTCTTTTTTCTTTTTTCGAGGACTATCTGGTTTATGGTTGCAGTTTTGCAAACTGTTACCTCGTTGAGCAGTTTAGACTAAGCATGACTCAAAGACAGCCTCTTTTTTTATAACTCAATCTTCCAAAGTCTGCTATAAATGCAAATACTGAGGAGATGCCCCAATGTTAAGATGCTGATATTTGCATAGTATGGAAAGTGTCAGTGTAATATGTGTGAAATAACTTTAGCACAGACCATTTTGGAAGCTCTCTGCAGAAGAGAAAGTTTTTCTGCCTATAAAAGTGTAAACTCTATGAGAAATGGAGACACTTAAAAGAAAAAAAGAACAAAACTAATGGCAGTTGCAGTTGCTGCAGTTTTGTTCCCTCCTTGGCTGAACAAAGGAGCTCAGTGGGGTTTGTGTGGCTCTGCCTCCTGCAAACCCAGAGCAGGGCGGCTTGTCCTGCGTGCTGCTGCTGCCCCTTTTGGCAAACACGCACTTGGGGTTCAGCTCTGATTAAAGCCTGGCTGAGCACAAGGGCCTGCTCCTCTCCTCGTGTCCTTTTCCCATGGAGGAGCTTCCCTGACCTCACCCTGCCTGGGTGAGCAGGACTGGGACACATGGCACCGTATCAAAAGATCTCTGAGATCTCTCAATTAAACAAACACGCCTTTTGAAGTTGTTTGGCTGTTTCCAGAGCAAAGCAAGAACTTCAGAAAATACTTTGACTACTGGGCCAAAAGGAATCTTTTTTTCATCCTTTTCCCTGCCCTCCCACCCTGTTTGCCTTTCTCTTTTCCCTACTTGACTTTTCTGGTAAATTTTTTCCAAAGGAGCCCTGAAGTCAGTAAAACCTGTTGTCAGCACAATAATTTTGGTTGGGGTTGTCATTCCTTTTATTTTTTTACAGCACTTCTATGTTGGTACAACCTTCTGCCCAGGTTCAGCTGTACTAAACCAAAGTGATTTTGCTGATGAAGCTTATTTCATTTAGGGAATTAGTAAAAACTTCACTGCTCAAACCACTCTTTTGGCAGAACAAGCTGCATGTGTATTAGTGGGATTTGGTGGTGTAGCAGCAAAATGTGGGGTTGGCCAACAACTTAACCCTCAAAAGCGAAACCCTCCTGTTGAAATGTGCTTGCTTTGAACTTCTGTGGCCTCCATATGCTGAAGAAAGGCTGGTTGCAGCATTTGAAATTCACAGGACTAAAGCAAGCCTTAGAGTGATTAAATCCAACTCCCTGAACATAACTTAGGCAGATCCCCAGCTTGATTTATGGAACTTCATCTCCTCTGGTAAAGAAGTTGAGTTGTGCTAAATGGAGCTGTGGCTGTGACCCTCTTCCCCTCCCTTTGATGGGAATATCATCACGGAGAGATTCTTCTGATGTGCTTCGACTTCCCCTGTGTGAAACAAATCCCCTGTAAGTCTCAGAGCTGGAGAGGCTCAGGAGCTTGGCTGCAGGGCTCTTGCACATTTTGGTGCCTCAGGGGGTGTCACACCAGTCTGAGGCCTTGCTGGCCAGTTTGGACTCATGAAACTGTAGCACCACTTACTGGTTTTGCTGGAGAAATTCCAGCCAGCAAAGCCAGGCCATGTTGTTTATCTCCTGCTGTCATCAGAACTATTTCCTGAGCGCTGGAGAGATGTACTCCTTCCTTTCCCTGCTTGCTGTAGCCCAAAGGATCAAAGATAAGGATTATAATGGTTATGTTCAAGCAGAGGAGTTGTTGATTGGGATTTATCCTTTTAAATATGTGTAAGTCATACAAAGCTTTGCAGTCAGAAATATTGACTTCATTGATCCATGCCAAGTGCAGAAGAAACCCATGTGGCTGAAGTGGAAAGGCTGTGCAAGATGCTTATAATAAAGATGTTATCTGCTAAATAAGATATTGCTTTATCCCCGGCCAAGGAAAATTAGAAATCCAGACTTTAAGTACACTGGTCAGGTCATGCCAAGTTAACTGTGGCAGCATTAGCCTTCCATGATCAATATTCAATATTAGGGCTCTGCTTTCCTGTTTCTGGTCAAGTGAGATGGTAACACAGCTCCTGGTTCTGCATTGTTTATGGGGTTTAAAAGGAGAACATCTGAGTGAATCAAGTTCAGGAGCATAATGGACTATAAATGCAGAGAACATCAGCTCCATCACTTAGGATGAAGGGAGTGTGGTGCAGGTCAAGATATTGCCTTTGGAAAGAGCTAAAATCCCTCGTGTGATTAGCTGGGATTGCAGGGCTGACAGGGGAGACAAGTGGGGTTAAAGGTGTCCAACATCCCTGGGGAGGGGCTGTCAGAGCAGGGCCATCCCTGAGGGGCTGCTGAGGAGCTCATGTGAACAAACAAACAAACAAACACAGCAATCCTCCAGGAACAGCGCAGCCACTGTGCCGGCAGCTCTGAGGCTCCTGAGGGACACAGGGATGTGGTGTTGGAGGGGACGGGTTTGGCTCTGGTCTTTAACCCCATCTGCAGCAGTGCCAGGCTGCAGGTGCGGGCACGGGAAGGAGGGAGTATCTCCAGAATTCCTCCTGGGGCCCTGGGGCCTCGGGGAGGTGTGGTGCAGCCACTGTGGCTGTGAGTGAGAGCAGAAAACCCCACCCGTGTCCCGCTGCTCCTCTGGACCCCCAGACTGCGCCTTCCCCAGCCCACCCTGGTCACCCCCAGCGTCACCTTTGGAACCCCGTTAGCAAAGCACGGGGGGAGCCTCGCCCCACGGCAAAAGCTGCTGGGAGAATCCTCCAGGGGACAATTGAGCACTATCAAACACAACTGCAGTAATACTTTACTGTCTGCTGCAGATATTGAGCCCTCATTGCAGTAATTGTCACGGTGACAGAGCTGGGAACACTTGCTGTAATTAGGACAGTTGTTTTGTCATGTGTAACGATCTGAAGAGAAGCAAGGAAAGAGGCAACGAGCACTAATCTGCTCTGGTGTAGTGAAGGGGAACCGTGCACACACCAAATACAGCTCATATATTGGAAATTCAGATGAGCAGGCATTTTGAGGAAGTGAGGAAATAAATGGTAAAACAATACATCTATTCAGGGAAATTTATGCTCTCCTGGGTGTCTGTAGCTGCAATAGCAAGTGCAGATGTTTTGCTGTAGAGGGGTTTTTTTTGAAGGTGATCCCAGTGATATCTCACAAAAATCCTCAGCCAAACCCATGTGTGTACATAGGCATATAAATATCTGCTGATATATGTTGATATAAATATATTCAAGCAGGTTTCTATAGGTGAAATGTCTCTTATTCCAGCAGCTGGAGAACATTCAGTGAAACTGAGCAAATGTGTGGAACATGTATCACTCAAACTATTTTAATTTCTCATAAATAATCACTCCAGCCTCTTTATTCTCTCCTCTTTCTCTCCTCTCTCTTTTTCCTTTTTGCACTCTCTTTTAATATTGTGCTCCAAATTACCTTTTATTCCAATTCAGAGTCTGGAATGGCTGTTCTGGTTGGGTTTTAGCTGATAGGAAACATTTCTGTGGATCAAAATCTCTTGGGAAATGGCCCCAGTTTGGGAGTTGTAAGACCCAGAGCTGTTGGGTATCTATTGCTGAGTGAGGGACTGCAGACTCTTTAGGCAGCAATTGCACTGGGATGCTCAGAGACAGTAGTAGAAATTTCCCTGATTGAAAATTTGCCATGTAAAGCATTTTTCAATGAGAAATTGGATTTTCAACTCTTTTTTTTTTTCCGGTTTCCACCAAAATTTTGACATTTTATTTCACAGCTGGAAGGATCTTGAGGAAAATAGCACTTGCCATTTAATGTTCTTTTATAGTGTTAAGCTAAATTTAGTGTTCATATTTTCAGTTACTTTTTTAGCCTTAGAGTTTTCAGTGAAATCTTTTCTTCACTACTGAGGCAAAGCGGAATTTTCCCATCTACTCCAGCAGCACCAAGATTTCGCTTTTGATGTTTTACTACAGGAAATCATTCTTGCAAGGACCTTAAATGTCCCTTATCAACCTCTAACCTGTATTTTAAAAAGGTTCCAGGGAACAGCAGACCACTTAGTCTGACCCTGATTCCAAATAAAACCTCATGATTAACCCCAAACCTTATTAACAAAGAATTGGAGGGTAAAATACAATTAATGGCAGCCAGCAGGAAGGAATACAAATCTTGTCATATAAACATTCTGTCTTCTTGACAGGACTGCATTTCTGCTCCAGAAAGGGAACTGGGACAGTGCAGTGTACCTGGATTTCTCCAGGGCATTCAGCGCAGCCCAGCTGCTGTCTGGCCTCGTTAGGGGGATTTTATTGTTGGGTGTTTTAAATCCTGACTCATCAGTGGATCCCTGGGTGAGCTGCTCACATCAACCCAGTGTTTGTGCCAATGATCCAAGCAAAGGTGGGAAATAGACCTGGGGAGGGCCTCAAGGGGACCTGGGGCTCGTGGAGCAGAGAAAAACCAGGACAAAAGGTAGGAGCAGCTGGGATTTTCAGCTTAAGGGGCTTCAACCCAACAGAATTCATCTGAAATGAAGCAAATCCTGTGGGGACAGAGCAAAACCTGTGTGGTTTTAGCTGTGGTTCCAAACACTCCAAGGCACAGGTAGAGAGAGGTGGGCAGTCACCTCCATTGCCTTCAGAGGGCAATGATTGTGTAAAAAGCAAATTAATAATAAATTACTAATCAAACAAATCCAAATTAATGATAAATTACTAATCAAACAAACAAATCCAGCAAACCAGGAGCAGATTCTCTTCTTCCATGAAGCTTTAATGAAATGTCCACGTTCCAGGAGTACTTGAGAATATGCTAAGGGAAACTCAGAGGAGGCCACAAAAACAACCTGCAGGTTGGAAATCCACCTTCTGCCATGGAACTGAAATAACCTGAGATGTTCAGCTTCCCAGGAGCCCTGAGTGGTGCTGGCATTGCTGGGTGGGCATCCCTGCATGAGAGGCAGCTCCTCAGCCCTGCTTCAGCTATTGACCAAATTTAGCAGTAAAATAACAACATTCTATTAAAATGAGACACAGCTCCTGGCTGGGAAGGTGATGGAAGCTCCCAACAGTTCCTCAAGTGCACTCCTGAGTGCTTTCTGTTCTTCAGAGCAGGATTAACTGCCCCTTGGAAGCAGCTATATCAAATCGAGCTGGATTAGAGGGAAATTTTATTGCAAAGACACTTTAAGACTGGTATATTGTGTGTACTTCACATGTCTGCATGTCAGGAGGGGCACTTGAAAATGCTTTTAATTTATGTGGCTATTTTTTACCAAAAAAAAAAAAAAAATTAGTTGTCAATGAGAAAGCTTATTACTTACAGACTTTTTTTCCTCTGAACACCAGACTTCTGAGATTTGAATGCTTGGAGGAAAAGTTAAGAAAATCTTCTTTGGCAGGGAGATACCTTTCTACTGAAAGATTACCTCAATTAAATATCTCATTTCCACTGGAAAGGTGAAAAAACCCTGCACTGGGTTATTATGGGATCTGTGGGACAGGACTCATCTCCGGGTCACTCCTGAGCCCCAGCTGCAGCTCCTGGGCTGTTCCTGCAGTACCCTCAGTGTCTGACCCTGCTGTGGTGTGTCCCTGCACTTGTTATGGGCTCTCTGGGACTCCAGGTCACTCCTGAGCCCCAGCTGCTGTTCTGGACTGTCCTGGTGTCCCCTCAGTGCCTGACCCCACTGTGGTGTGTCCCTGCACTGGTTATGGGCTCTCTGGGACTCCAGGTCACTCCTGAGCCCCAGCTGCTGTTCTGGACTGTCCTGGTGTCCCCTCAGTGCCTGACCCCACTGTGGTGTGTCCCTGCACTGGTTATGGGCTCTCTGGGACTCCAGGTCACTCCTGAGCCCCAGCTGCAGTTCCTGAGCTGTTCCTGCAGTACCCTCAGTGTCTGACCATGCTGTGCTGTGTCCCTGCACTGGTTATGGGGTCTGTGGGTCACTCCTGAGCCCCAGCTGCAGTTCCTGAGCTGTTCCTGCAGTACCCTCAGTGTCTGACCCTGCTGTGCTGTGTCCCTGCACTGGTTATGGGGTCTGTGGGACACTCCTGAGCCCCAGCTGCAGCTCCTGGGCTCTCCTGGTGCCAAGCTCAGCAGCAGCTGCAGGTGCATCCCGTGCAGGGCTCTGGCAATCAGCATCCCGGCTCTTTTTAGGAAGCAGAGGATTTTCCTTAAACTCTGATTAACCAATTATGTTTGTCCTGATTGGAATTCTTCTGTCATCTCCCTTCACCACGGGGCAGAGCAGTTTGCTGAATTTAAAGAGGACTGCCACAGTTGTGGAAATGAATGAGATGTTTTCTTAAAATAACTCTTTGTAGATGTAAATCTCTGCCTGGGTCTTGGGAACCCTTCCCAGCTCTGCCTCCAGCTCCAGCAGTGGCATCTCTCCTGTCACCTGGAGCCAATGGGAACAGCCAGGAGCAGAGGCCATGTCTCCCTTCCTTTTCTCCAACCCACAGGGTTGACGACAGGAGAATGTTTTTCTGCCAGGGACACAACAAATTTAAGAGGTTTCTCTCTAATAGAAACTACATTTGAGGCACTCTGTTTAATTGGAGGCAGCCCAGTTGGTGTTATATGAAATTAGGGTACAAAATCAGGTATTTTTGTTCTGTTTAAAAGTACATTTTCAGTCCAAACAAATATCATATAATGATATTCCTGGAAATTTCTGGTGCTCAGTTGCTGTTTGGCATTATGGGTTCAGTGTTTTGGAGGACACAACCTCCAGTTGATAACATCCTAATGAAATAAAAACCTGTAATACAAAACAAAACATTCAATTAATGACATTTCCTGTACACTTCTAAAGGACCAAAACAAGTTTTCATTGATTGTTTTTTCAGATTTTGAAAAAAATAAAGGAAAAAAAATCTAATGACAACAATGAAATATTCCAGGTTAATTCCTAATTTACCTGGAAGAGACATGAACATTTGTAAATGTACAGTGCCAAATTCTTTATGTAACAAAACAGCTCCTAAGGAGGACTCATACCTTTCCATACCTTTCACTTCTCTCTTTTCAGTAAAAATGTATTATCCATTTTGCCTGGCTTTTGCACTGATTTTCCCAGTTTGGGAGTGGAGTGAATCAAAGTGTTCAAGGTAAATATTGTGGCAAAGTTTGCTGCTGCCTGGCTAAACCTGCAAGTGAGGTCCCTGTGGACATACTTATATTTAATATTTTGCCTTTTGTGGGAATCACTAGATGGACAAAATGGCCCAACTCCTTCCAAAAATAATCCATTAACATCCATCCTTCACCAGGACAGGAGGCAGCTTTGGTTTCATTCTGTATTTTCAACAGCAAGGAGCTCTGATTCCAATGTGCATTAAAGGTGGAAAGCTAATTCTTGAGCGTTCATGGTTAAAACTTATTTTAGCTTTTTATTTTTCCTCCCATCGTGATGGAAAGTTGAAATAAATGAGCTGGATTCACCATTCAATTATGTTAATTTAGAGCCCTCTAACCCCAGCAGTGGTGCTGACATATAAATGATGAAGCAGAGCATATGATCAGATCCCTGGTACTACAAAAGAAGTGTTAAGCCAAGGGTGAGCAAAGATTTTGGAGCCCAGGAGTGTCCAGATGGGAAATGCAGTTTGCCCACAGACCCCAGAAATTGTTCTGTCAAGGTTAATGATGATTTCTGGATTTAACCCTGAATTCACATTTTGAGGAAAATTTTTTATGTGTTTAAAAAAACAACCAACAAGAAAATCCCACTGTAAGGCAAAGCTATAGATTTCATTTTGGTACAAACAGAGCAATTCTTAGAAATCCAGGTGGAGATGGTTTCTTTTTTATTTTCAAGAACTTCATTTTTTATTTTTGAGCCAGATGCTAGTGCTAATACTTTGGACACTGAATGGAATGTCCATAGGTATACTTAGATCCCATTTATCCCAGAACTCCTGTTCCTGTGTGAGTAAAGCTGTGCCCTGCCCAGCATTGGGCTGTGGTTATAAATGTTGGGGCAGGCACACAAAGGAAGATGAGAGGTGCTGGTACCAGGGGCTGTATTAGGGCAGAGCCCATTTTCTGTCTGTGCCCTGAATTTTCTTGGGGCTTTTGATGAACCTGAGTGGATTTTTGGGAAGGTGAGATGTGTTGGGATCGAGGGGGAGCAGCCAGAGCCACCTCATGGTTTGGGGGCTGTGCAAGCAGAGCCCCTCTGCCCAGCCCTGTCCTGTGGCACTGATTCAGCACCTGGGTGTCATTCCCACTGCAGCCTCACACCTGGAGGGATTGCTTGTCCAGGAACGTTTTTCCAGGAGGAAAAGGAGTTTCCATGGGGCTGAGCAGGCTGGGCTGTCCCACCTGTGACACCTGGAGAGCCCAGAGCCCCCCAGGCCATCCCAGTCCTGCTCTGGGCTGCTGACAGAGCCAACAGCCCCTCGGAGCCCTGCTCTGGGAGCAGAGCTGTGCTTTCAGCTGATAAAGATCTCTTTTTTCCAGCTCCAGTGCAAACAGATCCAGAGAGCTGCAAGGCCAGCCAAGTGTGCAGGAGGGGGCTCTGGCTCCTGCTCACTCCCTGCCATTTCTGACTCCACTGGAACCTGTTGTGTTCCAATGAGTCCTGGGGGCACTGGGAGCTCCAGTGTGGATCTTTGGGGAGGAGATTTGGCAACTTTCAGGTCTCAGGGAGGATTTACAAAAGCCACAATAAACCAAAGAAAAGCTCATTAAAACATGCTGGTTTTTTCTTTCCCTAAGTCCCACTAACCTTTTTCTCAGTCCCCTGGTGTTTCAAAAGCCAGCACAGAGCTGGAGTTTGTAGCCAGGGAGAGAAACAGAGGGTCAGACATGGAGATGTCCATGGCCAGTGGGAAATTGCCTTACAAGAGCCCAGGTGGGCACCCAGGTGCCTGTTCTACATCTGTACCAAGAAATGGGAGGGTCTGCACATCCCTGTACCACGTGTGCCATGTTCTGTGGGCACAGCATCTCTGTACAGATTAAATTTGTTTCTCACAAGGCATTTGGGAACAATTTTTTGGGGTGCAGATCATGGCAGGCTCAGGGTGTTGCTCTGTGAGTACAGATATCGTGACAGGGTGAATTCCACCACATCCTTGGAAGCAACAAAAGGAAAGGTAGAGGTGCCACAAAGTCAATTTGTACTTTTAAAGTGAAGGGATTTTGTCATTTCTGAAGGGCTTAAAACTAAATTCTTGGGGATGAGGCACGGTTTGTAGGATTCTTTCATGCTGGGCAGCCCCTGTTTGTCCCTTTGTCACCCATGGCAGTGAGACAGCACAAGGTCTGTGGGTTGTGGAGATGAAGGGAACCCAAGGACAGGAACTTGAACTGCCTGGGTGCTGGAGGGCTCTGCAGGGCACTGTCCCTTCCTTCAGAGCAAATTGCAAATCCTTTTTCCATCCTCACTCAGGCAAGGAAACCCAAGTGAGGGGAGCTTTAGAAATCCTGGCTGTCTGTAACTCTCCCCCAGCCCCGGGCCCCAGGAGAGCACAGGAGGACCCAAGCAAGGCACCAGAAGTTGGCTGTTTTCTTATGTTTTAGAAAGTGTGTAATTTCTCTTCATTCTCCATGAACCTGACATCTGATAGGACATCTAATAAAGCCCATAAGTAGTGTTTTATGAAGCTCCACTTCCCTCCCAAGCTCACCAGGGATCATTTTTCTCTTTGAAAAACAGCTCATCATTAAGAATCAAAGATGTTTGATATACAAAATAATTTCCCAAATTAGGGTTTGTCAAATGTAGGTTTGCAAATCTCTGCTTTTTTTTTTCCTTTTTTTTTCCTCCTTTCTCTCCCTTGCTCTCCCCTTTAGGTTGATTATATCTTGGAACTAGAGGCAAAATAAAATTCTTCCACCCTTTCCCCTCCTTCCATCCTTTCCTTATCTCACCCCTCCTCTCTCTGAGGCTCAGCCCCACCTGAGCGGTGCCTGCAGGGCAGTTCCAGGCAGGGTTTATTTGCTGCCAGCCCTGTGCAGTGCCCAGCAGAGGTGCCCAGGGCTGGGCAGGGTGGGCACAGGGACAGGGGGCTGCCTCGGCTCTCCCTCCCGCAGTGCCAGCAAACAGTTAACGCTTTAATACTTTACAAAAAAGTCAAGACAGACTTGTGATTCTTGATGTTAATGAAGGTGTCACACATTGTCTAGAGAAAGTTGTGCCTGGCAATCTTCCTTTTTTCGGATGCCTACACCACTGACATTTCATCTCGCATTCAAAGAGCACTACCTTAATGAAATGCATAATTAACATATTCTAATTGTGCTGAGCGCTGTGATGATTTTGACAGAACTCACTTTCCATGTCTAATTTGATGCTAATTTAATCTGTTCCTCTCCCGCTGACATGACCTTTCTTGATTGAGTTTCACTGAGGAAATTTTTTGATGGATTGATTTATCAGCAGTGCGGAGACAACAAAGGCTCAGGGTGCAGGGCAGAGCGGGCTGGGGTGGCCCCATCCTGCCCACCCTGCACTCCAGCTCCAGTGGCCTCCTTCCAGAGCCCGCCTGTCTCAGCCACTGATGGAATTCGAGCAATGTGACATCTGCGTGTGGGTTTGATCTCGCTGAGAAGTACAGTAAATATCTCATTGTGCCTGGCAGTCTCCCGCAGGGGAAATTCTCCTGGGCTGCTGTGCTGCTGCTGGGGCTGGGCAGTGCCAGGCTGGGCCATCCAACCCACCTGGGCACAATGGAAGGTGCAGTGCAATGGGGTTGTGAGAGGTGTCCCAAGATGTCACCTGCTTTTTGGAGGTTCCTTCACCCAACTTTGTCTAATGCTTCCTGGTGCCTGAGTGTGTTTAACATCCAGGGTGTGCATTTATAGCATGATCTGTGCAGCTATAGATACATAATTTATAGTTTGTGTATATATGATTATAGCCTCATTCAAACATGGAGAGGAGGTTTAATAATCCTCCCAATGTTGTGAAATACATTAACTGTATCTCCCAGCTCAGGAGGTGAGTGTGTGCCCGTGGGAGCACACTGCTCTGAGGAAATCTCAGGGGGAAATAGGGAATTTTTTGATTGCTTCACAAGAGAGGAAATTTAGGAAGAAATTCTTCCCTGTGAGGGTAGAGAGGCCCTGGCACAGGGTGCCCATCCCTGGCAGTGCCCAAGCCCAGGTTGGACAGGGCTTGGAGCCCTTTGGGTAGTGGAAGGTGTCCCTGCCATGGCTGGGGTGGCACTGGGTGGGCTTTAAGGTCTCGCCCAACCCAAAGCATTTTCTGATTATCTGGAAACTTGGAATGTTATATGGAATATATACCTATTTATATGGAATTATATGAATACCTATTATTAGGGAACTATTTATATGGAATATATAACTAAATATGTGGAATCTGTACATATTGCTCTGTATTGTGACAGCTTCCTGCTCCCCTCATAGTGTACCTGCCTTATTATCCAGGGTTCAGTATCACAAAAAGGTCCTTCCTGACCCTCCAGTGGTCTCCTCCATGCCCTGAAGCACCAGATTTAACTTCGCCCGTTCCACCACAGCTGCTGCTGCTCATAAACTCCGAGTTCCTTGCACTGCCTCAGCATGTGTGTTTTTGTTGCTTTAGGAAAAGCAGAGATAGCATCTCACTTTAGAGAGCATAATAATATCTAATTGACAGCATTGTTGAGATGAATTTTATAAACACCAGTGACATTAAAACAAAAAAAGGAAAATTAAGAATTTATGTTTCATCTTGCTACAGATTTAAGAAGTTCAGACACACATGTTCACTTTCTTGAGGAGTTGATGGAATAGTTTAGTTTTAAAAATGACTTCTTGATGTAAGTCCCAGATTTTCTTATCAGTGTTTAGCTGCACTGAGCAAACAGGAGATGCTTGGGGAGAAGGGCAAAGGCAGCCCAGAGAGCAGAGGGGTTCTCCCAGCTGGGCTGGGCCCTGCTCCTGCTCTGCCATTGCCCTCCAGGGAGTGCAGGGCCACAACTGGTTCAGGAGGGGCTCCCGGTGCCTGTGCCCAGCACAAAGGAGCTCTGGGGGCTCCCGGTGCCTGTGCCCAGCACAAAGAGCTCTGGGGGCTCCCGGTGCCTGTGCCCAGCACAAAGAGCTCTGGGGGCTCCCAGTGCCTGTGCCCAGCACAAAGGAGCTCGAGGAAAGCCCTGAGAGAAGGGGTGGGCTGGGGTTAAACCCCAGCACCCCTGGGTGCTCCCCTGCCCACCCTGCAGCCTCCACAGCCAGGGAGAACCAAGGGTCCCACCCCTCCTCTGATGGGCAAATGGAAGCCTGAACCTGCCCAAAGTGGAGCTGGGTTTAGGGATGCCAGGGAATCCCACCCATCCACACCAGGTTTGGGCCTCGTCTCGAGGGGATGCTTGGTTTGGGTTTTGTTTGGGGTTTTTCATGTGGGTAATTTTTAATTTTGGGAAAAACCTCATTTTGCAAGAGTCCTTCCTGTCTGATTTCAGCTCTTTGCCAGAGGACAGGCCAATACTGATTAATTCACAGATCCCCTGCTCTCTCTCTCTCTCCCAAAAAAAAGCACTTGTGTATCCATTCTGGCTAAGTCTGTTGGGCAGCTGCATCCCAAAATGTGTAAACCACGTTATAACTGTGAAACTATGAGTCATTCAGTGTTATTTACCATTGATACTGGCAGGCAGCCTGATCTGTTCCTGTAATTATGTCTCTGTCTCTACCAGGGAGATCAAAAGTACAGAAATTCCAAGTAATAGGAGTACAACTATATCAGTGGGGTGAAACTGAGCATCTGGATCAGAGAAAGAGATATTGAGTGCACAGTGTTGCAGGAGATCAAAGAGGGAACTAAATCTAATAAAACAGTAATAATTGGTAAGCTCACTTCCAACATATGGGACATCAGAATTTGGTATTAAAATGTTATTTCTGAAGAACTTTAAAAAATTGGAACAGATAGTTTGAGGACATACAAGACTTGTGTGCATTCTGCTCTAGGCTCAGTATTTCTGAAAAGAAATCAGATGCCTTCATCCATATTTAGGAAACTAATTTAAGAACAATTTAAAAGAAAAAAAAAAAGAATCCTGAAGAAATCTTACCCAGATACTTTCATCTGTGGTCACCTGGGTGCTTCTGGTTATTTTCCTGATGAAGCCAGTTGGAAAGAAGGGAGTGGAATTGAGTTTGCTGCCATGCCTGTTCATCAAATGCTCTTTTTCATTAGAACAGTTCACTTCAATAAAATCCTGGGCACGTTTGATAAGACAGTATTCAAGGAACAAAGCTGTTAGGAAATGACTTGCTCATAAGTTCCAGCAATAATTTTTGGCCTTAGAATATTACTTGGTGTTTTTCATTGTCAGTGGAAAATGAAAATGTAGCATTTCAATTGTGAGCCATTAGGAATGGAGCGAGGCCCCCTGTTCTGTGCACTTCATCTACAAATTGCACCAGAATACTTGGGTGAACTTTTGATCTGCCAGCACTCACAGGGGAAAAAAACAACAACATTCCCAGAAAATGCCCATTAATTTGAATGATTGAATATTCAAGGAGAAGGTTTCTCCTTATCAAGGTTTCTACAGAAGGAAAGTGAGAATTAGTAAAATGTGGTTAATATAAATAGAACCTGACTGCTGCATGAAGGGAAGTTTTTAGCACTCAATGGTTTGCAGATGGGTGCATCTTCTTGCAAAATGGCTGAGGACAGGAATGTTTGGAGCATGGAAAGGGAAAATTTAAGATACAGATATAGATAGATGCAGTGAGTCATCCTTGTTGTAACTGCATCTGTATTCCCGAATCTCCATTGTTCAGGTTTGCTTCTGATGGAGCTATAAAAGCCAGGATTTATAGCTGTGGAAAGGTTATTTAGCACGTAGGCTTTGCACAATATGGTTTGTGAGAGAACAAGTGTGGAAAGACATGCTGGGAGTTGGATAAAATACTGGCTAAAATAGAAACAGAACCGTGCCATGGTTTGGGAGGGACTCTGTGCTCTGGTGCTGTTTGCAGGAGGATTTGGTATTGTCTATTTTCTGATCAGCTCTCTGACACCTCAGGAATGATAGTTATGACTCACATAACCTCGATTCTTCTAAGAGAACATCATAGGAAATATTTCCCCGGTAGCCTTAAGGGATCTCTGGTAACGCAGAATTTGTGGCTTCATGAGGTGATGGGCTCATCAAATATTAACAGACTTTGCATTCTTCTTTCTTCCAAACCTGAAAAAGCTTTTGGGAAAACCAGTTTGGTCTTGAATCTGCTCAGGTCTGTCCTTTATTTGGGGCTGTTTTGAAGGGTTAGCTCACAGCTCTTTATTCATGGCAAAGAATGGACCCCAGTAAGGCAGGATTGTGTGAGCAGCGTATCGGGGCTTGAATTAAGAATTCCACCCCGCATCTATAAAAATGAGCTGTAAATGTACATTCTGCACAGCCCCTGGACTTCAAAAGCAAAGGGAGCAGCTGTCTGGCTCCACGATCGTGTCACCATCCCCAGGAAGTGCCACTTTTGAGAAACCCACAAGCATACACATGTATATTTACAGATCTATAACATAACATACACTCAGCTCCACTCCCAGCTACGGAATCAACAACAAAACAAACAAACGAAAACTTGCACTGCAGAAATATCTGCAGCAAGCCTTTTTTCTGAGGAAATATTATTGAGGTGCTGAACAACATTTGATCACTTGCAACCCTTTCAACTGACGTTCTATTATTCACATGTCTCTTTCATTATGCAACAGATGGTGAGTCCTGTCGCTGATTTTTTTCTTCAGATTCACAAAACTTCAATGGATCGTAATATGACCCTAAAAATGAGTAGAAAAAGAGAATGCTTGTTAAGGTTTTATCTTTGATAATAATCCATTGACAGAGAATAGCAGCTGACCTCCTATAAACCAAAAAAAGACACATTTGCCTTATTTTATGAAGAGCATTTGTCTAAAACATTTGACTGAGCTGCAGAATGTGGCCTTCAGCTGAAATGAAAGATGGTCCTTCTGTTGCTACACAAAGCCATATTTGCTGCTGCAAAGTGCAAAAGGATAGGCTGACAAATTGATAGTATGTCAGGAGCAAACCCGTCCTCGTCTTCACAAACATCTGCATATTTGTGAAGATTCTGACTGAGAAATATTTTATTTAGAGGCTTCATTTGGCAAATCTAAGATAGTCACCATGCTGAGGTCTAAACATTGTTAGAAATGTCTTTAAATACAATCCCTCTGTCTGCTTTCTGGCCACTTATTAATAGACATTTCTCAGAGCTAAAAGATGGGGGGGAGTCTTGGAGCAATTAAAAGCTATGCTCCATATGCCTTTGATGTTTTTTTATCTCATCCTAGACTGGCTAGATCCTGAATTATTATGCCATGAGTTATTAGATTGAAGAGTTTGCAGTAGTAAGTTCAATAATAAAATGCTGGTATGTTCCTCCTCCTCCTTCTAGACTAAAGTAATTTGCAAACACAGAGCTCAGTCTGGCAGAGCCCTGCATTCCTGAGGAGCCTCAAGCCCACAAACATTCACTCTCCAAGCCAGGTGGGTCTTCTCCTCTCCATGCCATGAGGGCTGAGGCTGAAACGGGACCACCTTTGGGGTGAAAAGACCCATGGGCTGGTTTGAGATGGGTCATTTGTGCCTTTAACCTCTAAGAACTTCACCCAGGTCCTTCAGTGTGAGGCCAGGCTCTGTCTGCAACCAGGAGAGCAGAGAATAAACCTTCAGTGGGATATTCAAGGCTTTCCTCCTTTAGTTCCAGGGAAAATCTGAGCTGTTAAATTCATTGGAACAATGCTGGTACTTCAGCCTATAGAAAAATCATAATTAAGACCTGAGAACTTGGAGAGTTATTTTGTAGAATGGCATTGATATCGATAATACCAAATATTTTATCTGGGAATCATTTCTTCTTTGCATCTTGTTTTCTCTGATGATAAGAGTTGCAGGAATTCAATAACTATTCAAGTTTAGGTTTTTGTCCTGTAAAAAAGATGCATGAACATACTCAGATTGAGCTGTTTGTTTGTCTTTTAAATCAAATTCCTGGCTGAATCAAGCAAAGCCAAGATATGATTTTTTTTTTAAACTCTGTTTGCCTGCTCTAAGGCATAACCTAATTGATAACACAATATCATACTTCTGCAGTGAAGAAAAGTTGATAGACCAGCTCCTCTCTGCTGTAAGCCAGCATAAAGCTTTTCCAATTTAACCAGCTAAGAATCTCCTTGAACACACATATTTTTGGCAGGCCTGGCTCTTTAGACACTATTATGAGTTGGTCTTTCACATTTTTGCAGGAAGTCTTTCAGGCTCTGCCTCCCCGAGTTAGGCAAGCACGAAGGAATCGACACGAGTCGAACTAAACAAAAACTCAGCCCCAGTGCCTGCTTCTTGCCAAGAACAGTGCCCCAGAACTCGAGCACTGCTGTGTTTACTGGCCCTTTCATAACACTGTCAGTATCGAGGAGTTGGTAAATAGAGAACTCATCCAGGAGGCTGTCAAATCCTTCTGCACTGCTGCACACCCCACGATGATATGCTAACTCCCTCCCGCCTTGCCAGGCAGCCTGACTTTCCAGGCTGGGTCAAGAACGAGTGACACTCCTGCACTGGGCTGTCCTTCAGGGCAAGGCATGCTAGCCACTGATTTTTGCTCAGTGTGGCCGTGCAAAGGGAGCTGTCTGAGTTTGGGATTCTGCTCTCGTCAAGGATCCCGAAGTCTCCCCACAGCATCACCTCCTACTCGCTGCTGATTCTCGGTCACACTTTAATATCTCTCATTCATGTGCTCAAAGCGCTCTGCAAACACTGCCGAGCCCAGCCCACGCTGCTGCTGGTGGCACTGTCACCTTCTAGGTGACACCAAACAGAGCCCAGGGAGTGCCCAGGGCAGGGAGTGGGCAGAGCTCGGGCAGAGGATTCGGTGGAACACAGTGGGATGAGGAGCAGCCCCAGACCTGCTCCCTGCCAGACCCCAGGCTTCCCTTGGCAGCTGTTTTGGAGGTTGCACAACTACAATTTCATTTCAGTGATCAAGCACACAGAGCCAGGTTTAATTTTTTTAGATCCAAATGACAAGGCAGGGTTTGTACTCTGGTGCTGGGTCGGTGCTTGCATACAGCAAATGGAAATTTTTTTGTCATATTACAAGGAAATCTCTCATATCCTCTAATACAAGAATATTAGAATCCTGGTAGGTGTTCTGCAGTGTTCAGGCAGCTTTTTGATCTGTTGACAGATTTGGGGTGTGATGCCTCATGATGGGCACTGTCAGCCTGCTGGACAGTTCAACAGATTCTGAGGAGGATTCTGTGACAAAAAGTGCATAAACCACAGTTTTAGTTCCCTGTTCCAAGTCTTCTCACTGATTCTCTCATCCTACATGTCAGGAGAAGTAGTGAGGTACAGCATGAGTGACTGTGAATCATTTCCACCGTTCTGAAAAGGAAAGAAAATAAAAAGATAAAAAGAGGGACATGTATTATGGCAGCCCAGGTGAATTTGACATTCCTGCAGATGTGCAATAACATAATCTGCTTCTTTTCCCGAGTTCCTCTCCTACAAGGCTTTGTTGGCATGATTAGCCTCCTTAGTAGCATCCTCCAGAGGGAATTCTGCAGAGATGAAATACAAAAACTGCTTTAAAATGATAAGTCACAAATAGGATCTGCCACAAGGCATTATAAACAAAACTAGACACAAGAGACTCATAAAAAAATTAAAGTCTAAAGTAACTGAGAAAAACCCCCAAATCTTCCTGCCTACAATCTCATTTGCACACCTGGGTTGTTTGTGCAGCTCCAGGCTGCGAGAAGCACAAAGGCAGTAAAGGAGCAGGGCAGTGACCGCCACAGTGACCACTGATTTCAGACATTATTTCTGCACAGTTTCCACACCACTAACAGGGAGGGTGTTCCCAGCTCTCTCTTGCCATGCATAGAGTTTTTCTGCCTCTGTGTGTAGCTGAAAATTTGATCTTGGAACAAAAAAGGAGATGCTGAGGGGAAGGAGAATAATTGAACAGAGCATTTTCTGGAGTTTTAAGGGTTGTAATTGCCTAACTACTGATATGATCTAGATAAAACTGATCAATGTATTGAACATGTTACCAATAGCCCCAAGCTCTGAGGGTGATAAATTTCTCCCAGCACATTCATTTCATGATACTGCAGACATGAAATTCTGACCTAAAAAGTAAAATGAAATTTCAGCATATGTGGTCTCTTTTCAGATATTTTTAAATTATATTCTTAGGCTTCTTTTTCAATCTTGGATTTTTTTTATTATTGTTTTTATCTTGGCAATCTTTTTGCCCTTCTCAGAGCAAACAGATCTGAAGGGCATTAGAGACTTCACCTTCATCATATTCAAGTGGTTGGTTCGGATGAGAACTCTCCGACAGGAGTTAAAGCTGATAAACTTCATTGTGAAGTTCTTCTTAGTACATTTTAAATTCCAATTCTAGATGCCCAACCTTTTCTGGTTAAATGAGTTTCAAATGAGTGTCTCAGGTGCTGTTGAGCCTTGAATCCCTGGTTTTGCTGTGCTGAAGGAAAAGCTGGAGTGTACAGGGCATGTTAAACCACAGCAGGACTGGCCAGGAAACAACAGTTCCACTTTCTGGAAAACTCTGGGATTTTGCACATTTATAACTTGTTTCTCATCAGTGTAGGAAGCCATAAAAAAAAATTATAGTGGGGCACAGAATGCCAAGAAAAGGTAAAATGGCCCAGAGTGAAATCTGGGAGGGTCATCCCAGCACTTTTATCCTGTGGTTTCAGCAGAGAGCTGAGCCTCAGTCTGTTGTGGGTTTAGCACACTCTCTAATCAGCTCACTTGTGGTCTCTGGGCTGTGCTTTTGTCTGACCTGAAAATTGCTAATTGCATTGGAAATGTCCTGGAGGAGCAATGGACACATTTCCAGCAGCCAGGGCTTCTTTGCAGAAGCACAGTTGCAGTGGGCAGTGCTGGATGTCAGAAACGAGGACGTTGCAGTTCAGAGGAAGGCTTGTTATGTTGGTAACAAATACCTGAGGGAAGCATTGTCAGTAAAACAGCCTGAGAGAGATCCTGAGCCCACCGAGCAGCTACATGAGTATAAAGTTAAAAATATTATTTGCAGTGCTTTGTAGAATGATGCATTGGATGGATCAGATTAGTTCAGAGACCTAAATTTTAGCTTAGACCAGAGCACTTGAGGTGTTGGTGTTTAGGGAGTGCTCCACAGATGTGTTTCTGTTGCTGGCACATGGGGAAATTCCAGTTTTAAGCCTTGGTGGTGCAGGAATTGCATCATGGTGTCATCAGCATTGGATTCTGACCTCACTGTGGTTTTTGGACCATGCACCAACCTCTAGCTTCAACCCAGGTCCAGACAGCTGCACTGCCATCCCAAATTAAACCATCAGGGTGATTTTCCTATCTTTGTTTTGTGTCAGGCTGTCTTTTCACATCCCAATGTATTCACTAGAGCACCTTTCTTCTTCTCAGTAAGATATGACCAAGTTTGTCTTTTGGAATTATTCTGTAAGGATTGAGGCATCGATTGCCATCTTACACAGAAGCAACAGCAAAATTCTCTCTCCTCCATCCCTAAGGGAAAAGCATTTATTTCTCCATGGGCAGAGAAATCAGTTCATGTCAGATAAGTCATTTAGGAGTGGACAGCACCGTGGAATATTACTTCCCAAATAATCCCTGAAGTTGAGAATATAATGCCAGGGCCAAGCATAAATGGCTTTTTCCTCCTGTGATTCAGTTCTCAGATCAAACAGATTGCTCCCTATGTATAACTACACAAAAAATTTTCCAGGATGCAGAATTAGGCACCCCATCCCAGGGATTTCTGGGATGGTTTTCCATCATGCCATGTGGAGGATGCAGTCTGCTCACAGAGAAAAAAAAAAAAAGAGCATTCCACTTTATTACTTAGCATTGAGAAAAACAAGTTTAATTGGCTTCTGCTGTGCTTTAATAACTAAAGAACAACAAAGGCATTTAGTCATTCACATAATTTCCTGTTTTTAAAGGATTTTAAATGCAACTCAGTGATTAACATTAAAAAGTAGCTACTGTGCAGACATAAGAACTACTTCATTTTTTAATTATATTTTAACAGGTATAGATTCAATGTTCTTGACATTTATAAGAGGTCCTTCATTTCCAGCAAAGTACCATGATGAAATTTCCACTCCCATGGCTTGATCACCCTCGTGTGCCTTCCCAGAGCTGCTCTGGCAGCCTGGGCATAGATCCATAATAATGCCCTAAATCAATATATTGCAATAACTATTGCAATATATCCCATCTATGGAGGGCAGTTATCAAAACAGAACAAAACTAAAACCAAACTGAAATCTCTCTGCTTTTCCATTCATGGGGAGGAAAGAAAAGATGATGATGCTTGGGTTGTTCCTGTCTCTGGTGACCATATTTTGAAAAGCTGTTAAAGGCAGGAAATCCCTGCCCAGCTCCAAGGAGCTCAGTGGGACCATGAGCAGGAGCTGGGATGCACGAGGGGCCTGGTGGGCAGAGACCAGGAGGTGTCAGAGGAGAGCAAACAGCAAACCCTTGAGGATACAGCTCCCAGCCTCCTGTCAGTGGACTCCAGACACGTCCCTTACTGCCCTCTGTGCCTCTGTGTCACTGCAGAGGGACCTTAGCAGTGACCATTTGGCACAGAGCAAGGAATTTGCCACTTAGACATCATTTTTGTTAGAAAACCCCCCATGCAGAGTGTCTGTGGGGCTCAGCCACACACAAACCTGCAGCAGCAGCTGCAGACAGCAAACCACGTTCATTTTGTGTCACACGAGCTCAGCTTGCGTGGGGTTTTTTGTTCTCATGAATCACAAGTTTCACTTGAAGATTTCGCCGTGACTGATGCTCAAACGCGGAGTGAAACCCATTTGAAATTGCTGAGTATCATTCTGTTCCTTGAACTTGGCCATCAGGGAGGGGGGAAGCAAAGCCTGCCCTTCTGTCACACTTTGTTTGGCTGGGTCTGTCTGGCGTGACACATCCCTGCAGGGCCGGGCGCCGCCAGCCGCGGTGCCCACGGTAACATATCCACACATTAGGCACAATTCCTGATTTTGTACGATTGCTGTTGTTTTTCATCCTTCCCTGCCACTGACCCCTGCAGGTCTGGGCCTCCAAGAGGTATTTCATGACAGAAAGAGCTCACAAATGGTGCGAGATGTGTGTCATGGAAAGGTTGGCATCATATTTCTTGTGTGCGAAAAGGACAGCAAAAATCACCGAAATGGACGATAATAACGGATTCCATAGAGCTTCCAGCTCCCTCAAGGCTGAAACATCTTGGGCCTTTCTGAAGAGAGGCATATATTTTGAAGAGAAAGGGGGAAGGAAATAATAAAAAAAAAGCCTAATCTTCTGCTGATGTGGCCTTGGCAATCGGCTGAACTGACAAGGCTGTGTATTTGTAAAACAAGCTGCGCTAAGTATTTTTTCGGCCCCGTGTTTAGAAACACGTGGAGGGGGGGAAGAAGAAGGAAGAGAGGGAAAAAAAAAGAATAAATATGGAAATCAAATGTAAAAACTTCTTGCACTCACAACTGGCTTCCCGGAGGGAATTCCTGCCTCTGTTCTCTGCTCTTCCTCCACTCAGCAAAACAACTGCCAGTCATTAACGGAGCGGCGGCGCGCTCGCTGTACAGTAATTGAACACCAATGGCCCACCCTCATTTGCATCCCCCAGCTCTTGATTGGCAGCTGTACATGAAATGCCAGATCAGTTGAAAGTATGTTGTGAGCTGGCACTAATGATCCAGTGGCTCCGGGGAAACCTGCCATATTGTAATTCGGCTATCAGGCATGAAAGAAATAATTCTAAGTGCCAGCAATGTGAAGCCGAATAAATGTTTCAGTGCTGCAGGTTGCCAAGGGTGACACTTCTGATTTAGTATAAACGAATGCCCCGTTGCCTTTGGGGTTGGGGGAGCTTGCAGTGTAGCTGAGATGTGTGTATAAAACATTAGTATTAGAAAATGGCTTCGGCACGGGATGGGAAACAGAGGCCTGGTCCCAGGCGGTGCGGGAATGTTTACAACTAATGACTGGATGAAAGGATTTTTCTACCTACTGTAATGACAGGCAAAATAGGATTTGCTTTCCCTGAGATGGAGAATAATGGCTATGTTAACTCTGCCTTTCCTTTTTCTTTCTCTCCCTAAATGAAATGCTCTTTTGTAAAGAAAATCACATCTATTTTCTTCTGTGTAGTGGAGGGAGCGTGCGGATTTAACTCCTTGGGAGCGCTGGGGTTTTGGAGGGAAGGAGGTGGATGAGGGTTTGTGGGTGGCCTCTCTGGCCAGCCCCTCATCACCTGTCACAGATTTCGTGCCAGGGAAAGATTTTTTTAGTAGCACTTATGCTCTTGATTAATGTTAAAATCTGTTGAGAGATGAAAGAAAAGGAACTCGATGCCTTAAAAACGTAACACAGTTTTTACTTGAATATTTCAGCTGCTGCACATTAGAATGTCACAAAAGGTGAGGGTGGAGGGACAGGTGTCTGCAGACACTCGAAAATGGGGAGGCAACACGTAGGAAGAAGCTGCTGCTCTCCTGTTGTGACTGTACACACACAGCTGCAGGGTTTGTAAATGGAGCTAATTAATTGCATCTGCACATGGGATGGTGTTGGCTCTGCAGTAGCTGCAGGTACAAAAACCTGCCAGGAATTTGTTATCTTTTCGAGAACAAAATCCTCTGATGCTTTGGAGAACAGCACACAAAGGTGTGTGGACAGTTTGAACCTCCTTCCTCTCCATGTCAGCTCACAGATAAGATAAACTTTGTTATCCACACCCAGTCTGCTATGCAAATTGCCAAAATCTCCAAACTTGGATCACTTTTATTGACCCCATCTTTAACTGCACCAGGGTTATCTGAAAACCTGGCTGGCAGAGGAAAAAAGCAGAGTGCTGCAGGAAATTAATTCATGTCTTAAAGTTGCAGCTAAGTAGAAAGCAAAACGAAAAATATGAAAACAGCTAATTCAGCCTGGTAATGGTTAAATCCTGCCTTGCTGAGACCTCAACCTTTTCTGCTGTGTGTGGCATTTCACTGATTTCGTGTTTTCTTGTCCTGTCCCTTTGTGGTCCCCTGTTTTATACTTTCATAGTTGGTTTTGGCACTGAAGCCACCCCTGCTTTGTACCCAGCACGGGGGCACCTTCCCCATGGCCTGGAGCTCCGAGGTGTTAGAGGGACAGAGGTGATGAGAACATTGACCAGCATGGATTAATCCTCATGGGTAAAAGAGATCCTGGACCCACAACAGGGATCCCCTGGCACCTTGGGAGGTGCTGCCTGGGAGATGCTGGGTGGTCTCAGCTCCCATGTGCATCCATGAAAACTGAAGGCATTCAGCATCACTCAGGGTCAGATCCTGACTATTTTGTTGAGGCTTTTTTTGTTGTTATGGAGCCCCATGATGAGACACCATCTGTAATTTGTGGTCAGTGGGGATGCAGGAAGAAAAATGACAAATTAGAAGCACAAGATTCTGTAAGATGAATGAACTACCTGGGAAAGAATGTGTGTCACCCTGCAATTTATGAGGATAAAGCATCAGAGCTGACAATCTATTATCAGACATCAGATGAAGCCTAAAATTTTGGATACAGATTTGAATAGCCCCAAACAGAGGCAGCAGATGGATTGGTAGGCTGATATTCAGGGATTTCATTTGGCTCCTCTTGAAAAAAAAAAAAAACAAATAGGGATTTCTTTCAAACCATGGCTCTTGATTTAGTTTCAGATGTCAATCACTTGGCATCTTCAAAACTGTTTGGAAAAAGTGTTTTGGTTCAGCTGCATCTCAGCATAATGATCCTTTCAGAAGTGTCTGCTCAGACACTGGATATTATTCCTGCTATTTTGGTGCTGTCCTGCATCACCTGTGCCCACCTGGATGAGGATTGTGCCCAGGTGGCTCCTCTGGAGGCTGAGCAGCCCCAGCTCCTTCAGCCTTTCCTGGGCAGGGAGATGCTCCAGCCCTTCAGCAGCTTTGTCACCGGACTGCTCCAGGAGCTCCAGGTCCCTCTTGTGCTGAGGAGCCCCAAAGTGGCCACAGCATTCCAAACTGCCCAGCCCCTGCCTGGCTCAGCACACAGCAGGGTGGGACTGACCCTCAGGAACTGCTGGGGAGCTCCCAGAGTGTTTCACCAGAGGATTTGCTGGAAAAGATGAACAATTCCTCTCTTTCAATTGTGGTCCCACCAGATGCTGTCTCACTCAGGTGCAGCTGAATGTCTCCAATCCAACATTACTTTTTAAAGGAATGCCCAGTCTGGGAACAGAAGGAAATTCTGTCGTTGTCTTTTATATTTTCTCCTGCAATTAAGAAAAAAAAAAAAGACCCAAAACATCTGTCCAAGTCATGCTAGGAAGGTTTTTGGCACCTCTGGGTTCTGCTGCCCATATTCTCCCTCTGCATCCTCTGAGCACTCATCTATGACTCTGAGATTTGCAAAATAACCAATATGTACCAGGTGAATTATTTTTATGAGGATAATGAATGATATATTTGTCTTTGTAACACACCAGCTCTGCTCCTGATTTTTGTAACAAGTCTCTTTCCTAATACAAATATCCCCGAAGCAAGCGAGATGATTTCAGTAATTTGAGAATGGAATGTATTCCATGAAAGTTAATAATATGGTGCTTCCCAGAAGTAAGACAAATATAAAGACCTACAAACCAAATGATAGCACTTTTATTTTTATAGATGAAAAATCCCAGGAAAAGCTACTTTAAATTACAAAAATGTATAAACAAATCCTTTGTAATAAAAGCAATAATTTACGCCATAATGAAATTTGTCACATAGTTTATTTTGAGTTATTTAAAAGGATTAATTTTGTAGATGCAGGCTGATAGATCCACGGTGTCTCTCTGCAGGAATTGTGTTTTTTCCAGAAGTGGATCAAAGCCACAGTGGAAGTGGGAGCAGGAACCTGTCCTTACCCCAGCTGTCCCTGGTTGTAGTGGCAGTCACAAGCCATGCAAAGTAGGTGGTCAAATGCATGCAGAATTCTGTTTGGGCAGTATCAGAAGTAATAAATGTGGTAAGGCAGAATAAATATGCAAAATATAGTACTTTAACCTAATAACATGACCACTTGCAAGCTTTAGCATAACACTGAAAATCACTAATGGAGCCCTGTGCAGATTTGCACGATACAAGCAGTCAAGAATCATGCATAATGGAACAGTGCAACAGCTAACAGCAGATTCACACAAGATAATTTAAACTTGTTTGTATGGAAATGAAGAACTGATCTTTGAAGTGGTCCTTAATGAGATTCTGCTTGATCCTCTCTGTATCCGGAGAAAGGCTTCCGTTTTCCTCCTGCATCCGGCTCGTGTTGCTGGGGTGCACAAAAAGGACTCCTGTAAATTATGAATGCCAATTTGCATCTGCATTGTTAGGTGAGAACCCAGGGCTGCCACGTAGCCTTGCAGAGTTGTTATTAAAAGTTGCCAGTGTTGGTAGTGCACCCCTGCACCATCACTAACCCAGCTCAGTGCTCCTGGTCAGCGTGGCGGGGTCTTGACCACACTTCATGCAAACAAATCCAAAGAGGTTGTAATAAAATTGTATTTCGGATTTAAAATACAGGAGAGGCTGTAATAAGGTGGGAGTCGGGCTCTGCTCCCAGGAACAGGCACAGGAGCAGAGGGAATGGCCCCAGGCTGGGCCAGGGCAGGCTCAGGGTGGGCACAGCAGGAATTTCCCCATGGAAAGGGGGTCAGGAACTGGAACTGCCCAGGGAGGTGTGGGGTGCCCATCCTGGAGGTGTCAGGGAATTCCTGGAGGTGGCACTCAGAGCTCTGGGCTGGGGACAAGGTGGGGATCAGTCACAGCTTGGACTGGACGATCCTGGAGCTCTTTTCCAACCTCAATGATTGTGTGATTCTGTGATCTCACTTACATGTTCTACAGCAGAATGAGTGCTAGGAATTTTCATCCTTTTTGTCATTTTTTATGGACTTCTGCCTTCCCACTCCCACTCCTGAGCACTGCAGCACCCTGAACAGAACTGTGCAGTTCATTGCCACAGCTGTAACCCCACTCCAAGGGGGCTGCAAGGCAGACACTGTGCTCGTGCATCTTGGAATATTTTACAGCACCACGAAGCTCCTGAGCAAACTCCCCCATAGCCCGTCAGGAAACACTGCTGAGTGATCAGCCTGCCCAACCCTCTGCGAGCTCTGAAAGCGTCCATCTGGCAAACGAGCCTTTGTTTGTGCTTTTGAAAGGCAGAGGGAAAACATTCCCTTGGTTTTTTCTATCTGTTTGTTTGTTTGCGCAGCTCAGGAGATTAAGGACGACTTATTTAAAGTTAATGATTCTGTTCCCATGAGGGGAAAACACCTTTCTGTGAGCCACAGGTCCCCTCAGCTATTTTAGTCTCTGATGGGACATTTCTGCCTTCAAAGGAAGCAACCACTGTAAATACCTTCAGATGCCTGAGCCTCCCAACCTGCTGCTTGCTGACTCTCAGAATTCCATTTGAAAAGGCAAATTCTCTGTGATGAACAGAGGGGAGCAGCAGGGTTTGTTGTGGTTCCATTGGAGGGGTTCACACAAGGCCACGGTAAACCAAGATGTTAAGTGACTCTAGAATGAGCAGCGTGGAAATCTTCCTGCCTGTAAGAGCTGCACAAACCAGAGCACGGGATTGCTCAGAGCACAGGAATAGCTCCTGGACCATGTCCTGCTGCTGGGGCCATTCTTCAGCCAGGGTCACCCTGAAAGGCCTCCAGCTGCTCCCATCCTTTCTCAGCTCTCTTTTCTGACCATCCTTCCGGGCTGGTGTGGGGAGATTTAACAAATATCCCTCAACTTTAAAGACGTGTTTGATGGCTAAACATATGAACTCATGAAAAAAAAACTGCTAGATAGAATAGAACCTAAGTTTGGTGTCCCATGTTTGCTTGTGTATGGCAAGGGCTGTCCCAAGATTAGCTTAGTCCCATTTTCCAAGGTCATGAGAGAAACCTTTTTCTAATACTATGTAACTCCTATTTTGACTTTACACGTAGCATAAAAAAAAGGTGTTATCATTTCTTGTAAGGCTAAATATAAAGAAACCATGCTGAAATTTTATTTTTCTTATACATATTTCAAGTGTTTCATTATATTAATTGTATAATCCTTGCAAAGTCAGTCAAAACAGCAGAAATTATTCAATCTGTTTAGGTTCTGGTGGGTTTGTCATCTTTCCATCCACTGTTTTCTCACTTTAGAAGCACTCTGGAAGGTTGTGCTTTTCATCAGCTATTTCTGTGAGCCAGGTCCTTTTAGACCTTTGCAGCTGGAAGGCTCAGTCAGGCTGGATCTGCCCTGAGCACACCCCCTGCCAGCCACGGCCAGGGGCTCCAGGGCTCTCAGCAAACCCCAGCACCTCCTTGGGCAGTGTAAGGAGCTTCCAGGTGGGCAGGAATATGGGAGATGCGAGAGGAAATGAGGGATTGTGCACATCTTTCTGGTGCTGTAAATGCCACCTGTGTTCTCTTTGCTTTCCCCAGGCCCATTAGGATCTCTCCTGCTTTGCTGTGCACAGAATTTACACACCCAGCTCTCACTATTGCCTGAGGGGATCCTCACAAGTTTTACAGCACCCATATAGGTTTGACAGCCTGCTGCATCTGATTAGTTATTGTGTTTACTCAATGCCCTGAGCTCTGAATGGACACCCAGGGCAGGCCCGGGCCTCAGAGGCAGATTTGGTGGCAGATTTGGCTTTTGGCTGCTGTCCTGAGCTAAATCACAGCCATTGCATTCCCCAGCCCCTGTGCTAAGGAAGGACAGCCCAGCCCAGCCTTTCCTGGGCTTCTTCCCCAGCAGCGCCCTGGCTCTGCTTTCTAAAGAAACCCACATCAAAAACCTTTCCCTCTGTCCCAGACCCACAGGTAAATTAATGGTGTGTTCACCAGAAAGAATTATCCATTCGTTTTTCTTCTGGATCTCCCCACATAAGCAGGAGGACTGAAAGGAAAATTGAGACGTCTGCTCTTCTTTTTGCTCTGCTCTTCTCTTTTCTCAGGTTGAAGATGCTCATGGCTCTGTCTCATTAAGGCTGGGAGGTGTTAATGGGAGGTGTTAATATGCAAATCTGGTCCTAGCAAGGCTGAGGAGCAGGCTGTGGAATTCCAGCCTGGTTCCGTGCCTGCAGTGTGCCATCTCTGGCAGGACAAATGGGGAGGCTGAGGAGGTCCCACGCCCACCCCAGAGGTGTGGGAAGGGCCAAATTTTGGTTTTAATTACTTCTTTCTCCTGGACCTGTAGAAAAGCAGGGTTTGCCCTCTTCTTCCAGGGAGCAGGATGAGAGGGAACAGCCCCAAGCTGTGCCAGGGAGGGTCAGATTGGACATCAGGAGGAAGTTCCCCGTGGAAAGGGTGCTCAGGCTTTGGCAGGGGCTGCCCAGGGAGGGTTGGAGAGCCCATCCCTGGAGGTGTCCCAGGAAGGGCTGGAGGTGGCACTGAGTGCTCTGGGCTGGGGACAAGGTGGGGATGGGGAACAGCTGGGACTGGATGGACTGGGATTTAGGATGGAAATAATTTTGATTGTGTAATTGTGTGATTCCTCTCTACTGAACCATCCAAAATAGTTTTCCATACCTAAAAACACAGGACTGATCATTTCTGTGATTGTTAAAATAGGTTTGAAATAACCTTTAGAATCAAACTTGCAAAATCCTATAAAATCGAGTCTGAAAACAACATTTGGGAAGTGCCCAAATAGGGGTGTATCATATAAAGGTAAAAAGTGACCCAGGGAGGAGGGAGATGTGGCAGGGCAGGTTTGGTGTCCCTGGGCAGAGCTTGGCCCTGGCAGGGCAGGCAGGAGCTGCTGCAGGGGTTGGGGGGTCTCCATGGACCAGGGGGACTCCAGCAGCACTCACAGCCCCAGCTGGTTCAGGACCTGCACCGCCTGATCACTGGTACTCTTACAACAAATAAAACATTTTAATATGAGCAGTCACTGAATGTTTACTGTATCATATTGCTGGGAGCTGAATGTGTGCCAAATGCTATAACAGAAGGGAGCATATGAACTCCAGAATGATGACACTAATAAGGAAATTACAAAAGGCCCAACAAATGGCATTTGTGTTAAATCAATAATGCTCTGTTTGTTATTTTTTATTCTAATCTTTCTTCTAAAAAAAAAATTATCTTTCCAAACAGTTGGCAATTCCCATTCTTGTTCTTCTTCCTGAACATAATTAAAAACATGTTGTGGCGTCTACTTAAGACATCAACTTTCCCAAGCCTGTCTTGTCCACTGCGTTTTAAACAAAGACACTTGTTTTGGCATTGTGCCCTTAATTAATCATTTGAGACTTTATTGCTGTACAAAAAATGTCTTTGTTTAATGATTCATCACAAGCCCAGTTTCTGCAGAACTTAATCAACTACAGAACCAACTTTCTAATCAGTAAAAGGGAAAAAAGGCCAAGATTGCTTTTGGTGTATTGTTTTGGTGGAGCAGCATTCCTTCAAGGAACACCAATATTCTGGGCTATGGTTGAAAACTGCAGAGATCAGCCTGGTCTCTTAAGCTGGCATTTCAGGAGAATGCTGTTATTTCTTGAAAAGCAGGATCCTTGCAGCACTGTGCAGTGCAGAGCCTGGCACCAGGCAGCTCCTTGTGGAGAGGCACTCCAGGCTTTGGAGAGAAATTTGTAATGCAATGTTTGGTGTGATGGGAAAGCCACAGTGAACATGGATGGATTTATGAAATGCAGAAGTTATTTTTCCACTGTCTGGTGGTTTTTTCTGCCTCTTTTTCCCTCCCTTTTCTTTTTCTTTTTTTTCTTTCTTTTTTTTTTTTTTTTTTGGTTTGGTTTTGTTGCTTATTTTTTGTTCCTTTAATCACATAACATTCTTCCATTTAACTTTCACTTTAATTCTCATATGGCTACAGCAAAACTTTTGTTCGAGCAGCAGATTCGTACAACAAATGAGTTTCCCATAGGACAATATAGGAGAGTCTTAATTTTTCTGTGATTGTTTTGTTCTTCCTTTTGATTTGGAACAAAAAGATCACAGCTAAGGAGCTCAAGTCCCCAAATGACACAGAAGAACAGCTGTGCTTTAGTGACCAGAAGCGGGGCCTGGCCCTTGCAGCTCTTTGCAGGGTCCATCCCTGCTCCAGCATGGATTTCCCAGCTGAAGCACACACAGATTTGAGCTGATAGCCTTTGGCTGGTGGTGCAATCCATCACGTGCAGCTGGGGTGCAGTTACATGACTGACATCTGACAGACACACATTTGATAGCTCAATTATTCCAGGCATGGGAGCCAAAGCTCCTCTGAATTTTACTTGGAGTTGTCAGAATTGCACCAAAGTGCCCCCAGGACCATCTCTTTTTTTTTTTCTTTATTTCTTTTCTTTTCCTTTTTTTTTTAATTAAGTTTTTCAGTATATTGGTAAAAATATACAATCCCCAATTCTCTAAGCAACTGCACACAGCTTGCACTGTGTCAAAACATGCCTATATTGAGTAAATATATTATTACTCTATGTTAATGTGTGTTATGTAACGGTCATCTATATTAATGTATTCTCCATGTAAGATAATAGCATTCATTTGCTGGAGTTTGTAGCTTCTGCTGCTCTCCACACTTGGATTTTTACTGCAGAATTTCCTCTTTCAGGTCAGGCAAGGAAGTCTTTGATTTAATGGGCAATGCCATGAGTTGTGCCAGTCCGTGCTGCCCTGCATGGAGGAGGTTTTGGTTTCTGTGCTCATTGTCACGTCTGTGTCCAGAAGGTTTTAGGGCATCAATTATCTGTGCAGGTCCCTGCAAGACAACAAAACAGCAAGAGCCTTCTCTTTGTGATCACCTTTTGGGTCCAGGAGTCCCAAAGCCCTGCCCAGCCCTGCTCCCCATGAGGGCAGAACTGACCCTCCCTCCCAGCAGCATTGACTCTGGTGAGAATCATTTCCAAGCTGATTGTGCTGGTTTGCCTTTGCTGATGTGGTGGTGTGTGAGGTGGCAGAGGCAGGCACAGGGTCAGCCTGGCCTGCAGAGTGTTTGCCTTTGCTGATGTGGTGGTGTGTGAGGTGGCAGAGGCAGGCACAGGGTCAGCCCGGCCTGCAGAGTGAGCCCAGCAGAGCTCACCTGGTGCAGCCTCAGCAGGGGCTGAGCCCTGATGGAAACGAGATCCTTACGGCGCCAAAGGCTCCTTCACCTTTGCAGCATTTCCTTGGGTTTTGGCTGGGCACAGTGAGCAGGCAGAGCTTCATTAACACCACCCTTGCTGGCTCCTGGCAGCAGGGGCTCGGTGGGATGGCAGCAGGTGGGGATTGTCCCCTCCAGGGAAGCCTTTGGAATCACTGGACACAGCCTCTGGCCAGGTCACCAGGGCTGCTTTTCTTTGCTACTTGGCAGCTGCAAAAACAAAACTCAGCTGTAAAAAATAAGAATCTCTTGTCTATTTGGCAAGGCCTCTTTGGATTTGGAGTGTGTGTGTCTAGGCAGGACCAAAGCAGGCTCGGTGAGCAGCGTGCTGTGGGCACCTTTGCCTCCACAGATATTCTCAGATATCCCCAAGTGCTGGGTGCCTGGGTGAAGGGGAGGTGAGGGGCTGTGGCTAAAGGGTGCTGACAGTCAGGCTGTGCTCTCCAGCCCAAAACAAGGCACCCTGGCTTTGTGCTGCACTGGCTTTGAGCGCAGAGCCCTGGCCAGGAGTGTTGTGCTCTGGTCACTTGGCAATGCCCAGTTTTCCACCACCCATCTCAAACAATTCTGTGTGCAAAAGTCGCTTTTGATAATTGTGAGGAGAGGAACTCAGCCTCAAAGAGATGGATTCTGATTTTTTTTTTCTCCCCATTAGGATGATTTAGGATTGTACAATAAGCATCACTGCATGGCTGCTGGATAATGCATATTATTAATTTGGCACATACTATTGCTCTATTTATGTAATATTTCATACATTTTGTAGAGCTTTATATTCAGAGAGCAACTATACAAATAACAGAGCCTCAGGTCTGCTCCTGACACTTCATTTCTTCCTGAGCAGTAGAACAGTGGCTCAAGGAACTCCTGAATCACAGGTTTCCTTGTGCTGTCTCCTCAATCAGCCCTTCAGCTGGTCCCTACTAATATAGGGACAGCTAATAATTAAATCCTAACTCTTTGAAGCTAAACCAATGAGGACAAGTGATATAATTAAAGCAGAGAGGTGCCTGACTTTTCATCCTCCTTAGAAGTTGCCAAGTGGCCTGCACAGGTCTCTCTTTTTGTGCCAGAGTTTTTTATTTCAGCCACTTCACCTTGCAGGAAGGGACCTACTCCTCTGCTTCTCAGGGCCCAGGCACATTCTCCACTTGACAGAAATAGCTGAGAGGATCCACAGCATTAATTTGGGGAAAAAGTGTTAGGGGTTGAGGACTTGCAAGTCTGGACCTTTTTATGAAAATCCAGCATGTAAAGAGAGAGGAGAGTGAGAATCCTACAGGGAAGAAGTTGGAAAATTGAAGTGATTAAGAAGATAAAAAGAAGTTTATCTGAGAGTAAAATTGCAGACAGAAGAGTGACCCTGTGAGTGGAGTTCACTTGGGAAACAAGGAGCTGAACTTTGGTTTCCTCCTGCTTGTGTCATTTTCTCTGCATTAGCACCACAGGATCAGTGCAGGGCTTTATTCAGGGGTTTATTCAGGGGTTTATTGAGGAGGCCAAGCCCAGGGACAGGGCTGTGGCCGTGTCCCCAGTGCTGAATGGCAGCTGGGTGTGATCAGGTGCTGCTGGAGCTCCCTGGCCTCCCCCTCTCGCCCAGCCTGAGCTTTGTGCAGCCTCTCTGTGGTGATGTGCACTAGCAGAGGTTGTTGCTAAGTGACATGACAACTGCAAAGTGCTTTTCAATTCCTCTTTCTGTTTTCTACTCCCACCCTCCACGCTCATCCTGATGGAGAGTTTGCTGCTGGAACATCCCCGTCTGGCAGCGAGCGCTGCGTGACAAAGCTCCAGCTCTCACTCCTCACTGAAGTGGCACCCAAGTTCCTGCTGCTGCCCCAGTGCTTCTAGGAGCTGGAAACTTGGGTTTGGCCAAAGGTTGTTCCCATTTTCATTTGCTGAATCTGGGTGATTGAGGGTGCAGTCTGGAAGGGGTTTGGTGGCACCATGCCCATGCCCTGTAGCAGCTGCTCTCAGCCCTTCTGAGCTGTGCCACCCAGCCCTGCAAACACTAAACACAACCCAGGACAAAGGTTTGACTTTGACAGAGCTGCTCTTGCTGTGGGGAACTGCCATGGACTGGCAGGCACCAGGTTGTGCTGTAGTGGAAGATCTCTGCTTCCAAACCCTGCTGGTATTCCAAGACTCCACTGCTGAAACCCTCCTCAGGTTATTTCATCTACTGGCTCCATGTAGGGAAATAGTTTAATAACAACGAAAAAACCCCAATCAAACTTCAAACAAGTGGATTCTTCGAACTGTACCTCTTAGAGCATCCTTCATGCAGTTTACATCTCCCTGCCTGGAGTGCCCTTGGCCAAACCCTCCCCTTTTGCTCTGTGCCAGGGCAGTGACTCTCAGGTCTGATGGGCCCTGCCAGGACCCAGCAAACCAATGAGAGGAGAGCAGTAAATTGAATTCCAGGGCCTGTCCTGGGCCCTTCTCTGTTCCACACCTAAGTGAAGTCACCATTTCTTGCCACGCAGAATTTGTGAGTGAAAGACTGGAATGATACCTGACCTGTCTCTTCTTTACTACATTTAAAAGGTCATAAAAGGAGAGTCAGTTTAAAAATCCTGCTGCTGAAGAAAGCCTTTGCACTGAAATAAATCCCAAGCATGATATTTCTTTTTTCAGTTTGGGAGGAGGGGAGCTGCTAGAAAAAAATGTGAGCTCAACTATTAGCTTTCCACTTGTAAAACTTCATATATCACTAAATATATTGCCCGTAGAGGACAGAAGTTGTTAAGATGGAGAAGAATTTTGAAGATGGATGAATGACAAAGACAAATGAAGATTTTTATTTTAGCAGAAGTTTCCAAGTGCTGTCTCTGGGTTGGGAGGGTACTGTTAATAAAGTACACTTGACATATAACTGTTCAAGTTCCTGAGAAACAGCTTTGCTTTAAAGTTCGGTGGAGGATCAAAAAGAGTGAATTCTCTGTTTCTCTCTATAAAAAAGAAAAAGAAAGCCCTGAAAAAGGATAGGTTTTTTTGGGAAACGGCATCTATGCCTTTTGTCTTTTCTTCTCTTTGTGGTCCAGAGACAGTGCGTTGACTGACTTCTTCAGAAAGGAGATCAGTGAAATTGTCAGTTGATTACTTCTCCTTGATTAGCATTTATAAGAGCCCTGTGATACATTATTTGCATTCCTATTTAGCCGTGATTTTTGTGGGGCAGCAATGATTAAACTTGTCACAGGGCCTGATTGACAGGGTCAGATCTTCACTTTCTACTCTTTTGAAATTAAAAACAAATGTGTCAGCTCCCTTCATGGGCCGCAGCGCTGTGAAGCTTGCTTGCCTTGTCATCGCAGATAGGTCAGGAATGTTTTAATTTTAGGGATGGATTCTGCTTGTCAAGCAGAGTGTGATGGCGTGTAGTTCTGGAGATGAGATGTGAAGGGTGTAAAACAAAGAATGGAAAGAACAAAGACAAAGACACTCACATTATTAGACAGATTTAATTAGTCTGAATGGATATTATGCTAGATGAAGCAGTGAGCTGTGAAATTAACCCTTGATTACGGATTGGCGGATCGTGCTCATAAAGGGAATCAAACCTTGGTGAATGGGAAAGAGGTGCTGTCCTGCCCTCCCAGCCTCCATCCCCACGACCCCTTCCCGAGTCCAGGACGGGGTGGAAGGCTTTGAAGGAGAATGAATGTTGTTGGTGGCATTTGGGAAGTTGGGGCAGTGTCTCCCTTTGCTGGCCTGCCCAAAGAGCTGCACGAGCAGCAGGCTCCGGGAGGGAGGCTTGTGCAGGAAGGATGGTGAGGAATGACTCCCACCGAGGGCAGCCCTGCCCTGTGAGCAGCACAGAGCCCAGGTCCCCTCTGGAGACACAGCCCCACCTCCCTTCCCACCCCTGCCATGCAGGTTTGGTATTTCTGCTTGAAAACGTTATTTTGTTATGATAAGCTGTGAGCTAAGATGAAATTACTCATCCCTAGGTGAGGATTCAGGCTGGCTGAATCAGAAAGGTTGGTCTGTCCCACCTCTAAAATCAATGCCATGATGTCCCACAGATGAGGCAGTGTGGGGGAGCAGGGCAGTGACAGCCCAGAGGGTGCTGGGTTTGAGCATCCAATGCAGAAGAGGCACTCCAGCCTTTTGTGTGCTTCTCATCAGCATTCCCAGAGCTCTGTATCAAGAACTCCTCTAATTAGCACCACTGCAAGGGAGGAAAACAAATAGAAAATACAGTGTTACCCTCTTGTTAGTTCCTTGTCATTTCTTCCAAGTTGTTCAGCTAATGGAGTAATCAGCCTTTCTGTTAAAAAAGAGGGGAAAAAAGCCAAAGGGCCTTAGGTGCACTGATCTGCCAATAGGTGTGAGGCCCCTGCTTCCCTCTGGCACATTTGGAAGGCTCAGTTTCAGGGCAGATTTGCATGCCAGAGACTGTGAGATTGAAAAGGAGTGAGACATGAAAACAAGCTGGGTCAAAGACTGCCTGGAAATGGTGGCTGGTAACTTCTGAACAGCAGACCCACCTCGAGTGTTGAGGCTCTGTGGGCACTGTGCTATCTCTCACACCATTTTTGTGTATCTGATAGCAAGAATTCTCATTTTTACTTAACATTTAGCAGCATTTAAGTAGTGTCTCTGCGTGGAGTGAAAAAACCCTTTGATTAAAGACCTACAGAAGATTAATGAAAGTCATTATCTTTATATGATAGCAGAGTGTTACTACCCACAGAATAAAAGGAATTTCTGCCTGCACATCTTTTCTGCCCTGGTTCCCCCATCTCTTTTCATACCCTGAAAGAGAAGAGGCAGCATGGGAAGGTGATGAGGGAATAGGACATGACACAAATCCCATTGAGAAGCCTACTGCTGAATCTCTGTTGGTGTTAGAACAAGTCACTGTGCCATTCTCCAGATGAAAATTATTATTTAAGGACAAAAGCCTGGTACTTATCATGAAACCTGAAGACACAGACTAGTTCTTAGGCAGAAAAGCCTTGTCATTGAACTGGTGTTTATGTGAGCAGTCACACATTAGTGTTGCTGCTTTCAGGGGCTTTTCATCAGAGTCTTTATTATTACAGACCTATTGAGCTGTTCCTCACTTGCTGGGAATCAGCAGAACTCTCCTGAAATTAATGGTGCTACATAGTTTTACATCAGCTGAGGATCTGGCTCTAATTTCTGGTTGTTGATAATTATTCAGCTGAACTCTTCCAGTACAGGCCAAACCTTCTGAGAAGGATTGAATCTGCCCTACAGGCCCAACACTGAACCTTGGTCTGTGTCTCCTCAGTCCCCAGCCTGGAAGGCCAAGTGGGTGACAGATTAATTTAATTAAACAGTTTTCAGGTAATGATTTGACTCAGTAGTTTTTGCAATCTCTGCTGGGTTACCTGAACAGGGCTCAGGGATCTGGACAGGCTGCTGGCCCGTGTTGTTAAAAGAGAACAAAACACATGAAATACTGGAAAATAAATGCTAGTGAGAGGGAAATCTCTGTATCTTCTGTCTGTGTATTTACAGAAATGCAGGTGAGGTTGGGGTTTCTTCGTTTTGCCACAGCTGTCTCTCCTGTGGCTCCTACAAGCTCACCATGGCTGATCCTGTCACCGTGGCTGATCCTGCTCACTGCAGAGACAGACCTCAGCTCCTGCATTCAGCTCCCACAAAAACCATCAGCACACAAAAGGGATCCAGAGGAGAGGTTTGGACAGGGCCATTCAGTGCAGAGACTGTTGAGTAAATGCTCCAGACAGCCCTACAGCATTGGAGACGCTCCTTCAGTGGGGAACAATGAGCACTCAGGGATGGATACAATGCACATTGCCTGGGATGCTCCGTTCCCCATCCCCATCCTGCTGCTCCTGAGCAGAGCTGAAGGAGCAGGGTTGGGAGCACTGGCCCCATTTCCAGGGGCATTTCTGCCTCACTGCTGTGCCCTGAGCAGGAGGAACTCTGCCTAAACCTGGGAATTAACTCTGGTGTAAAACAGCAGCGAGCACAGCAGGTTCTTCCCCCAAATGTGAGCTCAAACTCACATTCCTGCCTCCCAAACACAGCAAATATTTCCTAATTATCCACATGGGATCCTGGCTCACCTGGGGCTCAGGTTTGCAGCCCTGGTTCTACTCCCTGCCTGGATTCCAAGAGCAGGAGCAGTGGTGCCCCCCGCCCTCCCTTGATTTCTCCCACGGAATTGTTCCGGCGCTAGCTTGGTGTGTCAGCTTGTAAGTCTATAAAACAGTTTTCTACCAGCTGGAAATCCAACATGCTACATGAATACATAACAGTGCCTAACCAAGAAGGTTTGTAATTCAGTAATTAGCTGTAATTAATGAACACAAAGTGAAGACTCATTTACAGTTTAAATTATCACATTAGCTCCTGTCACCCTCTATGTACACAAAACAGCAGGAATTCAATTATTTTTATTCTTCAAAGCTAATTTAAAATTTAAGGAATGCCATTACATGAAATAATAGGTAGGAAATGTAATAGAAATCGCTGAGAACAGTTGGCCATCCTTAGAATGGGAGGAAAAAAATGCTATCAGTGATGATTTGGAAATGTTATTTCGTCTGTGAGCAGATGAAGGATTGAAATCTACACTCTTTTCAGTGTATTTAAAAGGAAAACGAGTTTGGTGGTTGCTAAGTCTTTGTGCAGGAAGAGCATAATTGTGCATTGTGCATAATTGTAGAAGCAGTTGATACTGATAATGCTGTTGATAGCAACACGATGACAGCATGGAAATGCTCACACCATTATCTTTAATGGGGCTGAGCCGACTGCAGCAGCACCGAGCCCCTGCAATCCTCACCAATCTTACTTGGGAAACTTCAGCCTAGCAGGCCTTAAGTAATTGTCACTTTGCAATCTGCCTCCAGTTCGTGTGTGTACGTAGGGCTGTGTAAAACACTTTCATTGTGCTTTTAAACCCACCACGACGCTGCTCTCTGCAGCTGCCACTGATTATTTTTTCCCTCAAACAGTTCAATAGCAAGAGAATTCCAAACCCATCTGATGCCACATATCTGCATTCCAGCCCTTCTTCTTTTTCTCCTTTTTTTTTTTTTGCTCTTTATTTCTTCTTCAGCTCCCTTTTCATTTTAAATAGGCCACTGGAAGCTCCGGCGTCTAATTTTTCATAGGTGATCGACTGCTGAGTTGTGGGTTTATGTAGACAGAGGGAAGGTAGCGATAAGCCAAGAGAGAGGATTCTATTAGGGAAATGCAGCAGTAACTAATGAATCCTGCCAGTAATTGGGAAGGTGTAAGCCTCTGTAATATCCTAATGATAGTCATCCGTTGTGTGCATCCCCCGGCAGCGGCAGCGATCCCTCATCGGCTCCGTGATCTCAGACACTTAGCCATGCAAATCTTCCTGACAGGACTCTATGTCTTTGTCTCCCTAATTGGACAGTATAGAGTTGTTTATGGATATTGCAGACATTTAGACCTCAGTTGGAGGTTGTTCAAAAATCGTTAGCAAAGTTGCCTTAACAGCATTGTCAAATATTTATTCCCCTGTTTCAATATCTGTTTTTAACCCAGGCATGGTTGGAGAGAGAATTAACATTTCGAAGATGGAGCGTCTCCTTCCAGCCTCTGGTTGAGATTTTTATTAAGCCATTTTCTTGCAGAAAGAGACAACAACAACAACAACAACAAAAAATCTACCAGAAGTCCTCATTTCTTAAGGATAAAACGTGAGATTGTAGGGCAAATGTGCTGATTTTTAATACCATTTCCATGGGGAAATATTAGGAATGCTGACAAAGGCAGTTCCACTTGTAAAAATTACAGGAAGCTTATGGGGCAAAAATTCCAGTTTAATGTAAGCCAAAATAAATGGAGAATATTCCCATTCACTACACCACTTCAAGTGAGTGCAGATTCAGGGCCTGGCTCAGATATATTAGAAAAACCATGGTTTTTTCCTTGGTCAAGAGTTGAGGGGTTTAATTCTTGTCCCTAATCATCTCTTGGTGGTGGGTGAAAAGTAATATAAATACATAAGTATTTAAAAAAAGTAATATAAATACAAAAGTATAATAAATACATCCAATGCTGCGCTTTACCAAAAGGAATTTTTTTTTCTCCTAAAAATTTCATACTGGGGGGATTTCACATTTTTGTGTGTAACACATTTCTGGTGGAGGGTTTGGGGTTTTCTGAGCACAAGGCAGAGTCTTGCAGGCACTTCCTGGGGCCACAAACACCAGGAGGAAATCTGAGTTTAGGAGAGCAGGCTAGGGATCAGAGGCAGAGGCTGGAGTAGCCACAAATATTGGAATTTGTGAGGAAGATCAGCTGGATCAGGCAGCTGAATTTACAATCCCTGGGTTGTGTGCCAATTTCCTCAAGTTGTCCCACAAATCAAGGGGATTATTTGCCTCAATGAAAGCAATGAGATCCCTCCTTTTTGTAACTACTAAATTAAAGCTACAAAGAGTTAACTCCATATGGACCTCCACTGCCATCTTGTCTCCCAAGGCTGCTTATTCTACACTGCAGATATTTTATAAATATTAGATAGAAATATATATAAAACCAGAAAAAAATATATGCAAGAATTTGCTTAAAATAATCATTTGGCTTTTTTTTTTTTTTTTTGAGCCAAGTCTTTACACAAATAGAGGGTGTGAAAGCTTCTGTTCATGGGAATATTTCTAGGAACAATTTCTGAAAGTATTAATTTGCGCCTGTCTGGCAACTATCTTGAAAGCTGTTTGTAGTTTTGGAAATTATTCAGCCAGGGAGCAGTAGAAATGACACATTATATCGTTGATTAATGTAGTAAAAAGCAAATTACTGAAGGGGGAATAATCAAAGCCATAGTTGCAGCAAATAGTTCCCTTATCTGATTTCTCTGGGGTTAGCCCAAAGTTTTAGGTACTTCCCACAATCAGACCCAAAAGATAAAGAAAGAAATTAAAGGAGAGCTATTTGTAAAACAAGGGAAGGAATAGTTTTTTTTTTTTTGTGAAATATTTCTGCATATTTGTTATAGTTCTTTAAGTAAGCTTCCATTTTTTTCAATTTTTAGGTCTTTTTATAAAAAACTCCCTGTTCCCCTAAAGCACTACTGACACCATCTGTAAACCCATCAGCTTTTCAGCCCTCTCCCTAAACTGCTGAGGAAAAAGTTGTGACTGCAGAAAAAATTCCATCCAGTGAAGGTCAGAGAAGGCAGAGAACTGCCTGCATACAGAGCTGAATTCATGGAATCGTGGAATCATTTTGGTTGGAAAAGAAATGAGCTTGGAGCTTAGAGTCCACCCATTCCCTGTCACTGCCAGGGCCACCACGTCCCCAAGTGCTGTTAAATCCCTGCAGGGATGGGGATTGTACCCCTGCCAGAGCTGAGCAACCCTTTGGGGAGGAAATCTTTCCTAATATCCAACCTAAACCTCCCCTGGCACAGCCTGAGGCCGTTCCCCTCGTCCTTTCACTTGCCCCTTCCCCAGTTCCTGACCCATCCAAGCTCAGTGTTTGCCGTCCTGAGCTCACTGGAGGGGCCGGGGCTGTAGGAAGGTTGTCCCAGCTCTCAGGTCTCCCTTTTTTTGAAGTGAATCCCTGTTTTCCCAGATTTGATGGATCCCTGGCTGCAGGGAACATCCCAGTCTCATCCCATTAGAGCCACTCAGTCTCTGAGGTTTCCTCTCCCACTACTCCAAGGGGGGCCAGCAGGACCAGGATCAGCCTCTCTTTTCCCTGTGGAAGCCATCCTAAGGGCAAACAGGCTCTGGATGTGCTTGCTAGAACCTTCTTCTCCAGAAAATGAATGTATTGGCATTTAGGGTATTTTTATAGACACACACTCAGGTATATATATTTAAAACCCCAGCGTTACAAACTTCTGTTGGTGCAGCAGCCCGTGACACTGAATACAAGCTGCTGTGCAAAGCAATTGCCAAATGTTTACATAAACACATAAATAAGACAAATAAATTCATTTTCATTATTCATATTTTCTGCTCTTTCTTCTCCTTTTTATTTATGCCTTAGACAATGGCTCCTGTAAATATTCTGATTAAAAAAACACCTGCAGTGGACAGAAAGATGATCAAAAAGCCCTGATAGAGAGCAATTCATGTTTCTTCTTTACAATCACTAACGAATCTTAACTTGAACCATGTTATGTTCCCAAGTGAGTGATAAGCAATGATTTATTATGAAGTGTCAGGAAATCAGAATGCCATACAGTGAGACATGAGCTAGTGGAAAATGTGTTCCCTGTTTCCCAGCCTCATTACTCAAAGATGCAGTGTCCTTTTCTCCAAGTCTAATTTACCTGGCTTTCCAAGGCTCTTTGAGAGCACAGGGAAGGGCTCCAGGAGGGAAATACCCGATCCAGGCTGCGCCTCCACCTTCCAGCACCGCCCAACACCGCCAAGTGACCGGGAAAAGGGGCTGGGAACGCAGAGCTCTCGCTGTATCAAACCCTTCCATCCCTAATGATGCTCCCCCAAGCAATCGCTCAGGATTACAGCATCCTTTGCCTCATCAGGGCTGTCAGCGCCTGAAGAGGAAATAAAACAGGCGGCGCTGAGGAGACAAACGGATAAGTTTTCTTTATGCGTTAGAGTTTCTTCTACTCTCTAATGATTCCCTTCTCCCCATGATCCTAATTCAAGTAACTGGCATGTGATATATTTTGTAGACAAATCAGCAGCAGAAGAGCATGTGCGGCTCTGGCACCGCGGAGCCCGTGATTTACGCGCAGCTCGCGCCCGTTCGCGCTTTGAGATGGGAATTTGTGTTTTAAGAGCTCCCTCACACAGAAAGGAGAAAACAGCAGATCCCACACTAATTCACAGGAGCAGCCTCCACTCCTACCCACTAATGCTCTCTGCAAAAAGGAACCCAAACAGGCAGAGTCTCAAAAATGTGGCATTTTTCTGGATGTCTCTTTAAAGGCCCCAGTCCCAGAAGCATTTGGGCTCGGTCAGATGTGGATGGAGGAAAGGAAAAGCAGGGCCTGAGTGTGTTCTGTTCTGCTACAGCAGACATGGAAGTGGAGCCTTCCCAGGGAGGTTTGGCTTGGATGGTCTGGGCACATCATGGAGCTGTCAGGGGCACTGGCACCTGCAATGATGAGCAATATCATCATGAGCATTAAAAATAATCAATGAGCAAAAATAATCATGAGAAATAAAAATATTGTTGGAAAGGCAAACCTTTTATTTAAACAATATTTTAAAATAATATTTAATTTTTTTTAATATTTAGAATAATTTTTAAAATAATCTTACTATCCAAAAGCATGGATTTAATCACAGCAGATTGGTCAAAAAGCCACCAATGGTGGCATTTTCTATTTCAAAACATTATCTCCTTCTACTGTGATAAAATGGGAGAGAAGACCAACAAGTTAAACTGCACAGGATAAATTTAAGAACAAGGAATTTATGTCCTGCAAATTCTTTCACATAAAAAAAAGAATCTCGTATCTAGGCATGTTACAACTAGTTCAGTCTGTCTTAAGGCAATGGTAGCTGTTGTTTTTCCTTGCAGAAAACGTAGAGATCATCAGAAAAAATTAACCAGAACTCATCCTTGTCTGAAAGGCTGAGAGACTCACGAATTTCAAAAATCTTTTTTTTTTCCTCTATAGAAATGCTTTATAGAGAATCTTTGTGAAGTACAAACCAGAGAGTGGTTGTCTCCCAGCACTGACAATGTCTGCTGTTCCAGACGAGACGGTGTGTGATGTACCATCCTGAAATATTGTCAGCAAGCCTGCAAATATGAAGGCATTTTCATAGCAAGGCAGGGATGAAAGGGAAGAGCTTTGGGTTTGCTTTTTTGTTTTGCTTTGTTTCTTAGTCCTAATAAAATCTACCAGTGTGCTCTTAACTTCTCCCCTCCCGTTTTGTTCCGAGGAGAAAGGGAACATCGTTCTCCTGTGAACGTGTTCTGGAGAGACGGAGGAGGTACAGATTCCCTGCTGGAGGGGTTTGCTGTAGCCAGGACGAGGTTTGTGTGATATTTAAGTAACTCAGAGTGCAGAGACAAATCAGCATCTCCCCACTGTCAAGTGGCCTTTGCTGCCTCACAGTGAGTTGAGATATTTCAGTGTCACAGCTCAGAGGTGGGGCTGAGGGAAAACCCACCCACAGCAGCCTCTGGTTTGGTGATTCAGAAATTCTCTTCAGGGTTTAAAAAATGTGGGGTTTAATCTCAGGGGGAATTACACTCCAATGAGCACAGGGAGGCAATTGTGGATTATGCAACAGTTGAGTGAACTCTTGCAGGTAATTCAGCCTTTTTAAGCACCCAAATGAACTGAGGGATGCGCCTTTGGGTGACCCACGAGTTTCTCCTGACCTCCATCCCCCTGCACCTGGGTCTGGAACACACAGCCCTTGGCCAGATGGTTGGTCCATAATTGCTTTGTCTCATGTGCTGTAAATTCATGTTTTGCAAGGTGTGTTCCAAAAGCTGTTTCTCGGCTGGGATCCTTACAGGTGGCACTTTAAAATGTAGCGAGCACCCAATCCTACAGAACCTGCTTGTCACAGAAAATGGCACAGTTTGCATGTGACCTGTAATGACAGTTGCTAGTTGAAAAGAAACCAGAAATTCAGCTTTATCTTCCACACTTTGGTTGCAGCTGCCATCAACTAAATCTCTCTCCAAGGGCAGATGGTGCCCCGTACAATGAACAATTTAATCTTTAGGAAACTTTGCCAAAAATCCACTTTTTTTCCCCCTCCAAGAATAGTCTGTCAATAACATGTGCTCCTAAATACATTGTAATTTGATGGCTATACTTTATTTATAGGAAGAAATAGAAGTTAAATGTTCCCTGTATTTTTTTTTCCTCTTTCTAAGCCTGTGATTTTTCCAGACACACCTGGGGGACCAGGTGAATGTCACCCCTTTGTGCTCTGTGTCACCTCATACTGGGCTCTGGGGTGAAATCCTGGCCTCTCTCTACACAGGTGGCACAAATCCCTCTCTTTCCAGCAGCCCAGGATTCCATTTGGTCTCTGGAACCACGGGGAGCTGCAGCCCCAGTTTTGTGTCTGATTCATCCTCAGCTTCTCTGGGCCACCTGTGGCAGCACCTCCCCACCCTCACAGGGAAGAATATTTTCCCAATATCCAATCTAAACCTCCTCTCTGGCAGTTGGAAGGCATTCCCCCTTGTCCTGTCACTCCAGGCCTTTGGAAATTGTCTCTTCCCATCTTTCTGTTTGGCTCCCTTCAGGACTGAGCTCCTTATCCCTCCTGCACCATTGCTGAATCAGCTCCCTGCAAAGCTCCAAACAATGAGGGAAAAAAGCATCATCCCAGGCAAGGTCTAAACTCTTCCACCTGGGTTTTATAGCAATTAATGCTGTGTTCAGGCAGTCACACCCCAGAAAGAGCTCAGTTAGAGCCCACATTTCCTTCCTGTTGCCCCACACTCCCACAAGTTCAGATCTGAAATGTTTTCCACACTTCCCTCTCTGTGTGGCTGAGGGTGAATGTACAGACTGGTGGCTGCTGCAGGGACACACGAGTGGCTCAGGGACCTGCTGGTGACACTGGTGGGCTGTGGGACCCTTCAGTGTGCAGGACATGAGGGGTTGTCCCTGCTGGCCTCACATGGAGCCTCTGCCTGCCTTTGGGTGGGTGCTGCACCCCAGCAAGGTGGGCACTGAAAGATTTGGTTTTCGTGAGGGTTATTCCTACCTCTCCCAAAATGTTTTGCCATCCTATTAGAGAGTGTTTGCTGAAGCAAATATGTTCTGTTTATTTATTTAATGTGCTGTTAAATGACCTTCTGGAAAGCTATTCCTGCCATGAGGCTTTAAAATGGATGGGCAGGCAGAACTCCAGGGAGCATGCTCCTCCCAATCAGGATGAATCATTCCAGTAGTTACTGTTTAGATTGATATAATTTTAGTTATAATTATGGGTAACGAGAAGGCGTTTAGAGCCTGTAACATTGTAATTCATGGTGAGAGGAGTCCTAAATGAAATAAAATATATCCAGATTTGCTGTTTCCCCCTTTCTAGGTACTGTGCACGTGGCATGGTTCTTTAAGGAACAGATTTTGTGCTGCTGCAAAAATCTAGCAAAAGTAGGTCAGAAATGACATCTAGAGATAACATGTTTGGTAACCACAAAGGGCCTGTCTGTGTCTTTCTATGTGGCCTTTAAAGAGTCCTGCAATTTATTGTGATGGGTACAGCTGCAGCCTGGAAAAGTTTTGATCCATAGGCTCCCATGGACTGTGGTGGGTGGATCACAGAGGAATATTGTCATTTTTGTTATCCCAGTGCATAAATAGGAGCTGGTAAAATGATATTAGCAAAGATATGGAAATACAGAGAAGACATTATAAATACATGAAGCTGCTGTCACCTGCCTGGCTCTGGAGTTCCATCCCACCTCAGCCTGGGCCACTGAGGAGGTGGAAGAACCCAAAAGTCAAATGGTGACAGCAATCCCCAAGAAAGGGACGTCAGATTCTGGAAGGACCTCACAGCACCTTCCAGGATCTGAGGGGGCCACAGGGAGGCTGGAAGGGCTCTTCGCAGAACTGGAGAGACAGGACAAGGGAGAAGGGCTTCAAACTGAAAGGGGGGACATTTAGGTGAGATACCAGGAGGAAATCCTTCCCTGTGAGGGTGGACAGGCAGCTGTGGCTGCCCCTGGATCCCTGGCAGTGCCCAAGGCCAGGTTGGATGGGGCTTGGAGCAGCCTGGGACAGTGGATGGTGTGAAAGGGGGGAACAAGATGAGCTTTAAGGTCCCTCCAAGCCAAACCATTCTGGGATTCTATGACCTGAGAACCACCCCATGACGGGCAGCCCCCAGGAGGCTGCATGGCTCCATTGGTGTGCCCTTTGGCCATGGGGACAAGGGGACACTGGAGGGAGCAGGGAAGCACTGGGGGGTGGGAGACAATCTGGGCACTGCTGTGAGAGCTGGGAGCCCAGCCCAGCTCTGGGAGCCCCGGGGGCCCAGTCCAGCTCAGCTGAGCCCAGCCCAGCTCTGGGAGCCCCAGGAGCCCAGCCCAGGCCCAGGAGCCCAGCCCAGCTCTGGGAGCCCCAGGAGCCCAGGCCAGCCCCAGGAGCCCAGCCCAGGCCCAGGAGCCCAGCTCAGCCCCAGGAGCCCAGCCCAGGCCCAGGAGCCCAGCCCAGGCCCAGGAGCCCAGCTCAGCCCCAGGAGCCCAGCCCAGGCCCAGGAGCCCAGCTCAGCCCCAGGAGCCCAGGCCAGCCCCAGGAGCCCAGCTCAGCCCCAGGAGCCCAGCCCAGGCCCAGGAGCCCAGCCCAGGCCCAGGAGCCCAGCTCAGCCCCAGGAGCCCAGCCCAGGCCCAGGAGCCCAGCTCAGCCCCAGGAGCCCAGCCCAGCCCCAGGAGCCCAGCTCAGCCCCAGGAGCCCAGCCCAGGCCCAGGAGCCCAGCCCAGCCCCAGGAGCCCAGCTCAGCCCCAGGAGCCCAGCCCAGGCCCAGGAGCCCAGCTCAGCTGAGCCCAGCCCAGCCCGTCAGAGCCGCTGCCAGCGCCGGGCCTGGCGTGCCACGAGCTGCTGACACGCACTTGACGGTTGTCTGGGGCTGCAGACGTGTTTGAGAGCTCCCATCTCAGAGGTTTCACAGCTGTGTTTTTCTGGCAGTGCTGGGATGAGCAGAGGGAAGCTGTGCCATGGACAAGGAGAGGGAAGGAGGCTGTGAGGAGGAATGCTGAGTCCTGACACATCCGCGTTAAAATAGATACGGCTTTTTACATCTGTTGATGGCTCGATAATTAGTGTTAAATAAAAGCAAAGCTTCAGTATCTGCAACTGATATTTCACATATGCTGTACAAGACACCAGTATAATGAACACCCTCAGCCACGTTTTCAGAACATGATTTATTTTAAATGGTGGAGTTTTCTTTATGGCACAGGGGGAGCTGCATTTCAGCAAATGCCCAGGAAGCACCAGACTCTGCCCATCATGAGCTATTGGGATGTGCAGGCTGCTCTGCCCTGACTGCAGGTGACAAGCTCTCCACAAACTCCCTGAATCTCTTACAGACTTGATAATGAAATACATAAACTATGACCCTTATTGATCAGGGCTCACACTAATTAATTTCCCAAAGTCCTGTCCCAGCCTGCAGTGGTATCAATTAAATAAAAAAAAAACCAACAAAACCCACAAGGATGGAGACTTCAGTTGGCCAAAGGACCTTAGGGGTGAAGTACTTATCCCATGGAAATCAATGCCAAGTCCCAATTGATTTGACTTGTGCACAGATGTTACCATTAGTCAGGTAGGTGGACACTGAGCCTCAAAAGTTTATTTGTTGCCAGAGGAGTTTCTCATGGACCTTCCCTCTGACCAGTGTGCCTCTGAAGTGTCTGTCCAGGGTTAACAGTGTCCCCAGTGTTGTTCTGTGACAGGGAAGTGACCAGGGATATGATGATTCATAAGTCCCAGGGCCTTCCTCACAATGGCACAAAAGAAAAGGAGGCAGGAGTTTGGCTTTTCATTTTTCCAATCCAAGCTTTTATAAATATTTCCCACTGGCAGGCAACCAGTGCTCTGAAGTCACTTCAAGACTCGTTCCCAGATTTAGCACTTTCATTGACACTAATTTGGCTTAATTATCCTAATGATGTTCTGGAGGCAGGGTTGACGTAGTGAAGAGTCACCAGTCCTGCTCTCAGCTGGGTCACCAGTGTCCCTCAGCACAGCCACAGTGTGTCCCACCTCTGTGAGGGAGGCAGAAGCTGCAGGCCTGGTGTGACCCCAGGCAGGACTTAGCTGGGAGTTTTCCATCCTGGAGACCCCTGGGAAGGGTAAAGCCCAGTGCCTCTTCCATCCCCATCCTCCCTTGGATCGTCTGCAGAGGCGATCCCACAGTGGGAATTTGGCTGCAGCGTTGCTGTGTGCCAGCCCCAGGCCCTACAACAGCAATGCTTCTGGATTTCTTTGAGATTTGAGCAGGGTGTAAACTGGCACAGCTCTGCCCTTTTGCAGTGAAAAATAATAGCTTTGCAAAGTGAGAATTGCTCTGGAGTGTTACCTCTGAAACATAAAGGCAACATCTTAAAGTGTCAACATGGATTGCTTTTAATATCTTTTAAGTGGGAATAATGATCCAAGGTATTCACCACAATTTCAGACTGGCTTCCATGCATCCTCAGTTGCCAAAAGTCTCTACATTCAGCTGCCAAAACCTCCTCTTCCCTTCCAACAGTTTCTCTACAGCAGGTCTGGGTTGCCAATGCAAAACTCAGCGTCACTGTGAAAACTGAAAAGGTGAAGATATTGTAAACCAAACCAAATTATAAACTAACTAGCATGAAGTCAATGGACTTTTTTGTTTTCATATGGAATTTTTTGAAAAGCTGAGTTTATTTTACTTTAAATAAAGCTGCTACTGAATTTCCAGTTGATTTAGCCAGAACACAGAGAACACACTGCAGGATTTGAGTTGTGTTTGCTGAAATAGCCATGGCCTTGAACAGATAATATATTTTTCAGCAACATATTTCTTTGCCCACTGCAGCTCTTTTTTTCCTCTGTGCTCTCTCCAGATTGACTTTCACTCTACTTATTGCCTGCCTCATTTCTCACCCTGTTTTTCCAGTTGGTTCTTTTCTACTGCTTTTCTCAGTATCTTTCTCCCAGGTTATAAGCAAAGCAGAACCCAACTTTGGGCTGAACTTTTAAACCCACATCTTGAAATTAAATAAAACAAGCCCCTTCTGTCTCTGTGTAGCCGTAGCTTCACAACTTGAGTCACTTAGCACTTTTAGCAGCTGCAGGATGGAAAAGGCCCATTGGAAGATGGTTTTTATTGCTGGGGAGGTGCCACAACAAGTAGGAATAACGCAGTAATAGTGGGGTAATAGACGCTGTGTGGGTACTGAGATGTCCAGCTCTCCATGAGGATTTTAGAGCATGTTCTTGGCTGGCTGCGAGTTTAAGAAGCAGAGTAAGAGGCTCAGTGACCAGGCAGAGCCTCAGCACCAGCTGCATGGTTCCCTGCATGGTTGTGGAACCAGGGATCCATCCACACTCGTGTGCCCCAGTTTGTTGTGAGCCCACGGGTGCACAGAATGAAGCAGAGCTCATCTGCAGACATTTCCATGGTGGAAGTGCCTGCTCAGAGGCGTGGCTGTGAGCTGCAGACCGTGTAACTGTGGCTGTGTTGTTGTTGTTGTGCTTGCAGGACGATTGCCTTAGCCCAGCTCTCCAGCCCAGCTCCGCGCCCGGCCCCGCGCGCCACCGCGGCCCTGACATTGAACTCACAGCAACCCGGACCGAGGAGGCTGCCAAAAAACTCCTGCTATTCTTCTTCATCCTCACTAACAATTTGGTAATGAAGTATTGATTTCCACTCCCCTGCTTATGGACGATATTAGATTTTCATTGATAAACTGCACTGGGGCTGTCTGGTCTCCACTGTCCCTTTTTGCTGTCACTAAAACAAAGTGCCACTGAAGTAAGATAATGACTGAGAACATTGATGTACTTATTTCGTCAATTTGTAACACTTGACAGGAAAAAAAAAATTCTTCATAGTTTAATGTCCAAGTGTGCTACACAAGATGCAGTCACATTGGAAGCTTTACTTTTCATGGTAATGTCCATTTCCTATTTATAACCCCTTTGGGATAGTTTGTCTAAAGGAAATGTTTCTATTCTGTGCAGCTATTACTGTTGCACCTGGGTTGCCCAATCCAGTCATTGCACTAGGGATCAATACATCACAGTAAGTACAAGAATTATTAAGTTAAAACAGATTCTGAGCCAAAAAACCTCTGAACAATGTTAATCTTCTGTGCAAGTTGTTCAAATAGTTATGCTTAACCATGTTGCTGCCAAAGATTTGTTTGAAATGGATTATTTTCAGTTTGTTTTATTCCTCAAATATATAGATATATTTAAATCTCCATTACGGTTTATGACGAGACATATGGGATGGAGGGATTTTTAAACAAAAGTACTATTGTTAGATTATTGAACATTATATAAATATAGATATATCTATATATAAATATCACTATATAAATATCTATATATAGATATAAAAGAATAAAAGTAGAGTTCCTTTCTCAGTTAGGTGAGTGTAAATCTGAAGCTCTGTTGTGGTCAACAGAGTGACTTTGGATTTGTGCCACCAAAACTGGGATCAGAATTTGGTGTCCGAGCTCTGTCCGGCCCGGCCAGCACCGCCAGCCATGCCTTCAAACCCACCCCGACCTGGGAGAAGGGGGCTACAAAAATGGCAATTTCAAATTTGTGCTTGTAACTTTTTTCATTAAAACTTCGAGGGCCCAATTTTAATTTGTGGAATATTCACGTTAATAATGAGATCTAATTAAGACATCCATTAAAAGCCCGTTAAAGTTAATTTAACGTAAAAATTCCAATAGAACTGTATTAGATTTTCTCCATTAAATTAACGTTATGGATTTTTAACGGATGTCTTAATTATACATTATTATTAACGGGAATACTGTATTACACAGATTAAAATCGGGTCCCAAGTCAACTCCCAGAATCTTCCAGGATATGCCAATGTCACGAGTCCCACTGTTCCTAGTGCACTGCTTGGAAATCCAGGCGCAGTCCTGCTTGCTCTCGCTCAGAGACAACAACCTCCAGTAGACAAATCCATCTCTGCATTTAACGATGAACTTCCCCTATTCTCCAAGGAAAAATAAGTCTGGATCAAGTTGTAAATCGCTATTCCGTGGCAAATGAAATATTCAAAGTATGCGAGGCACAAGTGGAGAAGAGGCTCTTTCTCAAATCAGAAAGGGCTTTGGAGTGTATTTTCCTGTTGTTTTGTTCATGATGTTCAAGGATATAATTGAAGTGCAGCAGTCACAAAATCAGACTAAATACATTCCCTGCATTCCCTGTGGCCTGTGCAGAAGGGCCTGTTTTGGCACTGCTTGGGAAATTTTGACATGATCCCTAAACTCAATATGGAGGAGAAAAAAAGGCCCTTCTTATTTACCTCCTAGGGAAAGTGTTGCCCTTATGCCACATATAATAGCAAATTGCTTTTTTTATGGCATGCATAACCTAGATGGGAAAAAATATGGCGCTTGAGGGAAGGAGGGAAAAAGTAAATGAAGTTCCAGGAATGTCATTCTGAAGTAATGAGGCATGGACAGAAAATATACCCCTCACATCATCGGATTGAGATGGCAGTCGAAATAGCTTCATTGAAGTGTCAGCACTCATCCATCAATCAATCATCCACAAGGAAAAATAGCGACAGTACAACGGGGCGGCTTTTATGGGATTTACTCATGGGCATAGGGAATAGCAGCTCAAATGTAGTTCTGACATGAAAAGCAAGGTGCTGATATTATTTTTTATGATGGGAGGATCATAAAGTGAATTGAGAACAGTGAGGTCTGTCTTTGCTTAACCTATTCAACTGGAAATGAACGGAGCTCAACTGGAAACGAGCAGAGCCTTCAGATGGGTTAAGATTGAAGCCTGCACCGTGCTGAGCACCGGCCATCGACAACAAAATTCTATTAAAGCAAAATCAATGCATTAGCATCGAGCTCCTCAGAAGCTGTTAAATTGCACAGCCCAGGCCAGAGTCATGAGGTGAAGTTGCACAAGGTGGGGCCTGTGGTGCCCACCCAAAGGCCACGAGCACGGCAGAAAATCACCCAGGGGAGAAACTGCACACGGGGCTCCTTTCCCTGAGCTTTTGGGTGCAGGGAGAAAATACTGGGCTGCTGGCAGCATGGGGCAGTGAAGCTCCCAGCCCTGGTGTTGTCACGGCCGGGAGTTTGGCTGGGTTTTAATTGGATTCTCTGTGCAGGGGTTTGCACCTGTGGCAAGGCCAGGCTGTAGGAATTCCCACACAGGGAGCTCTTGGGAGCCCCTTCCTACAAAAAGGAGGACTGGGGTCCCCAGCCAGCCCACAGCACCCGGAGCTGGGGCTATTTGGGGCACCAGCTGCTCAATTTTGGCAGGAAATGAGCCTTTATGGTGCCCTCATGGTGACCATAGGGTTCACGGCCCCACCCAGTACCCTGGAGCTGCAAACGTTTGGGGAGATTTTGGAAAGGCCAAACCCCCTGAGGGAGGTCAGGTTTTGCTCAGGAGCCTTCACTGTGTGGGAGCAGCCACTCTGTTTAAAAATCTGGACACAAACCTGTATCACACGGTGCTAAAGCTTGATCATTTTGCCTGCATCGCTGTCCTCGGGGAACGTTTTAGGTACACATTTGAATTAAGTGATTTTTATTTTTTTTTTTACAATACGATATAAAGAAGGGAAAATGTACGTCTCTCCTCTCTTTTCTCTGTATGAAACTGGATGAGTTGATAGTTTTTCTGTCATATAAATCAGATGGCACAAAAAATCATTGCATCTTTTCTCTGTCGTCGCTACTCAATATCTATCGTTCTGACTTTTATTCTTATTGGAGATCATCAAAACATTAATTAAAAGCCTGGTGATCAAACAGCCGAATATTTATGATTCACGCCCTTACTTATTAACAAGTGGCATATTGATACACCACATATCCAAGCTGTTTATGCTCTTGCACTGAAATAAAGCAGGAAGAATTGTTACCCTTACACACTGCTTTGAAAGATTTATTCAGAAACCAGAGCTCCCTTCCCGCCACCATCCATGTCAAAATAAGCCATATCACCTGAAAAAAAATGTTCTGTTTTAAAACAGGGAGAGGTAATTAGCATCCCTTTGGGGCCTAATATATAAGAATTTCAGTGGATCAGTCTCAGGTGTTTTTTCCAGGTTTTTTTCACTTAAGCTGAGAGGGAGAAGGACACTTCACTTTAAAAATGGCTGTCATTAGTACAATAGTAATTGTTGGGTTAAAAGAATATCTTTGAGAATCTGCTAACAAACCTGCCCAGTAATTACTTGTCAATGCAAGTTATTATGGGTTTTATTACCTACTTGTAAAAGTATTTACAAGACTGACCTCCCTAGCTTTTTTAGAGATCAGGGAGGATATAAAAAGTCATTTTAAAAATCAATAATTATATATTAGCACAACAGGGGGTGAAGCCTTCCAAGCCAGCTTTACAGGCTATTGAGCCAACTCTCATGCATTCAAATGGCAGGATTGTTTCCCTAATTTTTGGCCTCTTTTTCTTTCCTCAATCATGTTTTGATAAAGTGCCATATTTATTGATTACTTCATACCCACAGTTCAGCTCCTAAACCAGAAGGGGATATTCCCACTGGGAAGCACCCGTGCAGGATTTGCATGGAGAAGGAGCTGCCCCAGGTGAACAGGAAAAGGGAATATTGGGGTTTTTGTGGGAGCTGCTGAGGGGACACTGGCTCTGGGCTGGTTCCCCTGGCCTGATCCAGCCTCATCCCAGACACTCAGGGTCACGCTGGGGGTGTTATTTTGGGATCAAAGCTGTAAAGAACACCAGGGAATGAGGAAGGCTGCCTGATTTTTGGCAGATATTGAAGAGGTGGCTCTGGCTGGGCTGTCCCCTGTCCATTTTCCATCGTCACTGCGGGGCTGGTGGAGGGAGATCTCCATCACACAGGGCTTTTGTCCTCACCAACAGATATACGATGCAATTTATATTTAAAATTCTCTCTATAAAGACAGTATTGATCACAGATTCCAGATCAATACGTTGCAATTACAGCAGGCTTTAAAGGCCATCTGTCCCCAAGCAGGAGCACCGAGAGAGCCACTTCCATGGATTGTCAGCAAGTGCTGCTGGTGTGTGCCCACCTTCTCCCAGCACAGACGTGTCATTCCTGCTCCTAGGCAGTTGGGTTAGGAATTATGGAGCTGTAACTCCTGGATATTGGCCACCCCAGAGCCCCCAGATCAGCTCCCCATTGGGTTTCACAGCAGGGTCAGTGACACTGGGGCTTTCCTCACCTGGGTTTTCTGCTCCCCATCACAATTTGTCCCACAGGTCACAACTTTTCTTGTTCTCAACTGGAAGTGGTCAGCAAGAAGTTCCTGAATTTCACTAGAAATAGGAACATTTCCATAATGGTGCTGAAGAGTTTGAGTTGGACATTGTAGGTGCAAACAGAGCCTTTTTTGTCACAGAATCATTTATGTTGGGAAAGATCTCCAAGATCATGGAGTCCAACCTTTGACTATTTGTGTCACTTTGGACCACAGCAAGTGCAAGATTTTTAAACATAACAACAGAATAAAGGACATGCATCTAAAGGCAGAATTCAGTTACATTTCATCAATGAGGTCTTAATTTGCCAGCACCTGAACTCAAAATCAGCCTGTTGGTTGATGGCCCTGGGTGAGCCACTGGGTTGTTATTCCAGAAATGCTTCCTGGGTTTTCTTTTTTCTTCATTATTTCCTGCAGTGGAAAGCATGTAGAATTCAGAATTCTTATCCTCCAGCTGTCTCCTGAAGGAAAGGGAAAGAATAAAATAATAAAAATAATGGGTTTGGAAGCTGACTCACCTTTGCACCCCATACATGCTGTGCCACATCCCCCCGATCCTCCCTCCCATTTCAGTCCAATGTCTGAAAAATAGAGGCCAGATTCTGGATGCATTTATTCCTGTGTCAATCCAGAGCCATTTATTCTGGATGCATTTATTCCTGTGTCAATCCAGTGCCACCCTTTCAAATCCAGCAGATTTACCCTCTGTCTACCCAGCTCCAAATGCCATCCTCGTGGTCCCAAACTCAGATTTCAAACATATTTAGGCATTTTTGAAAACAAGTCCAGTAAACTTCAGTCCATAGCTCTAGGCAAATTAAATCTGCACTTGAGAAGGTTTTTAGTTATGTCAGGGAGGTGATTGCAAAACTTTGATATTGATGTGACCATGCTTGTAAAATAACACCAGTTGTACCACTATAAAGCACTTTATAGTGGTACAGCTCCTTTTGCTCTGCTGGACCACTTTTATACCAGTGCAAGCACTTTCATCCCAGTATCCTTCTGTCTGGTGGTGGATTTTTTGCCCTCATTCTGCCAGAAGAGATGTGAGGAGCAGATGAAGTTTCAGACAACACTTATTTCTTGAACCAAAATGTTTGCACAATATTTTCTTGGAGAGTATTTTTAAAAGTGAACTCGCTGTACCACTGGACTTAACTGCAGAGTAATAAACTTCCAGTTCATCATCCCTCTCAGCTCATGAAATGTCTTTAGGCCTTTGTAAAAGCCCTGTTTGAGACAACAGATTAAACACTAATCCTGGCGGATCACACAGCTCCACTTCACACCATCGAGCTGAGCTAACTTTTTTTTTCCTTTCCTTTTTTTGATCTAAGTAAAGGCAACAAATTCTTTCATTAGATTCCTTAGATGAGATAGCAGGGGGAAAAACGATCAGTATTTCATGAAGAAAACAAAAATAACATCCTGCAGAAATGCAGCCACGTTAAAGGCAGGGAATGCTTTCCCCATCCCCACACGGCATCACACATCCTCCCAAATGCCTGAAACGTGGGAGATCTCGGGGGCAATATTTTCCCTTAGAAGCTGGTCCAGGTAACATTTGAGAATGGCATATCTGTGTGTCTCCAGGAGGACACGCAGGGGCACACGGGCATTTCCCCAGCGCCCATCAGACACGAGGTGTGGGTGTGTTTGTGCATCCCTGCAGGAGCAGTGAGCAGTGTGCCCATCCTGGGCACTGCTGGCAGCAGGAACCCGCAGGATGTGCAGGGCAGGATCTTGGCTCTACCCCGCAGCAGATGCTGGAATGTGCAATACAGGTTGCAAAAGCTGACAAGCTCAACAGTTCTCATTTGGCTCAGGGTATTCTCTGTCCTATGTCTCTGCTACAATGCGCCCTTTTGTCTTGCGCTCAGGCACCTCTTCTTAATCCTTTGTTGGTCTTTTACTCTGTGTGTTTGTTTTGGGTTTTGTTACCTGGAACTGTCAGCACGAGTCAGGAGGGTCCCAGCCCCATTTCAGTCCTGGAGCACAGCTGGCCACCCTGGTGAATTTGGATTTGGGTTTGCTCTGCCCCACGCTCGTCACTCGTTTGTTGTTGGCAGCATCCTCAGGTTCCATCTGTGACCCGTGGTGTCAGGATCCTGTTTGGAAAACAATAAGGAAAATAAAGAATCAAACTCTCATTTCTCTTTAAGAAAACCACAAATGTATATACTCCAAATGGCAAAAAAGGCAAGATTAAACCCATTTTTTATACGAACAAGGCAGACGGGACTCCTCGCGAGGGCTGGTGGTGACTCTCCCTGGCGAATGTCTCGGTGCTCCTGCACTCATTTTGTACCCAGTGCATGCTGTACAGAACATATTGCCTGTAACTCAGAGAGGAGGGGGCCAAGCTGCTCCTCCTCGGGCACTGCAGCTTGTTTGGATGAAAAGTTGCGCCTTTGATGCATTTTTATACTGTACATATTTGTATATATTAACTATATTGCCATGTTATGAACACAGATTTTGTTATATTTGCTTGTTTCGGTTTCCTACAAAAAAAAAAAATGGTCCATAATGGGGGATATTATTTTTCTTTTTCCATAGAAAATACGCTTGTAATTTTTGTTTGTTTGTTTTCTTGGTCATCATCTTTTAATGGCTCATAAAGGAATTAGAGAGGAGTTTTTGGAGGAACTCGGAGAAGCAAGTCTGTGTTTGCATGAGACCTGCCCAATTGCTGGCTACAAAGGGGGGCGGGGGGAAGAGGGGAAATCTAAGTCAAGTTTTGCTTTTAAAGCATGCTTAGTCCCACGGGAAACTCATACATGTACAATTATTCTCTTTGTATTTTATCTAATAGTGCCTGAATTATTTTTTTTTAATGTCTTCTTGGAGGAACAATTCATAATTGTCAAAATTTGAAACATTAGCTTAATTTTGTTTTCATGACCTCTCATTTCTTCTCCTTATTTATTTTGTTGCTGTTTATAATGGGCCCCAAGGCCATCTCTGACATTGCAGTGTTCTTCTTCCACATTAAGGATGTTTTTAAAATTACTGAGATTATTGAGCCAACAGGCTGCTTTAATCAAAACCATGTTTCACTTGGTTTGGATGATTATGAATGGGCCTTGCATGGAAAAAGCCCTTTCTGCTGGGAGGACCATACCATCTAGTGGCCCCAGAGCTTCATCACACACAGGCATCTTCCCAAGGTTCACTTCTCCAAGCCTGCCTGGCAATTTGGCTTCCAATTATTTGCTTATTATAACGAACTTCAACTAAACAAATTGATAATGTTAATGGCTTCCCCCCACCCTCCCTTCGGTTGATTGCTAAATAAATTCGTATAATTTATACTAGAGGAGATTATTGCTTTTATTGTTTTGGGTTCCCCCAAACCAATTATTAACAATCAGGACTATGTATCTCATTAAATTTAAATCAGGTCAAACCTATTTATCTAAGGCCTTTTCTGATTTACAGGAAGATGACTGCATTCCAGAGCATTTAAGATGTATTTCTGTGTATGATTTTGTAGCATTGAAATCTATTAATGGTGATTTTTTTTGTTCTGTATTTTCACCACGGTAAACACATTGTATTAAAAAAAATCCCTCAACTTTCCCACCGAAAACATTACTTTTTATGCCCAGAGATTTGGGTTTTTTAAATAAAATCACTGCAGTTTTAGAACTGTAATTAAAGCCCTGAATAATAGATCACACATCTTTATCTGTTGTGTTTAAAGGGAAAAAAAATAGCCCAAACTGTTCACATAATCCTGAATGCCTCATTTCCATAAAAAAGGTTTCTATACATATATTATTTACATTTTTAAACATGGTAATTCTTCCCTTTGTGGCATAAAATGTCTCTTTTCCACTGCAGCTACTGGAAAGCGACTGCTCACATCTGAAATGTTATCGTAATTTGCATCAGGAAACCCAACTGCAGACATTAAGGACTTGGGTGTGTTCAATTATGATTTTGCTGGAGGCTGTCCCTCATTTTAATGCTGCACTCATTGAACTACCTTTCTGAAATCTAGCTGATATGGCTCACCACAGACATGCTTCACAACATCATTAGCTTTGCAAATGGCTTCATTTCAGTCAATGCAGACTTCAGTTTTTTTGGCCAATTGTAAAATGGAAATTTGAAAAGGGGGGAAAAAAAGAAAAAAAAAGAAAAAAAAAACAGATGCACTTAAAACATGAAAAGAATTATTTATATGATAAAAATATATTTAGATTTTCAAAGCACAAGACTGAACAGAAGTGCTCTTTTTATGCTTTCTGAAGATGTTACTGTTAAAAGTCTTTCTACATCAGGCTTAATAAATCTGTAATGACATTTGATGGATTGATTTTTGTGTGGGTTTTTCTTTTCTTTCGCTCTTTTTTTTTTTTTTGCCTTTCTTTCTCTGCAGAGAAAGAAAAAGACTGACCTGGAGAGGCTGTGGGAGTGCAAAAACCACAGGAATGTGCCTGATTCAGTAAAACTCACCCAGGATTTCTGCAAGCTCTTTTCCCTTCAATAATAATAATTTAAAGTAAGAAAAAGAGGGGGGGAAAGCAGCATCACCACTCTGTGTTGGTTTCTCCCAATGTTTCCCTGTCCCTCCTCTGGCTGTGGGGTTATTTATGGGGTGGGGGGACACACCCATCCCACCCCACCCCACACTGCCTCTGATCCTGCCACACTGACCTCTTCCCTTCTTCTTAAAGTGATTTTTTTTCTTTTTTTTTTTTTTTTAAAAGGAATATATTGCACACATTTCAAGAAACCCCTCTAGGGTAAAATAAAAAATATATATAGATGGCTAAAATAACAAATGAATCATAAAACTTCGAGATGGAAAAGGACTATTAGATCATCCAATTCATCTTGCTGTCTGCCAATACAGGTTTGCTGCCTTCCCCTGGGCTTTGTCTCGCCTCTCTGGCTCAGCTCCAGCCCTGGGTCCTCTGCCCTTCCCTGCAGGGCCCTGAAGGCTCAGGAATGTTTTATAGGATGGGGACAAATCCTGCCTGCAGGAGCCTCACCTGCAGCTCCCACCCCAAAGGTTTCAGCGCCCCACAGAGCTGGAACTGTGGGCCGGGAGGGGATTTCACTGGCTGTGGCATCCCTGGGCTGTGGGGCTGGGATTGGGATGCACAGGGATCCACAGGGATCAGCAGGGATCCACAGGGATCCAGAGATATCCACAGGGATCCACAGGGATCAGCAAAAGATCCACAGGGATCTACAGATATCCACAGGGATCCACAGAAATCCTCAGAGATCCACTGGGATCCACTGAGATCCACAAGGATCTCCAAAGATCCCCAGAAATCCCCAAAGATTCACAGGGATCTGCAGGAATCCCCAAAGACCCACAGGGATCCCCAGATATCCACAGAGAACCCCCCAGAAATCCACAGGGATCCACAAAGACCCCCAGAAACCCCCAGAGATGCCCAGGGATCAGCAGGAACCCCCAGAGATCCACGTCCCCCCTGTTTCAGAGCCCTGGTGCCCCCAGCACAGCATTCCCAGATCCTGGAGACCCCAAACCAGCTGGAGCAGCTCCCAGCAGCCTGGAGAGAGTAAATCAGAGACAGCTCTGATTTATTCCAAGGGTTGAACTCGCTCGTCTCCCTTTATTTTTGTTTTTTTAATTATTGGTGATTCACTCCAGCAGAAGAACAAACAAACAAACAAACAAATAAAATAAAATCAACCCTTCAGCTCCTCAGATGGATGTTTTGGCTACAGGGCAGCTTTGAAAGCTGGTTCAGTTGTTTTTTGCTTTCATTTCTTTTCTCTGCTCCTCAAAACTGTCTTGATTTAATAAAAGTTAAATGTTTTCATAGGAAAATCAGGCTGGGTGGTTTGTGATTCTTTTATGTACAACACGAATATTACATTATTCAACAATCCAGGAATAAATTTAATTCTGCCTACCTTTGCTGAGTGCTTTACAATTGAATGGTCTGGGAGAGGAGCTGGGGGCTGAGCAGGGGCCCCCTGGCTGCAGGGCCAGGGAATGGGGCAGGCAGAGAGCAGAGCCTGGCACCAGGGGGGGGACACAGCTCAGGGGAGGTGACACCTCCTGAAAACATGGAATGGGAGGGAGAGACATCAATCCATGGAAATACCTCCAAGCAGTGCCAGGAGGGGCTGCCAGGCTCTCCCAGGGGTGCCCAGGAGCAGCTGGGCATGAGGAGCCGGCATGGGGATGAGGGATGGACGTGGTGGGATGGACACAAGTGGGATGAGGAACAAGGAACATAAACCAAACCCAACGGGTTCCACCTCAACATCAGCACAAACCTTCCATGGAGTGGGCACAGCTCCAGGGAGGGCAGGGATGGAGACACCCCAAACCCACCTGGATCAGTTCCTGGCCTGGGTGAGCCCATCCCATCCCATCCCATCCCATCCCATCCCATCCCAATCCCATTCCAATCCCATCCCATCCCATCCCAGTCCCACCCCAATCCCATCCATCCATCCCATCCCATCCCAATCCCATCCATCCATCCCATCCAATCCCATCCATCCATCCCATCCCATCCCAATCCAATCCCATCCCATCCCAGTCCCATTCCAATCCCATCCATCCATCCCATCCCATCCCATTCCAATTCCATCCCAATCCCAATCCCAATTCCATCCCCATCCCAATCCCATCCCATCCCAATCCCATCCTGTGGCTGTGACCCACAGTTTGCTCTGCTCTCTCCAAGCACAGCCCCTGGGGCTGTGTTCACCAGGCAGAGCTGGGTGCACCCCTGGGGTTGGGCATTTCAGGTGGCACCGCACCAAGGAAGGATTAAATTACATAAAAGACAGATTTCCCACAGAAATCCACCTTAAATACATTTATTTTTTTTAGAAATGGATGCCAGCTTTACGTTAATACTCAACTCTAATTTATAATGATGCAAGTACAGCTACAGTTCCTCAGTTACCAGTCATGCCTCCACCAAAAAGTGTTTTTGCTGTCCAGCTATCACTTATTTCCACTTTTAAAGCATTCACAACCAAATTCACTCAGTCTGGCTTTCTGAGCGTGCAGGCCAGTGTTGTGGGGCAGCTCAGGTGGGATTAAGGTATCCTGAGACTGAGCTCTATAAATCCAGTGCCAAAAATCATTAACAAATCTTTAAAAAAATAAAATCCAGAACCAAAACCAAACCCAAAGCATTTTTTGCACCAGTATATTGAATATTCCCCTTTAACTGACAAAAGCTGAGCAGTGTCACAAGCCTTAAAGAATTTTGTTTGCTTGTTTTCCCAAGCTAATAAAACACCATAGGTCTGGCTAAACTCATCCAGAACATATTGAGGTTAAATTAACAAAAGGAGAAACCCCTGAGCCCAGGCAAACAGCAATAATGCCTGGTTGGAGAAGGGGGAAATCACATTTTTATAGGAAAAGTCCATCTGTAAGCAATTGTGCTAATGCTTTAAAGATGATCAGCTCAGGCTTTTGGAGTCAAACAGGAAAACAACCCAAAATCTTATCAGGAAGGAGATTTTTCAACCTGAAAACAGATTCTGTCAAAATGTCAAAGGCCCAGATTTAGGTTCTGCCAAAAGAGACTTTAACAAGACCCACTTTGAAGAGAAATGCTGAGTTCAATTACCTCTGAACCTCACAGAACAGCTGGGGGAGAGCAGAAATCCAGCCCCAAACACAGGAAAACTGAAATGAAATAATGCCCATCTCATCCTCAGCCCTCCCTGAGCACCAGCACGGGGCAGGTGTCCCACAAAGGTGGAAAAACCCCAAACCCGAGCCTGGGAATGTTCCCTGGAGAGCCCAGAGCCATCAGCTGGAGCAGGAGCCGTCCCAGGGGCAGGAAATGTCCTGGCCTGCTGTGCAAAGCTGGGAGATTTCAGGAGTTCTGGGTGGAGGGGCTGTAAAGAAACAGAAGGCAAAAATAAATCAAGTTTGGTGAAAATGTATTTCAGCATTAATTATCATTTCACTGGGTTCTGATCTTCACTTTTCCCAAACTATTTATGCTCAACTTTGACATTAAAATTTCATTGGGTTTGCTCAGATCTACTTTATTTAGCAATGTTTAATTAGACTTTTGAGAGCATACATATATATATCAAAAATTCAGAACTACCCTAAACTGAAATAATATTTCATGACAAAATGTGATTTTTTAAAATTATTTTTTTGCTTTAAGTGCAAGCTCTTTCCTGATTTTCCAGAATGCTCAGTAAACCAAGGAGCCTGTGGTTTCCTTGGCTTTCATGGATAGCTCAGGCTCTGCCCGTTCACTCTTTCCCACTTGTTCCACTGAAGGGATGAAATCACAGGAAAGTTCTTTGCAATTATTCAACAAGACAAAAAATCAGTAATTAGGTCATGACTTTCAGAGAGGATTAATGAAAACATTTTACATGAGCAAAATGAGTTTTAAATGCCAGTGTGGCCCACAATTATTTATGTGGCTGAATCTGCTCATGCAGAAGGTTCTGTCCTGTCCCACGTTGCAGCCACATCCCTTCATTAGCTGCAGGCACAAATAATGTTTGCCAGCAGCTAAATGCAACACATTTCAGGAAATATCGATGGGGAGAGGAGGGAAAATGCGGGATAACCTTTCAGGATGGAGGGGTTTGCTCCTGTTCATCTCCCCGCGCCTGGAGCTCCGGGTGATGCCGCAATTCCCGATCATTGAGGGGCTCAGAGCCTCCCTCCATCGGCGCCTTTTGTGCCATTCCGGATTAATTCGGGAATTTACAGCGGCCGCTGCTCGGGACGCGGCTGCGGCGCCGCTGCTTGGCCGACACCGCCACCTAACGCCGGGCGGGGAGCGCCGGGAGCGGGGACGGGGCTGCGGAGCCCGGGAACGGGAACGGAGACCCGAGCCCGGGCATGGGAATGGGAACGGAGATCTGGAACCCTGGAATGGGAATGGGAATGGAGATACAGAGCCCTGGAATGGGAATGGAGATCTGGAACCCTGGAATGGGAATGGGAATGGAGATACAGAGCCCTGGCATGGAAATGGGGCTCCGGAGCCCTGGCATGGGAATGGAGATCCGGAACCCTGGAATGGGAATGGGGCTCTGGAGCCCTGGAATGGGAATGGGAATGGAGATACAGAGCCCTGGCATGGAAATGGGGCTCCGGAGCCCTGGAATGGGAATGGAGATCTGGAACCCTGGAATGGGAATGGAGATCCGGAACCCTGGAATGGGAATGGAGATCTGGAACCCTGGAATGGGAATGGGGCTCCGGAGCCCTGGCATGGGAATGGGGCTCTGGAGCCCTGGCATGGGAATGGAGATCTGGAGCCCTGGCACGGGAATGGGAATGGTGTTCCCAGAGCCCTGGCATGGGAATGGAGCTCCAGAGCCCTGGCACCAGAAATGCTGTTCCCAAAGCCCTGGCACCGGGAATGCTGCTCTCAGAGCCCTTCCCAGCCCCTGGACCCCCCAGCGCTGGGATTCTCTCGGGATGCAGCACACACCGAGCGCAGGGAGCCTCTCTGCATCCCCGGAGGCTCAGGGATATTTGGGAGGGTTAAAACAGCCCAGGGGAGCTCCTGGAGGCTGCAGGATGGAGCTCTGAGCGCTGGGAAAAGGTGTAAATGGAGGGAAGCAAAGGGGGAAACTTCTGGAGAGGGAATATGATTCCCAAAATCCAGATCTCCTGTCCTGCAGAAAGGGCTGGGGTGGGTTGGGGCGCTTTGATTTCACTCAGATGGGAGGATAAAAAGCTGCTGGGACAGCCCAGACAGAGCTGATCCCACAGTGAGGACACCTCACCTTCCCCTTTGGATCCCTCAGGAAGGAGAGCCTGGGGCAGCAGCAGCAGCCTGACCAGAGCATTCCGTGGTTGTGACGCTCATCCCTGCAGCCTCCTCATGGAATTCTGCTCCAGCCGCTCCCCAACTCCTCATTTTTGCTGCATTTCACCCCTGACCCATTCCTGGACTCTGTGCCCACCAACAAAGAGCTCCAAACCAAACAAAGCTGATCACACACCTGACCCCCGTTCCAGATCCCACGTGTCAAAGTGGGCATCCTTGCAATTAGCACGTGATTACCCAATCTGCATAATTACACGTGGTAATCATGCTGCAGCCTGCTTGGAACTGCCAGATCTCATTTGCCCCACTAATCCTGGATCATATGAATATCTTCAGTAGGAACTACTACTTTAGATGTTATGAATTAATATTAAGATGAAATTGAATTAAATGTACTGATTTTAATGTCATGAATGCACTCATAACTATTTTTTTCCCCTGAGAACCATCTGCAATTTAGAGACTTGCTAATCCTAATTAAATGCACTTTTCTCAAGTGTGTGCAAATGAACAGAGAAATCTGCTCGGGAAAGCACTTGCATATTTTCCTTTTTCACAAAGGGGGAGAAGAAACTGTTTGCTGGTTTAATATTAGCTCTTCCTCCTAAGTGAGAACGAGCTGCTTCCTTGCAATTTCAGGACACAGAGCAGCCAGAGATGGATCTAAAGGGACAACTTGCTAAAAGCAGAGAGAAAGAGCCCTGAAACAAGTGTTGGTGATGCCGCAGGGCTCACACTCACCCTGCAGTGCCACCCAGCCCCTGGGACCCACCCCAGTGGTGCTCCAGACCCCAAGTGCACCCCACAGCCCAGGCAGGACTCACCGTTGCATTTCCACATCCTTTTGGCCATCAGCTCCCACATTTGGAAGGCTTCACCCCAAAAGCAGCATTGCTTTTGTTAAACCAAGAGCCCAGCCCAGCCTGGACGTGCAGGAGCTGTGCCCTCGTTAGTGCCCCCTCGTTAGTGCCCCCAAATGGGGCTGGCTCACACTGGGGCTCTCACTGGTGAAATCCCTCTCTCCCAGGGATGAGCTGCCTTGGAGCAGTCTCCCCAGGTGCCTTCCAAGCTGATCATTTCAGTTTGAGGTGCGGTCAGAGGCGCTTGGTGAGGTCTGGCACCTCAGGAGAGTTCCAAGAACAAAACAGACCTAGAAAATTTTGCAGAACACATTTGGTTTAAAAAACTTCATAATAATTTAATACAAATTATGAAGTCTCACAATAAAAAACACAATTAATGCTCCTCTCAATGTTATTATCAAAAAAAAACGCATTTAATAACTCAGTTTCCTTTCCTGAAGGAAAAGAACTGCAAGAGAAGAAAGCAAAAGTTTCTTCCTTATTTCAAGACAGATTTTCTGGGGAGTGACTCAGTATTTTCATGAAACTGAACATGAATTTGGATTTGGTTATTGGCAGCTTCTCCCTCTCCCCCAGCAATGCGAGAATGGTGAAAGGTCAAGTGAACATGAAATTCCAGGCAACTCCTTTTAAGCCTTAAAAGCAAGACACAGAAACCAGTTTTGCAAAACACCAAGTCTATATTTACATCCACATGTAATAATATACTCAACTAAAGTGAAATACATCATAAATTAAATGAGTAATGTGTGCCTGCTGCTTGCCGACTTCCGGTTCCAACAATTAAAATAGAACAAAATGGAATGAAATAAATACATTTAAAAAAGAAAAAAGGAAAAAAATCAACAATTTGTACCTCTATATACGCACTGCTATTTCCAAAGGAACATACAAAACCAGTAGTATCCCAATAGTTAATACTGATGGGCAAAGTGTGGTGATGCTGCCATGGAATGGAGTCTTCAGGTCCATTTTTCCATTCCAACCCCAACAAAAGCCTTGAGGGAAACTGTACCAGCAAGAAGGAGATTAAAAACAAACAAGCCTTAGGTCTGTTTGCTGCAACACGTTAAAAAGCAGCACTGCCCCTGTGGCACAGCACCGCCGGGACAGGGAGAGATCACACACAAAAATAGATTAACCCTTTTCCAAGTGAATTCATCTTCAAAAATAGGCTATAAAAGTGCAAAACTAGGAAAACAAAAATCTAGATTATGTACATATGGCTCAGCTTATGAACAGGAAAACAGGTCAATAGTGTACAATTTCCTGATACACAGCACTTCATTCCGTTGCCAGTTTACAGAGACATTAAAAACCAGTCCCATTTACAGGAACCAAGACAACTGGAACATCTCAAGTTGCATAATGAAAAAACAAGAGTTTCTAGGTTTTGCTATTTTACATTTGCTTTAAGAGGGAAGAGAGAAAAACAAACAGTGCAAAATATTTAATTGTTTTGTTTTACTAAAATATATGGAAGTCAAAGCCAGGTACAGAAGGAATTAACTCTTAACTACAACTTCATGAGAAGAAACAAGGAAGGCAAGTTAAAAATGCAACAGTTCTGCTTTACTGGCTGGTAACTGGCCATCTTCCCTTTACAAAAATTAAACTGCATGTGCATTAGAAAAAACTCTTGTTGTCTTCACAAAAAAATAAAAGGAGATATTCTCCCATTTACAGGTTATTTCTCACTCATTTTAAACACCCAGTAGATGCTAAAACTTGACATCAAGAAGCTTCCAAGCACAGTCAAGTAGGCTCCATCACAGCCACATCCCTTTTGCAGTCTGCAGAACCCAAATTCAGATTTCAAGGCTCTTACTGAGACTTTACAGCTTTGGACAAAGGTGCAAAGGAGTTTTCTTTCTTGAAATGTGACTGTGTGGAGCTTAGTACAGAACCGAACATTTGCAACATGGAGATTATCATTGTTTCTCCAGCGAGTCCCAGGGATTTTCTGTTTGCATGGTGGCAGAGGTGTTTTTAAGAGGCTTCTCTGAAGAACAGCAACCAGTGCCAAGAGAATCATCCAGCCACATTTCAGGAAATCCAAAATGTCAAGTATTGCCTCATGCTTGCATTTCAATCGTGCTGCAAAGAGCCCCAGGGCAGCAGAGCCCTCCAGCACGGCCTGGTCCTCGCCCAGCCAAGGCAGATCAATGTCAGCACCGTTGCTTTCATGTCCACAACATTTATAAACAGGACACTTTCAGACAGTTTATTTGGAACTTTTAAAAAACTAACATAGTTCAACAGGAAAAAAAAAACCAACAGATGAGAAACTTTCACTTTTATGAAAAAGGAGCATTACGCCAACAGGATTTTCAACTTCAATATTTACAGTTTACCTGAGGTGCAACGATATATATTCTTTCCAAGAGAAACTCTTCAGCAGCGCTCAAGTATGTAAAAATAGAACTCCTACCTAATATTTGGTCAATTAATTCTAATGAAAAATACTCAAAAGTCAAGGTCAAGATATACATTCTCCACACACCTTCATAACCCAACTGTTTAGACTACTTTTGTATGGCTATTTGGTACAAAATGTTAAAAGAACCAATATTATAAAACTGTAGTGTTTCTATATACAGTACAATCACAGCTTAGTTCAGTAGCTTTCACCATTTTCTCTTCCTCAGGGGATGAACTGCAGGTATAACTCCATGGAATATGCACTTGTATCCTTAGACCTGGAGGGGGGAAAAAAGAGAAATAAATATAAATTTCTGGTATACAGCTCTAAAATACAGCACAGTTTTTGCTGGGAGGAGTGTCTTTATAACAAAGGGAATTCTTCCACATCCTTGCTAAAGAATTGATACTGCCATGGAAGTCTGGATTGCCAGCTTTTATCTGGCAAATACAGTCTACTCTGGAAGATGCTCAGCCCCAGGAAGAATCTCAGGCATGAAATCAAGTTAACAACAGAACCAGACACACCTACGTCTAGTAGGACAGTAAGAGCAGTAAGATTAGAAGAATACCAATAAATGAAAGTGTTTTAAAAGCTGTCAACTGAATGTTAGATAGCCCTGCTCCCAAAATCTTTCAATAAAATCACGTGTGCTGACCCAGGCGCTACAGCATTCCAGAAATATTCCTGAAGTGTTCCCCTTAAAAAGGAAATTATCTGTAGCTCTGGGTTAGAAAAAGGCCAACAGATTTATTTATTTATTTCCAGTCCTGCAGAGCAGTGAAGGGTGTGGAGTCTCAGATCCAGCTGCAGCCCTGAGATGAACTCACAGCACCAGGCTCAGCTTCCACCTGACCTCCCTCCCTCTGCCAAGCAGGGAAATCCACCTGGGACAGCTCTGGATCACAGGGAAATCCACCTGGGACAGCTCTGGATCACAGGAAATCCACCTGGGACAGCTCTGGATCACAGGGAATCCACCAGGGACAGCTCTGGATCACAGGGAAATCCACCTGGGACAGCTCTGGATCACAGGGAATCCACCTGGGACAGCTCTGGATCACAGGGAATCCACCAGGGACAGCTCTGGATCACAGGGAATCCACCTGGGACAGCTCTGGATCACAGGGAAATCCACCAGGGACAGCTCTGGATCACAGGGAAATCCACCTGGGGTAGCTCTGGATCACAGGGAATCCACCTGGGATAGCTCTGGATCACAGGGAAATCCACCTGGGACAGCTCTGGATCACAGGGAATCCACCTGGGACAGCTCTGGATCACAGGGAATCCACCTGGGGTAGCTCTGGATCACAGGGAAATCCACCAGGGACAGCTCTGGATCACAGGGAGGAGCTGCCCAGGCTCAGCAAGGTCTCCCTCCCCTCTGGAGCCAGAGCTGGGCTCTGAGGAGCCCTGAGTGCCCAGCAGGGCACAGTGGGCAGGGGCTGCACCTTTGGGGGGCCCAGCCAACACCCCCAGCACCACAACCCTGTCACCCCCACAGGCACCTCCCTCACTGCTGCTGCTCCACCCTCAAGGGCTGACGGAGCTTCCACGGCCTGGCTTTCACTGAGCACCTCCCACTGGAATTGGAACTAATTCATGCATTTATCTCCTGTTTCTCTTCAAAAAGGAGCATCCTGTACCTATCAAAGAAGCCATTACCACTGCTCCAAACAATCAGAGCTGCTCCCCCAGCATCTGGTGATTTTATAAAGGGGAAATTTTTATCTTTTCAGGCTCAAACTTTCACGAGCTCTCCTCATGCTGTGCAGGAACCTTTGATGCCATCAGCACCCCATGCAATGTTTAAGGAACAATTAGTTCAGGAGGTTTGTGTACCGTTCTGGAGTGATTCAGTTCTTCTTGTCACTGGGTCTGAAGGGTGAGTTCCCCACAAAGGGCTCAAAACTTCTCTTCTGCAGCAGGTTGCTGGGTAAGGGTTGGTATGAAACTGATCTCTTTCCTGGAAAAAAAAAAAAACATTTAAGGGAGTTAGCATTATTTCCTGCTCCTCTCAGGTCCACAGCATCATCCAGAATCCAAAATTCCTTGACAAATCACCTCACAATCAGACTTAAAAATCTAGATATTCCTATTATAGGAAATTCAGGATACAGAATAAATACAAGGAGAATGAAAAGATAATTTAACAACTTTGGGCTGAATTTTATCCAAGTGATGTCTTCGCTTAACTCATCCCACAGCAGATGTTCTACCTAAGGAGGTCTAAGTGCTGCACCCTTAATGCCTAAATCATTGGCATTGTTTGAAAATCATTTCATTGTTTGAAAACTGAATTTTTCAGTGAGTATTTGAGAGGCAAACTGGGGTACTTCATTGCTGCCATGGAGGATTACATGGAACTCGTGACACCTTAAAGAGTGTTAATACAATTTACTTGCAGACCTTTGTTAAGCAATTTTCAGTCTAGTCTACAGGTAGTTTTGTGTTTATCTGAGACCATTAATTCACATTTATAGATGTGAAATCAATGCCTGTTCCATATTAAATCTTACTAGCTTAGGCAAGCAGTCAAAAACACTTCATAAAATGAAGGCAAAAAGTCCAGAATCATTTCTCCCACAGGACCCAAAAAACCCAACTGCCATCCATATTCCATGAGAGCTTCCAGTGCAGCACTGAAAAAACCCCTCCTGATCTTTAATTAAATTAAAATGGCACAGCCAAATTAATATTTCAACAGAATCCACGGAGCCATTGGAGTGTGTCGCGAGCAATTGTCTTTAATTTGCAGCCTCTGCCAAATCAATCAGCCAACAGGTTATCCCTGATAACATGTTGCCATTGCAAAGGCAACTAATTTGAGAATAACACAAACTGAGTGGTTTCAGAATGTTTCTGTCTCTTCAGGGCAACACGGGATGGCAAAGCTTACAAGCAATAAGGGAAGGCATCATGCTTTAATCAAGTTTGCCAAGTGGAACATATTCTCCTGACAACTTGATCCAGCATTTAACATGCGACAGAACACGGTGGGGGCACCACGGGGATGTTGCCACAAGGCACACGGGCCCTCACAAAAAGGTTTTGACATCGTGGATTATGAAATCAGCAGGGTTCAGCAGGAGGAGAGGGCAGAAAGCTGCAGGTCTGCACCTGCACAGCTCTGCAGATGGTATCACACAGCTGAGGTCTACAGAAACTGTTGGGTTTCATATTTTTAACGAAAAATAAAAAGAATTTAAAGAAATTTTTATCTCTGCTCTACACCCACGATAAAATTCAGACACTGAGAGGTGGCTTGGCTGTTACCCTGAACCCTTCTCAGTAACTATCAGGGTTTGGGTTGGGTACTTCTGAGCAAATTGGTTGAAAAATCAAGAAATTACCCTTACAAACCCACATCTTCTAGCCCAGGGCTTTTATGGAAGTTGCTATGAAAACCCACTAGAGAGGGGCTTGTTTCAGAGCCTTTCCAATCCACTAACAGCCATAAAAAGTTGCTTTTCTCACCCGGAGCCAGCACCGGGTAATGAACAATGAAATGCTCATTTCCATGACAACAATGCTGTCAAATTAGCTGCAGCCACCGTTCTGGGGGCTCTAAAGAACAAACCCAGTGCAAAGTTCTGGGCTGCAGGGCAGCGTCTCCCGGCTGGCACCAGGGCAGAGGAGGCAAAGCCCAGCCTGGAGCCCTCCCTGGCACAGGTGGAGCTTCCAAAGGAAGAGCCAGGTGGATTGCAGAGGAGTCCCTGTTACAAACAGAGCTGCTCCTGCAGCAGCTGCCCTGGCCCACGCTGGGGCACCGCCACACTCTCACTGATCCCTGCCACAACTCCTGTGCTCCTCCTGGGCAGCCCAGTGCCCAGTGAGCATTCCTCACAGACCTGCACAGCCAAAGCCCAGCGCCAAAGCAGGAATCAACCCCATTTCCTCACCCCTCAGGGACCCAGCTCTGCTGCTTTTCCTTCTCCACTCCCTGCCCAGCCTGGGCACACAGCTGTGACACCTTCCCTCACCTTTCCCATAACCCACCAAGAAAGCTGCATATTTATATATAAACAGAAATTATTTATAGGTGATATATTTTTGAAGCCCACAACCTTAAAACAAGCAAACAAAAACCAGAACAGAGTGAGCAAATACTTTTTTGCCTCATAACTAAAAGTGGGTTCAGTATTTGCAGTTTGCTGACCTGAGGGAACACACCCCTGCTTGTCACCATCCCAGACTACTGCAGAGGAGCAACTTTACTGCTTCCAGAGAATGGGAGCATTCAGAGTTCAGGAACTTCACAGACTTTCAGACTACACAGCCCACACAGGCTATTCATTTTTATAATGGGATCTTCGTCTCAAAATTCAAAGTCCTGTATTTGTAGCTAAGTCCATGCTGAGCTCAGCTTCAAGTCATAAATACCACCTTCTACAAATAGTCAGACAACTGCTTAAATATCACCCAGCACCTTTTAATCTCGGCCTCCTGCTGACTTTTCGAAAATGTTGACCAAGGACAAAACACAAGAAGCATGTATTTTGTGAAGTACCACAGTTCTCCCAATACATCACAAATCATTTATCTCTGCTAGGCCCAGAAGTTTCCACAGAGCATTGCTGCACCATAATTAGAATAGCAGAAATCTGTTGTCTTGATTTAACAAAGTATTCTGTTCCTACTAGAAGTTAAACATAAAAAAAAAAACCCATTGAAGAGCAGAAGTCCAAAATTTACATCGGTTTTATGATCTGCAATACATCCCTTTCTGCTCTTGAAGGGAACAATTGTCCATAGCAGTTCTTTTTTTTTTTGGTAAAAAGTTTTATTAATATTCCAGATGGTCCAAGACTTCTGGCACATTAAGCAGAGAGTCTCATTCCATATCCTGGATTAGTCAACATGTCTGGAGTGGTCTGATGAGCAAACAATACATGTTTGCCATCAGAAACCCATGGCAGAGGGAAAGGGGGAACCTGAGGAACTACAGACCCTTCTTTAAAATTCAGCCCTTCCACACTAATTCCCCAAGCCAGGAGTTTGCTGAACCTGGATGTTAAGTTTAAAAGCACTGACTGAGCCTGGTGAAATGCTAAGTACAGCTGTATTTTCAGTGTTCCAAGGTGGGCACACACTCATTTACATCCCATTCCCCTCCCTGGGCAGGGGTGTGAGAGGAGGGAGGAGGGACTGTACCTTCTCCTGTCGAGCTGCTGACCTGGCCATTGCTAGGCCCACAAGAACCATAAAGTGACCCAGAGCTGTATGGCTCGTAGGGTTTGAGAGCAGTCAATCCATTGGGAGGATCAGCATCATCTGCACTGAGGAGCCCTTGTTTGCTTGGCAGAACAGAGGATGTGGGTTTGGTGCGAGGGTATTCCTGAGGTAGCAGATTTGCATATCTGTTTGCAACGTGAAATCTGCTCATTTCGTATCTCCTGTAATTAGCCAGAGGAGAGTCCAGGTGCTCCACAGCTGCCACAGAGGGTTTCATCCGTTTGGAAGAGCTTTCTCCATAGTCCAGACTTGCATTGCTCCCAGATTTACTGCAGAGATAGTCTCTGCCTCGCTGGCAAGCCCAGCCAGGTTCACTGAGGTGAGATTCCAGAACCCCATTCATGCTGCTGCTGACCAGACCAGACTGAGTCACTGGGGCACCCAGAACTTTGATTTTATAGTCAGATTTCTTTACTCTGTCCAGTACTGGAGAGATCCTGAAGCTGGAGTGCACTTCTTCTTGCTGAGGTTGTCTGTAGTTGTTTGCCTGAGCTCCAAGGTTGCTTTGCTGTTTGTGAAACTTGAGGTTACTCGGGGCTGTGCTGCTCGACTCGCTGGCGGAGAAGAGAGGGGCTTTGTTCTGAGGAGGGGCACACTGCTTGGCTTTCCCTGGCTGCAGTGGCTTTTGCTGTGGATTTGTGGAAGCCTTGTTTTTGTTGGGATGGAGAGGCAGAGGAGGCACGTCCTTGCCCAGCAGGGCCGGGGGGCAGCCTGTGCGCCGCGCCTTGGCCACGGCCTTGCTCCTGTAGCCGTTCTTGTTGACAGTGTCAGGGTTGTACTTGTGCATCAGCCTCTGGTGCATCATGAGGACCTCGGGGTAAAATGTCCTGTAGGTACAGAAGGGGCAGGTGCTGGGGGCCAGCAGGCCTCTGCTTGCAATCACTGAACACTCCTGGGAAGTCTTGCTGGTCAAGTCCAAGGGCTGCTCGTGACAGTCCACGACAGGTCTGCGTCTGTAGTTCTCGGTGCATTCTTGCATATTGTTCACATTTTTCCCACCAATAAAAGCACAGATGTACTGGACATCATCTTCCTCTGAGGCCACAGAAGCCTTTCTCTCTCTTTTAGGCTGGGCTTCCTTGGTTTCCTTCTCAGCCTTTAGTTTCTCCGGGTAAGGAGTGGGCACGTTCTCAGGTACTTGATTCAAACTGCTACAAATAGAACCTTTGTTCAATTCCCTGGAATTGTTCTTTACTTTTAAAAAGACTGTGCTGCCCATTGCATTGCTCAAGGACAGAACTTCCTTTTGCTGCTTGGCAGGTGGGCAGCTCTCAGCATCTTTGGCACCATCAAAAAGCCTCTTCAGATTTTTGGTTTCTGGAGCAGCATCAGCAGCCAGCGACAGCGCCGTCTCCTGACCCCGCAGGGAACCTTTGCTGTCACCCTTCCCATCAGCTGCACTGTCACCATGCCTGTCCTTGTGGTGTCTCTCTAAATGATACCTCAGGGAAGTTTTCTGGGCTGCTGCATACTCACAGAATTCACATTTGTACGGCTTTTCACCTGCAACACAAATTCATCAGTAAATCACTCTGAGATTTGAAGTCCTGATCACAAACACAAGGGAACATTGTAGACTCAAACACTAAAACCGATTTTTTCTCCCCTTCCACACACTCCTAAGTGCCAAACTCATGTAAAACATTTAAACAACAGTATCTTAATGCTTTTACTAACTACAGTGACATCTTCTGGCTGTGCTGGGATGTTTCCACACGCTGGCTGCGGATGGAGATGGGAGCTGACAACGTGCTTGGCAGAGATAAGCGAGGAGTGGAACTCTGGGTCAACCCCAACATCCTTGATCACCCCACAAGTGCCCTATTCCCAACACCAGCAGGGCAGCTCAGCTGCAAACAGAGCTGCCCCCCAAGAACACACAGGCAGCAGCAGGGAGGGTTTGTCTGCCTGTGCAAAACACGGAGCTGAGTTGAAAAAGAGACTCAGCTTTTCCCCAGGTAGCAGCAGCTGGCAGACAACCAACTTCACACCTGAGAAATTGGCTGCTTTTTAAATTAAAACCAAACCCTAAACTTTTGCTATACCACTAAATGTAGGAAAAATAAAAACTTTAAAATATATGCTTTTAACAATATTTAATGCAATTAGCATTATTTAAAACCATTTATAATTATGTAAAAATCAAATAAATTTTAATTGCAATTATTTAATTTTGTTTAGAATTAGAGAAATCTGTGTTCTTATCATCAGCAATTTTGAAGGCAGTTTCTGTATTTCAAAAGCAAAATCAAACATTCTATCCAAGTGGATTCAGCAGATTTCCCTCCCCCTCAAAGGTCTGGCCCCCATTTACCTGTATGAGTTCTGAGATGAATATTGAGGTAATAATTGGAGCGAAAATACTTTCCACAGTAGCTGCATTCTCTGGAGGTCCCAAGGGTTTTAACTTTTGTTCTTTCCAAACTGTCTTCATTTTTATCTTTGGGAGAAAATACAGGCATATTATGAAGAGCAAATGCAAATTTGCAGTCTTGTTAAAACCAGTAATTTTTTAATGATAAACATAACACTCTGAACTGCAGTCAAATTCTACACTCTGCAAGTAACTCTTGCTGTGTTTTGCTGCACTCTGAGTAACAAGAGAACAAGAGTTAAAGAGATTTCTGTCCACAACACTGTGGTTTGTGACAGTGACCAAGGAGCCCACAGAACAAACAAGATGCAAAACAAGATTCAAAGAAGAAGAAAAGGTCTTTTTATTGACCTACAGAACCTTGATGGAGAATGGCCCATCTCAAATACTCACACAGGTTATAACCGTATTATTTTGTTAAAGGAGATGTTTGAATTGGTGCAAGTGGGATGATTCAGACTAAAAACCTGCTCTGTGCACGACAGTCAAACAGAGTGATGGGGAGGGAAGACAAATATGCCTTTTGTTTTAAATTAATTCTAATAATGGTAATGATTATGTGCTAATCAATGGAATATCTGTAGAGACACTCCTTAGATTTGATGAGGAGTATTTCCTACAAGCTCCTTAGATTTGATGAGGAGTATTTCACTGTATTACTAAGGAGTGAGGAAGTGGCAGGGTGTCCCAGGGGTGCCCCGGGTATTCCAGGAACAAATCCAGGGATGCCCAAGCAGTTGCACTGCAGTGCAGAGGCAGGAGGTGCCACAGGAGGGCGGCAGGGACAGCGGAATGGCAGAGAATTTACCAAACACCACCAGCAGCAGGCACAGCCACTGCGCTGCAGCTCCCATTGAAACCCAGCTGACTGCAAACCCTGGGAGGAAGGAGACCTTCGGTGTGACTAAGAAGTCGGATCTATAATAGACTTGAAAGAGTTCTTTGAGGTTCCTGCCTGCTGGAAAGCGTCTCTCCTGGAAGTGCTGCACGGCTCAGCCTGTGAGTTAAACAAACAGCTGTGTCTCCAGAGGTGTGACTCAGCAGCTCACACCAAAATCTGCTCTGCTTTAGGATAAGGCGCTGAGAAACAAACTAAGCAACTTCACATGAGGTAATCGCTTCATTCCTTTGTTCCTGCAGGCAAAATAAAGGGCTGCACATTACCAGAAATGGCCAAGTCAGGCCTGTGTGGGTGCCAGGACATTCTGTACGCCGTGGCTTGCCCTGGGATTATGCAAGTGTCTGTTCCTTACAGCCGGCTGGGAGCATGTCACACACAGAACTGCAGATCAGCTGCAGACTTCTGCCAGGCCTTTTGTCCCTGACATGCAATCTTTTTCAATTAAGGAATCATTCAGTATCACTTGCTTTTCTAAGACACTGACACGCAGAATTAATCCTGGGTAATGTACAGATGGAGTCCATCCACGCTGTCAGCAATCCTCCCAGGCAGAGGAGTTAAATATACACCTCTCTTACATACAGGTCCACATATTAACAGCCTGTGGCCTTACACAAATGAGTCAAACATGCTGGTTCTGACATCTAGGCTTTCTAATTACTGTTCAGAACAAACACTGAACTTGCAGTTAGAAAAAAGTTTTAAATTATTCTTTACTTCTCAGAACCTCAGAAGTTTGAGCACTGAACATTTTTTGCCTTTAGAAGATAAAGTGGGGAGGAAAGTGAAACTGCAATTATTTCTCATAAAATACTCTTTGTAAAACACATGTGCTGGGTGAGAAGGGATATGGAACACCCCAAAGCATCCAGTGAAGTTAGAGATAAGGGGTGAGCAAACAGTGACTTTTTCCAATTGTTAAACGATTTCAATGCTATGAAATCGACTTCAATGACTACAGTAACTGCAAGAAGCCCCAACACAACTTCAAAGACCTCAAAATGGCAGCATCCAAACCTTCCTTACACTCTCATTTTCCTGTTCCCTTTCCCCTACCATAACATTCCCTGTCTAGTTTTTGAACATTTCCTATCACGTTCTGCAGAGATAACGGAAAAGCACGACGCATTCTTTGGCTCTAAGGAGTTCCTAAACAACTCTCAGCAACAGCCACTTCAAACTGAAGTGCTCCCTGTGCTACTCACCTAAATTAATTGTTTCTGGAAGCCCATCTTCAGAGCCGTCCTCAGATCCCCCCTCCATCCTCTCTGCCGCCCCGTTCTCCTCCAGGTTCCCAATGATGTCGGCACAGCAGGTCCTGGCAGCAGTGGAACTCTCCCCATCGCCCCGCCGGTCCCTCTTGTGCACTCTGGAGTGAAGGACCAGCTGGTGGTATGTCCTGAAGGCTTTCCCACACTCAGAGCAGTGGGTTGGCTTCTCTTTGTTCTGGGATGATTTCGAATCCATCTCCATAGAAGGCACTTCACCAGAGGGATGTTTCAGTTTGTCCTGGGTTAGGTTACCATTCCCTGTGAAACTGCTGTTTTTATTTACCTTTGACTTCCCTGTAGTTTCAGCCTGGCTACCTTTATTTGCATTCCAAATTTCACAGAGTTCTTCTTTATCTGAAGATGACTCATCGTTGTCTGTACTTCCTTCTTGCCCTGGCTCTTTAATCTGCCCATGACCAACTGCAATTTTACCTTTGGTAGCCAGCTGCCATGCTTGATATGTGGTGAAAGGATCCAGCTCAGCGATCCACTTCGCAAGCTTCTGCAGTTTGTCCTTTTCTGGAACTGAATTTGGTCTTAAATTCAAGAATTGGAAAAATTCCTGGTTTTGAGACGTTTCTTCTGCATTGACTTCAGCAGTCACTTGGGGGCTTTCACCGTTGGGAACTGATTCTTTGGTATGCACTTTGCTGTGCTCAATTAGAGTCTCTTTATTGTGAAATAGGAAACCACAAACCATACAAATTTTGTAAGGTGACGTTACGTTTTCAGTTACGTGCTCCTGCACCACCTCATTTATTGTTATGGGGCCTTCAGAACCTTGCTGATGCTTGTTTCTAGAACCAGGTTTTCCAGTGTGCGTTCTCATATGATTTTTGAGGAACCAGGGCTCTTTAAATCTTCGCCCACAAACATTACACCAATAGGTGAAAGAATCTTTATGCTTTTTCATGTGCGCCTCAATGTCGAAAGCTTTATCAAACGTCTGCCCACAGACTTTGCAGCTCAGCTCCTCGCTGTCCTGCTCGTTGCTGGGTGAAGGTGAGCTGGTTCTCACCTGACACTTGTCCAGAGGGCTGAGATACTCAGCCTCCACCCTGAGCACGGCGGGCTCGCACAGCGTGGGCCTGTGCTCGGTCAGCACGTGCTTGCCCAGCTCCTCGGGGTGCTTGAAGGTCTCATCGCAGAACATGCAGTCCAGGGGCGTGCAGCCCTCGGCCTGCAGCAGGAACTTCTCCTGCAGGCTCTTGTAGGAGATGGTGCTGCTTCCTTTGATGGTCATGGAGGCGTCGCTGGTCTCCATCTGGGCTCCCACGGCGCTGGCTATTCCCTCGGGTCCGTCCATGTAGGCCAGGAGAGGCTGCGTGGGCATCTTTCCTTTCCTCCCTTCTGCTCCTTCACATCTCCTAATGGCAGCCTGCACTTCTCTGGGGGGGCTCCCTGATCACAGTAAGGACACTTGTAGAGTTCTCCAACATGTGCTCCAAAGTCTGCTCAGCTGGAAAACCTCTGCCAGGAAAATGATTTTTAGGTTTTTTTTCTTTCCACCAGCAGAAATTGTTTCTTCTTCAGCTTTATGTGCTTTCACACATCCCAGCAAAAGAATCCAAAGATTCGCTCAGTGACGGGATGAGGTTTCTTTTGGATTGTTTCTTCAGATTTTTCAAGTCTACAGATACAGTCAGTTGCACTTAGGTTTGTTGCACAAACTTTTCAAATAGTTGCATTGGGTAAAATACACTCAAGGCCAAGTTCAGTGCCACAAAGAAACTCCAGCACCTGGGAAAGAGAGAAAATAATTAGTCAGACCTTTCAAAAGAGAAGTACTGTCTCCCAAATAATGAAAATATGAGGGCTGAGAAGCATCCAGTGCTTTAGAATAAAGTGTATTTTTAAGAGCCAACTTTTCTACCTGCCAAGTTGAAATAGTTTGGTCTTGAACATCCCTCTGTTTACAACTGTTATTTCTTTGCAAAACTTGGTCTGTCCTTTCTAAACCTGCACTTACCCAGTTATACAAAGCTGCTGAAACCATATTTCAGTGCTCTCCTGAACTCATAACAATGCAGCAGCCCAAGTAACCTTTCCTTGAACCTGTAAAACCACAGCAGAACTTCACTTGTTTGTCCTCTAAAGGCTGTTAAGCAAAAGGCTTTTTTTCTTTTTTTTTTTTTTTTTTTTTTTTTAAGACCAGATAGCTTGGCATCAGCTTTTATAGTCCTGGTACACAGGGAGCGTCAGCAAAATCTTTGTATGAAGAACCATTCACCAGTCCCACCACTCAAAGCTTTCCCTATCAGCCACATTTACAATGCCTGTGACAATTCTGGGCTGGTACAGTAAGAACATCTCAACATTTTGTATGAACTAATAATAATGTTTCTTGAACAGTACTTAAATCTAGTACTTAACTCATCCAAGAGGCCAATTATTACATTATGAAAACAAAATTCTTCTACTTCTAAAGTGTCACAAAACAAAAAATTATTTATTGATTATACTCACAAAGGAAGGTTTAGGATTCTGCAAGATTAAATAGGGTTATAATACAGTTAATCACAATTCCAATTTAATCTTTAAGTCAGAGTTGTAACGCCTGGTAGCAGCAACTCATGGGCCACAACTTTGGGCTGACAAATTACAGTTTTGTGGCGTTCAGGACTCCAGCTGATGAAATTTCTGGGTAAAGGAAAAGTCTAGCAAACTAATACAAGACTAATATAAATGGCAGAAGAATCGTTCTGAGACATTTCCAAATAAAGTAATAACTAATGAAAAGAATTCATTCAAAATCTGACTCAAACTTTGGCAAATTATTTCCTAAGACCCAGCTGGCCAGTGACCACATGACTTGAACTAATATACCCCAAAATACATTATGCTCTCTAACTCTTAGAGCAGAAAACAGCATGGACACAGCTGGGGTTTAAAATTCACCTCAATTTCCACCTCTGCCTTGCTTTCATATGGAAAAAAGGAAGCATTTTGTTTTATTTGACCCAAAGAAGGGACAATAATTCAACCACAGCCCTGCAATAGTTCAGGCTGCCAGCTTTCCACAATAAAGATGATTATCAGTTTATTCTCAGCTATTTCTGATCAGAGCTGGTTGGACTGAAAAAGCCGTCTTGAGCCATTAAATCTCAAAACATTTCAGCAGAAATCAGCCCAGGCAAGAGAAGCAGCTGGGGAAGGAAACCTCAGCACACACTGGCAGGAGTCATGGATCCAACATCTCCAACACTTCATCCACTTCCTGCAGCCCTGCCCTGAGAACACTCCTTGCTTTTAATGTGAAAAGTCAGCACCTCCTTTCCCATCAGGCAGACCACAAGATCCTGGGGCCTAATGAACATGGGTAAAAATAGAAAATAAAACACCACCACACCAGAATGCCAGTAACAGGAGAAAATTATTGTTGCCAGCTGCTTGTTTTTCATTTTTTTCTGTTTCTCCAAAGTTTAAAGTCTCTTCGCTGCCCAGCCCTCTAACCCAGGTTGACACAATCAGCACAATTAATATCAAGAATTGTAGAGGGTTTTTAAATCCCAAGTTGTTTCTGGCCTGGGCCAAAGGCTTACCCCAAATTAGACACAAATGCAGGACCTTGCAGGGTAAGGTGGAGTGTAAGAGGGACCAGATCACTGCTGATGGCGACAGAACCTGCATTTTCTGCAGCCAAAGTCTCTTCTCTAACTACGCCCTTTACCCCCATTTTCAGTTTCATCACTGCCATGATTAACACTTCCTCTCTGCAGAATGAATCAAAAATCTCCTGGAACAGGCAGGTTCCCTTCAGTGTGGGGTGACACTTCTGCTTCTCCTGCAGCCTTTGCCTTCCTCCCCTCCCACTCAGCCCAGACCTTCCCTCGCTCCCTATAGGCAGGTGAAGGAGCCAGAACCAAAGTTTGAAGCTCAAGTATTCAAAAAACTTTTTCCCTTTTGTAAAACATCAGGAGAACACATATCAAAGGCTGCTGGTTAGCATGTTTTATACTTCATGTTCCAACTTGCCTTTTTGTTCTATTTCTACTGGAGTTTTAAAAGGTATTTTTTACCCAACATGCTACAGCAAAGCTCAGTGAGCATCTGCCTGAAAATAACTTAAGTTTCAAATTTCAAAAAAACAATCCAGGCAAGATTTAAAAAGTGGAACAAACTTAAGAGTGGAGTGCTTTTGCTTTCAGAGCCATAGGGAAGTGCCCTGCAGGAAGAAGTGTAGAAATCCTGCTGGAGAGAGGCCAGAGGCATTTGTGGGGCACGAAGGCAGATCCAAAGGGCAGTGCCTGCAGTCAGTCCCACAAGCTGAACTGCTGCCTCTCAGCAGCCACTACTTCCTTGCTCGTGTCTACAAACAGAAAAAGCCAATTAAGGTTTGTTACACTCCCACTTTGTGGCACTACAGCAAACACACAATAGAACAACAAGAATGAAGTCACTGGAGAAAGGAAACAGATGAGAAATAGCAAAATGCACCCTTAGTGCCCTGTTCTTTGTGGCATTCTGGGCTGAGGCGGGGGACAAGAGAGCACCTTCTAACATGGGGCAAACCCAGGCCAGGATAAAACCAACACCGACAGCCACAGCTCCAGGATTTTTTAGAACTTAAGCAACAGGCAAAGATCACATCTAGGGAATGGCCCAGGTTGGTCACGGATGGGTGAAAAATCCACCTCAATCAATCAATTAATAACATCTTCTCTGATAAATCTTCTTTGGAAACAGGGCTGCTTTAATCCCATCTCAGCTGTTGGCACACAAAACCTGTCCTCACAACCACACAGAGTGTACAACCAACACCTGAGTCACGAGAGGAGCTCCACAGGAGCTTGGAGCCAATTCTGGTGGCTATCAATGGCTTTGAAGCCCTCTGGAGACTTCACCAGGGCACTCTGCAGCTGTGCTGGCTGCTCAGTGCTCTCACTGCTTTTCACAGAGGCTCCGAACAGTCCCAAGAACCAGGCACAGCTCATCCTCTAGGCAGCACTGCAAACAGAGCAAGACATTCCTGTTTCAGGAATCTGAAATGCCTCTCTGCAGCTCGTGGATACACAGGAGAGAGCAGCTACAGGCTGGGAAAAACTGCAGGTGGCATTTCTGAAGGGAAGCACAGATACAACTAGATAAGAATGTATTTAAACTGAGAAGAAGAAAGAACACAAGCACTGGAGTCAGGAGGCGAGTTAGAAAGCTCTAGTCTTATTCTGTATCTGGTGATTACACACTTCACTCTGATTAGATCCATGCCTTTTACAAGCAGGCAGGATTTTATGCTCTTGCTGTTCAGACAAGCCAACACATGCCAGAACTACAACCCAAATATCCCCACCAGGATTTTATCCATTAGTAATAAACCTTTCTTCCTACTGAAGATAATATGCCTTGGATTTGAGGACCAAAAACGCTGATTAATTACATTCCTGTTATTCAAAGCCCTGGAGGCAGCAGGAAAACTGTCCAGAGTTGCCTCAATTCTGGTGCTTCCTTGGAAAAGTGGACAACCTGCAACACTGTGACTGTGGCTGGAGGTCTGTGCAGGAGCTCAGCAAATAAAACACAGTACCTGCACTTCTCGTGCCTTCTTTCACTTTCAGAAGACAAAAGGACACACCAGTATCAGAGATACTGAGTAAAGGAACAGAACAAAACAGGAAATCCTTCCTTCCAACAGCTGAAAAGCGATAAACTTGCTACAGATGAACTCAAGGCTGAAAATAAAAAAATGACTTATCCCCCTCCCAGAGCAAGGCAAGAAGCTGCACTTGTGAGCTCCCTGCCCATCTGCAAACACCGCCTGTCCCTCCTGGCCAGCCCAGGGCCCACAGGCTCCCCAGGCTGCTGTGAGGGCAGTGCAGGGCAGGAGGAGCCTGCACAGCTCCCCTGCACCATTCCTGGGTCACCAATCCACCCCAGGTCCAGGGTGCCACCGACTGCCCTCCGTGCAACCAGAACTGGAGTTCAGCCGAGAAGAAAGAATGAAACCACTGGAGAAGTTTGAGCCTGAGCATTTAGCACACTCCAGCTCACAAGTGAGTCATCCCTGGCTGAGTGTTTCAGCAGGTTCACAGCGATACCCATTGTATTTATAAACACCACAAAACACCCATAAAGATTCCAGCGGACAGATGAGAACATCTTGTTTTCATTGCACTTGCCACACAACCTAAGAACCACACCAAAACCCTGCTGCATATAAATGGATTATTAAAACAGAGAAAAGTTTCATTAAGTGCCTGTAGAGAAATTTAATTTATTTTTATTAAATTACACAACCCAAGACAAAATATTACATAGTCTTGAAGATTTCTTTGGGAAATGACCTATCAGGAGTAATTTTATTGCATTTCTACTTCCTGCATTTCAAAATTTCCATGAATATGTAACAAGCACTCTAGACACACCTTTCAGATAATAGCACAGTCTAACCATTGAATTTCCCATTTGAAACACATTACAGAGGCACTGGGAATAAAAGTTGCATGGCAAGTCTCAGGATAAACAACTATTCTTTGCTAATTCAGTGCTGCAAAAGTATTGTTAAACTGTTAAAAGCGAGCTGGAACAATTACAGAAGTTAAAGTAGTTGCTGCAACACTTTCTGAAAAAGAGAAGTGAGAAAACTTGAAGAGTTAAAGCCAAATCCAGGACACTGAAGTTACTTTTCTTCTCTGGCAGATAAAAACTCAGACACAACTACCTCAACAAACCCCGATTCTCAAACTCAAGGCCAGCAGCAAAATTATCACTGCTTAGCTGACCAGCTTCTTCCAGCTGCTGCAAATCAACCACCTTAATTTTTACTGGGTCTATTGAACTTGAGAAACTTACATGCAACTCTCATTTCCACCTAAAAAAAAAACCTACAGTTTTCCTCATGTTTCAAGAAGTTTCAGGATATTAAGAGTCATTTTACATGAACTGTTCTTTCCTCTTGGTGTTTATGCCCCAGAACAGATTGCTGGTAAATAGATTTTACACTGCTGATTGCTTATTGGAAATTACAAATTTAACACCTTTTTTTATTCCAATTTCAAAGATTTACTGTAGTTGTTCAAGTCCTACCTAAGGACCACAGATACAACAAACCAGTTAATATCACTTTTAACAACACCTCACTAGGACCACAAATAAAAACTACTTTATGTATGTGATCTGTTTTATCTGGGCACAGGTGTGTTCAGGGTAACACTGATCACAGGCACAGCAGCTCACGCATAAATAAAAACACCTTCAAATCCTCAACTAAAACCTGAGCTGAGGCTGAACTTCAACTTATTTTATATGTTTTTTAATATACATATACATCATGGCATAAAGCTAAGGCAGCTGCACCACACCTACAAAGTTAAGCACAAACAGCACCCTCAAATAGTTCCTAACAACATTTATGAGCTCCAGATTTTGGGATGTCCCTCCAGTGTCCTGGCTGAGTGTGGGTTCTGAGGAGCCACCAGTGGCTCTGTTGCTGGTGTCCCCTGGCACCCCTGAGCTCCCACACTTGGTCAGAAAGCAAAGCCAAGTGTCACTGTGAGCTCCTCACTCACCAAGTGTCCCAAAGGGTGAGTCAGGCTCCCAAAGTCCACGGTGCCACCTGGGGTTGGTCTCTGCAGGTAGCAGGGGTTCACGGCAGCCCCAGAAGTTCCTCCGTGCGCTTCAGCAGAAGTGTGTGTCACACTGGGGCAGGAGGGGCTTTCCTCCTCAGGCACAAACACCTCTGCTACCCCATCTGACACTGGGACAGTCCCTGATTTTAGGGAAGATGATGCAGTTTTTGCTCCACAGGCCATGACCTTATTTCTAACAGAATACAATTGCCCACTGCCCATTGCCCACAACTCCAGTGACAACACTGGGAAGTTATTTAAGTCAGCCCAGATAAAACCTGACTTGGCAGAGCAGCACAGAAGCCGAGAATTATTCCTCATTACTGGGCATTCTGCTGCTTTCTAGGGAGGGCAAGAGCTACTCCCATCTTTAACAGCAGCTCATTTCACAAACTTCCCAGAGTATTCTGTGGTAGCAGAGGAGCACGTGAGTGATCCCAGCGCTGCTTCTCGTCACACCGAGCCTTTTATACCAACTGTGCAAGCACAAAACTGTTTTTTATACTTTGTTAACAGTTCAGCCTGATAAAGAACTAACACGAGCACTTGTAAAGGAAATGGAGATTCAGGGGGAGGAAGGGGAGGAAGAGAGTTGTTTGTTTCAGTTGCAGGAAAGATCAAAACGAAGATGTTCAGGTTGAAAAGAGAACATAAAAGATGACCCTAAACTGGAATTTCCACTCCCTCCATCTGCAAATTTAAGTCCCCCTCCTTAGTCTTCATCCTTCAGGCCTGATGATTTCAAAGTTATCCTAAACTTAAACTCTTTCATGGCTTATCCTTTTTATCCCCTCTAAGAGAGACGCTCAGTTATAGTTCCTTCTAACACCACCACACATTTCCAACACAATGATCCTAAAACAATTCACAAAAACACAACCAGAGTGAGACACACACAGAACTGGAGACTGTTATTATCCAAGCATTTCTGCACACGCACTTCAGAAAGGTTTTGAGTTGAAAGCCCTTTTGCAGTCAGATAAAACAGACACACATGCGACTCATTCTCCCCCTGAAGCCTCGCAAACAGGATTTTTATCACCAGTGGAAAATAACTCATAGTTAATAATGAACAATATTAGGAAAACTCCCTCCCCCCATCTCAGACATCTATACTAATAAAAACAAAGGATATCCTCTTTCTCTAAAAAACCTTTTCCTGGAGTCCCTTTTTCTTGAAGGCTGTATGTGTAGCAGGGCTCTGGCAGAGGATGGATGAGCTGAGTGTGTCTCCTCAGAGCTGAATGCCTCTTCTATCAAAGGATGGAATTACCCCTTTTAGAGCAGGCAACGTATATGCTTGCAGCATTCTGCACATGTTTTTCCTCCACTGAGCAAGATCAAATATAAAAGAGACTAATTCTTGGCATTAAAGGAGGAAGCACTACAAGTAAGTATTGACTTTTAAAGTTCAGAAGGACTGCTCAAACTGCCAGATTTTCTTCCTTTTTCCCTCTGATTAGGAGAGAATTTCTCAGGAGCCACAAAACCAAAGTGTACTTCAGACAACAGAAGTGACCAATACCTGTTGTAGAAGAGCTGAAAGATACAAGAATAATCCTATTTAAAATAAGTCTGGGACACATTTCACCACTGCTGCAGGATGATGCAACTTCATTAAATCAAGAAGTTACACGCACTTAAACTGGCAATGACCCCTTACCTTACAAAACAGTTTATTGTTCTCTCCACAGCAGGTAAAGGCTCTCTGTGGAATGAGTGATACATTTTTATTGTTGAGTCAGTCTCACCTTACACACACTGCCTTGTATGTTTAGTCTTGGTTTTCATTTAAAAGAAGGTACTTTCAGAGACCTTAAAAGCAAATTTGACTTTTTACTTCTTGGCAGAGGGGTGTAAGGTCTCTCCAACAGCCACAAGTACAAAGAAGTGGTAAATTCAGCTAACCAAATTAGACATAATTCCTTATTACTCAAGAGCCAGGAGTTCCTCTGTAGCAATCACAGGCAAGTAGCATCCCTTTGGGCAGCATAGGTGAAATAACAGGAAAAGAGATTATTTTACTACTCTCCTGAATTTGAGAGAAGTGGTCACTCCCAAGGAGTCCCTTTGTTAATGCCATTAATGTGCTCTAACCTGGCCTCAAGTCTGAACCCAGCTCTCACCCAGCACAGCTCACTGGTGCCCCTTGGAAGGAACAGAGCAGCATCTGATCCCTGTCCTCTGCAGGGCACTTGGAAGTTGTCACTCTCAAACACAACCACAATTAGGTGCTTGCAAAAGGCAATCTTGAAAGATGGAGGAAGGTACAGAGTCCAGGAAAAGACATTTAATTGTGGTTCAGTCACCCCTGGAACAACATCTGAAGGTACTAAAATAGAAAAGTGATAGAAACAAACACTTCCAAAAGCTGCCTGCCTTCTCCCATGCAGGTGGGAGATCTCCCAGGGACTGATGGAGACTTTTTAACCACCCAGCCTTACATTCCCCCTCACCAGGGGGCTGCAGGGATGGGTGATGCACCCAACAGCCTGGGCTGCACAGGGCCAAGCTGGCTGTAAAGCATCTGCAGGAATCTGAGCTTTCTAACAGGCAATTTCAGACCCCAATCTTACCAGCATAAGAACAAAAAAACAAGTTAGAAACAAACAGGGACGGTGAACAGAAAGTGGGGCTCCTCTGGGCCACCTTCACATCCATTTTCCTTACGCTGCACCAAACATCAGTGCTTGGTGTAAATCTGAGCAAATCCGATTTGCTTTTCCTGAGTAGCAAAGGAGAGAGGCTGAGAGAGCCCCCAGGACTGCACCCAGCCAGTTCCCTGCTATCGCAACAAAGCGCAGGCACCACACAAAGGCCTCAGTTTCCCTGATGCAGCTCAATCAGAGCACACTGCACTCCCTTTATTACAGTGAGAAATGCAAGTGTACCTATTGCGCATAAACAAACTCAGACTTTGATACTTTTAGTTACATAAAATCTGCAGCTCATAGAAAAGCACCATCCAGTCAATTATTCACTTCTGCTTGGATGGTTTTCTGCTCCAGTCTTGAAGTCACCCTGATCTACATAGATCTCCCTGCATATTCTACCCACATTTCCTCTTGTGCTTTCTTTTGAAATCCTCGAGGCAGCCTGATAAGCAATTCCATCTCATTGTGTTTCCAAACACGTTTGTCACCTATATTTTTAATTTCAAACTCATTTTTCCCAGCATGTAGACTGCTCTACTTTGAAACTGCAAAGTCTGCTCTTATCACACCGCTTAAAAAAAAAAAAAAAAAGGAGGAAGAATCAAGAGTTCTAGATTTATGATAAGCTATAAACTATGCTCTGACCAAAGTCATATGATTATAACAGTAGAAGTTTTTATGTATTTTTCTCATTGACATACACCCACGTTTGGCACAAACAAGCTTCATCAGCAACAAAAGGAGATTATTTGGCAATTTCGCTGAAGGAAAAAAAAAAAGTTGATTTCTAAAAGCAAATTATTTAGAGAAAGCAACTTTCTGTTTGGAAGCACATAAAAACCTAGGTAAATTTAGACTGAAAAAGGCTTTTTTAATCCTAAAACACAACATGTGTTGAGAATCTTACATAGCTTGGTCATATCCTTTTCCTTACTTTTGTATTCAGTTGCAAATCTCTTGTGGAATGAGTCACATCTCTCAAAGCACGCATAGAGTAGTCAGCAGAATCCCCTCAGCACATTCATGCACCAGGAAGAAAAAGCTTTTTTTTTTTTTCCTAAAGTCACCTTAGAAAGGCAGGGGGTGATGAGAAATGCCCCAAGTCGGTTAAAAGTTAAAAGCAATCTGGGAATCATGGCGATATGAGATGTGGGAAGGCTCTGAGGGGGCTGGCAATGCAGAGTGTCCCCAGCGAGAGCTGAGCTGGCACATGGCAGCCCCGCTGCAACCCCAAGGCTCGTCCTGCTATATTTAAAGACAATACCTCAACAGTGAAGTATTACAACATTTAAAGTGAGATAAATAAGCATAAGACACGGGCAAATATCCTGGGTTATTTAATCATCCCGAAAGCAGCGTGGAAGTGTGAGGCTGAGTTCAAAGGTCAAACTCTTCTTTCAGCTTCTTGCAAAGAAAAGAAAGCTCAGCCCATTTTACCTTGGGGAAAGGGGGGCTGCTCTTTCCATATGCCAGCATTTCATAACACAGGAAAGAGGGAGTGTATTTACATATACACTGGATGGAATCTTTGCCTAGGACAATGCATTCCAAATCAAGATTCAGGTTAGAAAGAGCTGGGACAACAAAAAGTCCCAAAGAACAAAGGGAAGTTAAAATTTACTTAACGTTTCCCCAGAGCTCCTTAATTGCAAACTCTCAGATTTTTTTTGTAACTAAAAGTTTACTGTAATCACAGGATTGAAAGTCTAAGTGAAAGGCACAGTTCCCTTTTAAAATAATTTCCCCCTGATTACAGTAATAACTTTGCACTTTGTATAAAACATGGTATTAATCTATCAGCATAGTTCTAAATGAAAATATAGTGGTAAGAGGAGGTATTTCTGAAGGTTAGAATAAGTGCTCAAAAATGAATTTTTGGAGTGTGATCTAATGAAAGGGGAAACCAGAATCAAGTAGCCTTTTGTGTAAGACAGTCTGATAAAAAGGTGCTGAAGTTTATTATCTTCCTCTCTTTTCCAGCCCCTACCCTAAATCACGCTCTCCCCACCCCTCCACCAAAACAAAGCAAAACCAAAAAACATTATTCACTTAAAGAGGAAAAGAAAGAAATCCTCTAATGCAAAGCCTGGAAGCCATTCTCTAAAGACTACTTAATATGAAACTTTGTGTACAAGACACCAATATAGCCTCCTTACCACACTCAAAACCAGAAAACATCCACTTATTTAAAGAAATGCTTTTTCTATTTTGATCAACAAGGACGTCGGTATTCATTTTAATTTTAAATTCGGCCCCAACAGTGCCGTATGAATGTTTTAAACTCATCTATGATATGCACTGTTTGAGAATGTTTAAACAAAGGAAGTAGGAAAAGCCTTAAAATACACAGCAAAACTTAATGGCTTCAATTTTTAAATATAGCCTGATTGCAGCATGGCAAAATTATTCTCTTATGCTCACAGTCAGCCTTCAGAAAGAATAAGTGCAGTCAGTGGAGTAATTTGTCCCACTGGAAATTCTGTATAAAACATCTACCTAAAATAAACAAGGCTTCGCAGCAAGAATCGTCAGTTGCCATTAAGGACACACCTTAAAGTTCTTACCACACAGTAACTAAACAAGTACAAACTAGTGGGGACTGTTTGCTACTTTTGTCTTAAAAGTTAATGAGATCAATTCACTGCTCAGTATCAGATCCTCAGATCATTTTCTGCAAAATGCAGCAGACAAACAACCCCCAAAACACGAACATCCAGGCTTTGAGCGGCTGATGTGTTATCAGCAAGCCTGAGCTTCTCGCAAAGGGAATAGAAATATTCACATTTAAACCTGACACCACGGAACAGTAAAAGGTAAAACGCTGAAGTGCTCAGAATCTGGAGCTCTGGTACTGGAAGGCAGCTGTTGTTCCCCTGCCTTTTCTTTTGTTGTGCTTAATCTCATGTCAAGTCATTCAACCAACTCCAAAGCGATGAAGACATAATTGAACAACCTTAACTAAAAACTGATCTACTGTTCCTCAACTGCCATATATGCTGTTTAAAGATTAAAAAAGGCTAACTTATGAAAAACAATCCACAGAATTTAAATCAGCAACTCTGCTGCATGCAGAAGAGTTGCTTGGCTGAGGGCCAAGCCAATCAATAATCACTGTAATAGCCGTGGTTCTAAAGTTATTTGTTTTTCATATTCACCGCCCTGAAAAACTTAAAAGGCAAAACTCAGATGCTGATTTCAGGAAAGAGCCTATAGAAATCGAAAATCCAAGTATTATGCTCAGCATGACGAGATTGCTCACTAAAAAAAACACGTTGCAGAACGATCGGTGATCACAAAGCCACATTCCTGCTACAGATCTTAAAATATTGACTCAGTTACAGAACTAGTAAAGGGGAAGAAAAAAAAAAAACCCTCCTCCACCCTCCTCCTCTTCCCTCCCCCTCTGCCAAAGAATGCAGTTTATCCTACTTATTTGCAACTGTCCTTTTCTATTATCCCAGGAAAGGCTGAAACCTCAGTGTGGACATCCCAAATTAAAGTCTCAGCCGTATTCCCAAACCTCCAGTTAAGAAGAGCTCCTAAGAGCAATAAAACATGGCGTTAAAGCATTTGCAAGCCATTGTCACAGCCCTGTGCTCTGCTACCTTTGCAGCCCCAGCACCAGCCCCCAGCGAGCATGGAAGCGTTGGTCAGCAAGTCAATGCCTGCTATTCAACTTGTAGTTAGGCGTTTTATTTCTGTGTCTTCCAGATCATATCACTCCTGCATTTCACGGCCTAATAAAATGTGAAGAATGATATGCTCCCTTCTCTCCCCCCCTCCCTGCATCTGAAACTGCGTTATTTCCCTCTCCTCTTTTTCACACATTCTTACAAAAACTTCCCTTTTCACATACTTCTATAAGAAAATATTTCACTGCAGTTATACTTCAGTTCCTATTTCTATTTTCGATTTTCACTAGATTCTTCTGCTCCTGCCTCCCCCTCAAACCCACTGGTAGAAACTGATGTAGTTTTAAACCTCTCAAGGTCATTTCAAAAATGAAAAAAAAAAATGTTGCCTTAAAAGAAAAAACCTTTAAACACACAACCCCCCTAAACTAAACCCTTTTCACATTCAAACGCCTTTCATCAGCAGATCAATAACCCAACAGAAAGATTTTTGTTCCCCACCACTTCAAAACTATTACACTTCAATTCAAATACTTACTGGGAGTCACACAGCACATTTTATGGGATGGCTCATTAGAGAACATACAGACCTTACTTTGGGTGCAGGTTTTCTGTGTGGGAGACAAACAAACAAACAAAAAAAGCCTCACACCCCAAAACAGAAAGTCCAGGGGGCATCACGGAACAGGAATGAAATCCAATCTCTGGATATTCTAGAATTTTATTGTCCTCGCCTGGCAACCTCTTTTGTTGCTTAAGAAGTCAGTTGAGCCTTATTTATTTATTTTCTAAACTTCCTATTCCCCTTTAAAAAAAAAAAAAAGAAAAGAAAAAAAAAAAAAAGAAAAGAACCACGATGCTAAAGAAATGATCGGGAAGGCTTTGGTCTTTGAAAGACAAAGGTAAATGAAACAAAACCTGGCAAAACGGATCAATAAACTTTTCATTAACAACCCCCCCCCTCCGCCCCATGAGCCACTTACTACAAATCCTTCTTCCAGGAACATCTTTGACTCACAAAGAAATACTCTCGTGTCGCCGCGCACCCCCGCCCCGGCCGAGCGCGGCCCCCGGGCCCGGCGCGGCGCCTCGGGGGGGCCCCGCGACCCCCCAGGTGCGGGACGGACGGCAGCGCGGCCCGGCCGGGGGCGCCAGGGGAGGGGGCGGCGGCGCGGCGGCGGCGGCAGCGCGGGGCCAGCGCGAACTTTGGGTGGGAGGGCGCTGGGGAAGGGCTCCGGCCGCGCCGCCGCTGCGCCCGCCCCGCGTGGGGAGGGGGCGGCGGGAGGGGCCGCTACCTGCGGGGCCACACACACCTGGACCTTCCTCCGCCCCCCCGGGCCCGCGCCGCCCTTCCTGCCGCCTCCTGCCGTCCCCCGGGACAGCGCGGGGACAAGGGGGGCTCCGAGCCCCGCTTCCAACCGGGCCAAGGCGGGGGGGGGGGGCTGCGCCCCGAACCCTTCAGACATGCCGGCGGCAGCGGCCCCCCCGCGCTCGCTCGCACAACCGGCCCCTCACGGCAGAGGCCGCCCGAGGGACGGGGCTGCGCCCGCCGCAGGTGCCCCCGGGGGGGCGGGGAAGGTGAGGAGGAGGAGGAAGGGGCCCGGAGCCCCCGGCAGGTGCCCCCCAGCCCTGCCTCACCTGAGCCGAGGCGCCGCGGGGCAGCGGCCGCGCCGCGCTCGGGGCACTGTTTGTAAACGGCTCCGCGGCAGCTGTTGCTCGGGCAGCCCCGGGCCACGCCCCTCCCTCCGGACACGCCCACCTCGGGGCGGGGCCTACGCTGGCCACGCGCCCGGCGCGTTTCAATCAACGCTGGCCCCGCCCCCTGGGCCACGCCCGGCGCTGGCCACGCCCCGTCCCCTCAGACAGGACAAGGAGTGATGGACGCGATCCAAAACACAGCCGCGCCCACCCAAACACGAAACACAGAGCCGGTGTCACCCAGGCACAAACGTAATTATAGCCAATATACCTCATCAGCATTGATCCTTGCGTGGGTCACTGGGGACGTGATGAGCACGACCCTTTTTGTCCTATGGCTGCAGCCCCGCGTGCTCAGTGAGGGGCCTGGCACCCATCAGGGCTCCCCGAATACACAGCTTTACTGTGTAAATTGCCCCAAAAGAACCCAGGGTTCATCTATTTTTCATTTTTTTAAACACCCAGCTGCTCTGCTCCAGAGGGATGGACACTATAGAGGAATGCAGTGCGGCAGGCAAAGAATTAAAATGCATTTCCGAGTGTCCCACTTGGCACTGAGGAGGTTTTTAGGAGTTAAATGCAATCTGTAATGCTGTTAGCAAAGTGCTTAATCTCCGCTAGACTCTGAGGTTAGCACCTCCCTCAAGTAAATGGGATAAGGAGGAGGTGAGTTTCCATGCGGTCTCTGCTTTTTCCCCCAAAGACACACCGAGACCTGCTAAAGTCACTTCAGTTCACATCACTACATTTACATCGCACCCGGGGGCTCGTTCCCTTCAATATAAAAATCATCCTGCCTCAATGGAGGACATTTCTAAAATAATTGCAGCTAAAATCATGTGTTTTGGGTGGGGTTTTTTTTAATGTGCTTTTTTTAAAGTTTTTCTCAAAATGTTCCCCCAGTCTAAAATGAGCAACCCTAGCCAGGCTGAAATTCAAGTCACTTATGTGGCAAATAAAGATTATCCAAAACCATTACAGAATGTGTAATATATACAAGGTAATTACTTACCAGGTAATTCTGGAAGGTGAAATATCTTTATTGGCAAATTTGAATGGTGCCTCACGCTGACTTGGAGCAGATTTATCTTCGTGAAGTGGTCAAACCTGATAAGACCAAAATTTTAAAATACAGATAATTAAGTCCTGCCCCTTCAGAAGGTCATTTGGGTTGATAGAGCCTCACTAATTTCCTGAAGTTTAAAAATCTCTGTCCTTCCATGTGAGCCATGAGGAAAAGGGATTTACCTTGTGCTGCTTCACAGATTTCCAAGTGTTGAATCCCGGCCTTTCCACAGCTCTGGATGGAGTTTTGAGCTGACAAAGGAGAGCTTATTGCTCAATCCCTGCTAGTTTAATGTGATTTTTTTTTTTTTTGCAGTGGGATGTATCGGAGCCGGGTGTTTATCCGTGCATGCAAAATATTCCTTTGTCTTGCAAGAGCTCTGCGTTTCTTCGGAACTCGCTGCACACCACCTTGCACTATGTGACCAAACCTGATCCCGCCAACACTCCCAGTCTGGAGCACAGGAGCAGTTTAAGTATTGATTATCTCCCAACGGCAGCGAGGCCAGCAGAACAAAGCAGAATTTTGCTGGAAATGGGTGTGGGAGGGACCAGGTTCTGCCACCCCAAGTGACTCTTAACAGTCTGTTAAAAATGTATTCTTTTTGTTGTGCTCTGATGTTAGCGTTTTGAAAGACCTTGTATTGAAGAGTTGAAAACAAATTCAAGCTCTTAACTCGGTGTTCTTAAGGCCTCCCTGAGTCAAGTGTTGTGGTATTTCATGTTCTCAGGACACACCAAAAGCCATCATTTGCTCCCTTCCTCTTTCATTTTTAAAGATTTTACTTTTCCATGTGAAATTTATTGACCCCCTTGATTACAAGGGCTGCTCCCCCGAGCCAGGGCTCTGGCTAACTGTAAACATGACTTACCAGAGAACACAGGAGCCGCATGGTTTTTATCCACTGAGGTATGGGACCTCTGTGGAAAACGTAAGAAAAATAAAAAGACTGCTTCAGGAAAAAAGGAGAGGCTCAGAATATCTTAAAACTTTTCCTTCTTTTGCTCAAAATGCATCATATAATATCGCATTACAGGAGTGAAATGAAAACATCCAATTTATTTTTACAGATTAGCCACGGTGACCTCTGTGATTTGTGCTCATGGAGCTGGAAATGTTTGATATGAGGCAAGGGCCAACTTGGAAAAATAAATCCTAGATTTTCTTCTCCCTCAGTTTTGTCCTGTGTTGAGGACATTTGCTGCCTTTCTGGAGAGGCTTCCCCAGTCGATATTTTATGTATGAGGCAAAACCTTCTTCACCAAACGCCCTGACAGACCTGTGTTTACTGCTCTGCACTATATGTTACTCCACAGTCTTGCAATATTACACCTAGCCCCAAAGTAGACTTTAGAACCAGGCAGCATGCCCAAAATTGTGATAATCTCCTCCAGAACAACAGAAAGAAATAAAATAGCACTGCTGAAAGCAGAAAAGTTTCATGGCAGTCCCCAACCTCCTAACGTACTTAAATGTCTGAGTCCTTTTAAATTACATTATGTACAATTACATTATGCAAAAATCCAGGCTGGAAGTTTTGTGATCTGGCTCAAGTCCTGCTCTTCTCAGAGCACTCAGAGGGAAACCCTCGCTGTCAGGGAGAATGAAAACAGAGCTGGGCAGGCAGCAGGAAGCCTTCACCTAAATTTAAAATCTTGCTGCGGTGTTTGTCTCAAACAAGTGACCTGAGCAGCAGAACGCTGGGCTGTCCCTGGCAGCAGATCAGGCCAGTTTCATTCTCCTGCACAGGGACTCTCTCATTTTACATTCATATTCAGGCAGCTATTAAACCTGGCCTGTCGTGTGATTAAGGCACAAATGGGGTTTAGAGGAGCTGGGCTCAGTCCCAGCTCTGCCCCAGACATCCTGAGTGATCTTGGGCAAGTCTTCTCCCAGGGCTCCCCAAATTTGGCCTTTTTGGGGGGTTCTTTAAGCCCCTGCTCTAGCAGTCAAGTTATTACATGAAATTCTCTGTTTGCTGGCATGAATAGATAAATAAAGTAAATACAACGTTGTACGCTTTTAAGGAGATAAGTTTGCAACCACAATCAGAGTTTGACCTAATGGCTCCACAAGTCCTTTTTAGAACTGTTTGGGCTGTTGGGCCAGGAGCTGGAATATAAAATTCGACACCCTCCATTTCCGCACAACAACATCTATTTGCAAAATCAGGATCGTGTTCCTCCTTCGCTTACAAAATAAATTGTTTGTGCAACACTTGGACGAGAGAGCGAGGCCAGAACATGGGATCGCTCATGAGAAGCTTTATCGGCGTTTTGCGGCTCGGTTTGCTGTCGCGTTTTTCGCACAAATCGCCTCTTTCGGCACGATGTGAGAGCAGATCCCGCGCCGGGATCGCGCAGTCGGGGCGGCTGCGGCAGCGCGTGTTTACAGGAAACGCCGAGCAGGGGCTGCGCCGGCACGCTCGGCTCAGCTCGGCTGCCCCGGGGCACGGATGGGCCACGAGGGGACAAACCGGCTCCTGCGACATCGCATCAGCACGGGGCGATGAGCGCGGCGGGGCTCGCCTGCCCCGGGAATGCGCCTGGCGCGGGGTTAGGTCTGTGTCCCCAGCCTGATCTCCAGCCTCCCTGGGCAGCTCCAGCTGTGTCCCCTGTGCCCGCACTGAGCCCCAGCTCCCTGGGCAGCTCCAGCTCTGCTCCCTGTGCCCGCACTGAGCCCCAACTCCCTGGGCAGCTCCTACTCTGCTCCCTGTGCCCATGCCGAGCCCCAGCTCCCTGGGCAGCACCAGCTCTGCCCCCTGTGCCCACACTGAGCCCCAACTCCCTGGGCAGCACCAGCTCTGCTCCCTGTGCCCACACTGAGCCCCAGCTCCCTGGGCAGCACCAGCTCTGCCCCCTGTGCCCACACTGAGCCCCAACTCCCTGGGCAGCACCAGCTCTGCTCCCTGTGCCCACACTGAGCCCCAGCTCCCTGGGCAGCTCCTACTCTGCTCCCTGTGCCCACGCCGAGCCCCAACTCCCTGGGCAGCACCAGCTCTGCCCCCTGTGCCCACACTGAGCCCCAGCTCCCTGGGCAGCACCAGCTCTGCCCCCTGTGCCCGCACTGAGCCCCAGCTCCCTGGGCAGCTCCTGCTCTGCTCCCTGTGCCCATGCTGAGCCCCAGCTCCCTGGGCAGCTCCAGCTCTGCTCCCTGTGCCCACGCTGAGCCCCAACTCCCTGGGCAGCTCCTACTCTGCTCCCTGTGCCCACACTGAGCCCCAGCTCCCTGGGCAGCACCAGCTCTGCCCCCTGTGCCCGCACTGAGCCCCAGCTCCCTGGGCAGCTCCTGCTCTGCTCCCTGTGCCCATGCTGAGCCCCAGCTCCCTGGGCAGCTCCAGCTCTGCTCCCTGTGCCCACGCTGAGCCCCAACTCCCTGGGCAGCTCCTACTCTGCTCCCTGTGCCCACACTGAGCCCCAGCTCCCTGGGCAGCACCAGCTCTGTCCCCACACTGAGCCCCAACTCCCTGGGCAGCTCCTACTCTGCTCCCTGTGCCCATGCCGAGCCCCAGCTCCCTGGGCAGCACCAGCTCTGCCCCCTGTGCCCGCACTGAGCCCCAGCTCCCTGGGCAGCACCAGCTCTGCCCCCTGTGCCCGCACTGAGCCCCAGCTCCCTGGGCAGCTCCTGCTCTGCTCCCTGTGCCCACACTGAGCCCCAGCTCCCTGGGCAGCTCCTGCTCTGCTCCCTGTGCCCATGCCGAGCCCCAGCTCCCTGGGCAGCTCCAGCTCTGCTCCCTGTGCCCATGCTGAGCCCCAACTCCCTGGGCAGCTCCAGCTCTGCTCCCTATGCCCACGCTGAGCCCCAACTCCCTGGGCAGCTCCTACTCTGCTCCCTGTGCCCACACTGAGCCCCAGCTCCCTGGGCAGCACCAGCTCTGTCCCCACACTGAGCCCCAACTCCCTGGGCAGCTCCAGCTGTGTCCCCTGTGCCCGCACTGAGCCCCAACTCCCTGGGCAGCTCCAGCTCTGCTCCCTGTGCCCGCACTGAGCCCCAACTCCCTGGGCAGCTCCAGCTCTGCTCCCTGTGCCCACACTGAGCCCCAGCTCCCTGGGCAGCTCCTGCTCTGCTCCCTGTGCCCACACTGAGCCCCAGCTCCCTGGGCAGCTCCTGCTCTGCTCCCTGTGCCCACACTGAGCCCCAGCTCCCTGGGCAGCTCCTGCTCTGCTCCCTGTGCCCATGCCGAGCCCCAACTCCCTGGGCAGCTCCAGCTCTGCCCCCTGTGCCCACACTGAGCCCCAACTCCCTGGGCAGCACCAGCTCTGCCCCCTGTGCCCTCCAGCCCAAGCTACCCCGTTCTCTCCCAACGCCCTCCGTGCTATTTGGGGGCTGTTGGAGGTGTTTGGATGCCCCACTAAAATCTGCTGCCTGAGCAGCACGTTGAACGTAGAACAGTTTGTTTTTGTAGTGATAAAGGAGTCGCAGGGGGGTTCTGTCCCTGTTTTATACATCCTGTCTGTGTAAACTCATAGATTTCAAATCCTGCGAGGCACATTGACAGTCCAATATGAAACATTTTCTGTTTGACCTTGATTTTGTTTTGTTTTCGCTGCATATGAACTTTAACAGACTTCGAGCATGACGTCTTTTCTTTTTCCTTATCACAGCACACTAGAGTAGGAAAATACAAGTAAACAGAAGCTTCTTCAACAGCACACAGATTTCTCAAAGAAAACATCTCACTTTTTTCCTCTTTTCACTCAACCTGCAGTTCTGTTCCTGTACTTTGTTCTGCAAATGGATCCTTTTCAAAATGACTGCACAGCACCATGTGAATGTTCTCTTTTCTTGTAACTCCTGGCGTGAAAGATCTCTGGGATCTTCCTGGTATTTATTCAAGCCCAGGGTTGTTGTTTGATAGGCTCTATCACAGTAACAGAAGCATTGTTGCTGCTCAGTGATAGAGAAAGAATAAAGATCTGCATGGAGAAATAAAATCTTTTCTGAGATATGGCTGGAGTAGAGAGGAGAGCTTTTCAGCATGCAGCCCTTCTTCAGAAGGGGCTGGGAACAGAAATGAGATTCACGTGCATCTGTGCAGGGCAGCGAGGGAAGAGAAATGCATTGGTGAAACACAAATTCTATGAAAAAGGCTGCTCAGGAAGATAAACAGCTCTGGATGATGAAGCCTCTGCCCAGAACCGCTCAGTTATCAGCACCAGAGGCCTTAAACTTTCGTTGTAACTTTCCAAATTGTCCTTCCCAGTATCACATGGCTTTTACTCTGAATATCAAGAGTCAGATCTAGAGACTGCCTGTTAATCCTCTCCCTTCCTTGATTAGTTTGAGCTTCCAGCCTTCCCACTCTCAGTTTATAAACTGCTTCTTTCTATGGCTGGGATACGGCAAAATAAAAGCACATTCACTCATGCTAATTAGCACCTGACACCATTCTTCAATTAAAAACAAGTCTAATATTAAAAGCCCAACCCTGTGCTGACTACTCACATACAGAGGTAGGTGTGCACTGAACTGGTTCTAAAATTGAAACCTAAATATATTGTTTGGATAGGATGATGTGCCTAAATTCTTTATTTGTTAATATAATTTTCCTCACTCCATTAGAGAGCTCAGTGCAAGCCTGTTACAAAATAAGTTGAAGAACTTTGTTTTACAGACTTGTCAGCTCTGGACTATGTTGGGTTCTTGGTGTAGATAAAGCAGAATTTTACAGCCATTTTCCAGTTCTGACACGTGTGCTGTATGTGTAATTCAAATGTCACATTTTTTCCACTTCTCCTTTTTGGGGCCATTTACTATTCTGCCTTCAATTATAGAAGTTTTTCTCCTCTTTGGCTTGATCTCAGATCAAAATTTCAAGCACACCAATAGTATTTATTAGAGGATTTCAAGCACACCAATAGTATTTATTACAGGATCAAAATAATGGAAGTAGGTTCTAATAATGAAAATGGAGTCTCACAAAATGTTTCCTAACTGAAGAAGGCATTTCTAGATTAATTCCTTTACTTCCTATGGCATATTCCAAGTGCATTCAAAAACCAAAACTGCCTTTAAGGGTGGCAGTTACTGCTCCTTGTAATTGTGATGTGGAGGCAGATCCTTAAGAATTTCTCATGGGCAAGGAAGCAAAATTATCTGCCTTGAGATAACAGAGAGACTGCACATTAATTCAGAGTTAAGGAAGTGTTCATTTTGTAAAGGTTTTTCTGTGAGATTACCCAGGTGTAACCCCTCAGAAAAGCGTGGCAGTTCAGTTAATTTTTGAGCCATACTTTGCAAAAGTATTTACCTCAGAGAGTGTCCTCACTGGGCTATAGTTCTACTACAGCATTTAACTCCCCAAATTATAAAGAGAGAAGAGGATTCAAAAAGTGGCTTTGTGATTCTTTTCACGACTTTCACGCTGTTAAAAATGATAATTACCTCTCATAAACTGAAGGTGCTGATAACATTAATAATGGATGGTGGGATTCTTGCTCGTGTGTTTATTAATTTATAAACACCACAGAGCCTCAGAATGAAAGGTGTTCTATAAATAGAAAGCTAATATTGATCAATCCTGACATGGAATTACCATTCTTGGAGGGCTGCAACAGTTTCGGTTTTTTTTCCCTTCATCCTAATCTGCGACCAGAAAGAATTCCCTGAGCTCGGGCCTTTGTTATCATCATTTGTTTCTTCCTATTGTACTGGCAGCAGCACTTCCTCCTTGTATGAGAAATGCAGGAAGAAAAACCTGAGGCTTCTGGGTTCTGAATGCAGCAGAGCTGCTCTGGCACAAAATGTGCATTTGAAAGGTGCTGAAAGAGAGCAGGAATTGTTTCCAGCCGGGAATTAGCATGACAGTGGACAAAGGCCCGGGGTGTGCCAGAGCTCCCTGTTCCCAGTGCCAGCTAATGGGGACAGGGCTGCCTCATGTTCTCACTCACAGGGGGCTGAGAATTGCTCTTCAGCACCAGAAGAAGAAATCATTTACTTCCAAACACATTCTCCTTTCCCCTTTCACCACTGACAAGTAACCTGACCCCCATCCTTGCGTTTCTTGTGTTTGAGTTATATTTTCTGCTTCCCTCTTCTTGCATAAATAAGGTTGTACACCTGCAGGAGGGGGCTGGGGCAGACAGGTGAGGAACATTTGCCATCTCTGGGCTGGGTGGAACAGGAGGGGAACACAAACCCCCACAGTTCCCAGATCTAGGAAGCTTTCAAGGAACTTTCAGTACCGAGCCTGAAGTGCAGCCTCTTTGTACCACTTGTGCCAAAACTTCCCAATCTCACTGGGGAATTTTGGTCAATACACTGCCAGTGTCACACACAGCAACTGCTGAGAGCCAGAAAATACCAGCAAACCTGCCAGATTATCATTCCTGTATGAGATGCTGAGCTCCTGCTTCCCCTGTGGGCCTTCCCTCCCAGTCCTGGCACTGCTGGGATGCAGGAGGAGCATGAGGATGAGGATGAGGATGAGGATGAGGATGAGGATGAGGATGAGGATGGGAAGGGGAAGGCTGGGGCTAGAGCAGAGCTTCAGCTGGCGCACATCAATGTGACACTCCTGCCTTTAATGCAGCCACCATAATTTCCATCATTCCCAGCAGCTGGGGTTCCAGCCCAGCGTTTTAGGGGCTTAAGGGGAGTTTTGACTCTGAAAGCTCCTGTTCTGCAGGGGTGATGGGCACGGTGCTGCAGGGACTCTGCAGCCCCCTGAAACCTGCCCATCAACAAACCAGAGTTCCACTCACACGGGGAAATTCAAAATGTGACATTGGTGCTCTGCACAATGGAAGCATTGTGTGTGGGACACAGGAATATCTTCCTGCAGGCTGCTTGGGTCAGGATACTATTCAAAGTAAAGAATCAGATTTTGCTTCATTTTTGCCATTGTTGCATTATTTCCTGTATGACTAATTTTTTTTCCATCTCAAAAGAAATTAGCTCTTACTTCATAATGAAGTTTCTGAGAGCATTTCTTTTTAAATTAACATAATGAATTTTTTTGTCCAATTAAAAGGGATGTTTTCAAACAAGACAGTAACCCAAGTGAGGACACTCTAAGCTTAAACTACTGACAGGAGACAAAGAGGAAGGTGATTTGTTCAGTGCAAGCAAAAGCAGAAATTAAACAATCATATATGAAATACAAATGTAAAACACTTTCAGTTTATCCATCTGAGATGGTGTCACTGCAGGTGAAATAGGAGAAAAATTTGATATGGGGCTTTTTAATAGGAGAGTGTTCTCCCAGTACTATAGGATAATCTAGTTTTCTAATAATGAAGTTTCTGTAACAATCTGGGCAAAGACAGCTGGTTCCTGTGGTTAGGAAAACAGAATATTTGGGATAGACTGTGGACACAGGCAGTGGGGAGCTGTGGGATTGTCGACCTCTCTCCCAGGTCTCCCACAACAGCTTTTGGTGCTGACAAAATCCTTGCCCAACAGATGCAACCGTGCCTTTATCAAGGACTTGTGGTGCCGCTACAACCCCTGTGCCTGAAAGGCCCTTCCTGCTGCACACTTCCTGCTGCTGCCCTGCCCAGCACTTCGCTCAGGGCTTGTATCTCTGTCAGCTGAGAGGTGAATCAAAGCCCTCAACCAGTCAGAAAAAGTGTAACCTGCTGGTGCTGTGTCCTCTGGTGTGGGGTGTGTGGGTTTAGACAAACACCTCCAGCAGACATTGGAAGGTGATAGTGAATGTGATTGTTTCACACAGAAAAGCTCCATAATTATGCTGGTGTAGAGTCCAATAGGTGGATTTTCAAGAGAAATTAGGAACTCGAGTATTGCAAATGCGTGTGGAGCTGGATGGCTGCTTTAGGCATGTAATTATTCTAATTCGGGTATGTAAACGAGATAATTGTACATGGAAGCAGCTAATTGAGCAAATTTTAATTTGCTTTTACCTGTGCAGACACTCAGGAGAGATGGGGAGAGCTCGCTAGGAGTACGTGCCTGTGCATTTCTAGTGCAGGCAGATTTATCTCCTGCTGTGGATCCCCCAGAACTGCTGGTGGATCCACACAGAAATGGTTCTGGATCTCACACAGAACTGCCTGTGGCTCCACACAGAAATGGTTCTGGGTCCCACACAAAACTGCCTGTGGATCCACACAGAAATGGTTCTGGGTCCCACACAGAACTGCCTGTGGCTCCACACAGAAATGGTTCTGGGTCCCACACAAAACTGCCTGTGGATCCACACAGAAATGGTTCTGGGTCCACACAGAAATGGTTCTGGATCCCATACAGGACTGCCTGTGGATTCCCCATAACTGCCTCTGGATCCACACAGAACTGCCTCCACAGTTTCAGTGTCCCAACCCATACCAGCATGCTGATCTTCCCTTCCCTTCCCTTCCCTTGCCTTCCCTTGCCTTCCCTTCCCTTCCCTTCCCTTCCCTTCCCTTCCCTTCCCGGAACCTTCCCTTCCCGGAACCTTCCCTTTCCCTTTCCCTTTCCCTTTCCCTTTCCCTTTCCCTTTCCCTTTCCCTTTCCCCAGGAAAGGCTCTGGATCCCTCCATTCCCTTTCCCAGGCCCATTCTCAGTGCTGTCCCTCTCTCTGGCAGTTTTTATCCCCATTCTCAGTGCTGTCCCTCTCTCTGGCAGTTTTTATCCCAGTTTTTATCCCCATTCCCAGTGCTGTCCCTCTCTCTGGCAGTTTTTATCCCAGTTTTTATCCCCATTCCCAGGGCTGTCCCTCTCTCTGGCAGTTTTTATCCCAGTTTTTATCCCCATTCCCAGGGCTGTCCCTCTCTCTGGCAGTTTTTATCCCAGTTTTTATCCCCATTCCCAGGGCTGTCCCTCTCTGTGGCAGTTTTTATCCCAGTTTTTATCCCCATTCTCAGTGCTGTCCCTCTCTCTGGCAGTTTTTATCCCAGTTTTTATCCCCATTCCCAGGGCTGTCCCTCTCTGTGGCAGTTTTTATCCCAGTTTTTATCCCCATTCTCAGTGCTGTCCCTCTCTCTGGCAGTTTTTATCCCAGTTTTTATCCCCATTCCCAGGGCTGTCCCTCTCTGTGGCAGTTTTTTTCCCGTGCCCAAAGGCAGGAGGACGGGAGGAAGGGCAGGATGTGCTTTCTGCCCTCACCAGGAGGATTTGTTTTCCTTCCTGGGAGTTGAGAGGAGGGATGGAGGAGCTTGCAGGAGCACTGGGAGATCGCAGAATATCTGCCCAGCATTTACTCCTCTCCCAGATTCCCACCCCATAGCAACATGCTGACAAATCAAGAGCTGCCATCCTATATCCAGTGCTCCAGCTGTCAGCCTGGAGCAGTGCATCTCCGTGCTGGAGCACTGCCTTCCCTTTGTTTCAGCTTCGGAAATAAAACCGGGAATTTGCAAAATAAAGGGGGAAGAATCCTTCTCTAAGGTAATAAAATCACTAATCCTTTTTACGGGTTCATAACTGCATTGACTGCTTTGAACAAGCAGGCACACAGTGAATGTTAATGGATTTGTAGTAACAGTACACCTTGTATTTAATATAATAACCAGTTACATAAAGTCAGCAGGCTCACTAAGCTCACCTATACTTAATTTTATAAATATTTCCATTGATTCAAATTACTCTCAGTAAGAAACATTTGTCACTTGAACAGCCTTTGTTTCTACTTGGCCATTTTTCAGGGGAGGAAAAAGACTTGAATAATCCCAATTTTGATGCTGGCTCAAAGACGGTGGAGCACTGCCCTAATGTCCTTGACTTTCATGTCTGACACAGGAATAGGTCCAAGGTAATGTGAGTTTTGGGGCTTTTAAAAACCACATTTTGTAGGAGCAAGTGTCTTACAGAGGCCCAGGCTGCAGAGGTAGCAGGAGTCTCACTGAAAGCTGTTCATAATTTAATTAAAAGTCAGAGATGGCCACGGGAACAAGAGAAACATTGATGTGTTCACACCTCCACTTGACGAACAGAGCAAGGCATCACCACACCCATTTCACAGATGGAGAAGTGCTTGGAAGGACACAGGATTTTCCCCAAGACACAGATGTGGGACACAGCCACTGAAGCCAGGGAATAAAACCTTGAAAGGACACCATGCAATGTGTGTCACATTGCCATGTGACAGCCAATGAACCAAATCCAGGGATCTGGCAGCAACTAGCCAAGGAGAGGGAGAATGGGAAGATGCTCCAAGCTTGGATGTTTGCACACACACACCCCTTTTTATTCACCAAAATGGATAAAGGAATTTTTTATCCTTTCTTTCCTCAAAAAAAGCCCAAGGGCCCAAAGCCCCTCAGCTGTTTTCCTTGGGAGTTGTTACTAAGGGCACAATTTGGGATGGCAGTCACATGCAGACAACCTAAATCCTGATTTTTCATCAATATGAAACAAAGGAATCCTAATGCCATGAAATATTAAACTCTTATCAGGGATTCTCTCATTGTTTGCAAGCCAAAGGTGCTCAAGGAAATTCCATTATTAAAAAAAAATAAAATCCTAGAACTGTTAAGTTTGCAGGAGCTGCTCATTTACAACACAACAAAAACTGTCTGTAGCATTCCCAAAGTCTGCTCCAAGGATGTGTCTTGGACTGAAATATTTGTTAATACAAGACTTCAGCCAGTCTGCACATGAAATGAACCCAAACAAAAACATAAACCCAAATATTATTAATGTAACATCATGCAAAGCAATAGGAAATTGTAACTGCAGAAAAAGCAAGAAATCACTCAGGAAAATATCTGCTGTTTCGAGACTGAAGTTGAAATGAATTCCTAGAATCTTAAACTCTGTCTTGTCAATAGAGGAGGGGTAAGCAGCACTAAAGCAGGTGTTAAAAGCAGTCACAGGAGTTAAGGGCAGCTCACCCCAGGAGCTGAGAAGAATTCAGATGTATTTGTATTCCTCTGGCTCACTTGTAGAATTTTCTTCCCCTGTATCTTTTAATTTGCTGAATGATTCAAGAGGATCCAACACTCCTACATTTAATTACCTTTATAAATCAAAGGTGACAATTCTTTAGTAACGTGTATTATTTCCCAGCGTGGCAAGCTAGAAAAATGCTGACAAACTTATTTATTGACCTGTTGTGCCTTGCAAGGACAGCCAATGTTGTATTGATCCAGCCATCCCAAATCCTGTAGCAGGGCAATAACATCCCAGAGTCTCCACATCATCACTATTCCTACAGGAGTGATGTCCCCCTGCCCTGAAAATGCAAATTTCCCATCCCCCTCCTCTGCTTTGGGCAATTATTGTTGGGAATTAAAGGAGAGGAGAGCAGGAACCTTCACATTTCCTTGGTTTGCCTCTTTCATCAGCAGTGCTCGCTTGGAACTTTGCTTGCAACTTTAATTATTTTCTCACTGATCTCTCCCACCCCCAGCACTGCCTGAATTCCCTTTGTGTCACCCAGGAACCCCTGCATGGGAAAACCTCCACAAAGTCACCAGGCTTGACTTCACATTCCCTCGGGTCCCCTCCTGTAACATGTGGATTTAAGCCAGATTTAAAAAAAAACCCTAAAAAGTCTGAATGAAGCAAAGGAGATGTGAATTTCCATTTGTAGTTCATGGCAAAATAAAACAAATAAATGAAGACTTCAGCGTTCGACCTACTGGGATCCCTCACTTGACAGTCACTCATGAGTCAGGGTGACAAGGTCACGTTCCTTATTCCTTATTCATTTAACTGTTTGATAATTGTAAGTAGCAATGGAAAGCAGGCAATCCTCACAGTTAATAATCTTCCCAGACCCCAGGGTACAGGGCTGGAAAATGGAGGGAACAATGGGGAAAAGTTAAAAATTGTTTCCATTATCTATTACCATTAGGAAAAGGGGGGAAAACGTGTCTTTGGAAAGATATTTTCATTTACATTTCTAGCAAAACCCACCCTGAACATATCAGCCAGCTAAAAAAACAGGGAACACACTGAAAATAGTTTGGAATATTATTATGATCTAGCTGATGTTCTCATTTCCCCATGTGCATTTTTATGCAAATGCTGTTAGTTTCACCACCTCCAACCATCCTGAATTCCCACTGAACCATGGCAGAGCTGAAGATCTTCATCAGCATGGTTTTATTACATATTTATTATTTTAGATATTAAAGATATTTTAGATATTAAAGATATTTTAGATATTATTTTAGATATTAAAGCACCCAGGCCAGGGGGTTTGGGTGCCAATGACAAAGGCCACGAGTCACAAACCACTTTCCCTCCCCAGGAGCACATTTGAGTGCGTGACCAACTTGAAGCATTCCCTAAGTGTGGGCTCCACCAGGGATGCATTCCTGAATCCAAATCAATCTCTCCCAAATAGCTGCAGGTGAAAATTCTTCATCCGTGCTTGCTGTGCACGCAGGGGAAAATGCCTGGTCATACAAGCACAGGCCTGCGCTGCCGTTTATTTCAGGCCAAAAATGGAAGTATTTCGGGTTTTATAATGTGTTCTGCAGTTTCAAAGCTGCCTCTGGAAAAGCTGGATATTTTCCTGACTGTTATGTGGGCTGGATATGTAATGCTCAGAAAGGCCAGCAATTAAAAAAATAATAAAAAACCCTAAAAACAACAGAAAAACCAAACCACCCTTTCAAATGTAAACTAAATGTAATATTTGTATTTTAGACTGATATTTTTTCTAGGCCATTTCCTCGTGAAGCCTGTCTCAGACTAATATGTAAATTTTCAAAAAGAGGAATGTTTGGATAACCCCATGGTTTGAAAACAAGCAAAGCGAGGCGAGATCCACGCTGGGCACCCACAGATGGATAATATTTTGTTTTTCTTTGTGAACGTCTTTTGTCTTGAAGCTGGTGTGAAAATCTAGACGAGGGCCCCACATGATTGATCACCACAAGCATCAGAAGGAAATGATTCACCACAACACTGTAACTGAAACTGCTTCGACACCTGATTGCAAACTTCACACTGGGGGACTAATTAACTGCTGTACCTGCAGGAGCCTCGGGACACCTCAGCCCTCAATTCCAGCTGTGAATGCCCACTGCTCTGCCACAAAGCTGCGTGCCACTCAGAACGGAATAAAGAAGTCAAAATTACAGATTTTTTATGTTAAATTATAATATCATTAAGGTATTGTTAAAAAAAAAAGAAGTGTAACCTCAATATCTGCCTAAAGTTAAATGTACACATTTTTTTATTTTTGTTTTCAGCTTCAGGGTTTTCCTCCTTCTGCCATGAACTTCATTTCAGGTATTCTGTGAGCGTTTGTGAAGCATTTTCAATATTAGGAACATAAGGGTCATATTGTCTGAATTTAGATATAAAGCAGTACATGAAATATCATCCAGCTCCTCGTGCATCGTGCTCAGAGCTGAGCCAAGGTCTCAGCAGATTTATCAGCAGAAATACAGTCTGCAAACAGAGTAATGTATTCCTAACAAAGCACTGGGAGAGTGATGAGAAAGAATGAAAAATAGCTGGCTGTGAGACTTTATAGGGAAAACAAATCTATTAAATAATTGTTTTAACCTTACAATAGTGATATGGCTGCAAATTAATCTACTACAATAGTAGTTGATAACCAGTGTCCAGCAATGTGGTGTTGTTTTCCACTACATTTGACAAATAAAAGAATTCTTCCCTTTTGCTTCCTGTTTCCACCACTCAGTTTAAATTGAAAACTATTTTTGAGTACACTTTCAAGCATTAAAAAAAATAGAAATCTCACGGTTTGGCAAGAGTGGGGAATGGTTTGGCAATAGCCAAGAGCCTCCTTTGTTCTCATTTTCTGAAACCTTGAGAGTTCGCCCTGATGAGATGAAGAAGTTGGTGAAAAGGAACATAAAACCCCACGAATGCAGTGCCACAGTGACAGCAGTTTGGGGCTGGTAAAATATCTCCAAAATATCTCCATTCTGCAAAGCTCGTGGAGCACCTGGGGTGATTCCTTGCTCTCATCCGTGTTATTCTCCCTGCTAATCCTGGGTGTGCAGAGCTCCATCACCTGGCATTCTCTGAGGGAAATTTGGGTATTATTGGAGCTGCCCAGTGAAGGATCAGGGCTGGAAATCGAGGTTTGAACCCCGATGGCCGCTCCTCTGCCAGCCCCGTAATTCAGGGTAAATTACGGCTTGCATTGCAAATTTGCCCTAAACTGCTGAAATCTGGAGATGTTTCCCGACAGGCATTTGGCTGCATATTTTCCATGTAAATGAGGCTTGGACTACACCAGGTTTTCTGTATTTTACCTTCTGAATTCGCAGCCACCCCAGCTCAACAGCAGCTGCTCATTTCCTAGTGGGGAATTCACGTTCCACGTGCAGGCAGTTGGTAATTTCATCTCTGTGTTCCCAACATTAATCAGGAATTTACTCCCTATTCCCAGTGCTTCCCCAAGATAAAAACAGTGCACATCTGAGGTGGGCTCCTCCAGAGTGCTCTGGTCTCACAATTCTGGGTCACACTTCCCAGCTATCTGTAATCAGATATTACATTTCTGCTTGAGTTAACGCTCATCCTCTGGGAAGAAAAGCTAAAAAAAAAAAAAATCTAATACGTATTAAAACATCTCAACCTAGGAAATAAAGTTCTTCCTCTAAAAATAGATCAAGGAGGAAATGCCTCCTACCACTGAACGCTTTCAGCTTTGTCCTGCAAACAGCAGCAAAGGAGAGGCTGAACCCTGGTTTTCCTTTTTCCTCTCCCAGATTCCCTCACCAGCAAAGCTGCCCTCACCAATGCAGGTGCAGCAATTCCTGCGGCCACCGAATTAAGGGACCAGTTCCATCAATAGGGGACAGTTCTCGATCAGAATTCCTCTGGGTTAGATTCACATGCAGCTCTTTTCCCCCAGCAGGCTCTGCTGCTATTGTTGGTAAATGTTACATGACTCAGATGAAATGAAAAATAAAATCAGTCAAACACAAAGCCAATAATTTAGTAGTCAATAAAACTAAGGGAAAAAATGTTTGGACAAACATTTTCTGAAAAAAATTATCATTTCTCAGGATGTGTTTTTAATTTGTTTTTAATCTCCACTATTTTTAATAGCTGTGCATCTACTGAGAGGAAAATTACTGAAGATATTCACAGAATTACCAAGTGTTACTCTTCCTTTTTGTAGAGAAATACAGAAAACTTCTCACTGTTTAACACCAGTCCAACCCAAAGACCCGGATATAATAATAAATATAAATAATATAAATAAATTGAGTTCCACTTAATGAGCTTTTCAAAACTGTACAGTGAATTTTTCATTGTGGAAAGTGCAGCCACTTCTGTAGTTGAATGCAACAGCTCATAAATAACAGGCAAAAATTCAGTGCAATAGCAGAGGAAATTCTGGGGGACTGCAAGGTAATTTGTCACTTGTGGGCTAATGGAGATTGGGTTGTGACACACTCCTGCTTCTCTGCCTCTCTTTGAATGAGCATCTCTCTTTTCACACACCTTCTCGTTTAAAATTGGTGTTCTCTGCAACAAAGGGTGACCACAGGAAAATACAAAGATAAAATACTTAAAACGAAACCACAAAAGGACACTGCTGCATCTCAAAGTGTTGTTCTAAATATACACAGGCAAAATGCAGAAAAATCAAATAAAATTGCAAAGAGCAGGTGGAGCAATGTCAAATTATTTGTGCTGCTCAGCTGACAGGTGTGCCAGGGTCAATAATTTATGAATAACTGAATAAAGAATTATTCTATCTGTCCATTTCACATATGAGCATTTTCTTGCTACCAATGTTTAACTGTGGCACTCAACATTTCCCAAAATCAGAAGAGAAACATCTCCAGAAAGCACATGAGGAATTGGATATTTTCTGTATATTCTCATTGCAGAACTGTTTGTACATCTCTCTATTTTATAAATAATATTTCAAAGGCAACAGAAGTGATGTTTTGCATAGTGTGTCAACTCCAGGAATTTCACCAAGCCTTTTAATATTGGGGGTTTTTTTAAGATTCAGTTCTGGGAGGCAGAAATGTTCTTATGTGTTTCCATGAGAACTGCAAGTACTTTCTGCAAGTTAATTCTTTTTTTCCTCTCGGTCTTTCTGAATGAAAACAAAAGCTTGAAAATATGAGCCGAGAATACCTAAAGTCTCCCAGATCCCCAACAAATGAGATGGAGGCAGCAGTTTTAAACCCCAAGGCTTGGGGAAGTCACTCCCCTGACTATTCCTACCACGGTTGTCTGGCAACACAGCCCTGGCAGTGAGACACAAATAATGCAGCGACATTTCCACATCTCTGCACGTGTGTTCTGCAGCCCCAGCGGCTGCAGGTGGGGATCTGAGCAGAGGAGAAACTGCTCTCCTTGAGCCCATCTTTGCAGGAGATTGGGGTGGGTAATAAAGGCAGGGCCCTTTCCTCAGCACAGGCTCACGCACAATTGCAGGGGCTTTGATTTCACACAGCAAGGTGGCTTATATATATATATAAATATAATTATTCACTGGAAAACTGAATGGAACAAAACAGCTTCTGCAGACAGGCTTGCAGTGCATCTGTTCTTTTTTTGATCTAAATAAAACAGCAAAAATCTCACTCAGTATCTTGACAAAACACACTTCATCTTTGTGTGTGTGAGATCTTTGCTCCCATAAAGAAACCTGTTCCTGCCTCCTTCATTCTCTTCTGGCATCATGTAAACATCAGCACATTCATGGTATCTACTTTTGAATTTTCTTTTCCCCCTCCGCAATGGATTTTCTTGTTCCCCTTTGCAAAATGCACTGCTGACATCACATCAAAATGAACTAAAATCTTTTAGGTGACAGAGGAGTGGCAGCTGAGGCTGGCTTAGATTATCCATAACAGCAGCTTTTGTGGAGCTGTGCAGGTGAGTGGATAGGGGTGTATTGGTGGATGCATTATGCAATTTGATTTAACAAACTTGTGATTAATCAAAGCCTACGAGCCAATTATAAAATCCCAGTTGACTTCAGTGGGGTTGTGTCCATAATAATCAAGTGATGAAACACCCCAGGAGTGAGGCCAAAGCTGAAAGGTGCAAGAAGGGTGAAGGCATCCAGGAGGAGCAGGAGTTTCCCTGAGCACAGAGGCCTTGTGAGCACTGCTGGAGGTCAGAACGGTGTGACAGGGACAGCTCAGGGGAAATACAGGAGTTTGGAGCCACTGGGACCAATGGAACACCCTTGTGAGGGGGCTTCACCCCAGATGGGGCCAGAGGATGTGGGAGTGGTCACAATGCTCTGCTGCTTCCTCCCCATCCCAATTCCATCCCAATCCCATCCCCATCCCATCCCAATCCCCAATCCCCAATCCCAATCCCCATCCCATGGATCCTAATCCCCAGTCCCATCCCACCTGGGACCAGCCTGGCCCTGTATTCCTATTTAGGGCAAAGCCAACCTTATCTTCATATTCCATTCCTATTTCTGCAGCCTTCGGATGAAGCCAGGTTGGACACTGGGGCTTGGATCACCCTGGGACACTGGGAGATGTCCTTGCCATAGCAGGGGTGGGATTGATGAGCTCTCAAGTCCCTCCCAACCGAGACCATTCCATGATAGGAATCTGCCCTGCCCAGGATGTCCAGATCTGCCCAGGACTTGCATCCAGGACCTGCATCCAGGGCTGCCCAGAGCCTGAGCAGCACCTCCTGATGCTGGCCAGGACAGAGGCGAAGGCCCTGCCTGCCCTCAGCCCCTGCCACAGACTTTCGCTCGTACCCAGCAAAGCTCCTCTCTTATAGGGAGGTTTCCCTGGGCTGTAATTAGATTCCAGGGATTTAATCCCCCGGGAATGCAGCAATTACCATATACCTGACAAGTGCTAAATGCTGCATTCCGCGGGGATTATCACCTCCGGCTGAACACAGGGAAAAGGGGAGGGCAGCGGAGATCTCCCCTTCCTCACGGGCTGGGGATGGGGACGGACGGATCCTGATTTACTGCAGCTGCGGGGAGAGCAGGACACCGGGGAAGGCATTCCTGAGAGGGACCAGACAAAATGTTTATCTCTCCTGAAAAGAGCACGGCAGTGCTGCACATCTGGGTCACCCTGCTCAGTTCCTGTGCTGCTCGCCCCAGCTGCGCTGTGTTTACAGAGGGATTTTTATTAATGCTGCTGCTGCACGGAGCAAATGCACTGCAGAATAAGTGAGATTAAGACAATTGGTTTAATAGACTTCAGGAGTAAGTGACATTAAATCGAAATCGTATGCACCAGGAAGAGGCAAAGGAGAAGCATTTGTGTAGAGTTTATGCACCTTGTGATGCACAATTTATTGCAGCTTGTTTAAAAAGCATGGGGTGGTTATAAAGCTCTTTCTATTCTTTTGTATTATCTCAGTTATTTACAAGATGCACAGTGGTGCTGTGAGGGCATCCTTCAGTGCTGATAAACTCCTTGGGACCAGCAGATAAAAGCAGAATTTACCAGCATGATAGTGGCAGTGTTTACATGCACATCCACTCCGTTGCTATGAAGCATTCTGCAGGTTTAGCAAATTGCAATTGAGGGAGATTGCTCTGTGGTCCAACCACATGCATTTGATTGGAATTAAAGGTTATCAAAGTAAAAGTATTTGATTTTTCAATGGACACCCTGCTATGGCAAAAATTGGTAGGATCACTTCTATGTTCCATGGCAATGACAACGTTTTGTTCCCAAGAGCCACAGGCTGGCTCTGTGCACTTGGGAATGCACAACATGGAATGGTTTGGGTGGAAGGGGACCTTAAAGCTCACCCAGTGCCACCCCTGCCATGGCAGGGACACCTCCCACTGTCCCAGGCTGCTCCAGCCCCAATGTCCAGCCTGGCCTTGGGCGCTGCCAGGGATCCAGGGGCAGCCACAGCTGCTCTGGGCACCTGTGCCAGAGAAGAATATTTTCCTAATATCCAATCTAAACCATTTGTCTGACACTTTGGATCATTCCTCCTTGTCCTGTCATTACATGCTCCTATGAAAAGTCCCTTTCCATCTCATTACCCATCAGTGGCATCACTTCGTGTCTGTGGCATTCTTTATAGCATTTTAAAGTTATGTGGGAGAAAACCAAACCCTCTATATACAGTTGTTTGTATTCCAAGGGTGCCAAAATGGTATTTTTAAGCTATCAGGATGTTAAGCCCAGCTTTTTGTTGGTTTTTCCTGAAATCCAAGGTCACAACTATATCCATTTAACACAGGCTGGATCCATATAGGGCTGCTCATGTGACACCATCTGCATTCTTCATCACATCCCAACCCATTGTATGCCTGAAATAAAGCACGAGCAGGGTGTGGTGCTTCTGCATTTCCTAACTCATTAGCAAGCCCTTTGAGATGACTCCTGTCTTTCAGTGGCACGGTAAACCAGTTTAAACAAACAGACAGAAAATAATTATTAATTGGCCAACAGCAATAATAGGCCATTGGATTTCTTGAAAATCTCACTCCCAGGACAAATCCCTGGACAGCAGCAGCAGCAGCAGCTCTTCTGAAAATGGCATTCAGAGGAGCTAATGGGATTCCTGGCCATGTTATTAGGGACATGTCCCTGCTCTGGACCCAGCCTGCTCCTTCTCCTCTCTGGGACACCCAGCTCATCCTGCGCTGGAGCCTCTGGAGGCAGTGGAAAATTGGATATTCCATGGGGAGGATGCTCTGGGTGCTGATGCTCCTGGGTGCTGATGTTTGTGGGTGCCAATGCTCCTGCTGGCAGGGCCATTCCCACCTGGTTTGGGCACCCAGGAATCACAACCCAGCCAAGCCTCAGCTCTGCCCTGCTCTCCTCACCTATTTCCACCCTCATTTGTGACAAACGCAGCCTGGCCTTGGCCAAACTGCTCCTTTACTCCTGCAGCAGCAAATTCCAGGGCAGCCCCTGCTGGTGAAGAGCTGGGATATAATTTGGGGTTTATTTGGGTTATCCTAGAGCACAAACCTGGCAGTTCTGTGCTCCCCATCCCCTCCCTGATATCACAGGGCACTCAGACCCATCTGCAGCCCTGAACCCCAGCCCTGCCTCTCCCCACATCCCTGCTGAAATCAGTCTGAGCCTTTCACTGGCTTCGCCAAAATGAGGATTCACCCAGTGGCTAAGGAGAGAAATTAAAATAAAAAGGTAAGGGGAGGCTATTGACAATTTAATCCTCTCAGTGGCTCTGGGCTGACATTAAAACTGCTGCAACCAAACCCAAGAGGTTAATGACACTCAAAAACCTGTTCCTGTCTCTGCAAGCTGTCACAGGGCTTTGTCCTCCATCGGGGAAGAAACTCAACGCTGGGGCAGTGAATGAGACACATGCATGTGATCAGGGTGATCGGAGCATGCCAAACACATCCCAACAAAACACACAGCGAGGTCAGAGCACAGAAAAATGAAAGCGTTTTGTGTTCCTCGTTTGCCTGACTCACTGCAGCCCTGGCCAGGGACGTGCCTGAGCCAGGCTTGGCCGCTCTGCTCTCCAAGGCCGAGGCTGTTGCATGTTCCACTCGGCACCTGTTCTGCAGTAATTCTGAATTAATGTCCCGGCCAAAGCCTCAAAGGGATGAACAAGAATGCGAGCTGAAAACTAGTTGCTTCTAATTGTCATGAAAACAAATGTCAAAAGAACATGTGTTTCTACTTAGCTAACTCTGCTTACTAAGTTTGAAGCTGTTTTGTGTTAGTTTCTACCATTTAAATTAAATGTTTTGTCTCTGACATACTTGATGTGGCTTTAAGAAGCTGTGCTTCCCCCCATCCCCCTTATGAATCTTAATGTTTGCCTGGATTTGTTTGTAACATCAGACAAAAGACTGGCAGGCTGTGCCAGAGTGACATAGATTTTATGTTGAAACAAAGCAAAGCCAAAAAAAAATCAATTAGGGGTCATTAAAACCCAAAGTTTTCAATGAAAGAAATACTGTAATGGAATAGTAATACTTTGGGGGTGAGGAGTTCTCTTAATTCCTGAAAGAGGCATTCTGCAGCGCCCCTCCTCCACGCAGGGCTGTGAATCTGCTGCGTGCAGAGTGAGTCAGCTCCGGAGCATCCGAGCCCACAGCTGTGCATTAGCATGGGGAGAGGATCACTGCGAGTTCATGGGGCATGTGGCAGCAGGGACCGGGCCACAGAGCCTTCGAACGCGGCCCTGGGTGTGTGTCTGTGTGTCTGTGTGTGTGTGTGTCTGTGTGTGTGTGTGTCTGTGTGTGTGTCTGTGTGTGTGTCTGTGTGTCTGTGTGTCTGTGTGTGTGTTTGTGTGTGTCTGTGTGTCTGTGTGTCTGTGTGTGTATGGAGGCCTGCCTGGGACCGGGCCACAGAGCCTTCGAACGCGGCCCTGGGTGTGTGTCTGTGTGTCTGTGTGTGTGTGTCTGTGTGTGTGTCTGTGTGTGTGTGTGTGTGTGTCTATGTGTGTGTGTGTGTGTGTGTGTGTGTCTGTGTGTGTGTCTGTGTGTGTGTGTCTGTGTGTCTGTGGTGTGTCTGTCTGTGTGTCTGTGTGTGTGTGTGTGTGTGTGTGTGTGTGTGTGTCTGTGTGTGTGTCTGTGTGTCTGTGTGTGTATGGAGGCCTGCCTGGGACTGGGCCACAGAGCCTTCGAACGCGGCCCTGGGTGTGTGTGTGTGTGTCTATGTGTGTGTGTGTCTATGTGTGTGTGTCTGTGTGTCTGTGTGTGTGTGTGTGTGTGTGTGTGTGTCTGTGTGTGTATGGAGGCCTGCCTGGGACCGGGCCACAGAGCCTTCGAACGCGGCCCTGGGTGTGTGTCTGTGTGTTTATGTGTGTGTGTGTGTGTGTGTGTGTCTGTGTGTGTGTGTGTGTCTGTGTGTGTGTCTGTGTGTGTGTTTGTGTGTCTGTGTGTTTATGTGTGTGTGTGTGTGTGTGTGTGTCTGTGTGTGTCTGTGTGTGTGTCTATGTGTGTGTGTGTGTGTCTGTGTGTCTGTGGTGTGTCTGTCTGTGTGTCTGTGTGTGTGTCTATGTGTGTGTGTGTGTGTATCTGTGTGTCTGTGTGTGTGTGTGTGTGTGTGTGTGTCTGTGTGTGTCTGCGTGTCTCTGTGTGTGTGTGTGTGTGTGTATCTGTGTGTGTGTTTGTGTGTGTCTGTGTGTGTCTGTGTGTCTGTCTGTGTGTGTGTGTGTTTGTGTGTGTATGGAGGCCTGCCTGTGACCTGGCCACAGAGCCTTCAAACACGGCCCTGCGTGTGTGTCTGTGTGTTTATGTGTGTGTGTGTGTGTGTGTGTCTGTGTGTCTGTCTGTGTGTCTGTGTGTGTGTCTGTGTGTCTGTGTGTGTATGGAGGCCTGCCTGGGACCCGGCTACAGAGCCTTCAAACGCGGCCCTGGGTGTGTGTCTGTATGTCTGTGTGTCTGTGTGTCTGTGTATGTGTCTGTGTGTCTGTGTGTGTATGGAGGCTGCCCCAGCAGCTCCCAGACTCTTTCCAATGGCAGCTTCCCATGGATTCCCTTGGGGAAACACCATGGCCCATCATGGAGATGGAATAAGCGTAGCAGGGCCTGTTAAAAAATTACAATTTAGCATTTGGTGTTGTAAAATGTGGATGTCTGCCTTTTTTTTTTTTTTTGCTTTTCCCCCCTATTCCTCATTCTTGAGGCCATCTTCTCACAAAAGGAGCACTGCAGCTTTGTTTCCTAAGGAGTGGAAGTTCAACTTCTGTTCTCTCCATAACAAGTGCATTATTAGAAAGGAAAAAATACATCCTGCTAACCTCAGCCCTTCCCTGGAGCAGGGCAAGTTAAATTATCACTTCCCAAGGATGAGCCTGAGACCCAGCTGGGCTCAGGACCTGGAAGTGCAGGAGGAAATGGGCACACGAGGCTGGACCAGGAATGACAAGCTGAGAGCTTGGGAGGTGCTGGTGAGCACAAAGCCCATCACAGGTGAAGCCCTGAGGCCAGCACCTGTGGCAGGTGGCACTTGGAAGGATCCCAGGGCAAAGGGAAGATTTGGTGGCTGAGGCTGCAGAAAAGCCCCTGCTGTTAAGTGATACAGGTGAGAGCAGCAATTTCTGTGCGCCTTCCATGGCATGAGTGACAGTGCAGGTGCCAGGTGGATTTATTGGGATCTGCAGGGGATATATTTGTCTCACGAAGGCAAGAGGATTTAACTCACATGTCTAATTTGTCATGAGGGCTTGGGAGCCATTTTAAAAGTGGAACGAGTGGCTCTGTGGTCTTTTTGCAGTGTCTTCTCTTTGTGCTCCTCCTCCTGCCTCCTTGGTTCTGGCACTTCTCCCAACATGCACACCACATTCAGGAGAGGGAAAACACTAACCCTGTATCATTTGAATAAATGAGCTCTACATATATCACCACTTACAGTTCAAATTATGCAAAAAATCCAAGATAAATGAGGCTGAGCATAAAAGGCCCTTAGTGTGTAATTTTAAATACTAAAATGGTGTATTTTTTTCCAAAACAAGAACTTTTTTTCATTACATTTGCATACTCTGTCGACTTTTGACCCGCAATAAAAATGTAGTACAAGTTGGTTAGTGACTGAGTCAGAACAGGACCTTCTGTTTGCATCATTCCTGCTGCCTGCTGCAGTTTCAGTCCTTAGCAGTTTCCTCAGATTTACAGTCCTGGACTGAGCAGCTCCAGTGGGTAACCAAAAAAAGCCCTTGCCTTGAAACATGTAAACTGTTAGATTAAAATTCCTGGGCTTCAGGATATATGCAGAAATTCCATGGGTTAAATTATAGATGATTATAATAAGCAAGGATCAGCCCTTGAGATGGGTTTGGGGTGGCTGTGTGTCCCAGCACAGCTGGACCAGGCAGGATGGAGCCTTGAGCTCTACATATATCACTTCCATGTTAAAAAATACCTGGATGATCAAATCCCAGTTCCTTCTGCCTCAATTCACAGAATCCCAGACTGGTTTGGGCTGGGAGGGACCTTAAAGTCCCTCCATCCCACCCCTGCCATGGCAGGGACACCTTGCACTGTCCCAGGTGCTCCAGCCCCAATGTCCAACCTTGGGCATTGCAGGGATCCAGGGGCAGCCACAGCTGCTCTGGGAATTCCATCCCAGCGCCTGCCACCCTCACAGGGAGGGATTCCTTCCCAATAATGAAAATAATGCAAATCCAGCACTGGGAGCAGACAGGGAGGAGCTGAGGTGTGACAGGGCCTGGGCACAGATGCATTTTACCTCTTCATAGAAGGGTAATAATCTAAGGGTAACTCTGCAGAGCTGGGGATGGAGCTGCTGCAGAACTGCTCCCAGCTCCCTGCTCTGGAATCACCCAGCTCCTTTCACCACGTTAATAACACCCAGATATGAAGGCTACAGGTGAGATAGAAATTCAGTGTTTCTCCGACCTGCCTTGTTTCAGTAAATCATGCAAATGGCCCTGCTGACCTCAGTGGGACCTCTCCTACAGCACAGGTCCCCGCGGACTCAACAGCAGCACCACCAGATCTGCTTCCAGTTTATATTTAAACAGAAAAAATAGAGATGTCTTGTTCAAGCCGAGCCCGAGAACCACAGAGATGAAAGGGGGAAGGGGAAATGCTGCTGCAGCAGCAGCTGAGCACTGCTGAGCACATTTTCAGCCCAGCCACACAGCCAGGACTGCTTCAGCCCTAAAAGCCCATTTTGCTTGCCCAGGATGAATTTGGCTTTTAGATTAGAGAACTGTCCCAACAGAGCTGCCTGAGGATTTGCTTTGAGCAGCCACGTGGCCCTGGGGCCAGAAATGCCCATCCTGTGGTGGTAGCCTGGCCAAGCTGCCCCTCCTGCCCCTCTGGAGTGCCCATCCCCTCTGGAAATGGGGGATGAAGGGGGGCACGAGGCCAGGGCAGCCTGTGCTGCTCCTCAGGGCTGTGCCAGAGAATGAAGCCCAGCATCAGCCAGGGGGGCAGAGATGGAGCCCATGGGAGGATGAAGGCCATGGGAGGATGAAGGCCATGGGAGGATGAAGGCCATGAGAGGATGAAGCCCATGGGAAGATGAAGGCCATGGGAGGATGAAGGCCATGAGAGGATGAAGGCCATGGGAGGATGAAGGCCATGGGAAGATGAAGCCCAGGAGAGGATGAAGCCCAGGAGAGGATGAAGGCCATGAGAGGATGAAGGCCATGGGAAGATGAAGGCCATGGGAGGATGAAACCCAGGAGAGGATGAAGGCCATGGGAGGATGAAGGCCACAGGAAGATGAAGGCGATGGAAGGATGAAGGCCATGGGAGGATGAAGGCCATGAGAGGATGAAGCCCATGGGAGGATGAAGGCCACGGGAAGATGAAGGCGACGGAAGGATGAAGGCCATGGGAGGATGAAGGCCATGGGAGGATGAAGCCCAGGGAGGATGAAGGCCATGGGAGGATGAAGCCCTTGAGAGGATGAAGGCCATGGGAGGATGAAGGCCATGGGAGGATGAAGCCCATGGGAGGATGAAGGCCATGAGAGGATGAAGCTCATGGGAAGATGAAGGTCATGGGAGGATGAAGGCCATGAGAGGATGAAGGCCATGGGAGGATGAAGGCCATGGGAGGATGAAGCCCAGGGAGGATGAAGCCCATGGGAGGATGAAGGCCATGAGAGGATGAAGGCCATGGGAGGATGAAGCCCTTGAGAGGATGAAGCCCATGAGAGGATGAAGGCCATGGGAGGATGAAGCCCAGGGAGGATGAAGGCCATGGGAGGATGAAGCCCAGGGAGGATGGAGGCCATGGGAGGATGAAGGCCATGCATGGGAGGATGAAGGCCATGGGAGGATGAAGCCCAGGGAGGATGAAGCCCTTGAGAGGATGAAGGCCATGAGAGGATGAAGGCCATGAGAGGATGAAGGCCATGGGAGGATGAAGGCCAGCAGCAGCCAGGGGAGCAGAGGCAGCCCTGCTCCCCCTGCTCTGCTGCAAGGTCAGGCTCCCTGATAAGGCAGATTTAGTGAGGAGCAGCCCCTGGAGTTGCCCCACTAATGATATTTCTGGTTCATTCCCACAGTTACAGATGAGGTCAAGTGGATCCTCCATTTTAATGAGTTGCCTCAAATCTGGCAGCTCGTTGTTGCCAGGCAGGTAATTTGTAAGGGTTGTGTGTTTTAGATCTCATCTTCCTCCCTCTTTGGGTGGTAACAAACCAGCACCTTTCTGTGCAAATGCTGCCTCTTTGGAGATGTTGGTTAATTTAACTTCTATTTATTATTATACACTGTGGTTGTTGCCTTCCCTGCCTGTACACTGGTTTCATTCTCTGTGTTCTCATTTTAACTGATTATAACTGAGTGGGAAAGTGCAAGACCTCTGGTTGAAATTCAAAAGAAAATAAATGGATTTTTTATGGCCTGAAGAATCCATTCATTACTAAATCATTTATCTTTGCAGAAGGAGTGCCTATATTCAATATGCCTTCCTATTTCCCTAATTTTATTTCTCTCTAAGTACGCTCTGTGCTTGAAAATAAATCTCCATTGAACTTCCACAGAGAGGCTCTGCTGCTGAAAGTCCCAACAAGAGCCTAATTACCAGAATTAAACACATCTCAGAGGCTGTGTATAAAGCCTGGGCATTGCTGTGTCTTCCCTAAAAATGAAACTTGGATGGGAATGTAAAGCCAGAGTGTCCTGGTGGGACTGTGCAGGGCTCAGTGCAGCGAGGAGCAGAGCACACACACACGACCTTTAAACACACTGCTCGTGCTTTTTGGCTCCCCTCACAGATTTCTGAAGGGGATGAGAGTCATTAGGCAGGAGGGGAGGGAGGAGAGGCATTAAGATTGTTTAAATTGCTTTTTCTTAATTCCAAATTGTCTTCCTCTGGTGAATCCTAACTTTATTGCTTCTCTTGCATCTCAGGGCAGTGCAATTACATTCTTACCTTGAACAAAGGCTGAACTTTGGACAGTGTTTGGAAGGGTTTACAAATAAAGTAAACAGTTCTGCTGCATAAAACATATGTATGTGAGCAGGACTTCCTCCTTCCCAGATGAGCCACATTCATGTAATTTCATTTGTAAGCTTCCTCAGCTGCTGTTTGAAAACGTTTCCTTTCTGTTTGCAATAACTAGAAGGTTAAAATTCACAACTTCCCCCCACAATTGTTAAACTTTGGCGATTCTGTTAAAGTTCCACCAAATGCTGCCTTTACCAGCTCAGATATTAAATATTGGTTTTCAGTTTCAGCTTGAACTGCTGCCTTTGTTCAGGCTGGATTAAGCCCAAATAGGTTATCTCGTTTAGTTCTTACTGCATGGCTCTAGTGGGGCTAACTGGGTGTTTTTGTATTGCAGTGTAGAAACCAGGAGGGGGGTTGGATTTGCTAATTTTACATCCCCATTAAAAAAAAAAAAAATCAGAACATTTTTCCAAACCCAGGTTAAAAATTAACAAATCAGAATGTTGGACTTTTAACTCCCCAGGCAGACAATGCAAAGCCGGGGCAGATTTGAGCTGCAGGATTGAAGATGTGGCTGGCACGGTGCCGTTTCCAGGTGTGCCATTTCCAGGTGTGCCACCTCAGAGACGCCACAGTTATTTATTGCAGGTGACTCTGCCCTGGCATCTGTCACCTCCCTGTCCCTGGGAGCTGCACAGGGGATCAGCCAGAGCACAGGGAAGGATTTACAGACATTTATAAAGCATTTTTCCTCCCTCCTCAGCCCTGTGCCCCATTCCAGTGCCATGACTGAGGGACTGTTAGCACAGATACCGGGATGGCAGGAGGCTGCTTGCGTCTATAAGGAAAATTTGGTATTTATGTTGATTATACTTTCACACTCTAATTATCCAGGCCCAAAAAAGAGCCTTGTCATCCACGCTGGGTCCCTGGGGACCGATTGTACGTCCCCAATAATGAATAGTGCAGGGCAAAGGCTTGGGAACAATTAGCTGGTTGAATTTGATTTGAATAAATAGTTAACTGGGAGCTGCTGATTTGGATTCTGCATCTGCATGTGAGCAAAGGCAAGCAGCAAGAACAGCCCTGCTCTGTGTGCAGCCCTGGGAGCCAGGCAGAGCCTCAACAGCTCCTGCCTTATGGTTTATTGTGCTGCACCAGCCCAAACAACTGGGAATGCCATTCCCGAGTGTTCACAAGGCAGGACACCCTTCACCCTCACCCCCAGCTGGCCCGGGAATCATAATGCTCTTTGCAAATACAATTATTGGTTTGTTCCAAAGCTCTTTGGCTGCTTCTTCCTATGCATAACTTCCTTTGACACCTGCAGAAACCTATATTTATTTTTTTTAGTTCTTAAGGACTATAAAACCTGATATATTTATATTAATTATTATTAAATGAATATATTTTATATTTAAGGAATATAAAACTAATACGTATATTTTTATAACTAAAAATATATTATAACTAAAAATATATATATTTATATATTTACACTGAACTGTGGAACACTGATAAACGAAGACTGGAACACTGACAAAACCCAGGAATCATAATGCTCTTTGAAAACACAATTATTCATTTGTTTCAAAGCTCTTTGGCTGTGTAGAAATCTTACTTTTAACTTCCCTATGACACCTGCAGAAACCTTTTTTTTTTTTTTTTTTTTTTTTAGTTTTTGAGGAATATAAAAACAGATATATTTATATTAATTATTATTAAACTAATATATTTTATATTTAAGGAATATAAAAACTAGGGAATATAATATAAAATATATATTATAACTAAAATATAACTAATATATATCTATATTTATAGGAAACATATTTTGATATAAAATATCTATATAAATATATAAAATACATAGTTTTTATATTTTTATATTTTATTATTCGATATTTATACTTTTACATATTTATATATATCTATATCTATGTATATTTATATATTTATATATTTAATATATTTATGTATTTATACATTTGTATGTTTATATATTTATATATTTATATATTTATATATTTATATATTTATATATTTATATATTATTTATACTGAACTGTGGAACACTAATAAACAGGGATTGGGAAATTAAATACAATCCAGGAATTTGCAAGCATTACAAAATGGCCAGGTGGAGGGAGCTGCAGGTCAGCAGGATTGTTGTCAGCCCTGCACAAGAACAGCAAAGGGAGGCACTGGGAGCAGAGCAGGGTGAAGGAGTTTGGGTTTCCTGCCCTCTCTGCTTTCTGGAATTACACAGGGGAGTACCAGGATGAATCAGAGCCATTCCTGGGTGGGAATTTGGCAGTTCTGCCCTGGTGCCTGTGACATCCGAGGTGCAAGCACCGAAATCTTTGTGCTGGGGTGCCAGAACTGCCCCAAGCTGGCTCAGAGCTCTGGCACAAGGTCACAGGGGTGGGCACTGCAGAAAAACCCCAAAATCACCAGGGGGAGCAGGAATTGGGAGCCTGGCTCTGGCACAAGGTCACTCTGGGTATCACAGGGATGAGCACTGCAGGAAAACCCAAAAGGCACAAGGGGGAACAGGGTTTGGGGCCCTGGCTCTGGCACATGGTCACAGGGATGAGCACTGCAGGAAAACCCAAAAGGCACAAGGGGGAACAGGATTTGGGGCCCTGGCTCTGGCACATGGTCACAGGGATGGATTTTTTTTGGGAAAACCCCAAAAGGCACCAAGGGGAACAGGGTTTTGGGGCCAAACCCATCTCAGAGAGCTCAGGAACAGCAGTGGCCAGCAGGATGCTGGTTTTAGGCACGTTTTTTAGTTTTTAGGCACATTTTTCAGTTTTTAGCCACATTTTTCAGTTTTTAGGCACATTGAGGGCCACCGTGGCCAGCAGAGTCAGAGGAGCCTGTCCCAGTGCCCCTCTGAGATCAAAAGCAGCGCTGGGCTTTCAGAGGGGCCACCCTTCCTCCTCCTCCTCCCCCAGCCCTAATTAGGTCTCTCTCCTTCTCCCTCCTCCCCTTGCGCTTGTTCCCAAATTTGCTGACCTCATGTAATTCCTAATTTGACAAGCTGCCTCCTTTTATTTATTTTTTTCCTTTTTTTTTTTTCCTTTTTTTTTTTTCTATTTTTGTCATAACAAGTTACAAACAGAGCAGCCTGTCTTTAGCAGCCTCCGTTCACAGGAATGTGGGGACGTTTGGGCACGGAGGAAACCCAGCTTTGTCTGCCTGCAAAGAAATAGAAATGCCTGCAAAGGCAGCACAACAACGGGAGGGGAAGCTGCTTTCTTTGTGTTCCAAACAATTTTGCCAAGAGCACACACACACACACACACACACACACACAGAGGCACACACACACTCACACATATGCACAAACAGGAGAAAAAAAAAAAAAAGGAAAAATAAAAAAGGCATCTAGATGAACTTGTTAATAAGAGATAAGTGATTTGCCTTGCATTTCAGAGGAAAACAAAGATTTTTGGATGCCTTTTATTTGTGCAGCTCAGATATTTCCTGCTGGAAGATGTGCTGGGTGAGAGGCAAGCAGTCAATGGCAGGAATTACTCGAATGCTGATGTGTTGTTTTGGATTTTCTGAGTGAAAAGTGTTGTTTGTTTTGGAGTTTGTTTTGAAGTGATTTTTTTTTTTCCTGGAACAGCCAGAACTCTGCCTTTGCTTTACTCATATCCTTGTTTTCCTGCTAGCACTCATCCCTTTTCCCCACCTTAGTTGCTTGGTGACTGGTGTTAATCTCCACATCCAACAGCGTTTTTACAACCACCCTGATACAGAAACAAAATGAGTCAGAAAATATCTGGGAGACTTTTTTTCCTACTTATTTTCTTTTTTCCTTCCTTTGTTTTTCCCCTACTGTATAAAAATTAACCAACCAACAAACTCTGGTGGGAGACCCAGCCCTGCCAGCACCAGTGAAATATTCTCTGTATCCTGCTAAAACTTACTGGAAAAAAAAAATGCAAGTCAATAAATATATGCTAATTTTAAAAATAATTAAAGCGTTTTCAGGATTCTGGGAAGCAGTGTTTGAACCTAGCAGGGATTTTGCAGGTGATATTTCTGCTATCAGCTCTTTCAGTTCTGCACCCAGCCAGTCCTTGAGGCGGGAATTTAGCTCCCATTCCATGGAAAATGCAGCCTGGATGGTTTTCCATGCCCGAGCCAGTGGAGCACAGGATTTACTGCATTTATTGTCCCTGTCCTGAGCTGGGATGGCACGACAGGAACCCAAAGCCAACCTGGAACCACATTTCCCTTTATGAACAGTGCTGGATGGCCCAGAGTTTCCATGGGAATTCTGCTGGAATGAGCCAGCATGATTTGTAGGGAGAAAAATGCAGTTTTCCCTCACCAGTGTCCCTTTCCCTGCAGAGCAGATCTGGCCCAGCCCTGGCAAGGGAGCTCACTTGGACCTTGTAATTACTCATGTCCTGCCTTGATTTTTCCCCTTATCAACTTGTCCGGAGATAAGAACAATGAACAGAAAGAGGAGGAATGCTGATCCCATCCTGCCCCCTCAGCAGCGCTGATTTAATGATCAGTGAGCAAATGACAACTGGCTGCATCCCCGCAAACCCAAACACATCCTGGGCTGTGCTCTGCCTTTGAACCCTTGCCCAGTTTCTGTTCAAATTCTTCTGGCAAAAGGAGCAGATTTTTGTACGGGTTCCAATCTGCTTCGATTTATTGGTGAAAATGGCTTTTTAATTCCAAAGCGCAAGCACGCCGTATTTTACAGCCCTGTGAGTCTGCAAATTGCAAATAATGCAACCCCTTGGTGTCGTAAAGCCACAAAATCAACCACTAAATCCTAAATCTGGAGCCCCAGAATGCTGCACAGTTCTCAGGCTTCTCCCAGCTTCTCTCCTGACCCAGAAGCTGCTGAAAATCAGAAATCCAAGGCCATGACAGCTCTGAAACTGGGGGTTTTTTTGTTTGTTTGTTTGCTTGTTTTGCTTTTTTTTCTGCTCCTGAGGAAAACATTTCATTGATGTTTTTAACCAATAGGTGAATAACTTAAAGTTTTTTTTTTAAGTCACACAGTTGGAGCTTCCTGTAGCAGAATTGCCAGCAGAAAAGCCAGAATTGGAGTTTTGGCCTTTTGGGACACACCTGAAACTCTGAGTCTGATGAAGGTGGGTAAAGAGAGGTGATGCTGCTCTGCTGGCCAGTCTGTACAGAGCCAAATTTTGCCATTTATTTTAATTACTGGAAGAAATTCCTCCCAGAGAAGCTGTGGCTGCCCCATCCCTGGAAGTGCCCAAGTTGGAAAAACCTGGGATGGATTCTGTGATTCCCAAAGCTAAGGTGGCACAAAATCCAGGATAAAATCATGATAAATCAGGAGAAAATCCAGGATAAGATCCAGGATAAAATCCTGATAAATCAGGACAAAATCTAGGATAAAATCCTGATAAATCAGGACAAAATCCAGGATAAAATCCCAATAAATCAGGATAAAATCCAGGATAAAATAATGATAAATCAGGACAAAATCTAGGATAAAATCGTGATAAATCAGGACAAAATCCAGGATAAAATGCCAATAAATCAGGATAAAATCCAGGATAAAATCGTGATAAATCAGGATAAAATCAAGGATAAAATAATGATAAATCGGGATAAAATCCAGGATAAAATCCTGATAAATCAGGACAAAATCTAGGATAAAATCCTGATAAATCAGGATAAAATCCCAATAAATCAGGATAAAATCCAGGATAAAATCGTAATAAATCAGGATAAAATCCAGGATAAAATCGTGATAAATCAGGAGAAAATCCAGATAAATCAGGACAAAATCTAGGATAAAATCCTGATAGATCAGGATCAAATCCAGGATAAAATCCAGATAAATCAGGACAAAACCCAGAGCATTCAGCAGGCTGCCTGTTTACATGGACACTTACTCAGGGTTTTCACATCACACCTCCCAGCTGCAGCACAGGGAATATCCTCAAGTATAAACACAAATTCATATTAAACTCTTTGGTTCTTGGCAAAGCCTCCATTTCAAGTCAAGTTTTCCTACAGTGTTTTGATTTGCTCGTTCAACAGGATTTACTAAAGTGTTTTGGAAAACTTGCTTCAAGAAAATTAAGATTTTTGCCAGCTGATGATAATCTGCAGCATTTGATATTTGAAACGCAGTTGGCAGTTGGTTCAGTAAATCACCAACATGGCAGGGCAGCTGGGAAATATGAGCCGTGTAGGTTCAGGAAACAAAAAGGCAAAAGAGCCAATATTTATAATTTTAAATATAATTTTTGCACAATTCTGCAGTTCCTGACTTTAAAATTGGTGAATCCTTTAGTTGAGCAAAGTCACACAAAACTTTGCTGTCTGGGAGCCTCCTCCAAAGTCCTTTAAAATCCAAAAAGGACTGATTCCATTGACTTCTCTGGATTTTGGGGGAAGGATTGGAACCCCAAGATGCACAAAAAAATCAAAAAGGACAATGGGAGGAGGTTTTCCCATCCAAACCCCTGGCTCTGTGCAGGCAGGGATTTACCTGGGTGCCAGAGCTGTCCTGAGCAGGAATCCTGAGCTGGGGTTAAAGTGCACAAATCTCTGACACAAATACAAATGTGGGCCAGTTTGAGAGACTTTGAACTTCTTCTCCAAACATTTGTTCTCCAACTCAATCACACATATGTTCCCAGAAAGCAAAAGGGAGCCGGGATCCAAGCAGAGCCAAAGGGAATGTGTTCAAAAATTTCAGCAAATATTAACAGAACGTATTTATTTATTTGCAGTTCCTGTCTGTCTTGAGCATTAGCAGCAATAATCAAGAGAAATTTCAAGCACAGCCAGCTCCTGATATCATATCCACTTATCCTAATGTTTATTTTTTCCCATCCTTTCGAGCTTAGATTAATCACTCTGGTATGGAAATGCAAAAGGGACTTGAAACGATGCTCTGCCAACAAACCAACTATTTCAGGCACTTCTGTTACCTGTGCCTCACTTTGTTCCGAGTGAAAACAAAACCAGGAAAAGAAGCCAAGCTTTTAAAAATCACCTTGTGTAGGAGCAGGGAGGAGGAGTTCCCCCAGCAGTGGAAGCACGCTGCTTTCATAATTGGGTGCTTTGCATACTGCCAGCATTTCAAATCTGATTCCAAGTAGGAAGAGTTTTGCTTTTTTTAATCTGCCTGCCGTGTTTGGTGCATAATCTGCTGCTAAACACAGCTTTATATTGATTGGTCATAGTGCTGCTTGCAAACTTGCTGCTGGCTCACATCTGTTATTTTCCATAAATCGGGTTTAATCCCCCCTAATTAACCCCTGCAGCCCCGACGGTTTCAGGGTTCACCAGGGGCTCTCCCTGGCTCCCCAGAGGTGCCCAGCCCAGCTCTGCACCCTGACAGGGGCACCCTGAGCTCGAGGGGCTTTGTGAGCTCTGCACCACTGTAATTGGGTGTGTTGGGCCTGGTCTGGGAATTGTTTGTAGGCAGATGGGATTAATCCCCCCAAAACCCCCTGTGAGCAGTGTCTGTCTGAGCTGCTGAGCACCCAGCAGTGCTAGTACAAATAATGGATATTTATTGATCAGCAGGGAGAGGCTGCCCTCCCTCCAGCCTGTAAAAATCAGCCCTTTTTAGACCAAATGGATCAGATTTTTATGGACCCAGAGATGGATGGGCCGGCCCAACAGCTGCACTGACGCACGAAAATACAGTTTTGTCTAAGGAGCCTCCTCAGGAGGGTTTTCCACTGAGCTGCCCTAAAGAATTGGGCTCATCTTGACCTTCGTCATAAAGGAACTGAGCTCATCTTGGGAACCACTCTGAGCTCACACCAAAACCCCGCCACATCTTTGGCTCTCCCAGAGCTCAAATCCCCACCAGAGCTGTTGGGGTGTCCGGGAGCCCTGAGCTGCCCCAGGCACCTTGTACCCCCAAAAACTGCCCCCAAAACTGTCCCCAGCGCGCCCCCAAACTGCCCCAGCCTTCACCAGCACAGAGAGCTCCTGTGTCTGTCTGTCTGTCCATCCACAGCTGTCCCAGCTGTGCTTGCAGCTCCCCTCAAGCCTGGGAATGTCCCCAGTGTGCCACAGCTGGAGCTGGCACGGGAGGGATGGTGGCACCTTGTCCCAGTGCCACCACAGGTAAATCACCCTCGTGGTGCCCACAGGTGGCTCTGGGCTGGGCCAGGGCAGCATTTATTGCTGAAAACTCCAATTTTTGCAGAAAATGTGTGTCCTGTGTCCTGGCTAATGCCAGCACGGGGCTGCTGTAATGATTAAGCCTCGAGTTTTCTCACATCTGTGAGGAATGCTTAGACATTCAAGTTTAAAAATAAAACCATCACTCTGGGCAGGATTTGAGCATTTTTTTGAGGGAGTGTGGGTTGATGGGTGGGTGGATTAGATAGTAATCAGTTGAATAAACTCAGCTGAGCTTTGAAAGTTAAACTTCAAGCTCTACAGGAAGATTTGCATGGTGGGACATAAAAAAGAGTTTAATTGTGCCTGGCATGATCTGGGTTTATTAAGGTGTACCAGTGTAAGTGCACTTTCCTGCAATCAGTTTTATGAGATACCCAAGTGCTTTAAAAACACAGAAATGACTTAATAATAATCCTGAGAATTCAATTGACAGGCAGGAAACCACGGCACAGAAGGGCTGGGTTAAGTGGGACTGTGAGGGAGCAAATTCCGCTTTGGGGAATGGAGTGAATGAAATTTGTCCTGCTGGTTATTGCCAGAGGAGAAGGAGGAGGCAGAATTTCCTTCCGAACAGAAATGTCGTTAGGGAACACAAATACTCACTAACAAAAAGCAATATTTTGATGTGCTAAGGCATGTTTGCCTTTGTTACCCGTTTTGCAGACAAGTTCTGCATTTGTGCATTCAGATGCTGCCGCTATTTTTAGCTCTCTTTTATCCTCCACCCTTTTCTGCCTCTTGCCACACATAAAGATTCAAAGAAACATCTTTCCAGAGCATGTAAAGAAGCAACTAATGATATGCTATCGAGGAAGAAGTGTTCTCCTAGAGGAGACAGCTTCCTTTCAGAGGCCCTAAAACAAAACCTCTATTCAATTCCTGCTCACTGCTTCATATCATTGCTTTTTTTAAATTTTCCTTTTTAATTTTAACCACGCTGAAAACTGCACATTCTGACACCAGACTGCACAACAGGCTCCAGTATTTCCACAGCCAGCCTGGCATTTGTTCCTGAATCATGGGAAGAGATCCTTCCTAACCCAAGTGTTCAGAGCACAATTCACTGGGTCGCTCCTTGGCAGGAATTTCTTTGTTCCGAAGGTTTTTTGGTCTCGGAACTCCACAGATGCTCCACAGTTCATTTCCCTCCATGAATATGAATTTATTGCTGAGGATGGGTCCCTGCCACCAATGCATAATCAGGCTGGTTAAATCTTCTGCTGGAGACAAAATATTCCAGGAATCCTAAACACTCACTGGGAGGCTAAAAGAGCTTTCCTATCACCACGAAAGAGTGGGCTGCACTAATTCATGGAAAAATAACAAATATATTGGTGCTGCCTGCGAGGGCTGCCTTTCTCTTTGCTGTGGAGAGCCAGGTGATGTCGGCAGCTCCAGATGTGGCGGGGCTCCACCAGATGTGGCACTGCCCTGCTGCAATCCCTGGCTCGCGTGAACTCGTTGGGTTTGAAAGCGAATTTGCGAGCGAGTGGAACCCGTGTCCCTGTCTGTCAATGATTCCCCATCGCACTCCACAAGAACTCGTGGCTTTGCTCTTTGCCCACCCCTGGATGCGGGATGGCAGTAAATCAAACAGCAGCACGCTCCAAAGGCGGGCAGCCTTTTCTCTGTGCACCTATGAAAATTCCCAAATCCAGGGAAATCTCCGGGTCCTTTCCCCTCGCCGTTCCCAGAGCCTCGGCCACGCGTGTTCAAGGGCTGCTGTCAGCTCACAGTGTTTGAAACGCGACTGATTAAAAAAACATTCGGGGGAAGGAAGCATCCTATGCAGGCTGGGAGAGAAACTGCCCTGAGCTGAGCCCCACCAGCCGAGCATCCCTCCCCAGCCTGAAATGGGCCTTTATTTTTTAATTTTTGAACTCTATTTCAATATTTTCCCATTTTTTTTCTGAGCATTTTCCCTAAAATTACTGAAAGGAAGCATTCCCACGTGTTCACTCCCACTTTTCTTTTTCCTTCTTTCCCTGGACTTGCCTCTTACCAAATCTTCAGCTTTGGACATTTGGAATCCCCAAATTATGAATGAAGTTATTTTTCTTCCAAAGTGCAGAGGAAGGGTTGCCCCTGTTCTTAGGCTATGATACGCTAATATTCATATTATATAAGATAACATAATAATATATTATATTAAATATAATATAACATTATAAATATTATATATTTATTATATTATATTTAGAATATTATATGATATTTTAATATAGATATATGTTTAATTATATATTTATAATTATATAGATTAATAATATAATATAATATTTATAAAAAAATAAAATAAATTTATAATATATTAAATTGATAATATGTTATATTTATAATATAATTATAATATTATATTATTATAATATTATATTTATAATATAAAATAATATATATTATTCTCCTTCTGTCAAAATAAATGAAATAATAATTATTTATCCCAAATAAACCAAACACCAACGACTTGCCCAGGTTAAATGGTGCTTTCTTATCAGTATATTTAATATATACCATTTAATTTTAATAATTAAAATTTCTTCAGCTGGAGCAGTCACAAGACATTCCCAGACCTTTTCCACCCCCTCCCCTCTGCCAGGCTCCACTGGAATTTCCATAGATCCAAATGTCCATGAGATCCATGAGGCTGTGTTGTACCCAGATCATCCAAATTAACCCTTTCAAGCCAATTTTGCCCTGGGATGGAGCTGTGCATCCCCAGTGCTGCCAGGAGCCCACCCTGAGGAGGAGCCCATCCCTCCTGGCCTGGGGATGGTTCTTTCTGCAGCTGAAATTCATTTATTCACATGGAATCAGCATGAGGTCTGTGCAGTACCCAGCACTGCCGAGCCCTGATGATATTGGATTTCTTCACTCTCATTTGAACCAGCTCATTTTCACAAGGATTTCCCTCCGTGTGCTCTGGAGGCACAGGAAGTGGAGGTAGCAGGAATCCCTGCAGCTGCACCCCAGGCTCCTGAGAACTGCTCAGATCGGGGCTTTTTGGCCACATTTCATTAACCAGCCTCTCCTTTGGGTGTCCTGCCCTTTCCCAGGATCTCCCTGCAGCTTTCCCCATGCCTGAGCCTCAGGGATCCCAATAAAAATCCCATTGGCCTGGAGGTTTTGGGGCTGTGCCCCGTGAGAGGCAGGGAAAGGATGGAATCACCATTGCAGGAATGTACTGCAATACATCTTCTGATTGAAATGCTCGTTTAATTAAAAGCAACAGCCTCAGAAAGCAGATGTTTAGCAGGACCTGAGCTCTTTCACTGACAAATAAACCCAGCCTGGCTCAGCCCTCACAGATTTGCTCAGAAGGAAGAGTGTGATGTGTGATGTCCATTGTGGTTATCACTGCAAACAATTCCTGCCTCTCACTCACGAGTTACACACAAACTGCTTCCTGAGCAAGCTGAGCAGTTTCAGAGCAGTTACTGCTTTTATTCAGCATTGTCAGGACCTGGTCTAGAGGAAGGTGTCCCTGCCCAGGGGAGCTGGAAGGAGATGATTTTAAGGTCCCTTCCAGCCCACAGCATTTGGCCATTCTGTGGTTTAGCCACAGGTGAGCAGAGCAGTGATGTTTGCACATCCTGTGAAAGCAGGATTCACAAGGGTAAACTCTGCTGGGCTCACAAAATCGGGCTATTTAAGGGTGCAGCAATCAGAGCAGCCTCAGCCCATCCTTTCTCACGCCTCTTGGCCATTAGGCTGGATTAGGTGCAGCCTAAATTGCACTGCACTGGCTGCATATTGGGGTGCTGTCAGGGACTGCCCTGCACCTGCACCAGCAGCAGCACACACCGAGGGTTCCTTCATTCATTTGGATCTGCAATAATTGTTCTGGCAGCTGTCACAAAGCCCATCAGAAATGTGCATTTTCACACACACCACACCAAACCCCAAGGCACGGGGTGATATATGGGTGTATATCCCATATATCTGGGATGGAGCCAGGCTGGGCAGTGAGTCACTCTGTGGGTCTTTCCCCACACTGCTGCTGGTGGTGCTAGCAGGAGGAAGGCACCAGCTGTGAGTCACAGTGTCTGTGGGGAAAGGTGGGGACAGCTCATGTCTGTCTGTCTGTCTGTCTGTGACTGAATGGGGACACGACTCCAGCAACACTCCCCAACAGAGGCATCACAGCCAAAACACAGAAGTTCAATCCACTGCTGCCTACCAACCTCTATCATTTCACCAGGAACAAACATCTGTTTGTAACCCATTCATCTTCTTCCTCAGCTACTCTTGCATTTCCTTTAAAAGAACCCTGAATTTAAAAACTCTGATTTTTTTTTTTTCACCATCTTAAACATGATGAAGATTTTATTCTCTATCCCACTCTCTTGATAGGTCTTTTTAAGTGATAAATGTTTGCCTGAGCAGATGGTGATGTTTTATCCTTCGTCACAGGTCTAAGTCAATGTTGCCAAACCCAGGGGAATTAAGGAAAGTCAGGCACACAGGAAACCTTATGGCCTGTGACAAATCAATACTTCCTAATCTCCATTAACATTGGGATTTCTGCTCTAAGCTAACAGTGAGAATTCCTGGTCTCCCTTCTGATTTTGATGCTGAATTACAAAGAGGGGGTCTTGATTATCCCTCCTGTTCTGGCTCCTGGTTTTCAGGAGGAAATGGGACATGAAATGGCTCCTGCCACTGGGAGCTCCCACTCTGCACCAACCTCCCAGCAGTGACTGCACAGGTGGGTGCAGCCCCTGCTGCCCCTGGGCCCTGCCCATCCCTGAGGAACCCACACTGGAGCCTCCAAACCACCCAGCCTTGGATTGTTCTGGTGCCTCGCCACTGAAAATCATTGCTCAGTGCTTTAGAGAGAGAGAAAACCCTGTGTAAGGACCCTAAATAAAGACAGATTCCTGTTCCTCTCACCTGATCCTGCTCAGGAGCAGGAGAGAAAAATCTGATGGTGGGTGAGCATTAAGAGCCAAAACAGAACCATATTTCACTCAAATACCAAAAACCTTTGCTTGAATAGCTCTGCTCCAGAGCTTGACTGGGTGGGCACTGGTTCCCTGCTAATTGTCTATTTTCTTATATTCTTCCACTGGGAAGATGGGAAAGAATGTCAAGCAAGGTCCATGCACACAGAGTGCATTCCAGCCTTTCCCACACCAGCTCCCCATTTCTTTCAGCACTGCCAAGGTGCTTTTACAACGTTTGTGCTGCCTCAGTTTCCTCCTGGACACAGCTCAGGAGCAAAACCAAAGCTGGGCCCGGGCTCGGAGCAAGGATCTGATGTTGGGTTGGGGCGAGGGATGGATGTGGATCAGCCCCACTGGGTCAGCCCATCCCATCCATCCACCCATCCATCCATCCATCCTGCATCCATCATCCATCCATCCATCCTCCATCCATCATCCATCCATCCATCCATCCATCCATCCATCCATCCATCCATTCCATCCATCATCCATCCATCCATCCCATCCCATCCCATCCATCCCATCCATCCCATCCATCCCATCCCATCCCATCCCACCCCATCCCATGGGGGCAATCCCTGGTCCTGGGGCTCCCCTGGCTCTGCCAGCAGGGCTGGGGAGGGCTTTGAGAGCTGGGGGACTCAGATTCTCAGCCCTGAGAGATGAGTGGTGCTCTGAGGCAGCCTGGGTGCTGAGTGATGGCTGAAACACCTAAAAAGGGATTCCAGATCCTGGGGAGCACCAGGGAACGGGAGAAGAGTGCAGCAGGTGGAGCAGAGTGCCACCCCTGGAGCTGCTGGGGTGGGAGCTCGGGGGCAGCTGCCAGGGCAATGAGGATTTGAGTTTCTGCACGAAGGGAGATTAATGAATGATGTGAGATTGTGCTGCATTGGGAAGCTCTCTGAGTTCTTTACACCAGAACACCTTCCAAGCAGTTTGTTTTGAGCTCAGCCCCTGTGGAAGGGGGGCAAATGTAAATAGAACCTCCTCAGAAATGAAGGTGTCTGTCTGTGTAGTATTTGTAGCTGGCTAAACCATTTTTTGTGTTTATGGTGTTTATTGGATTTGACTGGAGGTGGATTACTAAGAGGAGCATTTAAATGACTAAAGCATTTGCAAAACAATGGCACAATTGTTGGGAATGCTGGAACATCTAAACTTGAATTTCTATCCTAAAATATCTGATTATTTTCCACTGAATTGTAAAAAGATTTTCTAAGGAAAGGTTCTCAAATAACAAAAAGCTCCACAGCTCTGTTGGAGCAGCTTGTTACTCCACGCTCTCAGACAGGTTGTGCAGCTCTAGGGGCTCCCACATTTAAATATTCTCTGCCCATGGTTGATATTTCTCTGCCTTCAAAGTGTTGTAATGCTGCATTCTTTCGAGATCACTCAGACATGAATCATACACTCCATCACTTTAGCAAAAGAACAACCTCATTAAAAAGTAAAAGGTGGCTTTGCCATTTCATTCTGCACAAACAACTGCAATGCAAGGATGGGAAGTTCAGAACAGTAAGACAATGAAAAGAAATAATGAAGAAGCCATATTTACCCCTCCACATGGCATTTCACAAAGGAAAATAATCCATTGTCTCCATAAAGACAATGGCTCTGACTGTACATGTCCTGCACCAGGGACAGAACAGCAATCCTGGAATTAATCTAAATGTTTCTCATGCCTATCGAATCCTTCAAGTTACAAGGGCTAAACAAAGGCAGAGAATCCCACTCTGACCCCTTTAAAAACATCAAAGTGCCACTATCAGCCCCGAGTCTTCCTCCCAGCCCAGCCCTTGGCGTCGTGTTACAGTGCCACTGGTTATTCATAATCTGGCCCGAAACTACAAATTATTTCTTGATTTTGCTCTAATATTATCAAGTTCTAAAGAATAATTACTGGTGTAATAGTTAGCCAAGTTGTTATGAGAATTGTAAGCCCTTTTGGTTAATGCATGGCATATGTCTGAGGCATTCAGCTAATTCACATATCTGTCTGCACTATTAATAGAGAAGGTTACATGCCAATTATCCAGGGTTCAATCAGCCTGTTAGGATACAATAGCTGCAGTGTTCACACACTTGATGTGCCACATTCCTCACAGACATTATAAGCAGCTGGTCCAGATAAGACCACTGGGGCTTTAATATTTAGGAATCACTCCTGCGCCCAACCTGGACTGCGATTTTCCCTCGTTACTGTGGTTCTTTTGTTACCTCTAATATCTGTGCGCGAATTATTTTTAGGTTCAGCTGTGCTGAAGTCAACTGACGTTTTGGGAGGGAAAGCAGAGCGTTGGAAATGGCTGGAGCAGAGCTGGGACAACAATGGGCTCAGGAATTCCCCCAAAGCAGCAGCACTTTTGTGTCCTGAGGATGGATCACAGCAACTCCTCCCCATCACCCAGACCTGGAAAAAGCAGCTGGAAAGGCTGGCCTGTGCTAAATGCTTCATATTTTTTTTCATTATTTTGCCTGCTTTGCTTAAAAATAAATAAATAAATGAAATTTCAAAGCTAAGAACAGGACAAAACAGCCGCATTCATTCGGGCTGTTGCTGGTTCTGTGTTTTTATCTCATCTGGGAGAGAGAACTTCGGGAGAAGCGTTCTGGTTCAGCTTAGCCCAAGGTAGGGAGCAGCGCGCAGAGAGCCAATTTAGAGTGGCACGATTGGGGATTTCAGCACATGAAAACCCGACATTCATCTGTTCCCATGGAGATATTGCTGCTCCCAGTCAATCAGGGAGCTGCTCCGGTCAGACAATAGGCAGTGGTTCCTTCTCTCATCTTACAAACAGATACCCCCTCCCTCCTCCTCCTCCTCCTTCTATTTACGGGCATTCGTGACAACTTTAAACACCTACAGACCAGGCAATAATATTTCCAATGATCAACAAAAAATGTTAGCTGAGGTTTTTAGTTTAGTTTTTTTGGTTTTTTTTTTTTTTTTTTTTTTTTTTTTTAAGCTTGCAGGAAAATGAATTAAATAAAAACGAGGCTGTCCTGGACTCTCGCACCCCACGTGTACCCTGAACTTTTCTCACACGATATTTACAGTATTTTAATGGAAATAAAGTAGTTTTCACAGGGCTTGAGCATCCTTTGTTGCCTGGGATAATTGCGGGCAACTTTTTAATTGCCAGAGCAGAGCTCACAGCAAAGCACCACAGGATGGTGCTGGGGAAGATGCAAAGTGGGATTTCTTACAGAGCCAGTAACTAAACCCTAAAAATAAAGCAGCACGTGGAAAGCAGTTGTACAGCCCAGAACAGGAGATGGAAATGATGGTTTTTAACAATGCTCCTCTCAGGTGCTCAGGGCAGGCTGAGGGACCCCACCCCAGGGCTTGTGGGTGGGATGTTTTACAACCATATTTTTGACAATTTAGAACCATATTTTTGACATTTCAGAATCATATTTTTGCCTCACTGCCCCAAAAATCTGTGTATTTAAGCATATTGTTATATAACTCTATTTGTAAAAGTTTATCTTTTTATACATGTAACTTGGGAAACTAAAGGTGCATTTTATACTCTAAAAAAATTCTTACCCAGATCAGGTGCTGCCTTTTCCTCTCCCTAAATGCCTCTGTGCTGTTGAGCTCTGCAATGCCCCAACATATGGGGGGCAAACTCCTCCATCCCATGAATCCAAACTGTTTATTAACACCTCCTATCCCTCACTGACAGCTCCAGAACCCCCAGATCGTTTTTGGCAGAGCTGCTGAGATTTCTTCATCAATTTTTGATTCATTCACCACAGTGATGATTAATCCTTTGGGGGTTTTATGTAAAATGGGTGATTTGGAAGAGGGCAGGGAGCTCCAAAATGAAGGCGAAAGGGAGGGAAATTCCATTTTTATTTAACCATTAATCAGCACTTTCCTGCCCACGGCCTCCTCCAGGTGCCCCTGCCCAGGTGGCAAAAGGGCAGACCCCAAACAGGGATTGCAGTGGGTTTATCCCAGAGCGGGAACTGGGGTCCTGCCTGCTGTTAAATTGGCAGAACAGAGGGATAAAAGTGGGTTTTTTATGTAAAACTGAGGTTCATTAATTCTCCTTGGAAAATAAATTCTTTAAATAAGGGTTTGCACTGAAGCTTGTGCCTGAAAAGCAGGGTCAGAGCTTGGCACGTCCCTGTGTAAAAATCAAATGTCAACCAGCAGCACCCTGATCGCTGCCTGTGCCCCTGCCTGGGTGATGGCAGGACCAGCACTTACTCACTAAATAAAATAAATAAACTGAAAATAAATAAACTGATGCATTCATCCACTCCCAGGTTAAACAGGAACAAAGAAAACCGAGATGCTCCCAGTTCCTTCTGGAATCCCACTCTGCTGGGAGGCACAGCATCCCTACCTGGGCACAAACAGCACCCTGAAACTCTCCCTGCTGCTTTTCCCTTGGTTTGAGCCACTAAATATCTCCTCCAGCAGCAGGAGCAACACAACAGGAGGAATTCCTCAATAGGAGGAATTCCCAAATGGAATGGACGAGGTGCCCCGCTCCTGCCAGGGCTGTGCCCAACAGAGGATGCGGGGAGATCCCAAAGTGGCACCGCGCACAACAAAACTCATTTACACCCAAACACAAAGCATCTTTTCCCCACAAAACCTCTCTATTTTTCTGGAGAAAGGGATGGGAAGGAGATCTCGCAGTACAAGAAATAGATTTTGGTCCAGATGAAAATTCCAGCAGCTGAAAGGAGAATTGGCGCTCAGCTGGCTGAGTAAGAATAGAACAGGAAACTGCAAATGACACCAGCGGGGTGGATTGTACGATTAAGTAACTGCCCTCCTTTTTAATGAAGTCACTCAAGTACGGCCGAACAGCGCAGCAAAGCAGCAAAGTCAATAGAGTTAAAGTCTCAGCTTTAAACAAGCCCGGCCAGTTTTGCGGCTTCTCCGAAAATCGCATTTCCAGCGCCGCACGGCAGATTTGGTTCCTCCGAACGATGGGAACAAAGAAATGCGGGCTCGGTAAACAACCAGGGGTGTCAATGATCACGTCTGGGATGTTAATGAACAAACAAAACAAACGGAGTTTCTGGGCGAGAGGAGCCCGGCTTGGGGCGCCCTTTGTGCGGCTCCGGCCAGGGGCGCCCATTCCGGCCAGGGATTTCTCACCTATTGAAAGCTGCATTTGCAAGTGACTCACCCTGTGAAACCTCGGTGCCGAGAGGGGCTGGCACCTGCCCTCAAACCGCTTTTATCTATTCACCGAGGCTTGACTGAATTAAAGGCGAGTTTTGGCACTCTGGGTTAACCCATTTGTCGCTTTGATTTTTGAAGATTTTTCTAAACCTTGTGATGGTTCCATTCTTGTAGCCAACTTTCTCACTCTTTCTGTAAATAACTCATTGTTTTGCATTCTTTTATAGAAGAATAGAAATCTGATGGACTGTTGGTTTGTCCAGTGTCATTGGAGAGGTGGCACTGTCACCTTCCAATCCACTGTCACTTTTAGAAAACTCTAAATGTTGGAGTCAGAAAATAAACTTTCCTTTTGCTTCACCTTGAGAGCAGCAGTGTGTGCGCTCGTGTTGTTTCGTGGGTGTCACGAAATTGAAATATTGCTCCTTTAGTGGGTGTCACTATAGGACTTTCCACTGTCCTATAGTGACATCCACTAAAGGAGCAAAATCCCTGCTCATCACCCTCCCTGAGCCTTTGCTGTATTTTTAATTTTCTGTTTCTCTGCAAAACCCAATTCTGTGCCAAACCCGAGCGCTCTGTGCAACACCCGGACCCCTTTATTCAAAGTAATTCTCACTCTCATATTCCTCCCTGATGCAAAGAAATAAAGAAATTAGACGGTGACCTTTTGTCTGGGCAGCGTGGTGAGCAGATTCTGTCTGCTCCCACTGTCTGCAGCGAGAGGGAAAGCTGATAAAAACATTATTTATATGTGTTCAAGGAGATGCCGTGATAAGGCCAACGGAAAATACAGGCGTGGATTTTATTTCGCCTCTTATTCTGCTCCTTCCGTGGAGGATTTCAAATACCCCATGGTTTTACAGGCAGCAGAAAGTCTTTAAGTTGTTCTGGCAGAGCAGGAGGAGCTGGCAGCCATGAAAAGGAAGTTGCATGTCATATTAAGAGTGAGCTGGAACTGTCTGGGGTATTAATAGACAAACAGAACGAGGGAAAACAGCAAACAAAACATTACCCGGAAAAGAGAAAAAAGGAAAAGAGCTCTCAAAGCAAAAGCAGAACTTTTGAGGGGTTAGATCCTCAATTTGTGGCCATGGCTAAGAAAAGGCAAAGCAAATCAGTGAAGTGATTGATCCTGGAAGCGAACTGAGCCTTGTCAGGGGCTTGGTGCTTGCAAGAGAGGATGGGGGGAAGGCAGGCAAGGGAAGGCAGGAGGAGGAAACCCTTCCCTTCTCAGAAAATCTCCTCGGGTCTGAGGTGGAAATCACAAAAGGAACCCTGCTTCCACTTCAGGAAACAGAAACATGATTTCTTTCACTGAGATTAAGATCTGGACTCATTTCTGTACGTACTGAGGTTTTACTGCCCCTAGCATAGCAAAAGAATAGAATTATTAGTCTGCTGCAAGTTGAACTGCTGTAATTCTTAACACTCAACAGAAAAACTTCTGTTTGCTGGAAGGAAGCAGGAGAGACACCAAGCTGGGCTTTACAGGTGCAGAATCTCAGATTATCAGCAATGTCCTGATCTAAAGGCACAACTGCACAGAAGGGCAAATTCCAGCCTGGAAATGTGCTCAGGTCACTCCAGGAATGAGCAACACAGAGCCGCAGCCAGCAGAACACATGGATCACTCTAAAATGAAATGTGCATTTTTCGTTTGCTCCCGTGCAGCAGAATAGCAGCAGAAATGTGGGGTTCAAACTGGGGGAAAATGGGGTGTGAACTGCAGAGGCCCCAAACCACCCAGCAGGGATTCACAGGGGCTCATTCCTGATTTCAGATCTCCTGATTTTTCACTATTTCATCTGGGAAATTCTGGGGGAATCCTGACTCCTGTGGCACCAGTAGCAAAACCCATTAATTTCAAGAGGACAGGGAGAATATTCACAACAAACCTGATCCCCACAGTTGCCAGGCTCCCTCCTCAGGGCTGTATTTCCAGCATGATGAAATTTCAGCTGAATTCAGACATGTGTGATATTTATTCAAACCAGATGCATCAAATTCCTTACAAATGCTTACAGTAACTATTAATCAAGCATTCATACTGTACTCTGTAATCATGTGCTCAGAGCTGCACTCTGCTTCATAGATCAAGAAACTGGCGTTTTTTATAAACTTATTTCACCAAAAAGGGATCAAAGAAAATGATGGTAAATGGCATGGAGCTGCCATGACCAGCTGACAAAATTAGCCTGGAAAATGCCTACATGGAATAAAATAATAGTAATAAAATAATAGTGCTGATATCTTACATGGTTTGGGTAGCACAGAGGAGTCCCAGAGGTGAATTAGAGATGGGTTTGGGTTGGAAGGGAGTTCAAAATAATCCTGTTCCACCCCTGCCATGGCAGGGACGCCTCTCCTTGTCCCAGGGGGCTCCAGCCTGGCCCTGGGCACTGCCAGGGATGCAGGGGCTGCTCTGGGCACCTGTGCCAGGGCTGCCCACCCTCACAGGGAAGGGTTTCTTCCTGAAATCCAACTAAATGTCCCTTTTCCAGTGTGACAATCCTTGTGAGAATCCTAACAGAGGTGAAACAGCTCCTGGCCAAGAGGTACCACAGTTTACAAGGCTCTAAACATAAAACTGCTTATTTCTTTCAGGAGGCAGATAAGAAAACAGCTCCTACAGGACAAACACGTGTTCCTTCCACCCCACAGATGACAGCTCCGTGCTGGAGGAAGCTGTGATGCTGAGCAGGGTAAATACACCCTGCAAGGCTGCTCAGGGCTAACACATCCCTTACTCACACGTCCCTTACTCACACCCTGGTGCAGTTTGTGCCATCCTGGACCCTACAAACAATGCAGAGCAAAGCACTGAGCACAGGCACAGGGAGAGCCCTGCCAGGGGTGCACACCATGGCAAACAACTCAGCTGGTTTGGGCTGGCTTTGGAGGAATATGTCAACAAAATGGCCATAAACCCCTGGTTCATGTGTGCCATGTATTTACCTGAGCACCTCTGCTCTGGAACAGCCAAAGCCCAGAGCATGCAGGAAATAAAAGGTTTTTTGGTTTTTTTTTTTGGGTTTTTTTTTTAACAGGATGTTATCAGAAGGAAATAAAAGGACTCATTTTGTAGCCATACATGCTGGTAGCTGCTCTCGATTTTCATGAATACACCCCAGGAAGGTTTCAACATCATCCCTCAACAGGATGCTCTGACACACTCCTGATTTACTTTCAGGCCAAACAGGTAGTAAGTCTATTATAGGGCTAATTAGTGAGCTTAATTGTAAAGCAAGCTGTTTACATAAGGACACTTCAGCCCAAAGTATAATGGATAATAGTCAATGATATCCACCAATTCTTTAAAGTCAGATAAAAGCCCAGAGAAGCTGAGGATACTGAAAAAACTCCTTATTTCCTCTCAGTTTGGAAATGTGGAAAAACAAATTTCCAAATGAATATCTGTTACTGCAGCTGATTACATGATTTTAGTGGCGCACAAGGCCAGGAGCAGAAAGAGGAGGTGCCAGTGTGGGCTGGCTTTCATCACATGCATGAAAATAGTTCTTGGAATATAGATTTGCATGAAGAAATTCAGATATCTCAGATATGCCATTGATCATCTCATATCTGAATCCCAATCGTTACACCAAGGGACTCCTTTATTCCAATTAATTTGTTGCCTCATTGTTGCTCCTAGTTTTTGTACTGAAAACAGAATAAATATTTTTGTTCTGCTGACTGTTCTCTAGGTGACTCTTTGCCCTCTGGGGGATGATTTGGTGACTTCTATTCAGTGGATTTGTTTTATTCTGGTTTTTTTTTTTTTTTTTTTTTAATTTTCACAACTGAAACTGAGTGCCTGGGCTGGTGCAGCCTGACTCAGCTGCCAGGTATGCCAGTGCGCCCTGGGTGTGCCTGCTCTGCAGCCAGTCTGGCAGAAAATGTAAAATTAAACCAGAATTGAGTGTGAAGGGCACTGAGGTGCAGAGGGAGCCCATTGCCAGGGCTCTCATCCCTGATTTCCCAGCCGTGCCCCTCAGCCTGGCAGGATGACCCACGGGGCTGAGAGCAGCCAGACTCCCACAGAGGATTTCTAATAAATTTCTAATAAATAACCGCCTGCACTAAGAGAAAGTGTGGCATTTTTGGGGGTTTCCTAATAAATTGATGAATCTGACTTCATGTTCTCAGAAGGCTAATTTATTATTTTATGATCTATATTGTATTAAAGAATACTATACTAAACTATACTAAAGAATACAGAAAGGATACAGGCAGAAAATTAAAAGACAATAATGAAAAACTCGTGACTCCTTCCTGAGTCCTGACACAGCCTGACCCTGATTGGTCATTAAGTAAAAACAATTCACAGAAACCAATCAAACAATGACCAGTTGGTAAACAATTCCACAAAACCACATTCCAAAGCAGCAAAACACAGGAGAAGCAAATCAGATAATTGTTGTTTTCCTTTTTCTCTGAGGTTTCTCAGCTTCCCAGGAGAAGAAATCCTGGACAAAGAGATTTTTTTTTTTCAGAAAATCTGACAGTGACAAAAACTCTGGGTTTTGGGGTCATTTTCAACCCCTTCCCCAGCAATGCCCCGTTCCCTGTGCTCTGCTGGGACACCAAGGTTTAACGGCACAAAAAAGTGAGCAGAGCAAAATCACTCTGAGATGATTTTAACCTGCTTTGAAAGGCACACAACCCAAATGGGATCACAACTTTTCATTGGATTTGTTGCTGAGATTGTTGCTGATTTCTGGGCTGTCATTGCCTGGGCCCCTGCACATTTGGCAGCGGGAAGAAGTCTCCAGGATATGAATTTATGAATTTGCACTTGCAGCAGGGCTGTGTGTGCTCCCCACAGCGAGCCCAGCCACGCTCTGCATTGTCATTACACTGTCATCAGGGCCTGCACTGGGGGCTGAGTGGGGAGGCTGTGCCAATTATCCTTTTTTTTTATTATTTTATTTAATAAAACCCAGGGAACCATGTGCTTGAAGTTAAGCACGCGTTTCAAGTGCTCAGGACTGGCTCAGTGCACGTCTTTGAGGGGCAGGGTTGATAAGACAGATTGCAGCGTTACCACAGACCTGACACACAAATGGACTGAACACTTCAAAACCGTTTTAAAATCAAACCAGCTACAATGCAATCTTTGTCTGCACCAAAGACTCCTGGCTTTGTAACAAGCAAACTGGATTTTTGTGACATAAATTTCCTCCAGAATGTTAACCGTGCCCTTATACCATTTTTGCTTGCTGTTCTGAAAACAAATCATAGCATTTAATTTATGTGGTTGTGGCATTCTTGGTACGGAGCAAGTGGTGACTTTAAACCACTCCAGTCACATCAATATTGAGGAGTCATTGATGACTCCTCACTTTGGAAAGCACTCAGCTCAGGACAGTTGTGTAATAGAATTCAGCAAAGCAGAAAAATTGCCTGGGTAGGCAAATCCAAGTGGTTTCCAACCTGGCATATCACCCCACAGGGGTGCCAGCAAACAGCTCCCTGGGGAAAGGACTGGGCCCTTCCTTTGGGCATTCTGCACTAACTCAACAGCTCCTGATCTGTGGTGCATGGATTAATAATTGTTAATAATTCCATCATTAGGAACGTTATTAATTGGGAAGCTGCAGCCTGTCCCAGGTTATTTTCTCCTCTGCAGCCTGTGGGTCACATTCCTGAGGGACAGCACAATGGGGAGGAATACCCAAAATGAGGGAACAGGATCACAGGATCATTAAAGTGGGGAAAGACTCCAGGACCATGGAATCCAACCTTCAAAAGAGGAGCAGTACAAGGAGAAGCCACTGACCCAGAGCAAGCTGTCCTGTCTCCTGATTGTCCTTCCCAAGCAGAAGTGAGACCTCACAGCACATCCCTGGTGTGGTGTGTGAGCTCAGCAGGGCATTTTGGGGGGGGGTCTTCAAATTCCCATCCCAAATATCCCAAACTGCCCCCACACAAGGAAAGACCAGGCTGGGAGTGGCCACAGGAGCATTCAGTGCCCAGAAGAGAGGGACAGAGGGAACAGCAGCCCCTGGCAAGGAATCACCAGCCCAGCCCAGCCAGAGCAGCACATCTGTCCTCAACCCCAGCCCTCCTCTGCTGCCAGCCCAAAGAGCAGGCAGTAACACAACCAGAGGTTGTTGGGCACTTAGCTGAATTGCTTTCCCTCCCCAGCACCGTGCTGCTTCCTTGGGGGAGCAGTTTTCCTATCAGAGGGCTGTTGGTTTCCATCCATCACTGCTCCCTCCCTCCTGCAGCCCCACGATGGCAAACACCTGTTCCTGCAGCAGCTGATGCAGACCCCAGGGCTGAGCCTCTGTAAATAGTCAGCAGCTGGAAATGGTGATGCAAATCATACCTAAGTGACTGAAAGGGCTGGCGGAGCCTGCCATGAATCCTCTGCTCTCGTGGCATTTCACTGCTCACGAGCCTGGCTTTGCTCAGGCTCGGGCTGGAAGTACATTGTGCATCAGATCTAGGGATCTGTAACAGCTTATTGCTGTGGTTAAACTGGAGAGTGATCCTCTGATAAGGATTACTGCAGCCTGGCTGCTGGCCCAGCCCTGCCAGGGGATGGGAGGAAATTTGGAGGTGCAGGGGTAGAGGATCAGTGATGGGTGGAGCTGCCTGTTCTACCTGAGCATGGGGCCAAAAATATCTGTGGCGACACCAGGTACCAAAATCAGCTTGAGAACAGATCAGAGCAGGCAAAGGGCCTTCCCCAGGAGGGGTCTGCCACAGTCCCAGATGCGAGTGTGCCCCAATGCCAGCTGTGTGTGTGCCACAGTGCCAGCTGTGTGTGTGCCATGTCACAATCACAATCACAATCCCAATCCCTGCTGTGTGTGTGTCACAGTCCCAGCTCTGTGTGTGCCACAATCCCAATCCCAATCTCTGCTCTGTGTGTGCCCCAATCCCAGCTGTGAGTGTGCCACAATCCCAGCTGTGTGTGTGTCACAGTCCCAGCTCTGTGTGTGCCACAATCCCAATCCCAATCTCTGCTGTGTGTGTGCCACAGTCCCAGCTGTGTGTGCCCCAATCCCAGCTGTGAGTGTGCCACAATCCCAGCTCTGTGTGTGCCACAGTCCCAGCTCTGTGTGCCACAATCCCAATCCCAATCTCTGCTCTGTGTGTGCCCCAATCCCAGCTGTGAGTGTGCCACAATCCCAGCTCTGTGTGTGCCACAGTCCCAGCTCTGTGTGTGCCACAATCCCAATCCCAATCTCTGCTGTGTGTGTGCCCCAATCCAGCTGTGTGTGCCCCAATCCCAATCCCAGCTGTGTGTGCCACAATCCCAATCTCAGCTGTGTGTGTGCCACAATCCCAGCTGTGTGTGCCCCAATCCAGCTGTGTGTGTGCCACAGTCCCAATCCCAGCTGTGTGTGTGCCACAGCAGGGATTTGAGGATGAACACGGCTTTGTGCCAGGCTAAACCACATTGCCCTTGTGCATTGGCAATGCCACCCCAAAAATGTCACCACTGCACTGACAAATGTCCCTCCTGAAGCCCTGCCCCAAATGTGAATTAGCTAAATTTATCTAAATCTGGAGATTGTGTCCCTGCATCATTCACTGCCCAGATCAAGTATTTATGAGCATGGATTTTATTATTGCATTATCTGTTTTTATAAAGCCTAATTTGAAGAAAGCAGCCCATAAAATAGGAAATCACATTTTTAAGCACACTCCTTTAGCAAGGACTGTTAAAACCTAGAGAATTTTACCTTTTAACCAATGATCCATTATCTCTGACAACGCAAAGCTGTGTAAAACATAATCACCGACACAGCATTTCTTGCCATCATTTTTACACTAAATATTGTTAATTTCAATACTGGTTAATTAATTTAATGTCATAAAATTCATGCTCTAAATAGCTGTGTTGTCTAACATCTTTAAGCTGCATGTCTTCTTCCTTTCTGGCTGTCTCTTGCTCCTACTCCAGCAGTGTCAAATTGCATTTCAGTCAATTAAGAGCTGCTCATTTATTATACACACCTTGTTAAAGCAAGCAGCATAATTGAACGCCGAGCCTCCCTCTCCTTCATGTCCATGACTCAGAGTAACACGATAGGTAATAAGGATTTTTGAGATTAGGTGGTTTAGAAATAGATGCATGGAGGTTTTTTTAAAGGCCCCATTGTCGCCAGGCCCCGTTTCTTTGATTTGAGCTATTGGAGTGTGCCCTAACCTGTGGGGCTGATGCTGCACGGACAGGGGGATTAGGGGACTTTATTTCCTTTTTTCCTGAATTTCTCTAAGTGCAAGGAGAACGGGGAGGGTGGCAGAGGCAAACAGACAGCTGGGGATGAATGATGAGCAGAGCCCTTTGTGCCACCATTTGGTTTCTGCAGGGGCTGCTGTGAAATGGTGGCTGTGGCAGCAGGAAAATCTCCCAGCTGGGATCCCCCTGCCTGGAGGGGTGGGCAAAGGACAGGGGAATGGAATCCCTACAGCAGATTTCTGATAATTGGGCTTTACTATCAGAATACAGAATTAGAAATAAACTTCTCTCTTTCTCTCAGCCCGCCTGTGCTGTGCCAACCCGGAGCACCAGGGATGAACCATGAAAAAGTCACAATTCCACCTCAATAATGCCATTATTATGATTCAATAGTAACATTTCAGAGGTTCTGGAGTGGTACCATGGGCCCAGACAGCCAAATTCATGGAAACAATTTAGTTTTAGTGGGAAGCAAAGGCACAGCCCTGGTGGGATGGGGTAGAGCTGCTCATGGGTGGGCATGAGGAATGATGAAATTTCTATTAAAATCTCCTTTTATCAAAATCTTTTTCACAAATACTTTTTTCCAGAAAAGGGGAAGGAATTTAAAATATAAAATATAAAATATATAAACAGGCATTTCCTCCCTGCCAGGGCCTGTTTTCATTCAGCTCTTTCAGAGCACTTTCCTGTGATGCAGAAATCACCTGGTCCCTTTTCCCTGCCTGGGTCACACCAAGAATCTGCAGCATCAATCGCCCTGCAGCCAGGGCAGCCTCACCCAGCCCCTCTGAAACATCTCCAAAGTTCTTTCCCCCCCAGCTTCACCCAAGGTGACTCATTGAAATACAAATTTAAGGCAAAATGTCATTTCTCTGCTGTTTATGAGCTGAACACAAAGTCCCAAACAGAATTGGAAAGCCACAACTCACAAACCAGAGGAGTTTGTGATGCACTGACTACAGATTTGTTCTGCTGTTGCAGAGAATAGAAATGTGCTCCAGAAGTTTTCAAATAGTCATTCTCAAGTGTGGTAAAAATTAAATGAAATAATAAGTGGAATATAATAATAAATTGAATAAAAGAATAAATTTAAAAATAAAATAAAATAAATTAAATAATAATAAATTAATTAACAGAATAAAATTATAAATGAAACTAAAAAATTAAAATAAAATAAAATAAAATAAAATAAAATAAAATAAAATAAACCCCAATCCTCCTGAAGGCCATTTGCCAGTTCCACATATCAGCTCTCTGGTAAAGTTAAATAAGTTGGATTTTTTCCAACCAATGCGAAGCAATTAGGCTCAATTGTGGTTTAATGATTCTCCACATTTGCCTTTTTTTTGTTCTGTCCCTTTGTCCTGAGGGTTCTTCCTCTCACTTCAGACCCAGCCAAGGGCGGATGATAAAGTGCCCAGGTTTGATTGGGAGATTTGAATAAAAACTCCTTCCCAGCAGCTTCTTCTCAAGGAAAAAATGGTACAAAATAAATAAATAAATAAACAAGCAGTGTTAAAGAAACTGCTTCTAATTTCCTTGAAGCCAGTAGAGCTGATTGTTGTTTGGGAAAATAAATAAATAATTAATAAAATAAAAATAAATTATAACAATAATGATAACAATAACAATAATAACAATAATAACAACACTACTACTACTACTACTACTACTACTACTACTACTAATAATAATAATAATTTCCCTATGGCACTCAGCCCCTCCTGGGCAGCAGGACAGTGTTAAAGGTTTCCAGTGCTGATGTTTGAATGTTTAAATGTTTAAAAGTTTCCCAGCAATTATTAATTGCGATGTGGCACTGTGCTGAGCACGGTGTATTTAGCAGACCCTGTAAGGTGATGACAGCTCACAAGGAGTTGATAAACGCCATTCCTCAGGAAGATAAATGTAAACCAAACCCCAAAACCTCCGGCAATTTATTCACAAATCCAATTATTTTACACTGGAGTTTTAAATTTAAAGGTAAGGGGAATTTTTTAAAGAGCAGCCAGGACTTGGGCTCGGATTTTATTTATAAGCGCGGAGGAAGGTGAGATGTAAAAGGCAGAAGTGAAACAAAAAGAGGTGGGGAGGAAGGCATTGATATTCCCTCGTTCTTGTGGGGGTCCTGGCTCCTGCAGGGAGGGCTGGGACGCTCAGATCCCACAAAATCCCAATATTTTCCCAGCCTTTAAGGGTGTGCAGGACAGGGCGGATTTTGGGGCACCCACACAAACCCTGCTCCCAGATTCCCAGGTTTGGGATGCCGGGCTCCCACTTTGCTGGGTTTGGAAAAACCAACACTTCTTTTCAGGAATGCTTTCCCTGGAGAAAAGGCCCACTCCATGAATTACGTGATCTTGAGAACGATATTCTTAATTTTAAGAAGGATAACCTGTGTGGTTTGGGATACACAACTTCGGAGCTGGGATATCAGGAGTGAAACTGGGAATAATTGAGACGCGCACTAAAGGATCAGGATATCCAGGAGTGTGTCTGGAGCAACAACAATGCATTTGATGAAACCAAAGAAACTCCAGCACAGATAAATCTGGCACTGGGAGGATCCATGCCAACTGTCCCACTGAAATGCTGGGGAGTTCCACTTGCACACACAATACACCACCCCAACATCCTCAAATTTGTCCTGAGTGGTTTTTTATTATTTAAAATAAATTTTAAATACTATTTTTACTCTTTAAAAAAATCCCTGGAACTATAGCTGTCCGTCAGAGCCTGCTGGGACAGCTGTGACACGGTGCCACCCCGGCACAGAACAATTCCACAGCCCAGGGATGGAATCCCCCAGTATCTCTGCTCCTGCAGGGCTGTCCCCAGCAGCTCTTTCTCAATTAAAATACAGGGAAAAAAGAAAAAAAAATAAAATTTTTACTGATTCCCTCTCAGTTAAAATACACATTTTACTGATTCCCTCTCAGTTAAAATACACTTTTTTACTGATTCCCTCTCAGTTAAATACACTTTTCACTGATTCCTTCTTAGATAAAATACACTTTTCACTGATTCCCTTTCAGTTAAATACACTTTTTACTCATTCCATCTCAGTTAAATACACTTTTTTACTGATTCCCTCTCAATTAAAATACACTTTTTTTACGGATCCCCTCTTAGCTAGAATACACTTTTTTACTGATTCCCTCTCAGTTAAAATACACTTTTCACTGATTCCCTGGCAGTTAAAATCCACTTTTTACTGATTCCCTCTCAACTAAAATACACTTTTTACTGAATCCCCATCAGTTAAAATACACTTTTTACTGATTCCCTCTCAGTTAAATACACTTTTACTAATTCCCCATCAGTTCAATCCACTTTTCACTGCTCCCCACGCTGACAGTGGTACAGAAGTGCCTTTATCCGCCCTCCGAACGCAGCAGCGCTCACGCAGGCACCGCGTGAGGCTCAGGCAGCGCAAACTGTGCAAATTGGTAAAATCCACCATGAGATGCTTTGCCCGGGCAGAACCACATCTGAGCAGGAGCGTGGCCCTGGGAGGAGCGTGTGACACAGAACAAACTCTGGAATTCTCTCATTCCGAACCCTGCATTTGCTGGAGCCCCAAACAGGTGAGCGCTCCTGCCTTTCATCCACGCACATTTCAGCCAGCACCGTCTGAAACCTTTCAGAAACCTTTTAGACATTCAAAACTTCTTTTTTTTTTTTTTTTTTTTTCCTTTTAATTCCCCCCCCTCTCTCCATCAGCATCCTAATGACTCATCGCACAAAGCGCACAAAGCCCCCGGAGCCACGACTTACAGTAAAAATGTTTGCAGCATGTGTCAACGACTGCAGAATGGGCGCATTATCATTTGTGAGGGGAGCCCGGGCCGCATTTCTGACCGGGACATGCTTGCTGCCAGCCGAAATGTTCTGGGGTGTTTTCACTGGGAAAATTTGCAGCGCGTTGTCATCCCCTGCATCTTCCCAGGGAAGGGAAATTTGGTCATTCCCACCCATGCTCAATTCGTTCAGCTGGGAGTTTTGTTCGGCCAGAGCTCTGCTGGATTTCAGAGTTTTTATTCTATTGAATAGGAATTGACTGAATTCTGAAATTCAGTTTTTATTCCACATGGGCTGCAGTGACCCCAGCAGTTCCCCTAAAGGTGCTGTGCTCTTTGCATCTGTGTCCAGGGAGGCACCACTGCCCCACAAGCACCACAGAAAATGAGATTTTCTCAACCCCACGGCCTAATTCAGTGTCTCAGAGCGAGATAGAGACTTCCTGACTCTAATTACAAACTCTGTGGAGCAGTGTATTTCTAATTATATTTATTTGGTGTGTTCCAAGTGCAGTTTTTATATTCTGAATAGGGTGTTCTCCCAAATTCCAGATGAATATTTTGTCACGCTCAGGGCACATTTTCCTAAAATCCACATTTCTGCTCAGATCTGCTCCTTTTCTAAACATCCACCCTATTTCTTTATTATAACACCCAAATTCTCTGCAGTCATAACCACCCTATTCTCTGACATCATAACCACCCTAATTCTGACTTCAAACTAATGGGACTTCTAGCAAAAATATTTGTGCCCTGGTTTATATCATATCTATTTTATTGCAATATTGGTAATAATGGAAATAGAGAAATAGCCACATGCCAGCTGTAAATTTTACATTTCTTTGCATAGAAACGTTATTTATGATTGCCCAAAAACTCCCACACACGAAAATGTTTCTTAGCCCAACTGTGCCTCCAGAGAATATTTATGGAAAAAGTTCATTTTGGAACGAGGAGTGATCCATGACTTTTGTTTCCTGCCAGGACTGTATGGAATACTGTGGCTGTTTAGATCCGGGGTGATGGAAAGGAGAGAAAAGGAGATATTTCCATATCAATGGCACACTCTCCTCGGGAGTCAGGCAGCGGGAACAATATTTGCATCTACAGTTTGTTAACAGCACGGGCGAAGCCTGCAGTGAAAATTCTCAAATTAGGGTTTAATGCGATGCTCCGTGTTGGCAAAGGAGAAACAAAAAGGCACCACGAACCCCATGTGCTCATGTGTAAATATCACCGTAAATCACCAGGGAAGGGCTGGACCCCTCTTGGCTGGGCACAGAACAAATTCCTGGGGTAAAAACTCATGCAGAGCTGTGCCTTGCAATCCTCCCTGGCTTCCAGAGGGAAACGAGGCAGATAAATGGGAGTAGATTGCTCAAAATGCGCTAAATTCGTTATTTTATTGAAAAAATTGCTATTTCGTAGAAGGCCAGAAGTCCTGAATAAACCTCAGCCGATGAACATCTCCCTAATTCTGGCCCCTTCAGAGTCCGGGACCTCGAGGATCGTGTAAAGAGAGATCCCATCTATAGCAGAGCTGTTTCCTAACCCACATCTGTCCGTGCTCCTGAGACGACGCCGCAATTCCTTCTCTTGCCCCATGGCTATTTCTGATACACATCTAACTTCTTCTCTCTGGCTTCCAGAACATCTTGTGATAATGAGTCCCGTGGAATATTTGTGTTGCACTACAAAAACAAATTCTTTTTTATCCTGTTTTACACACGCCACTCATCTCTTACCCACCCTTGTTTAGGGAGGATTTCTTGCAGAAATGTGGCTGAACCCAGTATTCCAGCTGACATCACAGCATCACTATTTTATACTTTATTTTCTAGCATAGCCCTAATTCTAACATTTAAAAGAAGAAATTGAAGTGTAACATTTTAAAGAAGAAATTGAAGTCCTGACTGCTGAACACAGATCCCATTAAACTGCCCTCAATAATGCTCACATTTTTATAACACTTAAGAGCTCACTGGAAAAAAATAAAGAGACTTTTTTCTGTGGAACCACATGTCCGTGGAATTGTTAACATACTGGCTATCACTAGTTATATTTAAAGATGTTGTGAGAAGGGAAACAAAATTCAGAGTTTTTCACAAAAAGGAACTGATTTCTGTAGCGCCTTTGTCTTCCAAATCACGACCCCCTCCTCAGGACCAAAAAAACCAGCAGCAGCTAAAGGAAATCCACTATTTCTGAAGTTATGGCCACAAATTCAGGAAAATAAATGTAGAATTAAGGGACTGTGCAGTGCCAGTGGTTTCTGAAATCCCTTAATTGGGTGATTTTATGTAGTGCCAAGAACACAGCTAAAATTTTAACTTTCAAAGCAGGGCACAGTTCTCAGAGTGATGAGCACACTTCGCTTCTACAAAAGCCACTGTGGACTACAGCACTTTATAAAAATCAGGCCCCATGTTGTTTATTTAATTTATTTTAAAAAGATTTTCTTTGCTTTAGTCCACTAACAACTAATTAAGCTGCCTCCAGATTAAGAGGCCGAGCCAAGAATTACAGGATATACCACATGCTTTCTCAAGGCAAATATTTACAGTTGTTTGTTGGGCTGATGTCTTTGACATCCATCTTCTACACATAGGCCACGAAAAAAAAAAAATGCAACATCACAAAAATCACCACACGACATGATGTGAAAGATTTGCTTTTTGAAAAGCAAGATGTATTCAAGGGCAGCTTTGCAAATTGTTTTGCAGATGCTGTTTCTATAATGCTGGCATGGCTCCTCCGAGCGAGGGGGGCCGGGGGGAGAGCAACATAAAAGGCTGAGATCAAAGATTCTCCTTTGGTAGGCAAAGGCTTCTGGCTTCTTTTTCCTAATAGGAAAAGTTTGTGATATCAGAGGAGACCGCCCATCAAGCAGGGTTGTGCAGCCCAGCTTTCCCAGCCCTTTATCCTGCCTGCCTCTCCCTTGCTGCTGTGGGATCCAGCACGGGCAGGGAACGCTGCAGAAACACAGCCCGGGTGATTTGTTTGTCATTTCTGCATCACAAACCCGGCGCTGGTCTGGGGAGAGGCTCCCAGGCCTCCCTGATGCTGTCAGGAATCACAGATTCCTGCCTGAGGGTCACCAAGGAGCCCTGAGGGGCAAAAGCTCTGCCTGAGCCTCCCAAACGCTGCTGGGGTCAGGATGCAGCAGAGCTCAGTGAGGATGGGCTGCTGGGGGAGCCAGGTGGGTCTGGGGGGACTGAGGGGGAACAGGTACAGAGAGACCTGCCCAGAGCATCCTCAGTGCCGGGTGCTGGGGTGGGGATACATCTCCTGTTTGGGATAAACCCAGTCTGGGATGAGCCTCCCATTGGGGATAAATCCAGTCTGGGATGAGCCTCCCATTGGGGATAAATCCAGTCTGGGATGAGCCTCCCATTGGGGATAAATCCAGTCTGGGATAAACCTCCCATTGGGGATAAATCCAGTCTGGAATGAGCCTCCCATTGGGGATAAATCCAGTCTGGGATAAACTTCCCATTTGGGATAAATCCAGTTTGGGATGAACTTCTATTTGGGATAAATCCAGTTTAGGATGAACCTCCCATTTGGGATGCAATCCAGTTTGGGAGGAACTTCCCATTTGGGATGAATCCACCTTAGGATGAATCTCCCATTTGGAATAAATCCAGTTTGGGATGAACCTCCCATTGGGGATAAATCCACTTTGGGATAAACTTCCCATTTGGGATGAATCTCCTGTCTGGGATAAATCCAGTTTGGGGTGATTCTCTCATTTGGGATAAATCCACTTTGGGATGAACATCCCATTGGGGATAAATCCAGACTGGGATGAATCTCCCATTTGGGATAAATTCACTTTGGGATGAACTTCCCATTTGGGATAAATCTCCCATTTGGGATAAATCCAGTTTGGGATGAACTTCCCATTTGGGATAAATCTCCCATTTGGGATAAATCCAGTTTGGGATGAAACTCCTATGTGGGATAATTCCAGTATGGGGTGAATCTCCCATTTAGGATGACTCTCCCATCTGGGATAAATCCACTTTAGGATAACTCTCCCATTTGGGGTAAATTCACTTTGGGATGAATCTCCCATTTGGGAAAAATCTCCCGTTTGGGATAAATCCAGTTTGGGATAAATCTCCTGTTTGGGATAAATGCACTTTGGGATAAATCTCCCATTTGGGATGGCTCTCCCAGTTTCCCAGTGCTGCCTGAGGAAGGGCTGGGAGCTCTCCCAGCAGGATGCAGCCCTGCAGCCTGGCTGGAGGGGCAGTTCCCAATCCCAATCCCATTCCCAATCCCCTGGAGCTCCCCACAGCCAGCCCAGCACACGGAACCTGCCCCATCAGTAACTGCATTAAAGCACAAACTTCAGAACCCCTGATGGGCAGGAGGTGACAAAGGACACCGAGCACACACAAGCTGACACTGCAGACCTGTTTAGGAGCTGGAAGAAGCACAGAGAAGATTTTTCTCTCTCTCAACCCCAGGATTTTCAAGTGAAGGTCTTTGAACTTCTTTATCTGAGCACTTATATTTTTATTACAGGAAATTAAGAGGCTGAATGATGTGTGATTCGACTGTGGATCCCTGGACATGAAATGAAGCCATAATAAAACATTTTCATATGAAATCAAAACCAGAAACTTGAATCTTTATCTCAGTGTGGTAGGAGGATAAATAAATCTGTAAATAAACAGAGTGGCACTCACAGCCTTGGGTTTGAATTCAGGCAGGCATCAAGGTGCTAAAGGAGAACCCTGCCCTGCCCTGTCATGACCAGGGATCCCTGGGAGGCTTTCAGGGGTCTGTTCTTAGAGATTCCACGGTCAATAATATAACCTAAAGCAACATTTAACCCATCTAAAGACCTATTAATGCAACACTACAAGGAGCAGTTGTTGGCTCCTCCCATGGCCATAGAGAAGTGGAAGAGAAACAGAGACAAGGAAGGCAAAAATAAAACAAAAACCCCTGAGGGTTCTCTGTCTGCTGCTCAGGTCCGAAGTGAATCTGGTCTGGCTCTGTGTGGCCATCGCAGTGTCTGCAGCACTCGGGTTTGCGGGCAGAAGGTGAGGGACAAGGACAGGGGATGGGGGGACACCTCCAGCAGGGTTTTGCTGGTTTGTGACCATGGATTCAAGCAGAACACTGGAGGAGCTGATGTTCCAGCACCCCCGCACTGCTGCACAGCCAGCTCCTCACCTGCCATCCTTGGCTTCCCACCCACATTGGGAAGGATGTGAAATACACAGGAACAAAACAGCATCAGAGCAAGAGAGCCCGAGGAGGAAACCAAAAGAGGAAGTGAAAGGCTTAGAAAAATAAAAATAAGACACAGCGCTGGTCTCTGCCAGTGTTTGCTGAGACACTCAAAGGGAGATGGTGCTGTTTCAGTGGAGGCCATCCCCATCTCCACTGGGATGAGACAGCAGCACCATGGAATTCCTGGGAGCAGCACTTGGGAAAGGGCTGGGGCATCACCAGCACACCTGGCCTGTGCTCAGCAATCACAGAATCACAGAATTTTTAGGTTGGAAGAGACCTTTAAGATCATCGAGTCCAACCCATGTTCTAGCGCTTCAGTAGATCATGGCACCACGTGCCACATCCAGCCTTCCCTCACAGCTTCACCCATGACAACCCCTAGGAACCCTGAACGTGGCTGAACACAGCCTAAAATACCCCAAATCTTCCACAAAAAGGGCTTGGAGGGAAAATTCAGACACCAAACATCTCAGCCCAGCTGGGTTATTTGGGTTACCAGGGCCCTGATCCTTCCTGAGCCCTCTAAATCAGACCTCAAGAACTAAACAATGAGGATTGTGACAGTGGAAATAAACAAGTTATTTTTCCTGAATTTTCACGGACACATGCAAAATACACGGGCTTTTTATCAAAAAGATACATTCATATAAATATTTATATTTATACCAAGGGGTCCTCTAATTTTAGTTACAAATGCAACTTCCAAACACAAACACTGATAGACTCAGCCCTAGTGAAATAACAGAATCACAATAACCAAACATTGAAATCATGAAGGGATTTTCCCCTAAGCAACAAACAACAAATGGTGCTTTTTTTGTTAAACATTAAAAAAAAAATACATCATCGACTTACATGTCAATGGTGGGACATTCTGGCACCGTCCAAACTTTCCTCCCTCTTCAAATGATGCAAGAAATTACAGGAAAAGTTTTCACACTTCTTCAGAGAGGATAAAATTCCTGTTGCTGTTCAAAAGAAAATCAAAACAAAAACACAAAAGAGGAACAATTAAAGGCAAAATGCTTTTTAGAAGTGCCTGTTTCTCAAAAGAGACACAAACTAAAGCTCAACAACTCTCCTTTTGCCCAATTTTAAAAAATGATTCTAATTATAAAATTGCAGCCTTTGCTGATCTTTTCAGGGTATTTTCAGTTATACTGCATAAATCTCCTGCATTACCCAACATCTTTACTTAGGAAGCATTTCTGAGGTTATTTCTAGGAAAAAGAAACTAGGAAATTACAATATTTGCTGTTGTTTCAGTACTGGTTTGGTTTTTATTTTGTTTCCTCCTTCTCCTCATGTGGTCATCCTGACATGACTGGAATGTACAGGAACACCCCAATACCCAGAAGAATAAAGTTCAAAAACAATTTTATTACAGAACTTCAGGGGGAAACAAAAAAATTGCAAGGCTGGTAATTTTTCCTAATTCCTCCTGCCACGAAATAGAAAATGCTTTCTGGTTCATTGAGCAAATTGGTGGGTCTGAATTCCAGAAATTCAGATATCCTCACAAAGGCAGCATTATGGCCAAACAGGTTCTGTGCTGGCAATCCTGGCCGGGCGCCACTTGGTTAATAAATACAAGTGTTGAATTCAGCCGGATTTAAAGATTGTGCTCTCTGCTTGAGCAGGTCTGAAAGTGCCGGAGTTGTGAAATTATCGTTGGGCTGGAGCTCTGACACCCAGGGACAGCAGAGCAGATAAAAGTGCCTGGTCCTGCAGGGACAGGGAGATGGGCAGGGCCGGCAGGGACCAAACTCTGCAAAGCGAGAGTTTATATATATATAATATACTGAGACTGAACGAATGAATCGCTCAGATCACCTGCAAAACACATTTAATTTGGCTTTTCATGGTTTTAGTTTGAATTTTAGTGATAGAGGACAAAGCAGCAAAGAGCAGGATTAGAGATCAGAGCTGAAATTGCTCCTTTTTGGATCTTATATGTTCTTCTTCATTAAAGAGAATTATTTTTTTTTCAATAAAATGGGTAGTATTCCATTATCGACAACAGCCACCAACTAGAATTACAACAAAAAATGGCCCAAAATTTGTGGGGTTTGGGGTTTGTTTTGTTGTTATTTGTTTAAGTTACAGTCGATTGATTGCTTAAAATAAATTATATGCTTAATCACACAGGATAACATTTCTATTTTATAGATACAATGGCAATTGTCAGAACTGGACAATTCCAGGCACATGGTTTATCTTCCTACCTGCTCCAGTTCATCACAAAAAAATCAGAATTACTCAAAATATCTTTGTTATTCTGAATTAACCAGTAAGCACCATTTTCAAGCAGTGGCTCATTACTAGAAAATTGTGTTTTTTCCTGTTTACAGATTAAAACCCGGGGCACAGGGAGGCATCTAAGGCAGCCCAGGCCCAGCAGCACTTCCCACCTGCCTGGGCAGCCCAGGTGAGGATGGGCAGGGCCCCTGAGCTCTGGCACATCTGGATTTTATGCTCCTGTATTCACCAGCACTCAGGGTTTATCAAATTCTCCATGTACAAAACTGCTCACAGCTCAATTTTGGGTTCATTTCTTGTTTTCCTACAAGTGAGACCCCAGAACCTGTCGGCACTTAAGCAATTCCCCTTCAGTGTACAGGTGAGTTGGGCCAGCTGCTTTATTCTCCTTTTCCTGAGCGTTTGAGACTGAGCTGGTGTTGGCAAGAGAGAGAAACTCTGCCCCTTCTCCTCAGTTCTGGTTTTAGATTTAAAAGTTTGACATTTAGACCTGAGGGAAAGCCTTGTTTCATGAGAAAAACAATGATTTGATTGGAAATTACTCAGCTAACGAGTCACTTCTGAGTGACTTCAGGGACAACTCTGCATAAAATCTTCTTGTTATTAGCAAGGAGAGTTTATAATAAAAAAAAAAAAACTCCAATAAGAAACATCTGGACTCTCACTGTGTGCCAGAGGTGGGGTGAGATATTTAGAAATTCCCTGTTTTTCCATACTCTTGAAATGCTTAAATATGACAAGGAGAGATGCTGAGCATCTCCTGGAAGGATAAAGTGAAACCTCTAGTGTGGAGTGGGCCCAGAAATAAGGATCCTGCTTTAATTAATTTAGATATATGTAAAAAAACTGATTACATATATAAATATAATCTATACATATTTTCATATAAATATAAAGATACAATTGATTTTATAGAAATAAAAATTTATGCATGTTCATATTTATTTTATTTTAATATTTCTTTATATATATGATTTTATATTTGTACTTAGATATATATATACATTTATATAATTTTATATACATGTATATAATTTTATATTTGTATTTATAGACATATATACATATACACATTTAAACATATATACATATGTATATACGCATATATATACATATATACACATACATATACATACACATATATGTATACACACACATATACTATTTTTAAAAATTATTTTAATTTTTATTATTTTTTATATTATATTGTATTATTTTTATTTTATTCTTCTCTAAAAGTGTTGCAGGGTTTAATTGCAGAAGCTCTGCCATGCCCCCTTGCTTCCTCCCCTGGCTGGGACACCCAGGGCCAGGGGAGGAGGAGGAGGAGGGAACAGCAGGAAAACAACACTTGGCCAGGTGCTTTTCATGAGACTGTGCCAGCTAATCCAGTCAAAATAATCCAAAACACGCCGTGAAAGGGATGAGTGACTGCACAATGGAACCTCACAAGACACTGACTCCTTTCAGACACCACCCACGACCCCGTCTGAAGATTTCCACTCTTTTCCCCCAACGCAGCACATTTAAATCACAGCTCCTGCAGCTCCATGAGATCCCCGTAAATTCAATAAAAGTGCATCAAACACCCCTGTGCACATATTTCCTGAGCTGCAGCGTTTGCAGAAGTGCAGGCACGTGTTTCCCAAGCTGTTCTTTACTTCTGTATTTGTAGAGCTCAGAAATGAAGGAGCAGTGCAGCTTTAGGGGCTGGTGTTTATAATTTGGATTTAAATCCTCGGGAGACGTGTGTGTTACAACATCTCATGGCACACATCTTGTACTGGCATTTTTGTCCATTAAACCCTCACTCTGGAGCGCTGCCTCACCAAACTGTCCTGCGCTCCTCGAGTGAGATCAGCCACAAATAATAACTGCTGTGATATTTAATCAATACAGAGACAGCCCTGCACGTTCGTGCCCGTCCACATCGGGGCTGTAATGGATCCATTCCCACATTAAAAATACATGGGGAAACTTCCTCGCTCTGAGCTACAACAAAAAGCTTTTAATTGCTTCACAGATGAGTTGACAGTGCACACCACACGTGTGGGCAGACAAAGCCCTGCTGCACCCACAGCCCTGCGCTGGTTTCTGTTCTCACAGACACCTGAAGCGCTCAGATCTTGTTTTTCACCCCCAAAATTTGCCTTCTGCTGCTCGGGCCCTGCAGAACTGAGCAGGAATCAGATATTCCAGACAGGCTGGGCAGAAGAATTTTGCTGTGCTGTGCCTTTAGATAGGGCTTCTATGGTTAACCTTGAAAACATCTCTCACTTTCTCCCCAGTTCTTATCCTAAATAACATTTTCAGTCTGAGCACTGCTGTATTTGATTGCTGTAGTCAAAACAGAACCACAAAGATCTTAACCCAGAGACAAAAGAATGGCTGTTGTTCCTCACCTCAGCATCTAAGCCATAAAATGTCCTTAAACTCATCAAAGAGTGTTTATAGGGATGCAAAAATGTCCTAAAAATGTCCTGAGCAAAAAAACCCTTTTGAATATAGGAGGTTTGGATCAAATTATTTCAATTCACCGTGGAAAAAAAAGAAGTTTTGCAATGATTACACAGATCTGCAGCTCTTCTCCAAAGAACTTTTCACAACAGAGCAATCTCCAGCTCCAGCTGCTGCCTGACAATTTCTTGTATTCTCTTTTTTGCTCTTTCCCTCCACCTGCTGAAGTTTTTCCCACCAAAGCCACACAAAAGGAAGGAAATTATTTAAGTTTTGAGAGTTTTACCAAATAGAATGTGAGATTAACCTGTCAAACATTCAACCCCTTGCCCGGCTGAGCCCCGAGCTCAATTTCTGCACTTTTTCTTCAGGAAGTGCAGATTTTAAGCTCTGGCAGATAATAATACCCAGACCCAGGGTTGTTTTTTTACCCAGAGATACAAAGGAAGTGGTTTTGCTGCTAACAGGCACCTAGCTTGGGATATTAAGATAATGAAAGTTCATCACTGCAGACAAATTGTAACTGCAGCCCATCCAATCTGACCTCAAGCCCGAGTGACTGAATGAGAGAAATACATTTGTAACAGCCCTAAACCTCCAATAAATCAACCTCACCTCCCCTGAGCTGTTAGAACTTCGATAGACACAGATTTAGAGCAGGAAACAAAAAAATCTGTAAGAAAAAGAGGTTTCAATGGCGCTATCTGCATGCAAATCAAAGGCCAGTTCAAACTTTAATCTCATTTAGCTTTTCTTTACTCCAGCGATTGCTCCATGATTTTAACAATCACACTCTGGAAAAGAATGCACAGGGAGGGATATCAGGAGGCAAATTCACTCCAAGAGCAAGGAAAGATCACACATTGACCCCTAATTCTGCAAGGCCAGCCTTTCACCACGAGAAATGCAGATTTTAAACTGGTGTGGGGAAATGCAGAAATACGAGCATGTGTTTTAATCATAGCAACTGAATAGCTGGACTGAATAAACACCAATAAATGCACTCCTAGCTCTTGCAGGCACATCTATAAAAGCTCTTCTCCAGTGGAGAAGAGTTATTTGGCGTTATTTCCCAGCTCAGTGGGATAAAACACTCACCCTGCAGCATAACCCTGTCACCCTGCTAAAGACACTTTCCCTCCAAGCTGAAATAGTCACTTTTCCTGATTAAAACGGGTACAAAAAAAATAATTTATGTTGGTGGTTAGAGATTAAATAGTCTGCAATACTTCAAAAGCCTGTTTACCTGTGATTTAAAACCAGTATCTTGTGATCAAAGAGATAAGCTGTCTCCACGCTGTCTGCTGATCACTTTCCTAAGGCCTTTCCCCCCTCGAGTTAACTTTTATTTTCCTGAAGTTTGAAAGGATGCAAGTTTCAGATTTGTCCCTGTGCATTTGCAGACGGTTTTGCCCGGCTCCATCATCCCGCACGGCAGATAATGTTTCAGCAATTTAAGATTTAACAGCTGCTGCCAGGAGCTGCAATTGGATAATCTCGGGGCTGCTGCTGCCGCTTTGAAGTTGCCAAGTCCCAATAAACCCCCCAGCTCTGAGAGCTGCATTTGGGATTATTGCCACTTAATTGGGAGATCTTTTGAAAATACTGAAAGCACTGAGATGCACTGGGACAGATTTCTGCTAAACTCCGCTGGAAACAGCAAAGAAAAACTTTATCTTAATGGCAGCGCGGAGCAGAAAGGGAGAGGGGAGAGTTTGAGATGCTCTGGTGTTTGTTGGCAGCACTGGGGCAGAAAGGAGCTCAGAGAGGAGCTCAGGGCCTGGCAGGCACTTCCTGAGAGCAGAATAAATAACCACATTTTCTGCAGGTTGTGCTGACATGGGGCAGCTCTGATGTCCCCACTCATTCAAGGGCCACAAAAGAGATGCGAGACCTCCCCTGCCGGACAAATTCCAGCACAGGAGACCAGAAACCAGGGCTGGGGAGGATGGAGTGACAGATTTCCTCCTGGAGAGAAAGAAATCCTCATCTCTGATGGCAGCAAAGAGTTTGTAAAATACAAAATGCTGAGGCTGAGCTGCATCAACGCTGGGAAATATTTACTTGAAAATATCGTCCGAGTAGAAAGTTAATTGAAATTGAAATGCTGCAGCTTTGTTTGCTTCCCCCTTCAGCACAGCTGAAACAACAAAACCGGTCAGGCAACTTTTCCTTTTTTTCTTTCTTTTTTTTTTTTTTTTGGGTCAGGTATGTGCTAAATTACTGACAAAAAGCTTTGGGGTTCTCAGAGCTGCAGCACCCCAGGGATTTCTCCAGCTCCAGACAGACTGACTGCATTAAATATCATATAATATTAAATATGGGTGCTCTTGGTGTGGTCAGACCCAGGATTCAGTGTGAAAACACTGCTGAGACAGCCTCCCCAACACATTCAGAAATATAGAATAAATAGAAATATATATAATTAATCTAGAATAAATAGGAATATATATAATTAATATAGAATAAATAGAAATATATATAATTAATCTAAAATAAATAGGAATATATATAATTAATATAGAATAAATAGAAATATATATAATTAATCTAGAATAAATAGAAATATATCTAATTATACAAATGAGAGTTTAAGGTTCTCATTTCTGAGGGTGAAGGGCCTGGCTCTGTTTTTGCTGCACACCTCCCCCTGCAGAAATGAGGAGATAAAACTTGTGTGCTTTTTGCTCCACTCCCTCCTCTGTTTGTCTTCTGGAAAAAATGAAATTTCTGAAATTCCATGGTGGGTTGTAACATTCTGTAGAACGCTCATGTTAAGTAACCTCGGGTTTTTACATATCTAATTTTTTTTTAAAATGCTTTTTTTACAGAGTAGCTGTAATTACAGAAGTGGAATTCCGTGAAGTGATTTCACACCTCTTCTGCATAAGGGTCAGTGCTAAGTAAGTGCCACAGCCTTCATTTTGCAGCAGGAAAATTCAGCGCAGACCCTGCAGGGACATTTCTGTTCCCACTGCACCCCAGGGTCAGCAAAGCCTCCCTGGCTCAGCCCACCCTGCTGGGCTCACCTGGCTCTCAGAACTGCGGGGACACAGGTGGAGGAAGAGGAGTGAAGGAGAAGGAAAAAACGCCTCAGAACATCCTGAACACCGAGGGATTTCCTTCCTGCTGACTCTTCTCATTAATATCATTTCACCTGTGTCACCTGAACTAAACCCAGCTGCCACATCCCATAATAGTATTCCCTCATTCTGGTGTAAATGCAGGTTAATTTTATTTTAATTTTATATTAACTAAATTTCATAATTAAATTAATAATTACTTAAATTAATTATCAAATAATTAATTAAACAAATAAATTAAATTTTATAGTTAAAATCCTGATTGTCTGGGCCCAAAGTGATCCAAACAGGACAAAGCCCATGGGTCAGTGAAGACACCTGAAGAAATGAACTGTTCCCGTTTCCAGGGGGTTGTGGTGGCAGGGAAAGGGGGAATGGTCTCAGAGCAAAAGAGGGAGCTTGAGGTGGGATTTGGGAAGGAATTTCTGGCTCGGATGGATTCCCAGAGCAGCTGAGGCTGTTCTGGATCCCAAGGCCAGGCTGGACATTGGGACAGTGGAAATGTCCCTGCCATGGCAGGGGTGGCACTGGATGAGCTTTAAGGTCCCTCCAACCCAAACCATTCCATAATTCCCAATATTCCCAAAATCTTCCAGCTGAGATGAGGGCAGAGAGCACCGACCCTGCTGAGAAAGGCAGAGCTTAAAGAAGAATTTGATCTGAAAATCCCCCCACACTGAAAGGGCAGAGGAACACCCCAAGTGCCACAGACAGCTCCTGTTCAGAGAAGTTTTGTGCAGGACTTTTCCAGGACGGGTCTCGCACCCCTCCCTTTTCAGTGGAAATAAATGAAGCAAAGAGAAATGATTGCCCTGATAATAATAAAGATTCTCTTGTGTTTCACACACAGAAGGTGGTGATGCATACCAGGATGTGGGTGACACAAAGGTTAGTGTTAATAGTCAAAAAATACCTGTGAGAGATGGGGAAATAAAATGGACTGAAAAGAGACATAAAAAAATTCCTGGAACTTTCATTAGAAATCCTCACCCACACAAAACCAGACAAACATTCCTGGGGTTTGCCTATTTTTTCAATAAGTCTTTCGTTTATTGGGGTTTTTTTGGTTTGCCTTTTTTTTTTTTTCTCTATAAAGAGCTGTTTAAATGGCTGAAATAAGAATAATCAGCACAGCACCCAGGAGTGTCTCTTTGATTGCTGTTCCATGAGGTCCCAGGTGAGGTTTCCCCAGTGCAGCACAAAGGGGCCATTCAGGGCCCCACACTCAGCACAGAGCCAGGCAGGAAACTTTGACCCCACAGCATGAAATCATAAATTGATATCATTTAGGGACAAATGCAGCATCTTATCCCACATTTATTGCCACCCGCTGCAATAAAATAGAGATAAATGGGAGGGATGAAAGGCTCCTGGTGGAGCTGATCATATCAACACCTGAGTGTTTATCAGATGGAGTCCAAGGAAAGCAGAGTCCAAAGGAGGCTCAGCCAGGGTGTGCAGGGACAGGGATGTGTCACTGCCTTCTAGACAAAGCTCTTAATATATTACAACCACTTAATATTCAAAAAAAAAAAAAAAAAAGAGAAGCCTTTAATTCTCCTTCTGAGGCTTCCTGTCAAGGCCGATCTACAGCGCTGCAAAATGAAACTACAAGATTCGTGCTATTTTTGGGGCTGTTTTTCAAGAACTCACAGAGCAGACCTGCAGAGCCCTGAGAGTCTCAGGTTGTGCTCACTGGAGGCTGTGCTGCCTCCACAAAGCGGAGCAGGTGCCTTGGCATTTTGCAGGGGGGCTGCAGAAACCTCCTGGCATTTGGGTGTGCATCAGTGTGTTTGTCCTCTGGCTCAGAGCGCTGCAGGATTTCTGAAGTGGTGGAAATGGCGGAGTTGTGATGCATTTTTGGGCAGAGCAAACCCCCTTTTTTTCCATCCACCCGGTGTGTCTGGGAGGCTCTGGGTAATGGGTGGGTGGAAAAACTCAGTGTAGGCACTGAGCTGCAGACAGCCCATCTTGATTAGAAAAAGCAAATCAAAAATTCACCATTTCAGAGGGATAAACTGTGCAACAAAGGAAAAACTGTGTTGTAACAACTGTGATTCTAATGTCATGAAGACATCAAGAACAGAGGATGAGGAGGGCACCTAATGATTTATTTCCCTAATTTCAGAATGTCTCTCGTACCCTCTTTTCCCCTGGTGAGAATCCATTATTAATATTTACAAGCAATTCTCCTGTAAGCAGGTAAAGGCTCATCATCAAATCAAATTACTGTGCTCCTGATGGCACTTCACGAGATGAGCACTTTATTAGGGAACAAAAGCTTCCAGAGAGATTATTTAATGAGAAGTACATCAGTTTCTTTAATACTTTAATGGTAATTGCTAGTGAGACAATTATTTTCCTTGCCCAATGATCCTTCCTCCCCTTGTGAGCACTGTTGTACTCAATGCTTAGAGCATGACATAATTATTCAGAGTTCATTAACAGACAATATTTCTTGTCCTTTCATTAAACCAGATCTGTGCATCTGTTTGAATAAGAATATAGAAACCAGCAGCCATGCAGATTTGCACAAAGTGTATATTATTATTATTTGACTGGTGAGAAGGAACAATGTGAGCCCGGCACTGTTGAGTGAATTGAGGAAAGCTGACCCTGGTGGCTGAGCAATTCTCTATCTCTCAGCACATCTGCTCCACTTCACTTTCCCACCAGCCAGGCAAGGACAATCATTGCCCAGCCTTGCAGGGAGCTCTGAGAGCTCAGAGTGAGCAATAATAAATTACTGATTCTCTTTTTACCTAAGAGTAATAAATTACTAATACTCTTTTATATAATAAATTGCTAATACTCTTTTTACCAAAGAGTAATAAATTACTAATACTCTTTTATATAATAAATTACTAATACTCTCTGTAAACCCCTGCCAGGCAGCAGGAGCAGTGATAAGACACCATGATAAGGCCACAGGGATGGGTCCCAGAGGTTTTTGGTCCCAGGAGGGGAAAAGCTGTGGCAGTGACCATCATTTGGGGTGTATTCTGCCCTTTCCATCACTCTTTGAGACTCCTAATCGCCCTGTTACTAAATATGAACAAGAACTGCTTTGAGAAGGTAGAAACCCGCAGCTCCTGCACGGTTTGGGTGGATGGAGGCACCAGGGCAATGTCTCACCCCACTGCAGCCACACTCTGCTGGTGAGGCCAGCTCTGGACAAGGCTAAGGAGAACCATGGCCAGAAAAAGGGAAAGGGCAAATCAGGGAGGAGCTGCTGTGGGAAACAGGCACAGCATCAGCCACAGAGGGAGCTCAGCTGCACCCCGAAACGCCAAACAGCCTGAGCTCTGCAGATCAGCAGGAACTTCATCCTGTGATCAAACACTCTGTGCACCAATTTCTCTAAAACCTTATCATTCTATTTAATACAAATGTACAGCTCTGAAGCCCTCTGAGCCTGTCTGCCCCACAAAGCCCCAGTCCTTTTTCAATTCAAGCAGCCAGAACGGTGGGAACAGCAGAGCTGGTGCTGGGCAGCAAAACAGGGGAATTTCTGCTGAGTGTTCCCTGTGGGAGCAGGGTTTGCTGCCAGGAAGGAGGAAAACAAGGTCCCACCTCCCTGAGCAGCTGCTCAGTGCCCAGAACACTCCGAGTTTCCCCTCTATGGTTCTGCATGCAGGGAATGATAAAGATCTTTTCCTCCAGTTTCATGTTTGCCTGCTGTTCTTGTGTAATGGCCAAACCTGTTTGGTTACAGATTCCTCTGTCTGGCCTGATTAATGTCCTCCTCTCGGGACCCCACGAGGGAATCTGGGAAGCTTTTGGTGCTTTTTAGGCCATTTGTTGCATTATCTGGGCTGTCATTCTCTATTTCAGCTCCGGATTGCTCAAAACCCAGTGGTGTGTGCATTTCTTCAGGTTTTGCTCAGCTTCTCTGTTCTCCAGAGCAGCTTTTCTTTGAATTGCCACTGAAACCAATTTCAGGAATAATCAGCTGTTACAGGAGTTTAATGGAGACATCCCAGTGTCCCTTCAGCCAAGGATTTCAATCCCTGTGTGTGCAGGGAACCAAGGAGAGCACAGCTGTTACAAACTCCAGATAATCTGGGTTTGTGAATTCCCTGTCAGCCTCGTAGCAGGGAACAGGAAATCTCAAATGTTTGTTAGAGGAGGCAGCACCCAGTACAGAGCACAGAAAAAACACAATTCCAGAACTAGGGTGAGGCAGCAGAATCTCTGCTGGGGGACAAAGCCACTCCCAGAGGGGTTGGACATTCATGAATTCCCCTGAAGCTGAAGAAAATGAGCTCAGCACAAAGTGAGTGACACCTGTCCTGTGGAGCCCGGAGAACCTGGGCACACAGGCATGGGAAGGTGATGAAATAAAGTCACTTTACGTGACATCCCCATAGAGACTGTTGCTGCAGCAACAAGACCTTTAGCTCCTCAAGTCACTTAAAGATAAATAATGCCAGGAAAAGGAGATTCTGCTCCCCAAGCCCTTGTGAAATGCTCAAAAAAAGCACATTTCACCTGAGAGGTGTTGCACTCATCCAGCAGGTGTACAGCACTGCAGGGCTGCAATCCCCACCTTCCTCCTGATCCTTACTCTGAGGCAGCTCATCATCCTCTCCATCACCAAAAAATACCAGAGCAAAAGCAACCAGTGCATTTGGCTACAATGTCCTGCTTTGAATGGCTAATAGAGAAATGGGGGTGGAAAATGAAAAGTGTGTTTATTGCTGATTCTCACTATGAGATTTGACAGATAGCATTTGCCTCCAACCTTTCAAGCCAGAAGTGGAACAGATGTTCATGAAAAGCCAGTTAATTTCCTGCCATTTGTGAACTGATTAGAAACTGAAACATTAGCACACTGACACTTCTTTATTTTTAATCTTGCTCATTTTTTGAAAGGAAAAGAACCACCGGGAGCTAAGGTCTGGCTGTCAGATAGGAATAGCTGCACATTTTTATTTCCTCTTTTAACCCCAAACTAAGGAAATGGGGAAAGCCAACCTGAGGCTGCACAACCCAGGGCTGCCAATGTGTACTGGCACAGCTCTGCCAGGGAATGAGGAAGAGGAGGCTGAGCTTCCACACACCCCCAGCTCTTGTTACAGCTGCTAACTCCAAGTACAAAGGCTCTACAACCGGTTTCCAACAGCTAGTAAACAGGCTGGCATTGTCAGAAAGGAGGAGTTGTGCCCTGCAGGGAGGAGCCAGGAATGAGGAACCCTCCTGGTTTGGGTTTCCAGCAGGGCCCTCACTGAGCCTCCCCAGAATAGAAATTCAGGCCCAAACAACAAATGTGGCAGAAGCAGGTTTGATTCTATTCAAAACTGAATTATTGTTTCAGATCTAATTCAGGGAAACATTTATGGAGCACTGTTGGTCCCAGTGGGAGAACTTTGGGCGTGCATTATCAGTTATTCACGCACTCCCTGCCCCAGGACTGAGGATTTTACTCTCCTGGGTCAGACGGAGCACGTTTCTCTGAGTGAAGTTGGGCACAGAGTTCCTGACAAAGCCAGGGTTTGTTGGGCAGCCACAATTGGCCAAGGCTGGGATGTGTTATTTAAAACACGCTGGGTTTGACGAGGCTGGGCAGGCCCAGCCAGGGCTGGGGCAGCTGCTGGGCCGCTGCAGGCCCTGCGTTTCCCTGCTGTCCTTGTCAATATTCCTGCAGGGCTGTGGAGCTGCTCTGCAGCCAAATTAACAAACTGCATCTTCCCCAAAGCAAGCTGGAAGTGAGCAAGCACACAGAAAAAGGAAAAGGAAACCTTGTGAATTGCAAACCCTGCTTTCCAAGGCAGCTGCACTCAGGAGTTATTACAACCAAATGAAACAAGAGCTCTGTGTTTAAAACAGGATTTAAGGGGAAAATCGGAGAGATTCTGCCCCAGGTCAGCACACTGGTCAATACAATATATATTTTTCTTAAGCTGCACTTACATCCACAACTGGAACAGCACATGATTGCAAGTGTGGGATGTAAACTTTGCTTATCAACAGCCCAAATGTGCTCAGATAGGGGATGTAGGAGCACAATGAGCATCCCACAAGTGCTCAGAGGATGCAGGAGCACAATGAACACCCCAAATGTGTTCAGAGGATGCAGGAGCACAAATGAGCACCCCAAAAGTGCTCAGAGGATGCAGGGAGCACAATGAACACCCCAAATGTGCTCAGAGGATGCAGAGCAGCCAAGGCTGTGGTCAGCCCAAGTGTGTGTGTGCTCATGTGTCCTCACACGTGTGCGCATCAAGGCAGGGGACAAAAATCACAGAAATGCAGAGCTGGCACCTGGGCACAGCAATGGAAGAGTTTGAAAAGCAAAGTTTTGCTCCCTGGCAGAACCATTCCTCCATCCCTGCCCCGGGGTGCCTCAGGAAAGGCTGGGGGTGTTTTGGTGCTGAGTTTCACGTTTTAGTGACAGGTGGTTGGGTTAATCCTCAGCACGGCGCACAAAGGCAGGCCGGCTCTGCCCCTGCAATCAGCACACACCCAGCTTAAAGGTTATGAAACTCGGTGAAACTCTGTGTGTGTGAGCAGCAGGGATGTTACACAAACCATCCCTGCTCCATCCCAAACCCGGGGCCACACCTCGCTGGGAATGGATGCTGCTGTCAGCAGGACCACGCTCATTCAATTGCAGTCAATTCCAATTAAAGTAACTGGCTCGCTGAAGGCAGAACTGTCTGCCTCCTGGAATTCAGTTTTACAGTTTTTAGCCCTCTCGCTGAAACTGCACAGTTCCCCTTTAAATTCCTCTCCTTGCTCTGCTTTCAAGTTGTCTTTACTTTTTAATTCCTTTCTGCTTCCTACTTCTGCCACCACCACCCCTCTGCTTCCTCCGTGTCCCGGGGAGGGGAAGGGAAGGATAAATAAATAAATAGATAGATAAATAGATAGATAAATAGATAGATAAATAGATAGATAAATAGATAGATAAATGCTTTGTTGTTCTCCCTTCCCCCTAGCCCGTAAAGTTTGCCTCTGCATCCTCCTGGAAAACAGCATTTCCCCAAGCTGGGGAGAAACCTGCCGGCTGTAATGGACAATGGATGCTGGAAAAAGAACGGGAAGGAAGGCAGATTTTAAGGGGTTTTGGGGTTTTTTTGGTTTTTTTTTTGTGTTGCTGGACAAGTGATGGGGAGCGGGTCCCGCATCCCTCCCAGCACCCCAAACCCTGCAGGGACAGGAGCGGCTCCATCTATCTCCTCCATCTCCATCTCCTGGAGGCCTCCGAGGGCTTTGCCTCTCCCCGGGGCAGGAATTTCCTATTCCCGGCTATTTCTGGAGCCATCAGCTGCCGAACAATCCCCAGTGACAGGAATCCCCATCGCTGCCCCCGACACACGCTCGGTGCTTGTTCCACGTGGAGGAAACGCAGGGCAGCGTCCGTGCCTGCCCAAAACCATCCCAACATCAGGGAAAATTCCGGGAAACTTAGGAAAAAATCCCTAAATGTAATCTGAGGCCCTTGTGCTTACACCTGATGTGTTTTCACCTCTGGATTTCACCTCCAGCATCATCTGCCCCCTCCCCTGCCAGCCCCTGCTCCTCTCCCAAAGCCAGGATATTCTTTGGAAGGGGCGATTTATTGTCCCACATTAATCATAGGTGTGCTCAAATTAAATCACCATCAGAGAGGGGGAAAATTTTAACACAAGGGAAAATTAAACGAGGGGAAAAAAGTTAACACAAGGCACTGAGTAATTTTAGAACAGTTCAGGAGCTGTGAAGTGGCAGGGAGAGGATTGTTTGTTTTGTGGTTTTATAACAAACAAAATCACACAAAAAAAAACCCCCCTCCAGGATTAATTTGCACAATCTTTAGTCAGAATTTTAACCCTCATTCTTAATACTTTCAATTTGAAATACTTCTAATATTTCTATATGAACTCAATGTGATTTTAAAAATTCCCCCTTCCCCCCCTTTATGATTTGTTTATAGAGCTCTACTGCTAACTCAGAGAATAGAAAGTAAGTAAATTAATCTATTAAAAAGCAATAGGAAGACAACAAGATAAAGGTTGAATGAGTGTGATTTGACCGAATTATGACTAAGGGAGGATATGACACCAACCTAAAATATTTGATGTGTGTCAGGCTTAGAGACTTATTCCAGCAGAATTACTAAATAAATCTTTTCTAGGAGTCAATTTTTACATATAAATAATGCCACTGGTTCAGAGCACAGAAGAATCCTGAAATCACAGAGGACCAAGCAGACCATATTCCTTACTTATCTCATTTAAAATTTACAAACAAAATTTTTAAATTGTACTTACAGTCTATTTAAAAGTGCTACTTAAAATGAGGGTATTGAATGAACATGAACTGAGGCATGTACTGATTGACACCAAGTCTGTGTTTATGTCACAAAATCAAAGTTTGCTGGCACTGTTTTGTTCTATTTATGTTGCATAAATCCAGATATTCTATATCTAGTCACATAATTATTTTAGGCACTGCAGTTTTAAGGGGTTGTATTTTGTTCTAACTGAAATACAAAGAAATTCAGTTTGTTTTCCCTCCCCTTCCCAGATACACCTAAACCACAAAAATAAAACTGCAGTTCTGCACAAAGTTTGACTTTGGATTAAGATATGAATTGCTGGATTTATTCCAAACGTTAAAAAAGTCACACAGAGCTAGACTTGAAAACTCTATTTGTCTTTTTAGAATTGATAGCACTGTAGTCTAAACTACAATAAAAATTAGACAAAACCAAATACCATGGGGAGGTTTTATTGCTAAAATTTGCTTTAATGTAACCTCGTCAAAGCTTTGTGGGTTTGTCCTGGCCAGAACTCTGGTTACAGTGGTGTGATTTCACAAAGCATTTATAATAATAATAATAATAATAATAATAATAATAATAATAATAATAATTCACCTCCAGGAGTCCTGCAGAGATTGAGCTCCTGCTTTCCTGGGGTGAATTACCCAGTCTGGGGGTCCAGGGGCAGCCCCTGCCTGTCCTCATTCCCTGCTGAAGGGTTCAGAGCAGGACTGGGATGGGGATTTGGGATTATTCTCATCACTGACATCTGCTCCCCGTGGTGGGTTTTGCTTTGTGTCTCTCCCACCCCCTGAATTTCCAGAGTTTCCTGAACGTGGGCAATGATCTATGAGATGTCAGACCCTGCTTGAACATTGTTTTTTTGCTAAACATCCTTTATAAAAATGCCTTTTAGGAGCTGGCACTGAGTTAGTTCAGTGCCCTTCCTTTTTAGTGTGATCTCTGCTCTTTCCCCTCAGTTTGAGGAGATGGGAAATGCTGTGGCTGAGCTCATTAAAGCAGGGTTCTGTGAGCTCCAGGGGATGAATTTCTCCCTCATCCATCCCCTATTTGTGCTACTCTTGTCCCATTTTGGCTCAGTTACTGATGGCCAGCCATGGCAGGGCCCCAGTGAGCGAAAGGTGCCAGGTTGGGGTGAGATGCTCCTGGGGCTGGGCACCAACAGCTGGAACTGCCCCAGCTGGAATCCTGCACCCAAGCTCTGCTGGAATGGTGGGCAGGGCTGGGATGGGATTCCCAGAGCAGCTGGGCCTGTTGGGAGGTGTCCCTGAGAAGATCCTCAAGGTCCCTCCCAATCCATTCCATGGTTCCACTCTGGAGAGTGAAATCAGTGGCAAAACACCCCCAAATGTCCATGGAGCTGCTTCCCATTGACTCCTCACACTGCTTCTGCTCAGGGAGACAACTGGCCCATGGTACATGAAATAAAGGTGATAAATCAAATTAACCTCTGCTCTGATGGGGCTTCAAACCAAAGGTGTATAACTACAAATTTATATATATTTAAATAATATATTTAAATATATATAAATATATATATTTATATATATTAAAATATATATTTTTATATATTTATATAAAATATATATATTTATATAGAAATCTATAATTTTATATATTATATATAAACATAGATATAAACATATTTTTATATATTTATATATTAATATATAAATATATCTTTATATATTTGTTTTTATTTTATTTTTATTTTAAATATTACAAATATATTCCTATATTTATTTTAATTTTAATTTTATTCTAAATATTATAAATATATATATTTAAATATAAATATAGGTATATAAATACAAAAGACCAAAGGTATATAAATACTTGGTGTAAATACAAAAAAGGAGGATTTGTGCATTGCTGCTCTCCAGCACACTGAGGAGAAGCAGCTCCAGCAGGAGCTCCTAAATCAAACAGGTTTTTTTGGGTGCAAGAGGGGCAGGGAAAGTGCTCCTGGGTCAGTTCTCAGCAGCTGGGGTTTATTTCCATAATAGATCAGATAATATGCAAGACCTGCAAATCTCTTATTTGTGTCATCAAACAGGAAACAGAAATAACAGACTGTGACTTGTGGCCACTCATGTGACAAAACTGAACAATGTGAGGCTGCTCCTGGAGCATCTACGGAAAAATCACAGGACAGGCCTTGATTGCACCAATATCTGACAAACCATTGTGAGTAAATCAACTTGAATCAGGTGATTTTAAATGAAAAAAGGTTAAATTAGGTTATTCATTATGTCTGTGCTCAATTCCAAGTGCTTTATCTTGTCTTTCTCACAAAACATTATTTTTCATCTAAACTACCCAGTGCCTAAGTTAAACTCTTTATTAAATAGTGAAGTGAGACACACTGAGTGAGATTTTCAGTGAAGAAGAACAAAATTTTGAGCCTCTTGCAGTTCAGATTAGGGTCACTTATTTTACTCAGCCCAGTCTGCTCATTGCAAACCCAAACACGACTCTCACTGACATTAATAATGCCACTTCCCTACACCAATACTGTGAGGGTTTTTTGTTTGTTTGTTTTCTTTTTTATTTTGTCGGTTGGGTTTTGTGTGTTTTCTTTTGGTTTTTTTTGGGTTTTTTTTGATCTTTTGGTTTTGGTGGTTTTTTTTGGTTTTTTTTTTTTTTCCCTTTTTGAGCACACCAATCTCCAAACATCCCCTGTGTGGAACCAAAATCAGCAATTTCTCTCTCTGTAACTCCCTCTGACACAGAGCTCACAGATGATCAATCCCTGCACACAGGCTGGGGAGAGATCCCAAATATTCTGGGTCAAGTTCCAGAATTGGGGTTTGTGCCTCAGTTCTGTTGTCTCCTGACAGGCTGTGGAGAAGGAAGTGCTGCTCTTGCTTCACAGAATAAATCACCCTGCACAGGCTGGATTGTTTGGTTCTAGCAAACTGGGGGTCAAATTCTCCTTCTGTTTCTCTCTGTCCCCCCAGAGTTTCATCTGCACCCTGAAAGAAGTGATTTCTCAGAGCTCTCTCCAAGAACAGGTATTTTGTAAGCAAAAAAAGAGTGTGTGTACCCCACATTAATAACTCAATGCTCCCAGTTACCCATAATGAATAACTCAAGGCTCTAAGCTACCCCAGTGTACTCCAAATTAACAACTCAAGGATTCCAGTTACCCCTCATTAATGACTCAAGGAGCCCAGTTTACCTCGGTGTACCCCACATTTATAGCTCAAGGCTCCCAGGTACCCCAAATTAACAACACAAGGCTCCCAGTTACCCCAAATTGATAACTCAAGGATCCCAGTTATCCCGGTTTACCCCATTTTAATAACTCAAGGCTCCCAGTTTACCCCAAATTAACAACTCAAGGCTCCCAGTTACCCCAGTTACCCTCACATTTATAAATCAAATATAGCTTCCTGAGCAGCTTCTGCTGAGAACGAGCTGCAATTTCCCCTCAAAGCCTGTGCTGAGCTCTCAGGTGAGCTCAGCTTCCTCCCCAGCACGGCTTTGTCCCTCCCTCAGCAGCATTGTTTTAATTTCATTCTGACTCCGAAGGGGACACCAAGAGAAGAACAATGCCACATTCACAGCAGCACAAAGAGTGACTTCCGTGTTATGGCACCACCAAATCTCTCCCAACCTTTTTGTTTCTTCTGCACTTCAAAGACAAAGGGAGAATGGAGCAGGGAATATATATCTTTTCATATACATCAGGCACTTATTCTCATGTATCTTCTCTCTTTTTAATATAAATGCATTTCTGTGGTGCTAGTTTAGCATTCTCATCACACTGTGCAGTTACATTTTTCGTTTTAGTTGCATTATTTTTTTCTGCCCTAAGCACACCAGTTTTTGCAAGGATCAGTCTCTCATTTCCCCTTTATCATCACCCCTTTCCCGGCACTCCTTGGCTTTTGTTTGCCCCACATCAGCTTTTAACCAACAGAGGCAGCAAAGGAACCCCAGTGAGGGCCCAGCAGGGCCAGGCAGGAATTGGGATTAAAGCAGGCAGGGACTTTGCCTGCTTTAAAGGAATTGGGATTAAAGATTGCCTGCTTTAAAGGAATTGGGATTAAAGATGCAGGAGTATTGCCTGCCTTAAAGGAATTTGGATTAAAGCAGGCAGGGACATTGCCTGTTTTAAAGAAATTGGGATTAAACCATGCAGGGACATTGCCTGCTTTAAAGGAATTTGGATTAAACCATGCAGGGGCATTGCCTGGTTTAAAGGAATTGGGATTAAAGGTTGCCTTCTTTAAAGGAATTGGGATTAAAGCAGGCAGGGGCATTACTTTATTCTGCATGAGGGAGGGGAGGATACAGAAAATCAAGCAGAGATCAACAGACACAACCTCCAGCCTGAGCTGCAAATCCTGGAAAACACCAAAATACCCCAAAAGGGCAAAGAGAGATGAGCAGGGAGTTCAGGGGTGCTGAGCCTGGCTGGGATCAGCCTGGTTCTGCTGAGGCTGCAGTTTATTTACCCAGAGCTGGGCAGAAACTGCTCTGAAAACATCTCAGGAGCTGCTCATGGTCCTCCCCCAGAGGGGAAAAATCCTCCTGAGGAACAGAGAGCTGGGATCAGCACAGGGGGACCCTCAGTGCCACCCCAGCTCCTGCCTGGGCTCCAGATGGGATCTGGGCTCCTAAACTGGGATTATAGACTGGTTTGGGATCCTAAACTGGGATTATGGGCTTGTTTGGGATCTAGAATCCTAAATTTGGATTATGGGCTGGTTTGGGATCCTAAACTGGGATTATGGGCTGGTTTGGGATCTAGAATCCTAAATATGGATTATGGGCTGGTTTGGGGTCCTAAATTGGGAATATGGGCTGGTTTGGAGTCCTAAACTGGGATTATGGGCTGGTTTGCGGTTCTAAACTGGGACCGTGGACTGGTTTGGGGTTTGGGATCTGGGATCCTAAACTGGGATTATGGGTTTGTCTGAGTTTTCTCAGGGAAAAAAACAAACAAAACAAAACAAAACAACTAAGTGCTACTGCTGAACAGTTTTAGAGCCTGAACCACACGAGAAATTAAATCCAAGTGCCCTCTACCGGCACTGGAGAGAGAGATGGGGCTGAGCAGGGGAGGGAAGCGATGGGAGGCAACGCTCAAAGGAAACCCTGGCAGGAACGAGGGGAAGGGAAAACCCAGGGGGCTGTGAGGGCCGGGCTGAGGCTGCAGGCTCGGGACATGGCACAGAACATGGGAAAGAACATATCAGAGAACATGCCACAGAACATGGGAAAAAACATGCTACAGAACATTTTTCTGTGTGCGAGCACGGCCAGGCAGGGTGAGGAAATTGCTTCTGTTTCAGGGTTGGGGAAGGGAGATAACAAAACTCTTTTTGATGTCATGTCTATGTTAGGAGAGAATATCACTCCGTTTTTTTACATAAAAAAAAACAAACGCATTTTCATTTTCTCACTGGAAAAATTAGTGGCGAAGCAAGGAAGGAGAAAGCCTTTTGATTATTTAGGACTTCATGTCGTTATTTTAAAGCTGAGTTGCGTAACAATGACATTAGCACACGAATCTGGTGCTGGAAGGAATTATTTCATCCGTGCTTATGGGAACCCCGAGTCCCAGGAGTGCGGGGTGGTGAGCGTGCGCACGCACTGACCGAACACTTCATGGAAAATCTGCTTCAGGCAGATTTCTGCACAGAGCAACTCATCCCTGCCCTGGCAGAAAAGCAGCATCCATGGTTTTATTGCTGACACTGAGTCTGCAGGATGGGGAAGTTCTGTGTCAAACAGGATTGTGGGGCTCGGAGATTTCACTGAGCTCAGGAACCCACAGGATGCTCTCGGCTGCCTTCATAAAACTCAAACCAAACCAACATCACTATGGATCAACTGCAGTGCCAACAGCAGGGCTATGGCAAAAAAAAAAAAAAGTTAAAAAAATTTTAAAAAATTAAAAAAAATTTAAAAATTAAAAATAAATTTTAAAAAATTAAGCACCAAACGTTGAAAAATTGGTGGTTAAAAATATCTATAATTCTAGAGGAATAATTTCCCGACTGTGTAATAACAGCAGTGATGTTTTTGAGAGTTTGTGCCCAGAATTGTCATATACCCAGGTAATTCAGGAAATATCTGCAGTATTTATCAGCATCTGCAGCACAGTTCTGTTCTGCACTCTGGGATTATTCTGCTGAACCCAGCTCAGGAATTCTCAGGTACACCCATTTAGTGACAGTAAAAGCAAGGCACTTTTTGACATCTAAATTATCCTGCCACACATTGAAACCTGCCTGAAAGGGTGACAAGGCTCTGTGTGAGCCCAGGCTCATGCATCAGACTTTTTCATGAAAAAAAGGAAAAAAAAAAAAAAACAACTGCATTTGGCATTTGTGAGACTGGAACTTGTGAGAATCACACAGAATTCCAGGTAAATATTTTGCATTTTTTAGATTGGGATTTGTGGGAATCACACAGAATTCCAGGTAAATATTTTGTACTTTTTAGATTGGGCTTTGTGGGAGTCACACAGAATTCCGGGCAAATATTTTGCACACAGAATTCCAGGTAACCAGCACTGAAACAGCCCAAAAAAGCTTCAAATCTTGCCCACCTCTCTGATATAAAGACAAATGCAGGAGCTCCCCTGCTCAGAGCAGGCTCCCTTTGTGCCTGGAGCACATGCTGGTGTTTGATTTCTGCTTTAATAGTGTCCATCTGTGGCAGGGCTGCCCTGCCATGCACAACATGACACAATAATCTGATTTTCAGCAGCCAGTGTGGTTTGCTCAACCCTGAATATTTCAGCAGGTCCTGCAGAAGGTTCTGCAGCAGTTTGTGGATCTCCCTCCTGAGCTGAGCCTTTTGCAGGGCAGCACCTTCACCTTTCCACTGCTCCTCACCCGGGCCCAGCCTGAACCTCCTGGGCTGGAGTTTAAATCAGAAACAGCTCAGGGCTGCTCCTGGGGATGGAAGTTAGGTGTGCAGCAAGGAAAAATAGAGAAAAGGCAAAAAAGCAAAGCCTGTCTTGCCTGAGTGTGGCCATCTCTGGTACCAAACCCTGTGCAGAAACAGCTCAGGTGCAATAAACCCTGGGAAAAGGGAAATTAAACAGTGGATGGAGCTCTCTTCCTGTGGGTGCTCTGCATCTCTGCCTTGGATGTAAAAACCCCAAAGACACCCAAGGAGTGCAAACAAAGGCAGGCAGAATAAAGCATTCTCCTCCTGGAGGTGCCTGATTTGAAGTCAACACTGCATTAACTTGCAAAAACTGATGGTTAATTTTAATTTTTTTTTTTCTACAGACCTTTAACAGCAAAATCTAAATTTAGGCTAACAGCTGGAATAAAAATCTCACTTTAAATATCTGAGATGGCTGTTGGTGATAACAGCTAGGCTGCTACATGAGTTTAACTATCTCAGATTGCAAACTGAGATCTTTCAGGAGTACTTTGTATTCTGTGCTGGCAGGGCAGAGATCAACTAAATGTGTTAAGAATTCAGATGTAAAGAAGTACTCAGATAAATGTGGTTGATATGTGGAGTCCAACAATACATTGAAAATAGACTATACTCCACAAAAACAATGATTTGTCCCCAAACTTCCAAATCCACTTCCGAACTGACATCATATTTTTCACCTTTCATAGGAACTAACAGTACAACTCATGAAGAGTCAATTAGGAGTAGATCCAAGGTAAAGGAGAAGTTTCAAATGAGCTGACAATGCCAATTTGGGGTGACCTCCACAACATCTCATGGCCAAGCAATCAGCATTTATAAAATCTTCAGTTCTTGGAGAAATTCCAAGCAGAACCCCCAAATTTAAGCCTGCATAATCAGCAGTTGCTTAGGGAATTCTTGGCAGCCGAGTGCCCGTGAGAACAAAGCTGCATCTGTGAACAACAAGCCTGAGGAACACGTTCTGCAAACCCCCAAATTCTATTTCCAGCCTCCAATGCAGACATTTACAAGCAATTCTGCCAGGAACCAGCAGCAATTTTAGTGCAATGTTTGTTTCCAAGCTCTCGAAAGCACCTACTCTGTGTAAAGGACTGGGAATAGCAACTCCCACCTTTACCCCGTCTGCAGCAATCGCATTTTTGCTCCCCTTGAAGCTCAAAAAAACGAGGCACAGACTGGATGGAAAGCGAGGAAATTTTTCTGAGTTCTTCCCCTTCCAGCATATGGTTTAGTTTCAGTTTTTTCCGAGCTAGAACAATGTGCTGTACAGGAGACAAGGTGATGAATGCTTCGTTTTGGGCTCAGTTAAAACAAACAACTTTCCCTAAAAGCACATGCTCTGTTTCAAAGTGACATTTGGTAAAAGCCTCGTGTCCATATTGTGTTACATCACTGCAGGTCAGCTCTGACTGACACACAGGACCAGGGAAAAGGAGATTTCCCTTAACCCTCCCCTTGCCACAGCCCCTGAGGGCTCTGAAGGCAGAACTCAGGTTCCTTTCACACCATTCCTCAATCTCCCTGCTCTAATCAAGGCAGTTACAAACTTAAGAGATGCTGAGAATTTTTTTTTGTTGAGAATGAATGCAACAGACACGATTTCCCACCAAGATTAACCCAAGGAAGGGCATTTCACAATTTCCTTCACCAAGAAAGCTTTTCTGATGAATTCAGGCTCCCTTTACACCATTTCTTAAGCTCCCTGCATTAATCAAGTTATAAACTTAAGTGATGCTGAGAATTTTGTTTGTTGAGAATTAATAAAACAGAAAAAATAAATTAATTAATAAAACAGAATTAATAAAACAGAAAAACCAAGATTAACCCAAGGAAGAGTATTTCACAATTTCCTTCACCAAGAAAGCTTTTCTGATGAATTCAGGCTCCTTTTACACCATTTCTCAATCTCCCTGCACTAATCAAGTTACAAACCTAAGTGATGTGAGAATTTTGTTAGTTGAGAATTATTAAAACAGAAAAAAAATCCCCCACCAAAGTTAACCCAGGGAAGAGCATTTCACAATTTCCTTCACCAAGAAAGCTTCTCTGATGCTGATGAACCAAAATCCATCATTTTTTCACATCAAAACTCTCAATACCAGCCCTGTTTGGGTCTCTCAGAGGCTTTAGTGTCACATCCCCTCCTTCCCAGCACATTTTACAGGGAAAGGCAACTTTAAAAACTTGTTATTTCTGTGATAAATGCTCCCCTGTACTTCCAGGCACCACTAAATTCACATTTTAGCATTGCCATTCACCTTTAAATAGGTATTTAAGGAGGTCAGAGTTATTTATGCTCTCAGGGTTGGATGAGGTGGCCAAGGCCACATTCTGGCTTCCAGCACAAAGGTGGGAGAGCAGAGGGATGGGCTGGGCTGCAGGTGGGCAGCACCTCCCAAACAGGGGGGCTTGGTGGGGATGGAACTGCACAGCACTGCCAGGGGAGCCACCCCACAAAATCCAGAGAAACCACCCCACAAAATCCAGGGCAATCAACCCAAACCACAGGAGAACCACCCCACAAACCATGGGGGAGCCCCCCCATAAAATCCAGGAGAATCAGCCCAAAACACAGGAGAACCACCCCACAAACCATGGGGGAGCCACCCCATAAAATCCAGGAGAATCAGCCCAAAACACAGGGGAACCACTCCACAAACCACAGGGAATCAGTCCAGGGGAATCACCCCACAAACTCCAGGAGATTCAGCCCAAACCATGGGAGAACCACCCCACAAACCACAGGGAATCAGTCCAGGAGAGCCATGCCACAAACCATGGGGGAAAACACCCCAGACTATGGGGGAAACACCCCACGAACTCCAGGGGAACCACCCCAAAACATCCAGGGGAATCAGCCCAGGGGAATCAGCCCACAAACCATGGGGGAATCAGTCCAGGGGAATCAGCCCAAACCATGGGGAACTACCCCACAAACCATGGGGGAACCACCCCATAAAATCCAGGGGAATCAGCCCAAACCATGGGGGAACTACCCCACAAACCACAGGGAATCAGTCCAGGGGAATCAGCCCACAAACTCCAGGAGAACCACCCCAAACAATAAATGGGAATCACCCCACAAACCATGGAGGAATCCACCCAGGGGAATCATGAGGGAACCACCCCAAATCACAGGACAACAGCCTCACAAACTCCAAGGGAATCAGCCCAAACCACAGGAGAAGCACCCCACAGAAAGCTGGAACCATAAAACCTTATCAAGCCCTGCTGTCTCCTTGGGAAGCCACAAAAACACTGGAAAGGCACCAAAACCCACAAAGGCACCCCAGACTGGCTGGGCACAGCCTTACCTGCTTTGGACCAGCCAGCCCTTCCTCCTGCAGCTCTTCCTCCCCTGCCCATCCCTTTCAGGGGATTAAAGCTCCTCATCACCTCCCAAAGGAACCCAGCTGGGCTGACCCCAGTGCAGCCCTTAACCCTTTCAGTGCCCTGTGGCACCTGCAGACCCCCTCAGCAAAACCTGATTTTTACTCGGCAGTTTTACTGTGGTAGGACTGTGTGGAGGCAATAAATTGGGAGAAGAGAGCCAAAATTTATTTTTGAGTGTGGACACAATGGCAATAAAAGCCTCTGCATGGATTTAGTGTCACTGGAATGAAATTTGTGTGGTTGTGTCTGGCAGGGCTCCTCCACTCACTGCTGGAAACACCAAAATCCTTCTGGTGTGGCCCAGTCCTAGGTTCTTGGGGTAAAGAGAATTTTTTTCTATAATGTTTAAGACTGGTTCTGCTCCGTGGCTGGGGTTGTGAATGTTGATAGAGCATTTTGTGGCAATAAACAGGGAGCAATAAAGTTATCTAGCCCTGATTACTGAATTTGATGAAGGGTTCCTGAACAGGGCATTTGATAATTATGTGGCTTTTCAGTATGTAAAGCAGTGGTTAAAAAAAAAAAAAAATAAAATTTTTAAAAACAGGGAAGAAAAGGATGCTTCAGCTCAATTTTACAAGCAAATTTTTCACAAGCAATTATTTTCCTTCTCTCATGGCAGCCACTGCCAGGGCTCAAAAGCTGCAGAGAGAAAATCTTCCTGTGGTGATGGAGTCCCAACATTCTGGGCTACTTCAGATTCATTTACCAAAGCAATAAAATTTCAGCCTGTACCAGCTCAGAATCTGCTTCTCCAATGGACTCGAAACTGCTGACAGCAAAAAAAAGTGAAACCTCTGCAGCTTAATCCCCACTTCCCTTCTGCTCTCCAAACTTCACTTCTCCAGTGAAGTCATCACAAACAGCCCTGGAACTGGGGCACAAAGATGAGGCTGCAAAATTCTGATTGTGGTTTAGATGCCATTGGTGAGGGTCTGTCCTTATCACCCCCGTGGCCAGAATGAGGGACTGTGATCAGAGTGAAGGACTGGGATCAGAATAAAGGATTGTGATCAGAATAAAGGACTGGGATCAGAATAAGGGACTGTGATCAGAATGAAGGATTGTGATCAGAATAAAGGATTGTGATCAGAATGAAGGATTGTGATCAGAATGAAGGACTGGGATCAGAATGAAGGATTGCGATCAGAATGAAGGATTGCGATCAGAATGAAGGATTGTGATCACAATGAAGGACTGGGATCAGAATGGATTGTGATCAGAATAAACAATTGTGATCAGAATAAACAATTGTGATCAGAATGAAGGATTGTGATCAGAATAAAGGACTGGGATCAGAATGAAGGATTGTGATCAGAATGAAGGACTATGACCAGAATGAAGGTCTGTGACCAGAATAAAGGTCTGTGACCAGAATAAAGGCCCTTGCTGTGTGCAAAGGCAGGTGAAGGGGCACTGCTGGCTCTGCATCACCTGCTCACTCACTCTGGGATGTGATAAAGGAGGAATTTGGACTCTGGCCCTTTCCGGTTTAGAGTCCAATCTCTGGTGCTTCCTGTGCAGGAGGTTCTTTCCTCTGCCCTTCAGCAGGTGACAGATTTAATAGGAAATGATGAAGTCAAAGCAAAGAGTGCTGATAAGAGGTTTGTTCTTCTTCGAGGCTTTTGATAATTTGTTTCCAGAAAATGACACTTCTTTAAGGAATTCGTAAGCATCTTCAGCCTCGTCAGGGCTGCTGCAGAGTTTCCTGTTTTTGTGTTCTCAGAACTGCTGAGCTGCTGAAATTGCCAGTAAAGCCCAGGGTGTGTTATCCAGAAGAGGTGGAGTCTCTAACAAATCCAGATTTCTCACTGATATTCTCAGATTGTGTGACTGCATGGAATCCAGAGCCATTCCACCTGCAGCCTGCCATGGGCTCAGTGCCACAGCCAGACCCCTCTGTGTTTATCCCCTGTCACACCATCCTTCATGCAGAAAGACATGGCTTTTGTTGCATGAGTGGCTTTAAAGCCAGCTGTGGACATTTCCATCCCTAAAGGTATCCAGGTGCTCTTACAGCATGTTGTGGGTGCAGAGCTGTGAAACACAAACCCTGAATCAGGGCCTGGCTCAGTGGGAGCAGACTCAGCTTCTAAAGTAAAGGATCTTAAACTTCCAAAGGCAAAATCCTGGTGAGATTCCCTGCTCTGAGGGTGGATGGGTCTGGCATGGTCAGCAGGGAGGAGTTGGTGCTTTCTAGGCACTCTCAGAGGAGCTGATGGCTCTGCAGCCCTCCTGGGATGGGCACTGAGAACCCCACAGGGAACTGCTCCTCCCGAGGGGCAAATTAACCCCTGTGTGCTGCAAGCCAGCATTTCTTGCACAAAACCCTGCAGTTTTGATCCATTCCCTTTTATATTTATCAGATGCTTAAAACCCTTCCAAAATGCCCCACGAAACACACCCTGAGACCCTTGCTGAGCGTGATCTGCTCCAGTTGTGCCCCACAGCACCAAAGGCAATGTACGGCCTTGGCTGCTCTTTTGCTTCGTCCTGGGCTGCAGCCCTTGCAAAGCTTTGATTTCCAAATGACTCCTTAAGCTTTCCTGGACATGAAAGCTGCATTTAATGTTCCTTATATCCGTGCGGAATGCGGAAACTCCCCGAGCTGGGGATGCTTCTCCTAAGACCTTTCTTCCTCTCCTTCCACGTGTGGCTGCGGTATGGGCAGGATGAGGGGTTCTGCAGAGCTGCTGCTGTGGGAGAGATCCAACAGAACCAGGGGAGGAACCCAACAGAACCAGGGGAGGAATGAAACAGAACCAGGGGAGGAATCAAACAGAACCAGGGGAGGAATGAAACAGAACCAGGGGAAGAATCAAACAGAACCAGGAGAGGAACCCAAGAGAACCAGGGGAGGAATCCAAGAGAACCAGGGGAGGAATGAAACAGAACCAGGGGAGGAATGAAACAGAACCAGAGGAGGAATGAAACAACCAGAGAGGAATCAAACAGAGCCACAGAAGGAATCCAACAGAACCAGGAGAGGAATCCAACAGAACCAGAGGAGGAATCAAACAAAACTAGAGGAGGAACCAAACAGAACCAAGGCAGGAATCACAGAACCAGAGAAGGAATGAAACAGAACCAGGGGAGGAATCAATCAGAACCAGAGAGGAATCCAACAGAACCAGAGGTTCTGTTGGTATCCCTTTGTATCATCAAAGTGCCAGGGAAGGAGCAGAAAGTGCCTTTATAGCTACAGAACCCTTGGTTTGTGCTCTCTGTGCACAGAACCAGCTGCAAGCTCGGGCTGGGCACCCCAAACCTGCAGCTCTGCAGAACCCAGGGCCAAAATCCCACTGAGCTGCAGGGATCCCTCTGTCCTCCCTGATTAGTTAGAAACATAATTGTGCAGAATGTACAGAATTCCCCCCTGCTTTCCAGGTGTAATCTTCACTCAGATAAAGAGAGGATAACAACTGTTCCCTCCACAGACAAGGTTTGTCTGTGCTGGTTTATGCCTTAATGTCACATCAATCATCAGACCACGGGGATGTAAATAACAAACTTGGTTTGGAAATTGAAACAGCCACTGATTTTTTGTTTCAAATGATAAGTATTAGTTTATTTAAAGATAAGGATGTCAAAATATACAGTATTGCATCATTAAAATCAGTGTGGATTAAAATGTCAGGCCCCTGGTTCCCTGTACAGGCTAGGCTTGAACGAACAGAAATCTTTATTTTCTGTAAAATTTATTAACTACAGTTATTACAGGAGTCTCGTGAAGCAGAGAGCTGCCTGGGCAGCTTTGATTTTGGTTTTTATTAGGATTAATTACAAGTATGGATATAAACAAACATCAGGATGAACAGCTAAGTTTCCTATGATCTAAGGAACATTAATTCCGGGCTGGCAGGCACAGCCCGGCGTTAGGGGACGTGGCTGCCCTCTTGTGTCCTATTAGAACCTTAAATAGCTTTTAATTTGTTATCCCACCCCGCCCGGCCGGGACAGGAGCTGCCCCAGTCCCGCCAAGCCTTTGCATTTTAGCGTTTTAATTTACATTAATAACCAGCAGCAAGCAGGGCTCGGTCACCGCGGGCTCTGCCGGGCTGAAGGGCTCAGCTCCAACCCCAGCTCCATCCAAACCCCCCCAGAAGTGACTGGGCTGTGGTTACACCAAAGCAGGACATTTCTGCAGGGATTTGTGTTTTCCTGGCTGCTCTCGAACTCTCTGAAGTGAAGGATTCTCTGCCCGTGCCTCGCTGCCCTCCTCTGCCACCTGCTTGCGTTTCCTGCCATTTACTGAATTCTCTGCCACCCTCCTGCCTGCCTTACCCACACCTCAAACCATCCACAGCACCTTACCTTACACACATTTCACGGGGATCTGTAGAGCTGCTTTCTACAGGTGAGGAACAAACAAACCCTGCCAGTGACAACCTGCAATGGTAGCCAGTGTTTGCTTCAGCCCCGGGTGGTTGTGACAGCCGTGGGAGGGAAAAGGAGTCAGTCATTCCTGCTGCCAGAAAGGAAAGGAGTCATTCCTGGAGCTCCCAGAGAGCTGCTGAGCCTCCCTGAGCAGCCAGGGCTGGGCACTACTTGGATTTCCCAGCAGGGAGGATGGACACGGGATCCGTCTGCACTTCTGCATCCGACATCCTTTTGGAGCCCTGTGGGACAAGGGAGACACCTTTAGAGACATTTCCAAGTATTTCTGAATGGTCAAGTCTGGAATTGTGCCCTGGGCTTTTGCTGCCACTGATTTAATCTCCCTGTTTTTCTTCATTTAATATGCACAAATATATGAGCACCATGTGCAGCATCATGAGAACCATACAAAGTTCCTGCCTAAATGTGGGGGTTATTTTAATGGAATTGTCTCAATTGGCATGGAAACAATTGTTGTCAGGACCTGGGCTCACACACCAGAGCCAGGCTGCTGTGTGTCTGTAGCATTGGAGTTTTGGCATAATTTCTGTAACATTTCCGTGCCCTGAACGCTTCAGTGCAGCCCTGCTAAGAGTCCTTCAGGCATGATGAATGGTGTATTATAGCCAGCCCTGCTCTGCTCTAGGTTAAAGGAACATTAAATACTTTTATGCATGACAGGTATTCGACAATGTTCGAGTGATAAAGCTTTTTTTACACTGCAAACATAATTCTGGCTTTGGAACCAGTCCAAGACACTAATCCAGCTTAGATGAAGGAAATGTATAGCTCTAACTATACCAACCACATTTTTCACTAACTGATAAAAAGCTTGGCTCTGCTTTAAGGTGCTTGACCTAATTTTGCTGGCCTTGAAGCTGCCAAAACTTGAGCAAAAAGGACCCACAAACAGTGTTTGGGGTCACTGTTAGCACTGTGGAGTGTCAGTGCTGTCTGTAACCCAAATCATGCCTTGCTAAGCAGAAAATCCAGCGTGACAAAGCTGAAGGTGTCTCTGTGCTTTCCCTAGGATAGGAACCAGGCAGAATAATGTGGGAATTGTCCCTTCCTGGAAACCTGAGTCTCCACTTCAGGAGGATTTTGTGTTACACATGGGGAGTGAAAGGTCTCAGCTTCCTCATCCCCTTCAGAGAAGTAAAACCAGCAAGGGTTTTACACTGATAAGGCTCCACCTCACTGATCTTCCTTTAATGTTTCACCTTGGAGGATCCAAGTATGAAAAAGAGCAGCCAAAAATCACAATGGACTGAAAAATGCCATCTAAAGTTGATTGTAGCCTTGTGCAGCTGAGCTGGCTGCAGTGGCTTCACTTCTGCTTCCCCTGGTGTTGAGTTTGGAGGATGCTCTAGAGCAGAATGAAAGGGTTTGGCCACTTACAGGTCACAGCAAATCCATAATTTAACCATAAGCCAATACTAAGTAAGCTCTTCATTCCAAATTTACCCAGAAATCCTAAAACCCTCCCCATCAGGTGAAGATTTCCCACATCACAGGAGCAATCGGCTCTGCCAGCTCCAGCTCCTGTCTGAGCATGATGAAGTCACTTCTAAACTGATCAGGGAATGAGATGATACAATTTGCCTTTCTTCCTATGAAAGCGTGGAGGGAGCAGACAGAGGAGGAGGATTCTCCTTGGAGATAATCCCCATTTTGCCTCATTTAGCACCCATTCTGCAGAGTTCACTTATTTGCTCATTGCAGTCTCCTGCTGCACCCATTTTCAAGGTGGTTGCTGATTAAAGCAGGAAGATCAGACTGGCAGCTGATTCCTGCTGAACTGGAATTTCCAAGCCCTTCTTTCTCGTGAAAGAAAGAACTTTGTTCTGCCTTTTTTAAGGGACAAATTCCAGCTCTGCCCTGGGATTCAGGAGCTCAGGTACCACCAGCTCATGGCTTTGTGACAGTGAGGATGTAACATTTGGGCAGAGCATTTTAGAGGGCACACACAGCAAAATCGTGGTGCTGGAATATTTTTTCCCCCCAGATTTTGCTCGGGAGAAGCAGCACATACTCTGATCAGAAAAAATCCGAATACTTTCCATGTGCTGGGAATGGCACAGAGCAGGAGGATATCACAGTGCAGGAATGCAGATTAAACACTGCAGCTCCAGCCTCTGCTCCCAGCTGGGCTAAAATTGTTGGAATTTTGGCTACAGATGCTGAAATTTTGGCTACAACTGGAGCCATTGATGCAAGCAAACAGCATCAGTGCCTGGCTGCAGGGTTTGAGCACAGATAAGGTTGTTCCTATGGTAAAAGAGATTAATTTACAAACTGTAGCAAATGTATTTGGGGAGACTTTGAAAGATTAGATTAGAAAGGAAAATAAAAGGGGAAAAAAAGATTAATAACATTGTTTCCCGAGCTGGAATAACTCACAGTCCAGTCGTCAGGAGCTGGGAGTGCTCAGCACGTGGAAAGTATTCGGAAAACAGCAAAAAAGGGGAAGAGAAATGAACGTACAAGGCCTTTGAAAAACCCTCCCAGGGACTGCCTCTTCTCTGCCTTCTTGTAGGGGGGCTCCTTGGCGTCGCCGCCGTTGTGGATGGAGTCAGGCTCGGCTGCTGGCTGCTCCCGGGGCTCGGGCTGCTCCCTGCCCTTCTGCCTGCCCAGCTCCAGCGTGGACTTCTTGTCTTTGGAGCCCTCTTTGCTCCTCGGGCCCCCAGGGTCGCTCTCAGGTGGGGCGAGAGGCTTCTCCGTGGCGTTCAAAGTCTGCAGCAAACAGGGGTTATTTTAGTGGGGAACGGAAAGAGTTCAGAAGGACATCCATAAATATGTTAGGGAAAAAATAAAATTATTTAAAAAATGGAATGCCACCTGGCAGGAGGAGTCCTGGTTTGCATTTCCAGAGGTTGGGATGAGCTCCTGCAGTGTTGGCTCAGGGAAGGATCCCAGGGAGCTGAAGGAATTCCATGAGCAAAGACTGCGGGATCAAAGCATCCCTGCCTGGAACAACTCCATGGATGTGTCTGCTGGGGCTGCTCGAGGAGGCAGGGACATCACTGACAGTCACTGCCCACTGAAATACCCCCAAAAAGTGCAAGGAAAAGATCTGAGAGAGGACAACAATCAAAGGACCCCATAAAGCAAGGGATGAAAAGAAATTCCCTGTGAATGAGCAACACTTCACCCAAAAATTAACAACGCAGGGAAGCCAGAATGTCATAGAAAATTTCACAAGTGCAAAAGAAGAGGCAGGAAATCTTCCAAAACACCACAATCACAAAGCACCTAGAGTAAAGAGGAAGATTCTGGAACTCAGAGAAGTTCAGGATATATTTGAAGTTCACACAAGAAAAATCCTATCTGGCAAACAAAGGATCAGACCATGAAATCGTCACTGTTTGGAAAGCAGTAAATGAGGGTGGTTTTGCCAGGAAATCTGTTTGCAAATAGGATTTTTTTTTTTTAATGTAAAAAGAACCTCAAACCCATATGGCTTTATTTATTGCCATCATTAAAACAGCACAAATTTGCCATGTTGAAAAGCTGGAAATCTCACATCTGCCTTCAGGCCATGGCCCAAGCTTAATGCTGTGTATTTTTCCAGCTTTGGGAATTTCACCATTACTCTTGAAATATTTGGTGTTCTTCTGAAGGCCTGGGGTTATGTGCTCACACGCCAGGCTTAGCTTTCATTCAAAACAAAAACATTTTTAGATATCGTGATTTCAGAGAAAACCCTGAAAGCAGAAACTTTAGAGAAACAGAATGCAAATGCACCTCTTGCATTTGAAAATGAAAAACGTTCAAGCCTGCCTAATTTTGGTGAAACAAGAATGAGAGGGGACAACAATCCTGCTGCTTTGCCTTTTTCACTCAGTTCAGCTCTTCTTGCTACATAATCTTAAAAAAGTTCCATGTTTAAATCAAAGAACCCATTTGATACAGTCAGGCTTGACCAGGAGACAACTCCTCTACTGCGTACGAGCTTTTGGAATGATTTCATTTTCCAGAGATTGATATATGTGGTAAATATTTCCTCACACCTGGATTGCTCTGCTCTTAGACTTAAAAAATCCAGTGTTTGTGCAGGAGAAGGTGAAGATCAGCAGATTTATAAATGTTTAAAGCAGGCTCAGTGGGGTGAGAGGAGAGCAGAGCACACACCCCACCTGTGTCACCTCACCTGGGAAGTGACACTGCGGTGCCCAGGGGTGCAGGGGCTCCCCCAGCACAAGGATGGGCACAGAGCAAATTGAAAATGTCTCTGGCTCAGTTAAATCTGGGAGCTCTGAGCAGCTGCTTCCCCAGACCCTTCTCACTGGAAGTGAGAAAATGATCTTCTGGTGAAATTGCAAACGTTCACCTTCGCTGCAGCAACAAGCCCAGCTCTGGGCTGAGCCCAGACACAGAGGGGCCAGAGGAAGCCTCAGAAACACTCTGTGCAATCTGTGGCTTTGTCTGTGGGTGTAAAAGCAGAGTTTTCCTCCCCACACGTGCCCGAGACAGCGCTGCAGCCACAGCAGAACCCCATGGCTGAGAGCAGGTGGGGCCTTTGATGTCAGGCAGACTAAACACTTCTTAAAAAATATTCATAATACATTTTCCAGGCAAAAAAATACCCAACTCAAACCCTATCAGATAATCTCTTTGAGGTGTTTCATATTAACCTTGAAAGGCAGGAAATTGGCAGATTTGATATTGATGGGAGCAGCTCAGGAAATGTGGTGCGAGGCCAATGAATAATGAAAGATGTTAATGCTCCTTACTCCAAAGGGGAGCTGCTCCTGGCACTTTGCTTTGCCTCCCTCAACATTAGCAGTGCCACTGAAATAAAAAATGAAAAATGGACACATTTTCCCCATTATCTTACAGGAGACCTTGGGCCAAGGCTGATTTTTAAGCCCAGGATTTCTGTGGTTTTGGAGCAGTGCTGAAATTTCTGCAGGGTGCAGAGTGGCAGGGATGGGAAGGGGAGAAGAATCACAGCATTCCAGAGACACTACAGCATAATTTAAGGAAATCCTTTCAAAGAAATCCCCAAAAAAGGAAGAAGTCAGCAGCAGATCCAGTTTTCCTTGGGCTCCTCTGAGGAATAAAACTGTTCTACTTTACACCAGGGCAAGGGAGAGAAGGAGGAAGAACAATAAACTGATTTACAGAAATGGAAGGAAGCTGGCTGCTCATTAAAATAATAAAATAGATCCAGGGCTGAAAACTGAAACATTTGGTGTCTTACTCAGATCACTTCACAAAGCTCTTGTATGAAATAAGGATTAAGTGTCACAAGACAAGGCTCTTCTATATTTAGGATGCTTTTAGAGACATAATTCATGAAAATTAACCTTGGTGTCATCAGACATTGTGAAAATAGGAAGAGAGAGATATAATTTTACAGCTATTTAAAAAAGGAAATTCTGAAATTACAGTTTTGAATGCAACTTCAGTTTTCCTCTTAAAGGAAACTGTCTATAGACAGAACCTTGTTTTAGTTCTCATTACTGAGAGATTAATTCTTCTGAATATCTTCACTTGCAGCAGATGAAGGTTTGACTCTCAAATTAATAGAATTTGTCTTTCTAATGAAAATATGATTTTTATGAAGCATTTTGAAAGCCATGAAGAACAGAATGAAAATACCACACCCAAAGGTCGGGTTTAGATTTTGTGAACACAGAACGAAAGAAACAAAAACAGAACAAGAAACAAATCTGTTCATGGCTTTTGTTACATTGCAGTGAACAGTTTTCATTCTCATTTTCAGTTCTCTTTTGTAGAGTTTCCACCTAAATGATTCTTTCCTCAGAAGACAAGTAAATCAACAAAGTAAAAATAATTCTGTGTGTATTTAGTCCCACTGCCTCAGCCAAGGTTCTTGCAGAAAGTCAAAAAGCAGCAAGAGAGAGGAAGAAGACTGAACACAAACCCACTGATTATTTTAAGAAAAGGAACACACCTGGAAAAAGCTTCTTTTAAAAAAAAATTATGTTGACTCTTTAAAATCTTGTTTAATATTACGAACAGATAAAAGAAACAGAGATGTGTAAATATACGAAGCTCAGCGAGTGCAGCACTTTCCTTTCAGTGACTTTTACACTTCAAGAGGCAGAGCTGGGTGGGAGGAGGTGACAAGAACCCATCACCAGGGGATGAGGAAGCCCAGGCCAAAAACACAAAGTCACTTACGTGGTGTCTGGGGCTGGGACCATGTCCCTCTTCTGCACTGGGGGTCCCTCCATCACCCCTGCCTGACTAAAACAACAAAGGTCCTGCTTGAGCCTTCATCCAGGATGGAAACTCCCAGCAATCAAGGCTTGAAGGCACCTCAGCAACTCCACTTTGGAAATGTCCCCCTCTCCAGGGTGGCTTTTGCTGGTTCTGCTCGGTGGGATTGTCTCTTGCCAGTCAGGGTTGCCACCAAGGCCTGAGCAGGGATCATTTCAGCCACTGAACAAGAACCTGCTGTCAGCCCTGGAATTTTCTGGGAAAGAGATTTTCTGGAATTTTCTAGGAAAGAGCTTTTCTTTGCTTTCCAGAGCCAAATCTGTCCTACAAGTCCTAGTGGGACTTGCCCTCTATTTATCCACCCTACTAAGTGCATGTGCTGTGAATAATTAAAGCCCACTCAGCTTTAGAGGGTTGTTTCCATATTTTGTCATCAGCATCCATTTAATCCTGATTTTTGCTTTGCAGTTTATTCCTGCAGTCCTTAAACCTCTAAATAATAATCCTCCTTGCTTCCCACACTTCCCAGGCAGGACAATCCAGGCAGAGCCTGAGGCTGCAGCACTGGAAGGTCACTCAGAGCAAACCTTGACTCGGAAATATCTTTTTAAGGTAAAAACCCATTTCCATCTAGAAAAAAGTGAGAAACCTCCGTTTGACCAAACTGAGTAAATAGGACAAGCTTTGTGAGAATTAGGTTAAGCTTAAGTTACAATTAGTGCTACAAAAGGGACGACAGGACTGAGCATTTGTGTTTAAAAATGTGTTGGAGGGTTCAGTGTGTTCTCCTGGGTGCCACAGAATGCACAGAGCTCAGCAGCAAAGCGTAAAACAAACTGCAGGATTTCAGAGTGCCCAAATTTAAATGTCATTTTTCATTGCAGAAGTTCAATGAAAACAATGAAAGGATGTGACTTTTGTTCTAAATTTATCTCGGGCGGAATTGTGGTTTGCTGCAGCTCTGTGTTTGTAACGTGGAGCACACAGCACCGGCCTGGTCCCACAGATGGGCTCACTGCAACCTGCCTCTCCTACAAAACCACAGAAATCAATGCATGGCAGCAGCAGGAGGGAAAATGAAACCACCCCATGACAATTCATGGCTTTTGTGGGAAAAGCCTGTCCCTGAAGGTGCCATGCTGGGCCTGGCACGGGTTTGTGCTCGGGAGCTTTATCTGTGCAGGGGAGGAAGCACAGTGTGGTCTGTGCTGGGGACAAACCCCGTCCAGACTGTGTGAGGATGGGCTGTGATAAGATCTGCTCTGCATTTGTGTTTTAGCAAGTCCTCAAGTGCCTTTAAGAAAAAAAAATCTGCTCTAACAGCAATCAGTGTTACCTTTCCCCCTATAAACACCCTAAACCCAGATAAAAACAGCCCTGCTTTAGCCAACCTCTCTAATCCACCTCGTATTTTTATTGTTATGATTATTTTTAACCAAAACCAGAGTAATGACCTTGAGGTCTAGACAAAGCTCCCTCTTGCTGCCAGTGAGACGAGGATGAAACAATGCCAAGGATTTCTCTGCAGAGCACTGCTGACCTCTCATCCTTGCCTCTGGTCACCTGGGCTTGCTGCTGGCCAAGGCTGCCCACAAAGTTTTCTGCAGTGAGCAGGGTGGGCTGGGATGTTTTTAAATGGAGGAGGGTGGGGACAGCCAATACCCTGCTACACTTTCATCAATAGCTGTGACAACATAGTTATTCTCAATTCTAAATACTATTTGTTGCCTAAGTTTGGTTATGTGGGGAAGCAGGGCAGCACAGGGACTGCAGATGGTTTGGGAGCACTTTTCCTCTGGGAAGCAGGATTAGATTCTACTTTCTGCCTTTCCTCTTTCCCACCTGATGGACCTTAGCAGGAGTGACAGCTCCTTTCCTTTCACGTGCCAGTTCACCTAACCTACAAAAACTGCCAAAAACAGTCGTGCCACTAAAAATACAGCTCCCCAAAGCCAGTGCAGGACAGGACACGGCACAGGAGGACTGACAGTGCCGTGGCCAGCGGGAGATGGGTTTGGAGGCGGGGTTGGAGGTGGGTTCCTCCAGGAGCTTCCCACAGGGGGATGCTGCGCTTTGTGAAGAGGAACATCCTCGGTGTCGCAACCCATGGAGCTCCCTGGGCCACCTTGGTGGGGAAAGGGCCACCGGAGCCCTTGGGATGTTCCGGGAGGAGCCGCGAGAGGGAGATGCAGGACGGGGAATGCGGGGAGAAGTCGCAGCCGCGCGTCCCTGAGCATCCCTGAGTGTCCCTCATCCCTGAGCATCCCTGAGTGTCCCTCATCCCTGAGCATCCCTGAGTGTCCCTCATCCCTGAGCACTCCTCATCCCTGATCTCCCCTCATCCCTGAGCACCCCTCATCCCTGAGCATCCCTCATCCCTGAGCATCCCTGAGTGTCCCTCATCCCTGATCTCCCCTCATCCCTGATCTCCCCTCATCCCTGAGCACCCCTCAGCATCACCCATCCCTGAGCACCCCTGTGCCCTCCCAGACAAAGGCAAAGTGTTTTCCCAGCCTCTCCCCAGCCCTCTGAGCTCCCGAAGGACAAAGCTGCTCTTACCAGCTTGAAGAACTTCCTCAGGTTTGCCTTGGGCGTTTTGCTCTCTGCGCCTCGCGGTTTCACCTCGGTGCTCTCTGTGCCCTTGCTCTCGTCCCTGTCGGGAGCCACGGCCTCCAGAGCCACCTCTGCCTTCTCATTGCTCACGGCCTCTGCTTCTTCTGAGGAGTTCTGGGGTTGGGAGTAAAGTGGAAGAAACATTCTGACTCAATCTGTGAGGAGCTGGTTGATTTCTTAAAATTTTAGAATCAAACAGGGCATAAAAACATCCTCCCCTTTGCTGTTCTCTTTGTGCTGCTTCAGGAATTTGATTAATCCCAAATGAAAGGAAGTAAATAAGTGTTAAAATCCCACCAGTTTATATAAACAAAAGAAATAACCTTTCTTGAGTTGCTGGTTCCCAATCACAAGAACCGAGCTTTGATTACAGTGTAATAAGAAAATGAAATCACACACAGCAATGCTGTCCTGAGGAGATGAGGCTCAAGTAAATCCAGTAAATAACAGAACAATCATACTGAGGAATTTGCACCCAAAAGCAGAATTAAGATTATTTGAAACACACTATGGACACTATAAATTGCTGGAATTTAAACCTTGGGCACTTCCAGGGATGGGGCAGCCATAGCTCCTCTGGGAATCTGTGTCAGGACCTCTCCTCCCTCCCAGGGAACAATTCCTTCCCAATATCCCATCTAAACCTCCTCTGTGCCAGTTTGAAGCCATTCCTCTGTCCTGTCACTTGTTTATTCTTATTTGTCACCACATTCTTTTACTTGGACTTTGCCACATTTATTGTGAACAATTATATTTCCTGTCCCCCTTTCCAGCAGTTTTTCTGTGTGCTGTTGTCATGTCCCTTTCTGAGCAAATAAAATCCCAGTTTATTTAGTCCTTCATACAGAAGCCACCCAATATATTTACTCAGTATTCCATCACACCTTTTAGTTCTGTCATATTTTTAAGTTGCAGGGAATTCCACATTCAAGAAGGGGATTCACCATGGATTTCTACCACAGCAGGAAATATTTTGCTTTGTTCCTGACTCCTCTTTTGTGGAAGAAACAACATTTTGGGGGTGGGGCAACAGGGAGAAGAATGATGAGGGAATAAATATTCCTTATCCCCTGCTGCCTGAGATGGCTGCAGCACATCCCACTTCCCTGTGGAATTGTACATTTAATTTATATTTATGAACAGCTTGGAGATAATCAATCTATAATAATTTTACTCTGGATCTCTGCCTATTCACATTTCCATATCATCAATTCTCCATCTATTTGCTGGGAGGGAATGACTCAGAGCAGAGGGGAAGCAGTGGCTCAGCAAGGCAGAGCTCAGCCCCTGGGATCTCTCCTCTCCAAGGGGGCAGGTTGGGATCACTCTGCTGCACCCCAGAGCAGTTTTCTCTCTGAGCTCTGGCTCTGCAATGGAATTGGTGGCACAACCAACAAAAGCACCCTGGCACCAAATGCCAAGCTCCAAAAAGCAGTGCCCAGTTAAATTAGGGTTAGGCAGCTACGCAGGGATTGAGCTGTTTCCAGTATCAGGGATTTTTGCACATTTCTTCAAGAAATTCTCTGCAGGACAAGGGGGAACGGCCTCACACTGAAAGAAGGGAAATTTAGGTTGGATGTACAGAGGAAATTCCTCCCTGTGAGGGTGCTGAGCCCTGGCACAGGTGCCCAGAGCAGCTGTGGCTGCCTCTGGATCCCTGGCAGTGCCCAAGGCCAGGCTGGAGCCCCTGGGACAGGGGGAGGTGTCCCTGCCATGGCAGGGGTGGCACTGGATGGGCTTTAAAGTCCCTCCAACCCAAACCATCCTGGGATTCCATGTTCTGCTTCACCCAGTAATTAACCAGTTTGCTGTTTGCACATCAGCAAAATGAGCATGATTTTCCTGCAGTTGCATGGCAGGAGTTGCTTAAAATTCAACTTTTTAAAGCAAACACATCTGCTTTTAAAGACAGGTCCCAGAGCAGTGTAAATAATGCTGCCTTGATCACCTTCCACCCTGGCTTGGCCTGCTTTGATCAGATAAATGTGAAGCATCATGTTTCTCTGCCCTGATCAGATACCTACGAGGCCTTGGAAGCAGCTTTCCAACACAAATATTGGAAATTGCCCACTGTAATTCCCTATTAGTATTCTTTCTGAAAAAAGAAAAAAAAAAGAGAGAAATGCTGGCACAGCAAATATTTGAGTAACAGTTCTGAAAATTCTCGTGAAGACTGATCAGGAAATGGGGCAAATACAAAGTGGCTCCCAGCTGAGAAGCTGAATAAGGAATTTTTCATTTTCCCTGTCCATATTTATTCATCTGCAGGCAGAGCAGCAGCATTAACTGCCACGTGTTGACAGGCACTTCATTAGCTGCACTTTGAAGTGAAAGCTCATCAGAAGATGGATATTTAAGAGAGTGCCTGGAAAGAGAAGCTGGAGCGGAATCCTGCATCTATTGAGTGTTGTGGTTGCTGTTTGTGACTTCAAAAGCAAAACAACTCCTGACTCTGAATTCTCTACCTATTTGAGCTTTCTGTCCTAACAAAAGGACAGTGCATTAAATGTGCCAGAAAAGATAAATTCACTGCAGAACACCCCACAGAGTCTTCAAACCAAGCTGAGTATGAGGCCAACCTGTTGTCTTTTGGTTTTTTGTACATCTCTCCTCTTTCTTTTCTTTAATCCTTGATACTTCATTAAGAAATGACTGAATTCAGACTGGATTTATTGCTGTTTTACACAGGAGCCTGCCAGAAGGTCTCTTCTTTCCCTTATTTCATCCTGATGTTCAGCACACATCCTGCTTCCCAGCTCTGCTTTCCAATAAGCCAGATTACACAGAGGAGGAGGTTTCTGTAGCAATAACAACTGCAGAAAAACCTCCCTCTCCCTCTTCTTCCCAACTTTCCTCTCATTCCAAGCACCTGATCCCCTCAGTTCCCCTGGAAATTCAGTCCCAAGTGGCAAATGTTTGAAGCTTTGATTATTTTCAAGCATGTTTACCCTGTAAATACCTAAACACCTTTGGGATTTTTTTTAACATAAATAAAATATCCAAACTGCATCTCCAGTGGGAATACTCAGCTAAAGAAGCTGCAGGAGCAGCAGCCACTCAGGGGCATCTGGGTGTTTGGAAGCAGCAAATTTCTGGGATTTGAGCTTGAGCAGAAGGCCAGAAAAGCAGTTATTTAACGTTCAATGACTCAGTAAAGGTTCACACAGCCCATCTAGGAAATGAAATTAAGAATGAATAAACTTCAGCTTATAAACCATAAGGATTGTGGAAACAGGAACTGTGTTTTTAGAGTTAGCCCTAAATTTAGGTAAAATCATTATTTAACCTGAGGAACAATGTGTCTTCCTAAGCAATTGAGACCCCAAATTAAAGCCTGGTCTGCTCTGTCACAGAACATTTTCTGCTGAGTAAGAATAGACCCCCCTGATCCCAGCTTTTCAGACATTTATAGCAATTAAATGAAACAAGGTTTTAGAGCTGTATCTCTATTAATGATGAATTTTAGTAAAGAACTTTGTGACCTCTGGGAGATATTTAACAGAAGCATTGAATTGAGAGAGGATAACATTCCTGATTCCATAAAACAAGAGAACTATCGCAGCCATCTTTAATGAAAATCCTTTCCTTAGGATTTTTCCTCCTGAGAAGCTGAGAGCCCTCAGGAACAAAATGTGAACATTGATTATCTGCTGCTGTGGAATGCAACAGGTGCATCTGTGATTGGCTCATGTGATTGTTTGTAATTAATGACCAATCACAGTCAGCTGGCTCGGATAGAGAGCCAAGCCACAAACCTTTGTTATCATTCTTTGCTGTTCTATTCTTAGCCAGCCTTCTGATGAAATCCTTTCTTCTATTCTTTTAGTATAGTTTTAAAGCAATATGTATCATAAAATAATAAATCAGCCTTCCGAAACGTGGAGTCAGATCCTCGTCTCTTCCCTTATCCAAGAACCCCAGTGAATGCGGTCACAGAGAACCAGAGAACCACCACGGATAAATTCACGTCCCTGCTGTGGAGCAGGCGGGAGCTGCTGCCCGTGGTGGGTTTGGCAGCAATGACTGCAGCCCCAGCCCCAGTACCTTTTTCCAGAAGAGCTTGCTGAGGGGCAGAGGGGTGGCTGAGCCCTTGTCCTTGGTGCCCTCCCGGGGTGGTTCTGTGCTCACGCTCTGTGGAGGTGCAGCAGCCTCGGGCGCTTTCGGGTTCTGCTTGGGCAGCGGCTCTGGGCAGGCAGGGACATTTCTGTCTGCTTTCACACAGCTCACAGGAGGCTGCTCAGGGCTCTGGGAATGAAAAGGACATGGAGAGATTGTGAGCAACAAATCCAGCACGCTCAGCCATCACCTGGGCAGGTGAGCACTGCCTCTCCCTGTTCTCCCCTGCCCTTCCATCCCTGCTTGACACAGCTGTCGCAGACATCTTTTCATGAAAATCCTTTCATTGGGATTTTTTCCTGCTGAGAAGCTGAGAGGCCTCAGCAACAAAATGTAGACAGTGATTATCTGCTGCTGTGGAATGCAACAGGTGCATCTGTGATTGGCCCATCTTGGATGTTTGTAATTAATGGCCAACCACAGCCCAGTTAGCTTGGACTCTCTGTCCGAGACACAAGCCTTTATTCATTCCTTTCTATTCTATTCTTAGCCAGCCTTCTGAGATGAAACTTTTCCTTCTATTCTTTTTAGTATAGTTTTGATGTTATATATATAATAAAATAATACGTCAAGCCTTCTGAACATGGAGTCAACATTCTCATCTCTTCCCTTACCTGAAAACCCCTGTGAAAACGGTCACATACAGCAAAGCCAGAACACAGATAAAGAAATTAAAACACCCAAAGACCGAACATGCCAGTGAGAATTCCCCTTTTCCTGCATTGCACAGATAATTCAACCCCTCCTACTCACTTTGGTGTTGGTTGTCTGCTGGGTTTCTTTCGCAGCCTGCAGGGAAACAAAACACAAAGATGAGTCTGTCTGAGGCAACGGCAGCACTGCAGTTCCACAGGCCAGCAATTGTCTGTGGCACCAATTATTTTATTTTTAGTGAATGTGTGTGCAAGTCCTGGCTCCTGCAGCCACGGAAACTGATCCCTGGAAGAGTGGAGGCTGGAGGGAATGCCAGGTCCCAATATGTATATTTATAAATGTATTCCCATATTCACGTTCCCATTCAGCTCAGGTAAATAAGTACAGAGAATTTAAAGGTATTAAGAGATTTTTCTGTGTCTGCAGCTTCCAGCGCTCAGGGACACAGAGCTGGGTGTTTTCCATGGGAATCCCACACCACCATCAGGGATGTGCTCCCGCCACCTTCCAGCAGGAGGCTCGGGTGTCTGGGATCCCAAACAGGCAGCACACGAAATGCTGGAAAAAACCCAGGGCACAGAACAGCCCTGGAACTTGGGCAGGAGCAAAGAGCAGCTCTGCAGGGGCTGGAAGCTGGTCCCACCCAGCCTCTCATTTTTGGGCATGAGGTGGGATTTCCTTTAGCACAACCATTCAGTGACGGGGCTCCTGATTCCATCAGGATACACAAATTTCATCAGGAGCCAGTTAAATCCCTCCTTGGCCGGGGATGTTGGCTGCATCTCCTACCCCTCACACGGAACAATGACCTGAGCTGTACAAAAACCCATCCAGCCCATCTGGCCAGGCTCCAGCAGCCTGGGCAGACTTTGGGAAGCTCTCCACAGAACAGGTGAGGCATTTTGCAGAGCAGGTGAGATATTTTCTGGGGAGTTATTTTGCAGGAGCCAAGAACTTCTTTTTTATGGTCAGCTCTGACAAACAACATCCAGAACAGGAGGTGAGAACAAGGGTGAGGATGGCACAGGCTGGCTGCAGCATTAGTGCTGCAAGTGAGGGATTCACCCTTCTCTTGCAAGGGAAAATTCCATAAATCAGCACAGTTATATGCAAAATTAGCATGGAATGAAGGGCAAACATGCATGGATGGGAAGAGCATCACAAGCTGCCTTAGAGTTAGGATTTTGTAACACAGGAGCCTGAAAAACAATGTTTCTGTTAGCTCACAAACTCTTTCAACTTCCATTAAATATTCCAGGCACTCTTCTCACTAAAATTTATTGCAAGATTAATTATTGGAATGAAATCTTAAAAAAATGCCAGTCAGGTTCAGTTTTTACCAGAAAACCTTAATTCATTATGAACAAGTAATTAATATTTTAATTTTATTAAGAAATGAAGCTGAGATACCAAATTTAAGCTTTTTGGAAGAACTGCACACTTGAATTCATTAGGAATACTATTCTTTTGGAATCCTTCTGTAATATGCAGATGACTTTTTTTTCCTCAAAAATGAGATAGTGGAAAGAACATTTTTGGTTTTAAAATGTATTAAAGAATGCCCTATGCCCTTGGTTATAAAGCCCCCTACTCACCAGAAATTCCACGTGGGTGTCTGGAGGGAGAATTGAATATTAATTATGTTCCTCCCCCACTGGAAGGGTCCCTGCTTCTGCATTCTCTGGGCTAAAAAGCTGCAATTCTCTGATTGCCTGCCATGATTATCTTCAGAGAGTGCAGAAATCTTCAAACACAGAGCTTGAGACCAAAATTTTTGGTAATTCCTTATTTTTAACATAAAAGTTTATGTCCTCTGAAACAGCCATTTGCTTGACTGTGCATTTTAAGCTCTTTAAAGTACCCATCAAACCCAGATTTTTTTTCTACTTCAAATGAGAATTAAAATAAATTAATTTTCTTGCTTGCAAGGAGAAATCCCTATTTCTGCAGGAAATTCCATGTTCCAGCCTGCTCTCTGCTGTATCAGATGCCCCAAAATGCCAATTTCAGGTGTACATTAATGACATAAAACCTGACCTGGGGCTGGGCTGAGCTCACAAACCTCTCTGGTCTCAGGCTTTGGTCACCTCTACACAACTCATTGTTTGTCAGCACCTCTGATTTGGTTTTTAGTGGCCAGGGGGGTTTAGTCAGTGTTAGTAACTGGCAGCAATTATTGCTCCAGGAATTGCTCCAGAACCCCGAGCTCACAGAGGGCCCAACGAGAGGAAGGTGCAGCTCAGGATGTCCCCATTCCCCCAGCACAGAAATGCTCCCCCAGGGACCTCCAGAGCTCTGCACATCTGCCCAGATGTTGGCAAGAACTCCTCTGTGTGTGTGCCAGGAGCCAGCTGTGATTCTCAGGGTTCTGCTGCTCCTGGAGCTCCATACCAACCTTGTGCCTAAAGAGTTTGCTAAAGGTGCCGTGGCCCAGCTTGGGGCTCTCTGCCTTCTTTTTCTTGGCTCCTTTGGAGGGGGATCCTGGTGCTGCCTTCGGGCCAGGCTGTCCCCCAGCGCCCTTCTCCGCCTTGGAGCCCTTGTGCACAACAGCAGGTGCAGGTGAGTGTTTGCTGCAGATATTTGCTTTAGCAAAGACGTTACTCCATCATCACACACGTGGGATTAAAGGAAAATATTCCCTCTTAGCTCTGGATAAATTGTGGGGTTTTTTTCCCTGAGTGACTTCTCAGCTCTCCTCAGAGTTCCTTTCTCATGAGCAGCAAAATAAAAGCCAAGGCAATCCACCTGATTCCAAATTACACCACAACCTTCTCTCTAAAACCTCCACTAAACTGAAACCTAAATCCCAGAAACATGTGCTTTTCCAAGTCATGAAGAAGCAATTTAGGATTTATAATTTTTAAACAGGCAAATATATAAATCTTTGGAGGAACATTCAGTCTTTTTATTGCAGCATAATAGGCACTTTAAAATGTTTTATATTATGCATTATTTAGGAAAAGGGCAGTGTGAATATTCATGATATACACTGCCTAAAATATTTCAAGCTTGCATGAATGTCCTTGAAATTAATTAATTAATTGTTTGAGGTCTCAGGCTTTAAAGCAGGAAGGTGCCTTTGGTTACCTGGCCTGGAGGAGGATGAAGGATTATTCCTTACTAATTCTCACAGCAAAAATGACCCTTATTCCTGCAAAATTCTTACAATTCCTGAACACAGAGTGACACAGGATCAGCTCAGGGCCTGTCACAGGAGGGTGAGGTCAGTGATTGGGGCAGACCTTGTCCAAACATCCTCTTGGTTTGTAGGAACTGCCCGAGCAGGTGTGACCAGGCTCTGAACGGGTGTGGGCACAGAGGAAGGGACGGGCACCAAGGGACAGGAACTGAGGGATGGCCACCAAGGTGATGCCTCGGGTTTTGGCTTTTCTATTTTCAGATTCTGTGCTGCTTTAGTGTGTGGGTCTGGACTCACATCAGGGGATGCTGAGCTCTGTGCACAGAGCAGGGAGACAAAACAATTCCTGCTCCAGCTGGGCACCAAGGACAAATGACCCAAATCTCAGCCCAGGAGCACAAACCCCGTGGGCTGGAGAGAGAAAAACAAGCAGGGTGGGACTGCCTGGGCTAAAGCTGGAATGGGACAATGAACTGCAAGGTGCAAATGGAGCAGAACTGATCCCCGGGACAGAGCCCGTGCCCGGCCGTGCATTTTGGGGCCATTTTGGTGCATCTTGGGTGCAGCCCTGGCTGGGCTCTGGTGCTGCCCAAGGTGCATCCATGGAGGAGATCCTTTGGATAAATCCCTGCTTTATTCTTTAACTCTGTCCAGTCTCTGTTCTGGCTCAGCCTGCACAAGACATCAGAGGGACAGACACCACCAAGGGTGTGCCTGGCAGCACACGTGGCCCACAGCTGATTAGAGCTGCAGCCAGCACTGATAAGAGCCTGACCCTACAGAAACAGAAGTTCTTCCCCCCACAGAGGGTGCTGGGGCACTGCCCAGGCTCTCCAGAGATCATTCCCTGCTCCAAACCTTCCAGAGCTCCAGGAGGGCTTGGACAAGGCTCTGGGTGGGATTGTTGGGGGTCTGTGCAGGGCCAGGACTGGATGGACCTTTGGATCCCTTCCAGCTCCAGGATATTCCAAGATTCCATCATTTGAAGGCACAGCAGCGACCCAACACCCCCATGGCACCCGGGAAAACTTCACTTAGCAAAGCTTTACCTTTAACACACTTCAGTTGTTTTTTTGGGTGTTAAAAAAAGGACCATAATTTCCTATCAGCCAAAAAATCTGCAGCTTTTCTACCTGGGAGCTGATAAATGAACCTCCTCAACGTATTTCCCCTTATTGAAGTACAAATGCCATATCAGATAAAGGAATTCCCGATAAAAGAGAACTCCCTCTTAATCTCCTGTAAGGAGTTTGCACATCCTGCAAGTCAGCCGGGTTTGTTTGCCCTGCCAGGTGTGCCAGCAAACCAAACCCACCCAGAATATCCCTGTCCAAATGACAGCAGCACCAGCAGTCACCTGGCACAGGGGACACAGTCAGGGAAGGAAATGGGGTTTTACTGGATTGTTTCCATACAAACTGGATTGTTTCTATCCAAACCAGATTGTTCACCACCTCTGGGAAGAGTTGCAAGTCTCCCTGAGTCTCCCTGAGTCTCTCCTTTTCTGCACTGCTTGGAAAAGCTTCACCCTATCTGATGATTTTCAGAGTTACTCAAAATTATTGAGAATAATTTTCAGAGCTATTCAGAATTAAATCCCCTACGTACTAACAAAGCTTGCTGCAAAGACTGAATAGGACAAAAGAATAAAAAAATAGGAGAACACCCAAAAATGTTGTGATTTTGGCTAATAGCTGCATGGAAAAACACTTCAATTTTTAAGGTTTTATTCCTGGTTTCTTAATAAAGTTTTCTCAAGTCACAAGGAAAACTGTTCTATGAGCAAACAGAATTTTTTGTGGACTCAGGTTTTCACTGAAATTTTAAATCAAAGACAAGTCAGAGAAGCAACCAAAAGCATCACCAATCATCACCAAGCTTGCAGAAAACACAACATATTTTGATTGTAACAGATGACACTAAGAATTGCACTGTTCAGTCTCTTCCTTTTCAATTTATCCAGGGGAAAAATATTTGAAATTACTTCAAATGATGCTATCAGTTAGGGAAAAAGCCCAACAAAATGAAGAGGAAATCCCTGTGTGAAAAACACCTAATGAGCAGTGAACAAGGAACTGCCTACCTTGTCTTCAGAATCACTTTTGGCTTCAGCTTTGCTTGGGGAGACCTTAAAAGAATTTGAGAAAAAAACAATCACTCAACTCAGTCTTTCAAAGGGTCAAAAAGATAAGTTTGAAATCAGCAGGTTTTATTTGCACAAAGGGAAAATACAAATATTGCTTGCCTCAAGTGGGAAAATTGATAATGCAAATATTCCTTGAGAACACATAATGGCTATGATGAAAAATGCCTGGATTGAATATTTACTATTCAAGCTCCTAATAAATTAATAAAAATGAACTTTTAGAGGTGGTACAAAAGGAATATCAAGCAGAAAGTCTGAGACAGTTCAAGATCTGTATAATCTGTAGAAGCGGAATTTTGCAGAGCAGGTGGCACTCACTTGGTCATTTCAGTGTCCCCCTCCTCATCCCCCCAGGACAGAGAACATTTCACATTTATTTATACATTTTTACAATATTTATATAAATTTTCCAGTCCCACAAGGGATCTTTGGAAGCAGCTGAACCCCAAAGAGAGGGAAAGGAAAGGCAGAACTTACCAGAGTTTTGAGGAAGCTCATGACTGAGCCCTGTCCTGCAGCTGCCTGGGGACTGTGCTGCTCTGCCCGTGCCCTGCCAGGTGCAGCCAGGTCTTGTTCACCTGCAGAGTCCTGCCCAAGCTCCTTCTGGCTGCACTCATCTATCTCCTGAAACATAAAAGGGGGCACAGATTGCTCAGTGCCAGCTTGCCCGATTCCCCGTGGAATGCAGAAGTGGCTTTTGTGACTCGCTGGGAGTCACAACAGCAATTCCAACCATTCCTGCCCAGCCCACGGGCAGAACAATCCAGCATTTATCCTCTCCTTCCCCTCTCTGCTCAGACACTCAGCGCTGCTGCTGCTGGGGGAACGCCGGTCTCAGCCACAGCAGGCACAGGGCGAGCCCCAAACTCCACTTTTGGCTTTTCAGGGCTGAGCTTGTGAAAAACGGCAGCAAATGCTGAGATTTTGGCCCTGCCAGCTCCGTGTCTGAGTGCACCTTACAAAGATGGATTCTGATTCTCTATTTTGCCATGCCAGGAATCGTTTTTATCTATTAAACGCCAATGTGACACACATTAAAGAAGGAAAAAGGTAACAAATCAAAGTAATTCCTCTTAGCCAGAAGGAGCTGCCTCTTTTCTTCATGGAATTACACATGGAATTACACTTCCCAGAGCTCCAAAACATTTTCCAGTGCTCAAGCACTCACAAGTAGGTAATATTAAGGAAATTGTTTTCTGTTTAGACACGTGGACAAGGGTCTGCTTCTAAAAAAAACACTCTTGAACAGAGTTTTGGAGAGTTTGGCACCTCTCACACTGAATTTACCTTCCATTTTGGGCAGCTTTACCTTGAGCCTGCACAGGAGAACTCAACAAAAGTGTTGTGCAGGAGGGAGTGACATCAAAGAATGCCTAAGTGACATCAAAGGTGTTTTTCCCTAACCAGCCCATTATACTCAGTGCTTTTTTAGTGGGAAAAATTAGAATTAAAGCGTTCTAAAGAATGCTGGGTGATTAAAATACCACAATAATTGCATAATATGGATTTCTTTATGTCACCAGTGGAAGGAATAGACTTTAAACGGTTTAAGACTTCAGAGGGATGATGCCAGCTGGGTGTGGGGTGGGCAGCGCCAGCAGAACACAGGGAGTTAAAGCATCCATTGAAATGCCAGAGGGGACCTCAGGGCCATTCCCCACCCACCCAGCTCTGCAGGCTGGCCCAGGAGCAGCAGAGCAGGGCTGGAATGCTCCCAGGCACTGAAGGGTCTCACACAGCACTCAGTGCAGCTGCCAGCCCCAGCGTGGCCCCAGAACAATCTGTCCCATGCAGGACACGCGTGCCCAGGGTGGCACACACAGCTCTGGGGCCATGGAAAATGCTGGCTCTGCTCCAGGGGCTCAGGGGACACTGAGGCAGGAGGAGGAGGAGGAGGCTGATGTGCTGCTGAACAAAACCAGCTTCACAGCACAAGTGCTTGGTGCCATCACACTCTTTAGAGCTGGATGCTATCAAGGAAAAGAAACAGATTTAATACGTTTTTGGAATTACAGACAAGCCCAACGCATCCCTTGGGGTGCATTTCGGGAGGGAGCTGCACACAGCTGTTCCCAGCACCCCTGGCTGATCCAGGACTGAAGCCACTGCAGATCCTGAGGATTGGGGCCATCCCAAAATCCCTGAACTCCACTCACAGCTCAGATGTGCCCCATTTGATGTGCCCATTTCAGCTCCCTGTGTTCTGCTGGCACTGCCCATCCCACACCCAGCTGCCCTGATCCCTCTGAGGTTTTAAACCATTTAAAGTCTATTCCTTCCACTGGTGAAATCCATATTATACAATTACTGTGCTATTTTAATCACCCAGCACAGGGAGAGGTTCTTTAGAACAATTTTACTCTAATTTTTCCCACTAAAAATGTCCCTGCCCAAGCCGAGGCTGCCCTTGGCCAGAGAGGATCCCTCCAGCCTGGCCTTGGAGAGGGGCTGTGCTCCATCCTGTGCTCCCATGGGATGCTCCTGTAGGAAGAGCCCAGGCTGGGGCCATCAGCACAGAAATCAGGCACAGAGAACGCACAGCCCTGCAGGATCGCGGCTGCAGAGCCACAAAATCACCACAAAAGCCTCTGTGGCAGCTCCCCGCTCAAAGCCCTGGGGGTAAATAATGAAAGAAACCCCAGGAATAACAGAAGATCAGTATTAGGAGTTAATAGATGCTATGTAAATGTTCAATTCATGTCTTTGAGAAGCTAAATTTGGGGGTAATAAACACCTTAAATATACTGTAGTTTCAGTTCAGTCATCAGGAAAAAAAAATACCCCAAACATATCAAAAGAATGTATTCCTGCCAGCACTTTTGTTTGCATGAATCATGGCTCAGTGAAACATTTCAGGCATATAATTTATCTTTTCTTTGGCTTACATAGTAAATGCTTCATGAATTCATGAATTCTGCCCTTGTTTTAATTATGCTGCGCTCTGAATGTAGTTTTGTAGACCACAAAAATAAAGAGTGGCTCAGCAAACACAGAATGTTTGTGCAGCTCTTAAGCTACAACTGTGGAGCCTCTCTCTTACTCACCAGCAACGCTGTTTGTTTTGTCTTGGCACTCAGTGCAGGGAAACTTTGCTTTTAGCATTTACAGATACTACAAGTCATAATCCACAAAGAAAAAAAAAAAAAAAGAGAGAGAGAGAGAAAAAAGAGGAGCTGTTGGCAGCAATATCTTGATTTTTAGTATGATTATTTGGTAACAGTTTGTAGTTTCTACAGTAACAGTAATTAAATTAGGCTTGGTCATTCTCCCATCCAGCAGGAGAATTGGAACTTCAGAGGGAACAGAAGGCAACTGTGCTGCAAGGCAGAACCACAGCCTTTGTTTTAGGGATTGAGTTAAATTTGGCAGCACAGTTGCAATGTTTAGCTGATGTAGTTTCCTCAAAAAAGGGGCTTAACTCCTCTCTGCCCCCACCATATATTCCTTTTCATATCTCAAAGAACCAATGATAAAATTAGAGCCAAAAAATTCAAGCATAAGTTAAAAATTGCTCTCCCTGTGATCCAGATGTGTCATTTATTTACCCAGTGAACCCAAATTTGGTGATTCCTCAAAGATATCTATGGTGCAGCTTTCAGCACACACCCGGGAGGTGTAGAGTCATTTTTGATAACCACAGCTGTCCTCAGGAATGTTCCAGAAAGCTGCTGGGATCCTGCAGGCACTCCCAGCCAGCCCCAGCACCAAACAGGGCTCAGCTGTGCCTGGAATTTCCAGGTTATTCCCACCAGGCACCTCCAGAATGGGGATGGGCACAAGGGGACTGGGGCAGAACTGCAGGAATTAATAAGAAATCCAGGTGTTTTGATATAATAAAGCTTGATCTGGATGAGCAGTGCTTCCCTGCTTGAGCTGGGAGAATGATTTAGATTCCCTTCAGTCCCTGATCATGCTCTGCCTCACCTGAGCTTTCAACAGCACTGTGTGCTCCCAGCAATGTTTAACTGTGAATTTTAGTTAAAACTGCTCCAAAGTGTCCTTTCCTTGGACTTCCACAGCATTCCCTCAGCAGCACAGCTGTGACCTTCCCCACTCTGTAAATGACAGCAGTGGCACTGCAGTGACAGCAAAGTAGGAAATGAGAATTTGGCATTTGGTGGGAAAAGAGAATTCCTGCAAGCCATGGGGAGGACTTGTGTGTGACAGTCAAAAGTATCTGCAGGAATTTGGGGTGTTGAAAAGCTCCATTCTAAGAGGCTGAACACAGAAGTGCCAGTGTGCCCTGAACAGAGGATTCATTGCAAATTATCCATCCTTTCCTGCTTAGGTGCTGAATGCCTTTATGGGCTCTTTAAATGTGCATCTTGAGCTGTCTGAAGCACCAGTGATGGGAGCGCTCCTGAGGGGCAGGGATGGAAAATGCAATTGCTCCTTCTTAAAAATGAACCCTCAGGAAAATATTACAATGTGTAAATTTATACAAGAAATGTGCTCTTCAAATCTGAGAAAGTCTAAGGTACAGAAAACAAAGATTAAAAATAAAAGAATTTTGGGGCAACTTGCAATGCTGGCAGCGTAAGCAGTGAGTATCTCATGAGTTAAGTTCAACACTACCCAGAGCATCAGTGAACACCATCTTATTTATAAGCCTGAATTAGCCAATAAAAGCAATTATTAAAGTGGTATTTACACATTGGTTTTCCCTCCTGTTCCTGACATTAGACAGAGTTTCAGTTTGATCACCAATTCCTGTATTCCACCTCTCCAGCAGAACTGAGTTACTCCATTATTCCCTTTCAGAGGATGGGCTTTTTCTGTGGTTAATTCCCTGAAAATCACACCTTTGCTGACATCAGATCTGCCAGGAAGTGCAAAATCTAAACTCATATTAACTTCCAGCTCCTTTGACCAGAGTGCTCTTTCAGTTAAGATCCATAGTTTCTTATACCACATTCTCATCCTGTAAAATCATTTCTAATGAACCACTTTTCCTTGACTAAAACATCACAATGAGCTGGAGTACAAAAATCATTGCTGCACAATATTCCTTATTTTGCTGAATAGGGTATCCTAGCTAGAGAAGTAGGGCTATTTTAAAAATGGCACAAAACACACCAAAGAACTTTTAGAAACCCATCCAGAGTCAAACTCCAAGAAACTGGTTTAGTTTCAGGTAGTTTTGCTTTCATTTGCAGCTGGCAGCTGCTCCTCCTGGCAGCTGGAGCCATGTTGCCCAAACCTTTTGGGGAATTATAAATTGAATTAAACTGGAGGTCAGGATTTAGTCATGAGACAGAGCTTCACTCCTTGGCCACAGGTTCATGTTCCACACCTCTGTCCTGGGGCGTTACCTGTGGCCGTTTTCAGGGCAACACTGACTCGTTCCCATCCCACATGGAGTTATCCCACCCTGGCAGTGGGGACAATGAAATTGTCAGTGACAATGGAATTAAAGGTTATTATTTTATGAAGCACTTGCCTTGCGCAGCGGTTCCCCGTGGGCCGCGATGCTCCCGTTGGGCACGTCCGGGCCCTGCCTGCCCTGCTCAGTGTCCCCTGCTGTCCTCGCCGTGCCCTTCTCCAGCCTGAAGATCCTGTCCAGGAGCGTCACTGCTCTGCCCTTGGGGGCGGCCACATCGCGTCCCTCAGGTGTCCCCGCGAGCTCCTCGTCCTGCAGCGGGGCCTGCCCGGGGTTTTTATGGCTTCCCTGCTGGGGGGCTGCTCTGGGCCCCTCTGTGCCCTCGCCCGGGCCTTTGCTGGCACCCAGGGTGGGCTCTGCGGGGGCTGCAGCTGCCGCTGGCTGCTGGGCAGGCGCTGGCACGGCCCAGGGGAAGGGCAGCAGGGAGCGGGGCCTGGCAGCTGGCAGGGCCCTGCTGGCAGCGCTCCCGCCGCTCTGCCCGCCCGCCCGGGCACCGCCGGGGCCTGGCGCTGCTGGCTCTGATGGAGAAACGGCGGCGTTATCCTGGGCTGCTGCTGCCCTGGCATCTGCTGCAACACAGGATCGAGAGGAGAGAGGCAATTACCCACGGGCATGGGCACCGCAGCCATGGGCATCATGGGCATGGGCATTCAGGCTGGGGTGAGCTGGGTCTGAGTGCACACTGGGGACCCCGGTGCTGCTCTCATCCCCAGAGTTGATTTTTGCCACCCCTCACTGAAATCAGTTTAAATTTTACCGTCTGCTCAGCGCCCAGAGCTGAGTTCTGCTCCCCTGCCACCCCTCACTGAAATCAGGGCAGATTTTATCCTCTGCTCATCCCCAGATCTGATTTTGTCACTCCTCACTAAAATCAGTACAGATTTTACGCTCTGTTCGTCCCCAGATCTGATTTCTGCTCCCCCTCACTGAAATCAGTGTGAATTTATCCCCTGCACAACCCCCTTGCAGTGCCAAAGTCAGATCCCAGCCCTGTTTGGCGCTACTCAGCCCAGCAGACAGCAAATTAAAATCAGTGATATTCAAAAAAAAAACCCCAAAACTGTAAAACTTGAGACAGTTATATATCAATGTATCCCCTGCTCCTCTGTCAAAGCTAAGGAAACAAAAGGAATGGGAAGCACCAGGACTGATCCCATTTCCTGGCTGGCCAAACTCCCAGCAGGGAGTTCTGTGCACTCACAACTGATTTCATTCATTTTTCCTCACCCTGCTGCCTGCTCTCCCCAGTGCAGTTCCTGCCTGCACCTCTCCTTTGCCTGTGGGTTATTTTGAGCCTGATTTGAATGCTGATAAATCACATCCCAGCCAGGTTTCTTAGCCTTACATTTCTCTTTACATTTTACATTTCTCCTCTCACAAACTGCGGCTCAGAATCACATTTCCTCCCCCAAAACTCACACAAATCATTCCATGTGGCCATCACACCTTAGATGCAAAACCCCTTTTGATTTGAAAGTGTATTTTATGATTTCATAAAACAATGGAGCTTTGATAACACAGCTGAGGTAAAAATCCCTGGTATGGGATTCACAGGCAATAAAAGGCAGCTCCCACTTTACCCAAGACAAAAGAAACAAGAGACAAAAGAAAAATAATCTTGCTTGGATCTGTTTTGTGGGTGGAAGCATGGATGATGTGGTGTGAAACCCCAATAAAAAAGGGACTTCTTGAGAAGTAAATCTTACAGCTCCCCCTGAGCTCCAGCTTCTCTTCCCTGCTTGGGCTGGAATATGGATCTGATTTCCCTGTCAGTCATCACCACATTTCAAGGATGAATTTAGATGTATTTAATTGTAACTGTGGAAAACTGACAGGCTCAAACCGACTTGCTGAATTAGAACAGGAAAATTGTCAGTTTCAATGTAAAATTGAAATTATTTCAAATTATAATTGCAATAGTCTAGTCAATATTATGCCTTTCACATTTTCTTTTAAGAGAAAGAAAACCCCAGATACCAAAAAATAACTGACTGAAACACATCTTCAGATCTTCAGTGTGAAATTCTTTGGGATTAGGAAAACAGAACAATTTTAGATCCCAGCTTTCAAAGCTACCCCTTGGCTTTTCACAGCAGAATTCCCCCAAGCTTCCCACCTTGCAAGGGATTCTGGACAATCCCACAAAGCATCAGCAGGTCCTGGGCTGGTGCTCATGAAATATCACAGTAGGATATTGCTGCCCAAGGACTTCTGCCATGGAGCTGCTTCCTTACAGGAACAGCAGAAGAAGAATGCAGGGAAAAATAAATTCATGTATGCCCAGAAGGTGGAAATCTGTGTCTGTCCTGCCTGGCAGCACCAGGGACCCCGAGCACACCCCAGGAGCAGAGCAGAGCCCAGGGCCCAGCCTGGAGGTTCCTTTGCCCACAGCCTTGATCCCATGGCTGGGTGTCCCCATGGGACCCTGCCCCACAGCCTAGGCTGCTCCTGGTGAGCAGAAATGGGGTTTTCCATGAACCCCAGGATCATGGAATGCTTTGGGTTGGAAGGGACCTTGGGGACCATCTCACCCCACCCTGCCATGGTACGGACACCTCCCACTGTCCCAGGTGCTCCAAGCCCAATGTCCAGCCTGGCCTTGGGCACTGCCAGGGATCCAGGGCCTTCCCACCATAACAGGGAAGGATTGTTTTCCTAATATCCCACCTAAACCTATTCTCTGTCAGTTTGAAGCCATTCCCTGTGTGCTGTCCCTTGTCAATCCTCTTTCCTGCAGCTCCTTCAGGCCCCGCAAGGCCACACTGAGCTCACCCCAGAGCTTCTCCTGTCCAGGTGAACAATCCCAGCTCTGCTCCATCCCTCTGCCCACCCTGGAGCCTCCTCTGGACCCTCTCCACAGCTCCTGCCCGAGCTGGGGGTGCAGTGGGGCAGTGCTGGAACGTGCCAGCATCACCCCAAGGGACTTCACCCAGACACCTGCCAGCAGCAGGTGGCACCCTCAGGGTTGTGGTGACAGCAGCCACAGCTGCCCTTGGATCATTCCCAATGAGCCTTTTGCTCCCTCTTTTTTTGGATGTTTTGGGCCAAGTGCTCCCCAGCACAGCCCGTTCTGGCAGGCAAAGAGATCTCCACTTTCTGGGCACACATGAATTTATTTTTCCCCCTGCATTCTTCTTCTGCTGTTCCTCTAAGGAAGCAGCTCCATGGCAGAAGTCCCTGGGCAGCAATATCCTCCTGTGACATTTCATGAGCACCAGTTTCAGTTTCAATGCCCTGACAGGCACAGCAAAAGTGCAAATTGCAGCCACTCCAGCACCTATTGAGATGCTCAGCTGGGGCCACCAAGGACCAGCTGTAGTTCCTGAGCCTCCTGCAGTAAAGTTTGAAAAAGAACTTCTAATTATAGTTGGAAACTTGGGAAGGAAGCAAAAATCCAAAACCCTTCCCCAGCTAAAGAAAGGAGAAACAATATCCATAGGAAAATAATTGTGAGAGATGCTGAACTTCTGCTTTATGTAACAGATAACAAATGAACCACAGGAAAACTGGCTTGGGCTCAAAACTAGGGGTAGAAGCTCAGCACTAAGAAAACCAGCTAAACAAGTAGCAGCTCAGGAACTCATGGGGCTCCTTTTATCTCAAATTATCATGGAAGGAACAGGAGCCCTGGAAAATGTCACTGCCATGGGCTCTGCTGTGTGTGTCCTCTGTCAGGAGAGCTCCAGCTGCCCCAAGAAAATTCTGCTCAGAGCAGATCCCAGAGCTGGGCTGGGCTGCACCGAACAGGCACAGCAAGCTGAGGGAGAAAAGCCTTGAAATTCCAGTATTTGGGTGAAAAATATGTGTTATTTTTGTTTTCAAAGACACACAAGTGCCATTTTTCCCCCCAGATTTATTCCTCAATCCAGAGGCAGAATTGCAAAGATAAGCAAAAAAACCCCCAAATTCTAGGCCAGGTCTGTGAGCAGATCAAAGCTGGTTGTTGTGGCTGAGATTAAAAGCTGCTCTGAGATGAAAATCAATACACAATTTACAGACTGCATTTCAGACTACTCCTGCTCCAGCATTTGCCTTTCAACTCCTTAACAAAAGGCAGCCACACTCCAGAAGATTTGTCTCCCTGTACCCTTCCCTTCATCAGGGCGTGTCAAAAAGGAAATTTTGTGGCTACACAAAGTCCTTCTTCTGTAAAAACTCATTTTCCCCTGAAATTTGGCAAATTAGACCAACATTTTTTCCATGATTTAGTAAAAAATAGAGAAGCTCAGTGGTTAATGCAATATCACAGAATCATGGAATGGTTTGGGTTGGAAGGGACCCTAAAGCTCATCTCGTTCCTCTCTTCTGACTACAAGCCAGCCACAAACAAAGATTTTGCTTAGCCATGGAATTAGAACCACACAGCACTTTTTTCTCCCCTTGTGTTCAGATAATCATGGAGAAAATATTTTAATGGCCATGAAGAAACCATTAAGGGCTACAAGGCAACATTTGGCACCAGGAATTGCAGCAGGGCAGGGCAGCACAGGGTACAATGCCCTGAATGAATTTCTGCAGCAAATACAAATCCAAAATAAAACAAATAAAACTCTCCTCCTTCCTTAAAAAAAGCAGGAAAACACTAATATCCTTTTGCCATCTTACTACACTATTCCATACAAATAATTTTTTTGCTCCAAGAATCATCTCGTTTCACTAATTTAACTTGCATTGTTATTTACCTGCAGATTTCCAGAAATTAATGGAAATAGGGGTAGAGAAGTCAGCAGCAAGAATAGCAATGCTCATTCCCTAAAAGCATCCCTGAAATATTTCACATTTCAGGATTTCTGCTGGGTTCTGGCTGCTAGCAGCATCTGCTGAATGGGATTTATCCTCTGGGACAAAGGAGCTGCATCTCCACTCAACCTTTCTCCTTTGTAATCTTTTAAACTCCTTTGTAATTCTTTTTAGGAGCAGGTAGATGTTTCAATCTGCATGGAATTACCAGCCAAGCCCACAGGAATTGTTGCTGTTTTGTCCTCCTGCTGCATTTCTGCTCTGTGTAGTGCAAATCAGAGACAGAAACCTCCAGTTCCAACCTTCCCCCTCCACTTGTTGCTCACCAAGTGCTTTTATTACTGAAAATACAACAAAGTTCCCTTATTTTTTCCTAAAATTCTCACTCTGTGCCCCAAAAATGCTATTTATGGCCATATTTCATTTTAGAAATACTATGAAAACATAGTTGGAAGTAACTTCTATCACTTGTATTTCTCCAAAATCTTGATTACACTGCACAAACACGGAGATTTCAATGGTATCTCAATGATTTTAAACTGCTTTTCAAACAGGAAAAAAAGTTAAAATACAAGAAATACCAACACAGAAACGTCTAATTTTTCAACTTGCTACTTAAACTGATTAATTAGATAATCCATTTAAGCAAAGTAGTCCCATATGCTTCATTTTACATACGAGGAATAAAATGTCCATGTATTTTCTGGGTCTTCAGGCAGTGAAAATCATATGGCTTTTATTTCCTCCTCAGAACTCTGCTGGTTTACACCCAAAAAAACCACACAGAGAGGCTTTGCTGGTAGGCAATGCTTAAAGTGACTTGTGGTGGGATGGCACTGGGAAATTCGGGGCGTGGAGCAGAGATTCTGGGCTGCTATCAGATCCATCTGCATTTCCCCACACCAACCTTTGATTATTTTTACCGAAATTTAGATTTTTCAAGTGCCTGTGACAGACTGAGAGGGTTAACAATAAATCATAAAATATTTTTCTCAGCACGGAAATTTCAAGTATTCCTTAATTTTGGAAAGAAGCCCTTAATGTTTTGTGGGTTTTTTTGGTTTTTTTTGGTTTTTTTTCCCCTGTATTTAAACTTTGCAGCTTCTGCAGAGCCACGTTTCCAACAGAGCTGGAACACGGGTCCATCCCCAGTTCAAAGCCTCTCATGAATATTCATTATTCCTTCCATCCCAACCTCCCCCAGGGCATTTCCAACCCCTTTCCCAGTCCGTACCTGCACCATTCACTGCCGGGGGAGGGCTCTGAGCAAACACCGCGGATCCATTCGTGATACCATCGGGAGACTCGGGGAGAGGCTGAAATAACAAAGAACGGAGTTTTTAGGGCACCAAAGGGGTGAAAACTGCGCTGGCAGCAGCCAGGGCTGTGGGATGGGGTTGCTCACCTGGTAACTCTTCACCGTGCAGGTGTTGTCATCCTCAGCTTCCTCTGGCACGCTCGGGTTATTCCCCATGGCTGCTGCGAGGGGGAGGAGAGACAAACCCCAAATAACCCTTTCTGTGTCATTAATGTGAATTCACAATTCTAGTTAAGAGAGAGCCAATGGGGCAGGTGTTAAAATCCCTAAAACCGCACCCAGGGCACCTGCCCCACCTCAGCCTGCCCCATCCTCAGCCTGCCCCACGCCCATGGTGCTCAGGGCTCACAGCTGCTCCCCAAAATGACGCCAGCCAACAAGCTTTTCTTGTTTGAAAAAGATCTCAAACAGTATCTCTGATTCTCAGCCCCTGCAGCTTCCTGCTGATGCAGAGCTCCTCGCTCCAGGTGAGTTGTCAGGAGCTGATGCAGAGCAGGGGCCACAGGCTCTGAGCTCTGGCAGATTCTGCTCCAGGGAGCTCAGCCATCTCCTAAAATCCAGTTTATAATTCTCGCTGAAATAAAACACACACAGCAAACATGTGGGATTTCAAAACATTTTCCCTCACAGGAACTCTCTCTAGGAAAGATGGAGATGAACAGGAGGGCTTTTTGCTGAAAATGGGAAAACTTGCTACACAGTCCCAAATGTGATCCCAAAGCACCAAACTCTGTTCTCTGCCGTGCTCATGGGCAGGATGGAGCTGTGGCTGCCCCTGGACCCCTGGCAGTGCCCAAGGCCAGGCTGGAGCAGTGGAAGGGACGGGACAGGATGAGCTTTAAGGTCCCTTCCACCCCAAACCCCTGTGTGATTTAGAAACCATCCGTGTGTGCTGCTTCTGCCTTATTTTAAAGAAAAATGACAGGTCACTGCCACCTATAGACAGCTGTGAGCAGCACAGGGATGATCCAAACACAGAATGACTCAGGGTGGCAGCTGGTGTCACCGCTGTGCCCTGTGCCAGCTCCTGCAGCTGACTGTCCCCGTGTGGCTCCGGAGCTGACAAACAGCAACCCCAGCCCTGGCATTCCCATGGAATGGGTTTTTGTTTTTCCCAGAGCGCTCAGGCCACTGTTGATGTGCTCAGGTCCATTTTTCTCTCATTTGACACACTCTGGCTTAAAGCTGGAGTTATCCAATGTAAAAGCAAATAAAGGAGCTCTCACGATGTGGTTTTGGAGTGGATAATCAGGGAACTGCAGGAGAATTTGGCTGGAAGGGCCCTTGGAGATCACCCAGCCCCTGCCCAGGCAGGTGACACAGAACTCAGCCAGGTGGGTTTGGGTGTGTGCAGAGAGGGAGATCCACATTACACCTTTATGTACAGGGATGTAAAGAAATCCTCCTCCCCGGAGCTGTGCCAGGGCTTTGCAGAAAGGACCTCCTCACTTTGTGAGAGAAAATGTGACAGCTTTTATGGGAGAAGATAGATTTGGGGGTCTGAGAGGGGAAAAGAGATGATTCTGATACAAGAACATTCTTCAAAATGAGAGGAAAGCCCCTAAAAGTCATCAGTAATTCCTGTCCTGGGGCTCCCTTTCTAGGTGCAGGTTTTTCACCCAGCTCCAAGGGTATTCTCCTTGTGGGGTTCCCTCAGGCCAGCTGGAATCCAGCCTGACTGGTTCCAAAGGAACATGAACTACCAGCTTCTACAGCCCTGAAACAATCCCTTTCCCCAGTTATGCCTCGTTGCTTCCATTGTAGTGCAGAAAATAATGCAAAAGGAAAATAAATGCATTTTTAATTGGCTTTAATGCTGCGTGCACCATAGTGTGCCAAGTTCAAGGCTTGGGAAAATCCTCCTTTTTCACTCTCTCTCTCTCTCAAAAACTGGTGCTGGCAGAATGGTAAAAACTTTGAAAATATGAGAGAAATGGTTAAAACTTTGAAAATATGAAATATAGCAAAGTCTATGATCTGCTGTGTGCTGCTAAAGGCAGCCAAGCCTCCCCTCCCTGATGTATTGACCAGCCTGGAATATTGCAATGGGAATATTGACATGGGAATGTCACCCATGTCTGTAAATGCCAAAAGCCCATAATTAACTCCTCCCTAAAACCCACCATATGCTGCATTTAAACATCACAGAAAACAATCAATTTCCCTGCCCTTGGAACCAGCTGAGTTGAAGGCATGGCCACGTCCAGGTGGAAAAGCAGAATTTTCAGCTCTGATTGACGTGGAGCGAAGAAAGGGCTGATAACAGCGCAGAGTTCAGAAATTCTGCTTACCTTGGGAGCAGCTCTGCAGGGAGAGGGACCTGGGACAGGCAGGGGAGCAGGGCAGGTGTCTCTGAGCCCTGGCAGCAGCAGTGGGCACACAGGGACAGCAGGACAGGGACAGCAGGAGGGACAGCAGGAGCTGGGATGAGTCACCTACGGCAAACAAGGAACACCCAGCAGCACTGGGAGCCAGCCTGGCAGGGGCTGGGCATGCAGGACACGCTGCCTACCAGCCCTTCAGGCTCCTGGGACACTTTTATACAATTCCTTCAGCCACTCCAAGTGGGGAAAAGCAAAATAGCTCAAACATTCACACCCCGGGCTCTCGGGGAGGGGACAATGCCACCAGGTGAGCAAGCAGTCACAGAGTGGATGAGGAAAGCTCTGGCACAAAGCTGGGCTCCCTTTGTGCAGGAAAAGCCAGGGCACTGCTGGGGAAAGGCAGAGTTGGTGCTTTAAAACACAAACACAGAAAATGAGACTTGCAGGAGCTCCTGAGATCCTTGGGCAGGAGAGCTCTGCTGGAGCAGAGCAGCAAAAAGCAAATGCAAAAGGAAAAGCCAAATCAGCAGAGCAGAGCTGCACAGAGGGAAGGAGATGAAGGATAGGAAGGATCTGAAGGAGTTACCTGGGGCAGAGGGGCTGGGACAGCCTCTGGGAGCTGGAGCTGGTCCAGGTGATGGGTGTGCTGCTCACCCAGCCCCGGGTGCTGTGCCACTGTCCCTGTCCTGTCCCTGCTGTGCCCCAGAGCCACACAGGGAGTGCTCACAAACACTGGGTGCAAACACAGCCGGGGTGGAGCAGCCCCGAGCCCCTCCCAGCCCTCCCCAGGTGTTTTCTCAGCTCTCTGGCCACCCAAACCTGCTCCAAGGCCCTTGAGGATCCCTGGCCCTGGGACAGCCCCTCACCACCTGCTCTGGGAATGGTGACACCCACAAACCCCTTCCCAACGCAGGCTTTCCCCAAAATGCAGAAAAAATCCAAAGTTCTTTTAGTGGCAGGACTGTCTGCTGTTGTCAGTGTGGTTCCTAATGGAGAGTGTGCAGGCTGGGTGGTTCCCAATCCCCCTTCACACAGTGTGCACACTGACTAAGTGCTGCTGTTTAAAGCCATTGTCACCATTTGCTGCTCCCTCAGGTGAGTCACAGAGCCCACATCACACTGGAGTGGCTGCAGCAGGGAGAGCTTTTTGCTCTCGGTTTTCACAGCTCCTCAGCCAATTAAACCTGCCTTTGCAAAGGTTTCCACAGGCAAGCAAAATAGCAAGAAAGAATTTCCAATTGTATGGTTTGAAGGGAACACCATTGAGTTGCTTGCATCATCCAGCTGGCACTTTGATTTCAGAGTTCATTATGGGTTTGGGTATAATTCTGTTATTAATCATGACAAAAAGAGAAAAATGGGTTTGTCAGGAGGGCTGTGCTGGCTGGGGAGGGTTCAGGTGTTTCAGAGGTGATGAGGAACCTGCAGGGATGGAACCAGAGCAGGAATCTGCACCCAGCACCTCAGCAGGGCGTGGGAAGGGAGGGGATACCCTGATTCCCTCTTTCCCTCCAGCACTGGGTCAAGCATCTTTCTCATTTTCTCTTTGGTGCAAATCCCTGTCTGCTACAAGCTCAGGTGACATCCCACCAGTCCAGTCTCAAAGTTCCATCCACAGACAGGATCTGATTTAGGAATGGTCCCTGGAGCAGAACTTTATCCCTGGGCTGAGGCACAGAACCCCAGCCTGGCTGTGAAACCACTCCCCTGTGCAATAATGCTGGAATAATTGTCTTTTTTATTCTGATTTTTTGGGTTTTCTCCCTAGTTAAATATTATTGTGAAATGTTTTTGAAATGCAAGATGTAAATATTTAATTCTGGAAATGCTTCATTTCTGCAAGAGAAGGTCATTACACTCACTATAAATTTGCACCATATTTTGCCTTCCATGGATCTATTTGCTCCAAAAATGCCTTCAAATTCAGGCTTAAAACCTTAATATTCATCATGAAGGAAGTAATTTGGATTATCATGTCCTTCACCTGTGAATATGAGAATTGCAGCGCTCCTTTTCCTTGAACTGAGCCATCACAGTGAGCTTTATCCTGATTAATTTTCCCCAGTTGTGTGGACAATGAACCATCCATTCTTTGAGGTGTCTTTCAACTCTTTAATATTCTTTCCCATTTCAAAGCCATCCCATGTTTTCATCAAGGACAGACCAGAGGGGCACACGGTGAGTTTTGTTTTGCCAAATTGGGAATTTTTTAGCTGGGTGGCAGCCACAGAAAATCTTCTGCAAAGCACAGGAACCTGTGCTGCTTTCCTCATTTTCCATCCCTCAAAATGCTATTTTTTTTCTTTCTAAAAACCTCCAATGAAGCTGTCACCAAATAAATCTTCCTCCCCTGCAGGAAATGCTCAGCTCGTGCATCTGACAGCTGCATAAAACTTCCTGCTCATCAATGGCACAGAGCTCCAACAATTAGCAATGATTACCCAGCTTCTTTATGGCTGTCCAGAGCCAGAGCCAAGAGCATTCAAATATTGACAGTGGAGGAGCAGATGAGTCCTGGTGTGTGCCTGCCCCTGCCACACGTGCTCTGGAGATGCTGGTGCTGGGTTGGAGATGAGGGTTTCCATCTGCCAGGGTTTATCCAGCAGCAAAACCCCCCTGGCAGGGAGGGCAGAGGGAACCTGCAGCAGAGCAGCTGAGCAAAAAGCAAGATTGGGAATAATTCCAGTGGGATTCTGACATTTGGAACAAGATGTAAATGAGGTTTTGACTCAGCTTTGATGTTTCTCTCAGAAGAGGATGGATGGAGTGAATCATGGATTCTTTCAAGTGGTAGAGCTCAATATTTGCATGGATTGATGGATCCTGGGCAGGGAGAGCTGTGGGAGCCTCCTGAATCCCAGCCCAGCCCCTCTGAGATCCACAGGGTTTGGTTCTTCACCTGCATTCCTGCATTCTGAGTGACCCTCTGAGGCTCACACTGTCAGTTCAACCTGCTTAAAGGAGGTTTCCAAAAACCTGAGGCAGTGCAGTGCCTGATGCTGTCACACAGCTGGGGCCTCCACACCTGACAGACCCCAAAATAGGGTACTGGCACTCCGAAATCCCTGATATCCATTACAAAATCCATAATCCTGGGGACAGACATGAGCTGGAATGTCATCACCCAGACATCCCATGCCCATCACCATGAACATCCTTCTCTCTGGGGCAGCAGGTGCTGCTTTGAACTGCAAAAGGAAAGCACAGCTGAACTCCTTGTGTTCCTGCAAACCTGAAAAGCCTGGCTCAGAGCTCCAGGGAAAACTCTTTCTGCTGGAGTTCTGCCGGAGTTCCAGGCTGGATTGGACCTGGCTCCTGTACAGCTGGTGCTTGTCCCAGTGATGTTTTCAGCCCGTTGTGTTTCCCTGCTGTCTCTCACAGAGTTCCCATTAATGCTCAGGTCTGTCTGTGTTTCCCCACCGTGCTCTGAGTGGGCAGTGAAAAGCAGAGGATGGTTTCTCCAGTGCAGGAGCCCTGGGAAGCAGCACCATCCCCGATTATTGCCCTGCTCCCTGTGCCTGTCAGCATGCCCTGGGTGAGGCTGCAGCCCCTCCTGTGCCCTGGCTCTGCAGCAGCTGCCCCAAACCCAGAGAAACCCCTGCAGATCCCACTCTGCTCACACACTCAGCTGGGAAATGGGAAACATTCCCTCATCCTGCTGCCCAGAGAAGCCTGAGCAGTGTTTTCAATGATGTTTCAGCCTGGAGTTCCTGCAGACTGTGAGTCACAGTGCTGGTGTAGGAAGGGAGCTGCTGATCTGATTGTCTCTGCCTCCCATATCACAGAAATCCCCCAGGTTCCTGCTGCCACTGTTCTGGTTTTAAAGAGGGAGGATTACAGACTCTACTCCAGCTATTTCTCCACGTGGGAGCTTCTAGAGCAGATAAATGTTCCTGTGTCAGGGCTGAGACAGAGAGTTATTGTAGCTGTGGTGCCTCAGTGGGCGGAACAGGCATTTGAGCCACAATTACCCTCCTGTACGAGCACTTGAGGTCTCTATCAAACATGCAGTGATGATAACAAGACTATGTCAAATATTCACTTCCTTCTGCACAGCCTGGGCCACCACTGTCCCCAGCAGGCTCTGCTTTGAACCCCCAGCTCTGCTTTCCTGTCAGTGCTTCCCCTTGCCAAGCCTGAAATATGGACAATTTGAGGAGCTGCAGCTACTAAAAAGAAAAAGAAGTAAAAAAATTCTTCTTGTAAATTTTGTATTTATCCTTCTTCTCGTAAATTCTGTATTTGATTATTGCCTTTAGCGAGGAAGTAGCAGGCACATGAGCAGGGCCCTGCAGCAGGGGCAGAGAAGTGATGGATTTTGGGGGAGTTTGGCCCACGTGGGTCAGGTCTGGGATGTTCTGTGCTGGCAGGAGGCTGAGCCTGCTCTGGTGGGATGTGCAGAGCTGGCAATGGCCAATTCCTGCTGCAGCTGGACACAGGTGAGGCCATGGCCACGCTCCTGCCCCTCTGTCAGGTGCTGCTGGGAAACCTTTGTTTCCCCACCCTGGTGGCATTGGGTGAGGGAAAAGTCCAAATTTCTTCTGTTTTCTTTGAACCTCTCCCAAGAAAAGGCATCAATGGCCTCAGGCACCTTGTCCTGGTGCTTCCTGCTCACCGGGATCACCTGGGAGAGCTCTCCCTGCAATTCCAGCTGTGAATTCTGCAGCTGCCCTGGAGCTCGGGGTTAAAGCTCCTCTCCAGCTCAGGAGAACCTCCTCAGGTCACTGCAGGATTAGGGCAGCTGCAGCCAATTTTTCTCCCTGGAAAAATATTATTTGTTAAACTTCTTCTGAGGGGAAATGCAAGGATGGCTATCCCTGATCCAATCCACTGAAGGGCTTTAAAGGTATGGGAGGAAATGCTAACCTTAGTGAGGGAGAAGGATTTGATGTAATTTTATTGCTGCCACTGGGATATCGGGCAGGAGCTGTGCCAGCCCCTGGGCTGTCCCTTTCCCTTTCCCCTTTCCCTTTCCCTTTCCCTTTCCCCTTTCCCTTTCCATTTCCCTTTCCCTTTCCCCCTTTCCCTTTCCCTCTCCCTTTTCCCTTTCCCTTTCCCCTTTCCCTTTCCATTTCCCTTTCCCTTTCCCTCTCCCTTTTCCCTTTCCCTTTCCCCTTTCCCTTTCCCTTTCCCTTTCCCTTTCCCCTTTCCCTTTCCATTTCCCTTTCCCTTTCCCTCTCCCTTTTCCCTTTCCCTTTCCCCTTTCCCTTTCATTTTCCCTTTCCCTTTCCCCCTTTACCTTTCCATTTCCCTTTCCCTTTCATTTTCCCTTTCCCTTTCCCTTTCCCCCTTTCCCTTTCCCTCTCCCTTTTCCCTTTCCCTTTCCCCCTTTACCTTTCCCTCTCCCTTTTCCCTTTCCCTTTCCCCTTTCCCTTTCCATTTCCCTTTCCCTTTCCCTTTCCCTTTCCCTTTCCCTCTCCCTTTTCCCTTTCCCTTTCCCCTTTCCCTTTCTGATCCCGTGTGAGCTCCATGACCCACCGGATCACTCAGCACTGCAGAGAGCCAGAGCTTCATTCCACGATTCCCAGCGCATCCCTGTGCTCCAGCACAGCTCCCTGGCGAGCAGTGACACTGCAGCAGTGACACTCCAGAGCAGGACCTGGCCTGGCCCCATGGCCAAGGCTTGCCACTTACACTTCCCACATAACATTTCATTTCTCCCTTTATTTTACCCACTTGTAAAAATCAATTGGAGCTTGAAATCAGACCACATTCTCAGTATCGGCTGGCGGAGATGGCCAGGAGGGAGATTCAGGGATGCTCAGGGAAGTTTCGGGATGCTCAGGGAAGCACAGGGATGTTCCATGAAGCTCAGGGATACCTATGGAAGTTTCAGGATGCTTACAGAAGTTCCGGGAAGCTCGGGGATACCCAAGGCAGTTCCAGGATGCCCGACAGCCCGTCAGCAGGTGGCAGCGTTAAACCGCAGGAGATGCTCAGTGTGCTCAGCTGAGCCCAGCGTTTCACTCTAAAACTCCTTCTTTCCTTTCTTTCCTTTCCTTTCCTTTCCTTTCCTTTCCTTTCCTTTCCTTTCCTTTCCTTTCCTTTCCTTTCCTTTCCTTTCCTTTCCTTTCCTTTCCTTTCCTTTCCTTTCCTTTCCTTTCCTTTCCCCTGGCTCAGAGCTGTCCCTGTGTTTATCTTTGTGCAATTGCTCTGCATTCTGTTTATGAATTTGGGATTAGAGGGAGCTCCAGCGAAGTCTGGTTAAACCCAGAAGATTTCTCTGAAAGTGGGATTTGCATCATTTCCCCAGCAGAAACCCCCTCCCAGCCCATGTGCTGTCCCACACCAAAGGCCAACTGCAACATCACATTTGGGATTATTGGAAGCACATGTTTGGTCTGTTCAGCATCCCTCTGGGGCTCCATTCCTTGCCATAGGATCCTGACCCTCTTGGCAGCTGCTACAGGGGAGTCTGAAGCTGATTTTGCCTCACCTGTCCTCAAATCCCAGGCTCAGCAGGGGCTGAAGATCTGGGCATTATTTACACAATTCCTGGCATCTGTGTCCTGCAACTTCCAGGGCTGGAAAACTCTCCCTGCCTTGCCTTTTCCTCCCTGGGAGAGGGTGCCACAAGATAATCAACCTCAATTCTGAATTTCTGAGCCTTTTCCTCCCTGGGAGAAGGTGCCACAAGACAACCAACCTCAGGTTTAGGTTTCTAAACCCTTTTTCTCACTGGGGGAAGGTGCCACAAGATAATCAACATCAGTTCTGGGTTTCTGACCTTTTTCCTCACTGGTAGAGGATGCCACAAGATAATCCACCTCAGTTTTAAGTCTCTGAGCATTTGGGACCCAAAATGAGGTGCTCTCAAGCAACCCTGTGCCTTCCAACCCTTTCCAGGTACTTCCAGCCATTTCTTCCTCCTGCAAAGGAATTTTCTGTCTGTTCTCTTCTGCCTTCAGCCAGGGACAATCCTGGTGATGAACTGCACCTGTCTGTGCTCGTTTGTGCAGCTCAAACTGGAAGCGAGATTTCTACTCTTTAATTGCCTGCTCTGGAAAAAAATCATCTTTCCAAGCCCTCTGGGTTTCCTCCATGCTGCTACAACACCAACTGCTGTCCTGTGCTGTTAAAATAGACAAATAAAATGGACTGTGGTGACTGAGGGGAGAGTTTGGCTGCACAAGAGCTGTTCTGGTCATGGCAGACTCATGGGCAGGTTTGTTTTTAGCATCTTGAGTAAAATCCCAAGTCCCAGCTGTGAAAATAACATGTGGGTGTCAACAGGTCAAGGACATACTCATACATCCTTAAAAAAAATTAGGTTATCGTGGTGATTGTCTTTTAAATAAAAAAAAATACAACCAAGAGAAGTTGATTTGAACATTGATATTTGGGTGATTCAGAGTAACTTAAACATTCCTTTAACGATCAAATTTCTTTCACTGGCATTAATGAAGCAGCTGTTATGATTGACTCCTACTCCAGCTTTGTCCCTTTGTTCCCATTCTGAACAAAAACCCCAATTTAGGCATGAGAAACCTTCTGGAGATGCCTCTGGTGCAGGCAGAGGTGGAGGGGGGTAAATGCCAGCACATGACTCAAACCACACAGCTGCCACTGTTTGCTCTGAACCAGGCTCATTCTAAAGTTATCTTTATTTTTTTTTTGTCTCAGATCAAGTTTTTGTGTTGTTAAATTTGTTCCCTGGGGTCAGGGAGTCCGTGCTGGTGTTTTCAGGTGTGGTTAATGATTTAAGGTGACTCATATGTCAGGGCTCACTCACTGGGGCCTCACAACAAACCCAGCAGTGACTCAGGAAGGTTTCTATCACTGTGCTGGGATGATGTGTGCTCACGGAATGCTAAAATAAAGAGGAGTAACAGATATTTCAGCAGGGCTTTTTTTTGGTGTTCCCACCATCTGTGTGTAGCTCTGTGAGGAGATTGATAGCCCTTATCAGGGACAGCCCACAGTCCCAGAGAGCAGCAGGTGCTGGGTTTACAGAGGACACCGTGGTTAATGTTCTTGCACTGGCCTGTGAGGGCAGAGGGGACACCTGAGGGACAGGACAGGGCAGCTCTGCACGTGTGGCACTGCTGGGGTGCCTGAGTGCAGGAGCAGAACCATTGCGGGTGCCATCTGTGCACATCCAAACCCTGGGGAAGGAACCCACCCATCCAGTCAGCTCTGGGAACCACCTGTAATGTGCTCAGAGATAATTGAGAGTGCTGTGCAGAGTCATGGAGCTGGCAGGGACATTGGAGTTCATCCATCCATCCATCCATCCATCCATCCATCCATCCATCATCCATCCATCATCCATCCATCATCCATCCATCCATCCATCCATCCATCCATCCATCCATCATCCATCCATCCATCCATCCATCCATCATCCATCCATCCATCCATCCATCCATCATCCATCCATCATCCATCCATCATCCATCCATCCATCCATCCATCCATCCATCCATCCATCATCCATCCATCCATCCATCCATCCATCCATCATCCATCCATCCCTCCATCCATCCATCCATCATCCATCCATCCATCATCCATCCATCCCTCCATCCATCCATCATCCATCCATCATCCATCCATCCATCCATCCATCATCCATCCATCCCTCCATCCATCCATCCATCCATCCATCCATCATCCATCCATCCATCCATCCATCCATCCATCCATCATCCATCCATCCATCCATCCATCCATCCATCCATCATCCATCCATCATCCATCCATCCATCCATCCATCCATCCATCCCTCATCCATCCATCCATCCATCCCTCCATCCATCATCCATCCATCCATCATCCATCCATCCATCATCCATCCATCCATCCATCCCTGCGGCAGGGACACCTGCACTGCCCATGCTGCTCCAGCCTAGCCTGGGACACCTCCAGGGATCCATCCAGGGGCAGCCTCAGCTGCTCTGGGAATGTTATCCCAGCTCTTCACCATCTCACAGAGAGGAATTCATCCCCATGTGTGAGCAGGGATCACAGAGGGAACGATTTCCCTGTGTCACTGTCCCCTGTGTCACTATGCAGGGGGGAATGCCATCCCAGCCCCTCACCATCTCACAGAGAGGAATTCATCCCCATGTGTGAGCCGGGACCACAGAGGGAATGATTTCCCTGTGTCACTGTCCCTGGCTAGAGGCACACCCAGCACAAACAGAAACTGAGTTTTTTAAGGTCAAAAATAAAGAATGAGCTTGAAGTGTTGAGTCAGAGCAGAAATCCCATAGGGAAATTGTGGGTGCATTCCATAAAATGAGACTTCTTCACAAGGATTAGTAACAGCTGAAGTATTCTGTTACATAAATGTCACTTTTTGCAATGCTGCTGACACATAGGCACTGTTATTTTTCCCCCAGGAAAAAATTGGTTGGGAATTCTCAAAGCATTTTGATTGCATTTGTGAATCCAGCAAATTCTACGTGCAAACACTTCTGAGGGGCAGCCCTGGCACCTCCCTGCCCCGGATCTGAGGAGTTATAAATAACTGCAGGAAGCACTGCCCATCCCTCTGCTCTGGGTAATCTTTAATGGGGGTCCGTGTGCAGTGAACTCCTCAGGTAACGGAGTCCAGTGGACAATCATTGCCTGACACTCCGGTTTTCTATTTGGATAATTTGACCTTTTAATTGAGCACTTAACCTGAAAGTTTACACAGTTTGGGGCCGCTCTCAGAGGAGAAAAAAACACCACCATTTATTATATATATTCTTCTCCAAATATCTAATTAAAGGAAAACCATGGGAAATGGAGTTTTGCTGTGCTGCTGGCTGTGCTGGAGCCCACAGGAGGAGAGCAGGGGTGTTTGCAGCCCAGGGATTCTCTGGCAGGGCAGAGTGGGTCAGGTGCTGGCAGGGCTGGGCTGGGCTGCCCTCGTTGGCCTCGCCCTTATCACAGAGGGATTCCTGGGCAGGTTTGCTCTGCTGCTCGGGGTCAGCTGGGTTTGCTGGGCACACACGGCTTGGCTGTAAACTCTGTTTTCCCCAGATATGGAGGGTTTTGGAAGGGCAATTCATTCACTCAGCAAATCCTTCAGGAGTGGGAGAAGGCTGGAGGAGGCACAGGCAGGACTGGGCTGCTCCTGCTGCTGCTGCAGGGTCCAGCCTGGCTCCCTGTGCATCCCAACCTGCTCCATTCCCATTCCCAAAGCTGCTCCTGCTGCTCCCTGAGGTCATTCCTGGGGCTGGGCCTGCTCCCAAAGATGCCTCAGGTTTGGCTTTTCTATTTTTCACATTCTGTGCTGCTTTAGTGAGCAGCTCTGAGCTTCACTTTCAGTGTTGCTGAGCTTTGAGGTGTAATTCTGAACTACACAATAAGGGGATGCTGAGCTCTGAGCACAGAGCAGGGAGACAAAACAATTCCTGCTCCAGCTGGGCACCAAGGACAAATGATCCCAATCTTAGCCCAGGAGCACAAACCCCGTGGGCTGGAGAGAGAAAAACAAGCAGGGTGGGACTGCCTGGGCTAAAGCTGGAATGGGACAATGAACTGCAAGGTGCAAATGGAGCAGAACTGATCCCAGGGACAGCCCCCGTGCCCGGCCGTGCATTTTGGGGCCATTTTGGTGCATCTTGGGTGCAGCCCTGGCTGGGCTCTGGTGCTGCCCAAGGTGGATCCATGGAGGAGATCCTCTGAATAAATCCCTGCTTTATTCTGTAGCTCCGTCCAGTCTCTGTTCCAGCTCAGCCTTCACAAGGCAATTCTGCTGAAAACAGTGTTTAGAGAAGCCACACCATGATAAAATATCTATTTATACTGCCTTGTGAACTTTCTGCAGCTCTGGTGGATCACCCAGCTGCTAAAATGGGTTGTAACTCTACCAAGGAAGTAGCTCAGAGATTCAGAGAGCTCACATTCCAGTGGGGTTTTTTCCCACATTTAATAGTGTCCAATAAAAGATAAAAGGTGGGAAGTGTTTTCCTGCAGATCAGCAGTTGCTGAAAGCCAGGGCAGTGCTCTTACTCATGGGCAAGCCTGATAATCCCACAAACTCACTCATCCATCCTCCAAGAGGAATTTATTCCAGCCCAGATCACTCAGTTCATTGCTGTAAGAAGGAGGAACAGCCTTTTGCAATATGTTCCTCCCAGCCAATCCTCCTTTGCTACTGGCTTTTTCCTACCAGGTTGCCCAAGAATATTGAAGAAAATTCAGGGAGACTTTTTCACACCACTGACTCCCCAGTGTTTTTGCTGGCAGCAGCAAACCCGGGCTTGAAAGTTTGTGCAATGTGGAGATGGGATGGGTGGGTGGGGGAATAACTGAAAATGCAAAAGCCAACTCAGGGTTTAGGGTGTGGGATTTAGGGTGATTCTGCTTTGGGTGAGACAGGGAGGGAGAGTAAAAGAGAAAGAAATTCAACACAAAAGCAGTTCCAGCTGAAAATTCTCAGTGAAACTGTAGAGAAATGGGTTTGGGAGATAATTTCTCTAAACATGTTCATGGCAAAGGAAAAACAGTGGCTACAAAGATTTTTACATCTCTGAATAATTTCAGTGCAAACAAAGTGGTCTTGACTCAAACCCTGCTGGACAAAATGGCCACAATTTTCATTATTGACAGTTCTGGCTGAAAAAACAGCAATTAACACACAGCATTAATTAATTAATTCTAGCTTCTGTGCTAGAACAAACTCCTTGAGGTAAAGGCTTTAAGGGAGCTTTAATGATCTCTCTGGAAAATGGAAATGGTCATTTCCAGCACAGCCAGCCATTGTGCTACCTTTTTAACCATCACTGCCAAACCAGGAAATATTATGCTCTGGAAATCTTGCTCTGAGTGTGCCTGTGACAAAGAATATTTAACTTGTGAGAGCAGGAAAGAGCAACCAGTCATTCTGTTTTATTATTTGTCTCAATCCTGTCCAGTCTGGTAAATGTGAAAACAAAGAACACTTTATTTCTCAAGTTATCATAAATATGGATTAGTCCTTCCAACCTTCCAGGAAAGCTGAGGGTGCTGTGGGATCAAAAAGAGGGGAAATCCACATGAGCTTAGAGAAAAGCTGGCATTTCTCACCAGTAAACACGATGTGGAAGGGGATGATCAAAGCTGCTGCATTATTTCAAATATTATCCTTGGCGCAGAGCCACGACCATTCCATTCTGTTTGTGACTTAACCTCTCAAGGAAAGGCCCCATTGCTCATGGGCTGTCTCACCCTGCTCTGCTGTTCCTGCTCTGCTTTTCCTGCTCTTTTCCTGCTCCATCCCGAGGTCCCACAGCTGCAATGTCCTGCTTGCCCCCACTCTGACACTGACTCCCTCTTGCTGCATTTTGGGGTCACATCCTGACCCTCCTTATCTTTACAAAGTAACTTAAAATTACCTGGATCCTTTATTTCTCCTGGCACCATCATACTGCCCTGCTTTTCAGACTCAGAGCAGCTCCTAGCATGGTAATATTTGGGAATTCTGGGGAAATTATTGGGAATTCTGCATCCCAGCTGAGCCTGCATCCCTGAGCACAGCCCTGTGCTGCCCTTCCCTCCATCCCTGGAGCCTGCAGGGAGCAACCTGGGGCAGTTTGGCCACAGTTCAGCCCAGAATGGTTTGGGTTGAAGGAGCCTTAAAGCTGATTCCATTCCATCCCATCCCATCCCATCCCATCCCATCCCATCCCATCCCATCCCTGCCATGGCAGGGACACCTTCCACTGTTCCAGGTGCTCCAAGCCCTATCCAACCTGGAATTGGGCACTTCCAGGGATCCAGGGGCAGCCACAGCTGTGCCAGGACATCCCCACCCTCCCAATATCCCAATATCCATCCCAACATCCCATCCAACCCTCCTCTCTGTCATTTGAAGCCATTCCCTGCATTCTGTCCCTGCATATACATATATAAATATGAATTCTCTATAAATTCTCTCTCCATCTTTCCTGCAGCTCCTCCAGGCCACAACGAGGTCACCCCAAAGCTTCTCCAGGCTGAACAACCCCAATGTTCCCCACCTCCCCTCAGAGCTGGGGGTTCCCAGCGTCCCAGTTGTGGCACCCAGGCTGGGACATTCCCCTTGCAGGAGGAACCTTTCCCTCCTGCCCCATCCTCAGGCCCTGGGCTGGATTTTGGGGTGTCTGGTTGGAAATGTCTCTGGCTGAAGGTTTCCCCCTCAGCCCCTGCCCTGGCACTGGTTGCTCATTAAACCCCTGCTATTAATAGCAGAGCACAGGGAGGGAGTGCAGGTTCAGCCAGTGCATTCCCCTACCCAGGCATGCCAAAAATAGACTCACAAAAGTCCAACCCTGATGAAACTTTAACTGTCCTCAGTGAAAAAACCCCACATACTATACTAACCAACTGATCCCTGACACTCACCTCCGGATTCCTCACAAGCTGCGGGGTAAATGTGTTAAAAACCCATCATTTGTTTATATTTATTAAATCTTTATATTTACATTATATTTACAATAGTTTTAATATTTACATTATATTTACAATATATTTTATATTTACATTATATTTACAATATGTATTTTTATATTTACAATATCTTTTTTGGCTGTATATCCAAATTACGACATATCTTTTCTTTTCCTGGTTTTCAGCTAATAAAGTGAAATGAAGTTTCCTCACAAGCTGTGGAATAAATGTGTTAAAAACCCCATCATCTGTTTATATTTATTATTTTAAAAATGTTTACACTATATTTACTATATCTTTTTTACATTTACATTATATTTATATTGTATTTAAAATATATATTTTTTATTTACAATACCTCTTTTGGCAGTATTTCCAAATTGATACAGATATTTTCTTTTCCTGCTTTTCAGCTAGTAAAGTGAAATGAGGCTTCCTCACAAGCTGTGGAATAAATGTGTTAAAAACCCATCATCTGTTTATATTTTTTATATATTTACATTATATTTACAATATAATTTTTTTATATTTACAATATAATTTTTTTATATTTACAATACCTCTTTTGGCTGTTATTCTAAATTAATACATTTCTTTTCCTGCTTTTCAGTTCATAAAGTTCAGTTCATTCCTCACAAGCTGTGGAATAAATGTGTTAAAAACCCCATCATTTGTTTATATCTATTATTTTTAATATTTACATTATATTTACAATATATATATATTTATATTTCCATTATATTTACAATATATCTTTTTATATTTACATTATATTTACTATATTTTTTAATATTTACAACAAGAGCAGCAAGGTAGAAATGGCTGCATATCTCTGAAAATTTCAGTGCTATCCACGCACCAAAAGGGTTCAGCTTTTGGCAGAAGTGAAGTTTTCCTGCTCATTTATTGTCCCAGGTTTTCACACCATTTAGAGGGGCTGGCTTGGGGCTGCTGTGCTGTGCCTGGAGGTGTTTGGGAGGAGCTGCTTTCTAAAAATCACAACACGCCATGGGACTGAGGTGGTTTCATGAAATGCCCTTTCAAAATGAAAATGAAGAGTTGTTGACATAATGATGTTGAGAACTGCGGGTTGGGAGCTTGACTGGAAGAAAGATCTTTGTCCTGGAGGAAATTCTTATAACAGCCCTGCTAATCTCAAAATCAGCCCCAAGTTCTCCAGAAGATTCCTTCCCATAGGATTTGCATCCAGCTGTTGTGTTTTCTCTCTCACAAACTTTTGCTAAAAAACCACCTTTGCTTCAATAAAGTTTTCAAGCACAGAAGAATTTTAAATTTCAGGATTGTCTAGAAAAATAGCAAAAATAGCAAACCTGGTTGCCATTGTCCTTCAGCAGGGCCAGTGTGGGGCACGGGGCTCCACAGCACAGCCCTGACACTGTGTGACCCCCACAATATTTCCACATCTGTCTTTGCCCAGGGGCCCTGATTTCCCCAGAAATTCCAGGGTTTTCCCCTGGGTGCCATTGACTTCTATAAATAGCACACTCCTCTTTCCATGCCACAAATCCTTTTTGACAAAAAATAAATATTTTCCAGCCTGGCACCGCTCTGGGTGCCAAGAGAGGCTCGGGGGAAGCAGCAGCCTCCCCAGGGGATGTTGAATATGCAGAAATCCCTCCGTGCTCTGTGTCTGAGGGCACCTGCTGCTGGATCAGAGCACAGATCAAACATCTGGCACCAGCCCGTCCCTCCCTGCCCAGCTCCTGCTGCAGGCACCACCATGTGCTATTTTTAAACCTTTCTCCCATTCACCTGGCTCCACACACAAATAAAACTTCCCCCAGTGCCGTGGGTACCTGTTGCCTCACACTCTGGTTCTTTGGGCGATGAGTTTCCCTTTCAGTTCTGCCTTTGGGCAGGAGGAGTTTGCAGGGTTATGAATCACCTGCATTGGAGCTCCTGTCCTGTCTGGAACGTGTCTTGGGGCACACCTTCCCTTGTGTTCCCTGCCAGCCTTCCCTCAGAGCCTGGCCCTGTGCTGGGAAGTTGTTTTGCCACTGTTCAGCAACAAAAACACCTTTTGCAATTTGTTCTTTTCTCCTTCCAGCCAGAAGGGAAGTTCCTGAGAAGTTCTCATGTATCCAAAGTGAAATTTTAGCGTTTAGAACAAAAAACTAAAGTCCTGCTGGTTTTGGGTGGCTTAATTTCGCTTTAATATTGAAGAACCTGAGGGATTGCCTCCCAAAATAAATTATTCAGCACCTGAAGTTCTCTTAAGAGAGACCTTTGGGATCTTGCTGGTTCCTTTGGCTGCAGATGGGGTTGGTGTTGCCCTTCCCATCCCCAGACACAAATTGGTGCCACCTTGCTGCTGTTGACTGCAGCAGTTCTGCAGCCAAGAGCTGAGTCAGAGCAGCCCTGTGACCCTGCTAAAACCCAGCCTGCACAAAAAGGTTTTGGTCAGGGTTAAAGTCCCACGATCCCTGTCGCGAAAGGGGGTGAAGGACAAGGGCACATAATCAGCCTGTGAACCACAAAGTTCCTTTTGTGGAGGAGCACCTTCCCTGGGGAGCTGCAATCTGCACAGGGCTTTTATTGCAGGTGAGCAAACCACACCTGAAAAATTCCCCCAGCTCCCTTCTCCTTTGGGGTGGGTGTGAGCAGCTCCCAGCAGGACCAGCTCTCTGCATTTCAGGAGAATTTCACTCCCAGTGACTCCCATTAACTGGTGTCTAAGTGAAAACATCATCCATAAATAGATCCATAAATAAAACAACCTTACAATCATGGGTTTGAGTTCTTATTGTAACTCTATGGCTCTTTCTGTCCTCAAAAATCCTTTTTGCTCTGCACACAAATAGGTATTTAACAGACAGGTGGGATGCACCACTCATTCTGGAACTAATAAATCTGATAAAATGATATTTCACTGCCCTGCAAATGTTTCCCTCAGTCTGCACTTCTTATCACCCCTTCCAGGAACACTTTGGGGTGAACTTTGAAATATTGAATTTTTGTAGGAAAACCAAATGCCTGATCTCTTATGGAGCCAGCTTCCCTTGGTGTGTATTGAATCACAGAATCACAGGTTAATTTAGATTGGAAAAGATCTCCAAGGGTCCAACCTCTGCCCAATCTCCTCCTTATCACCTAAACCAGAGCACTGGGTGCCTCCCCTAGTGGCAGTGAGAGCTTTCAATAAGAATGTCCAGGGTGAGAACTTTGAGAACTTTATATCATTGACTGCATATAAAATATCTCCTGGTCTTCCTCTGTGTTTATTTCATTTTAGTGAAGTGTGCTTTGAAGCTTTTCACTTGCGTTGAAATCCTGAATGCTACAAGGAGCATTAAAGCTTTTCCTTCCTGTTCTTCTTTCAACCACAGCCAGAGGGAAGACAGGGTTCTTCCAGAGCACCAAAAGCTGAGCAGAGCAGGTGGGGGTGATCCCAGTTATCCTGTTTTTCTGCCCAGAATCTTGCTCCCAAACTCCTCCTCGTTCTCCTCCTTCTCCCACTGACAATGACCAAGGTTTGGGCCCAGCTGGGTTTCTCCTGTGCTCCGTGGCGGCACAGACACCCAGCCCTGCAGTGTGAGGAGGGGGTCTGGAGTGTGCAGCTGAGCTGGGGTGTCCCTGCCAGGCCACCCAGGCAGGGCTGGCCTTTGCCCATGGCTGAGCTGGCTCCTGGCTGACCCCTGAGCAGATATCTGGGACCTTTGCCCTGCAGAAAATGGGACAGAGCCTGGCCCGGGCATTGCCCTCACCTGCAGGGCTGCCCGGGCTCCTGCTGGTGGCACTGAGATAACAAAGGGGATTTTTGAGGCAGCTTGGAAGGCTGGATAAGTGAACCCATTCTGCCTGAGGCTTCTCAAACGTTTCCTTTCCATTATTTCCATTAAATCTGGAAAATGTTTTTCCTTTCTTCACCTCGAGCCAGCCCCGAGCTGCTGGAATTCCACCTGCGAGCACACCTGGAGCATTCCCTGCTCCTCTATCTCCTGTTTTTCTGTGGAGCACAGTTCACCTCAGCATGAATCAGATGAGAGTCTGATTTCCATTCCGGAGCTGATAGTGGAGGGTAAAGTGCCACGGACGTGCAGGTTCCAATTTGGGGTAATTTCTGCACTCCTGGCTCCCCTTTATTGCCCTGCTGCTGTCCTTACCTGCAGTGCCTTCCCTTCCCTTCTCCCTTCCCTTCCCACTGCTTGGAGTTCACTCAACACTCGGAAAATTAGAGGCAAGCAGTTTGAACTTGTTGAGAGGAACATGCCCAGGAAAGCAGAGGATCATTTTCCCTGGTTATTAAATGCATTCCATTCCACATTTGTTTTGACATTGTCCCTCGGAGAAAAATATTTTGTTTTATGGAGAGGCCTCGTTGTTGCTCTTCCTGTCAGGGATTATTGCTCCAGAAGTGTTCAGCTCCATCCAAAGCCTACAATGTAAAGTTCTTTAAAATTCCTTCTGGACCCAAGTCCTACAGCTGAGGCTTGACTTGTTGGGTTGTTCCAAAGCCTCAAATATCACACAGCTGAGATAAAAACTGTGGGCAGGAGTTGAAATTCGATGTGCTCTGTCCTCTGGATAGCAAGGAGTATGGGAATATAGGAGATAAAATCCATACAGAGATTGGATGAGGCATTAATGAAGTTCTGGGTGAACAGACAATAAAACCTCTGATTTTCACTCTCTTCAACTCTGATACTCAGAAATAACCAAGAATAAATATAAATTAATAAGCACAATGCTCAATTTCATAATATAACATTCACACTTTTCTCCAAGCCTTGCCTGAAAGGAAACATTAAAAGAAAATTTGAATGCAGCCACCCACACCTTGAGCTGTCAATGCCCAGGTTCTCAGGGGAATTCACTCATTCACACAAGGGATCAATGAGCTGCTGGTATTGAGAGAGCTTCAATCCCAATAAACCTCTTGTTGCAATTATCTGAAGCCAAAACCAGCTTTTTCTGCTAAATTTCTGCTAAATCCATGAATTTTTAAGAGATGTGCCACAAAGGACTGAAAATTGTCCAACTTTCTCCTTTTCTAAGGGTGATAATGCATTAAAACCCACCCACCCACGGGCAGTGCCATTGAACTAAAAATGAAGTTTCACATCTGTAAAATGAGCCATGGGACGAATTTGTCCTGAAATGAACTTCAGCTGGGAGCAACTTGCAGAATTAATTTTTTAGGTTTTGGGTTATTTTGCACCATGAATTGAAGTATTGACAGAGATGTGAATTCTGCCCCTGGTTGTTGAGCACAAAGGTCCTTCTCAGGCTGGGGGGGACAAACCTGAGCAAAACTGACAAAATGGGAGCAGGGAAAGGTTCCTAAATCCCCCTGCAGGGACTGACTCAGAGCGGTGGCACATCAGCTTGGCAGGAACAGAAACTCCAGATTGCCCAGCCTGAAGACTGGCATTCTTATCCATAAAAAAGCATGGATTATTGGCTCCAGCTTTGCCTTTTGCACTCCAACACGCCCAAAGCCTGAACAGAATTAATTTCCAAAGCCTGAACAGAATTCACTTCCTTTTGGACAGGTAAACCTCACTCCCTTCCCTGTAGGGACAGGGAGTGTGGAGGTGAATTAATCCCATTAAAGCTGTGATCCTGCTGCCTTCCTCCAAGGAGGAAATGATCCCAGGGAGGTGGTGTTGAAATGGAAATTGTGAATGAGGGCCTCGTTCCAAAGCAGCACAGGGCTGCTCTGATTTATCCTGCTGGGCTAAAGGGTTCCCAGATATTTCTATTTCTATTTCTATTTCTATTTCTATTTCTATTTCTATTTCTTTCTATTTCTATTTTGTTATAGCTATAGCTATTTTTAGTTATAGTTATATAGTTATGGTTAGTTATAGTTAGTTATAGTTATATGTATAGTTATAGTTATAGTTAGTTATAGTTATATGTATAGTTATATTTATACTTATAGATAGTTTAGTTATAGTTATAGTTATAGTTATAGTTATAGTTATAGTTATAGTTATAGTTTAGTTATAGTTAGTAATAGTTATAGTTCTAGCTGTAGTTGTAGTTGTAGTTATAGTTATATGTATAGTTAGTTATAGTTATAGTTATAGTTATAGTTATAGTTATAGCTGTAGTTGTAGTTATTGTAGTTATAGTTAGTTATAGTTATAGTTACATTTCTAGTTATATTTACCCAGAAACAGAGGGACAGGAAAGCTCTGAGCTGGTGCCTGAAGTGGAAGCCTGCCTTGGTCACTCATTGTCTGTGCAGTTTGATTATTACCTATTTCCTGAGTCAATGGCTCTGGACATTTACTCGAGGTAGGAGATTAATGAAGTTCTCTGCCAACTTCAGGAACCTGAGAAACTGCAAAGATTCCGGAACTGCCTTTTCCAGGTCACTGGTGGCTGGTGACCCAGCAGAGAGCGCAGATTTGTGCCTGAGCTGGTGCAGAACCCACCCAAACTCCCTGACAGCAGCACCCCTGGGCCCACTGCATTGAAATGGCAAAAACCCCGAGCGGTTAGGTAAATATCCACCTGGGATTTCCTGCCCAGGAGCAATCAGCGTTTCGAAACAGCCGCTAGCGAGGCTGTCAAGGTCAGTTCAGCGAGATATCAGCACTTCTCTCTGAGGGTTAAACCATCAGGACATTGGTGAGCACTGAGATGCCTGGAACTGAGAGGTCAGCACTTCTCTCTGAGGGTTACATCATCAGAACATTTGTGAGTACTGAGAGATGCCTGGAATCAAAATATCAGCACTTCTCTCTGAGGGTTAAATCATCAGAATGTTTGTGAGCAGTGAGATGCCTGGAATCGAGATATCAGCACTTCTCTCTGAGGGTTAAATCATCAGAATGTTTGGGAGCAGCAAGAGATGCCTGGAATCCAACAAATTGTTTGTCTTAACACTTCTTCCATATGGCACAACTCCATTGGCTCTAATATTAAATTAATATTACTACCAATAAATTATGATGCTGTAAGAAGAGGCTTTGTTGGGTTTTTGTCCTGGGATTTGGGTAGATCCCCACATGGACCTGCACCTCAGCACAAGCTCCCTGGGGATTGATTTCCCATCCTTTGCTCCCATTGCCACCCTCACCCTGCCAGGAATGCTCCTGAGGGATGGCATTTTTAAAATATACATAATTTCTACTGATTCTGCAAAAATTCCAGCTGTTTTCACCCTTCCTCAGAACTTTCCATGGATTTTATCTTGTCCCAATCCCCTCCCTGGACCATTCCATGCCAGGCAGAAACGAGTTCAGACTGTGCCAAGGGAGCAGAACCCTCTTCTGCAAAGCTGCAAAGATTTTAAAAATAAATAATGAAAGAGTCATTCTAGAGAAAAAATAGAACTCTTTATTTTCTTACAAAACTGCCTAGAAATATTCAGATAATGCACAAAAATTTTTTGGGGGTATATTTACATGTCTGAGCATAACAGAGGAGAACAAACAAATGAAAAACAAGAGACAGACCAACAAGTAGTAAGAACTTGCAGCATTTCAACATGTAAAAAAAATGAATTCAGAGTTATGTATAGAAATAAAGCTGTACTTGAAACTGCAAAAGTGTAAAACCAGGGACCATAACAGCCAGAATCCAGTATTGCAAGGAGGGCAGTGACAATTTGAACTTTTAGATATTGCAGTTTCCATGAGAAATAAAGCCCCTGTAAATGTTTAGGGTCCTCATTTCCTGTGGAATTGTCCTTGGAAGCATAATTTTCTGTTCTTCATCTCATGCACCTATCCTGTCAGGATCACCATCATCATTCTGCAGAGGCAGAACCCATGGGATTCCAGTGGCTCCATTTCCATCCATGCAATGAAAGACCACAAAGTTTTTACAATAAGAGTGGGATAAAATGGGTGGGGTGGGAGCTGGAGGGATGGAAATCCATGGGAAGAGCAGAGGGGGTGTCAGGCACAAGCTCAAAGCAGAGCAATAAATCCTGCCAGGTGCATTTCTCCCTATTTCCCTCCTAGCCAGGACGCCAAGAAAATGTATTTCTTCCATTATCCCAATTTCCCAGCCCTGTTTTAGCCTTTTCCAGGCTCCCAGCTCCCTTCTCTGGTGATTTGAGCAGGACTGGGGCAGCTTCCTCTCCCACTCCAGCCCTGCCGGGTCCCAAACTGGAGGAACTCTCCCCAAACTGGGCAGCTCAGCACCCCCAGGCTCCTGGTCCTGCACTAAACCCCTGGATTCCCACAGCTCCATGGCAGCACCCGGCATTTCCCTCTCCTTTTAGGCCCATTTTCCCCAATAAAACATTCTGGGAGCTTTTCCTGGTGCTGTTCCTGGCCCAGCAGTGGCTCAGGGGATGTGGTGCAGCTCTTCCCTGCAGCCTCCAGAGCTCTGGCTCCCATTGCTCATGTCTCTCTCTCAAGAGAAGGCAGCAGCAGGGCTGTCCTTTATTTCTTGCCACCTGTATTGAGCAAAAAAAAAAAATTATATTAATTATATATTATATATTATACATTAATTATATATAATATAAATAATATAGCAATTATATATTATATATTATATAGTAATTATCTATTATATATTAATTATATTATATATATTAATTATATTTATTATATTATGTATTAATTATATACTAATTATATTAATTATATTATACATATTACATTACATCACATTATATTATATTTATCAAAGCAAACAGCACTGAACAGACTTCAGTTAAAGGAGTGAATATTCAGATTATATTGGGATGTATTTTTTTCCCGTGGTGTTGGCTGGTAAAAAAATAACTTCCCCAGCATTGAAATGTCCTGAATTTTTATTGGAGGATTTCATTCTAGATCAGAGACTTGTTTTCTCAATTTAGGTTGTTGCACAAATATGTTATTTTGTTAGCTTGTTTGTATAAACTTGTGAGAAAGAAAATCCTACATTCAAAATATTTAAGTTGCAACACTGCACAACTATTTACAAATAAATTTGTCTCTGTCCTTCTGCCTCAAATGAAGTTTTGTTATCTAAACTCTGCAGTGAGCAGTTCCTTCACTAAGGCATCTTCTATTTAACCTGCAAATTGACGCCCAAGATCAAATGGTCTTTTCCAGGAGATATCTTTGGGACTGCAGTGGAGGAGTTCTAACAAACCCTGGCTGTTATTTTCTGCAGCAGTGTGTACATGTTGATTTCCCCCTTTTTGAGCTGCATCACACAGAGAAAATGTGGATATAAAATTAACACAGTGAGCTGTGTGAAACACAGGACATTTCCTGATCAAACACTGAACTGGGACAGCATTAATTTTTTTAAATAAAGACCCAGGCAGAAATCCCAGCCCAGGTGCCAGCAGAGCCCGCAGTGTGCAGGAACACAGGAACACAGGTGTGTGTGTTTGTGCACAAGCAGAGCACAGGTGTGTGTTTGGTGCCCAAGCAGAGTACAGGTGTGTGTGTGTGCCCAAGCAGAGCACAGGTGTGTGTCTGTGCCCAAGCAGAGGACAGGTGTGTGTTTGTGTGTGCCCAAGCAGCACACAGGTGTGTGTCTGTGCCCAAGCAGAGCACAGGTGTGTGTCTGTGCCCAAGCAGCACACAGGTGTGTGTTTGTGTGCACAAGCAGCACACAGGTGTGTGTTTGTGCCCAAGCAGCACACAGGTGTGCGTGTTTGTGCCCAAGCAGCACACAGGTGTGTGTTTTATGCCCAAACAGAGCACAGGTGTGTGTTTGGTGCCCAAGCAGAGCACAGGTGTGTGTGTGTGCCCAAGCAGCACACAGGTGTGTGTCTGTGCCCAAGCAGAGCACAGGTGTGTGTGTGTGCCCAAGCAGAGGACAGGTGTGTGTGTGTGCCCAAGCAGCACACAGGTGTGTGTGTGTGCCCAAGCAGAGCACAGGTGTGTTTGTGTGCACAAGCAGCACACAGGTGTGTGTTTGTGCACAAGCAGCACACAGGTGTGTGTTTGTGCCCAAGCAGAGCACAGGTGTGTGTTTGTGTGCACAAGCAGCACACAGGTGTGTGTTTGTGCCCAAGCAGAGCACAGGTGTGTGTGTGTGTGCCCAAGCAGCACACAGGGGTGTGTTTGCCCATACCTGCTCGTGGCTGGAGGGCGATGGGCAGGGCCCTGCCGGGGATGAGGATCCCCGAGTGCAGCGTCTCCAGCGGCTCCTGGTCCGTGGCCAGCACGCGGTACCTGCGGATCAGCTGCAGGGACACAGCACCCACCAGCTGTCAGGGCAGCATCCCCAGCCTGGGATAACCTGCTCTGGCTGCATCATCAGAAGGCTGAGCAATTGCCTCATTCAGCTATACTATATTAAACTCTACTATTATACTATAGCACACCAAGGAAAAACCTGTGACCCTTTCAGACAGTCACAACACAGCTTTGACCCAACTGGCCAATCAATCCAACCATCAGCAGTGCCCAATTAAGAAATCACTCTCATAAACTGTTGAGAGTTTTTTGCAGGTTGAGGAGTTTTTGCAGGACAATGGCCATAGTCAGCCGATGCACAATCCAGCCTGCTTGGGACAATGGACACGTTCACAAACAATGGATAATGGACATATTCAGAAATGGGGTCGGTATATCCTTGAAAGAGATACAAGAAGAAGAGTCATCAGGACTCAGCAGGTTTGTCAGTGAGCTTGGGAAAGTAAGGAAAAAGAGAAGTCATGGCCAGACAACCACAGCAAGATGCATGAAAAATTAGATTATCCAATCAGCATTCTATTTCAGAGGCATGAACAGCTAGGATTAACCAATCATGTATTAGCTAGAGACACGTTGACAGTAGAGATTTATAATAAATATAGTCTTTTTAGGGAGATAATAAACTTGGCTTCACTGGATCATACTGGTCATGGTGTGATGTCCCTGAACCTCTGCACCTGGCAATAAACAATCTCCGTAACACATTCCCCACGTGCCAAACAACAGGGGCAGCAAATACTCCATAACACATTCCACGTGTGCCAAACAACAGGAACAGCGAATACCCCATTACATATTCCCCATGTGCCAAACAACAGGGGCACTGAATACCCCATAACACATTCCACGTGGGCCAAACAGGAATACAAATAGAGGTAAGAATCGTTTTCTCTTCTCTGAGCTTTCTCACTGCTTCCCCAGGAAAATCCCGCGGGAAGGCTGTGCCTGCTGTGCCCACAATGAGCGTGCCGGGCTGTGCCCGTGCTCCCTGGAGGACAAACCCCCCCAGTTCCCTTTTTGGGGCGCTTACCCAGCAGAGGGCCAGGTGCAGCTGCAGCTCGGCCAGGCGGCGCCCCACGCACATCCTCCGGCCGATGCCGAAGGGCACGTGGGAGAAGGGGTGGATGGAGCCCCTGAGCAGCCAGCGCTCGGGCCTGAACTCTGCCCAGCCCCTGAAATAGTCCTCGCTGCAGCCCAGGGCGTGGCTGTTGATCATCAGCACCGTCTGCAGCAAGGCAGGACAGGGAACAGGTCACACAGCCACCCCCGGATCCCGAGGATGGAGAATCATGGCATGTGTCACATACATATCACGGTATTGGCTTTTGGCAAATATTAAAGTGGGTTCTATATGTGTGAGGCTAAAGTGACCTTGTTATAAAGATACAGTTTTTATTTCTGTTGTTAATTAAGGTTAGACATAGTAGTGAAATAGCTATGCTTGGTTAAAATACCTACTTAAATAACATCCAATGAACATATGAAGAAGACCCTGCTACACTTACACCAACTATCAACTCCCACATCTGAAAACAGTGTAGACCAAAGGCCAAAACTTACAAGTGATAAAATAAAAGTAATAAAAATAGGCTAAAACCCACAAGCAAAGAATACTCATGCTCTGAAAAAGTAAAACCAAACAAAAGCTGTACCAAAAAGTTCTTATAATATGTAAACTAGTTTAAAGAAAAAGTTTACTATGCATGATTGTTTATGAATATGTAACAAACTAATATAATAGAAATAGTACATAAAGTGTTTCCAAAATAACAAGCGTACTCTTAGCTAAGTACCAAAATACACCCAACCATAATAACCTTTACTTTATAGTCCTTGTCTCCTATTGTCCTTTAATAAACTTTTTAAATTTTCTCAAGGAAATGAATGTGTTTTTCACAGCACAGCAGCTTCCTCAGGAGAGGTCAAGGAATTCCTAAAAAATCAATTGGAATAGCTCATCAAAATTATTTCAGGCAAATATTTCTGTCCAAGTCCAGCTGCAGTGCAGGCAGGTGTGGGTTTGTGTTTATGGGAATCCTTGGGGTGAATGCCTCACTCCTTGTCCTGGGGCTGGTACTTTGGCAAAGCCAGTTTGAAACTGAAATAGGAGCAACTTCTGTGGTTTAAAGGGCAATTAAAAAATATCCAAATAAACAGAATTAATTGCCTTACCCCTTTGGGCAGCATGTAATTTCCCAGAACCATTTCTGTGTCGATGGTGCGGGTGGTGAAAGGCACTGATGGGGTTAATCTGCAGGGAAAGAGAACCATGGGTTAAATTCCCAGCAATTTCCCTTCTTTCATCTCTCATATTTCCCTCACACAGCAAGATGAACAAAATTCCGTGTGCTAGAAAATTCTTTCTCCCTTGTACAAAGAAGCTGGTGAAACACTTGGGGATGGTTTTGAAGGATTTGGGGACTTTACCTCATGGACTCTTTCAGACAGGCTTTCAGGTAGGGCATGTTCCTCAGGCTCTCAGCACTCGGGCTCTGCTGGGCACCCAAAACTCTCTGGATTTCCTGGAAAAGCTTCTGCTGGACGTGTGGATTGCGGGAGAGGTTGTACAGAGCCCACAGCAAACTGTTGGCTGTCTGGAACAGAGCAGAAGGGAAGGTGAAGCTCTCCTTTTGTAGGCACAGGAGGAAGAATTTGCCCAAAATTCAAAGCAACGTTTCTGGCTGGGCACAGCTTTATGGAGTTATGACAGCCTGAGGGGTGTGAGCAGTCCCAGTTGTCCTGCAGAATTAAAAATCTGGGGATTTCAGGTCAAAATCCAGGGATTTAATGTAAAAATCCATCCACACTTGGGCCACTGAGGCAGCTTCAGGATGAGCTCACTTCCAGGTGTGCTGGTGCTCAGGTTGTGGAAGGAAAGGGGGAACTGGGATGATTTGAAACCCTTGGAAAATCAATTTTACCATCTCCACCCCAACAATCTGCAGCTAAAGAAGGAATTTGAACCCTTGGAAGATCAGCTTTACCATCTCCACCTCAGTGATCTGCATTTAAGGAGAGAATTTAAACCCTTGGAAAATCCCAGCAATCTGCAGCTAAGGAGGGACCTGGGGGGAATTTGAACTCTTGGAAAAATCAGCTTTACCATCTCCATGCTGGAGACCTGCACCTAAGGAGGGAATTGGAGGAATTTAAAGCTTAAGGAGGGAACTGGGGGGAATTTAAACCCTGGGCACATCCCAGGTACCGTCTCCATGCCAGCGATCTGCAGCTAAGGAAGGAATTGGGGTAATTTGAGCCCTAAGGAGGGAATAGGGGGACATTTGGACCTCAGGGAGGGAACTGGAGGGGATTTGAACCCTAAGGAGGGAACTGGGGAGTATTTAAACCCCAAGGAGGGAATTTGAACCCTAAGGAGGAAACTGGGAGGATTTAAACCCTTGGCACATCCCGGGTACCATCTCCATGCTCGGGGTCTCAGTTAAGGAGGGAACTGGAGGGAATTTAAACCTTGGCACATCACAGGTACCATCACCATGCTGGGGATCTGCAGCTAAGGAGGGAATTGGGGAAATTTGAGCCCTAAGGATGGAATTCAGAGAATTTAAACCCTAAGGAGGGAACTGGAGGGGATTTGACCCCTGGGCACATCCCGGTTACCGACTCCACACCAGTGATCTGCAGCTAAGGAGAGAATTGGGTTAATTTGAACCCCAGGGAGGGAATTTGAGCCATGAGGAGGGAACTGGGGGGATGTAAACCCTAAGTGTAGGGATCTGGAGGGGTCTGAGCCCTGTTCACATCGCGGTTGCCGTCTCCACACCAGTGATCTGCAGCTAAAGAGGGAACTGGGGGAAATTGAGCCCTAAGGAGGGAACTGGGGGGATTTAGACCCTGGTCACATCCCGGTTACCATCTCCATGCTGGGGATCTGCAGCTAAGGAGGGAATTGGGGGGATGTAAACCCTAGGGAGGTATCTGGAGGGATCTGAGCCCTGGTCACACTGTGGTTATCGTCTCGACGCCGGCGATCTGCAGCTAAGGAGGGAACTGGGGGGATGTAAACCCTAAATTTAGGGATCTGGAGGGATCTGAGCCCTGGTCACCCTGCAGTTACCATCTCCATACTGGGGATCTGCAGCTAAAGAGGGAATTGGAGGGAATTTGAACCCCAAGAAGGGAACTGGGGGGATATAAACCCTGGTCACATCCCGGTTACCGTCTCCACACCGGCGATCTGCAGCTAAGGAGGGAACTGGGGGGATGTAAACCCTAATGAGGGAACTGGGGGAATTTAAACCCTAAGGAGGTAATTGGGAGGGTTTAAACCCCAAGGAGGGAACTGGGGGGATATAAACCCTGTTCCCATCGCGGTTACCGTCTCGACGCCGGCGATCTGCAGCTCAGCGATGGCAGCGTACAGCTCCTTCCTGGACAGCTGTCCCCCCGAGTAGATGTCACACAGAAAATCCCCCTGCGGGTCGGCAGAGTGCTTCTGCAGCCGGCTGTCGATGGAGTGCTTGGCTGGGGAGGGCAGAATGGGGGAAAATCACTCACAGTCCCACAGAAACACCTGCAAACCCACAGCAGGGCCAAGCTGTGCTCTGCTTGCCAGCACTGGGTAAATAATGAGGGTATTCAGAGGGAATAAAGAATGGTGTTGTCACTTTTCAAACCAACTCAGTCCCAAAAATTGCTTTTCAGCTCTTAGGAATTCTGCTCTCTTAAATTAGGGGAGGAAATCAGTGGCACGTTGAGGGAAATACTCAACAAAGAGAAACACGAGTGTGTAAAATTTATTACCTGGGGTTTTCAAAGGGGATCAAGGTGTTAGAAAATCAAAGGGATTTAGCACCCAGAACCCCCGAGGGGAAATGTAAACCTTGGATTTACCAGGGGAAGGCACAAACAGATGCCAAATTTTGACATGCTGGGGTTTTTTTTAAATAAAAAGAAACAGGTTTTGCTCAGGAGTATCCCAGCTGTTAAAAACAGTTCCTGTACGGAATTATTCACTTTAAGTGAAGGTGTCAGACTGGTTTTTCTGAGCAAAACTGGTTTAAAGTGTCTTTCCTAAAGCCCATAAACCAAGAAGCAATAAAATGAGCGAGTGTGTGGCTGGCAGGATAAAAAGCCTTGGGACTCAAATAGCCAAGGGAAATATCTCAGTGTTACAACCTTCCAAAAGCTTTCTCAGCTTTTAGTTATACCTCTCACTGTTTAAATCAATGAAATTTTAAAATATTAAAAATAAAAACTTAACTTCATATCTGGAGTTTGAGTAATTTTTAAAGTTGGAAGGCAAAATCACTTTAAATAGTCAAAAAGCCAAACTGAACCTTATTATTTAAATCACTTCTGGGTTTAATATTTACAACTATGCTACAGGTTGTTCAGAAAAGATATAATTTCTTTTTTTTTTTTTTTTAGCAAACTGGTTTTGCTGTGTGCACAATTCTAGTTTCCCAATAAAATGAGTCTTTGAGGGAAGTCCCTTTTAATTTATAGCCTTGCCTTTATAGAGATTATACATTTTAAATTTCCTTTTAAGACAGATTAAATGGTGCCATGACACTGCTGGCTCCCAGAATCCTGGGATTTCCCTGGGAATTGGGTATTGCCCCACAGCCTGGGTGTTGGTCACTAAAAACTGCTCCCACATTGAATAATCCCTGTTTGGGTACAGCAAATGTGCTTTAATCCGTGCTGAAGGCAGGGATTAACAGCAGCAAGCATGGAAAAATCAATCCCAGCAAGGAGAGGACAGAGAAGAAGGGAAAGGGGATAAATTTGGGTTAAATAATGACCTGTTTTGAATATATCATCCCATGCTTTGGTGTGAGCTTGCCAGACCTTGGTGTTGAGCCCCTTGTGCAGCTCCACAGGGGTCACCATCATCATCCCGAACGTGGCCATCATCTGTGGGGGAAATCTCCCTTTAATCCCTTTCCATCCTCTCCCTGCAGCCCCTGAACAGCACCGGGCTGGGGAGCAGAAGGACATTGTCATGAAGGCAAAATTCCGGTGGAATTTCCATCCTGGACAGAGAGGATGGGTCTGAGTCTACTGAGGGCATATCCAGGTAAAATCAGGGGCAGCCAGGAGCCTCCTCAGTAAGGAATGCATCCTATTGATTTTAGGCACCTGTTGGGAGTGGGACAAGGCATTTTTGGCAATGCCTCCCCCTCCCTTGACAAAGGATGAGCTGAAACCCCAGGCAGGGCTGGCTGCAGGTGTGGGATGGCTCAAGTGAGGCAGGTTTGGGACCCAGAGCACAAAGGCAGCTCTGACCCCAAACCCCACAGCCAGGCACAGTCCCACCCTGCAGGGTCACCAGCCAAGCTGACAATTCTCCTCCAGGGCTGCCCTGATGCCCACTCAGCATTTCCCCTGTCACACTGATGGTAAAAGTTGTCATAAAAAACTCTTATAAAACATGGATTAGCTTAGCTACCTCACCTAACAACAGCTTCCAAGTTCCTATGTGAAAACAGCTTGGGAAAGGAGAGTTCCTTAACACAACAATTAACTATTCTTGGGGAGAAAAAGAAATACACCTGTAATAATCAGGGATCTGTCTCATAAGAATCAGTGAAGAAAATATATTCTTCACTGATATAATATATATAAAATATAAAATATATTATTATATATAATATAATATATATAATATAATATATATAATATATAAAATATTTAATATGTAATATATAATATATATTATGTAATATGTAATATATATATTCCATAAGGATACAGGCTCTCAAGAATAGAGAGACTCGATGGACAAGCAAAATACCTTTTACTAGCTAATACAGTGGACAAGCAAAATATCTTTTACTAGCCAATACAGTAATTGGCAAGAAAGCTACTAACCAATTGAAGTTGTACACGAGGTCTGTGAAATCTGTACAAAAATGGGTATAAAAAGGGGCTTTTCCTGCATGGAGAACCTGAGTCCTGTCTGCTTTATTACAACACACTGAGGCATTGCATAAAGGAGGCAGAAGTTCAGGATTAGCTGGGCACCAGTTGGGTACAGAAGCCTGAGCTGCTTTTTCCAGCTGACTCCTTTAAATTGCTGCCTCTCATTAACAGCAGGGGTAAAAAACTACCCCAGCCCCAGGAGAGACCCTCCCATACCGTTTTTACAGCCTTGATGAAGTTCAGACTTTCTTCTTCCACGTCCTGCTGCAGGAGGCCAAACCTCTTTCCATACAGCACCAGGCAGATACCTGTTGTTAGGCAATATTATAATTAAATTAATAACAAAAGGCCGTGTGGGATGCATCATTTATCATCAAGGAATGGCTTGGGTGAGCCTTCTGAAGGTGTTCCCTGGTGCAGACCTGGCAGAGCAGCTCTTGTAAAACACCTCCTGCTTGTTTGCCTGGCCCCAGTGAGGGTTTCCAGCTTGGAGCCTTTGCAGCAGCATTTCTGCACAATGAGGAGTGCCACTGATCCCCTCACCACAGCAGAACTGCAGTTTTGGCTCATATTTGGTGAATTTACTGAGGAAAACTGAGTGGCAGGAGAGCAGGGCTTGAGGAGCATCTCCCACAGCATTCCCCATCCTTCCCACAGCAAACACTGAGCACAGCATCCCACTCTGCACCTTTTCCACTTGTCCTTTTTTCCCATTTCTTTTCAAACTGTCACTTCCTATTTCTGTCCTTCCAAAAGCAGCCATCACCACTGACAGTGGAAACAAAAATCCACTTTGAGGAGCTCAGCCCAGAGGAGGCAGCCAAGGGCTGGCAGGGCTGGATCAGTCACTGCACCCAACCATCCCTGTTTTTGGGGGTCCCTGAGCCACTCTGTGCCCTGTGACATCCCTGGCACATTCCTCAGTGAGCTCTGAAAGGCTCCTGAGGATGAGGCTCTGCCTTGGTAACTCATTCCAGCCCTTCTCAATCCCAGTGTAAACACTGGAAATGGGATTTTCCGGACTTTGCCTAGAGCCAGCACTCTGTTATTGGAATATTTCATTGATCCTGCTGATAGTTAACAAATATCAGATGGACAAAAAATAACAAAAAATCTTATCTGATCCCACTCTAGATAAACGAACCATAACCCCCCCAATTTTTGATTTATAAATCATAAGAATGTTTGAATTTTTGTAAGCCATGCAGGCAGCTAGGCAGAAATTTATATTTGTGCTAATGAATTTTGCACTGACAGTCCCTGGCTGTTCTGCAACTCTCTTTGCATGATATTATAGCTGAGAGTTTGGAAATAATCAGCCAACACATTCATCTGTGATCATATTTGAACTGCAATGCCCTGGCAGGTGCACCACACTCAGGCAAAACCCAACTCACTTTCAAAAGACCATTTGTTGAATTCTGAATAGATATCTTCCATCTGGCCATTGTGGTCACAAATCTCATCTATTCTGTACATAAAGTCCTCCAGGACCTAAATGGTGGAGAGAAGAGAGAGAAAAGAAGGGAATAAAATGACATCAACGAATAAAAATCCGGAGTAACTCAGCATTTCAACTGCTGTTTGAGCAGATAACAATCTTGCATGACAGGAATCCTTTTGTTGCCCGTTCTTTGAACAAGATTCAACTTCCCCCTGTGTGAACAAGTGTTTGGATTTGACAGGCTCCGGTGCTCCCATGAACCGTGCTGCCCTCGCAGGGATGCAATCCTCACCAGCTGGGGTTTCACAACTGGGATTAAGGTGTTTGTCACTGATGCTCCTCAGCCTCCCCAGGAGCACAGAGGTTAAGGACAGAGGTGTTCCCTGAGGGGAGCAGCAGAGGAATGAAGGGGTAAAGGCAAAAATTACAGCATGCAGGAAAAGCAGGGAAAAGCTGTTTGCTGGAGCCTGGATCCTTATGGAATAATCCTGTTTTTCTGTGGGGACACCCCCAGCTCCAGGTTTCTCTGTGGTCTCAGACCCTGGCAATCAGTTTGTACTCGTTATTCCCTGAATGCTCTGGGTCTGAGCTCGTGGTTTATCACCGTGGGGTAAATAAAGCTGCCCTGGTAAACCAGATCTGCTCCAGCTCCCCAGGCTTACAGGGGAGCCGAGAGAGAGGGGATTTCTCAGAGCAGGTACCTCATTGATCGCCGTGTCCAGCTTCACAACCTCCCGGGGCTTCATCAGCTTCTTCTGAAAGGCACTTCTGACCCGCTGCCAGTCCTTTCCCTCCCTGCATCGAAACAAAACCAGCCAGGTTGGAGAGCGAAAAGCTCAGAGGAGAATGAGAACAGAAAACCCCCAAACCCGCACTGCTGATGCTCCACCGCACCCCCTGCACAACCGGGGGATCCTCGGGGTCGGGATGAGCCCCGGCCACGCTCGGGGATCAGCTCGGGACCCCCGGGACCCCGGACCCGCTCCGAGCATCCCCCGGTCCCCGGCACCCCCGCAGCCCCTCCGGGCACCGCCGAGCTGCTGCGGGCAGCACTCACAGGATGAGCAGCCCGTAGGCTTCGCCGCGATAGTCGCGATATGCTTTCCAGGGCTTGATCTCGAGGCGCTGGGGGCAGGCGCTCTCGCGGCGGTACAGAGCCTCCAGCAGGCACGGCGCCGCGATGTGCACCGAGTCGAAGGCGCCCAGCTTCATGCGGAAAATCTTCCCGAAGCGCCGGTGGTAGTGAGCCTGGGGAGAGCCAGAAACCCGCGCTGAGTGCGGCATCCTCATCCCATCCCCATCACCATCCTCATCCTCATCTCATCACCATCCTTATCTTCCTGCCGTCCCCATCCTCATCCTCCTGCCATCCCAGCCTCACCAGGGTCTCGTGCTGCCTCTTGAGCCCCCCTTTCCAGAGCACGTCGGGCAGGCTGCCCATCAGCGGCCAGCTGGGCGGCCCGGGCAGCGTCTCCGCCGGCCGCAGCGCGCTCAGCGAGGACGCGGCGCGGCCGCAGGTGCGGGCACGGAGCGGCCGGCGGGCCAGGAGGAGGAGGAGGATGCTGCAGCCGCCCATGGCCGCGGTACCGGCCCCCGGGAGCGCATAGGTGCATTTATAGCAGCCCGAGGTGCTGGACTTTCATCCGCGCCAATGGGAGCCATGGGTGGGGTGGGGTGGGGCGGCTGCCCCGGCCCTGCCCGCGGAGCCCTCGGGGCAGGCGGGTCATGAAAGGGTTCAGGGAGGCAGGGAGGGCTCCGCGCCAGGGCCTCCGCCCGCTGGCAGCGCTGGGACGAGCGGGTCGGAGGCGCTGGCAGCGCGGAGATGCGCGGATGGGACCCGCCGAGATCGGGGATGCGCGGATGGGATCCGCTGGGATCCGGGGCTGAGCGGGTCGGACCCGCCGGGATTCGGGGATGAGGGGATGGGACCGGTTTGGATCCAGGGATGCGCGGGTCTGTCCCGCTGCGATCCAGCGATATGCGGATCAATCTCGCCGGGATGCGGGGATGCGCGGATGGGACCCACAGGAATCCGGGGATATGCGGATCAATCCCGCCGGGATGCGGGGATGCGCGGATGGGCCGGTTTGGAGCGCGGGGATGCGCGGCTCTGTACCCGGGAACGCAGCGCTGGCAGGAGCGCTGGCAGCGGCTCCGCTCCTCGCCTGGCGTTCGTGCGAGCGGTCTCGTAGCGCTCTTTCTCTCTTTTATTTTTTTCCCTTTTTTTTTTTCTTCTTTTTTTTTTTTTTTAATTTGTATTTTTGTCCGAGCACCCGCATGAGCGCGGAGGGCTGTGCTGTTCATCCTGCAGAGCGCAGAGTAGTTCAGTCTTCCCGCAGCATTTCCACTTTAAAGAGACGGCATAAGAAAGTGCAGGGAGGAACGAGAAGTTGCGGGGTGTGAACTGCCCTTACCCTCTCTGGTTGAGTAACCAGAAAAGGTCATGCGGGCATCACCGGGGAAGGCAAAATTCCCTTCACTGTGAGTGTTGTTAGCCATTAAATCCTGACAAAAATGAGTGAATCGCAGTCTTTTAATCAGAAACTGCACAGAAAAGCTCAGAATGTTTGAGGCTGAGAGGAGCAAGAACAGGTAAAGGAGGGAAGAGAAGAGAAGAGAAGAGAAGAGAAGAGAAGAGAAGAGAAGAGAAGAGAAGAGAAGAGAAGAGGAGACTTTGGATCCTGCTGCAAGACAGAGCTACCTGTAATCCAGAGGATTTCCAGGAAAGACAGCTTGGCTGCAATGGGGATTTGATTTTCTTGCACCCCACGCTACCTTTCCCTTCTTTCCCAATGCCTTTTGTGACTCAGCTCTGATCCCCTTCATGTGAGGGTTTGGCAGAAGCAGAGTGTGCAGACACCCTGGGTGTGTTGGACAGAGCACGATCAGGAGATGGATTTGACACATAAATAAACACGTCTCAAAGTCAAATTAATAACAATGCAAAGACCAAGGCAGCAGAGATCAGCAGAGAGAAAATGTACAAAAGGAAAGGAAATACAGTGCAGAATCTTTCTGGGAGTTCTGTACATCCTTCCCAAGTGATTTTCTGCAAAGGGATCATCCTCTGTAGGCCACAAGGTCAGAGCACTTCCCAGGCAGGCTTTAAAGTTAAAGTCGGTTCAAAGGTTTGTAATTTTTTTGGGGGGGGACACCACAATCACATTCTGTGATTTGTTTGCTTTGAAGCAGTGCTCCTGCAACACATCTCCCTGTCCTTGTAGGCAGCTCAGGCTCCATTCATGATGAGTTCTGAGAAACCAGACAAGAAGGGACAATTTGTGCCCTCTGCCTATTTAAGGAATGAGAATGAACTCATTTGAAGGGTCACAGCTTCGTGCCTGTGAAACGATGCCTTTGAAGAGTCTGCAACAGGCAAGTCAAGACTAAACTGGGCACAGGTCAATTTTTCCGTGTTCTTCACAGCTACGGGGAGGAAACCACCCTGTTAATGTGAAATCCTCTCTCTCTGAAGCTGTTTTTGAATGACAGAATGGAAAGGGTTGTGTTTCACTCCCGTGGCTCAGATGTAAGTCCCTGGCAGGGAATTTGGTGTGCTGGGAGCTGGGACAGAAAATAATTCCTCAGTTCCTGCTCAAGTGCCAGTCCGGGGGTGTTTGCAGCCTCCCCTTCTTCATTTTTAAGACTCAAACCCAAGCTTTAATTTTCAGTTGTGAACTTTAGAACACATCAAGGGTTATATTGATGCCTCAGGTTTTAGCTTTTATATTTTTTATATTCTGTTCTGAGCTTCACATGAGGGGACGGTGAGCTCTGTGCACAGAGCAGGGAGACAAAACAATTCCTGCTCCAGCTGGGCACCAAGGACAAATGATCCCAATCTCAGCCCAGGAGCACAAACCCCGTGGGCTGGAGAGAGAAAAACAAGCAGGGTGGGACTGCCTGGGCTAAAGCTGGAATGGGACAATGAACTGCAAGGTGCAAATGGAGCAGAACTGATCCCAGGGACAGCCCCCGTGCCCGGCCGTGCATTTTGGGGCCATTTTGGTTCATCTTGGGTGCAGCCCTGGCTGGGCTCTGGTGCTGCCCAAGGTGCATCCATGGAGGAGATCCTTTGAATAAATCCCTGCTTTATTCTTTAGCTCCATCCAGTCTCTGTTCTGGCTCAGCCTCTCAAGGCATCAGTTCCAAGAGAAAAGCTGGACCAGTTCAGTGCTCTTGAGCTGAATTTTGGGTGTATCCTTCCACCGAGGCACCTGAACTGTGAAGGTGTCACCACCATCCCACAGGTGTCCATCCACAAGACTTCCCAATATTTTCCAGTATAACAGCAAATGACAGCTGGGAGTGGAAAATGAAATCCCTCTTCACTTTTCCACTAAGGCAAGGAGAATTTTTGGTTCAAAGACTCAAAGACCAAGAAACAGCAGAAGGTCAAAACTAAAGAGCTGATTTTTCTGTGCTTCTCTTTTGCTCCTGGTTTGGTTTCTGCTCCCTTGCATGTCAGGAGAGAATATTCCTTGAAAAACCGTGTGCCAGTGGGATGCTTCTGTGGGAGATCTGCTGTGCAGGTACATACAGCTGGCTCAGATTTTTTCACCACTAAATATTTAATTAGTCCAAGTTTTAGAGGTGCTTTCTGAGCTGAGTCAATTTCTGGTTGTATTTTTTTGGGAAAAAAGTAACATATTTGAATAAAGGTTGGGAATCCCATCAAACTCAGAGCTCCTGCCCTGGATTTAAGGGGCTGAGGTGCGCTTGGGAAGCTCATTAAAAACAATCCTGAACTGCCAGATCAAACCCTTGGAGCTCATGGAAAGTGACCTGAGTGATTTTCCTGTAGTTCACTTCAGACACATCAAATATCACCAAAATAACTCCTCAGTGGGAACAGCTTTATGCTGGGAGTGAATTTTCACTCTTAATGCCTGTAACTCCAGGAGGTTTGTGACACATTACAATTCCTGTCTCCTGGCCTCTGCTCTTTCTGCTGGTTGGGAAAAGCTTTTTGGTAAATTTGCCTTAAAATTTTTGTGAAATCTCTGATTTTTCTAAATTAATACAAAGAGCTGAAGTGCCACAGGAGGAGATGAACAGGGAGAGTGTCACAGGAAGGTATTTCACAATGTGGGGAAGGCAAATGGATTGCAACTTGCAAGCTCTGGTTGTTATTGCAGCATTTGTTTGTGTTTGTTTATACACTTTTAATTCCTTGTTAATTGTTTTAATTCTCTTTCCTAAGCTAAGGATCTTTGAGCTTTGTAAATATTGATGGGAAAGTACAGTAATTCCCATTCTCCAGAAGAGAAACTGATATGGCTTTGAAAACTGAGATCTCCAAGTTATCCACGTTCACTGTGAAATGAAAGCAAAAGGAGCCTTTATTCTATTTTCACTCAAATACTGGTTTTTAACACCAAACTCCTCTTATCTCACCTTCTGGATGATTAGATGACAGTAGCAGTGGATGAAAACTCAAAGGGAGAGAAGTTTGGGAATCCAAAGGTCTGTGGGGATCCAAGGAAAGGGGAGAAGAGTTTGGGAATCCAAAGGTCTGTGGGGCTTCAGGGAAAGGGGAGAAGAGTTTGGGAATCCAAAAGCCTTTGGAACTCTAGGGAAAGGGGAAAAGAGTTTGGGAATCCGGAGGTCTGTGGATCTTCAGGGAGAGGGCAGAAGAGTTTGGGAATCCAGAGTTTGGGGATCCAGAGGTCTGTGGGGATCCAGGGAAAGGGGAGAAGAGTTTGGGAATCCAAAAGCCTTTGGAACTCTAGGGAAAGGGGAGAAGAGTTTGGGAATCCGGAGGTCTCCCCAAGGCAGCAAAGCATGGCAATGCTCTTCCCCGCTGAGCTGGGCTGCAGAAGCTCCAGCAGGGAAGGAGAAAATTGCCAAGAGCCCCAGAGGAGCCGTGAGACGAGGGCAGGGCGTGGAAGGGATCCCAGCAAGGGAAGCCAAGCAGGAGCCCGGGGAGCAGAGCAAGAAGGAGCAAGTCCTTTGTGCAAGCAGGAGAGGAGCGAGGGCGCTGGGTTCAGCGGGTTCCTCTGCTCCACGCTGGCTGCCTGCTCTCCTGAGCTGTTTTCACTTTTATTTACATAAGAGAGGGCTGCAGTGAGTTACTCTTGGCAGGGCTCACGCCACAGAGCTTGCCCGAGCATGTGGGAGAAAAAAGGATTGCTTTTCAAAGCCTTGGAGTCATCGAATTCTTGTGAAATCCACTCCTTTTCTCTTGAGGGAAATCGCCCTGGCCCTGGGTACTGTGCAGTTAGTGCAGCCAGGGAAATAACCACGGCTCAGGCTGTGCCCTTTCCTAGCAGGATCCTTCGGGAAGAGCACGAGGATGGCCAGGGGATGAGAGTTTCTTTTCTGAGGAAAAGAGAGGTTTAGAGCTGGGATTATGTTTTTATAGAAGTTAATAATAAAGTGGTTCTCTGGGGAGAAATTTGGTGATGAACTTCTTCACTCAGTGGGAAACCAGGCACTGTGATGATGATGATGATGCACCAAAATAAAATGTAACATCAGCCTGAGGGCTACTCAAAATATCTTTTATTAGTCTGTCTTTCCTACTGCTTTGGAACAGGAGTTTTGAAATGAGCAGCTATTTGGAACTGAAAAAAAAAAAAACCCACAAACCCCCAAAATAATTTTATTTCAGGCAATATTATAGAAATAAGTATCCCATCCCATCCCTTTATCCCCTTCCATCCTGTTATTATATCCCGTTATCCCAGCCTACTATTCCATCCCATTATCCCATCCCATCCCATTATCTGATCCCATCCCATTATGCCACTATCCCATCCCATGTATCCCAATATCTCATCCCAATATCCCATCCTATCCTGTTATCTCATCCCACCCCATGTATCCCATCCCAATATCCCATCCGAAAATCTCATCCCAAAATCCCATCCAATTATCCTATCCCATCCTGTTATCCCATCCCATCCCACCCCATGGATCCCATCCCAATATCCCATCCGAAAATCCCATCCAATTATCCCATTATCCCAATATCCCATCCCATGTATCTCAGTATCCCAATATCCCATTATACATTATCCCAATAAATAGCCCAATATCCTGTTATCCCACCATCCCACCCCATAGATCCCAATATCCCGATATCCCATTATCCCACTATCCCAATAAATAGCCCAGTATCCCTATATCCCAACAAATATACCGATATCCCAATAAATATCCCGATATTCCGATATGCCAATAAATATCCCAATAAATATCCCACTATCCCGATATCCCATTACCCCACGGATCCCCGCCATTCCCGTCTCATGGCGCCCCCTGGCGGACCAGCGCCCCGAAGCCGCCCCCGCCCCTCCCACTGGGCCGTACCAAGCGCCGCGGGGCGCCTTCACATTCACTCCGTGCCCCGAGGCCGCTCGGGGCACCCTGCCGCACTTCAGATAGCGATAATCCCCGATTTTCACAGAGTCTCGGCAGCTTTCTGGAGTTTTTCCTCGTTTTTCCTCTTTTTCCCAAACCCGTGCCCCTCCTCTGCGCGGCGGGCGGATGGTTCAGCCCCTGATGGATGGTGCAGCGCCAACATGGCCGCCACCATGAAGAAGGCGGTGAGCAGGGAGCGGGCCCGGGGCGATTCGGTCCTTTGGAGCAGGGTTTGGTCCCTTCCGGGCGGGGTTCCATCCCTCCCGAGGAGCTTTCAGCTCCTCCGCTGCTCCCCGGGCCGCTGTGCCCCGGAGGCGGCCGGGTCAAGCCCTGCCTGGAACGGCGCGGCCGCTGCTCGGAAGCTGAGGGCCCTGGGATGGGGCCCTGGGATGGGATAGGATCCATGGGCTGGGATGGTGGGATAACGGGATATTGGGATAACGGGATATCGGGATATCCCAATATCGGGATCGGGCTGTGGGATCGGGCCCTGGCCCAGCGCTTGTCCCCCGGGGTCGGTGGCCTTGCGGAGCCCGTGCTGGTGCGGCTCGTTGTAAACAAGGGCAGGATCAGGGTGGATGTTCAGGAGGAGAAATGTATTCTCTGAGAGAGTAGTTAATTATGGAGTCATCATCATGGCTGGGGAAAGAAGCTTAAAATTCGTCTCATTCCATCATCCCATCCCTGCCATGGCAGGGACGCCTCCCACTGTGCCCGGCTGCTCCCAGCCCCAGTGTCCAGCCTGGCCTTGGGCACCTCTCCCCACCCTCCCAGGGCACAATTCCTGCCCAATATCCCAATTATTCCTCCTCCCTGTCAGTGTGAAGCCATTCTGCTCTGCATGCCACTAACTGCTCCTGCTCATGGTGCCTCTGCAGAGAAAACTCAGAGCAGGGTGTCCAGTTCAGCCATCAGTGTCTAGGAAACCTTTCCTTTAGGATGCCGTGGGATTTCCTTTAGGATGTTTTAATTGGATGCATCCAGCTAAATGTGGGTATTTCTGGTGTCCTTGAAGAGGCACTTTGAGCACCCAGGTGCACAAGCAGAATGTGGTGGCTCTCAGTTTATTTTCCATCACTTTGTAGGAGTATCCTTGCAGGGAGACTCAAGTTAATGTAAGAACTGAAATCATTATTTTGACCTCTCCTCCTTGCAGGCTGCAGAAGATGTCAATGTCACCTTTGAAGATCAACAGAAAATCAACAAGTTTGCAAGAAACACCAGCAGGATCACAGAGCTGAAAGAAGAAATAGAAGTGAAAAAGGTATATTTGCTTCAGATCTCGTGAACTTTTCATTGGGTTTTCAGCTGGAACATGGAAAATTAGCAGCAGTGAGTTACTGTGAGTTTAAGTAATGCTTGGGTTCTGATAGGAGGTTTCTGATACTTTGGGAGTAGAGAATGGTAAAATATCAGATTAATTAATAACTGTCACTAATATCAGATATTAGTGACATTTAAATCTGCTGTATTGCCCTTGCTTGCACAGTTAATTATTCTGTTAATGACAGATAATGAGTGTCTGCTGGATTGAGTTGCAGAATTCCAGCTCTGAAACTGGTATCTTGGTGGTGGGTGGGATTTGTTCCCGAAATCCAGCCTGTCTGGGTTCCTTACCCAGCTGTGCAGGGTCCACTGAAAGGTTTTTCACAGGGATTTTCTTTCTGTGTCCTGGCAAACAGAAGCAGCTGCAGAACCTGGAGGATGCCTGTGATGACATCATGCTGCTGGATGATGCTGACTCCCACCTGATTCCCTACCAGATCGGGGATGTCTTCATCAGTCACTCCCTGGAGGAGACTCAGGAGATGCTGGAGGAGGCCAAGGTTTGTGTGAGCTGCTGGGCTGTGCTGTGTGCTGGGCACTGGGGTGGCATCTGTGCATCCTCTGCAGCTTTCACAGGCTGAATCCGTGTTGGGTTTAGGATTTGATCACCCCAGCAGTAAATCCTGCAGCCAGACCTGGGATGAGCTGGAAGAGAGGCAGCTCTTTGTTGGTTCTGTGTGCTGACAAACCTGGCTCCGTTTGTTGTGCAGAACTGATTTTTGTTTATTTTTTCTTTTTCAGAGGAGTTTGCAGGAGGAAATTGAAGCGCTGGAATCCCGAGTGGAGTCCATCCAGAGCGTGCTGTCTGACCTCAAAGTCCAGCTCTATGCAAAGTTTGGGAATAACATAAACCTGGAGGCTGAGGACAGTTAAAGCTTTTCTAAATACAACACCCAACCTTTCCTTAGGTTATTAATTTTGATAACATTGCTGCAATTACATTTGAGAACAGAAAATCCATCCCTTTCTTTTTGTTGGTTTGTTGGTTTTTTTTTTTATATACTTCCTGTAAAGTTCTGTATATTTAATAAGAACTTTCTTATTTTGGTTATTGCAGTTATTTATTTATATATATCAGGAAAACACTGACTTCACATTGCTGGTAAAGCATCAGTATTGGAATATCTGCATTGTTTATTAAGGCAATAAAGCCAGGCATGTATTGGACTTTCCTGGGTTTTGTTTTCCACTCATGAAAAGGTTTAAAACAAATGGAAGGAGGGAATTTGGGAGTGGCTGTTGGATAAAAGCTGTGTGATACAGAGGATATGATGAGGGAGTGATGCTGTTCAGGTTTTTAAGAGCTCCTAAACTCATCCTCTGTTTCACCCTCAGCTCAAGGGTCAGGAACTTACTCTAATTTACTTTAAAGCTCAGTTTGCTAGTGAGGAAAAGCTTTTGGAGCCCCCATATTCACTCATTTACTGCTTTGTATTTGGGAATCCCAAAAACTGCTGCAAGTCACAATTCTGAGTCTTAATTTCAGATTTTCCTGAACAGTTCCTAAATTCATATTTATGTGGCAAATTGATGTCACAGTTGTTCATAGGTTTTGTTGCAGTGCCAGCATGAATCCCTAATCTGTGTCTCCATCACTAGTAGGAGCTGAATGTAATTTTTAAATGTCTTAATTGGCTGAATTTGTCTTTATAGCCAAAGGAAACACAAAAGAGGAGTGGGTGGTGTTCACAGGGGTCCCAGGATGAGGGAAGAGATGAGAATCTAGACTCCATGTTTCAGAAAGCTGATTTATTATTTTATGATATATATTATATTAAAAGAAAATTATATATTAAAAGTACACTAAAGAGAGAGGATCTCATTAGAAGGCTAGCGAAGAAAGGAATCACAATAAACTCTTGTGACTGACCAGAGTGTCTGAGCCAGCTGACTGTGATTGACCATTAATTAAACACAACTACATGAGACCAATCACAGATGCACCTGTTGCATTCCACAGCAACAGATAATTATTATTTATATTTCATTTCTGAGGCCTCTCAGCTTCTCAGGAGAAAAAATCCTGTCTAAAGGATTTTTCATAAAACATGTCCGTGACAGGGGTGGGTGTATTTTCCAGGTGGAGCTGCTGCAGTGTGACCCAACACGAGGAGCCCCAGCAGATGGCATCAGAGACCTGGGAATGCCCGTGCCGGGCCAGCCCGTGCCAGGCTGGCAGTGCCACTGCTGCTGGCAGTGAAGGAGCTTTAATTGGGTGGTGACAGTTCCAGGGTCACTGCTGTGCTGGGCATTTCACAGCTCTGTGGGGATTTCAGGTCATTGCCACCTCCAGCCAGGCCACAGCGTGGATGTGGCTTTGCTGTGGGGAAAAAAAAAAGGGTTTGGGCTGGAAAGGACCTTAAAGATGATTTTAGGATATTTTATTTCCAGCCCTCCTGCCATGGCAGGGTGTGGAGAGCTTGCTGCTCTTTGATCCCAAAATTGGGATTGGCCATAAACACAGTGCTGGTGTTTAGGGAGGATTGCTCAGTGCCACAGATCTGACTTCCCCCTTATTTTCTCTCCCTTTAGGGTTTTATGGGTGTGATACATTTTTCCTGTTGGCTTAGTCCTTGCTACAGAAATCAGAGGGCTTTTTTGCACCTGGGGTGTCCAATTTCCTCCTGTGCTCTGGCCAATGGTGTTTGCAAGTCATTACATCTCATTTTTCAGCTCAGCCTCTGAATTTTTGTATTTTGCAGAGCTCCTGTGCCAAGCTATCATTTGGTATTTTTATATGTGTAAAGCAGAACATGCAGGAAACACTTTTTTTATTCTGGAGTTGTCATTGTGCAAGTGGCTTTGCAGATGGTGCATCTGCTGCTTGGAAGTATTTGACAGCATCCTGGTTTTGCTTTTTAATAACCTTTCTGTCATGGAGATCTGCAATTGTTCCTGAGTTGGCACTTATTTGTTCAGCATTCTGTTCTAAGGAGTTTTTATTTTTGGCGGATTAGAATCTGTTATCTCTAATAATGTTTCCTTTACCTGAGCAAGCGAGCTGTGATAGAAGCCCATGAGCCGAGCCCTGGTGCTCTGTTCACCCCTGATGAACCATCCAGGTGCACTTGGCAGGATCAATGTGTAAATATCCTGGCCAGAATGCCAACAGTTTATTGTCCTTCTCTGTGCTGCCAGGGGAGGGACATTTGTAGGCACCTGGGGATGAAATGTGTCACAAAGTGCTGTTCTTTCATCTCAGAGCACTGGGCTGAGGATCCCTCACCCATGGAATCACCTTTTCAGCTTTATTTTATCTGAAAATACAATTTCAATGCAGGTTTTGTTTTGCAAGTCCCAGAGTCACCCATGGCTGGGTTTTCACTTGGCTGCAGCAGCAAAAGCAGTAAATACAGGTGAAATTCTGCTCATTTTGGTGCCTGCTGTCAAGGAGCTCCCAGATTTTTAGAGCCGGGTAAAACCTCTGTCAAACACCATGGGATCAATTCCTGCACTTCGGGGATTTGCAAGGCTGGTTTGTGATTCTGCACCTCTGATACAAAAATGTTTCCCACAGGATGATCTCCAGTGGAACCTTTATTAACCCCCATTTTTAGAGCAGACCCGAGCTCCCTTTACACTCCACCGTACAAATGTGGTGGATAATTATTCAGTAATTACAGGAAATGGTGTGGATCTGAAGCACTGATAATTTTGTGGTAATAAAATCACATCCAAGGGCAAGAAGAGACTGAATTCTGAATACTGAAGCCACATTTCTGTAGGAACAACAGAACTGAGCAGTTTGGTTTGCATGAGTCAGTGGTTCAGATAATTTCTCTAATGTTATTCTAATAGCCTGATTCATGAGAGAGAAAAAAAAAATATGAATATATATAGGCATAATAAGGCCTGACAGAAATTATTTACAATCAACTTTGTCTTTATTTAGATGGTGTGAGTCATGCAGAAAACCAAATTATTTTCTAATTAAACTCTGGCTGCTGGTGGGGCTGCACAGAGCACCAAACACAGCCAGGAGGATTCCCCCAGCAGGAGATGGAACAGGTCTGCATTAAGGGGACTCTCATCCAGCTGATAAAAGGTGGAATAAAAAATGGAATAAAAAATTATAAACATGAGGAGAACGTCAGGATGTGCTCAGGGTTGGACTCCAGGCTGGGCCAGGACTGCTCCCAGCCATTCCTTAAGGAAAAATTCCTGTTGGATTTCTCCACCCAGCAAAGGGAGGAAAAACCTCATTCAGTGGAGTTTTAGTGTCTGACAAGTTTTACCCTCCAAGCACAGTCCAGAATTCCATCAAATCATCAAACTTGGGTGCTTTTCCTGCCTTTCCTGTAACAAACAGGGTTGTGCACACCAGACTTACAACACACAGCTTTGGGGATTTTAAAATTCTGTTTAAATTTCTGCTGTCTCTTGGGTATCTGGGATTTGTCTGAATTTAACCAAGCTCCTGTGTAATGCCTGGCCTCTGACCAACAACCTGCAGCACACAAAATATATTTATTTATGAGACAAAACTGGCTGCCTTTGGGTACAATCAACTCAGAGGAAAATCATTAATCCCAGCACACACGACCAAGGCCTGCTGGTAACTCCAACATTGCTTTTTATTAACACTGGGGGGAAAATAATAAAACATTCAGTTCCATTGCTGCTGTGAAAGCACTTTCCCCTCCAGTTTTTAATCCTGCTGTTAAAAGTTCAGCCAGAAGAGCTTTGGATTGCTTCCAAAAATGTCTCCCAGCTCCAGTGTTGAACATATCAGAGATCAAACAGCCCCTGGGAAAGGTTTAAACCTAAAGCTTGTCTGTGTTTGTAGGGGTCTGTTTTGTGTTCAGGTGTTTGTTGTGTGTGTGCTGCCTAAACCGAATCACTGTGCTCATTTCAGCTCCTGCGGAGTCATGGGTCAGCTGGAGGTGTTCAGGATGGAATTTATATGAGTTGACTTTTGCTTTGCAGAAAATGCTGCTGCAACACGTGTGCAGTCAAATCTAAATATTAAAAATTACTGTTTCAAAACCTAAATATTAAAAACCGCTATTTTTATCTGAAGGAACAAAATGGACTTCACTGCAGAAGCATTTTGGTCCCAATGAGATATTTTATTGCAGTCATGATACTTGGTTTCAGACAAGTGGTAGGAAAATCAACTGCAGAATTTGTTTTACTGCTCAATGTATTTGTTAATTTGACAGATGTACAGTTTCAGATACATTTCTAAGTAAATGCAAATTTGCATTTCCATGTACTGACTGGAAGCCCCAGAGATGACACACAGGGTGTGGGAGCTCAGGCCATGTTTTTGTGTTTTTGTCTGGGTTTTTCTCTCCCACCAGGGCTGTGTGAGCAGGAATGCACACGGAGCCCTGGCTGCCTGAGTGATCTCCTGCTCTGAGCCCACATTGATTGAGGAAATGTCAATAGAGTGAGAGAAAAGGGCTGGGCTGGATCAGGCTCTGGATGCAGCTCTGAGCAGCTCACACACCCAGATCCGACCTGCTCCATCCCTAACCCAAGCCAAGCAAACAGTTAAAGCTATAAAATATCTGTAAATGAATAAAAACCACCACAGGCTCCTCTGGACAACCTCCTCACCCTGGGAAGGAGGAATTTCTTCCCAATATCCCATCCAAACCTCCTCTCTGCCAGTCTGTTCCATTGATTTGCTGATAAGTGCCCCACCAAAACAAGAAAATGCACAATAAACCACAAAGCTGCTGCTGAGCTCGATTTGAGAGGCTTGGGCTGGTGATAAACCTGGGACAGGAGACCTTTACCCCTGTCATTTTGTAGCCCAGCCTGTCATTAATCATCTGAACCCCCAGCAAATGTTAGCCAGGAAATCTCTGCTCTGTGGAAATGCATAATTGGAGGACAAAGAGCTGTCAAATGTCATTAGCACAGCCTGTCCATCTTCCATGGGGTTTTTTTTAAGATATAAAGCTTGGAGCAATATGGTATCAGTCTGCAGATTAAATTAAAGGTTGCAAAGTAGATGTTTTATCTGATTTATCAAGAAGGCACAGATTTGCTCCTGATAATTCACAGGGCTCAGGAGGGATTTCATCTGCTCATCACTGGAGAGGAAGGAGCTTTCCTTTCAACCATTGTGAGCCCATCAGGATTGCAGGGAGCTGGAGCCACGAGGAACATTCCAGCCCTTCCCTGGGCTGCTGGGTGTGGGACAAGTCCGGATTGCCAAATCTGATGGCATTTGGTGAACTGGAAGTGGGAAATGTCAGGCAGGAAAACCCTCAAGGGAAGGGAGAAAGAAGCACAGCCTCAGGCAGGGTGGTGTCAGCAGGGCTGGGAATTGCCAGCAGGAATTTCTGCTGGTTTGCTGTGGCTGACAGCGAAGCAAAGCTCTGGGACCCCACAGGACAGAGGTCTCAGGGTTCCAGGGTTCCCAGGAAAGGCAGGGGTGCTGCTCCCACCTGGGCTCGGGGATGCAGCACCGCCAGCCCTGTGGGCGGTTCAGAGGTGCTCGTCTCTGTAACGCCAGATTGCAGAGAAAAGGTCAAACCCACCTCCATTTATCACTCCAGCTTCCCCTGCAGTATCAATCTGGGCTGGGTGGCAGCTAAACCAGAGCAGGAATTGATTTTCTGGGGGTAGAGTGCAGAATTTAGCTGGGTACAAAAGCAAACCCATCCCCAGTGTCAGACACGGGGCTGGATTCTGTCCTTCATCCTCTTTTTGGGCAGCCTCCAGACCAGCTTCATACCTTTGGATTATTTAGAAAAAGCTTTTAGAGTTTTGCTGAACAAATTGCTTTCCAGTGAGAAAAAGACAAGTTTATCTGAAGAAGGGAGATGTATTTTTACCCAGTTCTAACCAAGTGATTGGAGCTGGCAGCTCAGTTATGAAGGCAGAGTTTCATTTCTCAGAAGTTACACGGCCACCAAAGGACTGGAGGAGGAAATGTCAGTAACAAACCCATACTGAGAACCATTCTATTGTCTGTGGACTGTTTTCAAACCTGATTTTGACTTTCCTCAAAATAATTATGCTGCAGGAGATCAGGCACTGAGGCAGGAATTGCAGCTCTGACATCTCAGCACCAACATCCCAGCTCCCAGCTTCAGTTCATTATTTCTCCAACTGTGTCACCTTCATTTCCTTGCTGACTGAAGTGATTTAGTAACTTCTTTGAGACTCTTGAAATGCTGGCTTCACAGAGCCTGTGGATAGGATGGATTTGCTGTTTGCAGTCAAGTGTAATTATCAAGTTAAAAATCTGTCTTCTTCAAACACGGAACATTTCTTGTGTGAGGTGGAGATTTGCTATGCAGAGCTTTAAAAGACCTCAGTCAGCTACAGAAAAATCTCAGTTTTTTTTTTCATTTTTAGTGCTCGAGTTTAGTTGATGGCCGTGTGCCCTTTAGATTGTAGGTAAACAGATAAATTTGTAGATAATTAGTTCCAGTAAGCACAGAGCATCCAGCAGCACAAAGCTGATATTTCCAGGGATCTCACTCCACCATTGGCTGAAAAACACACTGAACATTTCTGCAAACCAGAAAACGCCTTCCTTTCCCTCCCTGTGCTGTTGGATTTGCTCTGCTGCCTTTGCCCACTGCATTTCCCATCCAGCTTCCCCAGCCACGCTGTAATGCTGATGATTAGAAGTGCAATTAAGGCTCAAGCACTGTTAGCACAAGGGATTTGGCAATGGGACTGTGACACTGACATCAAACTGAGATGGCAGCAGGGCTGGAGCAGCACTGGCGCTTTGCTCTGGGTGGCTCTGCCATGAAAATTCCAAAAAAACCAAATGGGGAGGCAGCACCAGGAGCCCCGGAATGGATTTATCCTCAGTAATTTCTGGAATTATGTGTGTGCTGACAGCACACAAATGGCACAGTGCAAATGGTGTTATTTGAACGTGTTTATCCACTTGTCATCCCAGCCCTTTTCTTATTTTTCCTCCCCAGTGCAGCGGTGTAAATCTGACTCATGCAGAGAAAGTCACAAAGATGCACTGGCCTGTCTGCATTCCCGGCAATATTATTATGAGAAATGCATTAATTTGTCTGTATGGAAAGGATTTAAAGGTTGTTGCATTCATTTGTTACCAGGGCCTGAGCACTTAATCACACAGACTCACTGCAGCAAGAAAATTCTCTCTTCTTCTCAACTCCATTAGCAGCACTTTCACAGAGTCCTGAAAAATATAAATATTGGAGGATGTTAATGGAAATGACACCTGTGGCTGATGTATGGGCGCCAGGAGATGTGATTAAGTGCCCTGTTAATTAACTCCTTTGCTCTGGTACTTGTAAAAGTGGAGCCATTTTTTAGAGGTAGCTGAACTGCCTGGGAAAGGGCACTGATCAGATCTGGGGAGTGTGGGGATTTTACCTGGAGAATTTTACCTATTTCTGATTTTAAATACTTCACTTCAATTGCACACCTGATTTCCAAGAGCCCAGCAGAGATATGAAGCTGGAAAATCACTTACAGGACCTGGTTCACTGCCTGTTTATTCCCTTTGGTTGAAATAGCTGAAATACTGTCAGGACAATTTAAAATATCCCATTGCTCCCCATATAAAATACTTGGATGATGATGAACTGTTAGAAATGAGATTGACACCATCAGGATTTCTCTTTCCTGCTCCTCCTGTGGCCCAGGGAGGCTGCAGAGCTGGGGACAAATGCCCCTGGCACTCATCCTTGTGTGTCACTGTTTTGATTTGTGTGACTGATTTTTCTTTCCTTATTGGGCACAAATCATTCCAGGTTTTTCCCAGGTTTTTCTGCCCAGGCTCTGTCCGTGTGTTTCAGAGTGGTGCAGCCTTGATGAAGGGTTTTTTTTCTCTATTAAAACAGAAAAAAGGCACCTTTTGGTTCAGGAAATTAGAGGCACCAGCCCTGTGAGCTGTACCTTTCAGAACAGCAATTTGTTAACTATTTAACAGGGCAATATTAATTCCTGTTAGCTTTCATTTTCATTTTTTGGAGCTGCTTTCATTGACGGAACCACTCTAATAATTGCAGTTGTAAAAAATTACCGGCCCAGCCTGAACTCTCCTCACAACCACAGGGACATTAACTCGCCTCTGGTTGCTCTCATTTGCATTCTGAGCTGTTAATGAGCTAATGATGGTGCTGTTTAATGAGCAGAGCATCACTGAAGGGACAGGGAGTGGATCAGAGTTCCTGAAGAGCTGAGTGAAGCTTTAATTACCCCAATCCCCGGGTCATTACCTGCACAACCACCCTGCTCAGCCACCCCTGGCCTCTCTCCACTGATGGATTTGGGCTCTTTGGGCTGGGAAAATGCTCAAATTCTTTCCATGAACAATTCCATGGCTGGGTCAGAGGCTGAGCCCACTCTGCCTTCACCCCTGTGCTGCTGCACATTGCCTTTCATTGCAATTCTCCCGCCTGGCTTTCCATTAACTTTGCTGCAGCTGGACAGGACATCTTTGTAGGGCCTTGAAAAAAGAATTAAGCACCAAAAATTTAATTTTTCATAAAGGAGTTGCTCCTTTATTCATTTATTTTTTCTAGAGGCTGATCCTGGTTGTGTTGTCCTTGAACTCAGAGATGCCTCAGCTCCCAAAATCACATATAAACCAATATATCATAATCCCTGCCCCTGATAATTTTGGAGTGGATTTTGGCAACTGTAATTCACTTCTAAAATAAATAGAATTTTACACTTCTAAAAGAAATAGAATTTATTTCAGCTGCTGTGAAAATGGTGGCGTAAAATGTACATGGGGTAATTTTTTTCCTGAGAGGTTCCAAACCTGTTCAATCCATTTTCCTCTGCACTTTGCATGTGTAATTGCACTTGCCTGCAAAGAGCATTTGAGTGAATGCACAGATCAAAGGAGCTGACAGCTCACATAATAAATCCTGTTTGCTCCTAATAGAGCTACAGGGCTGAGCATTTGCATGCACAAATCTGGGGAATTTTAAATATCTGAAGTTACACAGCAATCAAGTGGTATCAATCTCATTTCTAGCAGTTAATCATCATCTTAAGTATTTTTATATGGGATATTTTTAAATTATCCTGACAGTATTTCAGCTATTCCAACCAAATGGGATAAACAGGCAGTGAACCAGGTCCTGTAAGTGATTTTCCAGCTTTATATCTCTGCTGGGCTCTTGGAAATCAGGTGTGCAGTTGAAGTATTTAAAATCAGAAGCAGGTAAAATTCTCCAGGTATTTAAAATCAGAAGCAGGTAAAATTCTCCAGGTTACAGCCCTGAAAGGCAAAGAACCAGTGACAGTCTGCAAATTCCCTGTGACTTGCACAGGACAATGCCACTGATTTAAAGCACTGAGTAATTCCACAGGGATTGAGGTTAATGCTCAGCGCTGAACATAAAGCACAGGTGATGCTGAGGATTGCTCTGTTCCGTGTTCTGCCCTTCTATTTCCCATTTTCCTGCATTTATCCTCGAAATTACATAATTACACTAATGAACCTCTCTGCCTCCTGCTTGTCTGACACTGTCAGACCCTTGAGAAGCCAGCACAGGAATTACCCAGCTGGCTCACACTTTGGATCTGAGCTATCCCTCTCTTCTAAAAGCCATCAGGAATGGCTTTGGCACGTGGAATATCGGAGTTGAGGAGAAAAAGGAAGGACAAGCTGCAGCCTGGATGAATTTACTGCCAAGGTAAAGGACTTTTCAGCAGCCCTCATTTCCCAAAGAACAGCTGGTTTCGTTCTCTGAGCCAATAAATGCAAAATCAGAGGTGGGGATTGGAAAAGGTGTGGGACACCTTCAGCATCCCTCAGGGCTTCAGGGCATGCAGGAATTCCAGCCTCAAAAAAGGGATTTCTCCTCCAGCTTCTTCAGGCTGGAGTGCTCACAGCCTCAAGTGATGGATATTGTGAGGTTTGGTCTTCAAAATTAGGTGAAGGAAGCAATGAAAAGACAGAGTTTGGGTGTGGGGAACTTGGTTTTGTAGCGAGACCTTGAGGCTCAGATGGATTCCCAAAATAACCCCCTGGATGGAGCCTGCAGTTCCCTGCTTCCCATTTCCTTGTGCATTGAAAACCCAGCTGTTAGTTAAACAGATTATTAATTAATCCCTGCTTCCCATTTCCTTGTGCATTGACAATCCAGTTGTTAGTTATAACTAACAGATTATCAATTAATACAGGACACTTGGCCTTTCTCCATCCTTCCACTACAGGTATTGCTGTCAAAAATGCAATTTCCAGCCTGAGTGCCTCCCTTGGTTTGAAAACTCCTCTGCAACCCCACAGATGCTCCTGAGTTTTGTTTAAAAACACTGGTTTTTGTTTAAAAACACTGGGGTTTTTTTGTTTAAAACCACTGTTTTTTGTTTAAAACCAGCCCTGCTGGGCAAGGCAGAGCTAAACCCTGCCCATCCCAGAGGGCAGAGCACAGCCCAGCACTCCCCAATGAAATACCCCAATAAAGGAGTGGGGAAATGCCTGTTTGTGAGGGTCAGGGGCACTTCCATCCCCAGACAGGTCATTTTTCACCTCATTCTGTTTCCTTTTTGTGCTGTCTGTAAATCCAGGGAGGCAGCTCTGCTCTGGGTTTGATCCCTGTGTACCAGCAGTTCTGATGGCATTCCTCTAATTTAGCACGGACTAAATGCAAGCTGTAATATTTTATTAAGCTGTTCCCACTTCTTCAGCTTGCTCTGTGTGAGATGCTGGATGGTTAGCAAAAAATAAATTGGATTAACAGAATGCTACATTCATTTTTCTCTAACTTCTGGGTCAAGCTTAATCAGCTTACAAGGCAAAGAATGCTTTCAGTAAACACAGCTGGGATCCAAAAGGAGCTGTTGGGGGCAGAAAATGGCTCATGCATTGGATTGTCAGCTAAATTCTTATTCCAGGCTCTTTCTCACTGCTTGTGGTCCTTGGGAGCAAGAGGCAGATTTTAATTTCAGCAGGCCCAGGATTGCTCATGTGGCCCCTGCCAGAGTTTGCTCATTGCTGAGAAATCCCAGCCCTGCAGGTGCTGAGAGAACATTCATTTCTGCACTGGGGGGATCAGAAATGGAGAGGAAACACATTTATTGTGTGGGGTGGGGTGGGGTTTGCTTGGTTTTCTGGCAATAATCAAAGCTGCACAAGGTGAGATCCCAATAAAGGCAGGGAGGGCTGGGCATTTGTCATCCATTTATCATCCATTTATCATCCATTTATCAAATTCCCACAGCACACAACAGAACAGGGAAAGGAGGAGTCTGACTTCACTGAGAAACTGGGGAAAAATTACTTTTTGTCAAATATTGACTAAGAAAATGGTGATATTGCACATTATCCTTCAGAGGTCTTCTTAATTCTGACAGTTCCAGTGTAAATTTTGTGAAAGGATCTGTTTTCCCCTTCCAGCTGTTTGCACTTCACCAGGATAATGGAACACCAAGATAATGTAATACCAGGATAATGGAATACCAGGATAATGGAATACCCGGATAATGTAGCTCCAGGATAATGTAGCTCCAGGATAATGTGCTTTTTCCCAAATGCCCCATTGTGCTTTCAGCCATTTACATTTCTGACACCTCAATGCACACTCTCTGCTGCTGAAATGAGTGTTCCATTAAAAGAATTCAATAGGATCCTAATTTGTTTTTATCTAATTATGTGTCCTTTCAGCTGGCCCCCAGAAGGATTCAGCTCCTTATCTCAGAGCTGGGATGCTCCAGCCATGAGGAATTTTGGGTTTTTTCCACCTCTGGGTGCAATAAAACAGCTCTGGAGGATCCCAGTTCTGGCACAAGCTGGGCCAGGGTTTCCAGAACATCAGGGAATTTCTGGGATTTCCTGCAGAACAAATGGGAAGATTTCTGGTTTGAGCACATCCACATCTCCATGTGTTGGTTTTTGGGAGGCAGGGAATGCACGTGGGACAAACAGGACATTATTCCCATCCTCTCCCTCCAGTGCCCAGCACCTTGGTTGCTGGTTTGGCCATTTTTTCATTGAAATTCTCCCCAGAAATTCAAATTTTGTTTTCTTCAGTCAGAATCTCACCTGGGCCATGTTGCAGTGGAATTTTTTTTTTTTTTTCTGGAGTTTTTTAAAGGCTCAGAAAAGTTTTTCTCTCTCTTTTCTTTTTCTTTTTTGTTTTTCTTCTTTGCAGGCAATGCCAGTGTAGCTTAATTAGAGGAAAGCAAGGAGGTTCATAAAGCACTGCTGCATTAATTACTACTGAAATATTACAGGTAGCATGGGGAGCACAAATCTCATGGAATAATTTCACCAAAATCTGTGACTTCCTCTATGTTTTCCAACTCCTGTTCCTACTGTAACTGAACCCAAACCAGAATTTCATTTTCTGATCACAATATTGTTTTTTTCTCCAATGTTTGCAAAGCAGTGAATTGTACAGCATGTCCTGAATATTAGAAAGCATTTCTTGCTTGGTCAGGAGCCAGTAATAAAGGAAGTTATAATGAGCTAATTTCAATTCCAAATGAAGTCACTCCTCTGCTGGCTGCTGAAAATGCAGGAGCCATGGCACAAGGAGCTTGGATTGTCCCGTTTTCCCCCTGCATGCCCACAGCAAACATCCAGGCTGGAAGAGCTCAAAATGAACAGGTTGGAGAGGAAAATCACCACCTGTTACAGCATTGGCATTGCCTGGCCTGGCTTGTGAGCTCCTGAGGCACCCAAAGAGCAGGAATGTGCTGCCTTGGGTGTGAAAATCTGAGCAGGGTGTAGGAAATATATATTGTATAAAATATTTATTGTGTAAAATACTGTGGTATTAAATCCCAGCAGGTTGTATAAAATATATATTGATTAAAATATTGCTGTATGTAATACGAGCATGTTGTATAAAAAATATATTTTATAAAATATATATTGTGTAAAATATTGTTGTATTAAATCCCAACAGGTTGTATAAAACATATATTGTCTAAAATATATATTGTGTAAAATATTGTTGTATGTAATAAGAGCAGGTTGTATAAAATACATATTTTATAAAATATATATTGTGTAAAATATTACTGTATGTAATAAGATCAGGTTGTATAAAATATATATTGTAAAAAATATTGTTGTATAAAATCCCAGCAGTTTGTATAAAATATAAATTGCATAAAATATATATTGTATAAAATATTGCTGTATGTAATAAGATCAGCTTGTATAAAGTATATATTGTATAAAATATTGTTGTATATAATAAAAGCAGGTTGTATAAAATGCATATTTTATAAAATATATACTGTGTAAAATATTACTGAATGTAATAAGATCAGGTTGTATAAAATATATGTTTTATAAAATATATATTGCATAAAGTATTGCCATTTGAAATCCCAGGAGGTTGTATAAGATATATATTCTATAAAATATATATTGTATAAAATATTGCTGCTTGAAATCCCAGCAGGTTGCAAGGGGTGAGCAGAATCCTGCTCTGTGCCAGCCTGAGCTCACCTGCTCTGTTCAGGTCACAGAATGAGCAAAAAGTGCAAAAATCACTTTGCCAGCTCACTTTGGGTCTGATTCAGGTCTGAAACTCCAGAATGAGGGGCATGAAGGCACTCAAACCCCTGAATTCCTCCCTCTAAAACACCATTTTGGGTAGTGGTAGCTAATCCTTTTTAAATTAAGCTCTTAAAAACCCATAAAATGTCCCCCTGCTCTTGTCACAAAATTGCCAGAATTGAGGTAAAAGGATTCTGACTCTGTTTTCTGCTCCCATATTTCCAAAGTGTTCCAGAGGATTTTTATATCAGTATTCAGTGCTGCAACGCAGACTTTAAATGCCTGGAGCTCTCATAAGAGGGATTTTATCTTTGTTTTTCACTTTGGGAAGTCTTGTGGCAATCAAACTGTGAATCTGCTGAAATCTGTGGCAACACAGCCCAGGAAATGCTAACAAGGCTGTGGGAGAAAAAGGAGCTGGGGCTGGTTAAATTGGAATGTAGTTCCAACCAATAATCAGAAATACAAAATGTGCTGGTGGAAGGCCCATGGCAGGGGTTGGACTGCCTGTCTTTGGGGTCCCTTCCAACCCAAACCATTCTGTGATTTGAGGAGTTTTTCTGAGCTAAAACCCCACCAGATTTCTCTCCCCACTCCTTCTTCCCTCGGTGTTGTCCTTCCCTACCTTCCCTACCTGCCCTTCCCATTTGCTCTGAATGCTCTCAAACAGACACCAAATATTCATTTTTGAGAGCATTTGAAACCCCAGTTCACTCTTCCCAACACCTCCAGCTTTTCATGCTCGAGCTGGGACAAAGCTGATGATGAATCAGCCAAGGCAGTGACTGGAAATGTGATTTTGAGTCAGCAGCCTCAGTTTCCTCTGCTCAGGGAGGGGAAAATCGACCTTTGTGCCTGTCAGGAGCCCTGACTCACTGCTGACAAACCAGGGGCACTGCTGCAGACACAAACCAGGCCTGAAAATCCCCTTTAGTCTGCCTCAGTGCTTCTCATGGGCCTGGGGGCTCCTCCTGTCACATCCAGTTACTGCCCAGAACCAGGAATGGTGGCTCCAGATAAAATAAAGCAGGAATGGTGGCTCCAAATAAACCAGGAATGGTGGCTCCAAATAAAATAAACCAGGAAAGGTGGCTCCAGATAAACCAGGAAAGGTGGCTCCAAATAAAATAAACCAGGAATGGTGGCTCCAAATAAAATAAACCAGGAATGGTGGCTACAAATAAACCAGGAGTGGTGGCTCCAAATAAACCAGGAATGGTGGCTCCAAATAAAATAAACCAGGAAAGGTGGTTCCAAATAAACCAGGAATGTTGGCTCCAGATAAACCAGGAAAGGTGGCTCCAGATAAACCAGGAAAGGTGGCTCCAAATAAAATAAACCAGGAATGGTGGCTCCAGATAAACCAGGAAAGGTGCTCCAAATAAACCAGGAAAGGTGGCTCCAAATAAAATAAACCAGGAATTGTGGCTCCAGATAATCCTGGAATGGTCTCAAATAGAAAGCAAAGCAATTAACCTGCAAAACTAACTGCTGGGGTTATTGAGTGGAGCAATCCAGAACCTCCAGAGGATGAGGATTCCACTCCCTGCTCCATCTCCAGCTGATCCCAGCAGAACTTCTGGAGGGTTTGGATTAAGAACACTGAAAACGTGATTTTACAACATTCAATGTTTTGGTGAGCTCACTTTCCTTCTCCTCAAAGCTGTGATTTAAGTGTGACTGGACAATGTGCTGAGGTAAAATCTCCAACTCCAGCCAAGGTGAAGGATTCTTCCCTTCATTTCTTCTAATTCAGATTAATTGCAAAATATTCAGTGTGAAACCAAGTTTGGCTGCAGACTGGTGGCATGGTAATGGTTTTAATTTTCTCTCCCAGCTTGAAGACTGCCTTGTAAACACTGCCTGACAGGCATATCTTTCATCTCCCTGACAGCAAACTGATCTGTCAAAAAATCCCAATTAATATTCCGAGCGGGAGAAGAAAAGCAATGCAATTCAAATCAGGTTAAATCCCTGAAGATTTGAGATCCCTCCCTCTGGAGCCCTCAGGTGCCTGCTGAGGGTGTCACTGTGCATGTGGCATGTCCAGCTGCAGTGGAACTCTGTCTGTCTGTCTGTCTGTCTGTCCCTCCAGGAAGGGGGTTCAGGGTTTATTTGGGCGTCCTTATCCTGCCCAGCTCTGCCCTGTGCTTCTCTCCTGGGCCCTCCTCTGCTGTTTCCATCACTTCTGCACTTCCCTCATGAACACACCGGTGATTTCCACGCATTCCCTGAGCTCAGGATCTCTGATAATTTCTTATTTACGTCTTAAAAGGCGCCAAGTCAAGCTCACAGCACTTCCTGCACACCTTGAGGAGGCTTTTCAGTGCTCAAACCGAGCTGTGCTGGAAATTCAGGGGTTGCAGAGGGCCAAGTGCTGCTCCTGCCATGAATTTCCTGGTCTTGTAGGGCAGCTGAGAGCGGGGTTTGATCCTGTTGTTAATCACCATCGTGGTCAACAAACCCCAATGCTGGGAATGACAAACAGCACTGCAGAGAGAAGTGGCTGCATTTGCTCATTATCCACTGAATAACCCCAGCACTTAATGCCTTTGCTGGCTAATTGCTTTGCTTTCTATTTTAGACCAGAAAAATCATATTTGAATACAAATTGGGCTGCCATGTTTATCATGGAGCATTTTTTTAAATGACTAATTAACTTTCCTTTGCATTGAAACCACTAAAGCCAATTGAACTCCAGGCTCACGAGCACCACTCTCCTCTTTGAGGAGCACACTTAAAATTCCAGCAAGGGATCCCAGATGATCTGAAATGCTTTATTGGCTCTTAGACCCTCACTTCAGACCACTCCAAAATCAAAGTGATGCTGCAGAAGATTGATTGTTGTGTGGCTTGCAGAGTTCTCTGCTGTTCGCAGGGCAAACCCATGAAATACATACGTGTTTACCAAATATTGCTCATTGCAGGCACTCCAGTTAAATCTATTTGCCACAGTAATTGTTCTTGTACAATAACAGTGGGAGTGGGAAAAGAATAGTTTGGTTTCTTTAGATTGAGTTTGGGATTGGAGGTTTCTTCCCTCTGTAAATCACAGAATCTTGTGACTTTTGCTTGATGCCTACCCTGTCCCCAGCCCTGAGTGCCACCTCCAGGAATTCCTGGGACACCTCCAGGATGGGCATCCCAACCCTCCTGGGCATTTCCAGTGTCTGACCCCCTTTCCATGGGGAAATTCCTGCTGTGCCCACCCTGAGCTGCCCTGGGGCCGTTCCCTCTGCTCCTGTCCCTGCTCCTGCTCCTGTCCCCTCCTGGCAGGGAATTGCAGAGAGGGAAAAGATCCCTGGGGATCCCCCTGTGCTCCAGGTGAGCCCCTTCCCACCCCTCAGCAATTCTCCATTCCCTTCCCACTCCTCAGGGATTCTCCATTCCCTTCCCACTCCTCAGGAATTCTCCGTTCCCTTCCCACTCCTCAGGGATTCTCCATCCCCTTCCAGCTCCCTCAGGAATTCTCCATCCCCTTCCCACTCCTCAGCAATTCTCCATCCCCTTCCCACTCCTCAGGAATTCTCCATTCCCTTCCAGCTCCTCAGGAATTCTCCATTCCCTTCCCACTCCTCAGGGATTCTCCATCCCCTTCCAGCTCCCTCAGGAATTCTCCATTCCCTTCCCACACCTCAGGGATTCTCCATTCCCTTCCCAGCTCCATTCCTTGCCTCCTGTAACTGGACACTGGACACTGGACACTGTCACCTCCCAGTGCCCAGCCCAGAGGGACAATCCCTGCCCTGCTCCTGCTGCCCACACAGTTTTTATACAATTTTCCTGGTTTTTAGGTCGATGGCATCCTGGCCTGTGCACAAAGGTGAGTGAATCCCTGCAGATGGCTCAGCCCCAGGCAATGATGTATTTTTAACAAACTGTAATTGCAGCACGCATTGCCATGGCACAGCTCAGTGCCTGAACACACTTTCTGATTTTAGTTCCTATTTTGATAACTCTCTTTTGCAGCTCCAAATGCACAGCACTGACAATCCTTTCAAACAGGATGACAGCAAATGCTCTCCCCCCAAAACATTGGTCACTGGTGACTTTTATTGACTGAGTGGCATTTGGGGTTTGCATTTATTAATTTGCATTTATTAGAAATACATTATTTATTAGTAATGTATATTTATATTTATATACTATATGTATATATAGTATAGATATGCATATAATGTATATATATGTATATAATGTATATATGTGTATATACATTATATATGTATACATGTGTATACATATATAATGTGTATACATATGCATATAATTATATATAGTATATAATACATGTATATATTAGTAATGTATATTTATATACATTACTAATAATGTATAATAAAATATAAATATATAATAGAATAAATAATTATAGTAATACATAAATATACAATATATTTAATAAATATATGTTATTTCTTATAATATATAATATATTATAATAAATATATATTATTTCTTATAATATATATATATTCTCATAAATAAATAATGAATTTATTATACATTATTTATTAGTTTGCATTTATTGGAAATACATCCCAACAAGATATGTCCTGAGCTGACCTGCCAGGTTTATTTTTTCTGGGTTTTTTTTTGTTTTGGTTTGGTTTTGGTTTTGTTTGGTTGGTTTTTTTGGGGTTGTTTTTTTGTTTTGTTTTTGTGTTTGTTTTTGTTGTTGTTGTTGTTTTTTGGTTTTTTGTTTGTTTGTTTTTTGTTTGTTTTGTTTTTTGGTGGGAGGGGAAATGAGTGCCACAGGGACAGCAAACCCAAATTCTTCTGTTCTGTTGCATTCAGCATTTGCTGAATTCCATCACAATTCCCGCCAGGTGTTGCCAGGGAAGCTGATGTGCCAGCCTGCCCGGGTGTGCAGATGTGCCAGGCCCTGCTGCCAACTGCCCACAAGATTTTCTCTCCCGGCCTGGGTTACTGAGACAACAGCGGCCTGCGCGGGCGGCGGCCGCGGAAGGGAACGCCGGGACCGTCGCAGGAGGCGGCGGAGTCGCGCCATGCAGCAGCTGGGAAGCGTGAGGGTGCGGTGGGGAAGGCGCGGCTCGGCCCGCCATGCAGCGGCGGCGGCAGAAGCGGGAAAGCCAACGCCGGCGGCGGCGGGGCGGCCTCGTCAGCGGGAGATGATGTCGGGGTGGCGGGAGGCTCGGCCGGAGCGGCGGCAGGCACGGCACAGGCCGCGGCCACCGGCGGAGAGGCCGCGGCGCCGGCACGGGGTGGCGGGGCGGGCTGGGGTGCCGCGGTGCCGTGCCGGAACGGGGTCAGCCGCGAGAGCCTGCCGTGCGCGGGGCCCGCGGGCAGCTCGGGCTGTGCCCAGTGCGCCTGAACGCCGGCGGGGGGGGGCGGGCTTCCCGCGGCAACGGCTGGGAACGCAGCGTGGCCGCGCCAGGCCTGCTCTGCACCGCCGAGCCGGGAGCCGCGGGGGACTGCAAAGACGAGGCCTGGACCACCGCCGGCCCCGCGGTGTCGGCAAAGGGGGTGAGGGGGACTTGGGGGGACGGCAGCAGCGGCCACGCTCGCGGGGAGCGGCACGGCCGCGGCAGAGGCCGGTGGGCCGGCTCATAGTGGCGGGATTGAGGGGCGGGGCCCGCGGTAGCCGGGACAGCCGGGACCAACGGGATGGGAAGGCGGGGCTAGCAGGAGCGGTGGGAGGGGGCGGGGCGGCACGGGTGAACAGAACCGCGGTTGCCGGAGCCGCGCGGTCCTAAGGGCAGGTGGGGGGCGTGTCCCGCTGGAGATTCATGGCGGCGGCAAGGGGCGGAGTCGCAGCACGAGCGGAGCTCGGCGTGGGGGGCTGCTGCGGGCATCCCCCTCGCAGCAAACAGCTGAAGCAGCGCCCTGCAAACTCGGACTGCGTCCGCGGCAGCCATGGCCCGGCAGGAGATACGAATAAAGCGCTTTAAAAAAAAACTATGTCCCAAAAGTGTCTGGTAAAGGCTGCTGAACGGCTGTCGCGCTTTACGGCTCCGCCCCTTTTACGTCAGTCGCGCGTCACGGCCCCGTCCCCTTTATGGCAGTCGCGCGTCGCGGCCCCGCCCCTTTTTTGTGAGTCGTGCTTTACGGCCCCGCCCCCTTTACAGCAGCCGCGCGTCACAGCACCGCCCCTTTTACGACAGTTGCGCTATATGGCCCCGTGCCTTCTATGGCAGCTTTACGACAGTGGCGCTTTATGACACCTTTCACGACAGTCGTGCTTTACGACACCTTTTACGGCAGTCGCGCGTTACGACACCTTTTACGTCAGTCGCGCTTTCCGGCATAATTTACGACAGTCGTGCTTTACGGCAGTTTTTGCGACAGTCGCGCTTTACGGCACCATTTACGACAGTCGTGCTTTACGACGCCTTTTGCGACAGTAGTGCTTTACTGCGCCTTTTACGACAGTCGTGCTTTACGGCAGTTTTTTGCGACAGTCGCGCTTTACGGCACCTTTTACGACAGTCGTGCTTTACGGCACTTTTTTACGACAGTCGTGCTTTACGGCACCATTTACGACAGTCGTGCTTTACGGCGCCTTTTGCGACAGTCGTGCTTTACGGCGCCTTTTGCGACAGTCGCCCTTTACGGCGCCTTTTACGACAGTCGTGCTTTACGGCAGTTTTTGCGACAGTCGTACTTTACGACAGTTTTGCGGCAGTTGCGCTTTACGGCGCCTTTTACGACAGTCGTGCTTTACGGCAGTTTTTGCGACAGTCGCGCTTTACGGCACCTTTTACGACACTCGTACGTTACGGCAGATTTGCGACAGTCACGCTGTACGGCACCATTTACGACAGTCGTGCTTTACGACAGTTTTGCGACAGTTGTGCTTTACGGCGCCTTTTACGACAGTCGCGCTTTACGGCACCTTTTACGACAGTCGTACTTTACGGTAGTTTTGCGACAGTCGTGCTTTACGGCACCATTTACGACAGTCGTGCTTTACGACAGTTTTGCGACAGTTGTGCTTTACGGCGCCTTTTACGACAGTCGCGCTTTACGGCACCTTTTACGACAGTCGTGCTTTACGGTAGTTTTGCGACAGTCGCCCTTTACGGCACCATTTACGACAGTCGTGCTTTACGGCGCCTTTTGCGACAGTCGTGCTTTACGGCACCATTTACGACAGTCGTGCTTTACGACAGTTTTGCGACAGTTGTGCTTTACGGCGCCTTTTACGACAGTCGCGCTTTACGGTACCTTTTACGACAGTCGTACTTTACGGCAGATTTGCGACAGTCGCGCTTTACGGCACCATTTACGACAGTCGTACTTTACGACAGTTTTGCGACAGTTGTGCTTTACGACGCCTTTTACGACAGTCGCGCTTTACGGCACCTTTTACGACAGTCGTACTTTACGGTAGTTTTGCGACAGTCGCCCTTTACGGCACCATTTACGACAGTCGTGCTTTACGGCAGTTTTTGCGACAGTCGTGCTTTGCGGTGCCTTTTACGACAGGCGTACTTTACGACAGTTTTGCGACAGTCGTGCTTTACGGCGCCTTTTACGACAGTCGTGCTTTACGTCAGTTTTTGCGACAGTCGCGCTTTACGGCACCTTTTACGACAGCAGTACTTTGCGGCAGTTTTTGCGACAGTCGCGCTTTACGGCACCATTTACGACAGTCGTGCTTTACGGCGCCTTTTGCGACAGTCGTGCTTTACGGCGCCTTTTACGACAGTCGTACTTTACGGTAGTTTTGCGACAGTCGTGCTTTACGGCACCATTTACGACAGTCGTACTTTACGACAGTTTTGCGACAGTTGTGCTTTACGGCGCCTTTTACGACAGTCGTGCTTTACGGCAGTTTTTGCGACAGTCGCGCTTTACGGCACCTTTTACGACAGTCGTACTTTACGGCAGATTTGCGACAGTCACGCTGTACGGCACCTTTTACGACAGTCGTGCTTTACGGCAGTTTTTGCGACAGTCGCGCTTTACGGCAGTTTTGAGACAGTCACACTTTGCTGCACCTTTTGCAACAGTCGCGCTTTACGGCACCTTTTACGACAGTCGTGCTTTAAGACTTACAGAGCTTGGCTGGGGGTGGGGCGAGGGGCAGGGGTCACAAATGGCAGTGAGCTCACTGGGGCAGAGGAGAGCAGTGCTTCTGCTTCTTTCTGGCAGCAACAAGTCCTCAGGAAGCCCAGTAAGAATCTGAAGGGTGTTTTAGGAATTCCCAAATCCTCTGTCCCCTCATGGGTGTATTCATGACTCCTCGCATCCTTAAACTGTCTAGATCAGTGAATCTTGCAGCTTCTGTTTCCAGCCAGAGAATTACAGGAATTAGCCAGGAGAATCACACACAAGGAGGATATTTAGCCACTGCAGGTCCCCTCCTCATTGCCTGCACCTCAAACCTGTCAGGAGCCCAGCCATGGGAGGGAGCAGCTGAAAGGACTCATCATCCCCCAGGGACAGGTTGTTTTCTCTGACTCTCTGCTGCACATGTCCCAAATCTCTGGTGCCACACTGTGCCCAGACAGCCCCACTGTCACTGTTCCATGGGCTCATCCCCATCATCCCACTGGTTCTCCTCCCCTGGCAGCTTTTTCCCATTTCATTTCTTCAAGAATGTTGCTGTGGCTGAAAACACCTCCGTGGGTGTCAGAGCATGGGGGATACCAAAAATTGCCTGATAATATTGCAAAAATCCCCACATTTAGAAAAAAACCACAGTCCTTTGTGTTGTGTTGTGTTGTGATTCACAAGAATTTTCTCTCTCTCTTTCCTTTTCCTCCCCACCCTGCTGAGAATACCCCTAAAATCTCATTCTGTGGTACAAAGTTTTGGCCAAGATATTGCAGTTGCTCCATTCACCCAGAGCACCTCATCTCCAGTACCTGGACACTCAGGTTTGGACTCGTCTGTTTTGAGCTGCCCACAAACCTCATGCAAGAACCTCCTTCGTGGGAGCCTCAGAAGCCAGAGCTTTATTTTACAGCTGCTGTTTACCTGGACAGCACAGATGCATTTCTCCATCCCTGGCCACCATCTCTGCTATTGACCTTTCTTACTTCCTCAAGGAAGGATTCCCATTCATTGCTGCTTTGCCTGGGATCACTTCTGTGGTTCTGCAGGACTGGAGGAGGATTGGGATGCCCATGGACAACGGGGCTCTTCTGAGGCTGGTGGCTGAGCTCTGTCCCAGCAGGAGCCCCCCAGCACCCTTCAGGACTCCCTGAACTGTTTCCCTGCCCTTCTCAGGAGCAGGGGTGGACACTAAGTGCTGCTGGCCAGTCACCAAGGGTGGCTGCATCCCTGTGTTCACCCATGCTGTGGTTGATCTTCACAGGCTGAGCCCAGTTTATTTATTTTAAAAACAGGGTAATGATTCAATCCAATTATTTAGGGAATTTGATTGCCTTTGCTGTCAGTGCCATCATGGGGAGGATTAGCAGTGTTTCAGCCCCTCATCAGCAGTGATGTCCCACCTCATACACTGCTCCTGCTCAAACCCCACTCCCTCAGCTGGCAGCCCTTTGCTGTCCCTGGATGAAACCAATGACAAAACATGCCGAGGGCACGCAGCCACCCTCCCTCCCTCTCCCCCCATGACTTTTGCTACAGCATCACTGCAAATTGTAGCTGTCAGCAGGGGAGCACACTCATCAGGGGACTCCAGCCATAATCATTGCAAAGCGGATGCGTGGATCTAAGTCCTGGATGCTCCCCAATATCAAATCACAGCACGGACCCAGCTAATACCCTTGTTCCCTCTCCTGAAAACGTGAAGACCCACTGAGAAATCCTTGATGAGGGAGGCTCAGACAGCACTCCCGACCTCTCAGGACAAGAGGCAGCCAAAGCTTTGGTCCCCAAAGGCACCTGCACTGGCAATGACTGCTTTTATCTACCTTTTTTTCTCTTTTCAAGCACTTTCTGACCGATTCTGAAATTCTTGTCACTGAAAGACTGAGGAGCTGTCAGCAGAGCTGTAATATTTGCTTTTATCTGTCATGTATATCTTCATTTGCTTTGAGTTAATTTGTCACATATTTTATAATTACCATTAACCATCTGAAACCTTCTCTGGATGAAATGCTCTGCCAGCGTGTCTGTTTGCAGTCACTCACTTTCAATTTAGCAGATTTTAAAATAAACCTTTTGATCTTTTCTATATTTTCAGGGCCTGCCTTTTACCTTTATCACACTGAATTTTGGCTTCTGGTTCATGAGTTTTGAGCAACCTTTTTGCCCAAAAATCCTTGAGAATAATGCAAAGTTCACATAGGCTGATTTCATATATACTTTTGGTATAAATTATATTATTTATATATACATAGCTTTATATATATAAATATATTTATATATAATATATATTATATATTATATAACTTTATATATATGTTATATATATAGAACTTTATATGCATATTTATATATATTATATAAAATATATATTTATATGCAAACATATATATTTTATATATAATATATATAATATATATAATAATATATATATTATTTATATATTATATACATATACATATACGTATACGTATACATATACATATATATATATATATATATATATACACACACATATATATACATATATATATATATATATATTTGTATATGTATATGTTAAATTATATTATTGAGCTGTTAGGAGGTATTTTTCCCCCTTTCTATTTATCAGTATTTATCAGTAAAAATATTAATCCTTTGCATTAAGCTACAAGGAGCTATTTAGTTCCCATATGTGCAAGGTATATTTTATTTAATATTGATTTTATTTTTTTCTGTTTAATGTGTAGTTTGTGCTTCCTTAAAGGCTGAGCTGTTTTTTACTGACTCAGCTCCAAAAGTGCACCCAGAGTTTATTGCTTTGCCTTGCAGTCCTGCCGTGCAATTGTTTCTGTTCTGGAATGTTTGGGCAATCTCTCCCTGCCAGATAAGGGCACATCAAAGCCTTTAATAGTTTATTTTACAAGGAGATTTTGGAGTCTTTCTAATCTGCTGCCACGATTGCTTATCTTCTGCTCTGCCACTTGTTGAGTGAAAGGATAATCTTCCTTTTGGATTAGGCTGGGAATTTTAGAGCAAAAAGTGCCCATGTGATAGGAGTTTATTGTGGTGCTTCTGCTGAAGATCAGGGAAGTGACTGAGCCCAGATCAAGTTTTCATCCTGCTGAGCTGCCAGCATTAACCACAGCAAGAGTCAGAAAATCAACAGAATTATAGAGAAAAAAAATATACAGAATTATATAAAAAGAGGTTTCCTGCCTTTCTTCTAGAAATTAAGGGACAGGCAAAAACTGGAAGTGAATCCATTGCAAAATGATTTCTGGGGTTGCTGAGGTGGTCTGGGCTGAGATGTCCTTGAAGGAATGGGCAGATTTAAATCAAAACTCCCTCACATATTCTGTTTCTGGTAACTAAGAGATGCTTCAAACCAAGCTGTTCTTCAGGGTCCTATTGTTATTCTGAAATTAAAATGCCTTGAAATGTAATCTATAAAATGAATAAAAACCAACTGGTGATGTTAAATGGGCTGGGGCTTTAAAAAAGTCAGATTTTCACCTTTTCAATCCAGTTTTGAGAGGTGGCAACAACACCTGGATGTGTCTAAGATGCACTTAGAGATTCCCCTGGATATAAATTTTATTCTTTCCTGTCAGTGGTTTCAAGGGTTTGTCACAATGCAGTGGAGACAAATCCCGTAATTAAAGTTGGACACAGGAAAAAAGCTCCAGGAGAAAAGCCACTAAAGAACTTTATCCACCCAAATCACCAATTGTTTACACTTTTAAAGTCAGAAATGTCACAAAACCTTGAATAATAGCAATAATAGGTTTGTGTTTGCCTCATTAAAACACCGAGTTGCTAAGCACATTTATAAAGACGATCTGTGTAATTAGATTTGCAATTATACATTTTATTTAGCGGCAAACAGTTTGAAACAAAGCAGAAAATGTGCTGGCAACATTAAATATTCCCCAGAAATGCTTTTTAGCCAAGCTGCCCAAAGGAGGGCTGACAGAAGGGGCTGGTTCTCATCAGAGGGAATAACATTTGTTCAAGGGAATAACATTTGTTCAGGTTTGGGAAATGGAGTGTCCCAGGGTGGAAGGAGGTGGCAGCAGAGCTCCAGTGCCATGGAAACAAACCCTCATCCCTGATTGATGGCCACGGCTCCATCCGAGCATCCCTGAGCTGAACCACGGCTGGGAGCTGGGTCCTGGCTGAGCCATCCACTGGAGCATCCATTGGGGTGAGATTGACCCTCCCAATTAACCCTCCAATTAATTAACCCTCCCAGTTAATCCAGGAGCTGTTTGATCCCCTCACAGCAGCCTGGCAGTGCCATGGGGACTCAGAGTGTCCCCCAAACAGCTCCGTGTGTGCCATGAGATGTCACCCATCCCTGTTTTCATCCAGGGGTCACTGCACTGCTGGCTCGTGTGCTGCTCCAGGATGTCCATAAAAGGGGGAGAAAGCTGCCAGAACAGTGATTAGTGGGTGACACCTCTCCAGATCCAGGGGAATGCTGACCAAGAGTCCTGCTGCTGGCCCTGACAGCCTGGATGTCATTATTGGTGTCCCCACCTTTGGCAGGGACGTTTTTCATCCTGTGGGAGTGAATTCCTGCAGGGAAAGATTCACTGCGGAGGAGAACTTCATGTGGTCAGAGCTGGAGCTGCTGGGGAGATCCAGAGGAGGCTCCAGGATGGGCAGAGGGATGGAGCAGAGCTGGCATTGCTCACCTGCACAGGAGACCAGAGGTGACCTCAGTGTGGCTTTGCAGGGCCTAAAGGAGCTGCAGGAAAGATGCAAAGAGAGGATTGCCAAGTGATGGAGAACACCTGAACCCCCTTCGTGCATTGCTTTTGTGCTTTTGGCACAGGATTGAAACCCATTCTAGCAAAATTCTGTTTCCTGCAAAGGGAGGAACACAAATTCCACCCTTCCCACCTTCCCAAGCCCCAGGGGTTGGGACATCTTTGGCTTTTCCTCCCTGCAGTCCTGGGGAATGCTCTCTCTTTTCCAATTCACCCCTTTGATTGATTTATTTTATTTAGCCCAAATGCTCGTGCAAATTTAACCCTGCCCCAAGGGAATGGCAAAATGCAGCCCCCAAATCTCCTGCTCCTAAGGCAGCACAAGATAACAAACTGCCTGGTAAACTGGCACTGTTGGGTGCCTTTTCCAAGTGCCATCTGCAAGGACTATAGTTAGAACATCTCCTTTTTCAAAACTCACTTAACAGCGATAAAAAGATCAAAAAAACCCCAAAATTCTGAGTGTAAATTTCCTGTAGCAATAAATAAATAAATAAAGGATTTGCCTTGCAGAATGCCTGGGATGAATCCTGCTCTGTGCACAGTGACACGGCAGCCCTGTTAATTGATTATTTATTGCCATTAAATATTGATTATCAGTGGTTCCTGCTGCACAACGAGCTCTGTGCCTTGCTGCTGCTAGGATGGGATTTTTTATCAGTTAAATGTTCAGCCTCATGAATTTTCATGTTTTGGCACTGATTGATATCTGCATAGTAATTCTGGGTGCATTGCACTAATGCAGATTTCTACCTGGTGTATTTAAAAATCCCCAGGGTGAATAAAGATGTTTTAACCAAGGTCCTGCCCTCACTCCACTGGGAAATGCTCAAATTTATGCCCAGTTTTATGGAAATTTCCTAAATTCTGTGACCCAGCACAGCTCCTCAGCCTGACAGAGCTGGACATTGAAACAGAACACTCAGAAACAGATTGAGGATGATGTACAGAGAGAAATGTACAGGAGGGGGAGATGGAACAGCAGGGAAAAGTACCTGAGAAATCTTCATTGCAGCAGAATTAATTCACTCAAAATTAATTAGCACCATGACACGTAAGTGGGGAAGGAATTTCTGAGCAGTTTCATGCTGAGGATCCAGAGTTTGCACCAGGGGAGAACAAGCCACAGCCATGAGGCAAAATTAATCAAATCTCTGCTTTCTGAAAGAAATAAATTTGGGATGAACTCCTTTTTTTTTCCTCCAGAATTAAGTGATTGAAGGCAGCAGTTTGCAGAAGGAGAATAAGGGATTTCTAAGTCTGCAGTAACATGAGAGAACCCATCCATTTTTATAAAGAATTAGAGTCTCTTATTTCACTCATTACCTGCTGTATCTCCTCAGGGCTAGAACTCATCCAAATTCACAATTCCCACTGCAGAAATCAGGAGGAAATGTCAAAAATGTACCTCACACCACAACAAAACGAGACACTGGAATGCCCAAAAGCTTTTCATGGACACCCTGTGGCTGAAATATTGCATTCCAGGAACCTCTGAGCACTGGGGAAAGGCAGCACACCTCACTGTGATGTGAGCATCTCCAAACTGCTCTGGAAAAGCAAAACAAAAGCAGAGAAATGTTGGAATCTTCACTTTATGGAGGCAAAATGGCAGGGGAGCATTTCATAAAAAAATATTGACTTATGTTATAGATTTCCAGAAAATCATTTCAGGGTGATCAAATGAGAAACTTTATTTTTTTCTTTTTTTTTTTTTTAATCAGGAGATGCTTGACTAGTCCTAGGAAATAACTTCATGGTAAATATTGCTTCCTGAAATTAAGTGGTTTTTTTATCCTTTAATTTGTACAGTCCCAGAGATGTTTGGCAGACTTCAGCTGTAATGAAATAATATCCTGAAATTATTTTCCTTTGATTGCCAATATTATTGCTGTTATTTCTTAGGAAGAGCCAAGGGTCTCGTGCTGCAGATAAATAAGAGAAATGTAACTTCCTTTTCAAATGTCAGGATGGCATTTTGGGGAAAACCGAGTTAAAATTTGTGATCTGTGTTTGCAGGGGGCTGAAAGCAACAAGCTCATTGTAGGGCAGCACAATGAGAGTTTTGATGAGATTAAAATATAACAATAATCCACTTAAATTATTAACAACAGGCTGGTGCTTCAAAGTGACCCTTGGCTCTTATCTTCCCCAGAAATAATAGCAAAAATATTGGCATTAAAAGGAAAAGAGTTTCAGTGGCAGCTTATTAAAGAGGTTTCTGACAGTTTGGAATGTGGATGAAGATGAATTTAGTGCTGCATTTCCTTGTGGTGAGGGCTAATGGTCAGCAGAGCCCAGGCAAAGGAAAGGATTCCTGTCAAACCACACTTACATTTTAAAAAGTGGGAAACAAGTTTGGGTTTTTTTGGGTTGTTTGTTTTTTGTTTTTTTTTTTTTTCTGGAGATAGCACCGAGTGGAAAACCTGAACAATGAGATTTTCTGGCACATTCTTGGAATGCATTGCCCACGTGGGAATTAAAGTGCATTTTCTCTTTGAACCGTGGTGTGTGTGAGGGATTTATGCTGTTCAAAGGGAAGATGTAAGTGGCCTCTAATATCCTCATTCATCAAAGAATAAGCACAGGCTTAAATCCACCTTGACTTAGCCGAGCTCTCAGGAATGTGTTTACCTGCAGGAATTTGCCAGTGACTGATGAAACCAGCAGAGAGTGTTTACAGGTCCTGCCAGGGATTAAAGCAACGTCTAAACTTGTTGAAAAACCATCTAAAGTGGCTCTGTCATTTCTTCCCTTCTCCAAATGTCTTTGAAACCCAGCCAAGCCTCTCTGGGCTTGTTTATTATTGTAATTTTTTAATCCTGGTTTAGAAGTCACTTGATGCTTCCAGCATTGGTACTGAACAAAAGTGCATTTCGGGGTGGTTCTGCAGCCTGGGCTTTGCCTTGTGCAGCTGCTGGGTGGGGATTTCACGGGATGGTTTGGGATGGAGGGATCCTAAAGCTCATCCTGCTCCATCCAGGATGCTCCAGCCTGGCCTTGGGCACTGCCAGGGATCCAGGGGCAGCCACAGCTGGAATTCCTCCCCAATATCCCACCTAAACCTCCTCTCTGTCAGCTTGAACCCATTCTCTGTGTCCTGTCCCTCCATCCCTTGTCCAAACTCTCTCCCCATCTCTCCTGCAGCTCCTCCAGACCCTGTGAGGCCACACTGAGCTCACCCCAAATCTTGTGTCCATGCCAGTTTTCCCAGCCTTTCCTTATAGGAGAGCTGCTCCATCCCTCTGATCAACCTGGAGGCCTCAAGGTTGTATTCCAGACTCATCTCAGAATATTCCTCTAATTTCTGGTGTGTTTTGGTGCATGGGGGTGGAAGGTCCTGCTGTTTCTGGGTTTGATTTTATGCATTCTGTAAAGAAAGCTCAGTGAAAAGGAGCAGGAAGTATAAAATCCCAAAGTGAGGAGTGCAGGCTTGCCTCCTGTATCCCCAGTGAATCAGTCCTCCAGCTGGAGAGACCTCTGAAATCCACTCCATCAATTAATAATTCACAAAGCACAATCACCTCTTCAAGCAAGGGCTGTGAGCACCACGCTGCCCCCACATCACTCCTGGCTGCCCAAAATGAAGGAGCCACACATCCAAACCGGGCAGGGCCGCTTCCATCAGAGGTGATTTACCCTCGATAACCTTGCCCAACCTAAATCATTCTTTGATTCTGTGACCTGAATAAATATGGGCAGCTCTTCCCCACAGCCCTGAGCTCAGCCCAGCTGTGCTGCTCTCCCTGGTGTGCCCTGTGCTGTGTCCCTGCTCTGCCACCTCTACTGTCCCATTTGTGATTTCCACCTCAGGACAATTCCCAAAGTCAAAGCCTGGAGTCTGGCTGACCTCCTTGGGCTGTATTTGTGGCTCTATTAAAAGCAGTTATGCAGGGCTGAGCAGTCCCTTTTCCAGGCCATGGTATTTATAGCCAGGTAACCCGTGTGGAGCCACCAGAGCCCCTCTGCATCTCCGGAGTGCTTGGCACTGTTTGCACGTTCTTGGAAAAGCAGAACTTGGAGGCGCAGAGGGCAATCCCAGGCAAGGTCTGTCCTCACTGCAGCTACACAGCGCCCGTAAAAACCCGGCTCAGGCTGCGGGGACACGGGGCAGCAGCTCGGGTTACCGTCCCTCGTCCTTGGGAGGGGATTCCGGAGAATCCCGCCTGAATTCCAGCACCCGAAAGACTTTCAGGGACAGGCACTTGGCTCGGCTGGGCCACCCGGGATGGGCTGAGGGTGCGGGATGGAGCAGCGGGGGTCACACGGGGAGTGCGGGATGGAGCTGGGACAGCTCTGTCCCCGGCCCAGGGCGGTGCGGGGCGGTGCGGGACGGAGCGGAGCGCTCCGGGAAATGCGGGGAGGTGCGGGACGGAGCGGAGCGCTCCGGGGAAGGTGCGGGAGGTGCGGGACGGAGCGGAGCGCTCCGGGGAAGGTGCGGGAGGTGCGGGACGGAGCGGAGCGCTCCGGGAAATGCGGGGAGGTGCGGAACGGAGCGGAGCGCTCCGGGAAATGCGGGGAGGTGCGGGACGGAGCGGAGCGCTCCGGGAAATGCGGGGAGGTGCGGGACGGAGCGGAGCGCTCTGGGGCGGTGCGGGGCTTTGCAGAGCGCTGCGGGCTCGCTCCGGGAGTGGCGCGGATCGTTCAGAGGGCGGTGCGGAGCGGTGCGGGGAGATGCGGGATACTCAGGGGCGGTGCGGATCGCTCCGGAGGCGATGCGGGATGTTCAGAGGGGCGGTGCAGGGAGATGCGGGTCACTCAGGGGTCGTGCGGAGATATGCGGGAGACTCAGGGGCGGTGCGGATCGCTCCAGGAGTGCTGCGGGTCGCTCCACAGGGCGGTGCGGGGCGGAGAGATGCGGGATACTCGGGGGAGGTGCGGATCGCTCCAGACGGCGCTCCGGGGGCGGTGCTGTTCTCTCGGGGCGGTGCTGTCCCAGCCGGGGCGGTTCTGTTCTCTCGGGGCGGTGCAGTCTCTCCCAAGGCGGTGCTGTGCCAGCCGGGGCGGTGCTGTGCTGTTCTGTTCCGTTCCGCTCTGCTCTCCCGGGTGCGGCCGGCGCTGCCTGGCCATGCGGGCGGGCTGAGCGGCGCCGCCGCCGCCTGTCCCGGGCGAGGATGGCCTCCAATTTCAACGACATCGTCAAGCAGGGCTACGTGCGCATCCGGAGCCGCCGGCTGGGGGTGAGTGCCCGGGGGAACCTGCCCAGGGCTGGGCATTTTGCTGTTTATTTCTTTCCCCCTGCCGCTCCTTTGTCCTCTTTTTGCAAACTGAGCTGGGTGGGTTTTTCCGCAGGAAGCAAAAAGATGAGGAGAGAACAATGAAGGCACCTGAATGTGCATTATATATAGGTGTGGATGGATACATTTATTTTCTCAATCTCTCTCGTCGGCAGCCGGGGATGCTGCGCTGCCGTCCCTGCCCTTGGCTCCGGGAGGGACCCGGGGCTGGGGCCGTGCCCGGGGCTGGGCTGGGGTGCGGGAGCTCCGGCAGGGCTGGGCTGGGGTGCGGGAGATCGGGCAGGGCTGGGCTGGGCTGGGCTGGGGGTGCGGGAGCTCCAGGCAGGGCTGGGGTGGGGTGCGGAAGCTCCGGCAGGCCCTGGGAGGATGAATAGGACTCAACCAAACACAAATTCGAAAAATCCCAGCTTTTTCTTCCATCTCCCACCTAGGCTGAATAGCAGTCATTATTATCTACAACCTTAAACTTACCCTCCTGAACTTCTACCTATACACAACCGTTTTCCTCACCCTAAATACAATCAAAGTCCTGAAGCTATCTGCCCTAATAACTGCGTGAAGGAACTATCTACCCTAATAACTGCATGAAGGAACTATCTACCCTAATAACTGCACGGACCCTGGAGCGCTCGGGTGCTCCAGTTCCTGCTGCCCCTCCGGATTTGGGCTCCTGCGTGGGGCAGGTGAAGCTTTGCGGGGTTTTCGGGGCTTTTAGAGTCGCATGAAAATTCCTGCAGCCCCCCTTAGCTGCTGGTTTAATATTGGAGTTATTTCCAGGCTGTTCTGGGGCCGTGGCGTGATCCCGGTTCTGGGGTGAGCTCTGGAATTCCAGGGGTGCTCCTCCAGCCCAGGGCTCCCCCATGTCCCGGCAGGGGATGGACTGAGAGCTCCGTGTCCCTGAGGGAGCCTGGCCAGGGGGATGCACCTGGAGGGACACACTGTGTGTATATTGAGCATTTCAATGGTGTATCTGCCTCTCAGAACCGGAAAGAAACTGATTGATTGTGTTTATTAAACACCGTTGGATTAGTTCAGAATTTGTTCCTTTCGGGGGAGTGTCTGTAGTCCTCTGAAAGCCACTGCAATTTAAACAGTTCTCCTCTCTTGCTGTACGCGTTGTGGGCAATGACTTCTCCACAGTTTTGGGAACTTGCATCTCCCTGGCTGCTTTGGGAACAGAAAACATTGAGAACTCTTCCATCAGGCTGGATTTCTGATCCCTGCACTGGCAGGCACAGCTCATGCTGTAAAACCACGAGATTCTGTGACATTTTGAGGGAATGCCATTGTAGTAAATTGGGCACAATTTTGTCCTGATTCAGCCTCATTACAGTGTTCATTTTGCTCTGGTGTAAAGGATGAGTAAGATTAAACTGCGATGCGTTTTCCCATGCTGTAACAGCAAAGCTCAATGAAGGTGTGAGTACGGTTTTATCCAGCCACACAATAGTTGTGAATGCTGTCAGTGCTGGTGCCTTTCCTTTATTTCCAGGCCACTCTGAGGGTGCTGCTGCTGAGGAAGGGCTGGATGCCCTGTTAGGAGATGTGACAGCTGTAAAAATGTCATTTCTCTCCCCCCTCTACTCAGATACACTGGGAGGTGCTTCTTAAATCAACCTTTTTAAAAGGCATTAAAAGCAAGACTTGAGTCTCCAGCCTGCTCTCCCTGCAAAACTGATGAGTTGGATGTGGTATCATTAGAAAGAGCATTATCTGAAATATTCTTCTTTTTTATAGACCTACAGCCTCCAAAGTGCAGGTTTGCTGGCTCGTTGTGGTTTTTTATGGACCATACACAGGTTATAATTCAGGGCTGCTTAGTTTCCAGCTTGGGAAGGGTTGGCCCACGACTCGAGAGCAGATGTGGCTGCAGATTCTCCCTGTGGCATTTTCTGTGAGCTGCTCCCTGCCCAGTGCCCTGATGTGCAGAAATGGGGAATTATCACCAGTCTGGGGTCTCTGGAGGCAGGGCTGGAGCCTGTCCCTGCTCCTTGGTGCCCCTTCCTCCTGCTGCAGGTGTGATGGGACACCTGGGGCTGGCTGAGCCTGAACTCAGTCTCACTCAGTGGCTGCTGTCAGCTTGGCGCCTTCACAGGGTGAGCAATTGATTTCAACAGGTTGCTTTTGTTTTTTGTTATTTGGGGTTTTTTTTTTTTAAACAAATCATTTTGTTATTTTGTTTTTGTTTAAACAGCCAACAGGTTGTTTCCCACAGCTGGGGAGGGCTGTGGGACACCCAGGTGCTATAAAGGGAAGAAAATATTTCAAAGTATAGAAGAATAACTTTCAGACAACTTCCCCAGGCCGTGGAGCCATCAGGAAGGAAAACCCTGCGGGGTTCTGGTGACTGGGGGGATCTCAGCTCCCTCCTGTGTGGCAGGATGTGAGTGGCAGTCGCTGCAGTCGCTGCCCTGTGCTGCTGGCACAGCTGCAGTCACAGCGCTGCTCTCCAGGCTGGGTGCAGCCCCTGCCTGTGCCTCTGTGGCAGTTCCATCTCCAAGGGAACCTGGAGCCACAGATTGCCTCAGAAATGGCTTTCCTGAGGGCCTGGGGTGCAGGTGCCACCTTTGGAATGGAAGGGGAGCAGAGAAGCAGCTTGCTGAAACCCCAGCCTCCTCTGAAAGGAACGTGACAGCTCTGCCAGGCCCTGCTTTGTAATTCCAAAATTGAATTTAGGCTAATTAGCTCTGCACCTGAACCCTTCCTGCGTGCCTCAAACGTGTGAGTTTAATTGAATATTATTTAATAGAATGGTTTCCATAGCAACATTTGTGCCACCTGTGCCTTCTGCAGAGCCAGATTTATTCAGGAAGAGTGAGCTTTCTCCTGGCTCTTTCCACCCTTGTAGGGAGGAGGATCATTCCCTGAGCCGGTGGTGTGGGGCTGGTGTATCATTAACAGTGACACACGGGAGGCTGTGTGCTGGGGAGTGCTGACAGGGCAGAGGCAGCGCCTCCAGAGTGCTCCAAAGCAGGGAAAATCAGATTTGCTGTGGGAGCAGGGGTTCTGCCAGGGACCACCAGTGTCTGTGTCTGGGGAGGGACACTCAGTGCTTTGGCAGCTGATAAAGGGGTTTATATCTGAGCATGGAGCAGGGCTGCTGCTTTATGGCTTCTCTCTGTCTAAAAAGTCCTTTTTGTGCTCATGATTTTCAGATCATGCCCCATTCTGTGGGACAGGTGTGACCTTTCTGAGGGGGTAGTGCATTGTGGAGATGTTTCCCTGGTGGAAAACCTGTTCTTGGCTTTCCATTTTTGGGATGTGAACACACCTGAGCTTTCTCTTTGGCTTGGGCTGGCTCGATTAAAAATCCCAATTGAAATCAGAACAGGAGCAGATCTTTGAAGTGGAGGGGTTTGCAGCACTACTGAGCATGAGGAGCTGTACCAGGGAAAAGGCAGCTCAGGCTCTGGGGAGGGTGGGAGGCTCCGGTGCTGTGTGCTGGTTCCAGGCTCACTTTTTGGGTTTGCACTCCCTGTCTAGGCCGAGCTTCCCCTTCAGTATCCTGATCCCTGGTGGGAGATGTGACTGCTGGAGCTGTTCCCTCTTTAGTGTGACCCTCCTTGAGGACAGAAATGGGATCTGTGGGGCTCAGGTTTCTGTGCCTGAGGGGCCTGCCTGGCCCTGAGGGGCCTGCCTGGCCCTAAGCATCTCCATCACATCAGGGGGAAGGAATGTGGAGTCAGGGGTGTCCTCCGGCCCTGGGGCACTCCTGGGCAGCCCTGCCTGCAGGGTTTGTGGTAATTCAGCCCTCAACCTGTGCCAGGAGGGAGCTGGGGCTGCCGCAGCTCTGCAGCCAGCTGTTTGCTCCTGGGGAAGGCTCGAGTGCTGCCGGCAGTGCTCGAGTGCTGCTGGATGGATTGAAAAACTCAGCGGAAAAAAAATTGTCACAGACATCTTTCATGGAAAATCCTTTCCTTGGGATTTTTTCCTCCTGAGGAGCTGCGAGGCCTCAGGAACAAAATGTGAACATTGATTATCTGCTGCTGTGGGATGCAACAGGTGCATCTGTGATTGGTCTCGTGTGGTTGTTTGTAATTAATGGCCAATCACAGTCAGCTGGCTCGGACAGAGAGTCTGAGGCAGCTGCTTTTGTTATTATTCTTTTCCTTCTATTCTTTTTAGTATAATTTTAATGTGATATATATCAATAAATCAAGTCTTCTGAAACATGGAGTCAACACTCTCATCTCTTCCCTCACCTGAAAACCCCTGTGAACACCATCACAAAAATTAGTTCTTCATTTTCTGCATTGCCTGCTTTGCTTTGCTTAATGGTTTCCTGGCAATATTAAACTTTCACCTGCAATGAGGAGGGTGTGGAGCCTTGCTGTGTTTATTGCAGTGCTGGGTGAGGAGTTCCCTGTGCACAGTGGCCAAGGCTGAGCTGGGAACACCCAGCAATTCTGTCCAGGGTTGTTCCCACAGAGCACCAGTGCTGGCTGCACATCCTCATTTCAGATGGGAAAACTTCTGCCTGTGCCTAGGAGTCTGGAGAAACTCCTGTGTCACCCTGGTTTTTTAAGATTTTCTCAGCCTTTCCAGCATTCTTGTAGTGAACTTTCTCACACACTTTCTGTAAATAACTCATTGTTTTGCGTTCTTTTATGGAGGAGGAGAAATCTGATGGACTGTTGGTCTGTCCAGTGCCATTGGAGAGGTGGCACTGTCACCCTCCAATCCACTGTCACTTTTGGAAATCTATAAATGTTGGAGTCAGAAAATAAACTTCCCTTTTTCTTACCTTGAGAACAGCGGTGTGCGCTTGTGTTTTTTCGTGTTCTATAGTAACACTCCTGCACAAAGCTCAGGGCTCGCCCAGTCCAGCAGAAAGGTTTGTTTGTGGAAGGATTGGAGCTCTGAGGGTTTGCTGTGCTGGGTTTTCATTGCAGTGAGCGCTGTGGCAGCCTCCCTGAGCAGCCTGTGCCGTGCACTGTGACGGGCTCTGCACAGCTCTGGGGCTGTGAAAGCCGGTGGGAGGAGAGGCAGAGCGGGGGAGAGACAATCTGCAGGACTGGAACCATATGGTGGGAGAGATTGGGTGCCTGGGTACATGTGCCAGCGAGTTAACATGAGGATTTCAGAGCCTGGGCTGTGAAAACTGGAAAGGAGAATGATGTAAGGCTGGGGGAAGGGGGAAGGAGAAGGGAAAAAGTTGCCTGTGTCTCCATTTGAAGCAGCTTTATTAATAAAACTCTGCTCACCTCTGCAGCTCCTTTCAGTCTGGAAGTTGGAGAGAGGGAAAAACTGAACAGATTTCCCAGGCACCAAGTGCAACCTGCAGGATATTAACCCCCCTGGAAATTCAGAGCTCTCCCGAGCTGCCAGATAAGGTGTTAGAATATATTCACAGATATTAAGATTTCTTACTGCTTGGAGCTTGTCAGTGGCAGCAGGGATGGGATCCAGAACATTCCTGGGGAGGTTGGAGCATTTTCCTGGAGCTGATGGGAGGAGGGGTCCCAGCAAAGGCCAGAGCAGCTCCCTCTGGGCACTGGAGCAGAAAACCCTGTGGGTTTTGTGTGGCACTGAGATGGGGAATCAGAGGCCAGGTCTGGGTCTGTTGGGAGGGTGCCCAGGATGAGGTGAGAGATGAGAATTTGACTCCAGGTTCTCAGAAGGCTGATATATTTATATTATATTATATTATATTATATATTATGTTACATTATATTATATCATATTATATTATATCATATCACATTACATGATATTTATTATATATTACATTATATATTGTATATTATATATTATATATTATGTTATATGTTATATATTATATATATTTGTATTATACATTATATTTGTAATATATAGTATGTAATATATAGTATATAATATATAGTATATAATATATATTGTGTATTATATTCAAAAACTACACTAAAGGAAGAGAGAGGATACATCAGAAAGCTGGAAGGGAATGAATATAAAAACCCATGACAGACTCAGAGAGGCTGGCTGGGATTGGCCATTAAATTAAAACAATTCACATGCTGGATAAACAATTCTCCCAAGTAGCAAAACAGGGAGAAGCTGAAGCTTGCCAGGAGAGGAAATCCTGCTGAAGGGATTTTTCATGAAATATCACAGTGACATGTGTCCTCATGGGGTCCCCCCTGTGCTGGGGGATCAGGGTGCCCAGCCTGCCTCTGGAGGGGGTACAAGGAGGTTTTGCAGCTCCCCTGGTGGAATTACATTTTGTTTCTTTTGGTGTTTGACCTGTGGGAACAACACAGAATGATGAGGGTCTTAATTTGTTCCCAGAGAACCCCACCAAAAGCCAAAAAGGACAAACCTCAGAACTATTCCTCGTTTTCCCCCAAACATTATACAGATCACGGTTTGGAGTATGAAACTCTTGCTTTGATGCTGGCACATTTTAGGAGGAGCGATGGGTTTTTTGTGCTTTCCAGCAGGTGTTTTCAGATAAATCACCTTCTGTGCTCTTTGGAAGATGGGCTTAGTTTGTGAAGTCAAACAATCAATTCCAAATGTTTCCATGGGCTGAATTGACTCCTAAACAATGCATCTTACCCATTTGCTATCTTGTTTAAGATATATCTTTTATTGTAACAAGTTTAAAGCAAATCTGACCCTTTCCCTTTATCCCAAACGCTTCCCTGGCCTGCTGGTTGTGCATCCTGGCGCTCTTTTCCCTATTTCCCCTTCCTTTGGTAGAAAAATCTGTGATTTCTGGAGGTGACAGCCCCAGCCTGCAAGGTGTGTCAGGATGATTGCACAGGCAGTGGAAGAGAAAGGAACCCTGATTATAACCAGGTGAAATTCACTCTGTGGTGCTTCTGGAGCGTTTTCATCAGCAGCTCCTTCCCCAGTGTGAAATTCTCCCTCTGCTGTGCAGGGCATTGCCCTGCAGTGAGATCAGGGATAAATGACATTTTGCAGAGCCTGTGGAAACACTTGAGAGAAAGTAACAGATGCAAGGGCTGCTGCTGAGAGTGACATCTTAATTTGAGCCTGACATCCTAATTTGGTGTTTGTGTAGCTTCAGGAACACTGGGGAAGATGATGGACTGCTCCATTATCTTTTTGTCTGGCTTCATCAAGTGCTGTCAGAAATGCCAGGGAGAGTTCAAGCTGCTGGAATGGATATTGGTGGGGTTTTTGTTGCTGTTGTTTTACTGATAATGTCACTTGTTTCAGTTCAGGAGATCAATAGGGTAAACAGAGTGGTATTTCCCCTCAGTGATGTCAATGTAAGAGGTTAAATTGTCCCTTTACTTGCCAAGTAATGTTTGTCCGGGGAACTCTCAGTGAATTCTCTGTGTCTGGCAAAGGAAAATTTGCTGTGGATGTGTCCAGGAAGGTGAGGGGGGATGTTTGCTGGTGTTCTGCATTGATCTGTTCTGAACGAGTGAGTGGCAGCTCCTGGCACGGTGCTTGTGCTGAAACACAAGTGGCCATTCCCTGGTAAATGCAGGAGTGCAAAGCTTTTATGGACACTTTTAATGCAGCTTTCTCCAGCTTGGATCTTCCTAAATGTGAATGAACTCCTGAAGTCTGCCTTTAATTACCCAGCTGGGACATGAGAGATTCATATGAGCTGGGTTTGTGCATGGAGCAGCCTGGAAAAGGGCAGGAGGGCTGGAAGAGGGTGGAAGGGGGAATTCTACCAGGGAAATACTGGCTCTGCAGTCCTTTTATTCAGTGCTTCTTTAACTCAGTATTGCTCCATTCATCTAAATCAAAAGAAAAAAAAAACAAACAAAAAAACCCAAAAAATCCCCCCCAAAAAAACTCCAAAAAAACCAAACCAAAGCACAGCAGCAACAACAACAAACCCAAAAAAAAACCAAAACAAAAAAACCAAAAAAAACCAAAAAAAAAACCAAATAAAGAGGAGCTTTGTGTTCTGAGAAGCCCACAGTTGGACACAGCACTGCAGATGTGCCTCATGGGGCTGGGCAGAGGGACAGGATCATTCCAGATGTGCTGGGCAGAGGGACAGGACCAGTCCAGAGGGGCAGGACCACTCCAGATGTGCCCAGCAGAGGGGCAGGATCACTCCAGATGTGCTGGGGGGGGGTCAGGATCTCTCCAGATGTGCCCAGCAGAGGGGCAGGATCCCTCCGGAGGTGCCGGGGTCCCTCTCTCCCCCTGCCAAGGCCCAGCCTGGTGCAGCCCAGCCTGCTGGCACCCCCTGGCAGCTCCCTCTGCCCTTCCCTGCCCGTCCCTGGGGTTCCACAGCTGCTCCCCGGGCACTGAGCTCTGCCTGCAGGGCTTTGGGCAAATGGGGAGCAATGGGGTGAGTTCACCTGTGCTGAGCCAGGGCTCACTGCACACCTGCAGCTGTCTGCAGGGATGGCAGGAACTCTGGAAAAATTGATCACAGAAACCCCTCTGGTTCTCCCTGCAGCCCATAGCTGGTGCCAGAGGGTGCCAGCAGGCCTGGAGTGGGAGATTATTCCCATTATTCCCATTATCCCATCTGCTGAGGGATGCTGGCAGGGTGTTTGTCACCTGGGCTCTGCAGGCAGCTCCTCACAAGCATCATCCCCTGAGTTCTGCAGGTTTTTATTCTGTTTTCAGGCACAGCTGGGCTGCTCTGGGATGGAGCAGCTGCAGCCCTTCTCCCCTGGCTGGCTTTGGATGTGGCAGCTCAGGGCTGGAAAAATTGCTTTATTAGCACAAAGGGTTTGTCCCTGTGCAACTTCTGCCCCTTTTTTTTGGGGTCTCCTTACGTGTCATCTTAAAATCACGAGTCCAGCTCTGAAATGCAGCAAGTGCAGCTCCTACAGAGATATTTGTGTGCTGTGGGGGGGTGAAAAGCTGAGTTTGTGAGGATCCCATGCGTGGGGCAGCTCCCAGCTGTGCCTGCTGTGGCTGCAGTGTCATTGGCAGGGCTGGGGTGGCCGTCACCCAGAGCATCCCATGCCCTAATTAGCGAGCTCTGTGAGTGTTAATGAGCTCAGCAGTGCCCCATGGGCTGTGGAGCTGGAGAATCAGATGCTCTGGCACACAGGAATCATTGCAGTGCAGCTCCCTGATCCCACACTGGGCCGTTCCCAGGACTGTGCCATGGCTGGGCAGCACATCCAGCTGCAAATCCAGCTGCAAATTCTGCACATCCAGCTGCAAATCCAGCTGCTGGCAGCACCAGCTGCCTGCCCAGAGCCCAGTTTAGCCCCAGGGAAGCCTTTGCTATTTCTCCTGCCCAGTCACAGTCCCAGGCTGCTTCTCCCCTCTCCAGTTTCATTAACTGTGCCCTTGCACAAAGCTCAGCAGATGTTCAGGGAGCCAGGTCTGATACTGAGCCCCAGCCTGGCTGGCTTTTCTCAGCTGTCCCTGCCAAGGGAGGGTTTCTGCTGTAAATGCTTCTTGGCTCTTCTTTTGGAATGGCTTTTCTCTCCCCTGAGGGCCTTAAGCAGCCCTGAATTATAACCTGGTCTGTAAAAAACCCCCAAAAGCCAGCAAACATTTACAAACCCATTCTTTATTCACATAACTCATTTTTACACAGTTTTGCAGACCTCCAACAGGTCAGGAGCTTTCTTGTTAATTATTTTGTTGGTCACTAACAAGTAGTTATCCTGTATTGATTGGTCACTCAAACCCTGGTGTGGACATGCAGGAAAAGTTGTTTGTGAGGGATAGTTTTAATTTTTCTATCTAATGGTGTGAAAACTGGTTGGTTTTCACCCAGGAATAGATTGTTATGTTAACGAACTGCTCACACCAGGATTGCTTGACATGGGAACTTGCACAGTGCCAGCTTGCCTTAGAGGAAATGACAGCAACAGCAGCCTGATTTTATGAAGCCTTTCCTGAGGGGTCGGGGCACAGTAATTCAGATTTTAACTTCTAAATTCAAATCTTCTGTTTCTTATCATGTGGAATATTCTATTCCATGCTCACTGGGTGGAATAATTTGTGTTTCATGGATAAGGAAGGGCACTTTAGGCACTGGGAAATGCAGGGTTGGTGGTTCTGTGCTCCCTGAGGATGCCAGGTCTCCCTGCCACCCTCATTTCCAGGATGCTCCAGGGTTTGGGTTATCACCCAGAGCAGCAGCCCCTGGTTTCAGATTCCCTCTCTGCCTGAGAATATTCTCAAACCCCAGAACTCAGACAATCAGAAGAGTTTTTTCTGCTTTGCTCAGCCATATTAAGGATTAATATAAGGATTAGGGATTTCTAAATGTTGAGGCTCATAGGGTGTTTCAGGGAGAAATTTGGTTTAGATATTCTGCTTTTCAGTGGGATGGATAATGAATTGTGAAAGATTTGGAGAGACATTTTGTGGTATTGGTTAATTGTTTACTGGTAAACTGACTAAATAGGTTGAGAATGGCTTTTTTGGACTGGAAAAAGTAAAATAAATGGTATTTGATGCCTGGGATGCTGTGATCACTGAATTTGTGCTGTGAGCCACTTGCTGAGGGCCTGTCTGGTTATTTTTTTGTTTTGCTCTCAAAATCCCACTGATTTTGGTGGCAGTTTGGGTTTATTTCGAAGCTGCCAGGTGTGATGATGGAGAGTGGGCTGTGAGCAGTTGGCAGGGCTGGCAATTCCTGCCTCTATGGGCAGGCTGAGCTCAGCTGGGAGCTCTGGGAGGGCTGCAGGGAACGTGGCAGGAGATGGAGAGATGGAAAAGGTGATTTTAAATCCAGCCTGCACAGAGCCTGCCCCGAATGAGTTGGATTTAAATTCAGTTAGACCCTGGGAGCAAAAGTGACAGGATGGTCCTGGGTTCTGCACTTAAATAATCTGCTTTTTGCATTGTCCATATTCCTTGTGTTCACAGAGCACCCTTATTCACAAAATGCACAAAGTACAGAATTCACAAAATGCACAATTCACAAAATACACAATTCACAAAATACACAATTCACAAAAACCCTCCTCACACACAAGGATTTCTGTCTGGACCCCAAGAAAGAGGATGGAGCTCCCCCACAGCCTGGGCTTGTGTTCCCCATGAACTTCTGGGGTTCCACAGCTGATTGAGGATTTCCCTTCCCTGTGGGTGCTGCTGGTGCTCAGCTCAGTGCAGATGCCAAGTTCATCCTTTTGTGCCTCCAGATTTACCAGAGGTGCTGGTTGGTGTTCAAAAAGGCTTCAAGCAAAGGGCCCAAGAGGCTGGAGAAGTTCTCAGATGAACGAGCTGCTTACTTCAGGTGCTACCACAAGGTAAGGAACAAGGGTTCTCTCAAACTAATTGAGGAAAATTATTAATAACGTAAAATTATTGATAAAATTATTGATAACATAAAATTATTGGTAAAATAATTAATAACATAAAATTATTGAGAAAATAATTGAGAAAAATTATTAATAACATAAAATTATTGATGAAATAATTGATAAAGATACAAAACTTGAAGAGTCCTCATTCAGTCCTGGGGGAGGTTTTATCCATCATAGAACCCTAAAGGGGACATCCTCACCACTGGAGGTGCAAAACAGAAATAATGTGTAAAACAGAAATAATTATTTTGGTGTAATATTAACCTTTAAATCCTTTTTCATCTAATCTTGCTCTATTTTTTAAAAGTGGAAAGGTCACAGTGCCCTAAAATAAAGATGATGTGGGAACACTCAGCTGGGGTTTATGGACTGAACTGGGAATTTGCATACACAAAGCAAATTGCCCACATAATTCCTTTGGTCCCACAAGGGAGGGAAAATAATTGGAATTCAGGCTGCAAAATCTGCACAGAGAGTTGCTTCTCAGGTGAGTGTCTGGTTTTCACTTGTTAAAAAGAAATAAGCAACCACAAATTGCCACATTCTTGAACAAAATACTGGAGGAAGGAGGAAATTCTTATTTCTTTTGCCTTAGTGATGTGCCAGAAGAATCCTCAATATTGCAATAAAAGCTGAGCTAATTGTGTCCTGCTGACAGGAATACACTGAGCCCTCGAGGGGCTGGGTTTTAATCTGATTGTATTAATCTTGCCTTGCAACAGCAGGAGTCATTTAAGCAGTCTTTTCTGCCTGCTTATGGAATAATCCATTTGGAAAATTGGATTGTGGAACGTGTAATTGTTTTCCGGGCAAAACTGTATCGGTGGCAAATGAAATGTTTCCAGTCTGACCGCTCCGCTGAGGAGGAGCTGCTGAACATTTATTTTAGTGATTTCTGTCACTTAGCTGGGAGTGAGGAGTGAGGCTCCAGGCTCAGGGCTTTGGGTGTAAAAGCTTTTTCCAGTCATTGTTTGGCACCCAAACAACAGAAATCTGGTTCTCAATCTTTAAAACAGTTTCTGATAACGAAAACTGTAATTTTATTTTTGCTTTTATTTTTTTGAAGTGGAGCGGTCTAACAAATCCTCAACTTTCCCTCAATAAAAAATAATACAGAGAGCAGCTTTTCTGCACTGTGCTGGAGCTCCAAATTGGGTGAATCCTTTGGGTTTCCATCTCCCCTCTCTGGTGCTGCTGCCCCAGGTTGGTGTTTCTCCTGCCCCTCACGTCAATATTTCCCAGCCTGGAGGGAGCTCTGGTCCCACCTTTCCCTTGGCTGCAGTTCCCTCAGGATGGTGATGTCCTGGATGATGTCCCTCACTGATGTCCTGCAGAGCTGGAGTGTCACCATGATACTTTATGAAAATTCCCTTTGCCAGGATTTTTCTCCTGAGAAGCTGAGAGGCCTCAGAGGAAAATTAAAACAACAATTATCTTCTGCTGTGGAATGCAACAGGAGCATCTTTGGTTGGGCAATGTTGGTTCTTTCTAATTAATGGCCAATTACAGTCCAGCTGTGCCAGACTCTCTGAGAGTCACGAGCTTTTGTTATTTATTCCTTTCTATTCCTGATGAAATCCTTTCTTCTATTCTTTAGTATAGTTTTAATATATAATTTTCTTTTAATATAATATATATAATAAAATAATAAATCAGCCTTCTGAAACATGGAGTCAAGGTTCTCATCTCTTCCCTCATCCTGGGACCCCTGTGAACACCCACCACACTGCAGGACGTGGCTGCTGCATCTCCAAGGGGAGGATGGAATTTTGTCACAGACATCTTTTTATGAAAAATCCTTTCCTTGGGATTCTTCCTCCTGAGAAGCTGAGAGGCCTCAGGAACAAAATGTGAACATTGATTATCTGCTGCTGTGGAATGCAACAGGTGCATCTGTGATTGGTCTCATGTGCTTGTTTCTAATTAATGGCCAATCAAGCACAGCTGGCTCGGACAGAGTCTGAGCCACAAACCTTTGTTATTATTCTATTCTATTCTATTCTATTCTATTCTATTCTATTCTATTCTATTCTATTCTATTCTATTCTTAGCCAGCCTTCTGGTGAAACCTTTTCTTCTATTCTTTTAGTACAGTTTTAATATAATATATATCATAAAATAATAAATCAGCCTTCTGAAACATGGAGTCAGATCCTCGTCTCTTCCCTCAACCCGAGACCCCTGTGAGCACCATCACAGAATTTCCCCTGGCATTCCCCACTGAGGTGATTCCTGCAGGGCTGCATCTCCTCAAGAGCCATCCCAGAGACCCTGGGCCTGCTGATGCTGCCCCACCTTCCTCTCCCTCTCCTTCCCCTCCTCTCCTCCCCAGGGATGCACAGATCCCTTTCCAAGCTCCCCACTCAGATCCCCAATTGTGCTTTCCCAGGTCACAGAGCTCAGTAACGTGAAGAGCATCTCGAGGCTGCCCAAAGGCACCAAGAAACACGCAGTGGGCATTTATTTCAGTGATGACACCTCCAGAACCTTCGCTTGTGACTCAGGTGGGTCAAACAGCCACGCTCGGAGCGCTGATTGTGGAATTGTAAATATGATGTACCCACACAGAGATTTTCTGGGCATTTGTGCAGAGCTTGAGGCAGATGAGTGGTGCAAGGTGCTGCAGATGGAGTGCCTGGGAACACGAATTAATGACATTAGCCTTGGAGAGCCTGACTTGTTGGCATCTGGAGTAGAGAGGGAGCAGAGTGGTAGGTACAGAAATATCGACATTTTCAATTTTTTATTGCATTATTTTCAAGCCTTTAGACTGTACATAATGATATTGGAAATTAAAAGGAGCAAAACTGTTTTTCCAAGTCCTCCTTGCTTGTTTTGGGGGGTTGGTTTTGGTTGGTTGGGGGTTTATTTTTTGGCTCTTGCTACCAGAGATAATAAATAAGTTATCTAGAGTTATTTTGGAGTAGCAGTTTCCTTTCTCAGATCAGTTAGCTGCTCTTGGAGATGGGAACGATTTGTTGTGTGTTTTTTTGGTGTGATGTCAGTGGCTGAGGCTTTGTAAAGAGAATAATAAATAACAGTAATTGCATGCAAAACCTGAGCCCCATGGCTACTCCACTTTCCTGTGCAAATGAGCTCATTACCTGCTCAGGCACTGGATTTATTCACAAATTGCTCACAACTTTATGAGCTGTTTGCAAATACCAGGATTATGCTGGTGCACTTCTCCTCAGGCTCTGAGTGCACACACAAATATTTGATGCCCTTTGGGTGCAGCATTTGGCTGCCCTGAACGTGGGGTTTACAGAGTTATAGAAGGCATTCTTTGTGTGGGAATGAATAGCTCTAAGTGCAAACAATAGGGATGGAAAATAGGAAATTCCTTGAATGACTTGCACCTGTGCTGGGCAGGGATTTTAGACTAACCTTTTGTTTTTCTCCCAGAGAGATTCAATGTGTATTTGATGCCATCCCCTAATTTAGATGTGCATGGGGAATGTACCTTGCAGATAACATTTGAGAATATCTGTCTTTGGGACATCCAGAATCCCAGAGTCAAACTGGTCTCGTGGCCTCTCAGTGCCCTGCGGCGCTACGGGCGCGACCCAGCCTGGTTCACCTTCGAGGCGGGCAGGTAGGTGGGCATGGGTGCTGTGGGTGGGCATGGGTGCTGTGGGTGGGCTGGGCTCCTGCAGGTGGATTTGGGTCCTGTAGGTGGATTTGGGTTCTGCAGGTGGGCTGGGCTCCTGCAGGTGGGCTCGGTTCCCGTAGGTGGGCTCGGGTGCTGCAGGTGGATTTGGGTCCTGTAGGTGGGCTCATGTTCTGCAGGTGGGCTTGGTTCCTGTAGGTGGGCATGGGTCCTGCAGGTGGGCTTAACTCCTGCAAGTGGATTTGGGTCCTGCAGGTGTGCTCGGGTCCCGCAGGTGGACTTGGCTCTTGTAGCTGGGTTTGGCTCTTGCAGGTGGGCTTGGTTCCTGCAGGTGGGCTTGGTTCCTGCAGGTGGGCTCGGGTCCCTGTAGGAGGATTTGGGTCCTGCAGGTGGGCTTGGCTTCTGCAAGTGGATTTGGGTCCTGCAGGTGTGCTCAGGTCCTGCAGGTGGGCTTGGTTCCTGTAGGTGGGCTGGGGTCCTGTAGGTGGGCTCGGGTCTTCTCTGCCTTCCCAGGGTTGTCTCCACCTTTCCCCAAGGGTTTCCAAGGGTTTGGGAGCTGATGTGCAGCCAGAGGCCAGCCTGGATCCATTGCTCCAAATAAAGTGCAGTTAAAATGGTGAAACAAGTATGAATCCCCCCCAACACACCAATTAAAATAGTGAAACAAATATAACCCCCCCAAAAACCAAATTAAAATGCTAAACAAATATAACTCCCCAAAAGCCTGATTAAAATACTGAAACAAATATAACTCCTCCCAAAGCAATACAATTAAAATACTGAAACTAGTATAAACCCTCCCAAAAAACCAAATTAGTAGACTGAAACAAATATAACCCTTCCCAAAAATCATCCAATAAAAATACTGAAACAAGTATAAACTCCCCCCCAAAAAGCCAATCAGTTAATATACAGAAACAAATATAACTCCCACAACAAGTCCATTTAAAATACTGAAACAAATATAAACCCTCCCAAAACGCCCAATTAAAATACTGAAACAAGTATAAACCCTCCTTAAAAATCCAATTAAAATACTGAAACAAATATAACCCCCCTCAAAGCAAATTAAAATATTGAAACAAGTGTAACCCCCCCCAGAAGCCTAATTAAAATGGTGAAACAAATATAAGTCTCAAAACCCAATTAAAATAGTGAAACAAATATAAACACCTGTTAAAATACTGGAACAAATCTACACCCCTAAAAAAAGCCACATAAAATTTGTATTTATTGTTTCAAGGGGAAGCCAAAAGTCTGCAAACTCATTAAAAGTCCAAAAGGGGAAGAGAAATTAATCCTGCCTGACACAGATTCCAGATAGAGCCTAAATATAAAAATCTGGGTTTGTGCAGGAGCTCTCCAGAGCCTTTGCACTGGTGAAGGAGCAGCTGGGTGTCAGTGAATGCACAGGGCTGCACACGGGCACAAATGATGCCCTTTGGTTTTTGCCTTTTTCCTCTGTTCCCTGTATTCTCTGCACATCCATTTGTAGCTCTGTGGGTGTTGTATCAGTGCTGCTTTTCCCACTGGTTTTCCATGGCTTTTCCCTGGGCAGAAAGACAAAACAAATTCCAGAGCTCCAAGCCCTGAGGGCACAGAGCCCCAGTGCTCTCTTGGATCTTGCTGGGAACCAAAGTTGAGAACAACTCTCAGAGATATTTCATGGACCCAAGATCCACTCTTATATTACCTCCTTACTAAATGATCCCAAGTTCCAAGTTGAGAAAAGGCAGGAACAGAGGGTGGCAATGACTTTGTTCCATTTCCTGGTTGAGAAAAGCAAAAAACAAGTGGAAATAACTTTGTTCCGTTTCCTGGTTGAGAAAAGGCAGAAACAGAGGGTGGCAATGACTTTGTTCCATTTCCTGGTTGAGAAAAGGCAGGAACAGAGGGTGGCAATGACTTTGTTCCATTTCCTGGTTGAGAAAAGGCAGGAACAGAGGGTGGCAATGACTTTGTTCCATTTCCAGGTTGAGAAAAGGCAGGAACAGAGGGTGGCAATGACTTTGTTCCATTTCCTGGTTGAGAAAAGGCAGGAACAGAGGGTGGCAATGACTTTGTCTCCTCCTGGTTTCCTCCCCCTGGTGCGAGGGGATTTTGGGGTGGCTCGGGGAGGTTCTGGCTCCCTCTGGGCCGGATCCTCCGCTGCCCTGGCTGTGCTGTGCCTTGCAGGATGTGTGACACGGGAGAGGGGCTCTTCATCTTCCAGACCAGGCACGGCGAGGCCATCTACCAGAAGGTGCACTCGGCCGCCCTGGCCATCGCCGAGCAGCACCAGCGGCTGCTGCAGAGCGCCAAGGACTCCAGGGTAGGGTGGGCACGGGGAGGGGGTTCCACTGGGCACCCACCCAGACTGGGCTGCTTGTTATTGGTGTTGTCATAATCATCATTAGCAGTGTAATTATTGCTTTATTACCGTTAATATTCTTACTATTAATAATAAAGTAATTATTATACTTTAGTTATTATACTATTATATGTAGGAATGAATTATTATTATTATTATTATTATTATTATTATTATTATTATTATTATTATTATTGTTATTATTATTACATTTAGGGCAACATGTATAATTTGAATTATAGGAATTACAGGAATTCCTGCTCAAGGATAAAAGCAACAAGGACACGCACATTCCTCAGTGTTTGTGGGTGCAAAGTTAGTCTATTCAATACTGTTATTATTTTTTTATAATAATTATTATTATACATTATTTCATTTTTGTTGTTATTAAATTCTGCTTGATTATAAAATTTTGAGCCATCTGTATAACTGGAATTCCTGTTCAAGGAGAAAAACAACAAGGACAATATTATTATTATTATTATTATTCCTCGATATTTGTGGGTACAAAGTTTGTTTGTTCAATATATTATTTTTAAAACTAACATTAATAGTATTAAATTCTGCTCGATGATAAAATTCAGGGCAATATGTGTAGCTGGCATTCCTGTCAGAAGCAGTTGCTGACCCAGGCGTGCTGCAGGTGTGGCTGACCCTGTCGTGCCTTGCAGCTGCAGCTGAGGAGGAGCGAGCGGGCCGTGTCCCTGGGCACCGTGGTGCCCCTGCCCCGCAGCGCCTACTGGCACCACATCACCCGCCAGCACAGCACGGGGCACCTGCTGGGGCTGCCAGGTGAGGACATGCCAGCCGGGCACTGCCATGGGGACACTGGGACACTGCTCTGGGGACACTGGGACAGCCCTGACATTGCCCTGGGGAGACTGAGACAGCCCTGACACTGCCCTGGGGACACTGGGACAGCCCTGACACTGCCCTGGGGGACATTGAGACACTGCCCCAGGGTGGCACTGAGCCATACCTGACACTGCCCCCGGGGTGGCACTGAGACACTGCCCCAGGGGACACTAAGACACCCCTGACACTGCCCCAGGGTGGCACTGAGCCTGAATGCTGCTCTGCTCCATGAGGGTGACATTGGTAGGGGTGGCACTCATGGGGGTGGCACTCGTGGGGGTGACAGTCAGCCTGAACACTGCTCTGCTCCATGGGGGTGGCACTGATGGGGGTGACACTCAGGCTGAACCGCTGCTCTGGTCCATGGGGGTGACACTCATGGCGGTGACGCTCTTAGGGGTGACACTCGGGGGGGTGACATTCATGGGGTGACACTCACAAGGGTGACACTCATGGGGGTGACACTCACCTGAACACTGCTCAGCTCTCTGGGGACAAGGACATGTCCTGTTTGGGAGGGACAGGGGGGGATGCTGTGGCCAGCAGGACTAGGGACAGTTTGGGTGCCGTGTCCCCAGTTTAGGGAGGACACTGAGGTGGTGGAGCGAGGACACCACAGCTGGGAAGGGTCTGGAGCACAAATGCTGTGAGGAGCTGGGGGTGTTTGTGCTGGAGCAGAGGAGGCTCAGGACAGACCTGCCCCAAACTCTCAGTGCCTTTTGTGCCGCCTGGCTCTCCTCCTCTGGGTGGCTGCCTTGTACTGAGAACCTTTATTACTCACTTTGTGTGCTTGTTAAAACTCACCCAAAACAGCCACATCCCCCAGAACAGGGAAATGAGGGGAAATAAAAGGAGATGCTCAGACCTCAGAGGAGCAGGGCCAAAGTCAGCTCCGTGGAGTTGTGTTTGTTTTCAGAATTAAAATCCCCCAAAAAAAGCCTTAAAGGAACTATTTTTCCCTGTTCTTTCTTTCCGACGCTAGAGGGGGCAGGCAGCCCATGGAAAGCTCCATGCAGGGCAGGGATGCAGGATGGAAGCAGCGCTTCCCTGCCTGCCCAGAGCTGTCCATGGGTGGAACATGGGGACATGGCAGGAGGAGCTGCTGGTGGCACAGTCTGTGCCCTCCGCAGAGCCCTTTATTAAATCAGTAATGCAGCACGGAGCTGGCACGAGAGAAACAGACTGCAGGGGTACAAACCACTTGGCTTATATTTAGAAAAATATCTTGCTTGTTAGACTGGGAAAAAAAGGATCTAAAAGAGCATTTTTACATTTTAAGTGCAGGTCAGAACTTATAAAAAGCAAATTGATAACTTTTTTTTCAAACTTTCTGTTCTGAAGGAAGGGGGTAAAGAAAATCTGCGTGGGTATTTCTGAGCTGGAGCAGCAGATTAAGCAGGGTTAGGCTGAGTTAACTGCTGTGTGTGTGAATCCTGCCTGGGTGCTGTGTTTAACTGCGCTGTTTTTCCCTCCCTGGCTCTCTCTGAAGGTGCTCCCAGCCCCCTGAAGCTCCATGGCACCACGGACACCTTCCCATCCCGCAGCTCAGGAGAGGAGCCCAGGCACAGCCTCGCCGCCTCTGCCCTCTGAGCAGCAGGGCTGATGGCAAACAAGGGTGCAAACACAGAAAAGCCCATGTTGGATGAAGAATTCCTGCAATACAAGGGATTTTTTTAACTTTGCCAAAAGCAGAAACGCTCCTGTGGATGTTGGGGAGAGGAGCCAAGCCACCAAACCCTCTGGTGTAACTTGAAATACTCTGGACAGAGAAGAAATCGCTCCCTGAACACTCCTACTGATTTTGTATGATAGGTTATGTTGTAAATATGTGAGAATCTGCTGTAGTGTGGTTACTTTGACTCCTGACACCGATTTGTGGCAATGCTTACCTTGAGTTATTCCCATTATTGTCACCCTGTTCCTGATCTCTGGAATGGCAGCCAGTTTGAAACAGCTCTTGGATTCAATTTCTCCTGTTTGAAGACTTGATTGATTTCTTTTAAAAGAATCTCCTCTTTCCTGTATTTATTTCCATCTCTGTAAACATTGAAAATAAAAAAAAGTCCCACGCAATTTGTGGTGCAGTGTTTTTTTTTTTTTTTTTGTCACTCAATTAGCACAAGCTGATTTTCTTCTAGGACAGAATAATTGTCTGGGGCTTTGAGTTAAAAATAGCAACAGGTAAATGCTGGATTTCCACGTGCAGGAATGTTGTGGGAACGGAGCTGGACGGGAATGGAGGCTCTCAGGGAAGCCAAAACCTGAGAGTGGTGCAGGCAAATGAAGGAAATAAAATCAATCTGCCATCATTGGGGAAGGTACCCCACAGTGCAAAGATAAACTTAATTTATTGTAAATAAGGGTTATGTTCATCCCTATTTTTATCATAGTTCAAACCTTTTTTTTCTTTTAAATAAAGGAGACCTTCCTTTTTTTTCTTGATCAAGATTTAATAAAGCAATTTTTGCCTCCTCGAGGGAAGGCAGTGATTGATTGAAGTGGGTTGGTTTAGCATTTGTCTGAATGAAACACCTTTTATTTTTCCAGCTTTCCCTGCTGTCAGTGCTTATTCTTATAATTGTGTTTAGCTTTCCTTTCCCTTCCCTCACAGCAGAAAAGCCCCATTAATATTGAAGGTGAGCATCTCTGGAATCCGTGGCCTGCAGGCAGATTGGCAGTCTGTTAAACAGTCCCACAGGGGGAATTAATTCGGGCAGAGCTGTACCTGAGCCTGGTGCTGAGCATTTGGGGATGCCAACAACCCTGCAGCCCCGGGCTCCCAGATCAGGCCAGGATGTGAAATCTGCTGTTCTCATTAACTTCCACAAGGGCAGATTGATCCTCTGCTCCCACCAACACTAATGAAGCTTTCTCTGGTTTTTAGGGAATATCCTGCCCCTGCCACGAGCCCCGCAGTGTTTGAAGGAAAGCTGCTTTCACACAGGGGGCTCTAATTAGAACCTGGGCTCGGCTCTATTGATTGCTCCACATTCTGGATTTACCAACGCAGGGAAAAGTTTGTGGTGGTTGATTTTTATTGCCTCTGGGTTCTGATGCCTGAGATCTGGAGGCTGAGAGTCTGAGGCTTTCTGTGCTGCAAACTCTGACCCTCAGAAGAAAAACACTACATTTGACCTGAGGCTGTGGAGAAGGCTTCCAAAATTGATGGATAGAACTGGGATTACAAGTGTGTAGCGTGATTAGAAGTGTGTAATGTCATGTAGTAGAAAACTTAGAGATTAAAGTTTTAAAATATAGTAATATATTAAAAAACAAGATAAAAAATTTAAGGCAGAAACGAGTAAACTCCTTTACCACCTTCTTCACCTTCTTTTTCATAAATTGTAGTGTGTTGTAATTAGACAAAAAAGTGCACATTGTGGACTTGGAGTGATTAGTTATTCAATTTAAAGTAAAAATAATTTAAGTGTAATTTCTTAATTAAATACTTAAAAAAAAAACCTTATAAAGAAAGATAGCAAGTTTTGACAATCCAAAAAAAAAAAAAAAATTAAGGGAATTAGGTGCTGAGGCATTCAGGGTGGTTGCTTTGTCCATGAGTGATTTCCCAGCTTTTCCACACCCTGGGAATCTTGCAGGTAAAAGGAGGGAGGGGTTCATCTGCTCTAAGCCATCACAGGACTGATTTTATTCACGCTGGTGAGGTGAAATTTTGTTTTTCCAGCCGCAGGGTGCAGGGAATGAGGGGATGAATGAGGGGATGAATGAGGAGCCGGCAGTGTTTGTCTGGCCGGGTGCAGTGCCCGAGGCTGCCACGGGATGCCAGCAGGAGATGTGCTGAGTTCTGCTCTGGAGACACGAATTGCTCAGTACCCAAACCTGCTGCTGTTCAGGGATTCTGGCTGGGCCATGGAGCTGTGGTTAAAATGGATGTGAAGTTGTGGCTATGAACAGGAAAGGAAGAATTAAAAAAAAAACACGCTGGGACAGGAGAATAAAAACATATTATTCCGATTCTCTGATTAACCAAGGTGAGGCAGCAGTTTAAGGCTGTGACACTGGGGTTTAACATGAGATGATTTCTGAATTTGGTGACTGGATGCCCCCAGGTGAGGCTGCACCTGCCTGCTCTGTTTGGGGTTATGTGGGCACAGTTCTCACCATCCACTCTCCACCTGTTTTCCATCATGGAACCACTCAAATGCTTCTGGAATTAAAACCAGGAGGGCAACACCATCCTGAATCAGAGGATAACCCCCAGGCTGTCCTGCCAGTGCACACAGGTTTATTTTCCCCATATGCAAGGTGCAGCATTGCTTGCCCAGGTATCGTTCCTGTTGTTGCTCGCTTTCCTGTGAGCTCCAGAGGATCCTGGCAGATGGTGAAATTCCCTGAAATCCCCCCAGAGCAAGGCAGGAGGTGCTGACCCTTCCACTCTGCCCCAGGAGTGCAGAAAGGATGGAGCTGAGCCAGAGCCCTGCTCATTCCAGAGCCCTTCTCACTGCAAGGATTTCCCCCTTTTTCCTCTCAGTTTGTTTGGGTTCGGGGTGACCTGTTCCCCTCTGTGGGGATGCTCTGGGCAGAGCAGAGCCTTGTCCCAGGTTTGGTGAGGTGTCCTGAGAGCTCAGGGTCTATTCATCACTCCTCTCCCCATTAACTTCCATCACTTCAGCTGTCACCCCTGAGTTTATTCACTCCCAGGAAAAAAACATTTATTTCCCTGGCCTGTGGAGTGGGGAGGAGTGATCAGCCATGCAATCAGGAGATGCTGATCTCCGTAGAAATCCTCTCCTCTCTGACATGAATGGGAATTATGCACCCTTAAACTGTATTAGTTCCACTCCTTAGGCAGCCACAGAGCACACAGCGAGTTCAGCAGCCAGAGGAAAAGGCTGCAGTGATTTCAGGGGGTTTTGAATCAGGGCAGGAGTCTGAAATAATTAAATCTGCAGGATTGGAGCAGGGAAGGAGTAAGGAAAGGTTCTCTCAGTCTGGAGGTGCTGGAGCATCACTGCTCAAGGCAGGCAATCCAACAAGCTGCTCCAAATTTTGGGAAGTAGATTAAAATAACAGATCTGATTGATTCCTATTTTAGTGCTGAATCCTCCACTGCTGAAGGTATTGTTTGTTCCTTGAGCTCCCTGGGAGTGCCGCTTTAGTTTGTGTTTATTTCTGTGCTTTGTTGCTGTTCTTGCACTGGCAAAAGCCACTCAGATGGGTTTGGCTGAGCAATCATCCCAACAAAATACAAATTATTGCAGAGGGTCCATCTGCATAAACACACATCAATCTAGTCCTTAAATATGTGGTATACACACATCAATATACTCCTTAAATATGTGGTATACACACATCAATATACTCCTTAAATATGTGGTATTTACATGTACTCCTTTCCCCTGAGAGGCTCTGGAGCTGTGGAATTGTGCACCAGTAATTAATGACAATTGGTAATTAATGTGCACCAGTAATTAATGTGCACCAGTAATTAATGACAAGCCAGGAACAGGCTCATATTGCATGTGAGGGCCAATAAAACACAAAGTGTGTGTAACCCAGAGGTGTCTGTGGGGCAATGGGAGCTGGGCAGGGATCTCAGTGTCATGTTTAATATCCCACCAAAAGGAAAGCGCAGGGTTTTATTTGAATGGCATTTTCTGTGTGGAACAGCTATTTATTTTCACAGCTCATATTTTAGACAAACAGAAAACACTTTATCTCCTCTTTCCCGAGAGATCTGCCTTTATTGTTGCCGCAGAAAAAGCCATTTCTCCTTTTAGGAACTGCTGCTGAACACATGATTGGGGTTGGAGATATTAAATATCACTGCCCTGTCTGTGGGCGAGCTGGGGATGAGGAGCAGCTCCTGAAATCTCCTCCTGTGCTCTGTTCTCTGCCTTTCAGCTCTTCAGGGCTCTGCCCAGCCCTGCTGCACCTCAGCCTCCCTCTGCTGTTTGTTTTGAGATCCCCAAACGATGTGCAGGTGGAGGTTTAACCCAAATCCAAACCCCAGGAAATTCCCAACCTGTTTTTCCTGAGTCACGCACTAATAAACCCCTAGGAAATCAGGAGCTGGATCCAGTCACTGCCACCCTGGTGGCGGGAAGACTTGCTAATATTAAAATATTTGCTAATATTAAAATATTTGCTAATGTTAAAATCCTAATATGGGTTTTAATTCAGGGTGTTAAAAGGGGACTGAAGATCTGGGTGTTTAATGTGACAATTTCAGGTGGACAGAGCCATCGGGGACACTGAATGCAATTTTAAAATTGCATTCTAATATTAAAGTATTTGCTAATATTAAAATATTTGCTAATGTTAAAATCCTAATATGGGTTTTAATTCAGGGTATTAAAAGGGGACTGAAGATCTGGGTGTTTAATGTGAGAATTTCAGGTGGACAGAGCCATCAGGGACACTGAATGCAATTTCTCACAGTTGGGGCAGCACATGAGAAGGTTTTGGTCTGGAATGTCCCTCCAGACCTGAACATCTCCTGAATTCCTGCCTCCAAAATGTCATTTTTGTTGTGATTAACTCAAGACGTGCCTGATGGAGCCCTTTCACCATCATTTTAGTGGATTTTTGGGGCTGAAATATAAATTAGCTGAGCCTGAACTATGGCAGCATTTTCATGGCCTTGTTCTCCTCCACTGGAAAGTTTCACATACAGTGAAGTAAAGAAAAAAAAATATTATCTTGTTTTTATTTTGTTGTTGTTTTATTTTTTTTTAAACTTTGTAATTTCCTGCTCCTTCCTCAGCCTTTGCAATAACATCTCCCAGTGTCAGGCCTTGATTAATTCAATGAATTACAGCAGAACTGGAGCTGTCAGGAGCTTGCCAGTGTGCTTTGATTGATATTCAATTACTTTTCATGTAAACACCAATGATTTTAATGTCCTTATGTTCTAAAGTTATTTATGAACCAAATTTCCTGCAGGAAGAGCTGGAGCTGGTGCTGCTGGGCTGTCACATACAGGGGGAAATGTGCTCACCAAAGGGACAGGGGCAGAAAAGTCCTGGAGGATTTGTGTCCATCCCTCTGACCCTGCCCGTGCCTCTGTTCCCATTTTAACATTAAAATAAATTAAATTATTTAAAAAATATATTTACTAAAATAAATTAATATTAAAATAAATAAATTACACACCAATAAATATTAAAATAAATATATTAATAACATTAATATAAAAATAAATTAATATTAAAATAAATAAATTACACACAAAAATAAATATATCAATAAAATTAATATGAAAATAAATATATCAATAAAATTAATATGAAAATAAAATATAAATTAATATTAAAATAAACAAATTTCACACAAATAAATATTAAAATAAATATATTAATAAAGTCAATATAAAAATAAAATACATTAATATTAAAATAAAAATTACGCACAAATAAATATTAAAAATAAATATATTAAATTCATATTAAAATAAATAAATTACACACAAATAAATATTAAAATAAATATATTAATAAAGTCAATATAAAAATAAAATACATTAATATTAAAATAAAAATTACGCACAAATAAATATTAAAAATAAATATATTAAATTAATATTAAAATAAATAAATTACACACAAATATATCTTTATATGAAAATTAACTTAATCTGCATAAAAATCCTCTTTAAAAGAGCAGGGAAACCAAGGCTGGGGTGACTCTGTGAGAAAATGAGAGACCAGCTCTGTCTGTGACTGACAAAATGGATTTGAGCAGTGCCAAAACAATAAAATAAAATAAAATAAAATAAAATAAAATAAAATAAAATAAAATAAAATAAAGTCTACTTCTTTAACAGCTCATAAATCTATTTTTCCTCCCACTGTAGTGGTGCTTTCAAGGTAAGATCTGGCTGGTTGGAGAGATGGAAAACCCCAAAAGAGCAAACCTCACACTGCTCTGTGGAGTTATTTTAAATTAATACATCTCCTAAAATATATATTTGAAGTGCTGAGTGTACTCTGCCCACCAATATTTAAATGTCAAGTATTTTACATATATATATATACACACACATAATTTTTTTTTGCCAAATTCCTGGCAGTTTTCAGCCGTGTCCTGCTCAGTAAATCTCTGGAATTGTTGCTGCAAAGCTGGAATGCGCTGATTTAAATAATGCTCAATGTTTGTTTTCAAAGCCTTCTGTTTCATTTCCATTTCAAATGAAATTATTATGCAGAGTTAACTGGTAAAGCTTGAGTGGATTAAAGAAAAACTGGTGATAAATTAGAGTTTGAATCACAGGGAATTTCAGCCTCCAATCCCATAATTGCACACGTGTAGTTTATTTTATTCCTGCAGACAAATGCATTTAGCACGCTGACAAGTTCAATTTCCCCACAGCTTTATTACACAAATCACTTTTTACAAGGGAAAAAAAGTCAAATTCCTCCAGCTCTCAACTCTTGTGGATAAGCCAAATTCTTTTGGACTTGTGAATTTCTTATGGATAAACCGAATTCTTTTGGATTTATGAATTTCTTGTGGATAAATACGGATTTCTTATGGATAAACCGAATTCTTTGGGATTTATGGATTTCTTATGGATAAATAAAATTCTTCGGGATTTATGGATTTCTTATGGATAAATAAAATTCTTTTGGATTTGTGGATTTCTTATGGATAAATCCAATTCTTTGGGATTTATTGATTTCTTATGGATGAACCAAATTCTTTTGGATTTATGAATTTCTTATGGATAAATATGGATTTCTTATGGATAAATCCCATTCTTTTGGATTCATGGATTTCTTTATGGATTTTGTTGTTCTGCTGTTCTCACACAACAAGCAAAGCAACACCTGCCAATGAGTGTAGAGATAAAAATATTCACTGGGAGCTCTAAATTTCACAAAAAACCCCCATGATTCATAAAATAATGGAGTTTTTGGGAGGTTTTTTTGAGATTTTTGGGGTTGCCATCGTGTCCCAGCCCTGCTATGGCAATTTCCACTGCCCCAGGTTGCTCCATCCTGGCCTTGGACACTTCCAGAGATAGGGAAAAATTCCTTGTGTGGAAATTTGATACCTAAACCCCTCATTTATAACAACAAGTTACCTGATCACTCCAGAAATCAAACAGCAGAACCAAGAGAAGTCGATTAAAACCAGCAAATTATGAGGAGAGCTTTTGGTAATATTCAGCTTTTGTACTGCAGCCATCACTGGGGGGAAAATCTTGAATAATTCAGGGAATATTTCAGTGTTTGATCTATCAAGGCTTGTAATGAGCCAGGTTCAGACAGAGAACAAGGGGAATTAATTGGAATCTGACCTTGCTGCTGGAATCTCTTGGCCTTTCATTCGCAGAGCCAGATGTGTCCTGCAGCTTTGGAAATGCGAGGAAAATGGAATTGATTTAAATCTGGGCTGCTCAGACGTTCATTTGTGTGGAACTGGGTGGTTACTGAAATACCCAAATTCACTCTTTTTAATTTCAATTTAGAAACAGAGACAGAGCCCTGAGGAAATCCCCACTCCCAGCAGCTTCCTGGAACACTCAGATATTTAAAATCAGATTAACTCAGATATTTAAAATCAGAATTCTCCGCAGAGTGTGGAGAGAAAAGAAAAATCAAGAGAAAGGATTGGAAAATGCTGCAGGATCTCAGTGTTTGCTCTGGCTGGGTGCTGTGGCACAGGAAATCTCTGTGTTTTGGGAGGAATTTGAGGGGAGGAGCAAAGCAGTGGATATTCCATGGGATGCCTGTAAAAAAATGTGATTAATTGGCTAAATTAAGGTCTGAGCTCAGATTTGACACTTGTCCCATCTAAAGTACCTCAGAGAAATTCAATTAATACAGTTTTAATGTTGATTTTCAGTTGTCAACACTGATTTGCACAAAAAAAGTGCTGAATTTTAAGGGGATTAAGGTGATTTTAATTTTTTCCTATATTACACATATATTTCCTATATATGTATATTATTAGATTAGATCTATAGATTATTATTGTAAATATTCCTTAATAATTCTTTTTGGCATTTTGAAATGTGCTGATGATAGAAAAGACGTAGTAAAAATATCTTTGATTTAAAAGCCCTTCTCTTAAGGAAGAGTTCAGCAGAATGTAGTGGAAGATGCTTTAAGTCATTTACCATAAAATTTTTAACATTTGCATTAGAAATAAGGCTAAAAAGAAATTAAAATATAAACATTTCTGTTATTAATATCTATTTCTATGATTAATATATAGAATATACAGGGAATTTAGAAAATATTTTAGTTGAACTTTTTGGGTTGTTCGTTCCTCCTGGGTGTTTCACAATTGGATATGAAAGAATTCTAATACAAAATACAGGTAAATCCTAAAATTGCTTCCATAGCAAGCATAAAATGAATCTAAATAGGTGTGACAGTCAATTTTCTGACTTATTTCTGTATGGAATAAGGATGATAAGAGCTATAAAATGGATAAATATTTTCTAAGTGGTGAAATGATCAATTTTAGAGAGTGAGCAGCCAGGGGGGCTGGGGAATTGATAAGGAACTGCTTCCATGAGTAGGAATTTGAGGCTTTTAAAAAACTGATGAAGTGGTTCTGTCTTTTATGTAAAAGATAGCAAAGAGAAGAAAGGGAAATAAATATGAAAACCTGGCAATTTCCAGTGAGCAGGGAGAGGGGTAGGGCTTTAGTCACTGTGATATTGTGGAAATCAAAATTTAATGCCTTAAAAGTCGCTGCATGGTTTATTTCTCTATTTATTTATTTATTTATTTATTTATTTTTATATTAATTTTTTTTTCTATCTCAGTGCCAGTCCCTAAAAGCCAGGGTCATTTTCAGTTCATTTTTAGTGGTATTTTGCTGGAATTCTTTTGCATTCAAGGAATGAGAAATACAAAAGTGATGAAATGTTCAAGTTCAAGACTAAATAGGACGAGTGAAACCTGTTCAATATTGAACTTAAGAACTACAAAAAAATCAAAAGGAAGAGAGTTGCTGGAGTTGGATGGAAAATATATAAAATAAATCTTTTATTTTAACATCCCACCTGTGCCTGGAGTAGCTGAGCTCTCCCCACCCACCCTGGCTGGAATTCATTTGTGCTCCTGCCATGGGGTCATTTCCCTGTGCAGTTTTTAGAAACTCAGAGCTTTTCCTAAATTAAAACCCCTTTGGAGCTCCTAAAATCTCAAATTATCTGTAAAGTGATGTAAATACTGAAAGTCTGATCAAAAAGAGTCAGATAAACTTTCCCAAGCCTTACTCTAGGAAGTTTTTGAGAAACTCAGAAGAGGAAATTAAAACCACTTTACAACTAGTGTTTTTAACATGTTATTTACTTATTAAAGAAGTGTATTATTTATAAATAAAAAAGTGTTATTCCTAATAAACCAATAGTATAAAAAGTGTTAATAAAAAACCAATCAAATCCAACTTTATGTAATTATTAAAAAAGTGTAATATTTTGTGTCTAATAAAAGATAATATATATTATATATATTTTATAGACACTATATATGCTATATGCTATACTATAATATATATAATATATTATATTATATATAATATTATATATATAATGTATAATATATAATATATATATGATATATATAATATATCATATGTGATATAATATATATTATATATATAATATATCATATATGAAATATAATATATAATAGATCATAGATAATACATAATATATAATATATAATATATAGTATATATAATATCTATTATATAATATGGAGTATATATATCCTATAATATATAATAATAAGATAATATAATAATATAATAGATAAGATATAAAGTATATATAATAAAAGTATATATAATAATAATATAATAATAATAGTATAATAATATAGTATATACTATAATATAGTATATAATACAATAATTGTATAATAATAAGAGTAGTAGTATAATAATAATAGCATATGCATAATATATATTATATATATTATTATATATTATTATATATATAAGATTTTTTTAATATATATATATATATATTAGACACATGGTGTCTAATAAACTTGTATAATTGTGTCTAATAAACTTCCCATTTACCTTCTGAGACCCCAAACTCTGAACATCACTTTACCCACCCATCCCTAACACAACAACACCAGCACAGAGGTGATGCTTCCCCTGAAGCCTCAATTTTCAGGAACAACCTCACACTCCTGGATCATTTCCTCAGCTCTGCTGAGCTGTCAGAGCCCAACAAAACCACCCCAAAACCCTTTCAGAGCTTTGGAAAGGAGCAGAACCCCCTTGTCCCCATTTGGGCTGGGATAATACAGGAAACACGACTTTAGATATTTGGTGTAATGGGAAATAATGAGCTGGAAAATGCAATTATATGAGGTGTTTAAAAAAAAAAAATCAGCTTTTTCAGGGTCTCTGTGTTCGGTGGAGTGATTAAAGTGAGAGTTCTGCAAAGTTTCCTTGGAATAAATCCAGCTCAGGATCTTTTTGGGGAGTGCTGGGGGTGAGGAGAGTCTGAGAGGCGATGCAGAGTGGAACAAACACACCAGGAGTGAGGAATAAAGCACTTTTCCCAGGTTTGATATTGTTTAAATACCTGAATTGTTTGAGTACCTGAAAGAGCTGAAAAAGGCGGAGAGGGAGAGGATTTCTGAGGGATGGAGCACACAGGGAATGGCTTCAGATTGACAGAGGGCAGGGCTGGGTGGGGGTTTGGGAAGGAATTCCCAAAAAGCTGTGGCTGCCCATTATGTGATAAGACTTATTCAAAAATAAAGCAAGAATTATCTAAACCATTCACCTCTTTCATAAATCACCTTGCACAAACCATAAAAAAAAAATACAGTAATAAATTCAGACATTCTCATCTACTTCAAAACTTAGCTTTTACAAATCCCAACAAAAAAAAAAAAAACCAGACACATAATTAATACCTTCCCTAATCCACCACCAACCTTACCTCAAATAATAAAAACTTACAATATAATGAACATTTCTCAGCTGTCCCTGGGTCCTGGCAGTGCCCAAGGCCAGGCTGGGCAGGGCTGGGAGCAGCCTGGGGCGGTGGAAGGTGTGAAAAAAGACAATCTTTACATGCTTGGAATTCAAGCACTGAGAGAGAAATTTATTTTAAAAAAATAAATTTCAATAAATTGATTTTAATAAAAATAAATTTATTTTAATTGTATTCAGCTGGCACCCATGTTGGGATGTGATCCAAGAATGTGTTTCCAGAGCTGTGTGTCTTTTAGGAAGGAAAAACAGAGTTTAAATAAGCAAAGGGAGAATTGAGTTAAAATGTCTTGTGTAGTTCTGGGTAAAATTTAATATTACGAAAGGATTTTAGTGGCATTGGTTATCTGAGCACCGCTGTTCCCATTGTCAGGATAAATGCAAAATCCTGCTGGATCTTATGGAGGTGCTGAGAGAAATTCATATTTCTTTAGGAAATTGTATTTCTGGAGACTCGCTCGTTATTTCCCTGCCTTAATGAGGCCTCCAAAACCCCATTTATTCCTCAGCTCTCGGCCGGGTGGGGAACCCAGCAGCCTCCAGCTCCTCAGAGGGCAGAGATGAATATTCAGCCCTCATTTCCAGCTGGGAACATGCAGGAAAAACTGGAATAAAGAACAATCCTTCCCTTGCCAGCCCTGCCTCCAGCCTGCCCGGGGTTAATTGCCTTTCTGGCCTCCACACTTGGCTGCACCAAGGTTTCACAAATTTCCGCAAGAAAAAACTTTCCTTTTCTTCTTCTAATTAATCAAAATCGATACAAGCAGCAAAAAGAAGAAAAAAAAAACGTGGCAAAGAAATGAATATTTGAAGTAAAAGTGTGCAAATGGCGTTTTTCAGCCCAGGACTGTGATTCCCATCTCAGAAGTGGAATCTCTAATTAATGTGTTGTCATTAATTAACTGCTGAAACACAAACTGTGATGAGTTTTTGCTTTTGCAAAAGCACAAATATGGATTTTTTTTCCTGCCCTTTCAGCTGGAGAAAGCATGACCTGAAATTAGCTTTATAATTTTGGTTATTTGTGCTCCTGGAGCAGCTCTGGCCATGGCTCCTCCTGTAACCCTCTGTTAATCAAGGTCAGAGCCAATTAGCAGAGTCTGTTTAAATTACTATGAGCAATAACAGATAAATTCTTTAGTTTTTTGTAAATTTTGATAAATTCTTTAGGGCTTTGATAAATTCTCTAGTTTTCTTTAGCCCATATTCAACATTTTCAGGGCTGAGTTTTGGGCTACTTTTGGAACACAAAATTTAACATTTCTGGCAAAAATATGGGAGTTTTATGTCATGAGAAATATTTGTAAAATACCAAATATGATTTATGGGCAGATCTATTTTTCAGCTGAGGATCTTCCAGACTCTGGAATATTCACAGCAAACCATCAAACAGGTGCTGAATTAATTTTGAAGAAAACAACTTAGTGCATCACTAAGTAAACCCCTGACATCCTGCTGAGTATCTTAATCATAAAAAAATGTTCAAATATATCCGACTTCCCAATAAAAACAAATAAAATTGAACCTAATTTCCACCCCTCCTTTAATTACAGGTGTTTAGGAGATTTAATGCATCTCTGAAGTGTCCAAATGCCCCGAGCAGTGATCCAACATCTGCAGGCTGTAATTTCTCTCTAACATCAAACCATTTACTAAATTATTGTAGCAGCAAACAAATTCACTTCATTTGAGGTGTCTGGGTGGTTTGTTTATTTCTGGAGGTGTTGAAATATTGCACACAAATTTTCCTGTGTCCCCCAACCTGAGCTGGGTTTGTTCTGCCTGCACCAAGCTGCTGGCAGATGGAGAGGGAGGCACTGCAAACTCCATTAATTTACTAAATATTGTGCGGATTTTTGAATGTTAAATCCTCCAAGAAGATGGAAAACAATTTTTTTTGGCCAAGTAAAGAGAGAGACATCACATATATATGGATTTAATATGAACGATACATGAATTTACAGATGGATTATATGGAATTCTAGACATAGATTATAAAAATCAGCGGTTTTATTTTTTATTATTTATTTTACTTTGTATTTTCCCTCTCTATTTTCCCATATTCGTCCAGGAACTCCTCAACAAAGTTCATCTCAAAGTCCTTTTCCAGCTTTTCATTAGAGGCAAAAAGTTTTTTAGGTCATGGTATTTGTTAGGTTGTCCTTCAAAATTCCTGCAGTGAGTGAAATATGAGTTTCCAGTCAACAGCCCCTGAAATATTCTGTGTCTGGGTGTAAAAATTCCATCCTGACTTTGTGAGAGTGAGGAAAACAAGCCCATCACAACAAGGAGTTCTGCATCTTTGAACTCTTCATTGGCTTTGATAATGATCAAATAAATCAGATGTGATCTTCCCGAGCTCATCAGCCCATTAATAACAGGCTGCCCTTTCCTGGGGCAGATCTGATGATATTTGGTGATGACCAGTCAGGGGAAAAACGTGTTTAATGTTCTGACAGCTGATTTTATTGTCTCTGGGAGCCATCCATTGTCTGCAGACACTTCTTTGAATCAGAAGCCAGTTCTGCATTTCCAGGTCTGGGCTGCGCAGAATCCCAGAATTATCCCCAAAATCCACTGGGGAGGCAAAGCCAGTGCTGGGGAGAGGAGAATAATTCACTGTTCCTGCAGAAACTCTCTTTAATCAGATTTTGTGCTGCTGAGCTCCCAGTGCAGGCATTTCCCAGCTCAGGTGAATCCATCTCAGGGCAGATTTTCAGTCTGAATTCCCAATGATCCCAAACTCTGCTGTAAATCTCTGTGCCCTGAAACCTCCTCTTCAAAAAGATGTCTCCACCTGATAGGGTGCTAAATATTTTCATTTTTAGAGGGTTTTTTGCAGACTTCAGTCACTGTCCAGGATAGTAAATTTTCCCTGGAGTTCTCATAAAGATGACAGAGAGGTGCCTTTGAAAAATAACACGGGACCTTGAATTTCAGTGTTATTTTAAAAATAAAAGCTAGCTATACATATACACATATATATTTATATATTTATATGTATATTCATATATACATATTTATATTTATATATTTATATTGATTGGTTTTATTTATATATAAATAGAAAAGATTTTTATAATTTATAATATGTATTTATAATTTCTATATAATATATAGTCTATATTTTTGTTGATGTAAGTTATATATTTTATGTGTATTTTATATATATTTATTTATATAGATATGTAAATTATATATATTATATATATAGTTATTTGTATTATATAATTATATATATATAGTGTTATATATTATATATATTTATTTATATATATATTTTTATTTTTTTTTTTTTTTACAAGCTAGTGATGTAAATAATAATGGTCCTAAATTGTGGAAAAGTACACACACACCTGGCAATAGGCAATAAATGGGATGTGTGCTGAGGAAGTTGTTGACTTTCTTCTGTTTGCTTTGTGCAGAAATCTTTATAGATAATGCCAATCCTAGAAATAAATCGCTTCTTTCCTTTTTGCATTTCCTAATTTTGTATTTTTCCCCCTCAAAAAAGTTTGCCTCCTGGCCCAAAGTTTTAGCTGGGGTAGACATGAGTGTAAAACTCATTAAAAGGGGATTTACTAAATAAATGTCAATGGGCTCCTCTAATAAAATTCTGCAGGGGCCCAGCAGCCCAATTAATGAGGGACCAGAGCAGCTCCTTCCACACAAAGATTTTGTTTTCAGCACTGGAAGCACAAGAGGAAGGTGCCCAATTCTCCCAATTACCTCCCAAGGAATTTCCTGAGCTCTTGGTTCCTTCACAGGCTGCAGTGAGAACTTTGGGGTGGATTTTATTTTTTATGTCCTGTTTGGAAAATACCAAATCCTGTCCAGACTCTGCTGCACATCCCTCACTGTGCATTAACTTTGATTTTAATTCTGTTTTCATTCTCCTTGATTTTAATTCTGCTTGCCTTCTCCTTTAATTCTCCTTCTGTTTTCATTCTCCTTGATTTTAATTCTGCTCTCATTCCCCTTCAGTGCATTCCCCAGGACCATGGAGAGAGCTGTGTTTTACCAAGCTTTGCCAAGTGATCTTCAAACAGCACCTTGGAAAATGTAGGGTTTTGCTCTCTTGGAAACATCTCCTTGCCATCAAAATTAATTTACCCAGCAGAAGTCAGTGTATTCAAAATTCAGCCTGTCCCAGTGCTGTGGTGTTGGATTCTGCCCTTTTCTGACCCAGACGGGGCAACTGAGAGGTGTTTTAAACTCTGTATTTTATTTTTAGTCTTATGACAAGGGTGAGACAATACAGGTGTTATAATTCACACTATCACAATCAGAAGTTAACTGATTATTAATTACAATATAAATGTTTCTTGGCCTATCAGCTGTAGCCACACTATGTTGTAAATGCTTTGAAGATAATAATTAGTTATATCAATTATTTTGGCATTTTTCCCTCAGATCAGCCTCTTCAGCATCTTTTATTCACTGGTAACCCCAGTGGGCAAAGCCAAGCCCAGCTCATTGATTTTGTCACCTTTCATGGTGTGAATCCTTCCAGGGGAAATTCCCCTTTCCAGGGGGAATTCCAGCTGGACAATCACAAACCAGCTCCATTACAAATCCTGCATCCCCCATGACAGACACCTGAAATTTGCATTTTCAAATTCAGCCCCTCAGCAACGTGCCAAAGTCAGCACTGAGTTAAAGAAAAAAATCCTTAAAATCCTGTGTCTGCTACTTTGAAATGATTTGTAATGGTTTTGCCGCTCTTCAGGATCTATTTTGTTTTAAATGAAACTTGACATTTACATCATATCAATATTTGGTTTTTACACTGGCAGAACAAGAGAAGCTGCAACCCTCCAATCATCTGCAGAGCAGCAAATTGGAATTATTTATGAGGAAAAGTGTAATGTTTCATTTTCATATTTTCAATTAAACTGGATTGAAAGCAAAGCTGTCCAGATCAATCCAGGGAAAAAGAAATACACAGACTTGGGTTTAAAAAGCCCTGAAATGAAACCTTTCATTTGTTTTATTCCTTTTTGTGTGTCATAGGGGTTTTTTAAACTCCAGTGGAAAATGGAAACAAGGCAAAAAAAAAAAAAAAACCCAAACAAAACACAAGAAAATGAGAAACTGAACTTTCATTTAAAGCATTATGAAAATATCTAGCACCTCTAGCTCAGTGCATCTGCAATTAATGACCCTGAAAGGCCTTTTGGAGGATAAAGGGTGAATTTTGGCCTCCTGACTTCAGTGTGGAGCAGAGCCCACCCAAACCTGACCCTTCTCCCTGTCTCACCAAACCCCTTCCCTCCTTTGGCTGCACTTTTTAATTAAAATCCACACTGGCATTTGAGCAATCCTTTGTTTGCTCGACTTGGGGAGGTCTGAACTTGCCCTCAAATGTCAGGGAGTCCATCCCATGTTTGAGTTTCATATTCTGCTGCACATTCCAGGCCCCTCGGGTTTGTCCCTCACTCCTGGTTCTGCTGCTTCCCACAGACCAAAACTGGCACAGTCCCATCTGTAAATGAGTTCCTCACGCTTTAAATCTTTAAATGCTTTCAAAGGGTTTAAATCTTTCCCTGCTGGAGTTGCCAGGCAGCTGCCACACAAATTAACTCACCTGCAAGCTCCTGGCTCTGTCCTGTGCCCCAAAATCCCACCCTGACCCTGGGATTTCCTGCTCCAGGGGCAGGGGGACAGCGGAATCCATGGGGATTCATGGGAATCCATGAGAATTTATTGGAATCCATTGGAATTTGTGGGAATCCATGGAAATTCGTGGGAATTATTGGGAATTCATGGGAATTTATGGGAATTCGTGGGAATCTGTGGGAATTTGTGAGAATCCATGGGAATTCATGGGAATCAGCGGGAATTCTTGGGAATTTGTGGGAATTCGTGGGAATCCGTGGGAATTTATGGAATCCATGGAAATTCATGGGAATTTGTGGGAATCCATGGGAATTTATGGGAATCTATGGGAATTCTTGGGAATCCATGGGAATTCGTGGGAATTCATGGGAATCTGTGGGAATCCATGGGACTTTGTGGGAATCCATGAGAATCCATGGGAATTTCTGGGAATCCATGGGAATTCATGGGAATCCATAGGAATTTGTGGGAATCCATGGGAATTCATGGGACTTTGTGGGAATTTATGGGAATTCATGGGATTTGTGGGAATCCGTGGGAACCCATGAGAATCCATGGGAATCCACGGGAATTTGTGGGAATTCATGCAGTTTCCATCCCTGGACAAGCAGCCCCATGCTCCAGGCCAGGAAGAAAGCTGAACCTGCTGAGATTCCCTCTTGCTCTGCTTTTCCTGACCCTGAGCTTTGGGATCTCAGAATCCCAGAGCGGTTTGGGGTGGGAGGAACCTTGAGGCTCCTCCATCCACCCCTTCCCACCATCCCAGGGTACCCCAGCCCTGCCCAGCCCGTCCTTGGGCACTGCCAGGGATCCTTGGGGCCTTGCCTGAGCTCCCCTCATCCATCCCAGCCTATCCCAGATGGTTCCAAAGCTGGGTTTAACTTCCCATCCTCAGGAAAAGCCCAGGCTCTGTGTGACACCATCTGACACGGGACCTTTCAATCAGTTCAGTTCTGATTTCACAAACATTTTGCCTTAAAAAGCTAAAAAACAAACAGCCTCAGTTTGCATCACAATTTTGCTGAGCACTGGGATGGATCATTCTTTATTCCAATGAGTAAAGCCCAGCCTGAGGGTTTTACCTACTGAAATAATTTCTTACTTAACACCAAGCACCCATAAATAATATTTCTCATATTCCCACCAGTATTTCATTTGTATACTAATTATCCAATAATGCAGACCTGCAATCATACTTAAAGTTCTTAACGGGGGGCTGCTGGCTTTAAATTTAGATTTTATTTTTATAATTTGCTCTTAGACTTACCCATAATCATAATTTCACGTTGCTCACTCAGGTTCCCAGCAGTGCTCCTGGATATTTTGCTGCACTTTCACAGCCACTTTATGATGAAGAGAGAGTCATTAAAATGGATGTTCTGTATTACCCAAGGACTTCTTTTGGCAAACATTCCCTGTAAAGCTCCAGGTTCTCTGCAGGGGTCTGTGTAGCAGCTCAAGACTGAGCTCTGCTCCGCACTGATTTTATTCTGTAAATCAAAATTTCCTCCTGTAGTGCATCATCAGAGCTAATTTCACGAATTCATTTAAAGAATCACCACAGCCCGGATTTTGCCAGGCACTGTGCAGTTCCTGCTGTTTTAACTTGTCACATTCACTTTATTTACTTTCTAACTGGTTAATGTCAAAAACCTGGGGGTTTTTTCCACTGAGTCAATGAAACTTTATTTTTTCTCCTGAAACAAATGAAAAATTCACACAAATTTTCCAAATTAAATATTTTAAAGCATGTTTGGGAATATTTATCATGTTGCAGAACATTTATCAGGTTGCTTTCAATCCTTTTATTCCCTTAAAAAAGACTTGAGTGAAATTGGAGACTTTGATTGCTCGGTTTTATTAAGTTTTGTCTTAAAAATGCCTAACAGGAAATTTTCTGAAGTTTTTCAGGGCTTTCACTTGAGTGTGTGTTTTGATGTGTTTCAGGTGTAGGGAATGGGGAAATAATTGATAAATAAAATGTTTTCCTGCAAAATCAGGAGATTTAAATAATCTCAGAGTGGAAATGGAAAATAAAGGACAGAACTCAGAAAAAAATTCCAGCTGATGATTTCTTGATGCCTTTCTCCTTTAAATAACCCATCTGCTCTAGGCAGGAGGAATGGGAGCAGAGAGAGGCAAAAGGTAAAGAGGGAAAAATAGGAAAAGGAAAAGAATGCTGAAGGCAAACTTGTTGAAATACAGACTTCATCTCTCCAAAACCTGCAGCTTTGGGGAGTTCATTCTGTCACTCACAGAGACGCGGCTGCAAGCCCCAAAGGTCAGAGATTTCCTCTGAGAGATATTTATGAGCTTTTAAGTGCAAGGAGAGAAAAATGTTTTTATTAGAGGGAGGCTGCCAGGAGGGGAATTGATTCAGAGACAGCAAATCCTCCCCTCCCTGGGAAGCCGAATTATCCTGGCAGAGATGGTTTAACAAACACCTGAGCAGTGGGGCTGGGAGGGAGAGAGGAGGGCAGAGATCCGAGGAATTTGGGCAGAATGGGATGGGGAACCTGCAGGTTTATTTGGCACAGCACCCCCGAGTTCCCCAGCTCAAAATGAGATGGACGGTTACAGCTCCTGGCTCAGAATTGAATCCTGAACTGCTCCTGCAGCTCGGCTGAAGGCAGATCTATACATCTAAAAAGGAAACAGTTCTGCTTTTCCTCAAGCCTCACTGAAGTTATGGCATTGCCAATTTGTTCCTGAACTGCCTTCCCTGAGAGGGGATTAAAGGGCTGGCAGCATGAGGGGCTGTAAATGACTCAGTGGCAGAAGACGCCTTTAGCCTGATTTCTTGGAGATGTTTTGCCACAATTTCAGAATTTCCATTGACCAGAGACCCCCCGGGTGAGCCCACAGTCAAAAGAGCAAAATCTCTGCAAAATAGCAGAAATGTGAGAAAGGGTGGAGATTAAAAATGTAAGCAGGACAAAGCTTTAGAAGAGAGAAAATAATATTTTTTTATAGAATAATATATATTATATATATATATGTATATAATTTTATATATGTGTATATATATGTGTATATCTATAATTACATGTATATAATTACATACATATACATATATATATAAATACATGCACACACATATATAAATAGATATATATGTATGTATGTATCTATCTATCTATCTATCTATCTATCTACCTATCTTTTTTTATTGATATATAATTAATTTTTTTGTTTGAGCTGAGCAATAAATCTCCAGGGCTGTAATGGCCTTCCCCTGGCACTCACTGAGGTGTTGACCAAGTTTTCTCAAGTTTTCCCAAGTTTTCCCCTCTGACCCTTGAGGAGTTTCCTGGCTCTCTGACACTGCTCAGGCTGTGAAGAGGTGACTGAGAGGAACTGGAGCTCATTTGATTACTGCTGTGCTAATTGGGAGTGCCATTTCTGCAGGGAGCAGAGAGATCCTGGAAGCAAACCCAAAGCACTCTGGGCTCAGCCAGCCCAGGATCTGATCTGATCTGACCAGGGGGGTCCAGACGGGCTCAATCCATGGAAATCCATCCAGATCCACCTGCCTTGGGCTGGGCTTTACAGCAAATATCGATCCTGCCTGCAGAACTCCAACCAGGAGGGGAAAAGCCGAGGAGAGCTGATCTTTGACCCCAGGAGCTCTGTGAGCTTCTCTCTGCAATAAAGTGAATATTTGCTTTGCAAGGAGACAGGGGAGCTTCTTTTTAACCTCTAGGAGACCTTTTGAGCTCAGGGATTTTTTTGGAAGAAGGGGAAGTACAACAAAATCAAAAAGATTTTGCAGCCAAGCTGCTGAAACCTCAAATTGCTGCTTCTCACTCCTGCAATGTGTGAGTGAAAATATTGCAGCTGCCAGGGAGGAAGGATTCCTTAACAGCTGAAATATTCTGAACCCTCAGTTTATTTACATAATATAATATAATATAATATAATATAATATAATATAATATAATTAATATAATTAATATAATTAATATAATTAATATAATATAATTACATTACATTATATTACATTACATTACATTACATTATATTATATATAGCGTATAGAATATAGCACATTATAGAATATAGAATATAGAATATAGCAGGCAGTGCTCTGCAGGCCTGATTACAGACAAAATTACAAACTGGTTACAACCAAATGCTCATAAAAGTGAGAGCAGGAGCAGCAGCAGGTATTGATTCTTCACTAGTGGGTTTTAATGGGTTTTGAAAGATATTGGTAGAATTTTAACTAAGATTCCTTCATATTTGTTAGGTTTTTATTCAACCATAATAATTTTTTGGTATATAATTGAAAGGAGAGTTTTTTAACAGTTGGTTAAGAACTTCCCTATGTATCCAGCTGAATTTATTTTTAATTATTTTCGTCATGCAAGCTTTAATTCTATTTTAAACTTAATCTCCACATAAAAAAATCCACATTTTTAGTTGTTTTCTTTCTCTCTCAAGTGCAAGTTCCCACTTGTGGATTTTATACCAATCAATGGGATGATCAGGACTCTCTGTGTGTTCTTCATTATTGATTTGAAGCTCTTTTTTCCTTCAGACAGCCCTAAAGCTGTTTTATTTCCCTGCTATGTGTCTGTTGCCATGATTGTTCTCCCAAATCACTGTTTCCACAGCACACACTTCACCAATATAATTTAAAAGACAGCATTTTGTTCACTGCCTCAAGTATGAAGCACTTTACCTTAAAAACATTCCCAGTTCAGGGATTGTTCAGATGGAGGGTCAGAGGAGCAGAATATGCTGAGACCAAAACTAAAAATATCTGAATATTTTCACCCTCAGAAACACTTGCAGATGTTGTTGCACAATAAATCACTTTGAAAGGAAGTTTACTGAGGGAATTATGACCAGTCCTGACAGGGAAATTCAGAGATTCTCTCTGTAAATATTTGTCTTGCTACTTATTCCTCCAGCCTGGTTTTTCTGTGATTTATGGGTTCTGTTCTTGGGATTTCTGAGCATTTAAAAGATGAGATTTTGTCCTGAGCAGTCCCTGATCAGCTGTAAGAGTGAGAACAGTAAAATCTGTGTAAGCCCCAGCACAACAAAACAGCTTTTTCTCCTCAAACTGCTGCTGGCAAGGCAAGGGAGATTTTAATGCTGGTTTTTACTTAAAGCACAGCTGGAAGCAGGACTGGCAATAGATCATTTTAATGAAGTCAATACCCAATTTAAGAACAGAGAGCAATCTTGGCAGCACAGTGAGTGTTTGTTACCGGATCTGTGAGGGGAACAAACATTTCACTCGGTGCAAGGAGTCAGCTCTGCCTGGCCTGGGCCTGCTCCTGCTCAGCTGCAGTGCTGGAGGCCAAACTGCTCAAAAACTGTGTGGGATTCCTCAAAAGCTTCTCCTGCAGCTCCTGGCTGGGGTTTGGGGGGAGCTGGAGCAGAGGGTTCAGGGCTGGAGTCTCTGAGCTGGGGTTTGGTGGGTGAAATCAAGCAACCAATTTGCACTCTGAGTTCAGCTCAGAGCTGGAACTCCCATTTTACAGCGAATTTTACAGGAATTTTACCGGAAATTTTACAGGAAATATTACAAGGCATTTTACAGGAAATTTTACAGGAAATATTACAAGGAATTTTACAGGGAATTTTACAGGAAATTTTACGGGGAAAGGTCTCTGGGAATCGCTTGTGCGCTGCCTCTGCTGCATTCAGAGTTCCAGGGATCAGCATTGATCCTTGGCAGCACTCTGAGGGAATGGAGAGCAGAATTAAATCCAAACCAAAAAGGGACCTTGGAACACCCATGAGCACCCTGAGAAACAGAGCAAGTTTATTTTATCTAAGTTTTTTGTGGCTGAAAGCAGCAGCATTTGGACAACTCCAGGCCACAAACAAACCCACTCCAGGTGAAATCAATGCACAGAACTGATCCCTTTTGCAGCCCATAAATCCAGGGTGACCCTGAATGAAGTTTCCTCTGCTTTAATTAAGAGCTCCTCGTGCCCTTGTGCTGATTTGCATTTATCTGAGCAAAGAGTGCGAAATAAACTGGGATTTTGCAGGAGGTGTATTGCATTTATACTGAACAAAGAGCAGGAAATAATCTGGGATTTTGCAGGAGGTGTTTTGCATTTATCCTGAGCAAAGAGTGGGAAATAAACTGGGATTTTGCAGGAGGTGTTTTGCATTAATCCTGAACAAGGAGTGGGAAATAAACTGGGATTTTGCAGGAGGTGTTTGTGCAGCCAGCACTGGGAGCACGGGCAGGCTGGGGAGGTGATGTTGATGGAATTTTGATTTTTGGGCAGGGGAGAAGCCAGGCTGGGCTCCCAAGGGCCAGGAAATTCCCCTGGGATTGTGGAGGCCGTGCCCTGCTGATCCTCTGGTGGCAAAGAACCCAAAAATTCCTCTATCAATTCGCTTGGTTCTGACAAAATCATTCCTAAATCCTGCACAGTTTCATCCAGACTTGGATTACAGAAATGGAGCTCCATGTGAGGATTTAAAATGTCATTTAACAGCTTGATTATCACTGACTATTCCCTAGGACTGCATTCAGTGATATATTCATCATTTCCTCAGTAAATGATTCATTCTCAGAACCAACCCCCAAAATTTGTTGCTATTTTTTCCCGCTGCTTCTGTTCTGAAAGAGGTTAAATTTTAGGTGTTATGGCAGTTGGGGAGGGGAAAAAAGAAAGCAGTTTATAAGTGCTGTGCTAAAAGCAATAACATTTGATTTGCAATAAAGTGTATTGTATGAAAGTTTCTGGATTATTGGATTCCAGCCCCTGCATTAGTGACTATTCACCTCATCTTCCCACTCTGTAGGGAAAAATCATTGACAATTGAAGTATTTTGATTTGTGCTGTTTAGGCAGTCTGGGCAGGGATGCTTTGAGCTGCTTGCGCTGCCTGGTACTGATGTCCTCGGGAAAAAATTCTGCTCTGGGAGAGAGGGGACTGAACTTTCCTGCGCTTTAAAGTCTGTTTATGAACACGTTTTATGTTCTGTTTATGAGTGTATTTTTTATAGATTCTCACAATTCAATAGTGTGGCCCAACTCACACCCTTTAAATCTGTCTAATGAGTAAATTTAATGAATTTAGCACAAATTTAGCAAGGAAAAAGCTGTGTTTATTACTGTGATTAATAGGCTCCAGTGATATAAACAGGTCTCTCAGTCACAGCACTCAATCTGTGCATGGAAAAATTTGGTTTTATTTACTGCTATTTCAATATTTTTGCTGCATGTTTCAAACTCCTCAGGCACAAAAAGTGTGAAGTTTGCACGAACTTTTAAAATAATTGCATTATTTTAAGGTAAGGGTTGTAGGAGAGGCATCTCCAGAAGGAATTACTTCCATCCCAAAAGAATATGGACAAATCTCCTTCTAGAAGTGGTTTTTTTTCCTTTCTGCATTGACTGTAGAGAATCCTCCCTCTGCCCTGTGCTGTTCTTCAGTGATCAAAGTGACTGAATTAAGGAAAACAGAAAATCCCCACATGATTTTCCTTCTCTTGCCCAGAAGTGTTTAGGATTTAATGTGTTTTTAGCAGGCTCTGCAGGCCGCTGAAAGTGGATTTTTAGGGCTCCACACTGATGTTCTTTGACACCCCTAAAGCACCTCTATAACCTGCCCCAAAGCAAAATCCACTGCATTAAAAACAAAGCTTGGAATGCAGGATGGGCAGGGAATCTGTGCTCAGCTTGGCCAAAGTGGGAGGCACCAGCACAGAAATGTTATAAAGATGTTAAAATTAAAAGATTTTGCATGTTGACCTTTTTCTCACCCTGTTTTACTTAAAATTTCAACCAAATTGTCAAGGATTTGTGGTTCCCCTTGGGAAAATGTGGGGAATTCTGGCTCCCTGTACCCAGTGTACACCTGATTTTCCTCTGCTGCCTGATTTGGAATCTTGAAATTTTTTATTCACAAAATTCACCACTCTCAACAGCTGCAGGGGTTTTCACCTCAATATTTGCTTTGGTTCCTTTTCTCCAAACTCTCCAGGATTTTAACAAAAGCCTCAATCCATTCTAATTCTGTCTCCCTTTGCTCACCCTCGTTACTCATCCCCAATTAGCAAATTGTGCTAAATAACATTGATCTTCCCCAGCCTCAATGCTGAAAAGAGCCTTGGAGAACATTTCCCCTGTAAATTCTGTTTGCTGGAACTCAAAGTGACACAAAGAAAGTTGTGCTGCACTCGGGACGTGAATGGAGAAATATTTGATGAGATCCAGACTTGCACTTTAATGGGTTCCTCGGGAAAGAACATTTCACAATGGGAATTCTTTTATCCTGCCATGGTGACAGAGCAAATGGGATCATGGGATTTTCAGAATTAATGAAAATACAATAAAGCAATGTTTTTATTTCCAGAGCTTTTAGATTATGCACAAGTGATTCTGAAAGCATGTCCCAAGCAATTTGAATAAGTTATAGAGTCGAATCCATAAATAAACTTCTTTTCCAAGACAGAATCACTGGCTGCTTATAACATGAAGAGTTTAATTGACACAACCTTGAACACACATTTATGAAAATTGTGGAGAAATGGTCAGTAAGATAGCAGAGAAATTTAATTTTATCCTTTTTTTTTCACTCTAGCAAGGCTGCATTGAAATCAAGCAACCAATTTGCACTCTGAGAAATAAAGAAATAATCCTGAATAAAAGGTAGCAGCCGGTGGGGCAGAAGGGTTGATGTGAGGTGATTTACCCTTCCCATGCTGGCTGAGATAATCGCAGCAATTGCACAGCTCATTTTCATACAAAAGCATGCAAAGGGCTTGAAATCAGTTTAATCTGCAAGAAACAACAAAGCTTTTCAGGCAAGCAGCTTTTGTTCCACCAGCAGCCTGTAAAACAGAAAGCACTGAAGAGCTGCCAGGTGGATGCAGTGCAGAGCTCATCACTGGCTCAGGCACAAAAATAAAAGACATTTAAAGGAAAAAACCTCCAGGATGTGCTGGAAAATCAGAATTTCTCTACCAGGCTCGGTTTTCAGGCCAGTGGGATCGCACAGAGAGCAAATCCTTAATTTGGGATGGAACCAGAGAGCTCTTTAGGTGAGGACAGGAGTGTCAGTGGTTAAGAAAGAACCAAAGGATTTATTCCATCCTGGTGTACTGATCCATTACAAAAAGGAAGATGTTTCACTGAGATAGACTTGGAACCACTCCATGATTTCTTTTTTCACTCTTCCAAATGCTTTCTTCTTCCCTGTTTTTAAGCAGTTTAATTTAAAATGCAATTACCACAAGCACAGATAACTGAAAGAAAAGGTATTTCTCCTGTTTTCATTGAGTTTGTATTAAATAAACACCATTTAATCCACATTTTCCTCTTTAGATTTTCCCCTCTGAGAAGTTTAACAGCAAATGCTGTTTATTATTTATGAGGTTTCTTTTCTTTTGCTGACAGACAGCTGGGGAGAAGGTGCCATTTGTTATTGGCTTTGGAAGATGAAATATGAAACAAGCGCTGGCTCATCCTTGAGCTCCCCACCTGACCTCTGCTCAATCGCTGCCTGTCAGCAAGTTAAAATGAATAATATAAAGTACATCACATAATTAGACAAATTTGTCAGACCAGCCTTGTTGACTAATGAAAGGACAAACTCTTCCTCACACAAATCAAATCCTGAAGCCATTATATCCTGAAGTGTAAATTCTGGAGTCCTTGGGAAGGGTTGAGTGGAAGAGAAATTTATTTTGGTTTTTGTTTTGCTCAGGGGACAAGAAAAGGGACTTTACAGGAATTACTGGTGTGTGTTTTGTGTCTGGTAAAGGAAAATTAAAGGAAAATTATAAATATTAGCTATTAATTGAAAAGTAGATTGATCTTCTGAAGATGATCAATGTGATTATCTGATTGAAAACCTGCATTAGGAATAATGAAAGTTCTGTCTTTTTGATGCATCTTCAGGAAGCAGAGACAGAAAAACACTTTTAAAAGCTGGAATTTGGCCAGTTTTGATATCCCCACATCTTGGTGCACAGATGGTTGGAGCTGGGATTGTTGTTGAAGGTGCAAATTGTCTTGGGGATTGAAATGCTCCTTGAAACATCCCCTTCAGTGGGAAAAGAGCACTCGAAGCACAATTATTTTAGGGGGAAATGATGTGATTTTTCAAACAGCTGAGTCGGTGCTATTGGCTCTGAGGCTTAAAGCTCTCCTGAGTGGATGTGACCTCCTGGAAAAGCTGAAATGGAAATTTTCCCCCTGCCAGGCTGGAGAAGTCAGCTCCTCTGAGCTGGAGGAGGAAAAAAAGGCAATTGGGTGATTTCACTGGTTTCAGGGTTTTTTACTGGCTCAGGTCTTAAACCTTTTAAGTGAAACTGGAGCAGCTTGATGGTGCTGCAGGAAACCAAAATGGGACTTGTCAGGCTGGCTGGCTTGAGCGTGAAATTGTGTTTAAGGGCTCTAAACAAAACTTCAGGCTTGGAGAATATTCCCATCTGAGTTAGCGCAAAGCAAAAGCAAATGTTACCTATGTTAAAGTGTGGGTAAGGGATATTCCAGTCACACCACAGTGCTAAAACACACTTTGTAAAAATTTGGTTTCAGGAGAAGGGAGTAGGAGAAATGCTGAAATTGCAGAGATCAGCCAAATGCAGGTTGTGTTTTCTGAGCGATGTCTTTGTTTCAGATCGGCCCAAATTCAAAATCACCACATGGCAACAATGAAAATAAATTTCCCATTTTCATAAGCATAGAATAGGATTGTAGAAGATGTTCAAGATCATCTAGTTCCAGCTAACAGTCTTTTATACACACAAAATTCAATTCACAGCTCAGAAAAATTCTGGTTTTTTCCATTTCCCTGCCTGGAAGGGCTGGGCAAGGACTCGCTGCCCTTGGCAATATTCAGGGATCCTTTTCTATATTAAACAACAACCTTGGTTTTCCGTGTATTGAATTTCCTGTAAAATTAACCTTCTCTCCAAAGATTTCAATATTTTTCCTGTGTTCCCCAGTTTCCATTTTAAGGAGCACCGGGGCAGATGATGGGGTGAATTTGGTGATGATTTCATCAACACCACTCCCATGGGCTGGCAACAAATGAGTGACACAGACCAGGGTCACTTTGGGCTTTAGTGAACCCAAATTGCCAATTTTCACCTTCCCAAGAGCCAATGAACGTGATCTCCATGCACCTGATGTGTTAAAATAATAATAAAAAAAAAGAATATTCTGAAGTGGGATGAAAAATCCCCTTTCCAGCCCAAAGCCGTGCTCCTTTTACCTGGGAGTGCTTTCAGAAGGGCTGGTTCTGTTTGATATTTGGATGAAATGTGTGCATTGAAATGGGGAGCACAACTTCAAATGCAGAGAATCCAGGCTCTCACAAAGAGCTCCTCCACTGCCACAAGAGCCCTGAGCAAAGGAAGGATGTTGGGCAGGGAAAGGTTTATTAATAAAATCTTTGTTCATCTGCAAAGCCACGCTCTGCCAGCTCGCTCCTAATGAACAAGGCACCACTTTGATTCTTCTGGCTCGGGCAGAAGAGAAAGGAAAAATAATTTCCCAATATTTGATGGAGCCTTAGGAGTGGTTTTAACTTCTCCTGATGTCAGGTTTCTGCTAGGTCTTGATCCAAATTCTCTTTTACATTTCCTCTCTGGAAAAAGGGAAGACACTGCCCCAATTCGCAGCTCAGCCAGCAGAGATGGGGCATCTATTTCCTTTTCCTTTTTCCTTTTTCCTTTTTCCTTTTTCCTTTTTCCTTTTCCTTTTCCTTTTCCTTTTCCTTTTCCTTTTCCTTTTCCTTTCCCTTTTCCCTTTTCCCTTTTTCCTTTTCCCTCCCTCGAAGTGTCCAAGGAAAACCTGGATGTGGCACTCAGAGCTCTGGGTTTTTCCATTGAAAAATGGCTGTAGAGAATTCTGTGGACAATAAATATTTATTTAGATGATGGAGACCAATTTCTTCGAGGTCCTTTCCAAACTTAGGCTGAATAAAGTCACAACAGGAAAGAGCTTTCGGAGGAATAAGTCATGAACCCAAATCCTGCAAGGAAAAGGGTTCAAAGAATGGCTTGGAACAGGAAAGAACAAAGCCATGGATTAGCTGTAACACAAATAAACAGTTCAAAGGCTCAGGATGGCTGTGGGCAGCTCAGCTGATTACTGGAGCTGATTTAAAATAAGAAAAAATAATAATAATAATAATTCTTCAGGCCTCAGGCTGAGGGTGCTGCTCTGAAGGGCAAATCCCAGAGGATTCCCAGACTTGCACTGATGGCTGAAGAGGTTTCTGGGTTTTGTACGCAGAGTGTAAATACACAGCAGGTGAATTAATGAAAAATGAAACGGCAGATTTGCTTCCTAGCAAGTGTCTGCTTCTCTTAATGGGTATTGATAAATAAAATTTCCATTTATTCCACTCTATTAACTACCAAAATTGAACTCTGAGGCTAATATTAAAGCAAAGAATTAACAGAATGTGGTGGCTTTAATAAAATCTTTTATATAATCTGTTATAAAGGTGGATTCTGATTCAAAGAGAAAAGCCTTGGTGCCATCTCTGTGTTTCTCCTTTGTGTCCTGCTGAGGTGGCTGCACCTGCCTGGGCATCACCTTCCCAAATTCCACCTTTGATCCAAACTCCCACTGGAAAACAATTCAACATCTCCTGTGCTAACCAGATAACTGGGGCTACAGCACATTGCTAAATGAATTTGTGAAGCAGTTTTAAGGAACAAATGCATGAGAGAAAAATCCCAGTCTGATTATAGATATTGCAAAAGGAAGAAAACAAATCAAAGCCATTGGATAAATCATTAATTGGGAATCACTTTCTCAGTGCTTGCAAGCACCACCTCAGGGTTAAATATTCTGTAAAACTTCAGAGGGGAATCACAACATCTTCCTTTGGTTTCTTTATAAAACGTTTGAATGATTGCAGGATTCCCAGCATCTTCCTTTGGTTTCTCTATAAAAAGTTTGAATGATTGCAGGATTCCCAGCATCTTCCTTTGATTTCTCTATAAAAAGTTTGAATGGTTGCAGGTCATTGGACGCCTCCTTGGAGTTATTCCATTTTCAATTCAAGTGGCAAAAGCAGAGGGATTGAGGGTTATGGAGTGGTTCTCCCACCTTGAAGGGGTCCAGAAAGCTTCGAGGCTCATGGGTGTGCAAAGCAGCATTTGTCTTTAAAAAAAAATTAGATATGTCTTTAAAAAAATGAGATATGTAGAAATATGCTGCCTAGGAAAGAATTATTCACCCTCTAGGATTGAAGGCACAATCCTCAAGGCTTGTCAGACACTCAGGACAAAGACTTGGAGCTGAAATGAGAGAACAAATGGCTGATTTGTGCTGTCCTGAACCCGGGTTAATTGCTGAGCTGTTGGGCAGGCTGAGGGAAATGCTGGGCACAGAAATCCCCAATTAACCCCTGCTCAGGTGCATGCAAGTGTAATGGACTCCCCATCCATTAAACAGGGAATAAAATCCCAAGGAATGGGTCTGGGTTTGAAATCCAGCTGTGTGCTGCACATCTGCAGGAGCTGAATGCACCTCTCACTCTGCAGCTCCACCTCAGCACATCCCTGTGCTCCGCAGAAATATTCTGATTAAAACTGATATAAAACCAGCCAAACAAAGCTCTGTGCTCTCACAGAGACCACGGAGGAAAGGTTTTGTTTATTAGTTTTAAGTTCCATGTAAATTATATAGAGGGATTATATGCAAGAGTCTTAAAATCCTGAATTCTAATGAAGGCCAACCATACTTCATGGGAAAATTAAGACATCAAAAGCTGCCATTTCAGGAGCAGATTTGTAAATATTTTTGATGGTTTCATTAAAAACAGCATAAAATAGCATGGAGAATGAGCAAGGAAATATTTACCAAAACATCCAATACACCACATTTCCATGAGCATTAATCCATGTCAAACACAGCCCTTAATTACATAAAAACAGCACATTCAGGCAAGCTCTGTGTCATAAATATTTCAAATATTACCTCAGTCTGGTAATGCCATTATCCTGAAAGGCTGGCAATGAAAGCACAGCCCACATTATTACAGAGAAAGTTAAAATAATACCATTTTTGTGGGGTTTTGAGGGAGCCTTTAGTGTTTGCAGTACTTGACCTTCGAGTACTTGATTCCCCCAGCTCTGATTTCCTTCCTGACCTCCTTTCCCATGGGAAGGCAAAACAATTCATTTACAAGAAGTCAGAATGAAACATCCCCCAAATATCAATTTCCCTGTCAAAATGATTCTCTGTGCTCAAAGAACTGGGAGATTTTGGTTGCTCCAAGCTTGTGTTCTCTGAATATTTATCCTTATTATTATTTGTACCATTCCCAAGGATTATCCAGGTTGGTTTTTAGTCTCATCAGCAGCAGCTCCACTTTGGTGGCTCCACTTTGAGTTCCCCAGTACTTATTGAACTCTGCATTGCTGCTCTTCCCTGAGAGTGACTCTCAGCTGATTTCCTGAACTCTTGTCCATGATCCCACTCTCCTTGTCACAAACTGCTCACACAAACCTGGCACACGAGTGTAAACACATTAATCACTGACTGAGCAGAGTATTTCAATGCCAGAGCAGTGTGTAGGCATGTTTGTGCATGAACATTTGTATTTTAGAGGCCAGGATTTAGGGCAGACAGGCAGTGGCACTGCCATAAATGCTGATTTCATTGGCGATGCCTGCAGAGCATCCCTGCCCTGCTCCCTGCAGCCCCACTGGGTGTCCCAAGGGAAGAGGAGCATGGAAAGCTCAGGTTTTAGAAGGAAAACCTCATTTTCCCCTGTGAGACCCTGACAGGCATTTCCAGGGCTGGGTTACTGCACAGAGGACGTAAAAATCATCTTTGCAATGACTTCCCCACCAAAATGGATCATTTCAGAGTGGGCCTGCCTTTCTAACAGCAGCAGGGTGAGGTTTGCTAATTGGGACATGATGCATTTGTCACCCACTTTTGTTGTGCTGTCACAATTTGTTACCATCAATAGGAAGCCATCCCAACGCTGGGCCAGGATTGGCTCCAATTAAGTGATGAAAAATGACATTTGTGTAAATGCACACTGCAAAATCTCCCCCATCTATCTGAATACAGGGCTTGTTCCTCTCCCAGACAAGCTGAATTTGAGGGATGGAGTGGATGCTCCCCAAATAAATAAATAATTTTAAAAATTTTTACTGTCATAGTGCCGAGGGATGGGTCTGTGCCTGCTCAGGGGGGCAGGGGATGATAAATGCTGCCTGTCCTGGCATCTGCAGAAATAATGGCACTGCATGGCAGAAAACAGCTCTGACAGCACAAAATCATCCCCAAGTACAATGATACCTGCTGGTTTATCATTTATTTTTTTTTTCAAAATGAGAAGGATTTTAAAAGTGTTTCTCCATTCATGGTTAACGTGGGGGTGTATTTGTATTTATAGGGAATTATTTGTATCTATTCATAACATGTTGGCACAAAAATAATGAGAATTTTTTTGTTGTTGGTGGCTGTGATTATTTCAGCCTAATGTTCACCCAGAGCCTGAATAGAACCTGGATTTAGGGGTGGGATTCTTTGAATGAGTTTCAATCAAAGCACCTGAAAGTGGAACAGAAACAAATTAAAGGGCTGAAAAGGAAATGTGGAATTCAATTTCCTCCCTCCTGCTCCTCCCAGGAGGACAAAGAGGGATCTTGGTCCAGGTTTCACAGGGAAAAGGGGAAAACAGGTTTGAGCAGATCCTGGTGGGCAGAGCAAGGGAAAACTCCTTGAGTCCCACCAAGGGAGGCTCAGGTCGGGAATCAGGAAAAATTCCTGCCCTGAGGAGTGGAAAAACATTGGAACAGACACCCCTGAGGCTCTCATAAAATGAGTGGATGTGAAACTTTCCCTGGATTTAAATATGGGAATTGTCTGCCTCTGTGAGTGTACAAACCCAGACCCCAACAAGAATTTAAACACAGATTTTCCTCCTGCTCCGTTCCACCCTGTCCAAACTCAAGTTAAAACTGTAGAAAAAAAGAACCTTTTCTTCTGCCTCTTTTTATATTTACGGATGAAACATCCTGAAGAGAAGTCACATTTATTTGCAGCTAAAATACCATCTGCTCATGTGTGAAAAAATTTGTGAGTCAGATGGATTTGGGGTTAAAATGCTACATTTAATGGTGGCAAAGTAAAAGAGCAATTTGCATTTAGAACTGGCAAATTTCAGTAGAACTCAATATTTGATTTGATGCCATTTCCTGCGAGTTCAGAACGTGGCTTTCTCCAAAATTCAGGGGCATTTGGAGGAAAATTGTTGAGATGCTGCATTTAGGAAGCAGAACAAAATGTGGTTTATCACTCCCATTGGGGCTGCTAATACACACTGGGAAATTCTGGGAAATTTCCTGTCCTTTCCTCATTCCCATTTCTGTGTCCTTTATCAGTGCCTGCCTACCCTGCTGCAAAACTCAGTCCAGATTACCCAAACTCATTTTAATCAAATTTAGTTTGGATTTTTTCCCTTTTATTCCATGAAGGAAACCTGTGCTGCACGTGGCCCAGCATTGCAGTTGGGCTGAATAATCAGAATTCTTTCCCTTGTTCTTCCATTCCATGAGAAATATCTCTGCTGTTCATCCCAGACTGGTTTCTCACAGACACACACACTGCTGGCATGACAGATAATTTCTTTATGGGAAAATAAAAAGTTGCTTCAGCACCTAACAGATGTTCTTATTTCTCTTTAGAACCAAAATTGCTCTGAAGTTGAGAGTTTCCTTTAATTTCTCTGTGTGAAAGTTTCTTGATTGTTTCAATGAATTTTTGATGAATTTTTCAGCCATCATTTCTCCAGATTCCTCAGGTTTTATTCTTTATTTCTCTTGCCATAATTTCTCCAGGTTTCTCAGGTTTTATTCTTTATTTCTGTTGCCATCATTTCTCCAGGTTCGTCAGCTTTTAATCTTTATTTCTGTTGTTATAATTTTTCCAGGTTCCTCAGCTTTTAATCTTTATTTCTGTTGCCATAATTTCTTCAGGTTCCTCAGGTTTTATTCTTTATTTCTGTTGTTATAATTTCTCCAGGTTCCTCAGGTTTTATTCTTTATTTCTGTTGTCATAATTTCTTCAGGTTCCTCATATTTTAATCTTTATTTCTGTTGCCATCATTTCTCCAGGTTCCTCATATTTTAATCTTTATTCCTGTTGTTATAATTTTTCCAGGTTCCTCAGATTTTAATCTTTATTTCCTGCTGCCCTGGCCTGGCTCCATCAGCTCTGCTGCTCTTTTGTTCCCTGAACGTTTGGCCAGCAGATTCCCCTTGCTCCGTGCTGAGATTTGCTCCAGTTCAAGGCCGTTTTTCCAGCTGAATAAAGGAGGATTCTTTTGTTGAGCTGCAGAATTTTTAGGTGTTTTCTCCTCCAGTTTAACACCCACTGAGGCCCTCTGAGATTTCTCCATCATCACTTCAGCCCGTGCCAGCTCGGATGGGAGCTCAGGGCTGAAAAATGGCTTTTCTCACTGAAAAACGGCTTTTCTCACTGAAAAACCCTCCCAGCCACCCCAGAGACCCTCCACAGAACAAGCTGGTAGATAAAACCCCTCTTAATAAGGTATTTTTTAATAATTAATTGTTTTAAATCAGTTATGGTGGATATTTTTGCAGTGGAAGTTGGAGGCACAGCCCTGGGACCAACTTCCCTGGAACTTTAGAGGGATCTCTGGGTTCAATTCCTGCCATAAAAAGCCAATAGATGAGAACTCAGACAGGTATAATCAGATTTACAGCTAATATTGGGGATAAATGCATTTTTAAATCTCTTTTATACATGTCCAAACCTTCCTTATTGAGCCTCATGCAAGTCCTCTCTGGGACAAGGCAGCTTTGCTGTTGATTTTGGGGGTTTTCTTAAACTGTATTAATTAAAATTCTCTGGAGTTTTTCCAGCTGATATGGGAATATTTGTCCAGATTTTTCAGATGTGGGAATTCAAGGCACAAACTAGCAGAAACTGCCTGAACTCCATTTATTAGTAAATGAAATAGTAACTTTTATTTTGAGGAAAAGGAGGGAGGAAGGGTAGAAATGTTGGTGGCAGATATGTTTATAATTGATAATTTTTTAGAATATCAAAAATAATTCATTTCATACAAATTTTTCCTTCTTTACCCCCCTTAAGTTTCATTTCAAACACTATTCCTCAAATTTCTATGCTACAATTCATGGCCAGCCTGCTTTGCCCAACTTCAAAGAAAACTATTTAAAGAAACCAAGAATTGGAGAAGATATTATCTGGGAAAAGAATAGAAAAAAAGAAATCCCTCTGAGTTTCTTCTTTTTTGCTGGCACCACTCCTTGCTGATTCAAAAACCACATTATTTGAGCCATCCTTCATTTTTTTCTTTTTGCAGAATTTCAGCTCTTGGGGGTTTTTCTCCTCTCCTTTTTTTGCTGCTGTATTTTCCTGCTTCTCTGTGGGTCTGGACCTGCCTTGGGAATCCCTCAGGCTCTGCCACATCCTTTGTTTTGTGTTCCAGCTCCAGCTGAGCAGCAGAAGCAGCTCCTTCCAAAGCATCCCTGTGCTCCTTTGTGGGCAAGCTGCAGGGATTCCTGGAGAAAATGGATTCTGCACTTTAACACAAAGATATTTATTTCATTTATCTCTGAGGAGTGGTGAGCCCTTGATCTCTTCCTATATCACATTTGTTTAATTAAGATCAATGCTCACATGTCCAACGTTTAATACAGGCTCCAAACCTTGTCTGAGTTCACTCCCTGAAAGGTGATTTTGATGTTCATTTTCTGGATTTTCCTTCTAGGTTTAATATTTTAATTTCTCCTTCTATGGTTTAACTGCAATTGAGAAAAAATCGTCATTTTCTCAATTTTTGTTTTATTTTTGCAGATGCAACAATACAGAGCCACCCTAAACATGAAGAATGTTCAGAGTTTGTCCTTGTGAGAAGTCCCTGAAGTTCCCATCTGTGCCAAGTGAAGCTGAAATTTGGTATAAACACCACTAAAATTGCCTCTTTTTGAAAGGGCTGCTCAATCTCTGGCAGACATTTAGTAATAAAGGAGCTGACACTAAACAGGGCTGAAATTCTCCACAGGTAAAAGCTGCATCTTTCAAAAATAAACTCTCCCCTGCATTCGCAGCTGAGGCTTCTTTCACTCAGGGTCAATCCCATATTTTGCTGGGTTTGCACAAGAATAAAATAATGCAAATAAAAGTCTGGCTCCTTCTCCTATCGCCTTCCCCAGGCTTGCAGAGCCTCTATAAACTCCCACCTGTATTTTGCTGGAAATTGAATGGTTTCAGGAGGCTTTCACACCATGCTGGATGTTTGGGGAGATTTCCCCTCCCAGCTGCAGCACCCATGATGAAGCTGTAATTGCCTGTGATCTTCTGCTCCCAAAAATTGGGATAAAACTTCTGTGAAGGACTCAGACTTCAATTCAGCTCAGAAACAGGGAGAAGTGGAGGAGACAGAGTGTGCTCAGCAGGAGGAATATTGCCTTTGAAGATAAATTCTAAATATTTTCAGTGTGTGCAAAGGGGTCAGTCCTTGCAGGGCACATTCTGGCATTGGTTTTGGATGAGGTAAAAGGGCTTTTTCCCAGATGGAAAAACATTGATGAGAAATTCTCTGTGATCTTTGCTGCTGCACCAGAATGAAACGCTGGGAGGAGCTGCCTGGGTGGGTGGTGGAGTCTCCATCCCAATTTGATCTCCTGGTTTTGAATTTAAACAGTGAATTTAAACACATCAGAGTGACCAAACCATGTTGGGCCTCAGAGCAGAATTCCTCACCTGCACCAAATGCCTGTCAATGCATTTGCTCCAGAGCAAGGTCAGGGTGTAAATACCCTGAGCAGGGTACAAATTAATGTACCTGTCGCACAAATTGATTAATGTTCCTGTGGCACGAAATAATTAATGTACCTGTGGCACAAATTAATCCTGTGGCGCAAACTAATGGGGCTGCAGCTCATGGGATGGGGCTGATCTGTGCCTGTGGGGTTTGGGAGGGAATTCACCTCTGAAACCTGATTGATCTCTGAGAATCCCTCACAGGACCCTCAGTAAAGCTGTGAAAGCATCAATGTTTAATTCATGGTCACTGCAGATTTATAGTGCAGCCCCAAACCCCTCACAGCCTCACCAATCCCAATCCCTTCTCCTGAGCTGAGAACCTGTGCAGAGTGGGAGCTCATTCTGAAAAACCCGATGTGAAATGAGATACTGCACCAGCAGGTCTGATCCATATGGATACAGGTTTCTCTGCAGCAGAGCTAAGCCAGATTTGATCTTGGGAGGCTGTTCCCAGGTAGGGGATGTTTGATAGGGTTGGAGTTTAAGGCAGGTTGTGTGTGTGGTGTCCAATCCTGCACAGGAGCAGGTGACACTGACACCAATGGAGACACCCAGCAGAGTGAAATTGCTCTGTTTGTGCTACTGGCTGATCACAGCCCTAATTAATGAGCTTGGTGTTTAGTAAATGAAGATGGAGCAGCAAATTGCTGTTGATGCTGTTATGTCAGGGAGTCGTGTAATTAGTGTTCAAATTCTCATTTTAGTGCTTCATTCAGCTGCTCCTCCCCGTGCTAACGAGAGCATTCCCCGGGCACAGACAGGATCCCCTGTGCCTGCAGCTCTGATGGATGGGATGGATGGCCCCAGGAGCTGCTGGAGGAGCTCTTATTGCACCTGCATTTCCTGGCAGAGCCCTCTCCAGTGAATCCTGATGCAGGCAGAGCAGGAAAACATTCCTCAGCAGCGTCTCCTCAGCAGCAGCGTTTGTTCAGCAGCATCTCTTCATTAGCATTTCCTCAGCATTCCCTCATCAGCATTTCCTCAGCATTTCCTCATCAGTTTTTCCTCAGCAGCTTTTCTTCATCAGCATTTCCTCAGCATTTCTTCCCCAGCATTTCTTCCCCAGCATTTCCTCATCAGTTTTTCCTCATCAGCATTTCCTTTTCAGCAGCATTTCCTCATCAGCATTTCCTTCTCAGCAGTTCCTCCTCAGCATTTTCTTAGCAGTTTTTCCTCATCAGCATCCTCTCATCAGCATTTCCTCAGCGGAATTTCTTCATCAGCATTTCCTCAGTGGCTTTTCCTCAGCATTTCCTAAGCAGCATTTCCTTCTCAGCATTTCCTTCTCATCAGCATTTCCTCATCAGCATTTCCTCACCAGCTTTTCCTCAGCAGCATCTCCCACCTGCTGTAAGCAGAGCTGATGAACACCACACAACTCATCAGTGCCCACTTAAAGGATCAGTGTTGTACATCCATCCCTAATTAGCTCTTGCTCTCCATCCATCCCTAATTACCTCTCCATCTCCTCCCTGATCCCTTCCCTGGCTGTACCCAGTGCCTCCCCTCCTGCCCTGTCACAGACAACTTTTATGAAAAATCCTTTCTTTAGGGATTTTTCCTCCTGAGAAGCTGAGAGGCCTCAGGAACAAAATGCAAACAATGGTTATCTGCTGCTGTGGGATGCAACAGGTGCATCTGGGATTGGTCTCATGTGGTTGTTTCTGATTAATGGCCAGTCACAGTCAGCTGGCTTGGACAGAGAGCAGAGCCACAAACCTTTGTTATCATTCTTTTCTTTCTATTCTATGCTTAGCCAGCCTTCTGTCATTAAACCTTTTCTTCTATTCTTTTAGTATAGTTTTAATGTAATATATATCATACAATAATAAATCAGCCTTCTGAACCATGGAGTCAGATCCTCATCTCTTCCCTCACCCTGGGACCCCTGTGAACACGGTCACACAGCAGGGGCTGGGTTTTATCCTAAGATGAAAGGAGACTTTTTTTGTTCCTATTTTCCAGTTTTATTATTGCGGGGTGAATGCAGCCAGGATGTGCAGGGGGCTGGTAGTGGGTGAGGAGCTCCTCACACAAATCAAAAATCCCTCACCCTCTGTTAATGGGTTGGGGGGTGTCCTGCTCCTCTCAAATCTTCCCAATTCCATTTTAATTGCTGAAATATCTCAGGATTTTGCCGGATTATTGCGATGTCAGTGTACAAATTCATAGTGGAAAGCATAAAAACATCCAATCCTATCAACAAACCTGACAAATTATGTAGGATTTCACCAACTTAAGTGGAGCTAATGTGATGGAAATAGTAAATTATAAAGCTGAAATATCATGTTTGAATTAACTGAGGGGCATCAGCATTGCAAAACATCCCACTTGCAATGCACTCAGCAATGCTGAGCGTGGAGGCTGTAAATGGCATGAAAGGAATACAAATTATTTACCCAAATGCCGCAAGTCTTACAAGGCAAGTGTGGAATATGCTGGGTTTGCACAAGGATTGAAATTAATAGGCATGACCTTTTCCTGCCTTGCCTTTCATCCTCCAAAATTCAGCATGTTTGCAGAACAGGCTCAGTGGGATTTGTTTGTGGGTTTTTTTTAAGATCAAACACAGCAAAACTTATGATCTTCTTCCTTTTTTTAGTCAAATAATCTCTTAAATAACAAATATTGTAACAAGCTGCTTCTGAGTGGTGGCAATATTGGATTAGCACCAAGATTTATTTACAAGCAAGCATCCAGCCTTGGATTAGCTTTTCCTGCAGATATTCTGGGTTTAATTCTTGGGCAATGGTGACTGGGGAGCCAAAATAGGGGAAGTTTAGGGCATCGGAATAGGTGGTGTTGATTATTTTGGGTTCAGAATGCACCCAGGAAGGGACTCCTGCCTGATTTTTCATTTGTTGTCCTCAGGGGAAAAAAAAATGAAAATAAACAAACAATATTCTTCCACCTCTGTCAGCAAAAATAAACCTGCAATCACGTTTTTCAGGTTTTCTCCCTCCAGGCATCAATTTCTGGCAAAATGCCACAATAAAATTAATTTCCTCCATCCAAACCATATTCAAATACTGAATTGCAGAGGGTTTTTTGGAGCTGGGGATGTGACAGGGCAAGGAAAAACATCAGGAAATTCCTTCTGAGGGACAAGCTTGGAGCTGTGTGCTGCCCTGAGAGAGCCAAAGACACACAAAACAGGAGGGGGACATCACTGGAGTCACTGAGGGAAATATCAGCTTTAAAACTCCAGTTTTATAAATATCAGCTTTAAAACCACCAGAAACTCCTGGCTGCAGGGTTAACTTAATTTTCTGATAAAGAAGTTGTGACCTTTTCAAATATTCTGAGTTATATTCAGGTCTCACAGGGTTATTGGCGGCATCAACCCCTCCCTGAGGATTCCGTGGTGTCTCAGCATTAAAATATTGCAGAGCTGTGACTTGGGGGGCTGTGAAATAATTGGGAGGAAGAAACTTTCTTAAAAACATCATTTTGTTGTGTTAGGCCATACCTCAGACATTTGGGAGTGTCCAAGGTGAGCAGTTCATTGGAGGATTGGTGAAAATACAGCTGTGGTGTAAATTTTGTTGAAAATCTCATGTCCAATAACAGAGCAAAGGGCATTATCACATTTTTCTTCCACTGCAAACCAAAGAAAACATGGAGAGCATCTTATATTTAAGGAGTTTTGGTGTTTGCCTGCACCAAAAACTTCGGAGAGAAAGGGGAAATGAATTGCACTAGCAGTCAGACATAAATTAATATTGGAGCTTTGAACTCCAAGTGAAAAATCTCCTCTGACTTCAGCAGCAAATGAATCAAACCTTGGACAAGGTGTCAGCGGCCAGAGGAGCCTCTCCTGGCTTGTTATCCATGCTGAGTTTATGGAAGATTAAAAGAAAAGTTAAAATATTTGCCACGCCACGTGTGACCTCGATACGGATTTCCCACCCAGGCTTTCATTAATCCAATGTTCAAGGCAGTGCTGCAGCAGTTCTTGTGTTAATTACTGTGAGCAGTGGCCTTTCCTTGCCTAATTGCTTTATTGTGAGTTCTCCTGGCAGCTGCTGTGTCCCGAGAGGGGCAGGGGGGCAGCACAGGTTAATCAGGGGCTGCAGGGACCTTTCAGCTCCTCCTGAGCCCTGACAAAGCTCCTGGCCCAGGAGAGCTCACTGCTGAGGTGCTGGTGCCAAAATAAATGGTTTCTGAGCCTCTCCAAGCACATCCGAAGGTAATGATGGATTATATGGTGACATTTCTCTCTGCTGAGGTGTTTATTTATTTTTTATTTATTTTTTAATTTATTTTTTATTTTCTAAACCTGTGGCGTCGCTACGAAATTGCGTCTTCTCTTTGAATACTTATTATGAAGGGTGCCAAAAATAATTTTGCAAGAGTTAGGGAACACCAGCATTAAAATGCCAATGCAATTTCACTTTGGTCCTTTTCCCTCTCACAGAAAAAAAAAAAAAAAAAAGCCACAGCTAATTATAGACTCGGTGCTACCTTCTTCACAGGGATTTGTCTTTTTCAGTGCCTGCATGGAAATGATGTCTGAGTCTTCTGTCACAGACAACTTTTATGAAAAATCCTTTCCTTCGGAATTTTTCCTCCTGAGAAGCTGCGAGGCCTCAGGAACAAAATGTAAACAATGATTATCTGCTGCTGTGGAATGCAACAGGTGCATCTGTGATTGGTCTCATGTGGTTGTTTCTGATTAATGGCCAGTCACAGTCAGCTGGCTTGGACAGAGAGCCGAGCCACAAACCTTTGCTATCATTGTTTACATTTGGACAGGGGGAGTGTGAGATGAGAGTGCTGGGTGTGATGGAACCACTCAAAAACACTGAATTCATCTCCACAGGGGCTGCTCTGGCTCCGTGCCAGGAGAAGGTACTCAAGTGCTAAAAAAAAAAAAAAATAAAAAATATATATATAAAGGAAAATGATAAATGAAAAAGAAAGGATTGTTGCTGGTTTTGGAAATGTTGTGTTGTGGAGGCCTCCCAGGAGGGCCAGCTCCTGCTCCTGTCACCTCAGGTGTCCCCAAGGCCAAGCAGAGCAGGGATTGTCCCTCTGCAGAGCTGCAAGGACCTCGTAACAAGGACATGGATGGTTATTCAGGGATATTTATTCCCCAGGGCCTCTGGCACTTCTCTTTGAGGTGATGGCATTGTGTTCATGGATTCCTGCTAAACACATGCATAAATTCTTTCCTGATCGTTTGGAAAGAGCTGAAAGCTTTTAATGCAGTTGCTGGTTGATTTTTGAAGTCAAAAATCAGTCAAGCCCCTGGAGGTGAAATGGAAATTCCCATTTTCCCTATGGACCATCCATAGAAACCCAGATTAAAACCCCTGATATCACCAATGACCCTTTTCACTGCGGGAAATATTTCTGTGGGGTGCCAGCAGCTTGCAGTGACCTAGAGGAGACTGTCGGGAAACAATTCCTTTCAAACATGTCACTCAAAACGAGTGAAATTCCTATGGCTGGTTCTGTGCTAACAGTTTATTGAAAAAGGCTAATTCCTAAAGAACCTCAGAAAATCAGGCTGCTATTAAAATCCACAAGGCTCCATCTGGCATCCTGCTAAGGAGAACTCTGCTGTGTTTCTATTCATTAGCTGTATTTTTAAGAATTGACAGCCACCAATTATACACAAATAAATGGTATAAGAGGTTTTATTTGGAGGTTTTTATTAGCTGTGCAGTCTTAACCAAGATGTTTGCCGTCGTTTTCTTCCTTCTTCCACCTGCTGATGTAAGAGGCACTTTGAGGAGATTTGGACTGATTCAGGATAAAATTTTGCTGCTGTGCAATAGAATTGAGATTATTTGCTATTGACCCAGAGCAGTTAAAGCCAATAACCTGAGGGGAATTCTCACCTGGTAAAACAAGCATGGAACAGAGGAGCAAGCCAGGCTGGAGCTCTGTGAGAGGGGCTCTGCAAAGGAAAGGAGCTGCTGAACAAAGATCTGAAATCAGATTAAAGCCCAGCCAGCCTGGAGAGGAGCTGTGGTGGTGTTTGCAGGGGGCCCAGGATGAGGGAAGAGATGAGAATGTTGACTCCATGTTTCAGAAAGCTGATTTATTATTTTATGATATATATTATATTATATTATATTATATTATATTATATTATATTATATTATATTATATTATATTATATTATATTATATTTTGATATATTAAAACTGTGCTAAAATAATAGAAGAAAGGATTTCATCAGAAGGCTAGCAAGAATAGAATGAGATGATAATAAAATCTTGTGGCTGACCAGAGTCCAAGCCAGCTGGACTGTGATTGGCCATTAATTAGAAACAACCAACATGAGACCAATCACAGATGCACCTGTTGCATTCCACAGCAGCAACTAATTATTATTTATGTTTCATTTGTGAGGCCTCTCAGCTTCTCAGGAGAAAAACCCCTAAAGAAAGGATTTTTCATACAATGTGTCTGTGCCAAGGAGCCCCAGCTCTCAGAGCAGGAGGAGCAGTTGGATTTTCTGTGGCAGAGAAACCCCTCCTGAGGCTGGGCTCCCCTGCCATGAATCACAGCAAACAGGAGCAGCTGAGCAGTGAATTTACCCCTTGTTTGCCAGGCAACCACCAAAAAAAACCCAGCTTGGCCACCTGAGGTTGTGTTCATTTACAGGATGGATTTCCAAGGTTGGGCTCTTTAATTAGGAGAAGAAGAATTGAACTTGGAGAAGACTTTGGTCAGTTCTTTGGGTCAGCAGGAGATTTGCTTTGCCTGATGCACAGTTAAAATGGATGAGATGTGGTTTGTTGGGGTTTCTTTTTAATTTCAGCAGGGTTTCAATTCTCTCTCTGCACCATTTCCATGTATTTGCAGCACTGCTCTGCCACAGGTCTAACATTGCAGCTCCTGAAAGGTGAAGCCTGAAAAGTTTCTGAAAAGTGAAGGATTCAACATCTCCCCTTTTCTCCCCTTTGCAGCAGCATTCCCAGGCTGCTAATAATGGATAAGATGGGGGCAACTTGACAAAAAATCAATGTATCACCAAAAATGATACTGGTTTGGGGTGAGGGAGATGTTTCTTCTAACCAGGGGAGTTAATTTAATTTTTAAAAACTGGTAACTCCTGTCAGCAGCTTTATTCAAGTCTTCCAAAGGTATTTTTGTGCCTGGCTTCCTTGGCACCTCGTTAGGAAATGGTCAGGAATTTATTCCAGAGGCTGGCATCCCTTTTGGGGAATTTCACTCTTTTAAACTAAAGAATTTTTCCTCTGGTGCCTCCTGTGTGTGATGGCAACAGTAAAAAATGGGTCCCAAAACATTTACCTTGCTCATAGGAACCGAAATTCAAATCCATAACTCACATACACTTCTTTTTAAAAATTCATTAAGCAAACAAACCTCCTCTGATTGCAATAAATTTCTTGTATTTGCTGCTAGCTGAAATGTTTCTTAAATCAAAACAGCTCTTATGGTTTTGTTTGATATGAGGAAATTAAAGTAAAATAAAGCATGTGGAGAAGGAGCTGCTGGCTCAAGAACAACTTGGTTGGGAGTTCTCAGGAGGTTCAGGGCGTCAATCACAACCCTCAGCAGACAATTCTGCGTTGGGAATTCTGTGCTGGAATCTCCCCACATGGAAGAAAAGACCTTTAAAACAGGAAAGAGGAATTGCCAAACTGATAGTGGGGGTATTGAAGCGTGGGGAGCAGAACAGAACTGGATTTGGGGAAGGAAATTCTGCTTGCTGCAGCACGAGGAGCCAGCAGGGCCAGGGGAGGCAGCTGCAGGTTAAGGGGGCAGGGTTAGATGGGATATTGGGATTTTGGGATATTGGGAAGGAATTCCTGGCTGTGAGGGTGGGCAGAGGTGCCAGAGCAGCTGTGGCTGTTCTGCATCCCTGGCAGTGCTCCAGGCCAGGCTGGAGCCCCTGGGGCACTGGAAGGTCCCTGGGGTGCAATGGGATCAGCTTTAAGGTCCTTTCCAACCCAAACCAGCCCAGAGCATCCCCTGGCTCTGCCACCTGCACCAGGATGGGTTTTCTCAGCACCTTTGTGTGCAAACCCAGCTCAACTCAGGGCAGAGCTGTGTGCAGGTGCTAAAACAGGAGAGGAGACAAAGCTGCCTGTCTCCCCCAGCCTTAAAATATTCATGTATTTACAGCAGTTACAGCTACCAGCTGCATGGGTATCTGCAAATATCAGCCAGGGCTGAGCAGAAATGAGAATAAATAACCAGCAGGGCTGGCTGGCAAATCCAGATCAGTGTTGAACATGCACAGAGGGAATTGGGGGTGAGCATGGGGCACTGCATTGCCAAGCAGCTCACGATGCTCCTGCTGCCTCCAGCTGCTCAAGGAGCCTCTCCTGCTCCCTCCCTGCTCCTTTTAAAGAGTTTTCTTCTGACTTTTATGAGGCTCTTTCTGTTAAGTAGATCAGCTCACTGAAAATTCTGCTTTCATGAGCGCGAGCAGATCTGTCTGGACAGGTCTGTTTTATCATGGGTAAGAAAATGAAATGGGTTAATTTAAACCCACACATTGGGCTGGATTCACTGTCAGAAAAAGCAGAAATCAGAGTATTCTCACTGTCTTTTGTGCCTGGAGAGAGCAGAGAAGCTGTAATAGCAAGAACCAAATACTCAGACTGTTCCTTTTTCTCCTGGAGCTGCTTAACACACTGGCAGAGTCTGAATCTTTATTGCTTTTGAACAAAGCCAGTGTTTTATTTTGATTGCCAACTTGTCAGATTTTAATAGCATAATCTATGTAGCTGAAAGTGGGAAAGTGTAGGAATAGAGTCTTTTATCTGCTTTCATATTCTAATTCCTATGAGTATTTTTGTAATAACTGCAAATCCAGGAGGTTTCTGAAACGCGTTTATGAGCAAGGCATTTCAGAGCCATGAATGCTCGCGTAAAAGGGCCTGAGAGACATCTGAGAAGCAAGAGATGGCATTTTCCTGTGCATTGTCCTTTCCCTTGGCTCTGCAGCTCCTCAGGGACCCTCTCAGGCCCCAGCACACCCAGGACACCACAAAAACCCAAACAGCAGGGCCAGGGATGCTCAGGAGAGCTGGAGCCGCTCTGGGCTGACAGCTGGGAAAGGTCACCAGGTTCAATCAATCCCTGTCATTTCCAGGGGAAGGGAATGGGGACGGAGCCAGCAGAGCCCTGGAAATGATCCAGGGTGAAGCCCCCAGGATTTGTCAGAGCTGTCCCTGCTCCTCATAGGGAGGCTGGATGGTGGCTGGCCAAAAAATGGGGTTTTTGTGGTGGCAAAGCCCCAGGGGATTCACAGCTCACATCTGATCCATCAAAACTGAGCTTTCCTGAAAAAAGTTTATCTGGGGAGGGGATTATTTCAGCCAGACTTGCAATCCAGAGGAAAAAAAAAATCCATTTTTTTGAGCTCAGCACCTTCTGTTATTCCTTTATTCTGCCAGGTTTTTGGCAGAGAGCCACAAGGGCTGAAACTCCCCAAGGAACAGAAATGCAAAGCCCAGTGAGAGGTGGACTCCAAACCAGCCCAGGACCCTTGGATCAGATACCCAGGTGTTCCTGCAGGGCATCCTGCTGAAATCCTGATAAATGGCACAGCAAAGCCCCACCTTGGGCTGCACCCCTGGAACTCATCACAGCTTCAAGGAATTGTGAAGGGGCTGAAGAAAAGCCAGGAAAGCTCTGCAGAAACATGAAATAAAAGCGAATTCTTTGCTGCCAAGTGAATTAAACCCACCCTTTGTGGTTTCCATTTTCCATTCATTTTCTGTTCCTTCACATCCAAACCATTCCTTTTACACCCAAAACCTGAACCATGACCAGTTCATTGTAACGCTTTCCTTGAGAGCTGTTAAAATCCAGATTTTCCCTGATTTAAGGGCCAATAAACCTTTCCTCTCTGCAAACATTTTAGGGAGTCTCAAGCTCTGCTTACACTTCATCCTCTGGATGTTTAATCTATATTCTTTTAAAGCCAATATTTTTTAAAATAAATGACATTAGTATAACAACATCACTTCCTAATCAAATATTAATGCTTTTCTAAATGTTGATTATGCGGTTAAATTAAATTATTTCCGTGCATGAGCAGAACAGAGGACTCCCATTCTGCAAAGAAAACGGTGTTAAATCAAATATTTGGCCATTTAGCAACAGTTTCTTTGTTTTCTCTTCCCTTTTAATTTCCTAAAATTGAAAGGAAAATCACAAGAAAAAAAAATTAAAAAGGGAAAATATGGGGTTTTTTAAATTTTATTTTGAGAAGATGTATTTAAATATAGTTAATCAGAGACAATAATTTCACAGGTGCAGTGCTAATGAAAGAACCAAGAGCTACCCCTGGCTCTGAAGGATATTTCCCACCGAAGGCTGGGATTTGCTCCTTGTCAGAGCACATCTCCATAAATCCCTGCAGAGTTTAGGGTGAAGCCATCAGCTCTGGGTAATCCCTCCTGCAGGCTCAGGGTGACAAATGCAGCTCCCCTGCAATGGGTGGCTCTGATCCCTGCTGGCTGCAGTGCCAGCTGATGGGCTTTATCTGGTTTTTAAGCATTTTCACTGCTTTAAGACACTGCCATGAGTTGTTTGGAGCTGTCTTTATTCAGAGAATCTCAAAGAATTTCAGCTCCAATTACAGCAGAAACGAGCAGCTGAAATTGTTGAGCTGGTGGCACAGAGGGCACGTTCCTGAAAATCCTTTTGTTCTGTAAAACGGCTCTGAAGACAATAAACAGGGACAGAGACAGTGCAGAAGGCAGGAGATGAGCAAGGCAGCAAAGGAAAACCAAGCTGAGTTTATTTCTATCTCTCGTTATTTATATTTTCTTCCATTTGGGAGCCTGATTGCTCTGAAAATTCAATCCAGTCACCAGCTCCTTTATCAAAATTGTCTTCAGAGCTACAGAAATTCACAGAGAGCTGTTAAGATAAAGTTGTTTGGAAGTTGTTATTGCCCAGCACAAAGCACTGCCTGCAGCACTGACAATGACCCAGCAGAAGCCTGGTTTGGATGGAGAGCAGGGAATGCCAGCACTGACAATGATCCAGAAAAGTCCTGGTTCAAATGGAGTAGAGGAAATGCCAGCATTGACAATAATCCAGGAGAATTCTGGTTTGTGCCAGCACTGAAAATAATCCAGGAAAATCCTGATTTAGATGGAGAGCAGGAAATGCCAGCATTGACAATAACCCAGGAGAATCCTGGTTTAACTAGGGAACAGGGAAATGCCAGCACTGACAATAATCCAGGAAAATCTTGGTTTGGATGGAGCAGAGGGAATGCCAGCACTGACAAAATTCCAGGAGAATTCTGGTTTAACTGGAGACCAGGGAATGCCAGCACTGACAATGATCCAGGAGAATCCTGGTTTAGATGGAGACCAGGGAATGCCAACACTGACAATAATTCAGAAAAATCCTGATTTAGACGGAGAGCAGGGAATGGCATCCAGAGTTTGAGGTCCTGGTGAGGGAGCCCTGCAGGTTTGGCACCTGATGGGCGGCACTGAGGGCTTTCCAAATTCTGCAAGGGCAAAGTCATGGGGTAAAAAGCTCTTTTTGGAGGATTATTAACAACACCTATCCCCTCTGGCCATGCCTGACTGCTGACAGGTGTTGTTGGACACACTTTAGCTTTGATTCAGATCTCAGGAAATCTCAGCACAAAAACCTGAATAGACCTGAAATAATACAAACGAGAGTATGATTTTAGTGGAACAAACCATGCTGTTAGAAAGCTTTGGAAGGGTTTTTTTTATTATTTTTATTAAGCAATTTTGCTGTTAAAGCAGTGCTTGGTTTACAGCAACATAATGAAATGAAAACTTCACTAAGAGCCATAAAGAGCTGGGGGGTTCTGGGTGGCATTTTGCTCTGCAGCTGTCCTGCAGGGAATGCTCAGAGCTCCAATGCTGAGACAATATCTCAGCAATGATTTGATGAAGGTCTTTATTGCTGCAATAAAAATCTGCTCCTGTTTTTTTCAGAGCACATCTTCATCTTCAAAAAAAGCACTTGGGTTTGTTCTAGACAATGTTTGTAGCTGATGGGACTTTTTTTCCCCTCCTTTATTTTCAAAGTGATGAGCTCAATTTCCAATATCGTTGTTGCTACCATTGATTTTTAAAAGAAGAAAATGAAAAGTGAGTTCAGGTGGATGTTTTCTCACCAACTTGACATCCTGAATCAAGCACTGGATGTAATTTATATATGTGGTGTTCTGAAGGGAGCATTGTCTGTCTCTGGATAAATAATTTATACTTTTTAATATTTCAGCACAATCAGTACAGCTGATGTTGCTTGGAAAAATTTTTTTTCCCTATCCAAGCAGCAAAATGTTCCTCAATTCAACATATAGAAAGGGTTTTTAAAATTGTGTATAGTGGAGGGTGATGCTGAAAACAATAAAATAGCTCTCAGATGGGAACTTGTGCAAAACACTTGCAGGAGTGGGTTTAATTATTAACTAGTGAGGAAAAAATTGGTAAAACATCATGAAACAAGTTAAAAAACCTGAATTCCACAGGGAATTTTCAGATATTTACCTGGATTTAAATCCCTGGGTATTGTCACTGTTAGGGATCTTTATTTCAACATAAATCCTGCTCAGTTTACATTTCCAGGTGTGGGATGTCCTTCAGGACTTTGTGGGATTTTGAGGGGGGATTTTGAGCCTGCCACAGGTGCTGGAAGTATTCAGTATTTGGTTTGCTGTGGTTAAGGGTTGAAATTCAATGTACAGATCCTGGTGTCATTTCTTGTGACCCTGGTCCCCTCTGAACCACAGATTTGGGGTTGGTGCCATCTCTTTGTGATCCTGGTGCCATTCCTTGTGATCCTGGTACTCCCTGACCCACAGATTGGGATTGATGCCATCCCTTATGATCCTGGTGTCATCCCTTTGTCTTCCTGATGCCATCCGTTATGATCCTGGTGTCATCCCTTGTTCTCCTGGTGCCCTCTGACCCACAGATTTGGGGTTGATGCCATCCCTTTGTGATCATGGTGCCATCCTTCGTGACCCTTGTGTTCTCTGACCCACAGATTTGTGTTGGTGCCACCCCTTGTGACCCTGGTGCCATCTGACTCACAGATTTGAGGTTGGTGCCATTCCTTGTGCTTTTGGTGCCATCCCTTGTGACCCTGGTGCCCTGTGACCCACAGATTTGGCGTTGGTGCCATCACCTGTGATCCTGATGCCATCTGACTCACAGATTTGAGGTTGGAGCCATCCCTTGTACTCCTGGTGCCATCCCTTATGACCCTGGTGTCCTCTGACCCATGAATTGGGGTTGGTGCCATCATTGGTGATCCTGATGCCATCCCTTGTGTTCCTGGTGCCATGGTGCCAGGGAGGGCTGCTGCAGTAAAACTGGGTGTGGTTGCAAGCTGACCACCATTTACCATCATTTCCTTGACCCTTTGTGTCTATATGTGACCCTTTGTGTTTATAATTATACCCACACATTTAATTTTTATAGCAGCTGAAGTGTAGGATGTAATAATGGAAGAAAACAGAGACAAATGTGGTTTTTGTGTTGTTGCTGTTCTTTTGATGCAGAATTTAAAAAGTACAGCTGTGAGATCAAACCAGGTTTGGGTTGCAGGTTTTGTTTTGTTTTTGTTGAAGTTTTTTTTCCTCAATAAAGATGTTCAGGAAGTTCTTTAAATAAGGACCCTGGGCTGTACATTTGTCATGCAGATTTCCCAGCAAGCAATTAAAGCTGCACGTTCAGAGGCATTAGATGAGGCAGATGAATTCCTGGCAAGGGAAAAGCAGCAGATCTTGAGGGATGCTGACAGCCCTTTATCTTCAGACAGGAAAGAGCCTGCCTAGGAAGCCCTGCAGTAAGTAAATTATTTACTTCATCGTGTGCCACTTAACAATTCTGTTATTTGATTGTTGAGGACTTAGTAAAAGAGTGAGAAAGCCCAATTTGTCTTCAGCAGAGTTTTCCAGGGAAGGAGATTGGGTTTGTAAGAGCAACAGGAAGTGTTTTCATCCCTTATCCTAATTTAAAGCAAATTAGTGGAGGTTTTTTCCCTCTCCTAATGGCAGTAGATGCCCTGTAATGTGGAGACACTCAGCAAAGCAGTGCACTGAGATTGTGCTGATGGGATTTGTGCCAAAAGCCATCAGTTTATGTCCAGGGAAAGGAGAAATCCAGAGAGTGGCCTGCATAAATCTGCCCTATCTCACAAGATGACAGAATGGCTTCAAACTGACCCTGAGCAGGTCTGGATGGGATATGAGGGAAAATTCTTCCCTGTGAGGGTGGTGAGGCCCTGGAATGGAATTCCCAAAGTGGCTGGGGCTGTTTTGGATCCCTGCAGTACCCAAGGCCCGGCTGGATGGGCCTGGGACAGTGGGAGGTGGCCCTGCCATGGCAGGAGTGAGATGGATTCCAATCCAAACCATTCCCTTTTTCTGTGATATTTCCTGGGATTTATAGACACCCAAAACTTACTTTCATTTCTATCACAAACCACGGGAAATCAATGCAATGTTTTCAGTTTGCTGTTTTGGATCCCTGCAGTGCCCAAGGCCAGGCTGGATGGGCCTGGGACAGTGGGAGGTGGCCCTGCCATGGCAGGGATGGGATGGATTCCCACCCAAACCATTCCCTTTTTCTGTGATATTTCCTGGGATTTATAGACACCCAAAACTTCTTTCCATTTCCATCACAAACCACAGGAAATCAATGGAATGTTCTCAGTTTGCTGTGCCCCAGCAGCTCCTGCTCCTCCTCTGCCCACAGCGAGTGCCCCTGCCAGGGCCTGGTGCTGCTCACAAATGCACTCACACCCTCCTGATCCTGCACAGTTCAAGAGGGAGCAGAGAACACACTAAGCCCAATGTTGTTTTTCATTCCCATTTATTTTTCTTTGTGATTAAACCCTGCTTTTGATATTCCAAAGCATGAGCGCATCTCCCTCACCCTGAGCTAAAGAAAACCAAACTAAACCCAGGCCCAAATCCTTTCTCTGGTGAACAGTTCACTAAAGGGTCACCCAGGCCCAAGCTGAATATGATCTGAGCCTTTCCAGCCACTCCCCAAGTGATCAAAAATTCATTTTGGCCAGGTCACTTTGGTGGAACAGAGAGGTGGGAACCCCCTCTGTGCTGGAATGTGAATTTGCTGCACTCCCTCTGCACTGGAGTTCTGTGTCTGCCTGCAAAAGTATTTCACACAGCTCTTTCTTATTTCCTGGGTGAGGGAGTCCATTTGGCTTTAAACCTCCAGTTATTTTACACCATTGCAGGGAAAAATAGGCTTGTTTTTAAGAACAGTCTCCATTTGAAAGTGCATTTTGTTGTATAATGAATTCTCTGATTTGTGGCGGCCTCAGAGGCTGTAAAAACCCTTCCAGCTTGCAAACCTGAAGTGCTATAAAAGTTTGAAGGCATCAGATATTATTCATGGAATTATTGAAAATGGTGTTGTTGAATGGCTGAAATGAGGGGAAGCAAACTTTGCATTCAAAACAAACAAAAAGCAAGAAGGGAACTGCCAGGGAGCTGCCAGGAGAGCAGAGAAGGCAGAGCTGGCCAGGGAAGGGCTCAATCTTATTTTAATGTTCAGGGTCACCCATGCACAGTTTTATCAGGGAAAATCACAACTGGGCACACATGCAAGGGATATATTGAATAAATGCAAATTTCCCCCTGAGTCCCCTCTGTCTCTGGGGGTAAATTCAGGTTGTTGCTGTTTGAATGGGCACAGGGGAACACACATCCACCCACTTCGGGCCTTGGTTGGGATGTGGTGTTTTCCTCCAGGACTGAGCAGAAATCATCATTTTATCTTTGGTTGTACCTCTGGAAAGACTTGGGGTACAAATCCATCCAACTGATCAACCATGAATGAATAATTGATCTAACCTGGACTCATTTAGTGATTCCTATTCACTAATTCTGGCCATTTGACTCCAACACTGCACGTGCTGTTTGTGTGCTGGTTCTTGGGTAGAAATTCCAAATAATCAAATTCCTGCCCCACATTTCCAACACAAACCACTGCCCTGGTCATTCCCTAAAGATTCTGAGTCTCCTTTGTCCTGCAAGTCAATAAATTAGTCATTCATTATCCTGCTAATGAATTACTGGCCTGGAGAAGAGACTGCTGAGACAAGAAGGAGCCAACTCAGTGTTAGCAGTACAAATGTAAAGCTTGGAATTAAAGCAGAGCTAATATTTAATCTTGCTCTCATTTCACCTAAACTGTTTGAGCTCAGGATGCAGCTGGAAATCACTCCCAGTGAAAATTCTGTGACAAAAATAAAAAAGTCCCAGTGACCAAAAGGAAAGATTTGAAATTAATAATTCAGAGTGGCAGAGATAAAGCAGACACATGATGCAAACAGAACTTTAATCAGATGGAATAGTTCTGTTGAGTAATAAAAGCAAAGAACTTTCTTGTCTTAGGGCCAATAATTCATTTGACCTGACAGTTATTTCAGAAGGCCTGGATGGCTTCAAATGGGAGTTTCTGGGGGATGCTGTGCACTGATAGATTTGGTATTTGGCAGCTATCACAGCACTTTATTCCTGAAATAAAGGTTTTGTACTCCAGGCACACAATTAGACACAAGCACTGCATTCATCTCCTCTTGCCTAACTTCCTATCATTATTTGTCAAAATCTTTTCTTACCATTTTTTTTGGCCCTGTCAAAACTGGATTACTTTTCCTTTAGAAAGTGATTCAGCTCATCTGAAGTTAGTAGGGTTGGTTTTTTTCTCCATCACTTATAAGATTAGCTCTGATAATGCTGCAAGCAACTGCAGAATCCACAATGAGTTAGCAGGGCAGGGTTTCATGACTACATCATCTTTTTCTGACACACTCTGTCTTGTCCTTCTCCTCCTGCTCAGCTACACAATGTTTCTATATTGTCATTTAATATAAAACAATATTCAGAGGGTGTATTGCAAATTGAAAATATCTTCCTCTGTGCTAAGATCAAGAGCATGACAGAGCACTTTGATTTATTTTCACTCCATAGCCCTGTCCATTCTGTATTTATCCCATAAAACCAATTTACACTGTGCTTTAATGTGTTGTCTGGGTTTGTTTTTGTTTCTTTAATCAGATATATCACAGATATAACAGCTGACAGAATAATGCATTGGGAAGATCTTTAACTAGGAAATTATTTCCTTCTATTTTAACTCTTTGTGAATTCTCCTCAGAAAAGTTAGAGTGAAATGCAGGACTGATTTTTTTCCTCCTTAAGGAAAAAAATCATTTAATGATCATTTAATTCTGTGGGCAGTTTGAAAGGGGTGATGCTGGAATCTCCAGGCAGAGATTACATTTAATTCTGTGGGCAGTTTGAGAGGAGGGATGCTGGAGTCTCCAGACACAGATTACATTTAATTCTGCGGGCAGAGTGGTTTGAGAGGAGGGATGCTGGCATCTCCAGACAGAGATTACATTTAATTCTGTGGGCAGTTTGAGAGGAGGGATGCTGGAGTCTCCAGACAGAGATTACATTAAATTCTGTGGGCAGTGTGGTTTGAGGGGAGGGATGCTGGAGTCTCCAGACACAGATTACATTTAATTCTGTGGGCAGTGTGGTTTGAGGGGAGGGATGCTGGAGTCTCCAGACACAGATTACATTTAATTCTGCGGGCAGAGTGGTTTGAGAGGAGGGATGCTGGCATCTCCAGACAGAGATTACATTTAATTCTGTGGGCAGTTTGAGAGGAGGGATGCTGGAGTCTCCAGACAGAGATTACATTAAATTCTGTGGGCAGTGTGGTTTGAGGGGAGGGATGCTGGAGTCTCCAGACACAGATTACATTTAATTCTGTGGGCAGTGTGGTTTGAGGGGAGGGATGCTGGAGTCTCCAGACACAGATTACATTTAATTCTCCGGGCAGAGTGGTTTGAGGGGAGGGATGCTGACAGAGATCCCTGCTGTGCCTGACCCTGCTCACTCTGCCAGCCCCGGGATTTCCCTGGCAGCAGCACAGGGAGGGAAGCCCCGTTCATTTCCCAAAGCCAATTCCAGCAGAAGGGTTGCACACCATGGAGAGCAGTAAATCTGTGCAGGGCAGAGGGGATGGGAGCCCTGCCCACAGCCACTCTGCAATAATCCAAATAATCCATGGGTTCCTGCTGCAATTTACTGCTCAGCACAACCAGATTTACTCCCTGCACAGACAGCACTGATGCCATTGGGGGCTGCTGATTAGCAAAGGAGAGGGAAAGTCTATTCCAGCATTTCCAGGGTCCTGTCACCCATAAAATCAAAGGGGAAACAGTAATAATGCTGAAGGTGCTTGCTGTGATGAAGGGTTACAGTGCAATGAATTCCCATGGGGAATTACACTCATTCAGAGCCTGATTCCACACAGCAAATGCTGCAGGGGCTTTGATGTAGATTTTTGTTCTATTAAAGATCTGTTTGCATTAACCTCAGGGTGATCCCATTCTGTGCACCCACAGAAATGTTGGGGAACAGGGAGAGTCACAGGGAGTGAACTCCTGCCTCATCTCTTGGGGAGTTCCTCACACAGACCTGAACAGACACTGCACTGATGTATGGCCAAATGAAAGGATTTTAGGCACAGGAATGGCTGTAAACTGGTTTTCAGCCATTTTTGTGAATGGAACACCCACCAGTCAAGGGGATGAGTCAGGGTGGTCTCTGTAAAATGTGCTCAAAGCTGCCCAAGGAGTGAATTCAGTGTGTGGTGTCTGTGATGCCTTGACAGGCTGAGCCAGAGCAGGACTGGACGGAGCTAAAGAATAAAGCAGGGATTTATCCAAAGGATCTCCTCCATGGATGCACCTTGGGCAGCACCAGAGCACAGCCAGGGCTGCACCCAAGATGAACCAAAATGGCCCCAAAATGCACGGCCGGGCACGGGGTCTGTCCCTGGGATCAGTTCTGCTCCATTTGCACCTTGCAGTTCATTGTCCCGTTCCAGCTTTAGCCCAGGCAGTCCCACCCTGCTTGTTTTTCTCTCTCCAGCCCACGGGGTTTGTGCTCCTGGGCTGAGATTGGGATCATTTGTCCTTGGAGCCCAGCTGGAGCAGGAATTGTTTTGTCTCCCTGCTCTGTGCACAGAGCCCATTCCCCCATGTGAAGCTCAGACCCACACACTAAAGCAGCACAGAATCTGAAAGTAGAAAAGCCAAACCTGCCAAACAAAGCTGAGCCTCCCTCACCTCCCCCTCACAGGGGTGCTGCCTGTACCATCAGTAGGATGAAACACTGAATAATTGAAGGGGATTGAGCTGGATCTCCAGAACAAGAGCATTTCCTGAGTGCTCGCAGGATAAATCACTGCTCCTGTCTGTGATCACTGACAGCCTCAACAGGCTCAGCCTGGCACACTGGAAAAGCCAGTGCAGAGAGTGAGGGTGAGTTTCCAACATCAAATCCACTTTATAATTGTTGTTAGTTACAGCTGCAAAGCCCTTTGTGCCTTAGAGCAAACCTGCTGCAGCAAGGCAGGCAGGTGTTACCTAAACCAAGTTTTAAGCTTGTGTTAACAATGAGAACTGTAGGATTTCTGATTTAAAACACCATTTCCCCCGCGCTGGGTTATGTTGCCATAGAAAACAAAGGCAGGTTTTTGCTTTTATCTCCCAAAATGAGCAGTGCAGCTTTCAAAGGTGAATATTTGCAGCGTTCTGCTTGGTGTATGGGCTGCTGAGGATAGGTCAGATAATAGGATTATAAATTTGGGGGGTTAAAATTATCATTTTACAACGACAGATGGAAGTTGATTGTGTTTTTCAGCTATGTAACAGCAGCTACTGCTGGAATTGTGGGACCCTCCCTGCATTTTCCAAGGTCTGGGTGCCATGGATGTGTGTGAAGCTTCCATTACTCTCTCTCAGCTCTGTCTGTCTGTGCAAATCTCCAGGCTCAAGTGATAAAAAAAAAAAACCAAAAAAAACAACAATAAAAACCCCAAACCTTGGAGCTGGTCCAAACATTTCTTAATTTTATTTTCATTTGCAACACTGAAAGATTTTGTTGAGAGATGGTTTCAGCACAGTGGATCTCCTGTCAGGAGTGGAAATGGGGTGGGTGTTGTTGGGTTGGGGTTTTAATGGGATTTGTGCTATATTTATATATTGGCTCAAGCATTGCCACACTTTGTTTTACAGATTTTAATGTATTAAGAGCAATTTTGTCAGGTCAGAGCTGTGTATGAATGGAGCTGTGTTTTGTCTCATTGTAGGATTTTCCCTGGGCTCGTCCTAAACATTAATTATGTGTTTAATTATCCCCCTTGGAGCTCTGTAGGCTTAATATAGGAAACAAAACTCGTGCATTCCAATGTGGGAGCAATTCTGGATCCTTCAAGGTTATGGACAAAGTGAAATTACTGCACTGTGGATGTGTCACCAGGGCCCAGCCCTCCCCAAAAATCTGCTGCTAAACCTGGGCTGAGGCTCAGGGCCAGCCTGGGAGAAGTCCCCACAAGTTTATTGCCAGGTAAACCTTGTAAGAAACATCCCCAGGTTCATTGTGATACAGGAACGTTCCCCAGATTAAAACCTGTTAAATGGGAAAATAAAATTTGCTGCATCAATCACCAGCAACTGAGAGCAGCTCAGGCCTGGGGAAATAACAGGTAATGAAATCAGTCTCTCATAGACTCTGAGAGTGGCGTTCTGGGCCAATTTTACCTTTTCTACTGCCCTGATTTCCTATTTGACTTTTGCTGCCAATTGCTTTAGCCATTGATTGGGAAGGGAAGGATGGGAGCACAGCTCTGAATGAGGGTTACACATTTCACAACGCTGTTAAATGTGAATTGCAAACACCAGCAGGCAGGATCCACCTGGCTGAGGCAGGAAAAACCCTGGAAAAGTCAGAGGGATGGGAGAGCAAATGGAAAATTCTGGGAATTGGGGAGTGCAGATCCCTGAGCACTGCTCCAGCAAAGGGCTCCAGTCTTTAAAGTAAATGAGCTTGTAAAACCTGAATATTCCTGCTCAATTAATTGAAATGGCCATTAATTGTTAAATAAAGTGGCCGTTAATTATTAAATAAAGTGGATTGTACTAATGGGCTGCTTAAACTGAAGAATTAACACCTCAAACTGTTACAATCTTTCTGGTCTGAGGTCCCATATAGAGAAAAGAAAATGAAAAAAAAGGAAGATAAAAGGTAGAAAGGGGCTGTAAAATGAGGAGTCTGTTTGTGTTTGTCCCACTTAGCTTTCCATCACTCCTGTGTTCACCACAAAAAAAAATTTGCTCAGGTTTTGGACCATACAGAGATTTTTTTTTAGATGATTTTTGGGGTGACAGCAGTTTTCCTACCTCCCTTACTGTGATTCAGTATCAGTATTTCAATCCATTCCTCAGTCACTGAGACAGTTCAAAGATGAAGAGAGAAGAAGTTCAATAACCACAAAGAATTCAAAATTATGTATTATAGGGATTAGGACAGTGGAGGGAAAGGGAATAAAACCTGTGAAGTTTCAGGTCTGTTTCCAAGCAAAATTCCTCGAGGGAGCAGGGAAAAAATTACGCTGCAGCTAAAAATGAAAATGGCAAAATAAAATACACACAAAAGGTGAGAATCAGGTGTTAACTACAGAATTCGATTTTGTGCTTTCCCAGGTGGAGAATTTGAGGGGTTTGGAAGCAGATCAGAAACCAAAACACAGAGAGGGAGGAAAGGGGAAAGAAGAAACGGGAAAGGGGAAAGGCGAAAGGGGAAAGGGGAAAGGGGAAAAAGGAAGGGGAGATGTTGGATGCAGAGGGTTCCATTTATAGTGAGTTTAGGGTGATATTGCCATTTGTGCTGTAAGAATTGGGAACTTGGTACCATTTCAGTGCTCTCTTGATTGATTCCTTACACCCCAAACACCTTTTCTGTTGTATATCTGACTGAATCTTTACATAAATCACTCAAAGAAGGGACACAGCACCAGCCAGGCTCTGGCTTTGCTATGAGGAACATTTGCTAGAGGTGCCTTATTTGCATTTTCATTGCATATGCAAATGTTTGTTTTATTTGTCTCATAGATGACAAGGCAGGCGAGGCTGTGCTAATGAGCACTTCAGTACAGCCACAGAAAATGCCACCAAAACAGCAGAAATAAATAAAAAACCATCACACCCTTTTCCCTTCTTACTCCACACAAATCCAAGCCCCAAATTATCAATATTCTTAGGACAGAGAGTCCTGTGAGGAACTGGCAGAGAATTAATCAGAAAAATCCCAGCATTGGGGTTCTGCCTGCTCCGAAAGCTTTGCTGATCTGGGCTGTGAGCAAAACTGTTGGGCAAAGAGTTCTTCACACAAAATTGTGAACATCAACAGAAGAAAAGAAGAAACACCCTCACAACCCCGCATTTTCTGCCTCAATTGTCACCTGTAAAACTGAAACAGGCCTCTCTGCTGAGGGTTTCAACGAGCTGGGATATTTTAGGTCTGAGGTGCTGGTTCCTCTTTGAACAGAGCTCCTTTCATGAGGAACACCAAAGAGCCCTCAGGTGACAGCAATGCTCCCTTACAGCTGGGCTCTTCTTTATCAGCTGCTGCAAAACCTGAGCCAAACCACTCCAAACTGCATTTTGTGGCTGCTATATAGAGCTGAGAGGCTGAAACTGCTCTGGGCAGGAGAAACAGAACTGTTATAACCCCAAAAGAACTGTTATGACCCTGAAAACACTGCTGTAACCCTGAACAATCTGTTATAACCCTGAAAACAAAAGGCCTGCCCAGTTTGTGCCTCAGACTGGGAGCCTGTAAATTCACATAGAAATGGGTCAGTTCTCCAGGTGTCAGGGATGCTGAATTAGGTGGTTTAAAGGGAGAGTTTTGTGCCATTTTTGAAATTTTTTTGGGCATTTTGGGGTCATCTTTGGGGCAGTTTGGGGTTGTGGTCACTCACGTCACTCAAAGTTATTTTGGGCCATTTTTGGCCCATTTTTGGCCAATATTTTTGGCCCACATTTGTCAATATTTGTGGATAATTTTGGGTAATTTGGGGCTATCTTTGGGCCATTTTGACCATTTTTGATCATTTTGGTGACCTCTTGATGGAAGGAATCCCTGGTGCTCTTTGTGTTTATTTCAGCCCCAGGTGGAGGAAGGCCCTGTGGGCCCACATCCAGGGCACAGGGGAGGGTCTGGGGACACCTGTGGGTGTTTGGGGACACCTGTGGGTGTTTGGGGACACACAGGGCTCTGGGGACACCTGTGGGGCTCAGCCCATCCAGGGGCTCCTTCCAGGGCAGCAGGGGAAGCTGGATCTCCTCCACCATCAGAGGATCTGCCACTGATCCCTTGGAGTCCTGGGGACACCCTGGCTTCCCCAGTGCTTTATTCTTTTCATCCCAGGGCTGAAATTCGCTGAAATTCCACCCCAACCCAGGTTTCCAGACCAGGAAAATCAAAGTGTGGCTCAAATGGGCAATGGGGAAACAGCAGGGCTGGGAAATCACTGCATGGATGAGCTGTCAGCTGGGACATAAATCACATTTCTGTAAACGAGCCTTCAGCTGGAACTAAGTGTCAGACTGGGCCTTTTTTCTCTCCTGTCTTCTCCCTCATAAATCTCCACACTGGTTTGTATTTATAGGCCATGGAGGAGGGAGGAGGAATGGGTTTGGAGGCATTTTCTTCCAGCTTGGCAAAGCTGGGTGGCATTTCAGCAGAGATGTTGTTATTCAGCACTTGGAGAGCACAGCAAGTGTGAGGAATTCTGCAGGAATGGAGAGAAATTTTTATTGCTGTGTAGTGGGCTTGATTTACCCCAAAATTCTGCTTTTAAATAACAAGATTTAGGCTGTGAGACCAGGATTTTCTTTAAAATGAGACTTCACAACATTTGTAAAATATGGAAGATAAGACAGAGTCTGCTTACAATAGAAGCATTGTGTGGATCATAATATTTACTTTAAGCCCTAAATGGAGCACAGAATCTGCAATAAAAATATTTTAAAATACTCCAGCAATAAACAAGGAAACAGAGGAAAAAGGAAAATAAAATCCAAGGGAGTGTATTGGTTTTTTGTCAGCAAGGCAAATACACTGCCAGAAACACTCCTAAGAAATCCAACAGTACAAATTAATTTTGATTTCTTCTGTATTAAGAAGAAATCAAGATTTTCCAAGATATTATTCTTGGAATAAGAAAGGGAAAACCTTGATGTTTCTATAAACATCCTTTTTGTTTCACTCCAGGAAAAAATACTTTTAGCATTCTATTGAATATAATATTAATATTTATATAAATAATATTATAAATACTTTTAGCTAAATACTCAGGATAAGTTTTTTCCTGTAAACCAAAGACAAGAGGGAAGGAAAAATGTTGCTTGTAGATATTCCCCACTGTGGGAAATCCCACAGCCAGGAACATGCAGAGGAGATTTTCACCAGATTTCTCTCAAGATTTGTGGAAATTGAAGATATCACTGGTCCCTCGGTGCCAATAATGTCTCTGAGAGTATTTTCTCCCCTCCATTTATTTATTTGCAATTATCAATAAAGCAATGGGAGCTTTCATATTTTATCTGAGTCGTTTGAGTTTAAAGCTCCCAAGAGAAGCACAGAGAGAGAGAGTTTAAGTGGTTTTATCAATAAATTGCTGAGATTTTATCACTTTTAAAACATGGCACAAATCTTCTGCTACAGGTGTGTTTTTGCACTGTGAATTTTCATTTACTGATGAATCTTTGCTGATGCATTCATAACAAGCAGTGATTTATGGACATTTTGTTCCCAAATACCAGGATTTTGAAGCAGGATTAATTCTCATTGAAATCACCACGGAAGTGTTGGGATTGAAATTCCTCCGTGGCTGTAATTAGTTATAAATCAAATTTTCACTTGATTGCTGCATATATTAAACAGTGGTGCTTGGCTGGGAGGGGTAAATCAAATCTTATTTGGGCCAAGAACAGCGAGAGAATGAACATTTTAAGTATTTTAAATTTCCAGTTTCTGCCCAGCAAGCACCAGGCAGGAATCTGGAATTAAACCCTCCCAGGGCCCCGATTTTCTCTCTCAATTTTGACCTCTGGGAACCAAGAATTTGCCTTTGGGCTGAATCACTCAGGGAGGTGTAAAAGATAAATAGCTTCAGTGTTATGCAGATTTTCTGCAGAATTTTCCAGACCAGAGATCCTGGGGAAGATCCTGGACCCTGATGTTTTAAATTCCGTGTGCAGAGGTGCCCCTGAGGAAAGGTTCATTCCTCACCCAGCAATTAATTGGAGTGGTTGTGCACACACAGTTTTAGCAGTTCTCATTGAGTACAACTTGGAGTGAACCAGGTCTCCGAGGTTTTGGGGCAGTTTCAGCACATTTTAGAGAAGATTTAATTTCCCTCCTTGTCAGCTCACAGTGAAATCTGAAATGAGCCTGTTTCAGTGGATGAATGGCTGGAAATTAAAAGACAGAAGTAGAAAAGATTAAATGACTTGGGCTCTTTCTTTCTCCCTCTTGCTCTCTGTCACAAGTCCTACATTAAAAGCCCAGATCTCAAAGTTTTGGATATATTTAGCACTTAATTACTTTCTCTTTAATTACTTGGCACCAACTAAATGCAACCTCATTAAATTTTAATATTGTTCTAATAACAATTATTAATTTGCCCTCTAAGAGACATCTCAATAATAAAACTGTGCCCAGTGTTGACAATGCAGTAGAACTTGGACAAATCATTGGGAAGGAATTTATAATCCCTGCCTGTAGGTTCTAAGATCCTTTACATCTCAGTAATATCACAGAGAAAAAGAATCTAATTGCATTCCTAACATTTTGTGACACCAAAGCCTTCTATCATAAAATCATTTGGGATTGACAAAACTGTAGCTGAAATGAGAATTCATCAAGAAAAAGGAGTTTCGCCTGAATAAAGTCTGATTTTTTTTGATCAGTGTGAAGATTTCAAAAGAAGCAGTGTCCCTAAATCACCCATTGTATCTGCAAGAGCTTCAATAAAGAAAATGAAAAAAATAATCCCCTAAATAGAAATGTTTGCTAATGAAAAATGTGAGATATAACAAGTCTTCAAGTTTAATCAGCCCTTTAATTTAATGAATCATTTGCTTTCCTTTTATTACTTTACCTTCACACTCTCACCTCCTGTTTTTCCTTCATGCTCCGAACCATATAATCAGAAAAACTTTGCAATTTAATTATCTTACCTCCAGACTTCCTTTGTAATGTGTTGATAATTTGTCTGTAACAGAGAGGAACATTGGACCCATTCAATTTGATGATTTTTTTTAATCCTTCTCCTTCAGCAGCTCTTACAAAGTGTGTGAGGAGCTCCAGAATTCAATGGATTGATTGGCTGGGCATTGATTAATCATCAGCCTGCACTGGGGAATAGTTAAACCCTCAGCCAGCAGATAAAAATGGGCATTTTGCAGAGTTTAAGGAGTGTAAGGGAGTTATTTAATTGACCTGTGCTTCTCCTGGAGGTTTGATTTGGTGTTTTTGGTGTTTATCAAGCAGCCTGGGAGCTGTGATCAGCACCAGGGCTTTGCTGTGTCACTCCTTTGCTCCTGATTTCAGGGACATTTCTGCATCTGGCACTGTCCCAGCTCCTCCCTCTCAGCTCATCTCTGTCTCTCTGAGGCAGAACTGATGGATGCCCCACCAAAATCTGCACATCTGGGCAGATGTGCTCAGTGGCAGGAGTGGCTTCTGTTCCCCATTTCATGGGGCAGGGTCTGAAGCCCAGACCTCCTTCCCCAGCCAATATCCAATACTGGGTATTTGATAGCCAATATCCAATACTGGATATTTGATAGCCAATATCCTGTGCTGTGGCAACCCTGTAGCTCTGATTTTTGCTTTGAGAACCCTGTTTTAGTGAGGAGAAATTGTTATTTAGCCCAGGCAGCCCCAGCCAGGTCCCCAGGTGTGTCCAGCAGGGAGGGAACACCTCCAGCCCTGCTGCTGTGAGCCAGGGAGAATTTTCGTCTCAGAGTTCATTCCACACCTTCAGCAGAGGATGATTTTGGAGGTAGATAAATCTGGGATTCCCCCTTATCAGCACTCTCCAACCACTTTGTGAGCTGAGGTGCTGCTTTATCTCTGCCACCAAAAGTCACCCAGGGCAGGTCCAGGAGCAGGGCTGCTGAAACCCAGGGCTTGGAGGATTAGAAACAGCAATCTGTGCCCAGAGCACCTGAATTTAACACCAAATGTTGCCATGATTAGAAACAGCAATCTGTGCCCAGAGCACCTGAATTTAACACCAAATGTTGCCAGGGCTTCAAGATCTGCTGTGCTTTTGTTTTCCAGTCCAGAGCCATGCAATATTACAAATACTTTACTGCAGAGTGGTTTGTAGCTGCACACCAACCTGGGGAGGAAACTCCTGCCCTTGTGCCCTGCAGGTTCCTGCTGCCCACAATTAACAGCAGAATTAATTGCAAGTCACTGGAACACTGCCCAGCAAGCACAATTCATCCCTTCATTATCACAAATCTTCTCTGTCACCTCCTAATCCACCCTCCATTCGTAATTCCACTGCTTCTGGCCTGTTTATGTTCCTGGGGTGATTGATGTAAACACACTTTATGCTCAGCAGCTGTTTTGCATGAAGATTAAAACTGAAGCAGTTGGTGAGTCTGGACAAAAAAGGGGCTCAGAAAAAACAAACAAAATTCCCAGGACTGATATCTCAAAAGTAAACATCTTTTATCCAAATTGTCTCCTTTCCTGACCAATTCCTTGGGAATAAATTTAAACCAGATTTTTCTGATTTCAAAGGCAGCATTATATTATTATTGTATTTTTAAAATATATTAAATATATTTTATATATTCAACATATATTGAATATATAAAATATATATTATATATTATACATATATATTAAAAATATATACATATATATTTATATTTAATATATAAAACAATATATAATGTATTTTGTATATTATATATATTTAATATATAATATACAAAAATATATAATATTATATATTATATATATTGTTTTATATATTTATAAGTATATATTTATTGTTTATTATATATAAGTATTTATGTATTACATATTACATATAAATATATTTTCTATAATATATTAATATATATTACATAAAATCGATATTTTATATATTATATAAAATATTTTTATATTTAATATATATTTTATATAATGTATATTAAATAATTTTTTATTTTTTCATATTGTATTTTTTATATATATATTTTTTTTAAATCTGCTTTCTACAAATGAAGGAAAATTTGCCTTTCTTAGTCTGTAAAAGGGAAACTGAAGGAGGCTCTACATGAGCAAGGCAATGGCAGGAAAATTAACTGCCAGCACTTTAAAAAATTCCACATTCCCAGGGATCTGAAGCAGCCAAAAATCCTTCCTGGCTCCTGCTGGACTGGAGTGTGAGTTCAGCACTGCCAAAATTCCCCCTGCTCTGTGCAGGGAAACCTTTGGATCAGCATCTCCTCAGGAATTGCTGCCCCAGCCCCAGTTCCCAGTGAAAATCCCCAATTTTACCCTGCAGATCCACAGAACGATAGCTGTGTTAATCTATGCAAATGCTGAAGTGTTTTCTTGAGGATTGTGGAGAATTCATTCATTACTCTTTGTCAAATATGGTTAAGATCCATATGTGTCACCTTAATTAAAGCCTGTGTGGAGAGGAGAGGGATAAAGGGGGATGAGCAAAGAGACTTTTATTGGCTGGGTGAAGAAACAGAGCTGTGCTCTGCTGCCATCACCTTTAATAAACTCTGAAACTCTGATAGGGCCTAATCTGGTCACAGAAATTGAAAAAAGGCATGATAGCAAAAATGAATAAGGAAGGAGAGCACCGGGAGGCAGAAGCATAATTAGAAAAGCTCCCTTTATCTAAAAATTTCATTAAAAACAAAGCAACACTCAAACACACAGAGATATACAGGACATAAGTTTTAATTAAAAGTGCAGCTGCTGCTTTGCAGGCTCAGCACAGAGCACAGGTTTCCCTCTCCCAAACAATTCCCTGCCTCTGAAATTCCACATTTTGCAACAGCTCTGGGGCTCAGGTTACCAAAATTCACAAGGAAATATAAAACTGGTCACAGCTCTGAGTTCATCACATCCTGGTCTCGTTGGGCACTGGGTCTTTACAGAATAATTCCTCCTCTCAAAGGCTGCATGTGGGAATTGGACAAACAGAAACTTCCACTGGCACTGAAGAGTTTGATTTACAGTCTGAAAAGAAGCTTGGATGGATGCAAAAATACAATACACAGACATTAGGCAGGAAAATCATAAAGTTATGTTTCTATAGTTGTAAGAATATGCCTTAAGTGAGAAACTATTGGTAAAATGGTGAAGGGTTTATAATGTAGGAATATGGTTGTATGGAATAAACTGAGAGTTTGAAAGTTATAATAGAAGCATTTGTGTATAAATGTAAAACAAGATTATTAGACAAAAGCATCCACAGTGCAGCAGAATTAAGTAAAGGTGATAGGTTAGAAAAGCAAAATAAACCCTGTGGCAACTGTTGGGTTAGAAAATTCTGTATTGCCCTGTAAGAAAGAATTTGTGACCACTCTGAGCTATGGCCACTGCCTGCTCCTCTGCAATCTCACAGCCTCTGAGACTGGTGTTTGTCTGAGCAAAAAATCATTCTTAGCCCCAAAACTGCCCCATCCCTTCATTAGGAGCAGTGACAATACCAGTTGTGCCTCTGGGCCAAAAATCACCAGCAACGAAAAGAAGGATTCAAAGATAATTTGCCTTTGCACACTGAGGAGTGTTAGGATGTTTTAGCAATGTTTAGGATGGTTTAGGAATGTTTAGGATGTTTTAGGAATAAGCTTCTTCTCCAGGTCAAACTTGGGGATTTTGGATTTTCGCTTTTTAGGACCAAACCAAGCCCCCCCACATTTCCATGCCCAGAGGGAGCAGGGTGAGGCCTCAGGGTGATCTTTGCCCCAGGGGTGATGCCCGTGGGCATTCCAGGAATTCCCACCTGAAAAACCTCGGGGACTTCACTGGAGCAGCTGCAGAGGTGGAGGAAGCCAAGTTGGAGAGAGATAAATTTGATCTCTTCGGTTCTTTTGGCACTTTTAATTGTTTTATTCCACATCACTTAATTAATGCACACTCAGAGCCCTAGAAATTATTGCTGCAAACTTGCTTAGGGACGGATCATAAGAATTTTGAGATATTTTCCAGGTTTGGTATTTTATTTCTTTATTTTAATGCTGTTTATTGGTTTTCCCCTCTGTGTTTTTTGCAGAGGAGACCTGTCAGGAGTGTCCTTCATAAACCCTCACCTCTGGTTTCTCACATAAATCCCAGCTGAAGAATTGTGTAGGAAATATTAATGCAACTTGCATTTCTGCTAGGATCCTCACCTCCCCTCTTCATAAACAGCACAAACGTGTCAAGGAAAAATCCAGAATCAAGGCAGTGTGTTAAAGAAATAAATTTCCTGCTGCCTGTAGACAATGCTGATGGGATAAAAAGGAATCATTTCTCTCCAGTGCACTTCACTTGGCAGATTTTCACAGTGAGAGCCAAGGTCAGTGTGCTCCAGAGCTGGATTGAATCTCTCTCCTTGGCTCTGACACAGGAGGAGACACCAGGAAAGCAGAAAAGAAGTGAAATTCAGACACCTGTCAGTGCCCAGCCAAAGAAAAGCTTCCAAAAGAATTATTTTTATATATATATATATGTGCATGACTTTGCCATGAGAAAAACCCCTTCCCAAAGCTGGTCTCCGTCACTAACAAGGGACTGAGGCTGTCATTCCCATGTCCTGACCACCCCTTTACCTTAATTTCCCCTCCTGTTGGAAGCAGTGATGATTTTGGGCACCTCAGGCTCTTTTTGTGCCCCTCAAGGCAGGAGACCCCAATTCCTGCTGCTGTTTGGGCAGCTCAGAGCCCACCCTGTGTCCCCACATTGAGATTTGGTGCTCAGCACTTGCTCAGCCCCATTGGCACCCCTTGGGTGAAGGATTCCACTTGATTTGATTTGGAAAAATCAATATTTTTTGCTGTTTCCTGCCACAGAGCAGTGCAAGCTGCATGTCAGGCTGGGAGGTGGCTGCTGGTGGATGCTGTGTGACACCGGAGATCACAATTCTCTCCCTTCCTTTTTCTCCTTAATGCACAGCATCCTATAAAATCCCTCAATAGAAGCCTCAGTTGTGGTTTTGTCCTCACATCTTGGCCAGCAAACCGAATTTAATCTGCTTTATCTGTTCTGGTTGCCCTCAGTGGCTTCCAAAATGAACATTGGCCAGCACAGTCACAGAAAGGAAATAATGAAAATGAATTCTGCTGTTGACAAACATCCCTGGTGGTGCACCAGGGTTTGTGGAGGTCACTGGGGAGCTGGGCAGGGAGGATTTCATTTCCTCAGGGGTCTGATAGGGATCTCGTGCTGAGCTTCAGAGCAGGGACAGTGTGACAGCAAATGCATGTTTGTCACTGAACCAGCTCCCACCAAAGTGTGAATAGTTCTTATTGGCACAGTTCTCCTGTCTGAGGTGTTTTTTCTTTTGAGGTGAGTGCTGGATAATTAAATAATCTGCAGCTGAGTTATGATACCTGAAAGTGTTTGCAATATCTGGATGAATAAAATAATGATTCCCATGAAAAATGAAAAGACCATCAGTCAGATATTGCACAAGTCAGAATCTTTACAATTAATGATAATCAATAAGAAATAAATAGATACAGACAGGTAATGTGGATTTTCAACGAGTTTGCATTGTTGATCTTGGGAGTTTGCTTACCCATCATTGACTGCAGTGCCTCACAATCTCATTTCAGAGAATATCAGCCTCCAAAAGTTTGGGGAAGATTCTCTCCTGGTGTCAATATTTCCCACTGGGCGTTTCCTCACTCCAGTCTGGGTTGTTTCAGTTCTTTTTCCACACTGAGAGCAGCAAGGTCCCAGTGTGGTCCCTGAAGGTTCAGTCTTTTCCCAGATTTTTGGGAAGAGCTGCAGCTCTCTCAATTCCCAAGAGGGAAATCAGGAGCAGCCTCAATCTCTGGCACTTCCAGAGAACTGCAGGGTGGTTATGAGTGAATTTCTATTTCCTTTAATCAGCACAGGGAAATTGCCTGACAACTTTTTTTTTTTTTTTCTGTATTTTTCCTGAGACAGAAATTTCCACTTAGTGTAATACCTAATTTCCTTCCCCAGGAAAGTCTCCTACAGAATTCCCAGTCAGTTTGTAATTGTTTTCTTTTATCTCTGTGACTAATGAAATGCCCAAGATAGAGGCCTGTGCTGAGAGGCAAATGGGGATATTAGGAGTTTTTCTATATCCCAAGCTTTATATATTCAATGTGGAAATTAAATTAAGCTCCAGTCCCCTGGAAATTTATATCTTGGCCCTTGTTATATTTCATACATTTAATTAAAATGATAATATATTGGGCTGTGGTTGTAAAATTATTTTAAAGGAAAGTGATCTCTTCTGGGGCCTTATTTGGGTGGTGAATTAAAAGATGTGGAGATGCAGGAAGAATAACAAGGTCTGCTGGGAGAATGCTCAGAGATAATTGGTGAGAGTTTATTTAGACCTCCAGGAAATTCAGATTAAAATGTCTCCCCAAATGAAGCTTTGTTGGGATTGTGGCTGCTGCGCTAACATGGAAGCAGAAGCATTTTCCTGCTGTTTTCTCTTTTTTAGCTGCTACAATTGGAGCCCAGAATTCTGTTTGGTGTTCCGTAAATCCCAGAGCATCTCTCTAAATTGTCCATTTCCTTTATTTCAGTGCAGCCAAAGCAAAACTGTCCTTTCCAAGGCACTGGGGCCGCAGTGACTTCTGCTGACCATCTCCAATTTTCCCTCCTTGTAAGCTCTGTTTAGTGTTACAAAAACAATTCCTGGGCAGATTGCAGGTGCCACACGTCTCCCCTGACCTTTAAATCAAATTTAGCACTTCACTCTCCAGCAGGCCACCAAGGGAAAGCTGACAGCTTAATGAAGTGGAGGTTTTAGGCAATAAATCCAAGCAATCACGAGAAAAGGGATCAAAGCTCTGCCTCGTTGTGGAAATTCCCAAACAAGAGCTTCTGATACTTGGCCGGAATAAAAACTTGGATTGTCAAGAGTGAATTCTCCTGCCCTAAATAATAAATCAGTGTTCTGCCTGCATGGCATGGCCCAGTCTGGGAAGGGGGAGACTTGCAGCAAAGAGCAGGAAAATCTGCAAATAGGAAAGGAAGGGGATTCAGCAAGAGTAGGACAAGGACCTACAGCCTTTACTTTAGTGGGAGCTGGGAAAGAGAAAAAGAAATTAAAGCAGAAAATAAATTAAAAAATAAACCAAGCAAAAGCACCTTATTTCATACAGAAAATAGAAGTTTTCTGTCAACCTTGCAAATAAGAGAAAAGGGCTTAGGTTCTTTCTTTTGGACATAATTCATGGAGCAATAACAGATGAATGTGCTCCCAAAGTCAAGATCTATTATTTCAAATTGCTCCTGTATTTAAATATGAAACAAGCTGGCGTTCTGTCACGTCAGCTAATGGAACTGCTGGGGAAAATCTGAGGATGAAAAATAGACAATTAAATGGTTCCTTGGAAAACAAAGGAGGGATTTGCATATCTCTTTATAATGATGAGTTTGCAGTTCTTCCCTTCCAGGGCTGCAGCAAAGTGTAAATCTGAGATGTGGGATCCAGAGCTGCTCAGGTTGCTGGGAAAGAGCTCTTTGTGCTCTGCTACTACAAATTCCTGCCTGTTTTACCTTTAAATATGCAGGGAATCCTCTGTTTTCCAGGCAGAGCCCCATTCCCTGCAGAGATGCACAAACACTGCGGGTGTCTCAGGGATATTTCCTCTCATTTTTAGCCTGGTTCCCCAAGGAAACCCTCCTGCTTTGAGGGTGGCTGGGAGGTTTATGCAAATACATCTGTCCTTCCCCAAATTTCCATTGTTTGGTTCCAAAAAAGGGAAAAATCCCTAAGTCTGACCTGGAGATGAAGCTTATTCCTAAAATAAAAATTTTTCCCAACAAAAAGAAAAAGGCAGAGTGGGAGAATCTGCAGCAGCCAGCAGAGCTGGAAACACTTCAGATTCCCAATGCTGAGAAAGATCCACCAGGGATGAGAAACCTGGAAACACTTCCAGACTCACAGTGCTGAGAGAGCTTCACCAGGGCTCTGAAACCTGGAAACAATTCCACATTCACAGTGCTGAGAGAGCTGCACCAGGGCTGTGTGCCTAATCCCAATAGAAATTCTCTTTTCTCTGCCTCTGCATGTCCAGTCTCAGCTGGGCTGCAAGGGCTCCTCAGGCTGGGGTGGTTCAATCCTGGATCAGAAAAGCTCTCAGTGCCTCACATCCTCTGGGACCTGCTGTGCCCATTCCAGCATTGATACCAAAATTACAATGATTCCATTAAAATGATGTTCTGTGCTTGGGCTCAGTTGCTAAAGGCAGACCTGGCCCTGAGAAAGCCTCATGGAAAAAGGAGATGTTGGTAATTCCCTTCCCTTGGCAAATACATGAACCAGCCCAAACTCCTCATAATTACAGCAGGTAATAAAGGTGCATTTTAATAGAAGGCAGTAATAGCGGGTGACACTTTTACAGAGATGACAGATGATCTGTCCCTGTGCTCAGCATGTCTCTGCTGGAGGAGGAAGGGAAAACCTCTCATTTGTGGCACTAAATCAGTTATGAGGAAGCAATAAACCCCTGGCTGGGGCTCTAAAAATGTTTGTCCTTTTAAAACAAATGCTCCAGGGACCAAGGGGTGGGATCGGGCAGGAAATGCTCCAAGCCCAGCAGGGTTTGTTCTCTGTCCCTTCAGCGTCTCTATAGGACATGAAATAACATGATACAGACTCACAGCTCTTTTTAAGGTGAAAAAGAATCTTTATTTTTCTGACTCCAACATGTATAGATTCCCAAAAGTGACAATGAATTGGAGGGTGAAAGTCAAAAAGGGATCTTTAAGGCAAAAAAAAAGGGATTTTTATTTCCTGACTCCAACATTTATAGATTTCCAAAAGTGACAGTGGGTTGGAGTGTGACAGTGCCACCTCTCCAATGACAGTGGACAAAGCAACAGTCCATCAAGTTTGTCCTCCTCCAGAAAATAATTATATATATATATATATATATATAGTTATATATATACAAAAGTTAAAATAAATATATAAATAAATTAAATAAATATGTAACTATTTCTATATTTAATATAGAAATAAATATATATTAATATGTATTATAATATATAATATATGATATATGATATATAATATATGATATATGATATATGATATATGATATATGATATATGATATATTATATATTATATATTTTATATTATTTATTATATATTATCTATTATATATTATATTATATATCATATTTCATATATCATATATTATCTACAATTAATATATTTTTATATATATAAAATATATAAATAAATACAATAAACATAAGTTATTTACGGAAAGTGTGTGAGAAAGTTCATTACAAGAATATAAACATCAGAAGGTTTAGAAAATCTTAAAAAGCCAGGGTGACACTTGAGCAGCCCAGTGGGACAGGCCCAGCCTGGAGTTCTGGTTTTTCACAAAACGCTCAGTGTGGTGCTGAGGGGTGTGAGAGCTGCTGGCAGGAGAGCCCACGGTGCAGAGCAGCCATAAAACACAAATTCCACCCAGGGAGGGATCCAAGGAGCTCCATCCCATCATCCTGGAGACAGGGAACCACAGCAGCAGCCCTGGCAGGGCTCTGCTTCTCCATAAAAATGATTTCCTATCTCCACATAAAACATCCTGTCACTGAGCTTATCTTTGGAGTGAAAAACAAACCCCTGGAGCTTATGAAAGCTGTGTTTTTTCCTCAAAGCCCACTGATGGTTTTTAAAGCCCTTTCAAGCGCCCAGCTCTGGGCTGACCCTGAGGAGGAGCAGCTCTGAGATGAGGATTTGCCTCGCAGTGACAACTCCAAAAGCTGAGTTTGAAACTCCATTTATTTCTGACAAAGCCTCTGTGTGATGTGAGCTCCATTCAGGAAGCTGGTGCTTGATAACTTGTCAGAAAATGGAGAAATAATTCTGCTGGAAGGGCTGGCTCAGCTTGGCAGGCTGGGCAGAGCTGGAGCCAATGTTTTGTCTGGGAATGAATTTCCTTCCGTGGCAATTGATGCTTCCAGATGGCTCCAATGGCTCATGGATCAACATTTTTATCCTCCTTTGCCAGGGTCTGGTTTGGTTCATATTGACCATGTTCCTGATTTTGAGTTGCAGAACTTTGAGCAGAAATGCAGCTGAAAGCTCTGTGTAATTTAGGCTTGCATGGTTTGGAATGAATAAATTAATTACTGTTCCACCTTTTCAGCCAGAAGAGTATAATTAAAACAGGAGAGCAGTTTAATTCCTTTGGTTTGAAAGCATCCAGAGAACACTCCAATGGCAGCTACTTTCAAAGATCAAAAAACTTCCTTAAAGCAGTTTTAATTCTCTATGATTATGATCAACTTTTTGAAAAAAAGCCAAAAAACCAACCTGCAAAACTTTTACCACAAAAGGTTACTTACTCATTAAAATGGTGAGAAAATGGGAGTATTTTTAACAAATGCTAAAAAAAAAAGTTCCGCTCTGATATTAACTATATTTAATCTTACCTCTCATTCCCAAACAGAGCCAGATTGCCTGAAGGGAAGGGCTGGCACTGCTCCACGGAACTCACTGCAGATTCTGTCACTTCCAAGGGTTCCATCCATAAAAATACAGCAGCATTCCAGAAACCACGAAAAACTGAGAGACATTTCTGGCCCTGCCTCCAAAACACTGCAGTCAGGGCAGCTCCAGCTCCAATTCCAGGAGATTTCTGTGTTTAGGTGATGATTTCCAGCTCTTGGTGTGTTTGTTTTCTGCATTAGCACTGCTGTGGCTCAGGAATTCTCTGCCTTGGAGAAATAACAATTTAAACCCCTTTAAAAAGGATTCCATTGGTTTTTTCCAGCCATAAAAATCTGAAATTGGTAAAATTAGAAATGTAGGAAGGTCTTCTGCAGCTTTGATTGGTGTTGGCTCAGTCTGGGGATGGAAGGGGTGGAATCTCACTCCTGGGTCTGATGGGTGATGCTGGAACCCAAGGAAACCCCAACACTGATTCTAGAATGTTCCCCACCAGGACACCTCCTGCTCCAGGAAGTTTCCCATTAAAAAATAAACTTCTGATTTGTTAAATAGATTTTATTTTAAGATGGATGATTATGAAGCTGGGCAGGGTTATTATAATATCTAAAACTCTCCATTTGTCAATTTGCCTGCAAGAGGAAACAATAAAAGGAGTTTCTCTGTCAATATTTATGATATCAAATATTTAACAGTGGTTTCTTGGGAACTGGAATGTAAAACAGGACTGTTGATCTTGGATCCAAGGCTTTGTTTTATCAGGCCACAATTGAAATCTGCAAATGTCAAAAATGGCTCTTAAACAACAGGAAAATTTGTGTACCAATTGCTGCACAATGAGGAAGCTCAATAGCAGATAATTTTATAAAAATAAACCAGTTTTGGTTGTGAAAGAAAAGAAGCCTAATCCCTCATGGAGTGCAATAAGCATCATAAAATGGATTGGTTTGCCAGTAAAGCACCCTTTGGTTGGATGCTGCTTTGTTTGCATCTTTGTGTTATGAATCTCTGTCTTTCAGCTCTGCAGAAAGATGATTTAATTCTCTCTCCTGCACACTCTCCCTCAGCACCACCCCAGCCCCTCACATCCCATTAGAGGCTCATTTTATTCATTTTATTTATAATTAACCAGAGGTGCAGTCATGTGCTGTTTGTTTTGAAGGATATTCTCAGCTATTTTGGAGACTTTAAGCAGGGTGCATTGAGGTTAATTACCCAATAATTTACAGTATAAAACACCCTGGCAGGCACTTTGATCTCCACTAATTGTGGCACTGAGCAGAGTAAATAAGAGTTTGCTTACACTCCAGCAATGTGCCCATGGAAAATGCCCTTTATGGGATTGATGGTGCCCTTTCTTTCTCCTTGGCTTCAGTGGGCAGGGAATGATCCAGAGGAGTGGAATCTCTCCATATTCATTTATGATTCTCTCCATATTCATTTCATAATGATTCTCTCCATATTCATTTCATAATGATTTTCCTCTCTGAGCACAATTCAGGTGTCAAACATAGAGCAGCTGGCTTTTATTACATTATAGGATATCAAACATTGTGCTATGGAAGCAGTAAATACAAACAGGGTTGGATGAAAGGTGACTCTGAGGGGCTCAGGACCAAGAGGAAGGACAGGAAACCAAAAGCATGGACTGAAACTCAGAGGAACTCCTGAGCAATGAGATTTTCCTCTTTCCTGGGGCTTTTTCTGCTCTTTTCCTGCTCCAAAAACATCTGTTCCCAGGTCTCCAGGTGGCAAAAATCTGTGCGGCTCCACTGAATTTCTAGAAATGGGCAGAACACTCCAAATGAGGGCAGAGAGGGTGAATTGGGAGAATCTGGAGCTCTCAGCTTGGATGTCCTGTGTCCCTGGGGCTGAAACTCCTTCTCAGCCTGGGATTGATTCCCAGTGCAGAGGAAACATTCCCAGCTCCCACTTTGTGATCCTGCTGGTGGCTTTTTTGTGATCCTCCTGGTGGCTTTTTTGTATGCGCTGGTGGCTTTTTTGTGGTCCTGCTGGTGCCTTTTTTGTGATCATTCTGGTGGCTATTTTGTGATCATTCTGGTGCCTTTTTGTGATCATTCTGGTGCCTTTTTGTGATCATTCTGGTGGTTTTTCTGTGATCATTCTGGTGGCTATTTTGTGATCATTCTGGTGCCTTTTTTGTGATCATTCTGGTGGCTATTTTGTGATCATTCTGGTGCCTTTTTTGTGATCATTCTGGTGCCTTTTTGTGATCATTCTGGTGCTTTTCTGTGATCCTCCTGGTGGCTTTTCTGTGATCCTCCTGGTGCTTTTTCAGTGCTGCCCAGCTGAGGCTCCTCAGCCCAGCTCTCTGTAGGGCAGCACAAAGCAAAGGGGCTGAGACACAGCAAGGGCAAAAATTCCAAGGAAAGGGTAAAACCTGTGCACTGCGCCTGGGCTGCCTCACTCCACCAAACCAGGCAGGAACTCATATTGCCATCATCATTTACTCTGACAGAAATAGAGTAAATTCTGTTGATTTGGGGTTGGTTTTAGGTTAGAAGTGTCATATGCAGCTTAACAGGTCTGTGACTGTAACAGCATAATTCTCTGTTAGTTCAAGAGGTTTCCCTCCATTTTCCTATTTGAATTTTACCTCTGCACAGCACCAGTGCAAGGATTTTATGTCTCAGATCCTGCACAGGAGGGAACTTCATTCAGGTGATCAGAAAGGGGCTTTGGGGTTTCTTTATTCGGCTGCAATGTTGAGTAGCTGAGGAAGAAATTGGGATAATTTTGGGTGCTGCAAAGCTGCCCTCACACCTTGTGGCACAAATCTCTCCTGTTGGGAGTGAGCAGCATTAATTGCATTTAATAAATGTTAATGTTTTGGAGAAGGAGGCTCAGCTGCTTTGCTGAAAGGAGCCCCTGAGCTCAGGAGGTGGGAATGGATTTGCAGGGGATTCTCAAAGCCCAACAGGAGGCTCACTTATGCATCTGTATGCCAATGTTAAAATAAGAAATGCTGATTTAGAAATGCCATGGAACAGGACAGACATTGGTGAGAGAGAAATGGAGCTAGAAACAAGTTTTGAAGGATGGCCTTGCAAATAAAACGAGATAATTTAGAGAAATAGAACTGTGAAAGATGCATTGTAGTGGGACCCACTAGGGGCAATTTTAAATTATTGTCTTTAAGGCATTTTAATTACACTATAAGTGTTTCTTGACCTATCAGCTTTCACCATGGTGTGGCTAAAGCTGATAGAGCAAGAAACACTTACAGTGTCATTAAAATACAATATTGTGTATTGTAATCAGGAAATAGTTGGCTTCTGATTGTGATGGAGTAAATTGTAACATCTCTATTGTCTCACCCTTCACATGAGACTGAGAATGGAATAAAATTCTTTAAAACCCCTCTCAGCTGCCTCATCTCTGGGTCAGAAAAGGGGATTAATCCCCCACAGGAGAGCCCAGCCTGCACAGAGAGGATGAAAAATCAGCCTTGGACATTTCCTGCTGCTCATGGCCAAATGCTTCACCTCCCTTTTTCCTTCTCCTCCTTGCAGTTCTGAGTCCATTCAGAAATTTCCCATTAAAGCTTTCTCAAAAGTTTCACTCCCAGATGAAGCAGCCATTCTTCCTCCAGCTGGATTCTGGCTGAATAATTTGAAATGAAAACTTGGGGCCTTTCAATTTCTCGCAGAGGGAAATGGGATTTATTTGGGGAATAGATTCCCCTCATCGCTTCCATTGTCCAACATTTCTTAAATTCCTTTAAAGAAAGTTGTAACAAAGTGGAAAAGGGAGAGTGTAAAGATATTTTTTTCTCATTTTTGGCTTCTTTTATTGCAGAAAACTTTGGTGGAAGGCAAAAAAAAGGATGAGGAACTTAGACTGGCTCTGAAGGTCTTCTTACTTATTAATATTTCTGAATACTCTCAATTAAAAGTCTTAGCAGATTGTAGAAGGACAAGTTTGGAGGATTTTGAAACTTGCTTGCTTTTGACCTTTTCCTCCAACATTTTCAAGGGAAAGACTCAGAAAAGTGAGGCAGGAGGAGCCCTGAGTTGTTCTGAGTTGTTTAATGGTATTTTACTTAAATGAACATCAACCAGCAAAAATAACACAGAATTATTATATTATATTATATTATATTATATTATATTATATTATATTATATTATATATCAATATTTTATATTATATTTTTATATGGCTGAACAGTGATAAAATCTCTGGTGTAATATACAGAAAAGCTTTCACTATTAAGAATCAAAACCTACTCATTCCTGAGGATTCATTTTAGCCAAAATTGTGGAACAAAAGGTGTTTTATGGAGAAGAGACCTTAACAAACCAGCAGTGACTTCATGTTTGAAATGCTGCTGTAGCACCCAGTGTGGAACTGGGCAATCTTTATATTTAAAGGGAAATCAATATCATTGATTCCACACCATGAAAGCTGCTCCATATGAAACTGTTACAAAATCTGGCTGTTGGGAAAAATAAATGCAGAGTTTTAAAATCAAACTGATTGGAAATCAGGGTGAGTTTCTTACAGGCAGATGATGAAAATGCACAATGAGCAGCAGGAATCACACATTTGATCGGAATAAACATGCCAGGAGTTTGGGAAATCTCCTTTTATCCTTGTTTCTCTCTGGAACAAACACCCCCTACAGCACAGCAATTTGCTGTGGGCTTTTATTTAAGTGTAGCGTTTTCATGGATCTTTTATTTTCCCCCTCTCCCACAAGATGCTCACAGCAGTGAATCAAACCAGTGCCAAAATCCCAATCCCAGCCCAAAATCCAGTTTGGGGCCATTCTGGAAGGCAGAGCACTCAGATTTAGCTCTGTGTGTTTTCCAGCATCCCTCCCAGCCCACACCTTTCCCTGAAAGGGAATTCAGCTGTACCAGGGTTGCTGCCAGAGCTAAAGGGATGTTGTTCAGTTTTAGCAGCACCATTCTGCCCTGGCACTGAATTTCTGCTTTAATAGTTTGATCAGCCTTATATAAAGCCAGGTTGGGTAATTAAACCGGCACCCAGATCCCCCATGGAAATGCACAGTGCTGTATTTAAAGGCCCAGAATAAAGTAAATTATGAATTTAATGCACAGTGCCGTATTTAAAGGCCCAGAATAAAGTAAATTATGACGTGGGCTGCCACAAGCCAAAATTTTCTACGCAAAGCAGCTGCTCCTAAATTTCTTTAAGGAGGTTCTTTGTTAAAGCCACGCAGTTCCTCAGGACTAAAAACAACCTGTCTGTCAGAGATGCTTCAATTATCTTTATTTTACACTGTTTTTCTTCTGGAAATAATAGTAAAGAAGGTGCTCAGGCTGCTTTTATCTGAAGCAATAAACCTCTAGGATGTTCAAGTGTAATTAATTGCATTGCTTCAAAGTAAGGGCTTGCAGCAGAAAATACAAGCCTTGACATTTTTGTTATGCACAAACTCGATTAGGCTTATGCCAGAATTAAGCTGCAGGATTATATTTTCATTCCATTCTTAAATTCTCATTAAAACCAAAATAAGGGAAGCCTCCAACAAAAGCTACACTTGAGCAAAAAGTGATGACACATTCCAAGACTGAGGGATGTGAGGATTGAGATCGTCATGTCATAAATGCATTTCTTTCACGTTTGTCAGTTGTTAATTGACATTTTTAAAAAAGGCATTTTAAATGCTCCAAAAGCAGGGTTTGCAAAGGAATAGCAGGGCATCCTTATTTTACAGCACAGTTAAATCAGCTCCATTTGCTGCGGGTATAAAGCAATTAAATGTCCTTAGGGATGGGTCCCAGTCCAGCAGGATCTCAGGGGGTTTCAGGGAGTTTCAGCCCTAAAGGAGGGTCCTGCAGCACAGCCCACACCAGGGGCTGCTCTGCCAGGTGCTGCTGCTTCATCAAACACAGGGAATTGGGTGATTTTAACCCAGATTGGGCGATTTTAACCCAAATGGAAACAGGGAGCAGAATCCCAAAGACCTGATCTGTGGTGAGGGTGAAAAGAGGGAGAGGACAGGAGGGAATTCAGCATTAACTGAACAAATGGCTCAGGTTTCCAGGCTCTCTGACTAGTATCTTTCAGTACTGTAGAATTTTTTATTTTTCAGTGGCTGAGGACCCTGAGCAATCTGGATCCCACCAGAGGCTCTCAGAGAATCAGCCCCGAGCTGCTCCTGACACAGGCTTTTAGTGGCTTGCCCTGAAATGTTATTTTCCTACTTTTATTCTTCTATTTTGGCTGGTTTGATCCAGGCTGCAGGCAGAGGATGATCCAATGCTGGGATTTCTGTTATTCCTCCTAAAATTGCTCCTCACATCACCCCAGCACTGCCTGTTCCTGTCACACGTGGTCTCCTTGTTCCAGCCCCTCTCAAATAAGAGGAGAACTCTTCCTACAAATCAGTGGAGCCATTCCTAAGATGCCTTTACTCAGTTCTTACTCCAGACATGTGGGAGTAGCTACAACTCCGTGCACTGAACTCAAACCTTCCTTTTTTCTGCTGCTCTTTGTCCCCATTCCTGACCCAGGGAGCGGATAGGCTTTAGTAAATAAGGCAAAATTTTTACTAAATAAAAATAAATATTTACCACATTTATTTATTTATTTATTTATTTTGCTTATCTATTATTATCTATGATTTATCTGTTTATTTATTTTGTTTATCTATTTATTTCAGGCTGAATTATCCGTGCCTGCACTTGGCATCCAGAAAGCCCTGGCAGGAGGCAGTGAGAGGAACTTTAGGACAGCTCAGTGGTGATTTGGTATATGTTAATCAGGATTAATTTTGCCCCTTGCTTAGGCTGGAGGCAATTAACAATCAATTTCCTTTCATCAAGGAAATTGATTGGAACTGAAAAGGAAATTGAAAGGAAATTTCCTTTCCTTTTCCAAGCTGTGGTCCCATTAGAAGATATTTCTCTGTGGCCTTGTTTTCAGGCTGTTAATTTGATTTCTGTTGTCTGTAACTTGGCAAAGTTGTAAATAGAAAATCCCAGAGTGGTTTGGGTTGGAAGGGAGCCTAAAGATCATCTCATTCCAGCCCTGCCACCTTCCAGCATCCCAGGTTGTTCCAAACCCCATCCAGCCTGCCCTGGACACCTCCAGTGTGTTAAATATACAGGAATGGAACAAGAATGAACCAAGCTGGAGCCCCAGCATGAAATACGCATGATTTCCTCCCAGGGTTTCAGCAATTCCATTTTGCATTTGGATGTGACTTTTACTGGGATCTCAGGGGTGAATTAGGGCTCTGCGTGTCGAGTTCTGTTCCTGCACCCCTGGAAATCTGAAATTCAAGGCTGCAGCTTGGAGCTCTCCCCACACACCACTCTGCAATTTGTGTCATTTTCTGCAGGATGTGTCCTATATCAAGTAAGAACTTTTCATTTTAAGGATTTGTTGGATCCATAGATCATCTGCTGAGCAGATCAGTTCTGGCCAGCCCAATGCAGTAAAGCAGAATTTTTCTTCCTTTTTGCCTGCTTGAGGTCACATTCAACAAAAACTCATATTCCACCCAGACCAGCAGCAGATGTTCTTGTCACCTCACACACTCAGTTTAACTTGCTGGATTTGCAGTCCCAGACTCTCAGCCAGTTCTGCTCCAAAAACCCCCCAAGGCTGGCAATGCTATATTTGAAGGCACAGAATAAAGTAAATTATGGCAAATGAGTGTGGGTGGGTCCCTTTTGCTGAGTTCCCAGCTCTGGGCTGGGGCAGCCCCAGGGTTGCAGGACTTTGGGGCTCTCTCAGGGCAGGAATGGATTTCTCTGCTCCCAGCTCCTCTGGAGCCTCCAGAAACCCAGGAATGGGCACAGAGCTGGGGAATTCTCCAATATTTGTGTCACATCCCTTCCCTTGCTGAAAGCCAGCAGGGTTTTATTTCTTGTTGATGAATTTTAAGGTGATTCACCCTGATTTTGGCTTTGGAGCCAGCCCAGTGCTGCGGTTCAGGGACTCTCACCTGAGAGCAAAGCCCAGCAGAGGAGTTTGTTTGGCTGTTTGCACATCAAATCACCTCTGAAAGCATTTCCTACCCTGGAAAATCCCTGCAGTTGCTGCAACAAAGAATTGAGCATTTGCACAGCTCAGACTTGGAAAGGAGTGACCCCAAATCCATGGAATCACTTCAGATTTTGGCTCTGGACTAAAGATCCATCCACTGCCTGCTGAGTCCTGCCCTCTTTCCTGATGCTGATGATGAAAATACCCTTCAATATCTAATTTACCCTTCTAAACAGCTTTTGGGATCTGTTTAGAGTCTGTTTTCCATGGCAGAAATCCTGTGATCCTCAGGCAGTTCTGGTTTGTCTCTCACCATTCAGGAGACACCAATAATGGCCACATTTCCACGTTTATTCCGGTGGGATTTGGGCTGCCATCAGTTTCTATCTCACACCAAAATTCAATCCATCTTCATTCAGCTTCAGAACGTGCTAAATTGTTCAGATATTTTAAAGCTCTTCTTCCTTAAGGCTTCTGAGTGAAATTCTACATTTATTTAATAAAGCAGCCAGGATTTACTACACCAGTGCTGGTAAGCACTTTTTACTCTCCTCAAGATAGATTAGAGTTGACTGGAGACTCTTTTTTTTTTGCTACAGCTGCACAAGTTTACAAGTCACAATTGAATTACCAAACTGAGGAAAAGAAAGATTATTCCTGTGGGTGCAATGCAGGTTGCAGGCTTGTTTTCTTTTAAAGAAGGGTTTAAAGAATTAGCAATAAATGCTATCAGCTGCAGCTAGAAAATGATGCTGACTTATTACTTTGTGGGGACCCTCCTGGGCATCATGAAAAGCAAATTTCTTAGCTGAGTTTTCCAGAAAAAAACCCCAAAAATGCCCTTTTAGGCACCTTAAACTCAGATCTACTACAGAGGAAAAACTCAGCTTAGATGCACCCCTGGCTTGCCCCTGAAGCTGCACAACCTCAGTGCTTAAAGAGTTATTGATTGGTTTATTTATTGTTTAAACATTTATTTATTGTTTAAACATTTATTTATTGTTTAAACAATGTGTTCCTGTTGTGATTTTTGGAATGTTATGTCAGCAAGTTTTGCAGGCGCTGTGGCACATCAGGCTTTGCTCTTTTTTCCTGCACCTAAAAAATAATTAAATATTGCGAGCCATCACTTTTTCTTCCTCTCCATAAAATGTGTTTGCTGCATTTTGCCCTGCTCTGCTGAGCAGCCTTTCGCTGCAAAGCCTCAGATCAGTGACATTTCTCCTGTCAGGGTGAGCTCCTGACAAACCAGCAGAGTTTCGAGGTGCTCACAGCTGCTCTGCTGTCATTAGTGGAAACCTCATTTGGGCCACCCCCCTGTCTGAGGCAGCTCTGACACCTTCCAGCACAAAAAAGCCTTTTCCAGCAGAGGGATGTGCAGGATTGTGATGGTGTTCACAGGGATCCAAGGATGAGGAAAGAGACGAGGATCTGACTCTGTTTCAGAAGGCTGATTTATTATTTTATTATATATATTACATTAAAACTATGTAATATATATCACAAAATAATATAAAGAATAGAAGAATAGAAGAAAAGTTTTCATTAGAAGGCTGGCTAAGAATAGAACAGCAAAGAATGATAACAAAGGTTTGTGGCTCAGCTCTCTGTCCGAGACAGCTGGGTTGGGATTGGCCATTAATTAGAAACATCCAACATGGGCCAATCAAAAATCCACCTGTTGCATTCCACAGCAGCAGATAATCAATGTTCACATTTTGTTCTTGAAGCTTCCTAGCTTCTCAAGAGGAAAAATCCTGAATAAAGGATTTTTCACAAAAGTTGTCTGCGACAGAGGATATTCCATCCAGGTCCTGAGCACCAGAGCCAGGCTGAGAGCTCAGCACAGCTCCTGCTCTGACACTGATCAGAGCTGCAAACCCTCAGAGACCTGACAAAAGCATCTTCTGCTCATTGAGGGAATGATTGCTGCACAAAGAGGAGCTGGCAGCTGAACCCTGCCCGCTGAATCAGGGTTTGCAGCAGAACGAGCCCAGACTGTCTCACTTAACCACTGTTGAATTCCAGGCAGCAGAGATGGATGGGCTTGGAGTTATCTCCTCCAGGAGCCTTTATTATAGTGCTAGAAATCCATTTAAGCACTGCACAGAAAGTGAAACACTCGGTGCTGCTGGAGAATTCATTTCTTGCACAGCCCTGGTGCTCCTCAGCATTGCTGTGCTTTAGGTATTCATTCTTCACATGTTTCCATTATTTGGCTTTCTAGAAACGAGCCCAGGTTTATTTCTCTCCAAGGAATGAGGGATGAGGTGTCCTCAAAGAGATCTGTAGCTCGTGTTATCTCCTGTTCTGCCTCTAAATCTGAGTTCCACTGAGCAGTTCCACCCTGACTCTGATCCATGCAGCTGCTCCCTGGAATTATTTCCATTTTCATGGCATTGAAGTTTTCAGTGTCTTCCTTCGGTGCCCAGGGAGATTTATTAATGAAAATAAAGGAAAAAAAAAAGTGAAAAATTTGCCCAGATTCCATAGTGTTGGGTAACTGAGCTGAGGTGCTTTATTTGTACCAATAAGTGCTGAATGCTTATCAATATTTCAATATTGATTTTAAGTATTTGTGGTTGTCTGAAAGTCCACAGGGAAGGGAAGGGAAGGGAAGGGAAGGGAAGGGAAGGGAAGGGAAGGGAAGGGAAGGGAAGGGAAGGGAAGGGAAAGGAAGGGAAGGGAAGGGAAAGGAAGGGAAGGGGCATTTAGAGCTCCTTCCATTTATTTCTCTGTTCTAAACCCTGTTTGTGAAAGCGCTCTGTGTGCAGCTGTGTTCCTCTGGGGGCTAAAACAAATAGTTGGCAGCTAATTGGGAAATTCTTCAGGCATCTCACACTCTTCCATTCCTCTTTCTAGGAATGGTATGTAGATAAAATATGGAAGGGGAAAATCCAGCAGAATTCCATGTACTCCAGAACCATCCTTTGTATTTTAAAAACTGTCCTGTCTCTGAAAAAGAACTGATCCAGCAAACTGAACAGGACCAGGATTGGATGTGCTGGCAACTGGGAATCATTTCCCAAATGCTCTCCCCATTTTCTCAGCTGGTTGCAGCACTTGCTGAGCCATAAAAAGGACAAAGTGATTGAATTAACTTTCATAAAACGCTCAGACACTGCTAGAAAATGATGTAACCACACATAAAGCCTTGTTATAAAAAGGGAATATATGTTTTCCTTCTCTGTGTTTCAAAGTTGTTTTTTCCTTTTTATTTAGTGACAAAAGAGCTTGTGAAAATTTCAAAGCGACCTCGGTAGCTTTTCAAAAATACTTTTGCCACCAAGTTCTTTGAGCAGGATTTTTTGGGCTCTGCAGTTCTGTGGCTTGTGCAGCCCAGATTGCTGACAGCACAAGGATCCAACAGACAGAGCAGATTTCTGCACTGGGGGAACAGAGGCAGGCAGGGAGAGCTGGCTCTATCAACATCACTGTGGAGTGAAAGAAAGGAAAAAAGAGGGGGATTTCCTCTTATTTTCACCAAAAAATTGATAAAATATTAATAAACCAGATTAAAAAGTAATAATCCTGCTGTTGTTCATAGAGAAATCACAGATAATAAAATAAATATCTTATTCTCAAATAGGAATTTCTTAATTTTGTTCTTAACACGTGCGGCTAAAAAGTTTTCTGGCACAATGAGTATTTTTAAGGTACAAAGTTCCTGCAAAGTGGGTGAAGGGTGTGGGTGTGGATCCTCCCCTGGTGCAGCAGGGGCAGGATTGTGGATTGTGGATTGTGGATTGTGGATTGTGCCCTCCCCAAAATCAGAGGCTGCAGGAGCTGCAGAGGGTCAGAAATCAGCTCCAACCCTGACAGAGCAGCCCAATGCAGCAAAACAATTAATTGGCAATTTTGGTTTTAGAAGCTTTCCCATCAAGATGAATCCCTTCAGTGAATAACTCCCCAGTCTCTCCAGCTCAAGTTTAAATAAGCATTAATGGCTTGGAAACCAATCAAACCTTCAATCATAAATACCCCTAAAAAGTGAAATGTCTCCTGCACTGGTGCCCCTAAATAGGAAAATGCTGTGGCAGGACACGGGAAGGCAGAAGGAAAAGGAATTTTATTTTCCAGCCTGGCTCATCCTCTCTCTCTGGGAGCAGGGCAGATCTGGCAGCTCAAGTTGTGTCTAAATTAGTTGTGTCTAATTTTGTTCTTATTTAAATGTTCAAGTGTGACCTGCCTGGCCCCAGAGGCACCTCTGTGTGATCACAGCAGCTCCATTTAAACCTTTCCTTTAGCCAGCAAAACAATTAATTGGCAATTCTGGTTGTAGAAGCTTCTCCATCAAAATGAATCCCTTCACTTAATAACTCCCCAGTCTCTCCAGCTCAAGTTTAAATAAGCATTAATGACTCTGAAGAAATCAGAAATGTTTTGCTGAGGGGCAATCAAAGCAATATTGAGGCAGCTCAGGATTATTGCTGGTGCTCAAGCAGCCTGTAGAGCTCATGTGCTCACAGATTAAAGAAGGTAAATACATTTGATCATTCAGAAATTATACCGACACCTTTAATGCCATTTTTTCTTCTGTCTCAGTAGCAACATTTCTTTTACATTACAGATATATCCATGGGCAGGGGGAAATGGCAGATTTGACCAGTTTTATACAAAATACCGATGCTCCATCTGAAATAAACTCTTAGGACAAGTAACCTCTTTATAACATCATGCAAACTATGATCTGCAATTCCAGGTGGTTTAGATACACATATATTTATATACACACATTTGGGGGGTACAGCAGTAACACACTTTGATTGGTCATCACAACTTTTTGAGATTTTTCAGCAAAATAAATCATTCACCTTCTTGCCAGGTCCTTCCACTTCTTCCCCATCTGCAGTGGTAAGTACAGCAACAAAATTGTGTGTAAAAATATCACCTTCTATCTGACTTACAGGAGTGCAAAGTGCCCACCAACCCTCCTGAAGCAGCCCAAAATCTCCTGTGGGGTGGGTGAAGAAATCAGGAATTTGGGCACAAAGCTGTGCCACCAATTCCCTGATATCTTCACAAGGAGCGGCCATAAATCAGATTTCCAATCAGTGCAATACCAACAGGACACACTGCACTCTGCCAGCAGGGGAAGGAGTTGGAAACAGATCCCAAAAGCAGCAAATCCCAGCCCAAAGTGGCTTTCAGGAAAGCTCCCAGGTTGCTGCAGATGCTTCCCACACACACATTTTCAAATATACAGAAATTTTTAATTTAGAACCACATCCTTCATGATATGCAAGGCACAAAGATCCATCAATTCAGTGACTTGGGGCATAAGGGATGAAGGTTTCGTTAGCAGCTCATGTGAAAATCATTTTATTGAATATTGAATATTGAATATTGAATATATCAATCTGATGGCACTGGAGGTTGATGCTGATGGCAGAACCTAAAGCAGAGGTTTCATCCAAAATCCTTTGGAATCAATGTGATTCTCAACACCATCTTCAGTGAGGCCAGGATTTCTGCCTAAATTCTGTTTTAAAATTAAATGCATAGTTATTTCTAGATCCCTCTGATTACTAACTAACTCATGGCAGCTTTTCTGCCTCCTGGGATATTTTCTGTGAATCCCAAAAGCTTCCATTTTGCATATAATAATTACATCCAATAAAAAAATACTATGAAGCGAAAATCCTCCCAAAATCCAAATGTCAAAAATTCAGCTAACATATATTAATCTTTATTATGGAACAATATGACAATAAATAAGTTTATGAATTCACATGACCTGTACAAAAATCTGGGAAGGTTTTGCACCAAGTTAGGTACCAGTTATTTGCCTTTTATATTTGTTAAACTAATGATCTGAAATTTTATACACCTGTGGAGTTAAGGCAAAACCAGATAAGACCTTTAACACAACAGAAGGGCTGGAAAATACACAGAAATACAAACAAGGGGGATCACATCTCCAGCTGACAGAGTGGTTGTGTCTAAGGAAGGAATCCCTCGGGAGCTCAATAAAGCAGTAATTATCAATCGAGTTAATTAAAATTGAAGAACAGGTGTGAGGTGTCCTGCAGGGCAGAGCTGTTCAGCAAAGCCGTGCCTGCGTGCCCACCAATGGTTGGAATCTGCTTTTCCCTTTAGGAATCAGTGGGAAAGAGGAAATCCTTCCAAACCCAACCAAAACACATCCTCAGATTTACGGAGCCTGGACTTGGCTGGGACTGAGTTAAATATTTGGGTGAACCATCCAACACACAACACAGAGAGGAGAGCTCGAGCCAGCCCTCAGGAACGGGAATGACCTCTCCAGGACAGGGGAATGGCGATGGCAGTGCAGCCCAGGACACAAACATGGCCAAAACATCAACACAGCTCCTTGGCAGCAACACGCTAACTCTTGCTTGAAGTCTGAGCTCAAACCCTCCTGCATGAAAGACTCGGTGCCAGTCTTTTCACAGTTAAAAGAAAATCCATTTCTTCCCTGAATCCAGGAAGGGAAACGGGAGTAAATCTTGCAGGCAGCTCTAGGCTGAAACCTTAAGCGTTGGTATTTATTGTCTGCTTTAGTCTCAGGCCAAAGATACCGTGTTTGGACACACGGAATTCTGTGGAACTTCTGAGCAGTTCAGATGGGGCCAGAATCCATGGAGAGAATCCAAAACCACCCACGAGGAAGCAATAAAGAGCCATCACTCCATGATGACAGGAACGATCTTCATGGAACAAGGATGAGTCCACACCTGGATGAACGCCACGGGAACATGGACTTTACAGGGGGAAGACCAGGAAGCCAGAGAACGTCGAGTACTGCCACCCCCCAACCAGATTGCCCTTCTCCAGCTTCAGGTAAACCTTGTCCTCCTTGTCCAGGTAGAGCAGCACCCCGTTGGTGGCGGCCTCACGGGTGACGTCCTTGTCCCCAGCGAAGGCAGAGATCACTGGCTTCCCATTCAGCATCAGGTTCACCTGCAAAACAGCCCCTGAGAAGCTCTAATGAACTGCAAAACATCGGGAACTACCCCTGAATACTAACCACTGTGCAAGGGCCCAATCTTCAGCGATTTTTGGGTTGTTTGAAACTAATAAGGACATTTATTTGGCACGAGAACGTGGATGTTCATGAGCTAGACCTGCAGCTGAGTGAGACATCACCTCAGTTGGTACCACTTTGCCTGTCTCAAGGGTTATTTAGTCACACAGTAAAAATAAATATATATTTTCAAGAAATTTGGGCACCCAGAGGTGTTACATGAGGTGCCAGAAGCACCACAGTGGGCTGGGAGCTCACACTTCACTGGGAACAAAATGTGTGTCCCTCTCAATACTGATGGCAGCTTAGTTCTGAAGTTTAGAACAGATCTTTATAAACTGGCTCAATTTTTTCCTATAAAACACTTCTGAAGGCAGCACAGCCTCTGCTCTGAAAGCAGCATCCCTAAATGAAGATGGGCAGGCCTGGGAGAATGGGCAGACCCAGGCATTTTTCATTTTTCCCCCAAGGCAAGCTCTCAGCTCTGCTGCCTTTCCTTCCCAAGCAGCCCTAATGCAGTCACAGAGGGTGAATTATGGGATGCTCACCCACATCCACTGTGCTGGCCCTGCATATGGTCCCGTTAATTTTAATGGGAGTCACCACAGAATAAATTAGTGCTCAGCAGAAGTCAGGGCAGCACAGGCTGGTATTTATTTGGGATTCACCTGTCTGGGAAATCCACTTAATCAGGTTCTCCAGGGAGCCAGCTGCAGTTTAATGATATTTAATGGCTCTAACAGATGCTGTGGGGACAGAGCAACATCCCTTGTGTGGGAGCCTGCAGGTGATTTAGTGGGGTGGATGTGGCTGAGAATCAAACCAGTTTGATGCACTGCAATGGTTTCTGGTTCTCCTCCCCATTTACCCCACAGGAAAAGGGCATCGGGGCTTTACTCATGGCTTGGCTTGGGTTTCTCACTCTTTCTGCTCCATCAGGTTCCCCTGGAATCATCTGACAGGAATTCAATCACACCAGAAGGCACATGGCAGGTTTGCAGGGGATGGTCTCACACTGAATACCCCAAAAGGGGCCTAGCAAACCCATCCATCACCTCAGAACCTCTCATCCATGAAAGATTTTGTGTTATGAGCCACAGGCTGGAACATTCCCTGCCACAAGCCCCAGACTCCCAGTTCTGAGCTCCTGTTTGTGAAATTCCAGAGCTGGACTCCCAGAAGCCAAGGCTTGGCATCTCTCTTGGCAAAGGGCATTTTAAATCCACTGAAGGGGCTGACACACTCTTACTCAACCTTCAGCATGCCAGAGAGTGAAAAGAGCAATTTTTGAGCACATTAAACAGATTGAAAACTCATTGTAGAGATTCTTGTGAGGTCAGTGTTTCACTTAAGGCTTTGCCATTGACCTGATTGGAAATGAGAGAAGCCACAGAGGTTCCTGCAGCTCTGGAAGCCAGGAGGTGTCACAGCACTGGCAGGGGGGTGAAGGAATTACTCCAAGGAATTTGCTGTTGGCTCAGCAAGGGGATGCTCAGGAATTTAAAGGCTTTTCCCTCTGGTGTTTAATCAGGCAGCTCCATTGCTATTAAGTGCAGAATTACCCCTTTTCTCTAATACATCACACAGCTTTTATACATTGTGTGGTGAAAAAAGGAGTTTGAATTGCTGTAAAGGTTTCCCTAGAAGACATTGCTGTAGGGACATAACCAACCCTGGTCCTCAGCACACTGAGGGCATAACCAGGCACCTGGCACCAGATGCCAGGGCACAAATTGTTCCAAAATGACTCAAATCTGATACCCAGAACTCCTGTGAGTTTAAAACACAGTGAGTTTCACCTGGAGCCAACACGACTCTTCAACAGCACTTCAGGGGAATTCAGAGCTCTCTTTTACTCTTGGATCACTCATTCTGTGGAATGCTTTATGACACCCAGATATTCATGGCATGGAAGTGAAGTTGTGGTGATTTATCTGAGGTGAGGCTCCTGCCTTATTTCTGTTCATTGTAAATTGATGGACTCTACTGCCAGCAAGTCAACACCACATGTTGCTGTAAAGCTATTTTTTCCTTAAAATCATATTAAATGCTCCCATGCTCAGTCAATATTCTATTCTAAACAAACCAGTTAAATAAAGATTTTATATAATCATACTCATCAACATACCTGAATTGTTTGACTCTGGTAGACTTTAATTACGTGGAAATTGAAACTGTAAATTCCTTTCCGTGGTGATACAAAGACAGACTCCAATGTGAAAAAATTGCCCACATTTACAAGGATCTACAAACAGAAAAATACAGCGTGGGGATTAGTACAGGTAGTGAGTGCGAAAGAAAAATACAGATTGTTTACTTTAGAAACCATTTAAAGGAAAATTTAATTTACAACTATGCGCGTTTATTCATCTTCTCTCAATTACTTTGGAATAACTCATTAAATGGGTATGCAGTTGTATTTATAGGACAACTTTACTACAAATAATCTAAGATGGGAATTATTTCTTACTTTGCTACTACACTATTCCCTCAAGTCCTTTCTTCCACACACGTTTTTAAGAGGCATTTTTGTTCATCATTCCCCAAAATTACATAAAAACACCAATTCTGGGAGGGGCATGTGGATTTTGGCTGAAGAGCAGTGGCCAAGCCAAGGCTGCCTTCCCAAGGAGCCTTCCCAAGGAGCCAGGTGTGAGCAAGGGCTGCAGGAGCAGCAGGAGCCAAACCCAGCTCAGCCAGGTTGGGCTCCTGGAGCACCAGCACAGCCCAGCAGAGCCTGCCTGGGAGCCCTCACCTGCTTGCACCAGCACTAACAACAATTTGGGTTTAATTAATTCAACAGAGAGGAGTGACACGGGGGAATGTACAAGATGAGTGCATCACCCATATGCTTCACATCCTCTCTAATGACTGCATTTTGCTCCTTACCACCTAATTATGCTTTATTTTTAATGGATATTCCCAGTCTTTGTGCCAGGCAGAGCCCTCAGAAGCTTCCAGGACTGTCCATGGAGTTTTGGGGTGATTTTTAATGGATATTTCCAGGCTCCTCAGGAGCCTCTAGGACTGTCCATAGAGGTTTTGGGGTGATTTTTAATGGGTATTTCCAGGCTCCTTTGTGCCACGCAGAGCCCTCGGAACCCTCTAGGACTGTCCATGGAGTTTTGGGGTGATTTTTAATGGATATTTCCAGGCTCCTTTGTACCAGGCAGAGCCCTTGGAAGCCTCCAGGATTGTCTATGGAGTTTTGGGGTGATTTTTGGTGCCAGCACTAAGCTGTGGGGCACATCTGGCTCCAGCTGCCACCACAGTTGACAGGGACAAGAAGATCCATCAGTCTCAGTGACTCCAGGAGCTGGGATTAAAGCGTGTGCTGGTGCCTGCCTGTTAATATCAGTGCTGGGCTGAGCCGGACCGTCAATTGTGCCGGGAAAGTTGAAGGGTTTTCCCTCAGAATCCTTCCTCCCTCAAAAGCTAAGCCCAAACCATCTAAACCATACCCAGGTGCACTGAGCCCCCTGTACCCAGCCCTCGGGGCGATGTCACTGCATTGGTGACACCGAGCGCTGCTCCCCCGGCACGTACCCAAAATCTAAACCCTGCACAGGCTGTCCTGAGCCCCCTGTCCCAGCCTCTCGAGGCGATGTCACCTCCGCGCTCGGTGCCGCTTCTCCCGCAGGTGCGGAGGGGCCGGTGCCGCACCTGGGGACAATCGGGGAACCTGTGCACCCCCGGATTCATCTCGCCTAAATAAACCTCGCCTAAATAAGCCCTGCAGCTCTCCCCCGGGCGGATCCCGGCTCCGGGATGCGGGAAGGGCACCTGTTGCTGCGGGGGATGCGCTGCCCGGGGGATGCTCACCTGGTCGAAGTAGATGATGCGCGTCTTGTTGCTCATCTCGGAGGGCTCGTGGTTGGTGCTCCGCACGGCCGAGAAGGCCACCTTGGAGTTGGCGGCGCGCACGGAGATGCCCAGCGGCGAGGAGGAGGAGGAGGACGAGGAGCCCTTGGCGTCGGGGGCCGGGTTGGAGTCGCACACCACCAGGCACTTGCCCTCCAGCACGATGGGCTCCGTGTCGTTCTGCGCGGAGGCGACGCGGCCGCCCAGCGCCAGGGCCAGCAGCAGCAGCCGCCAGCCCATGGTGCGCACCCGCGGCCGCTCCGCGCCCCGCTCCGGCCACCGCGGAGCCTCCGCGCTCTTCTCCGAGCCTCACACCGCCGCTCTATGCCGTCTGCTTATTTTTTATTTTTTTTTTTTTTTAATTCCTTCTCTCTTTCTTTCTTTCTTTCTCTCCTCTGGCTCTCTTTAAGCCGCGCAAAGAATTCCGCGCCCCGCTCCGGCCACCGCGGAGCCTCTGCTCTTCTCTCCTCTTCTCCTCACACCGCCGCCGCTTTATGCCGTCTGCTTCTTTTTTTATTTATTTTCTTTTCTTTTTTTCTTTCTTTTTTTTTTTTCCTCTTCCTTCCCTCTTTCTTTCTTTCTTTCTCTCCTCTGGCTCTCTTTAAGCTGCCCAGGGAAATCCGCGCCCCGCTCCGGCCACCGCGGGAGCCTCCGCTCTCCTCTCCTCCTCTCCTCCCGCAGCCGCTTTATGCCGTCTTCTTCTTTTTTTCTTTTTTTTTTTTCCTTCCCTCTTTCTTTCTTTCTCTCTCTCCTCTGGCTCTCTTTAAGCCGCCCAGCGAAATCCGCGCTGCCCACAACGCCCTTTCCTCCCCTCTCTCCGCATCAAGAATGAGCGAGGTGAGAGAGGGAGGTGCGGAGAAGCAAAGCCCTCAGGTGAATGAATTATTGCCGAGAGGGAGGAAGGAGGAGCGGCGGAGCGATGAACCCGTGTGGCGCTGCTGCCGTGCCTGCGCCGATTCCAGCTGCGGGATCGGGATGCTCGGAGAGGAGAGCGGGAGCTTCGCAAAGCTGCTGCCAGATGCTGCTGTGACAGCAGCGGCAGCGCCGCGCACTCCCCTCCCCTCTCCCTCTCTCTTTTTCTGTCTCTCTCTCTCTCTCCGTGTCTCTCTTCCCCCGCTCCTCTCTCTGAAACAAATCCTCAAATCCACAAATCCCCTCCTCGGCAGCGCTGGGGTCACAGCAAATCTGCCCAGCTCCCACCCCTCGAGGTTTCTGCTGGAATATCGGGGGACACCAGACAGAGGATGGACTTTAAACCTGGTTAACATAAGAGATTTGATACCAGGATGCCTTGGCAAAAGCAAAGGGAACTTCGAAAATTAGACCTGGATTGCAAAAAGATGAAATCAAACATGTTTACCGAAAAAAGAAAATCCTACTAAACTCTGCAAGCAAGATATGTTGTTATTTGCATAAGTTTGTGATTTTAACCTAATAATTGTAGCACACATTACTAGTCTCTCTGAAATAGTATAGAAGTGTTTGGTGTGGAGAGCTGAGGGTGAAGCATTAACTCCGCAGAACTCAGCCAATCTTTCTCAAAGATTGCTATAAAGCAGCCAAAATTCCTAGCGAGCATCAAACTCCCTAAAATTCAGGAGGCCAAACTCAAATTTTAAGGAATCCCATTGGTCAGGCAAGAGGCAAAAATAGTTCTGGTATTAGGAATGCATCAATATCCTCTTGCTCAGTGACACAGCAGAGATGGATGGAAAGGTCCAGCAGGGAAGGAGGATTTACTGCAAGGAAAGGAAATAAATACTAGAAATCAAACAATGCAAGAAATCAAACAAATACTTGCAGCACAGCTTTGTACCTCTTGTAGAAACTCGATCTGCAGATTAAAAGATTCACTCCTGTGCACATGAGGGCTCCAACAAAACAAAGGTGTGGCAAAAATATTTATTGTAAATACAAATGTATAAACAGTTTCACACTATTTCAACATCTCCTGCTTCAAACCTCTTCTGTCCCTGGCCTTTTAGCAGTGCACAAGTAGCAGCAAATATAATTCCATATGCACAGAAATGTCAATTGGAACTTGAAACTGCTGATGACTTGGAGAGATCAGTGGTTTGCCAGAGATTAAAAACTTCATGATCATTTTAGAAACTGGGCTTTGATTTTGCTTTGTTGTGGACAATGACATCAGGTGTCTCTATAGATATTCCTCCTAAAATCCATTCTAACCCTGCTCCCCGCCAGTTTGAGGCCATTCCCTGTGTGCTGTCCCTCCATCCCTGTCCAAAGCTTCTCCATCTTCCCTGCAAGGCCACCCTGAGCTCACCCCTGGTCTCCTGTGCAGGTGAGCAATGCCAGCTCTGCTCCGTCCCTCTGCCCAGCCTGGAGCCTCCTCTGGACCATCCCCAGCAGCTCCAGCTCCTGGATGACTTTCACTGGAGTAAAATGGGCTGGAATTTGGCCAGGGGACCCCACAGCTGGGCTGTGGCCATCAGCTTTCTCCAGGTGCTGCTCCAAGAGACATCAGGGCTGTCAATGATATCCCTGATCCACAAATCCACACCTAAGGAGAGTTCCTGTCACCAAAATACCCAATCCACATCAGGAAACACCTCCTCCTTTTTCCCACCCAAACAGCAGCAGGAGAGCTGCAAGGCTGTTTGTTACAATCCTTTTTTGGGTGGCTGAGCTGGGCTTTAATTGCTGAGGAAATGAGGGAAGTTTGCAGGGGATGCTGTGGGAGAGGTGAGCTGAAAAGTGGAGATTGCATTTAATTCATAAGCAGCAAGGTTAATGACTGCTCTTATTTCATCTGACAAAGAATTCCTCAGTATTGATCCAGCTCCCTCTAACAGGGATTTTGTGTTTCTTGCTTTGAAATAAAAATGAGTAAAATAAATAGCAACAGCACACAACAATGGAAATTCAGTTAGATTAAGCTCACAGCTTCTTTCCCTTTCTGGATACACACTGTGTGCCTGAAACTGCCTCCAGTTGGGAGAATTTTGCTGTTTCACAGGAGACTTCCAGCACTTAGGCACTTTCTGACAGAGGGAAAAGCCACAGGATAAATCCCCACGTTTGCATTTACATTTCCTTTTGCCTCTCGCCTTGTAAACCTGCTGCATTAAATACAATTTCTGTATCAATATTGCATGAAACCTCCCAAATCTCTTCTGAAACAGAACATCCTGCTTTGTATAATTAGACATTTGCTTTACAAGAGGGAGGAATAATCCGCCTCAGACTTCCTCTCACGTTTTTGAGCTTGGTGCTTGTGCCTTTGGAATTTTTCTAACCCCTCACTAACAGAGCCCTCCTTCCTCTCCTGGCTTTTGTTCTTCAGCCCAATTATATTTCCCTTCACTTGCTGAGCCTGGAGATGTTTTAGCAGGGAGCTGAGCCCCCCCAGCCCCTCTGGGTCCCCCCATGCTCTGCACGGTGCTGAGCCCACCCTGAGCAGGAGATGGGGCTGAGGGGGATCAGGGGGCTCCATCCCATGGTTCTGATGGCATTCCCCACCTGGGGTCGTGGCCAGGCTTCTCGCTGTGCCCTGGCATCCCTTCAGGCTGGCATTGCAGCTCCTGGGCTGGCTGGCTCCCCATGTGCTGCTGGCCCCAGCACAGCTGGCTCGGGGCTCTCTGCTGCTCAAATTGATTGTTGGCCAAACCCAAGGCAAGTTCAGCTGCCCAATGAGGCTCTTAAAAACAGCCTGTAAATGTTTTACAAAGGAAATTTCACTTCATTTATAGGAGCATCAAATGGAAACAGATCCTTTAGGGATGGAATGAAATCTCAAGTTGTACACTGACTGCCGTGAGTGGAAGGTTTTGGTGTGTGACCGTGTTCACAGGGGTCCCAGGGTGAGGGAAGAGACGAGGATCTGACTCCATGGTTCAGAAGGCTGATTTACTATTTTATGATATATATTACATTAAAACTATACTAAAAGAATAGAAGAAAAGGTTTCCTCAGAAGGCTGGCTAAGAATAGAATAGGAAAGAATGCTAACAAAGGTTTGTGGCTCGGCTCTCTGTCCGAGCCAGCTGACTGTGATTGGCCATTAATTAGAAACACCCACATGAGGCCAGTCACAGATGCACCTGTTGCATTCCACAGCAGCAGATAATTAATGTTCACATGTTGGTCCTGAGGCCTCTCAGCTTCTCAGGAGGAAAAACCGTAAAGAAAAGATTTTTCATAAAAGATGTCTGTGACATTGGTCTTTAGTTCCCTCTGATGCAGACTCAAGTCTAGATTTTCCTTGCTTTATTTTAATCTAAAATCTAATTTTCCTTGTTTTTTTAAGTAAACTTTTTTATACTTTCCCTATTTTAACGCACCTCACCTCAGTCCATCCCATCTTCAATAATTTTTAACTTTCTGCAGCAGCAGAACAGAGAAAACAATAAAAACCAATTTCCTACATGCATTTGTTGGGCTGCTTTAGCTTCCCTGCCACTCTGCTATGATAAATCTGTGCTCTGATGGCCTCCTCAGGAAAGGGAATTTTCGAGCTGCCTGTGAATTTTGGAGGTGATTAAGAAAATGAGTCAGCAGGATGCCTGCATGTGTAAAGGCAGCGCTGCTCAGATCTGCTGACAGCTCTGGCACCTGAGCTCTTTATTCGGCATTTCTGAGCAGCCAGCCCTTCCCTCCGCCCAAAGCCGAGCACAATCCAGCAGCAGGTGGAATCTGGGCTTTGAAATCCTCCCAGGCAGGTGCTGGGAGCAGCAGCACCCACTCCTTGATGGATGTCAGGGAATATTCCAGTTTTTCTGTTTCTCTGGGTTGATATCAGTGTAAAAGTGAGAGCAAAATGTGACCCTGGAAGTTCCTCTTGCTCCCCCTGAGGTCCCAGGTAGGAGTCAGTTTGCAAATATCATCATTAATCTTCACTAAACTACCCACAAATAGCTTGATATTTCTCATATTTGTGTTTATTCAAAATATATATTGAATATATTTATTGAATATATATATTGAAATATACATTGAAATATATATTGAATATATATATTGAATATTTTTATTGAATATATATATTGAATATATATTGAAATATATATATCCAATATCTATTTCAATATATAATATATAATAATTAAATATAATATAATATATAATATAATATAATATATATAATATTATATATTATATATTATAATAATATTTAATAATAAATATATATTGAATATATATATTGAAATATTCAATATATATTGAAATATATATTGAAATATATATAGTCAATATATATTTCAATATATATTTCAATATATATATTCAATAAATACATTCAATATATATTTTGAATAAACATAAATAAAAGAAATATTTACATGTTTAACCCTGCTGTAAAAACAGAGGTCAGGTGGATTAAGGCAAAAAACCAAGTACACACATGAACTGCTTTTAAAGCAGGGATTTGCATTTAAAACTTGCTATAAAGCAAAATTTAATTCTTGTTTACTATTGTATTTCTGTTATGTTTTTGCATGAATTCCAGCCTTTGGGGAGGGCGTCAGCAAAGCTATCCTGCCTGCAGAAAAAGGATTTACACACCTGAACCACAAAGTTTTGTGCATTTTGGGCTGAGGAACTGCAGAGCTGCTCCATCCCTGCAGCTTGGAGAGCAGGGGCACCACAGCAGGGCTGTCTATCCTTCCACAGGGCAACTGCAGTAATGCCAACATCTGAAAGGTTCGGATGGGGTTTGATTTTCCTAATCAGCTTAATTCCTGACAGCAGAGGAGAGATCAGATCGTTCTGCATGGCAGGATTCAGTGTCAGCACTGATGGCAGCAGCTTGGGATTTTCTTTGGGAGTTTTTTACTGACTGAGAAAAGTTCCTGGGCTGGAATGGAGCAAATTTCTATTTATAATTGCATCATTTCAGGCCAAGTCCTACAGAGCTCATTCAGGAAAATTTCTAGGAGCTACAGGAAGAATTTTGGTGTAAATCTGCTCATCAGTAGCTGATCTTTCTGGACAATAACCTTTGGGGTTTTTTAGGTCAGTGCTTATGAGAAAATGGCATTATCATAGCAGAGCTCATCAGTTATTTCCCCTTATGCAAAACTGTCAGTGATTTCTGTTTCTAAACACATTCCACATTTCTAAACTGCATCCAGGGACTTCAAATCTGCATCTGAAACCTTTTGTTTCAAATGTCTCATTTGTTAAATTAGCTTAAAGCAATATTTAGCTACTTTGTGGCTTTCGCTCGTTTAATTACTGCAGACTGCCATTGTATAAAATGTCCCCAGTGGGCAAAATTCATCCCTGGGTGAACAGGCAGCAAGTGGGAAGGCTTAAAGCTCATTTAGCAACGCCTGCAATCATTTCTGTGTACTCCCAAAACCCTCTGTGCTGCTCAGACACATCACACCACGCTGGGAGGTGAAGTCAGTGCTAAAGAAGATCTTATTTTCACCAAGTGTTCATTCCTGAATTAGCTGGAGCTTTCAAAGTCTCTCCTGCTCTTTGTTACTCTGGGAATAAAGCAGCTTTTAGTACATTCTAAAGAGTGAAAAAATTCTTTAAAAAGAATGAAAGTGAAAAGTGAATTTAAAAAGAATGAAGAGTGAAAAAATTCAATTTACATTGAATTTGGGGAGAAAACTTACCAGGTGAGCATTTTGGCAGCCCATTCATGCGGGGACTGGAGCCTTGTACCTGTGGATTTCCACACCCCAAATTCTGGGAGTGAGGCAGGGCAGGAGCTCTTTGGGTCACCTCAGCTCTCCACCACAGCACCCCTGGGTTTGGAGTTTCCCACAATTTCTTCTTTTAGATGAGCAGTTTCAAACTTGTTTATGTTTTTTCCTGAGCCATCAACTTCTTGAGCACAGGAGGATTTTCTGAGAACTCTTACACCTTTGGTTGTTGCACAGTGAGCACCCAAAAACCCTTTCAAAAACCCCACTTTTATTCTCTTTATCTAACAGCATTTCCCCTGCTCCTAAAATTGGTTTGGATTAGAAAGGCATTAATTCAAACAGAAACCAGCATTCATACGTTATGTCAAAGCTTTTCTGCACAGAGGACCTTCCAGGTGACCACAATTTTAATTTTACTGCTCATTTATACAAATTAGCAGCAGCACTCTGCCTGGTGCCTGCAGTTCAAATAGGAAAAAGGAAAAAATAAAAAGAGGAAAACTGGAAAGCAAAGTTCAGCCTCTGCCCTGGGATAGAACTGTCCATTTGTGGAAGTTAAATTTTTTCCAGTGACTCCAGTGCTGGGTAATCTCTGCTCTTTGCATCAGTGGTTTGAAACCCTGGGAGAATTCTGCCCCTGGGGAAAGATATTTGTGTTTAAAGCTGTGAAATACAAATTTCCTGAAAAGCCCTGAGTGGTGAGAGCTCCGATCCCTTCAGTGAGCTGTGCCTGAACCAGCTCCATCCATCTCTCCAGCATTTCCTGGGGCAGGTTCAAATCCTCTGAGACATTGGACAAAGTCAGGGATTTCCCTGGGAGCCCCAGGCCCAGGTGTGGCTCTGCTGAAGGCATTATTGTTAATATGAGATACAGAAATTATCCTCCCTGCCCCTGCCACCCTGCCAGAGATGAGCATTTGAAGGAAGCAAAGCATGGAGAGAAATCTCCCTTTGCCCCTGTGTGGCTGTGACAGTGCTGAGCTGCCAGCTGGGGAAACTCAGGGCAGGTTTGACCCACAGCTCCACACAGGCAAACACTGAGACTGATTTCAGTGACCAGAACTTCTTATAGCACCTTCACTAAGATTTCATGTTCCTGAATGTGCCCAAAATCAGCTCTGTGGGAAAAAATATGTAAAAATGTTAAAAACCCATGTAAAGATGTAAAAATACTGCAGTTCTGGCAGGTCAGATTGCTCCTAAAGTAATGTTTTCCACAAAGAGCAGCATCCCCCAAAGCTTTTGTGACTTTTGCAGGATAAAACCATCACCTGCTGAGGAGGGAATCCCAGGACATTTTCCACAGGGAGGCTTGGAGTTCGTCTATATCATCCCAAATAAATGCTGAGGTGTAAAAAGCATTATTCTCTATGCCACCAAAACACAATAACACAATTTAAGAGAGCTGCAAAACCCCAGCCTTATGCTAAATAAGTTAAGAATTAAATAATGAGGTAGGGAGCAAGGTTTAGTTATTTTTTACATATAAATCAGGATTCTCGAGCTCCCAGGCACTAAAGGAGCAGCTTATTTAGAAAAATGGAATCAGCTCCCATCCACAGAAAAGCTTTGTGCTCTCTGAAGGGGATAGAACTTCATGCCAAGAAGGTACTTTTCTAAAATTTTAATTAATTTTTTTTTAATTAATGCTCCAGGATGTTCACACAAAGGCACAGATATCGACCACTGGGCAGGATATATTTTTAATTGGCAGAGGCCTTGCCAGCTGAGCTATAAAACAAGAACAAGCTGTTAAATAGAATAATGGAGAAGAAAGACTTGGGGGGGGAAAAAGTAATGAGAGAAAAAAAAGGAAAAAAAAAGGAAAAAATCTTTAGTTGAAAGAGACTGAGCAGGATTTTTGAGCTGAAAATCCATGGAATTTATCATGAGCATCACGACTGCTGCTCAGGGATGCAGGGATCCTGGTGCAATGGAAATGGCACTGGGATCCAGGATTACCTGACACGAGTCCCATGTAAATGAAGGGAATTCAGGTTTTGGAGCTGTAATCACACACATGCAAAGCTGCCAGTGCTGCTCTCAGGGCAGCACATGCACTGGGCAGGGCTGCAGGAATTAAAGGGAACTGAATTTTCCTCCCCCAGGCAGAAATGAGGGGTGGAAGCTGCAGATCCCGTGGGCATCACTGCTGTGATGCTGACCCGAGGCAAACACAGCCAGCTTTGTGTAAAATTAAACACCTGGATTGATTATGCGAATATTTTGATGTAAAATAAGTCTCAGGGGTGCTGATTCCATTCCTTTTGCCTCTGAGGAGGGTAACTGGGAGGAACTGTTGGGAAGCCCAAGTTCTTAGCCCTGAAATCAGCCCTGAAATTCTCTGTGCAGGGCAGCCAGGCTCTGTCCCTGAGCCCCTGGGGTCCCACCTGGAGGTGATGTTGGAGGTGGAGAAGGGTAAAATTCCAGCTCAGAGAGGGTTAAATCCCAGCTCAGAGAGGGGTTAAATTCCAGTTTAGAGAAGGGTTAAATCCCAGCTCAGAGAGCGATAAATTCCAGTTTAGAGAAGGGTTCAGTTCCAGCTCAGAGAGGGCTCAATCCCAGCTCAGAGAAAGGTTAAATCCCAGCTCAGAGAGGGATCCAATTCCAGTTTAGACAAGGGTGAAATTCCAGCTCAGAAAAGGGTTAAATCCCAGCTCAGAGAGGGGTTCAATCCCAGCTCAGAGAGGGGCTCAATTCCAGTTTAGAGAAGGATGAAATTCTAGTTCAGAGAGGGTTAAATTCCAGCTCACAGAAGAGTTAAATCCCAGCTCAGAGAAGGGTTAAATTCCAGTTTAGAGAAGGGTGAAATTCCAGCTCAGAAAAGGGTTAAATCCCAGCTCAGAAAAGGGTTAAATCCCAGCTCAGAGAGGGGGCTCAATTCCAGCTCAGAGAAGGTTAAATTTCAGCTCAGAGAGGGCTCAATCCCAGTTTAGAGAAGGGTTAAATCCCAGCTCAGAGAGGGTTAAATCCCAGCTCAGAGAGGGTTAAATCCCAGCTCAGAAAAGGGTTAAATTCCAGCTCAGAAGGGCTCAATCCCAGCTCAGAGAAGATTAAATTCCAGCTCAGAGAAGAGTTAAATCCCAGCTCAGAGAGGGGGCTGAATTCCAGTGTAAAGAACGGTTAAATTCCAGCTCACAGAAGGGTTAAATCCCAGTTTACGGAAGGGTTAAATTCCATCTCAGAGGGGTCTCTGGGGGCTGAGGGCTCCTGAGCCTTTCAGGGCTCAGCCCCAGCCCCTCTCAGTGCTCAGGGCAGGGACAGTGTTCAGCATTCCCATCAGAGCCCAAACCCTGGGCAGAAAGCCCCAAAATAAATCACATAACTCTCCCAAAATAAATCATTTTCACTTTTCTCTCAGCCCACACTGCTTGCAAACCTGGGAGGGGAAATGCCAGGTGTTATCAATGCCCTTTTACAGCTGTTTTCTGATTTTAATGTCAAACACACAATTTTGTCTTTTTAGGCATCTCTGGGCCTCCTTCTCCTCCCACTCATTGAGCTCCAGCTAATTATTCTAATTAAAAACATCCAAAAGCCAACACACACAACAGAAACTTTTCCTCTTTTGAAAACCATGGATAAAAAATTCCCTCCCATATCCATTCCTTAGATGCTTCATGACAGATTTTTATTTTGCTGCTCTGACATTTTTCTCTTCCTGCAATGCAAATCTTATATATTGATTGATTTCTGTAGCATTTGTGGCAAACACATGACATTTGCCATAAAAAGTGCTATTTTTTCATCCTGCTTAGTGGGGCCAAGGCAAAATAAAACACTCAGCCGGATACTTCATTACATAGCAAATTTGCAATGTTTTAATAGCAAAATAAACAAGACTTTGTTTAAATATTCTCCTCTGTGGGTAACAGCTCCCCATTTCGTTATAAAAATGTGTGAAGTATTCTTTAGAAATTAGAAATTTAGAAATTTCTAAAGTATTCTTTAGAAATTAGATCACCATACAGAATAATGAAAATAAGAATTAAAACTGGGTCAGAAGCTGGGGTATTCAAAGGAAAAGATTGAAAAGAGGAATTATAAAAGGTCAGAAGTGGGTTTTTTTCAATATATGGGAATCTCAAGGTACAAAAGCACAAAACTGAGAAGTTCATCAGTGATCTGGGATATAACAGGTTAAATATCACATAAAATTACATATTTGGAATTGAATGTCTCTCAGAACCAAGGTGTTGTGCTGCACAGGTGGGATTGGCAAGGTGCTGCTTATCAGAAAATAATAAAAAAATAAAAAACCAATTAAAAATTGTTTCCTGGGCTCCTCCTTCCCTCACCTTCCCCACGAAATGTGTGTTCTCATGGTGTGAGCTCAGCACACGCCTTCCTGAACTCACAGATGAAGGAGGAGATGCACCCAAAGAGCTCCTGGGAGTCCAGGTCTGCCGGCTCCCCAAACCTCACCTGCAAATGGAAATAAAAATATTGAACTTCAGCCCACCTGGGTGATCCAAGGAGCTTAGCAAAGCTTAAAGGGCAGAGAAAAGTGAAATACCCCCATTATTGTTAATATAAAGAATAAGAGGAATAAGAGGTACAAGAAGAAGGGGAAGAGGAGGAAGAAGCAAATTTTGAGCTGTCTGAAATCTCCAGGGAGCTGAGACCCAAAATGTCCCAAATAAAAGTGATCTGAGGAGCTGTCACTGAACCACCTCAGTAACCTGGGCTAATCTCTCTGGCTGGACCACAAATCTCCAGCTGAAGAGGAGAAAATTCAGCAAATCCTCAAGTTTTCTGGCTCTGAATAGATGAATCTATTAATAATGAATAGATGAATCTATTCATTAAAGAAAATTTGTACAAAATATCCTAATTCCAGGACCAGGATATTGTTCCTGTTTCAGAGGTTATCACTGCATTTCTTCCCTTTCCTTAAGACCTCTGACCATGTTAAATATGGGATTTTCTTTCTTTTCCTACAGCCAGTAGAAATATAAGGCAAGTGGGAATTTCGTGCACTCCTTTCCCCTCCTTTCTTCCCTTTTAAAAGAGAAATGTGCCTTAATTTTCATTGCATTTCAATATGATATGTACCAGTACGCTGCTATAAAGCTTCTTCATTTCGTCACATCTTTTTGACAGCTGGGAGAGATCCCCTTCATATTTCTGAATTAAATCCTGTAATAAAATAAAACTTCTTAATTTGCTGTCGGAGCACAGGATTAAAGCAGGAATTAAACAGCAGTGAAAACAAAATTGTTCAGGACAAAATTTTCTTGTCATAAAAATTTCACATTTCACAAAAGAGGAGCACACACATTTACTTGCAAGAATTAAGACATCAAAGACAAAAAATAAAAAGAAATATTAACGTTAGAGAATTTTAAGTGTATTATAAAATGACAAAACCTAAATCCATTCAAAGTGGCAGAGCCAGAGAGGCATCACAAGGTCCTGATTTCCAGAATATTTGGCTTTTTTGCCCCTGCCGCAAACACTGCCGGTTCCAGGTGCTTAAGGGGCAGAAAGAGGGCTTTAGAAACAAGCCTGGAAATAAAATTTCTTCATTTTGCCTTGTTTTTAACACCCACATTTTCGATTTTTTTTCTTTTTTGAATTCTGAAAAACATTTCAAATTATGATAAAGTATTGGGTTAAACTACAGAGTGCCTGGGAAGGGAAAACAGGAGGTGCAGAAGCCCTGAAAACCCTTCCCAAATTGCAGATTACAGCATGAGACACCCTCAGAAGGGAATAAAAATCCATTTTCCTTCAAATTCTCCTCATTCCCAGGGGTCAGCACTAACTCCCAGGTTACTCCTCCCTTACTCCAGCCCACAGGGAGGTTGTGGTGGGTTTACCTTCAGCTCCTTGCAGAACTGGGACTCCTGGGCTGTTGCCTTGCTTGCTCTGGGTTTGAGGAGCCTCCTGCTCTGGATAAGGGTCTCCAGCTCTTTTTTTAAAACTGACAAAAGGAACAGAAAATGAGGAATTTCACCAGCAGGAGGAGGCGTCCAAAGGGCTGCAATTGTCTCATTTAGGAAAATAAAAGAGACTGTGGGTCTGCAACACATTTATCTAGGAGCATTAAGCTCCTGGTGGGAGGTGGAGCTCCTGAAAGAGGAATTTTCTCAGGGAAAAATGGGATCACATCCCTGCAGGTGCAGGATAAGGAAGAGGTTGAGAGTGTGGGGCATAAATCTGCCCTTCCCTTCCCCAGGCTGAGCACTGGGATCAGCCATGGAAATGGCATCCTGGGTTGGAATTTTTGGAGCAGGATAAAACACATTGAAGGAGCCTCGAGCTGCTTCCAGGGCCCAGAAGGGGTCCAAGGTTTGCAAAACCAAAGGTGAGAGTGAGCATCATCCAGATCTGTTACCAAAGGCTGAAATTGGCAATATTGGCCTGGAGTTATGGCAAATACCCACCTTCAAAACACAGATTGTGATAGATTTCAACATAATCAACATCATTTCCACCCACTGGCGCTCTGCTGTCAGCTCTCAAAGGGGTCAGTGTAAAACCCACTGAGCTCACAGCTCATGGGACTGTTCCATGGGGAGCTGGAAATCCATCCCACCAAATCCATCCCACAAAATCCATCTCACAATATCCGTCTCACAATATCCATTGCACAAAATTCGTCCTACAAAATCCGTCCTACAAAATCCGTCCTACCAAATCCATCCCACCAAATCCACCTCACAAAATCCATCCCACAAGAACCATCCTACAAGAACCATCCAACGAAATCCATCCCACAAAATCCATCCCACAAAATCCATCTCACAATATCCATTGCACAAAATCCATCCTACAAAATCCGTCCTACAAAATCCGTCCTACCAAATCCATCCCACCAAATCCACCTCACAAAATCCATCCCACAAGAACCATCCTACAAGAACCATCCAACGAAATCCATCCCACAAAATCCATCCCACAAAATCCATCCCACAAAATCCATCTCACAAAATCCATCCTACCAAATCCATCCCACAAAATCCACCCTACAAAATCCACCCTACAGAATCCACCCTACAAAATCCACCCTATAAAATCCATCTTCCATTTGAACAACCTTGTTCTGACCCTCCTGTTGACTTCACTGGAGTCCTTTTCAGAGCAGGAATCCAGTTTGTTTCCAGAAAGTTCTTGAACTCCTGGAAGTTTCTCCTGCTGCATTCCCACTCCCATCGACTCTCCCAGCCATCCCTGTGATGGAGCACTTGTCCCACTTAACCTCTGTATTTTATGATAAACTCTATTTACTGTGGCCAGCACATTTTTTTTTACATTTCTAAACCACCTGGACACACTTCAATATTTCTTTTCTTTTTTTAATTCCTCACAGTAACACGGCAGGTTAAGCATCTCCATGGCAACTCTTTCACCTCAATGTTTTGAACCTTTAACTCTCTTTACAAACCACAGAGGTGCAGTGAAAACCTGTTCCAAATGACTGCACAGAGCATGGAAATCTGCCTCTGAATGTAGGAACCACATTTACATACCATCAACTTCAGCACTGAGGCCCTTCATGGATGCTGGAAGGGAAGAGAGGGGAAAAACATATAATAATAATAATAATAATAATAATAATAATAATAATAATAATAATAATAATAATATCTATAACTATAATAATAAATGCATTTAAAATCATATTATCATTATAATAATACTTATAATAATAACTATAACTATAATAATACATTAATAAAATTATACAGTAATAATTATGATAATAATGATGATGATAATGATAATAATAATAATAATAATAACGATTATATCATTTTACAGTGATAAGCATAGAAGTCAAAGGACTTCATTTTTTATTTTTTGGTTATTTTTCCCCCTGCCCTCCTCTCACCATCAGGAACAGCTTCAAACTCGGTCAGCTCCTGGGGGAAGGTGGCCAGCTCGGGCTGGTGGGAGAGGATCTGCTCCACCAGGGCGTGCAGGAGGGTGAAGGTCCTGTCCCTGCCCCTCAGCAGGGAGAGCTGCAAACAGAGCACAGCAACAGCACACCCTGAGCTGCCAGCCCTCAAAAAATAAATAAAACATGGAAAAGGAGCAGCAGAGATGCTGATAGATCCCAGGTATACTTGGCAAGAATGGAAAACAATGAATGAAACCTCTCCTTTTCATGTTGCTGTTTCACACACACACTCCTGGCTCATACCTGGTGTCTAACCGGGGCCTGCAGCTCACACAATTGTCACAGACATCTTTTATTAAAAAATCCTTTCTTTAGGATTTTTCCTCCTGAGAAGCTGCGAGGCCTCAGGAACAAAATGCAAACATTGATTATCTGCTGCTGTGGAATGCAACAGGTGCATCTGTGATTGGTCTCATGTAGTTGTTTCTAATTAATGGCCAATCACAGCCCAGCTGTCCAGACTGTCTCAGTCACTCACAAGCCTTTGTTATCATTCTTTCTTTTTTCTATTCTTAGCTAGCCTTCTGATGAAATCCTTTCTTCTATTCTTTTAGTATAGTTTTAATGTAATATATATCATAAAATAATAAATCAACCTTCTGAAACATGGAGTCAGATCCTCATCTATTCCCTCATCCTGGAACCCCTGTGAACACGGTCACACACAGTTCCTCATGCCAGGGGACTTTAATATCAGGGCAGGCAGCATTTTGATGCTCTGCCTCATTAGAGGCACAGTGTATTTATTCAGCAGCACAAAGGCAGAGCTGCTGCCTGCAGTGGGGACACAGCTTGTGATCACAGGCACCAGAGGATTCAGGGTTCAGCAGCAGCTTGGAACCAAACCAGGTGGTAAAATGTGAGTTTCTCATTAGGAATTATTGCCTCTCTCCACACTGAAAATAATTACATTTATTATTTAGTAGCATTAATATGCTAACAAATATTAACATATTAATGCCAGCAAACCTTAGGACAGGATGACTTCAGCAGCAGTTTGTAACCAAAGCCAGGTGGTAAAATGTGAGCTCCTCGTTAGGAATTATTACCTCTCTCCACACTGAAAATAATTACATTTATAATTTTATAGCATTAATATGCTAATATTTGTTAGCACATTAATGCTGGCAAACCTCAGGACAGGATGGCTTCAGTCACAAGGAGATATTTACCCACCTTGGCCAGAGAGGACAGTCGGAATCCTTTGGCCACCTCCTTCCCAGCTTTTTCATTCAGGTGGTTCCCCATGGCTAAAATGTACTCCAGGACGGCCACAAACTTGGGGCTGGACTGCAGCTGCTTGCTGGCTTGGATGTTCTGGGTGATCAGCTGGAACACACAGAGCTCCCTCAGCCAGGCTGAAAATGGGGATAAACCCGTGGGGTCTGTCCTTCCCTCGCTGCCCCAATCCCCCGGGGATTTTCTGCAGGGCCAAACCCCCCAGGACAAAGCTGGGCTGGCACAGCCCCCCCAAAAGGAGTCACATCCTCCCTGGCTGCCAAGCCAGCCCTGCCACAACAACCGGGCACAAAAAGGGTTCTGCCCAAATTCCAGGGGTCAGGGGAAGCAGAGCCTGGAGCTGCATCCCTCACCTCCCTCCTTTCCACTTGCACCAGCTCCATGCTCTTATCAGAATTCTCAGCACAGTTTCCCCACAAGGAAGAATAATAATAATAATTTCCTGTGCTCAAACTCAGTGTAATTCAGTTTTCCCAGGGAAAAGCCACCTCCCTTCTAGGGGTTTAAGCACAGAAGGGGATTTTGTTTTGAGTTTAAAAAATCTGTATTTTTTTAGCACCGCACCTCTTTTCATCAGTCACCAACACAGAAATTTAAAAACAGGAGAGGATGAAGCACTTGGGTGCGCTGAAAGCTGTTGTTAAAGCATTTATAGCCCAGCTCAGGGCCAGAGGGTGCTGAAAGCCAAAATTCACATTGTCCCTTAGGATTTCAGGTGTATATTCTGTGCTTTAAAAATCCATGCCAGCGTGAATAAGAACACACTTAGAGCTAATTAGCTCTTCAGTGAGCATTAAATATCCATCAAAGCAAGCAGTGCGTAGAATAACTTCAAAAATTCAATACTGGGCTTCAGTGGAGGACAGCAAAGGTGCAGGGTCAGGAGTGTCTGCACCTCCCCTGTGCTTCCCATCTGCTCCTCTCCTGGGCTCCCCTCACTGCTGCTGTGCTTTTAATCACAGCCAGGCAAAGGAGGACAATTTGCTCTCACAGAACTTTCAGATTTTATTTTCATTCCCAAGCAGAAAGAAGGCAAAACCTCTGAAACATTTTGGTGGTGTGGAAATGCTTGTTGTGAACCGAAGCATGGACAAAACCTGGCAGGTAAAGGAGGGTTTGGAGCAGCAGGGTCCATCATGAGACTGGCACTGGTTTGGTTGGGTCATGCTGGGGAAAGGCAGAGAGGGGCTGGAGCTCTGGCTCCCTAAAATTCCAGCCCAGAGCTGTGATCCTCAGGGGGAGCAGCTCCTCCAGTCTGCAGGAAATAATAAATCTCGGGGAGATTTGTCCAATGAAATTCCTCCTTGCCTTAGACTGGTTCTTTCTGCTCATGGGAACAGAACCTCCCCATGAAGGGAATTGAATTTTAATGGTGAAATTCACTTCTGGCTCGTCCAAAGGAGGAGGAAAGTTTAATGACTCCAAATAAAATGCTGAAAATCTTTTCCTGTTCTTTTCTCTCTCTTTGTGGAAGTCTATTCTACTTCCACACCCATTATCTTGAACCTTGGTGGAATAAGGATGATATTAAACACACAAATGGGAAAAAAACCCCCAAAATAATCCTCCCAAACTACAGAGCCTTGACATCTGCACTGAGGTGATTTGGGCCTCTCTTACCGAGCTGCCAGGATCACAAACACCCCAGGAGGGGCCCTGTACTCACAGGCTCCAGGTCTCTGATGCTCTGGGGGAGCTCACGGACGCTGAGCAGCAGATCCAGCCTCTGGCCCAGCTGGGGGATTTTACACATCTGCACACAATTGGGCAGAACCAGCATAAAAACTCACATTCATACCCAAAACATGCAAATTCCTTTCACTATTTACTGATCAATTCAGCCGTGCCATTGTTTGCCTGATTTCTGTGCTTATTTATTAATTTTATTCTGGGCCTTGACTCTGTGGATACACTCTGGCACAAACCTGCAAATTCATTGCATACTCCTGGGCAGACATGATTAAAATCCATTGCAATCCTTTCTTGTGAGCAAAAATGGTTAAATACCTATAATTCTATAGATTATGGCTTCTAGATTTTGGGAATCTAGATCTAGGTCAGGATAAATACTCTGTAGGAAGAGGAGGGAGTGTGACTTGGAGACACAAAGGGATCCATAGTTCTCTTTTTGTTATCCCAAGTCTTCATCAGAATAATCCTTTTATACTGATTCTGGGTGAGATTGTAGATTTAAGTGCTAAACAACAGCTTCTCGCAGTGGTTTTAGCTTGGAGAGTGCCCTAAAAATTGGATGTGGTGTCTTTTAATATTGGAACTCCTCACCTCCAACATGAACTGGTCAACCACGTGCAGCTCTGAGCATGGCCCCTTGAAGGACAGGTACCTCTCTGCATCTTTGGGTGTGGGCAAGTATCTGTAAGGAGAAAATTAAAATTAGGGATCCTCTTCATTCTGTATTCTGATGAAATAATTCTGCCATTCCTTGCCCTGGAATCTCCTGCATTTTGTGTGGTTTGTGTGTTTCATATTTACTGTTTATCCTTTGGAGGCATTGGAACCAGCTGGGAGATGGGAAGCAAAAGTGATCTGCAGATAGCTCTGGATATCTGGAAATGATTCCATGTAGATAAGGCTTGAAAACATCCAGAATGCCCACCTGCAGATATTCAGAGAATTTAGAATGACAGAATAGTTTAGAAAAAGTGAAACCATGAGACAGAGGAGTTGAGGCCCTGATTTCCAAAGAGTTTGGACCCTTTCTTATCTCTGTTATCAGAGAATCACAGAGTGTTCTGGGCTGGAAGAGACCCACAGGATCATCTCTGTTATCAAAGATGTTATCACAGAATCACAGAATATCCTGGGCTGGAAAGACCCACAAAGATCATCTCTGTTATCAAAGAATAACTGAATTATTACTGGGCTGGAAGGGACCTACAAGGATCATCTCTGTTATCTCAGAATCACAGAATATCCTGGGCTGGAAGGGACCCACAGAATCATCTCTGTTAATTCATAATCTCAGAATATTCTGGGCTAAAAGGGACCCACAAGGATCATCTGTGTTATCAAAGAATATTTTGGGCTGGAAGGACCCACAAGGATCAACTCTGTTATCAAAGAATCACAGAATATTCTGGAATGGAAGAGACCCACAAGGATCATCTCTGTTATCTCAGAATCACAGAATATTCTGGGCTAAAAGGGACCCATAAGGATCATCTCTGTTATCATCTCTGTTATCACAGAATCACAGAATATTCTGGGCTGGAAGGACCCACAAGGATCATCTCTGTTAATCCATAATCACAGAGTATTCTGGGCTAAAATCAGGACCGTTCTGTCCCTCCTGGCCCTGCACAGCCACCCCAACAACCCCAGCCTGGGGGGCTTTCTCCTCTTTACCTTGATTTTTACAGGGTTTTTCATTGCTGAAGCAGTGACAGCACAAAGCACAGACCCACAGCTTCCTCACAAGGTCACAGAACATCCTCCAGGGCCACATATTTTGAGAAGATTGATGTTTTCAGATACGCCTCCTCTTGGAAAAACAAGCACAGCAGCACAGCTGCCTTCCTTTGGAGATGTGCCTGCCTGTGTGAGCCACCACAGGGGGAATTCAGAGCTTTTCTTCAGAAAAACCAAACCCATGGCACAGCTCGCATGTGAGCAGTGTAAAAAAGCTGAAATAAGTATTCAGGTCTCCTCTCTTCTCTTTCTCTTAAAACAAACTTCTAAATTTGCAGCAGGAGTGATTAAACATTCATGGGCAGAGATATACATTTCCAGTAAAAATCAGGGAATTTAGTCAAAGATGAAAAAAAGCAAATATTTTAGCACGTTAAGCACAGGACAAACACCAAGGTTTATTTTGCTTCTGTCAATAATTAATATGACATTTCAATTGTAAAATTGCTGGGGGTTTGAATGAACTCTAGATTGTAGCAGATGAAAATGTAATCTTTTCAGCCCACTTTACCATCAAGGAAAAAAATGAATTTTCGTTCAAAAATAAGTTAGCTGTTGGCAAATGAAAGGGTGTTTACTCATCATTAAAAATAGTTTGAGCTTTTAAGCAAATTCATAGAACATATTTTAAAAGGTGACAGAAAACATCTTCATTTAATCACAAGTCTGATACTCCATAAAATTCTTTAGCTGCATTATGCATAGAAAATGGGAATAACAGATTATCTGGAAGGTTTAAAGCTTAAAGCATTAAACAATGGGAGCCATGAGAAAGGAGGCACAAAACCACGTGAATGCATTCCATAAATATCTTTGTACATGAATGCAGCTCTAATGGAATTTGCACAAGGAAAAAGATTCCCATTTCTCTGGAAAAAAAATTAAGTTTAGAGAGACATGGAGTGCTTTGCTGGCAAGACATGAGGATAAAGAATCATCCAGAGATGGAGAGGTTTCTGTATCAAATTCATTCTTGAAGTTCCCAATGATATTCCACCACTTCCATTGGATGCATGAGCAGGACGCTATGCCTTGAAAATGGAATTTTGGCTTTAAGTATTTTTCACTCTCCAACAGTGGATTTTGACAACTTTAAGTATTTTTTCCTCTCCTGATGCCTCAGGTTTTGGCTTTTCTATTTTCAGATTCTGTGCTGCTTTAGTGTGTGGGTCTGGACTCACATCAGGGGATGCTGAGCTCTGAGCACAGAGCAGGGAGACAAAACAATTCCTGCTCCAGCTGGGCACCAAGGACAAATGATCCCAATCTCAGCCCAGGAGCACAAACCCCGTGGGCTGGAGAGAGAAAAACAAGCAGGGTGGGACTGCAGGGGCTGAAGCTGGAATGGGACAATGAACTGCAAGGTGCAAATGGAGCAGAACTGATCCCAGGGACAGACCCCGTGCCCGGCCGTGCATTTTGGGGCCATTTTGGTGCATCTTGGGTGCAGCCCTGGCTGGGCTCTGGTGCTGCCCAAGGGGGATCCATGGAGGAGATCCTTTGGATAAATCCCTGCTTTATTCTGTAGCTCCATCCAGTCCTGCTCTGGCTCAGCCTCTCAAGGCATCACTCCAATAAAAGGATTTTGACATCTTTAAGTATTTTTCACTCTCCAGTGGTAGGATTTAGACACTGTGCCCTGGCTCAGACACTCTGACAGGTACAATTTGCACTGAGAGCAATTTTCCAGCCCTGTCCTGTCCTGTTTGGACTCTGTCCTGCCCTCGGGTTCCCAATGAACTGGAGGCCACAGTTCCCAGAGGTGGAATTTGCCCTGGGACTCCAGAACTGAGTGGGAGCTCTCCACAAGTGCTGAGTGCCCTCCTCGTGTCCTGCCAGCCCACCGCAGAGCCTGGTGCCAGGGGAACCTGGAGTGGTGATGCTCCAGGAGAAATCCTGCTCCTGCCATTCCCCAGTGCCTTGGGAACAATCCAAGATCTCATTTTGAGACGAATCTCAACTTTACACTCAAAACTCTTGGGGTGGAAAAAAAATCAGTTTCCTTTCAATGCAAGATTCATCGATTTTGGCAGTAAATAACAATCCCAGGGACAGAACCCTTGAAGGCAGATAGCATGGTTTGAATCCTTGAAATTATTCAGCAACAGAGCAGGACAACAATCGATATCTCTTACACATTCCACTGCTGGGAATATTCCCTCAGCACTATTGCCATCAAAGAAAGACTTCAAGGAAAAAAAAAAATATGATATTTCAAGCTTCATTGCCATCATTATTATTATTATTGTCTGATGGCAAAGAGCCCAGAGGCCATAAATCAGTGATGCCACAGCAGTTTCAGCAGCCTGGAGCTCCTGGACTGAGCCTGCAGTGCCAGGACTGAATCCTGAGAGTGAGTTTTGGAAGGAATTTGAGATGGGACTTTTGAGTTGATTTTTGATGATGCTGTTTATTTTTCTTATTTACTACACAGTTCAGCTTACATCACTGCGTGGCTCAGAAGGTCACAATACCCTTAGTTACAGGACCCTTAGTTACAAGGAGTTTCACACCAAGCTTCTGCAGGTAAAAATGTTTATTAAAATGGCCCAAGTATCACGTGGGGACTGGGATGGAACAGATCCCACTCCAGGATCTCACCTCTTTCCTTTCTTTCTACATCTCAAACTATCCAAAAAGATAAATTCCAGTGAATTTCACACACCAATCGTTTTCTCACACTGAAATCTGTCCAGTTACAGAAATCTCCACTCTGCTCCAAACCCCAATCCCTGCCACACAAATATTCCCAATATCCCACAAACCTCTTTTAATTCTTGTCTGCCTTCCTCCTCTCCAAACCAACTATCCAAACCTCCCTTCATTTGCAGAATATTCTGCCTTCTCCAAAAGGCCCCAAACCCAGACAATTCCCCCCAAAATTACCTTCTCAGTGCTGTAATCTGCTCATCTGTGAGCCCCCCACTCTCCTCGTGGATGATGAAGAGTTTGTCCTTCAGCTCGCTTGGTTTTACACGGAAACTTTTAAGGAAAATGTCTGGAGAAAAAGGATTCTGGGGTTACTTGGAAGGAAGTGCTCAAGGCAAGGGAAATCACTGAAGTATCTTACCTATATTTAGCAGAATTAAAAAAGAAAGGGAAAAAAACCCAAACAACCAGAATATAAAACATTTAGCAGCTGCTATCATAAGGCAAAATCTCAGTCTTCATATTTTCTTTAAATTTACAGAGCAGTCATCAAGGAAAGACAAATCTGAGGCTGATTTTCTTGCCTCTTACTGATACCTGCTCCCTGTGTGGCAGGAATTTCTTTTTTTTCCAACAGTAACCCACTAGAGAACTTAATTTTAATTTATATTTTCTCCTACACTGGCCCTGAATTTAGTATGGAAATCTCTCAGAATTCTCATTTTCCTCTGGTGTTCCACTCAAAATCTCCAGAATTTTGAACCTACTGGCATTTTGGAGCTTCATCTTTTTATTCATTAATTTAAGGACTGCGGTTTGCAGCACTTGCAGGAAGATTAATCAGAATTCTCAGGATCAAATTAACTTTTGATCTGAGCACTGTCCATTATAATAAGGATATGCCAAAACTCTCACTGATGAGGATAAGATTAAGAAAGGGATGTAGAACATGTCTGTGAAAAACGCTGCGAGAGGAACAGGATCAAAAGGAGGAATTGTGCTATTTGCAAAGCAAAAGAAAGGCATTTCCTCAAAGAAACTGCAATAATTTAGTAGATAAAAGTGCTATTACAAGATTCTTTTATCTGCAACAGCACTTTGCCATCACTCTTCCTTTTAACCCTTCAAATTGTTAGTCAAGGGATGCAACAATTCTGAGTTATCTCCATTTACATGTCCCAATTAAAACTTTACGCGCTCTCCAAAATACATTTTTTTCTAATTCATATTCATCAAGATGAAATCATTAAAACTTCAGAATTGACTGCCCCGAATTCCTTACACATGTAACCATCTTAAAGCACCTCCAGGTTATAGAATTTTTTAGGAGAGGCATCTTTGCAGCAGAAAGCAGAGTGCTCTTTGAAGAACAATTACTGCTGCTCCTTTAACATCCACCACTTCTCATCAAGGGAATGAAAGAGCTTTACAATATTCTGTTAGGAGGAGCAGGGCTGGGTGCTGAGCTGCTTCATTAGCTCTGAAAGGCTGTTCCAGGTCAGGCTTTGGGTGGAACCTCACCTGAAGGAGGAGAGCAAAGGGTTGTGCTCAGGAACAGGATGCTGAGCCCTCGGACAGGGAGAAGCCAAGAATTCCTGCCTGGAGCTGCCCCAAAGGCTCCTCACCCCCATGCACAGGATCCTTGACCCCACTGCAGCTCAGCAGTGCAGGTTCTGCCTCCCAGCCTGCTCCTGGGGGCTTTGCAGCCCATTAAATTGGAAAAGCCTTTGCAGTCAGAGGCTTAAATTGACTCCACAGGTGTTGAGGATGACTTTGCACACCTGCCCCAAGACGGCAGCATCACAGCTTGTCGCAGACATCTTTTATGAAAAATCCTTTCCTTAGGATTTTTCCTCCTGAGAAGCTGAGAGGCCTCAGGAACAAAATGTAAACAATGGTTATCTGCTGCTGTGGAATGCAACAGGTAAACATAAGCAATCTCTGATTAGCTTATGTTGGTTGTTTCTAATTAATGGCCAATCACAGTCAGCTGGCTTGGACAGAGAGCCAAGCCACAAACCTTTGTTATCATTCTTTGCTATTCTATTCTTAGCCAGCCTCCTGATGAAAGCTTTTCTTCTATTCTTTTAGTACAGTTTTAATGTAATATAAATCATAAAATAATAAATCAGCCTTCTGAAACATGGAGTCACATCCTCATCTCTTCCCCAATCCAAAAACCTCTGTGAACACGGTCACACCAGCTCAGTGGCACAGCCAGGTTTGGATTAAATAAATCAGCTTGGGGGTTTATCTCTACAGCAAAGAGCCCCTTTGGAGCAGCTGAGCCCTGGGGTCTGGTTGTACAAAGAGAGAAGCACTGAATGAAAAGAGGATTTCCACCCAGCCTGGATCACTGCCTGTGAGTGGCAGAAAGCACAGACAGCAAATGCAGGCAGGGCTCAGCCCAGCTCCCAGAGAGCAGCTCACAGCCCCTGCTGCGCATCCACTCACTGAAGTTGTGTGCAACTTTTCTGTCCAGCAGGATGTGCTGGTTCACCGGAGGCTCGCTGCCCAGAAGCACTGCTGTGTCCTGGACCTGGAACTGCTCACACAGCCTGCACACGTCTATTTTCCTCTTGCACGGGTCACACGATGCCCAGACAGATTTTTGAATCTAAAAATACAGGAGGGACGCAGGGTAAACAGCAAGCCAGGAGAACAGAGGCCCTTTGTTCCATGCAAACACAGAGAGGGGCATCCAGGTCATTTTGTGGCCCAGCTGCATTCTTATAACTCCCCATGTCACATGGCCACAATATTTAGATTTTTTTCTCTTTAACAGCTGCCTGTCCCTATAAGACATGAAAGAACACAAACTCACACTGCTGCTCTCAAGGGGAAGAAGAAAAAAGGAAGTTTATTTTCGGACTCCAACATTTATAGTTTTCCAAAAGTGACAGTGGATTGGAGGGTGACAGTGCCACCTCTCCAATGACACCGGACAGACCAACAGTCTATCAGATTTCTCTTCTTCTATAAAAGAATGCAAAACAATGAGTTATTTACAGAAAGTGTGTGAGAAAGTTGGCTACAAGAATGTCAACATCAGAAGGCTGAGAAAATCTTTAAAAACCAGGGCGACAGCTGCCCTCAGTTTCATCCTCACCTTGTCCCCAGGAACGAGGTCCCAGTGGAACGCCTTGGTTCTCTTGGCTGCTGGAGGGGCACTGCAGGGCTGTGGCAGGGCAGGTGGGGCTGGTGGCACCTGAGCCCTGCCCAGGGCAGGTGGCAGAGCTCCTGCTTGGGGTGCCTGTCCCTCTGCAGGCTCTGCAGTCTTGCTCGGGCTGCTCCTTGCAGAACCCCCATCAGAGCGGGCACTCTCCTCTCTCTGCTCGCTCAGAGGCACCACGAACTCCTCGTAGTCAGCCTCGGGGATGCTGCATGCCGCAGAGCCCTCCGGGGGCAGGGCGGCAGCGCTGCCGGGCTGGCAGCGCCGCTCCAGCAGGGACAGCCACTGCCTGTGCAGCGTGCCGGCGACATCGGGGCTGCGGCTCTGCACGCTCAGCGGGACCCGCAGCCTGCAACGGGAAAACCATCCAGAAACAGCGGCAGGAGTGAAAAATCACCCAGAAACAGCGGCAGGAGTGAGCAGCATCCTGCCCAGCACAGGCTAATGCAGCTGATTCTGGCCTCATTCCTCCAGGGCTGTTCTTTTACTCTGGGCCATCCTGAGCTTGTGTTGCAGCACCTCTGTAGAGGATTCAAAGCAACCTCCATGGCAGGGAGGAATGATGAGGAGGGCTCCATTGGTATCAGAAAGCTAATTAATTACTTTATTATACTATTTTATTCTATATTTATATTACACCACATCCAAACTGAATCTGCACAAGCACTCAACTCCTCTGAGCAGAATCTTGTGGCTGTCTGCTGACCAACAGTCTGGAGATGTGCTTGGCCCTGATAGACCAAGGAAACAAAACCCCATCACTCTGGGTGAGCAATCTCCATATTGCATTTTACTTCGGCACAAACACAGGAGCAGCAACATATACCCAATATTATATTATATATATAATCATATATATATATATATGTATTATCAAATATGAGATAAGAATTATAGTATATTACTCTCTATTATATTACACTGCATCTAAACTTATATTACAATTATATAACATATATTATATAATGATAGTATTATATATATAATGCTATTATTATATAATATATGTAATTGTATTATATATTATATACAACATATACTATATATAATAATACTATTTTTATATAATATATAATACTGTATATATAAAATAATTATATATAATACCTAATATATAATATATAATATATAATATATAATATATAATATATAATATATGTATTACCCAATATGAGATAAGAATTATACTATATTATTCTATATTATATCACACTACATCTAAACTGAATCTACTCAACTCAACCAAATCTCGTGACTGTCTCATGACCCCCAGGACACACCTGGCAGAGATTGCTCAAAGAAACAAAACCCCATCACTCTGGGTGAACAATCTCCATGTTGCATTCCACTTTAGCACAAACACAGGAGCAACGATATATACCCAATATTCTACTATATATATATACATATATATATATACACATACATATATATACACACATATATATACATATATACATATATATATACACACATATATATGCATATATATAAATGTTATATATATAATATTATATAATGTACATATTATATGTACTATACATTATTATATATATTATATATATTAGATTTATATATATTATAGAAATATATATGTGTATTACCAAATATGAGAAAATAATTATCCTATATTATTCTATATCATATCACACTACATCTAAACTGAATCTACTCAACTCAACCAAATCTTGTGACTGTCTCATGACCCACAGGACACAGCTGGCAGAGATTGCTCAAAGAAACAAAACCCCATCATTCTGGGCGAACAATCTCCATGTTGCATTCTACTTTAGCACAAACACAGGCACAGCAAATGAAATAAAAATTGTTTTTTGTTTCTCTGAGGTTCCTCGCTGCGATTCCCAGCAAACATCCGTGGGGAGCGGTGCCCTGCTTTTCTCCGTGGGGAGCAATGCAGCCCCAGGTGTGCTTTGGCAGATCTTTAACGAGCAGCTGTACTCACAGGTAGTGATGGTCCCCGGTGCGCAGGGAGAAGGAGCTGCAGGCGCTGTCCCTGCCCAGCCCCAGGCTCCCGGCTGCCAGGGCAATGGTGGCTGCAGGGCTCCTGTGCCCCAGGCTGTACAGGGCCAGCTCTCCCTCCCGCAGCTCTGCCAGGCACCTGAGGGACAAGGGATGCACACACGGCTCATTGGTGTCCTCTCCACACAGCCCGGCACCTTCCCACGGCAATAAATCTGCACGTTTTTACAGCATCCTCCATGGAGCAGTCACAAATATCAATAGCAGAGCGTAAAATCTGCGAGATGTTCTTATCTGAGAGTTTCTTGCTTTCATCTGACACCTCAATAAAGTGTGGCATAAAATCTGAACAGCCTGCCATGGCCAGTGAGAGCTAGAATTAAATCTGACCATCAATTCAGAATGACCCAAGTCCTGTTAATTTTTCAGCCATGCTCTGTCCCTCCCTCTCCGTTTGCTCCATTTATTTATTTGTGGTAGTGGATCTTTGGGACTCTGAGCTTTACAGGAATCCACCTGTGACTGAGCAGTGCTTAAGGCTCCAGGGTTTGTGTGTCTTCCAGATTTCACTCCACCAAGCTATAAACCAAATTTAGTTTCTCATCATCTAGCCCAACATCCCTCTCCTGGAAATCCTGTTACTCCATGGAAGCTCATCCTGGAATTTCTCATTTCCAGGAAGGAATGGGTTAAAATATTCTGCTCATTAGAGCTTCCAGCAGAAGTGACTGCTAAAATTTGGGGAAAAGCTCTTTAAATTATAATTAATCCTGGAAGAAATGGCCTGAGCATAGAGAGCTTCCATTCCAGCAGAGTCCTGTGCTTTGGCCTCTCCTCTGGAATTCTGCCCTGCTCTTTTTAAAGAGTTTGGCTTTACTGTGGGTTTACTCTTATTTAACATTTTCCTTCTCCTTTTTCTGGAAGGTTTCTGCCTTTCTTTATCATTGTGGCAGTTCTACAAAACTCTCCCTCCACTCTCTCTTCAAGGTGTGGCTGGTTGATTAAGGTGTTCTGTGAAGAGTTTAAGTAAGTTTAGCTGCTCCAGAACAAATTAAACATAAAATAAAATTTGCATCAATTCCCATACAAGCAGTCAAAGTGATAAGAATTGTTTAATGGAGCTGGCAGTGCCATTGATCTCTCCTTTCTTCCAGCAGGGACTTATGGTTTAATCTGATCTCCAGGTGCTCCCATCATCACTTACCAAAAAAAAAGAAAAAAAAAAATGAGGAAGAGAGAGGAAGAAATCAGAATAAAACAGCAAAGGGTTTGAAGATAAATAGAAATCCATTTTTGTTTGTTAACAAACCTGTTCAGTGTTGCAAGGTAACAAATCCTGGACACACTGGAGGATAGTGTTTACAACACATGCAGTGGCAGCCTCTTAAAAGCAATTAAAATAATTTTCTGTGAAGTGTGAAGTCTTTTGAGATAATTATCCTGTGCAGATAATTACAATGTGAATTTTTTTTCATTAGCTAGACAGAATTTTTTCTCCTCTCTTTCCTTGGATAGTTTAAGAAATTTCCAGGTGTTTCAGGAGCTGTCTCAGGTTTGTTGGCAGAATGGGGAGCAAACCATGGAAAACCACTGGGTTACTGAGAATGGAGGGAAAAGTCAAGAGAGAAACAAAGTCCCAGCATCAAATTTGTTCTGAGCACCATCACCATTGGAGACTTGTGCTGCCAGTGCTCCCAGCAGGCTCCAGATCACAGCTTTGGTTTTTGGGTATCTCTACTGCCCTGACAGCTCATTGCAGTGCTTCCATCTCATGCAGAATGGGCATCTACCTTTGCACTTTAAAAAAAACAACTAAATAATAAAGTTACTATCAGCACATTCAAATCTAAATGCATCTATCAGAAGTTTTAAGGAAAGCCAGAGCTCATACTTCACCCATTCAGTGGAGGTTAAGGTGTTTTCCTGCAAATCCAGCAGCCCTTCGTGGATCACATCACATTCTGCAGCTCCCCCAGGGCAGGACTCCACTGGTCTCTTGTAAGAATTGCTCTGAATAACTCTGCTCAGCAGGTAGATTATCTAGATAATAAATGGCAGCAGAGAAAAAAAAAATTCCATGTTAATTCCCTTGAATAAGACATCAATAGTTGGATTTTACAATTACAAAGCCACAGTCAAATGGTAAAATAAATCAACATAAAATAACCCTGGTATTTCTATGATGAAAAACTCCTTAACTGCAATTTGGTTTTATGGCCACAATTCTAAACCTGTCAGTCTGAGGAGAATATAATTTTACTCTGAAGGGGTTACTGTAAACCAGAACTTTTTAATTCACACACAAAGCAGTCCAGGACAAAGTTTCTGTTCCGCTCAGTTCAAGCCCAAGCAGCACTCGACTGATTGAGCTGGAAATCTCAGACAATGCTCAAAGATGAACCACTGGGTCTTTTCTCAGCATGAGGACAATCCTCATTCATCCTCAAAATCGGGCATTTTATGAAATGCCTTATACAGAGAACAAAAAGTGCTTGGGAAGGACTCAGCTGAGCACATCCCCAGCTCTGTTTGCCTGTTCTAACACTCCAGAGCAGCTCCAGCCATGCTGTGGCTGCAGAGCTGCCCCCACTGTCCCATCTCACCTGAGCTGGCTCTGCAGCCCCTCTGACCTGTGCCAGAGCCCCCAGGCCAGGCTGCACCTGAGCCACCCTGCCTCTGCTCCCTGGCCCAGCAGAACAAACCCATCCCAAATGCCCTGCCTCTGCTCCCTGGCCCAGCAGAACAAACCCATCCCAAATGCCCTGCCTCTGCTCCCTGGCCCAGCACAACAAACCCATCCCAAATGCCCTGCCTCTGCTCCATGTCCCAGCACAACAAACCCATCCCAAATGCCCTGCCTCTGCTCCCTGGCCCAGCACAACAAACCCATCCCAAATGCCCTGCCTCTGCTCCCTGGCCCAGCACAACAAACCCATCCCAAATGCCCTGCCTCTGCTCCCTGGCCCAGCACAACAAACCCATCCCAAATGCCCTGCCTCTGCTCCATGTCCCAGCACAACAAACCCATCCCAAATGCCCTGCCTCTGCTCCATGTCCCAGCACAACAAACCCATCCCAAATGCCCTGCCTCTGCTCCCTGGCCCAGCACAACAAACCCATCCCAAATGCCCTGCCTCTGCTCCCTGGCCCAGCACAACAAACCCATCCCAAATGCCCTGCCTCTGCTCCCTGGCCCAGCACAACAAACCCATCCCAAATGCCCTGCCTCTGCTCCATGTCCCAGCACAACAAACCCATCCCAAATGCCCTGCCTCTGCTCCATGTCCCAGCACAACAAACCCATCCCAAATGCCCTGCCTCTGCTCCATGTCCCAGCAGAACAAACAAATCCATCCATCCTGCCCTGCCTCTGCTCCCTGGCCCAGCAGCACACTAATTAATTACTTCATTATACTACATTATTCTATATTGTATTACACTACATCCAAACTGAATCTGAGCAAGCAATCAAGTCCTCTGAGCAGAATCTTGTGGCTGTCTGCTGACCAACAGTCTGGAGATGTGCTTGGCCCTGATAGACCAAGGAAACAAAACCCCATCACTCTGGGTAAACAATCTCCATATTGCATTCTACTTGCACAAAAACAGGAGCAGCAATATATACTCTATATTATATTATATTATATTATATTATATTATATTACCAAAATGAGATTAGAATTGTTTTTCTTTCTAGAAAAAAATATAATATATATATATTATATATATTATATATATTATTATTACATGTAGTATATATATATAATATAATATATATTATATATTATATTTTATATATATTATTATAATATATAATTTTATATATTACCAAATATGAGATAATACTTTTTTCTTTCTTGAAAAGAAATACATGTATTATTGCAATATATATTATATATTACATATAAAAGTCTTATTTATTATTGTACATAAAATATAATTTTACATATTATTATAATATATTATATATAAATAATATTTTTATAGATATAGATATAGATATAGATATAGATATAGATATAGATATAGATATGAGACAGTAATTGTTTTTTCTTTCTCTGAGGTTCCTCGCTGCAATTCCCATCAAATATCCTTGGGAAGCTGAGCCTTGCTTTTCTCTGTGAATAGAAATGCAGCCTCACCTGCCTGCACAGTGTCTGCTGGGTGCCTCCATCCCAGCTGTTATTCCCATCAGTGCTGTCCCAAACCCAAACCCAAACCCAAACCCACGCCCACCTTCCTCTTGTCCTCCAGGGACACAGCCTCCAGCTCGTAGTGCTGCCTGCCGTGGAACAGGATGCTGAAGCGCCTCCTCTCTGAGTCCTCGCAGCCCCTGACTTGGGAGAAAGGGAACTGCTTCCTGATGGTGCCTTTCTCGATGTTGAAAATGGTCCTGCTGCTGAAATCCAGCTGCAAGAGGAAATTCTGCATCACCCGAGGCCATCTTTGTTGAAAGGCAAAGGCAGAATCCCAATATTGCCACATTAAGGTGTTTAGATAAAAGAGCAGAATAAATATAATTGAAAAATTACATTCCAACATCAAGAATGCAATATTTTCTTTAGTGACAAAATGCCCAATGTTTGTTTTAGTGACAAAAAACCCCAGATATTCCTCGTAAGCTGTGTTTCCACACATCTCTTTTGATAAATATGCATCAATTTATCACTCTGGAATATTATTTCTTTTTAAATTCTCCATATCTCAAAAGCCAGTGCAGAAACTTCCCCTTCAGCCCAAACTAACAGCAGAACCACTCATGCAGTTCCTCACTCCTTCAGCCTCTGAAAAGCCGTTCTAAGTTAAAAGATAAAACTTGTACAGACCACACCACCAAATGCCCACACTGTGGCCTTTCCCTCTGTCCTGTTTATAGCAGGGAACCTCCAAAGCAGAACCTTTCTCAAGATTATCTCTGACTTTTGAAGGCTGCTGGTAATTAGAGAACTGAAATTAAACTAATCCAGATTCCCAGACTGATAACTTCCACATCTGCTACACGTCTCTCCATTTTTCCACTTTATGTCTAAAGAAATAATTTTTTCATTCCAAAAAAAAGGGTGGATAATGCTGGGAAAATTACATTTCATACAGTTAAGATGTAGTAAATAAAATCCACCCTGTGGCATGCATGATTTGGTCTTGTTCATTATCAAATGTTGTCCAAACTACAAAAGTTTTAGTGAAATCCAGGAAAAAAAACATTAAACCTTAGTCCCTGACTTCATGAAAGCAGGAAATCATCTTCAGGTGTTGTTGCCAGAAGCTGGCTTTGGTATACTGTTATACACAGCACCAAAAGTGAGAATTTTTAGGGTTACCTGCAGAATCCGTTTCTGCCAGCGGTAGTGTTTGTATTTGTAGATAATGAAGTTAAATTGGGACCCAGTTAACAAATCCTGGGGATCCTGGAAAACAGAACAGAAATCAGCAACACATCCCACACTGGGATAATGTTTGGCCACCCAAATCCTGCTGTGCTAGGGTGAAATCTCTCTCTGTGAGAGAGAAACAGCCCTGGAGCCCTGCAGGAGAGTTCCACATGGAGACAGATGGAAAAACCCTCCTGACTTTTGTTGATCACCTTAATGAAGGTGGAGAGGGACATTATTCCCAAAAGAAGGGATAGGACAAGGGGGAATGGCTTCACACTGACAGAGAGGGAGTTTGGATTGAATTTGGGGGAGGAATTCTTTATTCTGAGGGTGGAGGAGAGAAGCCTTGCAGTGCCTGGAGGAGCTGCAGGAAGGATGGAGAGGGAGGATTTGCAGGGGATGGAGGGACAGCACACAGGGAATGGCTTCACACTGAAATTGAGGAGGGTTGGATGGGATATTGGGAGGAATTCCTCCTGTGAGGGTGGGCACAGGGTGCCCAGAGCAGCTGTGGCTGCCCCTGGATCCGTGGAAATGTCCCAGGCCAGGCTGGACAGGGCTTGGGACAGTGGGAGCTGCAGGGAGGTGGAACAGGACGAGCTTCAAGGTCCCTTCCAACCCAAACCAGAATGGAATCCTGCAATTCTGGGATTGTGCCCCACATTTATTAATGCAGGACTTGTTGCCACCCTTGGAATAACAACCCTTGTGTGGGTTTGAGCTCCCCAGTCCAGGCCATGCCAGCATTTCCACAGAGCAGCCACCACACAGGGCACAGGCAGCACAGCCTGCTGTACCTGCCCTGCTGGGTGGGAACTGGGCTCTTTGTGACCCCCAAACCAGGATTGCATCCTTGAGAGCAATGCACACACCCTCCTCACTCAGCAGGGCTCTCCAGAACATCTGAACACATCTCCAGACACATCAAAGCAGCAGCCTCACCTTTTCAGCATACCCCTCCTTCTGTGCCAAATGTAGAGCTCCCTCAATGCTCACTTCTTTGTTTTTCACCATGTTCATGATTTTGAGGATTTTTTCCTGGCTTAACTAGAAAAAAAAAAATAAAATAAAATCAATCAAATGTTTTTAGAGCCTGGTTTTTCATCAGGCTGTGAGGATACAGAGTGCTCGTGACACAGTCACAGTAGCTGCCATAAAATTACAATTTCACTCATATTTTATATTCTACTGACAGCCTGCCCAGCAAATATAATCTCCCTTTGAAACCTGGTCAAAGTCCACAAGACATCAAATATACAGGGGCTTTTACAACTTGAGGAGATGTGGTGGTAATATCTGGAGATAGAACTGCCAGGGGGAAACCCTTTTGAGTCAGAAACCCTGGCAAGAAGTGCAAACATCAATTTTGCATGGCAGCCTGCCTCATCCTGAGTGCAAAGCCCTGCACACAGGACAACATGAAAGAAAAGCCAGGAGCATTTGAAACGTTCAGGGTGAAGAGGGGGCAAACTGCTGTTGGTGCAGGGAGCTGCAGCTGCTACAGGGACTCAGTGAAGCGCATGAACAGCCAGAGTTCCACTTCTCCTTTTTCTGCCCCCAAAACAGGAGCTTGAGCTGGCAATGAATTCACACAGGAGTTTGTGTCACTGCTGAGTGCAGCAAGGCAGTGCCAGGGTTTGGGGGGGAAAAACCAGCCCTGCTTTGAGCCAGAGCCTGTGTGACAGCCACTCCTCAGCACAGATAGAGCTTGGAGGAGCCTGGAGGTTTGACCAGCACAGCTCAGGAAATTGGACAATTTTATATCCAGATTCCATGATCCAAGTGGTTCCCTGTGCCCTGAGAATGGCTTCACCACCTGGAGAGATTCCAGGGGTTTCCAAAGGTTCTTCCCAAACTCTCCAGGTGGACACCCAGGTGCAGAGACCAGCACAGAATGTGCAGGAGGGTTGGGAAAGGACAGGGAATCGGTCAGGAGGGTTGGGAAGGGGTCAGGAAGGTTGGGAGGGAGGCAGAATTCTTCTATTACAAAGCAGGCACATTAAGGAAATACTCGAGATTGTGTTAATAATGCCCTCACTTACCTGCCAGGCTACAGCAGCTTGTTTAAACCAGATTAAATTGTCATCACACTCCCCAAATTCAGCACAGCCACACAAGTGCTTTGAAAGAATTCACAATTGAAGGAAGAGCCTGGGGCTCCAGACATTCTCTGGAAGGAGAGGTGAGGTTTTTTATCTTTTTGGCCTGGTATAAAATGTGTTTAGTGGGGAGAGAGGAGATTTCTGCCCTGCCATGGCCCCTCCCAGGCCTTCCTGCCTCTCCCGTTTACCCAAAAGGACCCATAGAGGGTTTGCATGTAGGAATTTCACTGGGAAAATCCCAGATCTGCCAAGACTCCATGAAGGAAAATGATGTGGTTAAAGCCACATCATCCAAGTGGTTCTTGATCAGGGCAGAGGGAGGCACCCAGCTCGTGGGGCACTGCTCAGGGGTAAAACACCAGATGTGCTCCTCTGGCTGCTCTCTCTGCAATCCACTGCCCCACAGGGTCACAGGGTGGCTCTGGCTCCTGGGCACCCCCTGGGCTCTCTGGGCTTCTCCAGGACACAATCCAGCCCTGCAGACCTGCCCTGCCACCTGAGCAATTGGAGCCACTTGTGGCTTTCTGTTCTCATTCCTCTGATCCCACCCTGCCTGGATCCTGTGACCGTGTTCACAGGGGTCTCGGGTTGAGGGAAGAGATGAGGATCTGACTCCATGGTTCAGAAGGCTGATTTATTATTTTATGATATATATTACATTAAAACTATACTAAAAGAATAGAAGAAAAGGTTTCCTCAGAAGGCCAGCCAAGGTAAGAATAGAAAGGAAAGAAAGAATGCTAACAAAGGTTTGTGGCTCTGCTCTCTGTCCGAGCCAGCTGACTGTGATTGGCCATTAATTAGAAACACCCACATGAGACCAATCCCAGATGCACCTGTTGCATCCCACAGCAGCAGATAACCATTGTTTGCATTTTGTTCCTGAGGCCTCTCAGCTTCTCAGGAGGAAAAATCTAAAAAAAGGATTTTTCATAAAAAGATGTCAGTGACAGCATCCCACTGCAGAAATGCTCCTGGGATGTGTGCACTGGAAATGTGGGCCCCCAACAAGAGATTTCCATCCAGCCCCCCAGAACTGTCACAAACACTGGTGTCACAGGGTCACACACCATCCCAGGCACACCTGGGGATGCTCACAGCTCACCCACCCCAGAATTGTCACACACACTGGTGTGACAGGGACAGACACCATCCCAGGCACACCTGGGGATGCCCACAGCTCACCCATCTCTGTCATCTCCTGAGACAACACAGCCCAGCCATGCAGAGATCCTGCTCCCTGCACCAGAGAGGAGAGGTTTTCATTCAGCTCCAGTCAAGCTTTTCGTTGTTGAGCATTCCTGACTCGTGTCCTGATGAAACATTGAACATCCTCAGCTGTTCTGGCTGTGCAGGATGCAGGGAAGGGGCTGGCAGGGCTTGTTCCAAACCCCCCAACAGCAGTTGCTGGAACTTTCCCCTCCAAGGAAAAGGATCAGGCCAGGGCTGATTGCTGCTTTGCAGAGAATTCCTTAATTTTGAGGCATAAATCTGACTGAAGTTCACCCTGCCTGCATGCTGAATGTGCCATTTAAGTGATTTTCAGACAACAATCTGGATTTCCTTAAAGTTCCAGCTTGGTGTTATCAACCTCCCTCTCCTAATTTATTCACTTTCACCAGGTTTGAACTCGGCCCAAAATGTTCTGAGTGCTCCCAAGCATTTCCAGGGCAGAGGTTTTCCCCTGGGACTGGGGTATCTCCAGTTTCAATTTCCATGAAACCTCAACCCAGGTGACTGATGTGGCATTTTTATGTGGCAATGCCACCTCCTGTAGCCTAGAGACAGACTGATATTGTTTGTCAAACAGAGCTGCTATTCATCAATTAAATTATCCATCTGTAATAATGCTTTGCATCATTTTTGCAGATCCATATGTGGCTGAATGGCATCTGTCAACATTTATTCAAAGCAGAAGGGATTCATCAAGCAGGAGCTTGATTTCCTTGAAAACATTGGAAATTCTGCCACTTCCAGGAGGAGCCCAAAGATATTTTATTGTAATTTATTTCTCACTGGTACAAAGGCATGGAGTGATTGATTGTAACATGAAAATGTCCAAGAACAGTTCTCAAACCCATGAAGATATAAACTGGTGCCCAGTGATGTGTCCATAGCACAAAACCAACAATTTTAACTATTTTCAATATTGAAAATATCACCATACTGAGGAATCTCAAAGCTTTAACATTTCTTAAAATTCCCTCTGAAAGAATGACACTTTCTAGGTGTCACACTTCAGATTTTCCCTCAATCACCACGATGGAGCCTCCTGCTCCATCAGCCCTGAGACCTCACCAGGAAATGACACTTGGGAAGTAATTTCACTGTGAAAATTCAGGATAAACTGAGTGTTTGCACAGGAGACTGCTGTAGTTTTGTGCTATTTGAACACTGTGATCTGCTGAAGGACTGGAGATTATTTTTATTAAATTTGCAGGTTTTGATGGGCAGCCGGAAAGAACTGCGAGGGGGATTCGAATTCCAAACAGCCTTGACAAACGAGAGCAGCAATAATCTATAATTCAGCAAGCAGAAAAAGGGAAAAAAAAAAAATCTGGATTTTTTTCAGCAGGAGCTGCCAGCTTCACAAGCACTGGCTGAAACACATTTTGTGCAGAAAAAACCCAGAAGTTGGAGCAGCTTGCAAAGTGACAGCAGCTCCCACCATGGTGCTGCTGCAATAAAAGGGAATTTCCCTCGGGGAGATCCCAGACAGCAGCAAAACACTGAAATCAGAGAGCTGAGCACTGACAGGGGATCCTGCTGGAATAGGGGGGAGGTTTCCGTGCCACAAGAAAAGAGATGGATGGGTCCAGATCAGGATAATGAGAGCAATAATGGAAAAATGGGATTTCCAAGGGAAGGATTGGGGTTTCACAGCCTGGGGAAGGCACAGGGTCACAAAGAGCTGCTGCCAAAAGGGAAGAGCAGGAGGCTCCCTCTGGGGTGGGGCAAGGAGAAATAGGAGGGAAAATTACAGTAAAGGAGAGAAAATACAGCAAGAGAGAGAAATTACAGCAAGGAGAGAAATTACAGCAAAAAAGTGAAATTACATTGCGGCAAAAGAGAGAAATTACAACAACAGAGAGAAATTACAGCAAAAGAGAGAAATTACAGCAAAAAAGTGAAATTATATTACAGCAAAAGAGAGAAATTACAGCAAAAGAGGTTCTGCTGAGATGTTTGGAAAATATAAGGATAACACTGAGCCATGCAAGGAAAACGATGGAGTCTCCCACCACTACACATCCTTAAAAAGAATTAAACAAATTAAACAATTAAATTCTTCTTAAGAAGAATTAAGTTTTGGCCCATATCTAACCTTGTTTTGCACTTTAATTCAGTGCAAGGCTGCAAAGGACTGAAGGCTCAGTTTTCCCAGGGGGAGGGAGCAGGCAGAGATTTAAAAGTGTTGGAAAATTCCACCCAGCCTGAGAGCTTTTATTTCCAAGGCAGAGATATTTCCTGGAAATCTCCATTGCTGCTTTATCAGAGCCAGCCTCAGCATCACCACAGCCTGTGGCCTGAATATTTTAAATTAGACTTGATTTCAGAACAATCCTTCAGTGTGGACTTACCCAGCAGTTCCTTGGTGTGCTGAGGGACAGTTTAAATGCTCTGCTACAAAATGGACTGAAATAGAATAAAGGGGGTGGCTCATACAGGAGCATTTCAGTTTGCTACTGAAATAATAACATTCTGTGCCTTTAGTGATGGTAGTTAAAATAATCCACAGCGATAAGAAGTATCAAGGATTATCATATTTGTGAGAATCAGGTTAATTTTGTGACGAAACAAAGATTGCTGGGCTACTTAACAGCCACATCTAAGTTTTTTGGAGAAGAACATTCGTCCTTCTGCTCACAGTCTCACCTTGTGCCCCTCATGTCTTGTAAAAGAAAGATTAATTCTGGGCTGCTGAAATTGCTAAATGCTGAACAAGAGGTTTCATCTGCCGCAGGTTTATTAAATCACATTAACACCTGCTCAGCAAGAGGGATGGGGAGTGACAGAGGGAAAGCAGCTCTGATTTCATGCACGTTTCACTGAGGGGCTCCACCAGTTCCCTGTTAATTAGCTGGAACATTTAATGAACAAACCCTTCATTATGTTCTAATCAAAACATGGACTAAGAATTTGCAAAAAAAAACCCCAAAAAATAAAACCCCAACGAGCATCCATCTGTTGATGTATCATTTCTGACCTGGCTTTTCCTGAGTTGTTGATAAATCATCCTAGAAAAATATTGAGGTGAATTTCTCCTTGTCCATCTCCTCCTAAACTCTGACAGATTCAGCAGGATGTGATCCTTGTCTCCATGGATGGTTTTGTTCTATTCTCAATACTTTAAAATACACTATTAATAATTTAAAAATACACTATTTTTCCAAACAGGCAGATTCCTTAGGATCAGCTACCTGGACATTTAGTTGATGCTGGGTCCTAAAGTCAGAAAATAATTTCTGTTCAAAAAAAGGCTTGGGGATATTCATTGTGCACCCAGGAGAATGAATATTGGGAAATGACTATTGGGAATATTCATTCTGCCACTTTCAGAAGGAGCTGGAGGAAAAAAATCAAATAAATATATAAATAATATTAAAATAATAAAATGCAATAAAATATCCTGAAGATATTTCATTGTCTTTTATTTCTTACTGGTACATGAAAATATATTTTATTGTAATTTATTTCTTACTGGTAAAGAAATAAATTACAATAAAATATATTTTATTGAAAACAAAAGTGGTAAAGGTATGGAGAGATTGATTGTACCAACATCAAAATCCCAAAGGAATTTGGGCAATACTGAGAATGGAACAAGGAGCTCCAAATGGCTCAGGAGCAGGAAATTTAACTTTTTTTGGGTGCTGAAGGGGACACACCTCAGGATGTGCTTTGGCCCTGTCCCTCAGGGGTTGCTGCCAAGGCTGGGTGCACCTTCATGAATACACAGATCAGAAAATATGGAAAATATTCAAATAGAATTGATCCCTTGGTAAGTATACAGTGAAAATCCACTTTAAGCTACCTTAGAAAAGACCAGGGAAATAAAAAAAAAAAAAATAGGGAAAAAATCAGTCATCTAAGAGAAGTGGCCTTTAAGAAAAAGTCTAATGAAAATTGTAGGGGAAATCCATGGGGATAAAGCACTTTAAAGGAGTTGATTAAAGTAAAGCAGGGTGGAAAAGCACGAGGATCTGACCTTGCACCGTGATCTGAGCAGCTCTCAGATGAAAAGCCCCAGCAAAACATAAAATCTGCTTTCCAGAGGAGCTCACAAGAAGCTCAAATCTCGTTTTTCTCAGGCACAGTTTGTGTTTTTTGTGGGTATTTTGGTGCTCCCACAGGCTGAGCTGTGCGTGTGCTTTGCTGTGGGTGGCACTCGGTGACAAGTGGCACCACCTGGCCGTGGTTTCCTGTTTGCTCTCGCTCAGCCAGGCCCTCTGTGGCACCAAACATTTGATTATTTCCACTCCCCCCTGACCCCCCAGCAGTGCAGAGGGAAGGTGAGAGGTTGCTGAGCTGTCTGTGTGTCTGTCTGTGCCAGGCCAGCCGGGAGAGGGGAAACCCTGCCCGGCTGGGCCTGTGCCCTCCCCACCCCAACAGCTGCCCCAAAGCACCTCAGCATCTCCTGCAGCAGCGCCAGGTGCAATTTATGGCTCTTCAGGTGCAGCAATTGATGTGTGCAAGCTCAATAATTCCGTGTTTGGATCACCCATCCCTGCCCCTGCCCTTCTGATTTTCCCCTCTGCCTCTGCTTGGAGGAGGAGAATTTTCAAAGTGTGCAAGAGCAGCCCCTGCCCTATTCCCCTGTGACAAACCAAAAAGCCAGAAATAGGGGTTTTATTCCTCCTCCTGTTTGTGGGATTGCTCTGGGGTTTGCCAGAGCCTGGCCTGGCAAATATATCACACTTGGGGAACAAGGAGAACCAAGCAAGCAGGGCTGGATCCTCGCCAGCCCTCAGCCCTAGCCAGCCAGGGGAGCTCAGAGCTGCACACAACACAGCCCTCCTTTTGCCTAATTGCTCTTTTCCCTGATTCTTCTTTTCCTTGATTGTGTTTTTTCCCTGATTCCTCTTTTCCCCGATCCCTCTTTTTCCTGACTACTCTTTTCCCTGATTTCTCTTTTCCCTGATTGCTCCTTTTCCTTGTTTCCTCTTTTCCCTGACTGTTCTTTTCCCTGACTGCTCTTTTCCCTTATTCCTCTTTTCCCTTATTCCTTTTTTCCCTGACTGTTCCTTCCCTGATTCCTCTTTTCCCTGATTGCTCTTTTTCCCTGATTCCTATTTTTCCTGACTGTTCTTTTCCCTAATTGCTCTTTTTCCAGATTTCTCTTTTCCCTGATTCCTGTTTTCCCTGACTGCTCTTTTCCCTGGTTCCTCTTTTCCCTGATTTCTCTTTTCCCCTGCTTCCTCTTTTCCCTCTGCCAATGCCATCACCTCTCCCAGGCACAGAGGAGCTTCCCTCAATTCTCGAGGTATTTTGAAACAAATTTTGGAACAAGCAAGATGCTCCAAACCTCTGTGTGCAGCGGGCACTCAGACAAACCCACAGTGCTGCAGGCTGATGTATATTCAATCCTGGCACATCAATCACCTCAGATTCCAGTGGGATTATCAAAAGACTGCTTTTGCCTGTAATATAAAGCACTTTTTTTCTCCTCTCCAATTACCTTATGGAAATTTTTAGCACAGATAATGTAAAGTGTTAATAAATCCTCTCTAGCATGGCAGGAGAAAGACAGATCTCCTCTCCTTGCGTCAGGAAAACTTTGCACATCTCAACTTTCTCAAGAATAAAGCATAGAAAAATGTTGTCTCCTGCCCACCTTCTGCAAACACTCTGTGATATATTAGAGCAGGCTGAGCTCACATCACATAATAGCCCATCACACCAAACCCTGCTGCAAATCCCCTGCCAGTAAAGCACCAAGTCCTCCCCAGCTCCTGATAAACCATCTCAGCTATGCACAGCAAGCAGCACTTCCACGCCAGCCACAACACTTTGTGCTTTACCTGTGAAAAAGTGTCTGCTGTTCTTGTATTATCCATGCCTGGGGAAATTCTATTTGCTTCATCAGTATCCCACAGGGTGCCAAGGAGCAGTTTATTCATGAATCACACCTGCTCCTCCTCAGCATGCTGCTCCTCTCTCTCTCTGCCTCTCTCTCTTATGAAATCTTGCAGCCAATGGCTTTTATTAAGTGTTACTTCCTTTTATGCTCAGAACTGAAAGAAACAATAATGGTGCTTGTCTTCCTCATGGCAGCTCTGTGGAAAGGCCAAAAAAATGTAGAAGCTGTTTGTTTGCTTTTCCTGGACTGATATTTATGTTCCAGTGCCTTCCTGAAATCGCTGAGCCCCCAATACTGCAATGATGATTTATTTACTATTTATTAAGATTGATTACACTGCATCTGTCTGAACACACAACATATGTCAGTTCCCACAGAAATTCCATGTAAATGTGAGGAAGTTTGCCTGAGGAGCTCCAAAGACAATGCTCGATGTTCCCAGCAGTGTTTTTATGCACAGCAGCAATTCTAACACATCTCCAAACCCCAGCATGGGGAGCTGCAAACTGGGAGTAAGCACCTGTAGATTAATGCTCAAGATTCCTCCAAAGATAAACAGCATTTTAAATGCTCTTTATCTTTAGAGGAATCTTGTCCATTAAGAGGAATCTTGTGCATCTTTGTGCATTAAGAGGAATGGTGTGCATCTTTAGAGGAATCTTGTGCATCTTTAGAGGAATCTTGTGCATTTAAATGCTCTTTGCTGTCCGTACTGGTGGAGAGAATTGTGATTAGGAGAGGGAATTATCAGCAAAGCATTCCTGAAAGCAAACCCCAGCCCTGACAAGAACTGTTCAGCAGCTGCAGGGGAAACACACCTGGGTTTGCCCACCTTTCTGTGGGAGGAAAAAATTCCTTTCTGTGGTGGCTCCTGCAACATCACAAACCCGTGTCAGAATCAGTGGGGAGACTGAAAGTTCTGAGACACAGCTGGAAGGTGAAACTTTCACATTTTCAAAGTTCTGAGGAGACACAGCTGGAAGGTGAAATTTTCACATTTTGAAAGTTCTTCTCCCCCAAGCAGAGGCAGAGGAGGAAAATCACAAGCCCCGAAGCGTCAATGCAAAGCAGAGTTTTTAAGAAGCAACAGGAATTGAAAACGTGTGGGGTTGGTGGCGGGTGTCCTTCCCCTGCTGCTCTAAAAGCAGCTTTGTAGCAGAAACAAGGCAGGAAGCTGAGGGTCAGGGCAGAGCAGGTGCCTCTGGTCACTCTGAGCCCAGGATGGGCTCTGGCTCAGTACAAATCCCATCCATCAGTGACTGCAGCAGAAATGGGAGAGAAAGGATCAGGAATGAGCTCCCCCAGATCACTCGAGGCACTGGAAATTAAATGGAAGCTCAATACACGCTGATATAACCAGGGTTTAATCGTTTGAACTGATTTAAAGTGCCTTTGGTGGAGTGCTAGCCTAACACAGCCAATAATGTAACAGGGCCTGACTAAATCCAGGTCTTCTAAGGAAATATTTAATAAAAGGTTGTCTTTCAATGCCCTAATTCTGAGTGCTCTGTGTCCAGCGTGGCAGATGGAAAATTTTCACTAAACTAGAAAAAGAATTTGTGGGAAACACATTTCTTTGCCAGCTACCTGAAGCCATTTGGTTAAAATAAAATAGCAACTAATTCACTCAGAATCACATTTCTAGTGATTCTGAGTATTCCCAAAACCACTAGAAGGGGGAGCCTCTTCCCTGTTAGAATGCTCAGCCCTTGAGGAACAAGGATTTTCTTTTGAAATTAAAGAATCCCAAGGAACTTCTCTTTCTAACCTGATTGCAGCAGCACAGAACATTTGAGGGTGGGGAAATGACAGGATTCTATTTATTTTAATTATTTTTATTTAATTATTTTAATATGCAAAACTCTCTTTTTCATTTCATCAAGAATTTCCTAAAGAAATCTCCTAAACGTTTTCACCCAAGGAAAGAACACAATGAAATAAGTTATTTCAGGTTAAAAAAAAGAGAGAGCTGAGTGAAATGATTCTTTAAATAAATACACAGATACAGCATGAACTTCATAAACACATTTCTGCCTCTCATTCAAGCATGAATGTTCCAGCAGGGCTGGAATGCTCTCACAAGGAATTTCAGAGGTGAAAAACAAAGCCTTTCCCTGAAAACTCACTGCACCTGAAAATTGCAGCCTAAACCTGTTTTATAAAAGGGCCCTTTCTTTATTTTTCCTGTGGAAATGGTGCTGAAACAGAGAAGTGAGAGCTCCTCACTTTATGGGGGTTTGACCTCAGCATTTCTCTTCATTTCCCACAATGGAGATTCCAACAGGATCTGAACAAAATCCAACCAGACAGAAAAAAAGAAACCCTGTCCCAGGAGGTTTTGCTTTTTCTGTCTCCTCAGTGCTCATCAAGCACAGAAATTGATGGTACTGCAGAATCCAGCAATTTCCATTTGGCTTAATTTTGATTCTGGTTTTAACAAGGAAAATATTGATGCACAACAGTTTGTGCTGCACTGAACTGGAAGATGCATTAAATGCAAGGTGGGGGGAAAGAGGGGGGAGTATGGGAACAGAAGATGAGTAATTGAAAATAAAACTTCTGTGAAACTAAATTCAGGTCGAGGGTGACATCTAGTGATGCTCAGTAAAATTCTGCCCATTTTTGCAGCCCCCTCACTCATGAAGAAAATTTAAACTTTTATGTGTTTCACCAGATACACCATAAAAGAAATATTTTCTCATAAAACGTGAGTCATAATTTTTGGGGGTTAATATGAGTTAATCCTTTAATTAATTCAGTATTCTGAATGCATAATGGGAGGATCCATAAAAGGAAAAGAAATAAAAGTAGGAACTTGGAGAAAATACATTACAATGGATAAATTGGTACATGAGGTCTGATTGATGGGAGTGTCATTTTTTGGCTTCTTTTCTTATTCTTCACTTATTTGTAAAATGCATCTGCAAAGCACAGTGGCAGCTTGACACATAAATAAAGCAAATCAGTAATTAGCAATGGGGCTATCAGTAATTCCCTTGACTGATAATGCACAAGGGACTCAGCTGCTGAATTTTGAACAGCAAAAATGTCCCCAGCAGCTTTGCCAGTGGTTCATGGTCAGCATCAAGGGAAGGGACAGCCCACACATTCCCAAAAATAACAATTCTTCATCCACCTGAGCAATTTCCTTTGGGCAGCAAACAGCAATAATGGAATCACAGAATCTCTGGGTTGAAAAAGAAATTTAAATCTCATCTCACTCCATTCCCTGCCATGGGACACCTTCCACTATCCCAGGTTGCTCCAAGCCCTGCCCAGCCTGGCCTTGAGCAATTCCAGGCAAAGCCAAAGCGCCAATTCATAAATTCATTAATTTTCCAAACTCGTTTCATGCAGAAGTCTCACCCTCTGACCCTCCCTGGCGGTCTCACCGTGCTCATCCTGACGCTGCACCCCAAAACCAAGAAGTCAAACCCAAAACGTCCCAACGCCCCGAGGAAGTGGCAGCTGCACAGATCCGCTCCTCTGGGACACAAGGTGGCACCAGAAACTGCCTCAATTCCAGGCTGCTCAAAACGGATCAGAAAGGAACAACTTGGGAGGGTTTGTGGGTTTAAATGAGAGTCAGAAAAGCAGGGACACCCAGGGACTGTGGCCAGGGAATGGCTCTGTGAAAATGGATCAGAAAGGAACAATTTTGAAGAGTTTGTAAATTTAAATGAGAGGAGTCAGAAAAGCAGGGATTCTCAGGGACTGAGGCCAGGGAATGGCTCTGTAAGAATGGATCATAAAGGAACAGCTTGGAGGAGTTTGTGAGTTTAAATGAGTCAGAAAAGCAGGGACTCCCAGTGACTCCCTGTGGCCAGGGAAAGGCTCTGTAAAGGTGGATTATAAAGGAACAGCTTGGAAGGGTTTGTGGGTTTAAATGAGAGTCAGAAAAGCAGGGACTCAGTGACTCACTGTGGCCAGGGAAAGGCTCCTGGGGATGCTGGCACTGTTCAAAGGAGGAAATCCATGAAATAGCCTTGCCTTTGGGCTCAGGGGCTGGGGGAGCATCCCCATTTGGAGAGGGAGGTTACATCCTCCATTTCAAGGGAGCCTCCTGCCTTTTGTATATAAATCTGCCTTTTCAAACCAAGACAGATTTACATACAAAAATAATTAATGACTACCGGAAGACAATAATAGAACATGGATTCAAAGGGGGGGACAAGGAGGAGTAGGAGGGGATTGCAGGGTCACTCTGCCCCTCTGCAGTGGGCTGTGGAGCACAAAACCTTTTGTGACACATGTGAAGCATGGAGCTCCTCAGGTCAGGCCTGATTGCTTGGGGGTTCTGGCACCTGCGTCCCCAAGGCACTGCCTGGAAGAGCAAGGCTGCAAAACATTTTGGGAACTTCCCAGGCAGCCACAAAAGTGTGGAAACAGCTGCAATTCCGTTATTTCTGCCATCAGAAGTGGTGCAGGATGAGTGACAGATGGAACCTTTTCATGACAGCCCCTTTTCTTTTCAAGACAGTTTTCAGAGCAAACAAAACTTTAATTTCAGCTTCTCCTTTTGTGCCAAACAGGAAAATGTGCTATTCAGAAACACCAAACTATAGCTTAGGTTATTATTAAGAGGTTTAGGTTATTGTTATTATTATTATTAGATTATTATTGTACTCAAAGATGTGTTAATAACCTTGTAGACTTCAACTGAAAATAAAAAGAAGGAAAGAAATGGCAGAATAACTAGTTGTCACTTCTGTTTTCCATAATAAATTCATGCAAGGTTACCTGAATCATGTTAGCTTTCCAAATCTATTTTGCTTTCTAAATCAAGGTGCTTCTGTTTCTGACAGAAAATATTCTGTATTGACACCCTGTATTCTGACATTACTCAAAACAGCTGGCTCACTTTGCAAACTGCAGAATCTGGGAAAAAAACCAACTTCTCTAAACCTGAAGAGCATTTAAATCCCATTTTATTGTTGAGGAGCAACATTTTGGAGGGCAGCAAATTCCTTGTTATCCCCAAACCATAACAAATAACCAGTCTCTCTCTGTCCTGGAAGTTACTGGCAAAAACAAAGCAGATAAAAGCACTGAAGTTGGAATTTTTATAACCCACAAAAAGAATAGAGCAGGAAACCCTTGGACAAAATTAGAAAGGCAGCAGTTAGACTAACTAGTAAATGTAATTAAAGGATTGGGTCTGGTTGTGGGGCTTTTTTCTGTCCTTGTCTGGAAAACACTGGACTGCAAGTGCTGCAACAAATGGAGGAGCTTTGAGCATTAACAGAGCAATTTGTCCCAACATCCATCCACCCACAGCACCCACAGCTCAGTAAAATCATCGCCTCCAAAATCCTTCAGCTCTCTCTGGTCCAGGCATGAGGTTTGAAGATTTGGCATTTTCAAACCCCAGTGCTGCTGCTGGGGTTCGAAAATGCCAAATTCAGCCATCCCTGAGCCCCAGCAGCACAGGGCAAGGGGGTTTCTGAAGCTTCCAGGGAGGTGGGGAAGATGTTCCAGGGATGTTTGGCCCGGATGAAGCTGAAGAGCAGAATGCAGCTGGATCAATCACGTCTGCTTGTCTCTCACTCTGCAAACCAGAGAACAGAACTGACACTGAGCATTATCAGTGTGAAACACTTCAATTCCCTTTCACATGAGAAGCACCCGCAGGTGCTGGTGAGTGTTTTGCAATCAGGTCTGCTTTGTCTCCTCGTACGCAGGGATGGGAAGGAAAATTGCCCAAAATGTCCCAAAGTTGAGGCTGTTTAAATTAACCTTTTAACTGGCTGAAATTATAGAAATCTTCCTCTGAAAGCCCCCTCGTTGCAATCAGGATTTGGTGCTCCTTCCCCTCACTGATGAAGGAGCATTCAGTGGATAACACCCCAGAGGATGCAAACTCCTGGTGCTCGGCTTCAGCAGGGATCCAGCTCCTGGGTGAGGTGAGGATTTGCCCTTCCAGTGTGGAAACCTCTGCCAGCAATGTGGTGCAGGCAGATTTAACATCTCTGACCTCAGCTGATGTCAGATTCAGGCTGACAGACTGGAAAATAACATTGTTAGCTCTGGGCATGGCTGGGAGCTGCAGGAACTGCAACTTCTTGGAGGAGGACATGGAAATCTTTCCATTATTACACCCAAGACCTGGTGTGGCAAGGGATCCTGAAGCCTGTGACTCTGACAGGACAAAAAATTGCTCTTGGAAAGCTGTCTCCTCAAGATATTGAAGAAAAACACAGCATTTCTGTAAATCACCGTGTCTTTGCTTCCTCACCTGCCAGGCTCTTGTGAGGCTCCTAAGTCCAGACTTTTTTGAGTTTAATAATAATGAATTAGAAATAATTTTTTACCATTTTATATATTTTATAACCATTTTATACAATCATAGAAAATGTCCCTAAGTGTGTTTCTGCTCTTTATCGTAACAAGTGATCTATCTATGTTTCAGTAAAAATTATTAAATTTTTTTTGTTTTATAATCATGAGTTAGAAATAATTTTAGATAATTTTATATATTTTATAAGCATTTTATACGATCATAGAAAATGTCCCAAAGTGTGTTTCTGCTCTTTATCATAATGGGTGATCTCCATGTTTCAGTGAAAATTATTAAAGAGATTTTTTTCTTGAATTAAGTCAGTAGTCAAGCAGTTCATGTTGTACAAATGCTGAATCAGATCTGAAGTTTCCTTTGTTTTGTCAAGTATTTCATTATCACTAATTTAAACTGTGCTGAGGCAGCCCCTTCCAGAAATGTGCACAGAATTCAAAATCAGCATTGTTTACTTTGCTGAGAGAAAATATTTCAACTTTTAAGTCCTTTTCCATAAAGAACAACACAGAGGAAAAGTCTTTGAGAGTTTTTCACTCACTGGTTCGGCTACTTGAAACTTCAGGACAACAATAATTCCCTGCTGCATGGGAGAAAATATCTGCTTATTATCCTCTAATTTCCTTTAAAATTTCCACTTTTGTCTGGCAGAAACCACTGTTAAAAAGAGTGAAAATAAAGGAAAGTGATACACATTTATCAGCCATTATCAGCCCAGTCTCATGTCAAGCATTAAACAATAATTTCTCTTAGGAAATTCCATGATCCACATTTAGCAGTAAATGCTACTTTCCCTTTACCTTTCCCTGAGGATTAAATAGTTTCACTAGTGAAGAAACAACTGAGCAATAACAGCATTTAAAAAAAGAAAATCAGCCTTGCTTTTAACTGCTTTGTAAAATATGGCAGAGGTTCCTACCTGGGAAAATTGTTCATTTCTGCTGGTGGGTAAAGCAGCCAAACCTTTGCTTTGCCTTCATCACAGCCAATATTTCATTAACTGTGCTGACATCCTTTTATTTACAGCTTATTTTTCTTAGGAAAGGAGTTATTTTAGGACAGAACACAAATGAGAGCAATGTAAGAGACATCACCATAAATCTAATTTCCACATTTAACCCGCTGCATCTCTGTGGGCTCGGGGCAGGTTGTCCTGACCTCTATTTAAGGGCTGCTCAGGATTCTTTAAGGGACCCATCTGCTGTGATTGAAGCACACAAAACTTTCATTAGAGACTCCTGGGCTGGATAATAATTTCAAGTTTGGAAGGCTCAGACAGTGAAGGGCAGAGAAGCAGAGATGGTGGCAGGGCTGGACCAGAGGCTGCTGCTGAAGGAAAGGTCTGGCGGTGCAAAGCTGACAAATCCATCTTTGTGCCCAGGAAATCTCATTTTTGTGGCCAAGAAAGGAATGGGAATTGGGTCCTGCACATCCAGGACACAAATCCACTGCAGCACTGGGGTGGATGTGAGAGCAACCTGCCTGCTCTGCAGTAATTGCAATTGCCATTGTTTTTACATTGCAATGATCCCAGTGACTCCCTGGATCCCTGGACATGAAGCAGGAACGGGCAGCTGAGGAGCAGCAATTTATTAGATGAGAATACAAAATATTTTGTGGCAGATTATAGGGGTTTTCCAGTGCTGAGCAGAGAAATCCTTTGGAAATAAGGAGAATACAAAATATTTAATGACATTTCAGATGACTGAGGTTTTCCAGAGCTGAGCAGAGAAATCCTTTGGAAAATAAGAGTACAAACTATTGTGTGACATTTCAGATCACTGAGGTTTTACAGTACTGAGCAGAGAAATCCTTTGGAAAATAATACAAAATATTTTGTGATATTTCAGATCACCAAGGTTTTCCAGTGCTGAGCAGAGAGATCCTTTTGGGAATAAGGAGAATACAAAATATTTGGTGACATTTCAGATCACCAAGGTTTTCCAGTGCTGAGCAGAGAAATCCTTTGGAAAATAAGGAGAACACAAAATATTTAATGACATTTCAGATCACTGAGGTTTTCCAGGGCTGAGCAGAGAAATCCTTTGGGAGTAAGGGCTGCCACGTCGCTGTCTCTGGTGCAGACACAGCTTCTCCCCGCTCAGCACTGGCCTCACTGTGAGTTTGCTGTCACACAGGAGGCTCCATCCCACTATTTTTAGTGCTTAATGGCAAAGCTGATGGTGCCATTAATCCACTTGGGTGTACGAAATTCCATTTCCACCTCAAATGGCACCTCAGTGCAAACGGTAGCTTGTCCTGCTGTCACATACGTTCAGAAATTCATGATGCAACACATTTAATGAGTTCCTATCCCAGCATATTGCCTGTGCAACTTGGTAATATGAGCAAATCCCCAGCTATTTATTCACTTTAAACTGCTGCACTGGACCCTGTCCTTGTAAATCTGTCACCTGCAGGTTAAATTTGAGAAGTGTTGCCTCTTGGTATTGAATTGTGGGTGCAAGGCAGTAATTCTGTGAGCTCACAATGAAACTGGGAGAGATTTGTGACTTTTTAAAGCTAACAAACCTGCAGCAGAAGCCCCAAACATTGATATTAGTGACATTACACTTGATTCCAAACTGTTCCTGCAAAAACACGAGGTGGGAAGGGTTTAGACATCAGCAAGTGCTTTTAAAAAATCAAACTAAGAAAACTGCACAGAAGCCCCAAACATTAATGATTCCAAAGTGTTTCTGCAAAAACATGAGGTGGGAAGGGTTCAGACATCAGCAAGCGCTTTTAAAAAATCAAATTACGAAAATTGCACCACAGAAATACGCAAGGAATGAAGTGCAAGGAAAATCTACCTTATGCTTGCCTGCTCACGTGTGATAAATGAAAATCTCCTCAGTCCTGCCGAGGTTTGAATGGGAACAATCCCAGTTCAGGCCAGTGCTAGCGGCCACCCAAAGGTGCACGGAGGGTGTCCGAGCACCCTGCCTGCCCCAAACCCTGCCACGGAGCGGGCAGGAAGTGTTTCGGGATGGATTTGACGTTTCCCAGAGGGGTTTTGGGGCAGGTCCGGGCTGCTCGGGCTCTGCAGAGGGCGCCAGACGGTTTGGGATGCTCGGGATGCCGCTCCAGGTGCTCGGGCTGTCACTCACCCAGGTGCTCGCTCTCAATGGCCAATGCTCCGCTCGCACGCTGCAGGAGGAGCTGGTTTTTCTTTCTTGCATCTATAAATCCCTTCGTTCTCGGCTCCTTCCTTGCCACGGAAATAGCAGCAGATGCTGGGCTGAGCTGCAGCATGCTGGCTGCCCCGGCAGAAGGGGAAACTCTCTGCTTCTCATGACCAGGAGAGCTGAGCCCAGCCATGTCCTGCTGCCGATTCCTCCCTGCAGACACAGCTCTTTGCTGCCCACAGGCTTGGGAGATCACCTTCTTCTAAAGGAAAGAGCAGCCTGGCATAGAACCCACTGTAAATGCAGATTGTTTGATGTTTGCCCGTGTAAAAGTGACTCAAGTCCTGCTTGATCGCACCCCACATGCACAGCAGCAACTTGGAAGGACCTGCTTTCCATTTTGTATTTTTTTTTCTCTTTTTAACCTGTGCTGCCTCAGGTGCCCAGCCAGGGGTGAGCCCAGCTGCTGTGCTGGCCATGAACACCACACGCTCTGCATTCTCCTTGCAGCCCCTGCTGCTGAACGCCAGCGAGGACCTCAACGACTCCGTCCCCACCAACCGCAGCGGCGACGGGTTCTGCGAGCAGGTCTTCATCAAAGCCGAGGTCTTCCTCACTCTGGGCATCATCAGCCTGCTGGAGAACATCCTGGTCATCCTGGCAGTGCTGAAGAACGGCAACCTGCACTCCCCCATGTATTTCTTCCTCTGTAGCCTGGCCGTGGCAGACATGCTGGTGAGCATGTCCAACGCCCTGGAGACCGTGATGATCGCCATCCTCAGCAACGGCTACCTGATCATCGACGACCACTTCATCCAGCACATGGACAATGTCTTTGACTCCATGATTTGTATTTCTCTGGTAGCCTCCATTTGCAACCTCTTGGTCATAGCCATCGACAGGTACATCACTATTTTCTATGCCCTCCGTTACCACAGCATCATGACGGTGAAGAAAGCCCTGACCCTCATTGTGCTCATTTGGGTGGCGTGCATCATCTGTGGCATCATTTTCATTGCCTACTCGGAGAGCAAAACTGTCATTGTGTGTCTCATCACCATGTTCTTCACCATGCTGCTGCTGATGGCCTCGCTGTACGTGCACATGTTCCTGTTTGCCCGCCTGCACGTCAAGCGCATCGCGGCGCTGCCCGTCGAGGGCGTGCCCCCCCAGCGCACCTGCATGAAGGGCGCCGTCACCATCACCATCCTCCTGGGGGTCTTCATCGTCTGCTGGGCGCCCTTCTTCCTCCACCTCATCCTCATCATCTCCTGCCCCATGAACCCCTACTGCATCTGCTACACGGCGCACTTCAACACCTACCTGGTGCTGATCATGTGCAACTCCGTCATTGACCCGCTCATTTACGCCTTCAGGAGCCTGGAGATGAGGAAGACTTTCAAAGAAATCGTGTGTTGCTGCTATGGCATGAGTGTGGGACAGTGCATGCTGTAAACACCTGGTTTTGGGTGGAAAAAACACGGCATGGGTGTATAAATATAAATATGTTTATGTAGATGTTGAGTTGCAGAGCAGCTCACTTTAAACGCAGTGCCTGAAGGAAGGGTGCAGGGAAGACAAAAGCCTCCTACATGATCCCTTGTTTCCTACTTTTTAGAGTGAAAACCGGTTTCAACTGAATTATTTGAAGTTTTTTAAATAGCTATAATGGAAGGAAATCCAGAGTGGTTACAAAACACTTACTGGGAGAAAGGGATCCTGAAAGGGAATGCCACTTTCTAGAGACTGAGATAACATTCCCTCTAGCATTCGTTTGTGCCTGTTGCTTTATGTCAGTGCCACTTCCAACAAGTCAGTGTTTTCTAAAAGATTTCATTAGTAACCTCTGTGGAAAGCTATTTTTCCAAACACCAGCAGGTAACAGCATTGTTCTGCACCCACCTTTTAATGAAAGAATAGACTGATATTTTTGCTGATTGCCATAAAGCAGCCTGAGTACAGTTTTCAAAGGGTGAAAGCAAACAATTCTATTGCTCTGAAATCAGTTACCACTACAGTGTCAGTGACAGCATGGCTTCAACAGCTGCCTGATAGGATTGGCTCATGTGAAGGCTTTTGCATTATTTATTGTAATATAAGAGTACTATACCCTTGAATTTCTGATTATTTTTGTAAAGCTGGAATGCCCTGATCAATGTAGTAATTGCTACGTTTGTAAAAACTCATAGAAGCCTCCTTTTGATAAATCCTCACTAATGAGATCCACGGATCTGAACAGCAGAAAGAGCTAAAATGCAAAACACTTTGAATGCAGCTTTGTGTAAAATCTGCAGGGAGTCCTTAGAAATACCCACCTCTAAGTTCAGCAGCTGGAAGGAGTCAGATGTGTGTGGCAGAGAGGACTTTACCCATTGAGAAATAAATCTCCTGGGGCAGAACAATAATAAACGCCCTTCCTTCAGCTGCAGGCTGCTCTCAGGGCTGGGGGCTGCTGCCCTGGGCACAGGAGAGCACCAGGGCTGTGTGCCGCCCTCTCCAGCCCCTGGGTGTCAGTGCCATGCACAGCAAGCTCCTGCAGCCACAGCAGTTCAGTGTTTGCTTTCTGCAGGACAAACCCACAAACCCTGCAGTGCCTTCAGCCAGCTCCCTGTCCCCGAGCTGGGGCTGCTGCAGACACAGCACGGGCAGTGACACCACCCTGGGGACAGGCTGAGAGCACCTGAGCCATCCCAAAGGCTGCTTGGCACCTTGCTGGTACCTCGCTTTCAGCAGGGGGGGATCCCCAAACCCTCAGAGCTATCTGATGCTTTCAAACATCTCAAAGATCTCATTTACTTAAAACTCTCTGTCCTATTCCTTCTTATTTTGGGTGGAATTGCTGGGTAGATATTATTATTGTTGTTTTTTTCCTGGGACTGCCCTCTGCCAGGTGAGAATCTGTTCATGAGGATCTGTTCATGCACCCAGAGCTTCCCCAGCTCCCGTGTCCCCATTTCTGCCCCACTCTGGTGCTGCTGTTTCAGTGGCTTCAGACCCAGCCCTGCTGCCTCTGGGGAGTCACATTTCCCACCCTGCACCTCCTGGCCTGTGTTTGATCCTCAGCATCCCACAGGAACGGCCCCATTTCCCAGTCCTATGGGCTGGATAATCCTCCTGGGGCCAAGAACCAGTTCTCCTATCCCAGCATATTACCTGTGCAACTTGGTGAGCAAATCCCCAGCTATTTATTCACCTAAAACTACTGCACTGGAGCACTCTGTGCTCCAGCCACACTCTGTCCCACCACAAAGCAACCTCATGTTCCCTATTTCTCCTGCCCTCTGATCACACCCAAAATTCCCTAATTGAGTTCTCACTTCCTCTCATAATCACATCCTCCAGACTTCCCCCTTTCCAGCACACCCTCTGTTCCAGCACTTACCCAATCCTACAACCCTTCATTTTAGAAAGGTCAAATTAAAATAATAAAAGAAGCAAAACCTCAAATTAAAATAATAAGAAAAGCAAAACCTCACTGTGGAGCAGAGCAGGCACAAATGGAAATTCTCCCCGTTTCAAGAAGAGACCAAAGACAATCCCACTGCCTGGCAGAGCCAAAAGCTTTCAGCTTTGTGTGTGTGTGTCCCCAAGCCCAGCTCAGCTGTGTCCTGCTGGCCCAGCCTGTCCCCCCTTGCAGCAGCTGAGGTGGCACAAGGAGGTGAAATCAGCACGGGGAACCACAAAACTTCTGTGGTGTGCAAAGTCTGTACCTGCCTGTTGTAAAAAATCTCTGCTTTTCCTCAGTGTTCTGTATCCCTACACTCTGGAGCATGGTTTGCCACGATGTTCTGCCTCAGGTTATTGTGTATTTAGCTCTTGTTGCACCTGATGTCCTCCTTATTTCTCTGGTGTCCTTTTTTCTCTTTTGAAAGCAATTTTAGCAGGACTGATGCAGTGCTTTGCCTCTAAGCAAAACATCCTCTGCTGAATAAAATCTGGAGAGATCACTGGGAATCATGTTTGCTTCTGTCAGAGCACCACACACAGCAAACCAGTCTGGGGGCTCAGGAAGCTGAAAACAGAGCCTAACACTGGGGAAAAGCCTCTCAATTCAGAGAATCATGGGTTGGGCTGGGTTGGAAGGGACCTTGGTCAGCCAGTGCCACCCCTGCCGTGGCAGGGACACCTCCCACTGCCCCAGGCTGCTCCTGGCATGGAAATCTTCACAAAAATGAGGAAAAAAGCCAAATTTTCAGTGCAGGAAGAGAGTCCATAAACCCCCCAAAGATCCCTGACCCCTGGTGGCACCAGGTTACCCAGGAGAGGGGTGGGTTTGCTCAGCCCCAGGGTTTGTGCACACCCTCAGCTCTGATTCCTCTCTGGAATTCTGTGGGGCACTGACGGACCCAGGGATGCAGGGTCACAGCAAGGCTGGCCCTGGTGGGAAGGAAAAGAGGGAATGTCCATGGGGCTGAACCCCAAAACAGCAGCGAGAGAGGGAATGCTCACAGCTACAGAGCCAGCTGGGAGGGAAGGGAAAAGGAAAAGGGAAAAGGGAAAAGGAAAGGGAAAGGGAAAGGGAAAGGGAAAGGGAAAGGGAAAAGGGAAAGGGAAAGGGAAAGGGAAAGGGAAAGGGAAAGGGAAAGGGAAAGGGAAAGGGAAAAGGGAAAAGGAAAGGGAAAGGGAAAGGGAAAGGGGAAATTGAAGGGGGAAGAAAGGGAAATGGAAGGAGAAGGGGATAGGGAAAGGGGAAAGGGAAAAGGGAAATTGAAGAGAAAGAGAAGGGGAAATGGAAGGAGAAGGGGAAAGGAAAAGGGAAATTGAAGGGGAAAGAAAGGGAAATGGAAGGAAAAGGGAAAGAGAAGGGGAAAGGGAAAGGGAAAGGGAAAGGGAAAGGGAAAAGAAAACAGAAAAGGAAGGGGAAAGGAAGAAGGAAGGAGAGGAGAAAGGAAGGGAAAGGGAAGGGAAAAGGGAAAGGGAAAGGAAAAGGGGAAAGGGAAAAGGGGAAAGGGGAAAGGAGGGGAAGAACAGGGCTGCACTGCAACCAGCAGGACAGACACAAGCATGTTGATGAGAAGGGAGCCCTGAAGTGATGCTCAGCCACCCCAGGGTCAGAACTCCAGCAGGAGCCATCCAGGAGCACCCAGAGCAACATTTCCAGCCGGGAATCTGCCCCTGGGCAGGGCTGCAGGGAACTGCCACCACCTGTATACCAACATGTAATCACCTCTTATATACCAGCATGTAATCACCACTTGTATACAAACATGTAATCACCTCTTGTTTACCAACATACAACCTGCTCATAATAAGAAATGTTTCTTCCTTGAGGAGAGTGCTGGGCTGAACAAGATATGTGCAGTTTCCCTCTAGAGGGTCTAAGAAACGGCAGGCTAAATTATATATTTTGCATCTAAAGGTATCATTATTATGGATTTATTGAGTCAGTTTTTCTGCAGGAAAATCGAGAAGTTCACAGACACTGTAGGATTGCCATTTGCTCAAAGATGTGTTAGGAAATCCTCATATATTTAAGACAAATATTTGAATTCCTAAGAACAGGAGTTATCCCACTAAGTCAACTCCACACAGCATATTCTGCCAATTACAGACAGATTTGTTTCTTTCACATTAAATTCAGCACTGTGCAGGCAATTTCCCCATCAATAAGTGTCTAAATATTTTATAATTGACAGCATTTGTATTAATGGGCAAATAACCAAGTGAGGCACAGAACTCTGCAGCCAAACAAGGTCATTGTTCAGGCCATTGGTACAAACACTGCATTGCCACTGAAATAAAAATTTCTATTTGTTTGGGGCCTGGGTGGGGACCAGGGTTTGCTGTTTGGTGGCTTCACCTAAACCTAAATTTGGGAGGAAGCCACAGATGGGGTGTCACAAGAGACACTGGGAACCCCTTTGCTGTTTGCAGCCCAGAGCCCTGCACAGCACAGGGACACCAGGGGAGCAGCAACTGCCCCACAGCTCCCTGCCCCACTTCCAAGGGGAAAATCCACTCTTATGGGATGATTCAAGTCTTCAAAGTGAAACAGAGGGGGTTAAATGGGATATTGGGGAGGAATTGTGCCCTGGGAGGGTGCCCAGAGCAGCTGTGGCTGCCCTGCATCCCTGGCAGTGCCCAAGGACAGAGTTTGGAGCACCTGGCACAGTGGGAGTGTCCCTGCCATGGCAGGGGGGGCACTGGGTGGGTTTGAGGCCCCTCCCAACCCAAATTCCCAATTCCAGGATCCCCCAGCCCTGCCTGCAGCAGCAATGTGAGCACAGCACAGCTGCTCCTGGCAGGGCAATGCAGATTTTCCTCAACACCTCAAAGGGAAGATCAGGTAAAAAGAGAGGTAAGAGAAGGCTGGGTGGGCACAGAGTGTGAGCAGGCTGCAAAACAGCCCTGGGTGCACGGGGGGATGTGTGAGGTGTGGGAGAGGCCTGAGGGTGAATATCTGTGGTGCCAATCAGGACTCCACAAGTGTGAAATCAGGAGTCTGTAGCTAATTAAGACTTCATCCCTGTTCCTGTCTGATCTCCCAAAGCCTGCACGTTACTCCTGTCTTCAGCCTTCAAGACCAAAGAACCTCATCACAAAGCCCTTGTCTCTCACAGTGAGCCTGAGCTCATTCCTCACTTGGGCAAAACACCAGCCCTTGCCCTTGCAGCCTTTTATTGCCTCTGCTTCCAGTCAATTATGTGCTACTTGTGAACAAGTTTGCCTTTAGTAATCTTAAAATTGTACAGCATGTACTTGGAAAGGTCTAAATGTAAATCAAGGACTCGTAATTTCAGGGTTTGAAATGGCACAGGGGCGGTAAATAAATGTCATCTTTCATTTTCAAATTTCTCTGCATGAAAGGAACTGACTTGGGGAATCCAAAACTTTTTGGCAAAACAAACCAGAAAGGAGGCAGGACCAAATATGAGGCGTGCAGTAAATTTATTTGTAAGAAAGTAATTAATGTGTTTGAACATCCAGCTTGGTGTACAGAACTTAACCCAAACACTTCAGTGCTGTCATCACGAGGGACCTGCATTGTTTTGATGTTTGTGTAACAATCCATGTATTCCTCCTGAAGGACAGCTGTGTGTCTCAGTGAATCAGGGGCTATTTAAATCCACAAATCAAGGCAGAACAGCAGCCCCTGCATTGTGCTGTGACCTCAACACTCAGCTCCAGGGGAAGGCGACAGCAAAAATGGACACAGTGCTCATCAGTGATCACCAAAGCAGTGCTAAAACAGATTTTTTTTTTATTTTTTTTTTTTAACTGATTCTCTAAAATCAGTTTTCCTCTCAGGTTTGTTTAAGATGACAGGGACACCAAGAAGATGGGGTGGATGAGGCTGCTTTGGGTGTCCGTGCCCCTTGCCAGGCACAGCCCAGAGCTCTGGGCAGGCTCTCTGCTCTCCCCCTGCTCCTCTGCACCCCTCCCAAATGAAACCAAACAGACAAATAACTCCCCCCATCCCCTCAGTACTAAAAAAAAAAAATTTTTAAAAAGAAAATAAAATAAATAAAATATTTTATTTAAAAATAAAATTTAGAAAAATTGAGGTAGTAAAGAACTCAGACAAGTAAATGGAACATAATATTGGATTTCTGCAAGGCTTTTAACTGTTCAAATTCACTGGTACACTCAGGGAATATCTATAGTTATGTATATATTATCATGATGTCTTACACCTAACATGTAGATCCCTACAAGGAAATGTTTCCATTAACATTGTAGCTCATATTTAATTTTACTTAGAATAATGGAGATCATACAGATTGAAAAATCAAGAGCAACATATCTATTCATATGGGTCATAAATACTCTTCAATGAAATCAACATGGTGTCTTTCTATGAACCAGCTCTTATATAAAAACTTTGAATCATTAATTTCAAAGAACTGACTGAAAATTAAAAAAATCCTGATAGTCTGGAAATTCATAAGAAATTGGGTGTCTAAATCCAACACCAAATTTGACATGTTACATGTCACAAGGGTCTTTTCTTTTAAAATAAAACAGAGCTTCCCTGTTTAATGCTGGGAGAACTCCTAAAAAAACCCCAATAATCCATGTGTAACATGGCACAAAGCTGCCATGCCACAAATGAACCTGCAGCTGTGTGGCTCCAGTTGCTGGGATGTCATTGCTATTCCCCAAAAAATGCAGATGTGTGCCCAGGAGCAGCTCTGAGCATCTTCCTCTTGGCAAGCCCACTTTGGAGAGGCCAGAAGCAAACATTTAAAATCCACCCAGGTAAATTCAACCAGCCAGCATCACCCCACAGGGGATTCTTCATGAAATCAAAGCTCCCTTTGATTAAAATGAGAAGCAGCAGAAAAATGTGCGCTGAGGCACAGTTTAACAGTTCCTGTTAAATCAGGAATTGTGTGTATTTGCAGACAAAGGGACAGTTGCATATTTCTGTGGTGAAAAGCTTTTACTAATGAGCCATTGTTCTCTTTGGCTACCTGCATTTAGATTAAAAAACACACAGGGGTTTTGCTTTTAACGAAGCAAGAGAAGTTGAAACTGAAATTATTTCCAACTGAGAACAAGTACAAGTGGACTTGTGGGTGTAATAACAGTGCAAGCATTGTTTCCATCACTGATTCATGGAATTTAGCCTTTCTGTGGATGATCTGAGGTGCAATTTGATAAGTCTATCCTATTGTTATTGCCCAAAATCTATAGATTCTTTTGTTCTTAACACAAATCTCTTTAAAATAGGAACCACACCATAAATTCTGTAACAAAGATAATAACTACTAAATGCTATGTTTTAAATTCTGGGAAAATGGGAATGACATTGGAAACAAGCAAAACATCACAGAACAGTACATTTTTATCAAGAGATAAAGGAGTGTTCTTTCTTTTTCATAATTTCTATGAGTGGGTAATAAACAGGTACAAAATCTACTGAAATTAAACCAGGCACACATGGAATCAGACAGGGCACACATAAGTGACCAAATATTCTTTTTACAAACCAATTCACCAAGCAGAAAGGACATGATGTTCTCCAAGTTTCACTTCATTGCTTTCTTTTCTCATATCACATTATCTAACTTGGTCTGGAATTGATTTCTGCCTTCTCTGGGTGTTTATTTGGCAGCTTCACCAGGGGCTGACACACCACTGTGACTGCTCCTTGTAAAGGGTTTTTTCTCTTGTATTAAAATCCCTCCTTTGCTGGCTGACAGGAAAAGCTGCACTTCCCATGCTCAGCTATTTCCAGAGGCAAACCCAGAAATGAGGCAAGGGAACATTTGCCTCCACCCTGCTCCCTCAGCAAGAAGATTTTTATATTATTTTATCTACCACTGCTCATTCCCAAAAGGAAAACCTCCAAAAGATTCCAGAAAATTTTGCCCTGTGGCTTTGGCCTTTCTATTTTGGTATTGTTAATTTGTATTAGGTAAAACCATATTGTACTTGTAAGGGTTAAATGACAGATAAACCAATAATCCTTTCAAACTCAAAACTTAAAATACAGAGATTTAAAGCACCCAAGAGCAAATAATAAATTTAAATGACAAATAACCATTTATTTGTTTTATTTGTTCAAATAACAAAAAAAATATTGTAACAGGTGTCTCAGTTCTGTGTGATAGCAGAAGCACAGTGAAAATCAATGCCCTCCTTCAGAATGGAACTCATTATTTCTCAGGCAGGGTGGATTTTAAATATCATCTTTTGACCTCGTGCAGCTCCTCAGCAGAATCTAAGAGCTGTTAAATCACTGCCAGGCTGAAGGAAGGAGAAATATTCAAGCCCGGCTCAATTATGATGTGCAAAGCAATATGTGGAGAGGTGTTGGCTTTCCCACTGGGCACCTCAGGTTTGCTTTTCTTCAGGAAAGCTGCAGAAAGGGCTTGGCTTTCCCCTGGTAGATGCCTTGCAGACCCAAGTGGGACTCAAGTGGCGCCATGGACAGAAGGAACAGGATTTCTGATTCAGCCACCAAAACCTGCTGCTCAGGAGATCTCATCCTGCAAGGGGAGGTATCAGGGAATATGCAGGGGACCCCACACCTTCATCAAAGTCAAATAATGGAGCTGGAAAGGTTGGCAGGGAGGATATTTAGCAGGATTTTCAATAGAGAGCTCAGGGAGCAGAATTCCCTGGGAGGGCTGGAGCTGTGTGACAGTTCTGTGCTTTGTTTTCTTAAATGCTGTCCCTTTGGAAGTTCTCCTTAATGAAAAATTATTCAGCTATCCTGAAGTAATGCTTTCCTTTTAATGTGATAATTACTACCAATTTGCTGTCCAACTGCTGAGCAGAAAAGGCAAATAACTTGTGAGGCATATGCACAAATATTGCTATTGGGAAAATTAAATCACTGCTGGACTGCCCCTTCCTCGCCCTGCTGGGAGCTGGAATGAGCAGGACATGCCACACAAGGTCTAATATTACTTTTTCTGAAGAGATAAGTGCATCTGGGCAGCTCTGTAAATGGTGAGCAAGAGCCCTCCATGATCAAAACCACCAGATCAAAGAACCTGGAGCAATCTGATATTCTCAATAAAGGCAAAGACGGAATTAACTAAGAATACAGCTCCCACATTGAAGCAGCAGTGAATACGAGGTCATTAAGCCATCTGCATAATCAGTGAGCATGTGTTAAAAGCAAAAAGTAATTTCTGTAAGGGAGAAAAGTCTGGAAAAAGGCCTTTTCTGGTTGAAAAGTTGTAATTGTTCCCAAAAAAATTGCTTGGCACGCTCCTGTTAATGCTGTAATGAATGGATTTCAAACATCATTTTGTTTTCTTTGTGGATCCAACAGAGCCTTGTCCAGTGTGCTGGAAGCTGGATAATCACACCCACTCTGGCTGGATATTTATGGGGTCTAAGAAGCCAAAATGGGCATTTTCACATCCTGCAACTGGTAGCTCACAGTGAAAAACAGCAGCAGAACCTTCCAGTCCACATGAGTTATAGATGCATTTATACATATTTATATATATATCTATGCATTTATACCTGTGTGTGTATAAACCATGTTTCATTTCCCTTATGAAGCCACACTTGGAATCAGAGGCTGACAGTTCACAGAAAATCTGGAATTATCTGGGTTTTGCAGTCACCTTTGTGCCTTGCACACATGAAAGTTGTTTGTGTTCATGTTGTTTTAATGAGAATTTAAGCACCCTCCGTTCTGCTGCCTTACACCCAGCTAGTTTCAATTAAAATGTGGAAAACAAACGAGACCCACACATTTACAAGGGTCATTTGAAGAGAAACTGGCACAAAGCAATTTAGAATTTACTTAGGAAGATGAACCAAGACCAGGACCAGGACCAGGATCAGGAGCAGGAGCAGGAGCAGGATGAGGATCAGGATCAGGATGAGGATCAGGATCAGGATCAGGATCAGGATCAGGATCAAGATGAGGATCAGGGCCAAGACCAGGACCAGGACCAGGATCAGGATCAGGATCAGGACCAGAACCAGGATCAGGATCAAGATGAGGATCAGGGCCAGGACCAGGACCAGGATCAGGATCAAGATCAGGATCAGGATCAGGACCAGGATCAGGATCAGGATCAATATCAGGACCAGAATTAGGACCAGGACCAGAACCAGGATCAGAACCAGGACCAAGACCAGAATCAGGACCAGAACCAGGATCAGGATCAGGACCAGAACCAGGATCAGGACCAGGACCAGGATCAGGACCAGGACCAGGACCAGGATCAGGATCAGGACCAGAACCAGGACCAGGATCAGGACCAGGATCAGGACCAGGACCAGGACCAGAACCAAGACCAAGACCAGAACCAGAACCAGGATCAGGACCAGGACCAGAACCAGGATCAGGACCAGAACCAGGACAAGGATCAGGATCAGGACCAGAACCAGGACCAAGACCAGAACCAGGACCAGGACCAGAACCAGGACCAGGATCAGGATCAGGACCAGGCTCTCCACAGGCTCTCCACAAAGGCCCTGTCCTGCAGGAGGGCCTGGTTTTAAGCAGCTCCCACCAGCAATTCTGCTTTCTCCACCTGGCCACAAGTGTTTATGGACTCAGTGTTTCCCTGAGATTCATGCTGATCAACTCTAGAAGGAAATCAGCATTAGGAAGCAGAACAACAAATAATTGCCACGGACCAGTACTGCAAAACAGCCAATTTGGCTGAGATTCAAATGAAAAATTACTATTGCTTGGCCTTCATTTGCTATCTGCTGTATCAGAAGCTGTTATTAATCATATTCCTAGTTCAGACTCCAGAAATCGTACAGTTTAATACCCAGCAGGAAGTGATACATCCACATAATCACCAGAGTGTACATATTTTGGCTGAATAATTGCTTTCTTTCGAGGGAGGAAGATTGTGGCCCATCACAATTCTTGTTTTGACAAAAAACTTCATTTTAAACAGACACCACTATGGGAAGAGTCACTCAAGTGGAAAAATATAAGTATTGGATGGAACAGTGCACATTAAATGGCAATTAGAGCAGTTCCTTATTAAAAGCCAAACCCAAACCAAACCACATGCCCAAGACAAATTACAAATCAATTACCTCTTGCTGTCAAGCACATGATAATTAAAGCTTGCTTGATGCCACACTGTGAGAGACTGGCAGGGGTTTTCTAGTCTGAAAAATGCTGCAAGCTCTGACTTGTTACACTGGCCCACTTCAGTAGCAAAAATGCTTGAGAATGCCCAAAAACTGCTCCCAAAATCCATCAGAGGGCTCAGGGTGCTGCTGGGAGCCTCACTGGGAGGAGAACCCCAGAAATGGGACTGGGAGCAGCCACAAGACACAGCAGCAATGCAATGGCCCGTTGGTCACTGTGTGGTGTGGCTGCTGAAATGCAAGTATTTCCAACCCTAAACTCTCCATCAAATAAAATTAAACAGCCACTGCTGGCCGTGGGCATTGAAGGAAATGTCCACGGAGAATGAATGGGAGGAAAATCATTTCCAGTGCGTCAGCATCTTATATCATCAGTGATTCTGTTCATGCTGCTGTTATTGCCCAGGATGGTGGCAGTGGCACCGTCCCTGTGCTCCCTCAGGACGCAGATTTGTGCTCTGGCTGTCCCCTGGCTGCTCTCGTTTGTGACACGCTGCCACAATTCCACATCCGTGCCTCTCGTTCTCCTGTTCCTGTTAGAAAATGGGGGTTTTTGGACAATAGATGATTGTTCTCTCTCTGGGGGGCTCCTGCAAAGACAAAAAACCAGCTGTGAGGCTCACAGTGGTGCTTCTGAACAGTGGGGAGAGATCATCCCAAAATTTCACTCTGATTTACCCTGGCTGTGCCAGCCTGATTACATTTTCACTGCAGCCATGCTGCCACTTAAAAGTTTGCCATAATGCACTGCAAAGGGATTTTTTTTTCTCCTCCATATAAAAGGAAGGAAGACTGGAAAGATCCTGCTACATCTGTGATCAAAAGCAGACTTCACACACTTTTTAGCAAGTTTCAAAATGACCAAGACAGGATTTTGTGATTACTGCTGCAAGTACTAGGTCAGAGAAGAGTGTGAAAGAGTTAAAGGAGGAAAGCTTGTGCCACACATGGTAAATATTTCATGCTGAATTTATCTAAGAGACCTCTTTTCCTCAATACCTTGTTCAGCTGCTGGTTTTCCACACAGGTTTGAGGTAACTCCCCTCAGGAGGGGCTGCAGGAGAATTCCTGTTGGCAGAGCAAGTGGGGAGGCCCAAAGCAAGAGGTTCCTCCAACCCCTTCAAAAACTGAAGAATCAAACATTTTCCTGCCCCTTGCCAAGAGTTTTGATTATTTTTGATGTTTAGAGGTGGACTTTGATGTTTAGAGGCAGTGTGGGGTTCACAAGTAGACTCAATGAGCTTAAAGCACCCTCACCATTATTGATCCAACCTCAGAAATTCCATGGCTCTACAGACTCCCCCTGACAGCTGCTCCAGGGGGTTACATCCTCTTTGTTCCCCACACACCCTGATGGTGCAGCTCATGCCAAAGCTTTGCCATGCCATGGTGCAGCTCATGCCAAAGACCAGCAGCTCCATGTCGGAACTGGGAAGAGCTGTAATACAAACACTAATTTAATTTAGAGACTTAATTCTTCCCTCTCTTCTGTTCTCTTGTCCTCCAGGAGATGAATTCATGTTTTATGGAGGTATTTTTATGCTGCAGGGATAAGGGTGTAACTACAGAGTAAAACAGGACACACCAAAAGTTCCAAGAACCAGGAACACTCAGTTCTTTCCTTTCCTAGGACCTGTTGGCACAAAAGGATGGTGTGGGGTTTTTTTTCATCTTCTCACCTCTACTATCAATAGCAAAGATCATCCTCACAGCAGTTTCAGAGGAGGAGGTGACTGGAGGACATAACACAGCACTGTTTTCAAGGAAAATTGTTTTCAGGTCCCTGCCAAGCACCATCAATACATTAATCATGGTTGTGCTGACACAGCCAGGCAGGCACAGCCCTCCAGCAGTGCTCTGCCCACTGGCTGCTGCTGGGGCTGCTTTTATCATCCTTGAATATATAAATCACTAACAAATATTTCTGTTTTATCACAGAAAAACTCCTCAGTGTCCACCTGGTGTTGGTTACACCATCCAAGACCAGCATGTAGGAAACAGAAACAAAGATAAATAGCTCCTGCAGATTGTTTTTCATTATTGTGAAAATGAGATCCTTGATGGAAGCTTCAAACCAAGCACTACTTGGATAACCACAGAAAAATTAAAGCTGGGGAAATCTTTGCAGCCATTCAGTTCTGCAGCCTTTACAAGAAATTCACCTGCGCAAGAAGAAAACCAGGTGGGTCCTGGCAGTGGGGGAAATGTGCTCCAGCCTGAGCAGCTGGGCAGGAGCTCGGTTTGGTGGAGCTCTGGGATTATCCAGGCCTTTGTGCAGGCTGTGAGTGACCCCGCAGGGACCCAGAGCTGGATCCGTGTGCAGGTAGGCATACCTGAAACTCTCCAGATCCTTCATCAGCCAGGCCTCAAGGCAGGAGCAGCCTGGTGGCCTTGCACTGGAGAGTTCCCTCCTTGGGCAGGGAACAGGGAGTCCTTGTCCCTGTCTGCTTACAGAGACAGGCACCCCAGCAGGCACGGACAGTGTGCAGGGACACTGTGCAGGGACAGTGCTGTGACACTGTGCAGGGACAATGGTGTAACAGTGTGCAGGGACAATGTGCAGGGACAGTGCTGTGACACTGTGCAGGGACAATGGTGTAACAGTGTGCAGGGACAATGTGCAGGGACAGTGCTGTGACAATGTGCAGGGACAGTGTGCTGTGACAATGTGGTGTAACAATGTGCAGGGACACTGCTGTGACACTGTGCAGGGACAGTGTGCAGGGACTATGTGGTGTAACAATGTGCAGGGACAATGGTGTAACAGTGTGCAGGGACACTGTGCTGTGACAGTGCTGTGACACTGCTGTGACAATGTGCTGTGACAATGACACTCTGCTGTGACAATGACACTGTGCTGTGACAATGTGCTGTATCCCTTTTCTCTATGGAGACATGGTGCTTCAATATTAACCCCCCAAACTGAGGAATTTCTGTTATCTTGCACAAGATTTTTACTGTCAAATCTACAATCCTTAACTGCAAATTTACAGCTTTCAGAAACCTCCCAGAATCACAAACACATGGTAAGAAAACTTCCTCTTTTTTTTTTTTTTGTTTTGTTTGCTTGTTTCATGGTATCTAAAGATAAAAAGATAAAATAATTTTTCATGAACTTGAGTGTTAATCCTTCCCCATGTCTTGTAGATGAACTTTTTTTGCAGTATCTAAAGGGGCTTCAAGAGAGCTGGAGAGGAGCTTTCACAAGGGCAAGGAGTGACAGAGAATGGCTTCAAGTTGACAGCGGGAAGACTGGGATTAATTACAAGGAAAAAATTAAATATTAACTGAGAGGGTGGTGATGCCCTGGCCCAGGTGCCCAGAGCAGCTGTGGCTGCCCCTGGGTCCCTGGCAGTGCCCAAGGCCAGGCTGGGCAGGGCTGGGAGCAGCCTGGGACAGTGGGAGATCAGGGGGTGGAGATCCCTTTGAGCTGCCTCTCAAAGCAAATCGTTCTGTGAATGGAAATGTTCCAGACAAGAACATTTTCTGTTTCCTGTGCTGGTGACGTGGATGTTATGGCACACTGCACTCCAAGCACTTGCAGCAACCATTTAATGCTTTCATTTTTTTCATTATATGTAATTTGGGACTCCTGGATAAGGAAGTGTGGAGTGCATGGATAACCAAGCCAGCTAAAAGCTTTCAATTAGCTCAGTACATCGTTCAGTGCAATTAACATCAACAGGAGTTTGGATTTATACTTTTGTAAGCCAGCTTCTGAAACAGCTGCAGTGCTTAACTTTTAAAATCATTTCAGCATCACAACAACCTCAAAACTCCTGCTGCACTCAGGGAACTGAAGTAGGCTCCTTTCCACTAAAATTAGTGCAATTATAGCTGCCATAATGATGCCCCAAGCAGAGTGGAGAGCCTGTGGGCATTTTATTTTCTGTCCAAGAACAAGTTGGAGGCTATTTCTCCCTCTAAAAGCCTCAGGGAACCAGGAAGTTTTGTGAGAGAAGTAAAGCAGCAGAATGGAGACTTGTTCAATCTCTGACCCAGCATCCTGTGCCACACACAGAGATAAAAGTCTTTAAAAGAGAAGAAGCCAATCCATGCCAGGGTGGAAGATGTGCCCACACCTCTGGGCACTGCCAGCCCAGCCGTCCTTGAGGATGGCTCCACTCGGGGTGCTGGACACTGCTGGCAGGGCAGCAGAGCTGTTTGTGCAGCCTGGGGGAAATGAGGTCCTCAGAACCCACCTGGAGATTCTCCTGCAGGAGCCCTGCAGCTCCTGAGCTGCCTGACATGACCAGCCCGAGCTTCTCCTCTCACTGAGAGGGACCAGCCCTGCTTCGAGCAGCACAAATTACCAGCAAAGCCTCCAAAAGCACTGCTACATGCTGCTTAAATATTTTGCATCATTAATGACGGAAAAAATCCCAGTTTCATTAAATGCCACTGCCCAATTAGAAAGACCAAGAAACAAAAATGCCCAACATTTATACTGCTTTTTTATAATGAGCTGGGTCCTGATTCTGAGCACAATGTGGGATCTCTGAGCTTATCCAAAGTGCCTTTTTCCCAGCTGCATCTGTTATTCCTTTTGCAGGATAACTGATCATTTAGCTGCAGAGGATGCTCTGCTTTTTTTGTGCTCTCCTCTGGCTGCTGCAAACTCTGCTTTTCCCCCCAGAGCAACTTAATGAAGTTACTATGCATTGTTACTCTGCCAAGGGACACAGGGAGAGTGCTCAGCTTGCATTCGAGCTCAGAGAGAGGCAGAAACCAAAATGGGCAGAAACAGGAATGGGAATGGGATTAGGAATGGGAATGGGAATGGGAATGGGAATAGGAATAGGAATAGGAATAGGAATAGGAATAGGAAAGGAATGGAATAGGAATGGGAATGGGAATAGGAATAGGAATAGGAATGGAATAGGAATAGGAATAGGAATAGGAATAGGAATAGGAATAGGAATAGGAGCTGGTGTTCCTGTGAGAGGAGCCTGCAACCACAGAATTCCTGGCTACAACTACTCAGGCAGCAGGACTGGGCTCCAGATAATCCAAACACCAAAATTTTTGGTAATCTGAAGCATTTCTTTTTAATTTTTCCTATAAAGAAGTGCAGTGCTTAATCCATTTATTGGTTTAATTAACGAGTCATCGTGGCTGGTGGTTTGTCCTTATGGCTCACTGAGAATGGAGAAGTCAGTGGCACCAATGCCAGGGTGTGGGGGACAGCTGTGGTGGCTCTGTCACTTTTCTGTAGCTCAAGGCCACTCTGGATGTCACAGCCAGGAAGAAGAGAGCTCTGGCAAAGCTCAGCAATAGCTGAAGAATTTTGTTTCTGTTATAGAGTCTTGGAGTCACTAAGGATGGAAAGAACCTCCAGGAGCCCAAGCTGTGCCTGATCCCACCTTGTCACCAGCCCAGAGCACAGAGTGCCACATCCAGGGGTTCCTGGGACACCTGCAGGGGTGGGAAAGCACAGTGGCACCAACCCCAAACACATCAAGCCACGGCCCTCAAGTGAGCAAAAGTGCTCAGACACAATTCTGTAATTCCCAATTTGTTCCTTAACTGCTCTGCTTCCATTTTCTTTCATTTTTACATGGCGAACCAAGTGCTAATGAGCCTTGTGAATGGATGAGGAAAGGCAGAGCTGTGTCACTTCCTTGGTGTGTGCTGCATTGGAGACTCTCCTGGCACTCAGCTTCATTCTCTGCTCCCTCCTGATTCCCTGGAGCTCCATGACACGGCAGGGAGAGAACAGGAACAGCAGGAGCGGTGGCAGCCTCAGCACTGAGAGCTCTTGCTGATCACCAAAGGACTTGTGCAATCTCTGCCTTTATTTCGGAAATGGCCCCGTGAATGTGTCAGGTGCCTCCTTCAGGAGAGACAGCATCCTACAGACTGGCAGAGCTTCGGGCTGGGAAATGACACAGGAATGGAAAAACAAAGATCCTTAGGAAAGGATTTTTCACATGGAATGGGAAACAAAGATCTTTGGAAAAGGATTTTTCACATGGAATGGGAAACAAAGATCCTTGGAAAAGGATTTTTCACATGGAATGGGAAACAAAGATCTTTGGAAAAGGATTTTTCACAAGGAATGAAAAACAAAGATCCTTGGAAAAGGATTTTTCACATGGAATGGGAAACAAAGATCTTTGGAAAAGGATTTTTCACAAGGAATGAAAAACAAAGATCTTTGGAAAAGGATTTTTCACATGGAGTGGAAAACAAAGATCCTTGGAAAACGATTTTTCACAAGGAATGGGAAACAAAAATCTTTGGAAAAGGATTTTTCCAGATCTAGTAAAGTCCTGCTGGAAAAAGGAGCAGATCAGGGTAACTGTTAGCACAAGCAAGTTCAAATCTGCTGCTCCAATCCATTTATTGGGCTGCTTGGATGAAAAGCTGAACTAAATTGCATTGATTTGTAATAACTTGCCCAAACTCACTCAGAAAATCCATCTGATGACCTAATATATCCTTATGGATGGAGAATGTCCCATTCTCTTCCTCCTCCCAGTCTCCAATAACTCTGAACTGGGAAGAACAGAAGTGTGTTGCTTGAATTTCAGTGGGAGGCTTCTCAGAGTGCAGCATCTGTGCAGATTTCAAAGGTTTCTGAATGAAAAGAATCAGGAGATAAATGAGAATGAACTAACTCATCAGCATAATCAAAATAATAATTTAGTCACATTACAACTCAGACAGAAACAACAGCCCAAATGGGAAGCAGGATATAATTAGCCTCACTTTCCAGCAGTATTAATGAACCTAACAATCTGGTTAACATAGCTGCTTAGTAATTGATGCACGCAAATTTAATGTTTCTATTGCCATCAGTGGCAAAGAGAAGTTTGAGAGGAAATGACAGAATCTGTTTGAATGGATGCTCTGCAAGGTGAAAGGCAGAGCCCTGAGTGCTGTTTTGGCAGCCTGAATCCCAGCCTGATTCATCAGCTCAGGAACAGCTGCAGGACCCGGCCTGACCTGGGGATTGCGTGGGTTTGGGTCCCATCTCCACTGGGTGGAGTCTGAGCAACCTGGGAATGGTTCAGGATTCTGCTGAATCCTCGGCTGGGTCAGGATTCCACATCCAACACCCATTGCTGCTTTTTGGGAGATGGAATTGGATGTACAGAATCTTTACATGTTTACAAGGGCTGCTCTGAAAAAGCAACAAAAGTAATCCTGTGTATTTTTAAAAAGCAGGGTAGAATAGGGGAGAAATAAATCCATCAGACCACAAATTAATTTGCCACACAGGTAAAATAAACGTCACTATTTGATCATCACACGAGATTCATCACAATGGAAAAAAAAAGCCAAAACCAAGAATAATTAAGCCAATGTGCATATCAGATTCTGAATTGAGGGTAGAATAGGGGAGAAATAAATCCATCAGACCACAAATGAATTTGCCACACAGGTAAAATAAACGTCACTATTTGATCATCACACAAGATTCATCACAATGGAAAAAAAAAAGCCAAAACCAAGAATAATTAAGCCAATGTGCATATCAGATTCTGAACTGAGCAAATTTGCTGCACTGAGCCTAGAATTTAAATGATCTTGTCTGTGGATGACTAAAGGTTACTGCTCTCACAGTTCAAATGGAAAAATGTGTTCATCAAAAACATATCTATTAGCCTCACAACAGTAAGCACTCTGTGAATACAAAGAAGTTTCTTAGGAATAGGTAATGCTGAAGGTTTACCCAGAAATGGGGAGCTGCCAATTTTCAGAAACAATTACTCAATTTGCCAGCAAACATATTTTCCTTCCTAGCTCTGGAAGGAGAGGTCTGGTTGTACTCACTCACTAATGCCCATGTTTGCAGCTCTATATACTTCGGTATTTTTAATTTTCTGGTAACTTGTCTTGATATAATTTTAGAGATTCTATTAAATATTTTATAGAGCAGCCCATTGTAAATCAATCTCCGACATAATGTACCATTATTTCCCATAGATCTTTTTCTGCAGCTCAAAAGCATTTCAATAAAGCTCTAAAAGCCCTGGCAATGACAACACTCCGTGTTGTGCATCACCATGGCAATGCTTCAGAAAATAGCTTTGATTTGGGGTCGGAAAGATCAAACATTAGATTAGATTGAAAGTACAGAGTTCATCCTGATACAACCTGAAACTATCGTGGCCTAACTGGGCGTTCTCAGCTGCTGAGGCTGCAGGCAAGGCTGGGGCAGGAGGAATCCTGCTGGATGCTGAGGGGATTCAGATCTTCCACAGGACACGGTCAGAAAGTCTCAGAGCAGGGTTGAGGTCCAGTTCCCCAGAGCCTGGAATTCAAAGTTTGAGCCAAAAGGCAAAATTTCAGAAGAATTAATAAGAATTCAAAAGAAGAAACTGTTCTGCATTGTCTGTGGCTTTGTGTATCACTTACCCTTTCACTTAATGCTGCAATGATGCAGCTGGACTGCTCTGAGGTGTGAATGGTGCTTTTGCCTTGGTGTGAAAGAGAAAATAACGTGGCACATTTGAAAGTTTTCCTGCTCAGTTATCACCCCCAGAGCCCGCTGTGGGTAAGCCCTGCTGTGACAAACAGCCCTGCTGTGGCCTGGGCACAGCCTGGATGTGCTTTGGGTCCCCTGAGAGCACATCCCAGTCCCAGCTCTTCTGCAGTTCATCCCTCCGCACCCCCAAACCCTGACAGAGCTCCCCCAGGCTGGCAGCTCCATGGTTAATCTCAGCCCTAGAAAAGCACGACAGCAAGAAAGGAACTTTTTTATTAGAGAGGGTCGGTTGAGAGGTTTTTTGTGTTGCTTTATTGTGGGCTGTTTGTTTGGTTGTTTGGTTTTTTTTAACCACAGATATTTTTTCAAGCACAAAAAAAAAGCCCCCATCCTTGTTTGTGGGGTCAAGGTGGGTAGAAGAAACCCACAGATTGTTTCTTCCTCCTTTCCTCCTCCCCTCTTAGGATAACTTCACAACTTGATTCAAAGGAACAGGCGTTGTTTCGAGTCCAGTGAAGTTCCTTCCTGCCCTCTGCCATGCAATATTCTCTCTCCATGGGAAGGATCCCTCTTCAAAACCTCCTCTCACTCTGCCTGCACTCAGGGCACTCAACCTCGGGGTGTCCCAGCACTCAGAGGCTGCTGCTCCCTGCAGACAAAAAAGAAATCAAGGGCTCCGTGGCAGGAATTTCGCTTTATCACACAAAGGATTTTTAAGGACTCTTCCAGAGCTGGCAACTTGCAGAGGTCAGCTCTGCCACCCCAGGGTACAAAACCACGGGAGCACAGAAAATGGAAGAAGGGGACAAAGGATGGATGTGGAGGAGGCAGGGAGTTATCACCGGGCAGTTCAATCCCAGCTCTGTGTGTGAGATATGGCTGCTTCAATTCAAAAATGGCAAAAATATGTGAAGGGAGAAAAATCCTGTGTTAGCTTGGAGGCTGGGGTGGCCACCCTGGAGAGCCCGTGCAAGGTTTCATCAGTGCCAGCTGAAAATCAAACACAGAGACAAAGAAACAAATGACCTGTGAGTGATACAGGGGAGAATTCATCAGCAATGCTTAGCTGCAGACTGAGGGTGACTCAGAGCCAGGATATACAAAAGAGAGATGTCAAAGCAACGAAAAACAAAAGAAAATTTAAAATATTCCCTGGTCTTTCCAAAAGCTTGTGTCATCCATGTACTCTTTTATAAACACAAAAGCAATTGAAATTGTAGATATTCCATTGGACAGTAAGGCTGTGTTTAAGAGCACTGTCCAGGCTCCATTCTCACCCAGGGACATAAAATGAGACATGGAGCTGCTCATGCAGTAATGCCAGCTTTGTAAAACCAAGAGATGACTTATTTACTGGTTAGTACTCTGCCAGACTATCCCTTCTTCCTGGGAAAGCCAGGATTTAATGTGAGCTTTGCTGCCAGCAGAGCTGCAGGATGGGGCACTCAGCCTGTTCCCTCCCTGGGGATAATTCAGAATATCCACGTGTGAGCCTCCTCTCTGCCTTCTCAGAACCCCAGAATCCCAAAAAGCCCATCTAAAGCCACGGGAAATCACATTTCCTTCAGCTTTTCTTCCAGCGGGCAGTCCAAAGAGTTTTCAATTTGGAAATCGTTCTATTAACTTCAAATTCTTTGCTCATTTCTATGGGCAGCTCTCCGCTAAAGGAGATGAGGTTTTTGTCTTCAGCTCCGTGAATTTCAATCACTTCAGCTAAATTCAGATTACCTGATAATGGATGAATCACATCCAGGTCATTAACAGCTGCACCTTCTGGAGATGGCGCTGAGCTCCGAGGGGAATTTGAAGGAATTGGATGATTTTCTCCTTCACCTTCCTGGCCGAGAGAGTGCCCAGAGCTCAGGAGATATCCCAGTGTGAGCCTGAAGGTGCACCAGGCTGCTGAGGCGCTGCCAGAGCATTAATTAGTCCTTCATTAAGGCTCGGGATCTGCATATTGGATTAATGCTCAGAGCAGCTGGCCAGCAAGGAGCTGTCCCACACCCCGTGGGCAGCCAGCAGGACACAAGGCAGCACCAAGCAGCCCACAGTGCTCGTTAAAAAGCACTTTACAAAGGGATTTATTCTTCAATAAAAACAAAATTTCATGTGAATGAGGAAGCAGCTACGTTCAAACATTTCTGCAGCAGAGGACAAGCGCTGTTTGGGTTTTTTACAGAGATGCGAATGCAGCTTTGAAGTACTTGCTCACCGCCAGAATTCTTTTTATGTGCTTCAAGAAGTGTTCAAAAAAGCCACCAAATTTTTCTGAGGTACAATTAAACCTGAGCCTGAGAGCTCACAGTAGTCTTACACTGTGGCTTACAAAAGAATGTGAAGAAGAAATCTGAATTGTTTGCAAATCAGAGACAAGTCTGTTAATCAGATTTTTTCCTGTGCTCAGACACCCCAAGAAACCCCAAAACCCCCAAAGCAGAACCAGAATTCATTACAGGTTATTCATCTGGGTTTGTTTTCTAGTTGCAACCTCTGAGCATTCAAATGTGCAACCTTCAGGTCCTTTCATATTAACAAAGATATGAGAATGGGAATGTCACAAACTCTGTAACCTTTATGAAATGCACAACTGCATGTTTAGAACAAAATTGTATATTTAGAAGAGAAAAACAGTTGGTGATGTTCCATGATCTTCAAAAAATGTCCAGAAAGTTGAATATTGGACACTCTTGACCTTTCTAATGCACAAAAATACAAAAATGCTTCAGCTACAGAAGAAAAATGTAAAGTTTGCCCCTGATATTCTACAGCAGGAAATAAAAAGCTGGATGAGGTGAGGTTTTTAAGTTAACATTAGGAATGTTTTTCCCTAAAAGTAAAGGTGCCTTCATTCATTTGAAGCATTTGTAACAACTAAATTAAAAGCATGTAATCATGTAATAGAGACCCTAATTTGAGAGCACCTATGGCTGCTGCCTTAGGAATTCAATTCAGATGTTGATACCAACCAGTTAAATATAATGCTGGTACCCACCAAAATTATTCCAAATTTTATCTTCACTCCATTTAAAGTTTGCAGGAAATTATTTTAAGCACTTTTTGAAAGCTCCAGCGGCTTATGCAAGAACCCCTATTGTTAACCTAGATGGAAAACACTTTTCTAGCTGGCATTTCACATCATTTAAAAAAAAATAAATCTACTGCTGAGCGTGAATATACATCTTAACATTTCAATTGGATTGGCATTGTCCACTGAAGTATTTCCTGTGAACTAATTATCTCCTCATTCCTTCAACTAAAAATCTGAACAGCCCCAAGGTTTTTTAAGCATTTCTTGCTCACACCATGGTCTGTGCAAGGTCAGGCTGTGTTTGGCAGCGTGGGCAGAGGCAAATGTTGCCATGTGCACCCAGGGTCACATTTTCTGTCTGTTCCAGCCTAAAAGGGAAACTTTCTGAAAGGAGGGAAATTCCAGTTCCTGGTGCTGGAGCTGCTCAGTGCAGAAGAGTTCAGAGGAGCAGGCAGGAGTGGCACAGGGGTGTCACCCTGGTTTTTTAAGATTTTCTCAGCTTTCTGATGTTGACATTCTTGCAGTGAACTTTCTCACACACTTTCTGTAAATAACTCATTGTTTTGCATTCCTTTATGGAAGAAGAGAGAGTTGACAGACTGTTGGTCTGTCCAGTGTCATTGGAGAGGTGGCACTGTCACCCTCCAATCCGCTGTCACTTTTAGAAAACTGTAAATGTTAAAGTCAGAAAATAAACTTCCTTTTTTCCTTCACCTTGAGAACAGCAGTGTGAGCTTGTGTTCTTTCATGTCCTATAGGGACACAGGGGAGCCAGGGCTGCCTCTCTGCTTCTGGAGACAACAGCTGGTTCTGGAGAAACAGCTGTGCAGACAGCTGGGGAGAAATCCTGTTCCAAGAGAAACTGGGAGACACCTGAGGAGAACATCTGGTTTCAAGAGAAACAGCTGTGGAGACATCTGAGGAGAAATCCTATTCCAAGAGAAGCTGTGGGAGACACCTGGGGAGAACATCTGGTACCACGATAAACAGCTATGGGAGACATCTGGGGAGAACATCTGGTTTCAAGAGAAACAGCTGTGCAGACACCTGGGTACAATATCTGAACAGCTGTGCAGACATCTGGGGAGAATTCCTATTCCAAGAGAAACTGTGGGAGACACCTGGGGAGAAATCCTGTTCCAAGAGGAACTGTGGGAGACTGGAGAAAAGAGAAAAGAGCTGCACCAGAGCCACTGTGGGCCCTCTGAACCTCCCCCACTCTGTGACACCAGAGCAGCACGAGCTCCAGACTATTCCTTCCCCATTTCACATGTGTGCACTTGCTGGAGGTGACTCAGGAGCTGCTTTATGGAAGTTATTGATCCGGGGTCCATCAGCTGCTAAAAATTCCTGTCTGCCACTGGTGGGTGAGAAAATCTACTCAGCTATCACAGCTGGATGACACTGTCCCCAAAAGCAGAGGACAGCTGACCTGGCTCTTAATTAACATAACCTGGCTCTTAATTAACAGTTTCTATTAATTTCATCATCCCCAGCCCTGGTGGTGATGTCACACTGGAGCAACAGTGACCCAGCTAAAAGTGACGCTGCCCAGGCAGTTCCAGTCTTGTTGCATTAATAAAGGACATTTTCTGTAGTCACTATCCCCTGGCAGCTGCTCCTCAAATCACTTCTGCCCCCATTCCCACCCTCTGCTGCTTCTCAGATCATTTCTGCCCCCATTCCCAGCCTGTTCTTTCCCTTCCCTGCCCCTGCAGTTACCAGGAAAGGCAGAGGGTTTTTCCAGGCTGGTTTCCTCTTTTTTTCACTGCCTGTTTCCACGCCAGGTTATTATTCTGGGGTCTCTGTGAGTGCTGAATGCTCTGTTTGTCACTTCAGTGCCATCTCTTCAACTTCAAAATGGACCAAAGGGTTCATAATTTCCTCCTAAATTCTTGAGTTTATTCTGAAAATAAAAAGAAATTATCTGAACTGAGCTCAAGCCCTTTCTGCTTGCTGAGAATTAAATACTGATATTAAATACTGGCTTACAAAAACTGCCATGTTCATCAGGAGAGTTCCTCTGCAAGTAAAACGAAGATAAAACAGAATTATAAATGCTCACGAGACTTCTGTCTGCACAGTGTTTTCCTGTCACAAGCATTTAGAAACACTTAATCCCTCACAAAATCAGAATTAAACATTTCTGGGCCCCATTGCATCAGAGTGTGAACTGCTTCACCCCAGCTTTTAGAATCAATTATTTTGGTGTAAAAATCCACAAAAGATGTGTACATTTTTCTCCCATTCTTTAAATAGCTTTTAATGTTATTTCCATGGGAACCACTCAGAAGCCCATGCCTGATGTTTGTGGGTTCAAGGATCATCCAGGAGCTCCAAACCCCAAAGGCTGCATCAACAAGCTGAATTCCTAAGGTCCATTCCCAGCAATTGAGACACACTGATGTTTATTTACTTCCCAAGCCAGCAGAAAACAGAGCTGCTTAGCCCAGAGAAGTTTAGAGCACAGAATGTGTATTTTAGGGCTTTTTCTCTAGTACAATTACTTGTCCTGCCGTACTGTCTGAGGCAGCTGAAAGCTTTTAAATAACAGGCAAAATTGGGTTTTGTAACACCAAAAATGAGGAATTCTTTCTTTTCAGGCCAGCAAAATTTGTTCCCACATTGGCAGCAGCAGGACTTCTCCCAAACCAAAGCCTCTTGGTTAGCTGTGGTGAATGTCACATCCATTAAAAGCTGATTATTCCCCAAACAACTCAGAACAAAGCAGGCAGCACCAGAGAAAGCTCAGGGTTTCTGGTTATTAGCAAACTCTTCAGTTTCTCAAGGGTTTAATACATCTGACACCCAATTAGAAGCAAAATATTCTCCCAATTCATTATTTTTCTTAATTACCTTGAAAGCATTTCTAGAAGGCAAGTGACCAATTAGTCTGTGGGGTGAGACACCACAGAAACCACTTGGGGCTTGCACAGGACTGGATCTGCTCTTCTGTCAGACTGGCAATTAAGGCACAGATCACTCTGATTTACATCCATTTTATAATTGCAGCACTACTCGTGTCACTGAGCTGCACCCAGCTAAACCAAGAGTGTTTGCAGGTTGAGTTTCTTTGGGATCTTTTGGAATTGGGTTATTTTTCCAGGTTTCTGGAAGAAGATCTGTTCACAGACAGCTTTTCTTCTAACCTTCCCTTCCATTTCTTCTGTTTCTTCTTTGCCTTGAATGCTTAATAACTTTTGTACAACATTCAAGGTCCTTATAGCTTTCCATTTTTCAGCTCTCCTTTCTGATTCCCCTTTTAAATTCACCTTACTCTATGTCCTTGCTCTTCTTTCCCATTTTACCAACTCTGGGATCACAACGGTGTAATTAAGAATTTGCCTCAGCGAGCTCAAGCGAGCAGTCTGCGACAAACCAATAAATTTGCTAAATCCATGAATAATAAGTGAATTCTCATGCCCTATCCCATAGGATAACAAATAACGAGGAATGTGTTACTCATTATTAATAGGAAATAATGAATAATGGGATATTGGGAAGGATTTCCTCGCTGTGAGGGAGGTGAGATCCTGGAACAGAGGGCTCAGAGCAGCTGTGGCTGCCCCTGGATCCCTGGAATGCCCAAGGCCAGGCTGGGCAGGGCTGGGAGTACCTGGGGCAGTGGAAGGTGTCCATGGCAGGGGTGGGATGGGCTGGTCTTTAGGATCCCTCCCAACCCAAACCATTCCACTCCCCACAAGGGCTGGGCAGTGAGGGTGCTGGGCTGGGGCCACTCTCACCCTGGCAGAGCCCAGGGCCTGTCCCCATCCCTGCTCCAGGATCTGGCTGCCCCAAGGCTGCTGGAGGAGCCCCTTCCCACCGGCTGGTTTTACAGCAGTGAGTCACAAATGCACTTCAGAATTCAGCTCCCCAGAGCAGCCCAGCTGTGGAAAGCCAGCAGTGCCATCCATTGACTGAAGGATGTAAGGCAAGAGCTGGCAGGGCACAAATACCATCTGCAGGCTGGAAACATCCCTCTGGTGCAGGGATCTTGGCAAAGTCTTCCTGACTGGAGCCTGGTCTCCAGCAAGTTCCTGCAGTTCCTCTTCAGGTTTGTTAAAGGCTATGACAGCTGTCAGGTATGTTAAAGGATGTGTCAGGTATGTCAAAGGATGTGCCAGCTGTCAGGTATGTTAAAGGATGTGTCAGGTATGTCAAAGGATGTGCCAGCTGTCAGGTGTTAAAGGATTTCACTGATACACACAGAACATCTCTGCTCACACCCAGCGTGAGGGATGGGCACCTGTGCCAGTGTGACAGAGAACACACCAAATCACAGGTGGGCACACTCCCAGAGCCACAGAGAGCCTCTCTGCTCCTCCTGAGATCACACAGTCAGCACCACCATGAAGGAAGAACAGAACACTCCTGGCACTATAACACAGCTGGGAGCATACCCAGGGCCCCAGGAAAGGTTCCTTGCTTTGTAAGGTCTCAAAGCCAACAATCTCAGACACAATGACTCTATTTATAGTGGTTCTACTTCACCAATTCACACTTGAAAACATGGCATAAATCTTTTACAAATGATAGGTTAGATGCTTTAACAGAATGTTCCCCATTGTTAAATGTTAGAAAGATCTGCAGACCAAAAAGCTGCTTATAGCTGTGCCTGCAATTGACATTGTTCCCTAGCCATGGGTTGGTTCTAAGCTACTCACATCTGTGAAATGCCTGTAGAGATGCAATATTATCATTATTTAGAGTCTGGTTATTCAAGTAGGTTCAATTTTTGGTGTATCTCAAATTCTGGCTGAAAAGGAGAGCAGAAGAAGACACTAAAAGAAGGCACCAGCTCTCCTGCTGGTGTCAGGACACTCAAAATCACAGAAACATGGAATGGTTTGAGTTGGAACTTAAAGACCACCCCAGCTATGGCAGGGACACCTCCCACCATCCCAGGCTGCTCCAAGCCCTGTCCAGCCTGGCCTTGAGCACTGCCAGGGATCCAGGGGCAGCCACAGCTGCTCTGGGCACCTGTGCCAGGGCCTCACCTCCCTCTCAGACAAGAATTATTTGTAAATATCCCATCTAACCCTGTACCAGGTGCAAGAACAGAGATAAGGTGCAAGCATGGGGCCTCCCCTTGTGCAGAATTGCTGTTTGTCCTTCTGCAGAGCGTAGGGCCGGCAGGGTTTGAGGACCCCGTGGTCCCTTTCTCCTGCTGTAGGGCTGTTCACAGGCGGGTTTCTCCCGGCCAGTCCCACCAGGACCTGCTGTACAAAGCAAAGGTGTGTGTCCCTTGGAGCACAGAGTGCGTCACTCCTCCCCAAGGCCGTGTCCCAGCACAGCACCTGCAAGATGTGACAATTTCCAGTCACCTCGGACGAACAGGGGCTAATCACCGTGCCCAGCAATTCCCAGCAGCCTTTTGCGAGTACAGATTGAATATTGCATTGCACTGAACCGTCTGACCAGAATCTCATTATGGCATTATGCAGTGAGAGGTGGAAAAGAGGGAATGTGGCCTTGGCTGGTACTTGTTCCATTTAAATGGACTGACAATTGGCTTTACAGCAATATTGGTGAGGAGCAAAGGGCAGCAAAATCTGCCCTTGGGAATGTGAGTTATGGGCTGCTACAAGAGGATGTTATCAACTATTTACACAGCTTTCCAGCCTGAAGGGGAAAGAACAACTGGCTCTTATACTGGGAAAACAATTTGAAATTGCTGAACATTTAGAAAAACAAACACAAACCACGTAGAATGGTTTGGGTTGGAGGAGATTTTCAGGATCATCCCGTCCCACCATGGTCAGGGACACCTCCTACTGTCCCAGGCTGACCCAAGCCCCATCCAACCTGGCCTTGGACAATCTCTTCCCTAACTGCCTGGAACATTTCTTGCCTAATTTTTCTTAAGTTCTCATGAAGCTAAATTATCATCAGTAGGGAGAGGAATCAAAAATTAAATCTAAAGTAGTGGCTTTTAAATTTAAAGAAGAATCTCAATGCAAATTTAAAAGTCCATGGGAATCAAATGAGGTGTGAAACACCTTGGTGAGGCAAAGCAGTTTAAACACTCAGCTGCCAAATTTAGCCCCATCATTTTTCACCATCACAAAATACCACTTTGCCTGCGTTAGTGGCAGCAGATGTTAAACAGAACTCGGCACACAGCATCATTTGCAGCCTCTCAGTGTTTAGCAATCAGCACAAGACATTGCACTTTTGCTGGGCTGCTCCAAGTTTGAAAGCTCATTTCTAGAGGTGCGGGTCTGGAGCAGACACCTCACCTCAGAGTGGGCTGCACTGAATGACAAATAGAGTGGGCTGCACTGAATGATAAATAAATAACCATCAAAAATCTTCTCCAAATGCCAAAGCCCAGGTACAGGAGTGACTATTTGCACTTCAGTGCAACATAAATATCAATCTAAAGGTAGAAAATGATAAATTCTTCACAGACATGAGTTATGCAAACTTTGCTGGGTACCAAAATGTGGAAGGATAGAATGTAAGAAAATAAAGATAGCGCAGAAGGTGGTCTCACACCTGAGGAGTTGCAGCTGCACCAATCACCAAAGATTAGGAACAGGCCTGCCCTTAACAGGCCACAGCTGCGTCCAATACAAAGAGTGCTACAAAAGAGTGGGTTAGCTGGGTGAGGGGAGAGAGATGGAGTTTGTTGGCTGTGCTGAGAAGGAGGAGCCGCCACCCATGAGAAATCACTGAGAAGTTATGGGACTTTTGCAATAAGATGGCAACACCAAAAAAGATGAGTTTACGTTAAAGCCTGTGTTCCGATGGAGAACGGCTCCTTGACAACCACATCTCAAGGAACCAGCAGTGGGTACAGCAGTCGTTGCTCCTCACACGTGGCCCAGGTGAGTGGTTTCAGCAAGGTGAGAGCTGCAGTGCTGCTGTGAAGGGAGGTTTGTGTGCCCCAGAGCTGCCAGAGCCAGGGCAGAAGGAGCTGTTGGGACATGGAGCTGAGCCACCCTTAGGGTGACACACAGCGGGTGCCAAGGAAGAGGTTCTGCTGTCACCGCTGTAGTTCAGCTGCCCTGTGAGGAAATAACCTCCCTGCTCTGCCGGGCTGTCAATCGCACACCCGGCAGGATGTGATTTGCACTCACACGTACCCAAAAGGCTGCACATCACACCGGCCAAATGGAAAAACATCTCATCAGAGGATCACTGGTGAGGATCTTGTGGAGAGGAGAATTAATGCTGCTGCCTTGTGTCAACCAAGGTGTTGGAAAATATACCAAGTTTAATTTTTTTTTTTTTATTTTATAACTTTAGTCAGTTTTCACAGGATCATGGAATGAACTGGGTTGGAAAAGGCTTTTGGTATCATCAAGTGCAGCCTGTGTTCGCTTTTGCCCTGGGGAAGGGAATTAGAGTTTCTATCCATGAGCATTGTCTCAACAGACTGAGAGTGGTACAGAGGACACTCAAAGGAGAACATCCATCAACAGCAATTAACGAACCATCAGCTCCAAACAACAGCCTGGGGTGGTCTGAGGCACCTGGTCTGGGAAGAAGAGATAAGAATGAGGAGCAAATTAGCATCAGAAGTGATCTGTAACCAATAGGAAACCAAACACTGAGAACTACGTGGCTTGCAACCAATGAATCCCTGTGGGTTTTGACTGCATAAAATTGGTGGAAAATCCAGTCAAATCCATGTGTCATGGAATGATTTTCTCTGCATACCCGGGCTGTGTGTAGGTGAAATTATTTCTGTGATACATCCTGGCCAGAAATAGAGTAGGGTTAAAGAGCAAGACCTGCTGGGTAGGGGAAGTTCCCCATTGTGCAGAGGATCCCACAAGTCATCATGTAAATTTCCCGATTAAGGAGGATTTGAGTTGAACCCACTGTTCCCCTTGCTTGGACAATCAGGGATTCCCACATCTCCAGGATAGGCCCACACAGCCCCGTCCTTCAAGGATTTCCAGGTAAAATAAACAAGTAATTCCTTCTTTGCTGTCCTGTTGAGAAGTTTTTCTTGCCCTGAAGTCCTCTCAAAGATGAAAATGCCTGGGCTGGATTTCAGTGGATTTAGCAATCCTAGCACTGCACTCTTCTCCCATTTGAACAGAAGATACCAGGAGTTAATGACTTTCTACTGGTTTTGCTTGAGAAGAACGATGTCCCTGAAAGCTGATTGCATGTACCCAAGGATCCGTGACCCAGAACTTCACTAATAAGTATGTTTATCAACTGCAGATGGATATTCCTTTCCTGATATCATTTTTATTCTTATTCAACTTATCAACTACCCCATTATCTTGTCTTCATGATTCAAACACTCTGGGAACATGATGTGAAAAAGCCAATGTACTAAAGAACAGGGCTACTTAAAACTAGTTCACATACCATGCCCTTAATTTACTATAATATGAAAAAATTTACCCTAGCTTCTGTTCAAAATGAGGTTCATGATCAGTTCACAGCTCATCTCATTACATTTCTATGCATGACATTACTACATCTGTATTAATACTAAATGACACAGCTTCCAGCACGAAGAAGAAATTGCCTCCCACTCTCACACAGGAACCACTTCCTACGTGTCCATTAGAAGGCATTAAATTTTGGTGCCAGCACATTCACAATCCCTGAATTATTTGTAGATTAAAAAATTCTAAAAACATGTAATGAATCTGCTCTCATGCAATTTAGAAAACTTAGCAGACTTCTAAGATTTCTTCATCATCAAAACATCCTTGTAGGTTGGCTAAGACATTCTCCCAAGCTGTTACTGAATTACTGATCTCATTTATCCCTGCAAATGGATTTAACTCCTAAAGCTGCTCACTGCAGTCCCACAGGCAGCAGTGGTTGTATTTAGCTTGGGCTCTCAGCAAAGCACAGACTGAACAACTCTGCATCCTGGATTTCTGGTTACAGAAATTGTACATCAGAGCACACTTCAGTTCTGGCACTGTTCCTACAGCACTGTCAAACCAAGAGAGATTTTGACTTCAGAAAGTCAAATTATGGAAGGGAAATTGTTATCTAAGAGGTTTATAATAGATACCTTGATAAAGAGTACCCCCTGTGTCACTACATAATACACATTCTGATAAAAACATGACAAACCTTTCTGACAAATTATAGAGGATGGTCATTATGGAAAAGTCTTTGCCTCACAGGAATTCAAATGCATCTCCTGGTGATATTTTACCTACTGCCTCTTCAATAGCTCTCAGCTCAATTCCCAGCTTCCCTTTTACTGATGATAAACAGTGACTGCAATAACACAAATAACACAAAACCAGAGCAGCACTCTCTGCCTGTAGGAAAATTGCAAATGGAAAATAAGAGTTTATCTATGTAGGGACAGGCTGAGGGATGGAACAGGGGTTCAGACAGAGCACAAATGTAGTAGATAAAGTGTGTCAGTAATTTAGGTTTATTTTTAAATAACATATCCCTGAGCCATCTGGAATTGGGGTTCACATCTCCACACCCCACACTTGTGTTTCAGGACTGCAGGACACACTGTTGAGATCTGTGCATTTTTTTAGCATTTTGTAGCATGCCTCTTTTCAGTGTATCTTATATTTAGTGCAGACACCAAAACATTTTGAGATGTGTTTGTAGATATGTGTGTCTGTGCAGAAGCCTTTTCTTGAGCTGTTTCTGAAAGCTGTACCTTCTCCCCTTGGTTTTAGTTACAATGAGCAGGACAGATCTAATGTCTTTTTCTTATAAACCATCTTCACATTAAGGTGTCTCCAGCCTGGCTGTTTGCTCCCTTTTCACTGAGCATATATCACTGGCTGTTTATCATATTGTTCCTTCCTGCTTCCAAACAAAACCTCCCACTGAGATTTGGGGGCAGCAGACAGCCAGGCTGTGCATATACAAGTGCCAGCCCTAATGCTTTCATGCCTCATTAAGTGACCTCCTGCTCTTTTCTGCACTTGCCCAGGATTTTTGGCTGTCCAGCAGCAGCCACACATCTGTCACAGGAGAGCAGCTCCCTGGTCTCTGTCCCAGAGAGGCTCTGATGGATCTCCCAGGCAGACACAGTGTTCCTATGCAGAGCCCAGAGCTGCCCCTGACATCTCCTTTGCTGAGACCAGAATTAACTCCTGGGATTTTTTTATTATTTAGAAAGAAAACAGACAAAGTTATAGTGTGGTCTGCTCAGAGCACTGCCATGCCAATATCACCTGTCTGCTCCAGTGGTGTTGGTGTGTAAGTGTGTAAACAGTCACAGAAAACACACAGCAAATTGCTTTGGAGCAGTAATAAACATTGAAATTGTGTTCTGAGAATTGTGTTCTTCTCCAAAGCATTCAGAGAGGGGCTGGATTTATGAAGCAAGAACTACAGGCAGTGTAAAGCATGGAACTGGCAGTGCTGTTGAGACAGAACAGGTTGTTTCAATACAAGAAAAGCTCTCAGCCTCTCTTCCCCTGAGATCCTTTCTGAAACCCATCTGTTCTGTGGAGCCTTGCACTCGACAGCAGCCACCCAGCAGCACTGCACCACGCCGTGCTGGCCTGTGCAGCTCCACTCCGGGCTCCTGAACGGCAAATTCCTCTTATTTATCGACACAGTCCTCCCATTGTCCTCAGGCCTGTGTGCTCGCATGGCTGTGGAAACACAGCGTGCCTGAAGAGGAAAGGCTTTGCAGCTGGCAGAGAGCAGGATTTCATTGCTGGGGCTCGACCTGGGGAGGCAGTGTCAGTGATAGTCACCCTTCACCCTGCCATGAGCAGCTGTGTCTGTGGTGGCACAGAAAAATGCATTTTTTTCTGCATTGCAGAAAAATTATGGGATGAAACCCTTGTGATCACAGTTATGAGGGCAAGCTTGTGACAGCTCCCAGCTGTGTCGGGTGGTCATGCACTGGAGGAACGGGTGGCATCCAGAGGGACCTGGACAGGCTTCAGAGGTGAGACTGTGAACCTGGTGAAGCTCATTCAGCAAGGCCACACGCAAGGTGCTGTGACAGGACCCAGGGACTGGCTGGAGCTGTGCCAGGGAGGGTTAGGCTGGATTTTGGGAAAGGTTCTTCCCCAGAGGTGCTGGGCACTGCCCAGGCTCCCCAGGAAATGGGCACTGACCAAGGTGCACATTCAGACAGCGCTGCCAGGGATGGGATTGTTGCAATTTTTGGGATTGTTGGGCTGTGAATTTCCCCTCTCTATGTTTGAAGCCATTCTCCCTCGCCCTGTCACTGCAGTTCCTGAGGAAGAATCCCTCTCGTTTGTTGGGGAATGTTGGGGCGTTCTGTGCAGAACCTGGAGCTGAACTGGATCATCCTTGTGGGTGCAGCCCAACTCGGGATATTCTGTAGCTCTGTGACCATTTATAAGTGCTTGGAGTGACATGATGAGAGGACATGACTTCAAAATGAAAGAGGGAAGGATTAGACGGGATATTAGGACGAAATAATTGGCGGTGAGGCCCTAACACAGGCTGCCAAGAGGAGCCGAGACTGCCGCATCGCTGAGGTGTCCGAGAGAAACGGTCGGGACGAACCCCCGGTGCCACAGCACATCCGCGCCTCACCAACGCGAACGCTGCGGCTTTAAGGAGGCGGTCGGGGCGTGTGCCCGGCCCGTCATGCCGCTCGGGGGGCCGGGCCGCTGCCGTGTGCCGGCGGTGCCGCCATGTACCGCCTGTGCCGGCCGTCCCCGCTGCTGTCGCCGCTGCTGTCGCCGCTCCGCCTGCCCCGCTCCCCCTGCCCCGCCTGGGCCGCGCTGCCGCCGGGGCCGGGCCCGCGCCGCGCCCGCGCCAAGGTACGTGAGGGCTGAGGGGCCGCCTGCCCGGTGGCGCTGAACGCCCCTGTCTCACCCTGCTCCTCGGCTTTTTGGGGTGTATTTCCGTGTTTTTCACCTCAATCCCCTCTTCCAGCCCCCGTGGGATCAATAAATCCTGTTTATCGTGTTTCTGTGGGAGCTGGTTCGCACCTGCTGGTGGGCACGTTGGCAGTGTGAGCTTTAATGTCTGCAGCGTAATTTGCAGCGTGGTTTCTGCTGCCTCGTTGTGAAGGATCACGGGGTGTTTTAGGTGTGTTTTCATGCTTCAAATCGCCTGAATGATGCGAATAAAATCGGCTTTTTAGCTGGAATATTGTCGCAGAGTGACATGGAAATTGGCAGCGGCTTTACTTGCTAAGCTGGGCATTATTCCCTACGTGACTGCCCTGGATACTCCAAATTATATCTGTTGAAATGGTTCTTTTTTTATGTTTTGCTTCAATACCATTCCTGGTGTGCGAGCCTGTGAATACAGGGGAATTGGAATGGACTTGAAATATCAGAACAAGCAATTTTTCAGTCCTTATGATCCATCCCTAAGACCCAGAGTTTATGCGTCACAAAAGAAAAATCCGAAGTTTTAGAACGACAAGAATCAGGATAAGCTAAGCTACACAATTTCCTGTTTCTGTATTTGTATGACTTCCTGTCAAAATGAAATACAGAGTTACACAAATAATTACAAAAGAGAAAACCAGCAAACAAGTGTGGGGTTAGGGTTTGGGCGGGTGGTGTGCTTGCCTTGAGGGTTGTAAGACTGTCTTATATGCTAATTTACACTCTTAGCAAGTGCAATAATTAATCAAGAATATTTTTCTTCGAATTTGTATACCTTGAAACCACAGTGGGACAGTGGTGGCAGGCACCTGGTGGCTCTGCCTGTCCTGTGGTGGTGTCACATCCTCACAACTGCTGCTAAGCTCAGCTGGAAAGAAAGGACTCCTCTAATGTTTCCTGACTAGAGACAAATCCTGAGGTTTTTGTGGAAATGTTTTCTTCCTGTCAGTATTTCTTCTCTGGCAAGCATGGAGAGTTTCCAAGGGCTGCCAGCACAGCTGCCCTCCTTTGATTTCTTTTCAGATTGCTTTGGGATATGGTTTAGTACGAAGTTCTGCACTTGAGAGGTACCCAAATAGAAATCTATCAATGACTTCTGCTGTGACAAATATTTTCAGTGCAGTTGGGCTCTCAGCACCAGCCCTGGACTGTCCCTGCAGTTGTTGTCTACACCATAGCAGCAGAATTACTTGTGGCTGTCAACACTTGCAGTTCTCCCTTTGATCAGCTCATCCATTAAGGGTGATTTAAAGGAACTTAAACTTGGGATCTCTTCCATCGGGGAGCTGTTGTTTAGCGGTACCAGGCGGGCTTGCAGTGCCCCTGGAACAAAGAGCGGTGCTGCTTCGGGGAGTCACTGGGTGAGGCTGGGCAGCGGGTGGAAGCAAATAGCTCTCACACCTCAGTCTCGTGGCTCCAGCAGCTGTCTGGGCGTGCCTTGGCACACATTGGGATCAAATAATCTGCTTTTAATTATGAAACCTGAATTGTGTAAGAGTTTACACCACGATCAGTGCATTCCTTTGACAGGAATAGGTGGGAGAAGGGAGCTTGTCTGGGCTCTGCCCCAGCATCTGCTGTGCTGATGTGCAGGAGCAGAAGTGAGTTTCTGTCTTCCCAAATCACTCTGTGGGCAAAACACTTCTTTCATAATTTCAGCTAAGTGTAATATGATCTTTGCTTTATGCTAACAAATACTTCTAATTGTTTTCTTTTTAGGATGCAGCTGAACCCCTCAAAAACGCAGCCACTGATCCCAGTGCTGAAAACAAGAAACTCAACAAATCCCAGCAGCTGAAACAAATTTTTAAAGAGTACGGTGCTGTAGGGGTTTCCTTCCATGTTGGAATTTCCTTAGTATCTCTGGGAATCTTCTACCTGGCTGTGTCAAGGTGAGGTTTCTACAGCTGTCTGTCACCTCTAGGTAGTGATAAAAGTAAAATAAATATTTACCATTGTGCTCATCCCTGACAGGAGACAGGCACTTTATGCCTGTTGGACCTTCCCTCCTGCATTTTGAGTATGGATGGGTCCATAAATGGACCTGATCTCCCATCAGGCATGAGACAGCAGAGTTGTACATGCACATTTTGCACAGGTTCATCAGCAGGGAAAACAGCAGGCACAGCACCACCATAACTGACCAGAGAGAAAATGTATTTGTTCTGCAGATAGCTTTTGTTCTTGTTTGGTCTGGGGAGATAGAGCCATGCAAAAGTGCTCTGGGGCTTAGAGATAAAGGTATTTTTCTGGGTGTTGAACACAGTTTGTGCAGTTGAACTGCAGAAAATAACAGCCACTAGAAGAGGATTAGAGTGAAAATACAGGAGTCAGGTGGGGAATTGTGTGTGTGGCTTTGTTGGAATGCGTGTTACACAAGGTATTCCAGCTGAGGAGACGGGGGAACATGTTATTACCCCAAACAGTCCCTGCTGCTCATTCCTGACTCCAGTGGGAATAGATGAATGCCTCATTTCTCCTGTTTACTGCATTGTGGCACAGGGTGACAACATTTTTTTCCTTCAAGTCTGGTTGAATCCCTGATGAAATCTGCTATGTCTGTATTAATGAATTTGGTGGATAATGCCCATTTGAGCTCCTCAACACTTCCTTCCCTTGCTAGATTTTAGCTAATTTGTCATTTTGTAACCCTAAGCCTAACAGCAGGTACCTCATTTGGTTTGTGCTTAGGTGATACATTTCCCCAAGACGCAGAATATAGTTTAATATAAATTTGGGAAGATGAAACTCCAACACAGATTCACAGTAACTCTTTAAGTATCACTTTGCAGAGAAACTTCACAGTACTTCTTTAAGAATCACTTTGCAGAGAAACTCCATCTCTAAAGTCTAAGTAGAACCGTGACACATGAAACTTTGTGAGCAAGCCCCCAGCAGTTTGTGTTTTTAATCCTAATCTAAAGCAGCATCTCCTCTCTGCCATGGCATGGACATGAACATGGTGCTCATGGGCTGTGCCACAGCACCTGCTGTGCTGATGGGGAGGAGCAGAAGTGAGTTTGTCTTCCCAAATCATTCTGTGTGCAAGACACTTCTTTCATAATTTCTGCTAAGTGTAATATAGATTCACACTAACTCTTTAAGAATCGCTGCAGAGAAGCTCCATCTCCAAAGGCTGAGTAGAACCGTGATACATGAACCTTTGTGAGCAAACCCCTAGCAGTTCATATGTTTAGTCCTAACCTAAAGCAGCATCTCCTCTCTGCCAACTTCACTTAAGTTACTTCACAGTAACTCTTTAAGAATCGCTGCAGACAAACTTCATCTCTGAAGGCTGAGTAGAGCTGTGACACATGAACCTTTATGAGCAAACCCCTAGCAGTTTATATTTTCCATGCTAACCTAAAGCAGCACCTCTCTCTCCGCAGCGGCGTGGACATGAGCGCGGTGCTGCTCAAGCTGGGTTTCAGCGAGGCCTCTCTGCAGTCCCGGATGGCAGCTGGCACCAGCACCTTCGTGCTGGCCTATGCTGTGCACAAGCTCTTCGCCCCCGTGCGCATCAGCATCACCGTGGTGTCCGTGCCCTTCGTGGTGCGCTACTGCCGCAAGGCTGGCCTCTTCAAACCCCCTGCCTCCAGCCCCTGAGCCCCTGACTGGCCTCTTCAAACCCCCTGCCTCCAGCCCCTGAGCCCCTGGCTGGCCTCTTCAAACCCCCTGAGCCCCTGGCTGGCCTCTTCAAGCCCCCTGCCTCCAGCCCCTGAGCCCCTGGCCAGCCTCTTCAAACCCCCTGAGCCCCTGGCTGGCCTCTTCAAACCCCCTGAGCCCCTGGCTGGCCTCTTCAAGCCCCCTGCCTCCAGCCCCTGAGCTCTTCAAACCCCCTGCCTCCAGCCCCTGAGCCCCTGGCCAGCCTCTTCAAACCCCCTGAGCCCCTGGCTGGCCTCTTCAAGCCCCCTGCCTCCAGCCCCTGAGCTCCTGAGCCCCTGGCTGGCCTCTTCAAACCCCCTGCCTCCAGCCCCTGAGCCCCTGGCTGGCCTCTTCAAACCCCCTGAGCCCCTGGCTGGCCTCTTCAAACCCCCTGCCTCCAGCCCCTGAGCTCCTGAGCCCCTGGCTGGCCTCTTCAAACCCCCTGAGCCCCTGGCCGGCCTCTTCAAACCCCCTGCTTCCAGCCCCTGAGCCCCTGGCCAGCCTCTTCAAACCCCCTGCCTCCAGCCCCTGAGCCCCTGGCTGGCCTCTTCAAACCCCCTGCCTCCAGCCCCTGAGCCCCTGGCTGGCCTCTTCAAACCCCCTGAGCCCCTGGCCGGCCTCTTCAAACCCCCTGCCTCCAGCCCCTGAGCCCCTGGCTGGCCTCTTCAAACCCCCTGCCTCCAGCCCCTGAGCCCCTGGCTGGCCTCTTCAAACCCCCTGAGCCCCTGGCTGGCCTCTTCAAACCCCCTGCCTCCAGCCCCTGAGCTCCTGCCCTGCTCTCCAGGGCAGACACACAGCTCTGTAGGGCAAACGTTTCTTTCAAAGACTGCTCTGGGTTCAGGTCAATCTCATCTTGGTTTCTCACTTGTTCCTTCACTGTGAAAAATGCTGTCCCTGTCTCCTGTCCCTTTTGCTGCTTATTCTTAGGACAAACCTGTTCAAATGGGAATATAAATGCTTGACAGTGAGCATAGTTCTGGGTCTTTATAAGCCAGCTTTTGAGCCTTTTTTTTTTCTCTTTTAAAAACAGTCATAGCTTTCATTTTTTGCTGTGTAGCTGGGAAACTGAGAGTCTCTTTCTAGCAGAATAAACAAAATCTCACTACATGGGTACTTCTCTTGATAAGGGTGGTATTGGAATCTAAAGTGGCAGGTGGGTGTTCCTTCTGTTAGAAGAGGCTTTTGTTATAGCCCTTCTTGCAGTACAACACAGGCACTGAACTGACTTCTGTAGGAGTACCCATATGATAAAGTATTGCAGTCATAATTGGTTTAGGCACAATAGGTGAAGCACTGTTCTGAAACTGTGCGTGTTGCTTCCATAGTCAGGGATTTTATTGTTTGAAAATGTGCTGGCTGGGAGCCAGCCTTACTAAAGTCCCTTTGTTTTTAAATGTCTATAGACTCAGAAGAAGCCCTGAGCCTACTGCAATCAGTGTAACCAGACTTACCCATGTGAACATACTCCAAACAGCATCAAGGCAGAGAGCAGCTGGGGGGTTTTAATAGTTTGAGATCTGGCTTTGTGCTGGAAACACTTTTCTAAAAGTCTAAACTAACCCCAGCTGCTTTCTGCTCCCGTGGGTGAAACTCAAATCATCTGCACCAGAAGTGCAAACATTCCAAATCCCAGCTTCCCAGGAAGAATTCCCGTGCTTTGGGCTGAGACTGGTGAATGTAGCAATGAGGGGGCTTTGCCTTTCCCTAGGGGGACACTGTGGTGTTAGGATGTACTTACAGGGGTGGATATTCCACTCTAGCTGCAGCCTGATCCTACAGCTGATAAATTATTGTCACACTGGGGTAGGCCTGGGTTTGTGTCAGGCCTGTGCTGCTGTGAGAGCCTGAGCAAGAGCTGGGGCTGTTTGGGACCTGCTGGCTGCTCTGAGTTATCTCTGTGCTTGCACTTACCCAGAGTGGCTCTGACAGATCTGATTATACAGAACTCTGATTTAAGTAAAATAGCAGGAAGATACTCTGAAATAGCTTTCTAGTTTTGCTAAAATTTAGTGAATAGAGGAAGAAAGGGTGGAGTTTTGATAAGAGCTGGCTGAGGGAAGAAAGGAGCAAATAACTTCTTGTTATCATCAGCCTCCTGCCCTCCCTCAGCCAGAACATTAAATTGCACCTTAACTCCTTCCCCCCCACAGAAATGCCCAGGTTTCATGTGGATCAAGGATAAGAATTCCAAAATAACTCTGAGGCAGCCTTGTTTACTTCAGTTAGAATAATTTCTGAGAAAGATGCTTTGTCTTAAATGTAATAAGGAAGGAATATTCAAAGTTTTTTCAAAATCATACAAAATCATTTAAAACAATAAAATCATTTACAAGCCAGTAGAAGGCACCCAGCACTAGAGTTTTCTTCTGTAAAGAAACAGCTTCATATAAATTGTGGCCAGAATTCTGATTACTTTTGTGGTTGTATATACTACTGGCAGTTTGTTTAGATGAAGATTTTTGCAAAGTATATTTTAAATTAATTTGAGAATATATTTTGAATTCTGGAATCCTTGCTTGTAGAAGGATCATTTTTTAAAACTGTTTGTAAAATAGCAAAGTCTTATTCTGAAAAGACAATAAATTGCTTTCTCTTAGTTTGCTTTAAGTGTTTTCCTGGAAAAGAGTTGGCATTGATTTTGGTGGCAAGGGGCCTGACCCTTGGTGCATTTTAAGGAGTGTCTAATAAACATCTGGTCTTGCTCTTTGCTGTTACCCAACAATCTGAAAGTACTCCTGAGAGAAAGGGCTGGGAAATGTTTGAATAAATTAATTGGAAAAAGGACAGAGCAGGCCAAGCTCTGAATAAACCAAGCAGGTGAAGTAGCAACACATTTGGTACTTACCTTACAACCCTAAATTGGGGCTGTGGGATGGTCAATGACTGCGTGGCACCAGCACTTTGAGCTTCCCTTCTGACAGAGGTGGGAATTCTGCTTTGGGAATTCACCCCTGGGAGCAGCAGCTCAGCTGTGCTGGTGCTCACCAAGCAGTGCCACAAGGAAGCTCACCCTGCTGGATGCAGTATAACAAGTCTTTATTTTACAAATTGAGTGCTCACATTTAAAACTAGAGACAAAACCAATTGCCACATCATTTTTGGAACACTTGAAAAAGGCATTCAGCTCAGTTTCAGGTTACACCACAGGTTACACCCTGAGCAGCCCAGGGAGGGAGGAGCAGGCATCTCCAGGATATTGCACTGTTCCATAAGCCAGAACAACTTCCTCGTGGTGGAACAACAACCATTTCAGCACAAGAGCCTCCAACAGCTTCATACTTACACCAGCAAACTGGCCCACATGGAACTGGTTTCAAGTACATTAAATATTCCACAAGCTCCAAAGAAAAGTCAAATAATTTTATGCTGCAATTCGAGTTTAAGACACCAGCCAACCCAAGGATTTGCATCCCAATTGCCACTAATTCCAAGACCTGCTTTTCCTATTTTAAGCATTACAGTAGTCACAGTACAGGGCTCCTCTTGTCCATCCCACAAGTCACCCTCCTCAAGCTATGTTTTGGAGGGGGCAGCACCATCACTCTTCCTGCTGGTGGGAGTCTTGGTGGAGTTTGCTGTGATCCAGGGATGGAGCAGCACATCCTTCAGGGGCAGCCGGTGGAAGGGGTTGTGCTTCAGGAGCTTGGAAATCAAATCCCTTGCACCTTCTGTTACAAATGGAGGAAACTTGAATTCCACCTAAGGAAAAAAAGGACAGTAACAATCATGCAAAAGTTCTTTAGCAATAACCAAATGATAGAACCAAAGGGCTCTCCTCAAGTTACCCCTTGAAAGCTGTGCCAGCCTTGCGGGCTGTGCACCTTCTGCCTATTGCTAAAATAACTTCATTATAACCCCAAACAAGCTTCTCACTGCTTGTGAAAATTTGTATATTCTTATGTTTGGCTTCATTATGCTTCAAAGTTTGCTGAAACCTCTCTAGAACTAAAAGCATGGCCCAGCTAATCCAGATAAGCACTGGCACTTACCCTTGAAATAGCTCTGTAGGTTTCTTGATAGGTTTTTGTTTCAAAAGGTGGTTTCCCTACAAGGAACTCATAGCACAGAACTCCCAGGCTCCAAATATCCACCTTTTCATCATGTGTTCTTCCCTCAATCATTTCAGGAGGTAGGTAGTCAAGTGTTCCACAGAGAGTTGTTCTCCTGAAGAAAAGTCCAAGTTAATTATTGATTAAGATAATTAAAGGATATATTTCAAGAGCCAGATAAGAAGTAATGCTGGTAATAATCTGTACCTCAGCACCACCCAGAACAGCTGGGAAAGAAAAGCCAGCAGGGCATTTTCTACTTCTGAAAGTAACTCAGTCCCTGCAATCAGTCAGTCCCAGCTCCTTTCTTCACCCCACGTGCTAGAACAAACCTGTTCCTCCCTTCTCAGGTGCAATTTCCCACTGTCTCAGAAATAACCAAATTGCCACAATAATGTTTGAGTCCAAGTGCAGGTACACCAACATTCCTCTGAGGGTCAGCAAGGTTTGAACTAAAACCCAGGACAACAACCCTCTGTCACACCAGGTGCCTGTCAGGCCCTTTGTCACAGCAGCATTCCCCAGGATTTCCAGAAGCTCCCATGAACCTCCCTTCCACAGCTGTGTGACAAAACTGACTCTACAGAAGGATTTCAGTGCACAAGAGACTGAATTCTCACCTAGAGGATGGAGCATGCACAGACCACCCAAAGTCAGCAATTTTTAACTCTCCATTGGATCCCAGCAGCAAGTTCTCTGGCTTGATGTCCCTGTGGATCACACGCTTGGAGTGACAGTACGAGAGGGCATCTGCCAGTTCTGTGATGTACTGGGTGCAGAAAGAACAACCTTTAAGCCACAATCTTTAAGATACTCTCACTTGAGTTATCTGGCTGCAGCAGGCATAATTATAATTTTAACTTAAAGCAATTATTCCTTAACCCTTGAAGCCTGGCAATCCAGGCTGTGCCTTGCAATATTAAACAATTCTGAACATAAATTCCTGCACAGCCCTACGTCTCCCCAGTCATTCCCTGCCCAGATGCCAACCAGCAGCTAAGGAATCTCAGTTCCCCCAGAACTGAAGGGCTGGCTCTGTCCTGCAGAGATCCCAGACACAAGAGGAATGGAGAGGAAGTTGGAACAACCTACAGTAGCAGTTCTTTGCTCATCAAACTTGGTGAGCCTCTGGAGCTCCCTGTAGACCTCCCCACGAGGTGCATGCTCCAGGATCAGGTAGACTCTTGTCACATCATGGAAGTAGCCATACAATCTGAGAATGTTGGGGTGCCTGCAAAGAGAGTTCAGTGTTCTTCTGAATCCAGTGTTTGTCCAAAACCTTTAATTTCCCTGTCCTGCTCCCCCCACTTCCAAGGAAAGCATGGAATTTCAGCTCATCCATGTTCCTTCAGTTCACAACACACAAAATTTTATCATAAAGAAATCTTATCATAATGAAGGTTACTTTGTTTATTGGCATGCAAACAAAGCAGAGTGAATAGCCACTAAACCTTACCTAAGGTGAGACTGTATTTCCACTTCTCTTCGCAGCTGATGCTCCACACCAGCCTCCTCAAGCTGTGTTTTAAAGAGCACTTTCAGTGCAAGAATGAATTTGCTCTGTTTTTCACGTGCCAGGTACACATTCCCAAATTTTCCTTTCCCCAGAGGACGACCAATTTCAAAATCATCAAGGGACCATTGCCTTCTGCAAGAGGAAAGTTAAAAGCTGGAGTTGTGTTGGCTTTGACTCCAATTTACAGTTTATAACATTCCTGTTCAAGAGATGTTGAGTGCTCTAAACTAGATTTTAGTCTTTATGAAAACACCAAGAGAATGAAGGCATTGAGATTTCAAAAGGAAGTTCCAAAAGCTATTTTCTTCCCTCCTGAGGCTTCTGCAGACACTGCACCAACCACACTAGAACAAAATGAAGACTGTTTACCAAGCTGGGCTCCTTAGATACTCCTAACCCAGACACATCACCAGGGCATGGCAAAACAACCTGAAGTTGCCATAAACAAACCCGGCTTCATCCCAAATTAGCCTGCAGCCTCCTGCCCAGATGAAGGAGGTTTTGTTTTCAGGAGCACATCTCGTGACTGGGGCAGAGCTATCAGTGCTCTCTCCTGGGACGAGCTACTCTGCATTTAGCCCAAAGTTTTCTTTAGATTACAGCAAGTCCTTGCTCCTGGCAATTACCAGGTCAAAGGCTGCTTTCCTTGTGTGTGCCTGCACAGTGTGGGGGTCACCAGGCTCCAGAGCAAAGGAGCTCAAGCAGGGCTCTGTTATCTAGAGGTTAGGCACAGAACTTACTTTTTAGTCTCTTCACTTTTCTTCTTGGTCTCTTCAGTTTTCTGTTTTGAGGTGTTTTCTGCTTCAGGATTCTGTGCTGTGTACAGAGAAGGAAATCAATTCATGAACCAGACCCATGGGAACACATCTAACCCCTGAGCATCATCCGGAGCAGCTTTTAGAATCCTTTCCATGACAATTTAAGCAACCTAGCACAGCTGACTGCTGGGAAACAAACAGCCCTGGCAAAATGCAACTTAAAAGGCTTTCTGAGCATAAAAACCCATTAATTCTTTCCCCTCCCCAAACAAAAGTATCCTTGTGCATGAATCTTGGAAAATTTGTGAGGTCTCAACACAAATTACATTAACACCCAGCTGGCTGCTGAGCACCTGGAAGTTTTTAACACTATATTGTCTCTAATTGGTTAATTCAGAGATAAATTCACAAGGATGGTGCAGCAACACCCAAGGTGAACCATGTGCTGCTCTTCTGTTTGGGGGCACAACAAAGAACTTCGCTCCAGGACCATCCCTGGATCAGCAGCAGCTTTAGGAGCATCCTGAGTGTCACAGCTGGGCTCACAGGGAAATCACCCTCACAATTACCAGGTGCTGCAGCCTGGGGAGGTTTCTCACTGCTCTTGCTGGCAGCCTGAGGTCTCACAGTGGCCTGCTGGGGCGCTTTGGGCCGGGGCTGCTGCGCTGTTTTGTTGCTGGGTGGTTTTAAGGCTGTCAGTGCAGGTTTTTGGGGCTGCACTGGGACTCGCTGGGCGAAGTTTGCAGGACACAGAACTCGGGCTGGAGCTCCACTGGTGAGTGAGCGGCTCTGGGCTGAGGGCTGTGACACGGGGACACGCTTGGGGGCATCCCCGATGGGATTGGCGACCTTCAGAGAGAAAGGAGAACGTGTTAATTGTGCAGCAGCACAGCAGAACCTTCACAGTCCCACTCAGGATGGCAAAACCACACAGAAGCACTTCAACAGAAACGCTAAAAAACATGCATTGAGTAGTTAATTAAAAGGAAATTTTGCTTATGCTATTCCAAAAACTTACCAGGCCTATTTGGTTTTATATAAACTAGTCAGACAGTGTCTGTATTTCTAAATGGAAAAAAAGACAATAATCAGGGTGATCTTGAGCACTGCTGCACATGTGTATCCATAGTAACGTTTGCACAGTGCTTGCTTTTAGAAACTCTATCTAAAACAATTTGATTATACACATGCACTTTCTCTTTAAGGGCTCTTAAATACTTATAATATAAAGAGGATTTCCCCATGTAATAAGATATGCTAACATTAACAGTAGTTTTTAAAAATCAGCTATGGGTTGTTTTCTCTAGGTGAAAGCTACTGAAAGACAAATTACTAGTTTGAAACCTGTAATTAATATGAAACAGGGAGAAACAAACCCAAAAAGTAAAAACTAAAGACCAGCCCTTGAACAGACCAGAATTTTAATGGCAAACTCCCAGGCATAGAGAAAAAGGATGCAGCAGAGGAAGCTACTCAGGCAGAGGCACACAAACCGCGTATTTCACACCTCACCTTGGCAGCGCGGCCTGAGTACGCGGCGTGGTTCTCCTTCATGTTCCTGTCCATAGCGCCAGAGCGGGAGCGGCCCGTGCGGCTCGGGCTGAGGGCGAGAGGGGCTCGGTGAGCGGAGCACAGGGAATCCGGGTCCCTTATCGATGACCACTCGTTACCGACAGCGGGCCGGGACCGATCCCCCCTGCCCGCCCCACGCTCCCGCGGAGCCGCCGCCGCCTCAGGGCCGCCGGAGCTGTTTGAATTCAAACTGCCGCGCCTTAAATACCCCTTTAAACCCCCGCCGCCCGCCATTGGCCGCGCTCCCGCGGCCCGCGCGCGCTGATTGGCTCATCCCGGGGGCGGCCCGCCCGCCCATTGGCTGCCGGACGCGCTCCGCCGCGCCGCGAGGGGCGCACGCGCCGCGCCCGCCCCTCCGCCGGCGTTGTCGCCGCGCGGCGCGTTACGCAGTTTGCGTAGCGCCGCGCCCCCCGGCGCGCGCCGCCCGCGCACTTCCCGCCGGCCGAGCCGCCGCTTCCGCTACGCAAATCGCGTAACGCGCCGCGCTCCCACCTGTGGCCGCCGCCGCCTCCGCTCCGCTCCGCGCCCGGGAGCGCTGCCAGGTCAGTCCCGCTGCCGCCAGACTCCCCCCGAGACACCCCCGTCCACCCCCGGGCCAGGCCGGGGAGCGGCGCTGCTGCCACCGCGCGTGGGGCCGAGCGCGAGCGGGGCCATTGTGTGGGTGCCCCCCCGGACGGGCCGAGCAGGGCCGGAGCCTCCCGGTGCGTCCCGGCCGAGCCGCCCCGGGCAGCGCCACGTGCCGCCAGCGCTGCGGGCCGAGCGCCAAGCGCCAAGGCACCGCCCGGGCCGGACCCCTCGCACCGCAGCCCCCGGCAGCGCCCAGAGCCGCGCGGCTCCCGAGGGGACGCCGGGACAGCGGGAGCGTGGCCGGTCAGCGAACGCGGCCCGCGAGCAGCGCAGCGAGCGCGGCGTGAGGCGCTGCCAGCCCGGAGCCCGCGGGTCCCCGCGAGGCGCTGCGGAGCGAGGAAACTCCAGCCGGCGCTCGGGGCTTGCGAAGAACTGCGATCCAAGGGAACTTTTCAGTGTCTCCGCGGTGCTGAAAACAAGAGCGAAGGAGAGCCTGGTTGTGTGTGTTGGTGTTTACAAGTGGTTCAGGATAGGTAAAAAGAAGATGTCGGGTCGCCGTGTCGCTGCAGCGTGTGACAGACGACAGCTGCCCCGGGGCATGGGGAGCATGGCAGCCCCGCTGCTCGACCCGCGCCCGCTCCGGCTGCCCTTTCTCGAGGCTGACGTGAGTAGCACTCGGGGAGGGGACGGTTTGCGCTGGGGACGGGGCCGGGCCGGGCAGCAGCGCCAGCCGCTTCATTCCCAGCCCGTTCACGTCGCCGTGTTTGGGATCCGGGGTCTGGCGGAAGCGGCGCTCCGGAGCTTTGCGGCTGCGACACAAAAGAAGCCCCGGGCTCCCCCCGCGCCCGCTGGGGGCCGGGCCAGCGCCGCTCCCCCGCCCGCGATCCCGCCCCGAGCGCGGCTCTGCGGCCTCCGCTAGGGCCCCGCTGCCCCCGGAAGGGGAACGGGATGGACCCTCGGGATCCCCGGAAGGGGAGGAATGGGGAGAGCGACCCCCGGGATCCCTGGAAAGGAGAATGGGGAGCGGGACCCCCGCAGGGGCCGGAATGGAGAGAAGGGACCCCCGGAAGGGGCGAAATGGCGAGAGGGGCCCCCAGGACCCCCGGAAGGGGGAACGGCGAGAAGGACCCCGGGATCGCCAGCGCGGCGAGGGGGGCGGAATAGGGATCGGGGTCCACAAAGCGGGGTCGGGGATCGGGACCCCCAGAGCGGGAACGGGGATCGAGGCCCCCCAAAGTGGGGTTGGGGATGGGGGTCCCCAAAGCGGCGTCGGGGTCCCTGGAGCGGGGTTGAGGATGGGGGTCCCCGGAGCGAGGTCGGGAATGGTGGTCCCCAAAACGGGATCGTGTTCCCCGAAGCGGGGTCGGGGATGGGGGTCCCCAAAACGGGATCGAGGCCCCCAAAGCGGGGTCGGGGGTCCCCAAAACGGGACCGGGGTCCCCGCGGTCTCCCCCCCGTCCCCCACCGCGGGGGGCTCCCGCCTCCCGCACGTGACGCGGGGGGTGTGGCGCTCACGTGACGCCGCCCCGTTGTGTCGCCCCCCCCAAGAGCCGCCTCCCATCGATGTGCGGGCGCTCGATGCAGCAGCCTTCGCGGAGGAGCGTCCTGCGGGCCCGGCCGCCCCCGCCGCTGCCGCCGCCGCCGCTCGATGCGCTCCGCGCTCCCGCCGCCATCTTAGGGGCAGAGCGCGGGCGGCAGAAGGAAGGCTCGGTACGTACCGGCACCGCCGGGGCCGCCCGCCCGCGGCTCCGGCACCGCCCGCGCGGGGCCGCGGCCCCTCCGCGCCGGCGGGAGGGCGGGGAGGGCGCGGGGCGGGCGGCGGGGCCGGCGCGGCGCCGGGCTGTGCTGTGCTGTGCTGCGCGCCCCGTGCATCCATCCATCGGAGCCCGGGCCCGCCGGCAGCACCGGCGGCTCCGCTGGCACATGCTGCCGCCTCTGCTCCGCTCGGCACGGCCCGCCTCGCTGTGTGGGCCAGGTTTGCATTGACACAGAGAACAAGCGCAACAGGTTTTTCCTCCCCTTTTCCTTCCCTTTCCCCCCCTCTTTTCCTCCCTCTTACCTCCCCCTTTTCCTCTCGTTTTCCTTTCTTTTCTCCTCTCTCTTTTTCCTCTTTTCTCCCCTCTCTTCTTCCCCGTTCTTCCCTGTCTTCCTCCCCTGTCTCCGTTCTTTTCCTGTCCTTTTCTTCCCTTTCCTCCTGCCTCTTCCTCCCCCTTCTCCCTTTTCCTTCCCTTTCTCCCACCTTTTCTTCACCCTTTCCTCTTCTTTCTCTCCCTTTTTCCTCCTCTTTCCCCTTGCTTTTCTTTCCCCATCTCTGCTCTCCACCAAAACCACAGCAGTATTTAGTGCCTGCCCTGAGGTTTGTTCCAAGGTTCTGGTGGTTTCATGCAACTCTCTTGTATGTGATTTCTGTTCTTCATTCCAGGCCCCCCCAAGGCAGTCCCTGCTCACAATGTATAGGACAAAAGTCAGTTTGAAAGACCGCCAGCAACTTTACAAACTGATAATTAGCCAGCTGCTTTATGATGGATACATCAACATTGCCAATGGCTTGATAAATGAGATCAAACCACAGTCTGTGTGTGCACCCTCTGAACAACTGCTGCACCTAATTAAGTTAGGTAAGCTGGAATCAAAAGCTGACATAAAAGTCTAGTTTCTAATTCCCCAGTGAGTTAAGAGGTTGGTGTTACTGCAAAGACACCTTTGATGCAAAGGTGGTGTCTGGTAATAGCACAGCACTTGTACATCTGGTACAGCCTTTGCCTCTGTGGGGTTTGAAGGGCATTCCTGTTTCATTACCAACAAACCAGATCCCTGAGTGCTGCCCAAATCTGTTTGGCCTCCTCTTAGGACACTCAGGGTTCTGGGGGAGTGGCAGAACACCCCAGTGAATGGGATCACTGACCGCCAGATCTGAGGGAAGATCACACCCTCACAGTTCTGCTGACTTCAGAAAGAAATAATTCCAATCTGGCTGTTCCTGACAGTGTTGGAGAGGGAGCAAGTCCTTCCATTGGCAATCTTTGCTGGCTTTTATAGATCAGTCCCCAGGAGACAGCTGCACACTCTGGGGTCTCAGCAGGGCTGTCACCTGTTCTCTCCCTGTGCTTCCCTCTGGAAGTGCCACAGTGTGGGGATAGCAGGGAAACCCCTGAGCTGCTGTTGGAAGAAGCTGGCCAAGTCCTGGAAGAGCTCTGGCCATGACACCGTGTGTAACTCAACTGGTTCTGCTGCCTGAACTAGCTGAGTTCTGAGGGTACAAATCTGTGAAGCTTTGTGTCTGTTTGAAATGCAAATTCTAGACTTGAAAGCAGCAAAAAGATCACCACTGGACTGAAAACTCCTGTGTCTGCCCTGTTGCCTCTCCCAGTGCTGAACTCTCTGGTCTGCAGCTGCATCCTGGAAATAAAGATAATTGTCTGGGAAGTGGGCTTGGAGACCAGCAGGCTTTTCCCTTACAGTGCAGGGATAGTTTGGCTTCAGAGTAATTAAATAGGAAAAGAATCAGTAAATACTTTGGGTTTTATACTTTAAAACTCATGTAACAGTGTTGGGGCTTGTTGCTCCTCTGTGACCACAGGGCTGTGACTGATTGTCAGTGCATTTATCAGCACTTCCCAATCTGATAAATTCCCAGAGCATTGGTTGATCAGCCCTTCCTACTCCTCACTGGGGTATTCCCAGAGCATTGATCATTCCCAGTCCTCACTGGGGGAATTCCAGAGCATTGATCAGCACTTCCCAGTCCTTACTGGGGTATTCCCAGAGCATTGATCAGCCTTTCCCAGTCCTCACTGGGGTATTCCCAGAGCATTGATCAGCCTTTCCCAATCGTCACTGGAGTATTCCCAGAGCATTGATCAGCCTTTCCCAATCGTCACTGGGGTATTCCCAGAGCATTGATCAGCCTTTCCCAGTCGTCACTGGGGTATTCCCAGAGCATTGATCAGCCTTTCCCAATCGTCACTGGGGTATTCCCAGAGCATTGATCAGCCTTTCCCAGTCCTCACTGGGGCACTCCCAGAGCATTGATCAGCCTTTCCCAATCGTCACTGGGGTATTCCCAGAGCATTGATCAGCCTTTCCCAGTCCTCACTGGGGTACTCCCAGAGCATTGATCATCCTTTCCCAATCGTCACTGGGGTATTCCCAGAGCATTGATCAGCCTTTCCCAGTCCTCACTGGGGTATTCCCAGATCATTTATCAGCCTTTCCCAGTCCTCACTGGGGCACTCCCAGAGCTCCTGAGGAGCTGTGCCAGCTCCAGCCCAGCTGTCCCTCACTCCTCCCCAGAGCTGTGGGACCAAACCCGCTCTGCCAGCTCAGCTCTCCCCCCAGGGCTGCCTTTCCCAGGAGCGTGGCAGGCTCTGAGGAGCAGTGCTGAGTGCCACCCTGCTGTCCCCAGGCATGGAGAACGATGACAGTGCCGTGCAGTATGCCATCGGCCGCTCGGACACCGTGGCGCCGGGCACCGGCATCGACCTGGAGTTCGATGCTGACGTGCAGACCATGTCCCCCGAGGCCTCCGAGTACGAGACCTGCTATGTGACATCCCACAAGGGACCCTGCCGCGTGGCCACCTACAGCAGAGACGGGCAGCTGATAGCCACGGGCTCGGCCGACGCCTCCATCAAAATCCTGGACACCGAGAGGATGCTGGCCAAGAGCGCCATGCCCATCGAGGTGAGGGCTTGTACCAGGTGGGAATTGTGTCTGTGCCATGCCCATCGAGGTGAGGGGTTGTACCAGGCTGGGAATTGTGTCTGTGCCATGCCCATTGAGGTGAGGGGTTGTACCAGGTGGGAATTGTGTGTGTGCCATGCCCATCGAGGTGAGGGCTTGTACCAGGTGGGAATTGTGTCTGTGCCATGCCCATTGAGGTGAGGGGTTGTACCACGCTGGGAATCACATCCATGCCATGGCCATTGAAATAATGAGTTGTAATCAATTGAAATCCTGTTCGTGCTATGCCCACTGGAATAATGGATTGTCATCACTCTGAGAATCCTGCCCATGCCATGCCTATTGGGATAATGAATTGTAATCAATTTGAATCCCATCCATGCCATGCCCACTGGGATAATCGATTGTAACCACTCTGGGAGTTCTCTCCATTTCATATCTGTACCTTGTGGCTGCCTCAGTGGGTTGGACTAAATACCTGTCTCAGCATATTCCCTACTTCAGCAGCTGCTCATAAAGTCCCTTTGAAGGAGGAAGAACCAGGGCAAGGACACTGGTGTCACCCCTGGCAGCAGGGAGAGAGCTGAGCCAGGAGTGGCTTCTGCTGGGTGCTGATTGTGGCTGTGATGTCTGAGCACAGTTCATGTTAAACCCACCTGTGGCCTTGCAGCCCCCTGGCCACCTGTGTTTTCTCTGGGTATTTCAGAACTGTTTCACACATTGCTTTGCTTTATGTTTTTCCAAGGCAGTTATCAGGTGGCAATGAAAAGTGGGATTTTTTTGCACAGAGCACACACCAGATTCTCAGCAGAGAGCTGCAGGTTTGGTGCAGCTTCTCTTGATTCTTCTCAGCAGTCAGTGTTTTGCTTTGGGCTGTTTATGAAGGTGATGTTTTCTTGCACCAGTTGTCTGCTACTGAAGTAGTTTGTCCTTGAGCCAAGTTGTTTTGACCTTCATAAAGACACAGGGATCTTATTTGTTGACCTATAAAGGGCCTTCAGATAACCAAGGGAACAGATTGTGTGCCTGGTTGTGTCAGAGAGGAGCTGCTGTTCAGCCACTCTGGCAAGCCTAAAACCTACTTTTCCTGTCAGAAACCTGCTTTATTTTCCAAGAGCAGCAACCTGTTGAATGTTGTTTGTAGGTGATGATGAATGAGACAGCCCAGCAGAACATGGAGAACCACCCGGTGATCCGGACTCTGTACGATCACGTGGATGAGGTGACGTGTTTGGCTTTCCACCCAACAGAACAGATCCTGGCTTCTGGCTCAAGGGACTACACACTGAAATTGTTTGATTATTCAAAGCCTTCTGCCAAAAGAGCCTTCAAGTACATCCAGGTGAGACACTGCTCAGAGCAGGCACGGCTCAGATGTCTGAGTGCCGAGGTGGTGTGGGCTGAGCTGTGCCTCAGGTGATCAGGGGTGCAGGAGCTCACAGGCACAGCATTTGCAGACCTTACAGAGATGGTGTCTCAATTCTGTGCGTCATGGACACTTGTATTTAAGAATAGAACCTGCCAGCTTTTTATTCATTAGACCAACTCTAATCTGAATTGACTTGGAAGTCAGTTCTGTTACTTTGATTTGGACGAATATTTGGGGTTAGATGGTGGGCTTGGGGGGGGATGATATCCTAAAATAAGGAGGCACTGCAGGCTGCTCTAGGACAAAAACAATGCAGCCTGTCATTTCAATCCCACAGGAAACATTTTCCATTTTGTGCTGATAATTCCAGTAGGTTTTTTAGCACTTTATCAGCACCAACCCTTCCAGCTGAGCTTTTTCCCCTCCTCACCCCGCCGTGTGTTTGTAACCCCCCAGGAAGCAGAGATGTTACGCTCCATTTCTTTCCACCCTTCTGGGGATTTCATCCTGGTGGGAACCCAGCACCCAACCCTTCGTCTGTACGACATCAACACCTTCCAGTGCTTCGTGTCCTGCAACCCCCAGGACCAGCACACGGACGCCATCTGCTCCGTCAACTACAACGCCAGCGCCAACATGTACGTGACAGGCAGCAAGGATGGCTGCATCAAACTCTGGGATGGGGTCTCCAACCGCTGCATCACCACCTTTGAGAAGGCACATGATGGAGCTGAAGTCTGTTCTGCTATTTTTTCCAAAAATTCCAAGTATATTTTGTCCAGTGGGAAAGACTCTGTGGCTAAGCTCTGGGAGATATCCACCGGGCGGACGCTGGTGAAATACACAGGTATGTGGCAGGTGACCTTCCAGACACTTTCTTTTCCAGGTGCTGAGCTGTGGCAGGGCTGGAAATACTGTCAGAAAATAATAATTCCTAAAGGCAGTGGAGAAACTGCTGCTTTGAGCATAAATTGCCCAGGATTTTTGAAAACATTTCCATTAGACCAATTCCAGAAGAGAAGCTTGAAGCTTCTTTGTATCAGTGTACAAATATTTTAGTCTGAGTAGATTTTGGAGAATTTTCTGACATCATTACTCACTGCATTGTTCTGGAGGGAAGTTATCACTGAATTGGGGAAAAATAAGAAGAAACACTGAAGCTACTTCAGGGCAGTTGATGTAATCATTAACTCTGTGGCTCTGTAGCCATGGCAGTGCTCTGAAATGTACCTGCAGCTGGTTTGTTCCCTTTTTTGTGTATTTTTCCCCAGGGATGCAGTTGTGTGTAAGGTACTCTGACAGTGCCATGCTTGGATTCAGCAGGATTTAGGGAATAATGAAGGCTGTGGAAGCTTTGCATGTGACAGCAGCTGTGTGAGAAGCTTTGGGGTCAAGCACTGATGTGTTTAAGCAATAGGAGCACAAAAGATGCTGGAAATGGAAATGGTGTGTGTCAGCTTTTGGGGTTTGCAGTCAGCTCTGCTGGGAGCAGCCAGCAGGGAGCAGCACCTTCCCGGGAAACCCTGCAGGATCCCGGGAGGGTCTGTGGGAAGCACTCTTTATCTGAGGGCATGGCCAAGGCAGCTCATACTGCCTGTGCTGTGTGAGAAACGCACCGAAAGGTCCTCAAGGATTGTCAGGCTCTCTGGGTTCTCCTCTCCTTGGTCACAGCTGAAAGCCTCATGCGGAAATATCAGGCAGAAATACTCCTAGGTAAAGGATTGGACATGGCACAGCTGGAGAAGGTATTCCTTCTGTCCTCTAAGGAATTTTAGCATCTATACACGGGCAGCAGAGGAATTTCCCCATGGAAAGGGTGGTCAGGGGCTGCCCAGGGAGGTTTGGAGGTGTCCAGGGAACACCTGGAGGTGGCACTCAGTGCTCTGGTGATAAGGTGGGGATGGGGCACAGGCTGGACTCAAATCTTTCTGGTCCTGTGATACAACTACAAAAGAATATTTGTTATTGCACCACCTGTTGCTTGTGGAAGTAGTAGAATAGCAGAGAAAATTGATAGAAAATTGATGCTTAGGGAAAATGACTCAGAGATGTGGTGGTGTTCACAGGGGTCCCAGGACGAGGGAAGAGATGAGAATCTTGACTCTGTGTTTCAGAAGGCTGGTTTATTATTTTATGATATATATTATATTAAAAGAAAATTATGTATTATATTAAAAGAAACTTATGTGTTAAAACTATAGTAAAAGAATAGAAGAAAGGATTTCATCAGAAGGCTAGCAAGGAATAGAAAGGAATAATAAAATCTTGTGACTGACCAGAGAGTTTGACACAGCTGGACTGTGATTGGCCATTAATTAGAAACAACCACATGAGACCAATCACAGATGCACCTGTTGCATTCCACAGGAGCAGATCGTCATTGTTTGTTTCATTTCTGCATTCATTTCTTCTCTCAGCTTCTTAGGAGAAAGGATTTTTCATAAAATACATCCGTGACACTTAGCTATGAAAACTCCTAACGCCCCTGTTGTGCTGTGTGTGTATAAAACATGCCTGTGACACACATGTATGAAAGCTCCTAACCCCCCGTTGTGCTGTGTGTGTATAGAACACGTCTGTGACACACATGTATGAAATCTCCTAACCCCCATTGTGCTGTGTGTGTATAGAACATGTCTGTGACACACATGTATGACAGCTCCTAACCCCCATTGTGCTGTGTGTGTATAAAATACATCCATGACACATGTATGGAAACTCCTCATGCCCCCATTGTGCCGTGTGTGTATAAAACATGCCTGTGACACACATGTATGAAATCTAACCCCGTTGTGCTGTGTGTATAAAACACGTCTGTGACACACATGTATGAAAGCTCCTAACCCCCGTTGTGTTGTGTGTGTATAAAACACGCCTGTGACACACATGTATGAAAGCTCCTAACCCCCGTTGTGCTGTGTGTGTATAGAACACGCCTGTGACACACATGTATGACAGCTCCTAACCCCCGTTGTGCTGTGTGTGTATAGAACACGCCTGTGACACACATGTATGACAGCTCCTAACCCCCGTTGTGCTGTGTGTGTATAGAACACGCCTGTGACACACATGTATGAAAGCTCCTAACCCCCGTTGTGCTGTGTGTGTATAAAATAAATTCATGACACATGTATGAAAGCTCCTAACCCCCGTTGTGCTGTGTGTGTATAGAACACGCCTGTGACACACATGTATGACAGCTCCTAACCCCCGTTGTGCTGTGTGTGTATAGAACACGCCTGTGACACACACGTATGACAGCTCCTAACCCCCGTTGTGCTGTGTGTGTATAGAACACGCCTGTGACACACACGTATGACAGCTCCTAACCCCGTTGTGCCGTGTGCGCAGGTGCAGGTCTGAGCGGGCGCCAGGTGCACAGGACTCAGGCTGTGTTCAACCACACGGAGGACTACGTGCTGCTGCCCGACGAGAGGACCATCAGCCTGTGCTGCTGGGACTCGCGCACGGCCGAGCGCAGGAACCTGCTGTCGCTGGGCCACAACAGCATCGTGCGCTGCATCGTGCACTCGCCCACCAACCCCGGCTTCATGACCTGCAGCGACGACTACCGGGCCAGGTTCTGGTACCGGAGATCCACCACGGACTGAGGCGGCTCTGCAGGGCTGGGCCGCTGGCATTCTGTCACACCTGGCAGGAAAATTGCGAATATTGAGACTTTGCACCCCACGCTAAATTTTTTATTAGTGTGCGTGGTTTAATTTTTTGTAAGTCATCTCTAATTGTACTGAAGGGAGGGGGTGGAGGATGAAATGATCCTGGCAGGAAGGGCTAAGCTTGTTCCCCTGCCTGGAATCACACACGTGATAATGGGACTGTGTCCTGCTCAGAAGGAGCCGGTTCTGCTCTGTGTTGTGTCTGTGCAATCCCTCTGAACTCTGGCAGAGAAGAGATCACACAAAGAGCAGCAGAACTTGGTGTAGAAACTTTAACAAAGCCTTAAGCTGCCTTCAGCCACAATTCATTATTTGTAAAGCTCTGGTTTGTATCCTTCAGTCTGGGGTTTTGGTGAATTCTTTTGTGTTTTTTGTTTCTTGGCCGAGTAGGCCTGCGGTTCTGAGTTGTGCCATAAGAATTCTAACAGGATTTTCAATTGTTTAGATGAATTCAAGAAATGGTCTTCTAGTTCTCGTGTTAAAGTCAGACTTCATCTCGTCCTCTTCTGAATTTATCTTAACAAGTGGGACCTCAAAGTGAATTCCTAATAGTTTTAAGGAATATCCACATTGCAATTCAAATGTGACAGTGCTGCTGCAAGTGAAAATAATTTTGCCTTAGAGACCTTTAATATCCTCTCAAAGAAAGAAACCTGTGCATCTGAATTTTTGTATGTGTACCTCAGAAATGTCACTGTTTCATTTGACTGAGAAATCTTCATCTATGTCTTACACAGCACTTCAATGACATTCTTTTTTAATTAGTCACAAACCCAGTGCCCATTGTTGAGAAACTGTGCTTAAAACTTCTCCAAGTTGGAAAATTCACTACTTATTCTCCCAGAGATCTGCCTGAGCAGAGCCTTAAATTTGTTTTTTGAGGCCTCCTCGTGCAGAGCTCCTGGGCATCACAGCTGGGAGGCTCCTTGGGTCAGAGCTCAGCACTTGCCTTGGTGAGGGTTTTGAAATTGAGGTGGTTCTTGCTGCTGGATTAACTTCCATTATTACACTGAGGAATTGTCAAGGGCTGGTGAGGGTACAGCTTTTGTCTGTATTTAAATAAAGATTGCCTTTTAAAAAGCTCTTTGATACATAAAGAAGGAATTGTATTTGTTTTCTGTAAAACAAAGGAGAAATGGTCAAATATGGGAGGCTGGGGCTTGGGAATGATGCATTTGTTGTGTTCCACCTGTATCAGGTACAATTACAGACTTGAGATGTAGAATGTGGGAGATTTTTATTTAAATAATGAAATTTAATTTTCTCTTGAGAAGCTCCCTCTGTGCAGAACATTTCTGAGGCTGGATCCTCTTTGCTCCTCCTGTGCCTCTGTGTCCTCACCCTTCAGGGGCAGTGGTGCTGAGGGTTGGTGGTGCTGGTGCCTTTTTGGTGGGGAAACCAGGAGAGGCAGAGCTGGGGGCAGGGAAAGGGAAGTCCTGGCACAGTCACTGAGGCGTGATGTGGGATGGGTGACAGCAGTGGCTTTTTTACTTTTTGGAGTGCCACCTTCTTTTTAATTCTGCTAAAGCACCTGTCTGTAATTCATGCACTTGTTAGTGGTGTTTGGAATCTGCTTTTACCACCCTCTTTTTGTGGTTCATGTGTTGAAACACCGCTGTGGCTGTGAACTGGGGGAGCTCTCACCTCAAGCTTCCGTAGCTCTGGGGGCTTGAACTCACAGGGCAAGAGCAAAAAGTCACTTCTTCAACACAAAACCATCCTGGCCTTGGCACTTTGCTGCCTTTCCATATCCTGCACATCCTCCTGAGGCCACGAGGTTGTTGGAGAAAGAAGGGCTGGGAGAAACAACTAATCCTGTTGAGGGAGAAAACCCCAGGGTGAAATTCAGTGCGCATGGCCGGGCTGGATGGGCTCGGCACAGCCTGCTCTGCTGGAAGGTGTCCCTGCCCATTGAATGAGGTGGTCCCTGAGCCCCTTCCAAGCCAAAGCATTCCCTGACTCTGGGAACACCTTTCCCTGTGCGACTCTGGAGCTGCCTGGAATTCCTGACACTCCTGCTGCTCATGCTGAGAGCTGAGACTGCCTGGAAAGCCGGAGGAGCTGCAGTGGAATCCTGCCCTGCTGGCCCTGAGGCAGGGCTGCCTTATCAGGGCAGTGCAGCTCCTCGCTGTGCCACAGCCCTGCTCTCACTGCTGCAAAAGAGGAAACAGGAGCAGGGGCAGAGGGCTCACACTTCCCACTGCTCAACTGCGACAAGCTGCTGCAGGAAGACCGAGGAAAATCCCGCTTGACGCGGCGCTTTCTTACTCCAGTCGCCAAAAGGGCTTTTCTTGGGTTTCACTCTGCCCTCCTTTCACCTCTGCTGTCTCAGATATTATCTATCACACATGAGCAGCTTGTCTGCAGGCTGCGAGTGCTGCTAGGGCAGAGCTGCCAGATGCACTTGGCTGAGGGGAGATCCCCACACGGGCACGGCTCGAGGGTCCCCATCCCTCTGGTTCCTCTGGTTCTCTGTGCTGCTCCAGGCGCACAATGACAACCATGGATAAAATCCCCAGGAGCAGCACACCTGCAAAGGTAGGGCTGGGTTTTGGGTAGGGAAGGGTTTGGTGGTTGAATTCAGTGGGATTCTTGGTGATGTTGGAGTGGCAGCGATGAGATCCCTCCAGGTCTGGCTCTTCATGGCCAGAGAGACACTGAGGGGCTGGAGCTGTCCAGGGCAGGGAATGGAGCTGGGAGGGAATGGAGAATTCCTGAGGAGTGGGAAGGGAATGGAGAATCCCTGAGGAGCTGGAAGGGAATGGAGAATTCCTGAGGGGCTGGGAAGGGAATGGAGAATTCCTGAGGGAACTGGGAAGGGAATGGAGAATTCCTGAGGAGTGGGAAGGGAACGGAGAATCCCTGAGGAGTGGGAAGGGAATGGAGAATCCCTGAGGAGTGGGAAGGGAATGGAGAATTGCTGAGGGGTGGGAAGGGGCTCACCTGGAGCACAGGGGGATCCCCAGGGATCTTTTCCCTCTCTGCAATTCCCTGCCAGGAGGGGACAGGAGCAGGAACAGGGACAGGAGCAGAGGGAACGGCCCCAGGGCAGCTCAGGGTGGGCACAGCAGGAATTTCCCCATGGAAAGGGGGTCAGACACTGGAAATGCCCAGGAGGGTTCAGTGCCCATCCTGGAGGTGCCCCAGGAACTCCTGGAGGTGGCACTCAGGGCTCTGGGCTGGCACAGGGTGGGGATGGGCACAGCTGGCACTCAGAGGTCTCAGAGGTCTCTGCAAGCCTCATTCTGTGGCTCTGTGAAGTTTTTGGATTCCTCATCTTGGGGAGACAGAAGGCTCCTGTACCTGATGTCCCCCTGTGCTTTTCATGGTGACAAAATCACTGACTGGGAGGAACATGATCTTGGTGAGGATGCTGGATAAAGCAGAATTGAGCTGGAAATAAACACATTTTGAAATTATAAAGATACAAAGTCAAGGTTGCACCTTACTGCTGTGCTGCAGTGACATCGGAGACACGGATCCTTTCTCTGCCAGCCCTGGTGCCCTCTTGCATGACAGAATTTCTTTCTGTTACATGCAAACCAGAAAACATTTTGAAACACTCTGTGTTCCTATTTTGAAAGACAGGACCCAGTGTATAAGGTTTGTTGCATTTATTTCTGTATCCACATTCCATCTAGATTAATTCTCTGTAGATCAGAGGCCCTGCTGCAGCTGTAAGGGTTGGAGAATGCTGAAATCTTGATTCAGAGTCAATGCCTTGCTGTCCTGCTCTCTGCAAGCACAATAAGTGACTGGAATTAGGATTTTCATTGTGGATTATGATCTCAGTGTTTACTGCAAACAAACTGCCTCCTGGAAATTTAATACAAAATGTGGTGGGGGAAAAAGCTTAGTAGGAGCTCAATGAGTCATTTTTTTTTACACTCCAAATTTTCCATCAAGGCTTGTAAAGATTAGGGGGCAACTTTTCACATTGAGTCATCAGTAACTGAGGCAGGGTATTTTTCATACCTATATAGAACAATTTTCTATTTTTACATATATTTCCAGTTCTCTTGAGTGGATTGTCAATAAACCAATGTAATGGTAGCAAACTGATCGCCTGTTCTGCTGTGAGCATTGTAGACATGGCCAGAGTGCACCCAGTCAACTTCAGCTGAGTAATAAACCACCAAAATTATTTCTGCAACATCATTGACGAACTCTTTATAAGTCCCCTACCACCCTGGCAGTATGTTTATTATAATACTTGAATGATATAAAAATACAAAGGGTTTTTTTATTTCTCTCTGGACTCCCTGAAGTGTCAGCAGCGTGGCTGTGACAGGAAATGCTCTGCAATGATCCCTGTGCCCCAGCTATTGCACCTGCAGGGGAAAGCCCCTGTGAGGAGCTCGGGGTGAGTTCAGCAGGGCTGTTGTTTTGTTTGGTTGTTGTTGTCGCGTCTCCAGGGCCAGCACAGGAAGCCTCGCAGCCCTTGCTGCAACCTCAAACCCCTCCGAGCTCCTGCAGGGCCACAGCTTTGGCCGAGGGAAAACGGGAGAGTCCTTGGACGTGCTCCAAGCGGATCTGGAGTTTTTCTCTCCCCTAAAATGCCCCATTCACATCTCCCCTCCTCATCCATGAATCCATACTCGTGGGGGTGACAGAGACTCCGTGCCCAGGTCAGAGGGAGCTCCCCTGCCCAGCCCTGGCACCTGGGGGGAGCTGGGGCTGCTGGGGAGGGCCCAGAGGAGGCTCCAGGGTGGGCAGAGGGATGGAGCAGAGCTGGCATTGCTCACCTGCACAGGAGAAGCTCTGGGGTGAGCTCAGGGTGGCCTTGCGGGGCCTGAAGGAGCTGCAGGAAAGAGGATTGACAAGGAACAGCAAACAGGGAATGGCTTCAAACTGACAGAGAATAGGTTTAGGTGGGATATTAGGGAAAAATCCCTATGAGGGTGCTGAGCCCTGGCACAGGTGCCCAGAGCAGCCCCTGGATCCCTGGCAGTGCCCAAGGCCAGTCTGGAGCCCCCTGGGACAGTGGGAGGTGTCTGCATAGCAGGAATTCCCTCTGGGGTTCATTCATGGGAACATTTAATCGTATTTTAAAGCAGTTCTGTGGCCACAAGCTGTGGGTTTGTAACTGATACCACCCCATCACTTCAAATGCTGGAGCACCTGAGAAACTCCAGGGCAGCAAATGAACGGCTCCTGATCAGCTGCATGAGGCGTCTGAAGGGCTCAAGCTGCTGCTCCTGGTGTTTAAAAAATAAAAAAGAAAGAAGAGAAAAACCACAAAGGCATTGAAACGGGCTGGTTTGTGCCAGGAATTCTTTCTCCTCTGGACAGCAGCTCCCACCCCAGAGGTATAGATTTGGTTGATGAAGGTTTTCAATTCAGCATTTTCTATTCAAGATATTAAAGTCTTTTCTAGCTGCAGGATTGTGGCTTTGGGAGCCAATGTCTAATTTAATCTTGAAGCTACTGTGGAAAGAGGAAGGAAGAGGCTTTTACCAGAGAAAAGCCAACGTGTACAAAGGCAAAACCAGTAAAAATTTGCCAACCCTCAAGATATCCTGAGTCCAAAGTGGTAAAACCTGTGCACCAGCATGACCAGGACTCAGCTGCTGCCAAGCAAATAGCAACCAGTAATAATTTTAAATAACATTATACCTTAATAATATTCAAGGATTTTTTTAAAATAGTCTAAGAAAGAAAGCCCTTCAGCTGCAGGTCATGTTGAGCTTTCCTCCTTGGCTTTTCTGCCTCTGCAGGGGGAGGTGGTTTTGCAGGGGATTTATAACCACCAAGGGGATCTGTTCAGTTTTCTAAAGACTGATTAGAAGTGTATCAAAACTCACAGCACTTTGAAGTTAAAAAAAAAATAAATTTAAAAACCTAAACAAACAAACAAAAAGCAAAACACAACAAACCAGGAGTAAAAAACGCTGCAGAAAAACGCTTCCCAATGCAGCCCTTTTCGTGGTGCAGCCCGGGTTTTGTGTTAGAGCAGGGCAGGCTCTCCCTGCAGGGCTCTGTGTGTCCTGCACATCACCAGCTGCAGCCAGAGCTGCCTGCAGACAATTCTGCCACGTAATGAGCTCCCCCCATTGCCAGCGCTGCTGTCCTGGGGCTCCCAGAGCAGGAGGAGGCAGAGGCTGAGCTTTGCCTCCCCCGGCTCCCAGGCAGAGCCTGCAGAGCTGCCTGAGCCGCCGGCAGGGCTGGGACATCCTCCTCATCCTCCTCATCCTCCTCATCCTCCTCATCCTCCTCATCCTCCTCCTCCTCCTCCTCCTCATCCTCCTCCTCATCCTCCTCATCCTCATCCTCCTCCTCCTCCTCCTCCTCCTCCTCCTCATCCTCATCCTCCTCCTCATCCTCCTCATCCTCATCCTCCTCCTCCTCCTCCTCCTCATCCTCCTCATCCTCATCCTCCTCCTCATCCTCCTCATCCTCCTCATCCTCCTCATCCTCCTCCTCATCCTCCTCCTCCTCATCCTCCTCATCCTCCTCATCCTCCTCCTCCTCCTCCTCAGGTGATGGACTAACAGGGACACACAGCAAAATGAAGGTCAGTGTGAGTTCTGGGCTCTTTTCTTTCTGCTGCAGTTGATTCAGTGACTTTCCTGATTCCATTTGTAGTGGGCAGAGGGTAAAATCTGCATCTGGCGGGGTCTCTTTGCAGTGTGTGTGTGTGTTCAGCTGATTTGCACATCACTAACTGAATTTTTAAAATATAACCCAAATTAACCGTTTCTCAAGAGCACCAGCGTGGCAGAGGAGAGTGAGGGTTTGCTCTGTGTGCATTGAGTAATGACAAGTTTATTAGAAATGATCAGGAGTGACTCAGACTGGTCACTTCCACATTTTCTTGGGGAAAAAAAAACGAAGTTAAGAGTTGAGCAGTGCTTTACCTCAAAAGAGATGATGGTTTTGCATTGACTCCTAGAAAATGGGTAATGGAAATGTCTCAAGAATTGAGGTCACTGTGTGATGAGGAAAAAGCCAAGTAATTTCAGTCTGAGCTCTGTGAGCCTGGGAAAGCCTTTGCACTCGAGGGTGAGGACTGGCCACATCCTGCAGGGGAGGAAAGCAGCGCTCATTTTTGGGAAATACTCCTTTTTGGGAAATACTCATTTTTGGGAAATACTCTTTTCTCCTGGTGTGGGGGGGGATGAGTGATGGATCAAACCCATTCTGCAGCCGTTTGTGCCTGGGCTTTGTGCAGAGCAGGGCTGGGGCTGTGACAGGGGTGGCTCAGCTGGGCAGGCAGGCAGGGCTGGGCTGTCACCGTGTGTCCCCTGCTAATGACAGCCAGGGAGCAGAGCCCAGCTGCTGCCCGGACCTGGGCACTCTCACCGGGGATTAGCCCAGCTGCAAACCCCCTCTGCCCGGAGAAACGTGACAACTTCAGCGGTACCCACTCAGAAACCATCCACTCCTCCGTTTATTCAGTGCATCTCACTCATCTCACAAACACGACCCTTGCAGGGCTGGGCAGAGGGCAGGGTCAGGACAAGAATTTGGGGGTGAGGACAAGATTTTGGGGGTGAGGACAAGATTTTGGGGGTGAGAACAAGATTTTGGGGGCTGCTCAGTGCAGCCAGGAAGATGCAGCTGTGGGAGTTGTGCTGCTGCTGCTTCTGGGTGGATCAGAATTCCCCACCCTGCCCTCAGCTCCCCACTGCTGCCACAGCAGGGAAAAAGGGCACAGCATGCAGGGACAGCAGCCTGGCACCTCCAGCAGCAGGGATTCCTGAAAATTTCTATTTTTCAATGAAAAATGTCCATTTGCTCCTGCTGAGCTTCCCTGGGGATGTTTTGCCTGATTCACAGGAGGGTGAGGACCCTGCTATGGGGAGGACACTTGTAACATCAGGACTTTCTGTATCTGCAAAGCCACATCTAGAAATAAATGTAGTGAGGTGTAGTTAAGATACTAAAAGGTTTAAAAAAATTTAAAAACCCTGAAGTGATTGGGTGTAAATGGGAAAAAGAAAGGTTTGAGGACCCACACCCCTGGAATGGGCAGTTTATTCTCCCTTGAGCTTGGGCATGAGAGCACTCCTGTAAAAATGCTCTGAGTGGGGTGAAATCCTGGCTGCACTTTCCCCTTCTTGTGATTTTAACACACACAGAATTTGAATGACTTCATTTGTGGAGAAAAGAGAGTTCGGGGGAAATTAGCAGAACTGCAGCTTGTAATTCCCACCTCTGCAGCAGTGCCGTGTGAAGCTGCAGGATTTGTAAGCTTCGTTTTTTTAAGTGCTGCTTCTGTATTTGATCAAATTTAAAATTCAAAACCTGTGATCAACACCTGCTTCCACCCCCACAAAATCAATAAAAGCAACAAAAGCAAGTCCTGATGTTCATCCCTCCTCGAAGCTCACACAAAACTTCTGCATGAGCTGAACATTTCTTTTCCAAAACACACAAACAAAGCAAAGAAATGCAGAAGGACTTTCTGCAGGTCACAGGAAATGCTGCACATGCAGGTGGAGAATGATCTGAGCTTTTAAGGTAAATTTTCCTCTTTTCCTGTGGATGTTGATGTGAACCCTCTACAATTAGCTGAGCAAAACTTCAGTGACTCAGAGTGGTCTGGGGTTCACAGGGAATTCTCAGGGAAGGCTGTTCCCAGCTCAGGGATGCTGGGGGATGTTTATTTCTGCAGCTTTGCTGGGAGGTGAAGAGATTAACTGGAAGCTGCTCTGTAAACATGTCAGAGGTGTCTCTGATGGATGAGCAGAACTGTTTAGCAAACACAGCCCTCTATCTCTTCCTCCTCAAATATTTTAAGTCCCACTTTCCTGCAGTAAAAGAGCTCACTCATATATTGATGTGCAACATGAGAAATATTTCAATCCACAAAAACTCCCAGGATTAAAGTGGGAGTTTGTTCTCAGTTTATAGAGAATAAACTCCCAGTTTATGTACATGATCTCAACAGGGGTTTTTAAGAAGCAAATTGAAGATAGTAAATGAAAAATATATTTTTTATCTGAAATGCTGTGAAATAGTGCAGTACCCATTCACATGGAATAATACAGGGTAGCAAATTGAGATTTCCAAATACAAACTGAGTGGGATGGGGGCATAGAGAAATAATTTTGTGAGGCTTGTGGTGAAGATGCTGAAATTCTCACGTGCTGAACATCACTGTGTCCACTTGGATTTTTCTAGCAATGTTTTTATATATTTAATAATGATATTTTTTCTCTGTTGCATGAAGATCAGGCTTGGGATAGGAGAGGCACCAGGAGATTTTAGTAACAGTGGGACGTTCCATCCTTAGCATAAATATCTATTGTGTACACAGAGCACAGATGTCACTCTGAGGGTATAAAATTTTACATTATAGACCTGGGCACTGATCAGCTTTACTGCCCTTAATTACAGTTTCTCCATTAATAAACATGAGGGAGCAGCTTTCATCCCTACTGCTCCCAGGGGCTGCCAGGGCTGGGCAAGGATCTGCAAACAACAAAGATGAGACCAGTCCAGTTTGGAGGGGAATTACCCTGTCCACATCTGAGCCACAATCCAATAAGGAGATGCACTTGCAGCAGGATGAGAACTTTTGGGGTGAAGCTGTTCCAGGACCTGCACTGTCACTCCCCCAGTGTGGGACCCGCCTGCCTTGCCCTGTGGGCTCTGGGGTCCCAGTGCCTCGGCAGGGGCTGCAGGGGACACTCTTTGGTCTTTTCCAGCTTGTGTAAACCCACCCAGTGAGAGCAGAGCGCCAGCACTGCCTCTCAAGGTGCTTTTTGTGGGGCTTTTTGATGTTCTCTGTCTTAGGAGAGGTTTTGCAAGGCTGCCGATGGGGATGAGGCAGCAAGCAAAGAAGGAAAATCACTTGGACCTCACCTGGGCTGCTTTAGTGCTTTTTACACGTTGGGTATTTAAGGACACAACACACAAAGCACCAGAGAACGCTGCACAGCCAGATATCAGGGATACCAGGGTATCAGTGCTGGGTATCAGGGAAATGCAGCTCCCAGTGGCCCAGCACAGCCCCTGCTCCCTGAGCATCCCGAGGGCTCGGGGTCTGGGAATGCAGCCCTTGTTTGGAGCCAGGGCAGGGCAGGGATGTGGTGCTCACAGGGGGATCCCTCACAGACCCCCGGGGAGCTGGGGGAGCAGGCAGGGCCGGGCTCTGCCCACAGCCCTGCAGAGAACCCCGACCGTGGCCCTGCAGGCACAGGGGCAGCGAGCACCCACCCCCTGAGCTGCTGCTGGGCTGCTGAAACGCTCTGCACCTTCCTGAAATGCTCTGCACCTTCCTGACACACTCTATTCCTTGCTGACATACTCTGCACCTTGCTGAAATACTGTACATTTTGCTGAAATACTGAAATACGACGGGGGATGGCAAAGATGTGCTCTCCAGATCCACAGTATTGAGGGTTTGTCCTGAAACTTGGAATTTAATTTAATTAAGCCCTGCCTTAGCTGGAAAACCTTTAGGGTTTGTTTTTTGGGTTTAATTTCCTTTCTAATCTCTTCTTTTTGAGAGCTCCACTGACCCCGCCTGTGCATGGTCTGACAATCTCAGTTCAGTCATGTTCTACAGACCGGAGTTTAGGGTTTGTCTCCATCACTTCTCTGGTCAAAGTTTTCATTTTTCCCTCCCATCTCTCTGGATGGGATATGAGATGATCCATGAACAGATCTGTTTTATAGCCAGGTCAGGTCTCCCAGAGTGCCCTATGATTTAATTGATTCATTAATAATCTCCTGCTTGGCTTGATTTGGGATGATTCTAGAGGTCCTGGGTTTGTGTTGATCACAGATGTCAGCTCCAGAAATGCAAAATCTGAGCCACAGTGTTCAGCCTCAGCCTGGCTCGGGCTGGGGGCTGCTGGCCCAAATATAAATATCTGCACATCTTCATTGGCCAAGCCAAAGGATTGTGTGCTGTGCCTCCAGCAGGGACCCCTCTGATGGAAAGGTTTGGGTCTCTGGTTATAAAATGAGGCTCAGCAGCATCTTGAGGGTGCTGTTTCCACAGGAAAAGGGAAATGTCAATATTTAGATGCCTTCTAAAACCACAGTGTGAACCAAAGGTTTCTCTCAGCTGTGTGGGTGCACGTAGGAAGGGCAACCTTGCTGTGTGTGCCCACCAAGGCTCACACCCTGAGCCCAGCCTTGCTGTGTGTGCCCAGCCAGGCTCAGACTGAGCCCAGCCTTGCTGTGTGTGCCCCTCCAGGCTCACACCCTGAGCCCAGCCTTGCTGGCCCTTCACCCTTTTCCTGTGTGTGCCTGGATGAGGCTCTTCATGTGGAAAAGGGGCAGAAGAAGAGGGTCTGTCCCTCAGGAGTGTGTCTGTGCAGTACCCAGCCCAAGGAGCCAGCAGTGTTGAAGGATAACAGGAAAAGTTGGCTGTTCTCCTTTTTTTGAGAGGACCTGTCCCTCAGGAGTGTGGTTGTGCAGCACCCAGCCCAAGGAGCCAGCAGTGTTTATGGATAACATGAAAAGTTGGCTGTTCTCCATTTTTTTGTCAGTGTGGAGCCCCAGCCTGGCCCAGGGGGGATTCCTGACTCCAACATTTGGCATTGTCCCCATCCAAAGTGACTCCCATGTTCCAGGCACGAGCCAGGCTGGAGCAGGAGGCCAAGGGGGCTGCTGTCCCCCCTGGCAGCTGCCCCGTCCCACAAAAAGCCATTGTTCAGGAAATGCCTGCAGCCAACAGCGGGCCCTGGTCGCCAGCTGAGCTGACACATTTGAGTTCTTGTGCTGCAGCCTCAGGCCAGCTGCTGCCTCACAGCAAATGCTCTGCACAAAAATACAGGGCATCACGTTTCCTATTTGGGTGCTATCTCTCTGGACATTACTTGCACTTTCTGATAAGGAATTCATGCTGAGGCACAGCCAGTGTCCCACTGACCTGGGAGCAGACAGTCCATTTTAAAGCTAAAAGCAGTATCTATCTTGTACTGAAAAAAACCTAAAAAATGACATCCACAGCTTTCTCTACCCTTTGCAAAAAAGCCTCAGGTGACTGAAGCTACCTGCTGGCTCTGGCTGCCCCATCCCTGGAAGGCTGGACAGGGCTTGGAGCACCCTGGGACAGTGGAAGGTGTCCCTGCCATGGCAGGGGTGGGATGGGATGTTATTTAATGTCCCTTCCCACCCAAATCATTCCATGATTCTGTGATCTTGTAATGAGTAATTATGAGATGAAGAATTCACAGACAATGGGAAAAATGCCTATTTTTCATATAGGGATCACAGACTAGATCCCTGTTTTTCATGTAGGGATCACAGAACAGATCCCTGGTTTTTATATAGGGATCACAGAATAGATCCCTGTTTTTCATATAGGGATCACAGAACAGATCCCTAGTTTTCATATAGGGATCACAGAATAGATCCCTATTTTTTTCTATAGGGATCACAGACTAGATCCCTGTTTTTCATATAGGGATCACAGAACAGATCCCTATTTTTCATATAGGGATCACAGAATAGATCCCTGTTTTTTGTATAAGCCATTAGGGTTGAAAAGGACCTCTGGAGATCACCGAGTCCAGCCCCAGCCCCAAGGCAGGGTGACAAGGCAGGAATGCACCCACCCAGGTGGATTTGGGTGTCTCCAGAGAGGCAGATCCACACCCTCCCTGGGCAGCTGTTCCAGGGCTCTCATGGAAAGAGGTTCTTCCTCATTTTGAGGTGGAGCTTCTTGTGTTTTAGCTTACAAATTCAATATATGTAAGTCTAATATAATAAATCTAAATAATGATTAGCAGTGCTCTTTAAAGGCCTCAAGCAGGAAAAGGTGATGAAGAAACGTATCACAGTAATTTTATTATCTATTTCTTTATTGCACTGACCATAGCAGACACAAAGTATGGGAATAAATCACACGGACTCCATTTTCTTCAAGGTGGAACAAGCCCATTCTTTATTCACATAACTCCTTTTTATACAGTTTTACAGACCTGGTGTGGGACTCCCAATTGATCAGGAGCTTGCTTGTTAATTATTTTATTGGTCATTAACAAGTTGTTATCCTGTATTGATTGGTCACTCAAACCCCAGTGTGGACATGCAGGAAAAGTTGTTTGTGAGGGATAGTTTTCATTTCTCTATCTAATGGTGTGAAAACTGTTTGCTTTTCACCCAGGAATAGATTGTTATGTTAACAAACAGCTCATACCAGGATTGTTTTACATGGGAACTTGCACAGTGCCAGCTTGTCTTAGAGGAAAAACAGGCCAGCCAGAGCAGCCTGATTTTATGAAGCCTTTCTTGATGATTTTCCTGCCTTACTGCAACCACAAAGTGCCACATTTAACTGTGATGGCAAAGATGTGCTCTCCAGCTCCACAGTATGGAGGGTCTGTCCTGAAAGTTGGAATTTAATTAAGCCCTGCCTTAGCTGGAAAACCTTTAGGGTTTGTTTTTTGGGTTTTATTTCCTTTCTAATCTCTTTTGAAGAGCTCCACTGACCCTGCTTGATGATTTTCCAGCTCAGTGCTGGAGAGAAGCTGTTCAACGTGCAGAGGGGTGGGTGAATCAAACCGAGACCCAGGTGGGGAAAGGATCCCAGCAGGGTGGGAACAGCAGGGTGGAAGTGAGGCCTGGCATGGGTATGACAGTGTGACAGTGTGACAGTGTGGGTGTGCTCGTGTCCCCAGCACAGCCTGGCCAAGGCGCTCTACGACAACAAGGCGGAGTGCTCGGACGAGCTGGCGTTCCGCAGAGGGGACATCGTGACGGTGCTGGAGCAGCACGTGGCGGGCAGCCAGGGCTGGTGGCACTGCTCCCTGCACGGCCACCACGGGCTGGCCCCTGCCAACCGCCTGCAGCTGCTGCCGCCCTGCCCGGAGCCGCCAGCCGCACACGGCATCTACCAGGTGCCCTCCGTGCCCTCCGTGCCAACAATGCCCACGGTGCCCACGGCGCCCTCGGCCACCTACGAGAAGATGGAGGGCTGGGTCCAGCCCCAGCTCGTGTACCAGGTGCCAGCCCTGGCGGCACAGCTGCTCAGCGAGAGGACCAAGCACTCCACGCACCAGGTGAGCTCCCAAAAACCAGGTGTTGGTGTTAAAATAATGGCTGGGAGGGGGGAATAAGGAAACCTGAGATTTTCAGTGGAGTTTGCAGCTAAGGGATGGATAGTGTTTAGGAAATTCCCATCAATTTATGAATGCTCAGCGAGAGGACCAAGCGCTCCACACACCAGGTGAGCTCGAAAAACTCAGATGTTTTGTTAAAACAATGGCTGGGGGCACGGAAATAAGGAAACCTGGGATTTTCAGTGCAGTTTGCAGCAGAAGAATGGATGGTGTTTAGGAAATACCCCTCAGTTTATAGCATGGGGTGAGAAATGCTGCTCTGGGTGACAGATTCTCTACATTCTGTGCTCCCTCACCTTTCTGACAGTTTGAAACAGCTGTAAAACAGGGCAGGAAGTAAAGAATATACCATTTGTTTGGGAGAATCTATAAATTATTTACAAAGTTAAAATAACAAGACACAGAACCTTCTCCAGCAGCCATCCAGAGCCCTCCGGGCACATGTGGAGTCTTTACATCCATCTGCACAGGAACACGATTCATAATTTTTTAAAAAATCACCCTTTGGTGTGTGATTGCTGGGTTTGCTCTGGGTTTTACTGTCTCCAGCAGCTCAGCAAGCTCAGAATGCTGCTGCCTGTCTTTTGTGCTGTCATTTGCACCAAGCAGCAGCCCCTGCCAGACACAGAAGGACACAAAGTTTTGCTCTGTGCCCTCAGTTTCTCTCCCAGCCCTTTATTGCTGCTGCTGAGATGTTGACCAAGGTGTACAGGAGGAGAGCTGCCACCAGTTCCCCCAGTTACAGAGGAGAACAAACTGGTTTTCCAGAGTTTCATTACAGCTCCATAGCCTGGCTCTTCTTTCTCTCAGTTTGACTTTCAAGCATACATGGAACATGCAATTTGATTACATCTCACTGGTTTTTACCATCAAAACCTTGTGCTTTCTTCAGGAAAAAAATGAGTGGGGAATGTTTCATAATGAAAGGGAAATAGAGCAGGTGGGGACAGAGTTTGAGTGTGAGGTTTTGTTCAGTTCTGTGAGCTCTCCAGCCCTGGGTGGCTCTTTATCCTGTGTATGGAAATCACATTTGAAATGCTAATTGAGAAAGGAAAAGGAAGAAGGTTCAGCTATATGGTGTTTTAGGCTGATTTAATGATGGTTTGATTTATGGGGCTCATTGAGCCCCCTTGCCTCCTGCTGTGGGGAAGGCCAGTGATGGAAACCTCCTTGCTGCTTCCTGCTGGGTGCCAGCTGGGGGCTGGAAAACAACAAACTCAGGGCATCCCTGGTGACCAGAACCTCCTTTTCAGCTGCACTGCACAACCACAGCTCAAACTCAAACCGAGTACAGCTACACGAGACTCCTCTGCACTTGCTGTCATTGATTTCCCCACATTCCTGACCCTCAAGGAGCCTCTGGCAAACTGAATCAGAGACTGGCATCCATTTTCCATGTTGTGCCAGCAAATCAGGTGGAAAATGTCATCTATTCATTATGTGGATGAATGGTCTGGCAGAGCAGCTCCTTGGCTCTCCCTGCCTCATTTCATGAGTTTATCCACCTAAGCTGTGCCTTGTCTGAGAATGACAAAGAATGGAGAATGACAAAGAATGGAGAATGACAAAGAATGGAGAATGAAAAAGAATGGAGAATGACAAAGAATGAAGAATGAAAAAGAATGAAGAATGAAAAAGAAATGTCCCATTTGATGGTTATCCAGAAGCTGAGAGTGGGGCTGCCTGTGGCACAGTGTCCCAGCTGTCCCCACACCAGCTGCACCCCGGTGGTCACGGGCTGTCCCCAAGGCAGGGGAGCTCAGGGAGCACAGAACAATCCAGACCATCCCACAGAGATCCTGTGGCACAGCTGGCAAAGCTCCTGCCATACTCAGCTGTGCTCTGAGCAGCTGGGAAAAGCCACTGTGAGTCTTTGGGGGAGCTGAGTGAAAGCAGTGAAACAAGAATGAATCCCTCAGAGCCGGGGTGTTTCACCCCACAGAGAAACCTCCTTGCTTCTGCCTCACACCCAGGGCACCTTCTGGTTCTACTGCCACTGACAGGACTGGCCAAAAGTGCCAACATGTAACATCCAGTGAGTTTCCTTTCTGCTGGATTGTCAGATTTGTCCATCTGGAAGCAGACCTGGCCTAAGGATGGTTTTTACCTTTTACCCTTTCACTCAGGGAAGTTGTGCCTCTGATTGTAAGGAAGATGCTCGAATTCAGGCACAGGCTGCCCAGGATTCCCCATCCCTGGAGGAGTTCCAGCCCACACTGGAGGGGGTTTGGAGCAGCCTGGGATAGTGGAAGGTGTCCCTGTCCTTTGCAGGGGGTGGAAGAGATGGTCTTGCAGATCCCTCCCAACCCAAACCATTTTGTGGCTCTGTGATTCTCTATCACAGCACTCAGGGGATTTGTGCTCACTCCTCATTCCCTGTTCCCACATGAGAGCTGAACCAGGCAGAGTGAAGCTGCACTCTTCCTCCTCTCCCATATTTCCCCCACATTTAGCTGCTGCAGGACTTGCACGATGGGAATCACTCCCTCCAGTTCAAAACCAGTTTAACATTTCCTGTAACACCTCACCCCAGCAGTGTTTCTGGAGGTCAGTGCTTTGCTGAGGGCAGCCAGGCTCAAGGCAGGCTGGATGAACAAAATTCCATCTTTTGGTGGTTGATTCTAAAAATCTAAAAGAAATCTAAAAAATCTAAAATCTAAAGAAAAGTCCTAACCCAGCATTCATATTTTGTGACATAAATTGTCCCACAGATCTGGTCATGGCTGCTCAAATTATGTTTTAATCAATCTGACTGCAAAGATACAATTCCCTGTTGATGGAGCCGGACAGGACATCAAGGTTTAATCCTTCCAAATGAGTCATTTGTTCATAACTACAGAGTAATGCTCAGCCTGCACTTTTCTGCTGCTCTGACATTAAATTGGCTTGACCCAATGACTGTGGCCTTGGAGAAGTCGAAATTTCCCCACTTCCTTTTTTAAGTGGTTCTGCTTTTGGGCAGTTTAAAGCTTTAAGTGATAACTGCAGCTGGATTTTCTCCAAATCTTTTCTGCCCTGTGGTTAGTAAGGCAGATTGTCTTTGTGCCAGGTCAGATCTTATCTAAAATGCACCAGAAATGCTGGTGAGGGAGAATTATTTGAGAATAAACATGCTATTGCCTGTGAGGTCAGCTCCTGTCTCTCACTTTCAGTGAAGAGCTGAAGGTTTTTATCATTTAAGAGTGATTACTCCAACAGTGGATTTTTGGGATTACATCAGTGGATTTTTCAGCTGAATGACTTTTCAAAGCTTCTTGCTGATGCAGTTGTTTAATAATAATAATAATAATAATAATAATAATAATAATAATAAATACTACTATTATTAATATTATTAATATTGTTATTATTACTATTTTTTCTCCCCTCCAAGCACCTGCTTACCCTGCCCAGAGCCTGCAGGGCCTCAGCCCCCAACATCAGGGGTGAGGTGTACGATGTCCCCTCCTCGCAGCACCGAGGGTCCCCCCTGCCACAGGTGAGTCCTGTCCCCTCCCTCCCTGCAGCTGCCACCCTGGAGCACCTCAGAGCACATCTGCAGCTCAGTTCTACTGTCACCCTGTTTGCTTTTTGCCAAATTGGGAAGAAAATCATCTGGTTTTAGCTCAAAACCTCAGTTCTCCAGAGTTTCTTAAATATTTAGAGCAATGTGTCTTAAGTCTGCTGCATATCTAATAAATATTTCCATTTTTTCTGTCAGTAAGGCATTTCCCCATGGATTCTGAAGCAGAGGGGTTGACACTGATACAGAAAATTCAGTAAGACATCAGTAGTGTCACCCTCTCTGCCTTGGAATTATAATAGAAAAAATGGAAGTGCTTACTAGAAATGCACCAGATTTAAGACACGTTGCTCTCTAAATTTCTGAGAAACTCAGGAGAACTGAGGTTTTGAGCTAAAAATAGATTATTTTCTTCCCAATTTTACAGAAAGCAAATAGGGTGACAGTAGAATTGACCTGTCTCCCTCTCTGCCTTGGAATCCATGAGGAAATGTGGTGCTGTCATTTGCTGGGGGTGATTTGGGAGTGTTCAGAGAAGAGTCACAAGCCCACGTCCACAAGAAATTAAATGTCACCCCACCATCCTCCTCCTGGGAAAAACACACCCTGGATTTGGTCACACCACTGTGACGTGTCCTGTTACACAATCCTGTCCCTGCTGCTGCTGTCCCACTGCCCTGAGCTCAGTGAATGTCACATGTCACCCTGATTTTTTAAGATTTTCTAAACCTTCTGATGGTTACATTCTTGTAACGAACTTTCTCACACACTTTATGTAAATAACTCATTGTTTTGCATTCTTTTATGGAGGAGGAAAAATCTGATAGACTGTTGGTTTGTCCAGTGTCATTGGAGAGGTGGCACTGTCACCCTCCAACCCGCTGTCACTTTTGGAAACCTATAAATGTTGGAGTGCAGGCTTGAGCCCATCATTATCCACAGATTTCCTGGGTGATCCTTGCTCAGACCCAACCCACTCATGTCTCGCCCAAAGCCTTTGATCCCACTCAGGGCCCCAGTGGGCTCTAAAAGGATTAAAATAAACAATTTATTTTCCTTTTGAGCAGAGTGGTGCCACTCCCCCCAGCACAAGGAAGGGCTCCATGCTGGGCAGATCCACTGAGAGCTTCCAGGCAGAGCAGAAGCAGCTTTACAAGACCCCATCCAAGGCAGAAAGAGGAGGAGCTGGCAGCCAGGACTCACCAGCAGGCAATGTAAGTAATGCTTGGTGGGCACACAATAATCTGTCACTCCTGCCTTGGAGCAGGGACAGGTTTCCCATCTCTTCCCCACTGTTTCTTACACAACAGAAGGTCCTGAATGCCCCTTTCCCAGCGTAGACTCCAGCTGTACACACAAATATCTGTATGAAGCAAAAATTAAATTTATTAGTGTTTGAGCATATTCAGTTATGTCTGTTGGTGATTTATTGCTTGAAAAGGTGTGCATGTGAGGGGGGAAAAATCAAGTGTCTACAGATTTCACTGGCTGGGGACTCTGCTGTAGGATCTAATCACCTGTGCTCCAAATACTTTACCTTTTATACATGCAGCTTGTGCATGCTAGAAAATAAAAAATACAGGCAGCCTTTCTGTGGTGCTGTTCCATCGACATCAGTGGAGCTGCACACATTTGTGTGCTCTGAGAATTCAGTTCTGCTTCTCATTCTCATTTATAAAGATGGCTTATGAACCCTCTGTGCTCTGTTGCAGTTATATGATGTCCCTCCCAAAAGAGAGCTCGATGACTCAGGAAATAAATCTCAGAGGAAGTTCTGGGGCCATTACAACACCTTGCCAAACCCTCGGAAGTCCGAATGGATTTACGATATCCCAGTATCCCCTGAAAATTCCGGATTCAAACCCAGCCCTCCCGGGCAGGCTGGGGAGAAGCAGGTGCTGTATGACATTCCCCCAGCCAGGTACAAGGCTCCAGCTGAAGCCAAGGCTGGGAACCCACAGCTGTACGACATTCCACCGCCAGCACAGCGGAAATTAACGCTTCCAGAAATCCCCCTGTACGACGTCCCACCCTCACGGGACGCGCTCCTCCTGCCACACAACGGCAGCTCTGAGCTGCCCCCGAGGCTCCTGGCTGCCAAGGCTGACAGCCAGATCTCTGAGGAGAGCGTTTATGATATTCCCAAAGGTTTGCCCAGTGCTGGGCACTGCAAGAAAGAGATGGAAAACAACAGTGACCAAGCACACGGTGCTTCTCCACAGCTCTCCATGGATGCCAAGTCGGAAAATGACACTTTGTGTGTCTCTAGCGTGGACAGCAGAAGCAGCACTCTCTCCTCATCCTCCAACCCTTCTGCTGAGTCGTTTTCTAGGCTGTCACCATCACCAGAGCCTGTCCAAGAGATCAAACTGGAGCTGGAAGCAGCCATCGAGACCCTGACCCGGCTGCAGCACGGCGTGTCCAGCTCCGTCGCCAGTTTAATGATCTTTGTGAGCAGCAAGTGGAGGTTGCAGGAGCACCTGGAGAAAAACCTGGAGGAGATCCACAGAGCAGTGGACCACATAAAGGTGTCACTGGGAGAATTCCTGGCCTTTGCTCAAGCCCTGAAGGGAAACGCCTCCAACGTCACGGATAGCAACCTGCAGGCCAGAATTAAAAAGCAGCTGGAAATCCTCATGAACTCCTATAAAATATTGACAGAAACGAGGGAAGCTCTCAACAGCTGCAGCTGGGCCCTGGAGGCTTTGGTGCTCAGGAAGCCCCAGAGCAACCCTGATGACCTGGATCGCTTTGTTATGGTGGCCAGGACAATTCCAGATGATATCAAGAGGTTTGTGTCCATCATCATCGCCAATGGGAAACTGCTCTTCAAGAGGAATGAGAAAGAGCAAGAAAAGAAGCAACCAAAAGTGAATCCGGAATGCAAAATGGCAAAACAGATCCCAATGCCAAGAAGAGTAGAAATTGAGTCACTGCAGAGAAATGCTCCTGAGAAACCCAGCCAAAGCCAGGTCCCTGTGCAGAAACCAGAGGAAAACTGCAGTGAGGATTGTGATTATGTCCAGTTACAGGTCAGTGGCACCGGGGTTTCCTCTCTTCACTACTCACCCTTTGCAGATGTTGGGCTGTTCACTAGCAGCACTATTTTACTTAGCAGTGCCACATTCAGTTTGCACTACATCCCCCTTTCCAGATTTACAAAGATCCAGGATTTTGGGACAGTGCTGGATGGCACGTGTACAATGAGCAGTAATTTTAATCAACAGAGGAAATCAAGTATTTTTATCATTCTTGCCAGCTTGAATTCATTTGGGAAGTAGGTTTCATTGGAAGTTAGCAATACCTTACTTCTCTTTTTTCTCTTCCTGCCACTACATTGTGTTTGGCACGACAAGAGATGTTCCTTCCTAACTTGGATGGAAATCTCATTTGCATAGAAATTAAACTCTGTGAATTATCTGTTGGAACAATTCTGGATGATTGTAAGAATCTCCTCAGAATCACTAAAGTATCTACTAAGAATATCTCCCTTAGTTTCCCAAAGAAATGCTGTTTGTCCTTAAAATTTAGGGAATGTTACACTGAAATGTTTTGTTGATGTTGGTTTCAGTCTCAGATCTTGCAGGATCATTTTTAGGAGGAAAAAACCTGCAGCTCCTTCTAAAAAATCCCCCATTTCTATTTGCAACATGAAGGCTGCAGAGCAAGTAATTGTTTCCCCATGAAATAAGAGAAAACCACATTTATATTTAAATACTTTATGTAGTTGTTTCAACTTTGCTTTCATTTTAATTTGCAACAGGCACAGAAAGTCATTTCAGGTAAAGAAGTAGCAAAGAAGAGTACAGAGTCAAACTCAAAGGTATTTCTGACTTTGAAAATATTATTTATGAGGGCTTTTAGTCTCTGATTTCTGTGCTTGCTAAAACTCAGAGTAATTTGCATTCAGGCATGCATCTCTACACATAGAGTCCTATCTGCTTCTCAGAGATCATTTCCCAGAATTACCACTGAAAACCGGTGAAGAGCACTTATTTTCCACTCCAGTTTAAAGTCATACAGTTTATTTTATTGCCTTTCAGCATCATTTGAGATAAGGCTGTGAGAATCAGTATTTCAAAGTACCTTATCCTGCACTGGCACTAAACTGACTCCTGTTTTGTGCATTTTAATCATTCATAACCCCAATTAGGTCCATTAAAGATCAATGTTTTGTATTATTTGAAAGCTTCAAGGCCAGACTGTGTAAAGGACTGATGTTCAGCTGCAGCACTTTGTGTGCTATCCAATATTAAAACTGTATTTAGGGGAAAAAAGCAATCAGGAGAATTTCCAACACTTTGTGGAAAGAGAAATTACTGTAAAGGCTCCGGGGTGTGGCGATTTGGAGACCACAAAAATTCAGGGTAGAGCAACCAAAGAACCACCAGCGTGTGACACCAGGCTGAATATTTTCCTGTTTTAACTCTTTCTCCAGGTCTTGCCATGTTCAAAAAAGACTGAAAACGCCAGCAGGCAGGAGCCTGGCAGGAGAATGCCCCTCCCCGAGCACTGCAGGCTGTGCTTCGCCGCCCTGCACAAGGCCCTGGGCGTGTTCAGCGCCAGCCTCAGCAGCCAGCAGCCCCCCGAAATCTTCATCTCCCACAGCAAGCTCATCATCATGGTGGGCCAGAGGCTGGTGGATGCCCTGTGCCAGGAGAGCCAGGACAGGGAGGCCCGCAGCGACATCCTGCACAGCAGCAGCCGCTTCTGCAGCCTGCTCAAGAACCTGGCCCTGGCCACCAAAAGCGCCGCCCTGAAATTCCCCAACGCCGAAGCCAGCCGGGAGCTGCGGGAGCAGGCCGAGCAGCTGGCCCAGTACACGCAGCAGTTCAGGGCCATGATGGACTGAGGGGCCACTGCTGCTCCTGGGCACCGGGGAACACCCTGAGCTCCACCAGGGACTCCCTGGCAGCAGGTGGAGATCTCCCCACTCAGAACTCCCACTAGGAGTTCCCTGGGTGCTGCTTCTGGTGCAGATCCCCACTCTGAATTCCCTCCAGGAACTCTCTGGGTGCTGGTGCAGATCCCCTCACTCAGAATTTCCACCAGGGACTCCCTGGGTGCTGGTTCTGGTGCAGATCCCCACTCTGAGTTCCACCAGGGACTCCCTGGGTGCTGGTTCTGTTGAAGATCCCCACACTCAGAATTCCCACCAGGGACTCCCTGGGTGCTGGTTCTGGTGAACATCCCCACCCTGAGCTCCACCAGGGACTACCTGTGGGATCCCCTCATTCAGAATTCCCACCAGGAGCTCCCTGGGTGCTGGTTCTGGTGAACATCCCCACTCTGAGCTCCACCAGGAACTCCCTGGGTGCTGGTGCAGATGCCTACACTCAGAATTCCTACCAGGAATGCCCTGGGTGCTGATTCAGGTGAAGATTCCCCCACTCAGAATTCCCTCCAGGAATTCCCTGAGTGCTGGTTGAGGTGAAGATCTCCCCCACTTGGAATTCCCACCAGGAATTGCCTGGGAGCAGTTGAAGATCCCCACACTCAGAACTCTCACCAGGAATTCCCTGGTTCAGGTACAGATCCCCTCACTCAGAATTCCCTCCAGGAACACCCTGGTAGCAGATGGAGATTCCCCACTCAGAATTCCCACTAGGAATTCCCTGGGTGTTGGTTCAGGTGCAGATCCCCTCAAGCAGAATTCCCACCAGGAATTTCCCTGGTAGCAGGTGAACATCCCCCCATTCAGAATTCCCACCACGAGCTCCCTGGGTGCCACTGCAGTTGAAGATCCCCACAGCAGCTGATGCAGAATTAAATCTGCACTTTCTTCTCCACTGTTCACATCCTGCCTGGAAATGTCATTGTCACAGTGGCCAGGTGGGAATGTTTGCTGTGTATTGGAGCAAAAGCTGTTGATTATTGGACTGATTTCTTATTTTTTTGTTCTCTATGTATGTCTGATAAATGTATTTTCCTTTTCAATTGTTTTTTTCTATTCCTGTAAAGTCTGTCTTTAAACGTAGCTGCACAATGTTCTGTAACTTATCCCAATATCGATTGTTTCCTGAGGACTTTACTCAAAGGTTTTAATTACAAGGTTGTTTGGGTTTGTTTTTTTTAAACAGTTGCAAAGCTAATTTGTGGTTTTAACAAATGCAACACGGTACAAAATCTGGTGAATAGGAAATGCACCAGGCTGGTACCTGAGCACAGAGGGAAACTTTGGGAGAAGCCCTGACTCTGATAAATTCCCAGGGAGCACACCATCCTCTGTCACAGCCTGGAGCTTAGAGCACTCATCCAGCTGAGAAAAACCCATTTATTTCTAAATAAATAATCACTAAAGGCGCAGAGGCTTGGGGCAGCTGGACAGGAGATGTTGTTCCCTGCTGGGGGCTCCAGCCCAGCCCTCAGAGCATCGGCCTGCACAGCTTTTTAATTTTATCCCTTAATTTTCTGGACAAGAACATTTCAGGGTGTGACAAAGACACTGCAGCCTCACGGGGCTACACCCGCGCTCACTGTAGTTCTAATTAATTTATTTTACGGCTGCTGGGTGTCCGCCCTCACAAGGGACAATCACGGTGTGAGCAGCCCCGACGACCCGCTGCCCCCTCAGCACGGTTCTCCTTGTATCCCTCGTGTTTTCGGGGTGATTTATCGCCGACATGGGTCACTATATCGCGACATCGCTCTCGGGGCAGCGCTCGCATCCCACAGGGAATTCCTGTGGGTTAAACTCGCTCCGGTACCGCGGTGACAGCGCTGAGGGCGGGACGCGCCTCCTCAGCGCCCCCGCCAGCCCGCACCGCCCCGGGAGCGCCCGCTTTGGCCGGAAATCCTCCCAAAATGGGTGTCCCGGGGGATTTCCTCATAAAAATAAAGGATAAACCCGCGGAAAAGGGGCGGGAAGGGCGCTGGGAACACCCCCTCCTCCCCCCACGCGCTGAGTTGGTACGTTCCGCACGCCCCCGGTCTCGGCGCGATGGGCTCGCCCGTCCCGCCCCGCCCTACAGCCATGGCCACGCCCCCAGCCGCTCGTTGCTAAGCAACAATAGCGCCGCTAAGTGATCGTTGCTAGGCAACAGCGTCATTGGAATGCGCCGGAAATGGGTCTGCGTAACCGGAAGTGCGCGAGGAAGGAGAACCCGGAAGCGCCATGGGATGCGATGGCGGCACCATCCCCAAGCGGCACGAGCTGGTCAAGGGACCCCGCAAAGTCGAGAAGGTCCGGGGGGGGATATCCGTGAGGGCCGGGGGGCTGCGGGGACGGGGAGGCCCGGCCCGGGGGCCCTGTGTTAGTGTGGCGCTGGGGGCGGCTCAGGGCGGGCCCTGTGTGCTGTGGGGAGGGAATGGAGAATCCCTGAGGGAGCTGGAAGGGAATGGAGAATTCCTGAGGGAGCTGGGAAGGGAATGGAGAATTCCTGAAGAGTGGGAAGGGAATGGAGAATTCCTGAGGAGCTGGAAGGGAATGGAGAATTCCTGAGGGTCTGGGAAGGGAATGGAGAATTCCTGAGGAGTGGGAAGGGAATGGAGAATCCCTGAGGAGTGGGAAGGGAATGGAGAATTCCTGAGGGTCTGGGAAGGGAATGGAGAATCCCTGAGGAGTGGGAAGGGGATGGAGAATTGCTGAGGGGTGGGAAGGGGCTCACCTGGAGCACAGGAGGATCCCCAGGGATCTTTTCCCTCTCTGCAATTCCCTGCCAGGAGGGGACAGGAGCAGGAGCAGGGACAGGAGCAGAGGGAACGGCCCCAGGGCAGCTCAGGGTGGGCACAGCAGGAATTTCCCCATGGAAAGGGGGTCAGACACTGGAACTGCCCAAGGAGGTGCTGGAGAACTGATCAGGAATTTTGCCAAAATCTTTGGCTGAAGTTATTTTATGAATTAACTCTGAGTGCACAAAGCAGGTTTGGTGAGAAAGCTGGGATTTGATGAATGCTTCACGTATGAGCTGATTTTATGCTTAAATAATTTACAAGTTTTTTAACTAATGAGTGTTTTTCTCCCTGCAGGTTGACAAAGTTGCTGAGTTGGTGGCCAGGTGGTTCTACTGTGCCCTGAGCCAGGAGAAGCTGCGCCGGCCCATCGTGGCCTGTGAGCTGGGCAGGTGGGAATGTGCCAGGGACTCCTCAGGACTTAAAATAAAATTATAAATTCTAAATACAACGTTAAATAATGCTGTAAAAATTAATCAAAATATATTAAAGTAATTTTATATGCAAATGTAAAATCCATTAAAATTTTAAGTATAAATTCTAAATGCAAAATTAAATAATATAAAGTTAATTTAAATATATCAAAATCAATTTTAATGTAGTATATTAAATATTAATTATATAATGCATTGTAACATTATAGTAGTATATTATATTTTTCATTATAACATTATATTAGCATATTAAAAATAATTAAATGGAGAAATATATAATCGATTATATAATTTAATTTAATTTATTAATAATTTAAGTTGATGAATAATTAAACTTATAGATAGAAAATTATAAATACAAAATTAAATAATATCAATTTAATACAGATATATTAAAACTAATTTTAATGTCATGTATTAAATATTAATTATATATTATAGCATTATATTAATATATTAAAATTACTTAAATATAAAAATATAGAATAAATGAAAGTTATAAATATAAAATTATAAGTACAAAACACTGTGGCAACCCAATATAACCACTGGGATTTTTATGTTGCAGGCTGTACAACAAAGATGCCATCATTGAATATTTGTTGGACAAATCCCCTGATAAAACCCCCATGGAATCTGCATCCCATATCAAGAGCATTAAGGTAAACAGCTTGTGTTTAACTTCATGGGAAGTCAAAACAAAATGTTAATTCATGAGTCCTGCTGTAACTATAGATTAAAGTGTTCAAACAACAAAACACAATGGCAAAAATGTTAGGGATTGTTATAAGGGTGGCTCAAAAATCATGAGGAAAAAAGCTGAAGGTTTCACAGAATTCCCTGAATGACCAAGTTGAGGAGATCGTAAAGATCATCGAGTCCAGCCCAGGCCCAGCACCTCAACTGAACCCTGGCACCCAGTGCCACATCCAGGCTTTGTCAAACACCCCCAGGGATGGGGACTCCAGCACCTCCCTGGGCAGAACATTCCAGAGCTTGATCACCTTGCTGGAAAAAACCTTTTTCTAAAATCCAGCCTGTATTTCCCTTGGGCAGCTGGACACTGTGTCCTCTGGTTGTGTCAGTTCCTGGAGAAAGAGCCCAGCCCAGCTGAGCACAGGCACCTTTCAGGGGGGGTTTAAAGAGTGATGGGGACACCCCTGAGTCTCCTTTCCTGCAGGCTGAGCACCCCCAGCTCCCTCAGGGCTCCTCTGAGGGTTTGTGCTCCCAGCCCCTCTCCAGCCCCTCCATGTCCTCCCCAGACTGAGGGCCCAGAGCTGGCCCAGCACTCCAGCTGTGCCCCCAGCAGTGCCCTCCTGTTCCTGATGCAGGTTTGTGTTTTTCCTTTGCAGAACGTGACAGAGCTGCAGCTGGTGGATAACCCAGCCTGGTGTGGGGACAAGGAGAGCATCAAGGGGGACAAGTACGACGACCTGCAGGCTGCACGCTTCATCTGCCCCGTGGTGGGGCTGGAGATGAACGGCAGGCACAGGTCAGGGCTCTGCAAACTGCACTCAGAGCAGGGAAACTGCCTGGGAATGGGAACCAGGAGCTAACCAGGGCTGGGGGGGAATATCTGCCTGGCTGGCTGTTGGAGATTTTTGCTCAGACATGGCTTGAAGGAAAAAGGCCATGAAAATATACAGCTGATGGAAAAGTAAAAGGCTGCTGTAAGCAGCTAATTCTCACAGCCTGTTTCTGTAAACAACAAGAGTTCTCAGGCATGTTTATGTAAACAGCAGAAGTTCTCAGGTTGTTTTTAATAACAAGTAAATATCTTGTCCTCGGATAAGGTATGGGAAAGCAAAAGTGACAAACATGAAGGCCTTGAGAACCTTTCATACCAGGGTTCTCAGGCAGTTTTCTCATAACAGGTGAACATTCTATCTTTGGCTGTTTTGGGAAAGTAAAAGTAAGTTTTGAGAACACAAATCTTGGTATTGAAAACAAAAGGAGGGGTTGATGTGTAATCTCTGACCTATGGTGAGCTCGAATTTTGCAATATGCATGAAGTTAATTAACACTGTTATAAAAGGTGGCTGATTTGATCAATAAATCGGAGTCGATGCTGATCAGCAAAGATGGGTTGTCTCCCTTCTCTTTCAACAGCTGGCAGCTTTAAAGGTTGAACTTTCAGAGTTCAAGAGGCTTCTGGGTGTCCTTTCATGGTATATTTAAGAGGAAAGATAAAAGTTCACCTTTTCCTGAATGAATTGAGATGTATAATGAAGGAGAAAGGGCAATGTTGGCAGAGGAAAATGCCTAAAGGTTGTTGGGGGCTGAAGCACAGGAGATGGGATGTGACCTCCCCTGGAGTCACATCAAGCAGTTGGAGTCATGGATTGATTTGGGTTGGGAGGGACCTTAAAGCTCCTCCAGTGCCGCCCCTGCCATGGCAGGGACACCTTCCACTGTCCCAGAGGGCTCCAGCCTGGCCTTGGGCACTGCCAGGGATCCAGGGGCAGCCCCAGCTGCTCTGGGCAAGGATATTCCTGCCCAGTATCCATCCATCCCTGCCCCCTGGCTGTCTGAAGCCATTCCCTGTGTGCTGTCCCTCCATCCCTGTCCAAACTCTCTCTCCATCTTTCTGCAGCTCCTCCAGGCCCTGCAGGGCCACACTGAGCTCACCCCAAAGTTTCTCCTCTGAACAATCCCAGCTTTCCCAGCCTTTGCTCACATTCTGTCTCTCCCTGTGCCAGATCAGACTGGAGATGGATTCTCTGTCCCAGCCCTGCAGTAAATCTGTATTTTACTGCTCTGGGGCAGGGGATTTCCTCACAGCCTGGTTGGGGCAGAGCAGCAACTTCTGTGTCACCTGAGGGATGACAAGAGGAGTTCACAGCTAATGGTTGCAAAGAATTTCTTCTCCAGAGAGGGATTAGCCAGGAGATACTCAAGATAAAAAACCAAAATACCTCTTGTGGTTTAATGTAGCCAGTATTTTTCATTCATTTTTTACTTTGTGCAAATTAATAATAAATTAATTACCCACTTAACTATGCTGATAATTTGATTAGGTGCAAGAACTTGTAAAGAAGGTGGGCTGTGACCTGCCAGCACTGCACAGATCTCTCTTAATTCCCCAAAAATTATTGTGTTGTCTTTTGTTGGCAGGTTTTGCTTCCTGAGGAACTGTGGCTGTGTGTTCTCTGAGCGTGCTCTCAAGGAAATCAAAGCAGAAGTTTGTCACAAGGTGAGTTTTGCCAGCTGTGGAAGCAGCTGGGCCATGTGTGTGTTTATACAATTGTATTTGCTGCTCTAAAAAGGGAGTTTTTAATCTCAGTATGCAAATTGAAATGGAACTTGTGAAAGTTCTGTTCCATGATGGCCTTAAGTATTTCTACATGGCCTTTTAAATTAAAAAAATATTCTAAATAATTACAAAAGTGAGTATTTTTGTTCTCAGAGTTATATTTAGCAGTTACTGCTTTTTTCCCAATATTTGGTACTAATTTCAGTTTTTTTAAAGGGTGATTGGTTTGGTTCTGGGAGTTTTGTTTGATGGGTAATTTTTGGCATTGCTTTTTTTGTTATTTTTGGGTGGGGCCAACTTTGTAGAATTCTCAGCAGTTCTATAAATTATTGCAGGAAATACTGACCTAATTTCACATAGGTGATCTCATTGTACAGGTTTTTTTGTAGCTAAGGACAATGATAAAATGAGCAAATACCCTTTTTTCCTATCACTACTTTCATTATCAGCAAGATTGGGCAGTTATTTAATTTCTGTGAACACCCTGATATTGTATAAAATATGGAATATATTTATATTAAACAAGACCTGGGAAGGAAACACTTTTGTCTTGGTAAATTGTTGAATTTTGTAAGGTTTAATCTCGTATTTCTGCTTTCAGTGCTCATTTTGTTCTGTCCTAATGGCTTTGTTTCCTCTTGGCATATGCATTTATATTTAATGAGGTTTTTTTGTTAGCATTTAAATTTTTGTTGATGGATGGGTGTAACCAGAGCACAAAATGCAGGAATGAGATGTTTTGTCCAGGGTTTGCCCAGTCTGATAATTTTATAAAAACCAAATGAATCTCACATATTTTTCCCTGGCCTTTTTTCAGTAATGAGTATTTAACATGGAGCTGGAAATTCTTCATAACATTCAGAAAGATTCTTCTAGAAATAATTGATAAAGAAGTTCCTATGCATGTCAAATATGTTAGAAGTGTGTGGGGACAGGATAGAGGTGATGGGATTGGTGCTGGAGTCCTTCTGGGGGTCACTTTGAGAGTTACATTCAACTTTCAGAAATGTAATCAAAGATTGCATTTAAAATGTACTTTCTTGGATCACTCCAAAGTTTATTCTGGACTTGTTTTCAGAGTCAAGTAAACACAGACTTGAACTAGTGCCCTAAATATTCAGCTCTGTGCCATACCAAACACTTAACCCCAGGTTTAATTTAGATATGAAGTTTTTCTGAATTTATGCCATGGCTGTCAGAGGCAGAGCTGAGTGTGCAGCAGTGGTTCCTGGGTCACTTTGGAACTTTCTGCTCCTCGGGCACCAAATTAACAAATATTTGCTGAGGGCTGACTGAGCAACTCTCAACATAATAACCCAGAATTCATGAAAGCTTTCCATGTGTGTTTCAAGGTGATGTGGTCATGTAATCACAATAATGAGCTGAATACTATTTATTATTACTTGAGAATGGTTTAATGATGATTTTCCTAAAATTTTGTTTCAAATCCAAAATCCTTTCAGCAAAGAAGGTCATGCTGCAAAGATATTCCAAGTCATACCAAAATTGTATTTTCAGAGGCCTTTTTGTGCTGTTTTTTTGCCTGGTTCAGTTTTTGCAAAAGGAGCCCATGATATACAGTGCCTGGCTATTGAACTTTTCATTTTAATTCAATTTGCAAGTGATGCACAACAATTTTTCTATGTGGTGGTGCCAGGGGTGAAAGCTGGAGACTGGATTTGCTGCACTGATGGCAATGAGGAACCTTCCATTCTCATTTTAAAAGACATCGTGGAGTGGATAAATGCTGGCAGTGCCCCACAGTGGACTGGAGAGAAATTAATTATGAATATTGCTGTGATTAGTACATGCCAGACATCCATTAGCTTCAGTCATGGTTTGGAGAGAGACTCCCAACAAGCTCAGCATGAACATGTGCCTGGCTTTTATTTTCCTTTTCTTTTTTAGCTTTATTCCCCTCCATAAAAAAAACTATCTCCAGCAATATTTATCCTCAGGATAAGTCCTGGATTATCCATGAAACCCAGCACAGGCCTTTGGGTTGAGTTTGTAAATAAATAGGGACCAGATGGCCTTTCTTTAGGTTAAAGTTCATTTGCAGAAATGATGTTTCCAATAAACTTGTGTGGGAAAATGAGGAGTAAAGTTCCAGCAACCTGGGAATAAGTTTGGAACAAGGAAATTCCATGTCCTGTTGTTGGGTCATTTGATTTTTTTGGGAACAGGCTCAATCTGTAGCCAGTTTTCTTGTAAAAACTCAGGGATGTTTTGGGTGCATATAGAAGATTGCATTGAAATTGCTCCTTTTAAAATTTTATTATTTATTTATTTCATTTTTATTTGCAGTTTTTAATCAAGTGAGTTGTCCAGGTGTTACTGCACTCGCTGGAGGCTCTTTGCTTCTCTCAGTCAGGGATGGAAAAACATTTGAAAAATGGCTTTTTGCTCAGTTTTCCTGTAATCCCTGGCCTCACATTTTCCCTGTCTCCTTGCCCTAAACTCCTGCAGAGACTCAAACAGAGACTTGGAGATAAACATGTGCTGCAGGATCCTTCTGTCATTAGGAGCAAAGCCTGGAAGAGCAGCAGTGATGTTGCCATGCTACAAAATGAAATTAGGGACGTGGCTGGCCATGGGAAACAAAAACAACTCCTCACCCCCCAGTGGCATGGGCTGTGTCACAAGCTGCTTGTCACTTATGTACAAGCTCTGAAATTTTAACATCAACTTCGTTATTCAAAACATTTCACGAGACATTCAGTGGCCATGACTTTAATCTGTTATTTCTCTGTATTTTATCTTTGTTCAGTCACTGCTTCCATTTTATTATTTTCATGCTTTGGCTGTGAACATGAGGAATATTAATTTTCCAGCTAAACAAGTCACTTAATGAACTATGAACTTCCCCCCTTGAATTCTGGCATTGTTTGGGAACGAACCCATCGCTACGGGAATAAACAAACCCGTTTATGTGCCGGATTGTGCTTTACCCTCGATGCACAGAGTGAAGCTGTGGCTGTGAATATCCGCATTTCCTGCAGTTTGCTGCCCAGGACGTGCTGTGAGGGGCTGGCTCACACATCCAGCTGCATGTTGAAGGGGCTGTGCTCCTGCAGGCGCCAGTGCTGCTCGATGGGCACCCGAGCCTGGCGCAGCGCCTTGAGCCGCAGCCGCCGCTCCAGGCACTCCAGGGCCAGCGGGTTGCTGCCAGCCTCAAACTTGTTGGCAAACAGGTGGGGGGACTCAATAATCCACTGCAGGTCCCCCAGGCCATAAATGCAGATGTCTCTGACGTAATGACCTGCCGAGATAAATTGGAGAGGTGTGGCAGCAGCGGGAAGATGAGCGGAAGCGTTTTTTAAAAGAGTTTTTCACCTTTGGATTTCTGCATAGAAATGGAGCTGGAGGATAATGCCACAATTTATAAAGACATTTAGAATGTTTATGTTTTACATAAATAGATGTTTGTTACCTCCAGCTGCTTCCCTGCCATGTTGCTCTGCTCAATAAATTCTTGTAGGTGGGCATCAGATGTTCTGAGCTCCTGCTGGGATTCCCTGCTCAATCACACCCGGGCTCAGCTTGCACACTTGGGGATTTTAATTATTTCTGCATGCTTTCCATGTGGCCAGCACTATTCTGTCCTATTGTTGTTCAGATTGAAGGGATTCAAGCCAATATTGATGAAAGTTCCTGACAAACATCCTTGTCAGGTAAAGCCCCTCCACTGAGACCTGATCAGACAAATTAGTGCATTGGTAATTAGGGGCTGAAAGAAGGGTTGTCAGTGGATAGATACTGTGCTCATATCAAAATATATAAAATATGTAACTCATATATTAATTTAACATATATATCAAAATCTCTTCAATTGGATATAGTGCAGTAATTTACAGGGTGCTTTGTTTTATTTAACACTTTCAAAATAAATTATATATGACCACTGAGGCACATTTAACAGCTGCATTAAATAATATGTAATCAATTAATGCTCACCAGTGAATGAAATTTAAGTTCATGATCAAAACTGACGTTACCTTTGCAGCCTTTGTGTGAGAGCCCTTCTTGATCTTTCCATTTAATGGCTCTTAGGTCTCCGTCCCAGCCTGCATTGGGTGTAGCCCCTGGAGCATCTTTCAAAACAAAAGGCTCTGATAAGATTCTTTTCTACTTATTACAGGGAAAATTTTCACTGCTGGACATTTCTTAACTGCACTCACATTAAGTATTTATTTGCAGATATTTATGTCATAAGAACAAGGTATCGTTCTCAGTATTATTGCTTTTTAAAATTTCTTTAGAGCAAAAGCTTTCATGCAGCAAAAGCCTTCTTTTTAACCAGCATTTTTCCAAATCCTGGTCTGCACTGCCATAGCCATTTCCTGCAATCAAGCTTTGTTTCTCAGCCACCAGAGATGACTTTTCAAAAGGGCAGCAGCAAAGCTGAAGGAATTATTTTATTTCTGCATTTCAGAGCTGTTCAGCTCCGAGCTCACAGCCTCTCCCCGCCCTGCTGGGTTGATTTGTGGCACAAATGCCCAACTCTTACCAGGTAATCGATTGAGGGTGACCCAGTAGTGCTCATCAGGGCTGTAGGTGTCCCTGGACCACTCCAGCAGAGCTTTAGCCCGGGCATCACTCAGGGTGAACTGCACAAAGGCCCTGCTGAGGATGTAATAGGCACTGCCAAAATAGATGGTGAGGTTGTGCGGGGGCTGAGCCTTCCTGACCTTTGCTGGGTACACGTAGGGCACTCCCGAGTGCACAAACTCCCTGTAGCTGACCTCTGTCCTGTGCTTCACATGCAGCGGCTGCACTATCCCAGGAGTGACGTTCTTACCATTCCACTTGGTTTTTATATATTCTATGATTTCTTTATTTGTTTTCAGGGGGTAGTCTTGCCCACACAAATTAATAACATAATTCCACTGAACTTTGGAGTTAACGAGGTCTCTCATGCAATTAATGTCAGCTTGTAATCTTGAAAACCCTGCATAAACGACGTGTTCTCTTTTGGAGGAAATGAAAATATTTTCAAAGCAGTTAACGATGTTCTGTACAGCAGTTTTATAACCTCTGGGTGACTTTTCATCAATGTGGATGCAGTAAATATTCTGAGGCATATAAATAGCTCTTAGCAGCCTCACAAACATTTCCAGCTCCTTGTGAATTGTAATAATGTATGCCAAGGAGAAATTTCCTTCTTCCTCTGACAGTGGGCTGGTGATAAAATGCAAAGTCTTCGGCACTGTGGAGCAGCTGCAGGAAGTCTGAATGCAGCTGAGGGCTTTGGGCTGGTAGGACTTCTGACAAAAGTTTCCAATTTTAGAGGCTGCAGGTTTCCCCACAAAAAGTGCAGAGCAGAGTTCATCGGGGTAAAAACCACACTCTGCTCTTTTGACCTGGAATTTTTGCTCATCTGACTCATCATAAAGTGGAACCGTCAGGTAAATGAAGGTGTAGATGGACATACAGGCAGCAACACACACTAAAAATCTGGATTTCTTTGCATGAAGTGGGTTCATCTTTTACTTCCAGCTCCTGTCTTCTTATCATACTCCAATTAAACGTTCAGATCATCTGAAAGGAAAAGTGAGATAGAGGGAAAGAACCTGTTTATTTTTTTAATAGATGCCACGTTTGTGCTGCATTTATAAATGTTGGGATTGCTACCAGGAGGAACTGTGTGCGCCCACTCAGCACTCAGCCCTGGCAATGCAGAGCCACAAGACAGGAATTTTGTCTTTCCAGGACAAAATGATCTCAAAATGGTACAAAAGGACCCAAAATGGCTTTGAATTCTTCCCTGCTTGACCAAGGTCTGAGCCCCTCAGGTGGGAGATCCCTGTGCTCAGAAGTGAGCTCTGAGTGCTCAGGAGCTGCTGCTGCTGAGATTTCCTCAAGGCCTGGGAAACTTGAAGTTCTGCCAGAGGATCAGAATTCAGTAAATTAAATCAACAGAAAATTTATTAAATAAACAGAAGGAAGAGGCTAAAACGTAATCCAGAAAATACACTGGGTTTTATCCTTATAAAGTCAGCTAATGTTTCTGACTCTGAGATTTTTATTTTTTCTTTCCTCTGACAGCTTTGTATTTGAGCTTTGGAAAACTGAACAAGGGGACAACACTCATTTCTTATTTTTGGTATCTGTGCAGACCCTGAGATAAGGACAGTGCCAGTATTGGTATTCTGAGATAACCAATTTGCAGCAGTAGTAGCACAGGAGTTTTTCCAATGTGGTTTTTTCCTTACCTTTGCCTTGTTGAACAGTCAGAAGAATGAGAGTGCAGCAGTCCTGAATCCCACAGCAATTACATGAAGTCTTTATCCTTGAAGCACAAAGTTCTAGAGAAAAATACCAAGGAGAAGGTGCATCAATTCCCATTGAGCTCAATAGTTAATTTTTTAAAAGATTCTAAATTCATTTTAAAGGTAATTAATTTTCTCTTTCATTCAATTATTTTCTTAAACAAAATTTGCATTGAAATATTTTACATGTTGCAGCTGTCAAAATCATGAAGTTTTTGGCTTTACACAGGAACAGAGAAAACCAGATTTTTATACAGATAGTTTCATTAGAAGAATGCTGCTGTGGTTAGAAGGCTCGAGGTTTTCATTAGAAAGAAGTGGAAAATACTTTTTTTTAATAAAACATTCAGTATGTTCTTTAAAAGCGTGAAAATAGAGAGGGCATTGTAGTTAAAGCAGCAACAAGACATGAAATTGAAAAAGCATCAAGAAAACAAACTGAACCCAGGGAAGGGATCCTCCTTATTCCCACATTTTTAAGATCTTGTTAGGCTGTTGGGAAGGAATGTATTTATCTTTTTCTCCTTACTGGTATGCACTGGATTTCATGCTGGAATGGTGCCTCCTTCCCTCTGGCATTGCAGAAAGCAGAGCTGCCTGTTAGGTGCAGGGCTCCTCCATCTTCCTGGGATGTTCTTCAGGCAGCTCAAAGCAAAACAGGAGGCAGGCAGCTCCCAGGAGGGGATTTCAGCCTTGCAGCTCCTCAGGGATCCATTTACTGGGTAAACAACCTTGATGGGAGCCTTCCATCCACCCGAGCAAAACGCTGCAGCAAATCAGGTCCGTGGCAACCTCTGGGTGCTGTGCAGAAAGCAGCAGAGCAGGGATGCCACTGCAAGGGGAAAAGCAGCATTTCTGCATTAAAAATGACATTAAATCCATTAATTTGATTTTCACAGAAGCCTCTCTGTGCCAGAGCCCACAGGGGTTTCTTGAGGACCATGATGTTCATACCCAGGGGCTGGATTTGGGGAAACACTGATTTCTGTGGAGCCCTAATTACCCTCATTACACAATATTACTTGAACTTATGAAGAAGAAGGTAAAGAAGAATGTGAAGAAGGACTACCTTCTGCTCTAAAACTTCTATTTTGCTTTATATATATATTACTATATTCGAAACCTTTAAATTTTAAGTTTTCTATTATGTGATATTGCACACTTCTATTCAAACTACACACTTAGAATCTTAGTTCTGTTATTTAATTTTGGAAGCTTTTTTATGGCTTCAGGTTAAATGTACTGTTCTCTTGGGGGTTAGTGTCTGGTAGTACAGAAAGTTTAAAATTCTCAGCAGCTAGGATTCTAACAGAGCTGGACTTGGATAAACTCTTTATTCTGAGGGAAAAATTGGCAGGAGGAACATTGAGGTTCCTTTGAATTAGCGAATGTCATGAGATCTCTGTGGTGTCACAGGGAAGGTTCATTCTGAATATAAGAATTACACTAAAAACAGCAGGCAGCTGTAAAAATATTTAGGATTTTATACCTGATTAAATATAAAACATCTTAACACCAAGACTGTGGGTTCATCACTGTACAGATCATTTACTTGGGGGTTGAACTCAATGATCCTTGTGGGTCCCTTCCAACTTGGAATATTCTCTGAACCTGTCCAGAATGAGGGTGCTTGGGAGGTTTTTTTCCTTAAATACATTTTGGACAGGTTGCAAAGTGTAATTGCAGAGAGCCAAGCTGTAAGATGCTTGTTTCATACCCCTGAATTTTTATTACCCTGCAAGTAATAGCTGCTGGGGCTTTTCAGGCTGTTAAGTGCTTACCATGGATTTTTTCCTACCGGACTGTGTGACATCTAGAAACTGTATTTTTATGGCAGCATAAAAGTACACAAACAGCCCATAATCAGGTAAGAGCAGCAATTCCTCTCCAGTGTTAACATGTTTATGGGGAACTGCAAGAGCATTTGACATCTTTCAGCCTCGGGAGGATATTATGGAATAAAAGCTTTTTGGTACCAGACCTAGAGCTGGAATTGCAGCTGTCAGTGCCACTGGATATGAAATTTGTTGTTTAGCAGCATTCTCTCAGCCCTGTCTGCTGGAAGGATTTTTATCCCAAATTTCCTGCTGCCCTTGAGGAGCAAGAGATCCTGTTGGGAATGTCCACTGTCCATGATGACCCTGCTGGGACTGTCTTGCCCTTGAGTCTCGTTATGTAAGAGTGCCATGACAAGGATTTTCTGTTAGCAGAATGTCTCTGAAACTCAGCATTTCTTACTTATGCACAGATTTTCTAAATCTAGAGTTGTATGAATTTTTAAAACTCCTGCAAGTAGTGTGTGACATTCTTGGAATAACAGAAAAAACAGCAGAGATTTCCAAGCACCTTTGTGGATGCTTTTAAGGACATGGCTTTACAGAAAATTGCTGTAAGCCTAAGATACTCCATCTCAATTAACAAAGTAAACTCTAGAGGAAAGGGGAATGATGATGATGCCTGGAAAAGGCTGTGAAATGGAGACCCCATTAGCACACACTGTGCCTTTTGTGGTATCAACTCCTTTTGCTTTTTGCCATTGCATTTAGGACTGCATCACTGCACCTCAAATCATTCTGGTTTCTCTGTGCTCTTTGCTTTTGCCTAATGTTAAAGTTTAGATCAAGTTTGCTTCGTATGACCTTGTAATTTATTGATACAAATGACTTGGGAATGCTTCATCTTCTAATGAAATGCTGAAAAAGCATTAAATACTGCATTAAATACTTATTTCAACTTTTTTACAGCTGATTTTTTTTTTTGTTTGAAAGGTATTTACACAGGTATTAATGTAGACATTTTATAAACAAGAGAAGACTAATTCAATCCTTTTAAAAATGTTAAAATCAGTTCTTTTAAACGCTTTTCCCACTGCTTTGTTTTTTGTTTAAAAGGGGGTCAGAACATGGAGTCTGCTTCTGGACTTTGAGATGCATTGAGTAAAAACAGTTCTCCATCAAACCCAGTTATTTAAATAATTATTTTAAAAAACTGCGTAATTTGCATATACAGCCAATTTATGAAGTTTTAGTGTTTGTCTTTGCTATTTTTCCTCTTTTCCTGTTACGTTTTTTCCCCTTGTGTATTTGACCTCACAGTAATTTAAAACAAAAACAATGCAAGCTACTTAAACCCTTAAGTTCTAGAACTGTAAAATGATAAGTTGCATAAATACTGTGATTTTTAGAATACAATTAGCACTAATGACCTCCATCCTTCGTAAAGAAGGAAAGGAAGTGTAAAGCTTAGCGTAGCGTTTTCTCAGTAAAATGACCACTTTACATAAGGAAAAAGCAAGAAGAAAGAGATGCAGCCTTACCTGGTCCAGGAGACGGCAGCATAATAATAATTATAATAATAAAAAAGATGATTTTGGGGCTCATTGTCCTTCAGCAGGGCTGGCGGCGCCGTTAACCATTAACGGAGCGCTCCATCCCGCAGTGCTGTCCGGGAACGCTGCAGAACAGCCGGAACCGGGCTGGGAATATTAACCCAGGGGCTGGGAATATCACCCAGGAGAAGGGGATATCACCCAAGGGCTGGGAATATCACCCAGGGGCTGGGAATATCACCCAGGAGCAGGAACAACGCCGTGTGTGCCCCCTGATCCCACCTGAGCCCCCCGAGCTGCGGCTGCAGCCCTGGGAGCTGCCGCTGCCGCTGCCGCCTCCTCTTCCTCCTCCTCCTCCTCCTCCCCCTGGCCTTAACTGTTCGCCTGCCGAAACTTTCCGGTTCTGCTGCCCGGCATTCGCAGGGGACTGGCAGCTGAAAAGAGAATAAATCTCCTTGAAAAGGATGTCTCTTGAAAAGAGAAATATCTCCTGGAAGCACAGACCTCTCCTGGGAGAAGCGGCTTAGCGGGAGTTAGAAAGAATTAAAGTGTTAAGTCAGCGAAAGAATTCAGTGTGAGTGCCTCTTATAAATGTAACAGCCTCTGCAAAACGGGGATCAAGCTCTGAGATAAGACAAAAAGGGTTTGACTGGAACTGCTGGCACTTTTGCAGAGCAGGGTCTGGCCCTGGTGGGTCAGGAAATAAGGAGGAGGTTTAGGTGTGACTGCTGTGGCTGAACGCTTCTGTCAGCAAAGGAGCAGCCCTGCTGGGCCAGGAAAATGAGAAGAGCTGATACAAAAGGCTAGAAAAACAGATTGGTAATGGATAGGAAACAGAAGGTTAATAAAAAACCATAATTATAAATCACAGCTATAAACAGAATGTAAGCGTTGTAGCAGTAAAGGGAGGTGTGTGTGATAAATATGTGTGGTGGAACCGTGTGACGTGTTTGGAACACTCAGATAAAGAAACCACAAGTTCTGTAAGATACCAGCCCTTCAAACTCTAATTTTTAGATTAGCAAACAAACAAGGGCAGACCCCAGAATTGTAAAATTACAAAAGTTTGTGTGAAATGTACTCCAGGCAGAAATGCAGCAGGAGGTGTTAACCCTATGTGCTCTCTGGTGCAGAAAGGTTTGCTGTGCAATGCTCTGCTGTGGAGCAGATTCCTTTGAACCTTCACACACACACTGTTTGCTGTTACAGCCTTTTAAAGGTTCTTTAATAAGTGGAAAGTTGAGGTTAAATGTGCTGGGATTGGGAGGAAACATTCTGATAAAAATAGCATGTTGGTCTGAAATAAACAGAGATAACCTCGAAGTTCAGGCGCAGCTGAAGGTATGACAGGTACAAAATTATCAGTGATTTGAAGAGAAACTCTGTAAATTGAGGCTTTTTTTTGAGCTGGTTTGGGAGCAAATGCTGCAGCTCCTGAGTGGAAGTTCACATTCTGTGAATGACTAGGTGGGAAATTTCCACTGCTCCCAACTTGTCCTTTGCTCCCTGACCCATTGCATGTCTGGCTTAGGTGACATTTAAAAAAAAAAAAACATGTTCAGCAAATCTTACACTCCTGAACATTTAATGGCTAAACCTCTGGAAAATTCTCTTTCTTAAAACAAGTTTTAGTTAAATGTGGCAAGCAAGAATAATTTTTAATACATGAGCTTGTGTGGCTGGGAGATGAACAATGAGATGATCAATGTCCCTGTTTGAAGAGGGACACTCAGGTTGTGGCCATCCATGTCCCATATCCTGGTGGGAATTTTGCATTTCCTGGTAATGATCATGTTCAGGAGAACTGCAGGAATTCACTGTTAAAATGTGGGAAAGAGCCTTTAGGTTTCTCTGAAGACGCCAGGCAGTAACACTGGTGTAAATACTTAGACATGAAAACATATCTGCCTGTTGTTTATTTGTGTTACATTAAGACTGGAGTAGTCATGCACAGAACTACATTTTAGATGCCATAAAAAAAAATAAATGTGTCCGTGTAGTTTACAGCAGGAAATAATGTACAACTCTTTTTTTAGGCAGCTGAAACTGTAAACTCTAGAATTCGGAAAGTCATCTTAAATTAAGAGTTCATTAGTACTTTAAAAATCTTGTATTTTATACTTTAATGTAATTTAGGAATGTCCACTATTCAAGCTGCTAAAAACTCAGCAAGTGCCTTCATATATATTTAAAGGCCCAGGATAAACAAGGCACAGCAGAGGAGACCCTGTGATATCATAAAAGAAACATCTGCCCCAAGACCTTAATTAATCTGAAGGAAGAAACATCTGAATTTGCAGAACTGAAACTTCTTTCTGCTTTTTATCTCATTAAGATGTTTAGAAGGGTATGGTCTCTGACATAATCCAATGTTGTCATGGCAAATTTTTTTTTTTTTTCAGGGAATGGAAAGAACACTGTCCTCATTTCCTTGTTTCTTGTAAATACTTTTCAGTTTTGAACAATTCAGCCTGTGTTTTCCAGAAGGGAACCTGAATTTGCTTGCTCTTTTAAAAATGCGACATTTAATGGAATTAGTCTGCTGACAAAATGTTTGAAAAATGCTGTGTCAGGAAACCACCCCAGAAAAGAAATTGTGGGGTTTCTGTAAAGGAATTTGTGGAGCTTCTTTAGAGCCAAGTCAGCTGCCAGCTTCTGTCACAGAGTGAAGACTGAAATTCTTGATTTTGACTTTGAATTTCTTCAATTCTTGATTTGACTTTCAATTTTGACAATCAATTTCTTGATTTTGGACTGAAATTCTTGATTTTTTTTCTTCTCACTCCCAAGTGTGAGATCACCCCAGGCTGGGATTTCTCCATGAGTAGAAATGGAGAAATGTGAGCTACTCCCCCATTTCCTGGGTGTGACTTTTCCTCTTCCTGCCTGCTGTGCCTCTCTCTAACCCTGGTTCTCCTCTCAGTCTCAGGTTCATTTTTGAAGCTGTGCTCAGCACTTGAGCAAAGTCCTGCCCATATGTCCTCTCATTTGTTTAATTCCTCCTGCAAATACAGGAGTAACCTTTCTAAACCTTCATTTAGAAAAAGGAGATTAATGGCAGAGGTAGGATTATAAATTAATCTTGCAGATTAATAGAAAGCATTTAACAAGATAACAAAAAAACAAAACCCAAAACCAACCAAGCAAGCAAGCAAAAACCAAAAACCCAAAAACAAACAAACAACCCCAAAAAACCAACCACAAAAAAACCCAGAACAAAAACAAATAAACAAAAAAAAAGGCAAGTTGAGATCTTAGACAAGAAAACGTCATGGTCAATGGGCTGGTACATCAAATTATTGCAAATGTGCACAGGAAAACATTTGTGCCTTCAACCATGAAACATGTGGAGGTACACAGAGCACATTACAGCCATTATCCAGATTAATTTATGAAAGAAGTTGGAAACTTGGGAGTGTTTGATAAATCAGATAAGGGTATGGTCTCTGTGATACAATCCAGTGAGGCAGCCAGGCAAGGGTAATGAATTATTCTGCTTTTATGACTCCTTTTTATTCCCACAGTAAAATTAAATCAAACAACCAAAGAAACCCAAATAAAAAAACCCTTCATGTTTTTCTGTTTACCAGTTGAAGAGAAAAATTGCTGGCTGTTCCACATGTGGAGGAATAACACCTTTGCTCCCATCAGTTATTATTTCTTATCGAAGGTGAAAGACAAATTCAAGAGCAGAATGGCATCCGGCTCTTAATCAGATGCATTCATAACTAAAAATCAGAAAGTACTTTTGGGTTTTAGCTGTGGGATTCAGTAAATTGAGTAGATTCTAATTAGGAATACTTTCAAGTTTGTTTGTGCCAGTAAAACAAGGAAACCATGAAAAGAAAATACACACATAAAATAATTAGTTCAGAGTGTTGTTTATAGGAGACAGAAAAAGAAATATGCAATTTTGTCCTTTCTTTTCTTTCATGAAGTGTGGTGTTCCCTTTCAAGAGGAAGATGTGATTGTCCTTAATGGTAATAAAGAGGATGTGGAAATTCTGAAGAAAAGGATGGAGGAAAGAAGACTTAAAAGTAAATTGGAAAAGGTGAGATTTTTATACATTATTTATTATTATTTATTATCTAATTAGATTTCTATCTTTTTATATAATTGTATTTATTATATAATTATAATTTATTGTAAAATGGAAATAATTCTTGTCTGCAATGGATCTGCTCTTAGATTTGCTGATCTTTATAAAGATGGAGGAATTTACTCCATGAGCTGTGCTGTATTTAAACACTACTTTGAAAAGCTGTGGGGTTTTTTGTTTGTGTTTGGCCAATAACATCTTGTAGTTGTACATCCTAAACTCTCTCCTGACCAGCAGGAAGTGCCTTGTGCACTCAGAATGGGTAAAATGGAACGATATTTTGTGGTTTTCTTGAAATGAATTCATTCTAGTAATGAGCTACATCATCCCCGTATTTCTTGTGGCAGTTCCTGATGACAGCATCAGTTTTTTGATCTTATAAAATAAGATGGTTTTTATTGGCCTCTGTCAGAACCAGGATGTTGGGGTCTGTGCATTCCTGGGCTGGTGCTGTAAGGGTGTAGAAATTGAGGATGTTTTGTGGTTCTCCCAGTCCTCAGCAATCACTGCTGCCCTAATTGCCACCGTGCTGTTGAGGCCTTTGCATTTTGGTGTCTGCCCAGGTAAAATGCAGTGGAAATGAAATCCCTCAGCTCTGCCCTGGGAGCTGGGAGCTGTTCTGTGCTGCTGAGCTGTCAGATGGCACTTCTGCATTTGGGGGTTTGTCAGCACTGCTGTTTTCCCTGAACTCCTGGAGGATGCCAGAGCAAGCCAACCTTTGGTGCTGACTCAGTTCAGGGTGCTCAGGCTTAGCTGGATCTCAGGAACATAAATCATAAATCATAAATCATAAATCTGATGCTTTCAACCTCTGAGACTTGAGATGGAGGTTTCATCCTTGATTTTGCCATGCAAATATTTCCCTGGTTTGTTTTCAAACAAATGCTTGTTTACTTGCTGGGGAGCATATGATTCCTCCTCATCACAGGGGCTTTATTCATCTGTGCCAGTGCAGCATCTCTGGGCCTGGGCAATACATCAAAAGGATGCTTTTCCATAAAAGTCCTGCTGCTCTGCTTCCTGTTTTTCACAGTCTCTGCATCTCATGTCTGATGACTTCTGGCATAAAAGTGATAATCTCATGGTGTCTGTTCAGAGGGTTTTTTCTTTTTTTTCCCTCCGTACTTGGTAGTTCAAAGTTTGGGGTAAAAAATCCATTTATAATTTGCTGCTAGACTGTTGCAGATCTCAGCAGATGAGTGAGTGGTTGGTTGCATTGGTTTTCTTTAGAAACAGGGCCCTAAAAAGCACCTGTAGCTTTGGAGCAAATAATATTGAATAATCTGGGAGGTGATGCTGCCCACAATTTCTGCCCAGCAAAGTGCCTGAGTGTGCAGGGCAGCTGTGGCTTTAGGGTGACAGCACAAAAGGACACCGTGCCCTGCTCCTGGGGCTCTGTGTGCCCTGGAGGAACATGCAAATGGGATTTGTTCGGTTGGTGGAGAATTACAGGATGGGATTTGCAAATCTCCCAACCTCAGGTGGTGACCTTGGTGCCCCAGCTGGTCCCTGCAGCTGGAACCAGCTCTGCTGTCCCTGCACTTCTGAGGCCTGGGAGCCCCAGTGCCAGTGGCAGCACAATTCCCACTGTCCTGGTGCTGCTATCCAGATCCCTTCCCTTCCCTTCCCTTCCCTTCCCTTCCCTTCCCTTCCCTTCCCTTCCCTTCCCTTCCCTTCCCTTCCCTTCCCTTCCCTGTTTGGGGCAGGAAGCACAAACTCCTTTTCTTTATCCCCATGACACAAAGCCTCAGGAAGATGCTGCTGGGACCAGGATAAAAATGATTCGAGCTCAGCTGTCACTGTGCCCATATTGAAACCTCTCCAGTCTATGTTCTGCATGGTGAATTTATGCATCCATGGAGTTATAAACATCTGGGAAATGACTTTGCTTTGGGAATCCACCCCTAGAAAAGGTGGGAATCCCCTGCACTGTGACCGTGTTCACAGGGGTTCTTGGATGAGGGAAGAGACAAGGATCTGACTCCATGTTTCAGAAGGCTGATTTATTATTTTATTATATATATTACATTAAAACTATACTAAAGGAATAGCAGAAAAGGTTTCATCAGAAGGCTGGCCAAGCTAAGAATAGAATTAGCAAGAATGATAACAAAGGTTTGTGGCTCGCTCTCTGTCTGAGCCAGCTGACTGTGATTGGCCATAAATTAGAAACAACCGCATAAGACCAATCCCAGATGCACCTGTTGCATTCCACAGCAGCAGATAACCATTGTTCACATTTTGTTCCCGAGGCCTCTCAGGAACAAATCCTTTCCTAAAGAAAGGCTTTTTCATGAAAAGATGTCTGTGACATGTCACTGGGGTTCTCCAGGAGCCTGAAGGGCCCAATGGACAGGACTGGTCTGTCTGGGGAAGGTTTCTGGGATGAGCTTTAGGGTCCTGCCCACCCAAAGCATTCCTGGAGCTGCCCCAGCACAGCCCTGATCCTCTGCCACCTTGTCCCGTGCTCGGCTGTTTCTGATGGCCTGGAAAGGCTCGGGATGGCCTTGGGACAGCCCGCGCTCCAAAGGGCGAAAAGAGTCTTCAGGTTTTTTCTCGGTCTTCAGTGTTTGTTAATTTTTATCTACAATATTTTCTCTCGGCCCGACAGAGCACAGCACGTCAGCCATGAGCACACTGAGAGCCCTCGGGGCGGTCACTTATCTTTATACCCAAAACTACGTGTAAGATATTTACCTATTTTCCCCAATGCTTTTCACCCTTATTGACAAGTGCACTTTTAGTAAGAACCAATCCCAAAGTGCCACCACCACCACAGGAGATGGAGGCCAAGAAGAAGAAGAAGAAGGCCAGGACACGCCCTAATTCCTCCATCTTGTTTCTCTAGACCCCCCTGTACCGAAATTCTAAACCCTGTGTTTCGCACTATAATTAACCCATCCCTTCACCATTTATCCCCGTGGGATCCTCCCATCCTCATACAGGTGTTGTTTCCCGTGAAGGATCAAAGTCCAGCCACCAGACACTTCTGGCAACATTCCAGGACCTCCGAGCCCCCCAAGGGTTGTCTTGGTGATTCTGCACATCAGGGCTGCTGTGCTGAGATCCCACACCACCCCCTCCTGGGGCAGCCTTGCAGCACCATTGGCTGTGGCATTTGCTCCTCTGCTTCACAGCACGGGCTCTCCTGAGCTTTAGGACAGAATTCAATATATTTATTTTCTTTGAGTTCGTGCAGCTGTCTTACAACATGTTCACAATTCAGAATGTGTCCAGTGAGAATAATGCTAATGCCTGTTATAATGCGTCTTTCTTTTTATGTAATCAAAGCCAGTAATGGGATTCTTCTTGTTCTTTTCTGTTTCTTAATCTGTACAAACGTAAATTAATTTGGAAAATCTGCTGCACAGATGCTTTTTTAAAAGTTAGAGTAACTATTTGCATCTTTTCTTCCCAAGCAATCCTGCAGCAGAGGGTTCAGTTATTGGCAGGTGTCCAGGAGGAATTTTTTATGGACTAAACAAAATTGAGTGGATACAAGATTCCAGATTCTTCTGACATTTTTATTGAAAAACATATTTATTTATTACAATTAATTGTGTCTTATTAATGTTGTGCAATTTATTGTGCTGCTGGGTGGGTTCTGATGATCAGTTAATGAGAATAACACACCCCCCCTTTCAAAGTATGCAACCCAAAATATTAAATCCAGACAAATCCAATCTGCATAGTTTTCTTTAATGTAACTGCAGGGTTCTCAAGATTATTGTTTTTTCCATGTAGAAATAATACAAAAAATGTGGAAGTAAGAGTTCTCCTGGGTAAGAAATAAAAATGTTGTGAATTCAATTGTGTGTCTATCAAATATGAATTGGGAGTATTTCTCCTTTCAGTCTTTACAGATTTCTGCTTGTGTTGTTTCAGAAATCAAAGAAAGGCAAGACAGCAGCAGCAGCATCTCAGCAAGAGCCCTCTGCAGGTGATATTCTCAAATTCTGTCTCACCTGCTGAGTCCTGAAGCTGTCAGGATTTCATTTTTCTGGTTTTTAATTTTTTATTTATTTATTTAAATTCTCCAGGCCCGTCAAAAGCTAAGAGTGGAAAGGATTGTGTCAATTCCAGCTCTGGGGAAAGCAGGCAGATAATCTTCACCAAAAGTTCAGGTTGGTGATTAATCCTGATGTGAAAATGGGGCCAGATTTGCTTGTTTATGTCATTCTAATATTGCTTTCAGTTGGGAACTTGACTTCATGAAATTAGAGATTCTTATTTACACACTCTTGGGTTTGCTGTGTCTGTTTGCCTGGCTGTGATGTAGTAGGGGAGAATTTGCAGTTTCCTGATGTACAGTTGATCAAAATCTATGGTATGCAATTTATTTGAATGAATTTTGTTAAAAACCCCTGATTATTTAACTTCTAATCCTCTGCTTTATCTGCTGATTTGCTGTGGGACCTTGGGAACACTGGAATAGAACTTTGGGATGAACTGATGAAGCCTTAAATCCAAAGAGTGGTGCCTTCTCTTTATTCAATATTTATTTATTCTGCTATTTAATGTCCCCAGACTGATATTTTCAAACAGAATAGGTACATCTTTAAAGTCTGAGGTTTCTGTGGGAAGAATTGTATCTTAAAAAATCAGAATAATTGGAAGAATCTGAGAATGATGATCTGTAGATAAACTGGGAGAAGCTGAAATTCCATCAGCAATGCCTGACCTGCCCTCTACTGTCTGCTTTTATACGGGAGAGGCTTTTAAAAATATTTCATCCCAGATGATGAGAATTGCCCCTGGATGTTGAGCAACCTCGTAATTTTAATAATATTAATGAATTTTTTATTTCCTGAGGGTGTAAAAGAAAAAAAGTGCTTTTTGAAACTGTTTCTGTTGGGATTGCACACCCAATTCTGTGAGGATTTAGGTTTACACACACAATTCTGGGGTTGCACACCTAATACTGTGAGGATTTGGGGTTGCACACACAATTTTGGGGTTGCACACTCAATTCTGTGAGGATTTAGGGTTGCACATCCAATTCTGTGAGGATTTGGGATTAATTCTGTGAGGATTTAGGGTTGCACACCCAATTCTGTGAGGATTTGGGATTAATTCTGTGAGGATTTAGGGTTGCACACCCAATTCTTGGGAACCCCTGTGCCTTACTTTGACTCGGGATGTTGAATTTCTGCATTCATTTCTCTTCACCAGAGACTTGGCTTTTTCAAACACCATCCTGCAACTTGGGAGATGAAATAGTAAAAAAAAAAAAGGATTTTTATGGTGCAGGAGATAAAATACACTGAGAGAAATGGTCTGAGGAGCAGAGGATGGGCATTTCCCCACTGCAGACATCTCATGATGCTGAGCATTGTTGTTGGCCATAACTTTGCAGAGAATGGAGGGAGCAGAGGGGTTCCCTGGGGAAAGGTGTGGCACAAGCTCAGTTTTTGGCATTTGGGAGCTGATTTCCAAACAATACTGCAGGCTGTGGGGGCTTTCCTGTTGCTAAACACCAGAGCTCATCAGGCATTTTTCACTTGGAGGAATGGGTGTTGTCAGTTCTGAATTGCAGTGCAAGAGATTTGCAGAATTCCTCTCTCAAGATTTCTAAATCTGTTTTGAGTGTGAATTCTAAAAGCTGTTGCATCCAGTTATGGGAGATATTTACGAGAGAGCTGAAAAATGCATATATTTAAATTTTCAAACACTGTTTTTCATCTTTATTGAACCACCTTTGTCCATCGTAAGCTGTCGTGCTTCTTTGTGTTCCTTTTTCCCCTCAGAGAATGGAACCCCAGCAGTCCCAGGAAAAGTCAATAAAGCTTCCAGCAGCACCAAGAGATCCATTGCAGACAGCGAGGACAAGTCTGAGGCTTACAAATCTATTTTTACAACTCACAGCTCAGCGAAACGTTCCAAGGAGGAGTGTTCCAACTGGGTTACTCACACAGCTTACTATTTCTGAAACAGTAAGGAGCACCCTGGCTCCTTCCCTCCTTCCCATGGCTCTCCCTGTGCAGAACTTTTGTGCTGCAATTCCTCTTTGTGAGTTGGTTATAAACCTGATCATAGCTGGAGAACCTGTGTCAGCTGCAGCTTCTGGTGAATAAGGAGAATCCGTGTTGCAGCAGCAGATTTCATTCTGAAATGTTGGAATTTTTGCACAAAAATTCTCCTTTTCTCCTCCCAGTTGGGTGTTATCCTCAGTCACAGTGTCCTCAGGAGGAGGAGAGGAGAGGTTCCTGCTCTCCTCCTCTGTTGATTTGTGCCACAAAATAATTGTGTAATTACAGCTTTCAGTGTGCTACTACAGAATTCAAGCCCTCTGTAACTTTCTGACAGCAAAAATAGAAATAATGTCATTCTTTTTTTTTTTTTTTTGTCAAGCCAACTGGGCCCTCAGCAGAACTCTATATTTCTAAAAGCTTCTGCAGATTTTTTCAAATAATTTACCTTTTGACAGAGTAGATGAGAGCACAGTCATGAAAATGTTTGTGCAACATCCCTGTCCACGTTGTTGTAGCCTGTTTCTAGCAGCAGAATATTCCCTTGCTAATGTCTGAATCCCAGAATACCCACATGGAATGACCAGAGGGAAGGCTGGAACTTCTTCACTTTCCTCTCTCCCTCTTTTAAAATTGAAATCTGCTTTTCTAATCCTGGCACAAACTAACCAGAATAGAAATGCAGAAAGTAGGAGGCTTTAAAAACCACTGCATGATGTTACCTTGTTACCTTTGTGTGTGAAAATGATTAATTATCCTTGTAATAGAATTTTAAAGGTGTCCCCATGTATAATTGGCAGTAGTTACCTGGAGATTCAAATGCTCTGTTGATATTTGCATAGGTGGTCTCCATGATTCAAACAGCTTGAATGAAACTGCTGGGATTTTATTATTATTTTGATAGGTATAATTAAAAATTGGTTTGCTGTAGAATTTCTATGGTGGTAATAAGAATTTTTTGTTTCCCAGAGATGTGAGCACATCAAACAGTTTGAGGTTTGCTGCAGCTTCCAGGAAGCACTCAGGCACATTTTGTATGCATGGCTGGGGATCAGCTTTGTTCTCCTTTCTCTGGATTCTTTTCATTATGATCCTTTATTATTTGTTGCTTACAGATGATGAAATTTCTGCACTAAAGGTGTCCCATAGTAGGGTTTTTATTTGCAGTTTAATTCTGTTTGACAACGCATGTTAAAATCCTATTGCTGTTTTATAGGACTGCACTTTTCTTCTACTTCCAGCAGTTATAAATCCTAAAGGGAATTACTTAATGCTTTTGATTTAGTTAATACCTTGCTAAAAATACACAGAGAAACATAATATTCAGTTTATTTGTCTTTGTTAGTGATAAATCAGGCAGAGTCCAAGCTGTTGGTCCCAGGTTTTCTGCCCACTGGGCCATAACAGAAACTCTTTTTCTTCTGATTTTCTCATTTATTAGAACAAATTCCTGCCTGATTCCTCCTGTACCCCTGGGTCCATCAGCTCTGCCTCTCTGCCAGGGCTGTGTCCAATATTCCCCCATCCCCGCCTTAAAACATTGATGGAGGTGTTTGCAGTGGGGGCTTTTCCTTGCCTTTACAGAGCTCCAGCTGGGAAGGAATGTGATGTATTGCTGGCATGTGGGATATGAAATCTGGCTGGAATATGAAATGTTTCTGGCCTGTGATGCAGTTTTTGCCACAGCTGGTGGCAGACAGGAGCCCAGAGTGCCACTGGTGCTGTTGGCAGCCCGGGATGGGCACTGCAGCGTTGACTTGGCAATTTTTAATGGATTCAAGGGAATGGTTTGCTGCAGGATGTTTGCTTTGTTGTGGTTTGCTCTTTGTTGGAGAGGGCAATTTCATTTTCTTTTAATGGAGGTGAATTTGAATGCTGGTGAAAGTTGAAGACTGCAGAAGCCTCAGAATGTGAAATCTGTGTTTTGTGAGGTGCCACATGAGGCTCTGGCAGCACTGCATCCATGGGGCTGTTCCGGGGAATTCATGGGGCAGTTTTGCTTCCATGCTGCTCAAACCTTGGCCTCCCTTCTGAAAAGCTTAAAAAAAATCCAGTTAATGCCAGTTGTGTAACTGGGGGCTGTTCTGGTGTGGAATTTGAGGATGGGATTGAAATGCAGCAAATTCCTTCTCACTCTGATGGTGAAAGCTGGCCCAGGTGTGCACCAGGGGAAGGTTCTGTGTCCTGAATCAGCATCCTGGAGCTGCCTCAGTCCTTTCCACATTGCTGCCTCTGAATCCCAAAACCTGAGGGAGTTCCCACACCCAGCCCATCCTCGGCGGTCAGAGCTGCAGCTTCATTTGTTCTCCAGCTGCCACACCATGAGATCATCACATGCCACTCAAATTGGCCAAAAAAGCTGAAAATTCCCTTCAAAACATGATGCCTGTTAGATTAAAATATTTCTTACTAATCTCCTATTCTTAGCTGAACTGAACAAACAGAGTTGTCTGTGAGTGTCCTGCCTTGTGTGAGCCCAGACCCCAGTGCACTTGGGAGATTCTGCTTCAGATTCAGACCCTGCCAAATAGTTTCTTGGTTTCATTTAAAAATAAAAAGGCTGTTTAGACATTACAATCCACAGAGGGGCTGAAATCAGCGTGTCCTAAGCTGAATACAAATCACAGACAAAAAGGGTTTTGTTGGGAGGGTCACAAATGGAACTGATTACTGCTAGACAGTGTGGATTTCCTTCTGGAGGATGGAGCTGATGGAATTCCTTCCTGACAGCTAGAAATTGTAATTGAGTTGGGTTTTTTTCTGTGCTTCAAACTTAACCAAGCTTCAAAATGAGTAAGAGGGATGGAATCCAAATCCAGCTGCAGCTCTGCCTATAAACCAGGGTTTTAATGTGAATATCCATCCCAGAGCCCAGATCCTGGGGAGGAGCTGCTGCCCACGTCAGAGCTGTGGCTTTGTCAAGCTCTGAACTTCTTGTGGATCCAAGGATCTCGTACAGGTCAGTGACAGAATTCAATTTACAGACTGACCACAGATCTCATTTGGGAAAGAACCGGTTTCATGATGGCTTTGAGTAAAATGAAATTCTCTTTTGAAAATGTTTCCCTGCCAGCTCTTTGTGACACATCCAGCAGAGCCCAGCCTTTGTGTGGGATCTCTGAGAGGTTTTCTCAAAACTCAGGGGCTCACTGCTGGATAAACCCCTTCCCCTTGCAGATGTGTTCAGCTCTGCTGCTTTTTCCACCCAGTTTTCCCCTTGTTTCTTTTGTTTCTTTTGTCTCTTTCTTTCTGCTGCCCTCAGAAATGTCCTCAGTGATGGAGGAGGGCAGGGAACGGGGAATGATGAGGGTGATGAGGCTCTGGTTTTTCAGCCCCTTTTGCTCTCTTGGGGCTGATCTGCATTTGTCCTGCAGCCAAGTCTGGGTAAATTTTCTCCTCGTTCCAGGTCATGTCCTGAATGTGACAGGGGCTGGAGTCAGGATAGATTTGGAGTTTGTCACTCCTCCATCAGCAGGAATTTCCCCATGGAAAGGCCTTGGAACTGCCCAGGGGGGATTTGGGGTGCCCATCCATCCCCGGGGGTGTCCTTGGAATTAGTTTTAATTAAAAGAAATTGCTCTTAATTAAAAAAAAAAAAAAGAGGAAACTCATAGCACAAAAATGTGATATTCATGACTGCTAGGAAAACTTAGACTGTCAAATTGTTTCTATTTTAGGCTAACAACATAGAATTTAGAGTCAGGTCAGCCTTGCAGAGAATTATGGAATTATTATGGTTGGAAAAGAGCTCCAGGACCATCCAGTCCCAGGTGGCACTCAGATCTCTGGGCTGGGGACAAGGTGAGGATCAGGCACAGCTGATCCACACAAATTCTATGTTGTTAGCCTAAAATAGAAACAATTTGACAGTCTAAGTTTTCCTAGCAGTCATGAATATCACATTTTTGTGCTATGAGTTTCCTCTTTTTTTTTTTTTTTTTTAATTAAGAGCAATTTCTTTTAATTAAAACTAATTCCAAGGAATGCCTTGGTCTCAGTGATAAGTGAGGTTTGCCCTGTGCTGGCCGGGATGGGTGCAGCTTTCTGCAACTTGCCTACAAAGCTAAAGAAATGCAAAGCAGCTTATTGCTCAATTCTGCTGACTTTGGCAACTGGGGAGGACAAATTAAAAAAAGAAAAAGGAGAATATCTAGTCTCAACCTGGGCATTTAATGGGTCCCAAAATGTGCTGAACTCTTTAGTCTAAATGGGCTCTTTAGTGTGGTGTCAAATAAGTTAAAAAGCGAGGGAGCTTTACAAAGCTGCCTTCATTGTTTAAACTTGTTTCGCTCATGTTAAGGCTAATGTACATTTATTCAGACTGACAAAGTGCTGAATTTACACAACAGGGATAGTAATAATTAGGTCAGATACTTTTCAAATGGCAGCAGGGGGGTGGGAATACTTGACTCTTTCATGCTTATGAATGGCAATGGTTATTAGCGCTGGCCAGGCCAACCACAATACCTGCAAATAAATGCTCCTGTCAGCCCTGGATTGCCCTGCACGGGCCGGTGCCACCTCCAGCTGCTCCCTGCCTGCCCCAGCTGCTGGGAACACCCATTCCCAAAGGCAGCACTTGGAATTTTAGTGAGCCCAGCGCTGAACTTTGGGTCTGAGCTCCTCTTCACTGCTGGGACCAATAAATTAAATTAACAAAATTGAGAAGCTGGCCATTCAAACGGCATTGTCTGCTCACTTGGATGGAGTTGAGCTCTGATATTTCACTTTAGATTACCCAGTTCTTACACCGATGGTGCTGCCCTGAACCATTCCAGTGTCCCGGGGCAGGTGAGGTGTCCACACCTCGCACCTTCCTCAGGTGTTTGGTGCTGCTGTCCTGGGACAGAGCCCCGCATTAGTCAGCTTGTGCAGCTCATCCAGCACTGCAGGATTGGTTTCTCCAAGAGCTTTTTTTCCCCCTTGTCTTTCCTAATATTTGAACAAGAGCTGTTGTTTCATTCAGTGCTGCCCAATCTGAATTGCTGTCAGCAGCTGCCGGCCTGGGCTGCTTGGATCTCTTAAACTGCAGCCATTTACTCCCGCATTGAGGTTTCAGCTGCCCCAAGCTCATTCGGTTTGCATGTTCCCATTCCTTTAGGAATCATTAAACCCATCCCAGCGCTCTGGTTCCAATGGATGCAGCGGGGAGGCTCCATGGGCAGCGCCAGCCGAGGCTCCAGTGGGCAAAATCCCCAAAAAAAAAGCTGGAATTTTACAGAACAGGCCAAGTTTCAGTGCCGCACACACCTTTCCCCAGCTCCCTGCCAACGAGCACCTGTAAATGAGAGGGGCGCTCCTGGGGATGGATCCCGGGCAATGCGGGATCCGCAGCAGGAGCAGGCGCCTGGAGCATCCCGAAATGCTGTGAATGCATCGATCCCGAAGGAATGGCTGGCACGGGGCTGGACTGAGCCTCTTGAAGACTTTTTTGGGTTTATTTTGTGTTATTTAAGGAGTTTGGAGCCAAAATCAGCCCGCGGGCTGAGGCCGGGCTGCGCTTCCGGGCGGCGGCCACGAGGGGGCGGCAGCGGCTCGGGCACGGCAGCGCCGGGAGCGGCCCGGGACAGACAGAGTGACAGAGAGGGGACAGACAGAGGGACATGGGCGGGATAAAGGGGACAGAGAGGGGACAGACAAAGGGACAGAGAGGGGACAGACAGAGAGACATGAGGGGATAGAGGGGGGACAGACAGAGGGACATGGGGGGACAGAGGGACAGCGGGGATAGAGAGGGACAGAGAGGGGACAGAGAGATGACAGACAGAGGGACATGGGGGGATAGAGGAGACAGAGAGGGGACAGACAGAGGGACAGACAGAGGGACAGACAGAGGGACATGGGGGGGATAGAAGGGACAACGGGGATAGAGAGGGACAGAGAGGGGATAGAGGAGACAGAGAGGGACAGGAGGGGTCAGAGGGGAGAGAGAGGGGACAGGAGAGGACAGGGGACATAGAGGGGACAGGGGGAATAGAGAGGGGATAGAGAGGGACAGGAGGGGATAGGGGGGACAGAGAGGGGAGAGAGGGAACAGAGAGGGACGGAGAGGGAACAGGGGGACAGAGGGGACAGGAGGGGACATAGAGGGGATAGGAGGGGACATAGAGGGGATAGGAGGGGACATAGAGGGGGTAGAGACGGGACAGAGAGGGGATGGGAGAGAAGGACAAGCAGGATAGAGGGGACAGACGGGGACGGGGGGGACAGTGGGGACAGAGAGGGACAAGAGAGGGGACAAAGAGGGGACAGGAGAACAGAACGGCCGGGCTGTCCATCCCCGCCGTGTCCATCCCCGTCTCTTCCCAGCCCCGGGCACCCCGAGCGGTTCCCAACCTCCCCTTTGCCCCCTCGGGCTGTGCCGCTGCCCCGGGGCACGGGCGGCGCTGCAGGAGCCGCTCTGCTGGGAAAATCCGGGATTTCGGGACAAATCCATCGCCTCTGCCCTCCTTCCCTGCTCTCTCTGTTTCACACACCCGATTTTTGTATACACCTCATACCGAGGGGTTCATCCCAGCTGGGACATCCATGGTGACAGAGAGGTGGCGGCACAAGGGAGAGGCAGAGCCCGAGCTCCCAAGTGACAGCAGCAGGATTCATTTCACTGCTTCATACGCTGATTTTGCAAAGCCAGTCGAACAGAAAATAAAGTTTGTTACACAGAAAATTCCAGTCTCTCAGAGCTTGTTACCATCCCAGATCAGAATGGAAAGCACAAACTGCTCCCCCAAGAAATGTTCTGTAAGACGATGGTTTGGGAGAATTGTTCCAGCGATGTTCAAATATTTTCTTAATAAAAACAAGCTACTCAGAGAATTAACATTGCATATATCAAAGTTGAAATTAAATCAAACATTTTGCTCTGACACCTCCTAAAAACAATGTAAATAGCTGCATGTTTAGGATTTAAATCCTATTTTCTGGCATCTGTATTAATTCGAAACATTTTCTCCTTGCAGTGTTTAGTGCTTCACATTTGATTTGGAGAGATCTTGGAGTCGAGTTGGAATTTCAGAAACAAAAGAGGGAAAGAAAAACTTGTCTTCTATTTTAGGGTCCTGCAGTACTGGAAATGCAAAGGCTGCAGAGTGAATATTTAATGAGTGCATGAGAATCCCAAAAAGTGTAAAGCAAATGCCATGCGGCAGTCGCCTTGCCTCGTTCAGCATTAAGACATTAAAAATAGATTTACAGATTTCATCATGCGATTGCAACATTCACACAGGTTGGGATTTTTAATTTAACTTTGAACTGGATCATGCAGATTGCAGGCAGACCAGAATGGACTTCATTCTAATGGGAGAATTTGCCTTATGCAGGATTAACATATCAAAGGCAGGGCAGGATTTGGGGAGAAGATGGCACAAGGATGGGTTGGCACCCAGGGGAGCTGCTGGCACTGGAGGAGATTTCAGGCCATGAATTTGGGTGGCACTTGCTCTGCTCTTGTCACATTCCTTGTGTTCCCATTGGGTTTGGTACAGGCTGATAAATTGTGCTCCAATCCTCCCTTGGTGTTTGAGCTCTGGGCAAACAGAGGCGGCACCATCCTGGTGTAAAAAATAACAAACATTAAGGAAAAGTGTGTTGGCACTGCTGGCTGGGTGAGTTAATTAGTGCTGGGTGAGTTAATTAGTGCTGGGTGAGCTAATCAGTGCCATCCCCTCCTGATCCCTCCTCACAGGTGCCAGCGCACCCTCTCTGAGGGGTGGCTGGTGATGGCTTCAACATCAGTCAGAAATTATTGACCGAGATAAATTCAAGGCAGGCAGCAGTTCCCAGGGTCTGTGTCCCCAGCAGGGCTGCAGCACTTGGGGGTGCAGTGGGAAGGGTGATGACAGAAAGGACAGGGGCAGGTCCTGGCCCCAGGGTGGTGCAGGGCATCCCTGCCTTGCTCTGGGTGCTCCCCTTGGGAACGCACCTGCAGCTGTGCTGGGTGTGACTGCTGCCCTTCAAACAGCCCCAACAATGGGATCCTCTGCTGTTCCACTCCAGCAGGACCAGAGAAACCTTCCCCAGAAAGGCAGGACACCTCTGTGAGCCCCCCAAGGGGTCATTTTGTGTCTGTCACACTTTACTGTGCACCCAGCACGAGGCCATCAGATGGCATCACACCCCTGCCACCTCCCAGGGCAGGATATCCATCAGCAGGAGCAGTCTGGTGTGAAAATGTGAAAATCCAATCCAGCTCTTTGAGCAGAGGCTCCCCTCAACAGCTGAATTCCCAGTGTCACATCAGTGAGTTTTTCCTGGCAGGATGGAATAAAACACTCTGCTCCCACTCAGCCCCTACTGCTGTGGTGGATTCTGAGTGCTCTGCAGGGCTGGTGGCACACAGAATGTCACCATCCCAGGGTTATCCCTGTTTCCCACTCAGAAAATGATCTGTGGTGGATTCTGTGTGCTCTGCAGGGCTGGTGACACATCACCCATGTCACCCTCACAGGGTTATCCCTGTTTCCCACTCACAAAATGATCCATATGAGAACAGCGCAGCAATGGCACGAACAAAAGGAATGAACACAACTCTGCAATTGTGTCTGAGAACTCTGGAGCCTTCTGGGAAGCACCGCTCAACCCCCAGCATGGAACATCCCCTCAGCCACAGCGTTGGGCAAGAGCCTTGACCAGAGCAACCATTACTGATTTCAAAACCTCCCAGAGCTGCGTGGCCGCAGCAACGCAGAGCAAAACTGGAGCAGGCAGGGCAGAGCAGAGCAGGGCAGGCTTGCAGAGATCCCTTCCTGCAGATATCCACAGTGCACAGCTTCCTGCAGGGACTTGCCTCGGCTGGGCTGCAGTGTGGGCATGGGCACACGCAGGGGAGAAATGCTGGATGGATTGGCAGGGAACAGAGAATTCCTGCTGGATTGGCAGGGAGCAGAGAGTTCCGGATGGATTGGGGCTGCTCAGGGAGAGGTGACCCATTCTGGTCATTGCCTGGCGACTGAGTTATCTCCTTCCATCCTCAGAAATGGAACATGAGGTGCTTTGTGAGCTCCTGGTGCTGAGAGCTGTCCTGAGGATGAGGATGCTGTGTTTTGCCAGAGCACAAATGAAGATCTTGCTTTAACACTTGGCCCTTTTTGGAAATGTGCATTTTCCAGCCAGCTCCAGCAGCTCAGGGCTTCGTGGGCCCTTTGCAAACAGCCTGTGCATGATAGCAAAGAAAAATAAACTTCTGCTCACTGTGTGCTGCTCCCTCAGATGCTCTGGGAGGAGGCTGAGGAATCTCCAAAGTGGGAGATGCTGAGAGCTGGCCTCTGTCAGCAGCTGGTCAGAAACAGCAAACCCAGCAAATCCTGCATTTGAGGGGCACAGACACTGCTCCGAGTGATCATTTTTTACACCAAAATGTTGGATTTTGGTAGTGCAGCAAACTGACAAGAAGATTATCCCACATAAAACACCCAAAGTGTCACAGCGGTTTTGTGTGATTTTTTCACATGATCTCTTTGCCTTGTTTCTTCTAAAGCAGAAATCACCTGCCTGAGGAGTCTGGGCTGTCTCAGAGGCTGAGATCCCTCCACAGTGTTTGCACGGTAGCATCTGCAACTGTTTTTGCTGATTTTATCTGCTCTTCTTTTCAGGTTATCCTGTATTTAATGAGAGGGGGAGTTTTTTCCTGAGATAAAATTTCAGATTTATCTGAAGCAAAGAAGCAAGTGCTTGTGAAATGGGTTCATTCCTTCCCATCAGAGCTGGGTTCAAGACTCAGAGATTATTGAAAGTGTTTTCACTCATTCAGCTTGGAGCATTCCCATGGGATTTTTAACCTCTGAGCATGTTTCCTTTCATCAGCAGCGATTGCAGAAGTCTGCAATGACTTTTTCTCCTTTGGTGCAAAAGTTAAATATGAATTTATGGCATGATTGCATTGAGATTTCAGAACTGGGCTGCAAAAATCGAAGTTGCTGTGATCTTACCTGCCTGGAGATTGCAGACAAATAACACTTGCTAAACACTCCATGCCTTGGATGATATATTGAGCTCCAGAGGATTTTTATTAAGCTGCTCTGAAATTATTCCCAAAGGATGCAAACCTCGGCTTAGCTACAACTGCTACCCACAGTCTTTAAAGAACATTCTGAAACCTTTTTGCTAAACAATCTGCTCAGCTCTTACCAGGTTTTACCCAATATTCAAATGACACTTCTTTCCTTTTCAACCCTTGCCAAGATGAGGTTATTAAGAAAGAGATACAAATTAAAAGGATTAAAAATGCAACTCTAATTAAACACATATGAGCAGTTAGAAGTCGGCTCTGCCCTGGTTATCTGCGCACACAGAAATATCACACACCACCCAAAGCAGCCAAAGTCTCCATTAGGAGCTCGCTGAAGGCACCAGCAGAGCAATCACACACTGTGCCTGCTCTGCAGCTGCTGCTGGGGAGGTCTCGAGATGCTTTTTTAGAATGGGTCTTGAAATATTTGTTAGGATGAGATGAGTCTTGAGGTATTTTTTAGAATGAGTCTTGAAGTGTTTTTTGGAACGAGATGAGTCTTGAGGTGTTTTTTTAGAATGAGTCTTGAAATATTTGTTAGAATGAGACGAGTATCGAAATATTGTTTTAGAATGAAATGAGTCTTGAAGTGTTTTTTAGAATGAGATGAGTCTTGAAATATTTGTTAGAATGAGATGAGTCTTGAGGTGCTTTTTTAGAATGGGTCTGAAATATTTGTTAGAATGGGATGAGTCTTGAAGTGTTTTTTAGAATGAGTATTGAAATATTTTTTAGAATGAGATGAGTATTGAAATATTGTTTTAGAATGAGATGAGTCTTGAAATATTTTTTAGTATGAGATGAGTATCGAAATATTTTTTAGTATGAGATGAGTCTTGAAATATTTTTTTAGAATGAGTCTTGAAATATTTTTTAGAATGAGATGAGTCTTGAAATATTTTTTAGAATGAGTCTTGAAATATTTTTTAGAATAAGTCTTGAAATATTTTTTAGAATGAGATGAGTCTTGAAATATTTTTTTAGAATGGGTCTTGAAATATTTTTTAGTATGAGTCTTGAAATATTGTTTAGAATGAATCTTGAAATATTTTTTAGAATAAGATGAGTCTGGAAGTGTTTTTTAGATGAGATGAGCCATTGCTCTCCCCACTTGCAAGGAAGAAGAAGCAGCTGAGGGTGGGAGGAAGGAGAGGAGCATTCTCCCCTTGCATCCCCCATGGGTTTGAGCTCTGTTGAGCTCTGGTTGTCCCCAAAATCTGTGCCAGTGGCACCAGGAGGGGGTGGCTGCCCTTTCCCAGCAGATCTTGGGTTTCTTTTGGGTTTCTCCTCACAAGAATGTGCTACAAAAACACACCAAGCCACGGTGAATCTCTCCATGACGAAAGTGAGTTGGTATCTCTTAAATAAGTATCCAAACAAGCCCTTGAAGACACATAATCACCAAGCAGCATCTGTGATCACAGCTCGGTGTTTTAAGGGATTAGGGGGGGATTAGGACCGTTTGTAAATTCCTCGCCGACCTTTTGTACGGGCAGGATGGAATATTTTTTTAAGGAATTCACAGACTGTCTGCTAAAAGCCTTTATTCCCCTGATTGGTGCTGGGTGTGGACTGCTCCGGGATTTTTTTTGAAAGGTAGCATAACATGGCTCACCAATGTAGGCTGCACATAAATCCTGATTTGTATGATTCCTAATGGGTTCCTGCTCCTCATCAGGAGTGGGAAAACCTCCTTGCACTGGGGAATAACAGGTCCTGTCATTGTGCCACTGGTGCTGCTGGTTTAACACCCCGCCGAGGGCAGGATTCCACCTGGGGGGGAAATGAGCAGGGTTTGATCCCCAAGAGGAGTTCCAGAAAAGCCTCTCATGGCTCCTGTGGGCCCAAATCATGATTGGCTTCAACACTAAATATTCAGGGTTATCCAGACAGGGTAACAGGAATTTCCTGCTTTTTCTGGGAATGGGAGAAGCTGGACAGGGGAGGAGAGGAACACCCTGCCCGTGCCTGCATCCAGGTGAGGTGAGCTGGCATCCTTTGGATGCAGTGAGGGTCAGACAGGGATGCTCAGAGCATCCCTTGGGCCAAGGGAATAGGAAATACTACATTTTAAAAAAAATCTGTGTGCTTGAATGGTTCATTTTTCCATATTCCTTCTGGCTGCTGTCATCTTCTCCCCAAAGGGAGAATTCCACCCTGCTGAGGGTGTGAGGATGGAATTCCTGTGCTGCCCAGCTCTGCCTGCAGCTCCCAGCCAGGTGCAGCAGTCCCTGCCTGTCTGCAGGTGTGCCAAGGACAGGGCACCAAAACAGCCTGCAAACTCTGAGCTTTCAGCTCATTTTTGTTCTCAGAAAAGTCTGAATGTTCAAAGCTCTGCAAGTGACATTTCCTCTGCAATTTAATCACTTTTCCTTTAGCCAAAAGCTAACCTTGACCATGAAATCTGCTTCTTGTGTGTGATCTCCTGCTGCTCTGGAGACAGAGCTGTGACCCTGGAGGTCTTCAGGGACTGAAGAATATTTCTGGACACCCCTTTAGGAGAGCAAAATCTGCCTTTGACAATTCTGCACCTTCTCATCTGCATTTTCCGATTTCTCTTATTTTTACAGATTTTACCAAGGTACTGCCATAAAGAATTGAAAAGATGGATGGATGGATGGATGGATGGATGGATAGATAGATAGATAGATAGATAGATAGATAGATATTAGATAGATACATACATAAATAGATATAGATAGATAGACAGATAGATTATAGATAGACAGACAGACAGACAGATAGATAGATAGATAGATAATAGATTAGATAATAAATAACAGATATTCCTGGCAGTGTCCAAGTCCAGTTTGGACAGGCTTGGAGCAGCCTGGTCTGGTGGAAGGTGTCCCTACCCATGGCAGGGGTGGAATGAGAGGAACTTCAAGGACCCTTCCAACCAAACCTTCTGTGATTTCACGATTTAGAGGGAGAGTCCCCTCAATGTCAGCCTTCTGACACTTTGCTGTTATCTGAGCTGGGGACTCAGGTGAAAATTGGGTTTTTGTTAAAAATCCAAGCACCAGCATCCTCCCTGCCAGGAAAAGAGAGAGGGATCCCATCCCATCCCATCCCATCCCATCCCATCCCATCCCTGTTTGGCAGCTCCTTTGCTCCCTCCTGCCTCTCCTTTGCCTGTATTTAGAGCAGGGTGCCCTTGCCAGGCCCTGAGTGTGGAATTAGGGCCCGGGATGTGAATTTTTGTCGCTGATTGTCCCTCAGAGGTGGCCCCAGGGCCGGGCTGAGGAGGTGCAGGAGCTCTGTGTGTCCCTAACCAAGGTGCAGGAGCTCTGTGTGTCCCCAAACAGAGGTGCAGGAGCTCTGTGTGTCCCTAACCAGATGTGCAGGACCTCTGTGTGTATGTGTGTCCCCAAACAGAGGTGCAGGAGCTCTGTGTGTCCCTAACCAGAGGTGCAGGAGCTCTGTGTGTCCCTAACCAAGGTGCAGGAGCTCTGTGTGTCCCCAAACAGAGGTGCAGGAGCTCTGTGTGTCCGTGTGTCCCCAAGCAGAGGTGCAGGAGCTCTGTGTGTCCATAACCAAGGTGCAGGAGCTCTGTGTGTCCCCAAACAGAGGTGCAGGAGCTCTGTGTGTCCGTGTGTCCCCAAGCAGAGGTGCAGGAGCTCTGTGTGTCTGTGTGTCCCTAACCAAGGTGCAGGAGCTCTGTGTGTCCCTAACCAAGGTGCAGGAGCTCTGTGTGTCCATAACCAAGGTGCAGGAGCTCTGTGTGTCCCCAAGCAGAGGTGCAGGAGCTCTGTGTGTCCCCAAACAGAGGTGCAGGAGCTCTGTGTGTCCGTGTGTCCCCAAGCAGAGGTGCAGGAGCTCTGTGTGTCCGTGTGTCCCCAAGCAGAGGTGCAGGAGCTCTGTGTGTCCCCAAACAGAGGTGCAGGAGCTCTGTGTGTCCCTAACCAGATGTGCAGGAGCTCTGTGTGTCCCTAACCAAGGTGCAGGAGCTCTGTGTGTCTGTGTGTCCCTAACCACGGTGCAGGAGCTCTGTGTGTCCATAACCAAGGTGCAGGAGCTCTGTGTGTCCCCAAACAGAGGTGCAGGAGCTCTGTGTGTCCGTGTGTCCCCAAGCAGAGGTGCAGGAGCTCTGTGTGTCCCCAAACAGAGGTGCAGGAGCTCTGTGTGTCTGTGTGTCCCTAACCAAGGTGCAGGAGCTCTGTGTGTCTGTGTGTCCATAACCAAGGTGCAGGAGCTCTGTGTGTCCCCAGACAGAGGTGCAGGAGCTCTGTGTGTCTGTGTGTCCCTAACCAAGGTGCAGGAGCTCTGTGTGTCCATAACCAAGGTGCAGGAGCTCTGTGTGTCCCCAGACAGAGGTGCAGGAGCTCTGTGTGTCTGTGTGTCCCTGACCAAGCTGCTCCTCTGCACAAACACCCCCACGGGGCTCTGCAGGGTCAGCCCCGAGGAAAGGCAGCAATTCACAGCAATTTAATTAACTGTGAAGCCACTGCAATGCAGTCACCTGCCGGGGAGAGCAGAGCCAGCCCCGTCGGGGTGTGAAATGGGGGAAATGTCCCGGTTTGGGAGCAGAGCGGGTGTGAACCTTCCCCTCAGAGTGGGCAGGGATCAGCACACACAGGCCCATTATTGCTAACTGCAGCTTCACCTTTTAGCTAGATATTAAAAAATTAGCTAATCCTTGCATATTTAATGCCTGTTTCTTCATGAGCACGGAGATTAATTGGGAAACGGGAGGAACTGGGAGAGAGGGGCAGGGGCAGAGCAGCCCTGGGGCGCCTGCCCTCCCTCCCTGCTGGGCAGGCAATGGAAAAGCACTTTAAAAATGAGGATTTTGCTCTTTTTGGTCTGTTTCTCTCCTTCTCCGTCCTTTAGTAATTCCTGGGTGACTGATAGCGACCTTCCAGGCCCGGAGTCTGCAGTTACCAGCCGGGAAATGCCCTTCCCATTGGTCATTATTAATTAGCAATATTTCACAAACGTGACAATGACACCGGGTGCCCTCTGCAGGGCTGGGGGCTGCGGAGCACTCGGCACCATTTCCCTGGGAAACCGCGCAGTCACAAAATTTCCTTGGAGTCACAAAATTTCCCAATTTTCTTTTTTTTTTTTTTCCCTTCTATTGCATTTCCTTTGATGAGAACTCCATTCCGGAGTGTTTGTAAGCCCTTCTTTTGTGTTTCCAGCATTTCTGTTTCCAGCTGAGGCCATGGCCAGGCCCAGGAGAGGTGCCTCCATCCCAGCTGTGCCACGAGGAAATTTATATTTATATTTTCCCAAATACAGTGCCTGGGAATGGGCTCTATCTCTGCCTGGCAGGGAGAGTGGTGGGAGAGGGAAGTGAATTTAATGTCCAGGAAAAGCAAAGCAGAAACTGCCCCGATGGGTGCCTGGTGCCCATGGGAGCCCTCTGGAGCCACTTCCATCACTGATCCAGCAGAAAATGCATGGAGTGACCCAGGAGCTGGGTCCTGCTGCTGGGGGAGCTCAAAAAGAGAAAAAGAGAAATCCCCCAGTCCCTGCTGCAGGTGGGCAGGGAATGGCTCATCTGGCCCTTGGTGCCTCCAGACAGGGTTTGGCATCTCCTGGCATTGAGGGAGTCACTCTGGGGCAGCAAATCCGTGTCACTAATTAAAGTGAGCTTCATCTGCAGGCTCTGAGTGCTTGGTGGATGTCCCAGGGGCTGTGGGATGAATGCAGAGAGCACAGCCTGGCCTGAGAGCTCCTGTCCTGCCAGGATCCTTGCAGGGAAGGATCACGAGGTGTGGAAATGTTCTCCCGTGTTAAATCACCAAATTAAAGGTGTGGAGCCAAACAGGAATACACCTGAAATAGTATTTACTACTGTAAATGGTGGATGGGATTCTGCTGAGCCACTGTAAGTGCACTCTGCAGGTTGCAGTTGTTCACTGGGGATCCCTGGGCTGCAGCCAACGTCTCTGTTTGCTTTGGAGAGCCAGAGTCCTTTTATTTGTGCTAATAGTGCCCCGGTGATGAGAGAGAAAAATCATAGAGATAAATCCAGCCTGCCACTGCAGCATTGCTGAGGGTGGGAGGAACACAAAGCAACTGCAGGGTCTCTGTTGAGAATGAGCTTTTGGAGGGTCACAGGTGATGGAGAACATCTCCTGCTCCATCCACCAAGCCCTGGATAAATCCCTGGCTGTCCCTGGGCCCTGTTTGCTTTTCCTCAGACCAGTTTCCCAGCTAATGCTTTTCAGAGACAGGCCTGAAATTAAGATTTCCATATTTATGTGCCTATTAACATAGATATATTAAAAAACTTAATGAGCTTATGTAACAAATTGCTGTGTGACACGGCTGGGGAGAGGATCTGTACTTAGGGAGATAAGGATGGCATTTGCAATGGCACCAGCTCGGGGAAAATTACAAGGAGCAGCAATTGCATGGTGCAGGGAGAGGCTGTGCTGGGACTGCAGCCTGCAGGGCTGTCCCAGCCTGGTGTGTGTGGGGAGCCTGCCCAGAGCCTCCTCCTGCCCATTCCAGCATTTCATTTCCCTTCCCGAAAGGAAGAAAAATGAAATTTCCTCTCGGGAAGGGAAATGAAATCTTGCAATTTCAATTGGGCAAGCTTTGGTGCATGTCCCTGCACTTGATGGCATCCCATGCCTTTTGATGGTTTTCACTTTGGCCAAGATTGTTTTAATTTATTTTTTTTTTTAAGTATCCATGCCATGTCCCTCATATCTTCCCCTCAAAGTTGTGTCCTTGATTTTTTTTTCTTCCTCCTCGACTTTTTCCCCTGTTTTTGCACCATCTCTGAGGTTAGTTGTGGCATATTTTGATCCTTTGCGTGCACCTCACGTAATCGCGGTTCATTTTCTTGTAGTCACAAAATTTCCCAATTTTTTCTCCTTCCATTGCATTTCCTTTGATGGGATCTCCATTCCAGAGTGCTTGCAAGCCCTCCTTTTCTGTTTCCAGCATTCACTGGGGATGTCACAGCCTCCACCCAGAGTTTTCCATGTCCCGGGGAGGGGATGAGGCCGCGCTGGGAGTCAGCATCGCTGGGCAAGGTGCTGTGGGCACATCTGCAGGGCCAGGGCTGTGCCTGGGCTGCTCAGGGCTGGCTGGGTGTGCCAGGGCTGGGGAGGCCTCCAGACACTGCTCAGAGGGAGCTGACACAGCTCCAGAGGCACTGACACAGCCCCTGGGTGTCCCAGCGCATCCAGGCCTCCGCAGCTCCCGGCTCAGCTCTGGGCAGCTCGGGGTGAGCTGCAGGTTTGCCGCTCGTAGAAATGCTTTAGGTGTGCCTGCTTCCTGCTGCCCTGCTCTAAACGAGGAAACAGCTCAGCCCAGGAGTGCTGGTGGTGCTCCCGCGTGTGTGGGTAGTGCAGGGCTGCTGAGGGCAGGCAGAGCGTGGCGCGTTCTCACTCTGGGGCTGCCGGAGATGTGGGTTCTCCTCCCCTGCTTGTGTGCAGACAGGATCCTCACCACTGACCATGGGCACAGCACGCTCTCCTGAGATCCTGAGGGGGGGTTTTAGGGAGGGAGGGCTCAGGATGTCAAAAGGAGAGTGCTCAAACTCTTTCCTTTCCAGTTTGTGCAGTTTTATACACACAATCAACAGCGTGGGGCTCTCCCGCTCATCATCCCAGGAAACCAGCACTGGGCAAAAGCTGTGGCAGCAGAGAGTGAACTCATCCCTCCCTCCATGCACTGGGAAGCCTCCCTGTGACCATCCACACCCCTGTGTTATTAAGGTTTGGGCTCCAGAAGACACTGTGGGCTCAGAGAGGTTTGGCTGGCTGTGCTGGAATGAGCCACAGGCACAGGGCATGGAGCCCATGTCCCTGGGCATGGACAGGGAGCCTGGGCATTGCTGGTGCCCTGGAGGACCCTCACACAGGGCCCTGTTTCCCTGTTTATTGATGTCTGGGCAGAGGAGGTGACTGTGATTCGGGAACAGGGAACAGCCTCTGGTCCCTGTCCCCAGCAGGGAGCACAGTAGGGATTTGGGAGCAGGGAGCAGCCCTGGTGCCCAGCTCAGTGCCAGTTCTGTGAGCAGCTCCCAGCCCAGCCCGGCAGAAGGAGTAAGGATTCCTTTGGCAGGAGGCAGCCAGGCTGAGCCCCACTGAAGGACGAGCACTTCATCTGGGCTGTTCTGTGTCTGCACAGGGCAGAGCAGCCTTTATCACTCTGCTCTGCTGGCACAGCTCCCCAAGGGCACAGGGAGAACCATCCATCCCATCCCATCCCATCCCACCCCATCCCATCCCATCCCACCCCATCCCACCCCATCCCATTCATCCCATCCCATCCCACCCCATCCCATCCATCCCATCCCATCCCATCCCACCCCATCCCATCCCATCCCATCCCACCCCATCCCATCCCATCCCACCCCATCCCATCCATCCCATCCCACCCCATCCCATCCATCCCATCCCATCCATCCCATCCCATCCCACCCCATCCCATCCCATCCCATCCCTTCCCATCCATCCCATCCCAGGGACTCTGTGCCAGGCTCCCCAGCACCCTGGCTGGGCTGGGGTGACCCTGAGCCCCCCTGTACCCTCCTGGCTGCCTGGCTGAGCTCTGGGCTGCCCCAGCATTTGCATGGGTGCAGCCTGACCTGCTTGGAGCCGTGTCTGCCGCTGCGTTTGCATCCCTGGGGCTGAGCTGGTTTTGTTTCGCTGCTGTGATTGTTTTCCATTCTAATGCAGCACCACAAGGAAGTGGTGACCTGGTTCCTGTCTCAGCACCAGGGCTGGCTCTCAAAGGCACCATCCACCTCACACCAGTGCAGCTCTCAGTGCAAGATCCGCCTTCCCTGCCCTCCGAATTCCCTCTCATTCCAAAGCACAGCTCCCCGTGTCCCAGAGCAGCTCTTCCCACATCCCCCGAGGCTTCCTTCCTTCCCTCAGCTGCTCTCCAAGGCTCCCAGCATTGCTAATCCCAGCTCTCTGGACACCCAGCTCCCCTAACAATCCAAATTTGGACCCAGGGCTGCCTTCCTGCCGAGTCACTCAAAGCACAGGGCTGGGGTCAGCTTTGGAGCTTCTGTGGATTGGTTTTGGGGACAGGGTGACAGACCAGGTCAGGCTGCAATGGTGTGGGCAAAAGACATCTCACACAGCATTAAACTGCTGCAAGTCACTGCCAGCTTCATTTTCAATGCATTTCCATTGGTACAGTGAATTTATACTGACTTAGGGCTTTCCAGTGTTGGATTTTCGTAGGAGGAGGAGATTTAAAGAGATTTAAAGCTGCTTGTGCTGTGTTGCCTGGTGGTATCTAGACTGTGACTCCTGAAGCCCAGAAATGCAGATGCCTGAAGTGCTGCCTGAATTCACATTGGAACTGAATCACCCTGAGCCATCTTGCCTCCGTTTTGTGGGGTTTTAATAGAAGAAGAATCACCTGGACACCCCAAACCTGTGTCCCTCTGCAGCCCCACCTCCATGAAATCACCTGGACGTGGACAAGAGCCTTCAAACCAGTGGGAATTCTTTCGCCTTGGAGTATCCCCTCTGTGCCTCTGCAGCACTAGTGTACAGGAATTGTCACAAATCATTTTACATGGAAAAAATAAATCTGTTAAAGAACCATTCAGCCCCTGCATGTGTTGGCTAGAGTGACCAAAATCAACTTGAGAGAGCTTGTCCCCCATTTGTGATGCAGTTCAGATTTTGTGCAGCTGAGTTAGATGGAGAGCTCCAGGGAAAAAAAATTACTATTTAGAGGGATTAGGAATTTTCAAGAAACTGGACCATGGAAGTCAGAGAGTAACTGAATATGTTTTCTTTACCTAAATTGCCTGCAGGGAAAATACTCAGCTTCAACTCACATGACCCATTGTCCTGGCATCAAGGTCAGTTCACTCATTTCATCACCCCTGAGCAGTGAAAGGTAACAAGAAATGAGGGAACTGCTCTGGAAATTCCTTCCCTCCTGCACAGGGACTGTCTGCATCTCTGCTTTATATTGTGCCCAAAGTCACCTTGGGAGGTGTTTGGGCAATTTTCCTCTCATGTCTGTGTGTATCTGTGGATGTACATGGAGAATGAGTGTTTTAAAAAAGATATTTTACACACTTGGTTGATACTCTGACAGTGCATGGGCTGCAGGAGCCCTCAAAGGCAGGGATGGAAAGGACCCTTTGTACCTGGTGCCCATCTCTGTCCACAAAGGAACCTTCCCCAAACATCAGCATTGTGCCCCAGCCACTGTTTGCATGAAACATCATCACCAACCTTTATTTTTTACAATATTAATTGCGTCTATTGAGCCAAGAGCCTGTTTATCTTTTTACTTACAGCCTAAGAATCCTGATTTTACTTTTAGTATTGTGGTGTTTTGGCTGTTTGGGGTTTTTTATCTTTTATTTTGAGCCTGTTCCCTGCAAGGGGAGCTGGATTTGGTTACACAGAGTCCAGCAATGACAGCCTTTGGAGCAACACTGGCTAACAGCTCCTGGTGGACAGAAAAAGGGGGGAATTTAAAAAAATCAGAGCATCTCTCCAGAATGGAAGGATCAGAGCCCTGAGGAGGCACCTTGGGGTCATTGGGCAGAGATGGGATCAGGGACCACAGCTCCCACTCCTCTCCTGCTTCCACCAGAGCTGAATCCAGCTCTGGCCACTGCTGGGATTGCCATCCTTGTTTTGTGAATGAGCAGAGCAGGGTAAATGCAGCTGCTGTCACATCTGTGGTCATGTCCGGCCTCAGGGACAGGGCCAGGCTGGGATCTGGCTGTTCCTGTGCCCTGTGCCCTGCTGTGGCTGCAGGCAGGCTCCTGGGAACCCTCTCTCTGCCAGGTACCCATCTCCTGCCTCAAACCACCCAGCCTGACAGAACTCCTGGTGCACAAAAGCCAGAGGAACTCCTCTGCAGGAGCCCCAGGCAGCTGCACATGGCTGCAGAGCCTCTGCCACATGCCAGGGAGCATCTCACCCTGGGCCCAGCAGTGCCTGGTGCCAGAGCCTGTCCCTGCTGCCCAGGAATTGCCCAACACCCTCTGGGCTGCAGGCTCAGGGCACACCATGGCCAGGGGACTCTGCTGCTCCAGCTCCAGAGGGAGGGAGCAGGAGGAAAACACAGCTGGGATGGTGTTTATTAAGGAAATTAATAGGTTGGGGGAAATGAAGAAAGTGTGGGCACTTATTGCTTCCTGCAGAGGTGAGGGCTGGAAGCTGAGGCTGGGAGCTGGGCAGGGGTTCATTCCTGCAGTGCAGCCCCTCTCCACTCCCCATCACCTTCACTTTTGGGGGGCCCAGCCCTCTCAGAGCCCTGATGGTGCAGAATGCGCTTCCCACACCGGTGTGGAATCACAGAATGACAGAGTGACAGAATGACAGAATGACAGAATCACAGAATCGCAGAATCACAGAATCACAGAATCACAGAATCACGGAATCACAGAATCACGGAGTCACGGAATCACGGAATTATGGAATCACAGAATCACAGAATCACAGAATCGCAGAATCGCAGAATCACAGATTCACAGAATCGGAGAATTGCAGAATCGCAGAATCACGGAATCACGGAATCGCAGAATCACGGAATCGCAGAATGACAGAATGACAGAATGACAGAATCACGGAATCGCAGAATCGCAGAGTGGTTTGGGCTGGGAGGGACCTGACAGACGGTGCAGCTCCAGCCCCGTGCCCTGGGCAGGGACCCCTCCCGCCAGCCCAGCTCGCTCCGAGCCCGGTCCAGGCTGCCCTTGGGCACAGCTGGCAGCGGGGCAGGTGCCCGGAGCCCCCGGGCTGCCATTCCCGGCCGCGGCAGCCTCGGGGGAGCTGCCCGGGGCTCTGCGGCCGGGGGGGCACGGCCAGGGCGAGGAGAGGCTCCCGGCAGGCAGGGATTCCAGGGATGCTCAGACACTCCCCCCGCATCCCCGGAGTGCCCCGAAGGGAGGAGAAACGGCGGAATAGCGGGGGAAAAGCTTGAGAACGTGCGGGCTGTGCTCGGCGGGGCGATCCGGCCGGGCTGGGTCTCGGTGCCTGGGCTGGGGACGGGAGGACATTGGGACGGGGTGCGGTGGGGATGCTCCCTCCGCGGGGCCGGCTGGCCATGGCTGTGCTACGGAGCATCCCCTGGCACGTTCGTACCGCGGCCCCGGTGCCGGGGTCCCCCTGAGCCCCCCGGGAGCTGCTCCGGCCCTGGGCTGCGGGCGGAGGTCCTGCCCCTCGGGGGGACACCCCGATCTGCGCCCCAACCCGCGCAGTGTCCCGGGGCAGCCCCCGCCTTTGTGCAGCTCGGCAGGAGCCCAGGCGACAATCCGGACAGGTTGCTGCAGCCTCATTAACAATACAGATATGTGTGTGTTTAAATAATTTTTTTAGAGGAAGAAGGATGTAACTAATTAGCATCCCCACGCTCTCTTTTAATTGCTGCCAAATAGGAAAACTACAGCGTGTGACAGAGGCGCAGCAGTGGGCTCTGGCTCCCCTCCCGAAGCGCGTTCACGCCCGGAGGTGCTCCGTGCTCCCCATGGGAAACTGCAGCCTCGTCAGAAAGGGAACTCATCCCCCACGGAGCAAGGCACCTCTTCTGCCCGGAATCAGGGGATATTCCCGGAGTTAGAGCACCAGTTTTAAAATACTTATTTATTATTATTTTTTAATAAGTAAATAAAAGCCGCCACCTGTCAGCACCCACCTCCCCGCCCGGCTGCGGGTCGGACCGCGCTCTGCCCATGTTTCAGAGGCGTGTCCGGGGCGGTTCGGTGTCCGTGCAGCAGCATCGCACACATCACACATCCCCGGAGCGCGCTGGGAGCGGAGCGTGTGGCCGGGCACGGCTGCGACTCCGCGGGGACCGACCCGGGCTCTGAGCGAGGCGCGGAGCGCTGCGGAACGGGATCGGGCCGGGAACGGCACCGGGCTGGGAACGGCACCGGGCAGGGAATGCCACCGGGCTGGGAACGGCACCGGGCTGGGAACGGCACCGGGCAGGGAATGCCACCGGGCTGGGAACGGCACCGGGCAGGGAACGGCACCGGGCCGGGAACGGCACCGGGCAGGGAACGGGATCGGGCCGGGAATGACACCGGGCCGGGAACGGCACCGGGCTGGGAACGGGACCGGGCCGGGAATGGCACCGGGCCGGGAACGCCACAGTGCCGGGAATGACACCGGGCTGGGAACGCCGCTGTGCCCAGAGGGAGCGGCTCCAAGAGCCTCAACCCTCCCCGAGCCCGCAGAGAGGAGCGGAGCAGCTGAGCTGCCGTGTGCCCGCACCACAGCATCCCTGGGCAGGGCCCGCATCCATCGCCTGCCGGGCACCCGTGCCCGCCCCTGCCCTGCCTTCCCCTCGCTCCCTGCCTTCCTTCCCTTCTTTTCCCTTCCCTTTTCCCCTCGAGCTCCCCTCGGCCCCCGGCAGCGGCTGCGAGCGCACAACGAGGAGCAAGTGGGTGTACGGGAAAGTTTCTCTCAAACTCGGTCGTGTTCAGCCTCCTCTCTGCTCTCTTGGCTTGCTGTTTAGGAAGCCAAGTGTTTATTTCGGTCGCCTTGTTTAGGTAATTTTTTAGACGTCCCGCATCCTCTTCCACGCTTCTATTTATGAATATTATTCCTAGATACACAATAAATAACGCGAATTCATCTTTGTGAGTTTGGCCGCCAAAACGAAGGTGTATAATCCCAAAGAATGATAAAATCATGTTCGTTTCTCAGTGTGACATTTCTGAGCAGAAAGAAAATCTGCCTTCCGAGGTTATAATAAAAATAACCAACGTTGTTACAATTCCCCTTTGGAAGGAAGAAGAGCTGATCCCAAACCAGGGAGGCTCGACGGTTCCCTTCCTCGTTTCTTTCTAAATCCATCTTGTCCCTTTAATACAAATGAACTTCAAGCTCCCCCTGTATTTTATTATTTAGATTCCTAGTCTTAATGACGCCAGGAGCAGCGCAAGCACACTCGCTAATAATCGTCGCGAACTGCATTTCAAAGAAACATCCCTGGAAGAAAAACACCGTCGTTAAAAAAAATAAAAATAAATAGAGACTCCACCAAAAATGATAATGTGGAGTCGCTGATGATGACGGGCTTAATGCAACTGCTGCAAATCAGCACCTGCGTGCTAGATAAGGCAGATAACACCTCCAACAGTTACTTCCAGCACCCCCGTCCTCCTCGCGTTTATTTTTAGATCATTCATTTAGTCTGATGGAGGGCTTTGTGGTGTTTGGATTTTTTTTTTATTTTAATTAACGCTCTTGTTATTTTTCTTCGCTGATCTTTAAGGGGGGGAAAGTGAGTGAAGTGTGAGCTGGTTAAATCTGGAGACGTGGGTCTATCTCGGGCCTTTAATAGCAGCTCTCGGGCTCGTCCCCGGCTCTGATAGCCGAGATCTCCGCAGCCAGCACTGCCCAGGGTCAGCTTTTGTCTCTGCCACAATAAACAAACACTTGCTCCTCTCATGGAAATGAGCAGCGATCCGGATGCACCTTAAAACGCTGGGAGAAGTCGTTGCTTTTGAAAACGATGTTCATTTTGTCTGACACACATAACTGCATAGATCAAATGCCTGCAGAAAGGTAGCAATTTGGCAGGGAAGTATTTTCTAAGCTTAGATGAAAGTGTGCTCACGGCGTCCGAAAATGCCTGTCTCACCTCCCACCTGCTTCCCCAGCCCCGAGTTTGCGCGAAAAGATTAGACAGACGGGATTTTCGTTAAAAAAAAAAAAAAAGTAAAAAAATTAAAGTAAAAAGAAGAGATGCAAGGAACCAGTTGCAAAATTCACAGAGCCCCGGATCGGGGACGCTGAATCAGGGCTGCTTTACCTACTGGGGCTTCGACACCACTGCAATAACCTTGTCGGATCATTAAGTAAATTACACCTTAAACATTGGTAGCTTACAAGTTGTAATCAGTAATTCAAACTCTTGACAATTATGCAAATTGAAACCTCGGCTGCGCTCGGACTTTCTCGCTTTCGCTGCCAGGACTTTTTCCCGAGTTTATTTCACCCAAAACCACGGCCGGCCGTGGGGGCGGCGCAGTGCGGGGTTCAGCAGAGCCCATACCCGCGTGGGGGAGCGGGGAAAACACGGCTCTGCGCCCCAAATCCGCGCAGAGCGGGGGAGCCGCGGCCAGCCCGGGGTGCCCACGCGTGCCCCCGTCGCTCCCCACGGCAGCGCCCCCGGCCCGCAGGCGCGGAGGGGCGCGGGCTCCGCGCTGCCCGCCCGCCCTGCGCGGCCGCGGAAGGAGTGGCTTGGGGCTGCGCGCTCCCTCCTGAGTGGCTGGCGGCCGCGGCGCCCGAGCCATCCCTGGGGAGGAGTTAGGATAATCCTATTGCCATTAAGGGCGTCTGGGCAGGGAAAAGAAGCCCGAGTGACCACGAGCAGCGCGGAGGGTTAGTCCGTCCGCTGCCTTCATGCCTGCCAACTGAGCTCCGTCCGGGGCGCCGCTGCTCTCGCCCAGCGCCGGCGTGGATTTACCGCCCGTGGCGGGGGCCGAGCTGTTCTGTCCGCGGCACCGCGCACCTGGTCCGGACGCTGGACGCCATGTTGTGGAAACTAGCAGATAATGTCAAGTACGAAGAGGACTGCGAGGTGAGAGGCTGCGCGGAGGGGTGGCCGCCGGGGGACGGGGGTGCAGCCGGGGCAGCGCGGGGCTCCGCCGCCCCCGGCCCCCTCGCTGCCAGTCCCGCCGCCTCCCCGCCGGAGCGGCAGCGCTCCCTGCCCCAACAGCCCGCTTGGCTTTTTTCCTTTTTCCTTTGGAGGTGCGAATTTTTATTTTCGCATTTTTATATTTTTCTATTTTTCTTTACCGAGTCTTTTGAACTCTTGAATTGAATGGGTCCCAGCTGGGAGAACCGGGCTCGCATCCCGCATGGAGCAGTTCCCGCACCCCGGAGCCGGGGGACTGTGGGAGCGGAGCGCACCGCAGGGATGCGGAGGGGCCGGCAGGTAGCAGCTGCTGAGCCGGGCAGGGCGAGCCCTTCCTTCCTTCCTTCCCACGTTTTTCCTCCCCGCGAGCAGCTCCCACCCGCCTCGAGGTGCTCCCGGGTTTTGATCTCTCCGAACTCGTCTGTGCCCCCCCGGCTCCGCCTGCTCGGCTCCTACAGATTAGCCGCAGCGCCCGCTTCACGCTCCATTGGGACCCCATTCACCTCTTATTAACTAGCCCTGTTATTTTAATGACCGTGAAGCCAGAAGCTGCTAAATCCCTGGATCAGCTCAATGTAGACATTTCAGCTCTGAGCGCTGGGATTGGAAATGGGGCAGGAGCGGCGATGGCACGGCTGGAGGCAGCACCGCGCTCCCTCCCGGCGGGCAGAGCCGGCAGCCCCGGCCCGGGCGCCCCTCGGGGTGTGGAGGATGGCAGGGCCGGGGGTCCCCATCGCTCCGAGCCCCCCTGGCCCCGCCGAGGCAGCGCGGCGGAAACGCGGCTGCGCCTCCGATTTGAATTTTTGTGATTTTAATGATTCCCCTGCTGACTCGCACAAGCGGGAGAAGGGTTGCTCTGGTGTAGTTGCGATGAGGAGAGCAGCAGCGAGACCTGCTTTGTAACCTCCTCCCTGGGAGCGGGGCCGATTCCTTCCGCGAAGCGCCTTAAAAACCCCAAACTCTGGGCAGCAGCGGGGCGGCTCTCGCTCTCCTCTCTCCTCTCTCCTTCCCAAGCGCCACCACCCGCGGCCGCCGCGTCCCCTGACCCTGCTGACGGCCACCGCGCTGTCCCCCGCCCCTGTGTGCTTTCCAGGACCGGCACGATGGCAGCAGCAACGGGAACCCGCGGCTGCCGCACCTCTCCGCCGTCAGCCAGCACCTGTACAGCCCGGCCCCGCCGCTCTCGCACTCGGGCGCCTCCGACTTCCAGCCGCCCTACTTCCCCCCGCCCTACCAGCCGCTGCCTTACTCGCAGTCCAGCGACCCCTACTCGCACCTCGGGGACCCCTTCTCCATCAACCCGCTGCACCAGCCGCCGCCGCCGCCGCCCAGCCAGCAGCAGAGCGCTTGGCCGAACCGGCAGAGCCAGGAGGCGGCGGCGCTGGCCCCGCACGGGCGCCCCGGGCTGGTGCCGCACCTCTCGGCGCTGGAGAGCGGCTCCGCCGGCAGCCGCCGCGACACTTTCCGCCGCTCCGAGCTGCTGCTGCCCCACGGGCACGGCCTGGACGCCTCGGCGCTGGCCGACAACCTGGGCCTGCACGACATGGCCCACCAGATGGAGGAGGTGCAGGTAAGGAGAGCCCGGAGCCCCCTCGGCAAAGCGGGGCAGGCGCCGTGTCCTCCCGCACATCCCATCCCCGTCCGTGCAGAGAAATCCGCGTTTTGTCCCCTTCGCCCCTCGGGGTGCGGGTGCGCGGGGAGGGAATGGGTTTCCCTAAACCCTCTCGGCTCTTCCAGGTGCGAAACTTTCTCTCCCTTTCTCTTTCCAGAATGTGGAAGATCAACACTTACTAATGCATGACCAGACAGTCATTAGAAAAGGTCAGTAAGGTGGCACCGCAGTTTTACTTTCCCTTGCCAATAGTTAAAAGTTTCATGACGCGCCGGTGAAGTGACGCCCTGTTATTTTTATAAAGAACGATCCTTTGGGATCGGGAGGGCGGAGGAGTTTTTATTCCACTCTTTGTCGCTGGATTTTTCTGATGCTGTCCGAGGGACAAACTGCCCTGGAGTGTGAGACACGACTGTCCCCCCTCGTGTGCTCTTGTGCTGTGGCTTTAATCGGAACCAGGACCTTGAACCGATTTTAATCTTTCCTGAAGTACGTGTGTGTAAAGTGACACGGGGCTTTTCTTTTGTTTGTTGGTTTAAAATTTTTTTGTTGCTGATAGCACTCGAAGATAGTTTTTTTTTTTTCCCCCAATTTTTTTTAACCTCTTTACAAGACCTGAGAAAATACCGAGTTCACTGGCAGAAGACTGTTTGGCTTTATCTTAATCGAAATTGGTTTGTAGCCGAGGTTTTGAGGAAGGAGGAAGACGTATTGACTCAATTTACAGTAATTTAGGTTTTTTTTTCCTTGGTTTTGTTTTTAAACAAATTTGTGCTTGAAAAAAAAAAATCAGAAGTTTCCTCTGAAGACTTCAAACAAATACCTAACTGAGGAAAAGCAGAAGTGTGTGTCAGAGCGCTGATTGCTGCCTTTAGCTCATGGGAGAATAATTTTGCTGTCAGATGCACCACTGACAAATCTTCCCCCTCCGGGAGTGGGGCCGACCTCGGCTCTTTAACCCTTTCAGCAGCAGAACCGGGCGGATTCGCGAGGGGATGGAAAAGCCGGATCTGCGGTTTGCTCCTTCCAAAGCCTTTGTTGTCCCTCCTCACCCAAAGGCTGAAGCTCCTAACGAGGAGCAGCTCCTTTACTTTCGGTTCTCCCCTGGGCTGCGTCCCTCCCTGTTGTGCTGCTCTCTGGTAGGAATTTGTTTGGGATTAAATTCCAAGGGCGGTTTCTCAAATCTGCGTGTGCGAGGTGGAAGATGAAGCCCAGCAGGAGCCGGGAGGTTTCTCCCTGCCCTGGCTCGGGAAGAGTTTTGGCAGTAGCTGGAGGATGCTAATTTGGAGTGTGTTGGCATCGTGGAGTTTTTGTGAGCGCGACTTTGCTACCTTGCAGCCTGCTGGTGTGGGGTTTGTGTGCCTTGAGCAGCATTCTTGGCTGTGTTCGGCAATCCGGTGGCAAAATCCAGCTGGCCAGGAATAGTTTTGGGGCCATTTGGGTGGATGGATGTTGGGAATGGGGACAGTGACGTGAGCATTTAACCCCAAACAAAATCTTCTCTCCCGGTTTGTTTTTGTAGAAAAAAACGCACTTGCCACTCTCTATTTAATTTCCCCTTTTATAAAAATCTCTGTTTTCCCTCCTCCACCCTCAGGTCCCATCTCCCTAACGAAGAACAGCGCTCTGAGCCTGCCCTGCCAGAAGGATGGCTTGCTCGGGGTGGTGATCAACCCCAACGAGGTGTTCTGCTCCGTGCCGGGCCGCCTGTCCCTGCTCAGCTCCACGTCCAAGTACAAAGTGACGGTGGCAGAGGTGCAGAGGCGGCTCTCGCCCCCGGAGTGTCTCAATGCCTCCCTGCTAGGAGGAGTCCTGCGAAGGTAGGACGCACCCTCCCTGCCCTGACAGCCTCCCCCCCCCATGCCCTGTTTGTGTTTGTATTGTGTGGAAGGTTGGATGGACCCTGCCTGCCCTGCCAGCCTCCCCCCCGTGCCCTGTTTGTATTTGTATTTTTCTTGTTTTACTGTGTGTGGAAAGTAGGATGGACCCCCCCTGCCCTGCCAGCCTCCTCCTGTGCTCTATTTGTATTTGTATTTTCCTTGTTTTGCCTGTGTGGAAGGTTGGATGGACCCTGCCTGCCCTGCCAGCCTCCCCCTGTGCCCTGTCTGTATTTTTATTTTCCTTGTTTTGCTGTGTGTGGAAGGTAGGATGGAGCATCCCTGCCCTGCCAGCCTCCCCCTGTGCCCTGTCTGTATTTGTATTTTCCTTGTTTTGCTGTGTGTGGAAGGTAGGATGGAGCATCCCTGCCCTGCCAGCCTCCCCCTGTGCCCTGTCTGTATTTGTATTTTCCTTGTTTTGCTGTGTGTGGAAGGTTGGATGGAGCCTCCCTGCCCTGCCAGCCTCTCACCCCTCTGCTCGTGTTTGTATTTTCCCTGTTTTGCTGTGTGTGAGCAGCACAGCCACACCAGCACAGCCACAGAGCCTCTCAGGCAGCTCCTGATTTTTTTCAGCAGCCCAACAACGACGCTGAATCCTAATAGGCTTTGGAAATAAAAACTTCTTTGCACTTCTGCTGCCTCTGGAGAAGTGCTATTAACAGCTCTGACAGCGATTCTCATTCTCTGTTTAGAGCTGAGGGTTTTGTCTCAAAACCAGCACGTGGAACTGTCTCTGATTCTCAAAACCCTGTGGAATTATTTTTTTTATTAAATCGCGTGGTCCTGATTAATCATTACAAGGACATTTTCCGCATCCTTTTCTGCATACACTTAATTTGGCTTGTGATCGTTCTACAACTGTTGGTTTCAGTGGTGCACTTTGAAATATTTTGATTTTGACCTGCTGTGTTTCATCCTGGCTGGATTGGAGTAGAGCATTTAAAAAGTAGGTCACTTGAAAAGAGCCTGTTTTTTATCTGCTCCCCACCCCAGTAGAACCCTATTGAATGTCAGTAACTGGAATTTCTCATCTTAAAAAGAAGCGTTCCCTGAAGATAAATAAGGCCAATTTTTTTTCCTCTTTAATTACAGAGCCAAATCTAAAAATGGTGGCAGATCATTAAGGGAGAAACTGGATAAAATTGGCTTGAATCTTCCTGCTGGCAGAAGGAAAGCTGCAAATGTGACACTATTGACATCTTTGGTGGAAGGTCAGTCCCCGAGTGTGTCTTACAAATAAACTTTCTCCCCTTGTGCACAGCTTTTATCCTCTGGACAAAGCATGGGAAGGTTAGAAAGTCCCTGAAATGAATATGGGGGTTTTTGTTTGTTTTGAAGTGAGCGTGGTGGGGATGTTGCAGCACCCAAGGAGGGGCTGTGCTGCTCTCTCATCCAAACCCAGCCGAACTGCAGGGATGCAGAATTCCTGCCGGCCAGGATGATGGGGCACCTTTGCCCACTCTGTCTCCCGAGGGATGTTTTGGGTTTCAAAAGGGGTGAAACTCGTGGCATTGCTGGGTTTGGTTTCTTGTTGGGAAACCCGGGGACTCTGGGGCAGCTGAGTGCAGCCCTGCCCCACCTCAGCGGTGTCCTCAGAAGCTTTGCTAATAAACAAGCTTATAAAGTGAGATTTATAGCTTTGGGCTTCCTGCTAGGAAACTGGAGCCCCTTTAATGTGGGCCATGCTCTGTGGACCCTCTGTCAGTGAGGCTGACCTGAAGGGTGTGTATAAATGTGTGTATAAACGTGTGTGTGTGTGTGGTTTACATTTGGTGTTCCTGTTCCAAGCAGCTCCTGGTAGTGGCACAGTTTAATAGGAATACAGGCAGCAACTGAAATGGGAAGAGTGAAAAATGATCTAACAATACCTTCCTGCTGTTTATAATGCAGCAAGTTGCTTTTAAAAGCTTTGCTTGGGAGTTTTGGAGAGCTGATGTGTGTGCACATGCACATTGCACTGATCGCACCAATCTTTTATTTTAGTTGTTTTAATGAAAAAAAAGTGACCTGGTTATACACCTTGCAGTTTGGTTTTCTGTCTGAAAATTCTTATGAAAAAATATTTCAAAAGCATACTAAACTGAAAACTTTTATTATAGTGTGAGATTTATTTGGCAGATATTTAAAAATATCAGTGGACAATTTAATCTTGACTGAATTGAGTCCTTTGCTGTGCAGTTATTCTGGATAGAGGCAGGAACTTTTCTTTCTAGTACTAAAGCAAGAGAATTCTTTTTTGTAGCAGTCACCCTGTAAATTTCTTTTTTCTCGATACAAACTTACAAAGAAACAGATCCATCAATTAAAATATCGTAGCAAGTGACAGAATGGTGCTGCTTTCCAAAACAGAAATACACTTCCGAAATCCACAATGTTTTTCCCTTTTCCCTTAACGTCCCTGCATTCCTTACAATAAATGATATTTTAGCATTTACCAAGCCCTCCCTTTCACCCCCCCAGGTGAAGCTGTGCATCTTGCTCGTGACTTTGGCTACGTGTGTGAGACAGAATTTCCTTCCAAAGCAGTGGCTGAGTATTTAACCAGACCACACATGGGCCGCAACGAGATGGCAAACAGGAAGAACATGCTGCTTGCTGCAAAGTAAGCTTCCAGCTTGGATTTTATTTCTTCTCCCCTTTTTGAACGTGTTTTTGTCTGACTCTGACTGTCTGCGACTGGGGGACAGCTTGGCGGATTTTTGTGTGTAATTTTAATTAGGAAGATGAAGCAATTCTTTTTATTTGGTTTTGGTTTGAATTCAGCTGTGGCAGCAGTTTTATTTCAGTCTCAACCAATAATAAGGGGTAACAATCCTGTAGGTAACTAAAGCAGTTTGGACCAGTTCTGTTCAGCTGCAGTAAAAACTTCAGGAAAAATGCTACACCAGGACAGCCCTAAGGAAAAGGTGACCCTAAGGAAAAGGTGTCTCTTGCAGCAGTTTTATTTTAGTCTGAAGCAATAATAAGGGTAACAGTTCTGTAGGTAACTAAAGTAGTTCGGACCAGTTCTGTTCAAATGCAGTGAAAGCTTCAGGAAAAATCCTAAACCAGGAGAGCCCTAAGGACAAGGTGACCCTAAGGACAAAGGGACCTTAAGGAAAAGGTGACCCTAAGGACAAAGGGACCTTAAGGACAAGGTGTCCCTAGGTGTGGCAGGGCCAGGAGTGGAGCAGGGGAAGCTCAGCCCCTCTGTGCTCCCTTTGGCAGCTCCTGGCTTCCCGTGGCACTCAGGAGCTGCTGGAGAGTCCCTTTCTCCCTGTTATGGCTGGAGATGTTTGTAGTTCACTGGAAGCATCCTTTGGAGGTGTGGAAAGTCCCTGTGCTCCAATAAATCCCTGTCACAGGCCTGGGGAAGGAGGGAGCTTTGTTCTGGCTGTGCTGCAGACCCTCGTGCCTGTGAGAAACCCTGTCCTGAGCAGGTCCCTGGGCTGAGTTAAGCTTATCTAAAACTGGTGTTTGTAGAGCTCACCTTTTCCCCTTTCCCTTGCTGAGCTCCTCTCCCAGGCTCAGGTTTGGCAGAGCTTTGGTTTGTTCTGCTCTGGGGTGGTTTCTGGTCTGGGGTGGATGGAATTCCCTGCTTTTGGCAGCACCCTCATTCTGCAGAGGGGCTGAGAAAAACCTGCCTGAACTGCTGAGAAAGGTGCCCTGGCTTTGTGCTCACATCAGGAGTGCAAAACACACTCCTGGTGTTGAATCCATTCAGCCTTCTTTTAAAAAAGATTTTTTTGTTACAATAGTATCTCTCTCAAAAATTTACAAATCTAGAAATCTAGTCTCCCTTGCCTATAGTTTAAACATTGTGCTAATTTTTCCCGAGCACTCCTCCTGCCCTTGAGTATTTTCCTTATTGGCATTGTTACTGGCACTCATAAAAATCCCCTGGAAGATGTTTGTGATTGAGAAATTCTGATAAAGTGATGATTCTGTTAAGATTGCTCAGCTCCTGTGAAATCCCTTCAAGGGGACAGATTTACAAGCAGCAAACAACATATGCTGGAGCATTATTAAGCACTCATGTTTTGCCGGGCATATGTGTGAGTGTTTGCAGGATCAGGGCCTCGGCCTCCCTGCATATACATGGAATATACGCAACTAAATTAAATCTCCTCTTCAGCTGCTCCAGCTGGGAAAGTTCTCAGAGGAACCAGCACTGAATTCCCACCCCAAATCTGCAGCAAACGATGCAGAGCCAGGCAGGCACCAGAGGTGCAGAGTTTATTTTGCAGAGTGTTTTTGTGATGGGGATGCAGCAGAAGGTTCGTCAGGAAGTGGTGCTAATAAACCAAAACCTGGAAATCCAATCCAGTTTGAACGCGATGCTAATTGGTTTTTTTTGTGTGTTAAATTTAGACGCTGCATTTCTCCTAGTTCCCGCCACAAATGCCGAACGTTCGATGCAGATCTCTTTGTTATTTCAGTTTATTTGTGATCTCTTTGTTATTTCAGTTTATTTGTGATTCACTCTCTGTGTCTAAGGATATTGCAGCTTCGTTCACGTATTTATTTGGGTTTGTTTCCGCGGTGTAAAGCGTGAGCCCCTTGTGTGTTGCAGGCAGATCTGTAAGGAATTCACAGACCTCCTCACTCAGGACAGAACCCCCCTCGGAAACACGCGGCCCAGCCCCATCTTGGACCCTGGCATCCAGGGCTGTTTGACTCATTTCAGCCTGATCACACACGGCTTTGGGAGCGCTGCCATCTGCGCTGCCATGACATCCGTGCAGAACTACCTAAACGAGGCGTTAAAAATAGCAGACAAATCCTACATGAACGCTGGCGACCAGAGCCCCGCAGAGACCAACAAAACCATCGACAAAATGGACAAGCACAGGAAGTGAGAGGAAAACCAGACTCTGCCCTTCCTCCTGCACAGACTCTCATCTTCTTGCCAGGGGGAACATAGAGATTTGGGTGGTTTTATTTTTTATTTTTTGTTTTTGGTTTTTTTTTTTTTTTTACGAAACAAGGGGAAAAAGGGGAGGAAAATAAAAATCATTCAGGATCTTCTTCACTCCTGCTGGATCCGTGGGACACAAGTGTTGCTAAAAGCTGCAGTATCCCTGTTGTGTGGAGCAATTGCCTGGAGATGAGTACTCGGGACAAGTGTATTGAATCCTTTGCTGTTACAGTGGTGCTATAAAGGGGGGGTTGATGGAATTATCCACAGAGATTTATTTAGATTCCTTTTCTACATCTCAGTATCTCGTGGCTGACCAGCTTCATGTGTAGTTTTTAAGAGACAGATTTTAGATGGAAGCCTGTTCTGCTCTCTGATACAATTTCAGGGTTCATTCTCTCAAAACACAACAGTAACAATAAAACAGTATTAAGCAGTGGTATAGAGATTTATGTACATTAAAATCTTTTTTATAAACACCTGAAAATAGTAAGATTATTCTGTGGGGTTGTTTTTTTAAATCCGTTTAGTTTCTTTATTTTCTTTTTTTTTTGTTCTCTTTTACTTTTTTTTTTTCCTTTATTTTCAGATTAACACAGAGTACTAAAATCCTACTAGACTTCAGATGGCATTTGACATGCTAATTTTTTACAGAAATATTCAGGCTTTTAAAAGCTGCAGCAATGTTGGCTGCAGTTTATATTATCTTGGTATTTTTTTAATGAGGACTAGTTCAAAATGAAAATACTTTTAGAAAATTCACTTTCTGTGTCTAAGGATATTGCAGCTTTATTCACATATTTATATTGTCTTGTTTTTAAATCTGGGGGGGAAACTTGAAAGAATAGGCACATAACTTTTTTTTTTAATTTTTTTTGCCTACTAAGGCCAAAAAATACTTCCAGGGAGGCTTTATGTGTATTAAGGGAAGCAGTGTGTTGAATGTAAATATTTATTTATGTGTAATTTAATCGGATTTGTAAATAATGGTGAACTTTTTAATACTTTTTTTTATAAATGGGTTTCAAATTTTAATTTTGGTAAGTATTTCAAAGGTAATGGGTAAGCTAAACATATCTTTAGGTTTATGCACAGGTATGTTATACAGGGTATTTAAGACTTTTTTTTTTTTAATCTCGATTCTTGCCACTGAAGATTAGATTTTAATCTGAGGTGTTTGTTCACAAAGCAATAATTTTGTGCATCATTCACCTGATAACTGAGTAGACATGCAAAAAAAAAACAAACCTGAGTGTGTGAGTTAGTGTGTATGTGAATAACGGAGGTTCTGAGCTATCTTCACATATTTGTAAATGTTCCCACTATAATTCTGATGTATATGATAACCATATAATAAAAGTATTCTGGCTAGAAGCATGGAATGTTTTGTTAACTGAGAGCAGCTCTGTTTTCTTTCTCTGCTGGGGGAATGTGGGGCACATGAGTAGCACTAGAGGACATTATGTATTGAGTCATAATTGCAGCACTTTGTTCGGATTAACAGAACAGAAAGATGAAGCTGTTTGCCAGTAAAACTAATGGTTTCAATTAAACACGTTATGTATCTCCAAGAATCTTTTTCTTTTTTTTTTTCCCCTCCCTTTTAAAGATGTCATGATCTTGCCTGTTTAACCAGGCAGCTCAAACACAAACCCTGCGAGGCTGCCTCTCCATAAAAACCAATCCCACCAGCTTTGTCTCCTGCTCAGTCTGCCTGCATTGCAATAATCTGTGTCCAAATATTCACAAAAAAATGGGGTGTGGGATTTGAGAGGTCTCCCATCCAGTTTTGGCCGAATTTTGCTGATTTGAGGAAGTTTAGGGTTTGCAGGAAGTTCTCAAAGTGTTTTGTGCCATGGGAGTGAGGCAGGAGCTGGAATTTTTGGTGTATCAGATGCAAAACAGTGGAACAAACCTTCCTGAAGAGAAATTTCGTTTGATTTTTCCAGTGCTTTCTGAAAAAGGAACCTAAATTGGGTTTTAGTGTGTGTCCTTGGCCCTGCCAGAGCTGCTCAGCCCTTGAGGAAGGTGGCACTGGGCTGTCAGTGAGAATCCAGGCCCCATCACGGCACTGCTTCTTCCAGAGGTGTGTAAAAGAGGCAAAATGTACCATTTCTGATCACCTTGCTTATAAACCGTTTTTACGTTCTCATTTTCCCTTTAAAGGACACAGGAAATCCACTGGAGGTGCGCAGGGAGAAGAAAGGAGAGGGAAGCACAAAGCCTCGAGTGCCTGTCGGTGCTGAAGTGGGAGGAAAAGCTGGGTTGGAGTGGCAATCCAGTCCCCTTCCCTCCTAAGGAGGTGTGAAATTCCAGCCTTTGCATTTGTGAGACTCATTGTAGCGTTTCAGAAATGAGCATTTTGGACCATCTGTAGGCACAGGCACAGCCAGGACACATGATGACTAACAGAACTCCTGAAAAACACAAACAAGCTGCCCTCCTGAAGGGTATTTTTGTGGAGTTTATATATTTATGCACAGAAATCTGCTGGGTACGGTGAGAGCTTGTTTAGAGAATGCAATGCCACAGTTCTGTGCCTTTTTTCCTCTCTTTTTTTTTTCCTCTTTTTTTTTCCTCTTTTTTTCCCTCTTTTTTTCCTTTTTTTTCTTTTTCTTTCCTCTTTTTTTCTCCTCTTTTTTTCTCCTCTTTTTTTTTCCTCTTTTTTTTTCCTCTTTTTTTCCCCTCTTTTTTTCCCCTCCTTTTTTTTCCCTCTTTTTTTTTCCCTCTTTTTTTCCCCTTTTTTTTTTTCCCTCTTTCTGTTGCTGGGCTGCTTACCCAGCATATATAGGAAAAGATATTTGAGCTACCAGACAATGAAATCTTGCTTTCTTTTTTTTTTTTCTTTTTTTTTCTTTTTTTTTAAATTTTTTTTTATTAATGCACAAAACCAGGCAGTGAAATAATTGCCCCTTGGGATAGGAAATAAGGATGTTTCCATTTATTCCTGCGTGCATTCAAGCAAAGCCAGTCAATTGTCTAATGTACTGACTGGGGTTCTATTCATATATGTGGGACACTGGAAATGTGGAGTTTCCATTACCTTACAGCTTTTCTTTACTCTTAATTTTCAACTGGGATATTCTTTTGAAGCCCAACCACCTTCTAAGCTGTGCCAGCACCATGAAACAACAGCAAAGTCTTCTGTTCCATCCCCTGAAAAGGACATTTTAGCTTGTCTCACCCAAAGTTATTAATCTTAAGGGATACGTGCACTCAAGAAGGCATGTGCTTCTTCCTGATCCTCAAAATTTCATGTTTTTACTGTTTTTACACTGATTATTCCTGAGCTGGCTAAAAGATAGAGAAGTTCTAGTGTAAGGCTCTTCAGAAATTCCATTTTTCATTTTCCTTTGAAAATGGACCATTCACATCACTCTGCCCAATCTTTGCCCATCTCCCATTTAAAGAAGAGGTTTGGTCATAATGTGAAGGAAAAGCTTTAAACTATCAGGGGTTTAAAAGTAAAAATTATTAAAGTGCTGCCCTCCTACAAAAATTTGATACCTAACCATAAAATAGTCGAATTTATGTCGCTCAGTAAAACATTGCCTTGTGGAAAAAGAAAATAAAGAAAATATTTCATCCATCTCTGGCCTGGGTGGATCCATGGAGCTGCTTCCTTCCTTCCCCCTGTGGCACCCAGGGCATCACCTGAGAGAGCCCTGATTACCACACAGCATTAATTGCAAATTAGGGTTAACCAAGAGTCCACCTCACCAAACTGTGCGACTTCACGGCATTGCTGCTTTCAGTTCAAAAAGCAACTTTTTTCCCTGTTGTTTGCAGCTTCAGAGAGAAATAATGATGAGAAACCAGTAAAATATTAAATAAAAATAGAAGTTTTGTCTTAATTTAGAAACTGATTTCAGTTCACTTTATTCCCGACTCAGTTTTAATTTGCCCTCCACTTATTCCACTGTTATTTATTGTTTCTCCATGACTCTTGGCTGCAGCCCTGCCGCCTGTCCCTTCAGAATTTTGCAATATGAACAAACCCAGAAATGCAGCCTGAAATGGGGCTGCCTTGCTGTGGTAGCTGGCTGTGCTTTGTTGCAGCCCTTTTTCCTCTGTTATTTTCCTGCATGGAGTGTTTATGTACATCCTTGTAGATATTTTGGCCTAATTATGGTTTGGAGCCTCCCTCCTGACAGGGGTTTGGGCTGCCTTTGGCAACTTATTCTGCAATAACTATTTTATTTTATTTTATTTTATTTTATTTTATTTCATTTCATTTTATTTCATTTTATTTTATTTCATTTTATTTCATTTTATTTCATTTTATTTTTATTTTTATTTATTTTATTTCATTTCATTTTTTATTTTATTTTATTTTATTTTGAAAAAAATGGGGTGCTGTTCACACTTTGCTCCCAAACTGTTACTTCACTTAGAGAACACAAGGTTAGGGACAAAGAAACTTCCCTGACACTAAAATAAATCTCTGAATGATATGTTTATTGCTAATGATGTTTTGTGTGGGGAACCTGGGACCGGTTTTTGTCAAAGCCTACAGAATCCATTTGGGATGGAGCCACAGGAGATGAATTTGGGGATTTGTTCCCAAACCCAGACGTGTTTTTGTGAAATCTGGGTGTTTTCCAAGCAGTTGTGGCACTCGGGACATTTCTGTGCCTCATGTCCCACCATCCATGGGTGACCTCTGCCAAAATCCCTCAGGGGCTCCCCTGGAACCATTTTTTAGGAGATTTTCAGATTCTGTCCTGTATCATTTGCTGCCTTCTCCCTCTTCCCTTTTCACTTCCACAGGGTTATAGAAATAAGTTTATTGCCCTTTTCACTTCCACAGGGTTATAGAAATGAGTTTATTGCCCTTTTCACGTCCACAGGGTTATAGAAATAAGTTTATTGCCAGTTTCAGATGCCCCTTTGCAGCCACTGGATGCTCCTGTGTCTCACAGGGATGCTCCAGCTGGTTTCCATGTACCATTGTTGTGTAAGGGCTGCCCACAAATATTCCCTTTTTCCTCCCTTTTAGCTAAACAGCCCTTTTTAACTGGTTCTTGTGAAGGCCTTTCTCACGGTGCCATGACACATTCCCTAAATATTCATACAGAATATTTTTTGCCCGTAATTTAGAATTAACAGCATGGAATAATACAGACACTTGCTCTGTGCCACAAAGCTCAAACACTTGTGAGTGCAGCAGAAAGTGCAGAGATTGACAATGAACCAAAGAACAGGACAGATCTTTTAGGTGAACATAGAGTTTATATTTCCAGGTCAATCAGCCTAAAACCAAGGGGGAAGTGGCAGTTAAAAGCAAGGGCTGGAAAGATAATGTTCTCCAGCTGATTGCTGCAATAAAACAATTATTTGTAATTGATTGAAATAGTTCTTTAGCGACAGAAAGTGGTTGAAAATTCTGCCAGCTCCATGGCTAAAGAGAGAGAAAGGAAAATATTTGATTTCAGCTCTCTGGCAGGAGGGATCCTGTCTGGAGGCAGAAATTACTTCTGCCAGATCTTCAATCCTGTCCTTCCCTCTTTGCAGCTCCATGGAGAAAGGAGAGAACCCCAAACTCCATGAACAGCTGCAGGTGTGGGGATTGCTGGAGAGCTGAGAGCACAGAGCTGGGTGCTGGGTTTGAGCTGGGATAGAGGCACACATAATTTGGAGAAACAGTAATTAACCTCCAGCACAGCACCAGGGCAGCTACCTGGGATCAGTAATTTTCTCCAACTCTTGCCTGAGCTCATTTGTCAAGCTTTGAGTCTTTAAATCCATAACTCTAATTAATTAAGAATCTCTAATTACCCCAAAATGGAGCTCTATATTTAGGGTTAAGGTGTGGTGAAATCCAGAGAAAACACGGGAGAAGCTGGAGGATGTTCAGAGCAGGAGAGGCCAGGAAAATGTGTGTTTTCAGAAGCCAAATGGTCAAAGTGTCAGTGACCTCTAGGGCAGGTCCTAAACTGCCAGAAATCACTGTCCAGTGCTTGGACATGGATCCTTGTGTCCTAAAAGGCAGCGATCACCAAACTTGTCAGCAGAGATGCTGATAGCAGAGCCCCAAAGCTGAGCAACCCTTGGCATTCAAACAAACAACAAAAAAGTGTTAGTTTCTAAACCAGAAGCACATGGGATGAGGCTCTGGTTCTTTACAGCCTTAACAAGAAACACCTGTGGGGACAGCGCTGGAGCCATCAGTGCACACCTGAAGGTCTTTTAGTGCTTATTAAGTGCAAAATCGCTTTTAACCGGCCTGTGAGCGGCCGATGTGACTCAGACAAAGCTGTAACGTGGACAGAGGCATCACTTGGAGCTAAAGTTTGGCCTTTCTGCAGAGGATCCTGCTTTCCAGCCCTCACAGGAGTTCCTATAAACCCAGGCTTCAGCTTTTGGGGATCTGAGCGGGGATTTGGGGCCGCTTGGCTCCAGCACAGCAGCAGAAATAAACCTGAAATCCTTTTTTTCTGGGTTCTGCCCCTCGCTGAGGATTTTCCAGCCCCATCCTCCAGCCAAGGTAAGCTGGGATGGCAGAGTGGAGCCAGGGCACATCTGCATGTGTATGAGGTCGTTGAGAGCAGGGTTAAACCCTATGCATGTTTGTGTGAGAGTGCGGGCTGTGCCCTCAGAGCCTCAATGCCGCCCCAATAACGGGGAACCTTTGTGCTGCTGCCCAGCAAACGCCTGCACTTAGTGGCTTTGTCTGCTCAGAGATAAGGGCTGATAAGATGCTGCTGTGAGGCGCTCCTGTTGATTTTCCCGCAGAGAGCAGAAATGCGCTCCACAAATGTCGCCAGAAACGCGATCCACAAAAAATGCTGGGCTGGGGGGAGGATTCAGAGTGATTTTTTTGTTGAAGTTTGTAGTAAAAATTGTTTCTGGTGATTTTCTTCACGACTTATGTGATTGTGGTGTTAAAAAACCCCCATGGGCGTAGCTAAAATAGCTAAAATTATTCCTTTTTTTTGGTATTTGCTGGCAAGGTAGGGCAGTGATTGGCATCAGAGGCGCAAGGACGAGAACGAGTATTTGGGTGAGAACTCAAAAGGTGGGAGAAAGGTGTTAAAACCGATTACGGCTTTTCTTTTGTATTCATTTTCCTCAGATGAGTCACGATGAATAATAAAAAACCAGCTTTTATCGGTCAGGATGATGGAAATGCTCTTCTTTTCTGGAAAACCTCGAAGGTTCCACCTTGGCAGGGCTGGGTGCGGGGCGCGGGGTCCCGGGGTGTCCGGGCTGTGTCCCCCGGGCTGTCCCGGCTGTCCCCGGGTCCCGGCTGTCCCCGGTCCCGGCGGTTCTGTCCCGGTTCGGTCCCCGGGCTGTCCCGGCCGCTCCCAGCGCTGCAGGTCCCGCAGCCGCTCACAGCCGGGCCAGGATCTTACACAAACCCATAAACCCCGCGCGTTTGCCTAAGATGAAAACTGAGGAAACTTTTTTTCCTTCTTTTTTTTTTCTCTCCTCTTTCCCCCCCCCCCCCCCTTCCTTTTCCTTTTTTTTCCCCCCCCTTCCTTTTCCTTTTTTTCCCCCCCCTTCCTTTTCCTTTTTTTTCCCCCCCCTTCCTTTTCCTTTTTTTTCCCCCCCCTTCCTTTTCCTTTTTTTTCCCCCCCTTCCTTTTCCTTTTTTTTCCCCCCCCCTTCCTTTTCCTTTTTTTCCCCCCCCTTCCTTTTCCTTTTTTTCCCCCCCCTTCCTTTTCCTTTTTTTCCCCCCCCTTCCTTTTCCTTTTTTTCCCCCCCCCTTCCTTTTCCTTTTTTTCCCCCCCCCCTTCCTTTTCCTTTTTTTCCCCCCCCCCTTCCTTTTCCTTTTTTTCCCCCCCCCTTCCTTTTCCTTTTTTTCCCCCCCTTCCTTTTCCTTTTTTTCCCCTCCCTTCCTTTTCCATTTCCCTTTTTTCCCCCCTTCCTTTTCCTTTTCGGTTTTCCCTTTCCTTTTTGTTTTCCTGAAAAACAGTCGAGGCGAAAAAGCTTTGAAAAAGGCTATCAGGAACTTGTGGTCTCTGTGTCAGCAATTGGTCAGAGAGGATTTCAAGGGTGACTGATTTGGAAATCTGTCACAGCGCACCTGGGGATAACAATTGCTCGCAGTAGGGCCATGAGCAGAAAGGAAAGGTTGTGCTGGTGATGAAGAGCTCATCCCTTTTGAAGGAAATGTTTCTCCAGACCTGTTGGACAAATCCCTCCTTCCACAGCAGGGCTGTGGCAGGGAGAGCCAAAGCTTGTGCAGTCACCAACCCAGGGCATTTTTAATTACTGGGGGTGACTCAGATTCTGCTGCAGAGGTCAATCCCTGGCCTGGCATCCCCACAAATGCACCTGGAGCTCAGACAGGGCAGGGCTGGGAGCAGTGGCTTCCAGGGAACGGTAAAGCTTGGATGCTGTCTCTGCTGTGACGCATTGGGAAGTGCTGGCTGGTGTTTGTGAAACGTCCAGGGTGTAGCTATGGCCATGGAGATCATGAGCTACAGCTGCTGCGTTAAAAAATTAATAAAATTTCTGTTAAAAAATTAGATTAGGCCCCTAGTTGTTGCTGCCGTAAGTCACAGTGAAATACCTAAACAATTTGCACGACTAAAAAGGCAAATAGCTCCTTGCATGGGACTGTGAGGGGTGTGAAATCTGCCCTTGCAGCATGGTCTTAAGAAGGGGTTGTATAAGGAACTGAACCTGTCTAGTGAAAAATTTTACATTTTAAAATTTTTTTGTTTCCTCCTCCTCATCCCTCCCCTTTTACATCTCTTATGAATTTGCTGGTTGGGGAGGGGGAAATCTCCTGCTTTGTACCAGGGTGTGAACTTAAAAACAGGATAAAAGGAAATAAACCTGTTGAAGTAGAGGACTGCAAGTCTGTGCTAATAGGCTTCATTTAACTGCAGCATTTTGTATCTCTGGATGTTTTTGAGCTTCTTTCCTGCAATTCTTCCTTTGGGTTTACATCCCTGCCCTTCCAAAGGTGTCCCTGCCCAGATCCACGGTGAGGTTACACTGCATTCATGAGGATGACACAAGGAAAGCTGACTCTCCCTGTGGTTCCTGTGTGCCCTTCCCTGAACTCTGACCATGGCCTGGCTCTGGGAGTGTTCAGGGATGTCATCACACCTGCCAAGAGCTCCTTCCATCCCTCTGTCCCTCTCCAGGCCACTCTCAAGCACATTTGGATGGGGTTTTTTTTGTTTCTTTTTCATAGCCAGGCTGTGATTGGTAGTGCCAAGGGACAGGATGGGAAGCAATGGGCAGGAACTGATGCACAGGGAATTCCTGCCCCATTTTTTGGTGGAATTTACTGCGAGGGTGAGCTGGGCACTGAACAGGCTGCCCTGGGGGCTGTGGGCTCTCATTCCCTGGGGACATTCACAATCCAATATTCACAATCCACCTGAGGAAGGGGCTCGAGGGGACCCTGCCCCAGCAGAGGCTGGGCTGGGTGACCTGCAGTGACCCTCTGGCCTGCCCCACTCTGTGAGAGGTGGAAATGGTGATTACAGGATGCACTGCACCCGGGATGTTGTGGAACAGCCTCCCTTGGGACTTTAATGAGCTTCATTACAATAACGAGTCCAGCAAACCTGTCTGTGTTGCTGCTGCTGCTGGGTGTGAGAGCTGATTCCTGGAGCTGGTGACTTGATGTCTGGCTGCTGGAAGTCTCTTTGTGCCCTGTACTTATTTCTGAGGTTTGAAACTCCATCGTATGCAGGCAACTTTGGGGCTGTGGCCCAACTGCTTTGTAGGCAGCAAAAGTTGTTGTTCCCAGCTTACCCAAATGAGCAGGGAAGGGAAGAAGGTTCTTGTGTCTGAGGAAGAAACATGACATTTACACAGCCTGAACTGGGCGAATAATGCAAGAACTAAACTTTTCCTCTCTAATTTTTTGGGGTTTTTAATCACTGTGAGAGTGTTGTTGCCTCTGGGATGTGTGAGCTGACCTTTACAACACAAGGGAAAGGCATCAAGGAACACCACCTCAAAACCAGGTACCTAAAAACCCCTGGGGCCCAGACTCTTCCTTCCAGCAGGGTTAAACCCAGAGCCACCTGGCAGGTGGGAAATGGCATCCCTGGGGAGGGAAGAGGCTGAGGGAATGCTCAGCTGGGCTTTGGGGCCACAGCAGGGCCAGTGAGGGGAGCCCTGCACAGCCCCTTGCAGGCTGGGAGCATTTCTGGTGAGTCACTGCTGGGCCAGAGCCCTGCCCAGCCATGCTGCCTTGAACCTTGTGGTGATGCAGAGATTCTTCTCCTGTTACTGCTGGCAGGGCTGAGTGGTTGTGACAGGGCTGTTGCTGCTGTGCTGTTAGCCCGGCCTCCCTGGAGATGCAGGCTGGATGTGGGGTGAGATGCACGCTCACATCCACCCAGCCCTGCTCTGTTTGTGGTTCTGATCCTGTCAGAGCACCACAGCCCCTGTGGGAGGGATGGCAGCTCTTTCTCCATCCCATCCCAGTGCTGGACCACATCACCTCATCATCCAAGAGAGTCACTGGTCTGGCTGCATCTCTGATTTTTTTTTTCCAATGCAGCCAAGCATTTCTGCTGCATGCTTCAGCTTCCTGCCCCATCAATGCAGCCCTTTGTCACACACATCTTTTTTTGGAAAGTCCTTTCCTTAGGATTTTTCCTCCTGGGAAGCTGAGAGGCCTCAGGAACAAAATGTAAACAAAATGTGAACATTGATTATCTGCTGGTGTGGAATGCAACAGGTGCATCTGGGATTGGTCTCATGTGGTTGTTGTAATTAATGGCCAATCACAGACAGCTGGCTTGGACAGAGAGCTGAGCCACAAACCTTTGTTATCATTATTTCCTATTCTATTCTTAGCCAGCCTTCTGAGGAAACCTTTTCTTCTATTCTTTTAGTATAGCTTTAATGTAATATATAAAAAAGGATTTCATCAGAAGGTTAGCTAAGAATAGAAAGAGAATGATAACAAAGGCTTGTAACTGACTGAGACAGTCTGGACAGCTGACTGTGATTGGCCATTAATTAGAAACAACCACACAAGACCAATCACAGATGCACCTGTTGCAGATAATCAGATTCCACAGCAGCAGATAATCATTGTTCACATTTTGTTCCTGAGGCCTCTCAGCTTCTCAGGAGGAAAAATCCTAAGGAAAGGATTTTTTCAGAAAATGTGTCTGTGACAGAAGTGGCTGTGGGTGCCACCTGGGAGCTGTCCTGGGAGCACCAGTGGAGTTTCCCATGTGCCACAACAGGGAGATCATTAAGGCCAGCCCCTGGCACAGATTGCTCCCCGTGGGATTATTTCCACACATTTCCCACCCAAACAGCCTCTCCTTCTGCATGAGCTCCTCTGCAGCCCAGTCCCTGGGAGCAGGGAGTGACTTTTGGTGGGTTTTGACCATAATTTCCCTTCCAGTTTGAGAGATTCCCTCACTGGAGAGGTCCAGCCTTCCTCTCCTGTATTTCCTGCCTGGGTGGGTGTCCATGCCCACAGCCAGGTGTGTCAGCAATGCTGTGACCTTTCCATGAAGAAAGGTGTGATAGCACAAAGTGCTGCCCAGGAGGGCTGGGACAAGGGTGAGGAGCAGTCCTGCCATCCCTGTGGGATGCTCAAAGCACTGCAGAGATCTCCTGCAGCCACTCCAGAGCTTGGCTGGAGCAGGGGAGAAGCGTTGGGGGTGTGCAAGGTGGTGTTTTAATTTTGTCTTCGTTTCTCACCATCCAAACTTATTTATATTGACAGTGCACTAAATTAATTTTCTCCAAATCAGGTCTGTTTTGCTCATGGCAGCAGCTGTTTGGGGATCTCAGTGGTTTTTATGTGGAACCATCATTTTTTTTAAATTTTCTTTTCTCTCCTGAGGAAAGGTAGGAGTGTGGGTGGCTGCAGGCTGAGGTCAACCCACCACACTTGTGCAGCTCTGTGTTCACCCAATGCTTAAACTGTATCCTTGATTTTTATCACAAAAATCCTTCTCTGCTGTTTAACCTGGTGTCCACAGGTCTGTAATTGAGCAGGAACCCTCAGATAAATCCCTGAGTCAGTGTGTGGGGAGCACCACAGCTGGAATGGGCCTGGATTCCCTGGGCTGTGTAATCTCCTGCAGTCTGAGCAGATTTCCCTCAAATCTGTGAGCAACACACTCAGAGTTTTCAGCCATAGCTAAAATTCTGTGGCTAAAAGTTTTAACCAGGGCTGTGTGTGTGTGCTCATGGTGGCTCCAGATGCAGCTGCAGGCAGCTCTGTGTGCAAGGAATGCACCAGGCAAGCTGCACTCCCAGCTCTGCATGCACGGCTCCAAACACTTGGGTTCATTCTTAAGATGTGCATAAAACTCCTTCCCCTTCACTTGCTTTTACTGTACCTGACAAAGCTGCCTGACTCAAGCATTTCAGAAACCGAGTGCTTAAGATTTCGCTGTGGATTTTTTGGCTTCAAAGTGATTTTTGTTGTGTCCCCAGAGCCCGGTTAAATCCTTAGTTATAATGACTGCACACTGAAGGGTGCTGTTACATAGAAATGCTGTCCCATAATGGCTTCGTTGCTGTGGAAAATCCGATGTTATTTGGTCATTCCCTACGAGTTCCCTAAGCCATCAAGACATTTGCCTCAAGGCTACAAACACAAAGCTACAGGCAAAACCCTCTGGACATAATGAGTGGGCATTTATGCAGAACTAAAAACTGGAACAGCTGAGCAGTGGATCTATGAATAGCAAGCATGCCTCGAAGCACAAAAGACATCATTCTGCAATAAAGGGGTTTAAAATGGTTCTGACATCTTGGATGTCAAGATCATGCTAGGTTGGTGTAACTTCTTTTTCCCCTGTTTGTTTGTTTGAGCCATGCTCCCTGAGGAAGGTGTGAGTAATTAAAGGGTGTGAGGGGAACCCTGTAGATGGGGAAGAACAAAAATTGGGCAATGGGCACTTTTGGCAAGATCCATCATTTTGATGGTGTTTGTTGGGAGCGAGCCCATTGCTCCTGTGCTGTATTCCCAGTTCACCCTTCAGGATTTCCTAGGGGGCTCCTCTTGTATCTGCAGCTCTAATAGGCTCAAATGTGATGTTAGCTGAGAAGTGTCTTGTGATGGAAGCGCAAAGATTGGACTAACCATAAACTGCAGGGTCAGGGAGTCAGGCAATGCAAAGAAAGGCATAAAATTCAGAGTGATTTGGATCAACGGGGAGCTGGAGGAGCTTCCTGCTGAGAAATGGACCCCAGCGAGGTCTCAGGCCTTGGCAAATCATCCATGGGCACTTCCAAAGGGATGGCAGGAACGAGATGGGAAGGGATGGGTGGCTCTTACACCAGGAGCACAATGAAAACCCAGAGCAGAAACTGGAGCTGGAATATAGAAACAGCCTAGAGGAAAAGCAGGAGGGGAAGGGGGATGTAAGAATACACAAGATGATAAATCATTATCTCTGTGTTTGCATCCACATATATCTGATCAGTTCTTGAGATGCTGTTGATTTCCAAGTTGGTGTGGAGTTTTAGTGTTTTTTTTTTTTTCTTTTTTTTTTTTTTTTCTGTATTTTCCTTGTGCCAAGGTGCTGTGGGACTGGGAAGGGATGTGTCAGTCCTTTTTGACTGGGCAAACAAATTCAAACGTGTTTTGAGATCCTTGCAAAACCGTTTGGGGCTCTCAAACCCATCCATTGTAGAGATGAGCCAAGGCAGTACTGTGGAGTTCCTACAGGAAAATGTGGTGCAGGGATGAGGGGCTGCCTCTGAGGAGTGATGGAATTCTCCACTTTAAAGCATCTCAAATCCCTGAGCTGGTGTGACTGTGGCACAATAACCCAGCCCTCACTTTGGGAAGCAAATTTCCCTTCCACCAGCCCAGCAAGGGCAGAGATCAGTGCTAGAGAGCCCAGAAAGTTGGCAGAAAACTGGAGCAGCCCAAAATCCAGCTGTGCACTCATTTCCTCATGTCCAAAATCCTTGCACAGCCACAAGCAAATTGTTTCTCCCCTTGGCACGTACCTTTGTTATCACTGCAAACCAGCTACTGTGTCTATTTTGCATCTCACCCTGAAGAGAGTCTAAACTGCACGATGTCAGATATGGAAGGGTGATACTTGACTTGCTTAGGAAGGCAAAGGGATTAATTTAATTATCCCTCCATCTTCTTCCTTGCAGCTGATGGCTTTTCCTGCCAGGAGAGAGACTCCTGAGGCCCAGCTGGGAGAATGACAGCTCTGGTAAGTGATGGCTCTGTACTTTTGAGGAGTTAATTGATGGAGCAGTGTGGAAGAGCTGGGATTGAGCTGTTCCTTTCACAAAAAGCCAAGATAAACCCAGGGATTGATATTGTGATGTTGGCTGTGGTTTTATGAAGGCAAGGCTGTGCTGGAATCCTGTCCCTGCTGTGTGTTGCAGAGAATGAATGGTCCTGCAACACCAAACCGGTCCTGCAGCCAGATTTTGTTCTGTTTGTACCAATTTTATTTCAGGCAAGGATTTTAATTTTTTCTCTGCAAAGCATCTTCTACTGTTGCATATTTTAGTAGCATCTCTGTCTGTGGTAGAGAAGAGGTGATTTGGTCAAGAGGAGTTTTGACTGAAACCTGCTTCAGTTATTTGGGTGTTTGACTGGAGATGTATTTTTGGCTGTTAAACAAAATATCCATTTATAAAATGAAAACAGGGCATTAAGATACCTGTGGCTTTGTATGCCAGCAAGTGAAGGGTAAAAAGGATGTGTGATGACAGCAAAACTAGAAAGATTGAGGGCTGTGTGTGCCCAGAGGTGGTGGTGGCCCTTCAAAAAGGGTGAAGTTCTTCTTCACCGGGGCTCTCCTGGCACAGAGAACAGACACAGAGAGGTTGGCTCTCATCTGCTGTGGGTGTGTGCTGTCCATCACTAGAGACCCCTCAGGACCTGCAGGAAATACAAAAGGGGAGTAAATCCCCCAGGTTTGTGCACTGGGAGTCCATAACCTGGTCCCTGACCCCACACCTACTCCTGAATCTGCTTTTTCCCCCCCTTTATGCCCAAGTTGCCCTGGAAGCTGCAGCCTGCACTGCTCAGGAGGATTGAGAGCTCCTCCTTTGTCATGCAAGGAAACCCTTCCAAGCAGTCCAGGAATTCTGCTCACAGAGCATCTCCCTTATCAACCCTTCCTGCACAAGCTGCATAATCCCCGCCACCCTGAGCAGCACTGCAAGCTTGTTTGCTTTGTGATTTGTGGTCGGATCATTGCATTTCAGCCCTTACCAATGAAAGGAAATTACTAACAAGACACTGGTATTTACATTAATTGTGGCTTTGGGGAGATAGTCCAAAGAAAATTATGCTAAAGCCAGTTATTATGTGTCACCCTAACAATTAGAATGAAACCTAAAGTTTATAAAACAAAAGTTGATCTCAAACAGATTTTAGCTGCTACTTGGTATTTTCCCTAGAAAGGGCTCAGGGGAAAAAGGGAACTTTATATTTTTTCTTCCTCCTTTCTTTCATCCACCTTCTAAAATCAGTGTAATGAACATGGCTGGAAAGGCAGCATGTGTACAACTGCAAGAGAAACTCCTAATTTGCAATGAGCAGGATCTCAGCTTCCAAGGAGGTCTGATGGAGTGGGTCACACATGCCACACACTAAATGTCAGCGTTTCCTTGGCTGAAGCTGTTGATTTTCATTGGTTTTGTTCCACCTCAAAGCGGTTTTGTGCAGCTCTGTTTAGTTTTGCCCTAAAACCTTCAAGGTGCTCCCGGCTCCTTTCATGTGAATCCCACGAGATAATCTGTGAGTGTGCAAGGACTTCTTGCTCCTGCTGCAATTTGAGCTATTTCTGGACACTAATTCAATGCTTTTTATGATGTTAGATGTATGATGAAAAGTAATTTAAGATTTCTCAAGGTGACTCACTTGCCAAAGTAGCAGATCCAAGAAACAAACACAGATGTGAGATTTAAATTCTCCTTTGGCGTAAAACTCTGCCTCATGCCATAAACCACAAACTCTGCCCAGTGGAGACTGGAACAATATTCTTTTTTTAGCTTCAGCTAATCAGGTAACTTCTGACTGCAGAGGTGAGCAGGGGCTCATGCACGTTGTTCTCTCACTAAATCTCAAGTATATCAATATGTACAAGTGCTGCTTGTGCATCCTCACTGATGGTGGGATCTCCTCCAGCTCTGGATACCTGACCTGAGCCTCTTGTGCAGGCTCTGCAGTGAGGAAATGCAGGCATTTCTGAAGCATGAATCATCTGCCTTGCTGTCAATGTCTATTTTAGGGACATGCCTGAAGTGAGGTGAAATTAAATCCTTCCCCAAAAAATTCTTCTGTAAGAAGGGGGATTTTGGATGCTCTGGGGAGGCAGCCCGGGCTTCCTTTCCTCGGATGACCCCATGAGCTGAGATCCCTGATGTCAGGGCACAAGTCCTGAGCAATCCAGGCACAGGAATGTGTATTCTGTCACCCAGTGTTCCTGCTCACCTCCTTCGGGCTTTTTCTGCTGCCCCTTCCCCTCTCAGAGGCAAAATGGGCTGCACTGATGTGTGGCTGGCCACCAAGAGGCTGCAGACTAAAAGTGTAGCTGGGTTTAATTATTAAAAGGTATAATTGAGGTCTTTGTGTTTATGGGATAATTGTTTCTTTTTTAATATAACTCAAACTTCGCAATGCGAGAAACAGGCCTGAACCTGTGCATGGAGTGCTGGAAACTGTCTAAGAAGATTAAGGTCTCTTAATTGATTTCACATAAACAGGTGTGACTGAATTCATCAGAAGAAGGTTAAGACTAAATGTATTCTGCTAATTATGTGAAAATTGCCAGAGTGTGCTGGGTTGAGCAATTGCCTTCCCTTTGCAAGTGGGATCATTCCTCAACTGTGCATCAAGTGGGAAAAGTGACATTTCCTAAGCAAATGAGCCAACCTGTCACATGCTGGGCCTTATTTTCAAATTCCTTTGCTTGTAGACATGCTGGCAGATTTGGCAAGAGGACACGGGAATGTCCCTGTGTGCTGTGCCTGAGTGGCAGTGTGGGAGGACAGGTGTCAGAGCAGGGCTGTGTCACCCTCTCAGCTTCAGGAATCTGCCCCATTGGGAATTCCTGTTCTGGGAACTGCAGGAGTAACTCTGTGTAAAGCACTTTGCCTTGCTCTCAGTGTTTCTGTGACCCCTTCAGTCAATTTTTTCTTGTTCAGTTAACTTTGGGCACTGGAGGAGCAGAGCACGGGCATTTCAGCAGTACATGGAGCACCTTTTGTCTTGGGTTTCCAAACAGCCTCTGGATTATAAAACTCCTCACCCTGCTGCCAAACAAACTGATTTATTCTGTTTGCTCTGCACTCTTTGCCTTCTGTCCTCCCAATCTTACATCTTGAGGGAACAGGATGGAGTTGACAGTGCTGAATGCAGCTGTAGCAAGGACAAAACTCCTGCTTTTGAGGCATGCAGGTGTGACAATAAATTGTGTGAGGAGCTGAAAGTGCCCCAGCACAGCATCACCAGGGCCCTGCAATTACTCACTGGTGCTCCCAACAAAACCATTTGCTGATGAAATTGTTCTTTGAGTCTCCAGACTGAAGGGTATTTAAATACTGACTTGTATTTAAGGTGTGATTTCAGCAGCACATTTGCATAGAGATGCCCTAAAATTAGTTCAGTTGCTTAAAAGGCTGTTTTGTAAGAGCAAAGATATTGTTTGTAACATTTAAAATTAATATAGAAAATAATATGCCTCGTGTATTTCTGTCTTTTCCTATTTTAATTTTGAGACCCAAATGCAGACTTACATCAGTGAGCAGTGAGTGATGATTTAGTAGCACTTTGATTATGTGTTTTACTCAAGTTAAAGTGAGCAACTACCAGGTAATGAGGAGCAAAATCTTAATTTAAATCTGTATTTAAAAAACCCTCACTTAATTGCACCTCTACAGAATTCTCAAAAACCATCTTCTAAGTGCAGATGCACAGTTTTATGTATATTATTTAAGATATTCAGCATCCATTCAGATTTTCAGCTCATTTTTTTTGGAGATGAGGCTTTCTGAAATACAATTTTTATTATTCTTATAGGATTCTAGCAGGAAAACTTGTCTGTGTCTGCATTTTGGAAAAGGGATGTAGTGGTTCTACCTGCACCTGCTGAACATGAGCTAAAGTTATGCTGTTTCCAAAAGAAAAAAAACAAAAAAGCATTATAAATGAACTAAACTTTGCAGAGAATATCAAACATAATCTTCCACTCATTTTGGTAGAGTTTAGGAGGAAAATAATTTCCAGATTTAGGCACCATAATTTGGGAAATATCTAGACCAGGTGAGGAGTATCTAAAAAGGAAGGGAAAAGAGTTTGTGAAAGAAGATTGAACTTGGGTTGCTCTTCTTGCAGACAAGACCAGGGAGGCTTTACAAACCTGCAGAAAGAAGGAAGAGAGTTTATCCTCTGTGCCCATTCACCCATAAAATAATTATTTTTACTACAAAGCTAGACATCAGAAAACCATTTTAACTGTAAGGGGAAATTTGTGAAGATTGTGAGTTTCAGCTGAGGAAAAGATGAGACAAACATCAGGTTGGAGTGGGGAGGAGAATAGCTGGAAGATTGTTTGACATCCCTTCCAGCCCTGTTGTTCTAATTTTGATTTATTTTTTTAATAACTGCTGTAAGCACTCTTGTACAATGAATTAGAAGGAGTCACTTTAAAAAGTTGTAACTTCAGTTACTGAAAAATCATTCCTTATTCCAAGTAAACATGCCATTTTCATTTTCCTGCAATTTTTTTTCCCCAAAAAAGTGTCTTCCTTTAAATGGAACATGATAAAAAAGCTCTTTGGCAGTTTCCTGCCAGCTTTTCCAGAAATATATATATATATAGGTGAAAGAAAAAACTCCCATCAGAACATATTGTCTGCAGGAGAGAAATAAAATTAAGTCTTGAGTTATGTTGATGTGGAAAAGGATCAGTGTCTGACACTGGCTCACTCTTGTTCAAGTTTAAATTTATTTTGCAAATAGAAGCCCTGCTTCTTGCCATCTGCTTCAAACATCTCCTGCAGGCTGACTTTTGGCTGCTCGTCACAGCAACTCTTTATTCTGCACATCCAAAGTTTCATTTGATTTCCAAAGGGGATGAATGCCCTCATTCCTTTGCTCCTTTGAAAACTCAAGCTGGTTTTTTTTGGGGGTTTTTTCCCTTTTTAATCAAGACCTGGCTGAGAGGGCTTTGCAATTGATAGGATTTAAGCACATGCCCTAAAATATTAAGACGAATTGGGTGCTTCCTATTTGTTTGCTGCCTGACACGAAGATAATTTTATCAAAACGAGCTCCTTCAGGCTCCCACCTCGCTGCTTTTGTGCTGGCATTAATCAGACCCTAAAATCCAAATCAGACCCTAAAATGCATGGATTTGGAGCAGGGAAGGATGGTGAGAGGCAGTTTGGAGGGACAGGAACCTCAGACAGACTCAGCACTGCTCCATGGCAGGGGATGCAAAAGGATTCAGGGCTGAACTCTGAATGCAAACCAGCCCTGGCAAAACATCTTCAGGGCATGGCTGCACAGGGGGAAATGATTGATTGAAATAGATTTCCAAGCGATTTCTCTAATCCTGAGTTATTTGCCACATCCTCTCCAATTGATGAAAAAACAACACAGTGCACTGAAAGGGTTTTGCCCTCCAAGGTGTGAGGTTATACAGGAATTACTGGTATTTTTTTAGTGATTGGAAGCACTTAATTCTTGGCCCCCTGCCTCATAATACAGCCCAGGCTGGTACAAGCAGTTCTGCAAAACATATAATTTTACTTCACTTGTTTTAATGATCAGGAAACATCTACTTTTAAACTGATCTCTGCTGTGCAATTACAAATGTTTTGATGGAAACACTTTTTTAAAATTAGTTTCATTCCCATAATGACTCTAGTTAGACTGTTCCATTAGTAAGCAAAAGAATTGCAGTCTCTCATCAGGTTGTTTAGCTTTCCAAATCCAAATTTGTTTCTATTAAGAAACTGGATCAGAGTTGACTCTTTTAAAAAGATTTTTTTTTTTTTTTAACTCTTCAGTGTTGGGGTAATTAGATTTAAAACCAAGCTCTTTTTTTCAGGTCACTTACTATGTAATTGATAAACATATTTAAATGTTCCTGTTAAAAACAAAACAAAACCCAAAAAAACCCCCAGGTGGTCTCAATCTTGAAGTGTATTTTTAAAATTTATTTTCTTGTGGTGGAAATTGTGAATGGAACAACAATCTCTGTGTGTGTGTGTGTGTGGCAGATAAGACTGGAAATAAACTAAAATTGTAGTTGGGAAGAATATTCATGCTACTTTAGAAAACCTTTATTTATTTCTACTAACTAGTGAAAAAATCAGAAAAATCAGGCTGGATTTTGAAGATTTAGGGCCATAAATAGTGTCAATAAACGATTCTGGCCATTTTTGTAAGGAACTTAAAAACTGCTGAGGTTTTTGGGGGAGCTGGCTGTGAAATGTGAGGAATCCTGAGGTGGGATGTGAGCGAGCCCTTCCGTGGGAATGTGCCTGGCTGTCCCTGGCTGCAGATTGAGATGTTATTGTGTAAATGAAACGTTGGGTGTTCATTTTCCAGGGAGCAGATTCAGTAATTACTGTGCTCACCCAGTAGATGACAGCTGTTATCATTCTGATGAAAAGAGCCCTAAATTAAAACCCTGTTGCTTTGCATAGATCCCTGTCAGAAACAAATGTTCATTTTCTTGGTTGGTCAACCTCCTTCATCGAGTCCTCTGGCAGGTATAAATAAGATCCAGACGTTTATTTTTGTTTACTGTGTTGTTTCCTGGTGTGCTCATAATTCTGCAGCTGAAAGGATGAATCCACAATTAAATTTTGTTGGATTTTGTGTTTGATTCTTGAGCCAATTCCAGGGCATTTTGCACATGTGCAAAGGTAAAAACTACCCAGATCTTTTTTGGTTTGCCTTGTAAAATGTGATTCAGTTGGAGAGAAGACGTTTGATGATCAGGATGTGTTCCTAGCACACACACAGTTGGAAAAGCAGGAAATTTCCTCCCTCTTTCCGTGGTGGCATCTGCACAGCCAGGATGGGGAGGTGCCCCTTGTACGCCTCTTGTTTTCTTTGAAAGCCTTTCCCAATTATGGGAGATTAAACCCTTCAATGTGTCATCATTCCAGGCCGGATGTCAACTGCCAGGCAGCTCTGCTCTGTGCAGATAATGAGGGGAAAAATGAGCTTGGTGATAGGGCAGGTTTGATAAACACAACAGCTCCTTGAGCAGGGGGGTTTGGGGTGTGAGGGGACATTGGGGCTGAGTGAGGGTTTTAAATATGAACACCCCATTACTGTTATCCCACAGATATAGAACTTTACCTAGCAGTCATTCCAGATTTCTGCTAAAACTACAACCTGTCGCTATTACCTTTATTGGAATGGCCTCTGTTTCACAAGAACAAAATTCAGGCCACCAAGAACCCTGTTTGTGCCTTTCTTTTTTATTTCAAACCTCCACAGTTTGTTCTAGCTGCTGTTCCAAAGAACTCAGATGGAGAAGGGTGAGTGCAGGGCAAATCCTTGGATTGCATGTGGGGTTTGAGGGCTCTTGTTCTGTGAAATTAAGTAAAGCGCAGCTTGAAGGGCAGCAGAGACTTGAAACACTCAAAGGGGAAAATTTGGATCTGCTTGGGGTTCCTAACTTTGTTTCCATAGTGGGAGCTGTTCATAAAGCAAATAAAAATCACTGGAGTGTCCCCTGGAAACAAAGCAGTCTGATCAAATTAAGAATGCGAGATTCTTTATTTTTTGAAAGGCAATGGTAAATAATCACTTTAGAAAAATGCAGTGCATGTCCCAAAGCAGAAGAGTAACAATAAAAACTCTCTTGAGCAAATATTGCAAAAGAAACTTTAAATAAAATCAAACTCTCTATCTGTGTAAAATGGTTTGCTGCAAACTGTTATCTTTTGTGCAACATTAGTGGTTCAGGATTAATTAACCCAGGCTTCTGCAGAGAAATGCCTCCCTGAGATTTTACAGAGCAGAATATTTTGGCACTTCACAGCATTCCAGTTTTGTTTTGGGCTTTTTTTCCCCTTTTGCCTAAAGCTTCAAGGATAGTGGAAATATTGCCTGTGGATGTCATTACTTCAGCGCCTGCACCATTTGCATGCTCAAAGTCTTTGGAGTTTCCATGTTGTACAGATTCTCCCTGGCTACCTGGCCGAGAGGAAATGTGAGTTTAATGGGTTTTGTGCTTGTAGAAGCTGCCTGGGCTGGAGATAAATGTGGCAGCTCCAAGGAGTTGTGAGAATCTCACAGATCCCTCTGGAGAGGGAGACTTTGTGATGCTGCTTTGGTGCCTTTAAACTCAGCTACAGGTCTGAAGTTTGCTGGGGTTTCTAAGATCGAAAATCGCCAGGAGCCTTTTTTCTTTTGTTTTTTATTTTTTTTTTCATTTTTCCCTTCACTGTTCTCCTTTGGACGGATGGAGCAAGTCAGGACTCTCTGCAAACACTCGTGTGCGGCTTTCCCCAAGCAGGCACTGCCTTTGCTTCCTTTGGTTTCTGCTGGTGGCTGAGGAGTTTGCAGGCTCTGGGAGAGGGCTGTGAATTCCAGGGCTGGCTCTAGGAATTGTCCTTTGTCACCCTGGCCCGGCTGGGACGGGGAGGATTCATGGAAAAGCAGGACAGGCTCCTCATTGCTGGGCTGTGCCTCGGGCCCCAGCGCGAGCGGTTGCAATTTTGGTTTCTGTGAACGCTCTAACTTCACAATTTCCTGAGTGCTTGTGCCATTTATTTATGCCTGCCTTTTATTTATATTCATAGAAGTGCATGCAGACACAGAACTGAGGCTTACAAAAAGTTCAAGCCAATACTTGCCATTTTTTCGGAGATATTTTCGCAGCTCTAATATTCAAACGCTGCTTTTACTAATTAAGTTTTCTTAATTATATGATTTGCAAGATTAAAAGGCCACTGCCAATATAAACCGCATATTGCCCCTGAACTGTTAGATTATTAAATTGAATTTTTAAATTAATTTTTACTTGCCATGATTTGTATTCTGTTTGTTCTGTGCTATTTTAAGCTTGGATAATAAATATCATGTCAGTCTCATATTCATTTGTGGACAATTCCAAGTTTTCAGTGCTACAGGGTAAGGGTTTGAAAGGCAACAACACAATTTTTTGTTTTGTTTCAAAGAATTGTTCTTTTAATTCTGTTCATCTTACGCTTTATAGAAGGCTTTTATTTTTAAACAAAATACAAAAAAAAACTAGGCTAAATATAAGTTGACAGCATCTCTTGAAATGATATTCTTGTTTATGACAGTGTAGAGGAGAGGCACAAAAAGTCAGAGGTCATTTTTTATACGCAGTAAATTCTCATATGCAAGAATGTCTGGATGTGTAAAGTGTCTGTACGAGACTTGAGTCATCTCTTCCCCTCTGATGGGATTTCTCAGGGCTATGGCTGCAGAAACTGCTTGTGATAAGAACATCTCCCTGCTCGTGTGTTCTGTAACCCTGGCATGTCCTGCTTGCAGCCCCTTTGTGCTCGCTGGCCGTGGCCACAGCTCGTCACTGACCCAGGAGGGTGACTGGGCACTGCCAATAAATCACTGGGCAAAGCAGGGGATGAGAGCAGGGACTCAGGATGGTCAGAGGGCAGGGCTGGGGCTGCAGGGAGGGCACCAGGGGATGGAATTGGTGGGAGCACAGAAGCCCCAGCCCCATGACAGGAATTTGAGGGGGGTATTTTGGCAGTGCTGGCTCGTCAGCTGTGCCCATCACCACTGGCAATGACCCCTTTGTCCCAGATCAGACACAGGGCTGTGCTCAGGGGTCTGGTTTAGGGGTGGTGAGCTCTGTGGGTGTGTGCCAGGGGGGTTTGGGAGCTGCTGGGGTTTGCCCTGAGTGCCCTGGTGCCATCCCAGTGCCATGGTGGGCAGGGCAGAGCCTGCTGGAGGTGTCCTGGAGGTGACACCTGAGGTGTCCTGGCTGTCACCTGGTGGGATGTGCAAATGGAAGCCCCAGGGATAACATGGAGCTTTACCTCCTGACATGGAGCAACTTCACGGATGATCCCAAATCCTTGTTGAAAGCCAAGGAGGGGGGCACAGGGAGCTCTGAAAGCCAAGGAGGGGCACACAGGGAGCTCTCTTTAGGTCCAGAGCACCGTGGATTAATCCGATTTCACTTTTGGCTCCTCCAAGCTGGCCACCTTCAGCAAGCTGAAAGCAGAGCTCGCTTCATGGTGAGCAGAAACTTGCATAACAGCTAATTGGCAGTTTGTTGTGTAATGGAGGAAAAGTGAAACTCCTTAACAAAATTGCCTCTTTCTTTCCTAAATTTTAAATACTGAGGGCCAGCACAGAGAGGTGCTATACAGAGCTACACCAGATAATCAAGTGGTGAAATTGATGTAATAAATTTTCTGCTTTTACACTAGAGAATTCAATTTCTGCCAGGAAGGGCAATAAGGAAGTATTGGTTAGGCATGGAAGTCCTTTGAATTCAGAATTCATGTGGAAAAAGTAAGATTCTGAAATTTTATTGTTGCAAATGAATCTTTAAGGAAATATAAGGTTCCTGACTATTTGTCCTATTGACACTCAGTATTTCAAATAAAATTTGTTGGGCACGTGCACATAGCATTAGCTATTGTGGAAGGAAGGATTTTCATGTAAAGAAAACAGTCAATATTCTTGGCATCTGACAGAATGTATTTAACAGAGCTTGAAATGGTGAGGATGGGGAGCATGGAGAGAAGCCTTTTTTCAGTCTGTGACTTCCTGAAAAATCACACTGGAAAAACCCCCAGCATGTGTGAGCACAGGCAGAGGGTGATGGTGCAGAAATGCCATTGGCTTTAGACACTGTCTTGGTAAGGCCCTTTCTCAGAGCCCCTCTCAGAATGCTGCCTCTGTTATGCTGCTGCCCCAGTTTATGGCTTTTTATTTTTTTCATTTTCCACTGCGAAAGATCTTGGATTGAGGGATTGTCCTGATGATCTGTTCAGTGTTCCAAGGGGGCTGATTAATCTGAAAAACCCAACAAGACAGCTGAAACCGCTGCCAAAAACTGTCATCCGTTCTGCTCTCTCGACTGCCAGCTTTCTGTGCCCCCGCTGCAGAGACAGGTCTACTCTTAAAGACGCAGCCTGACATTTCCCAGTGCAGCAGCAACAGGGTGAATGATGGGGCAGTGATTTGGGGGGCTGAGTTTTCCCTTTATTCTGTCACTTCCCAATGGTTGCATTTCTCTCTGGGGGTAGCACCGAGCTCAGCACTGCTGTTAATTCTGGCTGCTGAATGCAATTAATCCAGTGGCAGAGAGGATGGGGATATTCTGGGAGGGGAAAGTGGCTCTTGAAGGTTGACATGGAGTTTGTGTGGCTTTTTTTGTGCATCTCGCAGCAAGAAAGGTGCATTACTTGCATTTTTGTGCAGCAAGAAAGGTGAATTACTCCTGAGCTGTGTTTTCTATACCCTCACTTAAAGCAATAATAATAATAGTAATAATTATAATAATAATGTTGTTTTATTCCTGCTGTGTGTGAATGCTGGTGCTGAGCACGAGAAAAGGAGGCTCCTTGGTCTTTGAAGAGAGGGATTTTGGAGCTCTGCAAGGAGCAAGGTGGCTGAGCTCTCCCTTTCCTGATCCACAGCCTGTGCTTACATGGGCCGGGGATGGAAGGCAGCAAAGCCCATGGCAAGGTCCACCAGCCCCAAATTGGGACTGTGACACCTCCACACCAAGGTCCTGGGCTCTTCAGAAGCTATCCCTGGGTAGCTATCCCTGGGTAGTGGAAGTCCCCTTGCTGGGACTCCCTAAGGAAACTCTTCAGCTATGGAAGCATAAGTCAAAAGAAAAAAAAAATATTATGAAAGTAAAGTGGATAAGTGCAACTGCAAGCTTGAGGGAATGTTTAATGGGGCCATTAATAAAGGGCTCAGGCAGCCAATGGGACATAGCCTTTGGTCTCATGCCTTGCTCTGCTGCAGAGGCTCCCTGTAATGAACACACAGAACGTGCCCCATCAAGCCTTGGTGCTTGAGCACAAAACACTCCCGTGTTTAATATATGCTGGATGGCAAAATGGTGCCTCCAGTAAACACCTTGGACAGCCAGTGCTGAGAAAAACCTTGTTAGAGGATGGATTTTTCTAACAGGGAAACCTTTAACTCTTTTCAGAACCTTTAAGAATATCTAAATGTTCTGGGCAATGGAGAGGAAAAACCTTCTGAACTTTAAGTTAAACCCCAGTGTTAACCCCACCAGGTTTGCAAGTTGTGAGAGGTGTGAATGTCTCTAGGATTTTCTGCTGTGTTAGAACGTGTTTTGATCCTGGCTAGAGCTGCAGAAAACAGAGCACTGTAAGAGCAATATCCGTGTTCTAGATGCTCGATAGGATAGTGCAGGGTGCTACAGAAGCCCCCAACTAAAGATTAAATTTGATTAAATACACTCGCAGCTAACTGGCTTGGCTGTGCCAATTAACTTGGAAATGCAGCAGTGGTTTATTGCTTTAGGAATGAATGGTACTTATTGGCTTCTTATATAACAGTTTGACTTCCTCATCCAGTCAGAAAATTGAGCATCTGTCAGACCATCAACCCATAAATGTCTTCATTAGATCTGATAAACAGACCGTGGCAAGCCAGAAAGTTGGAAGGTCCCACCCTTCTGCCTGGGGGGCTGGACTCACTTAACAGGCTCAGAAAGGAGAGATGTGTGTGGAACGGGGAGAAGAAACGCTCGGGGTGAGCCAGAGAGGAGAGAGGAGCTGCTCTGAGACGTGCCCAGGTGCAGCACTGAAATAACCTCTCTCCGGGCCACTGGGACTCTTCCCCATCCCCGTTACCAAACAAACAAAGCCTTGGCAAGTACCCGGCGCAGGAAGCTGTCCCCAGCCACACTGCTGGGTGTGATGCCAATGAAGCTGGGCTCCAGCCTGCTGCCAGCTGGGATCCCTCTGCAGAGCACCAGGGCTGTGCAGGAGGGAGCTCTGTGACCCAGACTGGGTTTAGCACCAGACCAGTGATGTTTTCTGGAGTTCCTGCTGAGCCCTCCTGATGCTTTGGCTCCAAATATTCTGCTCCTGCTTCTGTGGTGCTGCACAAAGAATTGGCATGGCAAGGCAGGGGTGCATCACCCACAAAATCTTGTTTCTCCTGGCTGTTTTGGAACTATTAGAGAACATCACCTGGAGTGCTTGTGCAGCCTTTCTGCCTGACCTGGGTGCAATAGAGCCAGTGGCTTTGGCAGCAGAGGTGTTGACAGTACTACAGTAGAAGGTGGAAGTCCTTAATCACACAGGGCTGTGTGGATGTTCTGTTATTTCCACTAATAAGAATGGAGAGGGCACAGGCAGATGAGCCTTCAAGTGCTGTTCCTCTGAGTCTTCCTTCAAAGCCAGAAATTCTTCATCTCCCACAAGCTCCTACCTCACTCTGTGCTCTGATAAATCTGTCCCTTTAAATAAAGCTGCTGCTCTTGCACAACCTTTTGGTCTTGCAAAATGCGAAGCCATCTGTTACAACCTCAATTACAGGTTAGAGGAGACAGAAACTCATTTGATGGACTGCAAGAGCAGGATTTGCCTTCTCTGAGTGTCTGAAGGAAAAGACCAACCTTTATGACAGAGGCCAGGTCAAGAATGGGGAGTTTTGTCTGTTAAAGTAAATTGAAGAGGGGGAACACTCTAAAAGACAGATTGAGTTCATACCTAACTTTTAAATGAAATATGTCTCTGTGTGTATAGTGATATGTGTACGCCTGTCTTAATTCCTCCCAAAGTTTGTAAATATTCCTGAAGTGCTGCTCTGCATTTTAAGATTCCATACCCTCACAAAGAAAAACTCAAAGCACTGATACTCAAATTGCTGCTTGTCTATTGTTATTGAGACAAAATAGTTTAGTTTCTGTTGTTTGCCCTTTGCAAGTTCAACCTAAGCCAAAAAAAAAAAAAGTGCATATGAGTTAAAGTTGACAGGCTTGTGATTTTGGTTTTAACTGGGAGATCAATATCTTTGAGATTTTAGTCTTTGTAATTCTGTAATCACCTAATTTTCTAATTTTTTAAATTTGAAAGTTTATAAATGTAGTAGCAGGAAAAAGTCATACCAAGTGTATGGGGAAAGCCTCTAAGAAATGTCAAAAAGTAGGTTAAAAATACATCCTCTTCACTTTCATTCCCCTGTGGGTAATTCATGGATTCCCAGAATGCACAATCAAGCTTTACTTTTGATGCTCGGGGTTGTCCTTAATGAAGCAGTCACTCCACCAATAAAACCAGAGCTGTTAGCAGCAGATATATATATTTTAGATATTTTCTTCTTACTCTGTTGCAATTCCTTGGGAATAGGAGGCCCAGGTGCCCATCCTGGTGTTCCCTGGGTGAACGTGGGGCACATAGGCTGGGCTCTGTCTGTCTCTCCTAACCCTGGCATTCTCCCCTTCCAGGTGAGACAAAACCAGAGCCCAGGTCACCAGTGCAGTTCCCCTTCCCCCTCCTGTCCAGCAGCCTGGGATGGGTTTGATTTATCTCCGTGTGCTGGAGCAGAGGGAGGTGATTGCTAAAGAATCTGAGACAAACCTGAATGTGCTGAGTTAAAACAAAAAAAAAAAAAAAAGAAGAAAAGAAATAGGTGAAAGCAGTAAATATGGCAACTATGCCAGTCCTTCCTACTCTGCTTTTCTGCTACATTCTTCTTACACAATGGTGAGAGCTGTTGGAGGGAGCACTGTTGAAAGATGGGGGATTTAAGAGAGCTGTGATGGCTCTGTTGGATTGCTGCCTGTATTTGGACTGTATTTATTATTCTCCTTCTATTAAGGTGCTTAAGCATTCAGAGTTGGGTTTAGACAAGAAATAAATATCTGAGCAGCTGTGACTACATGTCTGTTGGTGATTAGTCATCACTACATCTCTGAGGACTTGGATTTACCAGCAAATTGTTAAAATTCCCCCAAATGGATGGCAGCACAGTGGAGAAAATTGAGGTTTATTTTGCTGTGTTTGGCTGGAAGTTTAACCTGGAGCAATCCAAGAGGGAGGACAGATCCTGCCCTGGCACAGGAGAATGAGCTATTCAGGATTTTCCTTCCTTGCAGGTGCTGCTTTCTGCAGCTCACCTGCCAGGATCTGGGGGAAATGCAGAGAGCAGGAAGAGATTTATCAATGGTATTCGCTGGTGAGAGCTCTTCTAAAACTGAAGGAAGGATGCCTACACTTACAGTAGAAAGATAAATACCTACTTGTTTTGGTCCTAGAAAAGGAGTTTAAATAGAAAGCAAAAGAACTTGGAGCATCTCTCCTGACCATGTTGAAGGGAGGATTATTTTTCTCCTCCTACAAATCCCACAGCAAGTTTTTGCTTTAGTTCAGGACACTGCTGGTCATTGGGTAGGGACAGAGGGAACAAAACTGGAGTTTTGGAAAACCATCCCTTCTGTGCAAACAGCTGGGTGAGGGAAGGCCCATCCATGGAAAATGCTGACTGGGAGTGTGGGGAAATTGGGATTTGGTTCCTGCCCTGCCTCACACAAACAGGGAAACCTTGCAGGTGGGGCTATTCCTGTCCTGGAAGTGACCCTAATTTGATCCAGAAATCTCTTGAAAAGGTCCTGTGGAGAAGTTTAACAGTTCTTGAGGCAGTTGTAATTTTTAGGGGTGGTGGTACCACCTAATTTAGACTATTTCATGTTTGGAATAATTTTGACTTCAATTCTTATGCCCCACCAGACCTTGTGAAATGGATGTAAGGGGAAGAATTACTGGTAAAACCCCACAATTTCTGGTGTCAGATGGCTGCAGATGATAAATCACATTTTTTTATCAATAGCTGGATGTGTGATACCTGGTTTATCTGTTTTGTAAGACACGAGTGCCTTGGTCCACTCAACACTTGACGCTGTGAAAGTTAGGGAACAATTTCTGGCCAAATGTTCCATGGCTCATAATTTTGGTAGGATTAGGATGAATTTCCCACACCACCTGTCTGCCCTTCTTGTTTAATCCGGGAAAATTTGATTCTGGCTGCCTCCCTTGAGGTCTTGGCTTCTCTCTGGGAGTTATTGTGTGGCCATGGCTCTGAGTGAAGCCTCAGGAATTACTCACTGGATATATTGCATTATATGCATTACCACTGGATATATATGCATTAAAAACACTCAATGGACTTTTGAGTAAAATGGGGTTTGGGTGTTTCCAGCAGAAGTAGCTAATTCTTGAAAATTTTAGGGTTTGTTTCTTCATATTCCAACTACTCCAGGAAAAAAACCAAAAGACCCCAAGGAATAATGGGAAAAAGAAATCCAAACCCCAGAATACCCAAAAAGAACTCATCAAGGTGTAGTAAAGATCCATCCATGGAAGTCTGTTCTGCCAATGTTTTATTTGCCACATTCCCAGCTCTGGGGAGAATTCCTGTTCCACAAGAGCTGTCTGCACTGAGGTCCCATGGGGACAAAATAAGTCCTCAAGTGGTGGTGGGCTGAATTTCCTCACTCAAGCTTTTTAAAATTCAAGAATGTGTTAATTCAAGCATCCCCAAGCTTCAGGAGTACTGATTATGCAAGCAGAGAACATATTTTTTCCCCTCTTTCAACAAATAGCTGAATATTTGCACTGTGGTGAGGCTGGGGAGGCACAAGCTGCGTTCCACAGGCAAAGCAAGGTGCAGTTCCTGCCCTGACTTGTAGGTGTTTTTCTAATTAAATCCTTTGCTAATGATAAGACTTTTGCTTTCACTTCGTTATTTTTGGGTTTCTGATCCCTTTTGATAGAATTAATATGATTTTTTTTAAAAAAAATGTGGATTTTTATAACAATGATTCAGAGGAAGGGAACCCTCAGTTCTGGCTGCACCCTGAGTGGTCCCAGGCAGAGATGCAGATGATTTAACTGCTCCCAGCAGAATTCCAGCCTGTCTTCCCTGCAAGGAGAGCCATGGGCTGTATTCTCAGGTCTGGAGGAAGAGCCATGTCCCATATTTTCATTGCTTTTGAAAAAAAATCTCTGAATGTTTAAAAGCTCTCTGGCTTGAAACAATTGAAATTTCTTGATGGCACAGTACAAAAGTGAATGAGCAGAAAGTGCTTATTGACAAGACAGGTGTGCCATTTCTCTCTTTGCTGGTCTTTTGTTTGTATCATTGTGTGACAATCTGGAACACAACAATTTAGCACATTTCTCAGTGCTTTGTGTACATGGCAGTACTGCAGAGTGCCTTTCTGTGTAGCCAGGGCTGGGCTGTGTGGGTGGAGGGATCCAGGACTGTTCCCATCAGCAGCTGAACTGGTCTGGCAGTTCCTTTATAGGTTAAACTTTGAGGCGCATTTGCTGAATGCTGCAAAGGGAGGATTTAAAATCCTATTTTTAATGGGCTTTATTTCCCCCCTAGTCCTGCCCATTGAATGCAGAGTTTGGTAGTATATGAGCAAGTTTTGCCTTAGATTTTTTTATTTATTTAAAAAAGCCTTAATTTTAAGAGAGCTTCCTCTCCTATAAGTCCAGCAAGCAAAACCAATTTTTTACAGCATCCTCTGTGCAGCAAAGGAACTTTCATAAGCCTGCATGACTGTAGGCTATGCAGAAGGTATAGTACAACCCTGAGAAAGGAATTTGTGAGTGTTGTGGGCAGCTGAAAAGCCTGGTAGACATTGGGCATCATGTAGGATTGTGGCAAAGCAATGGCAGGCTGGTTGGGTTTGACAACTAACAACGTTGCAGGGCTTTGACAGAATAGGAACTTACATGTGGTGTCAATCATTCTCCACATGCCACTTCCAATTTGTCTGGCTGGGAGAGGACATCTGTCCCCCGTGGCATCTGGAGTGCAGCTGCCAATGTCACGGCACCAAGGACACGCAGAGCAGGGTTGGGGTGCTGCACTCGGCTCTTGGTGCTGCCATGGGGAGTGGGGACAGATGGCTCTGGGATGTCCCCTCCTTTGAGGGACCAGCTCCCAAATGGGCTGAGGGGAGAGCTGTACCTGGCAGAGAGGCCGAGCTGTGGCTCCAGGTGTTCTGTCAAGGCAGTGGAGAACAGGAGTGAGTTTGCAGCACCAAGGTCAGGACACTTGCAATGGGCTGGAGTCCACATTAATGTTGCTGATTGGGCTTTTCTTCCCTGCTTCTAGCTTAGCTCTAAGGGGATGAGTATTTCCTCCTTCTAAACTTAATTGAATTTTCATTATCTTAACAAGAGGCTAAATATCTTTTACTCCATTTTTTTTTTAAGCTGCAGAGAGTGCAGCATGAGTGTCTCAGTATTTTCCTGCTTCTATTTTCAAGTGTTTTTCTATAAATCAATACTGGAGCCAGATAGAAACTTTATTTTCTTTTTAAAGACTGGTATCTCCATGCCACTTAAGGAGCTTGGCTTTCACAGGGGGCCTGTGGCTGGTGGGCTTTGGTGTTGGAGAAGGTGCAAGGTCTCTCACTGAGACAACCAATGCTCTCTTGGGCTTGAACATTTGTCAGGTGTCCCTCTCCTTTCCTGATGCCTTTGGAAGTGTGAGATTGCACTTTGCTTTTCCCTCTGAGTGAGTTTCATTGGTCAGTAGATGGAGATGAGGCAGCAATGGGAACTCATGTGTGCATCCCATGTATTCCCCAGCCTGGCTTTTATGTGAAATCAGACCAAAAGCAAGCCAGACACCACACAGAGGTGGATTGGCTGATCTCCTCTCCTCATATCCTGCCCTCATTGAGACAGGAATGGGAAAGAAGGGTCTGGATGAGCCTGGAATACCCTGCAGAGGCTGAGGGAGCTGTGTTGCTCTGCTCAGAGGAAACCCTCGGTGCCACTGATGGAGGGAGCAGAGCTGTGCTGCCAAACCTGCTGGAGATGCCAGAAGAAGAACAGAGCTGAACAGCTCAGGCTGAGGCTGCTGTGACTGTGCCCCCTCCAGCTGCAGTGAGCTGCTTCCCTCATTGTTTGCACAATTTCCTTCAGAGCACAGAGTCCCATCTGGAGTGAGCTGGGTGCAGGAGCTGCAGGGCTGGAGTTTGGGTTGTGTGTCTGCACAGATTGCCTTGTTCTGATTAAAAGGCTGCACATGGCAGGGAAGGAGGGCTGTGTTTGCAAGTCTGCCTGTGCTATGGTTGTATTTCATCTGTGTTTTAATCTTCTGAGCAGCAATATCCAAATGGCAGTGCAGTCCAGACGGGTTCTTCACCCTCCCGCTCCTCCCAGCGCTGTGGGTGTTTTATATCATTGCATATATTTATATCATTGTTTGTATTGGGGGTACACAAGTTGTTCTGTGCCTGCTCTGCTAGCAGTGAAACAGTCCCACCAGGCCCTGGGGCAGTGTCTGGGGGCTGGTGGTGACAGCTCCTGGTGGCAGGAGTGACTGTGCTCCTGCACATGGCGCTGGCACAGCAGGACCACGAGGGACGCTCTGCTTGACTCAAACAGATCAAGTGATCAGAGAAATGAGGGAGGAACTCACAGGTCAGAGCTGTAAATAAACTCCACATGGGTTTTGAGTGCTGCGAGAAAGAAGCCTTTGCATTGACTGATGCTCTTCTGCCTCTTTTAAAATGTTCTGTTACAGTTTTACGACCCTGTTCTGGGGAGATAAATAAGGGCAGTAGGGTGGCCTAAAATATGATAGGGTGGCCTATCACATATAAAACTGTGATATTATTTGATACAACTTTAATGCTCTAGCGAAAAGTGGGTGTAACAGTGTAAGGCTCCTCCAAATTGCAAATCTCCAGTGCATCCTCAGAGTTCCCCATTTGTTCCTTTCCCCTCAGCCATGTGAATAGCAGTAGTAAAAAGCATGTGCAAGCTGTGTCATCTCTGTGTGGGGCTGAGCACAAGTGCAAATTCATAGCTATGAAAATCTGCTGTTTTGATTCTTTCTGCTTTATTTTTGAATGCTTAGTGATGTGCCCAGAACTCTACTGCTGCTCAGGCAAAGCCCCAAAGAATGATGGGCTCGCTTCCTGTTTTTATTTGGAGTTTTACAAACTGTAATAAAAGAGCACCCAGACAATGCTCTGGGCACTGCATATGATCTTATTTAAAAAATACACTTGTAAACAAATGGCTTCATCAACCACCTCAGATCAGATCAAATAAAACTGGCTATATTTATTCTGCTGCTAAGAGCCATCTGTGGCTCTCTATTAACAGAGTATTTACTCGCAGATCCAAATGCTCTGGAAATGGGAATTGTCTTTTCTCTAGGAATCCCACAGTGCCTTCCACCCGCCAGGTTCTTACATTGAAAGGGGAAAAGAGACTCTGTGGTGAGTGAGGAGGATTAAACCCCTGGTTTGCACTGACTTCTGGGCAGATATTCCAGGGGCTGGGAGCTGCAAGGAAGTTTGTTTGGAAATGGGGATACCAGAGAGAGTGATGTGATGGGCTGGAACAGATTGTGTTAGATTTCTGAATCTAACAATCTGCTTTTTGTCTCATTTATAGAACAGTAGAGTGCAAATGCATATGAATTCTAGTAACAACAGGCATATAAGAGTACAAATTAAAGTCAAGAACCAACAGTGAAACAATCACATTCAAGATTTTTCTCCAGATATGATAAAGCTGGGGGTGATCTGCCTTTCGATTTGACCCCTTTTTTATATAATTGACTTCTAAATAGCTATTTTTTTCAAGTGATGAGATACTATGAAGGAGATGCTGGAGAGCCTTTGGGGCTGTTTGGCCAGTGCAGCCTTCTGCTCTCCTGAGAAGAGCAGCACTGACAGAGCAGAGGTTGGGAAGGGAAACCATGGAGTCATCTGTGCTTATGTTTCCTGAAAGGTGGTTCCATCCTGGAGCCAAAATAGGTGAAATTGCTTTTAGATGGAGGTGGCCAAGGAAGTGATATCTGAGAGCTGCTGTCCCCAGCAGAAGGGGACAATGGGTGAGGTGTGTTGGGGTGGACAATCACACAGAGGTGCCATGGGCTGGAGCTGCCCAGCAGCCCAAGGGTTTCAGCAGTGCCCTTGCTTTGCTTTTTCTTTATCCTTTTTTCTTCTAAAGTGTTTGCAAAATGTAGAAAAATGCAGCAGATCCAGAAAAACTGGAACTGTTTGGTGCAATTATTCAGAGGAACTGCTCAGCACAGGCAAACCATAGCAAACCCCTGCCTAGAAAGTGCTGCAAATGCAGAGGTTTAGTAGTAAGAAAAAATAATTATTTCTAATAACTGTAATCCTTTGGGAGGAGAAACCTGAGCTCAAATATAAGCCTGATTTATGGTAAGCATGGTATGATGTTTCTTTATGAAGGCTTCAGAGACTCACAGAGAACAGTTCCTTGGAATGCAGGGAAAGCACAGGAGGAGAGCAAAGGGAGATGCTCCTCCTGGATCTGGTACCTGGAAAATGTATAATTGTGCATAATCCACAGCAGAGATTTTGTGTTATTAGAGCATGTCACATGGCAATGTTGAAGTGTGTTGAAACCACTATAGGAACACCATCAGTGCAACACCATTTCTCTGAAATGACCTAAAAGTCTTGAATAACAAATTTCCAGCTTTTCTGTCACTTTAGGATTGGTAACTTTCCTGGATGTTGTTTAGCCCAAAAGCCTCAGACCTGATATTTGACAAATTGGTCATACACAAGCAAAATGCACAAAGTTCGTATTGCTTTTGTGCAGGAGCCCTTAGACCATGTGAAAATCTAGTCCTTGCACCTGTAGATGATCTGTCAGTGCCTCCTGCACTTTTGAGGGATGTTGGCAGCTCAGTGCACCACTTTACCTGGGAGACTGATGTCCTGCAAACTCAAGATTTCTTCTCTCCTCCACAGCAGGGCACAAACTGCCTCCTGTATCCTCCTCATCCATGTGCAGTGTTGGGGGAACAAATTATAATCCAGGATTTATTGCAGAAAAGTGTGTGTGTACTCTATTAGCAACCCTCACAACGTCTTTCAAGGTTCTCCTTAGCAAGGGCAACTGCTGCTGGCATTTTGGCTCCCCTTCAAACCAGTCTTGTCAGCAAGAAAAACCATATGAACTTGGAGATTGAAATCAGTTGCCCCAGGGTACCAGGTCCGGTTTCATTTTAACAATAAAAGAATCTGATGCCTTTTAGCAGGCAGGTAGTTATTGCCTAGATGAAGGAAGAGTTGTAATAGTAAATCTAGAATTGCATTCAGATGTGACATCAGCTGATATATAAGTACTGCATGTCTTGCCATATCCACCCACTCTTTCTATATGCAGGGAAATCCGAACCGAGGGAAAAGTCAAATGCTGGGCTGGCTCCCCCAACTCCACAATTATGTGCCAGTGATCCTGAACTTCCTCTGCATTTGCAGGTTAGCTAGAGGGGCCTGAATCCTAATTCTGTGCTCAACTCCAAGCACTGCTTACATTAACCTACAAAAGCTCCAGCGTGTCTGTGTCTGCAGACACAGAAGACTTGGGGACACAATAAATGTTTGAAAGTTCCTGGAAAATTACTGTTATGGAAAGGCTCTCCTTTGTAGACTGAGTTGTAGGTGTTTTGCACTGATCTCCCATGGCTGAGGTGTTCAATGGAGACAGACATTTGGTTGACTGATTCCTACTGGAATTGGGGATGGGAGGCATTCACCTGTGGGGTGCACACCTCTCACTATGGCAGAATAAGCCAGCTTTGCCCCAGCAAAGGGAGGAATCGTGGATTAGTTATTACCTGAACGTCTTGCTGTTATGTCAGGTATCTCATAACAGGTGTAAAAGCTTGGAGTTTTATCCAGACAGTTCCTAATGTTATCACCACCACAAAACTTTTGCAAACTCCCAGCAGGGATAAACGAAGGCAAAGGTGGCATTGTTCTCCTTCAAGAGAGATTCCCAATTAATTTTTTTTACCAAGTGCACTATTGTTTTGCTGCATCTTGTCTTTGAGGCTGTGAAAATGAACCTTTGAGTGGCTCATAGCTGGTTGCTCTGGCAGGGCTGTTGGTGGTGTGTTAATTGCAATCCCAAGCCAGTTCCGTGCCCAGCAGGACAGTGGCTCTCAATGGCACCAGCAGCTGTTGATGGTGGCTGTAATTACTGCCCTGATCTATTGATCAAGTGGAGAAGGGGGGGAAAGCCCTGCTGGGCTTCAGCCTAACAGCTCCCCTTATGAATAACCTTCCTGAAGGTGCCACTCATTCTTCTACTCAAATACGGTGGAATTAATCTCACCCGTGCGGCTTAATCAGCACAAAATGCATTTGGCACAATGTGGGGAAGGAAACTGCTCTGTGTCATCCAGCCTGGGCTGGGCTGGGGCTGCCAAGACAAACAGGGGCTGTGCATGAGGACATCCTGGGTTTCTGTCAGCATCCAGAGTTTAGGATCAGAAAGAAATGGAATTTTTGCCTGCTGGTTGTCTCCCACCTGCAGAATGTGGTGAGTCCCAGTTTGCAACCAGGCTGAAATCTCAGGGCAGGGATTCCTGCAGTGGCTGCCTGGGAAAGCTTCTCTTGTCCTGTTAAGGTTCTTTTCAGGTGTGTGGTTCTCTCTTCCATGGGCACAAAGGTGAACCAGCAGAGTTTGTGCCTGCCTGCAATGTCTGCACTGCTGCAGTGGGGAAAGCTGGGCAGGACAATTAAATTAGCTGCTGTTTCTGGGTTTGATTGGGGGAAAAAGTGGAAAATGTGAATAGCTGTAAGTGAAAAACAAAACCCCTGAAAGCAGTTATTTTGATGTAATTAAAATGCTTTATGGCATTGTTTCAACTTCAGCTGTTTTAAACTCAAACTTCAGAAAGATGATCTGTTACCAAAAGAAAAAGCCATAAAAATTGAAATCTGAAAATTACAAATGGCACAATTTATGTGGATATGTTTTCACTGGGGGGAAAAAAGCTGTTCAAATTCACTAGGAGACTTCATTTTACAGGTAATCTACCACTTTGATGAAGCAGTTTTATCAACATATCTCAAAGCAGTTTCACCATCTCTCTCTTATCTATGTGGGTTAATTTTTCTCGATGGAATCGCTTTGTCTTTCTTGTGTCTTCAAATTGATAGCAAGCTGATCCTTTGCTCAGCCTCCTCCCTTTTGATCTGATGCTACATTTGTCTCAGTCATAGAAAATGTTGCTCAACAGGATATCAGTGCCTTTGACCTTTTCCTGGGATACACATCCCATGCAATGCCCCACCACACGTGCCTTGGAGAAGGAGTTTGCAATCTTTGCAGGTTGAGCAAGGTAGAACTGGGCTGCTTTCATCTTTGTGCAGCTTTAAGCAATCCAGAGATTACATTATTTCAGTTGCATGGGTTTGCCTCGCTGTGGCTGGTAGGATCCACTAAAACAATGTCAGGTATGTTCAGTGGAAAACCTTCAAAAGGAAAAATAAATTTCAAAAAGCCGACAGTGTTGTTTTCTCCAGTGACAGAAGAAAGCTCATTTTTGCATGGAAATAAATCAATCAATCACCTGGCACTTGTCAATTTAAAAAAGAGGCAGCAGGAAGAGGGAGGAAATGCCATTATTTTGTTTATTCTTCTAGTTAATTTTCTTTGCCTTTGGGAGCTGCCTTATAAAGAGTACATAAAAGATTTGTTCTGTTTGCTTGGGGATTGGGGAAGATGGAGCCACCAGATCTTCCTGATATTTGTGCCAGGTTTGTGGAAAGAAAAAATACTTGCAGGAGTTTTTGTCTACCTCTAAGTTTACCAGTAATTTCATGTGATCAAAACTTTTAAATTTCTCTGGGTATAATAATGAATATTTAGTATTTCCATTTTTATGAAGTTGTTTAGATAAAACTATTATCTCTTCAATTGGCATTAAACTGTTTTGACACAGAGGATCTTCAAAGCTCAAATTGACTCAAATATTTGATATCCAACCAGACTTGGCAATTTTGGAGGAATTTTTCCAGTTCAAACTTCCCCTCTTGGTACAGTTTCAGCTGGTTGCAGGAAACAGTTCAGTATGGGATAGGTAGAAGTGCAGGCTGGTAGCACCATGTAATCTACCTGACAGCTTTTTTTCCACTTACTCATTTATCAACCTAAAAGCTAAAGCAAATAGGGATGCAACCTGTAAAGCTGTTGAATAATTTTAGTGAGCTTAACCACATGTTTAGCCTGAGGAAGAAAAAGCAGTTAATTTTATATCTAAATTTTTATTTTTTTTATCTAAAGCAAAGGACCCTCCTTTTTCCTGAAGGCAATTTCAAGCTGTTATTCAAGAATGAAAATTGATAATTGTTATATCTGTACTCAGTTGATCTTAATTTTAGTGGAGCTCCAGGCTAGCAAATATGAAAATATCATCTTGCTGGCTGATAAGCTGGTTAAATGCATTGGTGCAGGATTTTGATGAAGTAGCACTAGTTAATATTGGTTGCTTAGCAAAGAGCAGTTATAATCCTGGCTTTGGAGTAGATCCAAACAGGGAGGGAGAAAGAAGTCATTCAGCAGCAGCATGAAGTGGTTTTTTATCTCTGCAGACACACACAAACATTGTTAGACAGCATAAAGTGCTCTCGTAGCAGATTGTTTGCTCTCCCTGCTGCTGAGAGGAATCTCCTGGAGCACAAGGAGGTTCCAGTGCCTGCACCCAGACCTTGTCCAACTCAAACACTGGATCACAGACCATCCCAGTGAACAGACTTCACCCCACGTCAGTGTGGTAATTACAGAAATGTGTGCAGCACTTGCCCCTGTCTCACCTGTGTGAAGGGCAGGAGGCTCTTTGGGAAAGCCCCTGAAGGTGGATGAGCTGCCCTGCAAACAGGGACCTCAAACCAAAGCAGTCATGGAAAAATGCCCAGTGTCTAAAACCAGGATGGTGCTGCCTGCCTGCACACCAGGGTTCTACCAATCCCTGTTCACACTGGTAAAAAAAAGTGTATTCTTTTCACTGGATGTAGTTACAGAAATGCAGAGTTGTGGTACCAGTTTGGACAGTGACAGTCATTTCAGTCATGTATTAATTAATTATTAATGTTTTGTCTTGAGAAATCCCTTTCTCTTGCTTTCTTCTTCCATACTTCCTATGGCCAGAACTATGTTCCCTGGGATACCTCCAGTACTGGGTTTAGATTGATTAAAATCAGGGTTGATTTCAGCTTTAGGCCTCAAAAAACCACTTTCCTGCTTTTCATTAATTGTCATGTCTGATACTTCATTGTGTCCAGTCCTCTGATCTTAAAAGGTACGGCCCCAAGTGGCTGTTCCCTGGAAAGCATTCTTTTTAAATGAATTAGTATTTTGTCTTTTTTTCCTCCAAATGGCTTTGCAGTGATTCTGATGGAAGAGTGATTCTGAAAAGAGGTGAGACATTCTGCTTCATCACAGGATTAGAATTAGAATTGATTTTGAGGAGTTAGAGTAAAATCTCCTGAAACAGAGTCAAGCAGAGCATTGGATCTTCTGCAGGAATATTTAATGCTAGAAGTTATTCCTGCAGTGCATCTGCTCAGGAGGCAGCAGAGCTTCCCAGCTGTGTGTGCAGCTCTAATTCAGTGATAACTTCCGTTAGAATGGAAATTTTAGCAATGTCACTTGCGTTGGGGGTTTTAGATCAGCTAAAAGTAGGCTGGTTGAAATCTAAAGTCTTCTTCCATTCCACAGGCAATTGAGTTTTTTGGGTGTATACAAGTTTTTGTGGTTTAATAAGACTGGAGAAAAAAGTCAGCAACTGAGACTATTTCAGCAACTTGAATACTGCTGTGATGAAAGAAACCAGATATTACAGATTCATTCTGGGCATGGAACTATTTATGAAGTATGAATTTATTAAAGGCCTTAGAGTACTTAAAGCAGCTGCTGTGCATCTTGCAGCCATCCATGTAGGTTTTATTTGAATACATATAACACTATTGCTAGCAAAGATGGCAATCAGAGGTGAACCTTGCAGTGCAGCACGGTGTTCCCCAGGATAACAACGTTCAGAGGGTAACTGGAGGGATTCTAATTTAAAGCATATGCAGTCCACTCTCCCAGCTCAGCCTGCAGGAAGCAAAAGCAGCAAACGAGGCCCATGTGGAGATGGGGAGGTGATAACTGCATGGAGAGGCAGAGGTGCCAGCTCAGCAGTGTCACACGATGATTGCGATGGTTATGCAAACTCCCGAGATGAGAAATCCTACCTGGGCAGGTGAGAAGATAAAATAAGGCCCTTAGAGGAAAGCAATCCAGGCTTCTGTGGATGGCTTGGTGATAAAGGAGCAATGTCAGACACTGAGAGCAGGGGCTGAGACTTCGCATCGTCCTGACTTCAATCCATCCTTTCATTCCCTGCTTTTCTCTCTTCTGTAACTCAGAGATGCCTTTACTGCCCTCAGTGCTGGTCTCTAACTTGTACAAGCACATCATTTTAACTGTGAGTTTCCATAAAAACATTAAAGAAACAGAGAAGATAAGTGACTTGCCAAAGGGCCAAACTACCTGAGGTAGTCAGGCACAGAACCCAGTTCTCCAGGCTCGTTTGTTTAACTGCTTTTCCTATTTTCCACCACTTTCTGTCCCCTGTCAGTCCCTCTATTCTTGTCTGAAGCATGGGGGACTTTATAACCCTGTATTTCTCACAAGTGCATGAAAGCTCTACAAGAGAGAAATGCTCCTGATTGTTTCTGTTCAAAGATGGGGGCGTTTCTAGACATGCCACCTCCGAAAAGTGGGTGACTTTTGGGACCTAGTCCTCAGTTTTCTGACATGAGGGACACATGCAAGGAATATCAAATACCTGGCTGAAGCCAGGCTGTGCCTCTCTAAGCATACTGTGCTTTTTTTCTATGCTGAAGGCCTAAAAATGGAATTTTCTCTGCCTACCTAGACAGGGGAGCCCCTTTTGGGTATTATCTGCTGTACAAATATTGGCCTACTCCTTAAAGCCAGTTTCATAGAAAGTTGAAGGCAGTCTAAGAAGGAGAACATATCCTTTTATATGCATTGGATAAGGTAAATGATATCAAATAAAATGAAGGATTAAAGCATGCTCGAGCTTGAAGCAATAGATATAAAAAGGACAGGAATTATTGTTTACTTACATTTTTCAGCTGGGCGTGTGCAGCTAGTTTTGCTGAGGATTTATGTATCACATCAGCTCATTTCCAGCCTGTGCCAACTCCCATGGGGAGCACCACAGCAGCAGCTCTGCCCTGAGCTGCCCAGCAGCTGTGGGCACTTGCCCAGGCCCCTGCCCACTGATGCCACCTTCTCCTCACACTTTTCCCCTGGTGAAAACTTCTCTTTTCTCACCATTCCTTCTAATTACTTCAGCATTGATCACCAATGGCTTTGTAGTTAAAATCCACCCAGAGATGTTTTCTTCTTTCTTCATTTTTTCCTCTTTTCCCCCTTTTTTGTTTAAATTGTGGTTTAGGAGCTTTGTTCTCTGGTTATCACAATGTTTCAGAGCATAACAGTGCCAAGGTATTTCCTAGAAATTGTGTAGGAAGTGCTGTGGCTTGCACCTTCAACAAAGAGTAAAATACACGTTGCAGTGATTTATTTATGTGATTTACACATGATATTTTATCCTCCACATTGCTAATAAGCACTGTGACAGTCAAAATCAGTCTGAGTAATATAGCAACAAAATTAATGAAGTAAAAGAATTCTGAGAGACAAATCAATATAATTATACTTCACAAAAAATTAGGAACTGTGAAAAGTTAAAGCATTAGAAGAGTGATGGAACAGAGATAGTTACACAGTTGGAAATGCACATGTATTTACAACTGTTTAACCACAGCTATGTAAGAATTTCTATAAAGAGTTTAAACAAACAGAAAAGGCTGCAGTCTATACACTCTGCTCTGAAGCGAGCTGGCCCAACAATGGAATTTTTCTCCAGCAATCAATCAAACCCTTACAAAGCTTTTCACATTTCTAATGGCCAATAAGTAGGAATAACTCCAGCAACTCCAATTTCCCTCTTTCTTCCCAGTTTCATCAATGAAACTGGGAAGCAGTTGGGTTTGGCCTTTCCAGTGCTCTGTGTGTGATAGTTGGAAAGTTTAGGTGAGCTGCTGACGTAGCAGGGATTTCATTTAGGTTTCCATAGAGAATTCAGACCTCAGTGCTTTGTTCTTCAGAGTTCTTTTAAATTCCTGCAGCAGCTGTGAGGCAGAGGTTGGGCTGGAGGTGGGATTAAGGGTCTGGCTGGATGTGGGCAGGGGTCCAGAGGAGCTGGGATGGAGAGAGGTGATCCCTGGGAGCTCTTGGCTATTCTCAGGCTGGGATGGCTTGCTGGTAGCTAAAGTGTGGCAGTCTGAGTGCAGAGAGGCTGATTGGTTATTGAAACTAGAGCTGAGGCTTTCTGAAACACCACAATGCAAAAAGAAACATCCAAAAATAATTTCTTCACCCCATCTGAGCTTTGAGCCTTAAAACAAAGCTTTGATTTAGAAATGATTTCTGAAGTTTTGCAAAGCATGAGCAGCAGATCTGCATCTCCTCCCAGCATTGCACCATGCCTGCAGCAGTTTGATTCCAGTTGAAACAGGGAGAAGGATGGAACTCCTGGCTCCTGGAGGAGGGAAGCAGAGCTGAGTGTGGCCAAACGTGAGGTGTGTTGGGCTTTGCTGTCCCAATAACTGTGGGGAGGCTTTGCAATTGCAGGACAGCCAGGAATGGGTGGAGAGGGCAACAGGGCTGCTTCCTGATCCATAATTTTTCACTGGAGAGGTGTAACTACCCTTGATCCAGTTGGCTTTGCCTTGAATTGATCTTCCCAGGACAGCAGACCCAACTAATGGCAGCTGAAAAGCCCGTGTAGGTGAACTCCTGGGCTCATCCAGGTTTTTCTCCATGTCTTTTATGGCTGCCTCAATCCCCCTGTCCTGCACTCAGGGCACGAGAGGAGCTGCAGGAAGAGCAGATGGAGCACACAGGGGTGAGAGCACCAACATGGAAGCCCAGAAGTCAAGGCTCCCTTAGAGCATTTATTTTGCTTTGTTTCCCACCCAGTGTTCCTCCTCTTAACCAGATCAAACTTTACCAGGCGTTATGCTGTGAGTTGATCCACAGAAAAGTTCTTTCAGAATGAAAAATCTGTTTGCTGGTGGGGAAAGGGTAACGTAGCAACTCTTGTGTACTTTGGTGGAAAAGCACTGCATAAAAGAGGGACTCTCTTTATGTTTCCCTGGGTGATTCAGGCTGGCTGGGTGTGGCAGCCAGGGAAATGTGATCCACCAACTATTTACATAAACCAAAAACTGTTTGTCTAAGTACCAGGAGACAAGGGCTAAGCTGGATGAAGTGCTGTAAAGAATTCTTTTTGCAGAATGATCCCTATTTGCCATCCAAAGAGGCAGGCAGATGCTTATGTAGTACAATATAAATTTTTGAGGAGTAGTTAAAATCTTCTAACAGCATGGTCAAGCTTTGTCCTCCACCCCCTTGAGAGCTGAGTGTGTGGATGGAGCAAGAATGGTGGAGGAGTGCCTCCCAAAAGTCACTCTTGAAGCCTTCAAAAAATAGAACAAATACATTACAATGCTAAAAAAAAAAAATTGTTGCAAAAATAATTTCCATTTTGTACAATGTTTACCAGAGCCACTGCAGAAATTTCATAATCACATAATTAACCATTCTGCCTGTCAAGTGGGTCTAGTTTCAGCTAATACTAACCATGTAAAGCTCTAATATGCAAATGGACTGGCAGAAAGGAGTTCAGAATTTAACATTAGGTGCTGATTTCACTAGTGATAAATCGCTTTGATCCATTGAGTCATGCCTTGTTGTCCTTCCAAATGAATGCAAGCACCTTCTCCTAGAGGTGAGTCACCCCAGGAGATGGGGGCCAGTCTGACCTCGCTCTGTCCATGTAACCTCAAATGGTTCAAAACCTAGGACATGTTTATCCTCATGGTGTTATTGTGAGGTCAAGAAATGCTGTTCTTTCCATTTTACAGCAACAGGGCTGAGGTGTGAACTTTTGAAATGTGTTGAAGCAGCAAAGTCTTGAAATTAGTGCAAGCTGCAACACCTGACAGCTCATGCTCATTTCTATGGGAGATGGATGATTTCCCCAAGATAACTCAGGAAAACTGGAGCAGGCAGCTGAGTTAATCCAGCTCTGTGTTCTAGACAGCAAATTTTCTTGCCCTGATGGAGTGAAATTTTCTGTTATCCTTTGTTATTTTGGAAATCTAATGAGAATGTATTTATGGTGTGGTGTTTATGCTTCCTTCACATGAATTCAGTGCATCTTTAGAAGCCAAAGTCCCTGAAACAGGAAGAAGTAAAGCACAGTAGTGCAAGCTTTTGATGTTCGCCTTGCATGTGAACACCAGCTCCTCCTTGGCACTTGGCTGCCTCGCTGTCCTTGGTGTGTGGTGCTGGGTGAGTGGAACAAGGCAAAGGATGACTTCCTGCAGTAAAGTCAGGGTTATTTTTACCAAGGGAGGATCCTCCTCTGCAAGAGCAGTGAAATGTGCACTTCAGCCCTTCTGCTGTGATTGTGATGGGGGATTTTGGGCTACAGCCATGAAACAGTTCGTGTCTTGGTTGGTGTTTGCCCTCCAGAGGCAAAGGCAAATCTAAAAGTACAGCTTTGCTGTGAGACAGTTCCACTGCCATTAATGCTTGATGATGTTCATATGCATAAAGAGAATCCTTTAAAGGCACAGACAGTTGACAGAGCAGAGGTCCAGATGCAAGAGGACTGATTTGAAAGGCCTGTATGTTCAATACATGTCTTCCCACAGGTGAGTCTGGGAAAGGATATAGCACATTTTCCCCAGGACAGCTCCATGCATTTTCTATTCCTGATCAAGATCTATTCATTGGGCAAGTGCTGTTTAATCAAGCAGCAGGAAAAGGGTGTGTGCTGTCTTCAGTAGTACAAAGAAATCTCATTCAAAGACAGTCCCGTTCTTAAAAGGCTGGTGTTTAAATTAGACCTGCCCAGACAGGTCTGGCATGTTTAGTGTGACCCCCTTTTACTGTGGATGTTCCGGTTATAACCATCTTACTGCTTCCAGTTAAAATAAAAACACAACTGCCATGGAAAACGTGGGGCAAACCAAGCTCCCAACACTTGCCAGCCCCTGTTTAATGATAAACCACTGCTACTGGAAAGTAGCTGCGAGCAAAAATTTTAGAAAAGTAGGTAGAAGAGGAAATTCAGTAGAGAAATTGAAAAGATAGTGTGCAAATTGACAAGGGAAGCAGGGAAGAAATGATGTCTTTTTGGTTTATTCCAGTATTTGGCCTCATGGGTTTTGATGCCATTTGGACCTAAATGCATTGAGGGCTCTGTAGCTGCCTTTGCTACTACAAACCAAGCACAGCATTGCTGCATTGCTCCTCTGCTGCATTGAAGGAGAAGCTACATATCATTTTTGATAGCCAGAAAAATGGTGGTTTTGGCTTTATTCCTTTTCTTGGTCCTTTATCTCTACTCTTCCAGTGTTCCCATAATGATGATGAGCCTTAGAGGTCACCAAGGCTTATTTTAGTCATGTTGCCGCCATATGCTTTAGCTTTTTAAGGAAATTATCATGTGCTGTGAGATGTGCAGCTTTCCTGGTGCAAAAGCAGATCACCCTGGCCTCTCCTCGAGTCCATATGTTCAGGTTTTTCCCTGCTAAGTCCCTTGGTGTGTTCCAGCCTGCCTCAGTCTCCTGGCAGAGGTGACAGATGCTCAGCTCAGGTCTGCAGTGAGTCATGTGTGGAGAATGAATGATCCATCTGCAAACTGGGGAGAGACTCCCTGGGAGCCACTCCCAGGCCGTGCTGCTCTGGGGAGAGGTGCCAGTCCAGCAGTGCCTCCTTTCACCAGGTGTTCACTGCTCCCTTCAGCCCTGTGCTGCTGGAGTGTCTGCAGAGAGGAGAAAGGTGTTGAAATGTGCTGATAAACAGTGGGGTACACCTTGAGGCAGCCTCAGCCTCCCCTTTCTCCTCATGGTGTTGGCGAAGCCAAGGAAGATGTTCTGTACAAAAGCACCTTATCCCTGCTCACACAGCACAGGAGTGAAGGTGGCTTGCTTTTGCTTGATGTGAGATGGAGCAGGGCAGAATTATCATCCTTAAACTGTGCTTTCTGTCCTGAGTTATTGCTTCACAAGCAGCTTAGGACATTTTCCGGGATCTATTACAAATAACTTAAAAGTCTGGACTCAAATAGACAACAAGTAGATGAGTTGTTGCTGGCAGGAGAAGTCATGAATGCTCCAAAATAGCAATCTCACAGGCAGGAAAGAGCAGGTGCTGCTTTATTGATCAAGAAATGAGGGAGGTTTTGCCCAGTTGCTGAAGGGAATGAACACTGGTGAGATAAACAGGATGATAAGGGCTCAACCATCCCACTCTCCTAAGGATAAAAAGGAAACACAACCCTGTGCATGTGTGGTACTGCAGTGGTGCAAGTGAAATCCCATATTTATCAAAGAGCATCTGCCATCACGTCTAGAGATTTTAATGCAGATCCATAGCAAAGGAGAGGAGCTCAAAGATTTATTCTCCCTCACTTAAGTGAACTCAGTGTTGAAATCTTCCATCGAGTGTAGAAATTGCTGCCTCGTGGTTAGATTTTTCCAGATTGCCCCACTGCAGTCACAATGTCTAATCCCCCACCTCATTGCTGGGGAAAATCTTTGTCATCATCTTTCCTGTGTGCCAATTCCTGCCAGCTTGGGGAGGCAGAGGAGGTGGGAGGTCTGTGGGATCCTGGGGAGCCGCAGCTCTCTGGAGCCTGTGCTCTCAGCAGAAAGGCCCAAAGGAGCCATTTAGGAGGAATTGCTTAGTCTATAGTGATTTGGAGATTTACCATTATAACTCCTTCTGATAATCCTTTTCAAAAGCTGGATTTGAAGTAGATCAGGTCTAAGACAAGGCAGTTTCTGTTATTGTACCTTTCTTAGGATTGCGTGTGGTACTTTGGTGAGCATAAAATGTCATGTAAAAATCACCTCCTCCTGCCTGACATTCTCAGGTAGCAAAAGCTTCTATTGTAGATGTGAATGTACAGACAAGAGCCTGTTTTGGGATATTTTTTTACTGAATTTGAGAAAATCTGATGCACAGTTGTATTTTTTCACCCAAGCTGAGTTCAGTGTAGGGGTCTCACATCATGTGTCAATCAAATCATTCCTCTGAGGGCAGCAGTGATACTGCTCAGAGCTCAAACTGAGTCTAATGACTAAGTTACACTTTGGTAAAATTCCTTTTTTCCTTACTTTGTTTTTTTAATCTTATTTTTCTTTTATTTGTCCATCTTTTATATTTTACAAAATACATACAGAGATTGCAGTTTTTCCATACCATAGCCGGGGTGGGTATGTTTGCTAAGTAAGAATCCCAGGTGCTAAAAATGCTGGAATACTTTCTTGTTCCACCACTGTGTCACTGTCAGCAGTGCAGTTCATCAGGCTTCCAAGGAAAAGCTCTTGTCAGAGTGGGAAAAGACCCAATAGTACCTGTGTAGGCAATCTCAGAAATTGCATAAACACATCCAAATGCTATCTTGAGACTCTGAGGCATTGCAAAGCATGAAAGAATTACTTAATATCATGGAACAGCTAGCTGGTTCTGTTTTGCCTAAAAATGTGTTAGGAATATTTCTGATGCTAAGGCTTGTTCATTTCTTAGGGAGCTGTAGAACAGATATATTTACAAGTATGAGTAATGGGAAACAGAATTTCTGCACAATGCAGACAATCCTTTCATGTTACATCATTCAAAGCAGGGTATTCACATGGGGATATATTCAGGCAAAACTCCACAGCCAGAAGACCAGGCTCCTCTGCTTGGCTGTGCTTTTAATGTAGGAAACTTTTGGTTAAGATTTGTGGGTATCTTTCACACAATGCATCAAAGAGCTGAAAAGTTGGGGATAATCATTCCCACACATGAATCTACGTGCACTGCAGTGTGAGCCCTTCTGTGCTTCCTGCACTTCAAAAATCATCCCTGCATTTGCTCTTGGAGGTCCCCAGCAGTGCAGACAGCTCAAGAGGCACTTCTGAGATTACTGAGTTATCAATCCAATGAAAAACTGTAATATGAAAAAAATTGAAGAAATAAGTGTAGTACAGAAGTTTGTTAAGGAGTATGTTTATTTTCTATGGATAAATGTCTTCATAAGGTAGAAGTCAAACTTTGCTTTTAGAATTCACATTTCAAAGCAAGGGGAATCAGTGGGAACAGCCAGCTTTGCTGTCTGTGTGACTGAATGACTAACATGTCATGAAGAGCAGTTTAGACTTTATACTATGATAAATGATGTCATGGAGGTGAAGGGAAGAAAAAAAATGCAGATTTAACACTTTTTTTTGTTTTACAATTGTGTGCATTTTCCACTAAGGAGTCTAGTTCTGAAATGTTAATGAGTCTTTGGATTCCACAGCGAGATTCCCAAATACCTCAGAGTCAGGAACTCGAGTTTCCAGAAAACATATAGCACCATGTGAATATACAAAAATCTGGCAGCATAGATGAATGTGTAAATGTACATAAGGCTGGTAGTTAGTCATGCAAACAGCGAGCTGCAGGCCCGGCCTGTGCACGCTGTGTAGGCTGAGGTGAACGTGACACAGCCCTGTGCCTATCTCTGCTGCCTGGCTGTCTCCATCCTGACACACAACAATCTTCACATTCCTGTCCCACCTGAAGACAGAGTGAATTTAATGAGGAAAACTCGGTGCTGAATTGTCCTGCCTCAGCATGGGCCTGCTGAGAGTGCACGGAGCCAGGCCTGGGCTGGGTGCTGCTCATAAAGGATATGGGCAGAGGGTTTGGGCAAAATCCTGGCTTTGTCCTCTTCCCCTTTGAAAGCGTGAGTGGAGAGAGGATTTTTGGTGGCTGTGCAGAGACAGACTGACCCACCAGACCCTCACGGAGTTCAGGCCAGGCCCCCTCTGAGTGCTGAGCGAGGAGCCAGCCATGCAACCAGATGCCACTGCTGGCAGAGCTCAGGAGAAAAAGCATCCAGACTCTTGGCACTTGACTCTTGCATCTGCCAGGCTTTTCCCCCATAAATGGCCACTCCAGAGAAGGGGCTGTGCCAAGGGGAATGAGCTCCATGGGGAATGAGCTCTGTGCACCAGGAGGAGGGAGCTGCCTGATGTGCCCAGTGCTGCCCTTGCTCACTGGGCTGCCTTTCCAACCCCCCTAGAGTTCAGGAGTTCCTGGCTTGACACTCCTTTTGGTTGAGTATTTAACAGCACAGTTGTCTGGAGAAAGGAAGCAGTGCTGTGGTTTTGATGTGCTCAGTGCTCTGCTGGCACCTGGGCCCCAGCTCGGTGCAGGGCTGCAGCCATCTGGGGCAGGCAGTCCTTACTGCCAATACTGCCTGACCCCACTGCCCAGCCTGGTACAGGCTTGCCAAGCTGCTTGGCAATCCATTGCTTAGCAAAAAAAACCCAAAAACATTTAGGTTTTTTTTTAGAGGTGGTAATCTTTTCCAGGACAAGAGGAAAAAAAAAATCAGCTACACTTTCTCTATAAACATGATCTGTACACACCTAATACTGATTACAGTATTGCCAGCACTGAATTTCACACATTTAGTTATGAACAAACACTCTTTTGCAGTGCCATGAGTTACCTGAATTTGGAGCACTTCATATGAACTATCAAGAGGCTGTGTGTGTTTTACTTTGGATTTTCAGTGTTGGCCCAAAGCTGTATCTCAATGTTGTCTTTGGCCAGGGCTGACATCTGTGCAGAACATTTAAAATAACAACTGCTTGCCCAGGCCTTCAAGAATAAGTCCTTGAAGAGAGGTGGCACCCCTCTGACACTTCCCTGGTACTTCAGTCAATGTTTGCTGTGTTTGCATCAGTGTTTCACACAGGGAGCTGCTGCTGAGGGGAGCAGGGCACCTGTGGAGGTGAGGTCGCCAAGTTTTGTGGGGTGGTCCCATGCTGGAGTGAATGGAAGGAGCACTTCTGCTATGAAACCAGGCTGAGATGGGATTGTTCAGCCTGGAGTGGAAAATGGAGATGTTACAGCACCTTCCAGTACCTAAAGGGACCCTGAGAGAGATGGGGAGAGACTTTTGACAAGGGCATGTAGTGACAGGACACAGGGAATGGCATAAAACTGACAGAGGGCAGGGTTAGGTGGAATATTGGGAAGGAATTCTCTGTGAGGGTGGGCAGCCCTGGCACAGGGTGCCCAGAGCAGCTGTGGCTGCCCGTGGATCCCTGGCAGTGCCCAACGCCAGGCTGGACAGGGCTTGGAGCAGCCTGGGACAGTGGAAAGTGTCCCTGCCATGGCAGGGGTGGCATTGAATGAGCTTGAAAGTCCCCTCTGACCCAAACCATGCTGTGGCTCTCTAACTTGCAGTAGAGTACTTTCAGACACATAAAGACACCTCAGGGCACCATGAATTGCTTCCTTTCACCCCTTCTTGGCAAAAGATTTATGATTAAAAATATGTGGACCATAGGACTGGTTTTGCTGAAAACTTATTGAAGAATCTAATTGAAGAAACAGAATGCCAAAACTTTAACAAAGGCTTTTTTTCTTCCCCCATCTGTTTGGTCAGGTGTCTTGGTATAGAAGGTATTTTAACAAAAGGTTGTGCAGATGGTAAGGGAAAACATTCAACTGTTTGACTAAAAATCATTTCCTCTCTCAAAGAGGGAGTGCTTTCACAGATCTCATTAGTTCAACTGTTATAACTTCCAGGAGTTGCCACAGGGTACAAAATGCCTGGGTTTGGTGGCACAAATTTATAAGCAAGAAAAATAATCAGTGAAAGAAAGAATAAGTGAATGCTCAGATAGCTTTAATTTTGGAGTACACATCCAAAGGACATGCTTCCTCCTCTGCTCTATAAATATTATGTATTCCTTTATTTCCCACACCATGTGAGCTCCAATATTGCCCTGCTACCTCTGTTGTGCAGGCTGGGTGTTAATTGTGGCTGGTGTAGCAATGCATGGAGCCAGTGCTGATTCACAGGGCTGCTGCCTGCTCGGGGCTCCTCTCATTACCTTGTTATTTTGCTGCAGTGGGATCAGCTCTGTGCTGATGCTGTGCAAGCAGAAAGATAGTCTGGAGGAGTCTGCAGTCTCAGACAGCCTGTGTGCCTTACTCCAAACTGTAAGGTCTGTCTGATTCTGCTGAGTGAGTCACAGTTTTGTTTTGCCATATTCAGATGACACCTCCTCCTCTCAGTGAAAACATGCTGGAAGAGCCTGGCAGCAAAACCAAACAACAAAAGAGTGCTGCTGATGGCTGACAGCTCTGACAGGTGCATTTGAAACTGGAGTCAGTTTTGTCATGGTGCACAGAAAGGAGCATTGACGCTGGAAAAATAAGTAGATTTTTGAAATGTAATTTTGTAACTCTGCCAAATTACCAACTCCAAACACTGCCATCTCCAAGCAGGGGTTTTGAGATGCAGATTTGTTTGTTTTGTGAGGGCACCCAAATATTTCATTCTTTAGCAGAGGGTTTGCCGTGGTGGCTGGGGAAGATTTGCCCGTCCTGCTTTGAGGAGGGCAGGATGACTCTGGGGTTCTGCAGCGCTCCGAGCGCGCTTCTGTTCCAGCCCTGTAATTCTTCATCACAAATTGCCTTGACTGGTTCAATGATTTTTGTCATTGTACAGGTCACTAACGTTCAGTCAGAGTCTGAAGCAGAATTCTTGTGTTAGCCTTTTGCAGACTTTGGGTTCATCGTGTTTGTGCTGAGGGAGGAAAACAGGAACCCAGGGCCCTGCTAAAAGCAAATGCCTCGCATGACAGTTGTTTCATTATTTTTCTTTTTACCGTAATCTCTCCTTATAAAGGTGATGAGAGAAATTTAGAAATTCTAAATAATTAGGGATTTTGTTTTTCCCGTAATCTATATTCAGCTCTCTGAAAAGATCTGGTTTTTGAGGAAAACTTTGAGGAAAACTTACAGGAACTTTAAGATAATAAATAAGATTACTTCAGACACAGATGAACCAACAAGAGAATGTCTTTAAACAAATGCGCTAAAGCAAATGGAATAAAGCAGATTTAGTGTGTTTCTGGTGTAATTCTCAGGTATTGGTGAATTTAGGACAAACACTGACTATGGAGGGGTCTGTCTTGAATTCTTCATGTGCTGAGAAAACATTAAAGCATTTTTGGTAGAAAAAGTATGATGTTAGTTTGATAATGGTTTGATAGATTAATAATTTGTGTTTGTCTCACAATATGAGTCTTAGGCTCCATAAACTGGGGTCCTCAAAAGGCCTCCAATTTTCTAATATTGGTAGCTTTCCATTCAAAGAGTAAATTAACAGCATTAGCACCAATATGAGGCTTTGGTTGTCATTTTAGGGTGATCATTTCAAGCACACTCCCCTCTTCCTTGGAAGATACAGCCCTCCCTTTCTGGGTGTGAAATGGTAGAATTTTACATGTCTAAAATGAATTCATTTTTTTACCCCTAAGTGTGAATATCTTCTGAGTATGTAAACTAGCCAGCTAAATGAAGGTAGGGACCATAGCATTTTTGTTTGGAAAATTACATCTAGTTCTTTATAACATTGGCTCCATGTTTAAAGAAGTCTCAGTGTATATTTTTACATGCACAATTCACAGCTGCAGACAAGCCTAACTAGCATTTGGACTTGACTTTCTTCTTGAAAAAAATCTGACTCTCAAATGCATTCTTTTCTTGTGAGGCTTAGGAATATTGATTTAGTTTTGTTGTTTTTCCTGATGACTTATGTGTCAGACCACCCTTTATTTCTAGTACTGAAACGAAGTGACAGTCCGTGGCTGGCTGTGGAATAAGTGATGTCTTGGTCATGGCCCAACACAGATTTCAGGCGCAGCACTTGTGCCTCCCTTGCCAGCCTCTGAGGCTAAAAGTCTGCCTCTGTCCCAGTATCTCATCTGCTTTCTCACTTGGACTCGAAAACAAAGGTCAGGCCTTGACTTTACAGGTCAGTGCAATGAGTGGCAACAAACCACGCTAAGGAAGGGAAAGAAAAAATCCTTTAAATTTGTGTGCTGGGGTCAGACCCAGGCAGGACATGAGGTTTGTGCCCTGTTCTTGCAGCACAGGGTGAGTTTCCCTCACTGTGAGGTACTGGGGGCCTTTTGCTCCCAAATTCCTCAGCACAGCCAATTCCCAGTGAGCTGCAGGAGCATCCATTGCCTTGGAGCCTCCCCCATGGAGCAGCAGTGTCTGTGTGGCAAGGGGCTGCAAAGAAGGATTTGGGAACACAGAACTTTCCTGTCTAATGAATAGTGTGATATTTTAAGGCCAAACATCACTTTCACTGCTTGCTTTATGAAAGTTCTGTGTCTGTTTTATCTTTATTTCCATTTGCTTAAAATTCTCCTACCTGGAGCTCTGAACACACATGTACCTGCATATATATTAAATATAAATATATATATACTCACACACATACTATGTTAACATACAAAACTTTCATTTCTGTATTTTAAGCTCTGCCAAAAAAAGCAGTTTAGAAGTGAACACAGACCAATTCTTGATCTGAGCCCAGAAGGGACTGCAGACTCTGTGATTACACCTCTTGTTCTGTTCAGTAAAATGAGGCACAGCTTGGCTGAGGACGTGCTGAAGGTCCTAAACAAGTCTGGCAGTGCTGAGAATCCTGTGGAGGTGTTTTGCTTCTTGGTACATTCATGTGACAAACTGTTGGCTGTGGTGCTTTAAGCTGGGGAAGGGCTTTACAAACAAACAAGGAACACTGAGGGAACAAACCCAACATTTTATAGTGCTATGCAAAAGTGTACTAAAAAAATCATTCTGAAAAAACCAATATGGTGCTTCTGATATTTCTCAGGAGAGAAGTTCAGAAACTTCCTAATATTTCCTTCAAACTTGGGTTTATCAGATGATTAGTATCGAATTAAATAGAGAAAAAAATGTCAGATAAGTGGGGAGAAAAAGATCAAATGTTTCCTGAGATGCAAGGAAACAGCTAAAATGGTGTAGAGCATTGCCTTCTTCTTCTAGTTTGAATATTATGCTTCCCAAAAATGAAAGGAGAGGGAAGCAGGTGTGAGAAGCACCATGTGATGATTGGCCTGTCTTGTTGGGCAACTAATGGAGACTCAGCTGTTTGCTGTTATCCAGCCTGGGATTAGAGGATAAACATGTCTGGGATTTAGCATAGGCAGTGCAGGGCTGGTTTCCCATGCTCTGGGATGGGTGTGCAGTGCCTTGCTCTGCGTTGTAACCTGTGAGTAGGGAATGGGGTAAACAGTGCCTGTCCTGTCCCACTGGGAACCACAGCAGGGCATGGAAGGGACATTCAAAGAATCCAAGCTACTGCCTAAAATACTACAGAAAAAACATAATTTCTCTATATTCATTTATCTGCTGGCTGCTCACCTGAGTTCTCAGCACAGTTTTACACTGGGTTTCTGTCCCAAGGACATCTCTGCCTTGTCACTGTAAGCAGAACTGATTTAGGGGGTTTGTTCCCCAAAGAAGCTGCACCTTTCCCTGAATGCTGGCTGTGTGTTAGAAAGTGCTTTCTCACAAAGGTAAAATAGGATTGTGCTGCCTGATAGAGGTAAAAAAACCCTATAATCCTCTTTTTAGTTAATCTAGAGCAGAATTCCCTAGTGGGAATTGGATTGCTAGAGGCTTTCCCTTACAGTATAAGAAGAATTTGAGGAAGGAAATTCAAAGAAAGTGGGAAGTGAGGGATACCAGAAGCTAGGTTTGTCTAATTGGCTATTGCTGAGCCAATTCCAATCCCACCATGGTCAGATACCAGAAACATGAATTGTCTTCACTTCCTGGGAGCTAATTCATATTTTGGTGGAGTTCAAGGAGGACTTGTAGGACAAGCAAAGCAGCTCTCTGCGAAGCTTATGAAAACTTGTGATGTATTTTGTAACATCCACACACTGGATCCAAATCTCAGATATCCCATTAATTATAAATTTTTGCAATGTAGGCAGCCTGCAGTGACCCACTAATGACTAGCACAGGGGCAAGATGTTCCAGGAATTTTTTAGCCACAGATGAGGTTTGGAAAAGGAATTGGATGCACAACCAGGCTTTCTTCCCAGTAAAGTGTTTAAATCCTGACATTTTGAGAAAATAAAAAATTTGCATGAATATAGGTTTAGCAGATAATTTATCCCACAAAGTAAGGGAAAGAATGGTGAATGCTGAAGTGTTTTCTTTTTTTTTTAATTAAGGTTATTGATTTTCATTCCAGAATGACAGTTTTCTTTGTTAAATAATTGCTGTAATTCAAAGAAATATTCCCTTTTGAGTAAAAAAGAATGTTTCTGTTTGAATCAATTATAAGGTCTGTGTGTGTACAAATTTTTCTTTCACAAAGCAAAAATTGCAATAATTAGAGGCTGTGATTCACATATAACAGAAGGCTAAAAATAAAAGTAGCAATGTTTTGCCTTTTTGCATATGTTTATTCTTGCTATTTAGAATTCAGTAACAGCAGAATAAATACATTTTCTGGGAAAGGGGGAAATTGTTGATGAGAAAACAGTGGAGATTTCTTTTTTCTTTCCTTGTGTCCATTGGGCAAATATGCAGATTTTCTTCTACCTCTTGTTTGCTTTCTTGCCCCAAATATCTACAGAATACGTGAACTGCAGGATATTTTTGCCCTCTTATGCAAATTACATGTCAGTACATAATTACCTGTTAGAGTAATTGCTTGGTTCCTTACATAGAGGTAGCAACTAAATGCAAATAAAGCACACAAATACCTGAATATTTTGGTATTTGTTTCATGTGCATGAAAATATGCGTCACAGTTTCTGTGTAAAGATGATCATCTCATTTCTAGTGAAATGCAAACGAGTTCTGAGCAGCATATCTCAGGATCTCAATTCAATTAGACTCGTGTAATGATCTGTCAGGAGGGTATTACATGCAGGGTTTTCTAGATATCAAACCCTTTCTGTCTTGTATCAAACGCTTGAACAAAATAATTGTGAATTAGGAGAATGAAGTGCAGTCTGCCTTGGGATCGTGAGATTTGCTCTCGAGGATGCTCCCACAGATCTCACAAAAGAACAGGGTATTTATCATCCTACCAATGATTCCTTCTGCACAGAAAGATTAGATGAGGACAGGCTTAAAAATCACCTTTGGCGAAAGTCGGTGCTTGGATTGGGTTCTCTTGTTTTAGATTATTCCATGAATATATAATTATTAATGAAAATATGCCTTTTGCTGTATTTCTTGAAGTCTCCCTAAATCTTCTCACCTCTTGCACACCAGACAGTTGCAGTTTTTTATATGTTTTATGGTGTTTAGTGCAGATTAAATAAGACAGAGACTTATTGGTGCCATTGGAAGTGATGGGTGCTTGGGATCGTTCCCTTTTCCCTGGAAACACTGAAGTCTCCCCAGGATGGCTCCAGCATGGAGGGATTCCACGTGGCTGATTCAGTCTAGATTGTTTATCTTTTGAACACCACTGACCACAAATTGCCTGGCCTTCCGTGGCCATTAATTAATGGACTCCATTAGTGAGCAGCCAATTACAGGATGATTATTTTTCCCTCACATCCTTGTTCTTTGCATCCCTGCTTTCCCTTTGTCCACGAGACAGAGCAGGGGATGCAGCCAGCCCAGATCCCACATGGGACTGACCCCATTGCTGCTGTACCCTCACCTGTCCTCGTTTTTCTGATGCTTTTGATGCCATCACTCAGCTCCTACTTCCTAAAGTCTTTGTATTTTTGCTTTCTGTGCCTTCACTCTGACAATTGTTGCATTGCTTACCCTGTATGTGTTTCCTTGTAGACGTGTCTCTAGTTATCTCTGAAAACCTGCTCTGTATGAGAAAAAGAATGTTGGCATAGTTTTATTATTTCAATATTTTATTCTTTGAAGGGGCTGGTATTGAACATGGAAATGAAAAGACAGCAAGAAGTCTTTTGCAAAGATAGTATCTTATATCTTATGAAAAGATGGGAAAAATCCTTTCATTAAATGAAAGGATAACCAGATTTTTAGATGCAGTAAATTCTGTGCTTTCAGCCATTCGTTTCAGTAGCTGGATAGCTGAATTGTGGCAAGCTGGCCCAGCACGTCCTGGGAATTTATGGGAATGATGTGGAACGGGGGCAATGCAGGTGAAGGAGGAGTTTCTCGCAGGCTCCCAGTGCAAACTGGTCCAACTGGAGGCTGGGATGCTTTTAGAACACCCTGTTTCTGGGAGGAGCAGTCCCCTACAGCACCTGTGCTCAGCGGTGCCTTTGAAGAGTGCTCTGCAATCTGTGAGCACAATCTCACTCCTGCTCAAGCTGCAGATTAAACCCAGGCCCGAGATTTGGTGGTGTGGTGGCAGCCTTTAAAAGCAATGATTTATAAACACAAACTGTAGCTAAATTTTTCAGGGAACTGGATCTGCAGACATCAATGGCACGATTAGAAACACCGTGGGGAGTACATGCATAAAGCTTCTTTTAATTCTGGGCTTTTCAAGCGTTTAATAGCTTGACAGCAACATTTTAATAACAGCCGACTAGGCCCAGTTTTGGCATTCACCACACACGGAAACAGCTCCTGGAACTCGTCCATGGAACAGAGAATTCTGTTTCTGCAGGCTACAGCTCATGTGGAGATGGAGCTGAGATAGAGCACTTGGAATTCAGGACACTTTTCCATCGCTGGCTGCTTGGGAACGTTACATGTCCCTGTACCAAAGCCACCCCTCTGCAGGGGGCTGTGTGCTCCATGAATTTTTCAACACACATTTTCTTCCTGAGCTGGCTTCCCCAGCAGTGCTGAAGGAAGGTGTCGTGCAGCAATGAGGTTTTTTGGTTGTGGAATTTTGTGGCGTGCTCCGAGCCCCCGTCAGTGACAAGGCAGAATGGGGCCCACGTCTGGAGACCCTTTGGAAGCACTCCTGAATACCAGGGCTCCTGTCAGTAGTAACTGCCTTGTAAAAAAGGAAAAGGTTCGACCCTTCTGAACCTTGGTTTTAACCTTAAGAAGGAAAAGTACCTTAAGAACAAGGAAAAAAAAAGGGCAATTTAAACTCAACTGAGTTTCAAAGGACTCAAAAAATTGTATTTCCTAATAGTACCGTACCTTTGATTCTCTTTTGTTGCATCTTGTACAAAGGTTATAGCTCTGAAGGAAAAATGTAAATATGCTTGTAGTTATTCAAACTGATGCTGATTGCTACAGGAACACCATGTACCAATAAATACTTTATCCAAGGAAAGTGAAAATTAAGAATATTTAGGCATTTAAACTGGAATTGCTACTTAGGTTCTTGCATGCAAGGAGACTTCAGTCTTCCATCAGAGTCTAGATGTGGGCTTAGACCAAAACAATTATCTGTATAGTGCTTTTCTGCTTCAGCTGTTCTTTGGTTTCTCTTTGTTGGACGTTGCTTATCCAAAAAAATAAAAGAGGAAACTGAGTGTAAAACATATTTCTATTGAAAGATATTTCCAGTGCTATTTTACTTTTATAGATTGAAAATCTTAGCCAAATAGGATATTTTTATACCTTTCCCAAAAGGTTAAAAAAGTGACAGTTTTCTAACAAATTCACACGGTGTTTCTCAGGGTTGTGTGTTTTTACGTTTTAAGGTGTAAGAGAAATAAACTGCTTTGATTCATCACATTTGCATCTCACCACGGCAGAAATTGCTCACCACTCGCCCAAATTCATCCACTGACCTTGTTAAATATATGTGTGGGCTTTTGCAGGCAACAGGCCTAAATATAGAAGCAAATTGCAAATGCTGTTTGACCAAATGGTCTCACATTGGCTGGGCAATTCTGCACATGCTGGCTGCACCAAATGCTGGGAAATTAATTAATTTGCCTGTCATTGAGCTGCTAATGTGGAGCAAGGCAAGCAAGCAGAGATAGCCAAACACACAGGGCATCAAGCACGTCAAGTTTGGTCTGACCTATGCCAGGGGAGTGGTTGTATACTCTAAATTTTGCTCTGTGGAGGTTTCTCCTTCTCTTGGCTGGTTTCCTCCTGTGTCTGAGCCCTGGTCACAGCTCTGGCTCAGGGCTGGCACAGGGTTAGGCATCTCTTCATCTAAAAACATCACAAAGAGCAGTTGGAGATGGAGATCTATGCCATCCCTTTAACCCCACTGTGCCTCCTTAAGTGAGTGAAGCAAATTGTTTGAGGAACATAAAAAATTGTGGATGGGGTGAAAAATTGTGCCAGAAAATGGCAGCACAGAAGGGGAGGTTCCTTTAATTGGGTTGTAAGGCTTCTGAGCTTAATTTTTAAGGGAGATTTTCCCCCAACCCGGGTTCTGCTATTAATGAAGAGTAGAGGACAGAGTCCCTCTGGATGCCTGCGCAAGTAATCAAACATAATCTCTTCAATACTTAAAAATTTCAATGCAGCAGTGCATATGCTTGTTTTTAAGCATGTGAATGATCCCGTTGCCATTAAATGTTTCTTTTGGTGCCTGATTTAGTTTAGTTTCCCATTAGAAATTAGAAAAATTCAGGGGTCAAAAGCTAGCTTTTTCTGATGTTATTCTGGCCAAAATAAACCATCCAAGCCAAATGCTTTGATGTGCACTCTGACTTCAAAACCTGTGCAAAAAGTGGGAGAACCTTTAGTTCAGATGGTGTTATTGCTGTATATGTTGACTCCTAATAGCAGCCATGATTTCAGGATCATTTATAAATTATTTCTATTTCTCCATTAATGTTGGTGGCAGGTCCAGTTTGGGATCATTCACCTCCTGTGCCAGACTGGGCCCTTACTCAGCTCATCATTTTGTTGTCTTCCACTGAGTAGAAACTGCAAAAAACCCGTCAAAATGTGCAGAATAGGAGTACACATTTTGTAGTTGGGTTTTTTGTTTCTAGGTGATAAAGGAGCATTGACATCCTCACAAAAAACCATTTGCCTTGCATTGGAAACAGCACGTTTTAAAATATAGATAATTTTAAAAGTATTTATCAACACTTCCATTTGGATTTCTCCCAGGATTAAGTTGCTACACTGATGATTGCAGTGGTTAGATTAGTGATTTAGGTGACTGGTTTTGAGGTCTATAAAAGCAGGTTTTAGCTGTTTATTACATTTCACTGCTCCTTTTAAGGCAGCAAAGCCCCACATTTCAATGTAAAGATGTTTATTGCAGAAAAATCAGGACCAAAATAAACAGTTAAGATTTGAACAAAACTGATCACTCAACAGCATTTATATGATCCATAGACTTTAATCCCTCTTACCAGGGAATCTTCTCTGGGTTCAGTGGCATTGTTTGTTTTAGTTCCCTAAAAAATGCACATGATGGGAAGAGGTATGTTGATAATAATGTGCTGTGAATAGCATGAAGGCATTCTGTGCACAGCATATCATATCATCCATCATTAAGTTTTTCTTCTCCCTCTCTCCTGCTAATGGCAGCGAATCAAATATTTAAATGCATTTGTTAGTCCTTCGTGCAACTGTAAGAGTATGTGGAGCAGGAAGGAAACAGATTGTGTGGCACAAAATTAAGCTGTAAAGTGCATTTTTAACTGGAAATTTGGTAATGGACACAGAGCAAATGAACTCAGAGAATTAACATTAGAATTTGCACTTTAAATGCTTCCTAATTGGCACCTCTTGGGATCCATTTTGAACTCACCCAACAAAATTTTTTTTCTTTTTACTGAAAACAGTCATTTTGGGCTGACAGCACCTGGGTCATAGTGAATGAGAGATGATGATGTATTTGGCAGCTTTTCTAGTTGAGCACTGACAAGTCTTGTTCTCTAAAGAAAAAAATCAAAACATATCAATCCACATGCTCACTGTACTGAGGAACTTCGTTGTCATATCTTTCAAATTGTTTTAATGTTTCAGCACTGCAGAAGTGAAGGCATAACAGAAGGAGACAACTATATGCAGTTTCACTTTGTTGAAAACAACTACATAAGGAAAGCAGAGCATAACTAGCAGAGTCCTGATAAGGTCATGTCAAACAAATTAATAGGAGATGGAAAAGCAAAGCTTAAAAATCATTCTTTTAAGATGATAGTCCTGCTGGATGGAGGTTGGGCCAGCCCATCCAGTCCTTCCCTTGGCTTCCTGCCTTGTGTGTCCCCAGGATTCTGGGCTGGGAATATGGACTGATCCTTTCCTGGAGTTCTGTGTGTGTGCTGACCCTGTGTGCCACCCAGGCCTCACCAGAGCTGTTCACCGAGTGCCAACCAGGAGCCACGTCCTGCCCTCTCTCCCAGATGACAGAGAGACCAGACAAGGTGACATCAGCCTGGCTTTAGATCATTTCTGAGTGCAGAACTCCTGGCTCCCCAGAGCGTGCAGTGGCTCTGCAGCTGGGAACCCTCCTCCCTTTAGGGTGGATTTGTGGCACGTCAGACAACTGGGGCTGATTTTTGGAGGCGGTTTGTGCATCACAGTGGTGGATCACTGCTCAGGTGATCACTGCACACCCAGATGGGGTCCTCTGGTGCCTTCCCAGGGTGATCCAAGCCTGGATCAGGTAGGAGAGCAAGGATGTGCAGGAGACAATCTCCTCATTCCTTTGGGAAAAGGGTTGATTGCAGCCTCAGCAGGGGGATAAACGCTAAGAATATGTAAAGACTTTGCAGGAAAGGTCCCTTGTCCTCTCCTTGCCTTTTGGTCTGCACCAGTGCAGTGGAGAGATGATTTCCAGCCTAACCTAAATGCTACAGACCCAGACAGTTCCTTTAATTCTGAATTCTGGGTGGATCACCGTACAGGAATTCTGTGGTTTTCTCACAACAGAGCTTTACGGTTTTATTTATGAATACTTGAACACTCAGTTACAATGAAGAAAAATGGTTTTGAATGCAAATATGTAGCTGGATTTTTTTACTCTTTCAACACTAGGGGCCAAATCTGCAAAACTTTTTCATTAATATGGCTGAACTTTACTGAAGAACTTCATTAACTAAAGAATAGGATAAATATATAATATATTAATTTTTTTTTACTATTACCTTTGTTGTGAAGAAATTGAGAGTCAAAGGGAAAAACAGTAAAAGGATGCCCTGACATAAAAAGTTGTAACAACAATATCTGTGACCTTGAATTTGTTCTTTCTGCCTCATTATATTAAACTGCCCAAGGAATGCTCATTTTAGGAATCTTTTTTTTTTTCTGCATTGAAAATAATCGAGTCTCAATAGCTTTGTGTTTAAATACAGCCTTGTTTGCTTCCCTGTAACCTGTTGCTCAGTTCTACTGACTAAATGTCCTGAGGCACAGTCTTCTCATCCTTTTGTCAGTGGAATCTACTTAATTATTCACCTTAGAGCAAAGATGTTACAATTATAGCCTTCCCTTTGTGTCAGTAACCAAGCATCTCTTTGACTGTTATGTTAACTGTTTCAGAATTAAAATATCTGCCTATAAATCTGGCCCCTTTATTCATGTGAATTCATGGGGCCTGTTACTAAGCAGAGAAGTTTGGGGTTTAATCTGATAACCACTACTTCACAGATCACATAGATGAATCTAAAATTCTGATTAAAGGAGTGTGGGAAAGCATTTATGCATTTCTTTTAGCTGGTTTGATTTTGTTTTTGTTTTTTTTTTGTTTCCAAAGGATTTCTGTGGGCTTGGGACCTGGCACTCTTTTTTTCTTCTGTAATGATTTACAATTATCTCCCTTACAATTATCTCCTACAATTATCTCAACAATACTTGTGAAAGGAGCTGCCACTTCCAATAATTCCCAGTCCTGGAACCTTCCTGTAAATTTCCCTGTGTTTCCTGACCTCTCCCTTCTAGGAAAGAAGGAACCCAGAGTGTATTCCCTGTTGTTTGCAGCAAATATTAACATGTTTACCATTGTTGACCCTGCTCATACACCTCTCTAATCAGCCCCACGTGGGTAAATCAGTGATAAATTATCATTTTCTCCACTGAGGTTTTGGTAGTTTTGTTTTTATGTGTGTGTGAATGCAGGAAAACAAAGTTTTGAAGGTTTCCCTATAAGGAACTGATAAGTGTGACAAAACATCTTAAGCTGGAAACTCTCAAAGTGAGAGTTCTCCAAGTGGCTGTGGATTTTAAATGCCTCATTTTCAGACTTTAATTGGGACAGCACAGGCTCCAGTTTGGGACCTGCAGGAAACGAGGACTCAGCACCTTGGGAGGACTGGTCCCTGATCAAACAGCGCTGGGCTCATTGAAATCATTCTCTGTGCTCATGACACCATGCCATGCTTTTCAATCCCAAGGTTGCTTTTTGTATTTAGTGTAAAGGTCACGTCAGGATTAAAAACAATGAGCAGCTCAGAGCGTGGCCAGTGACCCTGTGAGAGAAATGGAAACGGTTCACAGAGAAATCTGCGTGTGCTGAGCACAGAGCTGTGGCCAAGAAGTGGAATTTTCTAATTACGTAGTCATTTTGAGAAGGAATGTGCTTGTTAGAGGCAGGCCAGGTGTGCACTTGTGATGGGAGCTGGGGAGGCTGTGTAATTACACACCTTGCATAATATAAAGTTTACAATAGCCATACAATTGATGCAGCAAGATGTAAATACAGCAAGTTAAAGTGTCTGAAAGGACACCTGTAATCTAGCCTACAGCTAGTACAATTACATTTGAAACAGTCTTGCATTAAGATTTATTAGTGTGTTAAAGTTGCCACTATTCTAAAACAAAAAAAAAAGGGAAATACTTCAGAAAATTTCGACAGTATCTTTTCAATGAGAAATGAAAGCTATTTGAGGAATCTTCCTGTAATTTCCTGAAAAGTCACATTGAAATTCCATTTCTTCAAATATTCTTCCATTCAATAATTATGCAGTAGTTTTCAGTAAATTGGTTTTATATTTGTAAAGGACTTTACATAGTGCGTGTCTGCCCAAAAGATCACCGAAACTTTTGTCCCTTTGCAAGAAATTAAAAACATCAGCGCTAATTTAAAGACAGAGAGAGGAGGGGGAAAGAAAAATATTTCTACATTAGATTATGCTGGGATTATGACAGTTTCCACTTGTATTATTAAAGAAAGAGAGAGGAAGGGGGAAAGAAAAACATTTCTACATTAGATTATACTGGGATTATGGCGCTTCATTTGTAGAGGAAAAGTATTTCTACATTAGATTATGCTGGCATTATGGCACTCCATTTGTAGAGGTTTAAACTGAAAGATACCAGTAAGAGTTCTCACTGTTAGTGGAAAAGGCTCCTTATCAAGGTGCTGTTCCCCACTTTGCAGTGCTGGGAGCAGGGCACAGAGCCGCTCCTGTCCCCAGGTGCCCGTGATCAGCTGGGGTGAGATGCAGGAGGCTCCTGGTGCATCCCCTTGCCCGATGCTCCTGCCCAGAGCAGGAGTCCTGCAGTGCCACCCTGGGCACCCCGTCGTGCCCTGCAGCTGGTGAGGAGGTGCCCCAGGGCCAGCAGGGTGTCCCAGGGCCAGGGGAGGTGCTGGGACAAGCAGAGGGGCTGGGAGTGCCCAGCTTGGTGCTGTGCCCGGGCAGGTCACCCCTAGCCTGGGCCACCCCACACCTCGAGGTGCCACACCTGTGTATGTGTGAGTGTGCAGGTGTGTGATGCATAAACACGAGGGCTCTTTGCATAAGCAAGCAACACCTTGGGAGAGGCTCCCAGGGCAGTGCTGGGATCATTCTGTGCTCTCTTTGTCACTGCAGGCCTTGGGTGTGCATGGAGGAGCTCCTGTTAAAGCTCTCTGGTTTTCCTGTCCCTGCTCCTGCCCTCCTTCCCTCACACCAGATTCACCGTGGTGCTCAGTTTGTTGTAGGATGTGCAGCCCCCACCCGCCCCCCTTCAGCCATAAAAGTGGAGGAGCTAATTATAAAAAAGGGAAAAATGAGTCCATTTGTCTAATGGAGGTGGGGAGGTTACTGCTCAGTTTTCCTTGTTTGCTTGCTGCTGCTCTGTGAATAACAGAACAAGCCTCAGGACAGGAACTCAGACCAAGGGATGCTCACAGCATTATTTCCTCCCCTGGCTGTTTGAACCACCCACCAGCTTTCCATGCCTTGAGGTAGGAAAAGCAGCATTGTGCTGGTGACCCGTGGCAGGCAGGTACCAGTGACAACACCGAGGGCTGCTGGAGGGGAAGCTGTGTGCCAGAGGGGTGAAGTAATCCAGATGAAGGCTCTGAGCATTGCAGGCAGTGCTGACAGCTAACAGGTGCTTTGTGGAAAGGAAAAGGTCACCTCCCTTCTTAAAAAACTCAACAAGCCCTTTAGTTCTCACAGCAAGCAATACTCTTCACCAATACAGCAATATTTGGGAGATTTTTGCTCTTCTTCCTAAAAAAACAAAGCAAAAAATTTGTTTGTCTTTGCTCTACTCCATACTCTTTGACACAATGAAGGTCCCTCCCTTGCAGGAAAAGTTCACCCAAACATCAGCCACATCCATCCATGTCCCCTGCATAGTTCACACAAAAATCAGCCACATCCATCCATGTCCCCTGCATAGTTCACACAAAAATCAGCCACATCCGTCCATGTCCCCTGCATAGTTCACACAAAAATCAGCCATATCCATCCATGCCCCTGCCAAATTTACCCAAAATCAGCCACATCCATCCATGCCCCTTGTCCAGTTCACTCAAAAATCAGCCACATCCATCCATGCCCCCTGCCCCATGCCAAATTCTCTCAAAAATCAGCCACATCTACCCATGCCCCCTGTCCCTGCCAAATTCACTCAAAAATCAGCCACATCCACCCATGCCCCTGCCCCTACATAGTTCACCCAAAAATCAGCCACATCCATCCATGCCCCTGCCAAATTTACCCAAAAATCAGCCACATCCATCCATGCCCCCTGCCCCATGCCAAATTCACCCAAAAATCATCCGTGCCCCTGTCCCTGGAGCACAGCAGGGAGGGGTGGGAGCCAATGCCAGCCCTTTGCAGACACAGAGAACCAGTGCCCTGCATTTCTCACCTTCCCCCAGGCACGGTGAGCATTGAGCAATGGCAGAGGGGAGGGAGGTGAGCAGCAGCAGGGTGTGAGCCGTGCCCAGGGGGCTCAGCAAACCCAGGTGCCCTCAGAGACCCGTTAGGGGCATTTCCAGGAGCTCAGGCTGCCCTGAGCAGGGGGTGGGAACTTGGCTGCACGGTTTGGTCGCGATCCATGCCCAGCAAAGCGGAAAAATGACAAACAAAGGGATCTTTTTGCTCATAATTTAGAAGGAAGTGTAAAATCTGGTGTGACAAGTTTTGTAAAATAGAGGCACAGGAAAGAGCCATTCAGTGCTTGCATGCATTTCATGGAGAAGAGCAGCTCATCTTGGCTCTGACCATTGCCTTGTAAATTTAGGAAAATAGCTGTTTTGCAAACAATTCTTTGGATCTTCCTTATTATCACAATAAATTAACTCATCTTTCCTTTCTTTCTATTTGAACACAGTTTTTGAATTGAATGTGACTGACGTGTAGGCAAATAACCTTCAAGAAAGAGCAAGGGTTTGTTGGGAAAAGTGAAAGGAGAGAAACATGAGAGAGAAATTAGGACTTTGTAGTGGAAATATGGAAAACCTGCATGAGAAGGGAGCTGGCAGGAAGGTGCCTCGCAGAGGGTTTGCACAAAGCTGTGTGAACCATCCTTGCTCTTTTGACCTGTGCTAAAAACTTCTTCTCATCAATGCTCATAGTCATTTTGGCTTCATTTTGCAGAAATTAGATTGAAAATTAAAAACGAACAATTAGCACTGTGTAACTGCCACTGGAGGATGATTGCAGTGGTGATGGGCAAAACAGCAACCTCCCCCTCACCAGCTGAACCCACATGAGAATTGTGGCTGATTTTTGTGTGAACTTTACCTGCAAGGGAGGGACCTTCATTGTGTCACAGTATGGAGAGCAGAGCAAAGACAAATGAATTTTTTAGTTTGTTTTTTTTTTGGGAAGAAGAGTGAAAAACTCCCAAATATTGCTGTATTTGTGAAGAATATTTCTTGCTGTGAGAACTCAAGGGCTTAGTCTGTTAAGTTTTTAAGAAGGGAGGTGGCCTGGTTGCATGTCTAAGTGCCTCCAGGGCACAGCATGCAATATATGTTTCTAATCTAGTGAAGAAAGACATGGGAAGAAGCAAAGAGTGGAGGAGAAACCCATTAGGTTCACCTTAGAGGTAAAGCATCGAGTAACAGGGCATTGAGCCTGGAGGGGAAAAAAATTATGGAGTGAAATAACAGTTTCTCATCTCAATCAAGATGTTATTCTAAAGGAAGGGTTTTATTCAAACATAAATGATTTGATTTAAAACAGATTACAAGAGATAAGGGGAAGATTTGCAAATTCAGGGGAGGCCTGGTGGCTCTCAGTGGCTTGCCTAAGTTCGTTATGGTCTTAAATAAATTAGAGGCATGTCAGATTGGAATAGCAGAGATCTGACTCTCTTCCTTTGCCCACTCTGACTCATGCAACCTCTGCAGAGATATCTCTGTGTGGAGGGTGGGAAGAGACTGCTGGGCCTTGAGTTTACCAAACCTGTCACAGGGTATTTTACACTCTCCTGTATGTTATAAGAAATCTAAATCTTACAGTTGTGGCTGGATTCCAGTCCCTTTACATCACTTAGGTGGATAATTTGTTCCACTGTGTTTTTCTTTCTTCTCAGCTGTACTTTCCCTTTGAAGCCTCCAGCTACTGGATTGGGGAGGTAAATTGCAGTCTGTCTTAGGCCTGAATTGTGCCTCTTGTTTCAGTTTTTGGAACTCACATAATGGATTCATCCCAGGATTGCTTGCATTCAGGGGATTAAATAACTGGGACCCCTTTCCACAGAAGCTGCTGTGTGAAAATTGTTATGATACTTAAAAATGATCTTTCAGTACTTCCTTTCTTGAGGCTACAGGAGAAACAATGTTTTCTCTGTGTCATTAAGTGCAAAAAAAAGAAAAGGTTCTTGCTGAGTTTTCAACATGTGCGCTCATTCCTTGGCTTGGTGTTGCTTCCTTGGTGCATGTGCAGGTTCATAGGGTCATTTTTGCTCTCTGGAGTGGCAGAGAGAGACACCTGTGTGAGAATTTGGCCCTAAATACTCACCAGAGAATCACAGATATCTGACTTCATCAGGAAATATTCTGGTGACAATGTCTATGGTCGTTGCAAAGCTGTAGTGAGATGTTTAAAGGGGATTCCTTTGGGATTTTATGGATATGGTTTTTTTGTATTATCATCTATACGGTCAAATCTCAGTAAACTTTGAAGCATCTGGAATCTAGCAAAGATTGGTGAAATTATAATGAAGGGGAAAAGCAGGTTTGAGGAATAATGGGGATTTTCACTCCCTGAACTGCCCTGTTCTCTATTCCCTGCCACTGCCTGGCCACTGTTTTGGAGAGGTTTTAACCCATCAGATACCTCTGAGGGACCCACCAAAAAAGGAGAAGATGAAAACTGATCCTGATATTTTAAAAGAGGAAAACCAAGGGAAATTCTTCCCCTTTTTAGAACTGAGCTGAAAGGAAAAACATTCTCACTTTGGTTTTTTTTCTTTTAAAAGAAGGTGACTTGTACAGCTCACCCTCATATCAGCCTTGGGAACTGCAGTGTCTTTATCATCTCTTTAATGCTAATTAATGCCTGTTTGTGATGGACCTGCAATCCAAGGGCTGGATTTTTAAACTGCATTATCATGTTCTCCATGTGTATTTCCAAAGAGCTGATCTGGACAGATTTATACCATTAATGCATTTTTTAATCTGGCACACATTTAGATTCTCTGTGTCCTAAACACAGACGTATTTAGAAGAAATAAAAATGTAAATGGAGAACTGGTTTGTGTTTGGTTAATGAACAGAGCAGGAAGTGGGGATGTGCAAATGCCCAGCAGGCTCAGGGGTTAAACCTCCTCCCTTTAATTTTTACAATGGATTCTCAACATCCAATATAAACAAAACTCAGCAAATTATTCCTTGTGCTGTGCTCAGCTGTCTAATCACACTCTGCTTTATTCCTTATTATATACATACTGCTTGAGAAGTATTTGAGGCAACTGGGAAAGTGCTGTGTGAGATTCAGGAATTAAAATGTTAAGCTGCACAGTGTACAAGTCACATAACCAGGAAATTATTTTAATCAATTCCTTTAAATGTCCCAAGCCTGAAGGAGAAAGTTAATGTAAAAATTAGAAAAGAAGCCTCTCGAAACCATTATTGAGGGTGAGAAAAAAAATAGTTATTAATTTAATCTGTGGTGGAACTTGGTGTGTAGATATTCCTAAATATTGATCATACTGTGGTGGCTCCTGCACATGTGACAGGAGATGGGATGAGATCCCATTGAAGAATTTATTAATGAAATATTGGCTCTGCTGTAAAAAGCCTGGAGTGCAAATTCTGTGTTAAGTTTTCAGAAGAAAAGACTGAAGTTATAGATGAGAACAAAACACTGAAATCTCTCTGCAGAGTTGGAGTTTCTATAACCTTGGGTGGGTTAATGGCAGGTATGGTAAATAGTTCCACGGGGAAAGGAGGGGTTGGTGTTGGATTGGGTCAGATTATCAATACAAATATTCTGTTCTATTGCACACAGGTATCTGGTGTCCCTCAGACCCACCACAGTCACCCCCACGTGGCTGATTTGAGGGCAAGAAGTTGCTAAATATCTAAATTTTGCATGTAGGAAATCTATTTGGGAATCCCTGATTTGGTCCGGCCGCATTCCTTCCACTCCAGCAGCTGAGTTTGAGGCTGGGCTGGAGCAGGGAGGTACAAAATTCACCCTGGGGCATCTGAGTGATGCAGCAGTGCCAGGTTGGCCCTGCAGAGCAGATGGTCCTTGAGGCCGCCCAGAGTCACCAGTGCTTCCAGTCTCACCAGTGAGCAAAACCAGGAGCTTCTTGAAGGGAGAGGTTCCTGGGGTGGGGTGGGAAAAATCACAGGAAAAGGAAATAAGAATTTAAAAATCCCTGCTGTGGATTTGGCAGGCAACAAAGAAAACCAAACTGGCTGAAGGAAAACTTTTGTTGAAAGCCTCTTCTGCACAAAAACATGGTTTTAACCAAGCCTTGGGATGGTCCAAATGATTTACCCCTTGCTCCCTTACAAAATAGTGATGGTCTTGATGAAATTGCATTCAAAGAAATTAAGAGTGATACATTTTAAATTTCAGAGCAGCTTTTTGCTTAGAACATTTGTATTTAAAAAGGGTAAAACAGTCAACACTGAGACACTCCTTCTCCATTGAAACAAAATACTTTGTCTGACTAAATTGAAACTTTGCTCTGAAATATTTCACTTCAAGTTCTGTCGCTGTTGATATTTTGTATTTTTTTCCCTGATCCCAGATTACTATGGCTTTGTTTAATTTACATGTTTTACCTTGTAAAAATTTCTTTATTTATTTAGAAACTTCATCTATTTAGAAACTTTATCTATCCTTATCTATTCAGAAACTGCTTTAGTGCAGCAGAGTTGAAGCACTACACAGCACCGGTGTGCACAGAAGGCTGTTCTTGCATTTGCCTTTTTATTGTCACTCCTGCTCAGACCTCTCAACACAGCAGCTTCAAAACGTGCATTCCTGAGAGCATCCACAATGGGACTGGAAGGCCACCAGGAGTCAGGTTAATGTGGTTTTAGAAGGGGATGCAGTGGGTGCTGAGGCAGGGCTGCATCATCACTGCAGGTGTGTAATTCAGGATTGCAGGTCCAATCCTATCCCCCAGCTGTTAGCAGCTGTATTTGGTTGCATTTTCCATGGGATTTCCTCCTTCCCCCTGCTGCAGCTCAGCATTCTTGGTCTCTCAGTGCCCAGCCAGGCACTGTGAGCCCAGGCTTGCTCGAGCACGTAATGTGCAGCAGAAATGTCAGGCTTGTGCCGTCACCTGGCATCAGTCACAGCCCTCCCAAAGGGGCTGCAGCTCCACTGGAGCCGGCCTGCAGAGCACCCGTGCTGCAAACACCTTCTGTGCGTTTAACAAAGCACTCTCTGAGCTTGAACAGCACCTTCAAATGAAGGATTTTCAACCAGCCTCCTCCTGGCTGTGTCTGGTGATTCCTTTGTGCAAAAGGAACTGTAGTTCTTGCCCATTCAAGAGAAAAAGCACACCAAACACCAACACCTCCTTAGGATTTTCGGGCATCTTCTGCACATTTCTCAGGTCAGTGTTTCTGGGTAGGTTGAGATGTTGTGGTTGTCCGTGTCAGAGGCCAGACACAATCCTCAGAGCCCTGAGGGAAAGGTGACAAGCATCAAAGTAGGTCTGCAAGGACCTTGTGCAACCCCTGGGCAACTCCTGCATCCCTGCTTTAAAAGGAAGCTTTCTTTGTTCCCAGATTTACATTCTGTTTTCTGCAGCGGGCTTTGTTTCTGCTTGAAGAATTCTTCTTCTCTGTGGTTAAAAAGTCTCTTCGTGCTTGCTGCTGGCTGTGCAATGCCCGGTGAATGAGTTTTGATAATTTCTGTTGGGATTAATTAATTAATTGCAAATGTCTTCAGGCTAAATTGTGAGTTTGCATGTCAGGATGCTGTACATAATCAACAAAATCACTCAGGGGCTTGACATTATGGAGGTTACATGGAGATTGTGAGAGGAGCACATTCATTCCACATTAGTCAAAACTTTCTATATGTTATTTATAGAACAGTTCCTCTTTTGTGAATTCTCAGAGTCAGAAGCAGAGATTTAAGATGAAATGGAAGGACAATAACAGAAGCAAGGAGATAATTCCACTGATTGATACTATTTGATGAAGTTGCAAAATGTTTGGATAGGATGAGTTACAATTTTAATGGGAAGTAGGATTGGCATAAATAAATAAAAATCTGTAATAACATTTCAGGTTAGATGGAGCACTGCTCTCCCAAATGAATGAGCACTAATGAAGCATTGTATGAACTTCTAGAGGCTGGCTACACCAGCCAAGTGAAGGGCACTGGATGCATTATAAAGTCAGAGAAAGATCTTTAATATGGATGTCATCAGCACCAACTGACCCATGACAATAAACAGTGCATGAGGCACATAAAAAGCATTTCTTAAATCTATAAACCTGAACGTTTTGGCTTCTGTCCTGATCCTAGATTATTTGGTTGTGCTTTTCTTTTTTTTTTAATTTAACTGACATCACCTGCCTTATAAAAAGTCTATTCAGGAGCTGCACCAACTCCAGCAAAGCTGAGGCAAACCCAGCCACACAAAGGTTTTATGGTTTATAATGAAACAGGAGGCAGATTTTCCAAACGTCTTTATATCTGTGTTTTGAAATCATCAGTTTAAATCCCCTTGGCAATGAAGGCATTGTTGCTTCTGCTGGATTCAGAAGCACTTTTCATGCCCTTGGTAAAGTGATTTGTTGGTTCAAGTAAGTGCTTATGGTTTTGATCCATAGTAGATGGAATTTTTGGAGGTTTTTTTCTAGTAATGAATGCAGCTCATTGGTCTTTAGTCTGCACATCTGTAGTCCCAGTATGTCTCAGTCAGTGACCAGTTTCCCCTGCAGGCTGGGAATACCCACCAGGCTGGCTGCCTTTCCCTGATCTATTTTAAGTGCTCATCAAAGCAGATTCTGCACTTCCACTTGGAATGCTGCACGAAGCAGCCCAGGCCTTTGCAGGCCTTGTGTTATTTACATTTCTGGCTGGATGTTTTGGTTGCATAATCAGGTGCACATGGAAATGTGGCATGCAGCAAAGTGCTGTAAGCATGCGTGGAAATGCAGCATCCGCCTGGGGAGGCTGGACAGTGTCTGAAGGTGATCTTTGCTCTCAACATTCAGGGTTTTAAGGATGCTGCTGTAATAACAGCAAAAGAAAAACTCTGCCTGGTTGAGTTGAAAACCGTGCTCGAAGAAATTAGCTTTGTCTTGGCCATTGATGACCAGGTTTTGTTAAAAAAAGATGTAAAATAACAACGCAAAAATAGGTTTTGTTCAGCTTGTGGATGTTCTTTCCTCCTGAGCACCTGACTGTCTCTGAAGCATTATGGATTGATGGGAAAAATGCAGCTGTGTGTGGTGTTCACTAGAATTGGCCACTTGTGCCTGCATTTATTTGACTTATATTTACAATTGTCTCTTATGCATGTAGAAATTAGACGTGTCCTGCGAGTGAGTTGGAGCATATATTTCACTAAATCAAAAGAAGTTTATGTAAATAGATGCCACAGTAAAATTTGCTGTTAAAATCCGGCACAGAGACAGCATTCCTGGATATTCTCCAGAGATGTTAGAGCTCCACAATGCAGCAGCACAGCTTGATCTCCCTTTTAGCTCTCCAGAACTTGCTTTTTAACAATTAGGGCCTGGACAGGCAGAAATGGAAGGAAAGGGCTGCTCTGCTCAGCTCTTGAGGTGGAAAAGGGCTGGAGTAGCACAAGGGATTCCCAGGAACAGGAGGATGCTTCCAACCCAAAGAATGCCAAAGGTGGCCATGGAGCTGCCTCTGGCAGGTGTGTGTTACACACTGCCTGTGGGACAGACATCCCTGGAGCATCCTTTGGAATCTCTGTCAGCCTGATAAACATTGATTCCCAATGGGTTTTTGGGATTGCTCTCTGCTTTCTTTTTCGGGAGTATAATCTTTGATTCTTCCCGATCTTTCACATTTTCACTTGGCCCACAGCACAGTGGAGGAGTTGAAATGTAACCTGCTTCTTCTTCGTCCAGATCTGGATCACACTCATGGTTGGGCCCTCACTCTTTAATCAATTCCTCTTTGCAAAATCCCATCTTCAGAGTCTTCCACAGGGTGGGTTGGCTTTTTGTTGTTTGTTTTGTTTCGCTGTTTGTGTTTTTAAAAAATTTATTTATCGTTGGCTTTCATCTGGTACGAAGGTTTAAACTACAGAAGTAATTTAAAATATCGTGGCATTTCCTTTCTTAATTAATCCCAACTGTTTTCCTTGGTAGCACAGAAAGTATCAGTATTTGATGGGGACATTTTGCCTTCATCACTGGGGCAGTGGATTCTTCCTGCCGAGTCTGTAAACAGCAGACAAGCCACAGAGTTCAGCCTTCGTGTTCTGCTTTTCATTAAGCCCAGACTAGAGGAGCACCCAGCTGTGTCTTCCTGTAAGGTCTGTCAGTCTTCCAAAGCTTGTTAACATGCTAATATAAAAGGAAATAGGGCTGACTTCAAGGAATTTACAACTAGTCTTAAACTTCAAAGAGTGGAGCTACATCTCTTCAATACAACAACAACGACAACAAAAATCCTATAATAAAAGTTGTGTTGGCCACGAGGACAGATCTGGGTGCGCTGAACACTTCAGCCACAGTGCAGGATGCCACATTTCTCGTTGCGAGTTGCAACACAAAGCCTCCTGCGGTTGTGAAACTTTGCTCATAGCTGGTAGGCTTGATCAGAGACAAGATAAATGGCTGTCCAGCCCACAATTAGGATATCAGGCACGAAGTTGTCAATCTCTCCTTCCCTGAACCTGTTTTCCATGTAAATGTTTGCAGGGGGATGGATGGCGGATCAGGTTGGAACAGTAGGCAGCATTCTCAGGTGGCAGGAGTTGGAAGGGCTCCTGTGACTTCCAGGGGAATTACTGCACATCTGAGCAGCTGGCCCAGGCTGAGGGAACAGCTGCAGTGTCGTCTGAAGGTGTTCAGACAGGGTGGGACACATTCTGTGCATTGCCACGGAAAAAGAGAGCGCTGCTGTGTGGGATCCAGGGGGATGACCCAGGGCTGGAGCTGAGCCTGCAGCAGGGCTCACAGAAATGGGGCCAAGTGAGGCTTCCCCAGCCCCCAGTGATCCGAGCATCAGGGACTCCCTGAATTAGGATCAATATATTTATATCAAGAAGCAATCCATTATTCCCCCCACCTCATTTTCTCACTACATCTCTTTTTAGTTGAGTGGATAACATGAAATATTCACTGAAAACGCCTCTTTCTCCCCTTGGAGGGCTCTCTGCTCCTGGTGGAGCCTGGAGGATGTTTCAGGTCTTGCAGGAACAAGGTGAGATGAGGTTCTGCATCCCTGAAGTTCTCAGATGGGAATATTTCATCAGTAGTGAGAGTAAATTGCTGTGTTTATCACCTGTGGATCAGATTTCTGGCAAAGGAAAAACACCTCAGACATTCAATAATGTACCATTATTCTGATGTTTGAAAAAATTGCCTTTAAAATTCTCCTGAAGAATTTGGATGCATAGGCATAGGGGTTGTTGCACAGCTGAGATAATTATATATTGAATGGCTTTGGCAGGGACCCTGAGCAATAAATGTGTCAGATGACACATTCTGGAGTCATTTGAGGAGATTTCTTCATGGGGTAATTTATTAAATCAAGATTGAACTCTTGGTGTCAAGGAAGTATAAGAATTTGTATGTATTCACTTGACCTCAAAATTGATTTCTTTGGTCACTCAGAAACATTAGAAGCAATTCAATGCAGGGATTAAGAAAAAAAAATTAAAAAAAAAAACAAAGTAGCATATTAAACTCTGCTGTTATTCACACTGTTCCTTCTCTGACAGCTTGTTAAAAATGTTGGGGGAATAGGTGCTGTTGTTATACTTTCGTCATTTGGTGCTAATTAGAACAAACTTACACAGAATCAAGAGTGGCTTCCAAAGGGAGCTGATGGTTTAATGGGAATTAATTGGAACTGCAGCCCCCAGTGGTGCAGGAGGGCACAGGGAGCAATGGCACACGTTCAGATTCCCTCACCAAAGTGTTCTGAGCTCCTTGCGAAGGCAGCAGCGACTGCATCCACTCTGGGAAAGCACAGGCAGGAAGATTCAGGACCTGGATGGCTGGGCTGGAACCAGAACCAGGTTACATTTTCCAGCTTCTTTTCATCCTTGGAAAATGCAGAGATGTGGATGGCAACAGGTTGTGTACCAAGCCTGCTGCTCTCTCCAGAAATGGGATTTGCAAAGCAAAAATAACTGGTCAAATATCCCATAAAGTAATTTTTGCAGTTATTTCCCTTGTGTATTGATGCCATTCATGGCTGCAGTTTCCATCCTCAGTTCACCTGGGGGTTCTCTCCTGTGTAGGAATTTCTGTTCTTTCTGCTGGCTCCTGTTGGTCTTATCAAGGGTCACTGGAAAATAACCCTCTTCAAAACACAAATAAAAGAATTCTGATGTAAAGAAACAAACTGCCCCATAAAGCCTTTGTTTCTTTGACAGCAAAGCTGGGCATTTAGGCAGTGATGTGCCATTTTTTTCAATGTTCTTGAAAATCCCATTTTAAGAGGGAAAAAAACGATAGGAAAGGCTGCATCAGTCTTGTTAAATTCCTGGGGATGGAGCTAAACATGATCTGGTGTGTATCTATTGCCTTCTGCCAAAAGCACCTCAATTTTGTCAGAGAAGAATGGTAGGAGACACTGTGCCATAAGCTGATAAGGTCATATTAAATCAGCTGTCCGTTGAGTCTCACATATTTTATATATAGACATCCCCTGAGGGGGTTGTGCTCAGACCCTGGGACAGCCAGCACATAGGTGATGGCTGACAAGCACAGCAGATCAGCTAGAAGGAAACCACACTTTTTTCTTCTTTTTTTTTAATTTAAGTGTGCAAATTAAACAAAAAACTCGAGATGACATCATTTATAATGATGATTATGTGGCATTGTGAATGTTTGTAGCAGCAATGGAGAATTTAGCAGTGAAGCCTTTGAGTGAGGGATCTCAGCTGAGATACTAGAACACGACAGGGATTTGGGAGCAGCCCCCTTCCCTGCAGCAGTAATGAGCAACAGCAGGAAAACAGGGAAATAATGTTAAAAAGGAAATCAAGTTCTGCAGTAAAGTTATTAAAATTATCATAGAATTTGCTTTGGAAAAAAAAAATTGTTGCTTAATATAGCCTTAAGAATCTGGCACATTCTCGATGATGTTAATCCATCTGCTGACATTTCATCTTCCTCTTATTGGTTTTCTTTCCAGTTTTTTGATACCTCCAGCATTTTATATGTTATGTTATTGAAGTCGTGGGTCTTGTAGAAAACAAATTACTCCATAGACTTAATTGCACCCATCTCACTCTTTATCTTGTTGAGGTGAACTTCTTATCTGCATTTCATTGTGGAAAAAAAAAAAATCTGTGATAGGAAACAAACATACAAAAAGGGAGCAGGGGTTGATCGCCTCTTGCCGTTTTCCCAAGAGCAAAATTAACAAGATAAGCCATTATTATCTGTCAGGTATTATCTAAAGCTCAAGTATTCTGGGCCCTGGGTAGACCTGAGGAAACCTTGTGCTTTTGTGGCAAACGATGAAAAAAAGTATTCCTGCTTGTATTATTTAGACAGTTAAGTTGGAGAACTTTTTCTCTCTGGGAAACTCCCTTGGTGGAGAAAGATTGTACTAGAGGGAGCTTGGTGCATTTGTCATGCTGAAATGTGGAGCTAGAGAAGGAATACATTTGAAATTATCATCTAAAATTCTAGTTTCACCGTTGTGATTTTGAATTTTGACTGAAAGCATCCTCGTTTTCCAGACTGGTCCCTTTCTCCTTACTGTCACCTCTGTGCTAGAATCCATATAGATCTCCAGATCTCTTTTACTGGTGCAATATTTTCAGCGTTGTGGTTTTGTGTTTTTTGATGCTTTTGGGTTGGGTTTTTTTTGTAGCCGGTGCATTGTTTTATACAGAATAATTCAAGGAGCCAGCAGATGAATGGCATGTGCTGTACACATTTCTCAAGGTGTTCCAGATTCCCTCTTTAAACAAGCATGTGCTTGTGTGCAGTTCTGCTCGTGGAGCTTTGTGGTTGATGTCTATAAGCTATTCCACTTGATGAATGTATGGATTCAGTGCTGGAATTAGCGGAGTGTGTGGATCAGGGAAGTCAAGGCAGGAGGGGAATCTGCGGGGAAAACCCAATTGAGTGGCTTACCCGAGACTTCTGAAGTAAGTTCCTTAATTTCTTTGTGTTTTCTCTTTTCGCTGCGAGGTTTTTCTTTGTTTGTACGTGTTTAATTAGTATCTCAAAAGCATATGCAAACGAGCTGTCTGGCTAAAGATTTTGGAGCACGCGGGAGTGGATGAAAGTGGTTGAGGAATACAAAGGAGCACCTACAGGGAAAACGTGCTTCTGCCTCCTGTCCCTTGGCTGCCAACGAGCCAAACTCCAACCTGGCTCTGCTGAAGCCAAATCTGAAACTTTTTGTGGCCAGGCTTTCACCTCAGGCTAAAATAGAAATTTGACAAAGGTCCAACTCTTCAGTTGGTTGTAGAGTGTCCCTAAAAGATTGCTGAGCTGCTTGGTGGGATGTGTCCATAGCCTAAATTATGCTGTGGGATGATTCCCAGCAGGAGGATGGCCAGGAGGCACTGCTAAATCTGGCCCTTAGGAAAACTGACGCTCTCTGTGTTCCACATAGGTTCTCCCACTCCCTTACTGTCAGAAAACGCTGAATTAGGAAGCTGTTATGAGATCCAGCTTTGTTAGAGAAACGTTTTCAGATAACGGGGAATTCAGGGATTTATTCACCGGATGATGGTGGATGAATGGTGTCTGTTTTCTGTGCATGAATTGTCATTGACTTTATTATGAGGTTCTCAATGTATTCGTTATTCGAGCTGATTTCCTGATTCATTCTTTGTCAGTGGATTGGCTGCCAGCACTTCATTGTGGGTTTCCAACATTTAAAATTTCAGCCCTTTGTAATGGGTATCCGAGTCACATGGCGTTCTTCTTCCTGGTTGGAAAAGGGGTTGATGCAAATACTAAAACTGAATGTGAATTTAAAATTCATTTTTTAAAACACCTTTAAAGTACATTATTTTTAGGCAAAACTTGTCTCAGTGCAACAGTCTCAAAACCTGTTCCTTTTCCTTGTCCTGATCAAGCAGCATACCAAAGTCTTGAGTGACACGCAGGTTTTTGCTCTGGTATTTGCACAGATTGATGTGTAGGAGCTCACTTGAAGGATCAGGTTGGAAAACAACTTGAATGCAGTGAAACAGAATATTCACAGGCTTATTTGCAGCTTTCTCTCACTTCTAATAATAAGTGTAAGTGTGGATCACTTGAGCTGTCTCGCTGTTCCCAGCTCTCTGCGAGTTCTTCAGGGATTTATTTCCCTCTCTCTCTCTCTCGGGCTGCCTGTTGGAAAACAGGGGACTCTCAGGCTAAATTCACTCTGCACACATACTGTGTTGTCCTCTTATCATCAATCTGTGACTCAAGACCAAATGCAACCCACACTCCAGTTATCTGACCCTCTGGAATTCTGCCTCCCTCTGAGCACCACGGTTCTGTGGGCTGAAGGTGCTGGGTGTTCCCAGGATATTCTCTTTTCCCCAGGTTTTTCTTCTCTTTGCAGCAGATTTATGCACGGGTAGAATTTCTAGGTATAAAACATGGGATGTAAAAGTGGAATGGAAGTTGACCTCTTTGGTGCTTGTATCAGCATCCTGAGACAGGAGTTCATCCTAATTTTCCTACTCTGGTTCTTCCTGGGCTGATCAGCTGCTAAGTCCGTGTGTTCATGGCTTGGGATCTCAAACACTTCAGGATAAATTGCTATATTCCCCCAGTCTTTCATTCCTCCATTTATGAGTCAGGAATAACATGGAAATGGCATTTTTGTGAAGTAGGATACAGAAAGCTTTGTCTAGCTCCTGACTTTGGCATAGAAGTTGAAATGCAGAAAACCTTTAATAGAATTAAAGATTTGACAATGCTTTTCTGCTGCATGTGTGTAATTGTCAGTTGAATTGGATGGAGAGTTTTGATATTCAGAGCCATAAAACCAGCAGTTTGAACATTCCAACTCCAGTTAGTGGCTGAGGAAGCAAGTTCATGCATCTGTGTCTCACCTTCCTGTCGGGGTCTTGGTGCTTTGGGAAACTCTGAAGCAGAGAACAGGTTGGGTTGAAGATAACTGTGACAGTCAATGGTGCTGTGGAGCACAATATTAATGCTCTGGCATTACCCATTCATGTTAATTCTGGGATCTCCTGGGATTTGTGGAATGTCAGCATATCCTGGGAGGCAGGAATTAACCCCATGTCCATAGAGTGACATGACTCTAACTAAATTTAGCAAAGCTTTTGTGTGTACACTTCATGAGGAGTCACTGATTGACTATTCTCACTAACAGGCAACATTTTCCCATCAACAAGAGTAAACCAAGCAAGTTTGGATTAGAAAAATTATCAGAGGATGAAAATAATTTAGAATATATGTTCATGATGATTTCCTTGCCATGACAGAACAATCATTGCTGATTTTTTTTTCGTATTCAAAATGTTGGAGAAGAAAGGAAGAGGAGACAAAGCCTCTCTGAAAGGCTTCACACTTTAAGTGTATATATTATTATCAATCCAAATTTTAAGAGGTGTTCCTCAGTCCTTGTTTCTGAGGGACACAGGATTAGAACCTATCTCAAATTATTTCTGTGCCTGATAATGATTTATTTATTTCATATACAGATAGAGTGTATATGAGTGTATAGAGTGTTTCATATACAGATAGAGTTCAGGGAGATTTAAGATTCCCTCCTGCACAAGCTCTCACTGTTGTGATCAAAGTCTCAGTTTCGTAGTCCCAGGTGCAGGATCCTCTCTCCTTCGAAGATTTTCTTCTCTTCCTACCCTAACTGGTCCTACTTGTCTTCGTGTAAATATTCAGCTGAACTCTTTCTATAAATGAAGGAAAGAAATCCATGACAAAGCTCTCTCAGCACCTTTATTTTTTAATAACAATATGGTTAATTATCTTTAAAATCTGCTGAACAATTAAAGACATTCCCATAAACAGCCCAGGCACTCCTCCAGCCCCCGTGCATTAGCATCATTGTGCAGCAACTTACATGAGCAACACAGCTCCCAAAAATGTGAAATTTGGCCCAAGACACAGTTGGTAAAAATCCTACATTCCTCTCCTTGCTGAAAATGGCTTTCTGAGCAATTTCAGAGTGGTCATTTGCTCAAACACCTTCTGACATGGCTCAGAGAGGAGAAAATCCTTACATTTGGTAGATAATGCAAGGATGAACTCAACCAGCCCTGTGCACTTTGCAGATGGAGAAAGCGAGGCATTAAAGGGCTTTTTCTCCAATTTCCAGCAGGAGCTGGTAGCAGAGGAGGGAGGGAAGCCCAGGTGCAGAGAACCATGTGCTCCAACTACATTATTTCACTTCAGCCAGGAAATGTTGGCCCTGCAACACCACATTTTATAATATATATAGACAGTGTGTACATTTATATCTTAAAAGGTAGATGGATTTTTTTCCATGTTAAATTTACAGATAATTTACATAACTAATTTGTAAGCCAAAGTGTAAATGATGCTCAGCTGAAGTGACCATTTTGACAAGCAAGTGCAAACATTGTCAGAACATTGGCAGATCTGCTTTGGACAAGACTGAGCTTGACAGCTTTTTCTGTGTTCATCTGGATTTTCTGGGGGGGCAGCAAGGGGGGAGTGTGGTTTGCTTTTTTTTTTTAAGAGCTACTTAATATTATAGCATTTTAATGGTCTGTTTTTTTAAATTTTCCATCGAGCCATGTCATTCAAGATATTAAAAATCTGGCATGAAAGCCAGAAAGCTGTGGGGTTTTTTTTTTTCCTGTGCTTTTTGGGCCCAATTCTGCTTAAACAAAAGAAACGTGGAATGCTCTGAACCATTTGACATAATAATTCAGCTCTGGTTAAAGATGATGACTTAAAGCTTGCAAGACCCGTTACACCAATGTTACACAGGGATTATTACAGGGATTGGGAGGGGGGAGATCAACATTTTAAAATCCCAGAAATATGCAAGGTGATTTTTTAGAATATTAAAATTGAGGATTTGAGCGGCTTTATATTCTGGAAATTTTAAAAGCCTACAACTTGACATAAAGCCCATAGAAAATTCATGGTGCTGTTAATTTAAAAAAAAAATAGGCTGTTTTTATTATAGACAATATTCTATTTTTTAAATAGAATACAAGTTAGTTTTGGACATTTAGCAGCAAATAGCAAGTTGGGGTTATCCAGGGTTAGAAAAATATGATGTTCCCATTCTTGCCTTGCCCAACTAGTGTGATGTCTCTAGGTCTAGTGGCTTTTTAACTCCAAAATATACAAAAGGACAGATTATAATTTTGCCTGTGGACCATTATTTGTCATTGCTCTTCTTAATGATCTGCATCTGCTTTAATAAAAAGAATATTTAAGAAACCATAAAGAAAGCTAACCCAATTCTCTTTTAATGTAGCGAGTAATTAAATCTTTATTGAGATTTGAGAGCTGTGCAACCACAAAAGAAAAGAAAACACAACAAAAAATGAGGTGTGATCGCGTCTTTATATCCAGACATGTATTGGGAAAAATCTGTGCAGGAAAATGTTCTGTATAAGGTCAGGTAAAAGATTGTGACTATTCCAGGACTCTGTCCTGCATATATTAGGATTGCATGTGGCAGGATTATGGAAGTGAAGAATGAGGTACCCAGAACTGAAAAATGTTGAATTTTGTCACAGAGGTGTTAGAAATGATATTTTGGATAACGGATCTGTGTTTTGCTACATAGAGACAAGCTCATGTTTTCGGTAATAATTTCTTACAGTTATGAAGCTTGTAGAACAGAGATCTTCCCTTTTACTGCCCTCAGAGTTCACTGAGAAATGGGAGAAACCCCCCTCTCCAGAATACAAGTTATCTTGTATTTTTGCTAACGTATGTAATTACTGATGTGGGTGTTCCCACATCTTAGAATGGAAAAAGTGCTTGCCAAGATTGAAAAACCATAGTAAGCAATATAAATGATTTCTCTCACACACCAGCGTTTCTTGCTGAGACAAGTGAACTGGAACTGTGTGTAAAACCATATAATTATACTCCTATATATCATTTATTAAATCAGATTTCCCCCACCCTTTTTGCTTTCAAGTCACTTCTGAAAAACCCTGTATTCCAAGAGGTCTGAGAGCTGGGATTCTGCAAGAACACTTTCTTAACAATGAAATCCAGTAAAATATATAAACAGCACATCTGGCCGCATGTGATGATGTCCTGTCCCTGTGCCACCACTGCTCCTTGCTTTGATCTTTGCCATGGATTTATTGTCACTGAAATCTGCACAGATATGAGGTGGTGTCATTTGGGGCCTGCCCTGGTCATCCATGGAGCTTTTTGTCCTGCCAGCCTGGTTTCTTTTTTTGCCCAGGCCATGAAATTCCACCTCTCCATTCCTCACTCGCACCCAGAACTGCCTGTTCAGGTAACCCACGGGCTGTGGAGAGCTGCTTGTGGATTTCCTTATTTCACACTCATTTCTATGCAGTTTAAAACACAAAGAAGCTGACCCAGTGTTTTCACACCCCTGCAATAGAAGGACTATTAAATGATTTTTCCAGAGCACACAGATTGTGTATGCAAAGGTCCAGTACGCAAATCCTGACTTGTTTATGCCTCAGGTCGTGCATACAAAAAGCTGTTTAACTTGGAGCCAATATCTCTCTCTTTCCAGCACCCACACCTCCCTCAACCCACCTCTCTCCTCCCAGAGAGCCTGGGGAAAAGACTTTACAGGCTCTCCAAAAGGCTGGGGAGCTGTGTTGGACACTGGGACCCTCTGAGTGTGAATTGCTGCCTTTGCCATCCTAACCCAAGGAGATATTCCTGCTGCGGGTTTATGGGCAGGGTTCCACCTTGGAAAGCTTTGCTTTGTGTCGGGGATATGGGGAATGTTGGATTTGTGGGGTAGGTGGTGCCGCTCAAGTCCTTAGAACTTTGCTCAGGTCATCCTGTAAATTGCTGATTAAGATGTGCCGGCATCTTCTGGGTCTTTCACTCTGTAGCTTGAGAGTTCAGGGTTTCTCAGAACTTGTATTCTGAGGCCCTTGCACTGCAGATCAGAGTCTGGACAGGGTTTTTTCAGGTTTAAATGTTAATTCGCATGAACAAGAGTTGCAGTTTTGTTTTATTGTGCTCATTTTTTTCTTTTGGTCATTCTGTTACTAACAGTCACTGAGAAAGGAAAGTTGGATATTAATGGTTTGATATATCAAGGGAAGAAATTCTTTTGCCACTCACTGATATGTGCACATGATGAAGATGCATTAGATTTCATTCTAAAGTTCCCATCACTCTTTTCTTTTTCTATTGCTTCTCTTCTTCCACCTATCCTTCTCTTCTATCCTAGGGTGATTGTGTTTTTTGGGAGGTTTTTTGCCAGTCTTTGCTTTTACTCCTTTTCTGTTCAATCCTTTTGAAGGCTTGTCAAGCAATGCTCAAATCCTGCTTGAACTCTTTGGTATTCCAGGACGAGAACAGAACTCCAGCAGTTCCCATGTGGTGCTGCTGTCTCCAAGATTCCTAAGTTCCAACTCATGTATTTAAGGAGATGTTTTTGTTTTGTTTTTCTTGGGACTTAATTAATTTATTTAACAGTTCTCTTTTTTTTTTGTGCTAGCCAATTTACCACGTGCTTTTACAAAATATAATGTGAAATAGAACAAAATACCATTATTTGAAGGAAGATGCTGAGGAGTATGAGACTTCTTTACGCTGATTGTTATTTGAAAACTATGATACTCAGGGCTATCCTTGTTAAGGAAATATTAATTCTCATTAATAAAAAGTACAATCCATACAAAAGATAAAGAGAACAAACCTGGCCATAAGGAAAACAAACATGCACTGGGTGTTCTGCTCATGACCTACCATGAGCAGAAATCTGCTGGAGTTACAGCAATGTTTTCCATAAGAAAACTTATAACATATTGTCCTTTTATTGAGTTTTATGCCTTTTATTAGCTTGCTAATCTAATTAGGAAGCCCACTGGCACCCAGTACGCAGTGACGGAAGCAGCACCACCTATTCTTGTGGCAGCTTTGGTTGGGCTTTATGGGTGGTCTTTGTTCCTAAAGGCTTCTATGAATACCACATATTAGCAGAGCTGGTTCCCCCTTGATGTCTGTGTTGTATTGTACACATGTTGTCACTGTTTGACACTTAAACAATCCAGATTCTTACCCAGCCCATATTTAGTGCCATAATAAACTTCTGAGCATATGTTTTTGAGAGCAACAGTAACATCCATCACCGCGACGTGACAGATAAATAAGCGCTGCTGGAGAGTGTCCACGTCTTCAGAGGGCAGAGCTGGACTGCAAGGTGTGTGCCAAGGGGATGTGGTCATCTGCCTTGCCCTCACTGAGCCTTTTTTCTTCTCCTTCTTTCACTAAATCAAAACAGTTTCTGAAGAGACCTAAAAAATTCACCCCGTCCATGTGAAAAGCACGTTGTTCCAAAACTCTTCTGGGGAAACATTTCCTGTTTGGGGCTTTGGCTTGACACACAGGAGATGTAAGGCACGAAGCATTCCTCTCCCCTCTTCATCTCAATGCCTGTGTCTTGCAGCGAGGAGCTCCGTGGAGCCCTGGCAGATGTGATGGGGACGTTCCTGCTCCCGTGAGTCTCCTCTTGTTTGTGCAGAATTCCTTTCCTTGAGTGGAGTTTTTGCTCCCACAGACGTGGAGGGATTTCTTCTGGGTTTTTTTTTTTTGTCATTTTCAGTAGTTGCTGTTGTTTGGGATTTGTTTTTGAGGTGGTTTTTGTGGAACAGAAAAGGGAATCACACACACGAGGAGCTTCAGGATTTGTGTTGTGCCTTGTGCTCTCTGAGCAAGACCAGAGGCTGACAGAGACTAATGGCAGCACAAAAGATTTAAAGTGTGGTCATGTCTTGTCTTAGCTGGGTAAACACATTCAATGAGAGCTCTGTCTGAACAAGGACAGAGAAGTTGAGCCTTGAACAAGGAAATAATTTATGTAAGTTTTAATGAATATTTAATGTGGAATGTTAATTATAAAAAAAGAGGGTATGTATTTTGATGTCGTGCCTTTAAGTGTCAGATCATGCAGTGTCTCCCTGGCCTGAGGAGGATGATCAGCTTGCTAATTACAGATGTATATCAATCCATGAGAGTACCCTGCCCTCATACCAATATCTCTTTAAAAAAACAGGTGGTGTAGATGAAAAAGACAAAAAAACCTCTAAAACCAATATATGAGAACCATCTGCCTTTATTGCTTTTGTTGAGTTTCCTATTGACCAATATTGCTGAACACAAGAGAAGACAGTTATTAATAGAAGATAAACCAGAAATTTCTTAGCGCCAGTCATTTGTAATATAAACATAAATCTTAATGTTTTATTACGATCTGTAAATGTAAGAAGTCTTTTGGGCTGAAGGAGTATTTTTGTGAAGATAAGTGGCGTTTCTGAGGTAGCCTTTTTGTTCTGTACCTGTACACCCATCCACCCTCTTGGACCTGCTAATTATTCCCACCTCTATGAGGGGCCCATGGGGTGGTTCTGCAGGCAAGGGGCAGCAGAGGCAGCTGAGGCTTCCACCACAGTGAAAATGAGAAAAGAAATCAAAATTTTTTTACTCAGCATGTTCCAGTGCTCAACAATACCCAATGCTATGAACTGAAACACAAATCAAGGTGAAGTTACCAGATGCTGTCACAATACTAAAATACTGTTTTAAGACTGACTCTTAGAGTCTCATTACAAAATCCAAGTGTGCATCAGCAGTGGGTCCTACTTTTGAAGGGACGTTTGTTTATATTTGACCTTGGTTTGAAATTCACCCGTCCTCATTAGGAAAATGAAGCCCAGCACCACTGACCCTTCTGTCTCCCCCAAAGCACAAATATTTGAAGCTGCATCCAGGCCTGGACTCTGTGCTGATTTCATGTGTGCACAGCGAGTGAGAGAGCAGGCAACACGCCTGGGAATAAACCACATCAGCTCTCAAAGGGAGATTTTAAAGTTTTAATATTATGCTTGTCTGGTTTGATCTCCTATCTGGTCCTTGAATTGTATCATTGCAAGGAACATGAGAGCAGCAGCATGACCATGAGGTATATTGTGTTACAGAATGAGGTTACACAGCACCAAAGCACCACCATATTTCAGTAACAAATGCAGCTTCTGGGGAGTTTTGTTATCATTGCATAAGCTTCACTGCTCCCTAGAAGATGACACTGATTCAGACAGAAAACACTAATTCAGTTCTTGCCAGCAGAGCCAATTGTCTCTCTGATTACATTAGACTGACAACTGGTTTTCAATGTCATTGTCAGCCGCAGCTTCTCTTACATGGTGCACTGGAGCATGAACTGGGCTCCCTTTATTTAATTATTTCTGCCCATTTCTGTGCTTGTGAATAAGGCAAATGTGAGCCTCTCATCTCGTAGATAGAATAATGTCAGGTGTTTAGGTTACAAAACTCAGGCTTCAGCAGTGGAGCCCAGCGCCTTTTTAAAGGCTGACCCTGAATGCATGCGTCACTCTCAAGGATTAATTTGAAATTATCATATCTTCTTTTGTGTGTTGGTTGACTAGAGCTAGCCTAAGATTTCTGCATGAAATAATTGTTTCATTAAATAATTTACTGAATATATTATTTTTTTTTCTTAATTAAGTGGTAACTGGAAGACTGCCTGTGAGCTGCCCGTTGCAGGCAGTTGTTATTTAAAATGTGCAGTGCACTGCTGGTGTTTTTGGGCACAGGAGCTCTGTGTCCGTGCTGGGTATGGATGAGTGTGGAGCTCAGAGGGTGTCTCAATCTGACAGGGCTCTGTGCTGTCCCTCCTGCCCCGGCCTGATGCAGGGGATGGTGCTGAGGGTTGGCAGTGGAGCTGTCACCTGGCAGGCAGGGCACAAATTTTGGCTTCAGTCTGTGCTGGTTTGGGCAGCACGAGCAGCATGTGGGGCTCCCTGTGAAGCCAACCCCCCCTGTTCCAGCCAGCTGTGCTGTTTGACAGGGAGTGATGGCCTCTGCAGTGTCACCACAGCCATGGGCTGGCACCAGCTCCCTCCATGGTGAGCAGCTGAGGCACAGCCTGGCCACCAGCCAGAAAACCTCTTCTCTCTCTCTGCTCTGTGCCCAGCTGTGGTTTGTTTGTTATCTGGAGCTCAGGACTGCCCAGGGAGCTCTGAGCTCATTTTTACACCAGTGTGTCCATGCTCAGCCTCTTCCCCTCCCTCCCATGTGTCCCTCCATGGAAGGGGGAACCAGGAGGTTGCTAAGGAGGTTCAGCACCATCTGCAGAGATTCTGCTCATCTGGACAACATCTGGGCAAGATGCTGCACCATCTTGGGGTTGCTCATCAGGTTCTCTCCTATACCCTGCTGGTCACTGCTGCTGCTCCTCAGCAGAAAATGGACCAAGTGTGGAGGCAGCATTTCTACTCTGTAAAAACCTTTTCCTGCACCTTTTCTTGACTGGACATAAAATTACCTTTTTTTCCTTTTTATGTTTTTATTTCTGTTAAGGTCATAAATGCATTTTAAAAAATATCAAGCTGAAATTTTTCGCGAGGTCTTGTTTCTAGAGGAGCTGTGTGTTTGAGAAAAGCAAGAGGTTGGCAATAAAACCAGGAGAGGTATCGGCAATGAAGGTTGCTATGCCAAACAAAATGCTGTTAAAATAGTATTTTTGCATTGGTTTTCTATACTTCTTAAGCACCCCAGAATGTCCTAGAACAGAAGGTTGTCAACAGCAGGAGGAACCTCCACAAGCAGTAGCTGTGCGAAATGAAACCCCATGAAATGGTTGCTGCCAACTTTGTGATTTCTCCATACCTGCAGAATTAGAGATTTATGCTCTTCAGAAACATGCCTCCTCTTTCTGAATTCCCTTCCACGGCTCCCGTTGCCCAGAAGTCAAACAAAGCTAACCTCCTCCAGGTCGCAGAGTGAAAAAATGCAAACACACTGCATTTAAAAGTAGATTTAGCAACTCCAAAGTGGGCGATTTGGTTCCACCCATCAAACCTGAGTTCTCTGATCTGAAGTCAGATGGGTGCTACTCCTAGCGAGATGTGTGCCAAATCTAATTAAGCTTTGCATAATGTGCATCTTGGGTGATTTGATTTATTAGCTTTGTTTGAAGAAAGTAATAAAAAAAGAAAATGGCTTTGGTAATAAGCTGTTTGAATTCCCTGTGCAAGTAGGCACAGTCCCTCCTGGATCTCTGAAATCCTCTCGAGGTGCACGAGCTGCCCATGGACTGATGGTGGGAGCTGGAGCAGAAACTGAGTCTGGAGCAGGGTCCTGCCTCCACTTCTGCCTTAAAGTATTCCCCACTGGGGATAATGATTTCCATTCTCACCACCACCATAAAACCCTGTAAGTTGTTGTCTTTATCACCATTTACACCAGTGGAACCTGGTGCACAAAGAGATTGGAGATGGCTGTGGTGCAGCACAGCAGAAATTTGCACTTGCACAAATGCTGGAAAAATACTCCCAAACTCCATGCTGGTGAGGCAGGGCTGCTTTTGATTCCTGCAATAGCTATGTGCACCTCCCCTGTTAATTTTTAGCTCAATACTGTGCGGTGCAGATGAGTCCTGTGGCCGAGATCCTGGAGATCTCAGCTCCTGGTGATTCTGGTGGCTGCCACGGCGTTGTCTCACATCCTGCACCATTCCTGGAGCTGGGTTCTCACCTGTCATCCCAATATTGGTTGTTTTCCTTGTCTTTGATGCCCTGTGGGTTACAGAGGAGGATTTCCTGCAGGGCTCCTGATAAGGCTGGCTCTTCTCCTGCTGCTGATAAGAGATCCTTTTCCTCCTCCATCCCTCAGAGCTGACTCGTAGATCCATTGCAGCATGACCCAAGGTGAATCTCTGTTTGTAACCTCACTGGTGTTCATCACACACCATGGAAAGACTTGGAAAAGTGGCATGTACTGAAAATTATAGATGTGCCTTGGTGGCTGCAACACTGCCCTGGGATCAGTGGGAAAGGCAATTCCCTTGGATCAGATCCCAGCATTATTTTGGGATGAAACTGCAATTGAATGTGAATAAGGGGCAATAATCTGGGACCTGAATATCAGGGCATCTTTTCCTAATCCCACTCCTGACCTACAGCAGGCACAAAACACGACCAAAGATTGGGCATCTGCAATTTCTATTTCCAAGGAAAAATCTGTGACTTGTACTTTGCATTTACAATGAGAGCAGAGCCTGGAGGACCAGCAGTTGGGATGTTGTGTCATCCTGAGGCCAAAAAATGACTTGAAAACATCCTATAGTGGGAACATTCCTACTGCAACTTAAGGGGAATTGTGTGTTTGTCTTCCCTCTTTTTGAGATGACTTCTCCTAAAAAAATCTTTCATGTTTGCAACTTGTAAGTGGAAATTAGGTGCAGGATCAGATTTATTCTTAGTTGATGAAACTTTTTTTTTTTTGTTTAATTTATTTTAAACACATTTGAAAAATTTGAAGAATTGAAAAATTTTGGAGAATATCCATAGGGTAAAATGATTCAATGTAAATAATTTTTGCAGTTTTTTCTGTTAAAAAAAAGTAAATGTGGGATTTTTTTTAATAATCAAGCTTTAAGATGTTTTAGTAGCTTTAATGAGAATAAACTCTCTTATTCTTATTGCTAAAAAATGAAGAAATATTTTTTTTTACACTGGAATAGTAGAAGAATTAAGGAAAATACATGGATTAGCACTAGTTTTATGTAAGCTAGATTTATCCAAAACTTGAGTTGCCCCAAAATGCTCCCTGAGGTTTTAATCATGATACTTGCTTAGTTTTAGCTTTTTACTTTTCTGATCAAATATACAGCTGAACCTTGTGGCAGAAACATTCGCCTAAAATACTAATATTCAGCAAATATCAGTAAATATCACCAAAAACATTGAGTATGTAGATTTTCTTACCAGAAAAATGATTCATAGCATTTCATCACAGCCAGGCAGAAGAAACAAGCTCTGCAGCCTCTTCTGTGTGATCAACATGGTTTGAATTTTGAATATTAAAATATTTAAAATTTACTTACAGACCTTTAATATCTCCCATAACTTATCTGGCAATTAATTTCAAATGCCACATCAGTGGCAGAGGGGATTTAATATGTTTTGCCAATAATTTTTGTTTTTATCAGAGACAGATGTAAAATGGTTCATTATGAAAAATTCCCATTTCCATGCAGTGGGATGTGAAATGAAAGTTCAGAGAAGAAATGAAAAAAAATGAGAATGAAAAAGGTGTTTTCTGCTTCCCACAGTAACAATGGTTTGTAGCAGGCACCATTTACCCCCTCCAGCTGTGCAGTGGCTCTGGCATTGGGGGAAAATCAATGAGGCAGCTTTGGGGGGAGTTTCCTGTGGTTGTGCTGAACAGAAGGGTCTCACCCTACCTGTCCTTGCATCTCTGGACCCTCCTTTGTCCTTGAAAACACAGTAACAGGGCGAGAGCTCCTCGCTGGATTAACCCTGGGATGAGGCTGAGACGTTCAAAGCCCCTGAGAGCGCGAGCGCTCCGCTCCCGTTGAACTTTAATGGTTTTGAGTGCTTGGCTCCTCCAGGCTCCTCTGCAAAGCTCAGCTTTGGTTCCTCTGCCTGCTCAGGGCCTGGACTAACACGGTTTAACCCAAGGGGCAAAAGCTTTTTGATGCCAGCCGGGCGCTCTGTTCCAAAAGCCGCCTGCGTGGCGATGAACGGCAGCGCCGTGTGGGCACAGAGGGGCCTGTGGAGGGGCCAGGGGAAGAAGAGTTTATCTTTAAACTGGTTTGACTGACTTGCAGACACAACGCAGCTCAGCATCCGCCTCTGCTGACTCTGCACGCCGTGCCCAGCTCCGGCTCTCCGTGACTCAGAGGCAGCAGGAGCGCGATTATGGCTCCTGGCTCCAGCCTTGAGTCTGTTGGGAGGAGGAGAGTAATTCATTAGTTTATTTGGGACACTGGATGGTTTCCTCGCTGTCTGCAAGAGCAGGGTGTGAGCAGTCCCAGCTCCAGCTGCTGGCAGACGGGTTTTGCGGAAGCCAGAGCTCCTCACCCGCCAGCCGGAGCGGCCGAGCCGGGATGAGCCTCTGGTGCCAACGTGGAGGGGTCGGGGGCTCCTAATTAAATTCTTACTGTGCTCATGAGTTCTGTAATTAGAGATTCAACTTTTCAAAGCCTGCTTGGGGAATTTTCTACAGTGCTAAGTATTTTTATTATCACTGGAAATGATAGGGCTGAAGTGTCAGAGCCGTTTGGGATTTGCTTGAGAGAAAAGGAAACCAGGTGGTAATGTCATCCTTAGGGGGCTTGGCAGCCTTGTACTGACCTGGTACCGAGGGCTGGTGTGGATGTGTCCCTGAGATTACCTATTAATTGATGAGTCAAATAACCCCAGAAACCTGCAGGCTTGCATTCCTCCTGCCAGTGCAAACTGGGAGCTGTTCCACTAAAGGACATGCTGGGATTATTGCAGAGCGGTGCACAAGACCTTGCTGTGATTTCTTTTTTTGCTGTGCAATAAAATACTAAAATAATGCAAAAGTCCCCTTTATGATGATTGCATTTCAGACAGATGATTCTCCATCCTGACAGTAGTTTTAATCTTTTCCCTTGAAGTCCCAGAGAGCTGCATGGCTGTGAATGCAATGCCATGGGGTCAAAGCCACCCTACAGTCTTGTATATGCAGCTAAATTTCCTTATTCTGTGAGATGCAATTACCATAAATAGAAATCTACTAACATGTGCACTATTTAAAAGTGGGGGGTCACTATCCTGACTGGGAATTTTGTGTACTTCCATAATATAAATATTTATTAATTATAACAGTAATAATATCTTCTGTTTGCTTTCTGAGTGTTGGCACTAATAAAAATCCACATTCTTTGCACTGCAAGGACTAAATATGAAATATGCATTGCAAACATCGTATTTCAAAGTTAGCATGTATGGAATACTCAGACTAAAAAGCTTGAGCATTAGGAGACGTTATTTCTCATGACATTTAGAGAGTTCATTTTGCCATCAGTCTTAATCTCTGCAGAATGTGGCAAAAAAGCTGGATTCTGGAAGTTTAATGCTTCCAAAGAAAAACACTTTCAAAAAGAGTTGTTTTGAAACCCTTTTATTTACTACAGACAATATTTTCAGGCAGGGTCGATCTTGATGTGATTGATGTGTGCCAGTCCCAGCACAGCCTCTTTCCCAATCAGCAATTTGGGTTCAGTTGTGGATATTTTGGGTTCAGTTGTGGGTATTTTGGGTTCAGTTGTAGACAGAGCAGCCCAGCCCTGTGTTACAGCAGGAAAACCAGCCAACAGAAAATGCAGCTACAAAGATGCATCTTGGCTCCAAAGTCCGTTTTTTAAGCTTGATTTCAAGAAGTACTGAAGGGAAAATCACTGCAGGGCTATGTATTTTAAATATCAAGTAGGATTTTTTAAAAGCATCTAAGCAGCTTCTGAACATAATTCCACTTACTTCTAAATGAGACTGGTCCTGAGAAATTTTAGGAGACTTTTCAGACCTACTTCAGGAGGTTAAAATAACTTATTTTCATATCTTAAGGAGTAAGATATTAAATGTTAAGTAGCTAGCATGAAGAATCAGTGATAATTGCTCCCCTTAAGTGGATGATTTTTAGCATTTAAGCAAAGCATTGGATTCTGTTATCCCGTTGTTCCATGGACCTACCTGAGGAACAAGCTCTCACTAAAGGCAGCTTCAAAACCCAGATTTAATTTGTGAGTCAGCTGGAATGGAGCCTGTCAGAGGCATTTGCTCTTCTGTGGGTGGCTGAAGCACCAGGTCTTTGTAGGTTTGAAACTGTATTAAGTTTCACCAGCTTTATTCCGTGGCTGAGTTTTTGGGTCTAAAATATGGCAAAAACATAAACACAACCTGGCATCCCCTCCTGGCTTGGCTTGCACAAGGCTTACGTAATTGTACTTTTTTTGCTCGGAGGAACTATTTTGAAGTGATAATGGTTTTCTTAAGGAGATGCTGTGAAGATAAGCATCAAGTATTTATTTCCATAAAAACATCCATTCTCAGCCTTGAGATGAGCACCACCTTCGTTTATTAAAACTGAGAATTTCTTAATAATATGATTGACTAATGAGCTATGGGACCCTGCAGAGGGGAGATGGCACCTACACCCTGACTGCTCTGTAATTACAATCTGGGATGAGGGATTTGATCTTGCAGTCATGCAAAGGGAATTTTCTGTGTGTAATGAAGTGGGGCAGAAACGAGGATGATTTAACTTCACAGTAGGGTGGCATTTTGTCTTTAGTTTAAACTATAAACTGGAATTTAACATCTCTAGTCCCAGACCCCAAACCTGTCCATGGATATATGACTGGGGCAGTGCAAATTGTGGGTCTCCAATGATATTTTACAGTGATCCTTTAAATAACAGAGGCCTGTGGATATAGATTAATTTGTATTTTTACACCTTTTTTACACCCTTTTTCATATCAGAAAAGCAGCATATTTTGGAGGTGAGAAAGGGCCAGTGTTTCCCTTCACCCTTCCCATCCCCATGACTCCTCTGGCCTTTAAAAAATATTTGTATTGGACAATTTTAGCTATTCCCCAAATCTAGGTGACACGATCTCTCCTTGGAAATTTAGTCTTGCAAGTGAGATATCCATGTGTCAGACAAATAATTAATCACCATTCCACTCCCTAAAGTCAAATTCTGACTGCTAACACATTGAAACAACTTCTGTGCTGTTGTCTTCAAACAGCTACATCCTATTTATGATTGTTAGGGAGAAGGTCAAAATCTCAGTAAAAACTAAAAAATCATTACAGTCTTCCCCTAACTTGAATTTTTAATGAGATTAAAGTTAGGCTTTTCTTTTGTTTTTCTAAATATTTACAGTGTCTTTGACCATACATTGACTTGTATTAATTGCTTATCCTGGACAATTTTAAATTTAGAAAAACAACAAATCCTGGTAAAAAGTATCCAAAAAAATTTCTCAAATGTTTTCAGCAATTGAAAAATTATGGAAAAGCTAAAAGAAGTATTTGGCTTGGCCCAAAGTAAAACAGCTTCTTTATTTTTGAATACTCATGACACTGAGGGAAACACGAGAATGAATGACTGCTTGAAAAAGAAATCAATTATTTTAGCAAACGCTGCAATGAGACGTTCTGGTTTTCAGGGAAGCTTTTCTGTTTGTTTTGGTCTCAGAAAGAAACGCTTGGCTGAAACTGGCACAAAGACACGGGAGGATCCAGGGCTGCTGAATCTGCAGTTTTAGTCTGAGTGCCAGGCGCTGTTTTCCAGGCTGCTGGAGAGCCATGGAGAGCTCCAGAACGTTTTCATGGAATTTCATGCAAACCCTTTATCACCTCAGTGTCCCCTCAAATAGAATCCTTTCACTGCCGTACCAAACCAACAGCATTTACACATCAAAACAATAATTCATTTTCAGATTTAGCCCTTCATTAAAAAGATAAGTAGGGCTTAATTGGCATCCAGTGCCTGTGTAGCTGCTCTGTGCTAGAGCAGAGCTAAGTGGGGTTTCTCAGACAAGGGCCTTGGGCGAGCCCTGTGTCTGGGATGAATTTCTCCCCAATTAAACTCATTTGTTTTCACATTCACATAATGGCACCTGAGATATGGAATGTCTCAACCACTTCCTTCAGCTTTTTTCTGAGGGTGGGGAATTGTTTAAATCTGAGCTGCAAACTTATTACGGTAGAACATACCCTGCAAATAAATGTCCGATGTGCTAGAGGATTATCTGATTAAAGAGGTTAAATTATCCTCTTATTACTTTAATAGTTTATCTTTTCTGAGGTTCAGGTAGAATGATGTTTTATTGAAGATGTGCCAAGGGGTGGAGTTTTGCCTCTGATGATGTTTTGGATAGAAGTTGGGTTTGAAGCAGGATCAGGGGTGCCAAATCTTATGACCTGTTCATGCCAGAGTGGGGTTGGGGTGGTGGCAGCTGAGGAAGATTTGCCTTCTCAAAGATCGTGAGAAATACTCCTGCAAGGAGCTCTGCTGCATCTGGTTTGGAACTGGTCATGTTCAGAGGAGGTTCAGAAAGTTTAGAACAGAATTCAGAGGGGTTTTGCTAAGCAGAGCCTTCCCACTAACCAATCTCACAGCAGGACCAAGAACCAAGCAAAACACAGCTCTGTCATCTTCTCCGAAATTTTTAGCTTTTATCTTTTCTGTATTTTGAATTCCTGTGGTTAAAACTAAAGAGAGGAAAGTCAGGCTGATCTACAGAGAATTCTCAGTCTGATCTGTGGACACTCAGGACCACACCCTCAAAAAGCCCTTGACTTTCTAAAGTCCATTGGCATTATTGTCCTGTTGGTAGCACAGCAGATCCCAGGGAGACATTGGTGTAGAAATGAGTTCTTTTTTTCCAGCTCTTTATTCTGCACTTAGCTTTTTGCTGAGAAAGGCAGCATCCTCTGTTAAAACCATGACTTTGCCTCTGCTGCCTCTGAAAGTCTGAGATTAGGCACAAAATCCAATTTGGGGCTCACCTGCCCTGTGGGAATGTGTTACCTGAGCACAGGCTGAATGAGTGGAGCACACCAGAGATTGGGAAGGAACTTCAACCTGCTTTATTCCTTCTCAAGGGTCCAAAAATGCGGCTGCCATGGGCAGGGGTGGGATGGCAGACCCTGCTGCTCTGCTGGAATTTGCACAGGCACCAAGGAACATCCCCCCAGCCCCTCTCAACTGCGCAGTTTTCTTTCACCACAAAACCAAGGAGGATAATTCTGAGTCATGTTTGTATTGTACTTTGAGACTTCTGGCTGGAAAATATAGAAGGATTTGTATTATTCTGCTCATGAAATATCGTGGTGGGACTCATGATCTCCTTGCCCTCTTCTGTTGCAATCCTGCGTCAGGAGGAGTAACACAAACCTCCGTCCTGATGGAACGAGAGAAATAATTGAATATGCTCAAATGCTGTGTCAAAAAGTTAATCTTTCTCCCAGTTTGGCATTCCTCTGGATGTTAATAACCACAAGAATTAGTGATGGAAAGATCTAATGTTGCAAGAGCAGTAACATGGGAAGCTGTGGAAAATTATCTCTGTCTCCATCGGTAACGGGGAGCAGAGAGGCCGTGATGCAGCTGAAATGAAACTGCAGTTTGGCCACCAGGGCAGACACACAGCAGGGCTTGCTGTGCACCTCAGAGGTGTCCTGGCTGCACAGGAACTCTGTGTTTGAAACCATGGTGCTGGACTTGTATGGTCCAAATCTGTGCTCCAGCAAAATGAATTAGGCTGAGTGTCCCTTCTGTAGTGTTGCATCCATGGTGGCTGCCACCTAATGCATCACAAAAAACTGCACCTTAATAAAAAAAAAAAAAAAAATTAAAAAGAGCAACCATGCAGGCAAGAAGAAGCATCTGCATTTGCTTTACTGGATCTTTTTGTCAGGCATTGTGATCAGGCTGACAGTTAGCCCTGAGGAAAGTTATAAATTCTGCGCTGAATTGCGGTACAATCATTCACCATGGCATTTCTGCCCTCTGGCCACGCTCTGGTTATCCATAATTGTGGCAGATAATGGTTTTTTATGGCTGGAAACATTCTTTGCAGGCACAGGGACAATAACCAGGGCTGAAAATGTAATTAAAGTGAATGGATGAACTTTCTTAAAGAAACAGTGTAGATTATTACTGGAGCTTAACACCTACAAAGCCTGGGGCAAAATGGCTGCATCTGAAAAAACTTGTATAAATTTTAAATGTGGGGCGAGCTTGAAGGTGGATATTAGATTACAGAAGGAAAACTGAGACATTTGATGTAACAGATAACTAAGAGCTTAGATCATCTCCAGAAATACAAACTAATGTAACTTATCTTTCTCTGTCAGTTGGAATATGTCATTTGTGATCAGTGGCACCTTGTTTTCATGAATCTGTGGAGGAGTTTGTTGCAGATTTCATCCATTCATGCAAAAAGCATCTTCCTTAAATAATTAGAGTAAGAAAAAGATGGGATGTCTTCTCTGTAATAGCTGTTTCTTATCATGGAATGAAACAGATTTAATCTTTTTCCACATAGCACCATTAAAGTTCTGGAAGTCAGGTTTTATTGAACAGTTCTATAAAGGCACAAATGAATAGAAAACAGCAGATTTCTGGGTTTTGCAGCAGTTCTGTTGCAACATATTATCTGTTTCTGGTTTATCTGTTTCTGCTCCTCTTGGGGCAGTGTTAGTTACCTGCAGGCAGTTCCGTGCCCAGATGGAGATGCTTCCAATCTTCTGATAAATGTCATTCTCCTCTATCTGCTGAAAACCAGAATGCGACAACACATTAATTATGATTAACAAAGACTTAAGAGTTCTTTGAACATGAGTAATATCTTCTGCTATTATTAATTTAACCATTCATGAGCTGACAATGGGCAGTCTGAGTGTTAGACTTGGCTCTTGTGCTTCCTCTGCTCCTGCATCTGGGCTGACATTGGAAAACCTTCATTGTTTTGGGGCCAGAAAGGCAATTTTAGAGCTGCATGGCCTTCTGAGGTGACATTTCTGAGCTGCTCCCAGTTTGCATGCAAGAGAACTGGTTGAAAACTCAGAACCAGTTGATTTTTTAATCCCAGTTCTATTTTTGCTGCTCAGCTTCATTCCCACAGAAAGGCTCCTGCAGCCAGCCCGGGACAGCAGCAGGAGCAGGCAGCCTGTTGTGGCACAGCTGGAACAGCTGGCTGCCCCACCAACTGCACATTAAAGCAGCTTTCTGTGTGGGATAAAATGAGAACTGGCAAAGCTGCTTCTGTGTGTTTTAAATTACCTTCCCAGCTGAGGGTAGGTGGTGCTAATGTGGAACCACAGGCAGTGCAGGCGCTGGCTCCTGCACTCCTTGTGCCTGGTGAGTGAGCTTGGCCTTGGAGTGATGGCTGATGTGATCAAGCTGAATTTTGGAGCCTTGTGCGTGTATTTGGGTTTTCTCAGCAGATTGTTTGCTGTTTTTTTGTGAAAAAGCGAGTCCTGTGAAAAGCATCACAGAGCAAAGGGACAGTGTCAGCAGAACAAGTGGAAACCACTCTGTGTTGAAAGGGGCAGAGGAAAGAGACCTCAAAAAGATGATTTAAATCTCTGCTAGAACAAGTTATTGGCAGAAACCTCTGCCCAGTTGGATTTCCTGGTTACCAGCAGGAGAGATCACTTTCTTTCCTCAAGAACAAAAGGAATCCATGGGGATTACAGAGCTTGGCTGTCACGGTGCCATGCGCTTGTAACTCTGAATTTGAGAGATAAATACCCAACAGCCCAGGTATAGAATTGGCTACTCATGGCCAAATTCCATCACCAAATTCTTCAGCAGAGGGACAAGAGTGTCAATGGAAGCAGAATTTACCCTCAGACCCTTCCTCGGTGCACAGCAAGGTTTTCAGACATTTTTCTTTTGCCAACCATCATGGTTTTGGCTGCCAGGAGTCCTAAAACATGTCAGAGACTCTGTAAATTTATTAATTTATTTATCTTTGTCTTCAGCTGAAAGATGACCTCAGACACTGCTCCATTTCAGTGATAGAATGAGAGGGAAAATCACAGAAATGTGATTCCACAAACAGAATTTTGAGTTTTCTGAGTTTCGTAGAAGAAAAATATCATAGCGACAGCTGAGCCAAAAGAAAATGGTAGAAAAGCTCTCTTTCATTTTCATCTAATGGCTTTCCCATTACTGGTTCTCTGATCCACCCACACAAAGCACAGATCAGGAATCTGGGCTTGGTGGAAGGTTCTCTGTGATTTAGCCACTGCTCATAACTCAGACTCTTTTTCCTGTTGAAAAAGAAGGGAAGAAAAGGGGAAAAGTCAGGCAAGACACTGCTAAAAAAAAAAATCTGTGTCCTTTTGCTGTATTATACAGTCAACTAATACATGGTTGATTCACATTATGGCATAAATATCACTGACATGATCCCACCTGACAACATCATGTGATGTGGCATATTAAACTTAAAGAAAAGAATCTTTTACATCAGATGTCCTCCATCAATTTCAATTTCCAAGTAATATAGCTTAAAGAATTTGGCATATGAAAGAAATGCTGGTGTCTGTCTGGAGTAAAAAACTTCATGTATTGTAGATGCTGCACGACACAGGAATCAGAAAATTAATATTTTTGTAAATTGCAGTTTTTCCTATGGGAAATTTTAAGAAACATTGAGGTTTTTTCAGTTTAATTTTAAATTAACCAACTCAACAGAGGGAGCAGGAGCAGCAAAACGCTGAGCAGAAGGTTTCTCTCAATTAACCATGCTGTTTATCTCCATGTGCAGCATGTTGCCACATGCTTTTGATTAATACAAACACCCAGCTCCTGGTAGGAATTTGTGTGCATATGAAAGTGCTATAGAAACCCACTCAGCTCAGGAGAAAAAAAAAAAAAAACACAAAAGAAGGGTTTCAATATTAAGAGGATAGAAAAATGGCATAGCTTCCAGTTGGTTCCTGTGCTTGCTCCCTGTCCTGATGGCACTCCTGGTTTTGCTCATGTCTGGAACTGTTTATTCACAAAGGTGGAACTTTTGATTGAAAAGATCCATTTGTCTGTAAAATTTTCTCTTTTCTGAGAGATATTTTTGAGAGTTGATTTAATTTATGCAAAAAATACTTTTAAAGAAATAGTTCTACTGGTTTTCCTTCCATTTATGTTGACCATAGTCATCTGCTGACAAATGAAATAATAATTGTAAAGAAAAAAATATTCATAAATATCTCTCTGCATATCTCATCTTTGCAAATAAATTAAGATTTTTCTTTTTTTAAAATCTATTGTGGGGAATTTGTGTTGGACATTTCCTGCTGTGCTGGGAACAGCACAGCCTTTCCCACCATTACCCAAATGCCCATCAAAGATTGAAAAACCCAAGTCTGGCAAGGAAAAGACCACACTGGAACGGTCAAATAACTGAAATCACTGAAAGAATTTTTTCCCTGCTGCTCCCATTTGTTTGTTTCATATTTTCCAAAGCTGCTCCTCCAGTGAGGAGGAGATCATTTGGTGGATGAGGGAGGGAAGGAAAGGGCAGTTTAATGAGCGAGTTCAGGGCTGCCAGGTGTTGCTGAGGTGATTAGAGTGTGGGGCCATGGCAGGGTCCATGTGCCACCCCCTGTCCCCAAACTCCTCACGGGGTTCTCATGGCTGGGTCACCCTCTCTGCTGAGGCTGCTGCTCTGCTCCAGGAGAGGCGCCAGAACCAAAGGGAATGGAAATGGGAAATAGAAACGGAATAGAAATATACAGATTTGGAAATAATGGAAATAATTGAAAGTAAATAATGGAAAGGAAAGGAGGCCTAGCAGGTACAGAGCAAGCAGCTCTGAGGAGCAAGCTCTCAGTGGGCTGTGGTGCATGATCCAGCTGAGAGGCTCACAGAGATCCATGGCTCTGAACACAGGCTTTAACCACAAGTGGAATATAAACCCTGCATTTAGCTTGGGGTAGAGAAGGAAACAAAACTGTTCCTTGATGCCGTGTCAGAAGAGATCACGTCTGATTCTGATGTGCTGCAATAGAAATTTTGCATGTGATGGAGCCCACAGTTCCTCCATGTCCTTCATGCCTTTTGGGCACAGAGAGGGGCAGACACACAGTGCTCTGATGATGCCAGACAAGTAGGGAGAGAGGGGAAAGTTCTTTTGCTCTGGGCAGCCAGAAAGAAAACACAACTTTTGTGCAGCTCGGCCTTGCTGTGTGTGAGGGGGTTTGCTCAGGCTTTATTCAGCCAGGAGATGGGTCAGGGCTCTTGGTGGTTCCTTTTTCTAGGGAAAGAAAGGAGTGTGTTCAGCGCTTTAGAGGATAAAATCCAGGGTCTATCTGTAGGTATAGGACTGAAATGAGACTTGTTACAAAGTGCACCAGTTCAAGTGTTTTGTGCCTGCGCTTTCTGCACCAGCTGTCAGACCCAGGCTCAGCCAGGTTTGCTCATCCAGCCCCTGTTCAGGTGCAGGGTTTGTGTCCTGCCTTCCTTTCCCATGGTTTCAACAACAGCAGCAGCTCACCTGCCTCACAAAGATGCTGCAAAACAGACCTTGGGAACTGAGAGAGGCTGTGCTTTAGGGGTGCTGAATAAGGAAAAAAACCTTGGCACACGTTTTTTGACCGTGTTTCTATCTCCTCTGGCGCTTCCTTTTAGAGAGAGAAAGCTTGCAATCAAAAGAGTTAAATGAGTTAAATGTTGCAAGAAATGCCTATTTCAACTTTACGTGCCCTAATTTCACTGTTGAAAGTTTCTTTGATCTTTTTTTTTTTCAGTTTAGCTTTAGTAGGAGAAACTTGTGCCTAACAACAACAATGCAGTGTGGCCAAGTCTTCAGGTAATTTACTCAAAGTAGAAAAGCAACGAGCAAGGGTGTAGGAAAAAACTTCAACAGGATCTGATGCTACAGCATAGAAAGGTTTCTCTTTCTTTAAATTGGTTTTGGGGTCGTCAAGAAATAGATCCCAACCCAATCTTTCAAGAATTGTGCAGTCTGTGAGTGTTTCATCTGTAACATGTGATGTAAATAGCCTGTCTTGGTTTGTACAAAAGATGAGTGGTTATTTTAATAGCAGCAATCATAAATGAGTGGTCATTTAAAATTAAATGAAAATTTAAATTAAAAATTGTTTTGAACTAAGCTTATTTCAATTAATCATCCTTTAGAAAAATATTTGTGTTTTTAGTTAGCTATCAAATCCTTATAGTAATTTCTGGGAAAAAAAATCTCTAATATTTATTTTTAATGGTACGTAATTGTCTTTCAAGAGACTTGGTTGTTAGGCTTATTTAGCAATATTTGCAACAAGAAACTTCTTCCTAGCAAATTCAAAATATTTCCAAAGAAGAGAGAAGCACGTGCTTGTCAGTGCTGTAACCCTCTGTCATTTGGATTTGTAGACTTTTGGGGATGGTTGTAGGGGAAGAGAATTAGAAGGAAAATGTCAGAAATGTTCCTGATACTTCTGTGGATCATTAGAAAAATTAACTGTCGCTGCCCAGCGTTTGGAGCCAGGGCTCTCCCAGCACTCAGAGATCTGCACCAACGAGCCTGATGCATGCTGACATCTAGCAGAACTCATTCCTTCACTTCCAAAAACTCAAGGGGAAAAAGCTGCACAAGTCCACAGGGAACTGCCACAGAATCACAATGTTTGGAGGGCAGGAGAGGAATATCCTCCATGGGATCCTGTAATTTTGGATGTTAAGTCGTACTTGTGTTTCAGTGAATATCAAAAATCACTTGTGTCGTGTGTGTGAGGTGTAAACACCAGTGAAACTGGTGAAATGGAAGGTTTGCAATATCTGATATTTTATTCTGTTTTTCCTTGTGTAATTCCAGCACTTTATTTGGATAGGGAGCAGATGCTGGGAGATCTCTGTGTGCCTGCCCTAGCCAAGAGTTTTTCTGGGCAGCCGTTCTCGGGCTGGAATGAGATTCAAGTGAGAAGTGTCTTTGATAAGGAATATTCTGATATCAGCCATTGGTCCTTGTAAGCTGCATGAAATCTGTGATTTTACTAATTAGATGGACTGTGCAATTTCCCATTTTTTTTAAATAAAGGCTGCAAAGCAATCGTGAAAGGGTCCAGGGAAAAGGGAGGGAGTGTGTGAAAGCAGCTGGAAAAAAAAGTCTTTAACATCCACATAATTTATAAAGTCCTTAATTGGAACCTATTAGGTGAAAAACCTCAGGATCAAAATATTTCATTACTGTAATGATAACAGCAGGGACAGAAAGCAAGGAATGAGAACACTGCTCTGGATTCTGTTTCTCCTAAGTAGTTTCTATATTTTCTAACTTAAAAAGTTGTAGCACCTTTTTACACTTGTTGGCAAAAAAGCAGCTCAAAGTATTTTGTTCCTTTATTATTTCTTAAACTTTATGCTGCAAAAAGCAAAGTCTTTCTGGATGTGATTGTGCTTAAAGCTAGCTGCAATATTTAGAGGAAACAATCACAAATTCCAGTCACAGCTGTGTATATAATTACTTTTCTGAACTGGAAGGAGAACTGGGAAGAAAATGGGTTGGTTTGAAATCACGTTTAATTTTTCTTGTGTTTCCTTCCCAAATGTTTTAGTGCTTTGTTGTGTTTGGTGTTGCAGTGCTTTTCCTGTTGCAACCAAACCAAAAACCTTAAAACACAAAATAGACAAGAGAAAGAAAAAATAACAAAACCTATATGTTACAATTGATAGAAAACTCTAAGATAAATGAAAGGCATTGCTGCATTATTGTGTCCAATCTCAATTATGATCCTTACATTTGGCATAGAGAGTGGCAAGTTTATCCCCAAACAAGGGCATTCTTCTACAGGGGATACTTGGAGAATTGGTCTGGTACAAGGGAGCTGCCCTGCAGAGCCGCGGTGAGGAGGCAGCTCTGCTCTGTTCTGCTCTGCAAAGCTCTGCCACAGCCTGACATGGACCCAACTCCAGTTTTTAGGTCACTCTGCTGTGGGTCATGTACTCTGGTCTTCACTATTTTGTTTTGGAGTGATGACATCTACTTGGAAAACTTGAGGCAACACCAGCTGACAGCCAATTTCTTTACTGATAAAATTGAGGTCTATTCAGACTGGGAGTCAGCTAGATACCAATGTAATTTTATGCATTAATTAATTATATACATACATTTTGAATCTGTAAATACCAAAAGCTAACAATGGTCTGGTTATAGCTTCTGGCCTGGGTCTATGTTCATTAAAACTTCTGATTGTAAAGATCTTTGTGATGTCCATGCAGCTTAGGAGCTATCAGGAGCCACGGCCTCCAGCACCAGGTTCTAAGAAAACCTGTTCTTTTTAGAGCTGAATTTTTGGAAGTATATTTGAGGAAACAGGGAAGAGGACAATACATTTCTCTTTGAATGAAGTGGGGAACTCTGTAGCACATAAAGAACATGGCAGGGGTCCATGAAAATTACCATCAGAGATAAAAGGGATCTAACCATTGCTATGCTGGGAGAGTACAGTGAAACCCTGATGTTGGGTTTTGGCAGGTCTAGGCATAAGACAAACACTTGGTGACGCATAGGCCAGGCAGAGCTGGCATCTCCTCCTCTGGAGCTGCCCTGCCAGCTGCCTCAGCCACAAACGGGATCCCACAGACGTGTACAGTCAAGAGGGAACAATGGGAAAGGTGAAATCCGTTCCAGGGGTTCAGAAGGAACAGTGGGGCTGGGAAGCCTTGCTTTTAATGCCAATTTGGCTTTGCTGCATCAGAGCTACAGTGGGATGGGGGGAAGTGCATGGGCTTGGACATGTAGGAGATGCTGGGTGTGGTGTGTCCATGCCATCGGTGGGCAACCACATAAACTCAGCTCAAATCACTCACCTGAGCTCAGGCAGGGTGCCAGAGGACGTGGGCGTCCCTGGCTGTGTCTGCCTCACCAGAGGCACAATGAGGGAGAGTGAGGGCCCATGTGAGGGTGCTGATGGTGCCCAGTGGGCACCTGGGGCCCTGCAGAACCTGTGGTGCATTGGCTTGGCCACAGAGGACACTTGTGCACTGGTGGTGACCATGGGCAAGCACTCACCTTCATCCCTGAGTACTCACTAGTCATAAACTCAGAGGTGCTGCGGTAATTAATCTGAAATACCTCCAGGAACTTTAAACATGAAAAGTGTCACCTCAAATTTGTTGTAAAATGAGGTGACAAATCATTTGAGCAAATGTTGAGTACCTGTCATAAGACATCCTCTCATAAGAGTGAGAATCTTCTAATAATAATTAGCAGCTTATTTGCATGGAGTTTTCCTGCATTTGATGTGAAATCTTGTTTGGCTGGATGCAAGGAAGGCTAAGTATGTGCTGAAAGCCAGTAATTTGATTATCTACACTCTTTCTGTCTAGTTATATGATCCTTGCAAAGTCCTTTATTAAACTCCTTTTAGAAAGAGTTGCTAAACCTTGGTGGAATGCCAACCATGCTAATACAATCTGGCCAGTGAAGAGTAGGTGCTTATTGAACAGAAAACTTTAATCTTGTTAAGAGTGGATACAAGAGGAAACGGTAATGACTGGGTTGTGCTGAAACTGTCGCTCAGACAATGAAGGTGGCACCTCGGCTGTGGTGTGGACACACCTGTCCTTTTTCATACTGAAAAACTCTTCTTTCATGTAGGATAATCCTAATGGATAGCATTCCAGGAGAGCTTTTCACAGGTCATAATTATCCTCCATGCCAGCAGTTCCTCAATGGGCGTCTTGGTCACTTCATTTGCGTGCTCTGTAGCTACCATTAGTTTCTTCCAAGGAGAGGGATTCCTTTGAGGCAAGATTGGTTAGCAGTTTCTATCTTTCAAAACCAATTTTTAGAGCATCGATAGATGCTGTGCAAAGTCGTGGATAGCAATAAAATGATATCTAAAATAAGATGTGCTCTTGGCATTGTGTCTGTACGTGTTAGGGTGCGATGGAGGGGGCCGTGCAATTGGAAGGAATTAGTGGAAGCTGGGCAGTGATCTGCCACAGCACATGGAAAAGAGTCCCCTGTAGGGAACCCTCAGTCCCAAATGCAAGAGCTGTGGATGGGGACATGTATTTCCAGAGCTGGGCCACATTCCTTCCAGGGGCACGCTGGAAAGCCACACTGAAACAGCCAGGCTGAGAGTGGCTGAAAGCCATGGGTGCTTCCAGTGAAAGGTTTAATTAGGATGGGGAATTTGGGCCAAGTAACAGCACAACAATGCTGAGAGAAACCAGGAGACCTGTTCTGCTGTGAGTTTTATTTTAAGGACTGAGTCAGGGCAAACACTGCAGCCCGAAGAGGTGCAACAGGGGGGGACTCTGTGAATGAATGTCCAGCGTGGCCAGCTCACTGAGTCTGGGTATCCACACTCTCTGCGACTGCCCCAACACGACCCTGAGAGCCATTTGTGCCCAACATTGGCAGCATCAGAGGGGATGAACCCATGAGGAGAGAAGGGACTCGCCTCCCATGCAATGTGACAGGTCACAGGTGGGACAGAGGTGACCCCAAGTCATCCCTTGACTTCAGCCAACCTCGTGTGGTTCATTCTGTTTGAATGCTCATTCTGTCTGAAAAGACCACAATGAAGTTACAGCCCCCCCTGCTCTTTTTGGGGGATGTGCTTTGCCTCTGTGTCCATCACAAGGTCCAGTGGCCACCGGAGTTGCTGTGGCTCTGCATTTTCCAGGAATGAGTGGCTGGCATCCATGACAAGGTCATGTCTGAGCATAGGCTGATTAAATCTCATAATTATTATAAGCAGTAATAGAAGTAAGGCTCTTATTTAGTGGTAAAAATTAGCTTTGTCCTTGGAATGAGGAAAGAATAAATGCTCATCATTGTTTCTATATACCATTAAGCAGAATATTTGATAGAAAGCCAGTTGTGAAATTAGACTCTCTCAGTACCTTTTCTGGTCTCGTTTTACAATTATGTGCATTGACATCTGTTATTGCTAATTACTTCTCCAAACTTCAGCAATGATCTCTTGCACTTCCTGTAAGAAATGCTGAAAGCTTTTAACAAACAAATTAATTATGTATAGTCTTTGATGCAAATTAGCCCAATTAGTTGTAGCATTGATACCTTCTTCATGTAAAAAGAAAAAAAGAGAAAGAATGATCATATACATATTTATAAGTACCTTTTTGACAGATGATGGTAGGTCATGATGAGGAATTCGTTTAGATTTATGGAATGACTTTTTAAAAATGACAAACAAAAGTAACAGTCTTGTGAAAATGTGTTGATTTCACAAAATATGATGAATATTTAAAGATGGTTCTTGCTGGGAGAATCAGTGTAAAGTGATTGTTATTCTTCAGTCTAAGTGACACCTTGAGTAAACAGAATAGTGTTGCACTGTGTGACACTAACTTGTAATGGATATTGTTGATCAAATGGGGTTTTTTTTCAGTATTTCATCCTAAATGTACTTGAACTTTACCAATTTGGGCTGGAAATGGTTTACAACAAAGACTTGAAATTTGCTGACAAAATCTGTGATTTTGTTAGGAGAGGGAAGACAACCATGTCAGCCAACAGGACACTCAAACATCACTCTGCCTGGCCTTTCCTTTCAGTAAATTCACTTTGCACCCATGGACCAGGTCAGCCCTTCCCACGAAGAATAATTTATTCAATCCACACACGTTCCTATTGAACTCCCTTACAGCTTTCCCCTTGAACATATTCAATTTATTGACTGAATCTGAAGATTTTTTTTCCTTCCCTTTTGGTTGTTTCCTTTGTTTTGCTGCATGTTGAGGAATGTGAATGACAAATTTTCTGTGATTGTCTTTTGAGGGTTGGTCATTGTCGAGAGCGGGTGTGGCAATAGTCACTGCTGGAATGTGTTGGGAACTTAATTCCCCTTCTGACTACTCTGCCCAGGTATTTCATTAATTCCTACCAGGGCAGCCTGTGGAGAGCTACAAAACTGGGACTGCAGCCTTTATGAAACGCCAGTTCCAGGAAATAACTGGTTTGCCTTCAATCTGCAGGTTCCAAAAATTACAGCATCAACCACGTGCTACAGAGGGGCACTTTTTGCATATATCATTGCTGAGATTACATTTTCCTGCCATAGAGCTCTTTGAAATCAGCCATAACTTGTGTTTGAATATGTCAAAGAAAGAGAAAAAAGTCATGCTTTGTTTGAATAGCTTTTCCCTAATGGGATAGAGTAAAAAAACTGTGTTTGCAGGTTTTGTAACTCCAAGGCAAAACTCTTTTTCTAAGAGTGTTTCAGCAGAGGGATGGGACAGAAACTGCACTCCACACTTCTGGTTTTCAAAACTTCAGTGTTTGAGGTTTTCTCACAACTGTAAATCAAGTTGCAGTTTTTGTGGTTTTTGTGAAAAAATATGAATATCATTTGAAAAACTACTTTTTATATTGAGATATTTCAGTGAGAGAAACGTTTGGCAGAAATGCCTGGTTGGGGACAGTGTGAACTTAATCACAGAGAGATGCTACAGACACTGGCTGTGGTAATCTGGGGAAGCAGCATTTACTTCATGGTGTTCCTTACAAAGATGAGGCATTGCAAATCTTTGACTCTCTAGAAGCAAAAAAACCTAGAAGCTCATTGGGATGAATATCAATATTTGCTTTTTCACCCCATCGAGACATTATGAAATTTTGTTTTCAGTTTTGTAACCAGCAAAACGTTGCTCTAATAAGCAGAAATGAAAAGTCAAGTGTAGTGTAAGGTATTTCAAAAGGACCAGTTTGGGAAGGGAGAGTTACAGGTTTGAACTCTTCTGTTTTTTATTAGGTTACCAAGTCCAATAAAATATAACAAACCAAAGTGAGTGCAGTCACCTGTGCCATGCAGGTGTGCAGGCAGAGTGTGAGTCACACACACTTGGGCACCCACTGGGTTTGTGTGGATATGAGGAGGAGATTTTTAAAAACCAACAGGTGCTGGCCTTAAAATCCAGTGTTTCTACAGATGGGACCATCCAGGGATCTTCTACAGTAGATTTTGCCAGACCAAGGACTGTGTGACTCACCTGGGACCCAGAGCAAGCTCCAGCCTTGCCTGTGGTTTGTTCTGGTCCAGACCCCATCCTGTCCTTCACTCAGAGCCTCTGTCAGTGGGTGACAGAGCATCCAGGACCTTGCAGACATTGCAGCCTTAGAGCTCCCAGATTCCCATCTGGAGGTGGCAGCTTGGCCAGAAAATGTGCAGGAGCATCACACATTCTGCTGGGCAAATTCCTTAGGATTGAGGCATCCCCTGGGATTTTAATTCAGGATGGGCAGTGCTGCACTAATCCCAAATACAGACACTGAGGGGCTGGGAGGAGGGAGCTGAGCCCTGAATTCTGCTCGTGTTCATCCTGGGTCCAGGTCCCAACAGAGAGCCCAAAGGCCCCCAGTCCTCAGCCTCTGCCCTAACTGCAAACCCAGTTTCTTTTCTCCCCAGTTGCATTGTTTTCTTTTGGAATTCTGCCTCGTGTTTTCCTAATTATTCCACTGCAATACTCAACCCAATAGTTGCATGAGGAAGCTGATCATAACGATTTAAACACTTCTACAAAAGACAGATTAGCAGATTAGTGACTGCTCTGGAAAATGTGCAGCAGTGCTTGAAAATTAATCCTGCTCTTAATGCAGGGAAAAAACAAGCAGCTCTGTTATTAGTGTTTCCTATTTAAAATACACTTCAATTTTCTGATTTTAAAATTGCAAATGCTGTAAGAATATGGTGAAGTATGTTTTCTGAAGAAACCTCTTGAGGTTTCCTTTTGCTAATTATTTACAGTATGAAGATCTGGCATAACAGGTACAGGCATCCTGACGATTATGTATGAATATAATCATGGCCTGTCAGATGTTTTTAATTAAGCTTTCCCCAGTCTGAGTGCTCTGAATGGTGATGAGCATTAACATCCTTCAGCAGAGCAGTGCACAACTTCCTTGCAGACTGTGACCATGTGCTGTGCTCAGTGTTAAGCTTTGAAGTCTGGATTTAGTTTGAAGCTGGGTGAAGTCAGGTCCTGTGTTTGCGCCTTGGTGATTCCTGCTCCCAACTTTTAAGCTTCTATCTGACTGTAGACTGAACTGAGTGTAAGGAGCTTTTCTGCAGCCAACATCTCATGGAGGGATCTAGAAAAGACAGCTTGATACATTCCCAAATGTACTCCAACATCAGGTTCTGCAAGGTGAACTCCAGCACCAACTCCTCCTGTCCCTTCCTTGTTCTCAGGAGAGCTGCACCAGTGACTGACCTGGTGGAGGGGTTACATGGAGAGGAAATAATGTGGAAAACTGAGTGATAGGCCTGATGAAGACACAAGGTACAGAAAAGTGATTTTTGCCCTCTATTCAGCAGTGAGGCCACATCTGGTGAACAGTGTCACATCCAGGGATCCCCCGTGCAAGGGAGAATTTGGCAAACCAGAGCAGGGATCAGAGGCTGCTCCTGCTCTGAGCATTGGTTGGACCAGATAAAGTCCAGAGATTCCTTCCAGACTCAGTTGTTCTATAATCCTGTAATATCTCATAAGGGGTGAGGGCATTACTTTTCCTAAATAATTCTGTTTCTTAGTGCGCTCAGAGCTGAGAGCACTCAAACTGTGTTGGAGTTTTTCTGTCTCCTCAAAGCAAATTATTGGTGTCTCATATCAACATTTTGTGAGGAAATAGGTTGTTGTTTGTATGGTGATTGGGGATGGCATCTGAACATAGGTACAGAGAGGCTTTCTGCGTGCCGGGGAAGAAAGATTAAAACTTTATAACATTGTTGCTTTTAATATATAATCAATTGGCTATTGCTTGCTGTATTAGCAAGAATTTTGTCCTACAAAAGGACTGTGGGAAGTGACTGCTTGATCTAACTAAAAATTCTGTATGTTCAAAACCAAAAGTATGGTTTAATACCTAGGAAAACTGTCCGAGGACATGAAATATATTAGAGTGGTGTCTCTTGCTAAAGAATGTGGTGGAGGGCCGTTTCTTTTATTCCCTCCCCAAAATTCACCACAAAAATAGAATACAGGTACCTGATCACAGCCTTTCCAGCTGGAGGGCACACCCCCAGCAGAAGTGCATCACAACAACCAAACCAAGCAGTTTGTTTTTTCTCCAGTGGACTTTCAAAGACCATGATCTCCATGGACCTGCTCCCCTGCTCCCTTAGGGGCCACCAGCCTCAATCAAGTGCCCTGGGTGAAGGTATTTATTTATTAGGGAAGTTGTTCTGAAAGCAGAGGGCTCAGCTGACCTGCAGTGTGGAGTTTCTAATTTCTTTCAATCTTCCCCAATCTGGGATCTAAACAGATCCAGATCCACAGAGCTGTGCAAACCTACAGAGTGTGCTGGTGCCCCTGGAGCTCTCCTGTGCATCCAATCCAGTGTGTCCTCTTTGTTTTCAATTTGGTTTTTCTTTTTCCTCCCCGCTCTTTTTTTTTCCTTTTTTCTTTTTTCCAGAGGAGCTGGGGAGGGGGTTGTGTGTGCTGCTTTTTAAAGAGGGAAACTTCTGGCCATCTGCATGTAAAACAGGTTGTTGCTTGTATGAATATCTATGCGTGGTCATTTAGGAATGCTCATGCATTTCCCTGTTTTGTGTACAAAACTGTGTGAATTGCATGCAATTTAGGGCAGAGAGTGCAATCACAAAAGTACTGCTGCACAAAGTACAGCAGCTCAGCTTTTGTCAAAAAATGAGCTATGTAAATAAAGGTAATACTGGCAGAGATGATGAAATTAAGATTAGCAAATAATGAGTAAAATTATTGACTTGACTACAAAGAGAAGCTGGATGAGAATCTTATCTGGGAAACAAATGTAAATCCTCAGATTCCATTAGAGATACATTAGGGGTTGGTGACAGCTCCCAATCCAATCCATTAAATATCCATATTAGCCCTGAAAGGGCTGCATTACAAAGATTCTGTGTAGGGCTGGTTACACTGAGTCCTCCTGGTACAATAAAAAATCTATTACTTAACCACTTCCTGAAATCATCATCTGCAACTGTAACTGTTTGAAATTAGCTGAACAGGATCCTCTTTTTTGTTAATTTGCTTATGATTATAATTGAGGGAAAACCATCCTTTTAAAAAACTAGTTAGTTTTCAACTTCAGGCCAAAACCTTCCCATTATCCAAATGAAAGAGCAGAGATAAAATATTTTCTATTTTATTCGGTATCAGCTTCTTAAGCATTTAAATTTTTTTTAACAAATGCTTAAAAACATAAATCATGCAAACTTGTGATTATGTGCTTGCATAGTGATTTGTAATGTCAAATTTTTGGAAAATTATTATTTGCATTCTTGATAAAGAATCTCTTGTCTGTTATTATACCTGTTTCTGCTATATGGAAATCACAGTGCTTAAACAAACTGCATTATGAAAAACATGTGTTTTGAGAACCTGTTCTCTAAAGATATTTAATTTCCATTTAGAACACTAGCTTTAAAATTAATGACTCTGCTTCAAAATGCAAATTCCCCTTCTCTATTTCAAGCAGACAAACTGAAGTTCACTGACTCCTGAAATATCGTTGCTTTGTCCCAAGAAAGCTCTGTCTTTTTAAATCTCAGCTCTAATTCCTCTTTGATTTTGCATCAACACCTTAATGGGGAAAAAATTCGCCACAAATCAGCATCTGATTAGCCCAAATCATCCCCTCTTAATCCCCCTCTGAAAAAAAAATGCCATTTCCAAAGTGCTGTTGTGTGCCGATGTAGCATCTTTGTAAATTTAAAAACCCAGGTGTATTGATGAAAATACATAGAACATTTTAATTAAAACTCATAAAATTGTTGGACATCTGCTCCAAATTGTTCAACATTTTAGTGGTTAACAGATTTTGTGCACCTAGATAATGAATTACTCGTTATTATTGGCATAAATAGTAGCTGTGGGGCTTTTTATAGCAAGATCAGAAGCCTCTTTGTGCGAGCTCTGGCTTACTTTATAGTCTTTTGGCAGATGCCTATTAGAACCAATAAGTTTAGCTAAAAAAAGGGAGGCAGAGTTAAACACAGGAAACAAGAGTTGAATGTCCGCCAATAAAAATGATCACAAATCAGGGCTGCTGATGTCATAACCCTTGAGGTCAGAGGTTGGGCGCGGAATAAATGGCTCTGAAAGGGGCAGCCTGTCTGGAGGGCTGAGCTGTTGTTGGCAGGCAGGCACGGCCATGAGTAAATGGGAGGCACAATGCTGCCACTGGGCCTCATTAGCGGCCGGGCCCGGTGAAGAGAAGTGTTTGATGAGTCCTGCACGTCCCACTGTGGCACTGTGTGATGTCAATGGAATAATTACTATGATCTAATGGGCGTCTCTTTTGCATGCGGGCCCCCGGTGAATGAAGCCCCTCTTTTATGGCATTCAGCCCGGGTTGTGTAAACTGTGGGGTGCCACTGGCGATGGAGCGGCGGCAGGTCCCGCCGGCCCGCTCGCATTCACCCTCAATAGAAAGGGAAGGCCAAGTAATTTACTCCGCTGCCTTTCACCATGAGAGTGGCAGATTGAAGGTCACACTCGATTTGGCAGGACTTGAGTCGCTCTCTGAGCGAGACAGATGCAGCATCTCCCCGCTTTGGGGACTTTGGGGACGAGCCGCGTGAATTGAATCGCGTGCGTGTGCTGCGCCCAACCGGACAATGCACGGGGTATCCTGCATTTTGGGGAGCAAACCCCCTGGATTGGGGCTCTCTGCTCCGTTTTTCACTAGTTTCACGTGTCTGAGCACACCCAGCTCTGCCCAGGGTGGCTCTCGAGGTCTCGCTGAGCTGGGTGGAACCCCCGGTTCAGCTGGTAACAAACAGCCCATTGTTGTCTCTATATAGATCATTAAAAGTCTGAATTAAAATAATTGCATCTTGTGTAGACGTACTGCTTTTCCAGGCTGAAAAGATGCGACGTTGTCTCTGCCTAAAATTTGTTAGGAATGTCCTGGTAATGCTATTATATCCAGTGTGTGATGCTGCATGTTCTGTCTGAATCCAGGCTGCTGCAGTCCTGACATAACGAGATTTCGTTGTGGCTGATTTCAGATGTCTATATTAACAATCAGCATCATTTCCTTATTAATTACATGGTTTGTGCATCCATATGGCTTAAATTAAATTTCTCAGATTTTTTTTTATTTTTTTTAAGTGGGATAGTGTTTTTCACAAACTCGCTCGCTCCAGAATTGTTTTGTGCATTTTTCCCCAGCAATTCCCTGTGGGCATGCTTTTTAGGGAACTTTAGACCAACTTTTATTTTTGATGTTTGCTTTTATTATATGCTCCATGCATGGCTAATGGAGGCCAAACCATGGGCACATAGAAGTCAGTGGAAAAACTCTCAATGACTTCAGTAGGACCAGGATTAAAGTGTGTGGTCTACACAAAATTCAGTGGAGTCCAGTCTCTTGGAAAATATTTTTCCATGGGATACTTTATAAGGTCATTTTAATTATGACCTGTACCATATTTCTGTTGTTTGCGGTCACACGGAATCCTCACTCATCATTTGTGAAGACAACACAATCTTTCCTTTAGGCAACATTTTTTATTTTTAAAGAAGGAATAGATTGTGGATACTTGGGAAGGTCAAATCTAGGTCAGCATCAGTGCTCTAAGCAGTACTCTAAACACATGTTTACATCATTTGGAACCCATTATTCATGGTTTTATATTACTTATTGTGAAATAATGCATCAACAGTTTTGCTTTGTTTTGTATTTAACTGGTAATATTTGAGTGTTAAACTCCACATCAGCGGAGTGTGGGAGAAACAAACATGTACAATTACTAGACAAAATAGATTGGAAGTTGATGATCTTCTGTTGCCTGTGGAATCATGGAAGCAGTGATGTGGTTTTCTTGGCTACTTCAAAGGAATGCACAAAAAAAACCACCTTCTAAAAGCAAAAGCTATTGTCAGGAACTGTAAATTTTCTGTACCCATGTCTGTGTGCTTAGGTCTTTCTAACAGTTTAGAAAATTGTTTGAGGTCCACAAATCGAAGAAGTCCAGAAACCCCTGATACTGTACCTTTCAGTGTGTTATGGATTATTTGCCACAATTTTATGGTTCCTTTGCTTCTTTGGCTAAATCTGAATTAACCTGGCAGCAACCATCCAAACCTGCCCAGGGCTTGGTCAGTGCCCTCAAAGACTATACCTGTGCTTTCCTTGGCAGTGCCAAGCGTCTGACTCAGCTTTCACATTTTCCAGCTGCAAACAGAGCCAGCCAGGGAGGTGGCAGGAGGCTCAGCATGTCACACTCTGCACTTGCACATCCTCAGCACTCAGGAGTCCCAAATCCATGGATTTCCCTTTGCCTCGCACCTGGCTTTGCCCTTCCTTTGGCCACACAGAGCCAACAGGGGTTTTATCCTTGGGACACGGAGCCCTGGGCAGGTCAAATAGGATTTTCTGATGCTCAGCAAGTGCAAGGGGAGCAGGGGATGTGAAGCAGAGTTCACAGACCCTTCCTTTGCAGGTTTGGGGTGTGCCTGGCTGCAGCTTCACAGTCTCAGTGTCACCTGGGCTATACCCGGGCTGTGTCACCCAGGCTGTGTCACTCTGCTGTCCCCAGGCTGGCTTTGCTCTCTGTGGCTCCATGGCCCAGTGCATCCATAAATTAGGAGAACATCACACTGACTCCATCTAAACTCACCCTCTATTTCTGGTGCCTCCCACTTGTTTCTGTCCCCTGTCCAGCCAGCAGGACACAAGCAATGTCACCCCTTGGTCTGAGGCACCCTTGTGCGGCCAGAGCTGGCAGCTCCGGGTTTCCCTGAGTGCAGCGAGCAGGATTTGTGCCAGGCAGTTCAAAGAGCACTGGAAATGAAAGACAGTCTCAACCAGATTCCCCAAGTTGCTCAACACTCAGCAGTTCCCTTGCTGAGTCTGCACCTGAATAAGTGGCTTGATTTTTCAAAGTTATTTGCCAGGCTGTAACTCTCGCTGCTCCTCATGATAAATGAAGTTCCAGAGGGAGTTGTTGTCTATGAAGTACCTGGGAAACCTTCCCTGTTGTACATGCTGTTATTAGAATTATTATTCTTTTATTTGTTAAAGCTGTTATTTGTTCCTATAAATATTCTGTGGTAAATTAATCCCACTTGAGGAGATGAAGCAGGTTTGGCTCTGTCATTTAATATACCTGAAGGTAAACATTGCTGATAGAAATCTGTCAGAGGCAGGAGAGCACAAAAGCCAGTTCAGAGTTTCTAGTGCCTTTCTGTCAGTATCGATCCTCCTGAATCTGATTTTTTACTGTTTCTTGCTTTTTTCCGGAGCACGGCAGCACAAAAACAATTACAAATCCCATCCCACCCCAACCCCCCCCCGATCCCCTGGAAAAAAAAAAAAAAAGGGTAAATTTAAATAATCATTTCGAGCGCTGTTCCTGTTGTAGGTGGGGTTTGGAATGCAGAGTACAACAGACCCTCGCATTTTTCCCTGATTATCTTTAATTACTTGTGAGGGCTGAGCAGCTCGCTTTCCCCCCAGGCACCGCAGACTGACAAGGAATCTTCTTTCAAGCCTTTTATAGAGCATCGCATTATCGAGCGACTAACAGAGCAAACCTGACACCGAAAGAAAGTTCATTACTTACTTTCGTTATTGTCGAAAGAGTTTTATTTACCTCTGGAGCCCTACTTTTGAACACGCTTTCCGTTCGGAAAGTGTTGCCACTGCGGGGCTTCTCCCCTGGCCCGAGGAGCCGCAGAGCCCGGAGCTCCTGCAGGAAAAGCTTCGGGAAAAAGAGAAACCCAGAAACTCCTTCAGGAAAAAGCTGTGCTTTTTCGAAGTGCCCGCACCTCTAATTTGAAGTCTTGGAGGTATTCATTTAGCCAGACTTTCAGCGGGATAAGGAAAACGGGAAGTTTTCTGTACTGAGGAGTGTTTTTTCACTTTTTAATTCTCGTTGTGCGTTTGCAGAGGATGCGGGCACTGAGCTGGGAGCTGAAGCTCACACTGAGAGCTCTCCTGTGTCTGTCACAGAGCCCACAGGGAAGGCAGCAGGACTGGGGTGTCCAGAGCTGACAGATCTGTGCCAAAGTGTCACCGTCGGGCACCCAAAATCGCGGGGTCTCTGATGGGAACCTGCTTTGCTGCGGTTAACAAAGCATGGGACAAACGTCTCCTGGGTGGTGGCAACAGTGGAGGTTTAATCTGTGCAAAAGCATTCCCAAGTGCCTGAATTTCAGCACATTTGCCTTGACGAACCTCCAGCTGTGATTTAATTGCACAAAATCCGTATGCAGCACATGGGGGCAGCGAGGAACTGAGAGGGCGCTGAGTTATCCAAAAGCTGGAGTCAGGGGAAGATGAGCCAAGGTCATGTCCCTCTTTCTCTGAGCCTGAGGGATCCTGAGATTCAGCTGGGATTGCTAAGCTGAGCTCATGGTGTGAGAGATGGGTGCTGGGACTGCTGCTTGTGACAAAACACTGCTCCATCCATCCATCCATCCATCCAATCCATCCATCCAATCCATCCATCCATCCAATCCATCCATCCATCCATCCATCCATCCATCCATCCATCCAATCCATCCATCCATCCAATCCATCCATCCATCCATCCATCCAATCCATCCATCCATCCATCCATCCATCCATCCATCCATCATCCATCCATCCAATCCATCCATCCATCCATCCATCCATCCATCATCCATCCATCCATCCAATCCATCCATCCATCCATCCATCCATCATCCATCCATCCATCCAATCCATCCATCCATCCATCCATCCCAGACTGCCTGTGTGTGTGCCACTACATGGAAAAATCCAAACCCAGAGTCTTCTCTTGGATGCTGGCAATTTGGATATTTGGATCCATGCTTTCTGCCTCATTATTGCAGGATGAAAGCTGCCCAGTGCTCCCAGAGGGCAGGGGTGGCTGTGTCAGCCTCAGGTGTGGAGCAGGGGCGGCCCTCGGAACAATTTAATTCCTGATATTCAATTTGCAAACGCATCTGCAGTTCACAGAGTGCAATTCCTGCAGTTCTGTGTGTCTGGGAAAACCTTGGGAGGTATCCAATAACTGCCACTGGGATATCAGCACAGGTTGCACCTTTAACCCCTCCACATTGGACAGATGTAATTTAAATTACTCACAAAAATCTAGTGGCCAGAAATTAAGGCATTGCTGCTGTATGGGTAATTACTTATTAATCTAAGCATGTACTTATCCTTCTTCAGCAGTGCCAGATTCCATATGTAATTTGTTTGACCTATTTGCTTCTAAAACTGAACTGATTTAATTATTTAATTTTTTTGTACTGCATCTGTGGGAGTGTTAATCGAGCTTAATAGGCAGATGGAAGTATTTGCAAACCATTTTATTTGTCTCATTTTCAGTACTGTGGTTTATCAAGCAGCTGATGAGTAAATTGAAAAGCCATTCTGTGTATACAGATAATTTTAATCTCAGTACATAGTGTAAACTTTGGGCAGTGATGTTTTAGAATAATTTGTTGTCTGATAATGAGGTTTGCAGGTAGGAATGATGTAAATGTAACCAGATATAGGTAAAATCAAGGTATGTGTCCATGTTGTACTGTAAGCAGCAGTTTCAACCTCAGCACTCTTTTCAGTGGTTCTTCCTCTATATCTCATAATTTCATAATTATTGGATTTTTTTTCCTTTCTGCAAAGGCAACCCAGGTAACAAGCAATCAGGTGGACCTGTGGATTTTATAGATAATATTCTGGAAACATTTTTTCAAAAGTAAAGCTTTGAAAGAGCTTATTAAAACTCTCTGTCTCACAGTACTTCTGCCTATTTCTTACCTGAAGGATTGTTTTATTTATGTATTTTCTAATCATGGGAAAGACCAATTTAAGAATAAGATTAGGGAAATCTTATGAAATTGCCCAAAAAGTGGGATTCCTCTCCATATTTATCAGCGAATGCTTTGGAACAAGCACTGTTTTTCCCAAGAGAAGGACACAAAGGCAGTGCAAGCACTTCCACCTGACAGCCTGGGAGTTTTTGGGGCCAGAACAGCAGAATTGGGCACTGGCAGCAATTCCTTCACAAACTCAACTCCTGCTCCTCTTGGAGCTGCCCAGAAATCCCATCAGCCCAAAATTCCCAGACACCTTTCCTGCAGCTCTTGTATTTGAGAGCAGTTTGACCCCCAAAGTTGCTCCTGTGTTCTGCTGAATTGTTTGAGGGGTTGTGTTTGGTTTTTGTTTTGGGGAGTTATTTTGTGATAAAGCAAAGGCAGAGGGGTGCCTCTGACCCAGAGGAGGCTGGAGAAGGATTAGAGGTCAGGACAGACACGCTGTGCCACAGATCTGCTGCTGGGGAAGGCAGCATGCATTATGCAAGCTGAGGTGCATCTTATATTAGGATGGAGCCTTGCAATGCCAATATAAATAAAGTGAGTAGGGCTGCCAAAGAAAACAGTCTTCTCCTTTATTAGTCAACCTTTTCAATTCTAATTAATTTTTTTTTATAAAGGGAAAAAAAAAATAGCTAATGGCCTGTAGCTGTGGGATGGGAAGATAGGGCCGAGATAAGGGGAACATCATTATAAAAAGTAAAATGCTGTGTAAAAAGGGAAGATAGTAAAGGTGAAGCATGTTTGGCACTTTACAGCATCCATTAGCTGCGAGCTACTCCACTCAGATGGGTCTTGACTGGTTCTCCCAGAAACTTTGGCAACTTTCTCTGTTTAGAGAGAAACAAGTGCCTGGGCTGGGCTGTGAGCACGGGGCTGCCACAGCCGCACTGGGATGGAGGGCTTGGAAATCAGGCCTCAGTGGCACCTCAGGCCTTGAAACACTTGCACAGGGACTTCACTGCAGGTCAGGAAAAACTGTGTGTGCCTTGGAGGCCACATACAAACCCCTGGGCTGTGCTGCTGACCCGCAGCCATCCCTGAGCGCAGGAGCTGGGATGCAGCTGGGCAGCTTGGCAATATCCAATATCCACAGCTGGGCAGCTGGGCAATGCCCACAGCAGCCATAAACCAGCTAAACTGGATGCTTGAAGCCTTCGTCACATGGCATCAGGGCGCTCCTAGTGGGTTTGTTTGCCTTTTGGGAAAGCAGAGAATCTGGCCACATGCAGCTCTGTGCAGGACTGCATTGCTCCCACTTACCCTGGCACACTTAAAAGCTGCCCAGATTAATAACTGTTAATTACTGGTGCACCAAAGGAAGCTTGGACTGCTCTTTTGTCATGATATTTCTTCTCCATCTCTTGCCAGTACAGCATCTTCTGAGTAGAAGAAAAGAGAACACGTTTATTTTAAATCCCTTTCCTCCCTGAGCAGCAAAAAAATTAAAAATGTCTTCATCCTTGTTGTACACACAGAATAAATCTAGAGGTGTTTACGTCCTCACTGCTACAAAATGGATTTTCCTTCTCAAATAGAGTCTCCCTTCTGCTTGACCTGATGTTTATTCCCAAAGCATTTTTGCCTCTGGCTGTCCCCTGCCTGCTCTGCCCCTGTGTCCCCAGGTGCCACTGCCAGCAGTGACAGCAGCACTCTCCAGCCTTCCTGCTCAAGTTTCTGAGTGGCTTTAAATTGTTTTCTGTGTCAGAGCTGCAGACATGATAGTGGCTCTGCTGAGCCTAAAGAAATTCCCCTCCAGGAAGGTTACCTCCAGATGAGGAGAGGATCAGACCCAGCTGAATATTCAGATTTTTTGGTGGTTCTATAGGTTAAAATTTCTTTTTTATGTCACAAGGGATCCTGCTCATATTGGCGACACCTAGGCATCTCTCTAATGATTTGGCACATTTAAAAAATGAAAAAATAATGCATTGTACAATGCAGTTTATTTTCTGAAAGAAAACAGCTCATCACATGTGAGACCACTCCAGAGTGTGCAATCGGAAAAAAAAAAAGGAACCTAAATAACTGTTACATTCTCAACAGTATAGTCTTGTGAATAACTAGAAGGACCTATTCATTTGCCTCCAAATATATCTCCACTCAAATGATTCTTCTGTTTGGGGGAATCCCTATTAATAGAGACCAAGGAAATAATGTCCTCTTTGTCTCTTTCTAAGACATGTCCTTATTGTGTTTTGGACAATTGGGTCATTTATGATGATGAGGTAACTTGTTCTGAATCCTGAAAATGTAATTTCAGATGAACTGTGAGTAGTTTTACTAGTTGTTGAAATGTCTTTGCAACCTAATTTACAATTTACAATAGGCAGCATTCTAACTTTGGTCCAAACAGCAGCTTGAGCATCTGTCCTCTTCCTTGGATGGAAAGGGGATAAAAAGGTATAAAATAACATGTCATGGCTGTGAGTTCTGCTCTTTTTCATGCATTGGGTCCATGTATTGATGTTGGGAGAGCAGGGCCAGGTGGCAGAGGGTGAGTGCCTGAGCTGAGCAAGGTGCCAGGAGTGTGCAGCAGGTGATGGACAAGCTTCACCTCAGCCAAAATGGACAGGCAGGTGATGGACAAGCTTCACCTCAGCCAAAAACTGCTCCCAGGATGGCAAACAACAGCCCAAACCTGATCCTTTGGCTCTTCCCAATCCCACAACTCTCCAAGTCTCTTCCTTCCATGACAAACTCCTACCTGAGTGCAAAGTTTGGCTCTGTGCTTCCAGTTTCTCTTATTTTGGAGAAGTCAGAGATTGGTATTTACAGCAGAAGCCATTACAGAGGGCTCATAAACCTCTCAGGTCTGCAGACTGTAGCAGGTAATTAAAGTTCAGCACCTGCCTAAGGGTTGTGCTGCTATGGAGCCTGCTCTGGCCCGGGAGCTTTGGGGCAGGATGATGCTCCAGTGGTCCTGTCCTCTCCACAGTCAGACTCTGGGCAGAGAAAGGAACAGGCAGCTTCTATCCTTGTTTCTACACAACTCTGTTCACAGGTACCTACAGCACATTTGTATTATATGACATGAAAATAAACCTGAGCCTTGCTCAGACCCCTTTAATTCACTGGGTTTTATCTGAAGGAAGCAAATGGAGCTGTAGCTTCTCACTCAGTTCACACAGGGAGCCAAAGATTTGCATTTGAATGTCAGAGCAGACTTTATTAATTTATTAATTTCAGCCAGTGTCCAGGTGTCCTAGCTTTGCCTTGCTATGATATATCTTTATTTATTGAATTATACTTGATGTTTTTACAACTGGGCTAGAAAAACTAACAAAACAAGAAGGGGAGGATGCAAGAGCTTGACTCAGCATGGATATTGATGTGGTTTAAGACTCTGTTTAAACTCAGCTCATGTAAACCATTGTGCTGATACAAGTAAGTGTGTTGTAGCCTGCTGCTGCCAACCATTTTCACTGCAATTTACAGCTGTGCTGTAAATTACCCGGTGCAGCTAAACTTCTATAAACTAGGTTAGGTTTATTTCAAGGGTATTTTCACATAAAGCTGTATTGCTTTAATTATCTCTTTTAAAACCACATAATTTTGTTAATCCAGTGTAACTTTTTATATGTAAAGTAGCCTTCAGAAAATTGACGGGGCGCCAAAATCTGCTCAGTCAGGGATTTTGCTTTGCTGGAAGTTTGGAGGAACCTTCTTTACAGTTACATTTATGAGCAGAAATTGGCTTTTTTTTTTTCTCTTAGAACCTGGAGTAAATAACTCCTTAACTCACTGATTTACTAGGATTGCAGTGTCATGTGAAGAATTAGAACTAGGGTATTATCTAGTCAATAAAACAAGATCTCATTCTCCAAGGAAAAATGCTTTTCCTTATCAGTCTGCTTTAAAAAAACATCAACTAAACAACGAAATGAACTACTTTAAGATTAAAATCTTTAGGCAGGGAGGGTTTCACCCAAGCATAACAAAAGTTTTAGTCTACAAAGCTTTCATTTTACACTCGAGCTCCGTGAATGAAGTTCCGTCTCTGGTGCTTTATTTACCCTGTAATTTATTTCCCCTTCTCTACCCGACCAATCATGGACAGGAAAACACGTCCAAGAGCAGCTCCTTTAAGTGAAAACACCAGTTTGGAAATGGAGTTTTGCTGAGGCAGTTCTGGCTGGAGAAAACACACCTGATATTTACAACAGGGGGAAAGTAGGAGGGCTGTTTCTCTGGCTGAGGTAAATTTGGGCATTTCCACCGATCCCATTGGAGTGACAGTGACTCTGCACTGCTTTGAGGCCTGGCCCATTTGTGTCTCGTATCAGTTTTAACAGTGCTGGATGGCTGTCTTCATTCTGCTGCACTATTTACAAAATGATGGTCATTAACTAGATGATGACTTAATAAATGTGTAAGATAAATTCCTCTTGGCTGGGAAGCAAAGGTGGTTGGCAGCTTCTGCTTGCTTAAATTAAAACAAGTTGCTTCGACATTACATTTACAAACAGGCAAAAACTTGCACTGCCATTCAGAGTGGTAAAATGAAACCATGACAATATTGCTGCTCGAGTGGGTGGTGCTGGAAATTGTTTTACTTAAAACCTCTCATTTATCTGGGCACAAAATGCAGCAGCCTGTTGCTTTCTGTTCAACACGTGTGCAGGGCTAACATGGCTACCCAGATATGAGTATTTCCTAAACCTCAGAGTATTTGCTGTCTCCATGTATGCTGAGATATGGATTTGGATTAATCGAGTGAATGTTTCCTCTCCAGTTCTCCCTTTTGTTAGCTGCTCTCTCTGCAGCCTTTGCACACATGCCAAGTGCTCATCTTGGAGAGGAGCAATAATGTGGTTAAAAAAAGCAATGCAATTATTTTAAGCATTTTCTCGCTGAAGTTTTTTTCCAGCTGCAGTTAATTTCTGTCTGATTAGTCTGACCTTTCACCCTGCAAGGAAGTAGTTTAGCAAAAGGGATAAGTGTAGTCACAGCATATATGTGTGTGTGAGCATGTGCTGATGTATTCCATCATTGGCTTTATTGGCTTATGTTCAGCATGGACAAGTTCTGGTTACAAATATTTCTGCACGCTTTTAGATGTGCTCAGATTTATCACTGGTGCTTGAAACCATGCATTTTTCTTATTTGATGAATGTGAAATCACAAGAAATGTTCTACTTTGGTGTTTTCTCCTAAGCCCTACTATAGCAAATCAAAACACTGAAATAGTTTTTACTTTACTTCTGAATTAATTCCTGTACTTTAAATGCATCTATTTACTGGCCAGCCATTACAGAATTGTAAGTCTTTGCTTGTGTGGTTATGAAATAAATATAAGTTTACTGCAACAAAATACAGCCCAGCAGTGTGAACACCACAGGAGAGTGGCAGCTGTGAAAGAAGAAAGCTTTGAGATCACTCTTACCTGAGATTTCATTTTCTGTCCCTGACCACATTTTTGCCTGTCTTAGATCTTGTGGAGAACAAGTGCTCGTTGTGTGTTATATGAAAAAGATTCATATTTGTGTGTTATATGAAAAAGATTCACAACTGTGCTTTTTTCTTTGTGCTACTGATTGAGCCTATGATGATTTGAAAACACTTGCAAGGGTTTGTGCAGAAGGTTTGATGCACCTACATTTGTGGGCACTTGTCCTGCTCCAGAGAGGCTTCCCAGCTGAGCTGTTCAAATCCAAACCTAGGGCTGGATTTCTGTAAATCATAAGAATATCTCAGATTTTATTTGGAGCTGCTTTTCAAACGCCACAAGTTATGGAAAGTTGTTGGAGAAAGACAATTCCATTGATATATTTGTTCTCTCCCAGTCTTACTTGCAGCTGTGGTGCTACAAACCCAGTGAGGGCAATTATTATGGGATTTGGGACTGAGGATTTCATCTGGGATCTGATCAGCTGTTGCTGTGACACCCTTGTGGCACTCCCAATTGTAATTGGTACAGTGCTCAAATGACAGCTCTTATGGATTGTCTCGTTTGGCACTGGGTCAGGTGTTTGAAAGACAAATCCAGTTTGTGAGTGCACACAACCAAAGAGGTGTACTGCAAGCCAAGAACGGAGTGTGGAGCTGAATGAATGCAGCTGATTCCTGCATTCACAGCCTGGCAGACTTTTGGTGAGTTTTGGAAGCACCCAAGAGGTGGGAGCAGGAGCAGGAGATCCAGCAGGATCTGTCCTACCTGCAGTGATGGAGCTGGGAACACCAAAGCTCCTCTTGCATTGAATCTGGAGAGGGATGGGAAGGGGACCTGGTGGCAAACAGCAGGACAGAGGCCAAGGAATCCAGTGAATTCTTTGGCTAAATATTGATATCACAGGTCCTGGGGCCAGAGGGAAAGTCCTGAGCAAGCAAAGCTTTCCCTTGGTGGAGGTAGATCAAGTTAGGGAATATTTAAACAAACTGTGCATACACAAATCCACAGGACCTGCTGGAATGGGCCAATGAGAACTGAGGAAGCCAGCTGATGTCCTTGTGAAGTCACTCCCAAGATCTCAGAATCACAAACCATATGAAGCTGGAAGGAACACCTGAAGGTGATGAGGTTCCTCCTGGAAAGCTCATGGCACTTCAGGGAGATTCCTGCCTGAGTGCTGCTGTTTTTCTCTATGAAAATGAGCAGCTCAGATGGCTTCTTACAATCTCTGATTTTGTTCTATTTTGTTTAAAATGTATATTTTCCTCAGTCTTGTTTCATTGATTGTGGGTTTTCTCTGCTTGGAAACTGGACAGCGTGCATTCCTGCTCAGTTAGAAGCTCCTGATTGTGCTGTATGAAGTGGGAGAATACTATTATGATGTGGCTCTTGTTGTGATTAGTTTCTACAGCAGGGAAAACTAAGCTATGCAAATGTCCTTTACTCTTTTTTTAGTCAGGTGTTTAAAATCTGAAATTTTCTAGGTCCTGAGTTGTATCCTTGTCAGCAATGCCCTGCAGAAAAAAGAGCAGTCAATTCTAACTTCCAACAAAAATGGGGGATTTTTTATCACTCCATCCCAGCTTTTAATTTTGTATTGACCTTTCCATTTGGGAAGCAAGTCACACATTCCTTGCCATGGTGCTCCACACCTGTATTTCAGGGCACACGTTGGTGTGTGCTGGAGACTGTCACTGCAGGAAAACAACGTGTGTGACAATCTTGCCCAAAGCACACGAGCAAAGTTCACATTAGGAACCTGCTTAAATTAAAGCAAAGCTTGGCAAACGCAGCAACAGTTCAAAAATCCAGTCTTGTGTTGTCACAAATTCTCTGTCATTAGCTTCATGTTAGTGTGAATTGGGTGTGCTGCCAGGCTTCCTTCCCTTCCTGCAGGGAATTCTGTATCACTGCTCCTATCACACTGAGAGTCCCCAGCACTGGGAGCTGGTAACACTGGTGCACCACTGATTTGCCAGAACGATATGAGCTGCTCACAAAAAAAAAGTCCAATTTCAGCATCTGTCAAAGAAATGAGGCTGCTCAACAAAAGAGCTCACTTGATTGCTTTGAAAAAAAAATTAAGTGCTGGCTTATGACACACAAGGCATAAATTAAATCATAACTAGATCAAGATTACTGACAAGAAGTGATGACAGGTGTTGTGAATATGTTGACACGGGGGTGCTGCCCTGTGTAACAATTGTCAGTCATCGGCCAGTCCTGAGTTTGGCTGTGGCTAATGGGGAAGGGTTACTGGCAATGAGCAGGAACTGCTAACAGTCACATGGCCAAAAATTGTAATTTATGGTACAAACATTTGCTTCTTAAGCAGCTGGAGACAGCTGTGATGCAGCAGTATTAGGCTAAGCCATGTGTAAAATAGTACAAGCATATTCAGTGCAGTGGTTAAGGGAGCAATTTCCAGCAGAGACACTGGGCTGGGATTGGGGAGATGGGGCTCTGCATTCTGACACAGCCCTCCCTGTGACCCTGGGCAAGATGTGTCACCTCTGTGCACATCAGCTCTGAGTTCAGGATGATATTTCTGTTGTCTGTCTTGCCTCTTTAGGCTGTTAGCTCACTGGTGCATGGCCTGACCCGTCTGGGGAACTGCACACCTGGCACACCTGATTTGCTCTGCTGTAATCTGCAGAGTCACAAAAACACAGCTAATTACTGATCCTGGTGGGGAGGAAGGCACATTCCTTGCCCCAGAGAACTTACAGACTTAAAATAACAAAAATTATTGCTGCTGAGGTTGAAGTGGTGCTGCATATGCAGCCAGATGATTCCCACATGCCGTTATTTAATAGATACAGACTGATGCCAAAGTTACATGGATGAAATTATTTCATCTCTATTGACATGTTTGACACATGCATTCCCTCTGCTACATGCTGTAGTCTCTGCTGCAGTTTGGGATGCATCAAATGAGAGCTCCCTGCCTGCAGCACTTCACAAGGATGTTTATGGACAGAAAAATGGATGGGGGGTAAATATCTGCCAGTCAGCCCCCTCTCAGCTCTCAGCATCTTTCTTCAGAGAAATGCATCATTATAGCTCAGCTGTGATGTTTATGAAGTATCATTAGCATTATTCAGTTACTGATTTCAGATGTCTTCTTCTCTGGCCAGAGCAATCATTATAGGTCTGTGCAAGAGGAGCTGTGACAGATGTCACAGTTTGTTACAGTCACTGTATGCCAGATTTAGCCTCTGGCCATGTACTGCTTGAGTACTTCCTCTAAAAGCATCTTGTGAGTACCCTGCAGTAGAAACAAGTGACAAGGACTTCAGATATATTTGTGACATTGAATGGACGCATTTTTAGGATGGGATTATGATGTGGTAAGCAGGGAAACAAAGAGCAGAAGACACTTGCACAAAACCAGTCTCCTACTGATTCTTAGCTACATCCTTTCATCCAGGTGATGCACTAAGAGCAGCCAAGTCCTGCACATCTGGGCTTTAGGGAATTTTTGTGTCACGCTTCAAAACTATTGCAGTTGTTTAATATTATCTTATCTGTGTTTTCCTCACAGCTCAAACTGCTGCATTAACTTTTGAGGTAAATTGTGATGATGAAAGGAAGAAAGGCACAAATAAGCATGGCTTGTTGTCAGAGACCCAGGATCCAACTCAGTCATGAATTCTATTTGTTCTTGAGCTACAAAGGTACAAATCACCCTCTTGGTCTGGTCAGACAAGAAACTGAGAAATCTGTGCTTGCTTTACTATAGACACAGGATCTGGTGTTGCCGCATGTACCTGAACTCAAACAGGTTCTGTGTGTCACTACATTTAGGGAGCCACTGGTGGCCTACACACACACCCATCCTTTCCTTTCCCTTCCCTGGCCATGCTGAGGGGCTCCCACTTCAAACTGCAGCTGGCTGGGTGCAGAACCATGTTTCAGACTGACACCATGCTGCTTGTTCCATATGTAAGTCAGGAGCTCCAAGCTGGCAGCAGACACTCGAGCGCTGTTCCAGGTCACCTCTCAAGTGTTTGTCAAGAGGACACACAAATACCATATGTTAAGTCAGACTGATAAAAAACAAATACACAAAACCCTGGAGAACTCCCTGGTGCCATCATAACCCTCAGAAATTCTGTCCCACCCGCTCGAGAGGGAGGTGAGAAAATGAGTGACAGGGCCTGGGTTCCCAATTACTGCTGAGGCTCCACTGTTCAATTAATGCTTCTCAAACTGGGAGAAAGGATGCAACAATGTCTCCTCTCCAATGCTAATGACTGGTATCAAAAGGAAATAATTGTGAAGAAAGCCTCTCGTCAAAAATAGTCCTTCTTTGCATGTACCTCTGAGAAGGAATCAGACACAGGATATTATCCATGTGGCCAAATGATCCATAGATACTTCTCCAGAATAACTGCATTCTTCTGCAGGGGCTGCTTGTCCCATTGATGCTTTCTAAGGGACACTGCTGCCATGTGCTCCTTAATTAGGAGATTAGGAGAATTCTTTGACTGAAAATTAAGAATCACTATGGCTTATTTTTATCACTAAAAGATCGCTCCAGCAACTTCCTCCAGGAAATTGCAAGGGGAAGTCATTATGTGAGGGGGGCTGGGGAGGCAAAAGCCAGCTCGATCGTGCATATGAACCGCAGATGAAATGTGTCCCAGCCCTGTGAGGGGGGCAAGAGGGGTGTTTACTAGGTCATTTACCATCTCCTTGTTTTTAAAGTTTCCTTTTCCACGATTACTTGTTGGCCTTAATTGTTTCCATGCCCACGAGATAAGTCTTTGTACTTCCTACGGAGGCTTAGTGGAGGGGTCTGGGGATTGCTCTTGCTAATTGCCCTGTATTCCTTCATTTCCCCCGAGTGTCTGCGGCCAGCCCATTCCCACATATGCTCCCAAAATCCACTTTAATCGGAGGGGCAGCGCTGCACAGCTGACGACATATGTTTAGCTGCATTCAGGGCTCGCTGAAGCATGCCTCTCATGTTACATAAAAGGGGAAGGTCAGTACAAAACAAACAGCTTTTTACAAGCTACGGCTTAAGAATCCTGTCCTAAAGAACTCTTGCATCTCAGGGAGTGACAAATCAGCTTGTCGCTGCGCTCTGTTCTCTCTCTCGAGGCTTTTTTTCTTCTTCTTTCCTTTTTTTTTTTTTTCTTTTTTTGCATACATTAGGAACGCTGTTAGTCTCCCAGGACAACCTGTGTTAAACCCTTCTCTGCTGGCAGGAATAAAGCTGTGCAGGGCCCGATCCTCAGTTTCCCCGGGTCAGCAGAGCAGGCTGGAGCACAGCAGAGCTCCTCCAGCCCTGTGTGCACCTGCTGCTACAGGGCAGCCCAGGTTCCTGCAGAGCAAACCCCCATGGCACTGCCTGCTGGGCTCTGGGAAGAGGTTTGTGCTCAGGGTAAAGTAAGGAAAGGAGATACTTAATGAAAACCTGAGCCAATTTCAGTGGAACTGGAATTGTTTCCTCTTATTTCCTTTAAACTGTTTGGGTTTTTTCTTCATTTGACCTGCAACCAAGGTAGGGGATGACCTGGAGAAGGTTTCCCAAGGAGAGTTTGGCTCTCAATTCCCATTTCCTTTCCCATTTCACAGGATCAGGGCACACCAATCCTGTCTGTGGGTTTGCCAGGGCTCCTGCCAGAGGGGCTGCACTGAGCTCTTTGCTGGGGGCAGAGGAGTAAATCCAAACTTTTCTGTCCATCTCAGCTGAGGCATCTCCCAGCTGGGCACACCCTGGGGCTGGCAGGGCAAACCCAGCTGGGCTGGTGCCAGCCCCATCTCTGCTGGGTGGGTTTGAGGGTCTGCACAAGCCCTGCTCTGAGGTGTGGGCACAGTGCCCACTTCCCTGAGAACCCACGGGGGCAGGAGGGTATTTCTTCCCCAGATCAATCCTTGTGAAACACAGCTCCACATATCTGTGTGGCAGTATCTGCGAGGGCATCCTCCCATTCAGCCTTCCCACATTTTTTTCGGAGCCTTTACAGCACGCAGCTCCCCTGGGAAGCCTGGCTGATTCAGCAGATTCCTGCAGACAAGGGCTGCTTGTGGCACTGATTCACTCACTTTGGTTATTTATACCGTGCTGGGTGCTGTGTGAAGCAAGAGCAAAGCGCTGCTCGTGCCCCAGAGGCATCAGAAGCCAAGAAAGCAGCAGGATCCAGGGAGTGCGCTAATCCGTGAGAGGGCAGAGAGCAGGCACATGGGCTGGGACAAAACTCTGCTCCCAACCCCATCCCTGAGCAAAACCACGGCTTCTCCACTGGGTTTCTGCGTGCCAGCCTGGTTTACACGAGGGTGTGTTGTAATCTGGATTCCAGGTGCCTGAGCTGTGTTTGGGATGGTTTCCAGCCTGCTGGGGCTGCAGCAGGAGGGCTCTGGGGTGGCACAGCATGGCATGGGCCACGTGTTAGGCAGGGGTTTGTGCCAATTAACACTGCTGAGAAGCACGGTTGTCACAGGTATTTTATGCACCTGGAAGCTTCTATCAAGAACAAAAACACCCTTAAACCTGTAGGGGGAAAAAAACTATAGAAATATTGATTTTAGTGTGCTTTTCAGATGGTGTTTGGCTCAGTCATGGGGTGGATTCCATCAAGTCTGGACACCACTTGCAATAAGGGCCTGATGAATTCACAGAATGACTGGGTTGGAAGAGACCTTAAAGATCATTGAGTCCAACCCGTGATGAGTCTTGGACACTTTTAGAAATGTGTTTTTTCTGTTGTTAAATACTGGCTGATATAAATAGTGGGGTTTTTTTGCAGGGCATGATTCCTTCCAGATTTCCTTGTGAGTGCTCTGCCAGCTGTGGGCTTTGTGCTGCCATGCCAGGGTGTGTTAGTGACCTTGGAAACTGAAATCTCAGAGCATGGCAGAAACAAATGGTGCCACCAAAATGGATGCAAGTGCTTGTTTGCTTGGGGGAAAGTAAACCTATTTTAGTGAGTCAATTTTATAGTGGGTTTTCTTCTTTTTTGTTTTTTTTTTTTTTTTCATTTTTAATTTAGTGTAGATTTTAAAAGCTCTTCTGCAGCCAGCTAATTAAACTGATGCAAATGGTTTCAATGTTCTTTTGGGGAAAAGTTTATAGAAACAGTTCTTGGTATAGGCTAATAAAATTCCAGTGCTTGGCCTTGAAATAAGCACAGAGGGAACTTCAGATGCAGGCAATTCTACTGCTTTTAAAGTTTAGGAAAACTTTGGGGGATGGGACAGAACTCTGATTGACGGCTCCATTGAGATTGTCTCCCTTGTTCTCTCAGTGTTTAATGCATTTCGCCAACACTAAATTCACATTTGACTGCATGATAAGGAGAGGTAAAAAAATCATTTTTAGGGGATGCTGGTGCTGCCTGGTCATAGCTGGGGACAGAATTTTTAAACAATTTCAGGCTGTGCAAAGACCATTCTGACAGCAAATCCACCTGCTCCACAAAGCATTCACTGCCCAAACTGCGGCATTTAATTGCTCTGAGGGGAATTTTCCCTGTCCCCAGCCAAGCCCAGGATTTGTACCCACAGCATTTTCCCCATGCCAGGGATGCAGTGAGCCCGTGTGCGTGGTGTGATCTCAGCCCTCGCCCTGAGTTTCGCTTTGCTGCCCTGCTGAGGGTTCAGATGAAGATCTCTGCAGCTGGAGCTCAGCTCAGTCCCTGGAGCTGCCTGGGGAGCGCGCCTGCCCCGGCTTGATCAAAGGCTCTGGGCTTCCCTGCTGGTGCCTGGCCATTGGGAAGCAGCATTCCTCAGCAGGTGTAAAAGTCTCTCAAGAGAAGGGCATGGAGCCTCAGAGCAAAATAGACATCAGCTAATCTCTCATGCCTAGATGATTTTACTGTGACGTTCTGCCAAGCAGCCCGAGGCAGTGAAAAATAAACTGCTAGCGTTATAGTATCATTACGTTTCTGATTCTCCAGAGAAGCCAATATTTGTTTGCTTTTCTCTGAAGTGTTTCATGTCACCACGTATGTTCTCTCCCCTTCCTTTCAGAGCAGGCAGAGGGGGAGGAGGAAAATTTTACAGCAACTGCACAGCCCAGATTTTGTGCTGCTTTGGGGCTGGAGGATTGGGGGCTTTGTTGCTGCTCTTTTTTTTTCTTTATACCTGTGAAATTCGTAAGGATTATTTGGCAACCTGCGAGCGCGGTGTCGAAGTGAGCATTGCTTCGGAAAGGGGCCAACCGCTGCAAACAAATTCTGCAGCCAAAAGTGCTGTAAATTCGATAGGTGCAAAGAGAATGTGAAAGGGGCTCATGGGCTGAGTCCCAGGAGGTGCTGTGAATTCGGTAGGTGCAAAGACAGAGTGAAAGGGGCTCATGGGTTGGGTCCCAGGAGGTGCTGTAAATTCAGTAGGTGCTAAGGCAAAGTGAAAGGGGCTCATGGGCTGAACCCCAGGCGCTTGCTCTGAGGCCAAGGTCTTTCTTTTTCTTACCCGGACTGTGCTGCAGCCCAGCCTTTTCTGCATGCCCGGAGCCTCCCAGCCCCGCAGCAGCCCCGGGGCTGATTCCTCCGTTTTCAGCGGCCCCGGGGCTGATTCCTCCGCGTTCAGCGGCCCCGAGGCTCTCAGGAGGTGCAAACCCCGGTCGGGTCAGGCAGCTCCCGTTGGGACCGGTCCCGCTGTGCCCTGCCGGGGATGCGCAGCCCGGGCTGGCGGCTCAGCCCCGCGGGCGGCGGGTGCTCCATCCCCGCTACCTGACGGCATCCCTGGCAGGACAGACAGACACCGCGGGTCCCGGCTGCCCTGCCCCGTGTGGTTCAGCCCGGCGGAGCGGCTGAATGCCGTGGGTGATGCCGTGGGTAATACCAGGGAGCGCCGCGCTGCCCCGGGCACGGACGGGTGGCACCGGAGCCCCGGGCACAGGGGACAGACACTGAGCTCGGAAAATGTCACCTCACCCCGAACCTGCCGCCCGGCTTCCCGGCCAGCAGAAAACGGGGCAGGATTTTTTTATTTTATTTTAAATTGTGTAACCGCTAATTTGCCCGCCCGTAGCGAGAGCTGGAGCAGCTGAAGCGATTCCCGAGCCGCGGTGCCGCTACGCGAGCTCCTGGCAAAGCGATTTTATGGGGTTTTGTTCTGTTTTGGCTTTTTCTTTTCGGCCGCGGTGATTTCAGCAGGGGCTGTGGGGTGGCTCTAAGATAGACCCGACTTTAGGAGTCTAGAAACCCCTCCCAGTTCTGGGTTCAGAGCACAGCGAGCAGCCCCGCTTATTTTACCGTTTCAGCCGATGAACATCATCCCGGGCTGCTCGGGTGGTGCTGCAGGCACCGCGAAACTCCAAACAACCAAACTTGGGGAAGGAGTCGCTGGCCGGCTGCTCTGACCCGGAGCCGGCGCTGTCCCCATTGTCCCCGGGTGAAATGTTAACTTGCTTTCCTTTGAAGGGGGAAATTCGGATGGGGGAATTACCAGAATTACCCAATTACGGTATTCCAGCAGCCTGCAAGCCGCCTTTCTCCTTAGGCATCTCTCCGAAAGTTACTTTTTACCCTCGCAGATTATAAAAAATATAAATGAAGTTAATTACGGGGTTCTTTTCCCAGTCTGCTATCTTAATGTGAGGTTAAAATGTGCAACATTTCAGCTGTTCTGATGGCTGAAATGCACGAAAAAAACAACAGAAATTCGGTCACTTATTTTATTATAAAAATTTTCAAGGAAACAACCTCAACTCGCGATAACCCTTTAAGAATTTTCTTATCTTTTAACTTCAATTTTTAAAATATTCGTCTGGAGTAAAGATACAGGAAAGGATATCACAAAGGTCAAAGGTAGAACGAATGAGCAGGAGATAAAAGATGCTGTTAAAAAAATGAGAAACACCTTGAGCACTGCCCAGCTGTTCTGCAGCACAACATTTTTCCTGTGTTTCTTACATCAACATTTGCCTGGAGGAAGGGAAGGAAAGTGATGACAGGGAAACGTTATGACGGGAGAAAGATGATTAAAGGTGGCATTTAAAAATAAAAATAATGGTGAAAATGGTGAATAGCAATGCCAGTTTGTCTGGGTTGTGATTCCACAATTTCCAGGTAATAAGGATTTTCAGTTATTTATTGTTTATAGACATTTAAAAACCATACATTTCAGATTCTAGACACAATATTTTTCTTCCATATTTTAATTTTTCTGGCTACTTATTTAAAAGTTCAGTTTCTAATGTTTAATTAGCATGTCTGGAGTATGTTGTAAATGACTAAATACTAAATAGCAGACGTATACCAAGACAGTTTCTCAAAGTATTTGCTAAACTCTATGAAAGATGATAAACCATTTAAAATGGTTGGATGGGTCATTCTCTGAAAGGGGTAGTGGATTCCTAATTATGGTGTATTAACCTCTTTCAATAATACCTTTAATAATAACAATATTTTTAATTTTTTCCTGGAGTTATTGGAATTTATCACTCCTTTTTTGGTTTCTGTTTTTGCATAAGGAAGAATCAGCATCCAAACCTTTAGAGTATTTTTAGAAAAATGCATTAAAAATTGTCAGTGGCATCAGGAGATGGATTTTATCAGCATTTTGCACCAGAGGAGGATCTGCCTCCCCACCTGTGTGCTGAGCTGTGGCTGCCTCACATTTCAGTAACAAACCCTGGAGACCCCTTGGCCTCTCTGGAAATGTTGGATTAGCAGCACTCAGCCTGTTCAGCTCTGGCATTGCCTTTCATTTGCTCTTTGGAAGGGAAAATGGTGAGAAATGTTTGCCAGGATTCCCCAGATCCCTCTTGTCTCCAAAGACAACTCCAGCATGTTTCTGCATTAGTCCAAGTATTCCCAGGCTTGGTTTCATTTTTCCTTGGATAGAGGAGGACTTGCTGTCTGCTCTTTGCAGAAAATGGAATGTTTGAGCAGCTCCTTGGAGGGGAAAATTTGACACAATGAAACAAACCCAAAGAAAAATGGGAAAACCAAATTTTTGGGAGAAAAAACCATTTCCCCCCCCCCCCTCGTAGTTGTTCCAGCATTTCAATGTGTGGTGGCCACCACACACCTGATTCCCTTCATTTCAGGCTTGTCACAGAAATGAGTTCTTGCAGGGAGCAGAGGGGTCTCTCCCCACCCTGGGGAGGGATCTGGGGATGGAGGAGCCTGGCTGGGACGCACAGGCTGCCAGGCCTGGCTCTGCACAGCCAAAAACGGTGTCACCTGTGTGCCCTGGCCTGTGGCACCAGCTGAGCCTTACCTGTCACCCTGAGTGGGTTAACCTGGGTTTCTTTTCACTGAGCAAATCAACATGGTTACAGGGAAATTTAGGGGATAAAATCCTGCTTTTTTTCTGTATCAATCTGCTCAGAGCAGAGACAGTTAATGGCTTGTGTCTGTGAAGGGAGAGGGTGAATATTACTGAGACAGATCAGGAGCAAGGGCAGAATGCAGAATCCTTGTTGTCATCAAGCCTGACACTGTTCCACAGTAGGCAAAAATGAAATAAAATTGCATCAGGAATGAGTTTGGCTTCTAGGATGGCTCCTGACTGAGGGCTACTTTTTGGTCCACTTTGATGTGTTGAAGAACAAGAACTTCCAGTACCAATCCTGCTTATGCTCATAAATCCTGGGGGCTGGAGAGGAGCAGAAGTGACACACTGGGTCTGTTTCTCCCCCAACGTGGGCTGCAGTCCATCCTGGTGGCTATGAAATATCTAAGGCTGATAACAAATGCTCAGCACTATCTAAGTCAAGAGGCCAAGAAAGCCTGGAGTATTTATACACCTGTGGCTTGAATAGCAGGGTAATGAATGACAAACCTTTTTCTTGCATGTGTGGTTTGGGTTTTGCTTTGGTTTTTTGTTGTTGTTGTTGTTTTTTTTTTGTTTTTTGTTGGTTTTTTTTTGCCATTTCTAGCTTGCACTGCAGCGAGTCCTGTGCCCTTTGGATTGTTTATACCTTGTCAAACCTGTTTTAAATAAAGCATTGTGCTGCACTTTCGGTTTGTCAGGGAAATTGCTGCCCTCTCCTGGTTTGAAGCAATTCTCGACCAGCCGAAGGCATCTCCAAGCAAATGCCAGTTGCAGTGCGATAATGTGATCCAATATGAAATTAATTAAGGCTACACAATAGTTTCTTTAAGACTCAATCAGAAAAGAGGGCAGGCAGCCCTATCTGGGACAATAGGATTGGATCCAAATGCAGTTTTAAAGACGCATCCCGCCTCCCCTGATCAGAGTGCATTTAATGAGATTCATGCAATTTCTTTCTGAAAACAATAGCTTTAACCATTGGTTGCATAACCCAGGATATCCAGCTGAGGCCCCCCAAGTACAGAGTGTTCCACAAAAAGGAATGACAAAAAGTCCTCCAGTTCGACTTAAATAATTAAAACAAGATCTGGAGAAATGGCCAGCCCGGTGAGATGCCTCGCAGGGGATGGGGAGTGGAGGAGCCGAGATCAAACTCCTGAGGGCAAAGTTAAATTTGTCCATCCCTATTCTCTTTGTGGGGCTGAGCAGCACGAAGTGCCAAGGCCCCTGAGAGTGCTCAGCCCCCTGGGCCCTTTGGTGGCTTTCAGCACCTTGCAGGATCAGGTCCCATGGCCGTAACTCAGAAAAGGGTGTCTATTGTCTGCCCAGAAACTGAGGAGCTGGGCAGCATATACTGCCCGGGACGTGCTGGAGTCTGGGCTGGCATTTGTGCCTCTCATTTTACACCAAGTTTAAAGTTTCTTGGCTCCTGGAGATCCTACCCTGAGCCCAATGATCTTCTGCCATGGAAGTGGGTGGGAACAAGACGTGGCAATGCAGGCAGTGCTATAGACAATGCTTATTTATGATTGTGGAAGCGTTGCAAACAAAGGGAAAAATTCCTCTCGCCCCTCCAGCTACAATAGCTTCACAAAGCATTCAGAGCAACAAATGCCATTTTCCAAAAAGTGTGTACCAGCAATCTGAGAAGAGTGTGGCCTTGTGGCCTTCCTGGAAGTGTGGAAAGCCAAGAGCTCTGGCCATATTAGTGGTGAGCACTGTCTTTCAGAAACGCTTCATGCATAGCAAAATTCTCATAGTAGCTTCCCTCCACTGCTGTTTTAAGACTAAACTTATTTAAGCTGTGCTTTGAAGATCTTGCTTTTGCATCCCGCTGTGATAGCATGCAGCAACAATCCTGTTTGTCAGGTGATTTTGAAACAAAATGCAGCCTTGTGGCAAACAAAATCTCCTGTTCCCAAGGCAGAAGGGAAGACAAATGCTAGGTGCTTCCCTGCTGTCTGCTTAGAGCTGCAGAGAGAGATTTCCAGTGTTTCCAAGGCTCAAAACTTGCAGATGTGGTGCCTGTGAGTGAAGCTGAGGCTTGGTTTAATCTGGTTATTTTACAGGCTGCATTTCCTCTGCTGCTGAGGCAGTGCACAATTAAAGCTGCATTGCTGGTGTCTTTCACATATTTACTTATGACAAGGCCAGGTCTGATGCTTCCTCTTCACAGTAGAACATTTCACACTTCAACAGACATGATTTGGTCCAGCAGGGTTCTTTTGCATCCTGTCTTTTATAGGCATCTGCAGCAGCATTTATTCCCAAATAATTTGATTTGTAAGTAACTACAGAAGAATTATCATGAGAGACAGACAGGAATTTCTTTACTTTGGCCAGCTTTATCCTGCACCCAAATCTGTTGCTGATCTGTGTGTTGTGTGTGGATATGTGGGAAATGGACATGCTCCCAACCCATCCTATTTTGGTTACAAAAAAGCCAAAGAAAGGAAAACCAGGCTGGAGTGGCACAAACAGGATGTGCAGAGTGCTTCTGCCCTAAACACCACCTGAGGCTGGAACATGACAGGGATTTGACGCTTTCTGAGGTGCTCCTCATCAGATGCTGAATAAACACAGTGGAGTTTGTTTCTCACGAGCTTGTTCTAATTCCAGCCTTGTGATCACATTAAGGGATGAACTAATCCCCTTGCTGCCCACATAGGCTTCTGTGAAGATTCTGTATCCATGACAGAGCCAACATTTTGCATGAAACAGAGGAGAATAACTGAGCACCCCTGTAAATCTTTCTCTCAAGGTGTCTAACACAGCCCAAGCTTCAATGGGCAGGAAAAAGCCATGAAGTGCTTGGAGGTGTCCAGCTCCTTATGGGACTGGAGAATGGAGCTGGGGGTTGTTGGGGCTGTGCTGTGGGACATTTCCCCTCTCACTGTGGTCAGCCTTGGCCTGCCCTGGGATGGCTTTCACTGCCACACTGTCACTCCTGCTTCCAAGTCCACAATTAATTTTCCTTTTAAACTTGGGCAAGTATTCCAACAGATTTATAGGTTGTCAGAGATATTTTAATCTGGGCTGAAGGAGAATTGTAAAATGCTTTTCTTTTCTTAAAAATAATCTGAATTTTGACAGAAGCTCCAGCCCAGCTGCTATTTTGTGACCTGGCCCATGCTGCCATCCCCACTTGGACTCATTTGTCCTCACTTTTTTTAATCACCAAAACAAGAGACAAGGGCAATAAAAAAACCCCAACCCCAAACCTACAAACAGCAACGCTGCTCTGCCCGTTACCAGATGCCACTGTGGTGATCTCAAGCATAAGCTGTACATTTTTATCTTTTAAATGGAGAGGTCCCTTGGGCACAGGCAGTGCCCCTGTCCACAGCTATCCTTGTCAGGCGGCCGCGCTGCGCGCTCGGCGCTGCGAGGCTCACACCATACGGCCGTGTGAGGAGAATAGCACTGGACAAGGGCAGGGATCAGGGTCTGGGGTCCTGGGGACATTGTGGTTTAAGGGACTGGCGTCTCCGCATGTGGAGCCATCCCTGGGAAGGGCGAGCCCACAGCCAGGAGCAGCCGGGGCTCAGGGATGCTCTGCGCTTTTATTTGCGTTTATTGTTTGCGATCGCCGACGCTCATCTTTGGGGATCTCCAGAGTTAAGGGGTAATAGGACAGGACAACAAAGGAGTCTAAGGCTAGCAGAGGGAGGCTGGGGTACTCTGCGGCACTGAAGCATTTCCAGGGCCTTGTTCCTGGCTACCACATCTGTGGTAGCCCCCAGGTGCCACTGCTCCAGACTTGGCATTCACAGCTTGCCCCAACCAAGGGTTGGATCTAACCTTACCCAGGCAGGCTCTTCATTCCTCTTGCCTAATTTCCAGTGTGGGCTTATCCATTATCATGAAGTCCCCAGTTATTCCAGGATCCCCATGAGAATGGTCCCCAGCTGCATTTGCTGTGGCTCCCCACACCAGATGTACACCATTCCTTTAGTGCAGTGGATGCAAAGAGGGGTAGCTCTCTTTTCTAGGGTCTGCTGTCTGTCTTGCATTGACTCTGCAACATGGTTTCCTACCCTCTCCCCACAATTTCTCTTTGTTCTTGTGCAAGAAATTCCTCACTGCACATGTTTTCCTAGAGGAGCTCATTTCTACTCCATCCTCTCTCCATCTGATTAGGACAGAGAAAAATGTGTTCTTGTTTGCCCCTGTTTGTACTTCAGTAAAGACTTGTTTGGTAGAAAGTGAAGGGTGTCAACCACATGAGTAATCTGCAGCATTTAAATCTGCAATTTAAATCTGTCTTTAAAACTTTATGGGATGTTGCCTGCAAGAAAAATTGTCATAGCTCAGTTTTGTACTTCAGTCACAAGTGGTTTGGCTGTGTGGAGAAAAAGAGAAAAAACCAGATTTATACAAGAGCAGATAATGTAAATGCAAAGTAATTAAAGTGGTCATAAAAGACTCCTCAAAATACGTATTTCCAATTATTCCTATCATGATTTTAGGGCAATTTAAGCAGCTGCTGCCAGACCAGAGCAGTGCATTCACAAGGCAGAACAATCGAAGCTGTAACAAGCTACAACCCCTCATGATTCGAATGCAAAACGTTTGTCCAGTGACATTCCTAAGGATTTACAAAACAGGGGGTACTTGTGGAAGGTGACAAAGCTCCAGGCAGGCAGTGCTCAGTCCAGCTGGGATTTGCACAGAGGTGACAAACCCAGGGATGTTGCAATCACTGCACCAAGACCTGCCTGGTGTGAGGAGAGCTGTGAACCTCCTGCCTGGGACCTGCTTTCACCTGCTGCCTCGTTTTACACATGAATATGCAGCTACAAAAGTTAACACTCGAAATACTTGAGCAAAACTTTAAACATATTTCAACCTATTTTTTTTTTTTTTTACTTTTTTGAGTTTGCGTGCTCAGGGTGAGGGTGAGCAGCTGTGCGCCTTCCACTGTACGCGTTCACATTTCCATTTCAAAGATTTATTCGGGGAAGATCCCTCTTCAAGCTGTTGGAGGGAATGAGGAGGTGTCAGAGGGTTTCCCCTACCAGGCAGTCGGTGGTCTCCAGCTGCTGTGCAGAGAAAGCCTCTTTGTATGCTCAGAGCATCTCCCTCTCTGCGAGGGAGTGGCGAGTGCAAGCGCGGGGCAGCTCCCTGCCTGTCAGCCAGCACCTGAGAGGCACAGGGAGAGCAGCAGCTCAATAAATCACCCAGCAATAAATCAAACATAGCTGGGAATCGATCTGAACAATTAACAATGATTCCTTTGAAGCTGACAGTAGAGGCCCCAAAAGACAGGAGTAAAAGAGCAAACTGTTGCTGTCGAGACTTTGGCTCTTGGGAAATGCATTTTTTGTCCAAAGTGTGCATGGATTTGGGAAGTGAGTTTCATGGCACATGGGAAGAGTTTGATAGTTTTGTAATTTAGGTGCTTGGCTTTACAGTAGTCCTCAGTGTAACAAACACCAGGGTTCGAATGTCCAGTCACCTACAAATCCTCAAGTGCTGGTTCTGCTCCCCCAGGGTCACCAGGTGCGGGATGTACATAGGAGAGTCAGGGCTGAGCCATTTACCAGCTCTGAGGAGTGTGAATTGGATGTTTCTGAGAAATTTGGAAACATTAGAGAAGTAAATGAAGGGAAAATGTAACAAGGCTGGTCTGCACTTCAAACATTTCAGAGTTCAGAGGGTTCCAGAAGGCTGTACTGTACACGAGGATCCTCAGGGCATGGGCACGGATTAGGTGACCTCTGGAGACTCATTCCAGCCCAGTGATTCTTTGAGAAGACAAATACACTGGAAGATGCAAATCTTACATGAAAAGTGTAACATGGGGCCCACTTGTGGGATCCTATATACGATTTAGGTTTTGCACAATTGTGGGAGAAAGTTCAATGAATAACTGACAGTTGTTCTGGTATTTGGAAGATGAGACTGAAAAACAAAGGAATGAAGTCTAAATGAGATGGTTACATTTCATTATTTCCTATCTGAGCTGCAAGGTGCTCTAAAAAATGGGTATTCAAAAAATTGCTGCCATCTCAGAGAGAATCAGACAATGCTGGACGTCTCTCCCAGAGAAATCCTCCTGGACATGGCTGTGCAAAACGTTGTAGGAGATTAAAGCAAAGCATTCCAGTGACTTGTTTAAACATATCTTCTTATATCTCTTTGCAGCAATCCTTAAGCCCCAACCACCAAAGACTATCTCCTCAGAGCAGTGACAAATTCCGATCCCAAACAAACCACCTGGGGCATGCTGAATCGCTAAACACAAATGTCAGAGGTCTAGATCATTTCCAATATTCTTTGACATTGCTTATGATGTGGCCTCTGGCACATTCCCAACAGAAGAAAGTTCAGTTATATTTCTTTCAATTAAAGAATCTGATTTAGCCACTAATCATGTCAAAGAATGTCTGGGGGAGGGAGAGGAAGAGAGCGTGAGCGAGTGGTGGTGAGTTCAGATGGGATGGCTCGTGCTGTCTGCAGGGAGGAATGGGCACTGTGAGATCAGGTTGGCACAAAGGCTGGCACGAATAGAAAATCAGCATACACGTGTCAAAAATACTGTTGGTTTGAGCAAATCACACAAATCCTATTAATGCACAACCTCAAGCATGCTGCTGCAGTGAAAATCCCGCGCTCAGGGTTCAGGTTTTGGGGAGAAGACAAGGAAAGGCTTCAGGATGGCAACAATCAGTGAATGGGAGGGCTCAGCAAGGTCTCTCCAGCATCTCCTGCATTCTCACCCAGCCCCAAATGTGTTCCTCTCTCAGCCCTAGAAAACCCCAGCGCTGGACATGAGGGCAGGACAGGTAACTCAGCGGGGATGAGTCTGACCCTGCTGCACCTCTCTGTACAAACCCACTTGAGGGAAAGCCACAGTCCAAAAAACAACGTGCTGAGCCCTGTATTTTGGTGGATCAGGACATCTAGGATTGCTTCACCCATGTGAATGTGTTCCTGATCTTCAGGGAACAGTGGAAAAAACAGACAGTTCCCAAACCTCAAAAAAGGTTTGAGATCGTTGTTAAGAGGATTTGCATTTGGAAAATTTTGCCAGGTTACACAAGCAGATGCAATACTTGGAATATTTCTGCTTAGGTTTTCCAAACCTTTTTTTCCAACATCCCTGAGGTAACATTGCTCAAGATGGGAACAGATGGACCTTTGTACAGAACCCTGGGTGAGTCCCAGTGATTTCTGGGGCTGGGGTCTTGCTGGGCACTGTGGCATCCAGTGAGACACCAGCCAGATCTCCATGAGCAGGAGGGATGCTGTAAGAGCAACTGAGGCATTTCCCATTTCTTCTCCATAGCTGTAATATAGAGAAAAAATAAATAAATAGTGGTAATATATCTGAAAACCCACCACAAACACCTGTAGGGCTATGAGAGCAACCATGCAATCTTTTAATGTTGCTCACATATATTTATTGGTTGTAAAATCATAGCAATCACTTTTTTGGGGGGATTTTGTAGTTTTACACAGAATGATTTTGCACAATTATTTTGGCATTTTCACACTGGACTAGCAGTGTCTCAATGGGAAATTTTAGCACTGAGTAACACAAGGAGAGAAGTTTGGGCTGGCACTATGGACTCACCAAAATCTCATCCTGATGCATCTTCCTGAGGGCTGCACTGGTGCTCCCAGCTGGGTGCACCCCCCAAATGCAGAACTGTGCAGCCTCACTCACACACAACTCCATGGCCTCATCCATAGAAATACTTTCTTTACAAAATTACTCTGGCCCATATTACTCATTAAGTCCAGCACCATTGATGTGAGGGTTCTGCATAACTACACAGATGTGGGAGATACCAAGATTTTACAATATTCCATGGGTTTGGGACATCTGTTTTAAAAGCAAGAGCACCCATTGCATTTTTCTCAGTGACAGACGTGGCCTCTGCTGGAGAGAAATCCTCGATGTGAGTGCTAAGGTTTTCTTAAGGCAACACCTTGGTCAAGGATCAGCCCTGCTGCTAACCTTGCACTTGGAAAGCTGACATCTCCAAGGAGTGAAATATTGAGGACAGATGTAGAAGCTCTTGGGCCCTGCCTGTGCTGCCAATTCTGTGTCATGCTGCACATCTTACACACATTAAGGAGCAAATGGGCTCGTTCCCACGGCAGCAAACTTCACAAATCAGAACAAAAGTTATTTATCGTGACAGGCAGGTGGTACTGCAGACAGAAATGTCTCCTGACCCCGTGGAAATGTGGTTGTGATGGTCTTACAGAAGTTGATTTTTTTTCTTCCTGCTGGTTTAAGAGAAATCTTCTGGTTTCAGGCATGGAAAAAACATATTTTGAATGGTGATATGTCTCAGGCATGTGGATTTTATAACTGGCTTGCTGTTTGCAAGCAGTTAAGGTGTTATACATGCTGTTTAAAACATAGTTTTTATTAGAAAAGCAGCATCTGCCTGTGTTTGCACTAAATCTACACCAGCAGCCACTCGAGCTGGCCAGCACACGCCAGCCTGACTGGAACACGGTAACAATGCTGCTCCCCAAATCTCTGTGAAATTGGAGATAATTCCATGCAGGGCCGACTTTCAAAGGCCTTGTTTAACATCTCTAAAGGCTGGGCTGAGGGGCTGGGGAATTTCTGGGCAGTGCCCTGCTGCCTGGCGCCTGTCTGCATTCTTCCATGGAAATCCTGGAGCAGCAGAGGCTGAGCCCGGGGTCCTGGGGTGCTCAGGATGCCGAGATGGAGGTTGTCACCCATTGGTGTCAGCTGTGGATGCTGTGCACCTTTCTAAATGCCCGGATTTCGGGGGGGTTAATTCAAACTGGATCAGAGCTATTCACGGGATGCAAAAAGCTTTATTTGCAGGAGTGAGCTTGGGGTGTTTGTCTTGGCAAAATGGATGTGAAAGGGAGGTGGGTTTGCTCTCTCTGGGTTTGTTCTCTCTGGGTTTGATCTCACTCTGGGCTTGACTGAGGAAGATGAAAGGGGAGGGAGTATTTTTGAGCTAAATGACAAATGTTAGTGCAAGAGCTACTGAGCAGGACTAGCCAGGACACCTTGGGGCTGGAAGTGGAAAGATTTATAGCCACGAAGGCAAGGGAGGTTTTCTTCCAAGAAAAGGAGTGGGAACAGGAGCAACACCTTCCCCAGGGCACTGCTGGGATGCCCTGGATGAATCTGAGATGTGTCGGGAGATGGAGCAGGCAGGGCAGAAGGTCGGGATGGGTTTGGTGGCACAGGGTGGTGTTGGCAGGGACCCGTGTCTGTCACACATCCTTGCACTGGCTCTAACACCCCCAGAGCCCCCCGAGAGCCCCCTGTGACCCTGCAGCAGCCTGGGCAGCCCTGTCCCCTCTGTGCCCTGTGCCCAGAGCAGGGCAGAAGCAGGAGTGCCTCCACTCCTCGCTCACACTCCTGCCCTGCCCTGCACCTGGGGGCTGAGGCTCCTTTTCCAGCATCACCTCTCTGAGACACAGAGGATTCACTGCAATTTCTGAAGAGTGGAAGAAATGGGGGTTGGAAAGCACAAAGATGAAGATTTAGATGCGTTGAAGTAAAATTCTGGATATTTTTTTCCCCCTTTTGCTTGCAGACGACATATTTGCAAACCAGGGGTGCAGCAGGGGAGGAGGGAGGGATTCCTAAACTCTGTTGTGGAATGAATACACTGCTGAAGTAATGAATAGAAACAAGATGTTTTAACCACCACCTAGAGAGGTTGCTGAGTGGCCATAATCAGTGCTCCCTAGGAGGTGGCCAAAATGTCTCCTTGCCATTCATTAGATCAGAATAGCTTTGGGTTTATAATGTGATCCTTCTTCCTGACCTTCCTTCTGTTCTTAAGTGACTTCAGGACTATAAATTCCTCCCTAGAAATAGCATTATTTATTTTACTGTCTTGTGTTTGTTATGGTCAGTTGCTATCTTTCTTTAGGAGATGTCATTTTGAATCAAAATGGAATTTAGTGGTGACAGGGTTTGGTGCCCCCCAGTTTTTATACTGAAATTAGCCTTGCATGAGCTAAGATTAGTCTGTTCGCAAAATGTTCCTGCTCTTTATAACCTGTCTGTGAGAAACATTCTGCTGCATTAGAGCTCGTTGTGCCAACATTTCTGGGCTAATTTGCCGCTGCTTTAAATATCAAGGAGGATTTTCAGATGGATCCCTAAGGCCTTGGCTATGAAACTGAGCCATACCCAGCTCCCCATGGCACTCTTGGGGCTGCCTTCTCCTTTTGGGCACAGCAAATCTCTGCTCCCAGCAGCAGAGCAGGTGATTTCCTGTGCAGTCCTGTCCTTGTTGGAACCCTGGCACTGTCAGGAGCTCAGGCACCCACTGGGGAGCAAGGAAAAATCTCCTCTGTGGTTACTGCACTTCATCAGCTTCCCTAACTACTTCAGGCAGTTTCCTTTGGGATTTCTGAAAATTTGCATGATAGGTATCTTTACATCCCTGTGAGAAGCACTGGATATTTTAAATTGCATTTCATCCTTAGAAAGGGCTGGGACTTCCAGCTGAACTCCAAGAGGCAGCTGGGGATGTTCACCAGGGCAAGGAGCTCCCAGATCCCTGTAAATCCCTTTGTGAACGTGTCCTTGTGCTGGGAGAGGAGACAAATCTCTGGTTGAGATCCCTTCTGGGCCTGTCTGTGGGAAAACAATTTGGGAAGTGCAGAGCTGTTGCCTTGCAGGTTTATGCTCTCCTTTGTGTGACAGAGAAGGAAACATCAATTATTTGTATATTTGAATTATCTGTAGAGAGGTCGAATGGATTTCTGTGCAGAAACAAACTTGAATAAAAACTTTACACCAGAAGGAACCGCCTGTGGAAGGGTCAGACTTTGAAAGTTGAGTTATAAGAGGAGAGAGAGTTTAGACAAAAATGACAAAACTTTTGGGGCTCCAAAACACATTGAGTGGTCAATAGCAAAACTGTACATTTAAAAAATCGTGAGCTTTGGCTTCTGTGCTGGTTCTCAGCAGCTGGAAATGCTGGGACCTTCAGGGCTTCCAGAAACAATGGATATTGAAAGAGCTGCAGGAAACCTCAGCACCTGGAAACATCAGTTGTGCTGGTAGAAAGGGATTTTAAGAAGAAAAGTACAGGATTTGCTGAATTGCAGACTGTTGTAGAAAGGTTTAAAATATCTGATTGTGGACAGTTGTTCACGGGTCCTTCCTGATGGGTGAGGGAAGTGCAGCTTGCCATGGTGTGTGTGCTTAAAAACCTGATGGGTATTCCCAGGGGTCTGGAGACCACTGTGAGGACCTAAAGATCCATCTCCAACGGACAGGTTGCCTGAATTATAATTGTAATAATTTACAAGAACTCTGCCAAAGGCAGAATAAAACTGGTTTGGTTTTTTTTTTTTGTTTTTTTTTTGAATTTTTTTTTAAGTGCAGGATTATGTTTTAACTAAGCAATATGGAAAATGTCTGCAGTGGTGTGTGCTGGATGTTAGGAAATAAGTGGCTGCATTGAAACCAAACCAGTGATTTGGTTTTCCACATTTCTCAGGAAGTTAGTGAACTTAAAATAATTTTTGTTGTTTTAATGGGAGGGTAATGAATAAATAAATAAAAGCACCAGGCCAATCTGCAAACCAACAGAGACTTTATGTTTTATTTTATTCTTTGTTTATGAGGTTCATAAAGTTCAGTTTATGTTTTACTGGAGCTGAGCCTCACACACTTCCAGCTTCAGGGCCAGATGTGGAAAGTACCTAAATGCTGTAAAAAACAGTTTGAAATATTATCTGAGTCTGGTGGAGCTGAAAGCCACAGAGATCTCAGACTCTTGGGAAACCTCCAGCTGAGATTCCCAGATAAACTGGGACAGACTGCCTTGGAGATGGTGTGACCCAGGAGTCAGACCCTTGGATCAGTAACCTCTCCAGGAAAATGTCCAAAGCTCTCAGAAGTTTTCCTAAGGTTAAGTGTGTGGGGAGAGGAACTGAGATTTTCAAACAAATTGAATGATACAGTGTGACCGTGTTCACAGGGGTTTTCGGATGAGGGAAGAGATGAGAATGTTCACTCCATGTTTCAGAAGGCTGATTTATTATTTTATGATATATATTACATTGAAACTTTACTAAAAGAATAGAAGGAAAAGGTTTCATCAGAAGGCTGGCTAAGAATAGAATCAGAAAGAATGATGACAAAGATTTGTGGCTCGGGGGCTGTGTCCAAGCCAGCTGGCTGTGATTGGCCATTAATTAGAAACAACCACATGAGCCCAATCACAGATGCGCCTGTTGCATTCCACAGCAGCAGATAATCGATGTTGACATTTTGTTCCTGAGGCCTCAGCTTCTCAGGAGGAAAAATCCTGAGGAAAGGATTTTCATGAAAAGATGCCTGCGACAATACAGTGCTTTGTATCTTCTGAGTTCAACAAAGCATGTTCATTTTGGAGATCAGTGTTCAACAAAGCAAGTTCATTTTGGAGTTCAGTGGTCTCTGTCAGGTCCCTTGGGGCTGGGCTCAGAGCTCACTTGCATTCAGGAGTGACTCCCCTGAGTGAGCAAACTCAGACACTTCCTCTCAGCTTTGAGAGCCCTGCCAGCCTTTTCCTGCTGCTGTGATGACACCAAACCCAGAAAATGGCATTTGCTGCTGGTACCTGCAGATGGGCTCTCAGCCCTGCTGTGCTGCCCAGAGATGCTCCCACTGCAGTGCTGGGGCCTATTCAGCTTGTCCAAGACAAACGTGAGCAGTGAACCAAAATTACATTTCAGTCTCAGCTCCTGCTTAGCCCTGAAAGCTCCTCAGGAGTCTTGCTGCCCTCTGGGTTCTCCAGGTGTCTCGGATGGGTGCAGAATGTCTCTTGCAGGGTTCAGCATCTTCTCTGCACCACAGGTGTGAAACCCACATGCAGGGGACAGGAATGAAGTGTTTCCTTCCCTCAGTTCCCAGAGAGGCATTCAGGAGCATTCTCAGAGCGTGACACACTCAGGCTACAAATCTCATCCATCCCTTTGCATCCAGCACCCAGGAGGAGTCAGGGGTGATGCAATTGCAGGGTGAGGCCAGCACATGGGCTAAGGACAGGTTTTGGAAACTGAATGGAGTCAGACAGCAGATTTTGCAGAAGTATGTGAGTTCTGTGCATGCCAGATTCTGGCTGATTACAACAACCCAGGTGAAACTGTCCTTTAATCCCTCTGAACTCAAATCCAGGACAGACTTATCCTCCCCACTCTCAACCGTGTTGGATTTACATGTGCAAACACCTCTTCAAACCCAGCCTTGCCTCTTCTGCCCTGCAAATTAGTGTATTTCTTCTATCTCCATTCCACCTTAATTTTGTGGGCTTCTAAAAACTGAAAAGGCCACAGTCAAGATTCCTTGGTAGAGCACAATGTTGATAACCACTTAACAAAAAATGTCCCTGGCAGATATATTTAGTTTACCCAAGAGTTAATGGAAAGCAGTGTCCAATTCCAAGTGTTGACATGATTTGTCAAGTTTGCCATTCTATATGCTTGAAGTTTCCTTTGAGGGGAACTGACCCAAAATTGTAACACTAAATAAACACCCTCTTCAAATAACCAATGGTGGTTTTCCTAAATTGCCAATCAAATCCATAAATAAAGACACAAACTCTGAGTGTGTTTAAGTCGTGTTTAGCAGAATAGAGCTAAACAATAACATTCTTGTTAGAATGTATTTTCACTTCAAAGCCCTTTTCCCATGAACATTCCAAATGTAAACAGCCCTAAAGATTTCTAAATGATCTTTGCCTTTGCCTCTTGGGTGGACGGGAGAAAGAATGAATCTGAAGCTACATTAGAAACACTGACGTTGGATATGAAAGTCACAGAGACACAATGCTGCATATTGTCATAATTATCACTTCGTAAAGAAAAGAAAGAAAAGACCAGTTGACTTGGGTTATGAGGACTGGGATCTAAGCAGCATTTGAAGCCGTCTTATGTTGCAAAAGAAAAGGAAATGTGTCTTGGTTTTGTTCACAGTAAACACAACACCCCCAGTCCGAGCTCAGACATCCAGGACTGGCATCTACCTTTGGGTGCTCTGGGTAAAATCAAAGCAAAGAGGAATTCTGCTCCAAATTCTCTCTGTGGTCAGGGCTAAGCAGGAAAAAGGGGCCTGAAAGGAAGGCAGGAGAGAGAATTTAAAGCTGAATTTGGATTCGAGGTCTGCTTTTCTGCCAGGGCAGCCCAGATGGGCTTTTCTCTCCTGTTGCTCAGTCCCTTCCCTGTGTGAGATTAATCCCATTTTCCATTTGATATTTTTCCTGTCCCCGTGAATTAGGCCACTGGGAGGATGGAGGAATGCTTCAAGGAAGCCAACTGCCCTGAAATCCTCCTTCTCCTCCCTGGATTTGGTATTTTCCCGGGATCCCTGGCTGCCGAGCTCTTCCCAAGGCCACTGGAATTATCAGACCTTAACTGCCTGCACTGAGCCCACTGAGATCTTATCTGCCACAGACTGAATTCTTACTTCAAATGCCCTTTCTCATTCAAATCACGTTTGGCTGCTTCCAGGAATATCTCAGAAATCCAAACACATCAGTGGCCCTAAAAAAGGGAGGGATTTCTGTGCAGAAGATGCTCTGGACCACAGGCAGCCCCATGTTTGAGCTCCCTGCTCGTTCCATTTCCATCGGGGCACACCCTGGCAGCTGCCATAAAATAGAGAATGGCTTGGGCTGGAAAGGACCTTAAAGATCATCCAGTTTCAATGCCTAAAGAAGGCTAAAAGCCAGCAGAAAATCTCTTTTGCCTTGTGGGAGTCTTACAAAGATTAATAATCTCCATCAGGTGCTTCCAGAGCTGCAGCAGCAGCATTGATTTAGAGCAGGTTTTACTCTCTTTATTTCTCAATTTTTAGTCCATGCCGTTATTTTGTTGGGTTTTCACCCTGTTCTAAACCAAACCCGTGCCAGAAACCTCTGCAGCCGTGGGGAGGAGGGCACGGACCAGGGAAGGACCTGCCCAGGGCGCTTTTTTCCTCTAAATTCTCCATTTCACAGCATCAGCTGTGCCAGCACCTCCCTGGGGCCGTGCAGTCCCCTGTCACCAACGACCAGCGAGTGTGACACCCTGGGCACACACATAGCTGCCATCAGTGTTGGATTAATGCTTTTTTTTATTTAGAGATGGTAACTGAAAGGTGTTTTAAACAGTTTTATTTCATTTTTAGTTTAATGTGAAGGATGAGATAACATAGGTGTTACAATTTTTAAAATTATAGTTAAAAGTTAATTGGTTTTAAATTACAATATATTAAAAGTGGTATTAATAATTTGGTAATAGTTTTGGTATTAATAATTTGGTCATAATAGTTTGGTATTAACATTTTTAATATTAGGGGTGAGTAATAATTATATTATTATGGTGAGTTGTTTGATGTTGCATGGACAAGGTCTGGAGGTAAATTCCAATTAAACAGCGTTTTCCCACTCTCTCCAAGATGGGAGTTCAGCACAATCCCCAAGGACGTGCAGAAGAGCCCCTTTCCCACTTTCCAGACCCTGGGGTGAACTCAGGATCTCACCTGTCCATCCCACCACCCATCCCCGGTCCCAAACCCAGAATCAGCGTCCCGGGAGATGTGATTCTGGAGCGGAGAGAGTTAATTTTGGCTGGTGAATCAATGGCTCCATCACATGATGGGGCTGAAACCTCAGCCCCGTGCCAAGCCCGCGTTGCGTTGCGCACACACCTCTCTCTGTTTTGCCCCCAGGTGCATCGCGCAGCTCGGGGAGAGCAGAGATGCCAGTTTCTGTGCAGGTATTTCACATTATCATTGAGATTCGCCCCGGGCTAAAAAAGGAGGAGGGAATCCTCCGTTTCAAAAGGATATTCAAGTCTCTGGGGCCACTGGGAATGTGTTTTTCTAAGCGCTATCTACAAGCAACGAGAAACAAAAGAGCCGAGAAAGACTCAAACCGGTCTCTGTCGCGCACAGGGAGCACCACAAAGAGCACGTTTATTTTTAATCTGGTATTAAGCCGCAAGAATTAATCCCCGATATTTGAACACTTAAGCATTTAAGTCCCATTAAAGCTCGCTGGTTTTTCGGAGCGCTTCACGTAAATAATTGTGGGTGCTGGTGGAAACAGTAGCTGGGGAAAAGCTGGGAAAAAGAAATCGGGGCTGAAAATGCCTGCTGGATTCAGTTAAGAATTCACCGAATTTTAAGTTTCCTGGGAAGTGTTTCTGACCTTATCCAGAACCACTGAAACCCGTGAAATCAGTCAAATGACAGGGAATCGATGGTTCTAAAAAAGCAGGAAAAATATGGATTTATGTTTTCATTTACTCTCTCCTCACTTTACATAATGAACCTTCATTTGAGCTTGTCAAGTGTTCTAAAACTTTGTGTCTGGGCACATAAGATATTATAGAACCCCAAAGTTATGATTATCCATTAAGAAAGGTGAGCAGCAGTAGGGATGGGAGAAAAAAACACCCCAAATTGCCCAGCTTTTGGCATGGGGCAGGAGCAGCCACTGAGACACCACTGCAGGGCAGCCTAAAAGTGCTTAAAAGATCTTTTTTCCTTGGCTTTTCCAGCCAGAAAATCCCAGTGACCAATAAAATGGCTTCAAGATAAAACTTTCAGCACACACATATCTTCAGGTTTGAGCTAAAACAGTGAATATTTTCTCCTTCAGAGACTTCTCTCTAGGTGACTTTTTACTAAGAAAGTTCTGTCAACTGAGAAGAAAAAGTTGGCAGAAAGTTGTGTATCACAGCAGTAAATCTTCTGAAATGTATTTTTATAGCACCTTTTATCTGATCCATAAACTCTGCGAGGCAGAAGAACGACATCGTTCCACAAAAGCACTCTGAGGTGAAACGATTAACCACAAATCACACTGGGTCTAATTTTATATTCGGGATTGTAACCTGGAGTGAGGACTTTGAAGTGAAGGCATCCTGAATTTGAAATGGAGACATATTGAATTTGACACCAGGTCAGCACCTGGCCAGTAGCCTGAAATGAAATTTGGGCCCTCCTTTCCTATAAGGATGAACACTCTCCATTTAAAAAAAAAAAAGGAATATCCTCAGAGTGGTGTTTCTAAAGGCAGCTTTTTGGGTTTGTCCCACTTGGTTTTGTGGTAATTATGAATTTCATTCTGGTTGAACACTCGTGTGGTGCAGGCCGAGATGAGAACTCTGGATGTGAGGCTGGGGAACTGCATCATACAGATTTCCTTTCCAACGTATGGATAAGTTTGACTCCATGTTTTATTTTGAGATCCCCTCTAATATCCCCATGTTGAGTAATTCAGCTGTTGTTGAAATAGAGTTCAGCTGTAGAAATCCAGGCTCTGATTCAGACATTTCTTTTAGGAATAAGTCTGGATTTCTATTTGAAAAAAGTGTTTTCAGTGGTTTGTTTCTTTCCCTACATCCTCAAATCCCTGTATCTTTTCCTCCAGCTCCTACAAACCCATTCCTGTGCTCCTGTGCTTGGGAAGTGGCACCCAAATCTCTGATGGTGGTGCTGGGAATTTCTCATTTGTATTTGGTTTTGGAAGAGGCTGCGGGCATGGCCTGAGCTCCAGACAGGACAGGGGACATTTGTCACTTCCATCATTTTCTAGGCAGCTTCACAAAGTGAGCAGTGAATGTTAAAGAGCCAGTGAGAGCCTTGGAGAGGAGGATGATAAATCATCCCGTGAAACTCAATAGGAATTGTTTCCTTTGCTGTGTGATATGTGAAAACTCTGCTAGAGGGGATGTCTCTCAGAGCTGCCCATTACCTAAATTCCCTTCAGCTCAAATGTAAATCCTTTTAAGAGACTAAAGATGCTTTGAAGTTGAAGAGCAGCTCCCAATGACAAATATATATTTTTTTCTAAATGTTGTTAGTCCTTTGCCTCTCCCAGCAAATCCCTTCTCCCACATTCTGTAAGACACAGCAAAACAAGCCTGCAGTTATTAATAATTTTTAAACTGTCGCCTCCTGATTTTTCACAAGTTTGATTGCTATTGTTATTCTCACTCTGTTTTTCTTATGTCTCGTCATATTTAATGCTGTTGGAGGGTGTGAAAAATGAAATTTGGGGAGAGCCCATGGAGCTGCTGAGCAGCAGTGGTGCCAGCAACCAGGAGCAGATGAGGACTCAGCTCCCTCCTGCACAAGCTGAGGTGAAAACCTTCCCTACATCAAGGCTTGAAGCACCAAAAATTAAATGTATTGAGGGCTGGAGTTAGCACAGGCAGGTTATTATAGAAATTTCTTGTTGGCTGAGATCTGTACTTTCAGCTAACAATGAATTCTTCTAAGAATTTTTTTCCACAAGTTTTCTTCAGGAAATACAATTCCTTTTTTTTTCCATGGGGAAATCTAAAATTCTTGTAGACCTTTAGCTGCCTGCTCGGGTGGAAAAAAAGTTGACTTTGTAACAAAGCAATTTTATGAAATAGATGTTGTTTGGTTTTTTTTTTTTTAAATCCAAAGGAGAACAGTTGTGAAACTGCCACTATGTTCTGTGGGATTCCTCAAAACACACAAACACATCCTTGAGTTCCCTGTGGGACCAACGTGGACAAACAGCTCGCACTTGGATTAACAGGACTCGGTAAAGCCTCTGCGGGGCTGAGCCTTTTTTCACTCTGGAGGGACAGAATTCCTAGAAGGAAAATCACACCCAGGCTGTTGAGAAACCCACAGGAGCCACCCCGAGGGTGCAGAAAAAAACCCCAAACTTGGTAGAAAGCAGCATAAATGTTGTGGGATTCATCTTTGTGCGTGGAGAACCTTCCCAGAAGGAGTCTCTGACCAGAGCAGCAGTGCTGCTCTCCCACTTCTCCTTAGGTTCACTTTGCTTTCTTTCCGTGCAGTTGCCATTAGGGTGTCTTTATTTGGGAACTGGGGGTGAAGCTCTTCAGGAGGGCTGAAAACGAGATTGCAGAGCCCCAATGTCTGGAGTTTGGGTGACACCAGTTGTGTTCTGCATCCTTTGGTTGTGCAGGGCTCAGGGTGACACTTCAGGTTTGAGCCTTCCCAAATTTCAGAGATTTTCCCATTTTGCTAATCAGTCTTCCCTGAAAAGCCAAACTCAGATTCCATTCTGGGCTTTGTCATTTTCAAGACCTCAGTTCATTTAAGCCACGAAAATTAATGTTTGAACGCTTCATTTTGCCTTAAAGAGGTATTCTTTAAAACCTCAGGTAATATTTTCTTTGTGAGATGAGCTGCTAAAACCAGAAATTTCAGGATTTAGGATTTTTTTTTCTTCTTCACTGGGCTGGAGGTGACCATGACTAACCAAAAAGGCATTCCCAGGTCCTGATACTGTTTTGCAAACTGTTCTATATTAAATATCATCCCTCTAGTGAGAGCTGTCAAAACACTTTCATCTAACCTTCGCCAGTAGAAAAATCTTAGTGATGCCACATAACAAACATTATACAAATAACTGTCAGAATTCATTACATCTCCTTTGAAAAAATTATTTTCTCATGTGCTTTGAGTATTTTAATTTCTTAAGGTGTCATTTCTAAGCACTCTAGTGCTGATTTGCTTCTGGAACCCTTAGATCTCATTTTCATTAATTTTAATGGAAGATGTAAAATGCAGAACACTCGAAAGTATTTTCCTATTCCTGTTTATATTGGGTTTATGCCATTTCAGTGACACAAAAAGCACAGATGAAGCCACTGCAGATGTTTTCATGTCCATTTAAAAAAGTTGTGTCCATGCTTGGGGCAGAAGTAGATGGAAAGTGAATATAGAGGCTTTAGGCAGCACTAAATTATATATGGTTTCAGTGCCAGCAGAGTGTAACAGCTTCTGAAGCAACTTGCCCATCTCTATCACTCATCAGCAACAAAAAAATCAGCTCATCTCAGAGATGCTCCAGCTCATGAAAAGGCCTAGATTCCAAATTAATTAATCTGAATCATTTACTCATTATAACGTTTAGAAACTCTGCTTTGAGAGAGCTGGAAAACACATAGAACAAAACGATTGTTCCCACCCCAGACAGGGCAGGTGAATAAAAGAAAATGGTCAGGAAAATTGAGACCCTACTGGCCTGCAGCATCAGCAGGCAGAAATTTCTTCTCCTCTCACAATTTCTGTAAAGGTAGAACCAAATAAATTGCTGTTTCACACACATTTGAGTATTGGAACTGTGCAGGAGAAATCCTGTTCTCATCTCTGTGTGTGGATAATGGATTATTGGTGTGGATAATGCAGGTGTGAGGAGGGACCTGCCTGTAGTGAAGCTGGGCTGGAGATTTCCCTGCTGCTCTGCTGGCATCTGCCAAGGCTGCATGTGGTGGTGCCAGTTGTGGGTTTCTCTGAGGCTGCATTGAAGGCACTTGAGATGATAGTTCATGTTTGGACTCAGGTGTTTATTATTTCTTATCAGTAAAACAGCCTCGCTGCTGGGAGTTCTGCAGCTTTTCCTTAGAAGGCACAAAATGGCAACAATCTCTTGGTACAAGGGCTTTTCAGACTAAACTGTCCAATTAGGAGCTGACACCTGGGTTATTTTCCCTTTTAACCCAATAACTGATCCCAAAGGGCCCCCAATGGGGACTTTTCTGCCCAATTACAAAATGCCACCCAAACCCATGGAGAAGGAGGAAGAAGAAGCATGAAGAAGAAACCCAGGACGACAGCCTGTGCCCTCCATCTTGCTTCCATCCACAACACACTAAAAATCCCAAACCCTCAATTTCTCACCAAGTGACACACCCACACTGCTCTCTATAATCTATTTCACACTTTTGTGGATTCCAGTCTATTCTGGAGTTTAGGAAAATTTATCTATGAATGAGGGTCAAGAGCAGGGCACCCCAGAGCAGACAGAGAAATATTCCCAATGCCCTGGGTTTGCACAGCTGCAGGTCACCCTGTGGTCACCCCTTGGGCTCTCCAGGTGCCTGGCACTGTTCTGCTGTCACACCTGGGTAGTTGTGTCCAGAATTGGGACTGTGTCATGGAGCCAAGCCTGCAGTCAGCCCTGGCCCTGCAGGGTGGTGGCTCTGGGGCAGTGTCACCAGCACTGTCCCCACATGCAGGTCTGGGGTTTCTTTGTGGTCATAGGACCTGGCTGGACTCTGAATGCACTGACATTTGCTCTGAGAACAGATGAAAAAAAAGAAAGAAAAAAGACACATAAGTTCCCAGAGATCTAAAAGCAGAAACATGTGTTGGAATATGAGCACAGGCTTTTTCTTCTTAACTAAATTGAGCAGTAGGAGATAGGAGTTTGGGTGACCCCTTCCTCACAGTGGGTGTTGCACAGACTCAGGCTTTAAGCACTTCCTTAAGGACTGTCAGGAGACTGGGAAATTACTCAGTCAAAGAGGGCAGCACAAACAGCAATGTCGAGGGAAGGATTTTATATTTCAGTTTAAGTGAATCCATTTGTTTCCTTTTCAATGGGAACAGCGCTGTGACTCTGCAAGAGTCAGGAATGAGCTCAGCAACTGGAAACTGAAAAGCAGAAAATCCTTTTGCTCCTCTGGCTGAGGTTTGGGCCTCACTGTTGTAATGGCTCTGATTAGCCCTGCCTTGGTGTCACAGTACCTGTGCAGATCACTTTAAATCACCATCCATGGGCTGCTCATCCCCAAGGAAATGTGTGGTGCTGCTTGCATTCACTTCTGAGGGTGTTTAGGGCACACAGAGATCTACAAACACTGTTGGTCAGAACTCAATGCAGAGGTGCTTCCATTCTATGTGCTTTGTAAACTTCCCAAAGTTCCAGGAGAGCTGGAATTAGTCACATTTTTGCTTTCTGCTCCTGCCATTTCCTCTGCATCCACCCAGCCCTGTGCTGGCTCATGGCTCACTCACCTCTCCTGTTTGGTACCATCAGAGCTCGCAGAGCTGCTCATTTCCACCCAGAAACTTTCCAAACCTCCTGGCAGGGGGGTCTCCACTCACACAGGGGCTCCAGTGCTCCAGGTTTGATTGAGGAGCCCTGGTTTCATGTATTAGCTGACATTCTGTTCGATCTTTCTGCTTCCCTCTCTACAGTTTCTGAAGTTTTGCATTTCAGAAAGGGTGATGCTCCTTTTATTCTAGGACATTCAGGGTTTCATTGTTTTCCTCCTCAGTCTCTGTAGCCTCTGGTGGCAAGGCTTGGAGAGCCAGCAAACCAAGCTGGGGGAGTTTTCCAGGCTACTGTCGAGAGGATTATTTATGTCCATTACAAAAATAACTGGGTTTCTAAGTATCCATCTTGTGGGGCACTCTTAGCTCACTGTAACATTTTCATCATGAATAACCAATTAAAAACCCTTATTTTGCAAAGCTGTGTTCAAGTGCCCATCTGGGGAAACTGCAGGCACTGGCGCTGCCGGGCCAAATACACCCAAAAAATGAACTTTACAATGCTCTTCAGAAAGCCATGTATTTTCACACTTTCTGAGAGTTCTATCATTTATCAGCTGGGCCAAATACACTCAAAAAATGAACTTTACAGTGTCACAGACATCTTTTTATGGAAAATCCTTTCATTAAGATTTTTCCTCCTGAGAAGCTGAGGCCTCAGGAACAAAATGCAAACAATGGTTATCTGCTGCTGTGGAATGCAACAGGTGCATCTGGGATTGGTGTCATGTGGTTGTTTGTAATTAATGGCCAATCACAGCCAGCTGGCTCAGACAGAGAGCCGAGCCACAAACCTTTGTTATCATTCTTTCTATTTGATTCTTAGCTAGCCTTCTGATGAAACCTTTTCTTCTATTCTTTTAGTATAGTTTTAATGTAATATATATCATAAAATAATAAATCAAGCCTTCTGAAACATGGAGTCAGATCCTCATCGCTTCCTTCACCCAAGAACCCCTGTGAACATGGTCACAATTTACAGTACTCTCCAGAAAGCCGTGTATTTTCACACATTCTGAGAGTTCTACCATTTATTATCTGGAGCTGTTTCAGTGTCTGGGTTCCTGGCAGAGGTGCCAGTGCAAATGCTGCTTCTCCTTTGTCCTGGCTGTGTCACAGTGAAGCAGTCTGGGCTGGGGGCCCGGTGCAGGCCCTGACCAGGGCAGGATGCAGCAAATGTGACCTTTCCCAAGGGCCTGGATGTGGCTCTGCAGGGCAGCAAATCCCTCCCTGCCTCAGTGAAGGATTGGATTCGACACCTGCCTGCCAAGGCCCGGGCTGGGAGAGCAGGGCCGGGGTGCTTTGAAGGGGATAATGTGCTTCAGCTGCTCAGTGCCTGTCAGTCAGGCCTCTGCTTTTGGTGCTGGAACAGATGGAGGGTTTGAGGTCAAAAACCAGCGTGGATCTCAGTAAGGGAGGTTTTCCTTAAAAGCTGCATGGCTGTGAACATATGAGTTAATTCCAGACTGAAGGTGCAAGGTGTTGGACCCTTGCATTGTGTTGGTTTTCTCTATTTGCCCTTCACAGACCCCTCTGCCCTCCTCACCTGTGATATGAAGGAAGGCAAGAGGGAATTTTGGGGGCACAGCAATGACCCCTCATGGCACACATGTGCTGGGCTGTGCGCCAGGTCAGTCTTGCACCTCTCTGGGATTTGCTCATCTGCATTTCCACAGAGACTCTGCTGGGCAAAGTCTTGCTTCCAAGAAAGCCTGGGTAAATTCATAATTCCTGTTACTGAGAGGCTCAAGAGTTCAAATGAAGCCCAGAATTCCATGGAGTGTTCCAGTCAACACATTTTTGGTTTTCCTTCTTAAAACATTCATAAAAGCATTCTGTAGCCAGCTGTGTGGCAGCCAACAGCCCTTGCTTCCTTCCACATCACAATAAGTAGGAGCATCTTTTTTAGTTGGGAGAAAACAAAAAAATCACTCTAACTTGATTTTCCCTTTGATCCCTCATATTCCCTACATGCTTTCCTCTCTGTTTATAGCATCTGACATAATTCCTTTGGTCAGATTTTATGCCTGAAGTCATTTAGGCCAATTTTAGCTTTTTTTTTTTTTTTTTTTTTTTTTTTTTTTTTTTTTTTTTTTTTTCCCAGGGCTTTGACATCTCAAGCAACTTAATCTAGGTCAGTAAAGTACCTGCTGTTGAAAGGAATTTTCTTGAGTAATGTTTTGAAGTCAGAAAGGCCTTCCTTGGCATGTGCAGATGGGAGGTCACCAAGCCCATACAGCATGGAAAGGGCAAGCCACTAGGTGTAAAATATTGGCCAAAAAGCAGCCTGCAGGGATTGAAATGAATTTAGATTTTGAAGGAAGAATGTGGTGATTTTTAAACAGCTGAAGTGATGTAGTGTACAAATCCCAGCAATGCTTCCTTTGGGGGAGAATGTACATGAGAAATGTTTGGGTTCAGGATCACAGGAGCAGCAATTACAAAGAATTCCCAGATTCCCACCAAACCTAAGAGTTGAGTTTTCAACTGGGAGAGCCCAGGGAGCTCACTCTGAGAGCAGCCAAGGGATGTGGGAGCTCGTGGAGGAGCAAACCTGATGGAGCTGACACTGCACTGTTATAGTTCTGCTTTTTGGCTGCTTTAAGGAACATTTTTGAGGATTCTTATCACAAGTTCATTTATCACAACTAGGGCTGAAGGGCAGGTCTCCCTTCTGTCTTTCAGACACCCAATGAAGGCACTGGGGACAGGGAATTATCACTGTAGCCAAGGCAGAAAATGGTGACAAAAATGGCAGAAAATGATGGGAGAAAATGGAAGAAAACTACAAGATATTCCACAATCAGGACTAACAAATATTTTCTTTTCTGCGTTCATATTTCACGATTGGTTTAATTTTGTATCTGTAAAAGGGAAACTTTAAATGAAGCTTTTCCTCTTGTTGGCCTTGGGTATTTGCAGGGGCCTTCCTCCTGTACCTAACTGTTTTCACAAGAGCTGGAGGAATTTAAATTGCTATTTATCTGACCTTCTGTCACGTTTGATTAAGAAGCGTTCAAACATAACTGAGGTGGGTCACAGGTAAAATGGAAAAACTCAGCAAAATGTATAATTGCTCTTCATTTCCAAATGACAAAAAAAAAAAAAAAAAAAAAACCAAAAACCCAGGGCAGCCCCATCTTTCCCCTAAATGTTTAGAAAGAATATTGTGAACTGCATTTATCTGTTCCTTCAGTCATTTCAAGCAGCAGCACAAGCCAATGCTTCAGCACCACTTCAGAGCATCCCCTGAACAATCTAATTTGAATGACATTACTGGAAGCTGCAGTGATTGTGGATGTGCTTGTTTAGCTCATCACTGAGGAGTCCATCAGTCCTGCACTAACAAGGAGTGATATTTTTGCCCTTCTAAACTGACTTGCCTTAATTTGTTTCATTTGGTGAGCTGGTTTCTGGTGGATTCAAGTGTGATACAATGGCTCTCAAGTCATGCTCTGCAGAGCATTTTTTGGTGGGCTTGATCAAACCCATGGTCATGAGATGCTTTTTTCCCCCCCTCATTTCCAGTTGAGAAGTTGTATTATGAGGCTCTAAAAATATATTCACATGTTTTCATTAAATTGTTTCTCCATGGCAGCAATTGTTAGAGCTGCTGTGCTCATGCCTTTGATGACTATTGGGAGGAGTGGTGGCTTTTGTGATTGGAAATGGATGAAGCCAATCCAAATATGTGTTTGCATGAGGGATGTGTTTTGTGAGGGAGAGAGAATTCTATTTACATGTGCACTAAGCAGAATAGTTCTTTTTTTTTTTTTCCCTTTTCATCCTTCTATGAACTTTTAAAGTAGGAAGATTTACTTAAGTAATTTATTTTTCTTAAACGTATGGAAATGAAAGGTGTGGGATTTATCTCTGGGAAGGTCTTACATGTCTGCATAAAATGTTTTGGTAGGCAAGGAACAACTTAAATGTAACTGTTGCATTTCAGCAAAGGTCTCTCTTAGTCAAACATTTCTTCAGGCATCTGAGTTTTACGGGAGGTTGCCAAAACAAGGCTTTGAAAAGAGAGTAAAACACCTTTTCTTCTGCTTGTTCAGCTTTCCTCTTTTAAAAAGTGAGATTATGAGAGGTCACCATTCAGTGAGTTTCTCTTTTACCATTTTCTTTCAAGTTAGGATCTAAGGAAACAAAAAGAAATTAAGGAAACTAAGATAGAAGCTAAGGAAAATGTACATTAAATAAATATATACACATGTAAATACACAAAGGTTTTATATCACAATTTTAATAAATTAAAGAATAAAAGATTACATTTTTCTTTTCCACCTCCCCTTTCAGAGTTGAATTTTAAGCTATAAATTCAATCCAGGAGGTTTCTCAAAAGGTCTTTTTTAACTAAAACTGGTCCAAAACTGCTTTCCCTGCCCTGAAATCTTTCTGAGATCTGTTAAGCAAAATCCCACTCCAAAGAGCCTGAAAAGTTCCAACTCTATCCCCAAAATTTTGCATCTCAGAATGGAACATAAATCTATAAATAGAAGTAAATTAAAATATTTTCATACATGAAAGTTTTAAATGGAGTGATTTTAATAGTACAGTTTTTAATTAAATACCTAAATTAGAAGAATTTAATTTTGAAACAGAGGTCTTTTGATTTTATTTTCAGTGCAAGAACAGTCCACTTAGGTTTCACAGGGAATTCTTGATGTTGGCTGGAGAAGTCACCTGAGCTGAGATCTCTGCTGATCCAGCAAGAAGCAGAATTCAGCAGGATTTATTTCTTGGCCTTGCTCTTTTGCAGGGGTTAAAAGTGAGCCTTCCTCCTCTTCACAGCTATAAACACTGCAGTCCACATGAAGAGAAATCTATTTAAAAGTGGCTGAATAAAGTCAAGAAGGTAAATTAGAATCATCTGCTCCCCAAAGCCTTTCTTGTCTCCATGAAACAATGCCCTCTCCTGCCTCCCAGGCTGTGACTAATTCTCTAACAGTCCTTTTGTTCCAAATAAAACTCTCATGGAGGCTGACCATATTTTAATGAACAAATGCAGGGAAGATTGACTGTGCAGGATTTTTTTTGCGCTCTTTATTTCAGTGGCAGTGAGTGGAGGGGACAAGAGTCTCAGTGTAGGTGCTGAAGGATGGCCAGAGGATTTTTTTGCTGCTGTGTTTTTGGCACAGCTGTGGCTCATGCTATGGATACAGTTAATTGGGTTCATAATTAGGAGTGTTTAGAACCAGCTTATCTGTCAGGGGTCTCTGTGAGGAAGCAGATGCTGAGGTTCCCTGGAAAACCTGTTGGGTGAGGGAAGACTTGGGCACTCAATATGAGATCAGCAAGCTCTGTTTATTGAAGAGAGCATCAGACACTTATACAGCAAGTAATAAGCTTATGAATATTCTGCAAGCCAAGCGATCTATTGGTTAAACTATACCATCAACTCTTCCTCATTCCTTTGGGCCTACATTCCCTATTTACCACGTCTCTCTGTCTACTTGTTATCATACCCAGCTAGGCCCAAGGACACGCTATCTTGCAGGTGCAAAAACTCAAACTAGCTGTGTTCGGTACTTTCCCAACTCCTAGTCAGCTAACAAGCAAATGTCTACATGACCTCTGTCATGCAGCCATTTCTCCACAAAAACCATAATGTCCCAACTTTGGGCAGAGGCAGGAGGATGGGATCTGCTCCAGAGGGCTGTGAGTGGAGGGTCTGTCACATCCCTGCCTTTGGAGGCCACAGGACCAGGAGTGGAGCATTCCATGAACTCTCCCCCTTGGTCAATCCCCGAGCCCTCAGCCCTGCAAACATCAACTACTTACCATAGATTTTACAGGAGTGTCCCCAGAGGGCTGCCCTGGGAAAGGCACAGGGAAATCTCTGGGGTTTTGAGCTCCTGCAGCTCAGAATCAGGTGTAATTCTCCTTGGTTGGAATAGCCCACTCTGAGGGAAGGGTTAAAAGCAGGGCACTGTGGTCAAACCTGCAAAGAATCTGTGTCATTTAAATCCTCATCAGGAAAATCTGATACCCTCACATAGTTTAAGGTGAGCTCTAGTTTGATGTTTGAAAGCCTTAACCTCCTTTTGGGAGTGCTCCTCATGATCTGCAGACCTTCTGAGAGGGACACCAGCTCTTGTGACACCTGGAGCAGCTGGTGAAAGGCAGGTCACAGGAATTTGGAACAACTGAGGCACTCTGGTCACCTCACATCCTCACAGATTTGACTCTTTTACACTGTCTTGGCCCAAAGTTACTGAACCTGTTTCTCTAGTGACTCCACTTGCAGCTCCAAGACCATTCTTCCAATCTGCCTTCCTGAAAATTGGGGAATCCCTTGAATCATTGATGGCCAGAAGAACTATGTCTTCTTTATTACTTCCTTTACTATTAAAAATCAGAAACCAGTTGCAAATTGAGCTCCAGGAATAAATCTAGAATAGTTCTTTTGATGTCAGCAGTTCTCTAAAATAGTATCAGATGAGAAAGACCAGAAAACACCAATCCATTTATTGATTTTATTTAAACATTTTGTTGCTGTTGTTGTTCCTAGGATATCTTGTTAATTTGCATTCCTCTGACCAATATCCAGCATTTCAGGAAAGTAGGTCTTGTTTATATAATTTATATAAATCCATAATTATATATTATGTATAATCCCATAATTTTTCCAGCTGCAAAATTTGGGCTGAAGCTGCAACCTGAATTCATGTGATTTTAAAGGACTACATAAATTTAAGAGGGATTTAAATCAACTCAGGCTAATTCCTCTGATCTTCTATTGAAAATGCCTGACTTCATTCCAGAACAGGATCCAAGATCTCTTGTATGAAGAAAGGATTTTTGGGGGTGAAGAAATGGAAGCTAAACCTGAAATTTTCCTACCATCTTACATCATTAGAAATCCCCATGGAGACAATGGCAATTTTGTATTTGAGCAATGATCCTACAGAACATTTTTCCCCTAGTCACTTTTGGATCCTGCTTGGGCTGACTGCTGTTTGTTAGCTCAGGAATGTCAGAGATGAGAGAAGAACCTGCACACATCTTCCTTCACTCCCCCATACACTTTGTTTTCATGCTCCCCAGCAAACTCCTCAAGCTTCGTGTTTGCTTGTTTATTTTTATTAACTATTTGCTCTTGTATCTCTTACTGCTTTAAAACTATGCAGGCTAAAGGTCTGAACACTCAGATGAAGAAGCATCCTTGCTTTGCTGGTTGTTTCATGCAGTTGTGAGAGCATTCCAGCAGCAAACACGCTGGCAGCCCATCAAACTGGGGATGCAGAACCTGGGAATGCCAGCACTGCAAACACAGACAGCTTCATCAAGAAAATTCTGTCCAAAAAAAAATCCCTGGCACAGAGGTGGCTGATAGACTTGGAATCCAACATCTTGGATTGTCCCTTGGCCATAGTGCCCCGGGCTCCAAACACAAACAAATCAGCCCTTCAGAAGGAGATGCTTATGTGCTAAATCCTTCTTTTCCTTGGCTTTGGCAAGCACCAGTAAACATCTTGGCAATAAAGAGCAAGAGATTACATGTTCTCTATGGGCAGGCCTCTAATGCAGCCCAGGGAGGGACCATATCTGCTCCTGATGAAAGCAGAATGCTGAGTGTTATGCAATTAGTCATGTGAAATGCACCCAGAGCAGCCTGCTGGTCAAAACCCATGCTGGAGCTCCGGGCTTGGTGGACAGATGTTGTACCTTGGCTGGGTCATTTTATGAGATATTATCTCTTTTCAGTCTTCCTTTGCTTCCCCTTCCCTTCTTCCCAGCCGTTCATGACTCAAGCAGTCAAAATATTGCTTGAAAAATGGCAAATGATTACTTGAGAAAAAAGACAGTGAGTTGAAAATAATGTCTTATTTTTACATTCTGCAATTGTGTCTGTAGGGACAGTAATTGGTGTTTGTTTTAGTGGCTGATGTATATGCTTAGAGTGATTTTTTTTCACATTACAAGTAGGACATCACTTACACTTAAGTTGCTTGTCATACCTTTTAGGCCAATAAAACTCCCACAGATGAAAGCTTGCTTCATGTAAAAGAACTGTTGAAAAAGTGTTTCTATGGACATAAAACCTGACACGATGATAATCTGAAACTGCTCACTCCCCAAGGATGACAAAACTCTAACAACTTCAAAGCGAAGAAAGACTTGCCAGAGGGGAAATTGTAATTAAAATTAGATAACCTGTATGAAAAGCATCCAATTTGTAGCCTGTAAAAGCATTTTAGAAGCACAGTTCTTCAGCCCCAGGACCATAGCTGTAACAATTATCTCAAGACTTTCACAGTGGAATCAAAACATGTTAATTTGTTAATGAGTCGGTATGTAGCAGTAGGGAAAAACTCTAATGAGGGAATGCAAACACAAAAACTGCATTTTTGTTTTTGAATGAATGCACTGTTGAAGTCCATGCTTTGGTTGCTGTGGAAGTTGCCTATCTCTTCCTGAAAAAAGTGGTTTTGAATTGAGTGAATGGATCTCTTCCCCTTTAATCCTAGCCAAAATCCAGGTGGATCTGAGCCTTTCCTCTGGAGCCTTTTCTGCAGGAATTTGGGATTTTGCAGAGCCTGTTCCTGGCTGGGAGCCCTGGTCACCCCTAAACCCCCATCTCCCAGCTGAGACTCCTTGACCCACCTTTCAGTGCCACCACACACAACTCCCAAGTGATAAAGGATGTAAATTGAACACAACAACCTCTTTTGGCTGCACTCTGAGAAGTAAAACCTCTTTATCTACCCGGAACAGAGAGGCAGCAGCTGGACCAAGGATTAGATTGAATTCTGACATTGTGGCAGATCTCAAAGAGCAAAGAGGAACCTCAAACCCAGCTGAGAGGGCAGATTACTTCTTGTTTCCCCACTTCCCAGCAGAGCTTTTCATCCACCCTGTGTTTTGCAGCAGCTAATCCATAAATCTGGAATTTCTCCAAAGCGGCTGTGCTGCAGTGGCTGCTCCCCCAGCAGGGCAGAGACGGAGCTTTCCCTGGTGCTGTGCCAGCACAGAGCAGCAAAAATATCAATTTTCAGCTAATGATTGTATGCCTCAGATTAGGAGAGGATTAGGGACTTGTTTGAGAGTTTGGGTTGTTGTGAGGTTGGAGGGCAGAAGTGCAGTGGGGAGAAATAAGCAATGGAAAGAAATGCCCGAGGAGAAATATGAAAAGGAAGAAGAAAGGAGGCAAGAGGGATGGGAAGGAGGAAAGAAAACACTGCGTGTGAGGAGGAAAGTTAAAGTGGTGGAAAAATCAGAAAACCCATGGTGTTTTACATTGGTTGGGACTTGCTAAAACAAAAGAGATTGAGCCTCAGGTCAAATAACTCCTATTTCTTTCCTCCTCCACTGCATTACAGCAGACACTCTTGAAGTAAGAAGAGTTTAGGGTCTGGTCACATCAATACTGCCAATGAGTGCAGAACTAATGGAAGTTTTCAGGCCAAAATGCCTTTTCCATCACTTGGCTGCCCATCACTTCATCTGGGAAAACTGAGACAGAATTTCCAAAAGGAGTAAGTCTCCTCAGCTGGGCTGTTGGTAGCACAAGGAAACCCTGTAGTGTGAGGGCAGGATGGCTTAGTGGAATTAGGGACTCTGGGAGAGCAAACTGGTCTGTCAATACCCAACAGCATTTGAGTGTCCTTCACTCTGTCTGTTCAATCTCTCTGTTCTCTTTTCTGTGGTCAGTAAAATTTAGGATGCAAAGGTCCATCCAAACCCACCTGCGTCTCACTCATCTTCACTCTTTCCATGTCCATCCTTTAGCTCAAACCCTGTTTGCTGCTCCATCCTCATTCAGTAGCTTGTAATTTTGGATCCTGAATGAGCAACAGGGCCAATAAACACACGGTGTTGCCACACTAAAATGTGTGCCACATCCTTGCAGGTGGCAGCAGAAAAGGTGCCCAGCATCATCACCTCCCTTCAGCAAAGAGCCCACAGAGCAGAGATGTTGAGAGAAGGAAAAGGGCTTGGGGGGAAAGTCAGAATAGCCTGGGTGTAAATAGTGATCTTCTGGAGCTGAATCTCTTAATTAGCCAGGGCAGACTCCTCTTTGATGTAGGATTAATATAGAAAGAAAAGATTAATGTACAATGTTACTTCCTGAGTGAGCTGTTTCATTATCCTTGGTAGCTTCACAATATGATAATAATCATGGGGCTGGATCTGATCTTTTCCAGTTGAGACAATAGGGAGGAGGTGAGTGTTATCTCTGCCTTCCTCCACACGGCACAGTAATCCACTGTGCTGCTCCTGACAGCTGCACATCTTCCTGAAGGCCTTGCACACGGCCCATGCTTGCAAGCATTGATAATGATAAAATATTCATTATATCATTTTTGCTTGGGGCAAATAGACATTCTGGTGATCTGATGTAAATGCACGGAGTTATCTCCTGCTGGTCTCTATTTATGGGAGCAGTGACTCCAGGTACTGCTATTATTAGCACTCTTATGAACACTGTTTGCTTTGTTGCAACACTTCTCATTTAATCAAACATCCCAAGGCACTTGGAGGAAAAGTTGTCCTATATCAGTAGTGCCAATTTTAAGTAAATATTCTCCCAGCCAAACATTTGCCTTTACCTGGGAACTGCAGGCTGCTGTCTGCCCAGAATGCAGAGGCATTTTTTTGGATCCCATTTTCAGTTGTTTCTGTGCTGGAAGAAAGGTTGTAAAAGGATTAAAACCTTTGGGAGAATAGAGAGATGGTGAAGCAAAGGAGCAAACCCCCAGGTTTTTTGGCTCTCTGAATTTTATAATATCAGGAAGAGGCTTTGTGCCTTCCATGAGGTCCCTCCCAGTGTCAGGCTGTGATTCAGAATCTCTGTGTGCCAGAAACTTAAATAACCTTGTGAAGATTCTCATTCAGAAACAGGGACAGCAAAGTGTACTTGCCTCAAATAGGATGGTTTTAAACCTGCCTAACCAGGGACAAATACATACTTTTTGTTGATTTTCTGTGATTCTGCTCTGGATATTCCACTGCACTTTATTATCAGCCTTGCTGCTGCTGCACACGAGATGTGGAGGGTCGTACCAAAGCCCTGAATCATTCACTCAGCAGCATTGTTTGGGTTTGGTTTGGGATGTTTCTCAGATTCAAGTTGAGGCTGGTTTGATGTTGTGCTCTTCAAAGTTTTTCAGCACCCAGCCCTTCTGTGGCTCCGTGGAGTTCAGAAGTTGGCTGGAGCCTTGTGCTCTATCAGAGCTTTCACAACAGCAGCCAAGCCAATTAATCTTCTCCAAAGATGCGACGTGGAACACTACTGAGCCTTCTATTTTTATGGCAGTGTTTTTGCTTTATTTCTCACTCAGATCCTAGGCTTCATCTCTGGATGCTGAATAACTCCTTACACGCTGAAGCTGTAATATATTTTCTGTATTTTCTAGCTGCAGATCCTATAAACCAGGGAAATATGCCAGTCTAGGATTGTCTGTGAGCAAATTTAACTGACCTGAACTTTCCCAGCATTGTCCTTCATGGTACCTTTCCTTTGATGGGCAGGGTGTAGATTCCTGACCTTTAAATTAAAAGATTGGGGACAGAACCAGGGATCTCTCACATCCCAGACTGTCCATGTCAGCTGCTCGGGGTTGGACCACTGGGATTAGAGAGAGGCAATGAACAGCATTGAGCTCTTGGGGGCTTCAGGCTGGACATCAGGAGGGATTTGTTCACTGAAAGGGTGGTCAGGCATTGCAAGGGGCTGTCAGGGGAGGTTGTGGAGTCTCCATCCCTGGAGGTGTCCAGGGAAAAGCTGGATGTGGCACTGAGTGCTCTGGGCTGGTGACAAGGTGGGGATCAGGCACAGGTTGGACTCTATGGTCTGGGAGTTCTTTTCCCGCCTCAGAAATTCTGTGTTTCTGTGACTCTTTTGTGGTGGTGCCCTTTTGCCAACACCCATTAACCACACACACTCACTGCACGAGTATTTACACAAATTTGTATTTGCAGTGAGTGTGCAGGAAAATAAAATTGTGCTGTGCATCTTTCTCATTCCACTGAGTGAGAACAAAAAAACTTTCCCATTTTATGTTTTTCACCATGGCAGGGCTCCTAATTTAAAATTAGACACTAATAATATTTTGTAAGTAGCACATAGTGCAGCTTGAGTCCACTGTCAGCTGCTGCATTGCCTGTGGACCACAACCTCAGGAGAAGCTAAAATAAGAAAGTTGCTTTAATAGTGAGTTTCCTCATGGCCTGGACCATGTGGAGCACCACTGATGGGAGGTTTGGCTCCCTGCTCCGCAGCAGGTCTCCCCTACAACAGGGATGGGCAAAAGGAGGAGGCAATGGGATGCCAGGAGGGGTCCAGCAGGGCCCAGGGGTACCCAATCCAAGAGCTGCCACAATCCTTGCGCCTCACCAGGTGAGCATCCCGCCAAACAGCACCAGAGAACACCTGAGCCCTTCCACTCCTGAGCCACCACCTGAGCCCTTCCACTCCTGAGGCACCACCTGAGCCCTTCCACTCCTGAGCCACCACATGAACCTTCCACTCCTGAGCATGGGCTCCAGGGGCAGCTGGAATTGCTCCTCCTGATGACTCCAGCAGCACAAACAGCGAGGGAATCTCTCCCCTTGTGAATCACCAAAAATGGAAAATAATCGTCTTAAATTAAAGATATAATCAGTCTGCAAGCACTAAAACTTTGTCAGCACAAGAATAAGACATTCTCCTTAATCCTGTCCGTGCTGAAAGAAGTTTATTCAAGTATTTATCTAACCTTGTATTTAACCAGGAAATCCAGCTGAGCTAATCGCTTTGTGCCAAAGAAGTATTTGGGCCCTCGTCTGCCATGACATTTCTGAGTGATTCTGTGCACTGTGGCCGTCCTGCTAATGCTTTCATCACACGCAGGAGGAACCACACATCTTTCAATTATGTTTCCCTCAGAAAATCAAAGAGCCTTGTCATCGGGGAAGACATAAAATGATGTTGTGCATTATTTGCAGAGGTGATGCCTTGAGATGAGAGGCCAAGGGTTCTGCCTGGTGTGCTCTCCATGGGCCTGTCCAAGTTCACATCACTTTACATCTCCAACATGCACTAATGCTCTTTTCTTCTGAGGTTTCAAACAAGGGGCTCCTTTTCTTGTGCCATAACACCCAAGAGTTTGATGGCTTGGTTACCTCTGCCTCATAAATAACGCAACGATGTACTTTGTGTCTCATAAATAACAAGATATTCTCTGTGCACAAATACATGTGTGTGCTTCCACACTGATATTGTGATGATTTTATAGGTAGAAAGACACAAAATATAATGAAGAAATTATGTTTTTCACAGAGATGAAATTATGTGGCTGACAGCAGCAGCAGCAGATTTGTAGTTATTCTGGGCAGAGGCTTGCACACAGAAAGTCTCAAGGCTCATTAGGGCAGTTCCACCTCCAGGCCAGCAACACCAAAGAAGGCATCATGTGCCTCAGTTTCCCTGCAGGAACAGGTTGAACTGACCTCATCCAAGCCCTCCGGATGAGCAGTGCTATGGACATCTGCTCCTAATATTGGTGTTCTCTCCCACCATGGCAGTGACAATGGGAGAAGAACAGCCCAAATGGGCCCTTGGATTTCACCACCTCATCTCACCTCTGTCTGTTCAAGACTCACATGTCAGGATCATGAGAAATGAATAAAAGAGAAAGAATTTTAAAAAAAGGCAGGCACTGCAGACTCATCCCCCTCCTTGCCCCTTGGAATAATTATTCAACAGAAATAATTGTCAAATAATTAGCTGCCACCACCCCCTCCATTGTCCCCTCCCAGTCACTGCCTTGCTGAGTCATGCTGTCCCCAGAGCATCCTGCAGGGACCTCCCTGGCCCAGCCTGGAGCCCCCCATCCCCAGGGGCCCAGAGCTGCCTCAGTTTCCCCCTGGACATCTGCAGGAGCCCTCTGTGCCCTCTGCACCCTCCAGCATCAGGCCTTGCATAAGAAATTGTGCAGACACAGCCACATGTGAGCCACTGACAAGGCTGCAGCCAGGCACAGCGTCCTCACACCAGGCCCTGGAAGAATTAAAACCAAGTGTGAGATGTGAGCAGGCTGAAATGAGCTCCAAATGCAACTGGAGTTAGGGCTCCCTAGCAGGGAGCAGGGGATTGGATCGTTAGGGTTTAATAAAGTGTGGCCAGTGCTTTAATAAAGTGTGGCCAGTATATTACCCAACATGCTTTTACAATTACTGAGAAGCAAGGACAGGAACTTCATTAACACTTTACAGGGGAAAGAAAGCTGTGCTACAGGCCAGTGATATATTGCTGTTGTGACTGTAGGTGTCCTGCCTTTAAGAAAGCAAGGAAAAAAATCTGGGGAAGGGAGTAATTACACTGTCAGCAAATGTGTTTGTGTTCTCAGTGAAGCCACCCTCCCAAATCCCACAAATTTCTGGGACAGAAGGTGACTCTATAAACACAGCCAGAGCCGTAATGTGAGAGACAAAACTCCTGAAGGGGAGAAAAACCCCAAACATCTAAAAGCACATGCAGAATCATTTACAAAGTGTATTTTTCCTGGGCAGGGTTGCACTCCCTACTCCTGAAGCAGAGGGAGCTGCTTTGATAAAGCACAGGTGAGCTGCATCTTGTGAGCTGCGTGTCAGGCAGGATTAACTCCCTGGCAAATTATCAAAGCCAACTGATAGCAAAACAAGTTGGGACTCTCCTACAGTGGCAGTTTAAAACTAGGTGTAACTTCACCTAAAACAAATGAACAGAGCGGGGGTGTGAGGGGACTACCTAACTAATTAACCCCTTGATTAACTCCCAGGCGGATCTCAGCGTTTTGTGGAAATCAAGGAGGTCTCAAGAAACTTAAAACTGAGTTGGGTAAGTTCAGAGTGAAATTCAATTACTGGGAGAATTCTTTCTGTGTGCTTTGGGGATTCAGGGAGGAAAGGAGGTGAAATGTTTCCCTGGGTTTGCTCCTGCCTTTTGCTGCTCAGCTCTGCACAGATTCCCACGTTGCAGGAGCGAGCTCACAGCAAAGCACACACAGCTCAGCAGCTTGGAAAGAGCAGTTCTAAATAACCCCTGAGAATGTAAAACCACCCCTTGAATTGCCACACAGAGCTTTCAGACAGATTTTATGCTGTTTTGTATTAGAGCAGCTGAAGCACACACACACACACACACGAGGAATTATTATTTCCTCCCATTAGTCTGTAACCCCTGTGACAGCACAAACCATCACACACAGCCTCAGAAATGCTGTGTTTTCTAACAATTCCCTACTTTTGCACTGCAGCAGGAAATACAAACCCTTGTTAGGTGTTCCCAGGGAGCTCAGGGCATCCCTGCTGCCCCAGGAGACCCTGCAGCTCAGGGAGCAGCCAGGTCTGTGGCACTGCACATGGGAAAAGCAGGCATGCAAAGTGGGGTGTTGGGCTGAAAATGTGGCTTGTCAGGGCTAATGAAGGAGAGGGGAGGCAATTAAAAAGGAGAAAAGTGACAATCTGACAACACGCTCAATTAAGGTAATCAGATTGTGCTTTCACTTCATCAGTGGTGAATCAAAGAGTGGTAGGAATGATATGAACTTTTTAATATTAAAAACTACTCCCATAATATGCAAAGTCAGGGAATACCAGTAAATTTCTGTCTGTTGCCGATCATTAACTGATTTAGGATAGACCTTGTTGAGTAATTATGTTTAATAAGAGCTTGTCCATACAAGCTGCTATCAGATGTCATTTTGTACAGTTTCAAGCCAGATATAATGGGCAAGATGCACATATTAACTTTCTGTAATACTGCACTGGCTTTTTATGGGAGAAGGGTGGGAAAATTCAAAACTGATTATTGTGTGGCTTCCTTTCAGACAGTTGTATTTGATCTAATTTGATTTATCGCTGCACATTTTGAATGAGCAGAAATGTCTGCAGGGGAAAAAAGAGACTTGTTACAGTAAATGCTCGTGTTAATGTATTTTCACCTGCTTGCTTGGTGGGCTCCAGAGCTGCCTGTATTTATGACTGTTTGGAGTCTTGTGGATTATAAAAAAACCTCCTCTGTATCTTTTTGCTCTCTGTTGTAGGGATGCAATGAGCTTCCCACACCCTCCAAAGCAGTGATTGTGTAACTAATCCATGCTGGCACAACAATGTCTTCACCTAGATCACTGATATTGCTAAACAGAAATACAGGATAAAGGCTGGTGTCTATTTTCCTGAGGAAAGCACAGCTGTAACTCACAGGCAATTTTTTCCAGGTGGTTCTAGAGCATAAATGTCTTGAACCTTGTAGAGAAGTGAGCCCAGAGGTTTGGAGTTCCACTCCTTTTTAGAGAAGTGAATTCAAGTTTTGGTGCTAGTATTTCTTGAAGGCACAAAACCACAAACAGTTTTCCTGGTTGCTTGAGGGTTTCTGGGTCCCCAGTGCAGCTCAGCTGGGTCTTTAATGTGCTGCCACTGTTTTTCTTCAGCAGTGAGACACGGGGAGATGAACCAGTGCCTTTTCCATCACGCTCTTTCCAAGAAAGGCACACACGCTTAAAAAAAACCATAAGGAAATGCATAAATATCTGTGAGTCTGAGCCACCCACCCTGCAGCACGAGGAATCAAGGCTCTTTAAGAGCAGAGTTAGAAAATGAGAGCTGTTTGGGCTGGCTTTGTCACTGCCTTTCCGTGTGATGGGTGGAAAGGGCTGGATCTCTGCAGTCACTTGCTGCACACCAAGAAGCATTCTGAGTTTTGGATTTATCAGCATCTGCACTTCACAGGCTGCTGGGCTCTGTGACCCAGGCCAAGGCAGGGCAGTACCACAGCTCAGGTTCCTTGTGCCCGCACCTGCACCCCAGTGCTGTGTGTCTGCAGGGCCAGGGGTGTTTCTGGTGGGACAGCAGGGTGTGCGTCCCACTCTGGAGTGATCCCCACCATTTCCAGGTGTTGTTGGCTCCTGCTCAATCTCCCCTTTGAATGGACGCCATCAGCGCCCATCTGGGGGTTTCTGTGCTGCTGGAAACTCAGGTCACCCCTGAAAGCAGGAGAGGGGCAGGACGTGCATCTCTGCACCTGGAAACAGCAGTGAAAACAATACAAACCCTTCCCTTCCTTAGGTGGGTTTTGAGTTCAAATTAGGCTTCCCTGCCTTATCTAACTCAGTGTTAGTCACTGGCATTGCAAGAACTTGTTATGGTTTTGCTTGGCAGAGACTCTTCACGTGTTCCTGTGCGTGAATTGCAGGGACACGTGTTTGCCTTGCCAGGGGAGATCTCACACATGAACACTGGTTATCCTGGGAATTTAAGATTCTCTACTAATGAATTCTGGCTTTGTTTGGGTGCTGCTCTGCTTGGGTCAGCCCTAGCTTTGCTCTGTTGGTTACATGGACAAGGCTCCTTCTCTCAACTCCTCCATGGTTGTTGCTGGTGGTCAGAAGAAATCCTCCTGAAATAGGTGTTGACCTGTTAGGTGTTGGTCAGGGAGGTAATTTGTTCTTCTAACACTGATTTAAAATAAAAAATAGGCAGAATTTACATAAACCTGGAGGAATAGGCACTTATTTCAATATAAAAGTGGGAGAGGGCTAAGAAAAGAAGGCATTGTAGACTCATGTTCTCCTGGTGTGTTTGGTAAGGTTTCTGTTGACATTTCTCCTGTTACAGCATAAGTTTATGGGGTATTTCCATATGTCTCATAGAACGGCCTGAATGAGAACAAATCTGTGGGAACCTCAGATTTCTATCTCCATCGAGATGCAAAGCGCCGTTTTCTCAGCCGTATTTGCATCCCCAGATATACAAAATGCAGCAAACACAAACGTTTGGCACCCAGGGGAGTCTCTGTCGTTTGCATTCTCATCTCCAGCCCTGCACGTGCCACCACGGGCTGGGCTGGCCCTGCATGGGGTGACAGCACTCCCAAACCCAACACCCTGCACACAGACTCTGCTTTTTCTCACATGGATCCTCGTCAGAGAATCTCTCTCATTACCTGGGCTGTAATCCCTCCCTGGGGGGGAGGCCTGGTGCGCAGAATTAATTTCATTTGGCCACAGAAACTCCCTGTGCCTTTGGCATCTCGGTCTTTACGCCAGAGGAAAAGCTGTCTGAGGCAGAGCTGCTGCCTTTACAGGGCCCTGTAGGAAATATCTCACACCAAGCTGGGCTGGAGGTCATTGCTGAGCTAAAAACTCTGCCAATGTTTGGTTTAAAGGAGAGCAGTTTGGGGTATTTTCTTCTCCTTTCAGAATTCTGTTTGGGGCTTGACCTGCCTTTATTGACAGAGCTGAGTAATGTGCAGGAGGGAAAAGCTGAGTGTGCTCAACTTTAGAGATGGGCTAAAGGCAAGTCCACACCTGGCATCTCCTCTGCATCATTCCTTACAGCTCCAATGGGGTGAAAATTTTCCACATTTCCTTTCATTTCTTTCATCCCCTCCTTTCTTTCAATTATATCTGGCATTTTCAGAGGTAAATGTTTTTGAGGATTTCTTCAGAGACAAAATAATTCTGCAGAATGTACATGCCTTTCTTATTTTTTTTTTCAAAAGCATTTTTTCATGGAAAAGGGAAAATTAAAAGCTTAGTTGAAAATATAAAAACACTGCTCAGTCCAAACATTTCTGAGCTTTGAGCGCAACTGAAATGTTTGAACGGTTGAAATTCCTGCAGAAAATGGAGGAAAACAAACACGTTTTCACTATTTTTAGTCATTCCAGTATTTCACTGGAGGTATTTTGAGGGGGAAATTGGTTTTCCCACAGCAGTTGCTACTTGAGTCTTCTAATTCCCTCTTTTTATTGCTTTTCCCACATTTTATACTAAATTCTAATAGTTCTTATCTCCTTCCTGTCTTTCTGGCTGTGCAACACTCAAATCTTGCTGTCATTTTGTATTCATGAGGGGGGTGGATGAAGCAGACACAGCTGTAAAGTATAATTTCTAGCAATGATAACAAAAATTAGAACTATGGCTTAGATTTTACTTTTTTGGGGGGAAAAAGTCTGGGAAAAAAAGGTTGTTCCCCCTCTCTGCCAAAACTTGATAGGCTCTGCTTGAGCGTTTCTTAGATGGCGTGTGGATTCAAGGGCTTCACATTTCATCAGCACCCTTAATGAGATGGAGGAGCCTCTAATAAATCTCAGCCCTTTTAATGAATTCTTTATAGCTCTTAACTGCTGCAGATAGAGATTGACGAGTGTAACCGGTAGCACAAAATCTTGGCAGGCAATAAGAGGAGCGGCCCCATCCTTCCCCTCTGGCGTCCCATCTGAATTTCTGCAGCAGAGATAACCAGGAGTCTGTCACTGCTATGAAGTTTGTGAAATTTAATTAGGAAACTAATAAAGCAGCTCTCATCTAGGGCTGCAGTTACCTAGGAGATGTGATGTGTTGTTTGAGGGCTTCTCCCAAGGGAGCGTGTGCTGGAGAGCTGTTACCTCAGCAGAGACCCTGATTGACCACTTCTCTGTTGTAAACCCCTTTCCAGCAGGGTTAATACTTGACTAAAAGACATATTTGCACTACTTGAGTGAGCCCTTGATGAGCAGAGGCCGAAGGTTGATATTTAAACACCACTCACTTTGGAGAGGCACGTGGAGGTTTTTTTCCTTTCTCCTCATTTCTGTTCTTGGTCACATTCTCAATCAAAAAGTTCTGTTTCCCAGGTCTAACTCCAACGTCTTGAAATCATCTCAGCATAATTGAGGATTTTTTTCTTTGGGCTTTTCAGAGGTGAAGTTGTTTCAGCTGGAGTGGAGAAGCCAGAAATGATGGTGAGAGTAGAATCAGATCAGACTGAACCCAGTGGCTCTTTCTGCAAGATGTGCTCCTGAGAAAAAGCTGGGTGTGATATGTCCAGACTGGTCTTTTAGCTCACTGAATAATTTGGCACTAATTTGAATCAAGGAAATTTCACTTTAATGCAATTATTGTTAATATATCTCATAGTTAGTAGATTAGATTTTGGTTTGTTGGTATATTCTGGAAAACATAGTTCTGTCAGTTAATCCACAAGTATTTACAGTTTATATCCAGTCTTAGAATTCAGCAAAAAATGGGTTCATTGTACCTTGAGACCTTTTAAGATTTCAGATGTTTTTCCCATACCACAACAGAAAACCACTCATCTCTGTCTTTAGATTTTTTTGGTGATAAGTCAACTTATATTTGAAAATTAATAGCTGCTTCAAGTAAAGGGGATTTTATTCAGTTCTGAAAATGTCAAAGAAAGCTTCTTTGACCATTTCAAAGCCATTGTTTTTAGAAGAATAATTGAAATGAAAAAAAACCTACTGAAGCCATCCCACCCCTCCCAACTATATCTGTTTGGGCAAAGCTGCATATTCCAGCAATAAAAAGAAACCACATTAAAAACTATTGACCAATTCTATTTAATATTTATTCGTCTTTGATAACTGAAGAGAATAGAAAAATCTTCTCAGCAAGGCACCATGAGGAGGATTTCTTGGAGAGCAGTTTTACTGAGAAAACCATGGCTCTGTGATGAATATCTCAGCTGAGGACCTGGCCTTTTGGCACCTCAGGAAATGAGCACTGAGGAGGTTTTTGCACTTTGTGTTGTCAAAGGATGTAGATAGCACAGTGAAATTGGGGCAGTGGTGTCCCCAAAACTCTTGGATGGAGAGGGTGGAACGTGGCCTTGTGCAATAGCGGGTTTGTCGGAGCCTTGCAGTGACAAGGTTGTTAAAGTGATTTATTATCAACATAAAGGGTGTTCAATAATAATAAAACAATGACCAATCCTCACTTTCTGCTAAAAGGGAGCTGCTCATGGCCCGTGGCAGGCAGATGGCTGAATTTGTAAGATGGATTCTGCAGAGTTCAGAACAGCAAAGTCAGTTTTTTTGTCCCTTAAAAATATTGAGTGATCTTTGGTATTCCAGTGTCCCAGATTAAATACCCCAAAAAGAACTGTATTTTCATGGCAGCTCACAGCCTGGTAAGAGGTTTCTCAGCTGTGGCGTGTTTGTGGTGAAGAAAGTACATTTATCTGGTTGCATCAAGGTTCTTGGAACTGGCCTTTATTGTTCCATCTCCTGCAGAGGTGCCAAGTGACTCATTTGACCTCAATGAACAATACTGAGGTGCTGGGAGCAGCACCTGAGTAATGAAGGTGGCACTGAGCTCAGCCCTGAGCCAGGTTTATGAAATGATGCCCATGTTTGACCTATCAAACCTCGTGCTGAACTGGTGACAGTGTTTGACCAACACATCATTAAGACTTTCTCATGGTTAGGGAGCAATTGAGCGAAATTAAATTATTTTCCTGCAGGCTGAAAAGCCCCTGGGAATGTTATTTGATTTTGGAGCTTCCTGGCTCTCAGGTATGGAGAGCTCTCAAAAGCAGCTTTATTATTTCTTCCTGAAAAATTACATTTCCAAGTCCTTGTCTGGAGGGGCTCTGCTCCAAAGGGATGTCCTCAACATGACTTAGAGTCACCTTTGCCCTGAGGAATATTGGGTGGAATAGATGGATGAACATGTGCCACAGGCATCACCTGGAAGTGTAACATCTCTGAGTAAGGATGGAGTTAAACTTCCATCTCTGGTGTAATTACTGAGAGTAATGGGCTGTTTGTAATTATCATGATATTAAACCTGATAAAATTTTTGGGCCAGGTTCTTGCCTCGTTTATAGTGGTATGAAGCAGGAGACTGTGAGAGGAGATCTTGGCCCAAGACAGTTCTTGAGATAAACCTCAGGCTAAACAAGATTGAAATCTCCCACACCCATGATACCCCTCCAAACATCTCTTTTATTCTTGGGTTAAAGGCCAGGTATATTTATGGTGCAAACTACATTAAGATTATCACCGTTAATTAACTATGTTCTGAAGTTTTTAATCTCAACCTCTTCAAGAGCACTGAAATAATTTACATACCAAAACAGAAGTGTTGAAAAAGTTTCCATCTGTTTTCCATCTTTTTCCAAGAAATTTTTAAATGCTAGCCATTTTCCCAGGAGACCATGTCCCCAAGGAAGCGTATCCTGACCAGCTCTCCTTTCCAAATTCACTAATTAAGGTGTTTCTGTGAGTCATGGGGACTTTCCTCTTCTTTCATAAGATATGAGTGATGCTCTTCGGGGAGAATAAATTAATAAATGAATCCAAAGAGTGTTACTAATGGGCTGGAAGAATGATAGCCTGTAAATTCACCTGATTTTAGTTGATCCAGGCAGAATCCTGTAAAGGTTAGACTTTCAGATTATCTCAATAGATTAATTCCCCTGACTTTCTGAGCTGTCCTTTCATACATTCAATGTAGAAAGCAAATAGATGACATCAGTAAATCTGGTATGGCAACGTGGCTTAGGATGTAAACCATTTTAAACTCTGAAGAGATTTAAAAGCAAAATGAAAAGGTATTTATGAAAAAAAGTTATCAGAAGAAAAATCTAAATAAGCAAAACCTTATTTGTTTGCAATGCATAATTTCAGCAGTTTTATTTATAACAAAACCTTAGTTCTCTTAGAGATAAAAGCTGTCATACAATGTTTTCTCAGCGACTATCTAGTAATCATTCCTAATTTTATTTACTTAAACACTTGCAACTTTTCTTAGCACATGCAAAGTGATGAGAAAACCTTGATTGCCAAGTGTAATTTCTCTAAATTATTGCTCTCATAACACAAGTTCAAAAGAAGAAATTAAAATAGGAAGCTCTCCTACAGCAGGCCTCTCTACTCCTAAATGCTCCTTTCAACTAAAAAAATATAAATTCCCATTTTTGTACATTCTGTACACTGCGTACACAACCAGCAGTGTCAAAAAAAAGTTTGCAATTAAATTAGTGGTGTTGAATTTGTGACAAAACATGACAAAAATTTGGTCTGTGCCAAGCAGAATGAGGTCTCTAAAAGTTGTGTGTGACAAAGAAAGGGGCAGAAGCTGTGTAGAGAAGAGAGTGTGTTCTTTTGTGGGGCAGGCAGTGGAAGATGGCATCATAGCAAGAACCAAAACCGTTATAGTGACCCCAGGCTGCTGCGCTTTTCCCAAGTTCAGAGCTGCCCATAGAGCTGTGGTCCAGTCCAGGTCACAACTGGAAAAGAACTGTCTCCAAAGCCAAGCTTTGTGCCCAAGGGCCCGGGAATATCACAGGGGGAGCTGATACTGCAAAATTTTATTATTTGGGACAGGTTCTGTACACACTTCACTCTTCTGCCAAAAAAGAGTTGGGCACACCAAGGTGGGAATTGGTTTTGCCCAGTGTAAGAATGGTTTGGTTTTGTTTGTTCTGGTGCCATTCAGGTTTGCCTCCAGCCTGTGCTGGATGGGCCGTGCTCTGAACTGGCCCCTGTGTTAAAGAGGAGAAAAGCAGCAGCCAGAGATGCAGCTGAACCCCCTTTTCCTCCTTGTGTCTGGAGCTGAGAGGGCAGGGTGGGAAGCAGGACCTGCCCCCTGCCCAAGGGAGCCCTTGGCCAGCAATGGAACTGTCCTGGGAAATGGGAGAATGGGAAATGGGAACTGTCCTGGGAAATGGGAGAATGGGAAATGGGAACTGTCCTGGGAAATGGGAAAATGGAAAATGGGAGCTGTCCTGGGAAATGGGAACTGTCCTGGGAAATGGGAAAATGGAAAATGGGAGCTGTCCTGGGAAATGGGAACTGTCCTGGGAAATGGGAACTGTCCTGGGAAATGGGAAAATGGAAAATGGGAGCTGTCCTGGGAAATGGGAACTGTCGTGGGAAATGGGAAATGGGGAAATGGGAACTGTCCTGGGAAACGGGGAAATGGGAACTTTCCTGGGAAATGGGAGAATGGGAAATGGGAACTTTCCTGGGAAATGGGAACTGTCCCAGGAAATGGGAAAATGGGAAATGCAAATGGAACTGTCCTGGGAAATGGGAATTTCCAGGGAAATTGGAAAATGGGAAATGGGAACTTTCCTGGGAAATGAGAAAATGGGAAATGGGAACTGTCCTGGGAATTGGGAAAATAGGAAATGAGAACTGTCCTGGGAAGTGGGAAAATGGGAAATGGATATTTCTCCTTCCTCCACCTGAGTGACATGACCCAGACATGGACCAGGGCAGCAGCAAGAGGGAAAGGACTTTGTTCCCTGCCTCCCTTTGAACTGGCAACTCACATCATCCTTCTGTTTTCACACAAAAGGGTATTTGGTAATTTTGTTTTCTATAACAATGAGTCTGGTATTTCCGTAGTGATGCATATTGTTATAATCTCTCTGCTTTGTTTCCTTGACATATTTTTTTATTAAAAAGTCTTCCCAGCCTTAAATAAGTACAGAATAAGTGTGGTCATTCTGGGAACATGAGAGGCCTGATTATCTGACCATCAAAGGCTATGCTGTAAACAGGATACTAGTAAACAGGAACTGAGCCCCATATGGAGAGTTTGTGGTTTTCTTCAGCCTCTGTTTGTTATGTCTTACATCCTGTTAATTATAGAAAAAGAGCTGGAAAGTTGGAAATAATCTTTTCTCCAGATTATTTCCAGCTTCCCTCCGATAGAACAAAATGCAGTGTAGTGCTGCCTTACCTTGCTTCCTTCAGATGTAAAGAATTAAGACTTTTCAGTCCAAGGGGATCACTTTTCAAGAGGATTACAAGCAGATTTTTTTTCCTTTTAATTACAAAATGAAAATTTAGATCTTAGCATCTTAGGGAGGGAATCCTCTCAATTGTTAGAATGGCATTTCAGTGTGTTCTTTGGATTTTGTCTGAGGGCCTTTGGTACCTTTTAAATGCCATTTGTATGACTGGTATAAATCATATCTCAGTAGGTGGGTTCCTAAAATGAAGATTTTGCTGCACAAAACAAATGGCAGAATTTAGAAGTCATGGCTTTCAAGTTATCTGTGTGGTTGGGTGTCTTTCCAGGCTGTCCATGCATGCAGAGGGATTTCTCCAGAGCTGGCTGAAGCTACTCCTGCTTCTCCTTGACCTTTGATTTGCACAAATGATTGTCCTTCTTTCCTTTCAGTCCATGCTTCCAGTGCCAGCAAACAGATTCATGAGCAAAATCCTGGAAAGTGCTCAAATCTGGAGCTTTGTGTTTTTGGGGTACATTCCCACTCTTCCTTAAGGACCTGCTTTGGAGTTTTAGTGCTTGAAGGAGCCACATCAGAGGAGCAGTGTGAGGGGGGGTCACACTGCTTAGACTGCTTTGTTTAGACTTATTCTTACCAGATCAGGCTTTGGTTTTGCAAAACAGAAAGCCAAAATCTGTTTGGTTCAAGGTCCCACGTTAGCTGTGACGAGCAGAAAGTACCAACCACTGCTTATATTTCTTAGACAGCCCTGCACCAGAGACCACAAATAAATCTCCTGTTATGTTATTTTTCAGCTCTCCACTCTCAGTGCTGTCTCTTTAAGCTGCTCTCTGGTGCCAACCATCTGCTCCCAATTGCTGTGTGTTACTCTTGAGATCTGTAAGGCCAAGTCTGTGCACTCTGCCCCCAGCAGCAAACTCAGCCCAAATCCCTCCATCCTCAAAGCTCCCACCAGTTCTCATCCTTGTGGGGAGGAAAGGGAGATTTCTGCCCCATATTTCCCCAGGCTCAGGGTATTGCAGCACCTCCAGTCCTGGGGCTGCCACAGGGACAGGGAAATAAGGTCAGGATTATGGGATCACCAGAAGGAATTAAAGAGATGCCCAGAGAATTGGCTGCTTGTGAACAATAAGGTTTGGATGCTATAAAAATGCCCTGTTCTGGCGTAACTCTGCTCCCATTACACTCAAGGAATAAAATTCCTGCCAACTTTACTAGGAGCAGAGTGTGGCTGGTGCTGAGAGCTTTTGAAAATCCCACCGTACAGCTACACCCACTTCATGGATCCATTTTAATGACATGATTAATAAAATACCAATGCAGCCCCAAACAGTTCTGTGTTCGTTTTCCAAAGCACTTTGACTCATCCGTAATCATAACCAGATTTCAAATTACACTGGATTTTAATTGTTCTCCTTTAAGGATAATTACTAGTACTCTGAAAAAAATTACTGTGAGTAGCTGGTGATGAGTAGGAATAGGCATCCTCGCTTCTCTCAGTCTGTTCTGTCATTTGAGTTACGAGGAATGTAATTGGATATGTGACACCCAGACACAGAGTGGCTTCCAGGATCTGAGAGGGCTCTGTTTCAGTTAATGTGTTAATTTGGGTTCCATCTCCTCATTTGTTCTGCTTTGATCTATCATTTCATAAAGCCAAAGCACCAGATTATTAAGTGTGTGTGCTTGATTTATGCGCAAGACTCCATTTGCATACACATTAATATTTTTATAGTTTTGGTCCAAATTTCTGCAAGCCATGGTATGGAGTAATACGAGCTGTAATTTCATACTCCGTGGCAACAACTGGTGGGAATAAAATCATCCTGTGATTTGGCCATATTCACACACCAGGAGCTATTTTCCATTTGGAAATTTCGAATATTGCCAATTGAAATATATCTGTAAGCAAGTTGTAAAGAGAGGCATTGCATGAGCTGCAGGGCTCGGGGCAGGAGGCTCAATCTCATGCTCAGTGTATGAGATTATCAAGAATATGACATTGAAACCTCAGCAAGTAGGAGCTACAATTCTACTTGCCTGAGAATAGACAGCAAGGGACTCAGTTCCCTGACTGGGAGAAGAGTTGGGGCTGAATTTGCTGAAGTGTTGCCCAAGAAGTTGGATTTGTGACTGCTCCCAGCACAGGGCTGGCTTTTGGCTTGGTTGTATTTGTTCTCTCCTGGTTAAAGTGCCAGGATCCTGCTGCCATTCCTCCATAAACCCAGATTATACAAATGCAAGGGGATGTCATTGTGAAAAACTGGGTCTTTACACTTTTAGGCCTCTGAGAAATTAAAGATTTACTTTTAATCTTACACTTAGCCCAGAGAGTTTAACAGGGCTGCTAAGATCCAGCTCTCCACCAGCTCCTGTACTTCTCAAGTACTTTCTTTTTCAAATTTGTGTAGGATACCTTCAGACATAAAATGTAAATATGATCATTTATTCTTTGAAGTTTTATTATAGTAATTATTTGTATTAGATGAGTATTGTTTTAATAATGCTCCTTTTCTTCAAATTACTCCACAAAATCCATATTATAATTAATTTTATTATTAAATAAAAAGGTTTCCAGTGGAAAAGGCTGGCCCTGAGAAATGTATAATTTTCCTTATAAAATATTTGTTCCAATGACATTTGTATTTGCCATGGGAAAATTTTGGAAAATTTCAGGAAAAAAAATTGGGATACAGATCCCAGCCAGTACAGCTGAGGGGAGGGTGAAGGTCTCTGGTTCAACCTCTGCCCACAGCCTTCAGCTGAGGCTCTGGAATTTGGCAGTCTGTAAAATAAGGTGTTTCTTGAGCTATCAGATCAGCTGGATCTGCCCTGCTCTGGTTGGTAATACTTGATTTTGTTCTCTGCTGGAACAAACCTTTGGTTTGGTTTCTGACTGACCAGCTCGTGTCACAGATGCTGGTTTGTGTTTTCACTGCAGTAAATCTGTCCCATCACTGCCGTGGCTTTTGCAGTTATGGTGGAGACAATCGTGGAATTTGAAGATCTTTGAATTTCCTAAAGGTGCTCAATGGCTGTGTTTGCCTCCCAGTGTCCAAGATATTATTCCATGGGAAGATCATCTTCACTGTGATCTCCTGGATGATGGTTCAAGTCTCCCACAGAGAGATGTGGTTGTCCTGCTGCTCCATGGGCTGGCCCATCACTGACTCTGCATTCTGAAGGTCCCAGGCTTTCTTGGAGCTGCCAAACTTTGGGTTCAGATCTGGAATTAGATGGTTTTGTAAGTTACTCCTTCACTTTGAAGCCATTGCTTCCCCTCCATTTAATTTCTGCTTCATAAATGCACAGCACAGTTTTGCCTCCTTTTAGCTTGTCAGGATAATCCAATCCAGACCCTTCTGGTTTGAATTACAGCCTTTTCCAACTCACAGCCTTTCAGAGCCGGCTTTCCTTTTAATCCCTTTTTATTTATTTATTTGTATGTATCTTGTCTCAGCAAATTATGTTGCTTCATGTCATCTTAAACGATGTGGTGTAAAATTAAAAGAAAAGCCACTTTGTAATGTATCAAAATGTTATTTAAAAACCCCCCCCCAAAATGTTTGTCATTTATTTTGCTCACAAGTAATCCCAAGCGGCAGCACACTGTGAGGTTTTCTGTGAATGCACTTACAATAGGAGCCAACCACACATTTCACTGAATCAACAGGCTTGTCTCCAGATATTTATGACATGAATGTTCAGACTTCTGTTTAGTCAGCCATCCCCAGGGTAGGCAGCATTTTTGATAGCGCCTAAAGGAATTAGGCACATGTTGTCAGAAGGCTCTTTGAAACTCCTGAAAAATCACTGCGAGCACGGCTTTGATGGCTGAGTCATTTGGGGTCTTGCAGATGCTGTGCTGAGTACCTAATTCCCAGGGCACAGGGGATGGCAGTGTAGCCCTGCCTGCCTCCCTGCCAGCAGCTGGAGCCAGGGCAGCTCTCTCTGCTCACAGACAGAGCGGTGACAAGCCCATTTTGTCACAGGGACCGAGGAGCTGCATTAGCTCTGGATGTGTCACCTATAAAAACATCATTGTCTGTCTGCACAGCTCCCAGGCTGACTTTGTGTCAGTCCCAGCGAGGATGCTGCCCTCCCCTTGCCCGGGCCAGGCTGGATGGATGCCTCCGAGCTGCCTGCTCTGCTGCAGCTCCCTGCTCCTCAACAATCCCCTCGTTTTGTTTTTGCTGTCTGAGTTACCTCCAGAGCAAACAGGAGTTTTCCCCTGTTTGGGGTTCATCCACAAACCCCTCCGCAGCTTTAGCTCCAGATTTGGAAAGCAGAGCATGCTCTGCATGAGGGCAGAGGAGGCTGATGCCAACCTCGGTGCCAGCTCTCCACCAGCTCCTCTCACCACAGCCCCTCGGGTGCCATCTGAGCTATTTTTCCAGCCAGAGCCAGACTACTTCATCATGTCCTCGGTATGAAAAGACTTGTGAAGGGGGCAACCTTTGATGGCTGAGAGCTTTCAGAAGTGTTAATGCCATGTCTGGGATATTGTCACGGAGGGCTGAATTGCAGCCCGGGGTGGAGCTGGGCCATGAGCAGAGAGAAGGGCATTTCTTGCTAAGGCTTTGTGCTCAGGCTTTTATGACGCTTTTAATACGAGAGACTCTTATCATGGTTCATTTGCTTCCATGCCTGTGGTTTTGCCACTTGGGAGCAATTATAGGAGTCTGATTCGTGCTAAGGGAAGGGCTGGCGTTTGGAGGGTGAATTATGTGGCTATTTTTTGGTGGACTTTTGCTGGTATTGAGCTAAAAGGCATTAAGGCAATTTGGTCCAGCTCAGATGGCATTTATCTTGTGTGTGGCCACACTTTATTTTGTTACCTACGCTCCTGGTCTATTTGGAAATTAAATACTGATAGAAGTTTGAACACAAGCTGTGGATGATTTGCCTTTGCCATAAAAATGGCAGGCTCTTAATTAAGGTCCACTATGGGGTTTTTTAAGTGCATTTTTAAATTTATTATTTGCTTTGACTTTCCAGAACATCTATGCTCTAACCAGTTCATTTTGTTTCTGGTTTTGTCCCACCAGTATTGATGTCACTTGAAAATCTGGTTGTCAACATCGTGAAAACAGTGCTAGGAAAAGCCACAAAATATTGCACAAGACCCAGAAGGACTGAAAGTTGGAGGATTTCTTTCAGGGGATATATTGTTTTCACTGGTGAGTAGGTGGAGCCATTTTTTCCCTGATTACACTCTAGAACAGCTCAAGCTGCTGTGACTGGAATTTTGATTCTTGCTAAAATAATTTGACAGTAGTAAAGCTTTTCTCCAGGGCCCTTGCTGTAAATTATATGTGTTTCATGCTCCATTATTAATTGAAACCAGGTTTTTTTCCATTTGAACAATGTAATTTCTTGAGGTGGGAAGAGGGTTTCTTTGGCTGGCGGTTGTTCATTAAATTGGGAGTAGAAATGGTTTGCATCTTCTGAAATTAAAGGTAAATCTGGTAAAATTTTATTATAAAATCTGAAATTGGGCAGAACTCTGGAGCCCTGAGACTCAGATGAAGTCCAGAGTGATGGTCAGAAGAGCCCTAAAAGAAGCCAAAGGCAGGAATTTTGAGGAGGAAAAAAAAAAAAAGTTGAATGTTTTCTTTCCTCTCAAGCATTCAAGGGAATTAAAAATTGCACCCAAATTCGAATGTGAAATTCAGCCTCAAATGTGGAGACTACAGTTCACATGGTTGCAAACCATTAGTCAGGCAGCAGAATGATGGGGTTTGAGCAGGAGAGATTATCCCCAGATAAATTGTTCATTCTGAACATTTGTGCATTCACTACTCACTGTGTCTCACACTGATAATATTCTTCCTCCAAATTTATGTGATCCAGGGAGAAAGGAAAAGTAGGGGGACATGTTTTGCCTTTGTTTTTTTAATTTTATTTTGTTATCTCCAGAGCTAAAAAGAGTTTATTTATTTTGTAAGAATTTCAGCCTCACCCTTACTCCATCTGCATGTCACACAATCATTGAAGTCCTATTCTTGAAGTACCTCTGAAATCTTGAGAATCACAGGAAATCTCTCTCACATTTGATTTTTTATAACCATTACAGGGGAAGATTGCTCCAAAGCTCCTCGAGGATCCCTGTGGGCTGGGACAGTGTGGATTTCCTCCCTGAGCTGGGAAGCTGCAGCCCACAGGATGGACATTCTGTCTCCTCCAGGACAGGATCCAGGAGAAGCTCTGGGGATGTGCGCAGGTACAGCATGGGATGATGCTCTCAGACCTGTTCTGTTGGGCTGCCTTTGCCTCGTGGGCTGTGTGAGCAAACAGGAGATTAGAGGGCACAGGAGGCTGATCTGGCTCTGCTTTCTGATTCAAGTAAATAAATAAACCAAAGGATAAAGTGATCACAAAACATGTTACAAAAATCCAGACTTATTTAAGTAATGAGAAGCATGGATAACCAGTTTGAGAACAGCAGAGGAGCAGAAGGCAGAGCAGTGATGTCCCTTGCATGATAAAGGCCATCTTAATACTTTCTAATTACACTTATTAATACACTTTCTAAATGGCAAAATGGAATCAGTCTTTGCTGCCTGACATCCTAACCCTGCTAACAAAGCAGGGCCATTTGATTTCCACCAAAGGAATCAGAAGAATTAAGACAATTCCCTAATAGAGGATTTTTAAGAGGATTTCTTAAAAACAGATCCCTGTTTAAAAGTGACCTGGAGTTCTGTGTGGCAGCACAGACAGAGAGCTCTTGGAAGGGGAAAAATGAGAAGTGGACCTTCAGCTCATCCAGGCTCTCCCATTTTTCACCAGCCTTGGCTTCATCCAGACATTTGTGCCAGATGAGCTTTAAAAGAGCAAAGCAGAGAGTCTGTCATTTGTGCATTTGTGTTTAACACAGAACAGTTTCACCAGGTATCCTCCTTGTGCTTACCCCAAAACTCCATAAAACATCCTGTCAGTTGCAGAATACATACAAATAACATCCCCTCATGGGGCTTAAAGGATGAAATCCAGATGGAAGGACAGAAAGCACAGGCCAGACCTTAATGTGCCACCCCAGCACAGAGCCAGTTTGCTGTGGGAGAGCCCAGACACATTTCCCTGCACATTTTCCTGCTCAGGTTTGCTGAGCTGCATCCCCAGCACAGCATCTCTGTCTCAGCTACCTGCCAGGGCTGCAGAGGGGTCTCAGGATGGTGATTTCCATCCAGCCTAGCGTGGGGATGCTGGGGATGGGAGCTGGGGCAGCAGCGTGAGCACAACTTGTGTTTACCCCCTGGGCTGTGCAGCCAGCAGCTGCTCCTATGAGCACGATTTGCATTCGGCCTTGGCAGGGCTGGGAGTGAATCAATTGCTCTCCATGGGTGGGGACAGAAAATCTGCCTCCCTTGGGCTTGCAGTAACATTAAACCTGCGTTTGGGGATGGGAGAGAAAGATTGATTAAAAAATAATGGTCTGTTAAAATGAGGGTTTTTAAGTAATTAAAGCCAGAAAATAAGCTCTGAAAGAAGATGAGCAAAGAGCACCTGTGTGTATTCACAGTCATCTAAATACAAACTTCTATTTTTGGGTTGCTGATCTCTGCCCATCCTTCCATGTCCCCTGGCAATGGGGCAGTGCAGGCCTGGAGAAGCAACAAATCCAGCAATTAGTGTCAGTTTTATTAATTCATGTCTACAACCTGAGTAGATTATTGTTTTGCCATATGAGATCTGATTTCTGTGCAGGTGTGTGCAGGAAGGTACAGCTCAGATAAATCCAGGATGAGTAATGGGTATCAGACACTTTTGAGTCAGCCCTAAAAAGTTTGTTTTGTTCTTGGATGTCTCTTCTAAGAAAGCAACAAGAGGGTATAAAAATTAAATGAGCAGGTGGCAGATTCAGAGTAAGGAGAATGAGATTTTTCTTAAGGTGTTCTGTATTTAATCTACAGAAATCCTGCTAGGGGACACTCTGAAGCTTGGGTGCAAAATTCAGCAAATTAAAGTCACCCAACAGCATTCCCATGCTCCCCACAAGGCAGGGCAGTCACTGCCCACTGCCAGGGACTGCTCCACAGACCTTCATCCCTACATCCATTCCTGATGCTCTTAGGGAAATTAAACAGGTATTTCTGAAGGGAGCTCTGAGACCTGCCTAATATGGACGAATCACTTTGAAAATTTTGGATTACAGGAACTGCTAAATCCAGCCCAAAACTCACTTTGCACCCTGTGCAAAGCGTAACTGAGCTGGCAAAACTCATTAAATGCTGCTGCTTTATCATAGGGGATAATCTGTGAAAATGTTGCAACACCAAATGTTGGCACGTTACCAGCACATCCTCACCCATTTCAGTGCAGAGCAGTGACCTGGTGATAAGCTCCTACCTGCTCAGCATCCAGCTCTGCTGGGATGGTGCATTAGGAAATTCCCCTCTGGCTGCCTCAGGTTTTATCCCAAGGGCTTTGTGCTGGACAGGAGGGATGGGGCTCTGCTGCTGTCAGGGCAAAGAGCTCCAGCAAACACCAACACACATGGGCAGCACCTTCTAAAGCTGCTTTGAAAACGCTCTTTGGATTTCACAATTAGGACAGATGTCAGTCTTTTGGGGATTAAGGCAGCCTGGTCCTTCTCATGCAGCTGATCTCCACTTGAAGGACATAAGGTTTATTTGTCTGGTGTTGCTGTTACAAGCAGACATCATTAAGGTCTGGATCATCAATATTTTGTCGTGGGGGCAAGGAGATTGAAGAGGCTTTTGGCATAGTGATAGCATTTTGGGAAGGTTTTGTGAGAATGCAGAATTTTTGCTGTCATATGAAACAGAGAAAAACTAGGTAAGCATCCCAGATTTTCTTATAGTAAAATAAATTTTAAGTAAAGAGCCCAGTGTTGTAGCAAAATGGTCTGCATAGCATAATCTTATTGTTGAGCTCATAAAAAAATGTAACAAACAGCATTTTCAAGTGGGTTTGTATTCCAGCTATTTCACAAGCTTGTTCTGAGCACTTATGGAACCCTTTATATTTTCAGAGCTCCTGAAAACAACAAGCTTGCTAAAAAAAACACACAGGCACTATTTTTAGTGCTGCAATGTCTAAAATAATAGCACATTTACAGGAACTCCCTCTGTTGCAAAAGGAAGCCACAGTGCTTGGTGGTTCATGGTCCCCCTCCAGTTCCCAACTGGCTGAGCTCAGAGATGAGTCCAGGGGATCCTGGGTGGATCCAGCAATCCCTCCCCAGTGCTGGAATGCAGCCACCTCTGTGCTAAAACCTGCTCTCTTTGACCACCACCAGACCTTCAGCTCCAGCTGTCTGGTGTGAAGCCTGAGCTTGGGAAAAAAAGTGTTTCCAAATGCAGCGCTTTGCCCATTTTACTAATTTTTTATTCTCTCTTTGACTTCCCAGTGAAATCTCTCACTGTTCTTTCTCCCATTCCTGAATTATTTTCCCAGCATTTTGTGGCAGAGGGCAGAGGCTCTCTCCAAAAGAGATATAAAGATATCTGCACAGGGAGTAGGGCTGACACACCATTCCCATCCCGTGGCTACCTGAGCTGCCACCCGAGCTGCCTCTGGGCAGCATTTCCATTCCCACTGTAACCCTGGTGTTTCTCCCAAAATGTAACATGAATCCAGGAGCAGCTTTGTTGAACTATAATCTGGGTCAACAGTGTCTGGCAGGTTGAAAGGTCATGCTGAAACCCCATCTGTTTTAGCTCTCCGTTGGAACCATGAAAGTACTTTAAACTTGAGATGTTCTGTAGCATTCCTAAATTATCAGTAATGTGTAGTGACACCAAGAACTGTGGTCTAGAAATGCCATGTTTCTCTCTCTTTTTTTGTGTGTGTTTTGATCTAACTGGGTGAAGCATCAGATTTAGAAAGTAAATTCAAATCAGCTGGACATAGGTCAGTGGCTGTGTGTGCAGAGGACAGTATAGTAGGTGCCTCTGGCCCATAAAAAGCCTGTCCCACTGAGATCTGGCTCCAGGGCTTATTAAATACCAGCCATTTTTGACTAGTAAAAGACCAAACAAAATGTGCTTTTTCTCCTTTGATGATTAAAATCAGCCTGAAGTGAGTGGCATCATTGATATAAACACTTGCTTTTATGCAAGTGCTGTCCTAAGAGATTAGAGCATTGCGTGCTTCCTTGTAAGGTTTTTTGCTTTCAGGTGACAGCAAACATAACCTACAGACTGAGGGACAGCTTTGCTAGGCCAGGTTGCTCAAAGCCCTGTCCAAGCTGACCTTGAGCACTTGCAGGGATGGGACAGACAGATTTCCCTGGGCAGCCCTTTCTTGAGATGTGTCCTGCTCACTCCATCCCTTGGTGCAGGGCAGCTCAGTGTGCCCAGCACCTCCCTGACAGCCAGGCTTTAAAGCTGCTCTATAAACCCAAGACCACACTGACTCCTGTTATTTATGGCTAGCTCAGAGCCAGTGACACCCTTGGTGACCTCCTCCTGGCACCTTTAACCTCCCAGCTCTGTCTGCTGCCTCCCCGTCTCACAAAGATGAGGCGCAACCCCTCGCTCTGGACCGGGTGCGGTAATTGTGCGGAGTCACGCTCACGGCGCACAGAGAGCCTGCAACTGATTATGAGGTTTTCTTCTCAATTAATTGTCAGAAGCACAGGGATGTTTGATGTTTAACGTCGTCTTCTTCTGGTTAAATGCATTCCCTTTGCCACCCGTCCTCAGACACTGGGAATAGGCAGAGCTGAACGAGGCAGAGCCGCAGAGTTTTTGGTGTGTTCCTGTAAAATCCATCTCAAGCATCCCTCTGTGACACACAGCTCTGTAGGGGACCTTTGCTTGGGGTTTGTTGATAAAATAACACTGACATCTTACTTGGAGGCACTGAAGGAATCCTAAACCAGAGTTCAGGGTGGGAGATTTGGATGCTGTGTGTGTTCTCTGGGCCGGGAGAGGGAGGATGTTCCTCTTCTGATTGTGAGCGCGTTCTCACTGATCTGACTTTGGACACAGGAAGACAATTCCTCTGTTTGAAAATCCTCCTTGGAGCTGATGTTTCCTCCTGTGGTCTGAGCCCAGGAACAGCCCTTTGGCTGTCAGGAGTTTAAGCAGGGAAAAAGAAAACAAGAAAGGGAAACAGCAGTGGCAAGGAGATTAGCTCCCAGCCCTCTGCTGTGTCCACAGGTGGAATTGAACCGATTACAAAAAATCTTTGGAAGGTTCGTTATTTTAGAACCAGTATTTTGAACTGTTAGGAAGATCTAATGTAGATCAGGAAGCAATGAATGATTTTATGAAAAGGTACAATACAGACTGGGCTCTTGTAACATGGAAATTGCCAGAGATAAAAAGTAGATAATTCTGCACTAGGCCGTGTTTTAAGTTACCAATTACACCAATTATGTAAAACAAATCTCTTAATTTGTTCTGATTTGGAAACATCAGGGATGTGGTATTTCACTCAAAAACCTAATAAAAATATATTTGAGGTATTATACACCCTTTTCCAGGTTTTTATAGAGGATCTCATGGTATGCTAATGACAGTTTATATTCTGCTTAACCATTTTATTGCAGCTAGAGGGGAGGTTCCTGCCTGTATGTGTGTGATAGAAGTGTGCAGACCAATCCCCCCACAATGCTGGATGAATTTATCTGTTCTTCTTTCAGGTTTATCAGACAGACCATCACTTCCTGCATCCCAGGGTTATAAGGACAAGTTCAACTTGCATCATCCTTCTCCATTTCCTCAGCTGGCATTTAACTTCCAGTTGGATGCATCATGTAAGTAGACACAAAACTGTCCAAGAGACTTCATACAAAGTCTTTCTTTGAATTCCTGTGGGCATTATAAAATATATAAGGAAGTATTGCTTTAAGTTTATAGTATTTTATTTAGGTTACGAGCAGCAATTGAAATGTGTGGGGAAAGGAGGGAGAAAGAAGGGCTTTTTTAGATAAAACCAGAGTAAATACATTTATTTTCTCACTGGAAGCAGGAATTTGGTATTTCTGTTCTTGCTGAAATTTGTTAGCTGAGACAAGAATTTTCATGCAGAATCTTCTGCAAGAAAAGAAATGGCCAAAATGTAAGCCCAGCACCAGGAATCACTGGCCTGCAGCTGGAGGTGCCAATGTGTTCTTGTCTGCCCCAAAATTCAGGGTAGAGAGATGCTGGGAAGATGCATGCAGCTCCATCTCTGCTGTTCTCTTTTGGAAACTAATGAACAAGCAAGATCCTGGACCCCAGAAATCACCCTTGTCATCAGGCTATTTCTGTCTTTTCCAGGAGTCCCAACAGCTGCTGTTGGAACTGTTCCACTAAATCACTTCCATAGATGGTCACTGAATCAGGGGGAGATGATAAAAGGTGGTTTGGTGGATTTGTGCATCCCCCCAGCACTCTGAGGCTGGATCTGCCCCTGCCTTGTGCCTGCTCTGATCACTGACCTCCAGAACAGGGAACCATCTCCCTGGCTGGGGGACACCCATCTGGGCAAGGCTTCGTCTGTTTGAAACTGCAGAAATGGCATTTTTAGTGAAAGAACAGGGGTTGCCTGGATCTGGTTCTTAGCACATCAAACCAGGGGCCAGGTTTGGTGTTGGGGTTGAAGCAAAGTCCTGCCCACACCTGCAATGCAGACAGACTCCCACACTGGAAGTCTCCCACCACCACCGCCGCCGGTGCTGAGGGTGAGATGTGTTGTGCCCCCTTCTCTGCTCTCAGGACGTGGCTCTGGGTTGGATTTTCTGTGTTTGCCCTTCGTGCTGGTCCAGTTGTGGCTGTGGGAGTTCAGTCTGGCTGTGCTGCCACACTCACACCGTCACTGACCCCCACATCTGTCAGGGAGGCTGATGAGGTTTGTTCTGTTATCTCTGTTATCTCCCAGCCTGGACGGGGAGCACTGCAGGCTACACACTGAGGGGCTTCCAAAACTAAGCCTCAAATCAAACACAGCAAATTAAGCCGTGGCATATGCAACACATCATTTCAGTATTTATGTTTGCAGCCTCCAGCTCCGGCATCAGAAAGCCTCGGAGACGAGTGCAATAAATAGCCAGTTCATGGAGGAGTTGGCAGGATTTATTATGTTTATGATTGTGCACAAATAGTGTTGACAGAGTTCTTTTGATACAGAGATAGTTTGTGTGCTCAGATCACCGAGGAGAGCTGCACTTGGGAGGGTTTGCCCCCAGCTGAGTCTGGGTCTTTAGGTGCCTCCATCTCCTTGTGTGCTGTGTTTTAAACTCTACCATGTGAAGGAATTTTATATAAATCACTTTATAGTGATTTGTGCTGCCCTTCTGAGATGGCAAACCCAGATTTACCTGTTTGCCTGGTGTTCTATCACCACAATTTAGTGATAATCACTGCGGGCATTCAGAATCCCAAACGTGCCCAGGGTGCTGCAGTAATAAAAGAGGAGGAAAGCATCCCATGAAATTTCCAATCTGAGCCATGGAATCAATAGGAATTTTTTCCTTAATTTCAGTGGGAGCTGGATCTTGCCCAAATTGCACAAAGCAGCCTCCCACGCTGCAGAACAAATCCAGAGGCATATGGTTACTGTCAGGGGAACAGGTGGATGTTCATATGGTCTGAAAAGGAGCTGGAGACAGCTTGTTGCATTTTGATAAGAAGGTTATTCCAAGCAACTGGAATAGTGTAAAAGCAGGGAGAAGTGCAGAACAGGCAGCAGAGGCAGCAGCAGCAGGCAGGGATAAGGCTGGGACATGAGGAGATTGAAATGCAGAGATTTGGAAATGAGGAGGGAAAGCTCTGATAAATAGGTGCTGGATTTGGAGGGATAACTGAACATATTTGAGGGCTTTGTGGTGCTATTTTGCCAGGGATGGAGAGACCAGGATGGTCCACAGATGAGGGCAAGTTGTCATGCAGTAGATCAGAGATCTATCCAAATCTATTGCAAAATATTCTGTGTGGCAAACTCCAGTGCATAACTTCACGAGGAAGCCATTGTATTTTTGCCATTTGCAAAATTAAGAATCCTGTGAGTATGAGAGAATTTTGTAACTGGAACTCCTTGCTTATACATGCTCAGTGTTTAAGCTTCTGTGATGCTAAAATAGAAAAGTTAATAATTTGGGAATGCTAAATCAGCACCATAGCAGTTACTCTTCTAAAGGATGTGTTTGGGAAGATATCAGGAGACATATCCCAGCCTTGTTGCTATTGTTTTATTAACTCAGAAGAAGCTTGAAGAGTCCTCTGAAGTATTTATCTGGTAAAATTGCCAACCCCAAGGAATGATTTCTGTGTGAGCAAGGCTGTGTTCTTCCCAGAGAAGGTGCTAACCAGTTGTTAAAAAATCTCAGAGAGAAAACCCAGTGAAGAATCCTTTCACAGTGATGCAGAGATGGCTCAGAGGTCACTGTGAGGATACTATTAGTGCTCCAAGAAAAGTTTGAGATGCTTGTCTTTGAAACTACATTTTCATTTCATTCTGACAGGTAAACCTTTGAGCAAAGTGTAAAGGTGTATTATCCACTGGGAGGGAATCCTTGCTGGTGCTGTGAGCTCGGGCAGTGCCCAGAGCCCGGGTGGCACTGCCAGCACACGGGGTCCGTGTCCCCCCCGGGCACTGCCCGGCACGGCGGGGCCGCCTTGGCTCCATCCGCCCTCCCAAAATAACAACAATTCACAGTGCAGGGTTTGGGGGTTCCTGCCTCGCACCCGGGCTGGGCTCTCGGTGTTTGCGTGTCCCGTTTGCTCGGGTTTGCAGCGGGGACCGGGATCCGCGTTCCTGCCCCATCCCAGCCCCATTCCAGCCCGTTCTCAGTCCATTCCCTGCCCTGTTCCCTGCCCCATTCCCATCCCCATTCCAGCCCCATTCCCTGCCCCATTCCTGCCCCACTCCCATCCCCATCGAGCCCCATTCCAGCCCGTTCTCAGTCCATTCCCTGCCCCATTCCCTGCCCCGTTCCCATCCCCATTCCAGCCCCGTTCCCAGCCCCGTTCCCGTTCCCAGCCCGTTCCCGGCTCCCGGCGCGGCTCCAGCGCCGCCTCCCGGCATCCCGCGGCACTCGCTGCCCGCTCACGGCAAACCCCGGGAAAATCGCAGGTGTTTGGGAGATTGTTACGTCCATCGAGCTCAGATAGCGCTGAGGAGGGCACAGGTGGGTGAGGACAATCCTTCCCGGTGCTGCTCCACTGCTGCCCCTCGCTCCCTCACCAGCAAGGAAACCATCAGAAAGCGAGATCGGCGTCTGGGGCATCTGCACGATACACACGGGAAAATATTTACCCAGGAATGGCATTTCAGTGAGGGGAAGGGGCTGTGGGTTCTCACTGGAAGGTGGGTGAGGACAAAGCCACAGCTCAGGGGTGGCTCTCGGTTCCTGCTGCTGGGAGGAGGGAAGAGGCTGACAGCAAGGAAAAATCATATAGATAGATAGATAGATAGATAGATAGATAGATAGATAGATAGATAGATGGATGGATGTGTAAATGGAAACATAATGTACCTGGAGTGACAAGCAGCCCAAAGGTGAGGACCTATGGATCAGACTGGTGCCCTGAGTGATGTCAGACACTGTGTTGGATGGCAAGGTAAAAGAAATCCAGCACCCACATAAAAAGTTATTAAATACGTATTTTTAAGTTAAAGCAGAACCATTTACGGCGAGGCTAGGTAAGTTTTTGGTTCTATACTTGTTTCTGGCTGTCCTCCATCAATGCAGGAGCATTTCCATGGGATGCAGCTGGCACATGCAGCTCCTGTCCAGTTTAGGACACAGTCATTTCTTCCTCTCCATCTTGTGTGCAATATTGAAATGCCACAGAAGTTATCTCGGGCTGACAAAGCGGAGTAGTTGGGGAATGTTTTTGTAAGGAAGGTAACAAACACACTTGGCTAAAAGCTGCTGGTGCAGGCTCCCTCCCTGGCAGCCCGGGTACTGCTCTGCCCTGTGCCCCACACCAGAAAGCAGCAGCCCCACACCAGGCCTGGTGCAGAGGGTGAGCCAAGGCCCTGTCAGGGTCTGCTCATGGGGTTCGGCCTTCCAGCAGCTGGGCTGACCTGCACAGCTGGTTCACACTCAGAGCACTGAGATCTGAACCCCCAACCCTCATCTCCTCGAGTGGCCCCAGTCTACCCCACACAGAACATGGTTTGGGGTGGTTTTATATTGTGGGGTGCCTTACAGAGCCCTGCTGCTGCAAACAGACCCAGCCTGGAGCCGCTGCAGAGCTCAGTGAGCACAGGAATGTAGAGCTTGGTTTGTTCAGAGAGCAGCGTGTGCGGGCTGAGGGAGGGGATGGAGGAGCCCGGAGCCAGGAGACTGAGGAGCCCGGGGCCAGGGGATGGAGTGAGGAGCCAGGGGATGGAGGCAGTGCCGCAGGAGGGGTCGGCGTGGCAGGGACGGGAGAGGTGCCTTTATCTGCTGCTTCTGCGCCCTGCTCTCTCCGTTTCTCACCCTTCCCCTTAACACCTGTGCCTTGCTGGCTCTCCCCAGGAGCTCCTGGCTTCCCAGCGGCTCCCGCAGGGCAGGAACAGGAGCCGAGAGCCCCCCTCGGTTCCGCTCCCCGCTGTCCGTGTCTCGGCTCCCAGCACGGGATTCTGCGTCCCGGGGATGCTGCGGCGCTGCCGTTCCGCTGCTCGGCCGCCAGAGAGCGGACGGGCATTTCCATCCACCCGGGACCATCCCGATATCCTGGGATATCCCAGGACATCCCTACAGCACCCGGAATCCTCCCCGGGACAGCCCGGTACCGTCGGGACAGCCCGGTACCGTTGGGACCCCTCCGGAGCATCCTCGGTGCTGCCGGGGTCCCTCTGGTACCATTCTCTGTAGAGCACATTTAATGCCCTCTTCCTCTTGCTCTTCTTTTTAAGTTATTGCTTTTACCCAATATAAAATTCTTCCTCATGCTCTTCTTTTTACGTTATTGCTTTTACCCAATATAAAAGTCTCACTTTTCTTTTTAAGTTATTCTTTTACCCAATATAAAATTCTCATCCATTCCAGGGCACTTTACTCCTGTCCATAGAAGACAAATTTCTTCTGGCCAAGACTTCAATTATTAATTAATGTATATAATATAAACGCTGCCTAAATTGGACTGAAATGATGGATCTTCAGCTCCTGCAGCCTCACCCTGTGAGCAGTGTGGAATGATTCCATTCCAGTCACATCTCCAGGAGGTAAGAACAGTTTGGCTCAGTGCTGTTTGTTAAGATAATCAGTAAAAACATGTTTAGCCTAATGGGTGAGATGATTTTACCTCAGCAGAGCAGCTTCCGGCATTACCCAGTGAGATGGCCTGTGTGAGTGGCAGCTTCTTCCTCCTTCCACTCACAATGATTCCTCATCAAGAGCGGAATCCTGGTGCCCCAGATTTTCTCTGTCTCTAATTTAGGTCTAGCTCTGGCAATCAGAATAAGCAATTTTGGTTTGGAAGTGTTCAACAGAGATAAAGACTGAGGAAGAAACTTAGATCACAACAATAAGGAGTCTGAACGCTTATTCCTGCTTGATTTCTGAAATAAAAGGTGATGTAAGGAGGAGCAGGAGTGGGAGCTGTTGAGGTTCTCCTTCAGCTCTCTGTTGGGAATAACAAATAACAGCATCCCTTGATTCTCCTCCAGGAGTTTTGGACTGATTGCAGCAGGATTACACATTGTCCCTGGGCTGCAAACATCCCCAGAGAAAAACAGGATTATGTGGTCCCCTCAGTTTAAGCCACTGGCCCATAAGATGAAAGAGAGTTTTATTCCTGGAGATCAGGATTTCCTGAGGCCAGGGCTCAGCAGGGCTCCTGCAGTGGCACTGGGGTGAGCTGTCCCCAGCCTGTCCCCCCATTCCACAGCCTCTCCTCAGCCAGAATTAACATCCTTTGCACCAGATCCCACCTGGGCAGGGGTGGGATGAGGGCAGTGAGGCTCTTTGGCACCTGTATGGAAGCAAGGCTGATCCCTTCAGAGAAACTGAAGCCACACCTAAAAATTAATGATATTTCACTCCTGAGGTCATTTCTCATCTCCATGCAGAGTGAGGAAACGTTGTGTGATGGATAAATCACAAAAGCAGCACTGAACAGCTTTTTCTGTTTCCTCTCTGTCCTGTAGCATTCACCAAGTGTTTTAATCAGTGCCCATTCCAAGGGGATATAAATGAGCCCAGCTCAGCTGCCTCCTGGGGAAAGCATTTATTTCCTGGGAATCTGGTGCTGTGTCTTAGGTCCTCGTATTTAGCATGGGGATACGATTACTTTTTTTGTGGAAGGATATTGAAATGTGCTGGTTTTTGTTATTAATTTAATATTATCCAATTATATGATATTATAAAATTTGCAGATTCTGCCTCAAAGGTTTTAATCTCAGATTTGTGTATTACTTTGATACTTTTAGATAAATATTGTAACAAAACACTCATTTGCGCTTTGAGAAGCACTTTTATAATGATTGTAGAGAGTGTGATGTGTGTTAATATTTTAAATTCTATGTTAAAGATCTGATCATAACTAAAGTAGGGAATATATTTTTCACTTAGATTCTTTTCAGTGCAAGGTACCAATTAGACTCAGCACACCAAAAATAGCATGGGCAAAAACAGTTGGGCTACTTTAAAAATGCCATGGGAGATTAGCAAAGTATATCTAGACACAAACCATATGCAGACAAGAAAGAACCAGGACAAATCCAAACAGTTTCAGCAGGTAAGCAGCCACACAGCAGCTTGTGTCAGATATCAAAGAGGCTGTACAGACTGTAAAACAGCATCCTGCAGCTGGCAGAGGGCAAAAAAATCCCCAATAAAAGCTGGATCATCCCTCTTTGGTTTCACAAGCTGTCCTGGGCAGTGGTTGCAGAATGGAGTTGTGAGCATCAAAAGGAGACTGGAGCTGATCCTGGGTGTCCCTGGGGTCCAGGAGAGTGTGAGTGCTGGGCAGGGAGGGATTCCTGCTCCCCTGGCAATTCTCCCTGGTTGCCCATCCAGAGCTCCTGCACACACTGTCAGGTAAAGCCAGGCAGCACCTGGGCAGTTCTGCTTTCTCCTCAGCATCCTTAATGTGGGTGACATTCCTGATTCCCATAATAATACCAATTCCCAAAATAATACCAAAAATTGAGCCTATTGTTCAGTGGTTAACACATGAAGTGAAAAAAACCCTATAAACCCCAATTTGTTTAGGTAGTAATACAATAGGAGAGAAAAATGCTATTTATTGTTTATGTATTTGTCTAGCTTCCAACTGTTTTAGCTTGTTTTCAGGATTCTTCATTTTAATTTTCATTCCTGATGTAGGTGAGCAGCAATGTGGGGAGACAATTCCATGCAGGCAGGAAGAATATGCAGTGAATCTTTTATGGAGATTCCCCTTGTTTGGTGGTTTCCCAAGCTGGAATGGGGGTCACTGACTTCCCCTGTGCAGGATGGTCTCTGTTTAGGGAGGGCTTTTTGTCACTGTGTGAAATTTAGTGGTGGTTACAGAATTCTGTTTTAAGGTTAAATTTATTCCTCTGCCTCCCAATCCCCGTGGGAATCCATTGGTACCTGAGGACACATTTCTGTGTTTAGGAAAGGCACAGCAGGGAAAATGTGAGGTGACTTCCAAGTACTTGGAATCACTCTGCTGACCCTGGTGGAAAGACCAGGGCCAAAAGGTGGAGGGACCTGATGCACCTCAGGCTGCTCTGATAAAGAATGGGATCACAGCCTGGGTAAATAAAGGTCAGCACAGCTGGGAATTCTGCAAAATGTGAGCAGCTTGGGCAGGTATTGCTCTGAGATGGGAGCAGGTGCCCTGTGCCTGGGACAGCCAGGACCACTCATCTTCCCAAGGAGTACCCAAATCCTGCAGGCAAGAAGAGCTCTTTAAATGCAATTAGGACTTGGGTTACAGGCTGGCTTTGCCGTGTAATTATCAGCATTAGCTCAGCATTATCAGCCCGGGTTTCAGTGCTGATCCCAGGATAATCCTCACCCATGTGGCAGCAGAGGCTGCTGCTCCTCCCCAGCCCTGCCATCCCCTCCCACCCTCTGAGCTTTGCTGGGTGCTGAATTTGCTGCTTTGGTGTGGAATGGGCCAAAGAGGAGCCTCTCACTTCAGCCCCACAGCAGGGTAGGAGAATACCAGCAAAAATCAGCCAAAAATATTTGTCCTTCCTGCCAATCCCTCTCAGTGATTTCTTTTTCCTCCTTTTCCTCCCTCCAAGTTTCACACAAAGCTCTGTCTTTAGGATTAGCTGTCTACAGGCAGCTCTTTGTATTCAGCTGAATTTAAGATTATGGCTGAGCCATAAAAGGGGAGAAAGGTGACACTGGAGAGTTTTCTGCAGCTGTAAATCCTGAAATATTCAGGCCTGTGACATTTTTGTAGCTGGCAAATGCTGAGTGAGGCATACCTGGTCAACACTGGGGCCCAAAACTGGTTGGATTTCACAGAAGAACCTGCTGTGAGTCTCAGGTTTGGGGGGCATCAGATGCATTCAGAGATCTTTCAGGTCAGGTGATGAAATGCTGGTTTCATTTTTTTATTTGCTGCTGTCTGCAGTGATTGCCAGGAGGTTTCACACTGGTCTCCAAACAATCCTGAGCTGGTGGTGGCTCTGGATGTGCTTTGCCTGAGCTGTAAGGACATGTGTGTGATGAGTTAAATCTGTCTGGGAAGGCTAAATGGGCTGGGGCTGTGCAAACCAGCCTAATTCAAGTTCCAGTTCATCATTGGATTGGAATTAAATCAAATATTATTTACAGACACATGTATAGTCCCTGGGTTTTGATTAACAGATCATGAGGTGAATCTTTGGGATTTTTACCCTACCACAGGCCTCCCCCCTGGAATCTTTGGGCTGGAAATCATATTTATGCAAGTGAGCTTCGTACAGGCATTGAATTTTAACTCCAAAGTTCATGTCTTTGGTGTTCAGAGACAGGAAGGCAGCTTGAGATGTGGTTTCTCCCCATATCTAATGAATGTTATTATGAGGAAATCTTCTACTGGATCAGATGCTTCCAATGAGTCTTTAAAAGGCTTTGGATGTATTTAACAGGGTACCAGAGCTCACCACAAACGGGAAGAGGAAAAAATTTATGTAGTCTGAGGCTTTGTCACCATGGTGACATCTATTTGAGTTTGGAAGCTGCATTAGCTTGAGCTCACAGATTTTTTCTTTTCCTGTCATTAAAGGCACGCCTCTTATCCTCTCTCAGTTCCCTCCTCCTTCTCTTCTTACCCCACAATGACTGCATTTAAAAACTAAATTTCCTTTCAGGGTGAAAAAAAATACACAGGGTAAATTACCTCCATCCATTACTGCCTCCAGCAAGCTGCAGCTGCTGAGTCCATTTCCAAGTGAACTTCATGTGTATAAAGTGAGAAAAAAAAAATCTCTTTTCTGTGCCATGCAGTTGACAGCTATGATCAGATATGACCAAGTGTGAGAGGCCTTTAATGACCACAGGGCTGAGCAGATTCACCCTGCAGTCCCTCCCCAGGACGAGGTGGAGCTCACAGCAGAGGTGGATTGGGCCCAGCAGAGAACATCAGCGGCCTTTGGGTTTGCTCTGCAGAGCACACAGAGCTCTTCAAAGGCTTGTGGTGCAACATAACCCTGACTTCAACTCTGCTTTTAATGGCTGCTTGGAAGATGACAACGACCACACTCCTTGGGAATCTGTGGTGGGGTGAGAAGCCTCAAAACCACAGGGCCCAAATGTAATCGGAGCTGCGGCCTGTGCAGCCCACACAGCTGCTGTCAGGGGATGCCAGAGCCAGCCCTGCTCCTGGCTGACCACTGCAGGGCACAGGGGCTGAGCACAGCTGAAGGACAGAGCTGTCTTTGATGGGCATCCAGGAGGGGTGACTGCCTCCTTCCAGACCAGCCTGCTGTGCCTGGACAGGCTGATCAGCTCCCACACGGCCAGCATGGATGGGAGGCATGGCAGGACCCTGATCCATGGGCAATGGCGCTTGGGGAACCTGGAATTGATGAATTTGAGTGGAGCCCTGATCCATAGGAATGGTGCTTGGGGAACCTGGAATTGATGAATTTGAGTGGAGCCCTGATCCATAGGAATGGTGCTTGGGGAACCTGGAATTGATGAATTTGAGTGGAGCCCTGATCCATAGGAATGGTGCTTGGGGAACCTGGAATTGATGAATTTGAGTGGAGCCCTGATCCATAGGAATGGCAATTAGAGAAATTGGAATTGATGAATTGGTGTGGAGTCCTGATCCATTGCAATGGCACTTGGGGAGCCTCGAATTGATGAATTTGGGTGACACTCTGATCCATTGCAATGGCACTTGGGGAACCAGGAACTGATGAATTTGAGTGGAGCCCTGACCCATAGAAACGGCGCTTAGAGAACATGGAATTGATGAATCTGAGTGGAGCCCTGATCCATAAACAATGGCACTTGGGGAACCTGGAATTGATGAATTTGAGTGGAGCCCTGATTTTACTATAGGACACAAAAGAACACAAGCACACACCGCTGCTCTCAGGGTGAAGAAAAGGGAAGTTTATTTTCTGACTCCAACATTTATAGATTTCCTAAAGTGACAGTGGGTTGGAGGGTGACAGTGCCACCTCTCCAATGACACTGGATAAACCAACAGTCCATCAGATTTCTCGTCCTCCATAAAAGAATGCAAAACAATGAGTTATTTACAGAAAGTGTGTGAGAAAGTTGGCTATGAGAATGTCAACATCAGAAGGCTTAGAAAATCTCAAAAAAATCAGGGTGACACCCTGATCCATGGGCAATGGCACTTGGGGAACCTGGAATTTATGAATTTGGTCATTTGTTTGACTTGTCAGAGGGAGAGGCCAAGCTGTGGTTGATGTGTACAGCAGGACTGGGCTCATTCATTTGCTAATGGTTTTCTGGCCAGTGGGAATCTTGGTCCTGAACAGCAGGAATTCTATCCTGGCCCTTGGTTTTAGCAGGAGTTTTCTGCCCTGCACTGAGCAGCATCACACACCATCCCTCCCCGCCTCCATCTGTGCTCACAGTCTAGTTCACTCTCAGTAACACGTATTTTATTAAATTTGGCTGTGAGAATGTCACCAATTATGAAGGGGAAAGCAAGAGTGAAGGTTAGGGGGGAAAGGTGAAGGTTAAATTCAGACATTCATGGGTTTATGGGGCAGTTTGTCCTCAAATCAAAGCCAGGCATTCATGTCGAGCTACGTAAACAGGAATAAACACTCACGTGAAAGTCACTTACGGAGCAAAAACCCCTAAGAATGTTTGCTGCAGAATATGTGCTTTCTTCTCTCTCCCTTCCCCTGCTCTTGGCCCCACAGGAGATTGCTCAGAGTGTTTCCAGCATGGACAGTGTGATGCCTCCAAAGATAAAGACAAAATCATCCCTGCCACAGACACATCCCATGCTCTGAGCCACTGCTGGCAGCACGGCCTCAAAAAACAGCAGAGGATTCCAGAGCCCCGGGGTTAGGACACATCCCAGTCCTTCCTGAGGTGCCCAGTGATGTTTTCCCTCAGTACCACACTCTGTTAAGGTTTAGCTCAAAGTAAAGTTTTGGGAAGAAATGAGAAAACCGGCGAGAAGAGTTTTTTAAAAAGCAGATTAACCTCAGATCCTCAGCTACCTTTTATTTACCAAACAGAAGAAGTTTCTCTGCGTGATACATTTTCTCAAATTATAGGTTTCCCATTTCCTGGCATCCCAATAAAGTCTGGATGAATGATGAGAGAGTCTGCTGGGAGAGTGAGTAAACATCTCCTACTGTCTGGAATGCAAGACGACTACTGTCTTATCCTTTGTTACAGGTTGTTAAGATAAAATTACCCTATATATCAACAGCAGTGTCAATGAAATTAGAAAGGGCATTCTACCTCCACACTGCCCCCGAGGGTTTGAGGAGGGAGGAGGGAAGGCAGTTGTTGCTTTGTTTTGGTTTTTCTTTTGCAGTGAAAGAAAGGAGGAAAAGGGGTTTGTTTTGGTTTGGGGGGGAGAAGCTTTGTTTTGCTTCTTTTTAATGCAAATGAAAAAAAGAGGAGAAAAGCCAAGGAGAATGTTCGAGGCAAGTTTCGGTATTTCACTGACTGTGCAAGCAGGAGAGGGAAAAATTATGTTTTGAGGAGCAATGCCCCAGGACAGCTGAATGCAGTGGCTGCAAAGTTTGGGTGCAAGGAGACCCTGGAGCTGCAGATGGTGGTTCCAAGCAGGGCACAGTCCCCAGGCCAAGGACAGCCCAGGCTTCTGTCCCCATGCAGTGTGTGCTCTGAGCAAGGGCTGCTGCAAAATTTGTCAGCTGCAGTTTGGGGAGAACCCTCTTGTACATCCCTATGATCCACTGACCTGTCTGGATGTCTTTTATCAAATCTTGTTGCTGTGGCAGTTTTCCTGGGCTTTAGAGAGATCTACTTCTGGATTTTTTGGAAACGTGAGACTCATGAGTGTGCACTTGATTGCCAAAATACTAGAAAACACTGCATATGCTTTCCCTGTACCCAGAGAAATCCAGTTTTCCTTGCAATTAGGCTGTACCACCGAAGCAATTACCTGGTTTACATTTGTTACATTAATTGTGTCTTCAGCTGTAACTGCCCTTGAACCCCAGAGCCATGAGAGTGGGGTCCAAAACTCAAATCCCTTTGCCTCTTTTCCACAAAAAAAAAATAAAAATTCTCTGTTCCAGACACCTCTCCCAGGTGATCCCAAAGCTGCAGGAGCTGCTGGGCTATGTGGAACTCAAGGGAGGAACAGGGCTCTAGTGCAAGTCAAAGCCTCATCACTTCCATGTCCTCCCTTGTTTTCGTGTCAGCTTCTGTCACAATCTCATTCCTTTGCCTTTTCATTCCGTTCTTCCTGAGAACTTTGGATCGCTTCTTTTTCTTTAATTTTTAAACAAAGTCGTTCATTCATTTTTGAAACTCAAACATTTCACACTTAAAATATTTTCATTTTGAAATAAGAAACAAAAAATTAACTGGAAACAATACTGGAGAAAAGCAGGGCATAAAATGCTGAACTTGGGTGAGAAACACTCTTGGATTCACAGAGCATTCCTGATTCCCCCATCCCATCTTGTGGCATTCAGAAACTTTACATGTCACTCTCCTGCCCTTACGTGTGTGTGCACACATATGCACAGGAGAATTTCCTCTGACACGCTGTAGGGCTTTGCTACAGATTTTCCATCCCTTACCAAGTCAAGAAGAAAATATCTTAATGCTCTATTCACAAAACACTTTTGGCCTGTTTCCATGTGAACGTTATGCTTGTTTGCATAGGCAATTCAGAGGGGAGTTCATAAAACCTTGTTTTGCCTGAATTTGTGAAAGTCTGCCCACTGCACGGTCTTAAAATGAAATTACATTGGAAAAGGGGCTGTTTTGGGATGCATACATTTTGCACATGTCCTTTAAATAACTCAGATGTGTTTTCTGAGGAGGATGTTTTTCCTATGCACTGAAGGCCATGTTTGTGCCACCTACGAATTTCTTCAGCTTCAAAACAGCACTGAGTAAACAGCTGAGGGCTTTGCCAGCTCAGTGTTTCCAGCACTTGGCTCTTCCTGTTGAAGAGATCCCTCAGCAAAGGACAACCTCTTGCTTAAATTCTTGCTGCTTAGTTCCAGCAGAAAATCCTTCCCTAAATCTGTGATGATGGGGACAAAGCCTCTCCTCTGCCCAGCCCTGCCAGGAGCAGCCAGCCCAAAATGGATGTTTGTCTGTATTAATCATGCACAACCTGAACTGTGTGCAGAAATGAGTGGAAAAAGTGCAACCTGACCACGAAAGTATTATTTTATAAGTAAGGTCCTTTAGTAGTAGTTAATTGGATACACATTTTGCTGGATTCGTGGAACATTCAGAACTATCATATCCAAATTGACTGACTGAGTTCATGTTACATCTCCAAATTGCCAGTGACCATTCTGCCTCACAACATCAGACCTTGGGTTCAGCAATCTCGTTCCAGGGCCTTTTTTAAGTACATGGTGCTTTTTTTTTTTTTTTTTTGCCCTAATAGAGATTGATTTAGTGTATGTTTAATGGCCCCATAAATCACTCAACATGCCCAACTCGCATACAAATTCTGCCAAAAAAAAAAGTTTTCAAGGAAGCAGATGCCTTGTTGGTGGAACCAATTTGCCTTGCTCTCTGCATGCGCACGAACCCACCATTTCAAGAACCTCCTTATAAAAACGTTCTGCTCTCCCAAGCCTGCACATTGGTAATTTTCTCTGGGGCTGCTTTCTTACCATGCCAAGTTAAACTCGGGCGATTCCCCCGCTGTGCCCGTTCTGTTCGAGTGCCTTTTAGATCAGCAATAAATAAATTCATTGTGTGTTTCAACAAGGAGAAAGAGCTGGAGCTGGAGCAGCATTGTGCCTGCCCTTGTGAAGATCTATTGTGTGCAAAGCAGCGCGCTATCGGATGGCGTGGGTCATTTTTCATTACCCCACTGAGGATGCAGCTCAAAGCAGAGGATTATAGAAACTCATTTCCTTTGGTTAGGGGGGGAAAAAAAAAGAGTTAACATTCAATAAACTGGAGGGCTATGACGCAATGTGGCCCTCAGAACCTTCCGAGCAGAGCTGTTAATAGCTTCCTTTCCCAGGACGAGGGTTTGCCCCGCTCACTTATCGACTTTGATGCATTAGTAAAAGAAAATATCAACCCCTCATAACTCTCAGAAATGATACAATACATCACTTAAAAGTAAGCTAGGATCAACACATTGTTAACTGTTTGATCTCTCGAGTCAAAATTAATGATAGGTGTTTTGCACACAAAAAAATGAATGTTAAAAGCCTATTTAAGCTAACTAAAGACATCCCTACAACATCAGGGTTGAATTGGAGGTGATTTCCTGCAATGCAGCTGTTATAAGTTTATCAGTCTGCGGGTGGCAGTAACCAGTAATCATAACCAGATTGCAGAAGGGTGGGATGGAACTTATCTTTAAATAGAAGATCTATCTGACTAACTAACTACAGAAAGCTGGTTGGGAACTGAGTCCACAGTATTATTCACTGGAACACCCAAGGGTCTGGGAGAAGCCAGTTTTCTGTATATTTTAAAGAAATGAAATGATTCTGAAGGTTTAACTGCTAGGCAGGGAGAAACCAAGGTTCATAATGATTAACAGCAGACCTCCTGCGCTCTTGTACTTGCAGCATTTACACAATGATGATAGCTAATAAGAAATGGCATTAAGAAATTACTTCAACTTTCTCCACTGAGATGTTGCCATAGGCTGTTGATGAACTTTTAGCTCATTCTCTTGTGACATGGAAAGGAAAGATCTGAAATGCAGCATATACTTCAAGCAGAAAAGAGATTGAAAAAATTCCAAGAAATCTCTGTGAAGAGCCAAAGAGAAGTGTTGCACTGTGAGACAATGCCTCTGGACAATTACAGCCTGTTAGTTTTAATGCAGCCCCAATTGCTTCCGTCTGCAGCTAATCTGACCACTGGAAACAGGCACTTTTGCAATGCCCTTTAATTTTTCTGATTTGTGTGTGGGCAGTATCTGTTGGTATTAATATGACTCTTTTCCGGATTGAATTAGGGAAAACAAGATGAGCTTTCAAAGGAGCCTCAACTTTCTTTGAGAAACGTGAGCTGCAGAGCAGAGGATCCACGTGGATGGGTTGGGTCTGCCCAAGTGCCTGGTGTGCAAACTCAGAAGGAGGGACAGAGAAGTCCCATGGGTCCCCAGGTGTCCCCAGCAGCACCCCACAACCTCTTTAGCCATCCTTTAGCCATCCTATTTCTGCCAGGTACTCCAGCTCCATCCTCAGGGCTGTGCCAGCAGGGATCCCCACAATTCCCAACTTTCTGGGCCATGCAGATCCACTATTTTCTGTGGATGAATTAAACAGCTCATGACCTAAAAATCTTCTTCCATCCCTACAGTCAGACAAATACACATTTTGTTTTTAAACTAGTTTGCCAGATCCAGCTCCCTCCCCTTGTAGGGGTTGTCTTGTGCCTACACTTAAACCTGGCTTATGGAAACCACAGCCCCAGAGAAGCTCAAATTTGCTCTTTTTATGAGGAACAGGCTGAAAAATGGCAAACATAAAGTTCTAATAAAAATGGATGTATTTTTAAAAAATTCTTCACACATCCTTCCTTCAAACTGTGCTGCAAGTTTAAACCTAAAATAATTCTCCCCCATGTCTGACATCTGTACGTTATTTATACAACACCTTTTTTCATAGAGGTTTTTAAATTATTATTCCAGAGGTGTTTCTCAGTGGAGAAAAAGGAAATTATTGATGAAACTGTAAATTTGAAATACATTTCAATTAAGACCCTTAGTCATTTCCACTTTTTGTTTTCCAAGCCTTACTCAACAAAACCTCTTAATTATTTCTCCATGGCGATGGGATCAGCTCACTCTGCTGCTCTCCCTGCGGGGCCCACAAAACCCTCAGCTGGCAGATCTGTGTGTGCAGCAGCCTGAGAGATGTGACACATCACAAATATCTGCAGAGGATAAATTTTTCATTGGACAAAGCATCAGAGAGGCTCCTGCACTGCCTGCATGAGGACAGGTGGATGGGGGCCAAACTCTTCCCGATTTTTTTGGCTTGGTGTGAGAATTCCCAGCTTTGGAGGTGACCCATTCCAGGCTGTCTGGCTGCCCTCATTCCTGTCTGCTCACTGTGCTCACTCCAGACTCCTCACCACAACCTCTGCCCCCTGCATGCAGTGCTTTCTGTCCTTCACAGCCCACCGCATCATAGCCATGCCTTCCAAAATCCTGCAAAATTCAAATTTTACAGGCGGGGAAACTGTGGCAATGATGGGCGAGGCCTCCTGCACAGAGCTATGCAGTGGATGATGTGAAACAGAAATCAAGACTCCAGGTCCAGCTCATTCCAGTCATACTGAGTTATGTCTTGTTAAAATGAGAGTGGAAATTATCAATATTCAATATAGGAACTTTTGCCAGAGTAGGCTCTGAAATTCTCTGATGTGTAAATCATTTAATTTGTAGTAAGGGCTGTGTTAGTACAGGGTGTGTTTTGCTGCAATCCTTAGACTCACAGCCCCCTGTTAAACACCCCCTGTGCAGGTGTGGGATGTGCTGCCCATCCATCTGAACTGGAGGAAATCTCTCTGCAGAGATGGGGCACTGGTAAACAACCAGTTAAGTGACTGTGGCACTGTCACCCAATCCCTGCTGCACTGCCAAGGGCTGGATTCCTAAATGTGGGACCCAGATGCAGAGGGAACAAAGACCACATGAAAGGGGTGCTGATCACCCGAGCTGCGCGGCTCTGAGCAAGATGCAGCAGTGCTTGGGAGGCTGACACAGGGCTGGGGACAGCCAGCACAGCCAGAAATGGCTTTGGCAAGGCACATGTCAGGGGGAAAAGGTGTCTGTGCCTCCCCCAAACCTCCTCGTGTGCAGCCTTAGGCATTGAGACCATGCCTGCACACCCACACACGTGGCAGGGCTCCCAACCCCTCTGCAGATGTGGGGCCCCCCAAGGATTGTTTTGGGAGCAATCCTTGCTAAAATGGGCCATGGGATGGGAAAAATCTACCTTTGTTACCCCAGGCTTTCCATGGAAGCAGTGGTTTCACTGGGAGCTCCCTCCCCACTGCCCAGCTGGACTCATAAACCAGCCCAGAACCTTCTTGGACCCCCTGATTCTGTGGGCAGGGAGAGGGAGGCAGGGCAGGGGCAGGTTCTGCCCAGTCCCCACAGTGATGGAGGGTGGAAAGTCCCCTTGCAGAGGGGCCAGGTGTGTGGGTGGCTTCTGGTGACCAGACAGGCTGTGTGAGACCATAACCCACGAGGTGAAGGTGATCAGCAACATGGTGATTGCTAATTAGTGAGGTCCTTAGGGTTAGAGCCTGGGAAAGGGGCAGAGAGAGGCTGCTCCATGCTTGAGCCATAGCACATGGGGGAGAGACAACCTAATTGTGCCTCCTAATTGAAAAACTGATTGGGTAAATTATCACCAAATGAGGTGAAAATCAAAAGTTCCCAGAAAGGACTGAGGTGTAGGGTTTTGAACCAGTTATTGAGAATCTGAGCTGATTTTAAACCAGTCACTGAGGCTGAGCTGGGAGCTTGGTTCTGGGGCTTGGTTAGAGGGGCCAGAGTTTGCCCTAAGGAAGGGAAAGGTCTTGTGGCCTTTGGTGTTTTGGTGACTGCAGAAAGGAGCAAGTTCTCTTTTCCCTGGAAGGACAAAGTGCTGGTGCTACCTTGATGTCACAGCCTGCTTCTCTTGAGAAGAGTGCATGGCGTAAAGGACAAAGGTGACCTCTGGTACTGGAGAGGTAAGAGTTATCTTCTGTTGTCCTAAACAAAATGATGCAGTGGTTTGCAGTGTCAGAGAAACAGGTGTTTGGGTTGATCACTGAGCAGGCTGCAGCTTGAAATAGAGTGTGAATTGTGGTAGAGGAGATTCTCTGTATTGTTTTTAGAGCAATGCTATTTTAATTATTATTCCAACTATTTATTTGCTCCGGCTTTGCCTTCTTTTTGGTCCTGACCAGGACTGGGGCTGGTTGTGACAGAAGCAATTCAGGCAGTGGCCTCACTTGTTGGAGCTGGCAGGATTTGCCTGCAGGCCCTGTGAGTTGGGCAGGATTTGCCTGCAGGCCCTGTGAGTTGGGCAGGATTTGCCTGCAGGCCCTGTGTGCTGGGCAGGATTTGTCTGCAGGCTCTCTGTGTGCTGGGCAGGATTTGTCTGCAGGCTCTCTGTGTGCTGTGCAGGATTTGTCTGCAGGCTTTCTGTGTGCTGTGCAGGATTTGTCTGCAGGCTCTCTGTGTGCTGTGCAGGATTTGTCTGCAGGCTTTCTGTGTGCTGTGCAGGATTTGCCTGAAGGCTCTCTGTGTGCTGTGCAGGATTTGTCTGCAGGCTCTCTGTGTGCTGGGCAGGATTTGTCTGCAGGCTCTCTGTGTGCTGTGCAGGATTTGTCTGCAGGCTTTCTGTGTGCTGTGCAGGATTTGCCTGAAGGCTCTCTGTGTGCTGTGCAGGATTTGTCTGCAGGCCCTGTGTGCTGTGCAGGATTTGCCTGAAGGCTCTCTGTGTGCTGGGCAGGATTTGTCTGCAGGCCCTGTGTGTTGTGCAGGATTTGCCTGCAGGGTCTCTGTGTGCTGTGCAGGATTTGTCTGCAGGTTCTGTGTGTTGTGCCCTATTCTGTGCTGCCCACCCTGCTCCACTCACTGACAGGGGTGAGCTCTTGAAATTGTGAATTTTGCTGCTGTGGCTTGATCTGCAGGGAGGAGTGGATGTTGCTCTATCTGTGTAGGGGACCAAAAGTGTTGCTTGGAACCAGGACTGCAGAAACAGAGAATGAGGAGATGCTCTGCCTTTGGAAGCTGGTTTGCTCTTGTCCTGAGGCCAGCAGGGCTCAGCTGCAGCTCTGGCTGGGGGGACTCTGAGCTCCATCCCAGAGCAGGCTGATCCCAGCTTCCTGAGGGTTGGAATGGTTGGAATAAGCTCTGCTTTGATCTGGCAGACAGGAGCCACAGCAGCTGCTGAGCAGGGGATGAGGGCAGGCACTGCAGGCTGATGGTGCTGGAGATTATCCCCAGCATGTTGTGCAACAGGAGCTCTCCCACCTGCAGCTGGGACAGGGGAACCTGTCTGCTGTGCACAGGGCTCAGGTGTGATGTAAACAGAGGAGTTTCTGCTTTGTCCTTCTCTGCTGTGCCCCGCACCTCCTTCCTTGGGCAGAGGCTGGGACAAAAGCTGCTCTTGCAGTAAAATGTGTGAGCTGACTCTGGAAGCTGCTGTAAAGATTTTTTTGGTTGGTTGGTTTTTCCCCTTCTTTTGCTTGGTTACAAACTCCTCTCTCACAGTTTTGTAGCAATAAGTTCCTGACATTTATTATTCTAAATAGACTCACTGTAATGCTTTTTTGACTCGAATGTTGATTTGATCTTGCTGGAGAGGGTGATGTGGCTGGTGTGGCCCTTTGGCCTTTGTGTGTGACACAAAGGTGACTCACAAAGATGTGTCACACCTTTTGGACACCTGGGGATGCTGTGAGCTGACAGCTCAGTCCCCAATCAGTGATTCCAGCTCTCTGTGAGCATCAGCCCTCAGACCTGGGGCTGCCAAGGTGTGGGTGAGGCTGGAAATAACCTCTGCCTGCAGTCAAAGGTGCTCAGGAGTGGTGCTGGACGTGACTTCACCGTGCCCGCTGCTCGGCATGAGTAACCAGTTCCATGATTTCCATGCCAACCATTAATTTCCAGATGCAATGACTAGCACGGCATTTTCCATTTCCAGATCGTGTTTGTACTGGCACGATTTAAAATACTTTGTAATTACAGTGGTTCCTATAGACAAACTTCCAGAGCAATGCAGGGTGCTTAGAAGTTCTTCTCCAACCAGCAATTTTGGTAATGACAGTAATTCACATAATCTATCTTTGTGGCCTTGTGGCTTTCAGAAGTATAGGCTTTTTTTCTTAATTTTTCAGAGATGTAGCCCTATCTCTATATATAGCTCAGTAGATATCTGGTATTCTGGATGTGTTAAGACAAACTCCACCTAGGAATTCCAGTCCCATCACCACAAACTTTCTGATGTTGCTGCTGCTGTTAATGCAATTGAGTAAATGGCAGAAGAAAATGGAGTGGGGAGGGGGGATATGGGAGTTTCCTCTCAAAGATGAGGAGGCCTCAACAAAAACAACTTCAGGCAGTAGTGGAGCTTCATTTTGGCTGACAACTCACAGCACAATAAGCAGTTTTGGCAGCCAAATGTGACAACATCCTACTGAACAGGGAAAATCCTTTAGTTTGGGGGAGATGGCTGCATCCCAAAGCTGCTCTCATTTACTGGTTTAGAGTAACAGAGACACTTGTGAATGACTCGAGGGAGAGGCTGCTCAGACAGATCAGAGGCAGACATCTCCCTCCGTGTGCAATCAGATGTGCTGCCTCCTTTGAGAGGGGGCCAAGGCAAATGGGGAGCAGCAATTAAGGCAGACACCAGCAATGAGGACCTGAAGTACAGGGCACAGTGTTTATCAGCTGTCACTGCACAGGAAAGGCCTTTAATTTGACTGAGGAGGGAGGGAAGAGCTGCAGCTCAATATTTTTGTGAATTGATTAACTGTTATTTTTCCCAGAAGATTCTCATATGTGCCGGGTGGGAGGGACAGATGTTGATTAAATGTAAACTTCCCTGCAAATGCATGTGTGACCTCTGGCATGTTGTTCATTCACACTCCCTTCAGAGGCAGGGAACAGAGCTGGGGAGGGTTTTCCATTCCTCTGTCCAATTCACCTGTGTGCTTTCAACCAGAGGCTGACAAAACTGGGGCATCCTGGGCCTAGAAAAGCTCTTGAGGTCCCTATTTTCATACTGGCAGTAAATCACCCCAGATAATTTAGTTTTTAAGCTGTAGGAGCAGTAAATGCAGTCTGGTGTGCCAGGGTGTGCCCTAGATGGTGACAATCCTTGGGATCTGTCCCACCTCTCCATTTGCTCAGAGCATTTCAGGAGGAGGCAGGGGAAGGACAGACCTGAGGCATCCCTGGTCTGCCACCTCTGATAAAGGGAAGGAGGACACTTGAGGGGACACCAGGGTGTGTCTGACACATGGTCTGGAAAGGAAGCTAAAGCCACTCCATATCCTGCAGTGCCAGCAGAGATGTTTTCCTTTTCATTTTCTGAGAGGTGCTGCAGCAGAAAGCCAGATCTGCTTCCTCAAAGACTGTCACTCCCATCTGGAGAACATAATATTTGACCCGTGGGCTTTATTTGCTGTCAATCTCCCACAGCTCCCAGGAAGGAGCCTCCATCTCCTTTTAACTTGAGGCTCTTGCCCAAAAAGCAGGTTTCTCAAGGCTTGTTCTCGAGCCAGATGAGAAACATGAAATAACTGAATGCAGAACACAAGCATCTTCCTTTTGGACTGCCATCAATAAAAGCTCTTTGAAGAGGGGATGCTGAGCAAGTGTTAATTAATAGGACTGCCACTGTGACTGCACATTGCCACTGCAAAGTGCACTGAGTCACTGGAGACACACAGGAGGCTCTTTCTGGCTGTGATTTTTTCTTTTATTGAGCATCTTGTTCTCAGCTGCTACTAGAAGCAGGAAATCTCTCAAAGCTGTGAGGAGCTGATGCAGTTTGTGCCTTGAATTGGTTATGCTTTCCCACTTACTCCCATGAAGAAGTGCCTCCAGCAGCTCTCTGAGGGGGCTGGAGGAAGGAAATTTCTTCCTGGCCAAGGGAGAAATTTCAGGGCTTTGGGACCCCCTGTCTCTATCAAGCACATCCCCACTGATGTAGACTATGAGGAACTTTGTTTTTTCCTACAAACCAAAAATACCAATATTTTTTGGTTTTTTTAATATCTGGAAATAAACAGTTACATGATCCACTGAAATTCATAACAAAGAACAAATTGAATCCTTCATGCTGTGTAACAGCCATAAATAAAGGCTTTATGGCTGAGAAGTTGTAGGCAGAGCTCCAGCAAAATCAGATTTATTCCCTCCCCACCCCCTGCACTATAAGTCTCTGGAAATGGGGGTTCCAAGGGCTGTTCTGACACAACATTAACTGCAGCTTCTTAAAGCAGACTCCCTGCCAGTATTTACAGTTCACATTCTGCGCATGGTATGTGTCTGTGTAACTGCACCAGCTTTTACAGTTGATTTCTCAGTAGTCATGTGAAACCAAAACAACTCATGGGCTGAACTTGGAATCACTTGTGCATTTTTCTGATTTAGAATAAAAAAAAAGAGTCTGCCTTGGTGTTAGGGAAAAAGATCTCCTGGTTAAAGTGGCTCCAAGCTGATGGTGGCTCAATCTCTGTGAGTGTTGTGTTCCTTCTCTCCAGAACCACTGGCTGGGTTTCCAGGGAGCCCTGCAAGGTGGATTTCAGAACTTGGTTGTACAATTTAAAATGCAGTATCTGCATTCTTTCTTCTCACAAAGGCCTGGCCCTACCTCTACTTGCTGTCTTCTCTAAAACTTACCCCTGAGGTGTCACAAAATCCATTTTGGAGTAATTAACCTTGGACTAATCAACTCCTACAACTGCAGTTCAGCCAGGTCATTCCCTGTTAAGGAAGAACAACTCATTTCAGTGGATTTAAGAGCTGGTTTCTCACTTCAGGAGCCAAATCCAGGTCAGCAGTGGCAGTAGATCACTGTGAGAAATGGATAAACTAATTGGAAGCAGAGCTCCTCCCATGTCAGTTTTGGATCAGCTGATATTTTGGTTTGTTCTCCTTTCTTGTGTGCTTATATGTAGCCTAAGATAGAAGCTAAAATGAGGAACTTGTTCTCATTAAGCAGCTGCCCAAATATCTCTTTTTAAAGAGTCTGAGGCAGAAGATGTAGAGGCACTGACTGCTCTGCTCTTGTCTACAGCTTGTGTCAAACACTGAGCAAAGTGACTTAAATTGTTGGGACCTGAGAAAGGATCTCTTTGAGCTCTGACCCCTCATAACTGAATCCAGACACTCAATGTCTCTGCTTCCACCTATTTGATATGAGGCACCTGACACAGCAGCAGCAAATAGGGATAAATGGGGGTAAATCCAGCGGCCTGCAACATTCTCCTTCATTAGCCAAGCCAGAGGTCAGCTGGTTGGTGTCACCATCAGGGTCTGGCCACTCCTGGGGCTGCTGTCCACTCTGGATTTAGTGGAGAGATCATGCAATGGAAGGGAAGGTGGGGAGCCAGGCCAAAAGAGCCTCTGTAGCCCTTTGTGCACTGCACAACCACAGTGACAAACCTGCAATGCTGCTCTGGAAACGGAGCACAGCCCCAGCACGCTGGGCCGGAGCCCCAGGTGCTGACACACTAAAGCACAACAGGTCCACGGAGCTCCTGGCATCCCCTCCTTGCTTCTTAAGAGCTTCTTAAAATAAGCCCATTAGGCCCAAGTTATCAGCAGCTCACTCAGGAGCCACCTCAGCTCTGAGAGTGGTTTTAATTACAGGCCTGGGTACAGCACTCACCCCAGACACGACTGCTCCACTCCCCAAACCACTGCTGCCTGCCCTGGGATTGGGGTTATTGCAGACAAGCAAGGCAATCCTTTGAGGGTGAGGTTAATTCAAGCAGCCCCATGTAGAGCTTTAGCCTGCAAATGGTTAAATGCTTCACCATGCCTGCAAAAGCTGGTCGAGTGCAAAGCTGGCTTCCTAAGGGTTTGTGGGTCCCCTTTTTTCCCCCAACATCCCCCAGTACCTTTCACTAAGGAAAAAAAAGTCTGAAGCTGATGAATCTGTCTATGGCTTGTCCCGTTTTCCTGTTAAATGCAAAGCCAAACTTAAACTGTTTAAAGATTGTGCTGTCTTCATTTATGGAATTAATTCATACACAAGGATTCTGTTGGAGAAAGCAGCAGATTTATCCCAAAGTAGTAAACCTCACAATACCAAGAAACAACTTTCCAAATTTTAAAATTACAAAGTCTGTTCCCATTGCCTGGCAAATGGACCCTTGGAAAACCAGCTAGGAAACGAATCAGTGTGTTAAACCTGCTATCCTAAACTTCTGGTCTTTCTCAGTTGCTGAGTTAGGAATACAAATTCCACAGCATTAAGCAGAAAAAGGGAATAGATATTTTTATTTAAAACAGAGCAACTCGAAGTGGCCATAATAACCCATTTCTGTTGCTTTTGTACTTGGGTAATGAGTGACTGCATTATAAAGCGCTCATAGTTTTTGCCTCGAGGTCTTGTCAATCATTACCTGATAAATAAAAACTTCAAACTGGTTCCTTTTAGCTTAATTGGGCAGAATTTCTCTCTGAAGGAAGGTTGGATACTGAGAATAATGTGTTTGTGGCAGCAGTGCAAGTCAGCAAGCAGGGTGTTTGGATGGAAGCAGGCAGAGGATGTGAACTCTGAACTGAAAAGATGAATCTGAGGGGATTTTTATCCAGCAGTGTCCGTTCCCATTGCTGAGGGACTGAATCCAGCAGCAGAGGGAATCCTGCAGCCCCTGGCCATGGGCTTGTGCAAGCCCTGCTGGCCCTCTCTGGTTTTGGGCTTTACAGCTGACACTTCCATAACAATCAGGAATTTAAACTTGCACTAAGGCTTATTTAAATCATTATTTTTTATTACACGAACACTGGCAGCAGCAGAGGCAGTTTCCTGCGTAGGGACAAAAGGATTTTTTTGTCAGTACTGGAACAGATCTGAAACAGCTCAATTAAGCAAACACAACATCCTCAAAGCTTGGCCTGAAAGGAAGCTAGAATAACTGTTCTATAAAATGTTTTAAATGTGCTTTAAAATGTCATTACTCAGATAAATCTAGCTGTTTGGAAGCTCATCCACCAGGGTTTTATGGCCCTGCCAGTTTATGGCAGTGGATGCATTCATGTCAAGAATTCCTCTTCCAGAACAGTAGATGAGGAGACAAAGCCACAGGAGTGCTGCAGACCAAGGGGAGGCTGCAACCAGCTTGGGAATGGAGCTTTGGCTCCTGGGCTGGGAAAGCTGCTCCAAAGCACATCCAGCAAGTTGTGTGTATTTGTGGCAGAGCTGGAAACCAGCAGATATTTCATGGCTGGATGTGTTGAACTCAGTGGTGAAGCTGCTGTTGGCCTCAGGACTGACCCTGCAAAGCAAAAATATTTATTTTATTCTTGTTCTCCTTGCTGGCACCACCCCTGCCTTACACCTAAATGAAGAGAATTGGGACCATAATGAGAAATACCAGAGGATCCTCCTTCTAAATTTAGCCCAGGCCTACAAAAGCTGAGTAGGTCTCATTTTACATCAACAAAGGTCTTTCCACTGATGCTTTACTGGACTCTCAGAGCAGTGCACAAGGCAAATTTACTTATGAATTTGTACTTGCTTGTGGAAGATGGCAGATTAACTCCCAAATGCTGATGATTGAATCCTCTGGCCCAGCAAATACATGTATGTAAGTTGGCACAACTCTGCTCACAGTTCAAAGAAAACAAGAACCCCAAAATTGCTGTTGTGCCCTGAAGATATAATGCTCAGTTAATAGAGGGATTTAGAGAATTATTTTTTTCAGCTGCCTCCATAGAAATGCAGTGTGGTATCCACAGTAGGAAACCTCATGCCAGCAGCATCTCTCAAATATGCTAAAACAATCTAAATTAGAAAATGTCAGCTTCTTGGCTGATGTTTCTTTGGAGTTTCTTTCTTCCTTTCTTGTGCCTCTATAATTTTATTGGGATGACTAAATCTCTGAACTATGTTAGCAGTAAACAGAACTAATTTACCCCCTGCTTCTTTGAAACAGCTGCTGACAGCTGCACTATAATTCAATCATGGATCTTTGCAGCACAGACTGCAAAACACATCCATATTTTTGCTATTCTTCCCTCCCTGTTGTATTTGGACCAAAGGAGCTGCCCCAAATAATGACATGTGACAGTTTTGCCCATACATAGAGACTGAGCTGCATGAAAACAGAGGCCCAAGATGAAATATTATCCAGCCAGAAAGGTTCTTTGAATAAAGGGAGAATAACCACACAGATACACATAGTCGGGATATCTTTTGTAAAGTTGCAATGATTTATTTTACTAGTTTGTACAAAAAGGCTTCTGACAACTGCTCTATGAAAAGAACCAGAAATGTGTATGCATTTTTGCCAACTGTTAATAAATATCTTCTTAAATAAGGAAACAAATGTGTTTAGGAACCCAGAATCATTTTTCCTGCATGTGATTGAAAAGGAATTCAGAGATGGAAATAAATAATTCTTCTTCCGCTTGTGACAACTATTTACACAAAAATGTACAAACAGTGAAGCTGATGTTGAGCCTAGCAACAGAAATCCTGTTATTATGCTTAAAAACAACAACAAAAAACCAAAACAGAAACAATTCCCACATAATATTTAATATATGAGTCCCATACAGCAAGACACCGTGGTCCAAGTTAAAAACACAATATACCAATGCAGTGACCACCAACACTGAAACACCCAAGAGAAAACTAATCCTTGACTACTCAATAGTGGAAGCTCAGGCATGATTAGCTTTTAACTTTCTAGGCAGCACCTTCACTTCCTTTAGGAGGTTTACAGAAGCACTGGTGTGTGTATATGTATGCAATGTCAAAAGATGCTTCCTCTCTGTGTGATTTTGATTCCTCACCCTCACCAGGGATGCACTGAGGGCAGGTTTGGCTGGTTGTGATGGATGGTGCTGTCTGCAGGCTCCATGAGAGGTGGACTTTTGGCTTCAGCTGTTGTCCTGCCATGTTTCTGGCTGTGTTTGCCCATGGGGAGGTTTGCTGCAGTCCTCCCTGCTATAGCCAGGCTGCTCCTGCAGATGTTGGGGAGGTCTAGGGGGATGCCAGGCACATCTGGCAAGGTGGCAGCTGCTCACCAAGGACCCCATCCAAAACCTACCAGCATTGTAGGTTTTTCCTCTTTCCCATCAGCTTAATTCTGCTACTGAGAAAACTGCTGGGAAAACACCAATTGACTGAAATGAGATGAGAATTAGGCCATCAGAAACAAGTTTCCAATTTATTTCATAGACAGTAGGGGTTTTTTTCTTCCTTTGCTTATTCTTTTTTAAGTGAGGCATCTGGTCTGGATTTGATCTGCGACTTAAAGGGAGAAGAGCAGTGAGTGAAGTCCAGAATTTCATTTATCTTCTTTCTCTAACTCTCCTCTAAGGCAGGACATGGAGCCAAGTCCCTACTGTGGCTGCGTGGCCCCATCTGCTCGCTGAGCAGAGACCCATCTCCAGGGATTTGTGCTGTCCTGGACCCCTGGATCTGTGGGAGCTTTAGCTTTCTGAAGTTTGGAGATTTAGAGCTGGGTGTGCTGGGCATGGTGTTTTATTGGGCATTATTTTCTTTTTATCTCCCTGGTGAAATTTATACCAATCCTACTTTGGTGCGTGCCAAAGTGGGGAATTGGTTTGTGATTGGTTACTGCAACCCTTTATTCTTCTTTGCAGCAACTTTAATTGAGCCTTAATTACTTAAGTGTGGTGTTTGTGTAACCTGTGACTTTAAAAGAAGGAAAAAGAAAAGCCTTGAGGGGACATTTTCTTGCTTCTAGTTCCAGCTTCTTGGTGGCCCTTGAAGTGGATTGTTGTGGGGTTTTTTGAGGTGAAGCCAGGAGAGCAGGGGGTTTATCAGAGGCACTGTCCCCTGGAAGGTTTCCCAGCTTGCTCCCAGTCTGTGTGGGGCTGGGTGTGCATCCCAACTGACACACCTTCTGATTGAGTCTCCAAGTTCTTGGAAAAGGGAACAACTTGTTCCCTCTGGGAGGTCAATGGACATTTTCCACACAGCAGCAGGATCTTTAGTTACAGCTCCTACAGTGACTGCTTAGGGCACCCCAGCTACACGTCAGGATTAATCCCTGCTTCTCAGCATTTTGCTGCTTTCCTGTTTCAAGTTCATAGCAAATTGAAATACCTTCTGGCTGCTAGAGGAAATCTCCTTCCTTGTTGACAGAAAAAAGTACACCCCAAAATTCTCACTCTTTGAAGTACTTTTCTTCAGCTCTTTTGCTTGCCAGTTGATTTGTTTTTCCTTAGACTAATCTGTCCTTTGAATTTGTGTCAATCCACATCCAGCTTTTGTTACTGTAGTTTAAAACTGGAACTTGCATGTAATTCATCCTTGGTTTTGCCTATGAAATTGAAGCAAAGGGATGGAAGCAATAATTCTCTAACAAAATACCTGTTCACTCCAGGTATATTTTGTTCACTTATTTTATTGCAAACCGTGTTACAGGAACTACACACACTTATTAGTCACAGCACAGTCTCACCTTGGATAGATTATTACTGTTTTACTCACAATCAACACTGGTGAGTTTGCAATCTCCAGAAAGACTCATTTGCAAAAGTATGTACTGTAGGAGCCAATTTTGTAAGCAGATTTGGTTTTAAACGGTTTCTCTGGCTTGTTTCAGTTTACAAGCTCATTGTCTGTAATAAACTAAAACAAAATGTGTTCAAATGCCTCTTCAGATCCAGAAACTGTTCCATTGTCTGAACTTTCAGAGGCCTGGTCCTAAAATGGTTTGGGACTTTTTTAAACCCATGGCTGGAGCACCAACCTTTCCCCCAACCCCACACAGCCACACAAACCCACTCTTTACAAATAACTTCTTTTTCCTTTTTCGTCCTCTGTCCTACAAACCTAGTGGCAGCCACATGCTCGTACTACCATGTTCCTGTATTTTTTTAAGATAACATTGGAGCTGTCATCAAAATAGAGCACTGAGATGGCGTTGAGTTGTGTAGGGGCACAGCAGGGCTTCGGCACAGTCTCTGGGTTTATAAAGTGAACCTGGGGAGTGAAAATAGAGCAATGTTAAGATTCACTTCTCCCCTCTCCTCCCCCCACATCCTTCTTTCCTGGGCAACCTTCTGCTTGTCCTATATCCTCACTCAGCCACTGAGCTGTGTAACTTTGGGATTCACTGTTTCTCACTTTTGGTGGCAGCACGTTGTGGATCCTTACAGAGCTTCCCCAAGTGGTTTCCCCTATGGGTCTGGTGTTTTGCTCCCTTCTTCCCATGCAGTGGGACCAAACCCCCATTAGTGTCTATCACAGGGCCCTTTCAAACCAGAAAGAGCCTGCCACTGCCTGCAGCAAAAACAGGGTAATTTCTGGCCAGGTTCTAATCCAGGCCAGACATGTGGTACAGGCACCTTGAGAGCTGAGGCAGACCCTCCTGCCCCTGTTAGCTCAGAGACCCTGCTGTGTATGAATTTATTTCTGAGTATGATTCTATAAATTTATTTCTGTCAGGTGTAAGGCTGTGCTAGGAGACAGGGGGCACCTACCAGTGTCTGTACAATGGCATGGTTTGTAGCATTCATGTAGGAATTCAGGGGGAAAGCACATTCTCCTTCACAGTAATAGGCAGCGTAGCCCTCCGGAGCAATGATCCAGTCCTTGAGTCAATGGAAGCCATTGGATTGTGAGGAAGGACAGAAACGCAGTGAAACAAAGAGCCAACCAGTTAAACATATAAACTTAACATATAAATCTAAACATTCATACACACAGTTACAGTGGCCTGCAAAACAAAAATCTGCCCCCCTGGCCTTTCTGAAGCTCTCTTAGAGGCCTCTGAAGTGCCTGCCCTTCCTGCAGGGACACACCCCACATTGCAAATGTGCCCACAGAGCAGCTGCACATCTGGGTTCAGTTGTTTATCCATTCAGCAGTGCCCTGCCTGTCCATGAGGATCACTTCACTCAGCAGCACAATGCAGACACAAGCTTTCAGAAAGGAAAATAGCTTTAACCAGGTCTAAAAAAACATGCAGATGAAGATGGAGAGCCTTCAGCACTGCCAGAGGACCTGCAGGCCCACAGCCCCTCAAAAGGACCTGACTGTGCTGAGCTTCCAGCCAGCCTCACACTAAATATTTGTACACCCAACTTAGCAGAAGCTCTTAAGCACGCTAAAGGCTGTAAACAATATTTTTCCCCTTCAGGATTTAAAATAAAAAATCTGTTGGTGGCTGTATCCCAGTGCTGCAGTTGATAAATGATGTGCCAGGGCACCCCAGGCCTTACCTGCCACCCCAGGTCCCTGAAGCTGACGTAGAGCTCGTGTTTCTTGCAGGCCTGTCGCTGGTCACTGCTGCTGTTCTCTGTGAGGGGACAATGGTGGCCATGAGCTCGGGCTGCCCCAGCTCCCTCAGAAGGGAGTGAGGCATTGTTGCTCATCTGGTGCACTTACAGCTGGGTTTTTAGGTGTTTTAGTCATATAATAATGGCTGGGTTCAATATATATGAAATGCACTTCTGGCTTTTTAGTGCAAAGCCAAAAAAGGCCTGGGAAAGTAAGGTTTTTAACTTAATTTTTTTCCCCAGGACTTCCTCTGACTTCCTAATAGCAACACACTCTGATTATTGCCTATAGATAAAAGGAGAATCAGTGCAGTTTTAAAGTTTTGTCCATCGTGGACACATAACCTGAGCTGAAGGCCAGGTAGAAAGAATGGCTCAGGAAGAATTTAATCTCTGACAGGGTGGCCAGGTACTGGAAGGAGCTGCCAGGAATGCAGTGGAGTCCCCATCTCTGGAGGTGTTCAAGGGACTGGACATGGCACTCAGTGCTCTGGGCTTGTTGACAAGGTGGGACTTACTCACAGGTTGGACTTGATAATCTTTGAGGTCCTTTGCAACCTTAATGATTCTATAAAAATGTGACTGGAAGTTCTGTTTTGCTTTTCCTTCTGCTCCTCACAAGCTCTCCTTGCACTGAGTGAGGCACTCCCACAAGCAGCTGGAATTTGCTGCTGCCTCAGCAGAGCCAGCCCTGAGCTGTGGCTCCTGCTGGGACCCTCATCAAGGGCCCGTTCCTCTGAGGTATCACATAATTAAGCCACATTTCTATTTCAAATGCCTGATGGAGTTTTCTTCCAAATTAGGAAGCACAGCTCCCCCCAGAATAGCCGTGGTTATCCTGAGAATGAATTGGTTTTCCTCTTCTATGCAAGACTTTTGGGACTACTGTGCTTTTTAGGGGCTAAACTTAAAATCATGAGCTCTGGAAAATGAACAGCATTTGGATTCAGATACACTGATCACTTATCACTGATTGTTTTAACGTAATTATCTTTCATTTCAAAATGAGAATTTATTTCATATGGGAGAAAAGGAGTTTTTCTGGTTAGGTGCTTGGGGTATTTTTTAAATTTGGATTAAGCAATACTTCAATCTAACATAGGGAAAAGAATGTTTGTTTGAAGCTGCCATTTTTGGAACGACCCTAACCCCACACCATTTCAAACCAGCGGTGGACCAAAGGGACAACAAACAGATAACGTGGGAGAAACCATTCCCACACCATCCCAGAGCCAGAACCGTGCTCCCACGCAGCTGCGCTGTACCTGCAATGTTGGAGACCCGGAATGCCTCCTGGTTCTTTGGTGTTTTGGATCTGTTCTGGCTCCTCTGCTTGCCGCCCGTGGAGCGGATGCTGCGCAGGTGCACCTCGGTGGCCTTGAAGAAGGCCACGGTGAAGGGCTGCTTGTTCTGGGGGCCCTGCCTCCCTATGAGCCCCGCCAGCTTGGGGTTGATGCTTTGTCCTGAAAGCACAACAGACTGGTGAGGGTTTTGTCCTGATTTCATCCTGGCAGCCGCCAGGATAACTCCTGTGAATGCCATCCACCCTCCAAAGACCTTAACGGGCAAAGCTGCTTCTGACACGAGCAGCTCAGCACAGCTAACTTCATGTGTGTAAAAGTTACATTAACTAGTCCTACATATAATTGTTTTAGCCCAAATCTGCTCAGCATTAGCTTTTCCTGCATTCTTTAGAGGGGTTTCTTCAAGTTCACCAACCTATAATTTGAAGTGATCCTATAAAAGGAGCCGTAAAACTCAGCACATAGGAACACTAAATTCCCACTGGAAGGTTATTAGCTTAAAATAAAAATGCCTTGCATGAAATGCTGACAGAGTTCCAGATATAGCTCAGCTGAGAGAAACAAATGTTTAGAGGCATTTTGCTTATTGCTGCATATTGCCACCACCATACCTGATAACTTTGTACAAAACTGATTATCATCCATGATAATCATCATGATTTCATCATCATCCTTCATCTTGGGCTCTAGAATAATTTGATTTTTGGTAAAAGACAATGAGTAGGTTTCTCTGTAGAAGTAGGCAAGGAGAGTGTGGCAGTGGAAAATTTCATGTTTCTCCTTGTTGCTGTTGAGGGATGTCTGGGTGCTGCTGTGCAATGCAGAGCTGATATCCAGGATTATTCTGTCCCAAGCTACTGAGTGCTGCTGCTAAATACAAGTTATGGTTTTGTGATCCTTTTGCTAAGGCCTTGTCAGGCACAAATCAAACATACCAAAGGACAGCTGACACTTTCCTGGAGAAGCCCTGCAAGGCAGCCTGACCAGAGAGAGGGGGGAAAAGGGCTCTCAGTTCATTTAGTTTGTGTGATTATTTTTTTAATAGACTGTATTTGCTTCATGATTACAGATCATGTAACAGCAGATACAATGAAAGGATGGAGGTTGATTTACTTTGATATTTTACTTCACTTAAAGCCTTGAGGATTGCCGGAGCATAAAGTGTTGCATCAAAATCCTGCTGTATTTACAGCCTATGACATTTAGTGCCTCCCCTGTCTGTGAATCATGGAACAGAGTCCCTGGTTTCTGCTGGGGTGTGACACTCACCATCAATGCCCTCCACGGAGAGCTGCAGGCCCAGGTTGTGCTGGGGATTCACCACCCAGTGGTTGCTGGTGGCGGTGATGTCGAACACCAGCCACCCTTCCTCTGCAGCCCAGATCGTCCTGGAGTCCAGCAGGAACAGATCTGAATCCCTGAAACAAAGAGCAGAATTCCCTGTTAGCCAGGATTTCCACTGGAGTCCCCACAAACATCCTTTAGGCAGCACATGGGGTTGGGATTTCAGCGATACCTGGGCTGGTTTGTGTTCCCCTCCCATCACCCTCAGGTGAAACTTCTCCTCTATTCTCTTCAAAAAAGGGAGGATGGGTTGAAGCAGAGCTGAGCTGGTTTGGGGTTACTTTGCTGTTAACCTTGAGCTCCTGATGCAACTTCAAAAAAACTTTTGCCAGGCCCAGATCTGCAGAATTACTGTTTGCATATGCAAATCCAGTAATTGGGCAGACAATGCTGCTCATTAGCCTTTCCACACATAATTTCCTGACTTTTATGCATAACTGTAGTGTTGGTGCAAGCCAGCTGGAACAATGGTGTGCATATATTATCATATGTAATGGGTTTTTTTTAAATTGGCTCATCTGAGGTTACAGATAACTGATTGAGGCAATAACCCTCTGCACTGCTGTGGGTCACAATCTTTCTTCAATTCATTGCTTGGGTGTTTTTTATAAAGGCCACTGCTGACTTACTCTAGCTGAAGAAATAATATCAGAAAATGGAAAAGATCCTAAATAGAGAGATTCCGTTCTTTTGAAAAAGGTGGAATTATTTCAGATTTACAAGACGTTTCCTGGTAAATTTCTGAAAGACTAAAATTTGAGAAAATAGAGGTTCTGTAAAGGAAGGAGTTTTATCAGAAAAGGAGATAAAACTCAGATTTTAAAATGGATGCTGTTGCAGTTCTTTTATAAAAAAATTACTTTAAAAGAAGAACAAAGACACCTGGTGGAAGTGTCTAGACAAGTCCTGTAAGAGCTGCTTTTGTGCCTGCAGTGAACAAACATGATAACTTGTTCAAGTGTAATTATATCCTTTTGAATGAAGAACTATCCTTGAAAAACCCTTTAATCACATCCTCAAAGCTTTAAAAGCCCTTATGAATTCGGTCACTATAGATTTGTCAGTGCAAATATGTATATTCAGCTTGCTTTACACAGTGCCTCTTGTTTGCATGAAACATCAAGTGATCAGAAATGAATCTGAGGAGAGCTGTTGGCATAAGGGCTTTTGACTCACAGCTTTTAGTGATTCTTTCCCCTTTGGCATACCAAGAAATTAGAAGCTTTTGTCCCACACAGAACAGGAATGGAAGGGTTTTTGCAATGCTTTTATTGTTTATCTTTCCTTTCAACCTTAGTGGGCCAGAATGTGTAAGAGGTGATGCTTTCTTCTGTGAGCTAAGGGGTGTCACCACCCACCTCTGACTGTGCTGGCTTGCATGAAATTAAATTTCTGAAGTGAGTTCCTGCATGAAGAGCACATGGGCACAAGGCTCAGGGTGTGCAGGAAGAGGATTCTGTGTTTCCTCCCTAAAGCAGGAGAGATTTGGGTACCCCATGGCTGAATATGCAGCCAGTGCTGCTGAGGGTGCAATCAGTGCTTGGTTTTAAGCAAAGCTCTGGTTTGTGGAAGAAGCCCTACACCAGGGTTGGGTGCAATCAGTGCTTGCTTTCAAGCAAAGCTCTGGTTTGTGGAAGAAGCCCTACACCAGAGCTGGCCTTGCTGCACCACCTCCTTGCCAAGGCAGAGGGGATCCTGTGGAAGTGTCCAGGGGATGTTTGGGGCCAAAGTGGGTGGCTCAGGAGGGGCTGTGGGGCAGCAGTGCTCGAGGCAGGTGTTGGGAGCTCGGTCAGCTCTGCTCCCAGGAAATCTGCAGTTAAACAGGATGGGTTTAACTCACATTAGTTACAGCAGTGCAAGAAGCTTGAACTCCAACCAGGGGACAATTCTCCTGGGGTTCCATCCCCACCCAGGAGCGGTGGCCCCGTTCCCACAGCGCAGGACACCTCCCACCCTGCCCTGTTTACACCACACTGACCCAAACACATCTCACAGGAGCCAGGGACCAGGCTGTTGCATGGATGGGCCCATCCCAGTGGCTGAGGCCAAGTTTCCAGGAGTAAAGGGTGTTTTATTCACATAGTCCATTATTTCAGCATGGCCCCTGACTGGAACTCATGATTCACACAAGGTTTGGTTAACAGGCATTTGGCTCGCTTGGTTTTCTCCCCTTGTAGTTTGCAGGTTGATGATAGTAGCAATCATAATAATTTTTTTTTGTTTTTAGCTACTGCTCAACTGCAGTATTATTACTCAGAAAAAACAGCTTTTAAGCTTCCCATGCTGACATGATGCAATCAGGGGTAAGCAGACTACAAGAGGCATCAAGTACCAGGGTGAGTCAGTCTGGGAAATTGTATAATACATTTGTTTTCCTGTAGTTACAGCAATGTGCAAACAATAGGCCTGGAGGGGAAGCCCGAAGTGAGAGAGATCAAAGGGAGCCACTGAAGGGAAATGTCCTTCCCACACACACTTGGAACATTTGGACCCCAAAAAGCCCCATGTTGGATGCCCTTTGGAGGAGTTCAAGCACTCCTGGTTAGTGTTTTCTGGGTGGGATGCAGAACCTCGCTGGTGCTGCAAACAGAGGCTCCTGAGATGTGGCTCCTGTTCAGATGAAAAGAAACCTCTCGTTCTTTTCAAAAAGAAAACCTCCTTTAAGTGGAATGTCCTGCTCTCCAAAGACAGGCAAACAGCATTAAATCACCAGCTAATAGGCAGCCAGCCCTCGAGATATCCTTGTTGGACAAGACACAGTAAACAGAGCAGAGAAATGTTGTTCTGCTAAGAATTAAACATAATTTATTCTGAGGGCTCCCATCTAATGGCTTGTCACAGAAGGCAGTGCTGGTTCAGTCTAACTAATGTGGCTGCTTTGGGTTTTAGCTGAGAGATAGAGATCTGAGCCCAAAGAGAAAAGGTTTCTATGCACATCTCACTGCTGTACCTCAATTTCACACTGTGTACTCACAGATCATATTCCTGGAGCAGTGTGAGTGATGGGTCCGTAGCAAGGAGGCAAAAAACCCCTTTGGTTCCTTGGCCCTGCATTCAGCTCCTTCATTTTAGAATTTCAGTGCATGCAAGAAACTGTACTTGCTCTTTTTCCACAGCAAGAGATAGGAAAGGCACATGATCCTCCTTTTACAGAAAAATTAGGCTGGGACATGGAAATGTTAATGTCTAGATTAGAGTTACATAAATTACAAAGTCTGGGTCCAGACCACAAGTATGTTCTGTTGAGACCACATCAAAATGGCTCAGCCTTCAAAGAACTGACATCAGCGGGAGTGTCAGAGCTTTGAGCAATGATAAAATTTGGGGCTTTCTGCTCGCCTGTCTCCAGCACCAGGCTCTCAGTGGAGCCTGAGATGAAGACAGGAGGTTGGCATTTGCCTGCTGATGTCTTTGGTAGTGTCTCACACTGGATGCCAGACAGGAGAGTCACCTCCTGTTAGAAAGCACTCCCAAAAAAATTTGTCTACAGGTCATGTAAGTGCTGTGTGGTCTGTGAAACTTCCTGAGTGAACTTGTTTTCTGGGCTAGGGCTGAGTAACCAGCGCTGCAGCGTGAGGGTGGCTGGGCAGGATGCATGTGAGGTCGTGTCTGGGAAGCAGCTGCAGCTATGGAGGTGGAAGGGCTGACCTGCCAAAGGGCTGACGGTGGTGAGGAGAGGGATCACAAATATTTAGTGAAGAGAAAAGGGCTGGAAGAAGCGAGGATTGTGGGGGTGAGCACAGAAATAAGAGAAAAAAAATACAAATAAAGCAAAGAAGGGAAGGTGTGGTATAAAGGGAATTGTTGCAACATCGCAATTCTGAAATAAGAGAAAGGATTAACAACCATGAAGCTTTGTGAAAATAGTATTTATGGCTTCTTTGCTTTTTGCTGGGGTACTTTTTCAGTCCCTGGGATGCAGCTTGGTTTGAAGCCATAAACACTAGAAATATATGCAAAAATGATATTGCCTTGGTGAGTTGGGGGACAAGGAGAACATGGATGAAAACATGAGAGACAGAAATTCTGCATTGGCAAGGGAACAGGAGATAAAACTCTGCCTTTATAGACTATAATGCTGTAAGGTCTACACTATTTTAGGCCAGCCCTGCCAAACAGTCCCTGCTTTTACCTCTGTTTTCTTCACTCACTGTCCCCATCCTGCTCGTCAGCCCTGTCATTTCAAGCTGCTGCTTACAAGTGGCAGTAAACACTGATGAGCACTTCCAAGAGGGATAAAAATAAATGGGAAAAAGGACAGGCAGCAGCAGTGAAGGTGACTCTTGGCAATTTCCATTACACTGTAAGACAAGGTGATTCCTGTGACCAGGCTGTGCTGGCAGCAGCCCCCAGGCTCCCCTGGCTCTGTCCTGGCAGAATCAAGGACAAGGAATCCCTCAGCCCAAAGAGCACCCCTGGCAGCTGGGCTGCCCTGATCCCCCCTCTACCTGCAGGAATTCCAATATCAGTGCTTTAAACAGAAACCATTCAGAGGCACCTTGCAACAGCCTTTGGATGGCTTTACAAATGTGGCTTAACCCTCCTGCTTCTGCTTTAAAGTAGGAAACACCTGAGGCATGGATATGTTGAGTTCTCCTTGATTCAGCATGTAAACCACAGTATCTAAGGCAGGAGCACAATCCTCTCCTCTCAATTCATATTCTGACCCTAGAGGGGCTGCTTGGGTCACAGGCACAGGGCAAGGACAGAGCTGGCACGGGGGAAGGGGTTATTCATGTCCAGGTTTTAGCAGGTGGAGGGAGGAGAAGGCAAAAAAGGCGTCCTGGCAGGGTGAGAGGAGATGTGGGGCTAGAAGACATCTGTTTGGATTAAAAACCTGCCCTATCCAGATTCCAGCTTGCTTGGTGTCATTGCTTAAAGTCAGCTGCAGCTGTCCAAAGACAAGCTTAGGAAAATATTTTTCAGACTTTCCTACTTTGAGAGGGCCCCAGGATCTCCCCGGGCCTCTCCCTGGCACGTTTGCAACACCCTCTGTACACAGACCTGATGCAGCCCTCCTCCCACACCTTCCCTGCCCTGGGCCTGGGATCCCCTGCTTATCCTCCCCTCTCCCTCCCCACTGATAACAGCTCTCCCCACTGATAACAGCTCTCCCCACTGATGATAACAGCTCTCCCCATGCCCCCAGGCAGGAGCCACCAGCCAAGCACAGCCCAGGGGCTCTGCCAGGTGAAGGGATGTCCACAGCAGGAATTCAGTTTGCTGGAGGTGTTTTCCAAGGGCTGGCCTGAAAACTGGCTGTACTGGTAGTGAAACAGATCTGTGTAAATTCTGCTGAATCTGGGGGAAAATTAAATTCACTTTAAAATTGCGGCAGATTCTTAATTCTGCTTTCTGTGATTCAAGTAGCTGTGTTGCCTTTCTTAGACAGTGTTGGTGAAGGGTAAGATCTCGATCTCAGAGGCTGATTAAAAGTGGCAATGGAAGTTTGTTACTGAGATGCAACACCTTTCCTAAACATGAAGCCTGTTGTAAAAACAGTGCTGGGAGAAATGAGGTTTTACACATATCCCTGACACTTTCTGTACAGCTGTTTCTGCTCAGCATTGAGGGGCTGTTCATCAGTGCATCACTTCCCCAGCAAGGACCCACTGGGATATGCAGAATGCCTCCTGCAGCTCCTCAGGTGCCTGTGAAGAGTTGTGCCTTGCTAAGTTCAAGATTTTTCAAAGGTTTTGCAGGCTGCAGTGGCTTTTAGGACTGGTTTGAAGGAGAAAACCAGATACAGTCTGTTCTTGGAGAGCTGCAGGATCTATGTGCTCACATTCCCTTGCTGCTTGCTGAGAGATAAATGACTGAGTTGCAGATAAGTCACCAAAAATTATAATCAAATTAATTGTTGGTATTTGTAGATACTGTCATGGTGCTGGGGCACATCATTAAATCCAACTGTGCTGTGCTGCACCATCCTCAGAATGCTCACACTGGCACTTAAAAAAGTGGGAAAAAGGACAGGCATCACACTGGCACTTAAAAAAGCCCCAAAACGAAGGCACATCTGCTTTATGGGCTGGGTGGGCCCAAGCCTTTCTTAGGTACTAGAATTACATGTTTCAACCCACAACAAGGAACCAGACTCCAGGGAATGGCAGAAAGGGGTCTGGAGAGGGGCTCAGGTTTGATCTGCTGCAGCAGTGCTGTAGTTTGAAGCTCGGGCTAAAGGGTTCCAGCTGCAAGTCAAACCCAGGAATGCATCCTGCAAGATCTGATTTTTCTGTAGGGCTGGTAACATGAGCATTCAAATCACTGCCTTTGAAGCCCTGGAATCCATAATGGCCACAAAGTGAACATGTAACAACTACATTTCAATTACCAAAGGCTGGTCAAGTACCTGGTTTTATTCTCTCCAGTAACAAAACTCCCATGGACTTCAAAGGGGCTGGGATTCACTCTGCAGTGCAAGAGCTGGGTCCAACGAAATAGGAGATGTAACTCTGGGATGAGGTATTTCAGCTTCAAAAGGTGCAGACAGAAAAGCAGGATGGAGCTCTGAGCTTTAGGGCATCTCTACAGTCTGCATTTTTTCTGCAGGGTAATTAACTGAGGGGGATGCCCTGACTGAGCACTGGGATCTGCTTTGCTCTCCCTCCTTTTCTGGGGGAGGAGATTTGAGCAGCCCCAGGCTCCCCATGGCCACCTTCCCACTGAGGAGTTTGTCACCTCAAACCTGGACTGCATGTCCTGCTGCTCTCAAGTCAGGCACTGGCTTTGTCCAACACTTTCCCAGGCTTTTGGGTGAGTGAGCCATGACGTCCAAACACAAGTTGGACATGACTCACTGGACTTTGAGCTATGCACTTGAGAGCTTTGAGGCATGTTATACCAGTTAAAACATCATCAGTGTTTGTGATATTTGGGACATTTTTGTTCATGAATGTACTTGTTTGCCTAAAGTGAATAGCTGATGCTGTGTGCCTAAAGAATGCTGTGCACGCCTTTCCATCGAGGAGATGCTGCCAGTTTGAAGAGCTTGCCTCGCAAGGAAAGATTTGGAAAAGTGAGAAGGAATATTTGATCACTTAGCCTGATTTCCTACAAACACCTGTAATAATATCTTCAGTCTGACAGAGATGTAATTCCTGGCAGTCCAAAGTCATGAACGGCATCTCATCTGCTGCAAGGGAAGGGCTGGGCCCTCATTTTTGCTGCCAGGGTTGTTAGGCTGAGCAGGTGGATGGGGGAGAGCTTCTACCCTGCAAACACTGAGCTGCTGAGGGGCAGGATTTCAGGAACAGCCTGCTGGGGGTGCAGCTGTTGCTCTGGAAACACCTAAGCCTGTATTTTTCACTGACAATGAAGTGCACGCAGGAGATGTTGCTGGTGAGATCCCTCCAACCTGTCTGAACTCGTGAAGCCGTTAACAGCTGAGCTGCTCATACCTCTGCTTTCCGTGAGCTGAGGGCACCATCACACCCTCCAAACTGGAGGCTTTTGTGTGGTTTAACTGAAAACCCTGCCTGCAGCTCATCCCACAGAGGAAAATCTCTCCAGTCCCCCTCAGCCTCAGCTTTCCCTGTGCTCTGGGAGCTGTTCTGCTCTCTGCTCTGTCTGAGAGGATGCTGAGCTGTCCCTGGCAGGATCTGCCGTGCCTCGGGCACTGCACAGCCTGCAGAATTGCAGGGTCAGCTCTCAAAAGGCAATTCTCTGTGTCAGGAGAGCCCTGCAGGAGGGAACCCGAAGGCAGCAGAGGTTTCCCTGCCTGCGTGGGGCGGAGGGCTTGGCTTTGTTTTGCTCTTGTTGCTAACAACGTCAGATGGGGCTGACTTTCCAGAGCTCAGGATGAGACAAACAGCCAAGGAAGCATCAAAGTCAATGGGTGTTTTTTGATCAACACTGGAGAGGGTTTGTTTTCTTTCTGCACTTGCCCAATGACACACTGACTTGGATGACTGGGCTGTGACAGAGCCGGGTGGAAAATGTCAGTGGAAAAATGCAGAAAAAGAGCAAATATTTTTACAAATGGTAGGGACAATATTTTTACCTTTGGTCAATCCAAACCAACAGGAATATTTTTTCAGGACAAACTGTTCAAAACTCGCCACAGCCTGTGCCAAAATGTATGCAAAAGGGGAATATGCATGAGCACTCATTAAAAATAGCATTGCTGTGGTGAATATGATGCAGTAAAATTGCATCTAGTCCTGTGGCTGGAACATCTGTATAATTAGCAAGATTCCTCACCTCTTCCAGACAGTGGTTGATGTATATGCCCACCCTTTGCCTACATTTATTTTCCTTTACGAATAGGAATTAGTGGATGAGAGTTTGCAGAAGCATTTGCTGCTCCCCAGCAGTGCCTCCCCATCCTCTCTAAACAAAGTTGTAACAAAGTGTTGGATGCACCATGGTTAAGGTATCAGATCTCACTCTGACTCTGTCAGTAGGATTCCTAGTGGGCACCTCACTCATCAGGACCCGAGGGGGAACTGCCCTGGCATCTGATGAGGGAGGAAGGTCATTTACCCAAGAACATTGGCAGCTCCCCAGTGCCCTGGCACTCAGGTTGGTGCCTCCTCTGCCAGCACATCTACAGTTCCTGCTCTTCCCAAGACTGGAAGGCCATCCCTGTAGGCTGGCACCTAAATAACCCTCTCAAGAAATGCAGCAAAGGGAGGCTGCTGCCTCTGGAGTGGCCTGAGAGGGAATAAACTGAAATGCTTAGGGTGAGCAGGACACCTGATGGGTCCTGTGCACAGCTCTTGCTTGGTGCCTTCTCCTTTAAGGAAGACCTGGTTAAAATGCACAGTTTGAATTACCACTGTTTGATAAAAATAGATTCATTTTAGCACAGTCCCCAAACACTGCAAATAATTGCATCATTAGAAATGCCAGAAGAACCATGAGTTTTAAGCTATAAAATCAGAATTTCAGATGTGGAAGAAAACACACCAGTGGTTAAATATGTTTACCATCCAGCAAAGCCGGCAGAAATTCTCACCATTAAATAAGAGTTGACAAGGTTTCCTGACATATTTCAATTTTTTTTCTGCATTTTTATTAGTTCTTATAAAACTATAAACCAGAGTCCTGATTATACTTTTTTTTCTTACCCTTTTGGACTTTCCACTTTTTAAATCCCTAGTGTTTCTCTTTTCATAAACCTAAATTAGAACTGTGGTATTATTAGCCCATATTTAGTAGTCCTAAAGAATAACTTCTGACTAGAATGTGATTGTAAATACTTTTCACATAAATAAATGCAATCTCACTTTTGGTAGGATTTGTATGTGAAAGAAATCTGTGCAAATGAAACGAAGTGCCTTTGATAAGTGGTTTGGGATTGCTGATTAATTGGAACTAAAACCAGATGAGAAAATTGAACATATGTTCTTATTCAAGTTCCCTGGAGGATTTGTCAGGGAGCTTGGCATACATTAATAATTGCTTGGAAGGGATTTAATAGCTCATCTTGTAGTTTTGCACATGCAAAACAATCAGTTAATATAAAAAGCATTGTATCATCTGTCTTTGTTAATTAAGGAGCTCGAATGCCTTTGATAATAAGGGCTGGTAATTAAGCTACAATTCCAAAGGAAGCATTTGGGTTTGCCACCTCAGGATCCATCAGGGGCAGGAGGAAAGGGGGAGTACTTCCAGAAATCTTGAGATATTCCTGGTTTATGATACTTTTTCTGCACTAGCACATGGCACAGTGCTCGCAGAGGGCAGCGCAGGAGTGCTGGGGATGCTCCCTGGGGCACAGAGAGGCTCCCAGGCCATCTCTCCTTGGGTTTGCCAATTAAGCTACAATTCCAAAGGAAGCATTTGAGTTTGCCACCTCAGGATCCATCAGGGGCAGGAGGAAGGGAGGGATTTCTTGCAGAAATCTTGAGATATTCCTAGTTTATGATACTTATTCTGCACTAGCACACAACCAGGCTACTGAGTGCTCGCAGAGGGCAGAACAGGAATGGTGGGGATGATCCCTGGGCCATGGGGAGGCTCCCAGGGCACTTGTGCCCACATCACAACACTCAGGAGCTGCTGCAGCAGCATCACTGGGATCCCCTGCACGCCCCAAAGCCAAACGCAGCCCCTCGTGCCGATGGCCCCAGGCTCTCTGAGAGCCCTGGCTGTGATTCCCTGCAGGAGCAGGGAGCTGTGCCCTCGGCAGGGTGTGCCCATGCGTGCCTCACCTCCCCGGGTGCTCCTGCAGGACCTGGTAGACGCTGATCTGGAAGGTTTCGTTGTCGAAGCGCTCGCGGATGAAATCCTTGTAGATCCTGAACTCGGCCGCCGTCACCGCCTCCCCCTCGGGGATCCGCGAGAGGTCGAACCTGAACTCTCGGTAGTGGCAGCGCTGGTGGTGGAACTCCCTGTCATGCTCCACTGGAACAGAAAACAGCCCATTAGGCACCTGCTTTGTTCCCCTTCCCTCGCCAGCAAACACCCTCAGAGCTGCCACAACAGAGAGGGGTGGGAATATCTGATGGCAGCATCTCGGGGGCTGCTCAGATCACCAAAGCACAGAGGAAATCCCTGCCTCTATCTGGGCTATTACGGGCATATATGTGTTTATCAGGCTCCCTTTGGAACAGTTTCACAGTCGGCTGGCACAGGGGGCCATTGTGTTTTAATGATTTTTGGCAGCTTTGTGCCTGATAAGTGACTCTGGACATTTGCCACCGATAACGACCGAGCTGCTGTGGGAAGGAGCTGAGACAAACAGATGGGGTTTTTCAGGAGTGCTGGTTCTTGGCCTGGCTCTGCTCCTGACAGTCACACACACACATACCCACACTCTATAGACACAAATTCCAGCCCTCGAGGCTTTTCATGCCAGTGACCCACATTTGGTGCCAGCTGAACTCATCATGAGCTCATGGCTCCTCTCTGTAGGGTCAAAGCTTTCATTTTAAAGGATCTGTAGTGATCAGGGCTGTGAAGAAACTGTTCAAAGTGAGGGCTTCCCTCCACCTCCCAACCCTGACTGTGAAATAACAAGTGCTGGTGTTGGGATGTGTGCTGTCCCAGGGGGTGACAGGCCTGCCTGTCCCCTGATGGAAGCTGGTGGTCCCCTGTAACCCTGCTTGTGCCACGGAAGCAGGGGTCAGTGTTGGGAGGAAACAAAGACTTCAATCCAGTCCTGCAGCAAGGGGGAGGAGAGGTGTCAGTGCCCCAGCCCAGCACATGAGGCTAGGCACCCTTCTTGGAACAAATTCCAAATTAAACAGACAAGTCAGACAAAGGAGAAGGGGGAAATGGAGCTGTAAGGGGATGAACTGACTCGCCCAAGGTCACAACGCATGACATTTTAAGAGCTGAGGTTTGAACCAGGGACTTCCTATATGTCCCAGTGCTGTCGTCTGTCCACTTGACCTCTCTGCAGCTCGAGTGCACAATTCAAGTAGTTAGCTCTGAGATTTCCTTGGCGAGGAATGTGTGTCTTCCTACAGGCCTGATTTGCTTCTGGCAGCAGCAAATCCATTGTGTAAATCCATTGACTTAAGGGGAATCACTCCTGAAAAAAAGAGGAGTTCCAAGCGTGGGTCTGGACAGTGCTGTTTAAATTGACAGCTCTGCATGGCACAAACACAGCTCAGGGTTTGTGAGTCCATGGCCAGGGTGTCCCCACGGCAGGGACAGAGCTGGGGAGGCTCTGGGAGCAGGGCTGTGTCCAAGCATGGAGCAGGTTCAGCGCTGCTTTGCTGGCTGAGGCTCAGCCCCTGGCCATGGACTCTTCCTCCTCTCTCACATCCCTTCTGTGAAGAGTCCAGTTTGCCACTGTGTGATTGCTGCTCGGGGAAATGCTTCAGAGCTCTTACTCATAGCTGGGATTCATCTTAGAGGAGCTTTTTAGGTATGAAACCTCTGCACTTTCCAAGGCAAAAGTGGTTAAGTTTAGCAAATGGTTTTATGTGTTGAGCGCTCTCTGTTGCACCTCTGCTAAAACATCTCAGGGGCAACATTTAGCGTCTCATACCCTGATGTGGAGGAATATTGTGAATATTCACCAGTGTTTGTGAAAGACTTGGCAGGCTGCAACTGCCCTGGACGTGCTAGCAACACTATTAAACGAGCCTCAATCCCTTTCCTCCAAAGTACTCCTAGCAGAATAAGATATCAAGAGCATAATTTCAGCTTTAAAGGAATTTATCTGCAACTAAATTAAAATGGAATGAAAAATACTTTAATATGGAATCCCTCCTTTAACCACAAATGTAGAAGAATGAGTATAATGCAGGGTGGGTTTAGTTGCAGCTGTTAGCAGGAGGATGTACAAACATGATTTGCTTCCAAAGACATGGGAAGGCTGAATTTCCAGAGGAAGGTGGGTGCAGCTTTTCAGTACGTGTGTGATGACAACTACATCAACCAACACTGGCCTTTAGCTGCACTTTATACACAAGGTCTGACAACAAGCACATGAAGATGAAACTTTTTGGGGTGCTGCTAAAGGTCACAGCAATTCCCACTGCTGAGCCCTAGAAAAAATGTGTCGTGTTAGTATGAAAAATTAACAGCCAGGGTCATAAAATAAAGAGCCCCAAAGTTTGAACTTTCCCATGCTTTGCAGATGTTTGGATATAGGGTTTTGGCCTGAGCCATCTTTAGTGTTAAAGCAAACATTCCTGTGGCTATAGTCATTAAGATCATGAAAATATGTGGATATGTAACTGAAGAAAGAATCCCAAGAAACCCTTCAACTCAGTGTTTATTGTTTTTCCCCTTTTTCTTTGCACTCTGGACCTATCTGCTGACCCAGAAGTAACAAATCCTTTCAGAACTAATTTATGAGAAACACTGACCCTGAATCAACATCTGTTAGATGACTGCAGTAAATCTTATTACATAATTAAACACCAAAATCTATGTTAAAATAACGTTAAGGGTCTGACTCGAACTCATAAAAGCAAGACTCTTCATTATGAAGGCTGAAATCCTATCCCCAAGTCCTGCTGCTGTGTGCTGGTATTTGGGAACATGTGGTACAGTATATCTGATCAAGCACTTTCTGCAGACCCCTGTAATACCCTAAGCACAACAGCACGGGGTAAGCAGGGGAGCGTTCAAGGAGCCTGAGTTTCCTGGGTTTGATGGGTGTTAGACCTCTGACAATGCTGCAACTGGGTCATTTCCAGTTAATTACCTGAGGAGTTGCAAGGGGGAGAGTGGGGGGAGAGCTTAAGAAAAAAGGCAAGGGGGAATAGTGGTATTTTAAGTGTTCACTGAAACAGTTCGAGAGAATTGCTGCAGCATTTCTTTGGATGTGACTGTAGTTTTGCATCTTGCAAAGTTGCAATTCTTTGCATCTTTGGATGTGATTTTGTAGTTCCTCCATTAGATTTATAAAATCCATGGTCCCTATTGACACAATGGCCATAAGAAGAACTTTTTGGTCATCCTTGAAGGACTTAATCTCAGCTGTTTGTTCACCATTAAATTAATGTTAAATGCTCCCTTAAAACACATTAAGCATTTTGAATATTTGCTGGATATGCTTCATAGCCCTTCTGCCCACAGAACTTCAACTCATCTTTGTCCCAGGCTCATAGTTCTCACAAATCTACTACCCAAAGGCTTTGGTGAATGGTTTTAGCCCAGATGCTAATTTCAAACATTGGAAATTCCAGCTCACAATTCAAATGCCTTGGCAAGGCAGCTGCTTGGAGAGGAAGCCAAAGCTCTGGATGCGCAATCAAAGGTTGTAAAACAGGAAAAGGAAGAACACCCTTGAAAAATAATTCTGCTATGAAACAGACTGTGTGCCCTGACTGTGGGAAAACAGGGCATTTCCTCTCCTTAAAAAACAATCCCAAGTCGCTCACAGGTGTTGCGTGTGAGCCTCTCCTCATTCTTAGAAGCAGCATTGCATTCTGGAGGTACAAACACTGCAGACAAATTCTAACTCAATTTGGCCTAATTTAACACAGGGCTTAATCTGGCCTAACTAAAAGGCCTAATTTAACACAGGGCTCTAAAATTGCTGGTGTGAAATAACCCTTGGCATGGTGAGTGTGGCAGTCAATTGGGGCTATGGTGGATGAGGACCATCAGGCACTCCCCCTGGCACAGTCCTTGGGAAAGGTGGAGACAGTGGGAGCTGTGGGATGGAGGAGGACATCAGATGCATGAGAAAATAAGCAAGACACAAAAGTGGGGGAACAATTAAGGTGAAGCAGCCAAAACAAGGGATATCTCAGGCTGGTGGTTATCAGTGGCTTGGCCACACCTGTCACAAACATGCAAGTCAGATCAGCACCTCTGAAAGCCTGGCCTTGCTATCTGAGCAGGATCTGAGTGCTGCTCTATCTGACACTGAGAGGGCTCCCAGCCCTCTGAAGTCCTTTGTGTCTCCGAGGCTCTGTTGTGGCCTGGTGGTGATGCAAGAGGGGGCAGGACAGAGTTGTGCAACTCCAGGGATGGTTAAAGCAAACAGGATGGGCACATGTGCTCAGGTGTGAAGCAGCCAGGTATCAGATCCAAAAATATGGGAAAGCTGGAGATAAAATGTCAACAAATACTGGGTGCTTGTTCTGGCGTGTGCTGAAGATACAGAACTTAAAAACATTAGCAGACAGGGATGAAACAGTGTGGCTGCTGATATTTAGAACTTACAGCCATACAGTTAATGCCTGTACCTAAAAAATAATGTTGGATAGAAAACCTTGAGGTCCTGATTTAGCACCCCAGGTGCCCAAACTTCCAAAGCAAATGGCACATCAGCATAAAGCTGGAAACTTCAGCTGATCCCACGTTTGGTCATTTTCACAGCAAAGTATGTTGAAGTTAGAAATAAACCAACTCCAACTCTTTGCAGCCCCTTTGTAAATCTGTGCTGGCAAGGGCAAAGCCACCCTGAGCTAATTCTGCAAACCTGGTTGGACTTTGGGGTGGTGTCAGGGATTGCTGGTGGCCAGGCCTGCCTCATGACACAGGGATTATGGTGAAGCACAGCTTGCAGTGTTTTTGAATTACAGTGTTAAAAATAATTATTATTGAAGAATTAAAGAGCTTATCTAAATGCCAGGCAAGTCAATAGAAATATTTTCACTAATTTCAATGGATTTCACGGGAGGCCAATCTCCCTGCTTAGGTATTTTTACTCTCTTGGTTTCTGAAGATGCAAAAAACTGCTTTTCAGAAAGAAACTCAACATCAGATGAATGGACTCCATTCTCAGGTTGCCAAACTGGGAAAGCTTTGGTAATTCCACAGCTCTTCCTCCCTGGCACATTTGGGTGATGCACTTAGAATACACTTTGAATGTATAAACAAGTAAAAACTTAAATTTTCTTGTTAACGCTTTCACCTGATAATATGTTAATTGTTTTTATAAGGCACTTTGAGAGCAGTTGTCTCATTCATTGTAGTGCTTACAACAATTAGAGCTACTTGTTTCTCATTTACAATGGAAAAAGGCAGCAGAAGGAATGTGCAGTAGGGTGTCTGTAACTTCTTCACTCCCAAAAAAGGCCAGAAGGGATTTGTTAAGGACTTTAATCTCAAATAGATTAAAGGTCCTGAATTCCTGAGACTGAAAGATAAGTCAAAGGAAAATAGATTCCAAAAGACAACACCCCCTGCCTCAGCCTCTCAGCCAGGCTGCTGCTGAGCCACCAGCAGCTGCCTGAGAAACCCCACAGAAATTCAAATGCCAAAAAAACTCTGCCAGGCTCTGGCATTAAGGTCTAACAGGTTTTCAGAGCCTACCTGTGTGGTGAGTTTAGAGGGTAGGAGAGTCTTTGTCTGCTTTCTCTCCAGCAGCTGCAGAGCTGCAGAAAATGGGCACTGTTTCCTCAGAGGTGGCTGAGACTGGACTGTCCTGAGACCCAGGCTGGATCTCTAAACTCTGACTGACACATTTACATCCAGCAGTGCAAAGTCTCGTTTGAATTTTCCAAGAAAATTTACCTTTCTTTCCCTGCATCGTCACTACCTTAGACTGAAGCCAAAGCTTCAGGAGCTCTGTTGCATCATTTCAGTGCAGAAATTCCCAGAAAATAGAATCCCAGAAACCAGCTCCACTTGAGCCCCACCAGCCCCATGTCTCTCAGGGAAACTCCACTCCCGTCTCCTGCCTCACCCTCCTGCCTCCCTTGGGAAGTGCATCCCACTGGAAAGAAATGTCCCCTTTCGCAAAGGATGATCCTTTGGGTGGCTCCTGGCCTGTGCCAGCTCCCAGAGCAGCGTGGCAGGAGCAGCAGGGACCTCCCAGCATGGAGGGAGGGAGGCCAGGCCCACCCCTGGGGCTCGGGCCTGCTGGTGGTGCTTGTGAAATGGAGCTGTAAATTTTCGGGATGCCGAATTCGAGACCTCTCGATGGGCTCCTAATTAACAGGCATTAAATGTTCCCTCTATAAATTGCACTTCTTTGTCTCTAAATTGGTGGATAAAACCATGGCACTTATGAAATATAGGCCTTTTCTCCTTATGTTGCTGGGGTTCAAGAAGGAGGAAACCAATTAGGGGCAGGATCCAGCGGTCTGTGCAGCTGAAAGAGCCCACTGGGCTCAGCAGGGCTCCTGGTTGAGCAAGAAATGCGAGGCCAGTCCTTATATTTTTCTGAGGAGAAGGGGGACTATAATAAAGATTATTGCAATAATGTCATGCCAGGCCACAGCCTGCAAAGGGAATGTTTCCCTCCTCATTGTCCTTGACAGCAAGAGTTACAGGGGCAGTGGCAGGAAATTTATAATGGCAAGAATTTGGGAATGCAAAGTTCTGTGATTGGTTTTCATCTGTTTCATTCTCTTGGCTTCGTGATTTACATGCTGACATTAGGCAGCTAAAGCAGCAGTTACAGAAATAATTGAAGAAATAGTTGAAGAATATAAATTGGGAGTTCTATAAATGGAGTACAGCAAATGTCCTGGGGTGTGCGATGGGATATATTTTAAAAATTTTTTTTAAAGAGTGATAAAAACAGTATTTGGCAGGCCTTTTACATGGAATAGCTGCAGCTCTCCAAGTCATCTAGAAGCTAGTGCAGGTTTTTGGAGAAACCTAAGGAAAAACAAATACAGCCTAGATTCTGACCTGTGACATAAGCTTACTTGAAAAACAGCCCATGGTTTTTCTATAACTCATTAATGCATCCCATCACCGGGGATTGCTGCCATCCTGCCACTTCTGAAACCACAGCCTGTCCTTGAGCCACAGGCTCAGCACCCCCAGATATTTGGGGGCTCTGGGCTCATGTGCCCAAGCCCTGCCCTGATGCTCTGTACCCATGTGCCCAACCCTGCCCTGATGCTCTGTACCCATGTGCCCAACCCTGCCCTGGTGCTCTGTCCCCATCTGCAGCCCTGCCCTGGTGCTCTGTCCCCGTGTGCCCTTTGCTGAAGGGGCTGCTCTGAGCCAGGGCAGAGCTCAGCAAAAGGGAACCTGCACCCAGCTGCTCCCTGCTCAGGGACCCATTTTACAGCCAGGGACAGGGAGGAGAAGGTGATAAACTCTTTCTTGCATGGTAAATTCAGTGTGTGCCAGGGCAAAGTCCTGCCCCATCCATGGGTGGAGAGCAGCACTAATGCACTAATTTCCAAGAAGATGAAAACCAGGCTCCATAAATCCCCATCCCCAAACCCAGAAGTTGGAAATTCTTTAGTGCTCACTCTGCAAAGTGATCTGGGGTGAGCATTTTTGCTTCGAAAGGGGAAAAAAAGCCCTCTGGAGTTAATATTCTCCCTTTAGCCATCACTTCATTTGTTCAGCTTTCAGCATGGAGCTGGTATTGCCAGCGAGACCACCTAGCCACAAACCCAGCAGGGAGCTTCCAAAATTCTTCTGAACACTGACTCCTTGTTATAAATTGAAAAGTGGTAATAGCAACAGTGCATATCACATCTGTGCCAGGCTTAGGCCTGGGAAGCAGCAGCCTCCCTACTGCAGAACACAACTTGGAAAGATCCTTTCAGTCCACACATGTATCAGCATTAGCCATTTCTTTGTCAACAAATCCCTTAATACGAAGCCTTTCTATCATGTACAGATGTCCAAAAAATAATGGAATACTGTAGTACAAGATTAAACACTTTAATGTCAGCATGTGTGTTGCATGACTCTGAACAATGGTATCATTGTGCGTGTGCAAACAGCCAGGCGAGGGAAGATGGGTTTAATTATCTCCCAAACAGCAGCAAGTTCTTCCTGACTCAGTCAAACTTCAGCTAGCAAGGGCTGCTCAGGACAGAAATGGGTGTTTCTCCCTTCCTGGTGCTCCTAAATGGGTGTTTCTCCCTTCCTGGTGCTCCTAAATGGGTGTTTCTCCATTCCTGGTGTTCCTGAATGGGTGTTCCCCCAGTGCTGGGGTCAGTGTGGTGCCCAGGCCAGGCAGGAGCCACCTGCTGCCCCAGGAGCCACCAGGGAATGTGTGTGGGGACCAGAGGATGCTGAGAGCCACCACATCCTCTCCTCATGCCATGTGTCGCCCATGAGCCCTTTAAGTTAAAATTCCCAAGTGTGGTAGATGGCAAAGGGGGAAACAGCCACTGGGAAGGAAATGACAGAGGGAACCGTGCATGCTGCTGTCTGGATTCAGAGACATTCCCTGCTGGGATTTCTCTGCAGACACTCTGAGCAATGCTGGATGGTAAAACCATTTCATTTTCAAGAACATCCATGGAGTTTCTGGGCAGGTTAGGCACAGGTAATCCATTTTCCTTCCCGAGTGTGCCCTGATGGGTGCCCACTCAGGCTGTGGTTTCCCTGCTGAAAGCAGAGCCAGACGAGATGAAAGGTATTGTGAAAAATTTACACCTGGGACTGCTCTGAGAACACAAAACTCTCCTAATAGTAAACAGACCCGTGGTGGTGTGACTCCTGGTGCTGTTGGCTGTGTCTGCGTGTGTATCTGGGGAAAGCAAAGTTAAATAAGCAGGGAAGAGCTGTGTTTCTACAGAATACCTTATTCACAGCCCTGTCACGTGAAACACAGCAGCACATGGAGCTGCAATCCATCTGCAGCTGCTGCAATGCACTGAGGATTGCTGTGGGATTTCAGTGGTGTGAGGGAATGGAGAATTCAGGGAGGGGTGACAGCGAAAAGAAAAAAAAATGGGAGTTCATGAAGTTGTTCCTTTTGACAGACTGCCTCTATTTCTACCTTCATCTTCCTGGAATCCACTATAAGGAAATCTCCTGCAGGGCCTCCCTCTCGAGGCTCTCAGATCCTGTTTCTCTTCCTCCTCTCACAGCAAAGGGGGAGCCCAGGACAGTGCTGACCAAAACCCAGGACTGTGCTCTCCCATTCCCAAATCCTTGTGGGTGGCTGTTTTCCAGAGGGGCAAGCTGGGGACTGTGCTGGTGCTGTAAGTCCTGTGTCCCCCCAGCTGGGCAGTGCTGTGGCCATCACAGATGTCTCGAGCTCTGGTGCTGGCTCTGGGATCAGGGTTAAGCCAGGCTGGTGCTCACCCCTGACAGAGCAGAGCAGGGCTGTTGTGTCTCTGTGTACCTGAGGATGGGGTGCACCTGGGCAGCAGCTCCTGCAGGGGCCCTATGGGTGCACAGGGCGGGCTGGGGTGAGTGCACAGCACCCCAAGGCAGCCTCAGCTCTGCTCCACACCCTGCCCTGGAAATGTCCCTGCAGCCAAACTGAGCAGTGAGTAGAAGGACAGGCAGAAGCTCCTCACTGCTCCTGCTTTCTTTTCTCTCTCTGCACAGTGTGGAATGACACAGCCTGAGAGCAGAGGCATGCTAACACACCCCCCAAACCCTCTGGGTGCAGCTGTGGGAGGTATGGCAAGATGCAGGGGCACATTTTTGTCTTCCCCCTTCGGGCAGAGATGATGGCTACACCACACTGCTCACTGACTTTGTCATTCAGGGGACAGCAAGGCTGAGGAACCAGGGAGCTGCATCTGGCCAGGCCAGCTTCCCAGGAAAGCTGTGCCAGCCTTAGGTGTGAATTGCAAGTCACACATTTTGCCAGGGCATCCAAGGGTCACGGAGATAGTGGCAATCTGGGGAGAATTCCTGATGAGGATCAGGCTGGGGTGGCAGCCACAGCACAGAAAAGGGAGGAGGAGAAAGCAGGAGGGTGATGGGCGTCTCAAGGGGGAAGAGGTTGCAGAGCACAAAGAGGGAGAAAAGTTAAGTGGCAATAAGGTTTATTGAGAGAAATAATCCCCCAGTCCAGACACTTGACAAATGGGGCCCAAGGTGCTTCCTGCAACCTGCTCTGAGACTGAGCAGGTCTCCAAATACCACTGATGCAAAAACCAGCAGCCTGCCCTGACTGCTTGTACACACTGAGCAAAGGGAAACATCCCCAAGAAGGAGAGAGAAGTGGCTGAGCAGATCTGGTCAGAAATAAAGTGGATTCAGCAGGGGAGATACGAGGCACTGTGAGACTGCTACAGGCAAACAAAATGGGGAGAAAAGCCCACAAGGGAAGGATTTGACACTCTGCATGTGCAGAAGATGTGCAAATTAAAATCAAATCTTGTTATTCTAATTCTTCAGTGCAATGATTTGATAATGCAGACATGTAACAGGATCAATTCAATTTTTTCTCTTGCATTCCCATATCTACACTGGGGCAAAGTAATATGTTTTTAAATAATTTGATAAATTAGCTACTACTCATAATAAACAGCCAGAGTCAGTAATTTTGGGATGGTCACTGCCTGAGCATCTCTGATGTGTTTACACAAAACAGACAGAAATGGCTAAAGGTACCTCTGGTGTCTGGAGAGTGAGTTCCAAATCTTCCCTCCAAGGCCAAAAGAACTTTATGAAAATTGTGCTCATAATCTGATGCCTTTAAGCTTATATGTTAATTATCTTCTACTGCATGATTTTTTTTCAAGTTGCTCTCTGTTTTTTTAATATTGCAGTATCATTATACAGCATAAAGTTACTTAAGACAGCAAAAGGTTCAACACTTGGAAAATGATAGAGAAAGAAGGGCTGGATTCTGGGCTGGTACAGCTGGTTTAAGGTATTTTAGAAGTAAATGAAATCAAATGAGAATTTATAATCCTTCCTGAGGTCTGGATTCCATCAGACTAAACTCATTAGGCATTAAGGTGCAGGTGCAGCTAAATAAAGGATTGTTCTGCTTTTCTTAATGCCATAGATTCACATCTTGAGTTCAAAATAAAAGTCTTTTAAAAGCACATGTATATGTTGTGCATCTACTGGCAACACTTGAAAGGGAAAGCTCAGCTGATGGAATCTTCAAATGCCTCATTTTTGCCAAAGGAATGTGCCCATTTCTGCCCCAGCTATGCTGAGGGACACGAGTGGAGCTGTGACTGGACATTGGCCTCTTCAGGCTCATTCATTTCATTTGCATTAGACTTCCTTTCATCTACTGAACAGCTGCCCAAATAAATGGCACAAATCTAATTAATCCTCCTTTAATATTGTATTGCCACAACAGCTCCAGCATCCCCCCAGACGCTGCAGGAGTGTGGGCCTACACCTGCACAGGCTCCCTGGGAGGAGCACAGCAGGATTTGCAGGGAGTCCAGCCTTTCTTGTGGTTTGCTGGGATAAAAGGAAAATAATTAAAAACCAGTTTCCCAGGTTTGGAGCCATGCAACTTGCTGGATTTCTCAGCTGAAATCCCAGGTTCTGGTACTGTTGAGAGAGCAGTTTGTGGGATATTACAAAATAAGCAGCAGATATCAGGCACAGGCCATCAGATAAGGATCTCAGCCTTTGATTGTGATCAGCAAAACCTCAGCTTGGAATGTACACACTGAGCTGTGCCCCACGACCAGCTGGGCCTTTGGAGCTTGTCTGTGCTCTGACAAACATCTGCAGCTCTGGGCAGCAGAGCCAGGAGATTAGGGGACAGCAAACTATGGAGGGGAAAGGTCCTGCTGCCCCAGAGGGGAAATCCCTGCCAGATCCCTGCTCTCCTTGCACCCCACCTGCTGCAGCCATTGCCTCTTTCTCAGGTGCTCTGCATGCGGGAGGTCCAGTGGTATTAACACAGTTTATAATTATTAGAGAGAAATGGAGTGTTTGGAGGGGATGTTTTGGAAAATAACCATTAGAAACATCAGCTGCTGCTTACAGAGACGCTGTGGAGTGCCCTTCCTCATGCAAGTGTGACTTGATGACCTAGTTCACATTTTTCTTTGAGATCATCATGTTTGCTCTGTGCTGCCAAGAGAGGCGAGCTCAGGTGGGGCACTGGGATTGGGACAGGGGACCTGGAGAGGAGTCACTGCCTGCAATGACCCTCCCTGCCAGCACCACACGTCCTTCACCCTGGGATGGGACTCACAGCTTCTGCTTTCTAGGAACATTTGCTGTGCAACACATTTATTTTATTGAGAAATAGGCAGGCAGCTGTTTGTTCTTTATTAACTCTACACAGCCCTGAGAGCTATGAGTATTGAGGACCTGGGGGCTGCTGACATCCACATGTACTCCTGTTTGCAGATGTAAAATGTTAGTATCTCAGAGCGATGGCAAGGTTAAACTGCTATTTCAGGAATGTCCTCAGGAAAACAAACATGAAATATTCACGTGTAGGGCACGGGCACGTGTCTGTCCCCTTCACACCCCAAACGTTGGTGGCCCATGCCCCAGGCATAACGGCATCTGAGGGTGAGGCAGAGATTTATTTGCAGTTTAATTCCCACCCACGATCCCTTTTATACAAGAGGAATTTTCTTTTGGTACAAGATAAGCCCATCAGTGACATCAGCAGCACCTAGCCCTGCATACCAGAGCCCTGCTGGATTCCTGACACTGAGCCTCTCACCAGGGCTGGGCCACGAAGGCCTCCTGAGTCAGCCCCTAACAACAGCATTTGCTGCTTTGTTTTGGTTTTTGTGTGTCTTCAAGCACAATTTTGCAACTGCAGCTCTGGGGTAAAAGATCAGCTGTTAAAATACACCCTGGTGTCCTGCATGGGTCTGGCATGAATGGAGGGAGCACAGCTCAGTCCTGTGGTGTGCAACTGCAAAAATAGCACAGGAGTGAGTGTGGGGGGTTTGTGAGAGCATCTCTGAAGGAGCAGGAGCACAGAAGTGAGTGAGTGAGTAAGTGAGTGAGTGAGTGAGTGAGTGAGAGTGTGGGGGTTTGTGAGAGCATCCCTGAAGGAGCAGGAGCACAGACCACCCTTTTCCAGCTCAGTGTCCTCCCTGCCAGGCTCTGCTCACTCCTTGGGCCACAGCTCCAGCCCAGGGAGGAGACTCTCAGTGTGTCACACACACTGGCTTACATTCACCTCCCTCTCAGTGTGTCACACACTCTGGTTTACATTCACCTCCCTCTCAGGGTGTCACACACACTGGCTTACATTCACCTCCCTCTCAGTCTATCACACACACTGGTTTACATTCACCTCCCTCTTCTACAGGATTTTCAGTAAAGCAGCTCTCATCTCACTTATGAGCAAAATGATAGTTTCTGTTTGCTGGAGAAATATTTGGGGTTTGCTTGGATGAGTCTCTGCCTTGTTCTGGGTTCTTTTGTGTGTTTCTGTATTCCCTGAGTCAGGCTTTAATGCAGCAGAAATGTCAGGGATTTCCTATTTTCTAATATTCTGGTAATTTCATTACACTGCATGCCATGGATTGCAGGAACTATTGTACTCAGAGGTCAGAGTTGTGTCCACACCAATGAGAGAAGTTTTACACCACATGTCTGATTTGCTTCTCCTTTTCACCTGTCTCAGGAGACAAATGATTCATCACATAGTGCTGAAATATCTTCATCTCCTGATTTGGGCCAAGATTTAAGAGTAGTTATCCAAAAGTTTCTTTTTGAGCTGAGGAGAAGGATCTGTGATGAATGATTCTTTTTCAGTTCTTCTCTCCTGCAGTTTATTACAAGTATATTTGTGTAATTAGGGGGCCCAGTAGTAATGTTGTTAAAATACAAGTGGGCACATTTATTGTTTCCTCCAAAAGGAAACAACCAGTCTCTAGCAGTTCTGGTTTTTCCCTGCCTCAGCTGAACATTTACTGTTTTATGTAGCTAGCCGATTGAGGCTAAAGTTACTTCTTCCCCCCTGCCTTTATTTCTTTTTGTTAAAAAGAAAAGAAAAAAAATCCCCTTCATTCTCTTAGCAAATGCTGGATTGTTTAAGGATATGGTCAGAAAGGGGAACTTAAACTCAGCAAAATGTTTATAGTGCCACACAAGCCTCAGGAAAAGTGATGTGCAGTGCTCTTTATTAAGATCTAAAAAGTCCCTGTGGGGTTATAATGACTGCAGAGTAATAAACAAATAAAAGTAGCAAGATTAAATTGTTCCGAATATTTTTAGTGATGGAAAAAGCAATAAGTTTTAACCTTGAGAACCAAGGGAAGAGCAGCTTGTGGGTAGAACAAATACAATTAGGAATGGATTCCTCTTAGTGATGACTGGTTATCATTCATGGCATTACAGACAATTGTCTTATGTAAATAAAATTGTTAAAATATGGATACAAAAGAGCAAATGTAAGCACCAGAATTCAGAATTTCTAAATTACAGTAATTTTAAATTTTGTGTTTAAATGCTGAATTTGCTTTCCCTTGTGGTGCCAACGGGCTCAGTACAGGCACTGGGTGTTCCAGGCACTGACAAGGGAAACCCACCCAGCCCCATCCCCAGTGCTCACCCAGGAAGAAACCCTTCTCTCCATCAGAATTAAAACTCCCAACCTCCAACACTGCATTATTTTATGAGCATTTTTTAGTCCCTCTCCCAGAGCTCTTCTGCTCTCTTTTTAAAAGTTTTACAGCCACTGAGCTGTGGGAAGAACAATTGGTAAAGCTGAGGGAGCCCCCCCAGTGCCAAGGCAAGGCAGGGGCCAGGGGCAGGATTGGCCCAGGGGCTGCAGGGCCAGGGCTGAGGCTGATTTCCAGGCCCCAGGGTGAATTACAGCCCCCAGGGTGATGTACAGCCCCCAGGCTGGGCACAGGACACCGTGCCAGCTCCTCAGAGGGCGCCAGGGCTGGTGACTTCACTGCCAGGGTGGCCTGGGGCCAGGCCGCTGCAGCTGAGGGAGGATGCTGGGGTGACATCAGTGGGGCTGTGAGGAGCTGGGGTGACATCACTGGGGCTGGGGTGACATCAGTGGGGCTGTGAGGAGCTGGGGTGACATCACTGGGGCTGGGGTGACATCAGTGGGGCTGTGAGGAGCTGGGGTGACATCACTGGGGCTGGGGTGACATCAGTGGGGCTGTATGACATTAGTGGGCCTGGGTGACATCAGTGGGGCTCTGAAGAACTCAGGTGACATCCGTGGGCTATGGTGACATCAGTGGGGCTGTGTGGGGCTGTGCAGGGCTGTGGGAACATCAGTGGGGCTGTGGTGACATCAGTGGGGCTGGGGTGACATCACTGAGGCTGAGGTGACACCAGTGGGGCTGTGAGGAGCTGGGGTGACATCAGTGGCCCTGAGCAGGCTGGGGTGACATCAGTGGGGCTGTGAGGACCTCAGGTGACATCAGTGGGGCTGTGGTGACATCAGTGGGGCTGTGAAGAGCTGGGGTGGCATCACTGGGGCTGTGTGACATCAGTGGGGCTGTGAGGAGCTCTGATTCAGCCCAGCATGGGGAGCCGGCTGCAGAAGCACAGCAAACCCTGTGCTCCTTTGGAAAGTTCCTGTGTGCAGCAGGGAAAACCTCGCAGGGTGATGCTCTGTGTGGTTATCCAGCACAGCAAACCTTGCAGGGTGATGCTCTGTGTGGTTATCCAGCAGGGCAAACCTTGCAGGGTGATGCTCTGTGTGGTTATCCAGCAGGGCAAACCTTGCAGGGTGATGCTCTGTGTGGTGATCCAGCAGGGCAAACCTCGCAGGGTGATGCTCTGTGTGGTGATCCAGCACAGCAAACCTTGCAGGGTGATGCTCTGTGTGGTGATCCAGCACAGCAAACCCTGCAGGGTGATGCTCTGTGTGGTTATCCAGCAGGGCAAACCCTGCAGGGTGATGCTCTGTGTGGTGATCCAGCACAGCAAACCTTGCAGGGTGATGCTCTGTGTGGTGATCCAGCACAGCAAACCTTGCAGGGTGATGCTCTGTGTGGTGATCCAGCAGGGCAAACCTTGCAGGGTGATGCTCTGTGTGGTGATCCAGCACAGCAAACCCTGCAGGGTGATGCTCTGTGTGGTGATCCAGCACAGCAAACCCTGCAGGGTGATGCTCTGTGTGGTGATCCAGCACAGCAAACCCTGCAGGGTGATGCTCTGTGTGGTGATCCAGCACAGCAAACCTTGCAGGGTGATGCTCTGTGTGGTGATCCAGCACAGCAAACCCTGCAGGGTGATGCTCTGTGTGGTTATCCAGCAGGGCAAACCCTGCAGGGTGATGCTCTGTGTGATTATCCAGCACAGAAAACCTTGCAGGGTGATGCTCTGTGTGGTGATCCAGCACAGCAAACCTTGCAGGGTGATGCTCTGTGTGGTGATCCAGCACAGCAAACCTTGCAGGGTGATGCTCTGTGTGATTATCAGCTCATCTGCTGCTCCCCCAGCACTGAGAGTGCTCCTGCTCGCTTTAATTATTGCTTAGGGGGAAGCTGCCTTCCCTCTGCCTCCTTTTCCTTGTTTTTTGTTGGTTTTTTTTTTAAGGAAGGTAGCTTTTAAGAGCTTGCCATGAAGATCTAAGTTAAGGGATTTTCTCCACTACAAAGCCTGCATAGTTTCCCAGGCCAGGTGGACCCGATAGCACTGACTGCATGCTGAAAAATCTCATCCCCACCCTTCAGGCACTTTAATTGTAAGCCTTTCCAGATACACTGGATAAACACTGTCAAAATGAACCTGAAAGGGTTGTTGTTGTTGGTTTAGCCCTTAAATAATTATGAGTTTGTCTGTCTAATTACAACATAATCTTGTTTAAACTTGGATGGCTATTTGCAGTATCTCTTAAATGAGGTGGAAGCAGAAACACTGGGGGAAAAAAAAAAAGAAAATTCACAGTTCTTCCACTTTAAGAGAAGGAAAAAAGGAGTTTTTTACTCCTGTACAATTTAATTCAACCTGACAACAAAATACTCTAACTTGGAAGCTACTGTGGTAGGATAAGGATGATAAGAATAGTGTGGAACCTCTGAGATGCAACAGAAACTTAATCCTCTGCAGATAATATTTTTCAAACAGTTTAGAAATAGTTTAAGGTAATTTACGGGAAGACTTGAGTGACAAAGCACATTACTTGAAGTGCCTTTCCTTCACTAGGCACTTTCTAAATTCTTTCTCTTTCATTTCTTTACTCTCAGGAGACTTTTAAATCCAGTGAACCAAAACAACACTTTGTTTGTTGGTATAGCACGGGGCTGGCACAGATGGCAGACACTGCACCTGTTCCAATAAACTGGGGAAATGGAGAGATAAACCATAGCACTCATTAAGGGGAATCTACTGAAACGTGAACAATTTGTATTTTGAATATCTTCCAGGAATTAAGGGAGAAATACATTAACAGACTTTGTTTTTTACCATTATCAGTTTAAAATAAACTTTGTTTAAAGGGAACTTCACGTTTGGTTTATGTACAAAGGCAGACATACTACTAAAGAAGTCATGATAATGCTTGATTTTCTTTAAGAAAGGCAAATTATTTTATCTAGCTGCTACTATTCTGCTGAAAAAAAATTACCTCTTGGCAGTTAAACTAAAATCAGTTAATCCCCCTCTTCCTTAGTAGTGGCAGCTTTTTTTGCTTTTGCATTTTCTCACGTTGAGTAATATCACATTCTTACAATCCAGTTCAGAATGATCAGAGGAACAACATAAACTAAAGTCCATCTGCTCATCTATTAATAAATAACTAAAATTATTGGGGGGTGTGGGGGGGAATTGTTTGGATCGTTAGCAACAAAGTTCCCTGCAAAACAGCTTTTTTCTAGGCATAAGGAATATGCTGTGTAATATCTGACAGATTATTAAAAAATCCTAAATAAGAAGAAACATTGAGTAACAGTTCCTCAAAGGGTAAATTTCTTCAAACATTTGCCTTGATCATCAGAGCTTGTGCTGTTCAACATGCCATACATCTCCCTCAATTTCTCTCTCACACACACACAGCATTAAATACAAAATGTCATGAAAATTCCTAAGTATCATTTAATGTTGGCAGCCCTGCACTGTAAAGCCATTTATATAAAACTGTGGTTGGCAGCTCTCACTCTTCCATGGGAACAAATTAACATTGGCATTCCAAACACAGGAAAGTAAGGAAATTAGAAACACAGTTTATATTTGGCCAGTGCTTTGAAATACTGTACCATGCTACTGATGTCAATTAATGAAAAGCAGAATTCTGCGGAGAGGGTCTGGTTTTGAAACACATTAACACACGTTAAACATGTTTGCACAGGAACTCGACTGTAAGCATCTTGGTTCCTAAACAATAAAGCAATTACACTAAAACTTGTAGTCTCAAAGTTGCCATTAATTCAATCCACTCAGTCTGGATTTTCACTGACTCTCAGAGGTAGATGGCACAAATGTTTTAAAAAGGGGGTAAGGCACAGTGTGGTGGGGATTACACCCACGATGGCTTCTCTGTTACCTGCTGTAAATCAGGTATATTTATGTATAAATAATGGAACTGTAGAACATACACCCAAATACGGGGGGGGGCTCAGCAAACTTTGTGGTCCTCATCAATGAAACAAAGATTTCCAAAAGGGCTTTTTGAGTTAGAATCAGTTTTATCTTTGCTACCTGCAACCTTTTCTGCAGCAAAGATTTTTACTGACAAAATCCTCAACACCAAAAAAATCTAGATGGCAGTTTATCTCCTGGCACAATTCCACTAACTCCAGTGGAATTACTCCAGCACGGAATTTGGCCCCGCAGCCTTTACAAGGCGCTGTTTATTTGTACTATGATTCAGATATTTTGATACCAGGAATCTTTCAGCACTGAAGTTTCTCCATATGAAATATGTCTTGTATTAAGAAATATCAGTTTCACATTTTTGTCAAACATTATTTGCTAAATTCTGTTTATTGCAAGGATGGGAATTCAGCTGTAGTTCAACAACATGGATCGGGCTAATAATAATGATAAGCAGTGACTAATAGGAGCTGGTTCATGTTTTGACTGTTTGCAGCAAAGGAAACTTCCCTCAGAAACAATTTCAAGATTAGGAGAGGAAACTCTGTGAAGCTCAAGCAGAAACTACTGCATGCTCATTATTCCAACACAGGGGCACTTCTCTGGCCCAATTCTGCTCTCAGTGCTGCTCGTGTAAATCAAGAGGGAGTTTATGGGAATTACTTTGGACGTAGAGTTGTATAAATGAGACCACAGGGCCAGCTTCAGTAGAAATTTGACAATTTACACCAATGAAGACCTAGCCAAGAATTTTCTCTTGGGTTTCCATTTTTCCAAACTTAAGCATGTGCAGAACTTTATCCATGTGATTAGTCCTTGTGTGTAGTCTCGTTTATTTCAAAGAGTTGAAAAGGAAAATCTTCATCCTGAAACCAACTTAAACAGCTCTGTCATTTCTTTAGAAGTTTCTTCCATTAAGAGAAGAAATATACATATATAAAATAGCATATTTTATTTATATATAGTAATGGTATATATTTTTGATATATATATGTAGTTAATTCATAAAAGTACTTTGATGTAGGCCCTAGAGAGGAGGACTGGAAATGTTTAAAACATCATGGTCTCTTAATGCTGTATATCAACAGGTAGTCTCCTTATCTGGCATGCTATCAAAATTTGCTTACTTGTGTTCTTGCTCAGATGACTTCATCCATCATTGCAACTTCTCACTGGTATTCATCCAGTTAGGACAATTTAGAGGCATAAAACTAAATGTGTTATCATTTTAACCACAAATTAACAGTTTCCACATAAATATTAGCATTTCCTCACTTGGTTCAAGGATAGCAGCCCTAATGGCACTAACCGTATATTTGATTTAAACTAATTAAAAACAGGGGCTCTTGCAATTTAATATATTGATTTTACCAGTGGGACTTAAATCTTTTATAATAAGTGTACACAGCTGCAGCACTCACCCACCGCCACTCTCCAACCTAATCCCTGCATTCCTCCTGACAATAACATGACAGGATCCACACATCCCAGTATTAGCCTTAACCCCAGTGACACTGCCAGAATGTATTAAACTAAAACATCACAGTGTCCTATTTAAAAGGAGCCTGTCAACGGCTCTGACTGGGCTTTAATAGTTATAATCTTTTTTTTAATTAATGTTTCCAACCACTTGTGTAACCTTCTCTCACACGTCTCTCCCCGCCGGCCCGAAAATGTGTTTCAGGCTGATTTCCAGGGAACGCAGTGCCTGGTTTGGTGCTGCCCGTCCAGAGGCCGTTAAAGCTCCTTTGCAGGGGGAGAGCTGGGACACACACAGAGACACAGGCATGGCACAACTGGGGGCACTGGGGGCACTGGGAGCAGGTCCTGCACGCTCCACTGGTGCCCAGCTCCCGTTACCGGCATCACAGGACGTGGCCATCAAGGCTTGTCTCCTTCAAGAGCTGCTGTGTTTTGGCTTCTAAACTGCAGCTCAGAGAGGGGGATCACCCCCCCAGGGCAGCCTGTGTGGGAACAGAGCAAAGACCCTGCTCTGGGATAAACCTGCTGTGTGCCAGCGGATGGGGACAATTTCCAGGTCCTTTTTCCTTGTGTAAGGACATCTGTCCTTGGCTGCTCCTTTCTCTGCTGCTGGCACAGCCCCATGGCAGAGGTAAATAGTTCCTGTCCTGCTCTGCTGTTTTACCCCTGGAAATTAGAAAATTAATTAAATTTTCTCTGGATAGGTCTGCACATTCAGAGAATACCTGCTGGTCACTTGCTGCATGGTCCTTTCATACCTTAGCTGCGAGATTTCTGCTTTAAGGCAGTGTTACACCACCAAGGGCTGCACATATCCACACTGCCCAAAACAATTATGGGATGTACCTGTTCAGGCTTGAGAGCTTTTAACAGTGTGAGGTGGAAGAGAAGGAAAAAAAAAGCCGAGGGCTTGGCCTAATGTATGGACAAACCATGTGATGGGGACCAGGCATCCAGGGCTAACTTTTAATCTGCTTTGTTTCAAGTGGGAAATATGTGAAGATCAAATAAGTTCAAATCCAGGTCAAATATCCTTGAAAATCTTTGATTTATACAAGCAGGAAAATGAGGTTTAAAAGAAGTGATTATGAAAGGGTTACTAAAAACACAGCTGTACTCGTACTCTTATATCTGAGGCTCTCCAAAGAAAAACTGTGTGACATCTATATTAACCTTTGGCTGTACACCAATGAAGGCCTGTAGTGAGCTGGAATGCAAGGCAGCCCCTTCCAAATTTTAACACAAGCCAGGTTACAGCTGCAAATGCCTGCAGCCCGTGCTCACTTTATAAAGTATTCCCCGAAGGAAATTTTTTAACTGTTATAGAATCTTTTTCTAATACCCTACAGTGTTAAAGCCTGTTATTAAAGGGCAAAGAGATGGTTCTCTATGCCAAACACTTGTCAACAAAAAGGATAGCCAGATGGTATGAAATAAAAGGAAACTTGGGGGCTCTTCAGCTTCTTGATTTATATTAACAAAAGCCACTTTCAAGTGCTCCTTCCAAGAATGACTAATTCCCCCCCCACTTCTTTTTTGCCAGGATTAAACAACATTGTTCATTTTATAATCAACCACGAGACAAATTAACAAATTGCGTATCACTTGTGCCGACTCTTTTAAAAATATTCTAAGCAAGTCTGTTTACCAAGGCAAGTTTACCAGCATAAGGACAACGCAATTATTTTTAGAAGAGAAGGCCTAAGTCATCTAGAGGATGTTTACTCCTTAGCTGCTGTTTATAAACTGAAATTAAACTTGTGCAGAAAATGCTTTGCATTTTTTCAGTCCCTAAAATGGATCAGTTTGTAAACTGTATCGGACAGGATCTGAAATTAAATTACAAATGTTAAAATTATAGCAATAAATTTTACAAAATTAGCCAGTAATTAACTGGCTAACAGTCAGACCACTGTGGCTAAATTCTCTTTCAATTTACAAATAACTTAATTCTTGACACAACTCCATTCCTCATCCATCTTAGCACAGGTGTAAGCTAAGACAAAATGTAGCCTGTAAATTAGCTGGTTACAAATCTAAATCTAATTAGTTGTCAGGATTTTACAGTAAGTAAAACTGTGCTTAGTACAAAGCTCCCTAAAACGGAGCACCTGTATTCTGGTTCCTCCCTACCAATACCCAGAATAAATTTTCTGCACTAAATATACACAGTATCTCCATAGAAATCAATGTGTGTGGGGTTTGTTGTTGGGGTTTTTACTATGTAGCCCAGTAAATCTTGCAATGTAGTTTTTTTTAAAAAAATATTATTCCCTCTAAAGTTGTACAACTAGATGGATGAGGAATATGAATAAGGCAAAATAAGTGCTTTTGTAGATTAGCATTTGGAAGCCTGGAATTACCGTTTTTTATTGACTGAAATTTCAAAGTATTATTTCTTTGCTCGCTTTTACTTCCTCCGTGCTAAAATGAAACTTTATTATGCTGTGACACTTCCTCATTGTGATGGCTCTGCTATTGTAATAAAAGCCTACCTGTGAAATGCAATGCTCACAGAGTATCTCTTACAAAAGTAGGACACAGTTTACTACAGTCTGCATTTAGGAATTCAGCTCTGCTTTAAAAGGGATCATTGTAGAAAGTCTCCACAAAAATTCAGTTCTACAATAGATCTTCTAATTTTCCCTGAATGTCATAGAAAACTGTATGTCTCAAAGCAGGTGTTGTGTTTGATTATATGCGGAGTGAGTGGCTGCTCTAATTCATTAAAACCTCCATAAACAAGCCTGCCTTTGTCCTATAAAGATGAAAGAGCAATGACTATAATGGGATGAAAGGTGTGCACAGCGATGAAGAAAGCTCTTATAGATCTGTGTCCTTTTTAAACTCGTCCTGGCATGCTCTGTTGACAAGGGAACAAAACAGCACAGATAAACCTCCAAAATGTGCCTTGCTGGTCGTAATTCCACCTGTCCTTAAAACTGCTGGGCTTTGCTTGTGCTCTTAATGCTCCCCGACCATGCTGACAGCAATTAAATAAAATAATCATTTAGGATTTTGCATGGAGAACACTCTTGCATTTCTAAGCTGACAACAAACCCTGGTGGGTTGAAATGAATGAATAAATCCACTGCAGTCACCAAACTGCATCAGGATGTTGATTATCGGGGGTTATGGCTCATACAGGTGAAACCTGCTCCATACAAAGTTCTCACATAGACACAGACATATCCAAAATGTAACTTTTATTTCACATTTATGGGTTGATTTCATTCCTTTGTATTCAAACCCATCAATGGCCTAAATATTAACTTTTTCTTATAACTCTTACATGAGGTGACAAGAGACTCTTGCATCGGCAATGTGGGATGGGAGCGCTGCAGTTTCACTGGTGATTCAGTAAATTACTACACCTGAGGAGCAGAGCTAAACTCCCTGCTATTATGTACTTACATGTTTCATAAGGTTCTTTCCCCTGTACTGAAATGGAAAGCAAAGAGTGAATTTCGCTATTGTTATTTGAACATCTTTTGTCCTCTGCTCAGGGCTCTCCTTGCACTCGGTGTAGGACACAAGAACCACGGAGAACAGTGTTAGCAAGGTCACCCTTATCTTCAAAGTCAAATATTTGACTGCTATTGGTACTTTTGACTGCTCAAATATTTGATTTTAAATGTATCATTGCTCATCGGCTTAAGTATCCAGCAGTGACTAGACAAACACTGTAATTCCAAATGGAAAGCACCAGCCCTCATGGAGCACAGCCCCCGGGCCAGATGTAATTCCGAGTTTCCCACTGTGAAGCTTATGGCAGTTAATAAGGAGGCGCAGCTCATGCAAACTAAGCTCTCCCACAGCGTCCCATGGCTCCTTATCATGCAGGAATTGTGCCGGGATAGCTACCGTGTCTAATAATTATTAACGTGTGTCACAGAGCCTTTACAGCTGCTGAGCTTTTCAAGTTAGTTAAAGTGCTGGGATTAGAGAGGTGGTGGTTTAGGCGGTGATTTAATCTTTGCTGCCTCTGAAGCTCCAGACAGTGGAAGTGTCCAGAACAGTGACATCCATAAAGGTGTTAATGGATTTATTGGAGATGGGGGTCTGTAATTCCTGGCAGGTTATGTGCCAGAGGTGTGCTCCTCTTGCACTTTGCGTTTCCCTTTGTTTGGAACAAAGTCTGAGCTGATCTTGTTTTGGAAACACGATTCAGGTTCTGCCTTGAACTCGCAGGCACCCAATCTGTACGTGTGTGGTTTGAGAGCCGCACATGATGAGCTCTAAAAATGGAGAGAGCGAGCCAGGTCCATAATTATATATTTAAAATAGAATGCGCACCCTGACAATGTTTTACTCAAATCCGGCCAAGTCAGTCCACACGGGTGTGCAATCTACAGCGAGCAAATAGAAATCAGATTGGGCCGTGGCATCCAATTAGGGAGGCCTAGCGAGGCGCATACAAAGCGTGCCAACTCTCGTATCGTTTGCATAAACCCATCCACATGTGTTTGTGAAAAGAGGCGAGTTAGCGGCATAAACTGGGGTCAACAGGAAAAGCTGCAGGAGTAAATAAGGATTTACTGCGGAATCCCTCCCAAGCCATTAGGAAAACATGTGCGAGCGGCTCAGCCCCCGCGGCCGAGGGAGCGCGGGCTGGGATGCGGCAGGGAGCCGTCCCGGCCGTGCGTCCCCGCATCCCGCGGGAGCCGTGCGGGACCCGCGCCGTGCTCCGCCTGCCTTTCGTGTCCTCCTTGGCGGTGCGGGATGCGGGGCAGACCTGCTCATCGTCCTGTTTGACTCCTACCTGCAAATCCCATTTCTGACGCGCAGCCACTATCAAAGGGAGCGGACGACAAAGCCCTCAGTGTGCCGGCGTGTGTGGAGAGCTCGTGGCTGTCCAACGCTGCGAGGGGAAGTCAGAGCCCTTTCTTTCCCCGCCGATGCCACTCAGTTACCGCCTGGTAAAGCAGCCGCCCTGCCGAGGGCCGCTACCTGCCCTTCCTTGCCCAGGTGCGCTGTCACCCACCTGCCCCGCTGGGAAACAGCTCCCAGCCGGGGCCACCTGCGCCGCCAGCCCGTCCTCCCGCCGGTGGCCATGTCCCCGCTCCAGCCTCCCCCTGGCACGGTTCCCCGCCCGGTTGCCCCGGACCCAGCCCCGCCGAGCCCGGCACTCACCCAAGTTAACGAAGCTCATGACCATGTCAGCTTCGGTGAGGAAGTTGCTGTCCTGCAGGCTGGCCAGAGGCGGCCCCTGGGTGCTGAAGATGGGCTTGTAGGGGTAAGAGAAGCCCTCGCCGTCCTCGGCGGCGGCCCCCGCCGCCCCCTCCTCCACGGACATGGCATTGTAAAGGTCCAGCATGAACATGGGGGCCGAGTTGTGCTTGCCGTGGAGGTGCGGCCGCGGGCGGTGCGGCAGGCCGAGGATGGAGAGGATCTCCCGCTGCATCTCGCGGCGCTCGGGGCCGCGCAGCCGCCGGTGGATGAAGCTGGAGTGCACCTCGTTGTCCACCGTGAAGTCGGCGAGCACGCAGCGCAGCCAGAGGGCGGGCGCGGCGGCGCCCAGCACCAGCAGCCAGGAGGCGGGCTGCCCGCGCCCCGCCACCGGCATCCCGGCGCGGCGGCGGCGGCTGCGGGGCGGCGCGGGGGGCGCGGGGCTGCCCCGCCGCGGGACGCGCCCCGCCACCGGCATGCGCGGGGGGCGCGCACGGACGGACCGACGGACGGACGGACGGGCTCAGCCCCCGCGGAGGCGCCGCAGCCCGCTCATGGCCCGAGGCGGCGGCGGCGGCGGGGGCTGATCAGCGGCACCGGCCCATGGACGGGGCGGCAGCGGCGGCCCGAGGCGCTTCCCCCGGCGGTGGCGGTGGCGGCGGTGGCGGGAGCGGAGCGCGGTGCCCGCGTCCCGCACGCCGCGGCGGAGCCGTGTGAGCGGCGCGCTCGGCGGGGAGCGGCGGGAGGGTGGCTCTGGTGGGAGGAGCAGGCGGATAAACCCAAGCGCTCTCTCTCGCTCGCCCGCCCGCTCCAAAGCGCTCGGGAGAGAAAATCCCGGGAACTGCCTCGAGGAGGGAGGACGTCTGCTCAGGTTGCTTTTCAGGATGTTTGTGGAGGCTGCGGGCTCGGCGAGAGGCTGAGCCGGTCCCCAGCGCCTAAATTGCCGTGAACGTCATTAAGGAGAAGACAGCCCAGGAGAGAGGGCGGGTTATGTACACGGAAGGGGCCCAAACTCCCACAGACTTTATAGATGCGACTACATCGGCTGTCTGCACAAGCACGCGTACACACTTCTTTTTCCTGCCTACTCTTTTCTTTTTAAGGAGTTCAGATTAGAAGAGCCTGCCCGTGATAAAACAAACTCAATTAAATAATTTAAAGCGTGATGATTATATATTCACCTACATAGTCACGTATGTGTGTTTCTGTGCACAGAGCCCCGGGTCACTTTTTCCAGCTGGCAGTGGGGAGAGTTAATGGAGAAGCGTTAGAAATCCGAGGGGGGAGATATTCTCTAAGAATGGTAAAACCAGGAACATTTACTTGAAATGAAACTATCAACCTGTGCACATGGGTGGTTTATGCCATCCCATTACCCTGCCCCCTTGCCTTCCCATCCTTCTGCTACTGGTACATGCCATTTTTGGGATATTTTGCCTTGAAATAGATTGTCAGCTTCTTAAAGCAATGACTTTTTTAACTCAGTGAGTGCAACATCTACTGTAAGGGAGCTCCAGTCCAATTAGCCCAGGTAGATGTCTGCTACAACAGTCATTAATAATAATAATAATGATAATGATAATATCAGATGTCAAATGTAAACTAATGCTTCCCAAATCTTACTTGGAAAGAAGGGGAAGCCAGGATGGTGTATTTGGGTCACTGAACTAAGCCTGAGATAACCTCAGAAATCATGCATATATACATTAAGTTTATCCTGACATTAAGATTAATTCCTTGGGCAAAGGAGAAAGAAGAGGGGTGGAGAATAAAGCAGGTCAGTGGTTTTGGAGGTGTTTTTTGATAGATTGTTCTGCTAATATTTTCAGACGAGCAACATCTGGTAGTATCCAGCACCAGATCCTGCAACTCTTCTGGAAAATAATATTCAGCTCTTTTTTAAGTTCTTTATTTTTCAAACCTTGGTGTGAACAGCAGGTAGCCAGTCAAAAAACTGCATGGGAGCCATGATGAATGATATAATGTGTTTGTATGCATGCATGTGCACCTCTTAATAACAGGGAAACTGAGGCATCACATAGAAATGACTCACTCATGGCACTATTGAAATAGAGGTGGAACCAGCCTTAATCCCTCAGCTCAGACCTAACACATCTTTAGGAATGGCTCAAGCTCGGGGAGGATGGAGGGGGCAGAGAAGTTGTGGATCTCCATCCACCTCAGGTAACAAGAAACACTTGCTGCACCCACTGGTGCTGCTCGAATATCCCCCTGGATCTGCATTCCCAGTGCTCCCCATGGATGGAAACCCCAGCACCCAGCAGCTGAATTCTGGCTGCCCAGCTAAGATCAAACTCTCCAGCATCTTTTGTACTTCCTGAGGAGCAGCACTAACCTGCTCTTCACCACGCAATTTGCCTAAATTTCTTCCTGGCCGAGGGTGTGGCTTCTAGATCAATTTAAGCTGATTTAAAGCCAGGCTCCCCCTGAGAAAGATCTTTGTTTTCTCATCCCACCCCAGCCTGGACTTTCAGCTGTGCGACCCCACCCCTCTGCAATGCTGGTACCTACGCTTACGCACAGGTCAGAAAGCTGATTCGCTTTTTAAAATATATATTTTTTAACCATTTGTGTATTTTCTTTTGCTGAAATAATTTTCTGCTGGATCAGCTTCTTGTTCTGACTGACTCCCTGTTGTGGTGGAACGAGGGAGGCCACAGGAATGCACAGCTGGGGGCAAGGAGAGGGTGTCTGGGTCAGGCTGTGCAGGCAGGGCAGGCAGAGGATTTGGGATCTCCCTGCTCTCCCTTTCAGCTGCAGACAACTTGATTTCTCTGCCTTTTTTGTTCCTTGTAGACTGTTCATCCAGAGCTGTGAGTGTTGGCCTTTCATCAAGCAGCAGTAGGACAAGGAGCCGTGCCTTTGGCATGGATATGAGATGGAAAAGTCGGCAAGGATGGGACAGTGGGCTGGAGAGCAGGTGTCTCTGCTGCCTAAATTACTGGTACTGGAATTGCTTGTAGCTCCCACTTAAAAACTGACTAAACTTCAGGTCAGTGTTGTGCTCTGAAAGAAAGAAAAGGAAAAGTGTGGGAGGTTTCTCTGCTCACTCGTTAACACCTTAGGTAACTGCTCTTGGTGTTGTAGGTGTCACTGGAGAAAGAACAGAGAACAAAACTAAACCTTGAAACTCTTGATTTGACAAATTTCCTGAAAAAGTGATGTTTCAAACTATTTCCTTCTTGTTTTGTCTAAGTGGTTTGGGTTAGGCCACATTTAGCTATATTCTGATTTAATGCAGGATATGCTCTTAAAGGAGGGACAATGTTGCAACTGTAACCTGTGTTTTCATAGGAACAGTTGGGAAGTTTTCTCTTTTATACAGTATTTTCTATGATCCTGCTGCACCTGTATTCCTTTTAATAAATGCATGATAGTTGGCAATGGGGTACTTAAAACAGCACAACAAAACCATGCCAGCGGCATGGGATGAGAAAGTGAGTTTGTTAAAGAATAACTTTTTGATGTGAAGTCCCCAGCTCTTGCCTTCATCCTGCTTTGGGACACAACAAAGGGCAGCATTTATTCTGCTGGGTACAATAAGGGATGATGCAGCTCCAACTGCAGTGCTTCAGCCCTCAGATCTGAGCTTGAATTTCAAATTCCTTTCCAACAGAAAGGCAATCCAGTTTGTACCTTTCTTCATGGGCAACCTCTTTCTCTTCCCTCCTTTCCCGTCTGCGTCTGCTGTGTAAACCCTATCCTGCTTCCTGTAGGATCAGTTCCACACAGCTTGCTGAAATATTGGCACCTTCATGTCACTGTCTTTTTCCTCCTCCTTCCTGGATCAATTAAGAAACCAGTTTTTCCTCTTAGTCTTCTCTACTTCTTTTGTGTAGCCTCCTCTTCTTGAGAAGGAAAACTTGATGCTTGTGATGAAGTAATCCCTGTTTGTTGGCACTTGCTGCTTCAGATAATTTCTATAAAAACAGACTCCCAATGTTTCTGGGGTTCTGCACAAGCCACATTACCAATTGAGTAACTTTTTGATCTCTGTGTGCTTTGTGTGCATGCTCTTACCCAAGTTTAGTACCAACTGCTGCCATTTTTTTGTTTGTGTGGAAACAGACGGAATATTTGGAAGTGTGTATTTAGGAGCTAAATAAAGGGGCTGATTTAAAAACAAGAAATTCACAAAAATGTGCAGGTTTGTGCTTGGTGAATTTGTCATCCTCATGTACCCATGTGAGGCGTATGCCAGGGGCAGAATTTGGACATTTGCATTCAGTTTTACCAAACAGGCAGTAAAAAGTGTGGGTTCTGCTCAGAAACTCATTTAATGACTTTTCAAAAATTAGACACAAAGCATTTTGTCCTCTTTTCTGCTGATTCAGTTTCAAGTTCCTTGTCTTCCTACTTTGATGTCCTCTTTTTAACTTTAACCATGGTTCTTTTCCATTCTGTTTTGCATCTTCTCTCATTTGTCTTGAACAAAGTGCAACTCCTAAATTATAGCAAACTTTTTTCTCCTTCCAAATAATCCCACTAAACTAGCATATGTTTGGGGAATTTTGAACTGCTTGTCTATGCTCTTTGCATGAAAAACATTAGTACAGCAAAAATAATAGCATAATTATTTGTATAAGAATGGATAATTAGCTCACGTATTTTTTTACGCTATATTGGATCATTCTTATCAAAAGATTCTAGTCATCATTCCAGAATTATTACTGAGAACATATTCACCAACATGAATTATGGATAAAGCCATTATATTAGCTCTAATCCAGGAATTTGAGCAGATTTGGGTTGAGCAGTGCTCTGTTGGACAATACTGATCACGTTATAAAAATTAAATTTTGATTCTCAATGCTACCGATCAGAGGAGAGTCAGAAATGAAATCTGTGTTTTGGGCTGTGAAAAAGGCATTGTTACTTCTGAAGATGCCAGTGAAAGCTAAAATGGAATTTGGGGATTTATGAAATGGGGGTATGGCACTGAATTTAATGTTCATCAGCTGGGGAAAGTGGACAGAGTTCAGTCCTTCACAGTTCAGCACTTCATTTCCTAAAACTGGATCACCACAGGGATCCTTTTATTGCTATTTACTTCAGAGAACATTAGAACTGAGCTCATGTTACTGAAACTTTTGTAATGTTACATTTATTATACATTTATCTACAATTTGAATATCGGCATGGGCTGTATTTTCTATATATGCTTATATTCTGGTAAGAGCAGGCATAAATACACCAGTGTACTTCAATCATCTCTTTAAACTTTATGTAACTAATCCATTTCTGCAGCACAGATATAGGCATTTAATGTAGACTCCAATATTGCCAAAGCAGCTCAAAGAAAACTGAATTTAATTTTGAACTATTAAATTATTGTGTGCACACTTGATTCGGTTGACGCTTTTGGCCCAAGCCCAGGTATTTCCTTTGTTGGTAACGTTGTAATCTGAACGTCTGAGATCTCAGGCTTGTATTTGTGAAAAGCTAAGCTGGGCACGAGCTCGGACGTCACTGTTGGGAGCGGATTTGAGTTGTGCTGCAGCACCTTGGAAATGTGCCTCTGAAAATCTGCTTAGCTGTCACATTTTCTTATAATACATGGTGATCTTTGCTCCTACATACATTCAGGATTCTTCTTGTTAACATACATTTATGTCTTTTTCAGTTTTCTGCTCTTTGCATTCACTAGTGGCAGGGGTGTGTGCTATTTTCTATACTGAACAAAAAGCATATAAAACACTTTCATTTTTTTTCAAAAGGAATAAAATAACTGATCCCGACCTGGGGATGAATTTGGATGGCTTTACTTTTCCTCTCCAGGCAGGTGCAGAGTAATACCTCAAAAGAACCATTATTTTGTGCCTTTATTCCAATGTGTACATAAATGCTTGCATAACCCTTGCACAGCTGCTGTACAAACTACTCATGCCACAAGTATTAGTAATCCTAACAGGGGAGGTTGCATGGAAAATTGGGGTGTGTATGCTAAACCATATGTACCATGCCCCTGAATCATAAAACTCGTGTTGCTGGAGCAGAGAGATCTTTGGAGACTGCTGGTTTTACAGGTCTGAAGGAAGCAGGATTATATACAACAGCTGCACCCCGCAGCTTCTCTCCTGTTGAGGCTTATCTTGTGCGTTTCAATAAGCAGGAAACAGGGTTTGGTCCAACATTATCTTATACGGTCTCAGCTCCTACTTTTTATTTATATTTCATTTCCATAGGAACAATTATTTTCACAGTTTATTTTGAATACACATTAGATCCACTCCAATTGGAAGTTTTGAGCTGCCAATTCCAAGCTGCATGGGGCTACAGAGACACAATGTGCATTTTTTTGTTTCTGGTTCTGCCTCTAAAATAACTTTCTTTATATCTGCGGTGATTTATAGCAGCGTTGCTGAACCAGTTGAAGGAAGATGGAAGCTGGAGAGCCATTTGATTCTCCCAAGCCCTGGCCACAAAAATCCCCTCCCGAGCAGAGCAGGGCTTGGGGAGGAGGTTTGCCACATTACCAGTGCCTGCGTGAAGCAATCTCCCAGACCTTCAGCAGCACAAAATCATGAATCGGGAGGATTTTAGAATAACCTGAAGAGCCCATTTCCTCCGCCGGTGTGTGTTGGTGCAGCGCTGTGTGAGCGGATGGAGGTGTCCGTGTTTGCCCCCATCCAGGGCTGGGTGCGGAGCGCTCGGTGTCACCGCTGTCCCCTTTTTGTGGAGGGGCTTTAGCTGTAAGTGCAGGGCTGCAGGAGTTTATCTTCCCGAGACTGGCACTTCTAAGTTTTCAGCCAGAACAAATGCGCTTCCTAAATGGTGCTCAGCGTGCACTGAGTTGGCTTTGTCAAGTGCATCTTTTCAGCATTCATCCAAAGCCCTTTCTGCAGTTGTCTGAGCCCCATAGGCGAATATATACTGTTAGACTATTAAGATAATTTTTCAGTTAAGACATCGTCAAACTGCAAGCGGGACAATAGAAACAAAACCCCTTTTGTTCTGACTAAACTGTTCCTAATGACCCCCTCTATAAACAGTGGCACCAGCGGAGGTCTCAACAAGGCTCTTCATTGAGCCCCCTTTGAAAAGGACAAGCAGAGCAGAACATGGGGCAGAAACTCTGCGAGTTACTGCACTTTACTCCGCTCTGGTGGTCTGACCGCAAGAGAGAATCTGTTGTTTTTGTTGTTCGAGGCACCCAAAAAGCATAATTCAAAAGCATGGATTTCCACAGTTAGCATCCTATAAAGAGCACTAAATATTTGGATTGTCGGGAAAAGAGCAGAAGGAAGCAGTTTGTATGTTTGTTGTTTTGTTTATTTAAATCAAGGAGCTATAAAATAGACTATTTAGAGTTGCATATAAAAATTTAGCTTATTTCCTTGGGGGAAGTTGCTGTCTGTTAAGCTCATGAAAATGTACAATCCAGAGAAGTTAAGATTTTTACATTCCAGACAGATCCTCACATTTGTTTTGGGGGTAAAAACCATCTTTGTGAATAGCATGTTTATCATGAGCAGGGGAAAGGTTTCAGTTGTTTAATGTGTACAGAAATTGAAGTTATGAAGATAAACTGAAACCACACAGGACCAAACTCCTGTTCTTCCAGCTGAGTAACAGCAGGATACGTGCAGCACAGGCAGCGTCCTCACACAGATGAGGGCTATGGAGATTTTGAATCACTTCCTGATTATTCCTGTCCCTATTTCCATGTCCTGAAAACATGAGGAGAGCAGCACAGGAGACCTTCCATTTCAACAAAACCTGTTTACAGAGCATCTTACTGTCTGTAATTGGGAAATGATGACAAGTCAGACAGCAAACATCCCTAATTTGGACAGTTGGGGAATTTACACTGGCTCCATTTGCAAATGGAAATGCCAGTTTCTTTTGAAAGAAGTTGGGGTTTGTGTTTTAATATCAGATTTAATAAGGGTATTTCTAACTTAAAGCATAGGCTACTGCTTTATTTGGAAGCAGGGAGAAATTGAGGAAGGAGAAGAGAGAACATCCATTAAGACAGAAAGTACACATTGAATAAAGGCTAAATCATGGAGAAAAGTAAGAATATTCAGAAAATCTTAAAAATTCCATGATGTGATGGGGGTCTGAGGGCTCTCTGCCATCTTTGGGAGGAGTTCAGCAGTTCATAGCTCTAAGGTTTTGGCTTTTTGTTAGGGATAGTGCCTACACTCTTCCTTTGTAAAGTGTGGCATGGAGGGTTTTAGTGTGTCCTGGAAAAAGGAAGGATTTGGGTAAGTCCAGGATGAAGGTCCGGTGCCCTGTGACAGGATACCGAGAGAAAGAGAAATGTCAAAGAAATCTCTAAGAGATTTTCAGTAGAAACAAAAGAATCTTTGTGAAAGATACTGTTAGCAAGTCTAATGGAAGGAATGGGGGCGAAAAAGCGAATTGAGAGGATTTGCAAGTTGTTTCTAAGCCTTGAGGCAAGAACAAAAAGCCGAGCATTGACTGTTTGCTATATTTGGTAGGTATGGAAGAGCACTTTGGCCATCAAGGGAGCTCATAAACTGCAGAGCCCCATTGTCTGCTGGCTGCTGGTTGTGCTGGGGGTAGAGAAAATGCTCCTGTTAAAGGACAGCTCTGAGGAGCAGCAGCTGAGATTGACCCTGCCTTTTGTGAAAATGCTGTTTTCTCAGCAGCACGGCCGAGATCCATGAGCACATTCCAGTGTTTCCATGAATCTGATTTTATTTTTCTTGTTTGTATGCATGTAGGCATGATGCAGAGTGTGGTAGCTCTAGTTTTCAGGATTAAACATGATTATTGTAATGTGATAGCATGAAAGTACAGTATTCATCTTGTCACAGCTTTTCTTAAAAATACTCATTTGAAGACAGTTTTTACTGAAAATTTCTGGGAACAAGATATTAACTGTATCTGACTAAAGCTTGCTGCCCCAGAGAAGTAGAAGTAGATAGACAAAAGAAAAAACATATTTTTTTAATCTATCTAAATAAGTTTATGGGAATTAATTGATCAATCAGAAAAAAAATTTAAATGGATTTTTAACAGTTTATTGCCACGTAAAGCAGATTTTATTTAGCATTTGATTAGCCACTCATGCTTAGGGATCACATTAGAGATTGTATAACTTTTAATCATGAAAAACAAGTGTGTCAAAATGATAATTTTGTCCAGTTTTCATATGGGTACATGAAGCTAAAGTAACAGCATGAACTTTATATTAACTTTGACTGTTGTAAAATTGCTTTCTCTTGAAAGTGATGGATCTGGTTATACATGCATCTCCTGAGCCAAAGTATTCTTCTTACTCTCTTCCAAAAAATGTTGTGATTCACTTAGTTTTTAATAATGTTAATAGGTTTTTTATCCCAGTGCAAATAAAAGTTTATTGCAAGCTTTCAACCTATACTAACAGCAGTAGGACACAGGTATATCTGTATAAAGCAGTGATCTTTAATGTTTTCTAATTTGCAGACTTTGGTGGCAGCCAATTCTTTGTCATGCCAAAGCAATGTGTCTTATTTACCTTTTTGGATGCCTGTAAAAGCAACTTATGGGCCCCAAAGGCCTGTGAAGTAATTTTAAAAATCAGTGATATAGGACAATACAGAATGCACAAATCAAATTAATTTTCCCCATGCAAGAGCTAAGTATCTCTCACTCTTTTAAAGGCCAGCAAGTTGGACCAAGTTAGAAGAGAAGAAATGAATTGAAGAGTTAAGGGTGGTGCACTGAGAATTAGAGTTGACCAGAAACAGAAAAAAAATCTAGCGTATAAAAAAATTAATGGGTTTGACATTTGTTTTAGATTTGTCACAGAATGATTTAAAAAACAAAACATGAATAGAAAGAATGAGACATCCCAGAATAGCCAACATCCAGTGGCTAGGGTATTTACTTGGGCCCTGTCCAAGGAGTGCTTTATGGGATTTGGAGCAGACATTTGACATAATGTTTTCAACATTATTTTTGTCAGACTGAAATCTGGGCTCTGTAGTGGGTTGAAAAAGAGCTTGCTTGGAGTCCTGTGCTTGGTAGGTGAGACTTAGTCACCAGCTGTTTCATCAGGCAGCTTCTCTTCAGCCTGGGGAATTTTATTTATTTATTTTATTTATTTACTTTAAAAATATAAAATAAAATAGCTGCATGGAGAACAGACAGTTATTCTGTTGTGTTTGGTAGGGTGCTAGCATATATTTGGGTATACTTCTGGATTTGGGAGTCTTATAAATCACCCTTCATATTTCTACTCCATTCTCATTCAGAACAGATTTTTCTCATGGAAATATCTGAACCTGCCTAACTGTATTTCCATGGAAATCAGCAAAAATATAATTTTTTTTCTGCAAGTTAGCATTTTCTGATAGAAAAAAGCATTTTGTCTAAAAACTCTCAACCAGGTTTTCTGAGGTGAGATCTTTCTCTGTATTTGGCAAATGTGAGGTGTTTATCTTCAGTATTTTTGTGGGTTGGAGAGATCATAAGTGAAAAAAATCTAGTGGGTAAATTTGTGGAAACTTTGTAAAGAATATCTAGAGCAAAATACAAGAAGATGTTGGTGACTGTCTCTCAGCTCTTACTGAAATTAGGTTAAATTCATTATGTGGGGGGGGAAAGTCAGAAAATGCATTGAAAGGTGGAAATTTCAACCCTTCTCCTTTGCTTTGCAAACACAGATCTCTCAATCCGATCCTTTCATCCTTGTTCCCACTCTGAATCTCATCAAGCCCCTGGACACACGTGTTCAGCTTCTCTTTCTGGTTTAGCCTGTGCTCCTGGCAGCCTCCCACTGGTTTGTGTTCCTTCCTTCTGTCTGGCACCCAGGCCTGATCCTCCCACAAAGGCTCTTCCCCACTGCTGGGCACCCTTGGGCATTCTTGACCAAGAACTGAGACTTGCAAGTGTCCCAGGGGATCTGAAGGAGTCTGCAGAGGTGGAGAGCAAGCGTTTCGCCAGACACAGCTCCACACCTCAGCACCCTCCGTGCATTAATCAGCAGAGCTCATCTGAAAGATGTTCACCATGTCTGCGGCTGGTTTTTGGATTCCTGGGTTAATGGCCCTGCTTGGAAACAGTTATCCCATTTCTGTAGTTGGGGTTGGTGCAGGGCAGGGCACTTTGTGATAAAGCCTGGTCACAGCTCATGAATGCAGTCGGTGCCTTGTTTCCTAGAGGAATCAATATTTGGCACCAGACATTAAATGTTGCTTGCCCAACTCCCCAGAGAGTTAGAAGATATTGAACAGTACTGGGGGTAGCTGTGTTTGATGTCACATTGTCCCTCAGCTCCATTGCCTTGTCCAGACTCAGTATCTGTAGTGTTTCACTTTTAACTGAAGCATCTAGAAGTGACAATTCATGCTATGCAGGGATAACAAATCTATCTCAGTCATCTCCAGCCCAGGATTTGGTGTAGCTGTGTTAATTTGCTGACTGAGAAATAAACCAGGGTAATTATCTACTGAGAGGCAGAATTTATTAGGTCTGATGCAAGTGTCTTGTTGTGCTCCTAGAACCTGGTCCAGCTTGTTTTTGAGACCATGCAGGTAGTCTGGACAGGTGCTGCACACTCTATAAACAAGATTCTACTGACTTCTGGTCAGTGCAGATCCTATCACACCTCTCAGTCTGGTTCCCTAGGGAAATCACTTACACAATCTAATTATTTGTCTGACCCAGTTTCCAGGATGCTGACACATTTGTCACAGGTTATGTAGATGATTTGGAGACACTTACCAGTTGTCCTTACCAGTTTTGCAAGAATTAGCATCTAAGGAGAGGAAGGAATCCCTATTAATTCTCCCACTGAGGGAGAAGGGAGAGTTCAGCAATTGTTCATTGTGTTTGACAGCAGCGAGGCTCTCGACTGATTTGCACATTGCTCTGATATTCCTTGGTGAAAACACTGCTTCATTCAGCTGCCAAATCAAAAACAAAAGTCAAGGAATGGCTGGGAGAAGATGCCAAGGCATGCTAGCTAGGGTATTCCCCAGGGAATAAGGGAGCCTGCATATGTTCTTGCAGGGGGGAGGTGAGGCATGAAGGGGGCTGGAGGGATTGGAGCGGGATATGGTGCAGGACATCTGGGGTTATTCCAATAGGGAGATGTAAGAATTGCAACATAAATCCATGAATAGCCAAGCTTCGTTAGCTCCACTTTCAGAGAATAATTTGTTAGGAAAATACTGAAGGCTTTATTTTCCTGTTTTGGGTGCATTTGCACGCTGATTTAACCCTCCTACAATTCCTGTAGCAGCCAGGGCTGGTACACCACCTTGCTGTCACACAGCAGGCGTCTGCTGTTATTTGACCTGAAAAGATCATTATAGGAGCTTTATTTGCTGTGCATTTAATAAAGCTGTAGCTGTTGTGACTATAACTCATGGCTCCCATGTCATTCCGCAGTGGTGCAACCAGCGATTCAGCATTCCAGGCCCATCAGTTCAAAGGGAAGTGTGAGGGACGCCAATGTATGCCAGAGCATTGGGACTTTTATTGCTCCTCTCCTCTGTTAGAAAGATACATTCTCGAGGAATTGAGAAGTACAAAGCGTCCTCAGACCTTGTAGTGCAAAATGTAAAAAGTGATGTTATCTGCAGAAAGTGGACTTTAGATTCTATCAGCGCACATTTAGCATAAAGCATTTCCTATGGTAATGCCTCTCACTTTCCCAGACTTTTAAAGGCTCCGAGTGGCACACAGGCTGCAGACCTCTTTGTAATGTTAATGAATCATCTTAATGGACTGTTTTAGCAGAAACATTCATCACCTTTTGTCCCACAATGATTTTTTTTTTTTGTTATACTTAAATGGTTAAGTAGGCAATAAATGCCTATCAGACCAACCACTATGCTCTAGTAATCCACCTCACTATAAATCACCAGTGGATTATTATTGTCCTGTTTAATTAACACTCTTAAGGGATTCCATCATTGGATAGACTTTCACCTTGCACTAAGAAGGCATTAACATTTGAAATAAGACGTGTGTTTATGTGAAAAGCATTAATCAGCATGACCTGGAACTGGTAGTGGTGGGTTGGATGAAATATGTGCCTGTGTCCATGGGTGAGGGTTCCTTACATCAGTTTTCAATGGAAGCTGTGGAATACTTACCTAAGTCACAGCAAATGATAATTGCAGAGTAATCTTTATTCAAGTCTAAAAGACATTTGGTTATATTTGGTTGAAAGCAGTAAGTTTAACAATTTTTATTCTGATAGTTAGGAAGGCAATGATTTTGTGAGTGTAATGGGCTTGTCTGTGGTTTAGTTCAGTTTTTAGAGGGCTGGATCAAACCCTTTTCTTTTTCTGCAACAAAAGGTGAGAGGGGAATCCTGATCCTGTTGCTCCTGTGTGAACTCTTTTCAGACTTCCCAGCCACAAAGAGTAAGCCAAGCAGCCAGAGATCCTGGGAAGGGCAGGCATGTCTGGAGGCTTGGATGCTCTTTGCAGAACAATCCCAGCAGCTCTTTTGCAAACAAAATTCCCACACTGACACACGAACTCGACACAGGATCACTCTCAATATACAAACATTTTTGTACCTAGTACAGCTCCATGGTGGTTTTCTCCTGTGGCAGCATATAAAGGTGGCAGCTTGGTTTTTTTCCCCCTCATATAATACAATTTAATGCATTTACAAGTAATTTCCTCATCTTTTATCAGGAGAAGACATTTGAAAAAGGCTCTTGTTAAGGCAGTGTTTCCCATCCATGAAATCTTATCCTGCTCTCTTTGATTTTGTTACATTGGTAATATCAGTAGTGCATTTACCAACTGCTCCTTCTTTGAATTCCAGCAGTAACAGCAGCCTTGTGAGATAACCCACTGCTGAATTTCATTTTACAGACAGAGAACTGACATGTGCAGGGATTTTCTGACGTCTTTGAAAGTCAAAACAAGTAGCAGAGCTCAAGAGATCCTGGTTCTTGTCTGCACACAGACCTGGTATGCACATCCCATTCCTCCTGGCGTTTTCATTCAATTATTTCCCAGTATGGACTCCTGCAAATTAAAGAACAAATAAAACTGCTAAGTGGAACACAAACACACTAAATCTTTTTAATTAAGAGATTGAATCTCTTAGTATAAATTCATTTCCTGAAACAAAACTCCAATTATGTAAGATTAATTCTTTCCTCTGAGATTGCAGGGATTTATTGACTAACAAAATCTTCTGTTGCGTAAATGGAAATGTGCTTTTTAATGCTGCCTGCTGCTCAGAGGCAAAACCATAGCATTAGCCTTTTCACTGGGCATTTTTGTTTTAGTTGCATGCTAATCTGCCAGGTTTCTTTCTATTTGTAACAGGAAAAGGGTGAAATGATTCGCATCTGAACATGTGGTAAATAACACAAAGCACTAAAGGAGTTTAAACAAGATGAGAAATTAAACGAAGCTCCTGAAAAGCCTGTTGTGATTGCAGGAGGAATTGTAATGACAGAAATAAGAATATCATGCGTGCAGGGCACTGTTGTGAGGAGGTGTGTGTGTGCCATTGATCACACAATAGTTTTTTCAAATCATTTAACACAGATGCACAAAATCCAAGGAGTTTCAAGTGCAGGCATGTCCTGAGAAGAATCTCCTTCATTCCCTCCAGTCACACCCAGCTCATTAAATCCATCACTGCCTCACAGTAAGCCCCAGGGTTCAATCTTTTCTAGAGCACTGTTACTATCCAGCCTTTTAGCTCATAGAGTGGGCAGCCAAGATTTCATGTCTATGCATATGGTAGGACTCATAGCCAATATTTCCTACAGTTTCCTCCTCTTCATATATATGGATATATATAATAGTTTGGTTATGTTTTGGGGGTTTTCTGAGCAGTTTTTGGGGGGCTGTTTATTGTTGAGGTTTTTTGGGGGTCTTTTTGGATAGGTAAAACTTCATTGTTGCTTTCAGATTACTTTCTTACATCCTGTTCCAATAACCTGTATGAGGGTGGCAAGTTAAAGGGTAATAAAATCAGGAATCTGTGCTCCATGTAAGTAGCTGGCCATGAGAAACTGCAGCAGGGATGGATATTGAATGACTTCAATAGTCCAGCCAGCTTTTATCAGAACAGGTCATCAACCTGTGGGCTGCCTAAACCTGTTCCACTGCTTCCCCATTGATTAAATATCTGAAAGCATTTACACCTATATCAAATTCTCCATAATCTATTTTATCTTAATGACACCCAAGTTCTTTGTCAAGGGCAAAAATATTCCCTCCAGTGGTGAAAGAGGATGGTGTATCTCCTTAGGGTACTTCAGTACATTGAATTTCCTTCAAGACAAACGATGATCTCAGGTTCTCATGGGATGAAATATTAGCAGGACTGCAGGGATATAAAGGAGGTAAAACCTTCCTGTGTACACCCAGATGTTAAGGAATTTAAGACTGGATTTTTTCATTTGATTGCAGACCTGACAAGTACAGAGGAAAGGAAAGAATAGAGAGAATATGTAGATTCCAACCAAGTTCTGATGGCTAAAATTCCTTCTGAATCTCAATATCTGTATCATCAAAACAAGACAAAGGGTTTTGCCTGAAGTTGTCACCCATTCCTGTCATTTGGATATTTCAACTCCTCCTTCCTCTATTTTCCTGCTCTCCCTCTCTGCCCCAGACAGAGATGCAAACATCCTGGGCACTGCATTCCCTTCGTTCTGCTTCAGGCTCCTAAGTGGTTCTGTCTGTTATCCCATTTTCACCCTCTTTTATTTATTTTTTTCTCTTTTTTTCTTCCTTCCATAGTCCATGACGATAGGAATCAGGGGAAGCAGTGTGGAAATACATTAAAATTTGGAAAAAACCCACCAAAATCTCAACCTGGTGGCATGGCAAAGGTGGAAAAAGGCTGATTATTCACTGTCTTGTTCATGAGTAAGGAGCATCATAAATAATTAGAAGATAGCAGGTTCAGGAACACACACCTTTGAGAATGAGCAGTTAACCTGTGGAACTCCCTGTCACAGGATGTGTTATGTTAAAAATGTGCATGAAATCCATTAAAAAAACTGATGAATACAAAGACACCAGGAGAAATCCTTGAATACAAATTCTCACCAGTTATTCCAGAAGTCTTTGAATCATAAACATGTTGGGAATACATCATTAAACGTTGGTTTTGTACTCTTCTCATGATGTCCAGTATTTCTTGCTGTCAGAAGGAGAATATTAGTCTAGGTGGACTTTGGATTAACAAGTATAATAGGTCTTATGCTTTTTATTAAGAATAGAGGGCAGGATGCAATTTATCCCTTAGTTGTCAAACAGGACTACAAAGTGTTGTGGTGTTTGCTCTCCTCTTACTTTTTCATCCCTTAATCCAATCCAGTGAAGTGTGGTAGATGTTTCTTATATTTTGTTGCCAACTGTTTTAAGAAGTTCATACAAATGCTTCTCTCATCAAGAAAATTTATATGTGGGCACATGAATCCTTGCAGCAGTATGTTGAAGCACAGAGACATTGTTAAATCAGATCCAAACTGATGGACTCAGTACAACAGGGGTAAAGTCCCAGGAGTGGGTTTAAAAAAAGAAAAGTTTCAAACACTAATCAATGTAATAAAGCATAAATCTATATTTCTATATCTCCAGACATTATCTTTACCATTACAAATTTTCTGTGGAGAAAGCCTTAGTTTGCCTGTGGGCAAATCCATGTCTTGAGTTTTAACACTGTAGAGATAATTATGTCACCATGTTGTAAACATTTTGTGTTTCTTGAATAGAGAGGCTGCATTGAAAATATTAACCACTGCTCTGTGGAAACTGAAAAGTTGCAAAGGAAAGGAAACCAATTTTCTCAGTGAGTACTGAGCAGCTGAATGCTTGGAACTGTGTTTGGCAAGCACTAAAATTGCTATAAGCCATCTGAAAAGTGCTAGTGGATTTAAAATCCTGAGGGAAAGGTGAAAACTTGCTGGTGTCACAAAGTGCCTTAAATGGAATATCTGTAGTTTGAGTGATCAGAATTAACCCCTTTACTCTCACACACATCTGGTAAACCAATGCTTAGATAAATATCACATCTGATGTAACAAATACCTGAAAGTGCAGGTAATAAATACAAGAAAAAACCTGTCTTGATTATTCAAGTAACTGCTTCTAGTTAATTAGCATGCTCATGGATTTTGGGCCAATGGAGTTTTGCAGTTTCCTTTCAATTGAGGTTTTTTTCAACTTTTCTTTTTAATCCCATTGGACACGGTGATGCAATAGTGCCCAAACAATTGAACGAATCCATTGTGAAGAACTAATTTTTGATTCAGAGGTGATAGTCAATATTGCATTGCAAATTAAGCACTATTGGGGTTTGCTTGTAGAAAAAGAATTCGTTCCTAAACAAAAGATGGCATTCTGTCAACTACTAATTGCATACAAAGGATTTTAAACAAAACCAGGTAACACATGTGTGTAACATGCCTGTAAGATTAAATGTGTGTAGTACTGTAATTTGCGTAATATAAAAGGTAGGTGATATCTAAAACAATAAGAAACCAGAGGATGGCATTTTTTTTTTTGTTTTCCACTGGGTTTTCCAGCTGTACTCATACTTGGGTGTTGTTTTTGTAGTTTGTGAGGGGGTTTTGGTTTTGCTTTTTAAAGAATGCCTGAAAAATGAGTAACATTTTTTCCTAATTTTCAACTGAACCTCCCACGCTGTGATTTATGGCCACTGCTCCCTGATCTGTGTTATGACACTACCTACCCTGAACTTGGCTGTCATCTCTGTAAGTGCTGTGCAGGCAGAGAGCAGTCCCTGGCCTCTGCTTGGCCAGAATAAGCAAGCCCAGCACCTTCAGTCCCTCCATTTCACCCCTGTGCTCTTGACCCAGAGTATCCCAGCACCTTCCACTGAACCTCCTGTGTATTCTCCACACTGCTCTAGGATTGGGGAGCCAAAACTGGGCACACCATAACCAGCCCCATCTATCTGAGTTTGCCCAGCCTCACTGCCAGGACCCTGCTCTGCTCCATCTCTGCCTCTTTCTTTGCCAAATTGGTACACTGAGGTGTCTGAGAGCTGCTTGTGCCTGTTCAAATCAATGTAAAAGAGGGTTTGAGAGCTTCAGCCTTTTTCTCATTGTAATCTTTAGGTCACCATCCCCGCTATTGGCAGAGCCATATTTTTCTGTTGTGCTTGGCTTTGGAGACACTGGCTTCTGTGCAGGACACAGCAGAGGCAGAAACTCCGTCCCTCTATTACCACATAGATAGAGGCATGGCTAGAAAAAAGGAGAGTATGACAGATTTTTCCATGGATGAATAACTTCTGTGCCCTGGGGACTGTAAATAGCTGGTATAAATCAATGCAAATTGGCTATTACTAATCTTGCCAGTAATGAAGTGAGAATGAACGGAGTACAAAGATGAACTTTACATATCGTTAGCACCAATCTGCCTGGCTGCATTTATGGGCAAGGCTCTACCTAGGAGGTCAGTTGGCAAAACTTACAGGCTTTTCTTTTGGAAGTTATGCATTTGTGCTGCACAGAAATGCCTCTTCAACATCAAGTCCGTTTGGGGATTGTACAGTTATGAAAACTTGAAAACAATTGTTTCATAATTTCTCAAGCACTCAGCAGCAAGTACTTTTATTACAGTGCTTTAGCATCACAGTATATAATTTAATATGTTTATTACAAGAGTGTCATATAAAACACTGAAGTGTATAATTTCAGTGTAAGAGTTCACTTTCAGTTTAGCTCTCAAACAGAAAACAGAATACCTGCAACACAGGAAAACAATCAAGACTGTTGTTGTTACCCTATAACAGCAGAAAGTTAACATGAAGGAGGATAATGACTGGATATTCTTCAAGAACATTTCTCATAAAGCAGGCACTAACTATAGTTAGGTTATGAAAAGAGAAGTTTTCCACTAGGATTGGAAATCAGTTTGAATCTCCATCAATACTGATGAAGATTTTGATGTATTGACCGTCACAAAACAGCTGAAATATGTAGAAAATCAATGTATTTAAAACTTAAAGGAATGGTTCTCTCCTGCTTGAATCTTTCAGAGGGAAGAGCCAATATAGTGTAAGAGCAGCTGTTCAGCAACACCTATTATTTGCTTACATTTCATGACTAACATGAGGCACCCCATCGTTAAAATGAGAGTTAGGAATTGCCTCTCCTGATTTACTTCCCAGCATTCCATAATTTTGCTGAGGATATGATCTCATCCAGCTCTCCACACCACCTAAGAATCTGTACTGGTTGATGAGCATGTTAATTTTCCTTCTGAAGAAATATCAAACTTCACTAAAGAGCTGAAAGGCAATCTTCAGTTTAATTTATAAAGAAAGCTTTAGGTATTCTTTTCTTAGGGCTAATGGATGGTTGAAGGTATCTTCAACAATGTAATTTCTACTTTTTTTTTTTTCTTGACACACTGGGGTCCCAATCTTACATCTCTAGCACTCAAAAATCCTCATGAGTGTATCCAAACATGGAAGCTTTCCAGTACAATGCATGAGAGACCCTGTAACATTACAGAGTAGAGGACATGGAGGAAAATGTTGAAATAATAAATTAACACTACATCAGATTTTTAGAAAGCAACTCTGTTAACAAGTACTAAACCCACTTATCATGCAAGGCGCAAACAGGAATTCCCAACCTAGGAAAGGTACTGCTGGCAGCAAATGGCTATTTGTTGTTTATTTATTGTTTATTAAAATGAATGTACTAACACCAAAAAAGCCTGAATTTTACAGAAGCACAGAACTGTTGTATATTTCTTTCTAACAACATGTATTACGTTACCACAAGGATGATGACTGAGATATGAAATCCAGCAGAGACTACAGCAAGTAATTTTGTTAATATTTTTACATTGACTTAATTAGAAATGAGGGTTTTTTAATGATTTAGTTAAACTGATGCAACATCCTGTAATGGACACAACCTTGCAGATGTAGAGATGTTCTTAGTATGTAAGTAATCATAGTAAATTATAATAATATATCTTATATTAGGAAATTAAATAAAGCATCTTAATCAATTGCATCATGATCTTATTCAAAATTCCTTTTCTACTTTCCCATTTTGCTATATGTTATATACCAGACAAAAACTATTTTTCTGTAAAAAATAAACCAAGCTTACTACAGCTATGCATGGACACTGTACCTTTCTCTATGTGGCAAAAGTGACCAAAATAGTTATTTCTGAATAAGCTATCCATAACAGCTCCCTGTGTGGATATTCTAGTCTGGAAAAGTCATGGGTCAAATAAGTCATTGTAGAACAGCTGATCCTGCAATAGCAATTCCAGTCTGCTTCCCAGTGTAGAAAACTCCTTAGTCAACAGCTCCAAACTCCTCTTTCTGCCAGAAGATTTTTCTCTTTAGAGAATAATATAAATCTGTTCTATTCAGTTCTTTAAGGCCCAAATTCTGCACTGAGCTCCCTTTGGGAACCATATGTGAGATCAGTCAGGGAGAACTTTATATTATAGGAGTTTGTATTTATTTGCACAGACTCCACGGTTTTATTACACATTTCATTAGCACCTTCCTGTGGCTGTGACACAAAGGTGTGAGCTCTACACACCTTTGGCTGTGGGACATCTGGGTGATTCTTCTGTTCCAGAGCCTCCTGGATCCCTAAAGCAGCAGGCAGAAAGTTGCCATCAAACCAAACCCAAGGTGTTTGGTGTCCAGCAGCAGCTGGACAAGGCAAAACAGGGCAAAATGTCACCCCTTCCTCCATGCCCAGGTACAGGGATGGGTCACAGCAGTGACATCCAACTGACACTTTTGAGTTTGTTCTGAGAACTGAGAAAAGAGTGGTCTGTGCAGAACAACCTGAAAAATGTTTGAATGGGTTAAAATTGTATCCTGAAAAAGCAGCACAGAGTTTTCACTGAAGGTGACCAGCAATGTCTCCAGAACAGCTTGTACAACAGCTCAGTAAGACAAACGTCAGACAGAATTTATATTTATATTTGAATCATGGTTTTTCTCTTCTCCAGTAGGGCAAAAAAAAACAAAAACAAAAACAACAACAAAAAAAACTAAGATAAGACATCCATGCTATTTTTTTTATTTGATATACTTTATACTGAGTGTTAAGACCCTCAAAAGCAAAGGTTGCCATTTATCCAAAATTACATCACAGTGCCCCTGGCATTTTTGTGGTGTGGACCAATTAAGATTAGTAGCTCAATTAAAATCACCAAATGCGTTTTAAAGAATGACATAAGGTTGATTTTAATCTAGACTCCCAAAAATGAAGTAGAATGTTAATCAACTGCCCCACCCACCATTTATATGGCCCAGAGTACTCAGTGTCAGAACTCCTACATCATCCTCTGACTTCATTCTCCCCAGGGTTTATTAAATAGTTAATAACAACTGTCTGAAGTCCACCCCAAGTTTTACCTGTTGGCAGAAATTTGGGGTCATGACACCACTAGTGTAGCATTCCCATAAATGCAGCAGATTTAGGTTCAAACAGTTTTAATGTGCAGCAGGTGGCATTTTTGTATTTGAAGAGTAAAACCACACCTGAGTGTTCATGCCTTCTAGGATTTTGCCAACAAAAGGAAAAGAGAAAATAAGACAGTTTACTTTTTGAAAGCCAGAAGAAATGGTGCAGCTGTTTTCAGGGTTGCTATTTTCAAGCTGTCATATGAGCATGGAATTGAAGCCATTCCTGCTTTCCAGTTGTATTTTAGTACAAATATCTTTCATTTGTTTGTTTCAAAATATTTCCCCTTTAACATATTTTTTTAATCAGAATTTTTCCTAATAGGCTGGAGGAGTGTCCAATCTTAGTGTGAGACCAGTTCAGGATGGAGGGAGGAACAGTGACTAAGTTAGTACTGGGCAAGCTCAAACATCCCAGCATGTAAAAATTATGTGTTCAAATGTTCAGTCACACAGAGCTGTCTGTTTGTAGCTTAACTACTATGAGTAGCACATGGAATTTTTTCTAAATTTTCAAAAAGTAATCTTTTATTTGATCTACTTTGTGTTTCTTTGTCTCAAATACCTATTTTGCCCTGCCACCAAAAATACTTTACTATCCCCAAAAACATTAGAAGATGTGGATATCAGAATTTACAGAGGTAAGATGAAAGGTACTTTTCCTTTTAAGAATTGTCTGTAGAGTTTCAGTAACAAAACCCCACTTCCTCTTACAGTGACTTGACTCAACACAGAATAAATATTTTTCAGGTGTTTCTCACTCCGGAGCCAGGTGTCTCTGCACACATACATTATTTTTGGGTTGTTCTTTTTAACCACCAACATTATTTAGGAGATATCCCATTATCCCATTTGAAGTTGTGAGCTCTTAGCAGTGAATGACATTTCATCTGCTATTTCTCTGGGCTTTGCTCATTAGAAAGAGATCAGTAAAAATTGGCAGGTGATGGATGTTGCTCCTGTTTCATCACAGTGTTAAATTTAACAGTTTCTGAGTGGTAACACTTTCTCTGGCACCTGTGGTGCCATCTACTGCACAGCTTGGTAGAGGCAGGACAAGAGAACTGCCTCCCTCCACTGCTGCATTCGCTTCTTCCTTCCCATCTTAACATTTAAAACTGGTTCCTCATTTGCTTTCCTAGTAATTTTCCTTCTTATGCACATATATAAATGTATATAAATACATATTAGAGTACATATTCATGCACATTTATCTCTAAATATATAGATATGTATTTCTATATATTTTTAAATATAGCAGTCGATATTTGGAATTTAATTTTGGTGGGTTTTTGAAAAGAAGATTTTTAAAAGGGAAAATAAATAAAGAGGACTCTAGAAAAAGAATTTGCTTGTCCACCTCTTGATTGTAATTAATTTACTCATCATATTCTGGATACAAATATATCTGGTTAAAATATATTTATATTTACATATATGTGTGCAGTATTAAGTTGGAAGCATTGAAAATTTTGTTATTGTTACTTTTTTTGTTGACTCAGATTTAAACACTAAGTATAGCTAGTTGGGTTTTTTTATGATTGCTCTTTGATGCTGTGAAGAAGAAGTAAGTAGTTGAATTGGCTTCTCATAAATTGGTGTATTTAGTTTTGTTTGCAGTCTGTTGCTGGGGGCATGGTATAATTTTGGCAGTTCTATATAAAAAAAAAATCTGTTGATTTTGATGTAGAGTTGTTGGAAAGAGCTACAGAGATTTTACATAAATGTTTCCGGAATGATCTCAAGATACCTAAAGGCCAAAGACTTAAGATGAAAGCTCTGAAAATTTCTGTTTATTATTTCCCTTTTCTTTGGCTTCCCTCTGTTAATTGAAGCACCTTGTGCTCATATCATCATAGCCTGAGGTTTTCCTTGAATAAATCAATGCATGAGTTTTTTAATTATGTACCCAGGCTGGACTTGGATTGCTCACTCATACGAGCACCAAAGAAGAAAGGTTCAGTGGCAGTAGCTAATGGAGCAGCAACTTAAAAACTACATAATCTAACTTGCTAACAAGTCCAAGCATCACCACGTTTGAAATGCTGTTGGCTGTGAGCTGGATTGAGCACAGCTTCCAATACTGCTGACTGCTGTGCACTAAACATGATGTTATCAACAGTGAGCTTTGAAAATTTTTCCCTAGAAAGGACAAGCCTTGTGATATTTATCTCCTAAGTAACTTCTAACACTCTCAGAGAGACGTCTAATGAGGAATCAATTATGATGACATAGTTATGAGTTGAAAGTACAACTTGGCATATGATAACTGCAAAGGCAAGAGCAGTTAAAGTTTGTGTTATTTGGGTTTTTTTGCCACGGAGCTGATGGAGCAGGACCCCTGATCTCTGCACACAAAAGCACTGCAGAACCAGGGAGTGCCAAGGAACACCAGGAGCTGCTCCCCTGGCCCTCACCAGGATTCCCAGGAGTGCTGCATTTTCTCTTTTCAATCACCATGGATTTAAACATTCTGAAGTGACAGACAGGATTTTTGTAGGAAAAGCTGAACATCTAAAGGTGAAGTGCACCAAAATACTCATAATATTTGGGGTTTCTTCCCAAATTCACCATCTATGGCTGCCTGTGTCACCCATCGTGCAGCGCTGCCCTCTGGCTGGGGACACCACGTGAATAACAACAATCCCAGTTCAGCCATAGTCCTTACAAAATTTAGCATTCTTTTCTTAAATTTCAGCTTCTCTGGAAGCCAGTGATTCATGACTCTTAGAATTGGGATTTATTGTTTCTTCAGAATACAAGACTTTAACAGCGCATTGAGAAAGATTTGACAACATATCGCAAGACTGTCGTAAACCTTTGGAATGCTGAAGGCAAACGATAAAAAGTAGCACTAAATCTTTAATTCAGCTTCAGTAGAAGTTTGAATTCCACTTTGGGGAAGGACGTGGATTTTTCAACAGCTCGAGCTGCACTGGAGTTCCATCTCCCTCAGCTTCCTGCCAGCCAGGAAGAGACATTTGAGATTACGGGAAGAGGAAAATGGCTGGATGAGGAAGGTACTGATCAAGATCAGCTGTTTGGCCACTTCCAAGTCAGCCTGGTTGGGTTTATTCCAGAAACTGGGATGCTGTGGAGTTTGTGGTCAGACATGGGCTCCATGGTCGGGCCTGAGGGCCAGCGTCCAGCAGCGGCCATGGCCTGAAGGGTGGGCGGGGCCAGCACCTGTCAGTCAGAAAAGGGCGGGAAAAGCCCTCAGGTGTCCAAAGCAGCCAGAGCGGCCCTTGGGCAGCCAGGAGAGCAGGGAAAAGGCCTTGGCAGGTCAGGAAGGGTGGGGAAAACCACTGGTAGGTTGAGGAGAGTGGGAAAATCTCTCAGTTGGTCATTCAGGATGGGAAAATCTCTCTGTTGGTCATTCAGGATGGGAAAACCTCCCCGTTGGTCAGTCAGGATCGGAAAAGCCCTCAGCTGGTCAGGAAGGGTGGGAAAAGCCTCAGCTGGTCAGCAAGGCCAGAAATGGCCCTTGGTCATTCTGGAGTGGCAGGAAAAGTCCTTGGTCAATTGAGAAGAGTGGGAGAATCCCTTGGTTGGTCAGGAAGAGCAGGAAAAGCGCTTGGTTGGTCTGGAAGGGTGGGAGAAGCTCCAAGTTGGTCAGGAGGGTCAGGAAAAGCGCTCAGTCAGACATGGTGGGTGTAAAAAGCCCTCAGATGGCCAGGATGGGGTGTGCTAGCTCTAGAGCTTTATAAAGGGAGGGAGGAGCCCTAAGTTGGTCAGTCTGGAGCAGTGGGAAAACCTTGACTTTGGTTTCTACAGCAAATTTCTGCATTTTCTCTGTGACCCTGTGGTTTGAGCTCAGGTTATGTGTTTTACGTCCAGCAAGCAGAAAAGCCATTTGCAATTTCTGTGATAACCTCTTTTTGTCTCCTTTTAACAGGACCTCTTCCCTATCCAGAGAAGCTGGACTGACCTACAGCAGCCTTCATGGAGGAGCACGGTCTGTGTCCCACTGAAACTCCAGCTGGGAACAAGGCCAGCTTCAGGGAAACAAGTCTGGCTGCTCAGGAGAGCCACGTCCCCAGGTAAAAAATGTAAAAAAATAGCACCTCCACTCTCTATGATAATGTTTAAGTAGGTAGGACACTATTGCACCAAACAGGCTCATGCTGAAGGAGAAACATAATCCAATACAAAAACAAATGGGGTCTTGGATTGCAAACAGCATCTTCATTCCCTCAGACCTCTCCAAAAAGTCTGTGGCTACAGAAATACAGAAAACTGTGACAAAATTAGCTTACTGAATAACACCAACAAAAAACCCTTGTCAATTTTTAAAGAGCCTTTCTGCACACAGTACATCAACCTCAGCAGCTAGACCAGTCTGGGAGTATCATGAAGGTATTTTAAGAAGAAAAGGATATTATTAACATTATTATTTGGAGATTTCTTGGTCTCTGGCTCATGACTTCAGCAATACACAGGTCTGAGTTTTGGAGTGTGTTAGATTCTTACACTGCAGATTTTAATTTGTAACTGTTTCTTTCGTGTATCCTGTTAGCTTGCTAAAGGTGCTATAATATTAATATTTTGTGCCACTTATGTAGAAGATCTGTTCTCCTCTATAGAAGCAAGTATCCACTCTGCTGCAATCTATTAGAAATGATCAGCAAACCCTGTGAACTGTGCAGCACCTTCCCTTTCTCTGCTCAGATGTCATTGTTAACTAAACCACAGTGAATTTTAAGTAGGCATACTTGGCCAGTATCATATGTTTGCTTATTAAAATTCAGATAATTCTGCAAAAAGAGGCAGAATGTCAGCAGGGGGTACATGGAGACTTCCTGTCCTTTTCCTCCTATTTTGCATTTTAGATATTACCTTTCCCATTTCTGTTGGCTAGCAAAAGGGGAATTTTGGATTGGAACACAAACCTGGGCTTGCAAATTCTTCAGCAAACTCTGAAATACATCTGGAATATTAAGATAGTTACACTGTACAGAATAAAATTAATAAACAAAATATTTAGGAGTATCAAAGTAATGACATGATTTAGAATTCCAACCTATCTGTTCTTTCATCCACCTGCCTATACAGATTTTTTTGTCTTCAACACTATTTTTTGTTCATCTGAAATTTTAAATTGCTCTAAAAATTATAATCTAGTTTCAGCAATATGGAGAGAGTGTGGGAGCTGAGCTATAAAATGGAAGAAACATATTCAGCTGATAGAAGGGAGCTTTAAAGACAGCTCATTATTGTTTAAGAAGACTCTGCTTAATTTAAAAAGTCATTCTTGCTGATTTGAGACAATTAATTTTGTGTGGCATGCGCTGGTATTGACTCATCCTTTTTCTGTACATTACTTAATGACAGAATTAGACTTTGCTGATAAAACTTTGAGCTAAAATAAGTTCCATGAATTCTTTAATTCCTACCTAGACTCAGGATAGTGCAGAGTACACTTGTAATTTTAAGGACAGCTGAAACACTGGAGTCAGATTGCTTATGAAAATAAAAAGCATCTGTCATAACACTCAACCCAGCCTGGAGTTTTACTGTAAGGGATCTGCTGCAAGGCTGCTTTGTCTTTTTAGGTGAAAGATACAGATTTGATTCTTTCCATGGTGTGTCTGTTGAGACTGAGCCTTGATGTAATTAAAATCCTTAGCAGTTAGTTCAGGGCAGCAGATCAAAAGGTTAATGTGCAATGCTACAACAGGAAGTATTTGTAGTCCTGAACACTTTTTAAATTTATAGCATTTAAAAACAACTTTGCCAAAATCATGGCCAAAGCCAATATTACCTCATTTAGAGTAAAACATTAATCATTAGTCACGAACCAGCCAGTTGGTCTAGAAGTTCAGCTGGTGAAAAATTTGATGGTTACAGGATTGAACAGAAATATACTTTAAATTGTGTCCTCTGTTCATGCATTTGCAATGGAAAGGCAAAGGTATCAGGGAAACTGAGCAAAACAAAATAAAAAAATGAAAGTGTTCCTCCACATTTTTGAACACAAAGTATGCTGTAAGCAGTTTTGGCTCACATGATTTTTGTAAGTGTGGGGATAGTTGATAAAACTCAAAGTAGAACTAGATTTTATCAAATAATCTGTGCTGTTAATTCTCTTTGTTTCAGTTCTGAGGTTCTTGAGGCAATAGAAAATGTTATCCAAGGTGTAGTTCAAAGCCTGGCCCAAAAAAAAGCACCTGTTCTCACAGTGGCCAACAGAGCAGACTGGAGGAACATAGAGTAAGTAGGAAATATTTAAATCTATTAAATACAAATGCCATGAATATGAATTTGATTATGTAACTTCCAGAAAAGTTAATCATACATAATCATTCTATAAGCATTAGAATCAAGAAATAATTTTTAAAAGTAATGGACAAATAAAAAGCAATGCTTAGTAACCACTCTGAACAGGCATCATCATGTATTAAGTAATAGCAGACCACAGCACAAAGGGAAATGTAAAGCTACTGTAATAGGGGTTGGAAAGGAAAGGGAGGTCCTATAAACAATCCCTTTCTGGAAGCACTAGAAGCCAGAAATGATAGGCTGTGTTAGAGTGAAAAAACCTGGTTTAGGCTGGAAGAAATTACTGGCAATTCTGTTCTTCAAACCCTTTGAGTGCTTCCTACTTTCTTTTCCTCTGCTTTTCCTCGTGGTATCATATTTCTTAAAATGATAGTGATAAACTTATCCTTTTTTTCTTCAGAGATGCATCTCAGCTCTCCCTGCTGTGTTTCTTACCTGTGTGTTGTTGTTCTGAGTTCATTACCAGCAAAATAAAGCAAACCAAGCTTCCAGTACATTATCTAAATTTCAGACATTCTGCCAGCTGACCTAGACAGGATCAGAGAAAAAGAAACCTGTCCTCCTTTATAGCACATTCTGTGATTTGTAGAAGTTGCTTGTGCAACAGTATTTTTCCAAGGAATTCGCTTAAACTGAAAATCATCAAATATGAGAGATTAGCTGATTTCTACAATACATTAGCAAAAGAATAAAGTTAAACACTAATCTGTCTCTGGCCTTGTAAGAGCTTTGGACATCAGTGGGTTAAAGGATATTCGGATTGATAAGATTGCAGAGGTGCTTGTAAATGGACACATTAGAAACACTTAAGGTTGAGGAAGCACAGCAAACTTTCCAGGGTAACACTCTGGTGGAAAACTCATTTAATGAGAACAATAAACTTCTGCCAATCAAAAAACCTGAGGGGCCTGAAGGCAATCAGTTAACTGAAAAGCTTGTAGGTTCCAGGGAATTTAATGGTTTGTGTCTTGATAGTTTGACAAAAATGTTTCACTCAGATGTCTGTAAAATTAAAATACTCTTACAAAGTTTTGCAATTTTTGGCAGTCTTTGGGGAAATGGCATTCCATGCTAGAAAAACAAATGTGAACTGTTAGTTACCATCTGAACACATATGGGGGAAAATGTTCAAATTAAAAAGAGTTAAGATCACAGTATGTTAAAAATAAGAGTCATCAATCACATCAAAAAGAGCAGAACCATTATTTCTGGTGGAGAAGTGTAATCTCAGGTATGCCTTACAGAAACTGCCCTGCTGGAGTAAGCACAGTCCTGGGAAGAATGGGAGAGATCCAGGTTTAACCTGAGAGTAATTCAGGGGAGTCTTGATCACAGTTTTTCTCCTTTTCAATTCCAATGTCGGGAGCAGGCGAGCGAAAAGCACAAATAACTTTAAAATGTTGCAACACAAAGGCAATAAAGTTACTCTAAAGCTGTCGGGCAGATGCTGCACGGGCTGTCCCTGTGGGTTTGTGCAGCGGGCGCGCTCTGCCCCCCAAAGGACACACGGAGCAAAACCTTGCACAAACGAATGTGGGAACACGATGTGGTTTGGGATCAAATTATAGCCATTAAACCAGCAGCACTTTTAAATGTACCTACAAAACTCTGAAACGAAATAGAATGCTTTACAGGCAGGATCATATGGCACTAAATTACTTTAGAGTAAAATAATGAAGTGCCCTTAAGAAAATAACTGAGTCTTTTGGTGAAATGTGCACCTTCAGATGTGGAGTGGTGAAACATGAAATACTGCAGCTCATTTAGGTTAAACAACTGTTTAGAGTAGGATACACTCCCTTTTTGTTCCCAACACTTGGAATACAATTAAGTTATCCTGATAATAATTTAAGGGCGTAATTTAGATAATATTATTCTATTTTGAAATAGTAACAGTTTTTCATATAGTCTACCTGAGGAAGTCACTTGTGTCAGATGATTTTTATATTCATAATGATTCAGATTTTTTTCTTCTCATTTCATCTTTGTTTTCATACTAAGTAATTACTGATGTTGATACATTAACAGTTCTAAACACGTATAAAATCCTTTTCTTCTATTTCTGTCTGGAAACTTATTTACTTTATACTTTAATTCGGTATTGGAGCATCTTCCTGAGAAAGTCTTTGCTGCCTTTTTCCTTTGGCCACCCCAAGCCCACCCAAGCTGATGGTTTCTGTGCTGACTCTGAAAATAGCACTTGATCATAGGAAAGAGGTTTCTGAGTCTGAGTTACCTTGCAGACAACAATTCACCTGTACTCAGGGAGTTTGCAGTTTATTGTGTTTGTTTGCATTATGTCAGATTTAAAGATTCTGTAGGTCTACAGATGATACCAGGTTGTACTACAAAACAAATAAGAAGTGACTGCCCTCAATCAGCAAGAAGATTTGGTAAGTTAAAAAAAAGTCCTAAGTGGAGTTCTTCGGTTTTTCTTTTTCTTTTTTTCTTAGTTCCCAAGTTCTTAAAGAACATCAAAAACATTAAAATATTATACACTACAATTTGGAAGTGTATGGCTGATATAAGCTGATACTATGGTCAGCCTTTCAGCTTTTCTCTTTTTTTCTCTATTAAATTATAGTGAGTGACAGTGAACTTAACAGAATATTCCTAGAGTTTCTCCCTTCCCTTAATGGATATCAACTAAAGGCATTTTCAATAAGTCTTAATGTAAAAACATCACCCTTCTTCATAAAGCTGGCCAGAAAGGAACCTTGGAATACAGACAATAAGCTCATTTCTCTTTCTAACTCAGTCATTTCTTGGCCTGGACATTAGTGCATACATTCCCTCACTTAACGCCCTCATATTTTTTCTCATTATGATAGAAATTAATGAGTCTATTGAATAGTACAATCTCTCTGTATTTTCACAGTATGTGTCAAACTTTTATTTATGGGACACAAATATGGTGTTATATAAAGACTAATTATTGTATACACATTTCTGAAAATGGATAGAATATTTTGTAAAATGTATTTTTTTTCAGCTCTGACACTCAAAATTTTATCAATGATCTATAAGATGGTGCAGAGCAACACTTATGCAACTAAAAGGTAATGGAGTCAATTTCTGCAATTTCAAATAAAGCTGTGCTTTAAGTATTTTTTTGTGAAAATCAACCTGCAGGATACAAACCTGCAGGATTCTTGCACATAGAATGCTTTAGGTTTGTTTTTTATCTAATATCATGGCCCTGCAGCTGTTTCAGTATTATAATTACAAATACAATATTTTGTCTTGATAGAGATATATATTATTCTGATACTCTCCTGTTTGGTAGCCAAAGTGTTGTGGACCAAATAATCAATGACATTTCTTGCATGCTTAAGATATCCCGGAGAAGTCTGCATGTGGTAAGCAGCTTCTTGTCAATATTTCTGTCATTATTTCCAAATATTATTAAACTGATTCAACTACAAAGGGAAATAGCACAAAAAGTTGTCAGCTAGAATTAAACAGTTAAAATAAAAAGTCTCATTGGTGCTAATGAAACCTATGATTTATTGTGGCATTCAAAAGGTTTTTTTCTTCACACAAAATCCAGAGTTTGCTTTTTCCAACGGGTTTGGGACAAACTGCTAGTTAAAATCGCAGGAGCTTTGGTTATCAAATAAAGAAGTGCTTAAAATTCAGAGTGCAAGGCACCTGTTTACAAGTTTCTACCCACATGAATTGATAATTTTGGGGTTAAATGAAAACTTAAAGTACATCAGAAATGTAACTACCTGCAAATTGACTCATATCTCATATCTTACAAGGGTTCCTTCATACCTAAAATTATTTTTTGTAAGTCCTTGTGTCCATGAGGACAAAACATTTCTTAGTGTTTAAAAGGCTGAAGGCTGTGAACCACTGCTTAGTACCAGTGGGAATTCTTTTCAGATTTCTTGCTTTGTCTGTGCAATATAGTAACTTCCCATTTACTCTGTACAACTTTTATTTTTCCCAGCTGTCTACAACTAAAGGTTTTGTTGCTGGTAATTTAAGTTACACTGAGGAAGATGGTACAAAAGTGAATTGTACCTGCAGTGCAACAGTATGTATTATAAAGCACAAACACAATCCATAGCATCTGCCTGTACAAGATAACCTGCACTCCTTGTAGCTCAGGTTACAGTGTACATTTATTGCACAAACCTCTGCTTGGGACAAATTGAGGCATTACAACCTGAGTGAATAAAATAGATTAAAATATTGCTGAACTGTATTGTAATTCTGAAGTTCAGACTCTGTATTGTAATTCTGAGCTAGACCCACCAGGAATAAATCTTTGGATGTGCACTATCTTCTGCCATGAGATCCTTGCAGAGGAAGGTGTATTACATTATATAATATTTCATATCTTAGGCTTTATGTTACAGTGTTCTGTCAAATGAGTGCTCTTGAAGGAAAGAATGCTGGGCACTCTGAATATACAGCATTTCTGTCACAGCAGATTGAATTCTGGCAGAGAGAGAAAACAAGTCAAAATTGCTTTAAGGGGAGGAGATTCAACTGGCCTAGTCCTGAAAGATTTTCTACAGCAGTGCAGAGAATGAAAGCAGAAATAAAACTCAGACTTGCTGACTAATGTCACAATTTTCTGAAAAATGTGTTCATTGTAAGCCTTAGTTGGTCATTTCAAAATTGAAGGGTAACCTTAGCTGCCCATTACACTTTGTTTGTAAGCACTAAATCCCCTGTTACTGTTCTCCATATTTTTATTTGCTGAGTTGTTCCACTCTGGCACTGGGGTGATTTACAGTCAGGAGTTAAAACAGACCACACACTTCCATAGATACATTATCTTTGACCAAGTTCTTCCCCCAGTTCCTGTTTTCCCATCCATATGCTTGCCAGATTCAGCCAATCCTAACTGAAGATGTAAAGTAAACATCACCATCTCTTCAAGTTGTTGCTCCAAAATACCCATAAAATCAGGTTAGAGGCCAGCAAAAGTATTAATTTAATGGTCTTACAAAAAGATTGTTTAAATGTTTTAAGTCTGTATTAAATTTGCAATCTTCACACCAAGCAGACTTTTTTTCTGGCTAAGACAGATAAAACATTAATCAAGGTATTACTATCTTCATCATGCCCATAGGATGAACAATTTTCTGCAACAGTGGCACAAATACTTTTGAAAAGCATCTTGTGACAGGGGGACTCCTAGACCACTACACAATAGTGCACATGAATGGTTGAACACACTTGTCAAGAGGTGAAAATGTCAGAACTGATCTTGCTTATAGAGGAGGAATGGTGGTTTCAGGATGAAATTGTGTCCTTCATTACCTAATGTTGTTATTTTAAAATATATCATTTTCTCAATTTAAAATGATTAATCTCATTTTTGTTGTTTTAGGCAGTCACTGTGCCATCTAATGTTCAAGGAATTAAAAGTATCCTTTGAGCAAGAACTCTAATCATAGACAGAAAAAAAAAAATAAAAACAAGAAATATTCCAAGTAAAACAACGTTCTGGTAATTTTTGCTTTCCTTGTTGGCTCTGAAATTGAGTCATGATCACTGGTCTTGGCCCCAGAACAGGTATTTTAGAGCAGCTAGTTTTAATTGATGGGTGTGATGGATCATTTTACACACAGCTGGCCTTAACACAAAAGATTTAACCTCACATGCCAAATTTATATTAATTGTAGAAAAAGATGCAACTTTCCAGAGACTCCTGGATGATGACTTCTTCAGTAAAGTGTCCCCATGTATCATGATCACGGTATGCACCTTGTATTTCATATCCTCCAGCTGCACCTCATTTAAGGAATACTTTAGCATTGTAGAGCTGCTCAAACTTGGGCAAAAGGCCATAATGAAATTAATATGAAACATATTTAACAATGATTGTTAAAATTTAATTATCCTCATAGAAATACGAAATACATGCTCTAAAGGCTTATTTCCTCCAAACATCTCCTCAGAGCTTGGTAGCAAATCAGCTTCCTGTGCTGCTGCAAAGCTGCTGCTCAGTCTCAGAAAGGCTCAGCTGTTGAGTGACCTTTTGTCCTTCAGGACCAAATGAAACAGAATTGGTTGATTTTGGACTGTACTGAAAGAGCTCTGGAGCCAGGGGAATTAACAGGAATGTGTAAATGAAATATGCATACAATGAGGAAAAAACATTTTGCCATTCCTAAGAGAGATAAGCACTTCTATTCTGCCATGCCACAAATGGTCCAGCTTCAGTCAGTCATAGCAAGAACTTGTTTCATATTGTTCCATTAGTGCCATAAATATTAGTTTAAGATAAAAAAGCTGCCTTCTTACCCCAGCCTATGCAGACACCAGGGTACATCTATGTATGAACTCCCAGACCTTACAAATCAACTCCTTGAACAGAGGAATGGCTGATGCTCCTGCAGTGCCCATAATCCACAACACTTGCCCAGCTGCTCCCAGCCTGGCCCTCCCTCTGCACAAAGCCAAAATAGGAGCATGGAACTTTCCCTGCAAAACAGCTGCTGGAGAAATGGTTCTGCCAGCATTTTGTTTGTTTGCTTGCTTTTAATGGCAAATATAAACACACATGTAGCCAGATGTTGTTTCAGTTAATATAAAACCATCTGCTTTTCTTTTATTTCTTTAGGGAAGAGGCATACCAGATCTTAATACACGACTTTTGGTCAGGAAGCTGTGGGATTCTTTTCAAATTCCTATTTTCACCCTTATGGATGCAGATCCACATGGTAAATCTGTAGAGGCTCACAGGCATAAAAGGAAAGCAATATTTGTTTAGAATGTCCTTTCTCACTCTTATGGGAAGGTTCTGAGAGCTCAGAAATCCCACACAATCAGAAGGTGATGTATCTACATTGATCCCATCTGAAATTAGGGAGATTACTCCAAAGTAAGAGGCAGCTGCTCAAAGAAATAGTATTAAGAAATATGAATTACACAGGATAAAGAAATACATTTTTAATAAAAGATGTTGGACAATGTGTAAAATAGCTGATTATCCTTAGGTTTGAATTGACTGCACACAGATAGTGTGAAACATTTAACTACCTGAAGGTGAGATGCTGAGATTCTGATTGTTTTGACATTATCTAAAAATATATGTAAACCATAAGAACCTCACTAATCATAAAGCCGTAACTGTTGTTTCATGAAACTGATTTTTTAAACAGTCTCCTTAAAAATGCCCCTTGTGCAGACAAACAGACACTTGACTTTTGCTATTCTGCAACCCAGGTGTAGAAATAATGTGTGTCTACAAATATGGATCTGTGGTGAGTATATTTTTCCCCCTTCCAATACCTTGTTTTATAGCCCAGCCTGGAAGCTGGAATGCATGAAATGCTACAGCCTTTGTCAGAATGGGTGCTGCCTTTTAGCAGTTTGATTCAACACAAAGAGGTGGTTTTTGGCCTTGTGTCTACAGAAACAGCTTCTTCCTGCAACAAAAAGAAAGTGAATAGAAATGCCAGGTGTTTGATTTAACCATATTTCACAGTTTTTCTCTGCTGCACAGGCAGTTTTCAGACAGTCCCAACAGAAAAGGGTTCTCCATTTAGATTTGTTTCTGCCTTAGAAGAGGAGCAAAGGCTGGAGGAACCTTGGGAGCAGGAGAACCTAATTGTGAGATGGGTGATTTGCACAAAATAATGTTATATTGGTAAAGATTTTATTCTGGCCTGAGAATTTGCTTAGGGATACTTGTGTAATGTGGAATGTTATGGAAGAAGGAAAGAGGGACAAGGAAATATTATCCTGTTACATGGCTACAGACAAGGTATGGGCACACTGCAGGGAAGGCAGGCAGATAGAGGTGAAGGCAGAGGGCAGGATGGGGGAACTGTTCAGCAGAGAAATGGAGAAACAACATCCCAAGTTAAACTACAGATCACTGAATGTTACAGTGACCTTTCTTATTTCAGTCCATGTCCTTTGAGGCCCATCATCTCACTGTTCCCTCTATCAAGTGGCTTGGTCTCCTTCCATCTGACCTCGAGAGGTGAGTTATTTCCTCAGGAGAAACAGAAGTATCCTTCTGCTTCACACCCAGCAAATGCAATTTTACTACACAAAAATCCATTTAAATCCATTACTCTTTCCATGCATTATTTTGGCTTAATATAAGGAAGTAGGATGGAAAATATATCTTTAAGTGTGTGAGAAAATGTAAGAATTTTATTTTCTTTGCAGATTAAACATATGCAAAGATGCCTTGATTCCATTTACAAAGCAAGATGAAAATAAGTTAGCAAGTATTCAGAAGAGACCTTACATTGCTTGTCAGCCACTGTGGAAAAAAGAGGTTTGTATAAACCTACTGTTTTCTATTTCACACTCCTCACAGGACAGATCCCATATCTGACAAGCTCTTAGGGTAGCAGAACCAGCCAGGTTTTGAAGCCCTAAAAGAAGGCAGGATTGAGAAAGCCTGGGATGTCTCTCTGAACCACTTTACAGCTCTACATGCACATACAATGAGTGGATGGAATTTTCTTACTTAACTTCCTACACACATTAATTTTTCCTCCTTTTTTCCCCCTTTTAGCTGGAAATTATGGCAGCATCTAAACTGAAGGCTGAAATTCAAGTTTTAACTACTGTCTCAGCAGATTACCTGTCCAGAGTCTATTTACCAAACAAACTGCAGTTTGGTGGGTGGCTGTGAATGCTGCTCTGCACATGAAATGTTTTTCTATATATTGATTTAATTTGACTGCACTTAAGGAAAAAAAAAGTGCAGAGACAAAGGAGTATGTGTCAGTTTCTTATTTAGTTTCTTTATCTCTGTACCTAGAGCATAATCTTCTTTTTCTTTGTTCAAACTATAAGAGTAATTGTGATTTTTGCAGACTACTGCTACTTCCATTCTGTGGTTTCTGCTGTGAAAAAGTGCCATGTGCAATAGTACACATAGAAAATATGATTAAATATGTTCTTTCTGGCCAGAAAAATGTGAAGGTCAAAAACATATCCAGGAATTGTTTTGCCTTCGGTCTTAAAGCACTGCATGATGCTGTACCAAGCTTTTTGTATTTGAAGGGAGTGAAAGACTTGCTTAAGAATTTATTATATGTGCCTCTTTTTGGAAATTATTTTAAGTTTTGTGTTTACTGTAAATTTGGACTTGAAAGCCAGAAATAATTCCTGATTACTGCATATCTCAAGCAGCTGTAAAACTTCCAACAATCATATTACTATTTGTTTTCAATGAACAAATAAGAAAGTGGATGTTACTGATTAAGAACTTAATAAACAATCCTGTTAATAATGCACATCATAACAGAATCATTTATTTCATTTAATTCATTCATTTAGTTAATTTCATTTATTTTTTTGTCTGTAAAACAGTAAAGAGAAGCAGAAAACTGTGGTGATTAAAGTGTACATTAATTTTTATGTGAGGGAGTCAGACTGACTGCATAGAAAATGCCTCCAACATTGATCTCCACAGCCATCACCATGGATCTTGCAGACGACATTTTCAGATTTTTTTATATTTATTTCGTTGGGGTTTTTTACTGTCGCACCAGTACTAAACTTGAATTAAAGATCCGGCCGGCCCCGCCCTCAGGCTCTGCCCCGCCCCGCCCGCTCAGGGCGCAGCCGCGGCCCCGCCCCGCGGCGCCTGCGCAAGAGGCGCGGCCCGTCCCGCGCTCGCCGCCGCTCGCGTCACAGGTCCGGCCCGGAGCGGGCCCGCAGCGGTGCGTGAGGGGAGCCCCGGGCCGGAGCGGGCTCGCAGCGGTGCGTGAGGGGAGCCCCGGGCCGGGGGGCGTTCCGAGTGCTGCCGGACGGGCGGGGGGAGCTCCGCGGAGCGGCGGCCTGAGGGTGGGCGGAGAGCCCCGCTGGGGTGTGCGCCAGAGCGGCAGCACCCCCGGCCGCGCTCGGGTCTGGGCTCCCCGGGTGCAGCCAGGGGCACGGCGGGGTTGGCTCTGCCAGGGCGCGGCCCGAGAGGGCAGGTGGGAGGTGTGGGGGTCCAACAGCAACGAAAAGTGTCTTGTTATTTATTTATTATATTTTACTGTGTTTAGTTTGATATATTTGTATATCCCTGGGTGCCTCCCAGGGGAGTGCTGGCTGCGCTGAGACGCCCCGGGCACGCTGGAGGGCCTTGCGGGGCTCACCCTTTCTCTCCTTCGCAGGGCAAGGATGAGCCTGTTCGGATCCACGTCGGGGTTCGGTACCGGCGGTACCAGCATGTTCGGCAGCACCACAGCCGATAACCACAACCCCATGAAGGTGCGTGTGCCAGCCCCTGTGCTGCGTGTGTTACTTTGTCACTATTGACTCATTCTATAGAAGTCATAACAGCTCGGTTCACAGTTTTCAAAAGTTGTTTTGTCTCCTGTCCTTCGTAGGATATTGAAGTAACATCTCCACCTGATGACAGCATATCTTGTTTAGCATTTAGTCCACCAACGCTGCCGGGTAATTTCCTCATTGCAGGATCGTGGGCAAATGATGTAAGTATTCTCTGTTAGACATGGAGATGAATAAAGTGCCTAAACTGCAAAATGGGATCCCAAAAGCTTGTGCAGGGCACCTGAAAACATAACTTGTTGAAGTACTGCAAAATTTATGTCTGATGTCAAGGCACTAAGTTTAACATAGCTGATAAAGCATCACAAACCCAAAGTAATTGACTTATTAATTGAGGTATCATAGCAAGTTTTTTTTTTTGTTTTTTTGAAGGATGAAATTCCAGCTAGCTCAGGCAGGGAGGGAAGACAAATATGGGCATGTTTGTTGTGTTCTGCCCAGCTGAGGGTTCAGGGTTCTCCAAGACAGTGTGGTGAGGGGTTACAGGTTTTGAAGGCACTCTTGAGGTGGAGTTGAAATTGTGGGGCTGAGTTTTGGTCTACAGCTGAGAAGAATATAAGTAAAAAAAACCAAGGTTTCACTAGCTCTGAAAAACTCAGACTTTGTTATTTATAACCATGCATTTTGTTGACTAAACTAGGGCTGGAGTGTCCAGGACAAGTCTTTTCAAGCTCCTGTTAATTTGGTTTATCTGCATTTGCTTCTCCTGTTGCAGGTTCGCTGCTGGGAGGTTCAGGATAATGGACAGACAATTCCAAAGGCTCAGCAGATGCACACAGGGCCTGTACTCGATGCCTGCTGGAGTGATGTAAGTTGTTATTTAAAAACAAATGCACATTTTTAACCAGAATTCCACATAAATTGGTGTGTGGTTTGCAGGCAGATGAGTGCCACAGGTAGCTGCAGCCCATGGTTGTTGCACAGACTGAAATTGCTGTAAATGTGTGCTCAGTGTGTCCTGGTGGGATGGACTGGCATGGGTGTAAGAAGGCTAAAAGTGAGTTTTAAAGTTAGGAGTGTGTTAAAAGCTAGATAAAAATAGCATTGTTTGTTCTTCTATGATGTAGGAATAAATAAATTTGAATTTATGTTTCTTCTTTGTCTTGAAATCCCTCTACATATTACATTGATGTTACACTGTTTCTAGAAGAGAATAACACTTGACAGTTTTCCTGTTCCCTAATCTCTTGGTTTTATTCCTATTTTTTAGGATGGGAGTAAAGTATTTACTGCTTCATGTGATAAAACTGCCAAAATGTGGGATCTCAACAGTAATCAAGCAATTCAGATTGCACAAGTAAGTAAAGCCCAAAGTACTAAATGTGTTTTTCTGTTTTTATTAAAAACTATCTTTCTAATTTTTCTATTTTTGTGATAGTGAGGTGCACCTGAACAGGTGATCAAGATGATTTAAAAACCCTGTGCATCTGTTTCCTTTGTTTTACTTAAGGGAGCTCTTTCCACTGCTGCAGTGATCTCACTAAGTCACCCTGATGCATTAGAAGGGGAGAAATATTTTTAAGTCATTCAATTGACTTCATAAATACCAGCTTTTTACTGCAACAACAACAGAATTACAATTTACATTTTCAAGTGAGAAGTTAATGTGTGTTTGTAGAATATGTAATTGTGGTGACTAAAATGAGTTTCCAGCTGTAATTTAAGCAGAGTTGTTCTCTTTAATGATTGCTTCCTGCATGTCTGTTTGTCCTTTCTTTCCTCAGCATGATGCTCCAGTGAAGACCATCCACTGGATTAAAGCCCCAAATTACAGCTGTGTGATGACAGGAAGCTGGGATAAAACTTTGAAGGTATGATTTTTACCTGAACACATGGACACAAAGTGTGCTAGTAATTTGTGTGTAAAAATACTTACATGAAGTGAAAATATGTTATTAAGCTCTAATAATTAATGGAATAGCTTCCCTTCAGAGGGAGTTGCACTATTCTGACTGTAACAAGAATGAAACAGTTACACTGAAAATTACTACAAGAGAATGTATCCTGAGCTCCAGGTGTGAGTTTGTTTGTTTCTGTGTTCCATCAGTTCTGGGATACGCGGTCACCAACTCCCATGATGACTCTGCAGCTCCCTGAAAGGTGTTACTGTGCAGATGTGGTAAGTCAGGAGGTGTGGCAAACTGGTGCCAGCTGGAGAACTGGGAGGAGGAAGAAGTTTTGGGGACTTCTGTAGGACAGGATTTGGATACTGTTAGTGTTTGATATCTGTGTGATTGTAGTGCTGGAACATAATCTGATCTTCTTGATCAGGCCCTGGAAAATTGAGATTTTCATCATACAAAACACCCTTGGTGTCCTTTTAACATCACAAAAATCAGCATTGAGGACTGACCCACCCTTAGTTCTGGCCAAGTTTGTAAACCACTATTGCACTTCACACTGGAAAAATTAGCTCATAATTAGAAGATTTTTGGTGTGTTATATTTCTCAGTGGCAGGGAAAAACTTGAAATGTGTTTAAAGATGTGTGAATAAATGAACTTTTTCCTCATCTGCTTCCTATTTCCCTCCCTCTCATTCCTTTTAGTTCTTCAGGGTGCTCTGCCATGCTATTAACACAAGTGTCTCTCTTCCAACCTGTTTTACAACCTTATCCAGGTTCATCCTATGGCAGCTGTGGCCACTGCAGAAAGGGGTTTGATAGTTTATCAGTTAGAGAACCAACCTTCTGAATTCAGAAGAATAGAATCTCCTCTGAAACACCAGGTAAATAATAATATTTGTATTTATACAGATCATTGACATTGTGGGCTTGACATTTTTTGTAAAAACGGGCAGTGTTTCAAAACCAAGTTATCTTAGCATGGCAATGACGTGGTTTGCCAGTGATCTGTTGCTGATATTTACAAGGATTTAAAAAATTAATCTGTTGCTCAAATTCTCAACAGAATTTGATCTATCTCTTGACCTTGCTAGTGGTTTTGCCTCACCTGCATTGATGACTTTGAAGTTTTGTGTCCCTGTGGAAAAAATGTCTCAGTCTAAAACTCCTTTGTATCTTTCTCCAATTCAGCATCGCTGTGTTGCTATTTTCAAAGACAAAGTGAACAAACCAACTGGATTTGCCCTTGGAAGCATTGAAGGCAGAGTAGCTATTCATTATATCAACCCCCCAAACCCGTAAGTATTCAATAAAACATTCTCTCTTTATTGCTCAGGTCACAGTGATGAAAATAAAAAGCTTTTTTTTAAAAATTTTTAAAACTTTTTGATTTCCTTTCCAGTGCAAAAGATAATTTCACTTTTAAATGCCATCGCTCCAATGGAACAAACACATCAGCACCTCAGGACATCTATGCTGTGAGTATCCAACATGTGTCATATATACACTGTACACTCCTGGTGTAAAGTTGCCTCTGAATTGTTCTCCTTCACCTTTTATCTTGCCTAAGGCTCTCAGACACATTTAAAACCTGTCATAGTCATTCTTTAAGAGGAAAGGCAAATTTTTATACTCTCATAAAATAAGCACTAGATCAGCCTTTCATTGAATCTGCTCGTCAACAAGTGGAGTTGACACTTGTTGATTTTGTAGATATTGAAACAATAGTTGTGTAATGGCATTTTGCATTGAATTATGAGGTACTAAGCCAAAAAGATTGTGTTTTTCTTGTTGCTTTGGTGGGTTTTCTTTGGTTGCTTTGGGGGATTTCTTTCTCCAAAGAAATTTTAAAGATTTGAGAGCTGTATTTAGTTGAAATTTAATGAGTTTACTCTTGTAGACTTCAGCCCACCTTCTGTGAGTGTGCCCATCGCCTGTTGCTGTGTGTGGTGTTTTCATGGTGTTCTGTGTGGCTCTGCAGGTTAATGGGATTGCATTCCACCCTGTGCATGGCACTCTGGCCACAGTGGGCTCTGATGGGAGATTCAGCTTCTGGGATAAAGATGCACGGACAAAGCTAAAAACCTCAGAGCAGCTGGACCAGCCAATATCTGCTTGTTGTTTCAACCACAATGGCAATATATTTGCTTATGCTTCCAGCTATGATTGGTCAAAGGTAAGAAGGATTTAGACTCATGTTCATACTTTCAGTTGACACCTAAGACTCTTCTTCTGGTGAGGCTTTTACTGGTTTTTTAGTAAGTTGTAAGTGAACCTTTCTGATTTCTAAGAGAGCTTCAAATGGCCATTTTGGCCACCTGATGAAGTTTAACATTGAAGCTGTGAATCTGTGGTGTTTCAGCTCCAGCAGGACAGGATTGCTAAATGCTGCTGGTTGACAAATGTGGATGAGCAAACTGTAAATTCCCTGATTCAGAGGTTGCTATGGTTGCTCACACAGCACGGTTGTGCCGTGGGCAGTGTCACAGGGCAGGGTGGCACCCTGACAGCTTCCCACAGAGCTGGTGAAATGCACATCTCTGCTGCTGGTGCAGGCAGAAAAGCTGTCACTGTGATTATAAACACTTACACCAGTTTTTGAATGCTCTCTATTAAATTTTCACTGCCACTTAGTGAGGCTTTTGATAGTGCTTATTTATTTATTTCTCTTCCACACTTAACAATGCAGATGCAGCAGAACCACAGCAAACCATGATCTGTGGAAAATCAATACTTCCTAATAGTTTAAGGAGGGAGGGCAGCAAGCTTGGAATGTAACTAATTTTCATGGTGCTTGTAGGGTAATGTTCTTGTGGTTTTGAGTAAAATGAATGCAGAAATCTCAAAGATTAACTCAACTGCATGCCACAGAGAGCTAAATTTTAATTCACTGCATTGTATTTAGTCCTCTGCCCACATTAAAATATTTGTTGGTGTCAGGGCAGATGAATTCTTCAGTTCTGCTGCTTGGGTAGACTTTCAGATCTGCAAACCAGTACTAAATAGTAAAATCAGTTGGTGCTAAGTGCTAACCCTCCTTCCTTCCCAGAGCCATTTCTTGTCCATGGCGTTGGTAATTTCCAGCCTGCCTGTTGGACCTCAGTAGCTTTATTAGTGTTTACTCTCCCTGATTTGGATACTTGGGTATTAATTTGCTAATGTGTATGAAAATGATATGCAAAACAGGACATTTGCATCTGCAGCTGGGGAACAGAAAACTCTGCAGTTGCCTGTAGAACTTGGCCTTCACTTGGGAAAAATGTGACCTTATGTCATTTAAAAGATAGAAAATCTGAAGTGAAGCTGGGTGGCCATTAAAGGTTTGGTTTTTTCTCTGCCTCAAATGACATTTATAAGAAATAATACTGAGTTCCTTGGTTGCATCTGTAAAGTAGAACTTAGAGATATGTGGTTATTTTTTAAATTAAAAATATTTTATACTTTAAAAATGGATAAAAGTCTCTTAAATTTTACTTTGTATGTATAATTCTTGTAATTGCTTGTTCAAGTAAGCTGTTCCTAATCCACCAGTGTGGTCCAATATCTGGTCTTAAAGGCTTTAAGATTAAATCTTAATAAACCAAACTAATGGAATATTCATATTCTTATATTTTAGGTAATGCTGATATTTTTTTTCTTTGAAGAGAGTAAATGTAGATTATTTTTGTCTTTAGGGTCATGAATTCTATAATCCACAGAAGAAAAATTACATTTTTCTGCGAAATGCAGCAGAAGAGCTGAAGCCCAGGAATAAGAAGTAGTGAGTCTGACTTGAACTCCTCTACTTGTTCTGCCCTTCCTGCCTCTGCTCTTTGGCCATTTGTGCCCTGTTGCACCATGGTTCAGTCAACTTTGGATCACAAACATTTAGCAGGAACTGTAAAAATGACAAATGTATTCTGGCTTGCTGGAGAACGTTTCCAAATTAGATACTCTGATGTGTATAAGAAAGAGAGGCTCCTATTGACGTGACTTAACCACTCTCTGTTCCACAGCAATAATGAAATTGCAGCAAAATCAACATCTGGGGTGGATATTCCTGCTTTGAAGTGCAACCATTTGTATCTCTGGATTTATTTTGTTAGTATTACATTAAAATATGTTAATTATAATCGTTCTGGAGAAGTTGTATAAATACTGTATTTTTTGTAAGTACTTGGAGAATCACCAGTAATTCTTCTCAAAGGAGGCTTGTTTTTTTTCTTATTAATAATTCAGGGGTTCTTTCATTGCTTTCTGGTTTTTGAAATGGAAGCATTGTCTGCTGTATGCCAGGAAGAAATGCCTTGCAAATAGTTTTTCCTCCTTTTTCAGATGACTGGGAAGGTATGTAGGGGGCCAAGAGCAGTGAGAGAAACTCAAGGCAGAAGATGGGCCCAGTGCAGACTTTAGATTTTTCTGGCACTCCTGCAGTGGACATGACTTCTGAGCAAACTGCTGTTTCTAGTTCAGAGGAGAAGTTGCAGTGGTGCCAAGTGATGAAATAGCTCAGAGTTCAGGAACATGAGCAAGCCTTTAAAGGTTTTATTCATGACCAAACCAATGTGTGCAAAATCCCTTTTACCTAAGCTTCTTTGAAGCTGACACCTTTTAGAGCTGTAAGTTGAGCATTTTAACATGGTTTTGTCCTGTCAGAGGGTGTTCAGGACTGAAAAATTCATTTTTGTATTAACTAGAAAGTAGTGCTGGGAAGCTTCATCCTGATCAAAAATGCTGTGAAACAAAATGAGTGGGTCTCTTTCTGACTTGAATCTACCACTGTTTACTTTTAACTAGTCAGTTATATACATGCCAAAGTTTTCTTTTTGGAAGTGAATGCTTATTATTCCTGTCTAACTATTGTTTGTTTGATAATGACTGAATAAAAAGGGGATGGGGGGAGCATGTATAGAGTTTCATGGCATATTGTACAAATTCTCTGTAAAACTGTTATGGTTTAATGCTGGTGGTTACGGATTCATGCTGAGTTTCAAATAAAATTTTTACTAAATGCTTTTTTATATTCAGAAGTTCTGTTCCAATAATGTGGGCAAGGCAATGTGCTTCCTGTTTCAAAGCAGCTTCTTGGCCTTTCAGTGTAATTCAGGGACATTTCTGAAAGTCAGCTCCTTTTCCTTCAGCTGCTTAAGCTGAGAACCCAATGCATTTTCCAACTTCTGTTCCACTACAAATGATTCCTGTGGGTTTGCCTCAAAGAACTGGGAGAAGTGGTGTGAAAGGCCTTTTGTTGTGAGATGAATCAAGTTCATTGCTATTTCAGCAGCCAAACACCTGACATGGTGAGTACAGATGAATCACAGACTCTTCAGACTCCCTCCAGCCCACTGTCTTCACTGCAGACTGTTCCCTGAGTTCATCAGTTTGTGCTGGATGGGTATTTCTTGTTTGGTATAGAGGAAAATCCTTTAAATGCACCCAACTCTGCTTTGTTAAGGGATTATCTTTTTCTGTTTTATTTCTCAAGACAGTTTGGTTTTTTTCCCTGCTACCTCTGTTTTACATAGTTTTAGATTTTGCATTCATGCACAATTTGTTTTCTTTAAGGTAGGAAAGAGTTCCCAGCACTTAAATCAGTAGCTGATCATTTGCTCAAACATGTCTTTGATTTCTGTTGATTTTTTCCCTGAGGTTGTGATTGTTATGCAGCAATCTCTGGTTGTTAGCACATTTTTCCAGTCTTCCCAGCCAACTGAATGCCACCAAGCAACTGCAGGCTGGAGATCAGGTGTGAGTGATCACTGAAGTGTGCACAACTCCCACTGGAGTGAACAGGGAGGAATGGAATGTGTCATTGTTTCCTGCTTTAAAAAAATCTCGTTTTGTTTAAATACCTAGCAATTTGAGTGAGTGAGAGAAAATGGACGAGTTGAACAAGTTGCATTTCTCTGGGATCCAGTGGAGCTGCACCTGCTTCAGTGGCCACTGGGGCCAGCACTGGTGAGTCTGCTTTCATAACACATTGTGTGTCAGGATGTTGAGTGCTTACTCTGCTGGCCTGAATTCCTTTGTCACTGAGGCTTCAGAATTATTTAATCATCACTTGCTACTTGTTCAGACTAATTTTAGAAGGACATAGTTTCCATTATGTTGCTGTGCACATCAGATGTGTTCAGCTGGGAGGAGAGTCAGGCTTTGAACTGAATTGTTTTCCATTACCCAAGTTAAGAGAGCACATTGGCAATTTGCTCTTCCCTGGAACTATTGTGAGCTTCTGTTGTAAAGTACACACAGCTGTATCCCTTCAAGCATCAAAAATGGAGTTTATTCACACCCTTTAAAGTGTTAGTGCATTTCTGGAAATGTATTCACTTGCTATTCTATGGCAGTTACCTGTCCAAAAAAACTGAGTGAAGAATGGAAGATGCTAACATGTACCCAAAGCTAACATAGGAATGCTTGATTTATAAAATAACTTCTTTAATTTTCTGGAAGTTTGTTGTCAATGTGTTTTATTGCAGGCAAATAATCTTTGGCATAAAGAGCAGCCCAGTTAAACTCCTCAAAAGGGGAACATTTCACAGTCTCAGATGAGTTTTCTGCTGCTGCTCTCACGTGTCAGTGGTTTTGCACATTGGTTTAATGAAATGTATTTCAGAAAACGAAATAATTGGCAAAGTTTGTCTGCTAGGGCTTTCACAGATGAAACAAGACATGTTTGCACAATGGCAGGCAGGCAGAGCATTGATTTACCATCTGCCACAGGAAATGCAATCCTGAATTGTGAGTACTCCAGTTTAGCTCCTAGGCCAGAAAACTTGGTCACTGAGTTGTTCTGCAGAGGGGAGTGGGTTTGAGACTGAGGTGGGATTGGTGTACATGGCATATTTCAATAAAACTGTTGCTGTGCCTGGCTCAGTTTAGTGCTGAGCAAGTGCTGTTTGCAGATGAGGTCTCTGGGCAGCTGCCCATGATAAGGAATTTTGTCAGATCACTATCATGAGATTTTACACTCTCCAGCCTTTGAAATGATAGAAACCACTGATTCCCAATTTGTCTGCTTTCTGCAGAGATGAACCTGAGCAAAATGAAAAGGCTGTTAATTTTTAAGTCTCCAGATTGGCTAATTAAGTGCTATTTGCAGTCATTTGGGTAAGACTGATTTATTTCACAAAACTCTGGTGCAGATTCATTGTGTAAAGCATTTCCCCTAGTGATGATCATCACCGGGAGCTGCAGCACACAACAACGACTGGAACAAACTCAGGACAGGAACAATTCCCCGGTAACTTTCCCCACCCCGGCAGCTCAGGATGCCCGGAATGCAGCAGTGAAGCCGCGGCTGTAACGCTGCTGTGGTGCCAGGCGATGGCAGTGCTGATGGCTCCCGAGCACAGCTCTCCTTGCAGCCGGGGCTGCAGCACGCCTGCAGTGCTGCTGGGATACAAGGTACGGTTATTTGTAAAAACAGCTTCTCCCAAAATACTCAGGGAACAGAAAAAGATGGAAATCATTTCTATTTTTGAGTTTTTCAGGACTGCACCTGGTATCCACGCACATAAACTAAGTCTTTAGAGCTATGCAATGCTCTTTCAGCTGCTCAGTGAGACATCTGACCAGGCAGGTCATGGATTTGTCCCCCTCTCTCACTATCAGGCCCTGAAGGTCCCCTGAACCAAGCCAACCAAACCAGTTTCTTCTTCCCCTGGCTGCTGGCCTCAATTCCTGGGCTCCATTCCTCCCTTCCTTGAAGGCCCCAGGCTCCTGGGCAGCCCAGTGCTGCTGCTGAGCACCCAGGGCTCTGTCTGTGAAATTATGGAGTTAGAAATGCTCAGGGGAGGGCTGGGACCCAAAGTGCTGCTGGGCAGTGACCTGTGAGCCCTCCACTGTCCTCTGCTTCCTCAGGGCTGAGTGGCTCATTCTGGGACATCATTTCCAAGTCTAAGTGATTGTTACATTGATTTACTAAACCATGTGTTAGGAGCCTCACACTTGCAGAAGGTCTCCAGGCTAAAAAGAAATGATAAATTCTGTATTGGGCTATTTACAGTTTGTACCATATTGATGCTACTTGTAGAAATCCTGTGCCATACTAATCATAAGTTCTGTGCTGTGCTAATCAGAATATCCTGCTGAGAAAACCTTGATTGTAGCTACAATTTAGTGCTGTCTTTATTCTGCCAAAAACCCCTAAAAGAACCCATCTGTCCCCTTAGTGTCAGGTGCAACAGGTGTAATTCAAAGGGGAAAAATCCAGGAATATTTCCACTGACAGAATGTTGTCTTTGCACACCTCAGGCTGTGGATTGGAATTGGCAGAACTGCATTTTATTCTGCAGCTGCTGTTCTAACATCTGGAAGCCATCTCTTTGCATTTCCAGGTAAGCTCGGGTTTATACACAGCAGTGCAGGGCCCATCCTGCTCTCAGCAGCAGCACAGCCATTCCCTGAGAGGAAGCTGCTGCTGCTCTTCCCTTCCCAGGTCAGAATAAAAGGAGCAACAGCAGCTGGCTGTGGTGCTTCCAGCACTGCTGGGACTGCCCCTGGTTCTGTGTGCACCTGGAGCAGCAGTGCCCCAGGAATCAGCAGCAGGGACAAGCCCACAAGAGCAGAGCCCCTGGAGTGACATCAGCTGCAAGCAGTGTGAGCTGAGAGCTCCTGGTAGGTCCCACTTGATGCAGAATGGGACCTGAGTGGCCAAATTGGTCTCACTCCTTCCTCAGGGGCAAAGCAAACTTGCAGGTGTTTGCACCATTTACCTGCTCCTGGAATGGGGATGGTGCTACAGCTGGGAAAAGTAATTCACATTTTTAGGTCTTGGTTGCAAAGTAACATGAGACTGAGGCAGCACCACAAAGGGGAGCATGTGCCTTGGGAACACTCGTGCATGGACAGAGTAATTCCAAATGTTTGTGTTGCATCAGTTCTGCAAATGCTTTTTGTTACAGTGCATAAAAGATACAATAGCTGCCAGCATTAGCTTTGTAAAGAGAGACCGTTTTCTTCTGTTGACTAATTATGCAGTGAATATATTCAGTTTGAAGGGACACTTCAATAATTTAGCAGCATGTGCCAGGTAATACAGGAGCTTTTGTCTTACTGGTGGCACAGATCTGGAATCGTGTGTAACCCAATCCCTGGCTTTATGTTTTCAAGGAAGTGTTTGGTATAGCTCCTGTATCAAGTGCCACTGAAAAGCAGCCTAGATAAGAGATTAGGGTAATGCTCTTCCCTGGGTGTAGGGAAAGTTTACCCTTTGCTGCCCAGGGTGTGTTTGCAGGCAGTAACAGCTTTGTAGTGTGAGGTGTGGATGGGCTGACATCCAGCAACGAGTTTGTTGCAGGAATGGGAAAATGCTGCAAACTGCATGTTGAGCACCCAGGTCAGCTAAGCCTGTCCTCAGGGGTGCGTTAACAAATGTAGTTTGACAGGGAGTGCTTTCTGTCATTCATGTTTCTTAAATGCAGATTGCTGATTTGCTGGACAGACAAGGAGAGGGGCAATGTTCAGTTCCTGGGAACACTGTCAAATGAAACTCAGGTAATGGATTTTCTTCAACCCTTCCCAAGGTACTTGCTCACAGTTGTGCCATCTCCCAGAAGGGTGTAAGCTCAAATGTCCTTTTCTGACCCCCTGCCAACTGGTTCAATCACCTTCCTTCCCTTGCCTGTAAAACACAGCTCACTACTGATCTACAGCACAGGGAGATCCATTTGGTTTGGAATATGCCACGATTATTGCTGTGAGCAAAGGGCAGAGATAATGCACTAGCTCAAACTATTTTCAAATGACTAAACTGGGGCTCAAATACAATTTTTACAACTGTTTTTCTTTGGAAGGACAGCTGTCTGCCATGCTCCTGCTGTAACAGTGGGATTTATATGGAGTCAGGTATCACTCACTGACAGGTAATTGCTTTCTGCAGATATCTGACTCTTTTCCTTGGAGGTCTCCCTTTCCTAAGTAATGCTCATTCTTGGTCTGTAGCAGCAGGCTTGCAGACAGCAGTTGGTTGTTTGGGCATTAATGTTTAATTTATAGAGCAGTATCTATAAAATTGTAAAGAAGAACATATTCTACATTTGTGGAACATTGCCAGGCTTCAAACATGAGTATGTAGCATTTCAGAAACACTTTAACTGGGCTCAAACAGCTTTTCAAAGAACCACAGAAAGATGGTCTATTTAAAGAGAACAGCTTAGCAAAACCTTGTCATTGAACCCTTCCAGCTTTTGTTCAGCCATTGGCTGCAGTTGGGGCCATTCTGCAGTGCTGACCTGTGCCTGCCACAATGCCTGAGCTCATCCACTTCATCATCTGGGCACCTTTCTTTGGTGGTCCTGCAAACAGTAGCAGGGAGATGACAGAGAGGATGATTTAACTCTCCAAACTGTTCTGAATGTGGCTTGGCCCAGGGTAGCATTTCCCACTCGTGACCTACTTGCTGCTTAACAGGGCTGGTGCTGTCACAGCCACACTGGTCTGGAAATAGAGGAGTGGTTTTTTCTCCTTGTAGGCTGATGAAAATGTTCTTTGAGGTAAGACTGGCCCTGGCACCCCAGGGCTGGCAGAAGGAAAGCCACACTCCAAGCAGCAGAATGGATTTCCTCATTCAGTACTGATCCACACACTTCACTCACAAGCTGGACTTCAAAATACAATCAGCCCATCTGCCAGCCTTTTTGTCCTCCTGAGGATGCAAAACCTGCCCTCTTTCTCGTCTTGCACCTTTCTCCATGTGCTTCCCCACTAACTAAAGGCAGGATGGGCACTAACTGGGCTGTGTGATTTAGCAGGACTGGCCTGCCTTTGTTCCACTTGTCATGTTCAGCTGATGCCATTGTCCTGTGGCAGTGTTGGGGACACCGTGGTGCTGCCTGTTGAGCTGTTGGTGGCTTTTCCCCACCAGGAATCACTGCTCCAGCAGACTGGATGTGGATGTTGGACTGCCAGGAGCCAGTGGCACTGCCCAGGTGAGCTTTGTCCCCTCCAGTCAGTGACTGTGCTGCCCTGCTGTGGCACCATTGTAACTGGTTCTTTTTGTTTTGGCAAAGGCCCATTTTGGACTTTTTGAGATCAAGCAGAAGCTGGAATCATCCTGCCCAGATTTCAGTGCAGGTAACACTGTTTTTCTTTTTCAGTACCTTTCCAGGCTCCATGGAAAAAGCTTCTGTATCCAGTGCTGACATGTTGGTTTGTTGTCTTGACATTCCAATTGTGTTTATATCCTGTTCAGAGCCACTGCAACGAACCTTTGCTGCCTTGTGTTTAAATAGAGTAGACATGGTAACTAGAAGGCTCTAAGAGTTTCAAACAAAGCCTTTAAGGAAGGTTAATTGCCATGCCAACACTTTTTCTTTTTGTGTATGTTCTTCTGGCCAGGTTCATTGTGGGCATTAAACAATTTCTACAAGTATCACAGGTGGAAAAGTGATATCAGAGTAGATGGATTATTTATCTCATTGGATGTGGTGTGACAGAAAAGTCTGGATTAGTGAGGACTAAAATACAGCAACCTGGGGAAAAGGACCATGAGGCTGAGGAGGGGATCCCTGGGTGAGAGTCTTCTGCTGTTGAGAATATCCGTTGTGTCCATACAGCTGTGCTGTACATCCCAGAGCTGAGACATCTTGTTTAATGTTCTTCTGTGTCCTGGCTGCTCCCTGGTTGGAGTGGGTGGACAGTTCCTGCTCGGTTTGTGCTACCAGTGTCACGTGCACTCCCATGAAAAGGTCATGGGATGTGGCCCTGGCAGCTTTGGCAGAGATTGTTAGAAGCCCTCTGGCATTTTCTTTTTTTAAATCAGAAAATACCACTTAGTTTTAACATAACTCCACAAATACTTGCAAAAAATATAATTATTAATGCTGTTTCAAAAGGCCTTACTTTTTCTGCTTCCTTCCTTTAAAGAATATTAAATGATTTCTTGTTCATTTTAAAATGTAGTTTTATGGTTTTCAAACTTCAGAAGTATGAAGTTACAATTAATATTTTCCCCAAGTACAACATAAAAGCGAAATAGCAAAAATATTTGTTTAACTATTTTGAGATGTAGTTTGCATGTTTGACTCAAATGGAATGTTTTTTTCTAAAAAACTTTTTGTGGGAGGAAAACCCTTGTGATGATTAAATCCCAGCCTGAGAGAGATGGGACAATATTTCCATTAAAGAGAGACAGAGTTTCTGTACAGGGGTTCAGGGAAGGAACAGAATCATTATTGGAGGTTGTGTTTAGCAGGTGATAACAAGTGGTTTCATCTCCTAATGCTTCTGTCTCTTCTCCCAGTGCCCTGCCTTGCAGATTTGGGAATACAGAGACTCTTCCTCCATGACATCACCAAACCATGGAGAAATAGGCAGTATTTTAGCCTACATATTTATTTAGCATATTTCTGCTGAGATCTAGATGCTGTCATAGCAGGAAAATGTTTCCTGGATCTGTCTCACAGCTCTTGCTCCCCAGTGCTTACTGCCAATGGAGATGTGGTAGAAAATCTGGAGAGAATCTTCTGTCCCAGAAACCACCATGAGCTGTTTGCTTTGCCCTGTTCCTTTTCTGCTTCTAACCCTTTATCATCCCCTTCCTGCCTTCTATGAAGTAAAGAAGAAACTAAGACCAGCTAGTGAAGGGTTTCCTGGATTTGTTGCATAATTTAGCTGCAATATGAACATCTGCACTTTTCATTGGTCATTCTCTAAGAGGTTAAAGAGAGATCATGCCCAAGTCACAGGAAAGGCAAGGGTTACCATTGCTCTAGGCCAAGACATTACAATAGTGATGATGACAAAACTATTTGGCAGAGATGCCAGCAATGCCAGCAAACAAGGCACCATCCTAATCAAGGGCAGTATTTTGATTGCTCAGAGAGCCAGCCCAGCTCCCTGCTGTCACACTGTGACAATCCCCAGCCCAGTGTCATTCCAGCTCCCCAGAGTGTTTTGCCAGGGCTGGGTCTGTACACACAGCTCCCAGGAGCTGGACCTGCATAAACAGAGAACTGGAGATGGTGGAGGAGAAATGTCCCAAGGGTAGAGTAAAAAGCACCAAGAAATGCAGGTGTGCCCACTCATGGTGGCTGCAGCACATCTGCCCCACCACAGGCTCCACTGAAGCACCTCTCCTTGCTGACCTGGTCCCTCCTGCTCCAAACAGGTGCTTCATCCTCCCCTGACACACAAGGGCATGGGGAAGGAAAAGTGCCAAGCTGTGCTCTGAGAAACTCCTGGGAAATGGTGATGGCGGCACAAAGAGCAAAGCACAAGATTCCTGAATATCAGACATTCTCCCTGCTGGCAGTGCAGAGTATGAGCAATGTGATGGCACAGCCTCTTAGTTTCCTTGGCCATATTTTATGCCTTTATTTTCATCTAGACTTATATCCAAGGCTTGCAGTGCACTTCCTGTGGCAAGATCCTCCAAGCAGTTATGAGCTCTGCAATATTCCTCCAAGCCTTCTTCTTTTTCAGGAATCTTGTTTGCAATTACCATGATTCTGTTTGTCCTTTGTCATGGCACAGATATGCAATTTTCATTTTCTGAAGGGACATCAAATGGGAGGGCAGGAAAGTTTGAGGAAGTAGAATTAGATTTTTAATGACATTTCCTTTAGCCACACTTTAACACATGCTTGTGGTCCAGCAGAATTGAGTGAGGTGTCCATTTGTGTTCTCTCAGTCCCAGAGTTACCAATGCCCATAGCCATATTTTTTTTTTTTTAAATGCAGGTTACTGGAATAATAAATCAGGTCACTCTAGATGCCCACTAGAGCTGATGATCTGCTTCTGTGTAACCAGTGCAGCCAGCAAAAGGAAACAGAGTTCACTCAGCATGCCCAGCTCTGGAACATTCAGAACAGGAAATACTCTGGAGGATTCCTACAGAAACCAAAGCCAAAGAGCAGCCCTGATTGGGAACCCCCTCTGCTCAACTATTTTGTTACAAGTGGCCCAAAGAAGAATGATTTTCATTTTTCAATTCTTGTTGCAGCAGCAGCTCTGGGTTAAGCAACTGTTATGGTGTGCTCAGGGCACCAAACCAAAAAATCTGAGACAGAGGGCCCAGATGCAGAATTCCCTGCGAAAACCTAAAGCAAACGCCACTGGATGCAGCTCCCTCAAGATCTCCCTGCTCACAGCCTCGCTGGTGGCCAGCATCCAGACTGAGCATTAGCAAAACCAACAAACCAAACAGTTCCCACAGTAAGTGCCTTGCTCTCCAGTTAACTTATTTAACTGTGGAGCTTCTACGGGGATGTTTCATGTGCTGTTGTTGCAATAAGCGGGTATCCATGGCAAAACCCGAAGGCACTGCCCTACAGCAATGAAGTCTTGGCTAAACAGCAGCAGGAACTGAAAAAGGTCAGAGCTCCACAGCATTTTGGAGCTCCATTTTAAAAATAAAGCTCATCAGTTTGCTAAGAAATGAGGCAGGTTCTTCAATGGCTTGCAGGTCAGACCTGGGTTGTCTCAAATCAATTTTCCCAAAGACACTGGGGGGAGGAAGGAAAATGCTCAGACAAGTCTACAGGAGAGCAGCACAGAGCTTCACTGCCAAGGGAGGGACAAGAACAGAAGGGACTCTGGGGCTTTGCAGAGGCCAAGGAACAGGGAACATTTTCCCTGCTGCTCTTTCCCCACCTCTGTCCTGCTCTTGTGCTCCCAAAGGTATAACTTCCTGCTATAATTTGGTTTTTATCCTTTAGGCAGGGACCATTTCTATTTGGTTCTGTACCTGGATGGTCTTGCAGTGCCACCTCCTCTAGGATTGTCAGTGGAATCCAGCACATTGGTTTGGTGATCTGCAGCTCTTCCATTCCACCTCTTGGATAACGCTGCTGAAGTCCACCAGAAGGAGCCTTTGTATATCAATTTTGCTTAAGCCTTGAGGAATGTATTAACATGTAAGTAAAAACCCAGTGAGTCCTCTTAACTATGCTGTATTATAATAAAATTAATCTTCCCAATCTGAATGAGAATAGGATGCTCTGGATTTGCAATACAAGTCCTGTACATTAAGGATGTGGATGGTTGTACACCCACAGCAAAACATGACTTTTCTCCCAGCCTCCTCACTGACTGACTTGTGTAGTTTTATTTCTTAATAACAACAAAGAACTAGATGAACCCTACAATAGCTTATACCAGGTCTGTGTTCTCCTTCTTGCTTGCAGTCTCCTCTTGGATTTGTGCTAAGCAATGTCCTGCCTTCTCCAAGGCAGATTTATACTTTGAGATATGTTTGCCTTTCCAGGAGTTATCTGTGAGATAACTCAAAGAAAGTTGAAATATATCCTCCTTTTCTCAGGTACTCCTATTGTTGCAGTAAAAGCATGGGGAGATAAGAGCAAAATGGCTTTGCCAAACTCCTGCAACTTTAATCTGATGGCTGGATTTTATCTGTAGGTGTTTTGAGGAGGATGAGTGCTTTTCACAAGAACGAGGTGGAAAAAATAAAAGCAAACTCATTAACTTCCATAAAGTTATCCTTACTCATTTTCTCTTCCCTTTCCTGCTGTGTTTGTGGTAACAGCTCATTAGAGCCTGTGTTTGCAATAGCTGCAGCATGAGACAGGAGATTTCATTTCCCCTCCTGCTTTCCAGGATGTGGCAGAACTGAGGCTGCTACTGGGGATTTGTGCTGCTCACTGAGCACAGGTTGAGCCTGAGCTCCTTTCTCCTTTCTGTAGGAAACTCCTGCTCCTGCCTCCAGGGAAGAAGAGGAGCTGGGATTTCTCCTTCGAGAGATGTGGGTTCATGTTTGAAGAAGAAAAAGCCTGTGCTGTTTTTCCCCCCCTGACAAGCACAAGCATGGAGAACAGAGATGCTGCTGGTGTCTCTGGAGAGCGCTGCCAGCCCTGCCTGCCCTGCAGAGGAGCCAGAGTCTGGTTGGATGGTTTGAATCTCTGCCATCATTTGGAGCAGAATGAAGCTCTGTAAAGGACAGTGCCTGAACGCCAGCGGGGCTGTCATTAGCTCGGGCAGCCCAGGAAGCAGCTGATGTGCAGTTTGTGGTGGAAGTCATGCAGACACAAGGGGTGACAGGGGGTGGAGAGGCCCCAGCCCCTGGCTGCAGCCTGGCCCCAAAGGTGTGTTCCAGGCTGTTTGGATGGACCAGATACAGAGTCACAAGACGCAAAGGCTCCATGGACCATCCATTTGATGTCAGTTTTTCAGTGATGTTGGGTGCTGCTGGCCCAGCTCCATCTTTCTTCCACAGTAATCAAAGGAAATGCACCCTAGTCTTGGAGTCTGGTGGTTCAGGACTGAAAGCTTAATGGCTTTCCTTGGCTTTTTTTTTTTTTTCCTCTCTCTTTTATGAAGCATAGGGTGTTTAGAACTATGGAAGCAGTGCAAGAAAAATATTAATGAATAACTATGGAGTGCAGACATTAATGCATTCCTTTCTCTTGAAATAACTGGCTTTTCTCTGTGGGGTCTCTAACAAAAAAGTGTCTGCAGAGTCTGAACCTGCTGTATAGAAGCCAAAGTAGATGATGATGATGATTTAGAACTTCACTGGCTTGCTTTTTTTTTTTTTTTCCTAAGATGTTATCTCTGCATTTATCATGTTGCAAAAAATCTCTTTCTCTGAGAAATGATAAACGTAAGGCAGAGGGGCAGTTCTTGAGATTCTGGGTGATGGAAAGTATGAACAAATAATGATTTTTGTGATCCTGTCCCACACCCCAAACTCCAACTGATGCTGGAGAGGAGGAATTAAAGCGTTGCAAGCACCCCACCATTGAGTTCCCCAGTGGTGGGTTGGGTTTTCAGCTTTTGTTTTCCTGCAGTTATGGACCAAGGGCTACATGCAGCAAATATGGGGCTGTGCTATAGTAACAATTCTCCCAGGTTTGAACGGCAGGTCAGAGCAGAAACCTGCAGGTCAGGTCAGTGGCTGGAGCTGCCTGTCCTTTCATGGAACAAAATGCAAAAGGAGGACGGGGGAGAGCCCCACTGCTGACTACCAGTGGAAATGGGAACGGTGCATCCCTGCCCCCAGAGAGGCTGCACAGGTGCATATCCAGGTGCCCAGTGGAGCAGCAGGAGGCTTAAGCACCTGCTTGAGAGAGATAGCTCCGAACCTTTGCTCACTCCTCGACCCCTCCCTGGCTGTTTCTCCCTGGCGATTCCGTCCAACACCATCCCTTCCTCCCGCCCTGCTTCCACCGCGTGCCACAAGGGCTGCCAGCTGCCCACGGCTTTGTCCCCTGCCGGGGACCGGGCGCTCGCCGTTGCGGCGGTTGTGCAACAGCAGCGGGCAGGGCTGCGGGACAGCGCTGCCCAGGCGGGACCTTTGGCGGGAGCGCTGCCCGCGCCCGCCCGGCCCCGCTGCCCGGCCCCGCCGGGAGCTGCAGCGAGCGCGGGGCCCGGCCCGAGGGTCCGGCCGTGGGGATGATTCCCGGTGTGTGCGGCGCTGCCGGGCTCGGTGCGGGCCGGGGGCTCGGCAGGGCGGGGCGCGGGGACCCCCGGGCGGGGCCGGACTACGCGCCCCGAGCGCCCCTGCGCGCCGGCGGGGCGGGGCCGCGCGGCCCTACAAAGGCGGCGGCGGCGGCGGGGCGGCCGCTACTCACCGGCACCGGCGGGCTCGGCGGGGCCGCGCTCGGCTGCAGGCGCGGCCATGAGGCGGCTGTAGGGCCCGGGAGCCGCCGCCGCTCCGCTGCCTTCGGCCGCCGCGGGGGGCTCGGGGGGGCGCGGCTCTGCTCGGGGTGGATGCCGGCCGGGGCCGGCCGCTGCCGGCACCATGCACACCGTGCAGAAGGACACCACCTTCACCAAGATCTTCGTCGGGGGGCTGCCCTACCACACCACCGACTCCTCCCTCAGGAAGTACTTCGAGGTCTTCGGGGACATCGAGGAGGCGGTGGTGATCACGGACCGGCAGACCGGCAAATCCCGAGGATACGGCTTTGTAAGTGCCGCTCCGCTCTGCTCCGCTCCGCGGCGGGACGGGCGCTGCCCGCGCTGCCCCGGGGAACGGGCCGGCAGCGAGCCCCGGGCTGCCGAGCCCGCCGGTGCGGTGACAAAGTCCCGGTGCGGCCGGACAGACTCCCGGACAAAGTCCCGGTGTGGCCGGGCGGACCCCCCGGTGCCGGGCGCTGCGGAGCCGCCGCCCGTCCCGTGGCTGCCGCGGAGCCTGTGCCGCTGCGGGAGCGAGGGGCTGGGTCGGGACAAAGGCTGGGCTGGGGCCCGGGAGGAGCCCCCCGTGTTGTCTGGGGCCGTGCCGTTCGTTCAGCACCTGCTCCCCCCTCCCGCTGTCCGTGCGGGTCCCCGCATCCCGCCCGCAGCTGCCCTGAGCTCCTCTGAGCTGGGGGTTTTGGGAAGGGCTCCACCAGCTTCTTAAAAAAGGCTCGGGAGGAGGTGGAAGGGCAGGGGAAAGCAGCTGGCACCGGCCCAGCGGGGAAACCGAGCGGGGGGAGCGCCCGCTTTTCCATCGAGTCCCAGCAGCCCTTCCCGTCTCGCCGTGCAAGCGAGGCTGCACGAAGGGAGTTCGGCTCCCGATTCAAAATAGAACAATAAATAAACTCCACTTTAGTGCCTGTTGCTGGAGTGTTTACAAAGCGCTGTTGCTACAAACAAGGCTGTGCTCGATTCCAGGTGACCATGGCAGACAGAGCTGCTGCTGAAAGAGCTTGCAAAGACCCAAACCCCATCATTGACGGCAGGAAAGCAAATGTCAACCTGGCGTATTTGGGAGCAAAACCAAGGAGTATTCAAACTGGTGAGGCATCCAGGAGATCGCATCTCTCTGTATTAGAATAACTTGTAAGACAAGGAAACAAGTTCCTCGGGCTGGAATCATCTGATCTGATGATGCACATTTATCTGTCCACCATAGTTCTGATTGTTGGCTGGGGACACTGCATGGTCCAGTTACCTCTCTGCTGTATCTTCTTATTCAGCCCTGCTGCCCTAATGTTACTCACCAAAGTTCACATAACTGTGTTAAAGCTGTTTCCTTCCACGGCAGATCTGTTTGCCCGTTAACCTCTTTGTTACATGAGAATTAACTGCAAGATCCACTTTGTCATTTCTGCCTTTGGTTTAATGACTGCAGTACCCAGTGTGTAAAATAAGGCTTTATACCCCATTGTCTGTTCCATAGCAGCACGTTCACACTGGGCTTTCATCATGAATTCCCATCTGCTCCTCGTGCATATCGCATATGCATGTTAAATTTAACTTGTTTCTAAATGGGGCTCTGAATTTGCTCACATGCATAGCAGATCAAATGCAAAGACGTGTGCTGTAATTCTGCCTGTGTGTTACCAGTTGAATGGTACAATGGATGCCATTCATTAATATTTCTTTTTTTTTCTGAACTTTTTTTTTAGGTTTTACCATAGGTGTGCAGCAGCTACATCCAGCCTTCATTCAAAGACCCTTTGGGTAAGTGGAAATGTTTCCTAACGGTCTGTTTGAGATCAGATTCACAAATCAACTTCCCCATTATTTAAAATGTGTGAAAAAAGCCTTCGCCATCAGGAGCGGACAATTTCAACAGCTGTTGTTAATGTTCAGAGTACTTTATTTCTGGTGGAGATTTCAGAAGTTTTGTGCATTTGTCAGCTTTAATGTAATTCCCAAAGATCCTTCTTTATCCTCAGTAAATCTTAGTCATAATAAACCCAGTGCATTGCTCGCTGTTTTGCCAACTTGAAGAATTCACAGGAATTCAAATAAATGGAAAATAGTTTCTCTATTATAGTACTTAAGGTGTCAAAACAATTAAGCAAATTCTGTTCTCATGTTTCTCAAATAAGATCCTCTGCTTCCTCTGTGCCATTTCCCACGTAATAACGCTTAGGATACAGTTTTATCCTAGAAAACAAATTGCATTGGAAACAAAGTCTGTTACTTAATGAAAGTAACATTAGGTCAAAAATTGATTTTGGACAGATGTTATACAAGGCTTGAATAGTCTGCAAAAGTGGGCTTTTGTCTGCTGTTTTCAATAGCTTATACCATCCCTACTCGGTTAGAAAAGTCCTCTTTTTATACATCTAATAGGATCTGGCAGCTGCTCGGCAAAAGACAAGTGTGCTTCACGAGAACAATAGTGACTGTCATACTGCCCTCATTTAACTGTTTAATGATTGATGCAGCTCTTTTTTTACACCATTTCAGAAAGTGAATATTGATAAGGTTTTTTATTATTATTTTCTAAGAGCATTAAGAAAGTAGGTGCATTTTTTAAATGAGTGCTTTTGAGCACTGCCCTGGTGTGGTTTTTGTGTGACTCTAATATAAATAGATGGGATTTTGGCCTTTGTCAACAGCAATACTTCATCCCTTCCCTGCTCCCCGCTCCTTTTTTTTGGGGTGTTTTTTTCTTTTTCCTTGTTTTTTTTTTTTTTAAGAAAAAAGAAATCTGCTAACAATAAAACTTTCATTCCTCTGCCCTTATGGCCGCAATTGCCAACTGGCCTGGGTAATCTCATTCCTCTGAGTTTCTGGATGTGAGAGGCTGTGTTGCCACAATAGTGCACGCCCCGTGTACGTGTGCTGTGTGGGGTTCAAACGCTGCTTCTCGCAAGCACTTACAGCTGAAGGCCTTGAGAAACATCTGCCATGAAAGGAAGAGTCTCCCCTTGTTCAGGGCAACAGCCACATCAGTCTGCATAGACCAAATGCTGCTTTTTAATAGTTCTCCTAGCCTGGGGGCTGCAAGAGCTTTCACAGCCCCCAAAGCAGCAGCACCTTGAGATGCAAACCCAGAGGCTTTTGCATGGCAGTGCAGGAGAGAAGTTGCCAATAAAAGCAGCCTCTGGCGAGTCCTGCCATGCATGGGAGCAGAGAAGAGCAAAGTGGTGAAGCCCGTTAAAACTCCTCTTTTTGGCAGGAGCACCTCGCAGATTATCTGCAGTTTTCTGGGTGCCCTTCCTACCCTGCAGCCGCAGCTCTTGAAAACATTTTTTTTTTCCAACAGTTTGCTTTTGGTTTCACATCCAGAGGAGTGTGGGATCGACTGATTACATGTTCCTTGTGATCTAGACAGTTCCTGTTGCAGTTCTTAGGCATTGGTTTCATCATTAAACCAGCAGAGCTGCAGTTAGCACATACAGTGGAGAACATTATAAATTATTTATCAGTTGCCAAGAGACAGGAACCAGGAGAATGGAGGGCTGGAGGCAGGGGATTATATATCATTATTTGCAAGCATCAGTAAACAAGAATTTAATTGAATTCAGCCATTGCTGCAGCAGAATCACTGGAAATGTGGGTTTTGCAGAATGTGTTTACCTGAGCACCACAACTGGGGCTGCTCTGTGGCTTCTGAGCAAAGCCTCAGGTGCTCGGTCGAGCAGCAGAGCTTGGCTGCCAGTTCCCTCTTTGTCTCCTCAGTAGACCAACAAAATTAAGAGCCTCCAAGCTCCACTCCTGCATTCCCTTGGACCCACAATTTCCTTGGCCCTCAGTGGTAGATGAGGAGTTTGTCAGGCTCTGTCACTGAATTGCTGCTGTCTGTTTGCGCCACGCCGGGTGGATCCTGACCTTTCCCAAAGGGAGCTCAGTGGCTCGGCTGCTTTGCCCCTGGTGTGAGATGTTGCCGGGCTCTCCCTCCTGCAGTTCCTGCCTCTGCAAAGTGTTTGTGCCCGGGGGTTGGCATTGTGGTTTCCAAAAGATGATTGTCATGGGGCACAGGGTGTTTGGTGAGCGAGCTGGGCTTGGCAGGGCAGGAATGAATGAAGAACCGTTAACTCCTGGGCAGTTAACGAAGAGCAAGCAGCCACTCATGTCCCAGCTATCAAGCAGGTTTTGGTGAAACCTGAAATGAATGGAAACTATGAAAATTACCCAAACACCAGAGAGGATTATTTATAGACTGAAGGCTTCCCCCCCCAGCCCCAGACACCTCAATGCAGCTGTAAATATTGCCAGGGCTATGCGGAACAGAAAGAGAAACCACGAGGAGCCTCTCTCCTTCCTCCTGCTGTCCTGGCAGGGGAGGCACTTGCGCAGCAGACAGCACGGAGTCAGTAGTAAATCCTGTTTGGAAAAGAAGTTTCTAGCCTGTTGTAACCAGAGATCTTAACAGTAATGCAAGGCAAAGGATCTGTCTGTGACTTGGAGATCCGGCTGCTGAGTTTAGGGAAGCAGCATTGGGCCTGGGGCTCAGCCTGGGGCTTGCAGACTGTGCTTTGCTTGGAGGCACCTGGCAGTGCCAGCGTGTCCCTGCAGCTGCCTTGCTTCATGTGATCAGGTGATGTGGCAGAGCTGCTTGGTCCCACCTCGTGGCTCCCTCCTCTGGGACTCTGGAGGGGGAGGCAGGTTTGAGTCTGTGCAGGGAGTGGGGATTCCCTGGTTCTCCTGTGTGCTTGCTGCTCTGGACACAGCATATGGCAGATGCATTCCTGTGGCTGTGCCTCAGCGAAGGAGCTATCTGTGTGGGAGATCTACCAGTGGCTGAGTAAGTGACTGAGCTCTTGCAAACATAAAGCTGTCTCTTGTGGCAGGATCCAGCTTTTTCCATAGCTGCACGTTGGATGTCATTGCTCCAGAGACCCCATCCATGTGTAGTTACTTGTTTTGGTGGCCCCCTGCCTCTGGCCCACATTTGGCCTCAGCAACATCAGAAAGAGTTAAATCCCTTTGAGTTTAAAATTTCACGCGTTGATGCTGCTGCAGTTAGGAAGTGAAGAAAGTCTCTCTTTGTGTCAGCCCAGCCTCCCTTGCAGCTGTTTATCCTTAAAATTTCTCTATTGGGTTAAAAATAAAAGGCAACAAACTTTCATCTTTTCTGTGGTTATGCTTATAAAAGGGGCACGTGCTGTGCCCAGCCTCTGTCAGCTGGCATCCCCCTGCTCCAGCTTCCCACTGCCCACTTGCCCAGAGCTGGAGGCTGCAGGATCCCATCCCGCTCTGCCAGGCTCATGGGGATGGAGCACCCAGCACCTGGTGTTGGCCTGTGCCAGGAACATGAAAGCTTGGGGGGGAAAGGGGGCATTTCCTAAGAAATGTCCAAATCCATTTTCCAAACGGCTTCAGCTGCTGGTTCTCATGCATGGTGACTGCTGTTCAGACCAAATGCTTGCCAGTCAGGAAGAAATCCCTTTCTTATTTTTTTAGTTATTTTATTTAGGTTTTTTTTAAGCATAAGCATGTATTTATAAGCAGCTCAGACAGCCTTGAGAATTTTCTTGAACATCTACTTCAAGATGCCAAACGCTGGTGTCAGGCCCAAGGGTTTGGTGTGCCTGTTTTTTGGGGTTGGGGCAGAATTTGCTCATGTTCTGCCTGTAAAACAATACAAAAGCATGGTCTGATATAGTGACCTCACACTGGCTATATGAATGATGTGAGCTCAGACCTGTTGCAAGGGACAGGCTCTGGGTGAAGGATCTGAGCCATTCCTGGGCAGTCAGGGCATGGGCTTGTGTGTGATGCAGAGACAGCCTGAGCTGGCTCTAGCTTTGTCTTTGCAGCACATGGCTTGAGTTGTGCCATCTTCTCTGTGATTCCATTGCTTCTGGTGGATTTCCTCTTCATCCTCCTCAGCAGCCTGAGTCCTTCCCCGTTGGTGCAGGAGCTGGGGAGTAGCAGATCCAAAACCCACCTGTGTTGCTGTGGCTGGTGCCACAGAGTCCCAATGTGGCAGATTGATGCACACGTCTGAATTTCCAGAGCAGCTCAGCTTGTGCTTGATCTCATGTTTCCTTTGAGCAGCTGCTGGCATATGGGCCCCAACTCGTAGTATTAAGCACATGCCCAGTAATTGGAATGATGAATGCAGCCCTGGGCACCCTGCCCTGGCGCTGAGGGCACCAGCCAGGGAACCAGACAGTTGTTGTGCTGATAATTTGGTAGCAAGGACACCGGGTCACTTCTAAATACGACTTTTATGAAGAACTTGTTCCCCACGGATGGGAGCAAGCTACATACCAGAGCTAAATATACTCCATGATCACAAAAGATGAAAAGTCCTGGACCTCGGAGTTAAAACTCAGTCTCCTGTTTCTCAGTCTCCTAGTGCTGTAAACAGAGTTGTGCTGTCCCCTGCAATTTCCCTGTCACCAGCTTTGAGCATTTTAGCTCTCCTCTGTCAGAGCTGAGCTGCCCTGGCCAAAGCATTAGAGACTGGAAAAACCCTGCTAGATCCAGGCATCCCCCATGATTCCAGCTTGCAGGAAGGTGTGGATGGATTGGATTGAGATGTCTCAAATGTTCTCCTGCCACAAAGGCACAACTGGTAGCTGAGATCACAAACTCTTAAAATGGAATTTCTTTCTTGACTGAGAAATTACTTACTTGTTTTATCAAGTGCAGGCCTTCTTTTATCAAAAAGAGATATTTCATTGCTTTTTCTGTAGCTGAACAGTCTACTTCAAAACACTTCATCTCCAAGAGAGGGGTTTAGATAAGTCAAATGAGTGGATGGTTTTAATTTAAGGTCAGTGGAAGGGATCACGTGTAAAGAAGGAAAGTCTGTTAAAAATGGAACCAGTTGAAAGTAGTCACTAATGTGTGTTATTCCAAAACTTGTCAGGTACTTCAGAAGACTCTAGAGATGTTTCTGCCATCGATTTTCTCTAAATTGCAGAAGAAAATCGGAGAGCTCAGTTAAAGGCAGAATTCTCGGGCTTCCTGGGTTGATCTGTTGGAGACCCTGGTTTTCCCTACCATCCTACACAAGGATGTTGAAGGACTCAGGTTCCTGTCATGCACTGGTGTGAAACAGTCCCTGCTTCTTCTGACAGTTAATTTCTGGTTTGGCTGTGCTGATAACTGGAAAGGGGAGGGGTTTTTCCTTCTCTGGAGAGCTGACCAGTTGTGGATAAACTTCCATGTGGCTTTTTCCTTGGTGCCAGATGGCTTGTGTTTCAGGCAGATGTTATCTCCTGCTACCTGAGTGTTTTTCAGCCTGCTTCTCTCCAAAACTATTTTTGGTCTGGCCCAGCATGCCTTTGTGTAGGATCATGGGTTGTTTTTTTTTTTTTTCCTTCTTCCTTTGGGTGTGGGGGAAGCAAGATGCAGAGGATAAAGCTGTTGAGCCTGGCTGTAACTCATGGTGGAGCTCAGCATGTTGATCTCAGACTCTTGGTTGAACTGAGAAAAAGTATTAGATCTTTGGGAGGTGTACTCCCCTCTTTGGTCTGCAGCCTTTTTTTACTTCTTTCTGTTTTTTCCCCCCACTGATGCAGTCTGGGACAGTCTGTTGTGGCATGTCATGCCTTGATTGCCACTGGTGTGGTGACATCTGCTCCCAGCAGGGAAGCAGGAAGCTCAGTCCTGTACCTGTCTGCACAGGCTGCTGTGTGCATCTCCTCAGAGGGACAGAGGAGGATGAGGAGAAGGCAGACAGGCAAATCAGTTACAAGAGGAGCAGGAATTGCCTTGACTGCTTTGCTATTTTGTGTTTGTGTCGTATTGCAGCAGGTGATGATAAATCCCATGGAGCTGCAGAGTTCATCCCTGTGTGACTTTGAGCTGGCTGGGATAGCTGGCTGATGAGGCAGAAGCTGTTGACATTTCAGGGCATTTTTAAATCAGCTTTAGTGGGGACTCTTCAGGAGCCGGAGCTTTGTCATGTTGTGGTTAGAGCCCAGCTCTGTCAGGGAATGGTGAGGGATGGTGGAGTGATCAGGGCACAACCCATGTCCTGATCTGTGCAGGTGTTAGTGATAAACTGTGATCCCCCCCTGGAGTGGGAGTCCTGGTGGGCAGGCAGGGACATCCTGCAGCCTCCTCCTCATGTCTGCACTGAGAACAGCACCTGAATTTCTCACATTTCCACAGCCTGTCACCGTGGCTGGGGCCCGTATGATACCTGTGGCCAGCCCTGCCTGCACTCCACACACGTTTACTGAGTGTCTCCTCGAGGTGAGTGCTTGCTGGCTTGGGAGTGTCCCCCAGGAACGATTCCTTGGAGTGTGAATCACGCAGGATGTGTGCCTGCACCTCCAGCTGTGCCGTGGTGCCCTGGCACTGCCAGTGCAAGTGTGGGGTGTGCTTCCCAGAGCAGCCTGAAACTCAGGGGCCCACGTCAAAATGCACCTTTGGGTGGGTGTGCCCTGCAGGCAGTGCCTGGAGGTGTCACATCAGCAGGGGCTGTGCTCAGCTGGCTCTGCAGCACCCCCAGCACCCCCTGCCATCACGTGCTGTGGCAGTGTGGGTGTCCCTGTGGCAGCCAATGGGTCAGCTCTAGTGGAAATGGAGGCCAAATTCCTGGGGTCAAATGCCAGAATTTGTGCCTTCACTGGCAGACACAAAGGGCTCTGTTTCTTTTATTCTTCAAGGAATAAAAGGCTGGTCGTGGTGGTGGCATTTGTGTGCTGATCTCTGTGGGGCTGCCAAGAGCCCTGTGCCCCTCCTTGTTTCCCAAATGTTTGTGTGATGCCGTGTCCCTCCTGACAGAGGGGTGCAGCTGTCTCCACCTCTTCAGAGCTGACTAAACCAGCTCCCAGCAGGGCTGGCAGAGATCAAGGGGTCAGGAACTCCCACCTTATTGCTCTCCCAACTTCATGCAGCATGCAGGAGCAGCTTGCAGGAACAGCTCATGGCTCATGTGTAGGAAGTCCTGAGAAGGTGCAGCTAAAGCACATTTTAGGTGTAAATCTGATACAAAATAGTCAAATACATGAAGTGTCTCTGAGATGATGAGAGCTTGTTCCTCTTCCCCGGTGTTTGGGGAGAGAAGTGGGACACATTTCCTCCTGACTTGTCCCTTTTTCCTTGCTGTCCCCCAGCCAGCCCTGCCCTGCTGCTAGGTGGTGGCAGCTTTTGAAAGGGACTTTTTCATCTGCCTGGGGTCATGGGTGCCTCCCTGACATGTTTGAACATCTCCACCCAGGCCTGCACCTCAACGGGGCCCCTTTTGTTGTGTCCCCCACCAAAGCAGGACAGAGCCTGTGTCCCTGTGCCAGTGGCTCTGTAACCATCCCTGTTCTGGTTCAGTTCTGGCTGCTGGGGCACGGTGCCACATGGTCAGGGGCATGGGCTGGCACCACGAGGGCCCTGCCAAGTGCCTGCTGTCCCTCCTGTGCCACTGCTGCCTCTGGGCTTTGACCCTGCCTCTGAGGTTTGACCCTGCTCCTTGTGTTGGGTGCCTGTGCCCGTGGCTCGTGGTGGTGCCAGCAGCATCTCGTCCATCTGCTGTTCACAGGGTGACTTTGGTGTGTGGTGGCCACGGCTGAGCACTTGGTTGGTGTTTCATAATCACACCGTGTGTGTTTTTGATGAAGTTCTCTCCTGGCTGGCAGGGCCCATCGTGGGGGATGGAGGAGAACTGCAAGGGAGGGAGGAAGGGAAAGGCATCTTAAAACACAGATGTGACTCATCCTGTAGAAATTCAGATTAGAGTTTGCTGTTTTCTAGAAAGAGAACTCCAGAACAGCTTTCTTTTTAAAAAAAATTATCTCCTGAAAAATCGTGTTCTGGAATAATGGAAGAGGGGGAAATACTTTAGGATTTTCTGTGGATGCTAAATGTAGCCAGCAGAGAACTTCATCCTCCTGCACTGGTTTGTTTTGTTTGTAGCTGCAAGTCATCAAAGTGACCTTACTTTGAGTTGTGTGTTTATTTTGATTGATGAATTACCATCTGTCCACCTAATTCAGAAGGCCAAATTGCATAATACCTTGATTGAAATTTCTAGCTGAATTACTGAAATCCTACAGACCAAGAGAACCTTCCCTTTTACATAGACATTCCCTTTAGAAGCAGCTCTTGGAGTTGCTGAGTGTGGTTTTTTAGTGCAGTACAGCTATTGTGAGTGATGTGTGCTTGTGTATGCCCTGGGCTGGTGGGGTGGATTTCTGAGAGCAGGGTCCAGGAGCACATTCTGCCTTCCAAGCTAATGGTGCTTTTTATTCCAAGTAGCACTGAAAAGCTGGAGGTTTTCCTTACTGAAGGAAAAATGCAGTGCAGGATGTTGCAGATTTGCTGTCTCTGAGCCCACCGAGGAGCTCTGTGTGTGAAAGCAAAGCCAACAGTGCAGCGTGTGTTGGGATGAGCTGGGGATGGCCACTCACCCCGATGGCACCACGGCCCCCACATGGGCTGTGCCAGCTCAGGAGAGCAGTTGGGTGGCAGCAAGGGACGTGGAAGAGCTGCTCAGGCAGGGTGATGCTCTGCTGGATTGTCAGGGCTCTCCTGGTTGTTTGGCGAGCACAGGTGGAATTCCTGTGGGCAGGAAAAGTGCAGGCCCCTCCTCTGCTCCTGCCACCGGGTGGTTTTTAGTGGATGGTGCATTTTTTGTTGCATTTGTGGAGTGATTTTAACTTTGTTGGGCCCTGGAGTACCAGGAAGCCTGGTGACAGGGAGAAGTGAGGAGCAGCCAGAGCATCCATCCCAGTCTGGGATGCAGGATGTTGGCTGATCCACCAGGGCTGGAGCAATAACCATGGGCAGGCCCAGGAGCAGCACTGCACCTCTGAGTTACTTAAAATGAAAGAGAAAATCCCCCAGTGACAGCCAGAGGAACCTCTGTGTGGGACTGAGCCCTGCTCCTCCAAGAGGTGGCTGCCACTGCCTGGTGTGAGTGTGTGACATGGAGTGCCCTTGGGCTGAGCTGGTGCCTGAGCTCCAGCTCTGATTCAGCTCTGCTGGCCCCAGTTTAGATCAGAGCTGAACAAAAAGGGATTCTGTGCATTTCTGCTGCCTCATCTCATTCTTGTTACCCACAGGGTGATGCTGGGGATGGTGTGCTTATGGGCTGGAGGACTGTGAGGTCCCTCTTGCTGTCCAGGGGTGTCTGGTGGCCTCAGAAGAAGGTCTTGCACTGAATCCAAGGTTGAGGTGCTGCTCACCACCATCCATCCTCCCTGGGCATATGGAAGGAGCCTGATTTCAGAGGCAGTGTTGCTGTGTGGGGAGAGGAGAGGAGAGGAGAGCAGTCATTCTCTTGTCATGCAAATTGTCTGAAGCAAAAACAAACTGCATATGGGAGTGGGAAAAGGAGAGAAAACTCGTTCAGATGAGCCCTTGTTTGTGGGAAGCCTCTCTCCTGTCTGAAGAGCAGATTAAACCATCCAGTGCTGGTTGTAAAGCAAGTGGGAACAGCCCTGTAGGTGCTGGGTAGGAGGGACCAGCCCCACGTGGACCCCAGCACACTGCAGGTGGTGGCTGAGATTTAGGGTGCTCAGATGGAATGAGGGTAACCACGTACAGCCCTGTGCCTTGTGAAGGGCCTGTGGGAGGCTTTTAAAAGTGGTTGTGTTTGAAAATGTGCTGTCACACACATCCACACAAAAATCCCCAAAATATTTGAATCTGCATAATCTCTCTGCAGAGTTTTGCCTTGGGGATTTTTTTATTGGCCAAAATGAGTTGGGTTTGGAGATAGAGTGGCACAAGCTTTTAGGGGATGGCTTTGCCTCATGCGGGTCAGCAGGCAGAACCTTCTCCCCAGGGTGGCTCTGATCTTCCACTGGCACTGGTCCATTTGCTGGTGATAGCCTGCACCCCCTATTTCTTAAACAAACCCCAGATGTGTCACCCTCCCACACTCTTCAGGCCACATAAATTCCCCATTTTTTCCTGGCCCATGGCTGTTTGTGTGGATGTACCTAAACCTTCAGGTTTGCACAGTTTTGGCCTTGTTTGAGACCTGACTTGACATGAGCCCTTTGGAAAATACAGCCCTTTCATTTCTATGCTTTTTTCCCCCCTCCCCTTTCCTTCTCATTAGCAGTTTCTAACAAATTAGTAGGCACTCCTGCATTAATCACCTCCAGGATCCCTCCATCTATGGACTTTAATTGAGTGTGGCATTGTTGGGTTGCTCTCAGCAGCACAGCTCCTCAGGGCAGGGGCAGCCTGGGAGAAGCTGCACTTTCGGGCCCTCACGGAAAGGGCAGCGGAGATGCCAGGGGCAGATGTGACAGCTCATGGACACAGGAGTGTCACCGCCCTGCCAGCTACAGGGGGAAGGAAAGCAGCATTAATATCTCGTGTTTTACAACAAACACCCTGTAGCATTCCCTAAACACGCAGTGTTGTGGAAACATGGTGTAAGTGTGTAGTAACTGATAACACCTGGCAGGCTGGAGGGCCTGGGGTCAGTGGCCATCCCTGGTGGGACATATGGAGGGTGACACGCTGTCCCTGCTGCTGAGGTGTCCCCCAGGGGCTGTGGGTGCTCAGGACCCTCACCCAAGTTTGGATGGACAATTCAGGAGGCAGAAAGGCTGGCAGGGACAGGCCGAGGAAATGAGGTGAGCCGGAGGCTGTGTCACGGCCTTCCGGGGAGCTTATTTTGGATTTCAGCAGCCTGGATTACAAGCTGTGGGGACCAGGGTGTGTGTATTGTAGCAGCCCATGCTTCACCTTGCACTACCCTCAGGTCTGGGAGTGTTTGCTTCTCATCCCCTCGCTCGAGGGCAGCACTGCTGGGCAGCACCGTTTCCACGGCTGGCGCACATGAATCTGAGGGGAAGCGGGGCTGTGCCCACCCCAGCCCCTCGCTGACTCTCTCCCTTTCCCTCCACAGACTCACGCCTCACTATGTTTACCCCCAAGCCATCATCCAGCCCAGCGTGGTGATCCCCACCCCCGTGCAGTCCATCACGTCTCCCTACATCGACTACACGGCCGCCAGCCAAGCCTACTCCCAGTACACCACAGCTGCCTACGACCAGTACCCCTACGCTGCCTCCCCCGCCGCCGGCTTCGTGGGCTACGGCTACACCACGGGCACGGTGCAGCCGCCCCTCAGCGCCGGCACGCCCGCGGCGCCCGCCGCCGCCTTCGTGCAGTACCAGCCGCAGCAGCTGCAGCCCGACCGCATGCAGTGAGGGCCCGCCCGGCCTCCCGGACAATCTCCCGCCCTGCAAGGATACCACTAGGACAGCAAAACGACAAAAAAATTATAAAAGAGACAAAACAAACGCTCACAAAAAAAAAAAAAAAATCACCCCGTCCCTTTATTCCCCCGTATGTAGGTGCATATTGATGCCTAAGCTATTTATAGTGTTGAGGGCGAACCCCCGAATCCTTGCAGTCTGATTGTGCTTATGAAAGTGGACTTCTGGTAAGTTTGTTTTTTTCCCCCTTTTTTTTTTTCCTTCAATCTGGACAGATACTGTCTTGAAGATGTTCTAAAAGCGGCTGAAATGTTTCACAGGAAAACGACAGATTCTTGCACACATGGCAGTCTGCTTCCATCACCTGTGGTCTTCTTTCTGCCCCCTTCCTTCCTCATCCAGCCTACAATCCTCTTATTTACTGGTGAGGTACAGAGGTACTTGGAGAACATGGAAAAAAAGCAATCTTATTTTTTGGTTGTACAAAAACTTTGTAATACTCAGAGATGCCTTACAGAAAAAAAAAACAAAAGAAAAACTATTTTTTAATATTTATTGCGATTTTATTCGCATGAGCTGTGAATTGCAGACAGAAGAATAGTAGTAAGTATCTGCCTTGTTTAATTCTCATTTTACTAAATTATTGTATGTAGGTAAAAGTTCTTAAGTAATTGCTGAATCACTTCAACATGCAAAAGGGAATATTGGCTTGAAGGAGAGCAGAATATTCCTTTAGTCAACGCACTGTACTATTTTCTTATTGTAATTGTTACTCTGTTAAGATTATCTCAAATTTAGGTATATTTTTAAATGCAAAAAACCAACCAAGAATACTGAGCATTTTGTCTACTTTGGTAGATCTTTTGTTACAATGCTGCAACCTATGGAGACATTTACAGTATTTATGTAAAAGAGATTTGGGGCTGTTGGCCAGCAAGGTTTAGGAGAATATCATGAGTGGAGCAGTAGAGACAAAGGTGTTATGTCACTGAACAAATGGGTAAATGTAACCTTTTTATGCCTGTAATCCAACAGCCAAATAAAGGAAGAGAACAGGCGATGTAAGTGCATTTCTACAAAGACAGCAATAAACTATTTTAACTTTTAAGATTATTCGATGCTGTACGGTACCATGTTTGCTTGGCTGCCTGAAGGGGGTATTTCCCAGCCCACCTGGTCTGCCCATGCTGGGCTTCACCCTCCTCCAGTGTGCCAGGGTGGGCTGTGACAGGAGCATCAGGGGCTGCCACCACCCTGCAGCGTGTCCCACACTGCCCTGCTCTGCGTGTCCCGAGGCACCTGGGGGGTTCTGAGCTCACAGAACCCCGTGGGCTGGTGCCAGCTGCTTCCTCACACTGCGTGCTGCAGAGGGTGGGAGGTGCTGCCATGCTGGTGCAGCTCCAGAGGCAGCAGGGGCAGATGGGATCTCGTCCCAGGGTTTTCGGGCCATCACTTTCCTTCTGGTTTTTTGCTTAAAATAAGTTGGGGGTTGTTTTTCTAAAATGGAATTTCTCTGAAAGAGAGTAGTCTGCCAGAGCCCTGTCCTGCCCTGTCCTGGTTAAGGGGATTTGCTGAGGGTGTCTCAGATCCAGCAGAACAGGCAGGTGCCAGCAGAGAGACTTTCACCTTTGAGCCTTATTTGCTGCTCTGGTGCTACATTTGACTCCCCCCAACCAACTTGCTTTAGAAGTTCGGTTTTCAGGTTTTAACAATTACAAACTTTAAGAATTACTCTTTAAAAGTAAATAAAATGACTCTGTTTGATCATGCCAGTTATCTGGTTCATCTCCATAAAGGTCACAGCAGGTCTGGTGCTAGGAAGGGCTGCATTTTTGGCACCAACATCTGCTGCTGGTTCAGGTGGTGATGCCTAAAGCCATTCTGGGGGAAGAGAATGCTGTAGGATGAAAGCAGAGGCAGTTCAGCACTGTGGCTGCCCTGGGGAGCTGAAATGCCCACGGTGGGCATGTCAAATGTCACCAGTAGCCCTCAGAGTAAAGAGCCCATCTCAATGAATGGAAACAACTCTCTTGCCTTGCTTGTGTTGCGTGAGAATGCAGATCCTGGTGGGGCTCTGCTCATCCTGCCCGGGGTTTTGCTTACAACCATGTGGGTGACATTTATTTCCTTTTTAAGTAATTACTTTCTGGAACCGCTGTGGGGCTGCCAAAGGAGTAAGAGCCGAGCGCTGCATCCAGCCTGGCCCGGGCCCTGCCTTTGAAGTGCCATCGGGGCTGGAGATTATTCAGCAATTCTTCTTTCTCCCTGTCAGGAGTGCTCCTGAGGAGAAGGGAGGGCAGGGTTTTTGGATGGGGGCGCTGGGAGCTGCTGGGGAGCAGCGTTGAGGTGCCAGTCCCCAGGCAGTGGTGCCTGGCACTGCTGAGCTGGGCTTTTGTCTTTGCTGGGGACACACATCTCCCCTGCTCCATGGGGACAGCAAGGCTGCTGAACATGGATTTGTTGTTGAAAAACCCATGGGTGCAGTGAGCTCTGAAGTGAAAAGAGTGATGGTTTTCCATGTAGCTGTCTGATTTCCTGAAAGGTGGCCAAACTGCCAGGAAGCGAGGGCGCAGGCGGCGCTCCCAGCGCCCGCAGTGCCGAGTGCCATTCCTGGATCCTGCTCAGTTTTGCTCCGGGCTCATTTCGAGAAACAGCCACATCAAAACAGCAGCAGGAGCAGCCCGACCTGCCTCCTTCCTGCTTGCGAAAACCCGGCTGTGAAATTGCAGAATCGTGGGCTCTGCCGTGCTCCTTCCCGGTGGGAGCGGGGCGGTGCTGCCAGGTGGTGCTGGCAGCCTCTGGAAGGAGCCCAGGCACTTCCCTGTCCTGTGCTGGGCTGGGAAAGTGGGAAGAGGTCAAAGGTTGTTCTGTTAGATGGATAAGAGCTAAACTGCAGAGTATCAGCAGTGGGGTGTGGGTGAGAGGCAGAGGCTGCCTGGCTCCCGACTGATCAGGATGGCACAGGTGCTTAAATAATTTTGAAATTACTTAAAAGTATAATTTAATATTTTGTTTTTTTAGTGCATTTCTTGATGGAGCATCCTCTTCCACCTCCTTATGTGGTCCCAGCACAAGGAAAGCTCATTCTGGGCAGCTCAGCTCTGCTGCAGCCAGCCAGAAGCCAAGGGAGGGGATGAGCAGGGGGGTCACAATGCTGGTTTTAAAAGCTTCAGTGAGCCACAGGGACCAGGAGGAGCAGCAAGGACTGGGTGGTTTTGGCAGCACAGCCCTGGCAGCACCATCTGCTTGGCAGTTCCTGGGGTGGGACCAGCTCTTAGGGGCCAGACCTTGTCCTGGGCACATCCCTGTGGCCATGCTGGCAGCCCAGGCCACCTCTCAGCACCTGTGCCCACGTGCCCAGTCATTTGCATGACAAATTCAAATCTTTTTTATAGGAAACCATCACAGTGGGGCTGTCAGGGGGAGCTTTGGCTTGTGTGGGCTGGGGAATGCGCAGCCCCTCTGCTCTCATGGGGAAGTGTCACCATAAATACCAGTGCTGGGTGCTGGTCATCATCTGGATGAACCCAGCCACAGTCTGGCATCACGTCCTGGCATCACCTCCCGTTCCACCTGGCAGCAGGAGTGAGAGACAGCCCTGTACCCCAGATTGCCTGCTGCCTGACCTTCCCCACCTGCCTGCCATGAAAGGGGATGTCTTGGGTGAGATTTCTGCCCTTTCCAGGCACTCCCTCTCCCTGGGTGTCCCCTGTCACAGAGGGACAGCCAAGGGCTCTGCTGCCAGCAGCCTGAATCTGCCTTTGACAAGGAGCAGGGGGTACCCAGCCCACACCTCTGCTGTGCTCCCCACATTGTCCCACCTTGTTTGGGCACCCCCACGGGCTCCTGTCAAGGTCCAGAGCTTTGCCGTGGCACCCCCAGCCAGTGGCTATCCCCAGGATGGGATGGGAGCACTGGGGACATGGGGACACTGCCAGCCCCCACAGCCCAGCTCCCCTGGCTAACAGGTTTGCGCTGAGAGGGAAAGGCTGAGCACACCATTTATTTGCATAGTAACTGGGCTGCTTTTAGCACTTACCCTTTAAAACAGAGTTGACAGCAAAATGTTTTTACCCCCTCAAATACAGGGAATGCTAACAGCATCCTTTTTTTTTTTCTCTCTCTCTCTCTTCTGGCTGAAACTTGTTTTTCCCTCCTTTGTGCCTCTCTGAATCCTGCCAGCATAGAGATTCCCTTGTTCAGAGAGTAAAAAAAGAAGAGGGAGAAAAAAAAAAATAGAAAAAGAAAAACTTAAGCCTGGGATTAAAAACCATCACTAAAATAGTTTGAATAACAAAGTCAACTGACCGGCCGGTGAATGCCTGTCACGTATCGCCCGGGCACGGTCACGTGTGGCACTAGATAGTTCCTGGAAAAGCTTCTGCTCAGCCTGATAGACCTGTGCCTGCTGATACTGCTGCACCCACTCCTGCAGGCCTTGGGAAACTTCCTGACAGGGTGATAAATTGGGGGGAATAAATAAATAAATCTCCCTTGGGTACCAAAGGCATTGGGTGTTCTTGAGGTTTTTCCATCCTAGTGGCCCTGGCACCACTGGGCCAGCAGGACCCTCTGTCCTTACTGATGTCTTTAGCAAGGGAATTTATGGTGGGTTTGTGGGGTTTTTTTTTCCCTACACAATTTTTTCTCATAATTGCAGCTGCATAAAGAATCAAAAAATGGGACCTTGCATGAGATAAAAGCAGAGGGGTTGTACCTACCCCAGGCAGAGCCAACTCAGCCACGTCAGACACATCATGTGGGGCCACACAGCCATGGAGTGTGTTACTGAGGGGATTTGTACCTAAACCCAAACATAAATAACAGTTTTATCCTCTTGCTGACTCCAGCAGCACAAATCTGGAAGCAGAGGGATGCAACAAGGCACAGCGACAGGAATGATGGCTCAGATAAAGCCACACAGTGTGGGAGGGCAATTAAAGACTCAGATTTATTAGCTGTGTGCCCATGCTCAGGAGCGTGATGAAGCAGTTGGAGATGGAAAAGTTGGTAATGGAAAGGTCAGAGATGGAGGCTTGTGAGAGGATGAATCAATGAGCGCCCCAAATCCCAGGAGCCAGTTTTTAAAAGCATTTGCCCACATAAAAGTGGAGACTGTGGCCTTTTATAAATCAGCCAGGAACATGTCTTGGTTTGAAACTAGCACTGAGCATCTTATTACATGTTTAACACTTAAAAGATCTTTTAAAATCAGTCTCAGCTCATTGGAGTGGCTCCTGTTCATGGGTAAATGGGGGGTCAGTGTGTGCAGGTACTCACGGCCATTCCTGGTCTCCTGTAGCATCCACGAGCTGCTGACATGTGAGCACCTTAAACAAACCCTGAGCTCTGCAAAATGAAAGTGAAATGAAATAAATGAGTCATGCCATTAGTCTCCTGTGATCTGGCTTTAAAATTAGCAGGTTTTAGACATAAACATGGTAGAACTAGCCCTGGGGAAAGAAAAGTCCTCCAAAAACCACATCCTACCTTCTTTTCAACAGTGCACACTGCTCTTTATTTCATGCCACTTTAGTAAGGTAAACTAATTTGGTTTCCTGTTTCCAATGAATTTTATATGTAGAAAAACGTTTATATTATATACATTATAAATCTGATCAGAAACATATATGTATGAACAAACACGTGGTTTTTATCAGTAGCTGGGTGCATTCATGTGTGTTTGTGAAAGAATACACATAAATCCCTTATTTCAACTGGCATTTTAACTTTTATTTCACAAATCCTGTCTCCTGAAGATGCCAGGTGTGCACAGTTTAGAAGATAATTTAAAATGAGAAGCATAACATAACAGCAATGCAACCAAATTGAATTGGCTGGTAGCAAGAGCTAATCTGGGGCAAAACCATGCCCTGGACTGAGCTCAGGCTTCAGCAGACTGAGAAAAACAGTAAAAATATCCCATGCTGGTGTGAGAGCCATGCCTGGAGATGGGGCAGACCCCAGGGGCATCCCCCATCCTTTTGCCCACTGCTGCCATACATGCTCAGGCACTTTTCCTCTGTCTGTCTTTCTGTCTGTTTGTCTTTCTGCATTCCCCTATGTCCTCTTCAATCAGCCAACCCCGGGCACTTCAGTCTGCTCAGCCCAGAATACAGATATTTTGGGCATCTGCAATCTGGACGAAAGCTGCAGTCCTGCCAGGAATCCTGCACAGGCTTGAATGGAAAAAAAATAAAAATATCCCATGGAGTTGGGCAAAGGCTGCCAGGCTGCCCCGGGCCCTGTCCCGCAGGCAGGAGCAGCCCCAGCCCCTCTGCAGCCGCCAGCTGAGACACAGCCTGCAGGAGAGACAATAAATTAAATCCAAATGTTTATTCCATTGGCACTGGCCGGGTCATGTGCCTCGTGGGGCTAGAGAGCGCAGGAATATTTTCTTGTAGCTGTCGAATAAACTGCTGGAAATGGTGGCAGTGTGGAGATCCTGGAGGAGGCAGGGGCTGAGACCTGCTTGGGTGGATGGATGGATGGATGGATGGATGGATGGATGGACAGACGGACGGACGGACACACACACACAGGAGTTAGGACAAATTCAGAGGCTGGGCCAAGAGCTTTGTGCACAGGCAATGATTTTGGGGGCAGGTGTGGGGATCTGTGTGCAAGTGAGACACTGAACATTGTGGCCATGTGAGGGCCTTGGATTCCTCTCCCTCCTTTGCACACACACAGAATTAACTCTTGCCATCCTCACCAGCCTCAGTGAGCTCTGGATGTGCAGGGCCCTGAGCTCCAGCACAGCCCCAGCTGTGGTGGGCGTCTGCAGAGTGTCCTGGCTGTGCAGGACACTGTGCAGAGATGCTTTACAAACCTCCACCCCATCAGCACAGCCCGCACGTCCCTACAGGTCCCAGCACGGTGGTTACAACAGGCTTACTCATTTCTGCAGTGAGTAAGAGCGAAAGAGGAGCCCCACAGGGGCAGGACTGGGGCTGATAAGGAGCAGCTCCCTAATCTCCAGCCCCAGCAGCCAAAAGGCTGAAGGTGATAACTCCCAGAGCCCCTGGGTCCCAGCAGTGCAGGGTGCTGCTGTTGGTTTCAATCAACCCTGTTTAGGAAAATCCAAAGTTTACAAACTGGAGGTAAGGAAGGTCCCAGCTTCATGCTCCATCCTCATGCTCTAGGTGACACCAGGAAGCCAGGAGCACAGCAAAGCTGGCACTCCTCTGATTCAGGCCTGGGCTGGGATTCAGGCTCAGATACCTGCTTTCACCCTGTCCATGCCCATCCCCTGTGGCACACACATCTGCACCAGCAGCACCCACCACTGCTGCTCTGCCGGCTCAGTGTCACCTGCCCCAGCTCCAGGGACCAGCCACACTGTCCCCTCACTGGCCCCATGTGCCAAATTGCACATGATAAGCTCTGCTCCACAGCACATTTTTGCCAGAGGCTAGCGAGATAAAGTCTGAAAATAGCTCACCATGACATCCATCAGGGCCTGTGCCACTGCATTTCCCACGTGCTGCCGTCCTCCCTGCCTGGCTTCAGCCGGGACCATCCCAGCAGCAAGGCTGGGTCTGAAATGCAAACAGCACATGCAGAACAGAGCTGCTCCTGTCCTGGAGCACGATGGTCTACAGGCAGCGTGGCACTGAGTGGGACATGGCACTGAGCGTGACATGGCACTGAGTGGGACATGGCATTGAGTGTGACATGGCACTGAGCGTGACATGGCACTGAGTGTGACATGGCACTGAGTGGGACATGGCACTGAGTATGACATTGCACTGGGTGGGACATGGCACTGAGTGTGACATGGCACAGTGACATGGCACTGAGACTGACATGGCAGTGAGCGTGACATGGCACTGAGTGTGCCATGGCACTGCCAGCTCTGCAGGGCAGGCTCTGCCTTTTTGGGGTGCCCTGCTTGCACAGGCCCCGCTGCAGGGCCCCCGTCCCATCCTTGGCTGGCTGCAGGAGCACCGTGCCCTCTCGCAGCCTTTGGCTCTGGCCAAACCCCACTTGGCCAAATCCCCAGCACGGGAACAAAAGCAGAGAGCCCAGGATGGGAGCTGGGGGAGGCTGCAGCACCCTGCACAGCTCCTCTGCCGAGCTTGGAGCCAGCGGGGCGTGGAAGGGAAGCGTCCCCTCGCTGCCTTTGTCCCTCCTGGGGCTGCCCTGTGTCCTTCAGGGGGCTCTGGTGGCTCTCAGGCTGGGTGCCAAGGGGAAGGGTGGGGTGCCAGCATCTCCTCCTGGAGAGGCCACTTCCAGCTCTTTCCTTGCAGGGTGAACCTGCTTCTTTAACCCCTCTGGTGCCAGCTGGCCAGCACCGTGCCCTGGCTGTGGTTCCTGGGCTCTGCCCTCACAGCGCTGCCAAGCGAGTGGCATTCAAAGCTTTAGCCTTTCTCAGCTCTTAGGCACATGCTCCAGCTCTCCCTTATTCTGTGTTTAGTTTTGGGCAGCCAACATCACGTCATATTTAAAGGCGCAGTTTCAATTCATATCTATCTCAGTTTATTTTTTTTTAATGAAAAACAAGATTAAAAATAGTTATCAGAGAAAGCAAACACTATAATGCCCACACAAATTTTTCAAACAATTTCAAAAATGCCCATGAGAGCAACTGCTTTTAAGTGTTTTAGAATGACAGTGGAGACTTTGCAGTGCTCTAAGGAAACAAAGCATTTTACACAAAGGGGAAATAGTCCAGGTGCTACTGTACCACAAGCCACAGCTCCTTCCACTGCACCTGGCTCACACCTGGCTGGGGGCAGGTGGCCCTGCAGAGACATGTTGGGGTTACTGGGGAGGTCATGCCAGCATCTCCTGGCCCTGCCAAGGAAAATCATTCCATTTCCTCTGCCCTGTGCCTGGGAGGGGCTCATGGGCCTCCCCAGCTCAGTGCCACCCAGCTCAGTGTCGCCCAGCTCAGTGCCACCCAGTTCAGCATCACCCAGCTCAGTGTCGCCCAGCTCAGTGCCACCCAGCTCAGCATCACCCAGCTCGGTGTCACCCAGCTCAGTGCCACCCAGCTCAGCATCACCCAGCTCGGTGTCACCCAGCTCAGTGCCACCCAGCTCAGCATCACCCAGCTCGGTGTCGCCCAGCTCAGTGCCACCCTCAGTCTCAGCCAGTCACAGCTCAGGCTGTTGTGGCACACCAGGTGAGCCTGGGCTCACAGGGATGTCACCTGTGCCCACAGCATCCTGGGGTGCTGAGGAGCCAGCAGAGCCCACAACGGCTTGGACTCGACTCTGCAGGCTGGATGGGGTTTTTGGGGGTTGTTTAGTCCTGTTAAGGGTTTTCCCCAGCCCCATGGCCTCGCTGCCCTCCCTCAGAGACACCAGCAAAGCCCCAGGGGCCCTGTGCTCTGGGGAGCAGCGATGCAGCACAGCTCAAAGCCTGATGTGTTTGGGGCAGGGCTGTGAGGAAACCCAGCAGGGATTATTGGAAATGTGACAAATACTGCATGGAAAAAGGGGGGTTCCCCCAGCAGGGCCCAGCACCCAGTAAGGCAGAAAGGCTGCCCCCCCCCCCCCCCCCCATTTGACCATAGGGCTGCAGAACCTTTCTGGCTGGAAATCTTTCTGGTGCAGATCTAGGGCTGGTCTGAAGCCCCTTTTGCAAAGCTGATTCATCCCCAGCTTTACCCAGCCCTCTACACCAGAGTGCAGCATCCCCCTAGGCCTTCTCAGGGGCATAAGGATGCTGAGACCAGGGGAGAGCTCAGCTCAAGGGAAAACCACTCTGGAGAGATGCAGCCTGCCTGGAAAACGGGGTTTTACCACAGCTGCCTGTGGGCAGGGAACAGGCAGCACCACTGCCTCGCACAGCCTGTGCTGCAGGAGCACGTGGCACAGGCCTGGCTCTCCCATGGAAATGGCAGCCTGGCATCACTGCCCACATGGGAAAGGCTCAGCTTTGTCCCCTTGGTGCCCCTGGACACTATGTAAATATTGACAGGGTTTTCTTAGCAGCATGAAATGCACATCTGCTCATGCAAAGCTGGCGAGGTGGCCGGTCACTGGTGCAGGAAGGTCACTGCCATGCACGGGTGCCTCCCGTGCGTGGGCCAGCCTCCCACCTCGAACTCTGGGCCTGAAAGGGTTTCCTGCATCCAAAACAGCCACCCTTGCTGCTCTCCTTGCCCTGAGAGTTGAGCAGGCAGCAAGGAAGCTGCCACAGCTCCTCTGTGTGTCACCCACACAGCCCTGCAGCTCTGCTGTGCCTGGCAGGCTCCAGAGATAAGGCTGCAGGATGATCCCTTCATGCCGTCATCACGACAACACAAAGCCTGGCTGCTTCCAATGCCGTTTTTCCCCCTAATTGTTCTATTTCCATGCGCCTGTGCTCACCCAGCTCTTGCCAGAGAGGCCAAGTGCTGATCATTGTCAGATGGTTCACACAGAGGTTTCTATTTTTCCAAGGATCCAAGAGGATAGGGGGATGGAGAGAACTTTGGTCCTCTGCTTAAAATAATTTGAGCTTTCCACTGTCTACGCCAGGCTGAGGCAGATATTTGCATAACAAATGAGCTTCTCCCCTCACTTCAACCCAGGGTTACCCCTGAGCTTTTGCTCCATCTCCTTCTTCATCTACAGCTCCATCAGCTCCATCAGCTCCATCTCCCATCTCAGCCCTGGATCTGAGGAGGGGAGGGCATGGGGACGGTTGCAAAGTTTTGGCACATTTGTCAATCAGACTCTAAACAGCCTCTGGAACATTTCACCAGTAAAAACATTTGCTTGGTGACCAACAAATAATTCCAGGCATCTTTTATCTTGCTGTAAAAATGCCACAAAGCAGCTGATTAGTGGAGGTTTCTCTCCAAGCTAAAGCCTGTTGACAGCAGGACCAAACACTGACTTTCCTGTTATCAGCAGAAACGGCCTCTCTGTGCTGGGCATTCTCCAGGCAGTGATGGACAAGCACAAGGCACAGCCCTGAGAGCCTCTCTGGGTGCAGAAAAATCAAGGAAAGCCCTAAAAGTTTCACAGAATTTTTGTTTCACCCCTGAGACATTAACACTTTGCTGGTTCAGATGGATAAATTATGCTATTGCTATTTAAACCAATTTCCTTGCAGACTGCCCCAGAGAACACCTGCTGCAATGGCTGAGGTCATGATTCCCAGCCCAGCAAAAGATAAAACTGCTGCCAGGGTCCATGGCCAGAGCTGCTTTGTGCAGAGCCACACCACCTCAGCCTCTCTGCCAAGAACCTGGGGAATTTTCCAGTTCCCATTCTCCTTCTGGGAGGCAGAAAGTGGGGGAGTAAAGCTTACATACCTTCATGAAGGTCTGAGAGGCATCAGGAGGGTTTCCATGAGAAACTGGATTGAAGCAAATGCTATCAGAGTCCAAATGCCCCATTAATTACACCAGAATCTCATTCTGGGGAGAAGGGAAGTCCCAGCAGTCCTGCAAGAGCCTTCTCAGACAATGACTGAAAAAATGTTGCAGTTACTCATTTTGAAATGAGTTTTTCTAAGGGTTAGATTTTTCTTGCATGACAACACATTGTGGGTACACAATTAAAAAATGAATCCATGACCAGTCAGAAACAATCATTCCTCCCTTTTTCATTTAGAGTAAACTCTGAAATCTGCCTGTAACTGTAATTATAGAGCAAAACTCCAGAAGCCCTTGCAACATAAACATCCCCAGGTCCTTTCTGGGCAGCCCCCTGATATCAGTGAGTCACTGCAGCCCCCACAGCTGCAGGTGGAGGGCACACATCCCTCCTCCAGCCTGCTTCCCAGCATGGCAAATGCTGCTCACAGCTCCTGGAAACCAGGCAGCAAATGCTTAATATAATGAGATTCAACCAAGGCGGGCTGTGCCTTTCCACAGCAAACCCAGAGCATCACAAAGTGAGGTGTGAGGTAAAATTCCAGAGGAATTCTCCTGAGTAATTTTTCTTGCCTCTGTGGGTTTGGGACTTGTTTGGGTGGACTTAAACATGCACCCCTCCTCCTGTGTGCTGTGGGTCTGTTGATCTCCCCAGGAGGAGCAGAGCTCAGGGCAGCCTCTCCAGCCATCCATGGTGGTTTGGCCGTGCCGCCCTCAGCCTTGGGGACAGGTTTGAGTCCTGGCTGTCCTGGCACAGGTCAGAGCACACACCACGTGTCCCCAAGCTCCCCTGCTGCCTGACTGGTGTTTGGGATGCTGCTCTGAGATGCTGCTCCCTCCACTCGTATCTCCTGACCGCAAACCCATCCTCCTTTACGTGCAAACCCCCCCAGTCCCAGCAGCACTGGCAGGAGACACCAACACACTCCTAAGCACCCGGGCAGGCAGCCTGAGCAGGGCAGGACGGGTCCCCAGGGCTCAGCATGGCTCACGGTCCAACCTGCTGGGCTGCTCTGGTTTTGTTCCACTCCATCAAAGGCTCAGAGGCACCAGATGGCTCCCGGGGATGCTCCCCTGCAGGTTTGGTTTGCAGCACAGGAGTTGTGCCTGGCACAGGCAGCAGAGCAGCTTCCCCACCTTGTTCCAGAGTGGCCTGGGGTGACAAATGGCTCTGATGGGTGTCCCCAGCCCACACCAGTGCCCAAAGCATGCATTCCTGCTCCTGGCTGTGCTGTGTCCCAGTGGAATGGGGAAGGGGAAGCTCTGCTGGGTTTTTGGAGAGCCCTGGTGTGGGTTGGAGTCACAGGTGGGGTGGCAGTGGCAGCCAGGGTGCTTCTCTTGGTGTCTCTGCCAAGAAGAGCCCAGCGTGGAGCTGCCAGAGCTGCTGCACAGGCCCCCGAGATGGAGAGGCCAGGAGAAGCTTGTCCTCAGGCTCAAAGAGCGTCCAGCTTCCTTCCCTCCCTCCCATCTCTCCCTGCCTTCTCCTGCCAAGTGTTTTGAGCAGCTCATCTCCAAGAGCTGGCATCACCCTGGCTCAGCCAGGTGCAACCAGACCTCTCATCTCAGTGCACTGAGAACTGGGGAAACTGAGGCACATACAGCCACCAGGACACCGCTGCAGGCTGTTCCCATATTGCTTGGGAGGGACAGAAGGGACCATTGTGCCCTGCACCTTTGGTTTGACCTGGTACCTGGTATCTACCCCACCTTGTCCTCCTCGCTGCCCCTCCCTGGGCTGGTGGCAGCAGGTGACAAATGCTGCAGCTCCAGTACGTGCTGCCCACAGGTACCAGGAGCTGCTCCAACGGGCTCTGGCTAAAAAGAGAACAAAAACAGCAACAAAAGACCAACAAATAGTTGACTCTGTTCCCAGGCAAATAAAAAAGAATGGGTTTGGATCGTCACTGCTGCTGTCCCTTTGTTTACCGAATGCAGTAACAAAAACAGCCAGGAAAGAGAAAAAAAATATTCCCTGATAGGGACAATTTATTGTGGGTGAACAGGCTGGGGCATGCCCCAGGGAAGGAGGGCCAGGTTCTGTGTGGATCTGCTGGGGATGGGAAATAAACGTGCTCAAAAGCACTTAAAACAACCTGAAAGGACCAGCCCTGATTGCAGCAGTTAGCAGTGATATATTCTTGGCATGGAAACAAAAAGCAAATTCATAGCAGGTTTGGAGCTGATCTTACTGGCTTACATGGGATTTTATACTTAGGTAATTCTATTGTTGGCTGGAGCTACCTGATTTATGCCTGAATAAGGTCCTGATCCTGCTAACATTTACTGATGTACTTTAGTTTTACCTTTGCCCCAAGACATCCTACCAATTTCCCTGCAGCGAGGGCAGTGCCTGTCTGCAGAGCTGGGGCCTGTGCAAGAGGAAAATCTGTGTTGTAATGCCTGAAAGGGAGAGGAAATTTCACAGTGAGTCACGAACTCCCTCCCCCAGGCTGTGGCCATCCCCCAGCCCCAGGCAGGACACCCAAGGGTGCCAGGGCAGCCCCACAACATTCGGGAGCAATGGGGGAACACCCTCAGCACCAACCTGCAGCTGCATCCAGCTCTGAGTCTCTGCAACACAAACCATCAGTTTAACACCAGTTTACTCTCCTGACAGCCCTCTCCCCAGGGCAGACCCTCCAGACAATTTGGAAACCCAGCAGAAGCCATTTGGACTGCTTGTTTCCATTCAAGAAAATGGCATTTATTGTCAAAACACCGTGTTTACCCTGTGAGGTAAAAGAGATGGATTCATCCATCAAACACTGTCCTTTGACAGTGACACCTCTGGGTGTGCTTCAAAGAGAGCAAGAGAATAAAATCCTGTCTGAAGTGAGGAGCATGTCCAGGAGGAGAAGCTGTGAGCTCACCCATGCAGAGAGACGTCCCCATGGCTCCCCTGCCCCTCACAGGCTGCTGAAATCAGAGAGATGAAATCCAACAGGGGCACTGAGTCCCGGAGCAGCTGCTCTGCTCCCTGCCAAGCTATTCCTGAGCCCTGGGAGAATTCATTTGCTTTACAATGGGCTGCGAGGGCAGCTGGGGGTCTGGGCACCACCTGCAGCCAGCCCCGAGGGTGCTGGGGAGCCTGGGGGGCCCCAGAGTGAAACCCCCTGTACAAACCCCTGGGGACACCCAGAGTGAAACCCCCTGTGCAAACCCCTGGGGACACCCAGAGTGAACCCCCCTGTGCAAACCCCTGGGGACACCTGGCTGAGCCAGCAGTGCCAGCCCCAGCCCAGGTGATGCTCACAGACCTCGGGGCACTGCTGTGGAATCTCCATCCCCAAAACCACACCTGGCAAAGGCTGCCAGCAGCAGTGGCAGGGCTGGGAGAGAGGCAGTGGTGGGTCCAGAGCTTGCCTTCATCCCACAGTGCTGCTGTGCACCTGGGAGTGATGGGGTTTGTGTCACCCAGGACACTGCCATGACCACACAGACCGTGATGGGGTTTGTGTCACCCAGGACACTGCCATGACCCCACAGACCGTGATGGGGTTTGTGTCACCCAGGACACTGCCATGACCACACAGACCGTGGCTGCTGAGGCTGCAGGACTGGAGACAGCACCCAAAGGCACTTCCAGAGCAGCTCCTCTGAAATGGGCTTTGTTTATGCTGTAGCAGCCTGGAGAAATGGATATTGCCTGCCCAGAAAGATTTAAATATACATAAAGTTAGAAGGAGGAAGTGTTAGCTAAAATCTCATGTTTCTGGAAGGCAGACGGTTCGTTAGCAGTGCTTTAATGAGGCTCTAACCTCACTGCAATGCTTTCATTAATGCTCCTTGCTTGCTGAGTGCCAAGTGCTTGGCTCCTCTCCGACAGCCCGGCTGGCCCACAAAGAGAGGGGCTGAGGGTCCTTTGATGCAGAACGTGAGCACATTGCCCCTCCAGGCAGGACAGACGACAGTTGGTGAGGGGAGACAGCCCCAAGCTCAGCAGATGGTGCCCAGGGCAGGGTGGGCACGCAGGAGGGAAAAGGAGGGGGAAGATGAGGTGCCAGTGATGCCAGTGATGCCAGTGTTCCTGTTGGCTGCAGCTGGGTCAGCTGAGGGTCAGGCAACGAGCAATGCAGGACATCAGGGATGGGTGTGCTGGAGATTTGGTGACAAGGGCAGATGTGGGCAGTGCAGGATGCAGGAGCTCAGCACTCAGCCTGCTCCTCCTGCTCTACTGCTGCAGATATCTCGTGTGCTTTGAGCCCAAAGCTGGAGCCAGATCTCACCTGCTTTGGCCAAACCAGAGTCCTTAATCCAACAAACTTCCAAACTTCCAGACTTCCAAACTCCCCCTGCTCTACCGCTGCAGATATCTCATGTGTTTTGAGCCCAAAGGTGCATCCAGATCTCACCTGCTTTGGTCAAATGTAAGTCCTTAATCCAACAAACTTCCAAGCACTCAAGGACCACTGTGACCATGAAGGGAGCTCCTGTGCCCTTGAGGTGCTCCCAGCCCTGCTGTGGAGCTGACCCAGCTGAAGGAAAACCAGGAGAGGATGGAGTCCCTCCTCCAGCCCCTCTGCCCTGTGACACCCTGTCCGTGCTGCTGGCTGCAGAGGGGAGGAAGGGACAGCACCTGCTTGTGGAGCTCACCTGCTCATGGGGTGATGCCCGACACCCTGAGCACACCCTCAGAGGTGGCTGTGGAAGGACAGACGGACAAGGATCACCCCATCAGCTGCTGGGACACCCCCCCCCCCTCCTGGGAGCCGAGGTGAGCATATGCCGTATGCTTCTCCTCCTGTTCCTGGAAACACTCTGAACAGAGGGATTAAAAACCACCCCTCACAGCCTGCAACAGCAGAGCCAAGGCTCTGGCTGGTATTCCAGCACAGCAGAGAACAGGTGGGCAGGCTGCTGCAGGAATGGGAACAGCCTGTGGGAGCCTGGCCCTGGCTCTGCCTGCCCGGCCACCCCTGCCAGGATGGTGCCAAGAGGAATGCCAGGCTGCTCCTGGCATCACAGCACAGAGACAGGAGCAACAGGGGCTGGCCATGGTGACCCACCTTGGTCTGGTGGCTGCAGGGGCAACCAGAGAGTCCTGGTGAAGAAAAGTTCAGCATCGTGTCATAATCAGCTGAAACAGACTGTCGTGTTGTTTTAGCCAAAAAAAAAAAAAAGAAGGAAGATTATCCAGAGAAAAAAGGAGGAAGCCAGCAGGCTGCCAGGGCACAGAGTGAGGGGTGAAACACAGGGAGGAGGCAGGAATGACCATGGAGAAAAGCTCCTGCCCTCAGTGCATTCTGCCCAAACCACCAAACTACGAATCTCTGAACTAGAAAATTCACAATGTATTTTTTTCTCCACGTAGAACTGACAGATTCAAAGCCAAACATGGAAATATCTCAGGGTGCTGATGTGCATTTTTCCTGGTAAAGTTTCTCTGAAATCTGGCCTGCTTCTTGTGAAGGGATAAAAAAACAGAGAGAAAAAAAGAAAAAATATTTTCAAGTAAAATTAGTTAGATGCAGTCTTTTTTTAAAGTGACTGCTATAGGCAATTGGGAAATTGGTAAAATAAAAATGTTTACCCAAGTATTTTTTGCCAAAATATGGTGTGGTTGTTTGTTTTTGAAAATAAGACTTTCTAAATTTATCAGAATTCAGAATATGGCAGATTCTAGAAATGAAAGCAAAACACAGAAAATAAAATAGGGCAAAATGGAATGGCAAATGCTGTGAAATTTTCATCTGGAATCTACAGCAGCGTCTAAAGCCCACTCACACCAGACAGTAAATTCTTTTTCCTAGCACAATAAAATAGTCCCATAATAAATCTTTTTAGTTTCTACTGGCCCCATCCAAAGCTTCCCTGCACTGACAGTGAGACCTTGCAGGTCTCTGGGAGCCTGGGCATCACTTTGCACATGACAGCAACTGTGCCAGCCTGAAACACAACGCCCTGAATCCCCCAGCTCCTGTGGCAAAACAGCAGAAACCTGGTGTTTAAAATGGATTTTATCCATGGCATACAGCAGATGAGTTTTTCCCTAGTGCAAAATGGGAAAACAAAGAAAAAAATGAGCACAGCTGTAAACAAGATGCACATTGGCAGCCCTCACCACCCTGGCAAGGGTAATTGCCCTCGAGTTTAATCAAGGTAGAAGGAGGGGATTAGGAAGCGCCACATCCATGGCACACTTCCCTGCTTTGTCACATCACACTGAGCACTCGATGAAAGATCCCTTTGAAGAGGAGCCAAGCCCATCCTCACTCGAGGACAGGGATCCTGCACTGGGTGCGCTGAGCTGGGCTCCCACTTGTGCGAAGAATTTGTAAGAGGCAGAAAAAGGAGTAGGAGTGAGCAGACAGTGTTGCAGCTCAAAGAAAACTACCAAAGACAACAATTAATTATTGGGGTTTGCCTCTATTTTTTTGCTGGCAGTGGAACAAACAGACTCCTGCGTTAGTGAAATGTATCCTTCTCTAGAGATTTGGATATGTGTCAATAAAGATTAAAAAAATGACTTGCCCTCTCCCCAAAATCATGAGATGGGTAAGAAAATAAATAGAATAAAAAACCTAATAGCAACATAGGGTTTTCTTTTGTGTCTTTCTTTCTGAGCTGTTGCCCTGCCAAGCTAATTTCAATAGAACCTTGGTTAAAGGAATATTAAAGAAGGGAAGGTGAGACTTTCCCATCATCACACCAGAAGGGTTCAGTTTCCCAGGAAAGCAAATCTGTAATGCGATGAGATCACTTCCAGCTGACGAATCTGAAGTTTGTTTTTAGAAGGCTAAAAACAACAACAAAAAAAGATAAAGTTAGAAAAACCCAGCACCCAAACGCAGATCACTTGGACATTGGGAATTTGGGCCCAGCCAGAGCGGGTACTGTGCCATCCTCCTGCTTCCCAGGGAGGGCAAAATTCCCTGGTTTAATTTGGGAATCCGGCTTGGGCAGAGGTGTGAGTGGTGATTAATCTTAAAAATTAATCTTAAGAATTAAATCTTAAAAATTAAATCTTAAAAATTAAGCCAGGCCAGTGATTTCCCAGTTCTGTTTGAGCCCAGCCCAGGCAGGAGCAGTGGGGCTGGGGCAGTTCCACTCCAGGCTCTGCTCCTGCAGGCACAGAGGAGCTGCTGCCATCCAGGGCAGGGCAGGCACCCCCCCACCAGGGCTGATGGAGCCATCCTCCTCCTCCTCCTGCTCCTGCCGTGCCAGAGCCCCACCCTGGAGCACAAACAGCCTCTGCCCACCATCCCGCTCCCTTGCAGCCCATGCCCAGCTCCTCCAGGTGTTGTTTGCTCTCCCAGCTCAGACAGAACTCACCACAAAGGCTCAGTTTCGTTGCTATTGATTCTCAGCCCCAGCCTGGTTTTGTTGAGGTGACAAAGTGAGTGGCAGGTGGTTGGTTCTTCTGCTTATTTTCTGCTGGATGGGGACACCAAATATTTGCTTTCTGAAATATTTGCAGCAGCTCCACAGCAATTAACAGCATCAACTGAAATGCTCAAAAAGGGTGGGAGAGTGCTCCTGTGCCTTTGCTAAGATGGCACAGAAACCCCTGGGCTGTGTTGCTTTGCCATGGAGTGCATCTCACAGGCAGCACAGGTGATGGATTAACCCCTGGTTTCACTGGAAGATGCCCACAGGAGTGGATCTGGAATCCTGGTTTCTGATCCATACCAGAGCACTCTTGGGGAGCAGCTTTCACTAACCCAAGTACAAATGCACTTAAAGCACTCACCAAACCAATCCTGTGGCAGCAGAACAGTTTAGGCCTTGCATTTCAGGAACAACAGAACTGCCTGAGGGCATGTGCTAATTACAGACTGCTCCTATCACTGCAGTTTACATTGCAAGGCACCAGCCAAGCAGAGCAAGAGTGACTTACCTTTGATGAGGGGAAGCTCCAGCTATGATCCTGCTTGGATGTTGCATTCAAGGCAAATGTAGGGAAGGCTGAGCCAAGTCCTCCTCTGGATGAGCTGCACAGACTGCCCAGTAGCTGTTATCTGTAGCAGAATCATCGAGGGATGTGTTCTCATCTGAGACCTCCAGAAGTGCTGAGTTCTGGATAAGTTCTCCCTCCCTCAAATCACACTCACATCATGGCCATATTTAAACAATAGACCAGGAATTTTGGACACAAAATTCTCCATTGCTGAGATGTCCAAAGGCCTTCATGCTCCAAGGTTCTCACAATGTCTCCAGATGCAGCAGAGGCAGAGGGAGAAGGGTTTCCTCCAGGCAGGGACTGCTGCTGCAACAGGGATTCAAAACCACAGCTCAGCATAAGCTCTGCAAAAAGGAGACACCTACACAGACCACAGGATTGCTGGGGCCTGAGTGCTGCATCCAGAGACCTGCTGGTGAAACTCCACTGCCTGCAGGGTGGATGGCAGAGGATGGATCCATCCAGCCTGGCAGGTCTGGGTAGAGACTCTGGCCAGTGGGTTCAAGCCATGGCAGCCTCTTCTCCAGCTCTCACTGCTCTTCATACCCTCTGATGAGAGAGGCAATCATTTAGGAGTGGATTTTTAACTCAGTGCCATGAATCACTGATAGGATCAGGCCCACAGAGCATGCAGGGTATGACTCAGTGCTAAGCACCTTTTATTCTGCAATCTTCCTAGGCAGACAATATGCTTTTGCATTCATGCATTCTGCACTTTCTCTCTTTTCCTTCTTCTTTTTTTTTTTCTTTTTTTTTTTTTCTCTTGTAAATACTTTGCTGTGTCAGAATCTGTCAAACAACTCCTTGTGCCATGTTTTCACAAGAATCCTACTTGCTGGCTGGTGCCAAGCTCCCTTTTAAACAATCCTCAGTGAAGCATTGCACTGCCTGTGCTCTGCTCTCCTGCCATATTTAGACAAAAGCCAGGGAATTCCCTGCCCTGCATGAGGGCTTGAATGAGTGTGCTCTTCTCCCACCTCAACTAAAAAAGCATGTGCTCACATCAGCCAGGCCTTCCAGGCCTTCCACCCAGCTTTGGTTTTAATTCATTCCGCACTTGGATTTATTTACCTAGAAATCTGAAGGGGAGGGGAAGGAAAATTTAAAGAAAACAAAACAAAACAAGTGAATGCAACCACAGACACATGCTTAGTCCTGCTGGGTCCATTCCCAAAGAAACCAAAACCAGTGGAATAAACCAAAACCCCACACTGACAAATGTGAGAAAAACATGCAAACCTCACCCCAGTGCACAGCTGGCAACAGCTGGATCAGGTGGCTTTTAGCACATTAGCCCAGGGCAAGGAAACAGCTGACACTGCTGCAGGCTGCCAAGGGGGCTCTGGCAATGCACCTTGTGTGCACCTGGCTGCTGGGGAGGAAAGAAGGGAAAAGGAAAGAGGAAAAAAAGAAAAAGGAAAGAGGAAAAAAGGAAAAATTAAGGGAAAAGGAGAAAGGAGAGGAAAGGGAAAAAGGGAAGGAAAGGAAAAAGGAAAGGAAAGGAGAAAGGAAAGGGAAAGAGGGCGGGAGAGGACAGGGAAGGGAGGGAAGGGGAAAGGGGAGGAAAGAAGGAAAGGAAAGAAAAGAGGAAAGGAAAGAAAAGAGGAAGGAAAAGAGGAAAGAAAAGAGGAAAGGAAAGGAAAGGAAAGGAAAGGAAAGGAAAGGAAAGGAAAGGAAAGGAAAGGAAAGGAAAGGAAAGGAAAGGAAAGGAAAGGAAAGGAAAGGAAAGGAAAGGAAAGGAAAGGAAAGGAAAGGAAAGGAAAGGAAAGGAAAGGAAAGGAAAGGAAAGGAAAGGAAAGGAAGCCCCGCACGGCCCCGTCCTGACGCGGCACAAGTCAATGGGGCTGCAGAGCTTTCTGGAGCGCTATTGAAGCGCCGCATTCCAGAGCACTGCGCTAATCGCTCCCCCCAGCCCTCCAGCAGCTCTCCGCTCACTGATGTTTAAATTCTTTGCCGTACTTTTGTCCGCAGCCTTTGGGCCCCCCAGATTTTTGACATGTGGTCCCTGCGCTCGCTGCCAAGTGTGCTGGAGAGGATGTCAGCCCCACAGCTCCAACGCAGATGCTGTCCATGCACTCACTCTGCTGGAAAAGCTTCAGATAAAGGCCTGTCTGCCCTCCTCCCCTGCCCCATGAACACTGCAAAATGTTCATTACATCTGCCCCAAGAATCTGCTGAGGAGAAAATTTGAATCCTGAAATTGAGAGTCAGAGCATTGTCAAGTACAGTACAGTACATGGCCTGAAACATGGAATGAAATACTCTGAAAAACAAGGCAGGATTTGCACTAGATTATTGTTGTCATGTCCATAAATAAAATCCATTACAGCTATCTCAAATATATCCACAGTGCTGGTGGTGATGATGGGGACATCACTGCACACAGGATGCAGACAGGCACCTTTTGACTGCTGTCACTTAATTCTGCTCAGTGTGGCTTGAGCTGACATCCTAACTGAGACATCACTCAAGCCTTGACTAGCCTGGTGCTCCTGGTGTTGTTGCTGCTGCCAGGAGCATTCTGGGGACAGGCAGAGAGGAAAGGAATGATATGGACAGAGCTGTAGAGTTATGAAATGCACCCTTAGGATCATATGTTCAAGAGCACTCGGTTCCTGTTTAGGAACCTAAATGAAGCTGGCAGGATTTCAGAAGTGCTTAGCATCTATCAGCTCCTACTGAGAACATGCTGAGCTCTTCTTAAAATTGTCAGGGAAAAACAATTTGAAGATAAGAGCCAGCTTGTGGCTTACAATTAACATCATTGTATGGGTCTTCAGAGCAGCCTGGCAGGAGCCAGAATAGCTGCTTTCACAGAAGATATTGTACATGAACCCACATGTCCAAGCACAGGGACAGGTCTGTAAGCACTCACCCCACTGGCTGCCTCCTGAAGGAGCTCTGCACCCCAAGGAGAATTTCCCACTTTGTGTCACTGATGCCTTACAGTGTTGAGCAAGTGGGAGTTTGCACCTGACCCTGCCAGGACCAACCACAACAGTGGAGTGGAAAGGACCAAAATGAGTGCTTAAAAACTCAGAACACAACCCACAGGGCTGCAAGCAGGGAAACTGTGAAAACATCTGGAGAAATGCACTAATTTGGGCCTAACTTACATTGGGTTCTGGCATATAATTAGTAGCAAAACTAAGTGCCAGTTGGTACCTTCTGTCTTTGAGCCCCAAGGTGCTCTTTGCTCTGAGATGGTGTGAAAGATGTTTTCTCCCAGTGGTGACAAACAGCTAATAATGCCATGGAACCTTCAACAGACAGAAAGATTTGTCAAATCTCTCCAAACACTTGCAGAGGCATCAATCCAGCAAAGAACTGAGTCAGCAGCAGTCCCACTTGCCCTGTGGAACCGCTGATATATTTAAAAGGAAGGCTGTGAATTCAAACCCTCCCACTGCTCACAGCTCCTCCAGTCTGAACCAGCTGAACCTTGGTACCAACACTAAAAAACCCCAAACCAAGCACAGCAGCTTGTGCCAGGCTTCAGCTCACCAGGGACATATTACAATGCTTGAAAGGGGCTAAGAATGAATCCTTCTCATCAAGCTCCTCTTTTTCACTGCGTCCTTCATCTCACATTGAGATTCCAGCAGCAATCTTCCAGGTAGGAGCAGCTTGCTTATCCTTGCTTCCCATGTATTTCAGGGGTCACAATGCCTGTCTGCTCCTGGTCTGGCTACGTTGCTTGGTCTAATTCCACGGAAAAACTCCAGAGATTCCTCTGGGGGCAGCAGGAGCTGAAGGATCTCACGAATCTTGGTTCCAAGAGGTCCCTTGATTCACCTTGGTGTTGAGGTGGAGCTGTAATTTAATGTACTTGCCTAGATGAGGGTGCCACACCTCAGTCTGAGCTGCCAGAGGACACTACCCCTCATGGTATTAGGACATCACTTTTTTTTTTCTCTTTTAGCTTAGGAGAAGCTTCATGTTTTCTCAGTAACAGATCAAAATCCCTCCTGTTGAAGGTGGAAGCAAAAGTATTGATTCCAGAGAAGATCCTGCTCCTAGCCCAGCTCAAGGACCCAGGAGAGAGATTAAACACCATGAAATCAAGCAGTGCCAGACTTTACAAGCTCTGGCCATATTGATTTATCTCCTGACATCTTGACATGACAGCAGAACAGCAGAAGAAAGCAGAGCACTATTTTCCATCCTGACTGAAACAAGTAGTCCAAAACATGCATGAATTTAATTTGTCACTCCTCAAATATAATGACTCATTATGATTCATTAGTCCCAAGTATTCTAGCTCATTTTCTACAGCTAATTAACCTTGTAAGCAACAATTCGCCCAACAGAGGATCACTCTATTGCCATGGGGAGGCTGCACTCTGCTTTCTCCTGGAGGAGAACAGAAGTGCTGCCATGCTCTGGCCAAGGGGCACTGCTGCCCTTTCTCTCCCGAATTTGCTGAATGGGGACAGCCTGAGAAAACTCATTTAGAAAAAATGGAGAATTCTCCATTCCAGTGAGCAACATATGCTCAATGCAAACATAGTCTCCTTGGGAGCAGGGAAGGGCTAGGTGGCCATTGCTGCAGACACTGAAGGGTAACAAACATTGTCCTTTGCACTGAGCTGAGCTCAGCTGGGCAGGAGACAGGAGGGTGACAAGGAAGGTAAAGATATTAATGCTCATCTGGAGCAGTGAGAGGAATGGTGATTGCTGCAGCTCCTGGGATGGTGCCCTGTCCTAGGGAAGCCAGGGGCTCACACAACTGGGTGGAGCTTGGACAGGACCTTTCAGTCTTTCTCTTGGTCCCTTTTATACCCTGCTCAGATTTAAACATCCTCTCAACTTCTCATATATATTTAGACCAAAGAAAAACACCATTAAAATGCCAAGGAGGCTTTCAAGACAATTGTTATATTAAACTAGCTTCAATCCTAAACTCTGCTCCTGTGAAATCACTCACTGGACAGCCCACTTTAATCCTGAATTAATAATTAAGTGCTGCTGTCACTGTCAGATGATTGCTGCTTTCACAGGTCAACCACAGCAGGAAAGGGAATTTTAACAAAACCCTGCCTGACCCCAGGGATTTACAGGCAGCAAGTTTTGCATTAGGCACCAGGGTATGAAATCACAAAGTCTTCACTGCAGAAGTCCTCCTCATAAAGCAGCAAGAGTGGCAAGAGCTGAGCACTGCTGCTGGCTGAGGAGCACCAAATGCCATTTCCCTGGCACGATCCCATGGCGCTGCTCCCACGGGCGGCCCAGTGTCACCCCTGAAACCCAAGAGCTGTGGCCATTTTTAGAACCAGCCTGCCCGAGGATCCGCTGCATTATCTGGGCACCACGTAAGGGAACAAGATGAACTGCAGCTCCCCCAGCCACTTATTTACCTTCTCTTTAAACAGAACCTCTGCTCTCCCCGCCGTGCTCCCACTCGCTCGGCACCTTGTGCAGGGCTGCTGCTCTATTTTAAAGGCATGCTGCTGCCTTTCAGCTGAAGCTGCTGGGGTTTTTTGGTTTGTTTTTTTTTTGTTTTGTTTTGTTTTTTTGGGGTTTTTTTTAGCTCCCATACTCTTTAAAGTAATTTAAAACATGGTGGCAGATAAAGGTGGTGAGGGGAGATACAGCAAATGCGCCATAGTTGGTATCGTGAGTTGAGATTAAGGCAAAAAGTATAACTCAAACAGCATAAAAATTAACATCTAAACTCAATTATTAGAGTCAGACAGCAGGAGTCCTTGCTAAGGGGACCATCTCCCATGTATTCGGAGTGAGAATCACTCAAAATTTGAACCAAGACTTTAGGATCTGTTCTGGCAGCAAACACACTGGGGTGCTCACAGCAGAGCAAGTGGCATTCCCTGGGAGGGAATGTGTCCCTGAAACACAGTTTGAATATTCTGGGGAGTTAAAGGCCCTGCTGAGCCCACATGAGCAGCAGGGCCTTCAGAGGCCTTGCACAATCCCACAGGTGGAGGGAGGAGGTGCTGCTGAGAGTCTCCAGCATTGCAGGAAGGTGGAAAGGTGCCAGAAACACGTGGCACGAAAATCCAGTGTCCCTACCTGGGGTTGTTATCCCAGGATGAACTAAACACCCTTGAACTGTTCAAGCTTGACTCAAAACCCTCAGCAGTTATTAGAGTAAAAGTGTTGAGGCCATGAACACTGACAGGTTGTCAATAGGGAAGATGGTTGACTAGAATAAAATGAGAAAACACTTCCAAAACTTCGCATTTTGAGAGCTCGGAGATTTCCTAGCCACACCTTTGGTCTAGAATTTTCTCAGATGTTCAGGTGCCAGCCCTGTCAGCACTGCAGAGCTGCCTTGAGCATCCTGCTGATGGTCCTGGTGCTGCAGACACTCACCTGGCTGTGCTGCACTGGGCAGGCTGAGCTGGGCTCCATTTCAGATTCAGGACACCTCTGAGAACTGGTTGAAAGAGGACTCCCTAACACTCCCATCAGATGCTGCTGGGCCTTTTTGTGCCAGGAAAACGGATGTGTGCAACAACAGCAAAAGTGCCTGGAAGCGTCCCAAAGCCCGAGTGAAATGGGGGAATGTTGAGTGGCATCAGACAAAAGGAGCAGTGATTTAATCTCCACAGATGGGGAGGAGGGAGCAGTGTCAGGAAAAGCAGGAGGATGAGATTAGCTAGGCAATAAAATGAAAATGAGCAAGAGGTGGAGAGAGCTGTGCTGAGATAAGAGGAGGTGGATTACACGGCTGGCAGATGGAAGGGGAGCAGGCAGCCAAACAGTGAACAAAAAACAGGTAATGAATCTGTAAAAATTGTCACCAACAATGTTAAATACTGTTTTCAGCCCGTTTTCTCCAAGGAAGTAAGTGGCTATGGCAGAGGGCTGTGCTGTGGATCCCCTCAGGGTGCAGTGATGCTGCCTCCAGCCCCTGCAAATGGCCAGCAAGGTGTGTTTGCTTGGCTCCTGCAAGACAGCCAGAACCCTTTCTGACACATGGATAAAGCAGCCCTTTGCACAAAAGGTGAAAGAAATTGCTTCTTTCTGGAGGGCCTGACCATCCATTTGAGTCAGCCTAATTCAGGAAAGCGACACCTCGTCTCCTCTGCTGCTGAAAAGAGAATTTCCTCCAGCCCTGCTGGAGCACATTAGGCTGGGTATCTCGGTTCCGGGTGATAAGGCAGCTTTTATCAAGAGACTTTCATTAATGCAGTTTAACTGGCAATAGACAATTGATAACAAGCAGACATTTGACCACAATTTAAGTCATTAAGCCCTTGACCACCATGTTTTTGGAAGATAATCTCTAGAATATCTTAATCTGTGTCACTTTAGCAAAGCTACACTGCAGCTTTCCAAATCTGTGAACCCCCAGTCTTCCATTACCCAAGGCAGGCCAGTGCCTGCTGGCAGCACATCCATCTCAAGAGGTCACTTCAAATCATTTATTTTTCATTGCACTTTAACTCTAGGAGAGGAAATTAGTGGACACAGAGAAGCAATTTCCTTGTGAGTCTGAGACCTCTGCAGGACAGGGACACCTTGCTGCTCTGTGCCTGGCCCAACAGGGTTTGGGCAAAAGAGCAGCACTGGTGGCTCATATGCCATTGCAAACATCTGTGTGGAATAATAAATACCTGGTTTGAGCTGGAAATTTCCCACTCAAATGTGGGACAAGGTCACATGAACCCTGTCCCTGCTGAGTTGGGTTACATGCCTGCCCCCTCTTTATTCCCCAATGGATATCTCTTCCCTCTCTGCCCCTTTAGCTCATTTAATATCTCTGTAACCCCCAGCACAACCAGGAGAGGACACAAACAGATCTCAGGGTGCTGTTTGGGGACAGGGATGAGGTCAGGGGGAAGGCATGGAGAGCCCAGGTCAGAAGTTTCTCCTTCCAAACCCTTCTGGAAAATCCCACTCCTCCCTATCAGGGATAAGAAACATTTCTACCAGGCTGAAATGAGTGCATTTAAGAGCATTTTTTTCCCTAGGAAGGCACTGTGGTTAGGCAGCTCTTGGATAGACTCTGGAAGTTAAGTGCAGGAAATTCAATGCTCTCTGATCTACACCAGAGGTCAGGCTAAGGGTCCCTTCAGATCCAAACCAGACATTTTGCAAACCATTACCAAAAAAAACCCCTCCAAAACCCTCTCCAGTCTTCCACTCATTGAGAAAACTTTTCAATAACAAGATGTGATTGCCAAATGTTAACAAAGAGGGCAAAACCATCGGGATCCACATTTGACTCCAGATTTTGGGGCAGCCTGGCAGCCAGGAGGGCTCTGGAAGGAGCATTCCCTAAAGCAGCCCAGAGCTGTCTGAGGGCTCCCAGCTCCACAGACACTTGTTCCTCATTGAGCCCAGGAGCTGCTGCATTTCCCAGCTGTTCCAGGCTGGGATCAGGGCTGGCTCATCCTGCTGGGAGCCAGAACTGAGAGCAGTGAGTGAGCACAAACCCTGCAGTGCCCAGAGCGAGGGGCAGCCCCAGCCCCAGGGAGAAATGGGCTGCAGGGAATGGTTGGGCTGCAGGGGCCCAGGAGGGCAGCAGGGAATGGTGGCTCTGAGGGAGGTTTTACAGGAGGACAGCAGGCAGAGAAAGTGCCCCACGCTGACTGACCCAGCTGGGATGTGCCCAAATCCAAACTCCAGCCCAGGGGGCTGCAAATGCTGCGCTGAGATCAGTTGTGTCAGGTCCTGGCAGCAGGTGTGGGGAGGAGCTGGTTTCCAGCCCAGGATTAGCAGCAGGATATACAGCACATTCTCCCTGCAAAAGTGTGATCATATCAAAGCTCCATCTGCACTCAGGCTGGAGCTCAGAGCTATTAATGACTGCTGGGGGAGAACTAACATTTTTTTCTTATTACCAGTTAAATAATCTTCCCACACCTTGAGAACTAACCATTCCTTTTTCTTTAAAGACATGTCCATACATACCTCTTTCTTTCAATACAGATAATCTACACATATCTAGGGCAAGGGAAAATTGCACAGATTTTAAAACCCAGAATATTTTAAAATGCTGTGTTTATCCTTTTTGTTTTAGAGGAGATCAACTGTTCTCAGCTTGGATGCAAATACACATACTTCCACTCTAGGTATTTTTGGTGAGGAGGAAAAGACAAATAGATAGTGCATTTCAAACGTCACACTTTCAGCTGCCTTTATCTAACTTTGGTCAAGAATTTAAAGCTTTGCACTGAACACCAGCACATTTCAAGCTTCAGCTGTAATTCTCTTCTCCTGACAAGAATTTGCTGCTAACAGAGCCTGTCTGTGACATGGGAACCAACAGGCTGAAGCTGAAACCAAGGCTGTCAAGCTCACTTCACTCATTAGTTATGAAATGGGAAAAGCCAGCGAGCAGTGGTGTCACATGGAAACATGAGGGCAGCAGTGGCACTGCCTTCCCAACGGTGTCAGCACCAAAACCAGGCTAGAGATTATTCGGGAAGTCACAAACACTGACCTCGTGATCCTATTCTGGGCTGCTCCTGTGACAAAAAGGGGAGAAAAAAACCCAAAACCATCAAAACAAAAGCAGAAGCTGACAGCCCTGAGCATTGGCACCAGGGGTGAGGGCAGTGCCTGGCTGTGAGCAGGGACCTCAGTGCCCAGTGCTGGGCAGGGGACAGTGTGATCTACAGGGGGGCAGTGTGATCTACAGGGGGACAGCTGCTGCACTCACCCCAGCTGCCTGGCCCCAGGGCACACTGCAGCTCCCAGCTGCCTCTTCCCTCTCTTATTTTAATTTTTTTTTTTAATTTTAAGGCAAATATCCAGTGCCAGGCTTGCCCCCACAGCTCAGAGGTGGTCTCACAAAGAGGGGAGCTGCTGCTGTCCCCCAGCCATGCCAGGAGGGCTCCCATGCCCGGGATAACACATGACTCCCCGAGCCTCCCAGCCCTGAGCTCAGCTCGGATGCTCGGGATGACTTTTCCTAATCTTCAGCACGTCAAACCTTATTAGTTGATTTTATTAAATCTCTCTCCAAACATCTCTGAAGTAACACTTGGTGTTGCTGTATCCCAAAATAGCCTCTCAGTCTGGGGTTTTGGCAGCCAGCACAGAGCCTGGATGAGACCCTGGAGAGTCGGATTCAGAAGGAAACTCAAACCCAACCCTCTTGTCCTTTTGACCTGCACAGCCCCTTCCCAGCCCCACACAACCCCAAACCTCCTTTACCTCAGGAACTCTGCAAGCATCTCTGCTTCTCCACCTGCCTTGAGCTCCCAGCTGGGCCCAGGACAAAATCCTGCTGGCAAACAGCTCCACTTGTAGAAGATCTGCCCTGGTGGTGCAGCTGCAGGAGCCTTCCACCAGATCATTACTCTTCCTGTTACAACAGGCTTTTATTTCTGCTGTCTGAGAGGTGAGATATCCACGAGACAGAGGTACAAAGCTCCTGCCACTGTTAATTATTAAAAGCATTTATCACTGAATCTCTAGCGATGGGCGGGTGACAAATCTTGGGTGAGCCATAACATTTCCATGAGAGGCTTTTAAAGGGGAAAGAGCTGGAGGAAATCATCATGCATTTAAAATGTAATATGAATTCATATCGGTGACTGTTTTGACACAGCTTTAACCTCTGACTGCAGGGGTTTACAATTTAAAAGACATCTGGTAACGGACAATCTTGCAAGGTAGACAATTTAAAAGACATCTGGTAACCGATGATTTTTTCAAAGCCAGAAGTCCATTACATACATTCAAATGAGCTTGAAAAAAAGCACAAGGCACATCTGGTGTGATGAGCAAGAGCTCGGAAAAATCCCCATTGTCAGTGTCAGTGCTGCTGGTTTGGGCAGCAGTGAAAAGCAGCAGAGCCCTGACCCAGGGGCAGGATGGGCTGTGCCCTCCTGGGCTGGATTTTTGTGCCCTGCTCCTCATCCTTCCTCTTAGAGCCAGCTCAGCAGTCCTGGCCACCTCTCCTCACCCTGAATGTCACCTTTCTTCTCCCACCCATAGAATTGTTGACATCTTTCCTGCAGAAGGAAAATGGTCAGATTCAGCCCCGAGCCAAAAGATCCTCGTTTGGCCCTGGATGTGTTGAAAGCATGGGTCACACACCAGAGCTGGAGCACAGAAAACCTGGCTGTGCAAGCACCAGGGAATTCTGCCAAAAAGACCAGGGATTCTGTCTGTAGTCAGCCCTTGGAGAATGCTTTCTTTGACCAAAAAAAAAAAAAAAAAAACTTTATAGAAAAACTCCATCTCTCGCAAGCTTATGAAAGCATGGCCATGTGCCACAGAGGCCACAGAGGCTAATGGGCTCCCCAGCAATGTCCCCCACCATAATTCAAATGGCAGCAGCAGACTCTAAAAAGTTCCTCACTCTCTCTTCTCTCTCTTTTGTGTTTTGTTGGCTTTAAATAAAGCCATTAGACCCTTGAAAAAGCAGCCATTACAAAGAGTGCAAAGAGTCTTCCAAACAGCAGATGAGGGTGCTGAGCAGCCCCCCACAGAACCAGAGCAGGGTTTTCCACTGAGAAGTTTTCCATGTTCTCCCCTGCACTGAAAAAAACACTGAGAGGGAAAAACTCTGCCTTTGGAAAGGGAAAAAGTTCTGTTCCAGTCTCAGCTGAGCAGGTGTGAGCTCCATCTTCCTCCCCAAAGGGGATAAACTGAAGACGTCGCTTCCCTCAAACGTGACCAGAGGTTTTGCACATCCCACCTGCCCAAAGATGCCCCCAGGGCCAGAGAGCTGCTCTGAGCTCTCTGCACTACAAAATAACCTCAGTCTTTCCTCCTTCACAGGGACAAACCTTCCAGGCTGAAAATCCCCTTTCCCCCTCCCAGTCCATTCCATCAGCTGACCAAAACCTCCACCCACACCAAGGCACTGGGAGCTGTGTCTGAGCAGGCTTCACCAGGAGAATGACCCAAAGTCCCATTCTCCAGGATCTGCTTTTCTTCTCTTGCATTTAGTGGGAATTCTCTGTCTCCAGCAAGGGAGGCTCAGCCCTGATTTCCCATCTGTCACTGTTCTCCAGGGTCCATCCCAGCTGGAGATTTTCCTGAAGCCAGCCTGGCTTAATTCCAACAAGTGGGAACGAGCTTCCATCGCCCCTCTTATCACTCCCTGCCTCAAACAAGTTTGACCTTTTGATTGGTTTGAACTTGGGGCAGCACTAAAACACTTGTTCTGGCAGATGAGGTCAGTCCCCCAGCTTTCTGCTGTGTGTAACGGGGCATTAATGGCACACTGGTTTTAAATCATGGCATATTCCCAGCTGTGAGGACAGGGAAGGAAAACAAACTCACAGAGGTTGTGCCCTGACATCAGGCTGGGCCAGGCTTGTGAGCAGCTCCAGATCCAGCTCATGGGTATTTCTGGTTGCAAAGAAAAAGAAACCTTTGAAATAGTATAGAAAAAAATTCCTATTTCAATGTTCCTCTCTTCTCCATCACCCCCTCCTGACTTCCTGAAGCTATCCATGCAAAATCCCTGAAAATGCCTCCTGCAAAGGATTGTTGTGTCACTGCTGATCTTGGGCAGAGGATTTTAATAACCAACAATGACAAACAAAACCTTGGGAGCAAAACGTTTCCATGGCATTTAAAATTGACTTGGAAGGGAAGATATTTTGTCCAAACACATGAATATTCCTCAAGCTGTCACAGGTCAGAATTTGTAAGATCATGTTATATGTCAGGTTGGAAAGGGGGGAAAAAGCCCGACTGGAAATGGATTCCAAAGAGCAAGTTGAAAGAAATGCAAAACCCAACCACACGGGGAAAACCACACTGGAGCAAGCCCAAATCTTTTCATCACTGCAGAAGCATTTTATGTTAACGTGAAGAGGAATTTATTCTTTTATTAATGCAGGATTTTTTTTTCCTCTGCCATCTCTGCAGGACTCAACAGAGACAAATAAAAGCTCTGTCAGTGACTTCATTGCTCTCAGTTCTACATAAAGGGGTTGGACACACACTAATGGGCACTTCTTTGTGGCAAACAGGAGTTAATGATGGGCATTCTTTTCCCTGCTTGCAGAAGAATGCTGGTGAATTTAACACATTTTATAATGTTTGCTTGTTTACAGTTATGGTTGTAAAAATGACAAGAGGAACTCTTAGTTGTAAGAGGGAAATTTATAGAAAAACCTAAGAAATGAGAAAGTTTTTTTTCAGAGGGTTGTCTCACAATAATCTGATTTCTCAGATTATTAGGACACACCCAGAGGGAAGGACCCTGTACATCTTCATTTCTGAGGATGCTGTGGCCACCTCTTAAGTAGATGGGTTGCTGCATCCTCTCTCTTAGATTGGTTTTTAGGTGCAATAAATTCCAGTCAAAATGCATGAAAACCTGGAATATGCTCATATTACAGCATTCCACTTCAGAAGCACAGCCCTGGGGCTAATTTCCTAATTACTCATTTCCTGCATTGCCCCAAAGCTCTGCAACTGCCACGCTCCTTTACTTCCTGCCAGCTCTAGCGAGGAATCTGGAGTTACTTACCCCAAACTTCATTTCTGCAGGGAAATAAGGCTGAACCTCAGGTCTGAGGGGTCTGACGGCCAGGGTGCACCATGGGCTCTCTGCTCAGGGTATCCCAAAGCACTTCCAGCAAGGACACAGCCCTGCCACACTGACTGCATGGAATACAAAGGGAGGAGAGCAAGAACATCACATTTCAGAGCCCATCATTCAACACTCACACTCAGAAAATCCCCTGGAGCCCTGCAAGGGCCTGAACATCCGCCAGCAGGGAGAGGAGAAAACAAACAATACATTTTAAATTTAATTTTTAAAACAAGCACGCAAATATGAGCGCCCATAAATTATACATAGCAGCACTCTGTCCTTCCCAACCCACTCACGTTTGAAAAGTTAAATAAAGCCAGTTATATTGTAAAATATTAATTCAAAGTGAGCATTATATTGGGTCACATGAATCACTTTGTGTTCAATATTTGCAGTGTCACCATGGTGAGGAGCTGCACCTAACAAGTGCTGTAGTTATAAAGAGCTCAGCCATTGCTACTGGCTTCCCAAACTATAAACCTGTCATCTGCACTAGGACAGCTCAGAGAACATGAAATGAGGCTTCAAAATCAGCATCCCTGCTTGAAGTTAATCCATGGCTCATGCCAGCTGTAAAAGTTGAGGTTACAAACACTGGAACAGGAAAGTATTGACTGCTAAACACTGAGATAAAATCCAAGTGAAGATGGGGCCTGTCACTGAAACCCAGCCAATGAATTACTGGGATAGAATATGAAGTGTGAGAGCTTTAATGATCACAAGAACAAGAAAATAAAGTCATTTGAATGCTCACTACTGTGCTGTCTCCAGAGATTTTCTACAGCCCAGTTTCAGGGGTCTAGGTCACCGGGGAAATCCTCCCAGAGTATATTTATATTTCTTGGGAGGGGCTCTGCAGAATGTGCTCCTACATCCCCACAGACCAGGGGCTGCTTACAAATGTTCAGCATCCTATGAAAAGCTGTGCCTCATGCCCAGCAAAACTGCAATAATAGCTGTAATTTTAGCAAATTTAGATCCAAGCACAAGGTAGGTGTAGGGCTCCAAATGTGAATGAGCACGGGGAGATGAGGCACGCACACACAGTCTCTGCCACCTGGCAGCCAAAGCACGGTGCACAGAGTGCCTCAGTGGCCACTCAGACTCTGAGGATTTCTAGATTAAATCGGCCACAAAAGGAACAATTTAGAATTGTCGAGCACGACATCTGGATCAGACCCTGCCAAGGCTGTTGTTTCACAGGCTGGCTCTGCACTGGGGGATGTTTTTGGTCCCTCCCTGCTCTGTGACAGGACTGAGCCCTTCCCTGGCACTCTGTGCCTGCCCGACCAACCGCAGGGCACAGCAAACCCATCCCTGCTCCTCCCCTGCTCCAGCCCCGATTATCTCAGCTCATCGGTGCTTCGGATGGGCGAATAAACAGGATTATGCTGTCCCGGTGCCTGCTAAGTCACAGCTGTATGGTGATCCTGTCAGAGGGTGGCAGGGCTGTGGGTATGGCCAGATCAGCTTTTGCTTGCTCTGTGGAGCTGGAAACAGCACCGGGAAATTGTTAATCTCCATGAAGGGTACACTAGAGCTCACAGAAAGAAAATCAAATGCATCTTTATTATCCTTCTCAATCAGCTGCCTCGCTAAAAAAAAAAAAAAAAAAATTAAAAAAAATTTAAAAAAATTCCTGATTGACAAAGTCATCACCTCCCTTCAGTGATAGGGCAGCAGATTTGGGATGCCAGTGGAAAGCATCTCACATGCACTGCCTTTTCCATCCCAAGTGATCCCAGGATGCTTTACAAGCGCTGCGTGCAAATGGCACGTGGGATTAGCAGCGCTCTGCCTCTGTTCCCACTGGGGTTACAGCGAACACAAGTGGGACTTGCTGCTGGGTAAAATGTGAACCAGGCTGGAAACCAGCCAGGACACTGAGATCAAGACTTGCATTCATTTGGAAGCTGCTGCCACAATGGCCCTATTGATCAGGACTTTGGGTTTAGGTCCTGTCCAAAACAATGCAGCAACCTACAGTGGGGATGAAATGAAGCTATTTTAAACCTGTTGGTAACTCATCATTATTTATTTTTCAAACACTCAAAGATAAAAATATTGAAAGAGCAAGCAACAGGGGAAATACCCATATCTAAATTAAAATCTTCTTACATAAACTATCCAGATTTTAACACAGCAGCATGCAAGCAAAGCCAGCCAGCTCCCAACCCTCTCAAACACATGCACACAGAAAAATAAATTCCTTCAAAAGAAACTTTGAAGATCATAATTAAGCATGAAAGCTACCATATATTAAATTATACATCTAGTAAAAAAGAGTCATTAGCCCAACAAATGGGCTGTTAATGATTTCAGGTTTGCCTAAGGCCACGAGCTAATAAACCAGTGATTAACCAGCATTTCTGGGCTGCTGCTGAAGGCTGCAGCCTGGTGTCACAGCACTGGCCCAGGGCTTGGGAGCTGCAGAGAAACCAAAACCAAAGAAAAAACCAAAACCAAAGGAAAAACCAAAACCAAAGGAAAAACCAAAACCAAAGGAAAAACCATACTGGATCTGGGCCATAGTTTGGAACTCTGGAACTTTGGAACTTTAAAATTTCATAGTTTTTGAAACTCTGGAACTGCCTGAGGTACCCTGAGCTCCATCTCTCATCCACATTCCTCACTTCCATCACCCACTGTGGTGGCAAAATTTGGGACCTCTCCCATCCAGGTGGGACCAGGTGAGGTGGCCATGGGACATGGGACATTCCAAGGGACATTCTCCAGGATGTGCCCAGCACAGACCATGCCCAGGAGAGGCCCCTGTCACTGGAACCTCCCTGCTGCTCCTCACCTTCTCCACCTCTCTGAGGCCACACCTGGGTGACCCTGGCAGTCATTAATATGAAAAGCAACCCCACCAGAGTGTGCTTGGCAGCTTCCTGCAGAAATTTCTTAGCAACTGGCAATAAAAATAAAAGAAAACCCCAGCCAGCTCTGCCCAAAGCACCTGTACTCACCTTCCTCCTCACAGTTTGCAGAGTTGAGGGTGTGGGAACCAAAACTTGCTGTATTTTTTTCCTTATTATTCCTTCAAAAAGAATATAGATGAATTTTAGCAGCAGTTGCAGCGACTTCAGATTAAATATAGCAGTTATTGACTTTCCCTGAAATTCAGACACTTCTGAAAATAAGCTTTTTGGCACCCACTAAGGAACACACTGAACATCTCCTTTAGCTATAAGCCCTCAAAATAAAAAATACTTATGAAGTTCTTACATTTATCTCTAAGAATTTGATCTGAGATGTTATTAACTCTCCTTGTACATATTCAGGGCTGGCCCAGCTCTTGCTGAAGTCAGAAGATTTTCAGTGCAATCTGCATGAGCATCACAGCACACAACTGGACAAGGTAGTGATTAAAATTAAGAAATTAATTATTCCTTTTAACAGCCTCACCTTTCCTTGCAGGGTTGTACAACTGAGGTAATTTACAGAGCACCCCACACGATCTGAGCTCAAAACCTCCCCAGCACACACAGCCCTCCCCTTCAGCCACAGTCCTCAGTATTTAAAAGGATCTTTCCAAATTTATTTTGTTTTAAATACATTAAAAAGTCTTTCCCACTGAAGTGGGTGGATTTTCCAGTGAACTCCAGCACTTAACCCTGCAGCATTTTGCTATTTCAAGATTAGAGCATGGGTTTCAAAATTTGTCCTGCACAACAAATATCTGCATGAAGTTCTGATGACGTTGCACTGAGACTCAGAGCCATCCTGGAATAGAAAGCAATCCAGGCAACAATATTTGGCTCTGGATAGAAATTTTCCCAGAAGTTCAGGGAAATTGCCTCCTCAGTAATTGCCTCCTTTCCGTTAAAGTTCCATGTCATTTTGTCTGGGCTCCTGTGCATGGCTTCTGAGGCCAACATGCTGTATAATGTGTCAAAATTAAATATTCCATCATGAATCATTTATATTATACCTTTCCCAAGTATTTTAGTTCTAAAGATGAAGGGGGATAGTCCTGAAACAGTTTTACCCTCTGTACAAACAGACTTTGTGAGGTCTCCAGCACTTCCCTTCACAAGGAACTACAACAGATTTGCATTATTTCTGATTGAAACCAGTTTGGTTTGCTATGAAAAAAAGTCCAGCTGGAGTGTTTTACTACCACAGCTGACCACAAGATGGAAATCCTTTTCCACAAGATGTCTCCTGATTAGGAAAAGTACTAATGAGAAATTTCTCTTTCCAGGAAAATGTTTTAGAGGAAGCAAAGGAGGATTCTCATCCCCCCAGCAACTTCTTTTGGAGGCTTCATCGATTTTAATTTGATCAAACCCAAGTTTTCCTGGGAAGTTTTCCCTTTCCTAGGAGGGCAGCTCCACTCAGGAATCATTTCGATGGAACCCCTCTCCGATCTGGGCCAGCAGCTCAGACACAGAAAGCACCATGGAAGTGTTCACTGTCACATTTGGAAATGTGCAGGATAAAGTAAACTCTTCCCTCATTCCACTGCAGGTTATTTTTAGAGTTTAAAACCCCTCTGAGGAGCAGCTCCAGCCACCTCAAGCCTGGCATGGCAGAGCTCAGGAGCTCAGTGGGGTTTTATACCCAACCTGCTGCCCTGCACAGCCAAAACCACTGCCCATGATCTGAACACCAAACGTAATTTATTTTTGTGATTGCTAATTTACAGAAGTGTGCAGAGGCTTGCACTGGGATGGCACTGGGCACAAACAGAGCCCAAAGGCCATTCCTGTCCCTAGGGGCAGAGGAGAGATGTGTCCCTTTCCCAAATGTGAGGGATTTCTGCAGCTCCAGGACGGGGATGCTGCAGGGACCCTCACAGCCCCAGCCAGCCTCACTCCAGCTGCTTTGGAGCTGCAAACCATTGCAGCCAGGAGATGAAAGAGGAGCTCCCATGATTTTCATTATCTGATGGTTCTTTCCACTCCAGATCCAACTGAGCAGCAAGCAGGGAGCTGCGCTTGCAGACAGACAAGACATTTGCATCTGCTCTGCTGATTACAGAGCTGCACGTTTCACTTTAAACATCAATGGGTTGCAACTGCTATTCAAATGACATGGAAATTGCTGCTTTATACTGAAATGTCCCTTAAGCAACAAAGCAAAAGATTAGCACATGGCTTTGGTTTTTATCTTTTCTCTTCTTTTCATTTTAATAAAACACTGTGGTGCCAGTGGAAAACTCTTTGATGGCTCAGGAGCAACACCTGTATCTTTGAACATTTTATTTGTACCAAGCTGCAGAATATTTGAATCCTTTTGTGCAACTATTATGACAACAATTTCCAACTAAAATGTCATTCTTTATCTGAGATATTGAATTAACTTAATTTTCACAAAACTTCTTCCCCAGAAAAATAAACCCAGGCTATATGGATAATAGTTCAAGGCAATGAAGGTCCCACCACCAATTTATGATTGTTTTCAGATTCAGATGAAGCTTATCAGCTGGATGCCTGTCCTGTTCCCACACACCCAATAAATATTTCTCATATGATCAAACTCACTGAAGATTGAATCCTATCTGTTTCTAGCAGTATTTAGTGGAGTCACTGCACATAAGAACCAGACCACAGTGGGAATTTTTCCCACTGAAGCTCTCATAAGGAAAATCAGTTGCATTCCAACAGTTTTCAGGACTGATTTTTTCATCCCTGCCCAGCTCTGCACCTGTTTATGCAATCCTAAAACAGCAGCTTTTCAGTGAACTTTAATGGTAAACTTCACTCTGGGCAGAAGAGGTAAGGGATGTATAAAGACACAGCATTAGACTCCCGAAAATCAACAGACTTTGAAAGTTAGTGCAAGTTATTGATACGGCAGAGAAACATGAGCAAAGAGGGATCACTGGCTTCTCATTACCTTGAGGGGATTTACAACAAAGGGTTCCAAGAGGAACATCATCCTGATCCCCTCTCAGCAGGGCTATTTCTGAAGAAAAAAGTAAAAGCACATTCCAAATAAAATTATTTTTTAAAAAAGCCCAATGCAGACACATTGACAGAATTAATTTGTAAAGCACTCTGTCTAAAGAGACTGACTCACATTTGTATTCTGATGTCAAAGATTTGAGACTTTGGGGTGTTGAAAGGTGGGAAATTATCCACTCTTGACCAAATCAGACACATTGCTATTCTTGACATTAATTATTTTAGAAAGCAAAACACTGAACTCAGTCTGTGGGATTTGTGTTCCATGAGCATCCAGCACAGATCTGGAAAGAAACTTTCAATTCTTCGTGAGCAGGTTCAGAACAGAGATGGAAATAGAACGAGCAAACAGCAACTCCTTTCTGTCAGGAACAAGTTTCAGTGCATCACCCACAAGAGACAGCACTGCCCAATTCCAAAGTGCCTACATCATCCAGGGGTGCAAATCCACAAATCCTGCTCTCACACACATGCCCTGCAATCCCACTACCTTTAGTGGGTTTTTTCTCACAACTGTAACAATAACAGCGTTAAAAATAACAGCATTATTCCAAAACATTCACACTGCATTCATCACTCTGAACCCATCACAGCACATCCACACAGGAGCTCTGATAACCACACTCACACTTTCGGGGTTTTTTAGTGCCATTATGAGTAGCTATGAATATTTATGCCCATTTCCAGGCTGTGCCCCCTGGTTTGCACAGGGCACAGGTTGTTTCAGCAGCTGAAGCACTTCATTAGCATCTGACAGCTGCTGAAAGAGCTCCTTGGGAACAAATAGGTGGTGCCAGGGGTTGTGGAGCTGGCAGGTGATCACAGCATCATTACCAGGGACAAGGAGGGCTCTTCTGCACTGCCCAGACCTGCCTGGTGCAGGGGAGATTTAATTATCACCCCCAAATGGGCAGGTGGGGAAGGTGAGGACCTGACAGGAGCAGAGAGTGGGCACAGGGCACAGCTGGCAGTGACCAACCTCTAAATCAAGGCCCACACTCTGGCTCCACACACAGCAAATGTTCAGGTGGAATCCAAAACAAAGCAGCAGAACCTTGTTCACAGAGGATGCTTGGGATGGAGTGAGGGGTGTGTGTGCTCAGGGAGGAAAGTGGGATTTTCACAGGGAAAATCTGGGAGCGGAGAGAACACCGACAGATACTGAGAGGGGCCTGAAGGAAAATATTCCTTGGCCTTCAACTCACCAACATTCTCTGCTCCAGGGGTGCCTCGTGGATTTGATTCTCAGGATTGGCCAACAAATTGCAATTGTGCTCAGAGGGAGATGAACTTCGTGCCCTGGGTGGGCAAGGCCCATGATTTTCCACCCCATGGGAATGTGAACAAAATCCTGCTCACATTTACCCCTCCAGGTGGAACAAGTTACACACAGGGCAAGAAAAAGGTGCTGCTGGATCTTTGTTCAAGTCATGGCACATTGCTTTGTCAAAAACAAACTAAATGCAAGTGTTGGGATGATTAAATGCACAGAATAGAGGTACAGCCCTTCTGAGATGCTGGAAATGCTTCTCTTCATATCCCACCAATGAACACAATCATTCCACTCAAGGCAATTACATAAGTTATTTAAAAAATAATTATGTAAAAGCAGGAAATGTCAACATGCACATTACTTGCTTTCAAACCATTTTCTTGGCAACCAACCCATCTGTTCTACCTCAATCTTCCTTCCAAAAGAGAATTAATGTTCATCTTCATCAGCTTAACATTTGAGGAAGTTCTGAAATGACTTTACCTGCACAGCATCACCTTCCTTATGCTGCTTTCACCACACTTGCATTCTTTTTTTGCTTCTCTGTGTGAACAATTACCATTGTAAACACACTTATATACCAGTTTTCAAGAGAAAAAAAAGGCCATACTCAATAGCATCATAAATTTGGGTTGTAAATTGCCACACAGCACAGTCACATTGTAAACAAGGCTGTCCATGTACAGCTCCACTGCCTTTGATGCCCAGCCAGAATTGGATCTTTTCAACATTTTCTTATTAAGGATAAATTACAAAACAAACCAAGCGTGCTCGAGTGAGAGGCCTTGATGGGAGCAGTGTGCAGGTGCCAGGGTTTCTGTGTCAGATGTTGACAGAGCCTTGCAAACACTGCAGCCTCTTCTCTGGGGACTCAGAATCTGCAATTTTAATAAAAACACCATTCCTGGATAATGCATACTTTATACTGAGGAGGTATCGTGGTATCTATACTGAGGTCTTGGTGCTTTATACTGAGGAGGTATCATGGTATTTATACTGAGGTCTTGGTGCTTTATACTGAGGCTGCCTGCCTCCTCAGACACAAATATATCTTTGCTACTATTCTCAATTTCCCTTGTATTTTTGGAAATACACCCCACTTTCCTGGAAGCAGATGCACAATTCACAAACCTGGGAGCCAATAAGAGCAGCAAATTTCAGACACTTATGTCTAAAACCATCAAAGTGAAGAGCTGACCCCCGTTACCCAGTCCCAGGGCTCACAAAGTGCTCACTGCTGCCTGTTTGTGCAATGCATTTTTAAAGCAGGCACTGTTTGAAATATGCACAATTAATATTAACAAAGAGCTGTGGATCCCAGTGTGAGGGGCTGGAACAAGTGCTGCCTTCTGTCTGCTGTGCACTGACCTTTGCATGTATTTTTAGGCACTGTCCTATAAGTAATGTGTCTTGCACAAATTACTTCTGCCCAGATATAAAGCAACATTACCCAGGGGAGGGAGAGGGCAACATGGTGGGGGGAATTTGTGTTTTCTAAAATTGGGAAAAATAGAAAAGTACCAGGTTTTATAAGAGGATTTTTAAACTGAATTTTACAGGCATTCACAATGGACTGAAGTGTAGTGTGATTCTCTCATTTTTGAGTAAAAAATGCAGCAATCAGTTCCTTGCAAGAAAAACAGAATTAATAGAATCAGTTTTATATTTCATTAGAAGTGCTTGTGTCTCCCATGGAGGACGAAGATTAATTGAGATAACTATTCAAAATTTTCATTCTTTGTAACTTTAAGCTAAAAACTAAAGTAGAAATCTGTGTGGAAAAATACTGTAGGAAGTGATTGCTCCCGTAGCCACAGGAAAAATCAAACTGCACTATGTTCTGTGGTATATAAGTGGCTCACACAGCTATGTGGCAATATATATCAATAATGGACAGGTCTAGGAAGTTACATGAAAGATTAGGGCAATATAAGGTTGAAAAAACCAAAATAAACTGCCAACTAAAAAAAATTGGATTTGTCTGTGTGGTTACCCCACAGACAAAAAACCTAATGTAACTGTTCCTCCCCACTTATAATTAGAAAAATCAATGTTAAAGATTAATCCTCAGCATCTGAAGGATGAAACATGATCTCGGTTGGCTTTTTTTCTTTTTTTTAGCCAAGATTTTGGAGAGAATAAATAAAGGAGGAAAATAATGCTTGATATGGAACTGCCTCTGATGCAGAGAAAAGAACCAGGGATGATTGCATAAAGGATTTCTTACTTTAGGTGACACTCTCAGACAATTTTCCTCCCTGGTACATCACCATTAGGCTCCTCATGAAGCTCATGTCTTTAAAACTCACCCACAATGACCCCATGGCAACACAATGACTTGGTTTAACTGACACCAAACTATGAAGAAATTAAAAAGAAAGTCATTAAATCAGATTGAGAGGTGTAGTCCATAGCAGTTTTTCATTTAAGACTTGGATAATAAATTCCTCTGGTGTAATGGTGCCACCAGCAGATAATAGTTAGAACTGGGTTTAGCTGTAAAACCTACATGGATATAAATTTCTCTGTGGAGGATATTTAAGCTTCCAAGAATATATCCTTTAATTTTTAAAAACAATATTTTGATAAGAACATGGAGCTAAGCATTGGTTCTAAATGTGAACTATCAGTAGATAAAACTTTGTATTCATAATCCTCAATGTAAGATCCTCTGTGATTTATAAAGATATGGAAGTGTTTGGGATTGCATGGGCGTTTTTCCCACAGCAAAACCTGGTGATTTTCATGCCCAAACAAGTGACAAACATTGGAGCAGTAACAGCTTCACTAAACTGAGAGAGATTAATGACTGGAACTCCTCAGTTTTGTCTGTAGGAACACTGACCTGATAAACACTGAATATTGGAGTGGAGCAGAGATCCAGGATTCATCACTTCTATTGCAGAGGGAGAATTGAGAGGATTTGCTCCTCCAGCCACTGCACAGTTGACATTCCCAGCATTGCTGTCACCTTTTCATCTGCAGCACCTCCATTACATTTAAAATTGTCACTTCTCATTCATATTTACTTCGAGGGTTTAGGAATCTGGAATATAATCACAATGGGAGGAAAACCCTGCCATGCAGGTGTGGATTTCCTTTCAGCCAAGGAAATGGGAGTTAGAGCATGGTGCAGCAATGCCACCAAACTAAACTCAGCTGCTCCAAGAGTTACTCCAGACTGAAATATAAACACCAAGATCTCAGCAAGATCATTTTACAGATTTGGAGCGCAAGGACATGTGTAGGAAACACACAATTTCTGCAATCCTCTCCAGCCACAGCCTCTCCCTGTGTGCTCTCAGGTTTACTGGAGCTATCTGGAGCACTCCTGGCTGCCCTGCAGGGCCCAGAGCTCAAACCCACAGCTGAAAGTCACTGTCCCCCGCTGTGCACTCCCACTACTGCACCTGCATATTTTATTTCTCACACAAAAGGTCAGAAGCTTGCCAGCAGGCTGCCTGCCTCCTCAGACACACAATGCCTGCAGAAAAATAACCCCAAGGAGCTGCTTGCTGTAATTTCCTGCAATTTAAGACTATTTATTTTTAAAACTTTTGCTGCCAGCCTCCCCATCTGACTGTCACCCTCTTGCTGCATTTCACCATCAGAACATAGTAATTTATTAGAGATCAAATCCAACCGGTTATTTGACTGTCTTGTTTTTAAATACTACTCAGGCTTTTTAGGCTTTTTAGCTCTGAATCCTTCTGGCTGTCTATAATTAATGTTCCTTCAGCAGAGGCAGTGAGGGCTGGCTGTGCACTGCCCCTGTTAACCCTTTGAGACCACCACAGTGATCCAGTCCATTATTTTGACTTCTGGCATTTGGGAATGAATTTTCCCTGGCAGTGGGATGGGCAGAGCCACCCTCCACCCACGTGCTCAGGAGCTGCTCTGCTCTTGCAAATGTTCATTAACAGATTGTGGGGTCACAGCCACACATATGGGGCTTGGGGAGGGGCTGCAGCTTCCACAAAGCTTTGGTGGCAGCTTTGAATTGAGATGAGAGAAGGGGATGGTCAAGGGGATGGATGTCTGCATTTCCAGGTGTGCACACGGTGGTGCAGCAACAAAGGTGCATGTGAGAGCAGGGATAAACCAGAAATTGAACCATTTCCTGTGGAAAGGGGGCAAAAATCTCAGTTGGAGTCACCAGGGAGCTGCTGTGGCAGAGAGCCAACAGAACACTGGGCTGCTCCAGCAAGGGCATCACCAGCAGAGATAAAATCATCATCATCATCATCATCATCCCACCCAATGCAGCACTTGTCAGGCCTCACCTGCAATACTGGGGTCAGTTTTGGTCCCTGCTATGCATAAAAAAGATGTGCAAAGGCTGGAGATAGTCCAGGGAAGGACCACAAAGATGATCAAAGAAGTGGGAAGATGCCCCAGAAGGAAAGGTTGAGAGAACTGGGGTTGTCCAGCCTCGAGAAAAGAAGGCTTAGGGAGACCTCCTCACCATTCTTTCCAGCCTACAAAGAAGATGGAAATTCCCTTTTTACAGGGAATATCTTTACAGAAAAATCTCCCCAGTGCTGGACACTTTTAAGGTTCAGCTGGGCCATCCTACCAAGGCTGTGATTTTGCCTGGAAGGTTCAGTCATAAGATCCCTAAGGTCCTTTCCAACCTGGTATTCTATGGCTCTATGAAAAATATTTATGAGTAAATATTGAATTTATTCCTACATTGAAAGATAATCTCCCGAGCTCTTTAGGTCAATATTAGCATAGCCCAGAGGGGTCAAATAGCAGATATTTGGCAAGAAGTAAAAACCACTGCACAGTAAAAGGAGGTTGACAGTGAACACATTTTCCTTTAAATTTTAGCATCTTGTTACCATACTTTTTTCCTCCAGCTCTGACCTATAGCCATGAATGGCAAAAAAAAAAAAAAATAAAGCCAAGAATAGGAAAACAACAATATTAATCAAGGTCTACTCTCAGATATATATTTTTCCTAGTGAGTATTTCATAGTTAGGAGAGCTGAATTTGACCTCGAAACATTCCAATAATCCCTCCTCAAACAAATTCACAGAAAAATTACTGTATTTGATATTTACTTATTAGAAATTGCAACTGCCATTGGAATTCTGAAGGGGCTGCCCTAAGAAAGCCTTTCTGGGTGAACTATTTAAGGCAGTATCCTTGACTGAACTTCCAGCATTTTAGCTAATTTGACCATGTTTGTCTTCTACCCAAAGCACTCCCAGCAAAAATAGCTGAGAGAGCTCCTGTGCAGCAGTTGCCTCAAGAACTCTGCTTTTTGCAGTTCTCTTTTGCTGTATTTTAAGAAGATATTTTCCCAAGTCTCTTATCAAATAGCTTTTAGTAGTGACAGATATGTTTGGTGCAAGCCTGTTGGTTTCCCACGAGCAAGAGCTTCAGGGGAAATTCAAGAGTATATTTCAATTATAGACACTGAATGAATCATAGATAAATACCAAGATCTCTGGAAGCACAAAATACTGTTTTCTGTTTAGATGAATAAGTGGCAAAAGGCATAAACCAAATGACCATAGTATCAGATTATAGCTGTTATTGAACTAGTGTAAAACATGTAAAACTCTATTCTGAGCCACACCTTTGTTATTTCAAAGGAATTTCCACCAAAAAAAGCAATTTTTTCAGACTGCATGCATATTCTACTGGGCTAAGTGGTGTTTAAAACCTATAAACAATTTGTACTAATCTAATTATAAATGTACTAATTTGTGTTGGCACAAGAGCATGCTACTACCTACTTATTTCATAATAGTAAAGACAAGTTTAAATTAGTACTTTCAGGAGAGGTATATGATGTAAAACCATTATGTGTCTGACAGCAGAGCTTTCATCAGGGTGGAAAACCCCAGCAATTTCACTGAATAAAAAGGAAACCTGACTGGATGAATTGCAAGAGGAGAGCAAAGCTTTGTTGCTATCCCCACACTGGGGTGCAGTTTAGAGGCAGCTCTTCCCCATCACACTCCCTTGGAGTCAATACAGGAAAATCCAGGAAGGAGGAAACAACAGCAGGTTAAAAACCACCAAAGCAGCTCCCAGAAAATGTTCTTCTGGCCCTGCCTTTGTGTCAGTGTGGGTCCAAAGGAACACGCCTGAACCTGCCCCAGAGAGGAACCAGCCTTTGTTCAGAGCAGCGCTGGGTTGCCCTGCACTTCTTCATTCCGTCAGCCCCTGGAGCCACAGAAGGGGAGGCAGGGCACACAGAGCCTGGGAGGGCAGGGAAAATGCTGCTCAGAAAGGGGCTGGGCGCTCACTCACCTTCCCCACCAGCGGCTGGGCAATCCTGGTCCTTTGTGGGGCTTTGGCGGAAAACAAACTCTGCAGCTTCTTGCAAAAACAAACATTTTGCTTCCCATCCCTTGGGCCTCTCTGGTAAATGAAAAATTCCCCTATGGGCACAGAAACAGTCTGTTAAAATGGGAAGTGTTGTGTGTTGTACACAGCATTCAAACAGTTTGAGGTAAAAAACACAATATGATTGTTGTGTTTGGGGTAGTTCCTGCCTTTTCAATTCCTTCTTACTGAGCACAATCTCTATTGAATATTTCTTATTCTTCATATAATAAAGTCCTAAGTGCTAAGGGGTGACTGATTGATAATGGTGTTATTTCCCTAGCTCCATTCAGCAATGCAACCACAAAGCTTTTGGATTTCTGGGCTGTGTGAAGGGGTATGAAACAAGCTAGTTTTGTGTCAGGACTGTAGTTTGCGTCCTGCTATGGTTTACTCTCCAACAAAAAAGCTTTTTGTATTAAATTGTGATGAAGTCACTGGACAAACTCTAGAAAAATGAATCAATCACTGTAAGAAAAAGATGCACTTTCAAGTTAAATATTATGAATTATGTATACTCATTCATGCTGCTTATTGATATTTGTTGTGAAGGAACAACAGCTTGTGTATTCATCAAAGGGTTTAACACTAAACGGTAATTTAATGTTTAAATCACAATTACTTCCCTGTTTCACAATGCAACTATTTCCTATTCACCTGCCAACAGGAGAAAAAAACCAAAATGTCTTTCTCCACGTCTATCTGATGAAGGAAGTTTTTTGATTTAAGGCACAGGATGAAGCTCACTGCCAAGTATAGATTCACCAGCAGCCACTGCCTGAGAGGAGCTGCATCCTCAGGGAGCAATTACAGCAATTATCTGGATGGATCTTCTCATCAGCGACCTTTGACTCATCCCCTACGAACTGTCAGGCTCCATCACAGATGGGGAAAGCAGTTTTGTTGTTCCCACCATCAGCTGCTGCTGAGAGGGAGGAACCCCCAAGCTCAGCCCGAATGCCCACGGTGCCCTCCTGCATCCCTGGCAGGACCTGGACCTGGCAGGGTGAACCACAGCACCCTGCACACTCCTGCATCCCTCACAGGCATTGGGAGGAAACAGAAAATATCCCTTTCTGTCCAAAGTACAGGTGCATTGCCTAATGTTAACAGGTGGGGTTTGTTGCTTGTGCATCACTCCTTGGAAGTTTGGCCCAAAAGAAGACACAGCTGTCTCACTTAGAGATATTAGATGCTCACTCAGCATCTAACTAGAATGAATTTACTATCAATCTGTATTTACTATAAACTTACACTTCTGCAAAAATGGAGCACAATCTTACCCCTAACATTATTATGACATTTATTATCCCACAAATTTTACTGGAGCAAAACTGCAAAAGTTTTGTCAGAGGACATGGCCTGGAGGGTACAGCTCATGTAAAATTAAACAATTTCAATTCACAGTCAATAAAGCTAAATGGTGAAAGGATAAGCAGCTCCCTTCAAGCAGCAGGACATTTAAAATGGGATTGGCAAATGCCAACTATAAACAGCTTCACAACTTCCACTTTGCAGTGAAACAGCTGATCCCATAACAGAACAAAAAATCACCTTTGCCATAAAGGGACTTGAGCTTAGTTGTCTCAGCTTGCAGCTCTTCCAGAAAAAGAATGTCAGTTCCAGGCTTAATTATAATCACCATTAGCTGCTACCTACCTTTTAATTAGTTGGTAATAAAAGCAAGTATCTTTCTTATCAAAGTAATCAGCAGTGTCACTCCTTTGCATTTCTCCCATTAGCTGCAAATGTTATGTGGACAGGATAGAACCAATAATAGTTCAATTTGGGGAAAACAAAAAACCAACCCCAAAAGTTAAAAATAAAATAATTTAGAGAAGCAACTCAAACAGTCAGCTACCAAAGGAGATAGAAACTAAATACTTCATTGTCAAGTGCCAATTCAAAGTGAAAACAGATTGAACCAAAACTGTCCAAAAATGCTTTCCCATTTTGTAATGCTCACACCCCTAACGCCAGACAGAGCCCAGCTGTTTCTGCCACTGACTTCAAACAATAGCTGGGCTGTTTAAAAGTTTAAAAGCTGTTTAAAACAGGGAATGATGTTTGCCTGAAGACATACTTTATTAATGCAAATTGCTTTCAAATGCACATCCAGTTTCTTAAGCAAAACAAACCCGAGATTTCAAACGGAGTGGAAGTTACTACTGGAGCCGTACCCAACCTGTCAGCCACAATTCAGTCACCCGTTAGGAGTCAGCTTGCATTCTGCAAAAGGGGCCTCCAAGGTTTGTATCAAAGGAAAATGTTTTTCATTTCACTCTTCCTCCTTTAGAAAGGCCTTGAGATTTCAGAGTTTGTGTCTTCTTTTTGGACCTTCCAATTAGCACCAGCTTGCTCGTCCAGGATGCTGCACTCCTCTCGTGCCCATGGCTGTTAGTCATGCTGCCACAGTGCCTTCCTATCAGCTTAAGCACTGACCTTTAAGAAGTTATAAATGTTATTTCAGCTTTAATATTCTGATTTTAATGTCTCTGGAAGTGATTAACAGCACTAGCTTTATGTCTTGAGGTCCTTGCCTATTTGCTCACCACCTTCTGCTAATGTAACTTAATCAGCACATGCTGCAGCTCCCCAGGTTTCTATTTCTGGTTCAGTGAGATTGAAGTAGTAATGAGCAGAGCACACTGTGGGTTTCGTTGCTCCTGAAAGCAAGAGGATTAAATCAGAGATTCATTTTGTTCTGTGTGTCATCTTTCTCATCTGTACAATGGAGACAACACAGCTATGGCTGAGAGACAGAGAGGCTTCCTCACAACAACAATTAAACTCCCATCTGTTAATTTTTTTGTCAGTTATCTTTGCAGTGTAGTTGTGAGATTGTTAAACAACCAAACTCATGTAACTCACAGAAAAGTCATCATGGCAGGGATCTCCAGGAATGTGCCGACAGACAGCAGACAAGTTTCCCTGATCCAGACTCAGCAGTTAGCAAAAAAGATTTGAAAGACAGGAAAGAGACTAGTTTGGATACAAAGGAGAGGATGGCAGGAATGTTAAGATGACAATTCAAGAAAATTTCTTGGAACAGTTACAAAAATGGAAATCAGCTGGAAATCCATCATTTCCTTGTATAGTGTACAAGAATAATGCTTAGACAGTGAGTAAAGACCATCTCATGGTAAAATGTCACATCACAGCATGAGAAGTCCCAGTCCTTGTGGCGATGCTGACTGTGCACCATTTCCACATTGTTGTGTCAACACTTACCTTGGAGAATGTTTGAAAAATATCTACTGGATTTGACAAGTTCCTCCTTTATCAAAGGGCCAGGTCACTCCTCATGGCCTGTGCGCACTTCACCTCACCTTAAAGGACTTTTAAAAATTCCCCTAACAAATGCGTTGCTTGCTAAAAGCCCTAACATCTCTTTAGGTAAAGATTTCTTAGATAAGCTGCTTAAATTATCAACAAACATTAACTTTCTTGATATATTAAAAAGATTTATCAGCAACAGAAAATATATTAACATGCCCTAGTGCAGGCTCCCTGCACCTGCCTTGCACTGGTGCCACTGCCCTGACCCTCCATGGAGCAGCTCAGCCAAAGGGAAACACAAACACAGAAAAGGCACGAGCAGGGCTGAAGAGCTGTCACAGTCCATGAACAGCAGGGACCAGCTCAGCCTCCGTCAGTCCCACCGGGAGAAAATTCCTGTTCCAGGCACAGCAAGGCAGCCCCAGCCTCGCTCAGTAGAACACAAGGCAGCAGCACACTCCCATCCTCTCTCCTGGTAGCGACATTAGGAACATGCTAAAGGAAAGAAAAAGCTCTTTTTGTATCGCCTGGACACGGCCAAAGCGATGGAAGGACGGGCCGAGGGAAACTGAGGCAGCAATTCCAGCGCCCCGGAGCTGCCGCGGCCCCGTGCTGCCACCTGCGGGCAGCAACGGGAATGAGCACGGCCGGGAGTGACCACGGCCAGATCCAACACCGGGAATGACCGATATCGGCACCGGGAATGAGCACGGCCAGGAATGACCGATACCAGATCCAACACCGGGAATGACCGATATCGGCACCGGGAGTGACCACGGCCAGATCCGACACCGGGAATGACCGATATCGGCACCGGGAGTGACCACGGCCAGGAATGACCGATACCAGATCCAACACCGGGAATGACCGATATCGGCACCGGGAGTGACCACGGCCAGGAATGACCGATACCAGATCCAACACCGGGAATGACCGATATCGGCACCGGGAGTGACCACGGCCAGGAATGACCGATACCAGATCCAACACCGGGAATGACCGATATCGGCACCGGGAATGAGCACGGCCGGGAGTGACCATGGCCAGATCCAACACCGGGAATGACCGATATCGGCACCGGGAATGAGCACGGCCGGGAGTGACTATGGCCAGATCCAACACCGGGAATGGCCGTGGCCAGGAATGACCGATACCGGATCGGCACCGGGAATGAGCACAGCCAGGAATGACCACGGCCGGGAGTGACCGATACCGGACCGGGAGTGACCATGGCTAGGAATGACCAATCCCAGATCCAACACCAGGAATGACCATGGCCAGGAATGACCAATACCGGATCCAACACCGGGAATGACCGATCCCAGACCCCCACCAGGAATGACCATGGCCAGGAATGACCGATCCCAGACCCCATTGGGAATGAGCACAGTCAGGCATGACCGATACCAGACCCAGGAGTGCCCACGGCCAGGGATGACCGATCCCAAAGCAGCACGGCCCCTGAACTCCGGCAGGAGCTCCTGCAGGAACACCAGAGCCAAGTTCCAGTCTCAGCTCCTTCTTCTTTTGTCCAGGATTCTTTTGAGGTCAATTCTCCCAAATTTCAGGATGCAGCTCATTCTAATTGACCCATCACTTCCACAAGGTCACGTCACATTTTAGCATCATTGAAGCTACTCCTGTGTCAAGTCTGTTTCATTACAGAGCCAAAATTCTAAAAGAATGCATCCAAAGGCCTGGTTTTACTCTTTCTCTGCATTTTATCTGCTCGGTCTGTGCAAAACTGTATTTCCTCACACATTAACTATTTAAAGCATAGACAACTTCAGCTTGCAGAGGAAACTCAGGATGCAAGTTTCCTGTTCTTTCCCAAATAACTGAATTATCTCAGAACACTGTTACATAATGCTACAGAACACTCCAGTATCATCTGTTTCAGACATGAATAATTCCTCTGTATTTAACAACTCCTCCACAATTAGTAAATTAAAATATTTTAAATTTGGCATCTGTTCAGAATATGCATTGCTTTAAAAGACATTAATACATATCTACTGGTCCAAAATATGTGAGTAATATAATGAAATTAAATTATCTCTGTAAAATATAAATCAGAATAGTGATGCAAATATTTGCATTTGCATAGTTATGCAAACTCTTAATCATGAAAAACAATCACTGCTGTAGAAAAGCATAAGGCCACTAGGAATGGCTCCTGAGGAGGTCAAAGCATTCCTTCTTCATTTCCAAAATGACACATTCATAGCTTCTAACTACTGAAATAATAATTTGAAAGTTCACAGATAAAAATATCTTTTATTACTACATTCACATTCCACTCTATGTAGTCTGATTTTTAGATGTCAGCACAGAATGAGTCAGCTTTGTTATTAACAATTCAAATGAACAATATATATTCAGCAAATTGATCAAGGAATTTAAACAACTTCTAAAATTAATTTTAACCAAGCAATCTGCTGCTTAGAATTTATAACACAAATGGAAACAGCTCAACAAGAATAAAGTTAACAACATTATTTAAGCAATTATAATGAACAAAAGTATTCTTAAGTCCTGTCACTTGTAAGAACAAATGAACTTCCTGAAATCTTACCAGCGTGAAAACAGACACAGAGCAATCAATATGAAACTTTATGAACACTGAAGTAACAGATCTGTAATGGAGGGACAGAATCAATAAGGAATCTAAATGAATTCAAGCCCTCTGACTTTTCAGGGTTTGCTCAAAACTGAAGGAGGTTTCTGTTCCCAAAGTGGTAATTCCTGTTCAGGAGTTTGACTGAGATGATTGATGAAGATCTTGGTGAGGCCTTTGGTGTGGTCTCTATAAATGGGATTATTTATTTAAGGCTGCAATTATCTCCTGCTAATCCCAACATCCTCTCTTATCTGCTCACTGAGCACAGAGACACTGGGGACACTGCAAGGCACAAAGCTCCTGGCCCTGCTCTGGTCACAGAGAAGCTGCTGAATTAAACAAGTTACCCTAGAGCAGGCATGTACATGTCACCAAGTGCAGGATAAAGGTGCTATGTTAATAAACTAACTGGCAAAAACTTAAAGATTCATTGTTTCATTTTTCAAAGAAAAAAAAGTTAAAAGTTGCAGTTGCTGTGAGCCTGCAGCTCACCCGGGGTGCCCAGCACAGGAATTCTGTCCCTGCCCACACCAGCAGAACCTGCAAGCACAGCCTGCCCAACCTGCAAACCCAAACCATTTCATACTGGTCAAATTCCACACCATAATGAAGTTAAACACAGATGTTAATCTTGAAATTGGGATGAGGGTTTGGCATCCCAATTAAATTCAGTTGTTACATGACCTAATATTATTAATATTTGTTAGTTATGCTGGCACTTATTTTTAATGAAATGTAACATAAGAATAGCAGCATTAAATATGAATATTTTAAAAGTATTTAAGATTTTATGAGGCTTCCAAGTATTAATTATAAATGACAAAAAAACCAGTGTGAATAGTGCATAAATGGCAATTGTGATCATTGTAGTGAATCAGAAAAATTAATAGTACTTACTGTAATGACTCTAGTAATCATTAAGAGTCAAACCCAGTAGTTCTTATAACCTAAGGAAAGTTAGAGAATTGTATTTGACAGTTAAATTATTTTCTGACTTTTAAGTGTACTATAAACACGAACTTTCCTAAATAACACAGTTGTGCTTTATTGAAGATCTAATTAATTGGGTGTGGTGTGGATCTGGTGCTAAATGGAGGATCACAAACTTACATGGGAACACTTGCAAGGCTGGTTAAAGAAAACAGATCCCACCTGCATCCAAAAAAGAATCAGCTTAAGGTTACAGAAGGTTTCACGTTCCCAGAATGTGGGGTCTTCCACACTTCTCTGCCACCCTGCTCCTGCTTCATTTTTGCCATGCAGTTCTGTTTCCCCAGCTAAGTGAGCTGAGAAAAACTCAGATAAAAGATTAGTTTCTAATTACCAGCAGTATGAGGCAGAAAAAATGGTGCTTTTCCACAAAATTGTGTCTTGCATTCTATTGCATCATGAATTCGATTAGAAACTAAAGTGTTTGCAGAAAGGAGATTTAGTAAATGTACCTTGTACTACAAAATCATTGCCTTTCATGTGCTTACCTCAGCAAAGTATAAGCACTGAAATTCAGGCAGTTCTCAGTGATACTGAGGGATAAACTTGCCTCAGATCAGTCTGCAATGCTGTGAGTAAAGCTGGCAAAAAACCAATGAAAGGGGAAAAAAACCAATCTATTCTTTAATAAATAACTCTGAAATTAGCTGATTTTTGCCATGCAGTTATTACCTGTACGTAATAAACCAGGTGAAAGTTGCCTCTAACTTTCACAAATTGCAATGGTATTTAGGCCACACTGTAGAAACTGCAGCAAGAAGAAACATGAGCACATGACAAGGGCTTCAACAGCTTCCAACCAGCATCTTTTCCACCCTTCTAACTGGAGGTAGTTCCACACTTTGAGTTACAACTACTGAGAACAAAGACCAGTCTGTTTGTGCATTGTTTGTCCATCATGCTGAGGATCCATTTAATGAGTTGCTTCTGCTCTGTGTTCCCTTGGAGTTGCTGTTTCTGTCCCATCTGAAACAGGAACAATCTCACTGGCACAATGTTCATTTTTCACAGTAGAGTCATCTGGGAATAATTTCAGGGCAACTTTGAAAAAAAAAATTAAATATTGGGATGATTAATCAGAAAGACAAGTAAATATTTCAATAAATTTAACAAGTATGCAATTTAATTTAGTGGAGAAAATGCTGCCAATATGTAACTAAAGCACATCTTTTATCTTGCACTTTACTTGGGGAATGAATTTATCTTCTGTTGAATATTACATTACAAGCCATGTTACTGAGTTTGGTATTCTCATCAGAGAAAAACTAAGCATTTTTTAACTGGAAATTTAATTATCATAGGCATGCTTTTTCTTTTTTAAGTATTAGCAACAGCAAATCACTGACAGCCCCAGTCTCACAAGTCCTCATCTGCAAAGCCACACTGAGGATCCCACAGGCCCCTTCAAGTTGTGCAAGTGGACAGTGATATATTTAAATACTTGCAAATGTCAGTTTTGGGGAAAAACCTTCTGGAACAGCACAGAAATTTCTAGGTTTTGTGTGAGTCAACTAATGAACTGAATATTTGCATGAACAACATCTGAAGACACATTATCACAGCCCTAGAAAATCAAGCTTTCAGATGAAGGTATTTACAAGATATCAAAAAGAAATTGTTTGCATGTAGGAAAACATTAATAAGCAGCAAAATCTAATTACTGCAAAAACATAAACACTGCAGCTGTAACACTTCTCTCTAACCATACCATTACAGCCTCACCAGTGAAAACAGAAGTGTCAATGCTAATGTAAACTCAGCTGCTGATATATATTCATTAGATTCAGAAAAGCTACAACATTTTTTCTTCTTACCATGTCTAATTTTCTCTCAGTGCAGATACAATCTGATACAAGGGGTGAGGTTTAGGGACACCTAGGCCTAAGGTGTATCTCCATTCTTGTCTCTTACTCCACAAAGATCATCTGAGAGCATTGCTAAAATGGGAGGTTAGGGGCAGGGATGGTACCTGTGCAGAAACCCAACTCACACGACAAGAGTTTCTGACACACACTAAAGCCTATTCTCAAGTATTCTTCCATTATTAGCTCCACTGTGAAACAGCAATTAAGCAGCAGGGAAGATTCAATGCCTTAGCCTTTTAGTCTTGATTCTAATTTACATGATTAAATCCTAACTTAGTCACTGATTACCTTCTGCCTTAGCACGCTTCGGGTTCTCATGGATTTTATTTTTGCCTTTCCTTCCTTTTCTGGGTGTAGCGGTTTTTGCCCTCACCAATCCACGATTTTCAGCATGCTTACATATATTACTCTGTTAGCATAATGAAGAACAAATATATCAATCAAATCTTAATCTATGTAAGCAATTTAACAGACACAAAGCAAATATAGTTCTGACAGACAAATTCTGGAACACTAAGTGGAAGACTGACTTAGTTAACAACTTCCATAAAACTCCTGAAGATTTTCCAGAATATATTAAAATTCTGCTTTAAAAGAACATTGCCATTTGGTGGGTATAAAATAAAATTTATCATTTTCTGCTTCCTGGAGAAGCAATAAAGTTTCACATGTAAAATCTGTATGTGGAAAAAGGGTCACATTTACTTTAAAGTGTGCACAGTTAAGCCAAAATGAGAATATGTTCTCATTGCATATGGTTTTGAAGTGAATAATAATTTCTTACTTTCCTTGCTGAACGGGTTCTAGCTACCCTAAAAGTACTCTTTAAAATAAATTTTTCAGTTCTGATTGAATTTAGTCAGAATTCAGTCACATTTCAGGCTCAAATGCTACATTTTGTTCTTTATCACAACATCCCTGAAAGTGACTGCTCTTACTTACTTTATACTTCTAAGCAGTCCACATACAAATGATTTATCAAGAAGATAGACTCATCCTTCCAGCATATCAATTTCAATTTGTGAAAGATTTACCCTGGAAATAAGCACCACTACACTATTTCAGCTGGACTGCGGTCACAAGTGTTTTTATTTTCTTAAGGTAACTACAACCCCAAAAGCCAACTGTGTCTCACAAGACCATCACCAGAGTGAGCAGTATGTTCCCAGGAACTGAAATACCTGGCTGCACTGAGCACACCTGAAGCTTTTCTCTCTCCTGTGAGTCCTCTTGTGCTGCAGGAAGGCGTGGCGCTCGTGGAAAGCTTCCTCGCAGTCCCTGCACTTCACTGCCTCCTCCTCGCAGGAATGCAGATTCCTCAGGTTGTTCAAAACAACTCGTTTTAATGGCAAGGTTTTTATTTTCAGAGTTTTGAACAAGAGCTGGGCTGTGTACAGCCCTGAGAAATGTCAATCTCACAGAGGAAAACACCAAAGAACCTTCCATGCCCTCTGCAGTGGGGTAAAATAGACAAATTAGTTTAAGATTAAACAAAAGCTGCAGCAAGATGTTGTAACTTCCCAAAGAAATCAAGCAGTTACAAGCCTGAATCTTGCTGTTTTCAGTGGAAATTCTTCAACAAATCAAATACTCCAAAAAAATCCAGTTTTAACACAGAATTTTCATGTACTTCTGGAAACTTAAAATTATATATAGGTTTTTTTCTTACTGATCAGCTCTATTTTCACCAACACTTCTTCTGAAAAACCAGAGGGTCACAGTGCCACAGGCATCAAGCAAATCATAAAACAGAAAAAGCTAAATATCTGCTACTTTGCATTTTAAAGAAATTAAAACATCAACCACAAGATGTCACCACATCTCCTTGCAGGAGGAATTTACCTGTAAAACTACAAATACATTTTATTCAAAATGTTGTGATAATATGAAGTCAGCTATAACATATTTGGTGAAATTTTGTGAAAATGAGAGATTTCACCTCTACTTATCTCTACATTATGTTGTTAGTGTTTTCGTTTAGACTCACCCAAATCACTTTTTCGAGAAAGGAAAGCACTACAATGTGGACATTGGTGTTTTGGCCCATTTTCTCCATGTTTCTGTAACACATGGATTTTCATGGTACCTCTCTGAGTGAATCTGGCCTGGCAAACATAACATTCATAGCATTTTTCACCTATTAAAAAGAAATTAAAATAAGATATGCTTAGAAACTCTACTTATTTAATATAAATTCAAATTCCCACAGAATTCAACATCCATGTTCTAACAGCAACAGTCTCCAGATCAACCAAAAGTTAATATTAGTTGACAGTGCACAAAAGGCCAAACAAGTCTCCAGAAGTTTACATAACTGATTGCAACACAAAATCTTGGCTTTCTGAGTCCACAAGTCAAACTGCTGAAGCATAAAGCCTTTCATATAATTGTAAACTAGGAATCAGGAACTATTTTAAATTGTCATCTATTCTTCCTTGAATACTTCATGTACAAAAATGCAGAATTATCTTCAAATATGCAAGGAGAGAAAGTAAACAGCAGTAAAACAGACATGGTAAGAGTGACACACCATCAGCCATTGATATTGGTGGGGAGGGAAATTAGGAAATTATTTTCTTGCCTTTCCTCCCCAAAAAGCTGCATCAGGTGTGAGTACCATTAAAAATTACATCAACACTGGCAACTGGCACAGCTTTGAACCAGCTCCAGACTGGTTCTGTGGAATTAGTCCCTGCCAGGAGTGGGTTACACTCTTGAACTCTTCCAGTTGGACTCTTGTGGTTGACTCTCATAAAAAAATAATTCAGTTTAATTGCACCAAACTGTCTCAAGATATGAACCAATGCGTGACAAGAGGGGATATTTGGAAAATTTGATTCAAACCACGCTGTCACACTCTGATTCAACCTAAAACATTAATCAGAGCACAAATTACATATCATAATTGAGCCAAGTTAAACCCTGAAGTACAGGATTGATACTCACTGCCCCTGAGATGACTTGCATGTTACAGAGCTATGACAAGAACACACTGCTTTCAATCTTATAGCAATTTAATTCTTTGTTGACCAAATTGGTTGCTGGCAATCTGGGGTCACAATAATATCTATGTTCTTAACAGAGAGTTAAAAATCTCTCATAGATACCTCTCCATGTAAAATCAACTAATTGAGAAATAAAAGAGACAACTTGACCCACAGAAAATGAAATATTTCATGAAATATTTCTCTAATATAAAAGAAGTTTAGAAGGAGCAGCAAGACTAACTACTGGGGTTCCAAGTGCCAAATCCAGAACACTGAAAGAGAACATGTTTTTACTCCAAATCACAAGATTAAAAAGGGCTAATTTTGAGACTGAAATAAGATTGCTCTATGAATATTAAGGAGCTGAGGCCCTGGGCTTGATCACTAGCCCAGAATCCCACCTGTGCGAGTTAACATGTGCCTCTTCAGTTTGTAGGCATCTGCTGGCATAGCTGCACAGGTGGCAGGGTAGGGCCGCTCTCCCGTGTGCGAGCGAACGTGGCGCCTCATCTTGCTGGCCTCAGACAGAAAGGAGAGATTTCCTAAAGCAACATCTACATTCGAGATGCATTTAATTGAAATATAAGCTATTTTACATGCTGCACCTACTGCAATTTAAAACATTGTATTAATCCCAGAATTAGCACTCTCACATTTGTGTTTTTCCCTGCACAATCAGCCTCTTGTGGCTTTAGGACACTTCTGCACTCTTTCCTCATATCTTACTTTCCTATTTAGTGTCCACATTAGCAAAATGGGAAATTGTATAATAAAAACAAGAAAGATAAAATTTTAAAAAGAGGATACCTACTACGGTCAGGCTACTTGGATATACCAAACATGAAATTCTTTGAAAACACTCAGGAAAATAAATGAAAGACCAAACTCATTATCCAGAGTCTATTCACCTTCAAGTCCCAATGAAGAACCTTAGTTAAAAAGTTTAATTCAATTCTACTTTTTTTAATGCTGTTTTTCTGATATGTTCTACATAAATATTGTAGGTATGTGATTAGGAGTTATCAACTGTTCAGTTCCTCCATTTATGAACACAATTAATGAATTCACTGCTAGATTTCTTCAAATCTACACTACTATTCACTTAAATAAAATTAAACATGACTGCCAACCTTTGATACACAAAAGTCAAATAATCTGCATGGCAGTGCTGGAGAGCTCTTTCAGCTTTCTTCATTCAGGTAAATCTTACAAGAATGGGAGTTCTGTAACAGCAGTGAATGCTGAATAGCTCCTTACTGAAACAAGGGAAAGAATAGGGTAATTTAGTATCAGCTGTCAGGCTTTTTAAAGATGCAAGCTATCAAAAATCTAATTATTAAGATAAGGTGCATGGAATAAACTTCAGGATTGCTTACAGCTTTAGATCTGGACACAGCACAAATTCAGATATTGAACATCCACTAAACTGTGACAGTTATTCTATCACAGGTGCATTTCTAAAAGCCTGTGCACCCAATTCAATTGCAATTTCCAAGTGCACCCTTAAGCAGACTCTAAGGTATTTTATTCCTGATGGAGAAAATTCTAGAACTGGAAAAAACCCATACATCATCAAATATATAAACAGAATACATTAACTTCCTTTTAGACATTAGCTAGTACTGTCCTACAGTACATGGAACGTAATGGAAATAAGGACCAAAAAAGCTTTTGTATGACCAAAACCACACAAACACATTGTCTAACACCAGTTTTAGCATTAAAAAAATAGGAGAAGCTCTTATAATGCAACTAGTTCTTAAACTAAATGAATATTCATTTGAAGCAAGACATTTGTAAATACTACATGGACAAAGAAGGGTTCCAGGAACTCAGGCTACTTGTTCCTTTTTTTCAGGATGATGGGGATGAAAAGATGTGCACACAAATGAAATGCAATGCAATGTAATGAAATGTAATGTAATGAAATTAAATGTAATGAAATGTAATGAAATAAATGCATGGCACCACACAGCTGTAACCATCAGCCTTGCAGTAACACTGCAGCTGTTACCTTGCAGTAACACTGCAGCACCATAACAGATAAACACAATCCATCAGCGTGTTCAAGGCCATCAGCAGAGCCTGGACTTCTCATGGTTAAAAAAATCTGGGCAAAAATTGTACGTACATTAAAATTCTAGCATGTGAAAACCTTCACACCCTCCCAAAAGTTTCAGTAAGGCTGTACTTACTTCCACACTGGAGTATTCACATATTGTGCACTTGAAAGGCTTCTCCAAAGTGTGCTTGTACCTCCTGTGTCGTGCAAGTTCCCCTCGGGTCACAAAGGCTGTGTCACACTCACTGCATTTATGGGGTTTGTTCCCTGCAACAATGCATGTGAGACTTTTACTCAAGACTACAGTAATGTGATTTGTTGGCCTTACATCAACATGCAAATTTTTTTAATAGAACCTTTTCTGATATTCTGATTTTTCACATACAATAAATCATAGAATGAATTGGGTTGGAAGGCACCTTAAAGCTCATTTTGTTCTACTCTCTGCCATGGGCAGGGACACCTTCCACTGTCCCAGGTTGCTCCAAGCCCTGCTCAACCTGGCCTTGGCACTTCCAGGGATGGGGCAGCCACAGCTCCTCTGGGCAACCTGTGCCAGTGCCTCACCACCCTCTCAGTAGAGAATTTCTTCCGTATATATGTACACAGTAAGTTTATAATAAACACAATTTATCACTTTGCTTCATATGTTTATATAGCTAAATGAAAACATCACAGAAAATTCTATTCTGCATGTAGGAATGAAACACAGCTGAAATCACTGTTCAGCTGACAAGAATTGTTAGAATGGTATTAACAAAATAAACAAATACACACACACAGAGTTCCTAACTACAGCCCATGTCTTCTCAGTGCGGAACGCCACAGAAAATCAGAGGAATTTCTGAGCATAAAATGATCACAGAACACAGCTCCAAGGCAGAGCCACTTGCCTGCTCACTCAGTTTTGAAGGCAGTATGTAACACAGCATTTCCAAGCCCCAGGTACCTGTGTGTGTGTTGACATGGCTGTGCAGCAGGGCTGCTGTACGGAAGGCCTTGGGGCAGAGGTGACACGCGTGACGTTTCTCGTCCAAGTGGGTTTTCAGATGACGCCTAAGACTCCACAACTTCACTGAGGTGAACGTGCAGAAAAAACAGTTGAAACTTCTCTTTTCTCCTGTTGGAACGAAGACACATTTACGCTGTACATACCACAAAATAATGACTTTACTTTTTGAAAAAATGGTACTAATTTCTAAAGAGTCCCTCTAGTCTGGGTAAAACTACTTCGAAATTCTACATCAAAGGGTTCATTAAGACTTAAGTGATTTGCCCCCAAAATTGTGTTAATTGCTGGTGATACAGTTTAGAATCTAATCCCAGGAAACCTAACTCCTACCCTTGCCCTCACCACCAAGACAGGATGAGATTTCCTCTCTAAGTACCATCTTTAAGACTTACAGCCTGTGCAACAAACTTCTTGATAACAACTGTGTAATTAGCACTAATTAAATTTATGCAAAGATTTGGAAATGGCAGGTTAAGCTATTCCCAGCTCTCTGGTGCTCCTGAATCTGTAAAGTGCATATAAAAAAATCATTATGTGAAAGCGTCTTTAAAATTACTGGTTGAATTTGAGGGGAAAAAATCAGTTCTGTGGAGAAGTCATAGAATAAAGTTCGGGGCACAAGAGTAATGAATTTCTTTTGAGAGTAACAAGTTAGGATTAAATGTGCAACAGTTTTAGTTATGAAGAAGATTTGAAACTGTGAAATGGCAAATACGTCATATTTGAAGAGTCTTTCCAGAACAGTTGTCTCAGCTCCCAAGTGTGCTCTCTGTAATGATTTTCATGCTGAGACCAAAATGCATTTCATACATTGCTTTATACCACACAGAGATGTGCAGATAACACTTCGCTTCAGTAAAAGCAAACAAAACCACTTTATTGTCATTTGTTCATTGTGGATTCATGCCCTCACAAAGGAACATTGTTAGCTTTGTTAAAACCGCTCAAACGTGTTTCCTATAAAGGCTGTAACTGAACCAGGGGACATCAACAATTCGTACAGTATCCACAGAGAGCCCCAGCCAAGATACCTTAACTTCCAGATACAACACACACATTTATAGACTCAACATCATTGATGTCATCCAATTTTTACAGTACACACACAGTTTCTAGGGAAACAGATGCTTATCTGTTCTTTTCTGAGTCAGTCCTTAACTTCTGTAATATACTTTCAGGTTTCTAACATCTTAAATCAGCCATTTTCTGTTACTCTTATTTAGCTTTGGGAAAGGCTTTGCTGACAGGTATTGATTGATAAGTGCCCACCACCCTCTGCTGGCAATGTGGAACCACTCTAAGCTCAACCATAAAACCTCAAACAAGCACATTTTGAAGCTGAATGAGTGGATCAAGACACTAAATAAATTACTAGGTTTATTCAAAGGCACTTATACAATATTAACTTTGAAATCTCCCTGGAGGTTTCAAATACCACCCACTGTTCAAAAGACCATTAATTTCTAAATGCCATCCAAAATGTCTCTCCTGAACACAAGGCAGATGACATCAGCCTGAACAAGAGCTTCGAGCACTTAGGGCTGAAGGTATTATTTCTTCTTCCAAATTTCCACAGAATTTTACTTAATCTAATCTAAACAATTACCACTGTGAATACTTAATGCAAAACTTCAACCTCAGTTCAAAATCTTACTTTACATGTCTTATTTAAAAATTAACTACAAAGATTATTAACTTTTTACCTTTTTCCTGTTGTGGAGCACCAGCCTCAAATTTTAGATTCTTGAGATTTCTTACAACTGTTTGTTCTGATGCAGTTGGATATCCCTGCTCTTTACTTTCATTGAAAGAGTCTGACAAATCATCACCCCCTTTGCAGCTCTGACTCTTTGTTTCCTCAACAGTGGAAAAAACTTCCTTTCCTTCCCCCTCTTCAGATGGTCTCAGTTGCTGGATGTTATTTTCAGATGCAACGGCATCATTATCTCTGTTAATCTATTAAAAAAAATGTTTTACAACTTTCTCAATTAAAGGCAAATCAACTGAGCAGTCAACAAAATGCAAGCCACCAATTTGTTCTGATTTTCAGTCTTACATGTCATGGACAAAATTTGCATTTGGCATACAGCAGCCTAACTGATAAGTCACAATTAAGTAAGAATAATTATTAAAATTATGTCCTCTCTCCTCAAAATTTTATATAAAATTTCAGAGCATCATTTTAAGTTTGCAGCCCTGAGAACACAGAAACACGGATCTTTATTTTTTAAAGAAAATATTTTAAATTTCATTTCAGTACTTTTAAAAGGAAATTAGAAGTATGCTCCTTTTGTTTTTTTAAACAAATTTAGGACTTTTGCAGGCTAATTGTAATGTTTTCTCTGTCATTTACCAATGAACCAGGCTGTGATACTTCTTGCATTAGCTAGACTCAAATATGGCAATATGACCTACCTCAGAAATCATCTAGTGATGCATGAATTTTATAAGAAAAAAAATGTAGTGTTTAATTGTAGAACCAATATAATAGCTAGCACAGAACAAAACAGCAGTGTTTGCATGTCCTTTTAACAAAATTAATTTCAAATAGGACTGTATTACGTAGCCAGCTTTAACAATGACTGCAGGATTGAGCTAACTGAATTAAGGAGAAAAAGGGAAATTCTGTAGTGCCACTTAAGAGATGGAGGCTATCAAACCAAATAGTACAAACTGATGAACTAAATAAAAAACTTGTCTGAATTTCAACAGTTAAATATCGTGTTGACATCTTCTTGATAATCTGGGTCTCTTCCAACTCAGAATATTCTCTGAATCTAGAAAGTCTAAACGTCTAGTTTGTCCTTTTTAAAACGAGATGAAATTATAAAAAGATGTACAGAGGACTGAATACTTAAGCCAAATAAATAACATTAATGCTTAATTTCGAACCAAATCGGTGTGACAGTAGAAGCTAACAGGGAACAGCATATCTCTAATTCCACTTTATGCAGTACTTGTACCTCCATCGGGAGCGTGCCTAGTGGTTTATCTGCCGCCTTGCTTTCTGCACTCTTTACTTGCAATGTATGGGTCTGCGGCTGCTCCGAGCCATGGAACACGGAGATGCTGTCCCGCAGGGTCAGGGCCATGCCCGGGGGCACGGAGAGCACCGAGCCCGGGCAGCGCCCCCGACCCGGCCCGGGCAGAGCCCCCGGTTCGGGCAGGGCAGAGCCCCACGGCCCGGGCAGCGCCCTGCGGGCTCTCTCCATACACACGGGCCGTAGGCTCGGCTTTATCACCTCCCGGGACACAGATCAGGGCCCTGCGGGCTCCCCGGTGTCCGTCCCCTCCCGGGCCACAGGACTCTCCGGGACTCGTGTCCCGCTCGGGCCAGCCCGGCCTCGCCGCCCTTTCCGCTGCAGCCCCACGGCCCCGCAGGCTGCGGAGCGATCCTGTTCGAGGTTAAACACCAGGGCAAACCTCGGCCGTTCAGGACCAGCCCCAGCCCTGCTCCTCGCCCGGGGCTCCCCCGGCCCAAGGCCCCTCTCGGCCGCTGCGGGCGGGTCCCCCCGGGCTGTTGGGTCCCCCCGGGCTGTTGGGCCGGGCCCGGGCTGCCCCTCCAGGGGAGGCGGCAGGGAAGGGGCTCAGCACCTGCCGTGCACCTCGGCATGGCCGCCTCTGCCATCCTCTGCCTCCCTGTGCCCCTCCGTCAGCAGCAGCTGGTGTAGGAGCCCACTCGTGGGTAGCAGCTTTGGGGGACAGCTGCTTCTCACCTGTTAATTCCCTCCAAAACACAAAGCCCCGAACCTGCAGAGGTTTCTCTCCCAAGGATCCAGGTGCCCGATGCTCCTTGGTCCCCATGCATGGCAAGACCTGTCAGAGCAGCTGCCGTTTTCTCACCCTCTGGGCTAGCAAAAATGAAGATCTCTGAGCCTTAATTGTAGGCCCTTAACCTTCTGCTCCCACTTGGCTGGAGACCGCGGGGCTGAGCTCGATTAGTTTCTCCACTTGGGAAATATCTGAAGCACTTGCCGTGTTTCTGTGGCGGAAAGCCTCCAGCCGGGAGCCCGGCGCTGGAGTGCCGCTGAAGGGCCGCCTGATGCTGCCGCCACACAAGTGTTGTACAAAATTGGCTCAAGTGGCTTTGCAGAGGCAGTGGAGCGATGTACAAGCATCGTTACACTGTTCCTTAGGCCAGGATTGGTTATTCAGTGAGAACAAGTTGAAATACTTCTTTCTCCAAAGGCATTGTGAAAATGTCTTTGAGGTAAACTTGCACAGTTTGAGTGACTTAACATTTAATCTTGTGTACCCTTCTAGACTAGTAATTTCCAGCCATCAAACATTCTATAAAACCCACTTACTTTGAATACTCTATTATATGTCAGTGCAGATGACAGATTTGGAGCTTTACCTCTAAATATTAGCTCTGTGCATTGCAGGGTACAGTACACTGCACAGGGACTGCAGCCCAGTATAGTCTGGATCCTGTTAAACTGAATTACCAAACACAAATCCAAGCCCCAAACCAAGTGGTGCCTTTCCTTGTCTGTGGAAGTAACCAGTACAACTGGCATTTGTGAAAGATCTGTAGCACAAACAACAGCTCACACAACTACCCTCAGATTAGGTGGGGTTATTAGACCTCATCCTCAGAGATATCAACTGAAAATCTCATAAACACCCTTGACAACAGCCACTCCTATCCACAGTTCTGTAAAATCTTAAATGGAGAAATAATACAACATGTTTACATTTAACAACTGCAGGTTAGTCATAACTATCTACTGCTTGGAATCAACACAAATCCAAAGCCATTATTTAAGGCTGAATGTCTATTCCAGCAATTTAGTGCTGATATTTTGGTTAGACACCACATTATTCATCATCCACAAATCCACAGGCTCTCAAAACTAAAGAACAGGATGCAGAGTACACAATATATTCACATAATTACGCTGCCAGTAACTGTGGCCAGAGATTTTACTTCTTACACATTCCTAAATCTTTTCAAGTTGCTCTGTATACTGTGCAATTATGATAGTTGAAGGGCACTGTAGGAAAAAATTTGCTATAATAGTAGACCATCCTTTAGGTTGTTTTAATGAGGTTTTCTGCACTTCAGCAGTCATCAACTTCTAAGAGCTGTCCTGCCTTGCACTTCTGCATTATTAATACCAGCACCATCCATGCAGCTACAGTAAAGGTTTGTCATTATTTCCATTTTTAACCGATATTTCCAAGGATTTATAGCTCAAATGCAGAATGGCCCTTCAGTTCATTTCTTGCTGAATTTAAAGGAACCACTTGGATCAGCAATCTACGAATTCAGCCAGTTTCTGAGTAGGTTTTGACACGCTAGAGGTTAACAGCTCCATAATGGCCATTATGGTGTGTTGTGTGAGCAGTCTCCAGTTACTGCTGCTGCTGCATTGTCTATCTCTAGCTGCAATCAAGCTTCTACCCACTCCTCTGGGAGTCTGGTTCCTTCTAACACATCAACAGCCTGCATGAAAAGTCTATCACGAAAGAATAGAGATGTATTTTGCATTTTAAGTCATAATTATACTTTGGGGGGTAAATGTTCAAAACGAATTATTGTTTGTTAGGAGTATTTCATAAGGAGCAAAAGGAATTTAATGTAGGCACATTTTCTTGTGCTAAAGTAACATTACATAAAGAAACAAAATTCAGCCACAGAATTGCAGATAAATTACTGATAGGAATCTACCAGTGCATGAAAGTGAGTACATGGACAAGTAAAATCGTCAATCAGCAGAGTAAATTTCCTTGGCTGCGCTAAGAAACTGTGTTCTGATCTGCGGTTTTCCACCCAAGTATAAACAGTGCAGCTGATTTTTTAAAGTAAAATACTGGGTTATCTGTTCAGATTGTCAGTCTTAAATCTGAATAATGTCTTTTATAATATTTAAGATGTTTAATGTGTGTTAGGTGGAGCTGATTTTTCAAAAAGCTCCATTGCCATATACATAAAGCATATTTGACCTTGAATGTAGTTCAAGGTTTGCTTCCCTTACTGTGTTTTAGAAACTCACTTTGGATGACTGCAGAGGCTGTTTATCCATCCTCCCTGGTGATGCTTTGCACCTCCATCACAGGTTCCAAACTGCAGTCCTCCGATGCCAATGGAAGGATTGCCATCAATTTAACAGGTCTTGGAATTAGGCCCAGAATAGATAACTATGTGAAGCAATGACAGTGGGATTTATTTACACATTTTTGACCTGTCCACAACCTGTAGAGTAAATCAGGAATGCTGCAGTGCACTTGAAAGAGAAAAGTGAAAAACAAAGAGACCAAAGCATAAAACCCCAAAACAAATAGGTTCAAATTTAACCTCCAGTGCTCATAATTGTTTCATTTATGACACTCTACCTTGTAGCTGAAACCTCCATTCTTCTCCAGAACATGACTCCTGTTAGTCTAGGAGAAAACCCAGTCTTTGTTGTGACTTATTTTGACAGCTTTAATATCATTTTCCACCTGGCATCTGGAAAGTTTTCCATTTTCACTTTCCACCAATGTCTCACTTTTGTTTCCCAGCATGTGTCGCGTTCGCGCCGCACCTGTCAGCGGTGTGCGCCTTAGCGCCGCAAACACGCACGCCTCCCCTCTCCTCCCACCCCAGGGACAAGCACTGCCTTCAGCACCTCTTTTGCAGTGAGATATTGCCCCTCTCCACAATGACAGCACCAGATCACCTCCTTCACGCCATCACCTGCTTTGGAGAAAGCGGAGATACTTTTAAAATCTTCTAATTCATCTGGCTCCTTGAAATGTTGCTCAGGTCTTGAGGTGTCACTAAATGGTCGAAGTCTTTTTGCTGTATTTTTTGGTGCTCCTCGTTCCTTTAGTGTCCCACTTTCACAAATATGAAGCATTTCTTCAGAGACCACCAGAACCCTTAATTTAAAAAAAAAGAAAGCACATCAGCTAATGAGTGAGATAAAAAGTTATGTTCTTTTTGATGCTGTTCTAAGCAACTGAATCTTGCAGATTCAGAATTAAGTCAGTGCTTCAGTGCTGGCCTGGAATATTCTCAGGAGAAAATAAATATACTCAGTTTGATCACTTGGAAAGAAGAATATTATTAATTTTTAATTTTTTTCCCCCAGACCTCTGGTCCAGAGATGGAAGCTACAGTTCATTTTAGCAGACATCACTTAGGATTTAGATCTGACTTGGATTTGCCTGCCCCAAAGAACACAATTCTCTGCTCCCTATTGCTGCAGTCATATAAAAAACTAGTCAGACCTCAGACCCAGGAACATCAGAACATACAGTCCTACTTGTTTCCTTGCTGAATCCCCAAAGCAGAGAGAAGATGGGAGCAGAGCAAAGCAAAGCCAGATGGAAATCATGCTGGAGGGTATTGATTGACTAGTGTCTAGGCAGGCTATAAATTACCACTTCTCATGCAAAGAGGAGGGTGAGCAGAGCTGCAGAGCTGTCTCAGGGCACAGTGCTTGGACTGTGCTGTTCATGCAGGATCAGCTAAATTCGGGTTCTGCCTAAGGCACAGGGAAAGCCAGGCTTTGCTCTCCCTCCAGTGCTCATCTTGACTTGGAGGAGACAAATCATTTCTGTAAACATGAGTGATTCTTGCAGCAGAACAAAAGCAACTCTGATTAAGTTACAAGACTTAATGCTTTCAAATATTGTCTATGCTCTTAAAATCCTGCTCCATACTGTAAATGATTCTGATTATATAGCATGACAAAAAACCAAGACCTAACAGAGCACAAATGTGGGTTATATAAAAGGGGAAGTATTTAGCATAAGCTTATTGGAGCTGAAAGTACCAGGGATGATTGATTGCTTAGGCACAAGTCAGGGAAGTGGTCTAAAAATTATTAACCATAATTGCAATTTGTCTACTAACTGTTTCATCTAACATTATGATATATTTAGAAACAATAATGCACAATTTACTCCTTGTGGCAAACAGCAGAGCTGCGTGCCTGGATCTGTTTGGAAGAAGGATGTTTATTGGGAAGCATATCACTTATTCCATTTCAAAAGACATTAGTGTGGTTATGCAGTTAACTACACCTCAGTGACTTCCACTGTTTTTACAGAATACTCTTTAATCCAACAGATAGCAAAGAAAGTTTTTAATACAACTTGCCTTAGTTAGTTATTACAGGTTTCTGTTGCTGTTTGTGCAAGGGTGGAAGAGTTAAAGGTTTAAAAGGCAGAAAGTTTTCCTCTTGTTTTGACTAAACTAGGGGAAACGTGCTGGAGCTGTGCAGAATTTGATTGCCAAACACAGATAGAAGATACACAGTGAGAAAAGATAGTAAAGGTTTAACCCAGCTGATGTAAGAAACAAACTCCAAGGATGCCCATGTTTCCTTCTTTTATCAAAGCACTGTTAATCTTTAATCAGGAAAACAGTTCTGAGAACAGTTCTTTGTGCACAGCGGAACAGACACCAAAACTTAGAAGTTAATAGGATCACTGAAGAATGAGACTATTAAATGATTGTCCTAATAAATCTGTGAGTGACATGTACAAACCCAGAGGAGTTCAAATTCTGCTTCCACGTGGATGTGCAGCAAGTCCAGGTTAAACCTTGCAAAATCAGCAGTAAGGAGGCAGTTGGTGGGTTCAGAAGAGCATTGGGTTCTTGTGCACTTCTTTCCAGCTCAGATAACAAATCCTCTTGGGCATTAAACTTTCTGAGGAATTCAAATCAACTTCTTAATTCAAAAATCTAAAGAAATCAAGAAAATTTAAGAGAGTATTTAACAACGTGTACATTAATGTCACTTCACTGAACAGCAGGTGATGTAGTCCATGATATTTATCAGCAGAAATACCTTAAATCTTAGTTTTCACACTGCTACAATGTTGAACCATCACTTAAAGTCCACAACCAGCTAGCCCCAGGCCTCTCCATCAGGAACTGGTAATAGAAATATGGTATAACAGGCTTAGTTGTACATCTTTTCTGCTCCTGTAAGAAACAAAGTCAATTTTAGAGTCTTTGTAACTTAAACACCAAGATGAGGCAGTGTCTAGAAAGCAGATGAGAATACCTGGGTGACACGTTTTGTGAATCACAGTTATTACTCCATTCAGAGCTGCCTCTACAAACTGAAAATCTCTTGATCTGTCATTCATACCCATCTTTTGTTTAAAATATTATGGGCAGAGAACATCTATGCTTCACCTAAAATAAAAAGTGCTATACTTAGTGCTATTTAGAGCAAATACCTGAACCTTAAAAGGTTAGCAAGTGCATGGGGGTTTTAATTTCATTTGCAGAATGCAAGATTGCTATTCATTTGTACATGGTGGTTTAATCACCCATGTAAGAACCTTCTCTTTACATGAACAGTATTGATATACACATATATCTTCCTGAATCAGTAAATTTGGAGAGTTACAGATGGTCAGTCAAAGATGCACACATAGCAGTCAGAATTCTGTCTTCCGAAAAGCATAAGAAAAAAACTCCCATGATTTCCAGGGTCCAGTTGAACTCCTGATCTCTCTACTGAGTGTTGTTTGTAGAAATAATCATAATTGTGGCATTTGTCTGGTAAGAACCATTTACACTGACCAAACAAAAGTGTCTTTACATTGAAAAAATCCCATCATTGTCCACTGATGTTGCCTTATGCCTCTTCGAATGGTGCTGAGCAGAAATGTACAGTATGTAGGATTTCACCTGACCTGTTAACACTTACATAAGAGTTTTCCAGTAAACAGAGGATTCGTTACAGGGATTATTGGTTTTTGTGCAATGTTGATTTTCCTTCAGCTGCCAGGTTCAAGAACCAAAAGGTATGTAGTGCTTGACATAGGCACTTTTGGCTTCTGACCTTTAGATGTAGCTTGGCTTTCATTTCTGCATAATCAGCTTTTCTATCCTGTTGTTTGGCTTTTAGTGTTATAAAATGCTTGAAATATTAATCAAAGCTGTTTTCCTGGGGAAAAAGTACAGAACAAATCTCACTTGAAACAGAAGACAAGGTTTAGCCCAAGTTGCTGCTTTTGTGTTGCTATTGAAGGAGAAAACAGTTTCTAATAAATGCTTTTCATTTCAAGTAAGAACTTACTATTTCCATTACAGTAACCCAGAGAGAACCCAGCAGGGACTGTCTGTGGCACAGACAAAAATGAGAAGAGATAATTATCATGTTTAATTAGCTTTTAAGTTTCTCTAGCTGGGAACTATCAACCAAACTAGGAGAATTCATAAGAACAGGGAGAAATTGGCATTGTCACCTCCCAACCACCTTCCTAGGAGATGATAAAGGCTTGGGGGTGTAGCTACATGTCCAAAGTCAAAATGGGAAATCCATAGCAGAGGAAGAAACAGAACCTAAACCTTCAGAATCTGCCCCCACTCTTACTGGTTAAAGCCATCCTTCTTCAAAGGAGTCAACTCAAGAAGGACGTACAGAACTGTGACAGTGGGTCAGACTGCAAGTAAAAAGGGACTGAAATGTTGAGGGAGAACAAAGGTATGTGGGAGGATTTAAAGAAAAGAGAAAAAGCCTGTGGCACAGGTAGAGCTGGGTAACCCTGAAAGGACAGCTGCCAGCACAGAGCTGCTAGCAGGCAAAGCATCACAGAGAAATAATGAACAGCGTGCAAGAGGAAGGAGCCAGGGGAGCCAGCGTTGTCCCATCCTACAAAAAAAAACCAAATTTAGAATATAAAAAGGTGCTTCCCTGTCATTTCTTCATGCCTGAGGAGGTGAGGTCTCTGTAAAGGGCACAGCTAGCAGAACACCCCAGGAAGCTGAAATTCTTGAACAAGAGGTGCTTGAACTCATGTGCAAGGGTTTGTCTGTTCCCTACTCAAGTAGGAAGCAGGAAGTCCTTGACAGCTGCAAGCACACACCTCTGTGGTAAAGAGATTTCACCCCAGCAAGGGTAACCATTTTTATTTGCAAACTGGATTTGGAGCCATTTGGGTTTTGTGGGACTGAGCAGAGCAGATGCTGAAGGGTAAAGGGAACACAAACCTTTTGCTGACTGTTTTTCACTCTGGTTAGTATGATTGTCCCCTTCTCTTCTGGCTGTGGTTCTGCTGTTCATCCAGCAAAAAAATCCTGCAGTAATCATGCAAAAATCATAATTCTGTTGTGGCTAGGGTAAAAATCAAAGTCTTGGTGGGCCCAAACTCTCCACATGACTGAGACCTACTGCAGAGAAGGGCTCTCAAACTACCAGAATTACACATACCTGGCCACTGGTCAGGTGCCGGTGCCTACAGAGCCTATTACTCACATACACTGATCCTTGACAGGCTTTTTTTGGAAAAATAACAGCATTCCTTTAGGGAAGAGTCCCCAGATTAGAGTCACACCTCAAGAAATGGCTCCAGAGGAGTGACTGCTTATAAAGTTAAAATTACATGTCTCAATCCCATCTCCAGTCTAATCATGATAAATCTGGGTATTTTTTTCCACTCCTCCACCATCAGAACAATCCACTTCATTTTGAACACTGGCCAAAAAAAACACATTGCCTTTTGTAGGGATCCACAAACAGCATATTTTACAATCTGCCCAATCCTGTATGGATTAGGGTTGGAAGGGAGGTGAGCAGGAGGCAAAGCGCGGTGCCCCCAGCTCGCTGCTACCTGTTGTGGCCGGTGGCAGAGGCTCAGTCTCAGGGCTCACACGTGGAGGGGAGCGTGGCACACGTGGCAGGGCCCCCAGCCCTGCTGCAGGTGGGTCAGTGCTGAGGAGCTGCTGCCAGAGAGGGGCTGTGGGGCAGAAATGTGCCCGGCACCGTGCAGGGTCTGGAACGAGCCCTTGGCTCCCTCACAGGCGCTTTTGCAACCTCAGGCAATTTGCACGGTTCACGTTTTCCTTTGGAAATTGAGAGAACGATCCCTGCCCTGCTCTCTCTGAGCTTGCAAGGGCTGCCCTTGGGTCTGGACTCTGTGGCATGCAGTCCAGCAGCTGTCAGAGAGTGCTCAGTGTCAGCTGAGCAAAACACCACAGAAACAGCAATCCAGAGGCAGTGCTCTTCCCTTGGTAGAGCAGCTCAGAGAATCTTTAAAAAACCTACAATTTTATAGCAAAATACCCAAGTGACAAACTCCTTGGAGGTGACAATATGTAGGAGAATTAGCAATGGGAGGGAAGTAGAATTTCTGAGTATTATTATATGCCATTAACAACTTTCAGATCTCACTCTGAGTGCTTTGTTGCACCTTGGTTTGTAGTGATGAGTTAAGCTTCCTTTTTCTGACACTTTTTTTGAGCATCTAAAAACCTTTACATTTACTGAGTTCTAGTAAGTCTGAAAAGCCTGAAGTGCTGAAAAACTTCTGTTTTGAGCAACCTGAATGGTGTCCATCAAAGCAAACATCCTAAAACCCCTCCTTTCAAGGCACTTGTTGAACACTGTCATCTTGAAATGTCAGATTCACACACATTTAAATGATTTGACAGCTTCCAAGAAGGCACCTGATAAGCATCACATTCAAGTGTCAAGAAGCACAGAGAAAAAGTGCCAAAAAAAGTTCAATCAGAAGAAATCGTATCAGCTATTAGATGAGCATTATAATGCAGTTACTACTAAAAAAGGCTTCTCATTTAAATGGAAAATAAACTTTACATTCAAGACAACTATTTTTTAAAAGGCCTTCCATTTCCCCATACCACCTCCTATGTTTGCCATTTGTGAAATTTTCCAGAAACTGAGTCCTGACAGCAGCACCCACTGGTACTGGGTGACACTTCAAGACCACTGAAACTGAGCCATTGCAAGTGCTACATCTGGGTTTTTGTGTGGGAGACAGTGGGTGTTATGAGAATTCACTGTCTTCACATAAAACCTTTAATGCCTTCTGTTGGCTTTCTAAAAGCTGAATCTCTAAATGAGAAGATTCTTGAAAAAAATCCTGGCCTTGATTTGCATATGCTCCAGTTATTTCACTGCACCAAATACTATGTGTGTTTTATATAGGGGCTTTAGACTTACTGTGTGTTTGTGATATGCTTTGAGATCCTCTGATGGGAGGTGTTACCTAAATACAAGTAATTTGATGCTGAAGTGTCTAGAATTCCCAGTGGACATCTGTACTCGAGCCCTGCTGCCATCACAAATGAAAAACATTTGGAATCCTTAATGTGATTTTTAATGGACATATGTTCATAACACAGTGCCACCAATTTGGCATATTTAGTGTCTTCTCAAGAGAAGCCCACAGTTTGTATAGCAAGATTGTGGGAGGTTAGGATTGCAGTGCTAGAAAATTTGCACAACACCTGCCTGACTGTAATTTAATTGGCAGAAATTAATGCTCTGGGTTTGGGAATTTTTTTATTCCTCTCAAAACCTAGAGACACGAGGACTGATTCTGCTGTATTACACTGTTTTATGTAAGATTTTATTCTGATTTTATTTGTGCTGCAATATGATAATTTCCTGGTCTACTCTCTTCCTGACAACTGAGCATTGCTGGCTTACTCTCAGTTATTTCTATGTACACTGACTTACCTGGCCAACAAAAAGCACTCAGTATTTTTGTACTTCTCTGGAAAAGGGCTCTGCTTAGTATTACTACAGATTATGCTCAATTTTATTTTTAATGAAGGTACTTTATGACATGTTTTAAAAGGAAAATATTTCTCATCAGCTCCACCAGCAACACAGTATGTGGACTCTTAAGAAAAACACCAGCTTTGCCATTATTAAATTGCTTTGGGATTTTATCTTTGCTTATATCACAGCCCTATCTGGAGCAGTCTTTAGCACCTCTTATCCCACCAGATTTTTGTTTTCCTTTTCAGGAATGTTTGGCCTTGCCATGCATCAAGGACAGCCCCTCTTACCTCACTGTTTTCTTCCCTTATTTACAAAACACAATAAAAGGCTTTGCAAGGGAGATAGAGGGTGCAGTCCCAGAGGGTGTTCCTGCAGAGAGAGAGTCAGCTCTGCAGTATTTTAGACTTGCAGGTGGGAAGGTGAGCTACAGTCCTGATCCCTGCTGCTCTGCCAGCCTGGCTTTTTGGGGGGCTGCAAGTCACTGCTGGCTGCCCCTGCAAGAACCTTGCTGGGAACAACCCACTGCCTCACAAACCTGAGCAACTGCTGGGTTGTGAACGCCCTTTATACAAGATAAGTCAATTTTGTTGCTTTTCAGAACTCCCTGAAACTTAGCTGGGAATCCCAGATTTCCTGTTCTGCAAACTACCAATGACAACCATGGTAAGAACCCCATCAATAGAAAAAAGTCACAAGTTGGCACAAATGCATCACCTTATCCAGGCTCCAGATGCTTTGCTAAGACTGGGTATAAATAGAGGGAGAGGAAATGGCAGCAGGGCTGTTTCTACAGTTCTATTTGTCTGAAATACTTCAGTCTTCACACACCCAGACTGCATGGACAAATAGACTTGAAGACCACCTTTCTTTATGGCCACAATTGTCTAAAACGGAATAGGGGAAGCTAAAGACAGGCATGCAGAAACAGAGATGAGCTCAAAGTGTCTGAGATGACACTCAAGTGTCTGATATCACACTGAGATAACCCTCAGAATTATAAGAGTAGTAGTGGCTGTTGATAGCAGATAGTGCCACAGCTGAAACAGATGCAGACTCAGGTCTGTGTGTGTGCACATGCACACAGTGCACTTCACCCACAGAACAATAGTGTGCAGCCCCAGTCCTGAGCAGTTCTGTGCTTTTGCTCTGAGTACTAATTTAGGGATGGGTTAATCTTTTATGACACCTTGCCCCCACAGAACTCCCAGTAAAATAAAACATAATATTTGAAAGAGGAGGTTAATTATTGAGACAGTTGCCACTCTGCCTCTTCTGAGGTTGTAGCGATAGGAAATAACTTTCATTTGCAAGAGCCTAAAACAAGCCATAAACAAAAACTTCCTTGCCTGCACTGAAGGAACCCCAACACTTAGATTTATACTGCTAGGGATGTTTTTAGAACTGCATAGACAAAAATAAGAGCTGTGGGCCTTACGTAGTGGTTATTCAGGCCTGTCAGTGCTCTCTGTTGAACTTTATACCCAGATCAGGCAATGTTCCCAAGGTGAGTAAACACCCCTTGGACGAGCCTCCACTTCACAGCCAGCTAGTGACCATCTGCCTGCAAAATGTGCCAACTGCACTTTGCCTCTGTGCATGACCTCCGTGTTCCTGGTTCCAGAAACTCTTTGTACTCAACCTTTCCCACACGCCGAGAAGTTATGACGTTTTTGATTTCAAAGCCAAAATGGATCAAAGTTTGGTTAAACTGCTAAGTTTTGTAACTGCTTCAAAACAGGGGCTAAGAACCTCCGCTTTCAGCATTCATTAATCAAGCCTGTTAAATGATTACCCTGCCAGGGCTGCTTTGTTGACAACTCTGCATGATGACAATGTCAGTGGCACTGTCCCAAGACACATCCAGTGGTGATGTAAAGGCCAAGCCTCCTTCACCTCAACTGGTGGGATGGACACTACCATGAAGAATATTTAAGGAAGGAGGTGCATCCTTGGAAAGCAGCAATTGCAAAAGAGCTCCAAAGCAAGAGAAACGGGCTCAACTGAGAGGTACAGCAAAGTCCTCTCTGGCATCCAGCTCCAGCTTCCATAGACAGTAAGTAGAATGGCCTCTATTTTTCCATCTTAAATTAGTAGAATGGCCTCTATTTTTTCCACCTTGATCCAAATTCCCTACCTTGATTTTAAAGCAGTACATAATCAAGTCCATTGCAAATTCTTTGCGTTACATGTTGTTAGGCTTTGTGACGCTGTTTAGAACGTAGCTAAGCTAACACACCTAATCTATTTGCTTTTCCATTGTGATCAGTATTTTACAGCCATCAACAAGAACCACAGCAGCCTCAATAATGCCCCCACAGCTGAAAGCCGACATGAACGTCATGCCCAAGGTTGTGCAGGGGGATTGGGAGAGTCTGTCTCCTGAAGCCAGGGATTTCATCGAGACCAATGCCAAGCTGTGCCAGCCTGAGTGCATCCACATCTGCGATGGCTCGGAAGAAGAGAACAAGAAACTTCTGGACATCATGGTAGAACAAGGCATGATCAAGAAGCTGAACAAGTATGAGAACTGGTGAGTAGCCTAAATGAAGTCAAGTATCATCTCAGAATTGGAAAATTCATTTTCTATCCTGTTTACTTTAAAAACTTCTTATAACTCTCCAATGTTTGCTTTCCATGAACATTTTGGAACTTTAGCTTACATAGGTGAAATACTCAGGAAAGGCAAACTTTTTCCTCTAAAAATTAGATAAAACATATTATTCAGTTGGACTATCAACTGTACATTTTCTCTGTTGATTAGTTACATCAGGGAACTGAAATAATGTCATGAGACTTAGGCAACTTATCATTAGCAACGGCTAAATATTATTGAGCAAATCTTCTTTTGAAGAATTCTACTATTTTAGCCAATTAGTTTATTCATCACATACTTTTTTGTGGCATTCAAATAGGTCTGTGGGTGTTCAAATATTATTCAGTACAGGCATTATTCATATCGTGCCGATGAGCTTTGACTCTAATGTATTCTGCAAATACTTTTTTCAAATATTTCATAATTTCTCCCAACTAACTGAACGTGAAAGGAGAATATTAACAACAAGTGCATACTCGAGAATTACGTGCCAACCACGAGATCTTCATGGGAGAAATCTGCAAAGACTTTTGAATAACTAAGTGCAGGAATTTGGCAATCTGTTTGCAGACTATTTGGGAGAGAAAAGGGCAAGATTCACCAGATAAATTATTCATTGTTAATTATATGCTTAGCTGTAGTGATGACGGTTATGACAGCCCAACTAGAACATTTTTATACTCGTGGAAAATTTCGATGCACAGAGGTGAAAATGTAAAACAATCCCCTCTATCGTAAATAGATGGCAAAAAATTCCTTAGAGGTGAAAAAGAATCCCCTTTAATGAACTCCTTCACTTTTAATGATCGTGCTTATACTCAGTATTTCCTTTGTGATGCCTCTAATTTAAGGGACTATGCCAATCCACTAAGCTGGGTTCTGATCCCTCTGGCACTTATACCAACACTTAAACTACTTTCCTTGGCATCCACTTAGTTTGAGGCATCATTTTGCGGTCCCCATACAAAACAACTTCACACTGATGAGAATGAGAATTAAACAAGATTAACTTTTCCCTGAAAGTTAACAACAGAGAATAAGGCTGAGATAAGGGGCAAAGGAGTATTAACATGTAACAAGAATTTCCTAGGCCATATGATTTTTTTATTATTACTGGAAAGTCTTATATTCTCTGATAAAATTGCGTTATCTGACTGATTTTTGAGGTTAGCTTGTTATACTGCTTTGTCACTAATTTTTGACTTACAAAGCATTGTTTTAGCAGCCTTTTGTGCTAAAGTGGACCCACAGGAGGGTAAAAATGCTATATTGATAATTAAAGTCTAATTCCCTGGTTTTTTGGTGAAATGCAGCTGGTTGGCTCTCACTGATCCAAGAGATGTGGCAAGAATTGAGAGCAAAACTGTCATCATCACTCAAGAGCAGAGAGATACCACTCCAATACCTAAAACTGGAACCAGCCAGCTGGGACGCTGGATGTCTGAGGAAGATTTTGAGAAAGCTTTCAACACCAGGTTCCCAGGCTGCATGCAAGGTAGGCAAGAAAAAGATAATTGACACTGAACTTTCAGCAATGCTGAGACACTTACTACTGTTGCAAGTTACTGAAAATCTTTAAAGAACGGTTTTAGCTGAAGATTTAGCTTTATCCTCCAGATAGTCACTTCACTGGTTTCATGCAGATCTTTACCATAGACCCAAATACCTGGGCAAAGACAGTCCTCAGTCTCTTTCCAGCACTCTTGTTTTCCTCGAGAGGGGCAAAGTACAAAAATTAGTGTGACTTGGTTCAGAAGTCACACAGCAACTGAGGAACAGATAGGAAGTGAGATGAGAATGAAGGTCCTCTCATCCACAGCAAGAATTTCAGATTCAGGGATTTACACTAACAGAGAACTTGGCCTTCACCTCCCCTTCCTCCTGGCTAGACAATCTGTCTGAACTGCTGCTTTCAGCATTTAAGATAAAACTTCTTGCTACACAATTAGACAAACAGAAAGCTGCAGCTCTTTAAACATCATCAGAAGCTGTCACAAGACAAACAGCTTTTAAAGGACTGAGAAACAACCTCCAGGTTTATAAAGGTTACTTCAAATGTTCTTTGTTTTGCTCTTGGCCACATCTTGCTACTCCCTGTTTTCCAGGACGTACGATGTATGTGATCCCTTTCAGCATGGGGCCCATTGGGTCACCTCTGTCCAAGATTGGGATCGAGCTGACGGATTCACCCTATGTAGTGGCCAGCATGAGGATCATGACACGGATAGGAACAGATGTTTTGAAAGCCCTGGGCAATGGGGAGTTTGTAAAATGCCTTCACTCAGTTGGATGCCCTCTGCCGCTGAAAGGTAAGAGCCGTTAAAAACCCAGGAGCCATAAAAAACCCCAGGAGCCATTAAAAACCCCTGGAAATGCCCAGGGCTGTGTTTTGGAGCTGAGTGCGTGTCCTCAGCACGTGGGACACTCTCACCACAGAAGTTTGGGGTGGTTTTGTAACAGCACTAGGTACAAAACTCAGTTCAAGGAATCAAAGCCCAGTGAGAGTTTGATGGAAAGGAGATCATTATCCCTAGTACTTACCAGGGATTTCCTTGAAGCATATGCTCTGGGTTGCTGTCAGAGGCTCGATGCTGATGAAACAACAGCGTGATCAAGCATGGAAATTGCTGCATTCATGACTACAACATTCTGTTCTGCAGAGCCATTAATCAACAACTGGCCGTGCAACCCGGAGCTGACGCTGATTGCTCATCTCCCGGATCGCAGGGAGATCATTTCTTTTGGCAGCGGCTATGGAGGGAACTCCTTGCTGGGGAAGAAATGCTTTGCTCTCCGGATTGCCAGCAGACTGGCCAAGGAGGAGGGCTGGCTGGCAGAGCACATGCTGGTAAGAATCTATGCTGTTAAATCTTGTGTGTTTGAACAGCCGTTAAACCTCAAATTAGAGCCACATAAATCCATCACCCGCCTGGCCATCAATGGAATTAGTCTCATATGGATAGTTCTGTAACTTTAGATAGGAATCTGTTATGTGCCAGGCTCATGGGGAATAGAAAACTGCTTGCAAGGCCAAGTACTAAACATTTAAAATAGGACCTGTCATGGTATAAAACAAGCAAAGTTTGGAACGTCTGAGAGTGACTTCTTGTACTCAAAAACCTGCAAATATCAGATTTTCTAAGGGAGTTGTGCTGTGTAACCTTCCTGGCTTTAATTTCTGCTGTCCTTTAAACATTCTACCGCCATAAAATACCACTGAAAAAAACAATGTCAAAGTGCATAAGAGAGCAGCCTTAGGAAAAAATATCTGTGGTCTTTGAAAAGAGCAGAAGAATCCATGCACAAAGTGCTTTCCTTTCACTCCACTTATGCAGCCAGAAGAATATTGCCTGGTTTTCTTCTGTCTTGACAGAGAAACACAGATGTATATGGTCTTTAATCAGCAAAATAAAAAGAAATGTTTATTATATACCGACATCATTTTTTAAAAATATAAGAATTTCTTAGATATTCTAATGGGAAGAAGAGTTGACTCTGATTTTAAAAATACAGCTTGAGTTATTTGTCAACAATATTATGTGGTGCTTCTTCTGTAGGAACAAATTTGCCTAATTAAATATTTTATCATTTCCACTTGCTGGGAGACAATCTCCAAAATGAAAAGCGCAAGAAAAAAAAGGCTTTGTTTAACAGCTGCATTAATTTTTCAATAGATCCTGGGAATTACCAATCCAGAAGGTAAAAAGAAGTACTTTGCTGCAGCATTCCCTAGTGCATGTGGCAAAACTAACTTGGCCATGATGAACCCAAGCTTGCCAGGATGGAAAATTGAGTGTGTGGGTGATGATATTGCCTGGATGAAGTTTGATGAACAAGGTATGGAAATAAAATTGGAATGTTTTTCAGGTTGCTGTAGGTGCAGTAAGACATGCTACAAACTTCTGGATAGAATTAAACCAGTATGGTTCACTGATATTTTATCATTTAACTTCCAGGCAACTTAAGGGCAATCAATCCTGAAAATGGCTTTTTTGGTGTTGCCCCTGGAACCTCAGTCAAAACAAACCCCAATGCTATTAAAACCATATTCAAGAACACCATCTTCACCAACGTGGCAGAAACCAGTGATGGAGGTGTTTACTGGGAAGGCATTGATGAGCCCCTGCCAGCTGGAGTGACAGTGACCTCGTGGAAGAACAAGGATTGGACCCCAGACAACGGTACCCGGCCCACCCCGTGGCCCTCTCTTTGGCTTTCTTTGGAATCAATGAATAAACTCAAATTAATTCTGTTTTGTTGTGTTGCTCTGTGCAGGAGAACCTTGTGCTCACCCCAACTCCAGGTTCTGCTCCCCAGCCAGGCAGTGCCCCATCATGGATCCAGCCTGGGAGTCTCCCGAGGGCGTTCCCATCGAAGGGATCATCTTTGGAGGCCGCAGACCAGCTGGTAAGAGATGCAGCAGCCACACTTCCAGGCTGGCCACAGAAGGGTTGACACACAGCTGGGCATAGCCACAGCTTTTGCTTTCACAGCTGCAAAAGCAAGGAAATAACCACGTTAGTCCAATTCCTCTGTGTTAGTCTTTGGCACACACGCTTCCAGCCACTGGTGTTTCAGTGTCTGAGGTGTTTGATGTAAACACAAAACAGGTAATAATAATAATAATAAAGGGCTGGAGGGAGATCAGGACCCACTAACACGGGTAGCAGACACATAGAAAATTTCTACATTGGTCTCAATTTGCCTGTAGTTCAGCCAGCAAATGGTTAGAGAAATTAATCAGTTTTAGACAGTTTAAAGAAAAGGAAGTAAAATAATTTTTTTTGCTAAAGGTCACCTAAAGTTGGAAAAGAAATAGAAGTAATGCTAGATCTGAATCTAATATGACCACAGGATCAGATTCTATTTCCACTAAAATCTGCTGGAGATTCTGATGTCCCAGGTATCTCCCACTGGATGTGTTCAGTAATCAAGAGCCAGTTTTGAAAACATTCATTTAAACTTCTTTGCTGTAAGAGAGCAGGAAATGAACTGATTTTAAAAACCCAGGAAAAATTATAATACATTATCCAGTAACGTGTGTTCAGCACTATGTCAGATGGCAAAACCTGTCATAAAAATGTTTCTGGACCTCTAATTACTGAAGTGATTTTGTTCTTTATAGGTGTCCCTCTTGTATATGAGGCCTTTAACTGGAAGCATGGAGTGTTTGTAGGAGCAGCCATGAGATCTGAAGCAACAGCAGCTGCTGAGCACAAAGGTAAATCAAAATTTAATCTGCCTACCTGTATTAAAAGCAGGCCCCTCTGGACTGCCTGCCCTCTCCTTCCCCCTGCTCTTTCACATTTCAGTCTTGGCAGCTAATTTTGCAACCTGTGCATTTTCACAATAGAAAATATTTGTACTGGAATTAACGGCCAAATTCTCTGTAAAAGTCAAATTAAGCAAAATAATCCCTTAAGTGGCAAGCATACAGAACAGGATGCAGGCACAGGGTTGCCAGAGGCCTTGACAGAGAGTTCTTGTTACAGTCTGGGATAAACAAATTTAAATTTTCTCTTCTTCTAGAGCTCAACATAAATGCATGAATGATAGCCATCTCTTGAGAATCTTCATTTAAGCTGCCTGACCTGAGATTTAAGAAATTTAATAACAAAAACTAATTTCATTTGTACCTTTTATCCATCAAGGATAATGCTTGTGTTGTTTCTTAAAGCTCACAAGGGTGGTGAAGGGATCGTGGGTAAACCCTGGGGGGATCTGAACCTTTGTGCTTTAGAATAAATCTGCTATTGATTCCCTTACCTTCTCCTTCTGTGTTTCAAACAGGCAAGGTCATTATGCACGATCCATTTGCCATGAGGCCTTTCTTTGGCTACAACTTTGGCAAGTACTTGGCCCACTGGCTGAGCATGGCCCATCGTCCAGCTGCAAAGCTGCCCAGGATCTTCCACGTGAATTGGTTCCGCAAAGACAGCCAAGGGAAATTCCTGTGGCCTGGCTTCGGGGAGAATTCCCGTGTGCTGGAGTGGATGTTCAACAGGATTGAAGGGAAAGCCTCTGCCAAACCCACTGCCATAGGTTACATCCCCACTGATGCTGCTTTGAACTTGAAAGGTTTAGAGGACATCAACCTGACCGAACTGTTTGATATCTCAAAAGATTTCTGGGAAAAGGAGGTAGAAGAAATCAAGCAGTACTTTGAAGTGCAAGTTAATGCTGACCTTCCCTATGAAATAGAAAGGGAATTGCTTGCCTTAGAGATGAGGATAAAGCAGCTCTAAGCTGGTCAAACCCACAATTATTTATCAATTCGCACACACTAAGACAAGGCAAACACATTTTACCAAATCACCACTGGAAGCATAACAGCACACTGATGGGCAGGGGGTTATAATGAAAGTAGGTCATAGCTTAGTTAGGATATAGATACAGAGACATTCTAGAAATAACTCCAGACCTAATGATTTATAACTACATCGGTTGTTGTGAATAGGTGAGCAGCTGTGGGAGTGCACATGCACAGGGTCTGAAACCCCTGTTCTGTCACTTACATGCACACAGAGCCATGATGGGTGTAAATTATTTGCCTAGTTCTGCATATACAATCCAAACCAATCCAGCCTTCAAGTTGTAGCACATTGTTTCCATCACAGAAACCTCTGGAGTCTCAGACTCCAGTCGAAAGAGGAGAGAAAATTAGATGCTGTATATATGTATTACCTAAACATATTTCATGTCTTAAATACTTTTTAGAAAAATGAAGTTGTAACTATCAGAGTGAAAGATGACTTTATATTACTAATGCATATTTAAGATATTGCTATTATATATTACTCATGTTCTTGTGATTTCCAGATGTTTTGAATGGCTTGTTCTTAAACTATAAAATAAATGTTTATACAAAATATTACCTCATTTCCAGTATTCTTGCTGTTTATAAACTGCATGCACATAAATCGAGGCTCCTGTCAATAGCACAGCACAGGCAGAGATGCACATGTGGAAGTTAGATGTTGACTGGAGTTGATCTGCTGCTCCTGAGCCAGCTAGTTTAAGCCACATACTGTCTTTGCAACTTCGATTCAAGCCAAAGGAATGATCCAAAAATTATGATACCAGCTGTGAGCAGTCATCCAGATGGTGACACACTCTCCATAACTGGGCATTGTTAGTTACTGCAGGCATTTATAAAATAAACTACCCTCTAGGAAAGCCCCATATTAGGACCTTGCTCATTTGTTAAATTCATAGGATTTGTCCTTGTTCCACAGCACCTTGGCTTTTGCAAGAATAATGAGTGAAGCTGTTGAAGTAAAGACAATTTGGGAAAAAGTTTTCCAGATTTTTTGGGATGCCTAAAGCCTTAGAGCTCAATGAAAATCAGGGCAGGAACCTGTGTTGGCTTCCTTGTAGAGCCAAGACACTAAAACCAGCCCATGTTCTCCCAATTAGAGGTGTCATTTATGTGCTTCCCACATCCCTGGCAGGTATCCTGCTTTTTCACTTTGAATGCTTGATCTCCCAAAACATATTGCAAATATTTGCTTAGCAAAAAGAAAATCACTTACATTGTGTAATAAGCCTTTTTACAGACTTGCTTCCTTGCAGAGCAAATAGTGCCAGGGCTGGTCAACAACTGCCCTTCAAAGTTTGCTAGGAGAGGTCACACAATCTGAAAAGGCTTTAAACTACCCCCTGACCCCGTGTTTAAGACTTAACACAAACATCATCAGTTCTGAAGTGAATAATAGAGCCCAAGTCAATGCATAGGTCACACAAAGAACAGGCAGTGGAAAGCTGTGAGGGAGGTGGAGGAGAGTGGTGCAGCCCCTGTGGAGATGATCAAAATCACATCTGCATCTCTTATAGTGTCCTCTTGACTGGGCTCCAGATTAACAGAAAAAAATCAAGGTGGAAGTCAGTAAATAAGTCAGAGAAGTGAGCAAGGAAGACTGGAATATACACTCCTCAGATTCAAGCATTATTATCAAGTGGATAAAACGAAGTTGTTAATAGAGTAATTCTATAAATAGCTGATGAACAGCCTGGGCCATCCACAACTGATGTGACAGTACTGGGCTGATATTTGGATAGGTCTGAGGAGAGCAAGGAGAGCTGAGACAATCTGCCATGGTGATCTCAGTTATGGCCAGTTACAGCCCCAGGGTTTCTTATGGGCCTCAGGAGAGGATCCCAGCCCTGAGCAGTGCAAACGTGTTCCAGGCACAGCTTGAAATGCTGCCCAGGAGATGTACAGAAGCTTGGGGCTTTCCAGAGCTCCTGCTCTGCCTTCCCAAACACAAGCAGGCTCAAACGAGTGTTCCAAAGGAATGGCTCCTTCCTCCTGCCAGGGGAATCTGTGCCAGGGCCCAAGCCCAGCAGGCATATGGGCATGGGAAAACCAAGTGACACTTCTCCCACAGAATGCTGCTCCATGAGGAGATGCAGATACCATCACTGGGGTCCTACAGCACACACCCAGCTCTAGCATCACTGCTGTTATAAAGTGCTAACTGCCTTGAGAACATCTTACCCAGCCCAAAACTGGCTCTCACATTCTGGCTAAACCCCTGCTTGCTCCTCCTCACCCCAAGAAATCAGGGAGTTTTCTTTCCTTTGACCACCACTGCCCTCAGGCTCTGATCTGGGTGTTTTTTCCCTTGTAACACAACGCAACCCATGGACAGTGTCTATCACGAGCTCCTCTGGAAAAAAATATTTAAATCATTTGTGGTTCTCCACTGCACACATTTTAACCACATGCACCTTTTCAAACACTGCCCAGAGACACAGATCATTCCGGAAACCAGAAAATGGGGGAAAAAATCTGCTGTACTGTTAAGAATGAGAACAAAAAATGAGTTTTTGCGTGAGTCATTCAACAGCTCCTTTGTATGTAAATATATCCTCAACCCATCAGCATCTATGGGGAGTACAATTTACATTTTGAATGATCAAAATGTTTAGTATTGGCAGAGAAAATGTTTAAAAAGGGAGAAGGCGGTGGTTTAAAATTTAGAAACTTAGTCAACTGTGCCAGATTATGATCTCAACTCTTCTCCCTCCAACAAATACTATGCTCCATAAAAACAAAATGCTTTCAAATTGAAATTTGGAAGTTCCCCTGATTTTCAAAAGAAAGAGGGGAAGGCAACAAATGCAATAAATTTCAACAAATTAGTAGAGAAATATAAAACTTGGCCTATTAAATACAATTCAGAGAAGGGAAACACAGGCAAGACTAACACATGAAGTGTACAGAGCCATAACATTTGCAACAGCTGTGTTATGAAATGCACTTGGTATTCTGGGAAGTGAGAAACAAAATACTTTGTTAAAACACTTGTAGATGTACCGGTGGCTTAGAAGAAGAGAGACAAAATTAACATCACAGTTTAACCAAGAATGGTTTTGAGGATGTGATCTCTGGTACCCTGTTTGTGCCGTGATTCACTGGACAAGAACATTGTGATGGATGCACCACGTCCAGGGAAGGCTGTGCTCAACCACCTTAAATTTAGCAGAGTCCCTTGGGTAAAAGTCTGGCCTCAGTGCCAAGTGCTCCTGTTAGCACAGATAAATCCAGAGCTCAGACCTAGACCTTGGCCCCCAATCCTTGGAGGCTGAGAAGCCTCCAAGCCCGATGCCATCCTTTGGACTCATTTCTCATGTTTCAAGGTCAAGTTTTGACTGTGTTTTGTCTTGTTCCTTCAAATATCCTTCTCAGATGTCAGTCTCAGCAGTAATTAGCTTGAGTATATAAGATATCCATGCACCTGGATTTTGTCAACATCATGAAGGTTAAACCAAATAAATAAATAAACCTGAAAAGCAGCGTCCAGCTTGCTGCAGAACTCATGTTGGAAAACAGCGAAACCCAACTTCAAACCTCTCACAATTCTGGGATGATATTTTCAGGAAAAGAAGCAAAATTCAGAGAAATGGCATTTGTGCTTTGGGAAATGCTGTTTTCCAAAAACCTTGGCTACCATAGTAACATGATTTATTCCATACTTGCGGCAGTATAGTCAGTCAGCTCCCCAACTGAAAGACAATTATTGTAACTAGAGATGTACCTGGCTGGAAGACTGTGGGAATGCTGCTATGGATGGCAGAGCAGAGCACTCTGAACTCCAAATTAGTAACTGTTAGTGGTGATCGTGGAGGACATTTCTGGCAGGGGTTTAACCTCAGCAGTACAAAAGGGCACGTTGGTCAAATGAGTGTTGGCAAATCCCCCTCACCGAGATTCCAAACCTCGTCCTGCCCCATCTGTGTGTCCTTATGCAAAACAGCTAGGTGGGGAAAATAGGAAAGAAAAAAACCCTAATTGCTATTGTTTTCCTTCCCTGCATTCTGCGGCCACCATGGATACGTTGGCTGCAAAACTTTACCAGAGAAGGATTTTGTGAGCAAATTGCAGAAATTCACATATATTAATATGCAAAATCCAGGCTGTGTCTGATCCTTGCAAACAAAACACATGATTATGGTTCCTTTTCTATAAAAGGCCATACAAAAGACCTCAGAGTTGTCTCTACCCAGTGTGGAGGGCTTTGTTCTGCCTTTGATGCCATCAGTGAGAATCACCTTGAAATTTGTTTTGCTCCTCCTCACACTGGTACTTCTTTCCATGCCTTTTCTTGAGTGTAAATGTGACCAGACATAATTCTGAGATGATTCTGCCTTCAGTTTTCCTTCAAGCTGATAAGCTGCAAGCAGAACTTTTTCTAATACACATCCCAGAAATGTTCTTTGTGTCTTCTTTGGAAATGTCAGATGCTGGCCCATTGGAAAAGGGAAAACATCTGGTTTAATTCTCCCGAAGGAACATATCAAAGGTTTTGTGCTGTTTTTTTATTCGGCCTCAATGCCTTTTGTTCATCTAAAAAATCCCTTTATAAACTCGTGCATTTCATTTTTGTTGGTTTTGTTCTTTTTTTGAACAAAGAATGTAGTTTGTGTTCCTTTTCTTGTAAAGCATCACAAGGCCATTTCCCAGGTTGAGATGGCCAAGGAACACTCCCTCCCAGAAACTTGATCCTGATAAACAGCTGTTCTCCAGCACAAACTAAGCTCATCCTCCACAGAAAATAGCTCCTAGGCTCACAATAAATAGATCTTACCCCTGCTGTGCATAGATTTGTGGGCTTTAAACTGAACTGATAGTCTGAACTTGTCATGCTTCCCATCTCATCAAAAATCCTAGAAAGGGCCTGTCACCATGGTGGAGGCTGGCACAGCAACAGCACAAATGCCAGCTCTGAACGTGAATAGAACAACAAAACCTCGTTTTACCCACTGGAAACCATCACTATATTTATCTGTGTCTTCCTGAACAGATGAGAAACTTCCCATGGTGTTCTGGAGCTCCAGATCCTGAGAGCAGCTATGAATAGAGGCTTTAAATTTATCCAGGGTTGGAAAGAGACCGAAACCCAAAGCTACAAGATGATGGCAGTTCAGCTGGCTGGGAAACCAGCAGAGCCTTGCGAGGGGCACGGAGATAAATTCCCACCCACAGGGTGAACAAGATCACCATCCATGTCCAGTAATGCTGTGGAAATGAGGTGACTTTGAGTGATGTGGGATCGTGAGAGGTGCAGCTCTCCCAGGAGTTACTCCTGCTGGCAGGAGCCAGGAAGGTGATGAGACCCACAGGGAGCTTCTGCCTTGACCCTCACTGAGCACCCTGACTCCCCTGTTCCTTTTCCTGTAGTTCATTCAGGTCTGCCCAGGCTAAGTGTGCCTGGACTTTTGTTGTTTTGTTCCACCTCAGTCCCTGGACTGCCTTAAATAACAATTTAATGGAGAGCCACATGGCCAGGATAGTGGAACTGGACAGCAGAACTTGGGTGGTATCCAAAAGAATCTGCAGAAAAACAAACCCCAGCAAAAACCTCACATTCAGCCTGGTTTTGCCTATCGAAGTGATACTATTAACAGCTATGTCAAGTTCCAGAAGCAACCAATGGGGGGAAAAAAATGCTATAAATTAGCCATAAATTTAAACTGGGACAAGAGTTGGGAAAGGGAGGGAGAGGCTGTTTGAGAGCTGTGGGTTGAGTGGTGGTCTTAGAGTACAAAAACAATAGCCTTCTGACACTAATAAGTAGAAGCAAGCCTTGGATTCTGTGGCGTTTTCTTGGTCTTTATTCTATAAAGACAGAAATCTGGCTCTATTTCATCATAGTTATCTACACTCAGACACCCCTCCACCCTTGAAGGAGATTAGTAGTGATAATGCATCTGGTACCTGCCCCAGCAATAACAGATCTATGTGGAGAAGATTACAAGAAATTGTTTGGACTTCTGCCCAGTCCTAGAAGTCCCACCAAGCATTTCCAAAAGTCCCATCAGTTTTTACGGCTTGTCTCTCAAGAAGGCTGCAGAAACCTACATGAGGGAGAGACTTTAAAAAGATTTCTGCAGACATTTATTTCTGGCCAAATTATGATTGCTTGGAGGAAAAAGAAGCCACCATACAAATCTTGTTAGAGACTTCAGCAGGAACTCACAAACCCATGCAGAACCAAGATAAGCTAAAAAAAGCAATTGCATCCAGGAAGGAAAGACAGACCAGCCAGCCAAATGCAACTCTTAATTCCAACCCGTGACAGACCCCTGGGGCAGCTCCAAAGCCACTTAGCACAAGTGTGGAGCTGGGCCAGGAGGAGTCGCTGGCACAGGAGAGCAGCTCTGGCAAGTCCCCGCTGCAGTTTTGCTGAGGGGGACAGGCTCAGACAGGCTTGGTACCCTCAGGACCACTCCCCACCCCCAAAGCCCCCCTGGCTGACAGCGCCAGGGACACTGTGATCCCTGAGCTCCCTGCACATGTGGGACAGCAGAGGAACAGCACATCTGTCAGCAGCACAAACACCCGGCAGCGCTCGCTGCGGCTTGGCAGGGGCTGGAGCAGCCGTCTGCAGTCCAAGGTCTAAAGGGCAATCTGCCTTCCAAGGCTCCTGCAGCTCCAAGGACCTGAGTCCTGGGGTAAATATCTGTGGCTGGGCAGCCCAAAGGTCCCTGCACATGCCCTGCAAGCACCGTGCCCACTTTGTGCTGCACGGGAGGTGAATTTCAGGGAACCTAGGGGGTGAAAGAGCACAGAGAGCATCCTGAGAGGCTGAAGGTGAATCCCTGTGCCCCTCCCAGCCTCCAGTGGACCTCACCAGATGGGCTGCTCTGCCAGCAGAGGTGGAGCAATGGCACACCAGCACAGCACTACCAGGCACTGGGAATATTCTCTACAGCAAGGAAAAAGTGCTTTCTTTTCAGGGACATAGTGCAGAGAGATGCCAGGAAGGTGACTGGGCTGATTATTCTTGTGCAGGGCTGTGGGCTGCTGGCAACTGCCTGGCCTGGGGGTCCGTCCCCAGGCTGCACTGCTCAGTAGGAGGAAGGTAAAGGAGAGGGACCAGATGGTTTCTAGCAATGACAGCTACAAACCTCCCTGCAGGCTGTGTCACATCCCTGCTCCATCTCCAAACCAGCAGCTCTCACATGCAGCTACACCCTTAGACCGTGGGAGCTCTTCTGTTCCACTTGCTGGAGAGCATCAATCTCCCAGTGTCCTGGCCCAGGTGAGGGTGTTTGCTGCGTGCTGTCCCTGCTGCAGGCACAGCAGGAGGGCCCTGCTCCCAAGGCATTTATGACAGTGCCAGGTTTTTCTAACTATGAATTTGAACAGAAGTCATGCTGCACCCTAAATGTCACTGCCAGGCAGAAGGGAAGTAATGAATCTCCAGCAATATTCTCAACATCATGATTTTAAAGCATAAAATGGATATACAGTGCAAGAACCCCTACAGCTGTGGCTGCCTTGGTGAAGCCATTAACAAATGCAGTTTAACACGTCCAAGTGCAGCCAGCCCTCACTCCAGGCTGCTGGGTCTTTCTCCCATCCTTCTCCCCCCATTGCTCTGCTTATTGTTTGCTTCATTGTTAATCCCACCTAATTTAAAAATAGGAAATTGATTTCTTATGTATCCATTACAAACCAAATCATTTCTTTATTACAGCGAGGATCATATTTCATAAGCAAGTCATGGAAAATTAAAACCATGCCTGTTGCTTTGATGAAATAATGGAGAAAAGTGCTGGAGGGGAAGGCACAGACAGCTGGGGGCTGTCATGCAACCAGTGGTGCAAGTTAACTCTTTGCTGTCACCCAGGGCTCCCAGCACTGCCTGTTCTCCTCCTCCAGGCTTCTGGTGTAGTGCTAAGTACTCCCTTACCCCTGAACCTCCAAAGCACCTCAGAGAAGGAGTGCAACCCTCTGAACAAAGTGGGCCAGTGCTTGTGGAGCTTTTGTTGTTAACAGAAGGTTTGCAGCCTGCCTGTGTGCAAAATCAGATTCCTCCCAGTACTGACACTCCTGAAATTCAGGAAATCGTTGCTGTCGCACAGTGTGCAAAACAAACAGGGACAAACACCAGCCACACTCAGCCCAGGAGTGCTTGTAGCATAAATATTTCCAGTTCTTGGGCATGTTAGACTTTGTGATGGCTGCTGGGAAGGGGCTCAGGCTGAAGGGGAGCCACAATTGCCTGGGGAGATCCCATTTACACCCAGGTTATGTCAGTGCAGCAGGCACCACAGCAACAGCGAGTTAGCAGTGTCCTGTGGGGTGGATTATAAATTAAAACAAAATCCTTTGTGTGCATTGCAGAGGATTTATGGACTGTTCTGTGAACCTCCCTGTGGAGCAGACAGGACAGGGGTCCTCTGAAGAGCAATCCAGATAAGTGCTGCAGCCCAAAGACATTGCAACATCCAACCCAAAGTTCATTGGCTGCTTCGTTAACATGTTGATCTCCAGGAATTACAGCCAAAAACACCCTCTGCAATGTTCCCGTCAGGAGCAGAAAGAACACTGAGCTATCACTGCAGAATTCTTTTCATAATGTATCATCTGTAGGTGTGTCCATATAAAAATGCCATTTTTGAGGACAAAGAATAAGCAAAACTGTCACAACAGACCACAGTCAGGCTCTGTGAGAGTGAAGGGCAGCAGGAGAGATTGCTTTGAGCAGTAATTCATGTCTAGCCTGTTCAACTCTGAGCACACCTTTTTGAGCAAGTAACTATTACTTTAATTTCTTTGGAGTAAGAGTCTCCCATTTAGAAAAGAAGCCCCCATTTTACAGCATCTTGTAAGTCTGTGTTGCTCTCAAAGCCTGCCATAGAATCATTCAGGCTGGAAAAGATCTTTAAGATCACTGAGTCCCCATGGATTTGTTCTTCCTCAAGTCAGAGATTACCATCCTAAAGCACTTCTCACAGCAGGTGAGAGGCCTGGAAACCCTCACCTGATCCTGCTCCAGCCCTGGGAGGAGCCAGCCAGCCTCCAGCAGGTATTTGCCCGTTCACCACAAAGAGCTTCCCTCCAAGTGAGCCAAGGGAAGTCCTTTAAAACTCTTAATGGTCCCTTTGTGCTGATGATTCTCAGAATAGAAAAACAAGTTTTGTAACTCAGTGGAAGTGAAGGAAACGATCTCTTTCCAGGAACATCCTGCAGTGGCCCTGCAGCCCCAGCTCCCTCCAAAGGGCTTCTTGGAAGCTCTGAGACTGGGACATGCCATGCCCCTTTCTACCAGTTTCTGTACTGGCTGCTACCATGTTCAACCAACCTATTTATGCAATAAACAGCTCAAGAAATATCTGTATAAAATACTGTAAGGTATGTCCAAGCAGCTCCAAGATCAACTTAAAGGGACAAAACTCTCAGCCTCTGTTCTCCTACATGAGAGGCATTTCAGTTTCCTCTTAGGGGGTATTGAGTTTTTAAAATTATCAAGTACATGATAGAATTATTTTCAAGAAGTTTCTTCTTTGGTCTTACCATATATCACCCAAACAAAATACTCATTAGAACTCTTGGAGGAAAATTTCAAAATTATGTGATAAGTCACCAAAAATAATTCAGAAATTCAGAAACATCCATTTGCACAGCAGAGCCAACTCGCCAGGCTGATATTTTAATGGAAGCACTGGATGTTTTCATTAGCTGCATTTGCCACAATGACAGCAACAATAACTCCCAGACAGAAGTCGAGACAAGACGCAGTAATTAGGTCAAACCTTGGGGATAGACCTGTCATCACAGACATCAATGTAAGTTACTCTCTCACTGCCCAAGCTCTGCAAGATGTGCTGCTCACTGGGTTGTCTAAACATGATTAAGAAGGGGAAGAAATGAGGGTCATCCTGCCTTTTGCTGTTCTTCACAATTACCCCGTGTTTAATTGATCTTGATTAATTATTTAAGGTAAACGGAGCTTTCCTGACCTAATGGCAACATGTAAACTGATTAACTTGACAAAGCCAGCAAAATGATCTGCACGGTGAGATCAGCTCCTGTAATCCATTATTGAGGCCAGGTTATCCCGGGTCAGGGCCAGGGGTGTGCTGCCAGGCAAGGCAAGGTGGTGCAGGTGGGATGGGGTCCCTTGGATGGGGGTCAGACTCCCCCAGCCCCTTGGCACCGGGGAAAGGAGGAGGAAGAGGAGGAGGAAGAGGAGGAGGAGGAACTGTCCCGAGCTCTGGTAGCTCATGGTGCCTCTGGAGGCTGCACCCAAATGGGCTTTGGGGAAGGAAAAGAGGAAGAAACCCCCTTTCCATGTGGGCTGGGGGCTGGAGGGAGGTGGCAGGGCAGTGTCAGGGGATGGGGCAGTGGGAGGAAGGTCTGAGCAGCCCAGCAGACCCAGCTGCTCACAGACCCAGCTGCTCACAGCCCCAGCCCTGCAGCCTGCACAGCCCAGCCCCAGGGGCAAATACACATTGGCCCTCTGCCTGGCCTTATTTTGGCTGCCCTGGCTGTAGCATCACCATGGGCTACAGGGCAAAACCCATTTATTTGGTGCAGATAATGCCTATCTGAGCTGAAAATCAATCCCAGATAAAAGCTTTCCAGGAGATCCTGCTTAGATTTGCGTGGGGAGCAGCAGTGCCCTATCCAGGCTGATAAGCAATCTGGTGGCATTGATTCCTTGTATGACCTAGTAAATTATGCATATTGGAAGAAAGTGATTTGTTTGGAGATCTACAGTATCCTCCATCCCTTCTGGCCAATCACTAAGGCAGGTACACAGATAAATGAGAAGAAAACACTCATCACCACTTTGGCTTCAGGGCAGAAGCAGATAAGGCTGATAAGGCAGCAAGTGAAATTCCCCTGCAGGCTCCCAAACAAACAAATGCCTACTTGGGCAGAGGCTGCTCAGCTGCAGCAAAAATTCTGCTCTGGCTGTTTGAAATAGCAGCACCCCCAGGCACAAACAGAGCCATAACCTCCCTCCTCCATCAAAAGCTCCTTGTCCAGAGAACTTATGCTCAAAAGAGGTGAGAGAGAGCAGCTGGGAAGGAAAAGAAGCACCCAGAGTCCTGCTTGGACTCACATGGACAGGTGGGAGACCCCATCCAGCACCAGCACCCCAGGGAAGCTCTGTGTTAGGGTGAGGATGGTGTCAGGGCACAAAACACAGAGGCAAGAGGCATCACAAGCCAGTCCCACCACTGAGGTCCCCATCACTGCACGGTGAAGGTGACAACTCCCATCAAAGCTGTCCCTGCTGCTGCCACCAGCCAAGAAGAAAAGCACAGGCGTCAGGAACATTCCCAGCCTGCAGGATGGGCTAATCCCCATCAGCTGTGCACAGAACCCCCCAAATCCTTCAGTCAGTGAGAACTTCCTTCATGATCTGGCTGTGCCACCAAAGTCTTTGATACCATCTCCCTCCTTTTTTAAACAGAGATTCATGAAGTCTCATAAGCCATATTTTAAAAAAGGGAAAAAAAAAGGCTTTCTGCCAAATTGCTGACACGTCACTTTTTGGGGCTTTTTTCCTCCCACCCCAGTTTCTTTTACATCTCATCAGTTCCTTCCCTGTATTCATTTCTATTTGGTTTTCTACCTCTGGGAGCAGAGCAAGCCATCAAACCTGGATTAAACATGCCACAAAAAAATTCAAGCCTTGACATGGCCAAAATATTGGTTTCCAATGAAACAAAACAAAAGACCAGGGTGAAGTAACTATTTCAGCCGATTGTGCAGCCATGTAAATAGATGTTGCCAAGGGAGACTGAAGAGAGATAAAGATCCACCACCCCTCCAGAGCTCACAGAGGAATTGCTCAGATCCAAACTCCATTTCCCAGCAGCATTCACTGGTCCAGCTCCAGCCCAAATGGTGGATGAGCCACGTTTTAAACAATAAATGCTTCAAAAAAGGACAGCAGAGTTCAGGCTTCCCAGCTGGGCACCAGGAAGGCATTTCCTCTTGGGGCAGGTCTCATTTCTGAGCTGTGGGACATCTGCAGCCTCCTACCTGTGAGGAAGGGGCTGGGCAGACCTCAGGGCTGACCTGAGACAGCAGTGGTTGTTTTTTATGGAAATATGGATTTCTTTGGAAAAACATGTGTCTCACTGCAAGCCCCAGAGCCACCAGGCTGCCTCAGTGCAGCTGCTGAGGTGGAGGCTGGCAGGGCTGGGACAGCAGAGCCCACGGCCTGGGTGCCAGGGATGGGCTGGGGATGGGCCCAGGATGGGGCCAGGGATGGGCCTGGGGAGTGCCCGGGCATGGGGCCCGGGGATGGGCCTGGGGTGTGCTGGGGATGGGCCCGGGTTGGCACCGGGGATGGGCCTGGGGTGTGCCAGGGGTGGGCCTGGGATGGGCCCGGGATGAACACCAGGAAAGTTTCTCCTTTGGGGCGGGTTGGGGCAATGCAGTGAGGCTGCCTGAGAGGCTGAGGAGGCTCTGTCCTTGGACATGCCCAGGACAAGGCACAGCTGACCCAAACCAGCCCTGGCAGCAGCTCAGAGACAAGACCAGAGCCCTCCCAAGGTCCCTCTCACCCAACACTTCCATCAGGATGGCAAATTGAACACAAGACTGACCACAGAAATTCAGCCAGCAGCTCCAGAAAAGAGGCAGCTCTAACAAAAGTGACTTTATCCTTGTGGGTTAATTAACACTGAACCTGATAAAGCCTAACTACACTTTTGTTTCAATGAAGAGAAGGGGCCCCCTGGCAGCTCCTCCTCCGTCCCAGGGACCCCCACACCGAGCACAAACACTGAGGAATGCAGCTCCAGCTCACTGCTGCTGTAACGTGTTTGTTGTCCCAGTGCTGGACTCGGGCTGCACTTTGCTCCAGGAACATTTCACCTGTGTGCACAGGGCAGCCCTGCAGCAGGGCAAACACGGCTCCCAGAGGGCAGCACACGCCATTTGCTCAGCAAACCCATGGACACAGACTTTGTTTGTGCTCAGCCTTGGCAGGGCAGGCTGTGCCAGCTTGGCAGGAATCAGAGGGGCTGTGCTGGCCTGGGGGCTGTGCTGGGTGAGCAGGGGCAAATCCTGATAAGGGTGGAGTGGCAAAGCACCCAGCAGCACCCCAGGCTCATGAGCTGCCACTGCCCCAAGAGCAAAAACAGCTGATTTTAGTGGAGATCTGGGTTTGGAGGACACGTCTCTCTACTCCCCTCCTATCTTAAAAGGACAAACCAACCAGAAATTCTGGGCACAAAAAGGAGCAAGGAAGGGCAGGGCTGGCTCAGGCTGTGGCGGGCAGGGATTGAAACCTTCTTGAGAAGAAAGAAATGCAAGCACTCATTAGTCCATGCACTGAAGAGACATTGGGAAATGCTTCCCAACGCATCAGATCCTTCCCAGGATTGCTGCCCGTATGCTGAGGGGTGGCACAGAGCTCCAGGAGTGCAGCCCCAAAGGAGACTGACCCAGAAACTGCTCACACTGCCCTGGGTGAGTTTGGTGGCGCCTAGGACTGTGCAGGGTTTCAAAAGGCACAGGAGAACTGTGCCTCCAGCAGAGAACAAAACACCCTCCAGTCCAGGCCAGGCCAGCACAGAGCAGCACAAAGTCCCTCCACAGGAGCTGTGCCCACCCTGTCAGCCAGGACAGACCCTGCATTGTCTGGTTTGGGTCCCTTGGTCTCAGCTCTGCACGACAGCAAGCAGGATGTGGGGACTCTGTCTCTGGCTGCTTTGTTTGTTTGTTTTACAGGTACATTTTCAGAGTGTTTCAGGCAACCACTGAAGATAGGTTCAATGTGGTGCCAGAAGTCCCCCTGTGAGCACAGGAGCCTGCAGCTGCTCAGGAGGGCTCACACTGCTGGGATTTCAGTGTCCCAGCCACAAACCTGCTCTTGGCATGGCCTGCACAAGCCTGAACGTCCCTCACATGAGGCTGAGCTCCCCCAGCACAGCAGCAGAGCTGTTTCTGTGGCTCAGCTGCCATATGCCCTGGGCTGCAATGCCTTGGAGCCCTTCTGGGATCGATGTCTAACACAGGAACCTCACGGGACACGGCACAGAGGTGCCTCACCTCTGGATTCCTGCCCAAGAGTTTGATGCAAGCCTCAAAAGACTTCATCTCTGAGGTGAAGCTGGCATCATCTGCACTCATTCCAGCCAGGGATCTCCTCCCACCCAGGCACCCTCCCAAGGTAAAGCTGTCCCAGTTAACACCAACAGCTCCAATTCAGCACAAATTGTCTGATTGTTTACATAACATGGGGCTTATCTCTGACTGTACAAACAGAGAAAGCAGGGCAAAATAACATGTCTCTCTACTCCCCTCCTATCTTAAAAGAACAAGCCAACCAGAAATTCTGGACACAAAAAAAAAAAAATAGTTATGGACTGACACAAATTGTGAAAACAGGTCTGCAGGTCAGGGTGCCCTGGGAGGGGCACTGGCTCTGTGTGTTGGGGCACTCATCCCCTCCACAAAGTGTCTCTTAAACCACCCTCATTTGTCTCAACAGAGCAGCAAAGTACCTGGTGTGCTGCTGCAGGTGAGGGGGCTCTGCTGCCCCAGGCTGGGCTCTGGAGGGCACAGAGCAGCCAGACCCTGCTGAATGGCAGCTGTGCCAGTGCCACCCATGCCCAGCACTGGGGAGCTGCTCCCAGGGCTCACACACCATTCCTGTGTGCACATATTTAACAAGAAACCCTTTTAGTTCATGTTCCAGACATCTCTCCCTGTGGAGCTCTGAGCTGGCTTCTGCAGGAAAATTCCAGCAGAAATATCCAGGGGGAAGCAGCTTTGCTGAGCCTTTTGCAGACTGGGGCAAGTGGGAACCACTCTCAGGGATGGCCCAAACCCCCCTGCCAGCTCAAATCCAGGCAGGAACAGAACCCCAGAGCCCAAATGCGGGGACCTGTGTGCATGCACAGGAGCAGGGCAGGAAGGAGTCACAGAAAATAATCAGATGAGCAAGGGTTCAGCCCTGCTGCTCTCCATCATCCCCACCTCCCTGAAACGGGGCTCACTCAGAGTCTCCCCATCCCCAACACTCACCTCCACACAGCAACACTCTCCAGCAGGGCCAGGAAAATCCCTTCCTCCTGCTCCCCATGCAACTCCCAGCCAGGGCTCCTGCCCTGCCCCTCATCTCAGGGCCAGCCCACCCTCCAGGTGCCTCTGGTTCACCCCTCCTGCCTGGCTCTGCCCCCCTGCCCCAGCTGCAGCGGGTTATGCTGGCAGCAGAGGGGATGGAGAGGGGAGCAGGCAGCCACCCTTCCCTGGAGCCGCCCTTCCCTGGAGCCACCCTTCCCTGGACATTCAGAGGATGGGGATAGCCAGGGCTATGGACAGTGCAGGATGTGCTGCCACGCTCTCCCGAATCCTGCTTGGGAAACTCCGAGCATCCTTGTTCCCACAGCCCGGCTGTGGATGTGCCCGTACGTGCTCCCCACCCTGCTCCCATCCCCGGCCACGGGAAACGCGGCTGAGCCACGCCGGGAGCCGAGCCCCTTTCCCGGGACAGCCCTGCCAAGCCTCCTTCGCTCGCCATCTCGTGGTGGCAGCAGGCAGCCTGCCACGGCCCGCGGCCGCGTCCCGCGTCCCATATCCCGCATCCCATATCCCGCATTCTGCGTCCTACATCCCACATTCCCCATCCCATATCCTGTATCCCCCATCCTGCATTCCGCATCCCAAATCCCGCATTCTGCATCCCTTATCCCACATCTCATATTCCACATCCCGCATTCCCCATCCCATATCCTACATCCTCCATCCTGCATTCCACATCCCAAATCCTATATCCTACATCTTGCATCCCATATCCTGCATCCCACATCCGCCATCCCATATCCCACCTGCCTGCATCCCTCATCCCACATCCCCTGCAGGGCCCCAGAGTGCGCTGGGGGTGGGTTGGGGCTGGGTCACCACCGTGTCCCCACCGTGTCACCATCAGCACCAGGCACTGCTCCATCCCCCAGACTGGACTCAGCCCCGTGGTGTCAGTGAGTTACACTGTGAGTTACACTGTCAGTTACACCCGTGTAACTCAGGTGTAACTTTGGCCCTGCAGAGTCACTCATTCACTCACAGGGCTCAGTCCTACCCTGGGAATTTCCCCCAGTTCCCATGGGAGTGCACCAGGAGTTAGCACACATGGGGTGATGATGTGTTGGACATGCAGACATTTCATGTTCCCGGACTTGTGGCTGTAAAGGTTTGGCTCCTCACACCCCCAGCACACCAGGACTGGGCTGCTCACCCTCAGGCACCCTGAAATTGCTGTAGGTGTCACAGCCCAGGCACTCTGTGAGCTCCAGGGAGTGGGAAGGGAGTGCCAGGAGGGCTCTCAGTGACAGGGACACTAGGGCAGTTTGGCACTGGCACAGCTTTGCAGGATCCAGCAGCATGGCTGAGGAGCTCCAAGGGTCCCATCTCCAACCCTTTTTAACACTTTTTGCCATGGAGCCACTGCAGGACCCAGAATTGTCCCTCCACCCTGTGCAGCCCCAGGCTGCAGGCTGAGCTCTGCCATGGTGTCACCCTGCACACACTCAAATTTCTCCCTCAGCCAAATGGTTTTCTTTAAACCGACCCAGGGAAATTTGCCCCAGGAAGAGCAGATGCCTGGAAGCCCTTCCAGACCTGGATACAAAATCAATGGCTTCTGCAAGGTGCCCTCATGCAGATTCCTCCAGGACCTGCAGTGCCACCCCAGCCCCCCCTCCAGCACTCCCAGTCCCCCACCAGGCTTCCCTTTTTCTGGTTTTCCCCTCTAATTTGGGTAGAACAGCACAAAAGGAGCAATTTTGCTCCCCACCCCCCTTCCATCCTCCCTCCTCCCCTGTCTGGCAGGTCTGTGTTATTATTAAGACACTTGAGATTATGGTTGTCTGGAAGTGGAAGAATGACAGGAAAGAGCCAGATGCCATCCACTGATAAATTACCAGGGCATTATGTAGAGGCAGCTGTGCCATATAAAAGCTGGGTTTTTATACCAGGCCATGATTTTCCATGTGGCATCGGATGGTTCCAGCATCTGGGCGTCACCCTCCGTGCCTCCCAGAGATTTTGCTGAGCACTGTCATTATGATAATGAAGAAATTGCAGCAGACATTAATTGTGGCTCCTGCTGGCTATTGAGAGAGCTTGAAGGTATCAGAGTGGGCTGGCAGGGCCTCTCTCATCTCACAGGGGGTTTCTCCACAGTGCTGGCAGTGGACAAGAGGAATTTGGATGGCTCTGAGTGCTGTGAGCAGCATCCAAGTCCTCCAGGGGCTGGACCTGATCAGGGCTGGCTGTTGCTGGTCACTATGGTGAGATGAAGTTTTAGGTCTGTGCAGAGATTTGTAAATCCATTTGTAAATCCACTTCCTCCCCTTGGTTTCCTCATTATTAGCACAGAGCAGCCTTGGGCTGTGCTAAAGGATGGATGGCACAGGGGCAGGAGGGTTTGAGCCTCTGGTTTGATGCCCCATTGCTCAATTCTCAGCTGGCAGAGCTGTTCTACAGTGGTCCAGCCCTGGGTGTGGGGACAGGGACACTCAGACAACCCCTCACACCTGGGGTGAGTCACAGTGATATCTCACAATGCTCAGATCTCTGGGGATGGTTTTGGTGCCTCAGGAATCCACCACAGCTGGAAGGGGGATGAGGATGGGCAGAATTGCTGCCCTGTGAGTCACTCTGGGAAACTTCTGTCAGACAGAAACCTTCTTCCTGCTCCAGCCTTCCTGCTCCAACCTCCTGCTCCAACCTCCCTGCTCCAATCTCCCTGCTCCAATTCTTCTGCTCCAACCCTCCTGCTCCAACCTCCCTGCTCCAACCTCCCTGCTCCAACCTCCCTGCTCCAACCTCCCTGCTCCAACCCTCCTGCAATCTTGCTCGACTGCCCGTGGCAACAAAATCCTTGTACTCACCAAAGAGAAGCAGCCCCTGCATCTCAGAAGCAGGGGTTGGATCAGAACAGCCTAAAAGCCTTCCCCCAGAACTCCACCAAAGCTTTCAAGAGTTCCCAAAGCCCACAAAAGCAGGTACCCCCACTTTCCCCTTCCTGACCCCTGGCAGACACGTTTCTTTCTGTAAAGACACAGGTGGGGCTGATGCTCTGCCAGGGCATTGATGGTCAGACCAGCTCAGGAAATGCTCCTGTTTCCTTTCCAGCTCTCTGCTGAGGAGCAGGGGCTGGCAGCAGTGTGTGCCTGTCCCTGTGCCTCCTGCCTGGGCCCCAGAGTGTCCCAGGGCTCCTCTGGCTCCCTGGGATGTCTCTGCCAGGGAAGAGCTGGCCTGTCCTGGGCAGCTGCAGAGCTGACTTGGGAAATGAGCTCATCCCACCCTCCCCACTCACCCTGGCCTGTGGTTCACAAATCACCCCTCAAGAAGCCCTGCAGCAGGGGGGCTCCTCACTGAGCCCTTGTGCCAGGGAAGAGCTTTGCTCGAAGGCAGCAGCCAGGCACAGCACACAACACTGAGCTCTCCCTGTCCAGGGGCAGCACTGGCAGCTCTAACATGGCTTTTTCCCCAGTGGGCACTGGAAAACAGGAGTAAATGTGGATGGCTGCAACTTCAATGGAAAACTCCTGTGCCTGGTCGTCGAGCTGTCTCACGAGATGCACTGTGCCAGACTTCAACAGAAACACAAAATTCAGTGTGATCCAAGAGTGCAGTGAGATTCCCAGGAAGGGACAGAGGATTGTCCTGTGCTGATGCTGCTGACACTGCCAACAAGGAGGGGGAGCTCCAGCAAGAGGGTGCTTTGTTCACTCAGCTCAAAACATTTGATATCACACTGAAACAAAAAAGTGTTTGTTGGGACCAAACAGCCTTTGTGCCAGTTCTTGTCCAGCCTCCAGCTCCCAGGAAAGAAAAGCGCTAAGATGACCACTGGGCATGCAGAGCTGGAGCAGGACCCAGGGGGACCCTGGCACAGGGGTGGCACTGTCCCAGCACTGCTGGGGCACTGTGTCACTGCTCAGGTGTGACTCAGCCAGGACCTTCCCCTGGCCACAGCCACGGCAGCTGCACTGGGATCAGGACGGTGACAGCGGGGTCTGAGCCTCCAGTCCTGCCCTGCCCCACACAGGGGACCTTTGGAGGTGCCACAGGACAGCTGTCTCCAGTGGCAGCGCCTGGATACAGCCCTGTCCCAGGGAGAGCTCCCACAGAACTTTCTCTGAAGTTTCCTCTTTGATTTGGGTGTCAGTGGGCTCCTGCCAGAAAGCCACCACTCAACCACGGGCACAGAGCAGTGCCATGGGCACAGAGCAATGCCAATGGCACAGAGCAGTGCTGTGGGCACAGAGCAGAGCCACAGGCACAGAGCAATGGCACAGAGCAATGCCAGAGGCACACGGCAATGCCAAGGGCACACAGCAGTGCCATGGGTAGCCCCTCATGGCTGGCACTGCTGGCTGGGGGAGCCTGAGCCGTGCCAGGCCAGCATCCCTGCACAGAGGCTCCATCCTGGCAGTGCCAGGAGCTGCCCCCAGTGCCCATGGTGTGGGGCAGGCACATCCAGCAGCCCCCCCATGCAGACCCCACCTTGGGGGCACATTGGCACGGGCTCCTCCTCCTTCCTGGCAGATGTCCTCAGCGGGAAGAAAAACCCTGGGGAACCAGGAGAATTTCCTACAGAGAGGGGGGAAAAAATAAATAAAAAAGATAAAGAAAAAACAGAAAAAGAAGAAAGAGGGAGGCAGCCCGTGGCAGCTCCCTCTGCCTGGCACCTGTGTCCCAGGGCAGGCATCCAAAGCAGGCGCGGTGCCACGGCAGCAGATGGGCACCCAGCGCAGCCCCGGGCTCAATCCTGCCACACCAGGGAGGGCAGGGCTGCTTAGGGCAAATTTCCCAGCTGAGAATGTCAAAACAGCTGCCAGTCTGGAGTTTATACACCTATAATTAAGGGGGTATGTGATCTCTAATCCAGCTCAAACGGAGCTGGATTAATTGGCGGGCCTAAAAATAGCCTGGGTGACCATGTAAGGCAAGCTTTTGTGTGAGGTTTAAATTAGGAAAGTGGGCTCTGGCTGTTTGCAGTGAGAGACAGAGGCATCCAGACAGCCTGCAGGGCCTGATCCTGCTGAGGGACAGGGGAGGCTGCAGCACATTGAGCTCCCCACAGGAACAGCCCGGAGCCAGGGCAGCACCTGAATCCCAGGATGTGTGTCCTGGAGAGGGGGACACTGCTCTGCTCAGAGTGACCCCTGACAGCCTCAGGCAGAGCTCCTCTGCTCTCCTCCCCACACAGCCAAACCCAGCTGCTCCCCACTTTACCTGTCACATCATTCATTAGAGTCCACAGCAAGTTGGCTCACTCTGTTTGGGATGCCCAGAGGCTTTACCTGGTGGAAAGGCACTTTCTAGATTACTGGAGCCCCCAGGAGACACCTCCACTTTCCCACACTGCTCCTGGCCAGCTTTGCACCACCACAATGGCAGAAGGGCCCCTTTGACTTGTGCTCTGTGATCTGCTCCCCTTCTCAAACACTCCTCTACCCACAGCCAGACTGCAGGGTGAAATTGCTGTTAATTTTTGTTTAATTATCTGCAGTGGCACAAATAACTAACAGCATTGATTTGAACTTGGCACACAAAGGAAGGTTCCAAATGGCAAAGCATATTATGAGATCGAATTATTAAATGTAGCTAATGAGAAAAATAATGATGTGATGCCAAGCTATAAAAGGTTAGACTTTAAAGTTGTCACAGTTCATGAGCAAGAAAGATTTAATCACATTCTTAATCAAATATTTATATGATAATGTGTTTTAATCAGAATAATAGCAATTAATTTGGAAAGGAATATATTGTGCACTTCCTGTTCGTGCTTTACAGAGGTTTTTGGCGCTGAGGTTACAGAGCACATATTCCCTTACTCAACAATAATTCCATCCCAGCTGGAAGGTGTTCCAGCTGCCTGTGATGGGGACAGGCTGGTGGAACAGAGAGCAGGAGCTGTGGGTGCCCTGCTGGGCTGGCCCTGCTCCATCCTCCATCCCTGCCTGGGGCTGGGCAGAGCAGAGCCACGCTGAGCCCGGGCCCCTCGCTCTGCCTGTGGTGCTTTTACTGCACACAAATGATTTAACTGCTGCCTCCTTCCCTCTGAATCCTGCCAAACCTCCCAGCTCCCCTTGGCAGCTGATGCTATTGCCATCATTTCCAGCTGAGCAAGCAGCATCTTGAAATGGCTGCTGTGCTGGAGCAAGGATCCTCTCCTTCCCCTCTGGGCAGGACAGCAAAGGGACATTGTCAGAGCTGTCCCACTGCTGGCCCTGCTGCCCCTCTGCCCTGCCTGGCAGAGCTCAGGGCTGCAGCTGGGTCCTGAGCACTGAGTACTGCTCTGGGATTTTGGTCTGGTGCGTTAAAGTTATAAAAATGGTCAGTTTAAAGCAGCAACAGGGTTTGATTCTGAGTGCTGCAAAGAGGGGAGGTGTCTGTCCTGGATACCACGGGTGACCACCACAGAGGTTGGACAGGATGTTTAAATCTGCCAGCTTGGTGAAAAGGAGATATCTAAAACCTTTCCCAAAAATTCAGAGTGAAGGTGGTTTGGAATTGAAAGCAGCCTGGAGGACTGTTTCCAGCAGGCACTTGGCAGCCAGAGCACCATGAGAACACATCACCTCTGAGGGAGCCCACTAAAGTCCTTCCAGCTGGGTGAGGAGGCACCCACAGAATCCTGGGGTTTATTTTAATGGAGCCTCCAAACCACCAGCATTCACTAAATGTGGGAAAAGCAGAGTGAAAACTGAAGGGGAGCATCCCTCACCCCAAATCTCCAGTGAGGAGATTTCACCACTCTGTGCATGGCTCCCATGGAGCTTTGGAGAGGGAGGGATGAGACAAGGGACAGCAGTGACCCTCAGCCACCACAGAGACCCCATGGCACAAACCTCACCTGTCCTGGGTGTGCTGGGGATCACCCCAAACTCACCTGACAGCCTCACCTGTCCTGGTGTGCTGGGGATCCCCAGCCTCACCTGTCCTGCAGCATCCAGGAACACCTCAGCAGCCCTGCAGCCACCTGGGAATTCCATCCAAAACCATCCAAAACACCTGGAATTCCACCCAAATCCATCCCAAACACCTGGGAATTCCACCCAAATCCATCCCAAACACCTGGGAATTCCATCCAGAGCACCCTGCCACTGTCCCAGCACCAGACCTGCCCCTTGGCACACACCTCATCTTGCCCCAGTCTCTCCCTCCTCCTCCTCACAATCCTGGGCTGGGTGGATGTCTCTGCACTTCTCTCTCTCACTTTTTAACACTTCATCAGAAGCTGGAATTTTATATATTTTTTTTTAAAGTGCTAAATTTGCTGTTTCTGTTGGAGTCGAGATGAAAAGCTTTCACTGAACCACCTCTGATTGGAATCACTTCTGTTGCCTTCAGTTTGGCCAGATGTTTCCTAATTACTTATCTGTCAAAACTTTTTTTTTCTTTTTTTTTTTTTTAATGCACAGACATTTCCTTTAAGTGAGAAAAAGTGTAAGGCTCTTGTTTAGTGTCTTTGCCCGAGTGAAATAAGCCAGGCTAAGCTTCATCATCAAGGCTGGATTTTATGCTTGAACATGCAATTTAACATCAAAAGCTTGATCTTTTTTATTATTCAGTGCTGCCTTTTTAGACCAACTTATCAGGAGCCAAATGGCACATCCTAACTTGGGATTTAAAACTTTTATTTTTTAAAGCTAGGTCTGAGTCATGCAGCTTTCTCCTGAGCCTGAGATGGTTTCATGTAATAACTCAGGGCCAGAATCTGCCACGGTTACTCACATCAGGGAAGGTTCCTCACATGAGCAATCTGATTGAACAGGTGCTCCTGGGGGTGAGCAATGATTACAGAATCAGCCCTCATCCTCCTCCCTTCACACAAATATTTTTTGCTGCTTTGAGTCAGTTGCTGGGGCCTGCAAGGATGTCCTGTCATTGTGTAGGAATTTGGGGGTAGAAAGACAAAGGAGGAAACCTTGAAAACTTGAATTCCCCACACTGACCTTGGTCCAGCAGGGATCCTGATCCAGTCTAGGGAGGCAGAGTCTGTACATGTCAGTCATTCAAGACATTCAGCATTGATTTGCTATTGGGCTGCTGTCAGAAATCTTTTATTTGGGATAAAGGTGCAGAGGATCCCGAGTTAGTGCAGGAAGAAAGGGGAAACCAGGACTGAGCCTGAATGGCTCCATGGGTGCTTTAAAGGCTTTGTTGTGTCCCTCTCTGTGAAGGGAAAACAAATAGCCAACACCTCTCAAAGTGAATAATACACCAATACATCAGAAGGGGACCGAATAACCCAAAAATAAATCCATATAACAATTTTTCAAAAGCTTTAAATGTCTTCAAAGCCAAGCAGCACTCTTTAATGAAAGAAGGATCAAGCCAGAAAAGCTTTAGGAGTTTAAAGTTATTTGATAGCTAGTTATTTTCCTTCAAAAGAGACTGAGTAAACCTCTGCCTGTAGCCTTCATCACTCCACCAGAAATGCTTTGTCAGGGTATTTGTGACAAATTAATTATAGCGATAGAAAATCTCAGTAGAAATGAATATTCAAAAAGAATTTTTTTTTATTCTGTTGACTTCAGGGAATGCTCTCCTGTTTCTAAAGCTGTGTGTTTTCCTCATTAGCTCTCCCCCTCCCCCAGTTCTTTTCAGAAACTTTCAGAAGTGATTAGAAATGGTTTTATTTTCAGCTCGCCTGGGGAATGGCATTTGCAGTGGAACAAACCACTGATGCTGGAGTCTTGCTGGCAACAAGAAATGGCCCATCAGCAAACTTTCCAGAGAAAACATCCTGAAATTGCCATCCCAGGCCTGACCACTAACACACAGCAAGATGCTGTGTGGGGCTGGCCCAGGAAGCCCCAGTGCTGGGGGAGTTTGTGCTCACAGCAGCTCCATCCGCGCTGATCCTGGCCGGATCCTGCAAACAAAGAGCAGAGCTGGGGCAGACCCAACATTGCTCTCACTCCCTGCAAAGGCTCTGGCAAAGCAGAGCTCCTCATCTCTTTCTCTTGTCTCTAAATTGCAGAGCTTTCTTGTCTTAGGCTAAAGGCATTTCAAGGAGCAAAATTCCCATTTGTGCATTAAGACTGAGGAAAGCAGGAGGCCACTGCCTTCCATCATCCCCCACAGCTCCAGGCCATCTCCAGGCCTCTGTCCCCTGGGTACCCTGGTCCTGTCCCCATGCTTACCCCTGCACTGAAATATTGGGCTGCAAGTCCTGGAGTCTCTTCTGGAGAGGTTGTTTTGGGCTGGAAATAAAAAGAAATAAATGTAAATAAAGCTCTCCCAAGCTGTGACTGCCTGGCCCCACTCAGGAAGCTCCCAGGACCAATGTCCCCACATGGAGCCACAGTTCTGGCTCTGCTGCAGGAACTGGGCAGGAAAAATCCTCCCCTCCATCCTCACTTCCCCCTGACAACTCAATTAACAAGCTGCCTCATTAGTATACTATACTTAATTAACAAGTTGAATTAATAAGTAGCCTGGGTTTCTTAATTAATAATTAATTAATCCTTGGTTAATAAGGACAACAGAAACTGGTTCATAAGGGAATGATTCAATAGCTTGCAGAGAAATGAGGATCCAAGGGGAAGGTGGGGAATGGCTGAGGGGAGCTGGTGCTGGGCCCACCCTGGCACCCACAGTCCCTCCCTGAGTGCAGCTGCCACCCTCAGAGCCCCTGTCTGCCTCCTCCTGCCCCAAATCCAGCCTGGAAGGGCCCAGGATCCTCACTTGGTTCTTGCTTGCAGCAGTGATGCTCTGCAGAGATGCTGCCCCTGGTTCCCCCATCCAGCTGGGGCTGGGTCTCACCTGGCAATGCAAAAAGGGGCGGCATTACCTGAAACCAGCACTAAAAAAGGGAATGTGCACAAAACACAGCCTAAAGCATCCCTGCCCTGGTACAGTATTTTGCAGGGAAGGACTTGGAAGATAATTTAGTATTCAAGTTTAACCTGCTCCAACCAAAATTGGCTGGGGCTGGGTGAGCCCTGCCTGAGCCCCTGCCCAGGCCCTGGTCCCAGGGGGAAATGCTGTTCCTTGGGCTCAGGCAGTGCTCAGCTCACACCCAACTCAATATGCTGCCCACATTTGACAACATACATTTGGCAATTTTCACTAGGAAAGCATGAAGAATTGTGTTCATGCTCCCTTCTCATCTTGATACAGCAGGTGTCTTGTTTCCATATGGATGATCTCAAGGTGTACATACATACATATCCATAGATTAAAAACACTCATATTATCATATAACATTTCCAATTCAGCTAAATAGAGGCAGTTGATTGTTCCTGATGGTATTGATTTGAAATTCTCCATCCACAGACCATTTTGGAATCCCAAACAAAAGAAAGAGGAGAGTTATTTCCCACACAACAGATGCAATGCACCCATCTCCAGGAAAATGACTTTTTACTTTATTGCTGCTTTTGGTGACTTCTGTTCATGGCTGGTTTCAAAGAAGATATTGAGCATAGCAACAAAACAGGTTTGCAGACAGATAATTACTATTATTTTCAATTATAATGCTGTCATCTCCAATCCAAGTGTTTCAAGACTGGAAAATACAAACATTACTGTTATTGCCACATTGATAAATTATGTTGTTGGTTTGTTCCAAGAATGACAATTAATGGTGCTCAGTTTTGTTCCCAAATTTGTTGGACAACCTGAAATGAAACACAACATAAATTTGTTACTAACAATCACAGTAAGGAGAGGGCTGGAGAGGGAAGGTATTTAATGATGAAACACTCCAGACACAGAATCTAGGAGCAAAATTGGCCTGGTAATTCAGTTTCCTTGTAGAAAGATGTGGGATGGTATTGCACTGCTTTGTACAGTGGAAATCAGTGCTTCTCACACCTCTTATTTAGATTTTTTGTATCTGGTGTCTCAGTTATTTTCCCCAGTGTGCTTCATGCAACCAGGACGTGGTGCCTGAACGTTCCTCATCACTTTTGAGACAAGTGAGGGACAGGTGAAGCCTCTTGCTCCAGGTTTCCATCACACATCCAGCAGGACATTTATTGTGGGGCTCCCTCTCTGTCTGCGCAGCCCAAGGGCTCCTGCACCTCTCCTGCAGATCCCAGCGAGGGCTGGATGGGATTTGCGCCCTGGCCACGCTTCAGCTCTTTCGTGCACCAAGCAAGAAAGGATGGGAAGGAAGAAGAGAAGGGAAGCACAGGTGACTTCGTTCCCCCTGGGCTCCAAACAACAAACTGAGCTCATTGAAGTTGAGGATTCCTGGAGTGGGCAGCATGGTCACAGTCTGGGAACAAAAGCCTGCTCCCAAATGCTTCCCACAGCCAGTGCTGCAGGAACTGCTTGGAAGGGTTTTCAGAGCATTCACCAGTTGCTGAGTCTGCTCCTGCCATGGGAGTTCCCTCTGTTGTCTGCACAATCCACTCCATTCCCCCATTGCTTTACCTGCTTTTTGTTACATTCCAGCTGTGGGCTGCTGGCTTTGCCACCTGGATGGCATTTGGTGAGGTTTTGGCTTATCTCAGGTGGTCCAAAATCCAGCAGTGATTACGCTCAAGGCAACTTAATATTTTCTGTATTGCAGCAGAGATTCCCATTTCCTACCATCCTCACCCTGAATTTTGCCTTTAGGTAGTTGTGCAGCAGTGATTGCAGATTTGGGAAAGAGCTGCAGCCAGAGAAGGCACAGACTGGAGGAACACACCACTCCCATCCCCCTGAGCAGCTGGGAGCTGCAGACATAACTGTAAATTCCTGTCCAGTGAAAACTGTATTTACTCATCCCAAACAAACCCATGTGCATCCCAATGCCAAGGGCTCTGGCTGCTGGTTTGGAGCACAGTGGACCTCACTGATTCACACAGCTCTGAGATGCCTCCCCAGGAGCCTGGGCTTGCTGATTCTGACCTTACAGACACAAATTTAGCTCCAAAGAACAAGCAGGAAACTTTGCAGAGAGCCCTGAGCCTCCTGGCTGGAGGTGCCCCATGAGAATGATCACAGCATCCTCCCCTGTGAGGCTGCAGTTGCTGATTCCAAGGCTCCTGATTTTGGATCAGACATGGAGTGTTTTACCCAAACTTCACCTCCCACAGGTGCAGCAGGGCACGTGATAAAGCCCGTGACTGATTTTTAACCTTCTTGTTCTGTCTTGACACATTTCCCCCTTCCCCCCACCCCTATTTTTCATTAAATCCAGGCCAGCAAGGAGGGAGGGAGAGTTCAGTGCATCTGTTCATCACTAACATTGACAAACAACACGTAAAAGCTTTGCTAACCTGAAAAGTATTGGCATATCTAACCAAAAACCCACTTGATTTCCCCTGGAAAGCAAAAACTGTGAGAGGCCATTACTAGCAGGTTGCCCTTGCATGGGAAGTAATTGAATCTGGAAATGGGAAATATGAGGCAGGAGAGGTTGGCTGTCATTTTACAAAAACAATTAAATGCATGAAATGTGTCTTAATGATATAATTAAGGCAAAAATCCAATCCTCCATTAGTGGTGGCATTAATTATTGCAAGCACATTACATTCAATATCACTGGAATGATGAAATCCTTTGTTATACAGCTTTATTAACAAACAAATAAATAAATAAAACCTGATTATCTGCTCCTCAACAGACGCTGTGATGCCAAATTACTTCTGAACAGACCTTGATTCGTTTTGCCTGTTAGGGCTGATGGTACCAGAGGTCAAAGCACCCCAGGGAAACTCCTGTAAAGCTCTGCTGGGACCCATTGTGGGTGTTACTGGAGCAGGCACAATTGATTAATGCCACCCCACTGGCCCCACAGCTCCCCTAAAACACCCCATTTACACAGCAGGACTTGCTCCTCACCCTCCTGGAGTGCCTGGAATCTGCATCACCCGCAGGAGCTGGTTGGCAGCGGGGCAGGATCTCACCTGCCTGTGACACAAAGGAGTGAATCACAGCCTTGGGTTTCACAGCTGATTTTACACCCATTTCTCTGCCCTGCTCCCATTCCCTCGGGCTGTCAGCTCCCTGGGAGGCTCCTGGGCTTTGGGGCTCCTGGATGGGCACAGCAGAGCCAAATCCCTCCTGCCTGCACTGCAGGGTCCATCGGCTGCTCAAAGGCTCCTGGAAGTGCTCAAAACCATTTTATATATTGGGACATGATCTCAGAGGTGTGAATGTGTAAAATACACCTTTCCAAAGCAGGAAGGCATCAGTAACATTCCCTCATCATACATGTTTGGGATTATGAGGAAACTTATTAGACATAGAAGCCTGTTTATAGTGATTTTCAATGTTTAATCCAGCACAAGGAACAAAAATTGGAGAAATTATCCCCCTCCAGCCAGCCATATGAGCCCTAGGTGATATCTGCCAGAGGACAAGCAAACACATCAGTTGAGTGATTATGTGGATACCTGCTGAAAGAGGGGGATTTTCAATTATGCATGGTTGAATTTGTACATGTACAATTCCAGTTACAGAGGGGAAAATCAATTAGTGAGAGTCATTTGTTTCTGAACACACTGGTCAGAGAGAAACATTAGTTCAGAAACATTAATTTCTGGACAAATGTTTACAATTAAAATGCAATTTTGATTCCACTTGAGCTGTAGCCTGTCACCCTGTATCTCAGCCAGATCTGGAGAAGAAATTACAATATCGAGGAAAGGCAGGTTGGGGATCACAGTGGTGGAAGTGGGTTTGCCATGGAAACCTCGGGATGCACTGGGGGACAGGGCTGGAGCACTGGGCTGTTTGTGCAGCTCAGGCCATGGGCAGTCCTGGGCTAACAGGGACCCAGGTGGGGATGGAGAGCAGCAGGATGCAGAGCTCAGGTTCAGGCAGGAATTTTTCTGTGTGAGGCTGATAATGCAGCATTTCTTTAAAAGCAGCATGTACCTGTGCTGGATGACATTTGTCCCATTGTCCCACTTGCCCAAGGCCTGAAGCCAGTGCAGAAGCTGGGGACCAGGGCAGAAAGCAGCAGGAGCAGAGTCCTGGGTGCCAAACTCCCACACAGAAACAGCGACTCCGGCTGTGCTTTACCCACACAGGGAACTGAAAGCCAGGGCACAAAAGGAGAACCACTGCCTTTTCCCATAAACCAGAACCTTCAGAGAAGACACCAAGCCCATTTTCCAAGCTGACATTTGGTTCCAGCAATTACTCACAAGTTACATTTGCTCATGACTCAGTCCCACATCTCGGTTCTGAGCCGAAACCTCGCCGAGAGCTTGGGCATGTTCTGATGAATGGGGAGAGCTGAGTAAACCTGAACACATTTTTTTGAGTTAATCTGCTTCCTTAGAGCCTTACCTCATTCCAGCCTTTTCTGCAGCATGAGGAATCTCAGTTACATTCCCTGGTCCTGCCCCTTTGCTCTCTGACACAGCTCAAACACCACTCACCCCAAAATGGGTTTCTTTCAAAGCATTGCCAGGCTGTGGGCACCACATCCTCCTGCAGAGGGAAGGAACAAACGTGCTGGAGATGCCTCACCTTCCCTGAGATCCACTGCACATAAAGCACCTGCCTGCATCACCTTCCAGAGGGGTTTTCTGCAATCAAAGCTGCTCCTCTGCCACAGGTCACTCATCAGATCTGAATTCTCAGCAGCAGGGTGGGAGTGCATCCAGGCATGGAGCAAATACACAGAAATTGTTTATATAAATAGCTTATTTGGGCATTTACAGTAAAACCTGGCCTGGAGAGAGTGAATAGAGTTCCAGTTTCATGCCACTCGTACAGCATTACTGTAAATAGTGGGTGTTTTTTCCTTCAAGTGCAGGAATTGTGCACCCAGCTGACCTTGCACTGGCACAGGAGGGAAGGAAGAGTTCCAGACCTCCTGTTTGTAAAGCAATAAAACATAACAGGGCTCAGAGATCAGAGGGAAAATAAACAGATCCTCTCACTCAACCTCCTCCAACTCCCCCTTATTTTCCCCTCCTCAGCTTATATTTAGCTCAGGCTCCTCCATGCCCACGGAAGGGCTGCCCTGGGAGCAGGGAGGGAGAGCACCAGGGCCAGGCTCCTGGAGAACCTCAGGCTTTCCTCCTCAGAAAGGAAAATCCACAGACCTGCTCAGCAGAGCAGAGAGAAGCAGCAGCTCCCAAGAGAAAAACAGAGATGAGATGGGCAGTGGGGCCCACCAGGCTCACCCAACATTTGTTTGTTAACGTGGTTCTGCTCATCTGAACCTTGCAGAGCCTGGGTTTGAGATTTCAAGGGGAAAAAAATCAGGGTGTGCACATTAATAAATTGTGTGGAACAAAGCTGTGAGTGAAGCCCATCATCTCCCCTGGGAAAGCCCCTGGTGTGCACTGACCCCAGGTTAAACCCAACCCAGATGCTCCTCACACTCTCACCAGCTCTGCTGGTCACCCCAGACCTGCAGGGACCCTGCCCAAAACACCCAGGAGGGGCTGGTCTAGCAGGACTGGGTGCTTGCATGAACGTCTTAGAGCTGGAGTGTTTTGGATGCTGAATTCCCACCATAATGAGCCCAGATAGCAGAAATCTGTGAAGACCTCATGCAGAAAGGCAGCTGGGCTGCTCTGGCTGCTCTGCTCCTGGAGATGTGGGTTCAGTTCAGTGGTGCTGCCTTGGAGCAGCAGCTGTGGCCAAGCCCATCCCTTGCTGGGAGCACAGAGTGGCAAACTGGGAATTCCTGGGTTTCTAGTGGAAACTGGGAAGAGCTGGATCAGGGCAAACAGGGAAAATATAGAGAAAAAAGAGGGAAAAAAAAGTGCTTCTATGAGGTTTAAATTCTCTGCAGTTGGGATTTGCACTGCGGCACTGCAGGGGCTGCCTGGGACACACAGCCAGACTCAGGCTCAGGTGTTCCCATCCTAAAGGCCTTGGAAGCAGGACAGGACACCTGTGGCACAATTCCAGCCCAGCAAAGGCCACTCCTGCGTCCTCTCTGTGCCTGAGCAGGAGGGACAGGGGGGATCTCCCTTGGACAGGGATGCACAGAGGGGTTTTGGTGTTTGATGCTCCCATCTCCAGCCTCTCTGTTTCTAAAGCCAGGCTGCTGATTAGCAATGCACACCAACACCCAGCAATAACTTTGTACTGCAGTTACTCTCTTAATCAAATGCAGCTTCACAGAGCCAGGCTGATCCAATTGTTCAGTGCCCAGGTTCCCTGCCTTTGCAGAGATAAATGCTCTGAGGAGCTGCATTTTGACTGGCATCCAGAACTCACCCCTGGCTGCTGTGGTTGTGATTTATTGCTGCTGATAACAATCAATCCCAAGGCAACCACGTGCATTTGAAGTGATTCAGGACTGAGCAAGGGGGGAATGAACACCCACAGGGAGCTCACAACTGATGAACCCTGCAGTAGATGCTCCCCTCATTTCTGCATTGCAAACCCCATCCAAGCTCACTCCATGGAGAGCTTCATGTCACCTTTCCCTCTCCATCAGTCTGCTCAGCCAAAGCTCTAAATTTCATTTATGTACCTTTCAGCCTTACCTGGCATCAGGCTCTCCATGGGCAGAAGACAGGGAGAAAGCTCCAAAGTGGTGCAGCCACCAGCCTGAGCTGTTGGGTACATGGGGACAATCTCCAGCAGACAGCAAGCTCTGTGTGGCTCCAGGACAGCCTGAAACCCATTTCTGTGCACCCTTAAAATGCCTTCAATCCCAATCTCAACCAAAAAAGGTGGCTGCTCTTTCAGAGGGTCTGTCTTTTCTTCCCATCGTCCAGGCAGCTTCAGAAACCTGGTCAGGAAAGATTCTCTGCTAAACCTCCTGTGGCTCTGACTCAGCAGAAGAGCAGAGAAACCCCCAGAGCAAACCTCCCCCTCCCTGGAGCTGCTTAAATTTGGTTCCTAGGCCTTGGCAAAACTGTGCCCACCTGGGCTATGGCAAAACTGTGCCCACCTGGGCCATGGTAAAACTGTGCCCACCTGGGCTATGGCAAAACTGTGCCCACCTGGGCCATGGCAAAACTGTGCCCACCTGGGCCTTGGCAAAACTGTGCCCACCTGGGCCATGGTAAAACTGTGCCCACCTGGGCTATGGCAAAACTGTGCCCACCTGGGCCATGGCAAAACTGTGCCCACATGGGCCTTGGCAAAACTGTGAAACTGTGCCCACCTGGGCCACATCCCCCAGCTGGGCCAGCTGCCCATTCCTGCCTGTCCCTGCCCATTCCTGCCTGTCCCTGCCAAGCCCCTGAGTCTTCCTGCACAGTGTTCCAAGGAGAGGGCAGAGCTGTCTGCAGGGCTCCTGAGAGGGGAAAGAGGGAGGGAGAATCAGTTTTGATGCCATCAGACCTTAAATGAAGGGACCCTTGGGCAGTAGGGCAGTATTTGATTTTCTACTAATACTGTTGCACAGCCCTGTTGTATGCCAAAGCAGTGGGAATTTCTTCACTTTTTAAATTTTATTTTTTAAGGGATAGCAGCAAGTGTTTGGAGTAAATTCCCATTACAGCTGGGAGAGTCAGCAGCAGGATCCCTGTGAGATCCACGTTGCTGTCTTAGCAAATCTCAGTGAAACCATCACTGCAGGGAGAATCTGTTTCCAGCCACTTTACTCAGGGTTTCTATCCCTGCTCAAGGCTTTCCCTCCCTCCGTGGTGACACAGGGCTCTGCCTGCACAGCATGGGGGAAAAACCTCCAATAAATCAACCCAAATGCAGCTTGGGCAGGCTAAAAAGCAAGAGGCTGATGCCAGGTTTCACACCTTCCCCATCCCAAAGCACCCCAAGCCATCCCTGTCCTGCCTGGCAGGGAATCCCTGGTGGGAGCATCCCTGAGCACCAGGACAAGCCTCAGAGAGGTTTTGCTTGGTGCCCTGAGGGCACAAACCTGATTAAACACAGGCAGGAGCCTGAGCAATGAATCGTCTGCCAGGAGGGCAGGAGCAGGATGGACAGGACTCCCAAGGATGGCAGAGGCAGAGCTGGATCAGGACAAACAGGAAAATACAGAGACAGAAGAGAAAAAAAAATAAAATAAAAAGAGCTTCTATGAGATTTAAATTCTCTGCAGTTGGAATTTGCACCTTCCAGCCAGTGCACCATGGAGCCCACAAGAGCTGCAAGAAGGGCTTCGATGCTGGAAGCACAGGGAAAATCTGAACCCGACCTCTTAACTCCCATTCCACTTGCAGCACAGAAATCTGTTTAAAATCAAAGGTTTGCCACCTGCGGTTTCCAAAAGTCACAAAATTGTTTCTCCCATTGAGCTGGAAAAAAAAAAAAACCGACCAAAACCCAAAAATTTAAAAATAATCTTTTGCCCATCAGTGGTGCTGCAGTGTCCCCAGATCTCCTCAGCAGACATGGAAAGGTAGCTAAGTAACAGCTACCTCTGCCCATTCCCACGCACTGCACTGGCTGAACTTGATTTTTTTGTCATTTAAAAAAAAATCCCTTTTGGAAAATGTGGTTTCAGCTGAGCTCTCTTTTTCTGTGGGAATATGTTGGTTTCAGCTGTGATTCCAAAAACGTAATTTCGAAACAGAAATTCAAACCAAACCCTGCCCTGTCCCTGCCTCACCATGCCTGGGGCAAGGTGGATGTATTCCACTTGGGTATTTGTGATCCTGGGTTGGGGCAGGGGCATTGCCTGCTCTCAGCAATTTTGTGCTTTGGTGTTTCTTTGGGCATGAGATGGGAAGGAGGGTTTGGAGCTGCTCAAGCCAGCGCTGGGGTCACAGCATTGGCACAGCCTTAAAATCATCTGACTTCCTACCACAGGGGAAGTGCTGCGGCCAAGGCCAGCTGCTTTCCAGCACTGTGTCAGCCCGGGCTGTCCTTCCAGCAGCAATGCACAGGGGACACAGGGATCCCACAAACAAACCCCAACCAGGAGGCGAGTGGCTTGGTTCCGTGGCTCGGTTCCAGAATTGGAGCCACAGGGGTGGGTTTGGGGTTCTCCTCCCTGGGCTGCAATCAAGCTGCTTTCATTCCTCACCAGAGACATTCTCCCAGCTCACCATCAGCCTGGGGCTGTGTTGCAAATAACTGGACAGGCAGAGCATCCCAGCATCATGCTGAAACCCACAGGAGCTCCTTGTGCCCAAAGCAAAGCAAAGTGTCCACCCCTTGCCCATCCAAAGCAGCTGGAGGAGCTGCTTGTCAAAGCCAGGGGCCACTTTTAACTTTTTTAACATTTTAAAAGTGCTGTCACCTGAAATAGAGGTCTGTGACCAGCCAGAGAGGAGGGCTGGGGAGACCAAGGGCTTGGGCAGAGCTGGCAGCAAACCCCAGGGATTAATGACGACACATCCCTCAGCCCCAGGTCTGGGTGAATCTACAGGACATCCATCCATCCATCCATCCATCCCTCAGACACACAAAAGAAAACCCCCTGCAAACAGTCAAGTTTTCAATTGCTTTAATGTGATCACTGCAATTTGACCACAGCTTCAGAAAGGAAAAAAAAAAAAAAAGTCACACAAATTCTCTGTGCTTAGGATTTGAGTCAATCTGTGCAGCTCTCGTTGACTGACGATATTCAAGTTAAAACCTTCTGACCATCAGTGACGCTCTCGGCTGGAAGGCAGGACCAGGAGGGTTGGACAGAGTGTGCAAAGCAGGAATGCTTCTTCTGGGCTTGGAGCTGTGCCACCTGCCCTGCTCCAAGGGAAACAGCTTTCCATGCACCTGCTCTGCTCCAAAGGGAAGAGCTGTACGTGCGCACACACACAGGGACCGTGCAGATGCACCAGGAACCAGCTCCAGCTCCAGGGGTGGCAATGCAGAGCTGGGGCCGTGCTTCAGAACCAGGGGAGCCCACACAAATATCCAAAACTGAGCAGATTCATTTTCCAACATTCCAGAAGAAAATAGGAAAACTGAAATTACATTGTGTTGACAAACCCTGATTTTTTCTTTCTTTTTTTTTCTTTTTTTTGGGGGGGTAACAAAGCAAAAGGTGAAGGCAAATTTTCCAAAGTATTGTAAAATTTATTGTATAAGTATTGCAGCTTTTAGAATGACATATAATTGCCACTATTGGTTACTGGTACACAAGAAGCGTTTACAACAGATTTTTGTAAATTGGCATCAGAGTACATATTCATACTAAAACAGCAAAATATAGATAAGTACTGCATTGCATGTGCTGTCAATAGTTTACATAAGTTTAAATTGAACAGAACTCAGGATACAGGACTGCCTATAACAAACTCCAAAGCCAACACAATGCAACTGGAAGTTTAAGAAAATATTAATACAATGAAATGTGTCTATAAGGCAGGCAAATTAGGACTTTAATGTTGTCCTTCATGAGCTTCTATAGTACAGCAAAAATTTGAAGCGCAGTTTCTGGAAAACTTCTTTTTGTTTTGTTTTTATTTGTAGCTTTGTGTTGCACACAGAATATCTCTGAGCAGTTCAGAGACAGAAGAGATTAAAATTCATTCTGTTCTGGCCTAGCACTGTTAATGCTACACATCTGATTCAGTCTTTTTCCAATCCTTAGGAAAAACATTGGGCTTTGATTTCTTTATTTTTCTTAATATAGCAGTTAGTGCAATTTTATAATTCAATACATATACAAAAGGGTGATTCTCCAGAAAGCAATTGGATTTCCTTAGATCCCACTTAAGACAGAATGAATTTTGTAACACTTATGGAAACAACACGCTGGATTAGTAAAGCTGAGTCTTCAAACCGGTGTAACCAAGGGTTGTGAAGGGAACTCGTGTTTGACCAGGGTCAGCCCCAAGTGAAACCCATCCTTCCACCCCACCAGAATCCACAAAGCCACGTTCCCCCTCCAGGCCAGTGAGGTTTGGGGGCACTTTGAGGATGCTGTTTGCTGTACTGTAAGCTAAGAAACTCTGTAAGATCAACAACCCCTTTTAAAGCTAACGCGACTTAAAACTGCGAGCAAAAAGGCAGGCTAGGACATGAGGTTGCTAAGCATTAGCAATGCTTTGATTCTTCTGCATTTCTTTAAAAATAAATCACTTTTAAGGGGCCTGAATCTCTGTGCTGGCAGCTGCAGGACACTCTAGCACCGCTCTCCACTGAGCTGCACCAAGGCCAGAGGAACATCAGCAAGGGTGTGCAAAGCAAATTCCCTGCCTTGGTGGCAATTCAGGACATGGGAATGGGGGAGAAATGGACCCCGAGGCAAAAAGTAACATTAAATAGTAGTAATAATAATAATAACAACAATAACAACAACAATAATAATAAAAAAAGAACAGACCATTATTTCTAAACACCCATCCAGAACTTGGAGTCGATCTGGGCCCCAGATCTGGTATCTGCACTTGAAATACACAATTCTCAGGACTGCAAAGAGAGGGATGGACAGAAGAAAGACAAAAGATAACAGCTGAGCTCTGCTGAGGAGCTGCACCCACTGCCTGGGACCTGGGGCTCTCCCCACTGGAGCTGCAGCAGACAGGGAAAGGTGGCAGCTTGGGGTTTGTGCATGGATGGGCTGAAAGGCATAATTTGCAACAGAAATTTGGTGTTGATGAGCCACCCCATTTCACACTCATTAAGCTCCCCAAACTAGAGAAAGAGGTAAATGAAACTGGACCCAGGAACTCAACAAACTGATCACTCAAGCACAGAGCCTGGGGTGACACTAGACAAATAAAAGCTCACACTGGGAGAGGATTGGGGAGGAAGGGAAAAAAATAGGAGGAAAAGAGAATTGGTTGAAATTTTGAGGACTTTCAAGCATGAGAGCTGGGTTCAATTGCACTGCATCTTCAGACCCTCTCCCACTACCCCTCTGTGCCTATCCAACTCTTGCCCACTTCCCTGACTTTCCCACGGGGTTTGGTGGCCAGGTGACACCTTGTGACAAGACAATCTCATTTCTTAACAACCTCTGGTCCCCACACCACCTCTTTACTCACTGCTCAGTTTTAAACATGTGATGCATATTCCACCCAAAATCTGCTGAGGTAACCATATTTTTTTAATAGCAAACAAAACTAGTTCAGGTCACTGAACAACACCCCCCTCCCTCCCCCAAAGAAACAAAACAAAAAAACAAACACACCCAACCCCAACAACACTATTCACGCATTTTGGCTCAAGAGGGCAGTAGATATTATATTTCGCTTTCTCTTTTGGTTGGTATCTCAGTTACAATATCCACCACAGATTCCTACCTCCCTGGGTAGGATAATGTGCATAAAACGTGTTCAAGTTCCCTAAGAACAGTCGGAGCAGAGCAGCGGCCAAGGGAGCAGCAGGTGTGGCCAGGCACAGGGAGCTGCTCCGGGATAAAAGGGACTGGAAAAGTGAATGCAAGGTCCAAAGGAGCAAGAGACCAGACGCTGGTTACTTGTACTGCTAACGATGATTCTGTGTCCCCCTCTCTAATAAGGGAGGGTTACTGTTTGTTTAATAAGGCACTAAATAGACATGTTACATAAAGGAAAGATACATTTTAAAAACTCGTACAAATTCACCAGTTTTGTACCTTTCATGACACACTAGATTTATTCCTTTGCATTACTTTATTTTTTTGTGGCTTTTCTTTTCTTTTTTTTTTCTTTTTTTTTTTTTAGGTCATCAAAATTTAGGTTAAGTGACTGTAAAACTATGAAGATTTCAAGAGCTGTGGAAAAGCAGTTTGAAGTATTGAGAAGGTACGGGACTATTTCTAGGCAGAAATAAAAAAAAAGCAAAAAGCAAAAAAATAATGATCAAACTTCAAGTTCAGCTATTCATCATCTTCTTTAAAATATATATAAATATTGTTCAAATGGTCAGAACTTCAAAACCGTTCTCATGGTTATGGTTTTTTTTTCTTTTTCAAGTAATAAAAAAGTTGCTTAAAAACAATAGTTATTGCCTTTATATCTTTCATTTATGTCACTCTACTAGATAGCATCCTGCAGGAAATCAAATCACACCCCCTTGTAAAATCCTCGCTCTCTGTGGCTCCCTACCAACCCTTCCTCGTGTTCATTCAGAGACGGGACCCACAACGGGATCTCTCCCTTTTGCCTTCTCCCCTCGCTCTCTCAGGTTCCCCACTCACTCACTCAGTCACCTACCGATTCACCACGAGGGTGAGGCCCCTACCAGACACCGAGGTGACAGAAAATGTAAACAAGAGCAGAGCAAGACAAAGCGCTTCCAAACCGAGAGAAATTAACCGCGCGCAGCGCCCGGCGGCGGGAGGGCAGCGGGACCTGGGGGGAAGGATGTCCCAGAAGAGGTAAGGGGGGTTGCTTCTAAAGCCTTAAGCGTTATTTTTGTAGCCTTTAATTAATACAACACAGGAGCAGATTCATTTCCATCTACTGTACCTGGTGCCTCTTTAGCTGGATAACAAACGTCAAAAATAGCGACAACCAGGGATGGCGGCGCCGCGGGACACGGCTGCGCCCGTTCATCCCAAACTGTGGTTTGGGAGGTTGAAACAAAATGAAAATGATGTTCACCACCACCACCACCACACTTTCCACCTCGTCCTTTCAACGAGACATTTAAACCCAGCTGAAGGGCAGCCAGTGGGTGCTTTACCAGTTCCTCACATCGACTTCCACAACCACCGCTTTGGCTCCAGCAGGGCCCTTCAGTTGAACATGGAAAGAAATAAACCAAAAAACACTTTTGTTCCTTCAGACACAGAAGTTTATTCTCAACCCCCACCACCCTCCCCTCCAAAAAGTTAGAGGTTGTCCAAAAAAAAAAAAAAAAAGAAAAAAAAAAGAAAAAAAAAAAAGAAAAAAATCAAGTAATTTTTGCCTGCTTCAGTCATTCCTGACTGCGGGAAGCAGGGAGTTTTCATTTTACCTTGTTACTCCAATAATCCTACCGGATGACAGACAGACACACACCAACTCCTCTTGCTTTGTAGGGAATGTATAAAAGCCGTGGCTGTCGGCGGCCACGCGCAGGGACTCTGGAAATTAAGGATTTGCATAAGCTGCAGTCTCGCTCACCGCTCCTCCCAGGGCTGGCATCTCCACTCCAGCGATCCTCCTCCCCTTCCAGCTACTTTGTTCTTCACTTCCACATAGATCCCTTAACAGGTTCATGGTAGACATGATAGAGGCTTTGACCAACACAAGCACTGACATATTTATATTAAAAAATAGTGCAAAATTTCAACATTTATATAAATAACTCTAAACCCCTGCTTTTGATTTTTTTTTGTTTTTTGTTTTTTTACAATGTAATACATGCTTTTTGAGTTGGCACTCAAAAAATTGCCATTTTTCTTCTAGTTCAGAAAACAACTTTTTTTTTTGAATAGGCCTCTTCTAATACAAAAATACTCCTGCTCCTTACACATACACTTTCTCTTATTTTTAATATATATTTATATATTTATATTGCAGATCTTTAAACAAAATGGTTTTTGTGCAAATATTTTGTTTTTAAAGATAAGTGAAATAATCAAACAAAAAAAAAAGCATTCACACACAGCCCAACTAGAAACAAACAAAAAAAAATACTACAGTTGAATTTTTTTTTCCTTTTTAAACGTCTAGACACAGCTCAATAAAGAAATGTTTTTGCAAGCTTGGTAGGCTTGTGCATTCAGACCAGACATAACAAGTAAATATTTATACACGGAGAGATGGGGAAGGGCTTCTTTTTTTTTTTCTTTGCTCATCTTCCTCAACTCTCTCTCTCTCCTTTTTCTTTTAACGAGAAGTGCAGAGTGTTTCATTTACTTTCTTGCCTTTTTTTTTTTTCACTTTTCCTTTTTTTTTTCTTTTTTTTTTTTTTTTTTTAAAAGGGGTGCCCTTTTTGTTTCTCTTTCTCTTTGTTCCACGCCGTCGTCGTCGTTGTGCTCTCAAGGCCATTGATCTGTGAGGGATGGAGTCTGCTGCCCTCCAAGATGGGGGGCACGCCGCTGTTGTTCTGCTGGTGCTGGTAGAAGGTGGAGCCGGGGTAGTGGCCGATCACCTCGCTGTAGGTCGGCGGCGGCCCCTCCATCCTGCCGCTGCTGCCGTAGCAGGTGGCGCTGATGCCAGAGTTACTGCTGGGGGGGCACGGCCCCCCAAACACGGAGTTATCTATCAAGTCACTGTCGAAGATGGTTCTGTTTGGGGGCGCGCGCACGGACTCCCTGTTGAGCTCCATCTGCTGCTCGGGGTCGCGCAGCTGCAGCGTGCAGGGTCCCTGGTAGGGCGGCGGCTCCTCGCCGTCCGACAGCGAGATGGTGGGCGGCAGGTCGATCTCGTGCTGCAGGTACGGGTACGTGGGCTGGAACCGGTTGAAGCGGTCCCTCTGCAGGAAGGAGGGCACTGCCAGGCGCTCGCTGGGCCGCGGGGTGTAGATCTGCTGCTGGAAGGGACAGGACAGGAGAGGAGAGGGGTGAGAGGCGGGAGGTGCTGGGGCACAGCGGGACAGCGGGACGGGCAGCGCTCTCACCTCGCTTATGCCGGTCCCCGACACGGTGCTTTCCGAAGGCCACAGGCTTCCCTCCTGCGTGGGAAAGGAAAGAGAGGCCAGGGTGAGTGATGCCAGGGGTGTAAGCTCCTGCTGCAAACAGGAGTCACCTGGAGGACACTGCCACCAATGCGTTCCTGCCCTCCTGCACCAACCCCAACCAGCATCTCCAACAGCGATCGTGTGTGCTGGGCATCGTGTGGGTCAGTGATGCCAGGGGTGTAAGCTCCTGCTGCAAACAGGAGTCACCTGGAGAAGACACTGCCACCAATGCGTTCCTGCCCTCCTGCACCAACCCCAACCAGCATCTCCAACAGCAACCGTGTGTGCTGGGCAGCGTGTGGTACCTGCTCCAGAGTCACCACATGGCCACTGAAAACACCCCTTCCGAGCAAAACTTCCCTCCCCTTGCACCTCCATCTCCATTTAATGGATGGTTTGCAGAATGAATGATGAGAACAGCACTACCAAACAGCCCTCTCCCATGTGCAGACTTCCCCCCTGCCACCCCCACACCCCCAGCATGGTTCTTTCCCTGGTTCAAACATGCCAGAGGAGTATTTTTCAATTTGTGATCCATGAGCCGTGGGTGATTCACAAGACATCAAAAAATGCTCCATGAAATAATGACAAGATTAAAAAAAAAAAAAAAAAAAAAACCACAAGGAAAAAAACCAAACCAAAAAAAACCCCTCACACCCACATTCTGATGCTCACAACCACGGACATCATGGGAAAATAAAGATAATAAGTGAATAACCAAATGTTAAGACTAATTTTGATTTGGCTAAAAAAAAAACAAAAAGAAAAAAACTCTGTAGCAACAGGATGGTTTCAGAGTATTTTTTCCCAAAGAGTAAGTGGTCCTTGACTTAAATAGACTGAGGGAATGCAGTGCAGAGGCTTTCTTACACTGCAAGCATCACCCTGATCCTGAGATCCAAACCTCAGTGCCAACAACCCCAGGCAAGGTGAAGCCACAATTTCCCCCAAACTCTGAGACTAGTTTACAATTCATGATCAAAACAAACAAACAAAGGTTCCTCCCATCTGCTGGTGATACTCTGAGCACGCACAGTTCACCCCAGACTTTTTTGCCTTAGGAACTGCAATATTTAAATATTGCTAATATTCACATATAGCAACATCCCTCTGGCAGGCAGAGCTGGAGGAAAACAGCCAGAAGGCTTGTAATTATAACTTGGAACTTCCCAGCTCCTTGCAGGTGAATCTCCAGTTCTGGCACTAGTAAGCCAGGCACAGGCAGAAGTATTTAGCACCAGTGGGAAAAAAAATGCCAAGGGAAAAAGAAACCCCATTTTTCCTTTTAAATGTTGCACTGAGAGGCTGCTCTGAGGAAACCACACACCTTCCTCCTATGAGAACTCCTATATCTCCACCTGCCCCAAACACAGCACCAGCACCACATTAAAATCTCCAGAGAAATCGCCCATTATATCCCCCACCCTCCTGTCTTCTCATTTTTCCCCACTGCTGGAATGTATTTTCTCCTTTGGCATAGGACGTGGTATCAGGTACACAGTGAATCCATCAGGTTCTGGGTTTTGAAGCTGAGCTCTGCACACAAACCTCGGGGCAGGGCTGGTGCCAGTGCAAGGAAAACAGTGATTTAAATGGAAATGAGACTGCCCAGAGCCTTCCCCCTTCTCCAAGGGGTTTTGAGGAGCACCTTCAGGAGCAGAGGTGAATGTCACAATGCCAGCAGCTCCCTGGCCACAGCTGAGCCATGTGCTGGCTGAGCTGCAGCCCCATGGCCCTTCCCGAGCAGGACAACCCTGTTTCACTGCAGACCTCGGCACTCCTCCATGCAATTGTTTACACAGGCACGGACTGTTTAGTCTGGTCCATTTTACACGCATTTCTTGCCTGCAGGGAGAGTCTGCAGTCGATCTCCCCCAGCAGCCAAACGATCCAAGAGGAACTGCATGTGCCACAGGACAAATCCTCACCTCCAACTGACACCAAAGGGCCCGGGGAGGATTTCCAGAGCCACCACAGGCACTGCCAGCCTGTCACCTCATCCCAAAGGACACCACAGCAGTGGGCAGGAGCGGGAAGCACTCCCAAAAGTGTGTTTACTTTGCCGTGCCCCCGTGGCAGACTTCCTGAGCAGCGAGTACCCCGCTGCCTTCTGCTAGATGCTTTATATTTAACTTGGCAGTGGGCAGCGCCATGGCAATATCCCATCTGCTCCCCCCTTTCCCGGGAGTGATGTCAGCCAGCTCCCACGAGGGTAGCTGCTGAGATTCCTGGTGCTTCCCAGCCCTGCCAGGCTCAGCTGGGGCATCCTGCTGTGGGCAGGGGATGGGCAGGGCTGCTCCACCCCAAACATGCCCTACCCCGGGTGCCCAGGCAGCCACAGCCTCACCAAGATCCTGCCCATGTGTTTGGAATCAAAGCTTTGGCTCACACATAATCATCTGTTTGTACAGATGAGGTCCAGGAATGATGCCCTGGGCAACACGTGGATGCAAGAGTAGCAGAAAGAGCATTAAATGGGATGAGCAGAGAGAGGAGGAGCAGACAGGAGCCCCATTTTCTGCAGCCATTATTAACCACCTCTCCCAGGACTCCTGTGCCCATGGGTGATCCACCACAGGCACCCAGTGCTCCCCAAAACCAACCTCTGCCTCACACACTACCATGAACCCATCTGGGGAGCAGCTCAGCTGCCCTAAAAACCCCCCAGCAAGATTAAAAGTGCTGGAAATCAGTAGACAGAGGAGGGCAAAGCCTCAGGACAGGATACATCCCTGCTTTTAGCCTTTACTTTGGCCTGGGATGGCTCCACAGCCCCACTGAGCCAAGCAAAACTGCAGGAGCAACATCACTGCAGATCCTCAGCCTCTCCTCACCCACCTCTGATTTTCAGAATATTTAGGACTTGAATCCATCTCAACAATGAACAGCCTAGAAAGCCACAGGTTTCTGAAATGAAAGGTGAGATTCTGCTGTCTTGGGAGCAACACAGCTGTAAAAGCCTCCTCAAGTATTGCAGGACTTGCTGCAGAACCTAAAATTACTTTAAAATGTCTTTTTAGACATCAATCTTCAACTTTTTTTAGAACTACTTGTTTTAGTGATGTCAGAGAATTTTCCCTGTAAAGCTGCATGGTGCAGATTAAGTCTCTGAGCCTTCAGGAAGACTCATTTTCTATTTTGGGGGACACAAAGGTACTGTTTCTTGGGGGAGTGGGATACCACTGTCACAAAGGTGCAGAGAAAGTGCCATTCTAAAAGGAGAAAAGTTATTAGAAACATTTCTTAAATATCCTTAGTTCTGGAAAATAAAAAGTGCTTGTCATGAGGAGACAAGAGTTTAAGTACAGCAAGAACGGTGATGGAGAAACGCACGAAGCAATACAAAAACTGCTTGCCAGTGAGAGCCGCATTAAAAAACCCTTTAGGGAAATTAATTTCTCCTTCAGCTGTAATTTTTGAGCTGCAGCAACAAAAAAGGACAACTCCAGCAGCCCCAGCAGCACCCTGACCATGGGATGAACTGCTTTAATATTTCAGCAGATGAAAAGCGCGAATGCAGCTCCGGTGCCCGTCTGCGGTCACGACACCAAAATGAAGTTTGGGATTTAAAAAGTTCAGTGCAAGTTTAATGGATTGCATCAACCAGCATCCAGCCCAGCGTGGCCTCTGCCTGCCAGGCTCCAGCCCTCCTTCAGACTGTTTTCCACTGACAGACACGAAAGGTGCTGCCTTTAAGGTGTTTATTATGCTGGATCCCCTGTAACGAGCTTCCCACTCCAGCAGTGCTGCACACACAGCATGGACAGGGCAGGAGATGGGGAACAACCATAAAGATGGGAAAAATGTAAAAAAACCCCAAAATTATACATTCCTATTTCTCTGCTTAGCTCCAAAAAAGGTTTGGAAGACTCCACATCCTCACTGGGGTTGAGCAGATGCACAGAGGTCAAACACTGCTGGAAAGCCATTTAATCACTGATGTGTCTGAATAAGTAACAGAGATGAGCCAACAAAATGGTTGGAAATTTTGGCTTGGAAAAATTTAAAATATAAAAAAACAATAAAGGGGAAAAAGGAATTGTTTTATAAAGAGTCAATTTTTTATTTAATCTGAAATTTTTGGTCAATCTCCATGTGATTTTCTCTTTTATTTCTATGTTACCCTTCTGAACTCTTTTTAAAGAAAACAAAAAGCAGGCCACTTAAGAACACAAATTACTGTATTAAAATAAAGAGGGCTTGAGCTGAACTTAGAAAATGCAAAACTACACATTTGGCACGGTGCAGGTAAAGCATTCTGGACATGATGATACAGTGAAAGAATGTGAAAATGGGCAAACAATGTTTCTGCTATTTTTAATAACTCATGTGCTCGGATGCCCACACCCTGCTGCTGCTGGCAGTGGGTGCACGGGACCGTAAGAGGAACACAAGATTTCCGGGTGGAGCTGGGATGTGTGTGGGGAGCTGGGCTCTGAGCCCCAAAGCAGGAGGTGCCTGAGCCATCTCCACCCTCACACCAGCTGCTTTAACGTGGGATCAGCATCCCGTGGGATCAGGCATTCCCAGCACTCCATCCCACTGCAGCAGGGACAGATCCTGAGCTGGGATCACAGCCCAGTGCTCACAGCCCACACAACAAGGGGTTAATGGGGCTGGGGTCGGCACAGCACTCCTTCCCACGGGGCACCCCCCTCAAAAAGCAGCCAAGAAGGGACCAAGAAGGGACCTCTGCTGTGTGTGGTGTGTGACAAAACAGCAGCTACGAGGGACAGCCCTGGGCAGCCTGCAACTGCACTGAAGGATGGCTTAGTGAAACGTCTTAGATATCCCTCTCAAAAAAAATAATAGAGGAAAGAAAATGGAAAAATAGAAGAAAAGACCCCTGAGCAATCTCTGTATTCAATCTTTTTCCTGCAGCAAGTATAGATTTGATTCAGGGGAGCACAGCCCCAACACAGAGCAGCACACAGCACCAGTGGTGTGTCCAGCCTGCAGAGGAGGGGGCAGGCAGCAGTGACCTTGAGGGAGCCCCATTTAAAGGGCTCTGAGACCCTTCAGGGTGAATGCTAAAAAAGAGAATGTCTGTACAAGACATCCCTGCACTGAAGACAAAGCCAGGGAGGCACAAGTGAACAGTACATGCTCACCCTCCAAGAAAATGTGATGTCTTTTCTCTATACATCCTTCTAAGTCTCTCTGAGCCACTACATTTGAGGAAACTGCGTGAACCAACATCTGCCTTGAGGCTGCTGAGGTTTGCCCTCAAATCCCTGTCAGAGGTACAATTCACACATTTCTCCTCAGGCTTTTATGGAGCTGGGAGCCTGGGTTAAGAGAGCCTCTCACACATCCCCTTGGAGAGATCTCTGCTGGTCTGGCTGACAAGTGATTTCTGCCCCTTCCACTGCAGTGATGGCAGCAGCACTGGTGAAAACTGGAGCAAATTACTCAGGATTTCCTGCTCTCTGCAGGGCAGGCAGGAAGTTTTTATACAGACACTTGAGACTAACTGGAGCCAAAGGACTGGGTAGTTTGGGACTGCTAAACCAAGGCAGATGAACCAGCTGGGGGTGGTGGTTTCAGGAGCAGGACATGCCAATAACAGCCTCGTGCAGTCACTTCACTAATGTAAAATCCAAATTGCAAAGCTCAAGGCAAAGGCAGAGGCTATGGCTGTCCATACACACAGCACCCTGAAGAGCCAGAGGCACCCCTAAAATGCCCCCTCACCCCCAAAACAGAGACAGATGATGCCAAGGGCAAACACAACCTGGCCTGTGTGGCTGAAGAGCAGGGTGTGACTTACTGAGGAGAGGTTCTCGTCGCGCCGCCTGCCCTGGCTGTGCCGGCTGATGAAGGAGCGCGCAGAGAGCTTGTAGTGGTTCAGCAGGCACGTGATCACCACCACCATCACCATCATCACCACCACGATTATGATTATCTGTACAAACTCCAGCTCCGCTGCAAGAGAGACAGACAGATTTGAGCCGTCAGGAACAGCAGCAGGTAATGAGCACAAGAACAACTGAAGTGGCTGAGACAACACTGACAGCGCTGCACCCTTCCTGCCACAGCTTCACACGTGGGCTCTGTGTGCCCTGAGCCCACAAAAACCTCATCCATTCACTTTTCAGTGTCACAGAAGAGTCTCCAGGAGGGATCTTTGCAGACAATCTACACTTCAAAGTGTCCTGGCTACAGCACAGACTGGACTTCCCAAAGATCTCCTGGGTGTCACAAAGCCAGGAGCATCCCAGTGCCTCACGTGCCTCTCTTGGGGCTGTAGAGCCATGAACCAACAGAATTCACCCTAATGACACAGTTCAGCTAAATTTCTGCAGTTCTCTTCCCATCACCACTACTCTTTCCTCTGGGGAGGCCAGGACTGAGCCTCGGCACATCCCTGCACATCCCCTCTGTCCCAGGGTCAGACAGGGGTGGCCCAGGGGACAGCCCGGCACAGCAGGCAGTGGCAGCCCCCGTTTCCCAGGCTGCCCACCCACCAGAGGAAGCAGAAGCAGGGGGGCAGAGCTCCTGCCTTGGGGTGAGACGCCAGACGGGTGCCATGCTCTGCCACAGGGCCACATCCCACAGCTCCAGACAGCTCAGGGCTCGGCCAGCTGACAGCGGCAGCTTGAGTGGCTTCAACTGGCAGGAAGGAAAACTGCCAAAACCCCTCCAAACAAACACAACAAGCAAACAACAGACTATCCTGTTAACTCTGCAGACACTTGGCAGGAGGCAGCGAGGAGTCGCTCCTAAAATTTCCTAAGGAAATAATTCCTCACACCTCTCTGAGGCTTAGGAAAATTGAGCACTGGAGGCAAACATTGTGCTGGGTCATTATTTCCATGAATTTGGTGCCCAGGGAGTACATGCCATTCCCAAACTGCTCAGTCACTCCCCCCATTCCCCTTCAGGCCAGCAGTGGCCAGGACTGGGCAGCAGCAACTCCAGTGCCCAGCACAAAGGAGGGGCCAGACAGCAAAATTCAATCATTCTGGGGATTTACAGCTTGTTTGCTTCTCAGCAGCGACAGCTATAAAATCCAGTTTGGGAAAGCCGTGCCCTAAGCTATCATGGATGCTGCCATCTATATTTAATCTATACAGACACACACATATATATCTGCAGACACACAGCAGGGCCCATAAAACCTCAAAGGGCACCACTCACTCATACCAGCTGGGGTGGCTTCTGCTGAGTCAGGCAAATTTATTAGGTTTTTTGTTGTTGTTTTTTTTTTAATGGAAAGTTTTCTCCCGACAGGTGGCATTTGAGTGCCAGTAAAAGCAAATAAATGTCAAGAAAACAGTCCAGGTGGTGAGCGCTGCCAGTTACCTTGGAGCTTTTTCTGCTAAACAGCAGCTATTTCTGCCACTGCCCAAAATGCTCCACCAGCTCTGCCCACTGCCTGCAGAAAACAGAATTATGCCTTGAAAGCAGGAGCCTTATCTGGCACTTGAAGCTGGATGGATGAGGGACTGTGAGCCCAGGTCCTTCCAGCACCCCTAAAACGCAGCTGCCTCTCCTCTAGAAGGTCACACACAGGGTGGGAGGAGAGGGATTAAAAGCCAAACATTGTGCAGGAGTTGTGCCTTAAAAATGCTAGATAAGCTCTGGGTCTTTCACATCAACCCTAACTAGTCGCCCAGTGCCACTGTGAGAGGAACACCATGGAAGAAATCCAAATCCCATAAATTTGATCCAGCCCCAAAGCAGCACAGCTCATCTGTGGGACCCAAAAGCTGCCCCTGTGCTGGAGGAACTGGCTGGAACAGGGCCCATCTCTTGCACAAATCATTATGGAAAAGAAAAAAGTAAGCAAAAAAAAAAAAAACCCTAAATGTTTTTAAGAAGATGAGTCACTTTGGCCTCAAAATGCAGCATGTGCTTTGGCCATGGTAAGAAAACACAAGAAAAAGTATAAATGAAGCTGGTGATGGAAAACTTCCTTTTCTGTTAAAAGGGGTTATATTTCTAAAGAAAAACAAGGCCAGAGTAGTAATAAAGGAAAGTTCCTTTCCTAGGACAAGAGATGCCTCAAATGAACCAAACCTTGCTAAATTGGTCCTGGTGCTTCAGTGACACAGGTGAAGTTTTGGCCCAGGAAATTCCTTCCCAGGAAGGAACACACAAGATGTGTCACTTACAAATGACCTAAACCAGAATTCCTGCACACACAGACACAGAACCAGCAGAGCCTGAAGCAGAAGAAAGGATGGGAATTCCATCAGCATCTGGGACAACACACCAGTGTCCCATCCATGCTCAGTGCCCTGGGACTGCTGTAACTGGGGATTACAGGCAGAGGCGGCACAGGATGATCACCAGAACAAAGGGGATGCTGCTTTCCAGCTGGGATGCTCCTCCTGCCCCATCCCTACCCCAAGCCCAGGCTCTGAGCAGCAGCCCAGCCTTACCATGCCCAGGAGCAAACCCATCCTGCTTTAATCCCAAGAACACTCAGGTTGCCCAATCTGGCCTTTGGAAAAAATAAAATAAAAGTCAAACCAAACAAACCACCCCCCCCCCCCACACACACACACACTCAATTTGTGCTTTTCATGTTTCAAGAGACTCATATCCACTCGAGGCACCAAAGTTTCTGCCAGCTCTCCCTCTGTTTTAACTTGTCTTCATGGGCTTCTTTTCTGCAGAAGGGAAAACAAACCCAACACACTGGAAAGCTGGATGTGCTCAGTAAGATTTTTATCCAAGCAGCTCAGTCAAACTAATGAAGAAAGATCATTAAAAACCCAAAGTTTGAGTTAATATGCTATTATACAAGTGCAATTCAGCTGCTATGCTAATAAAAAGCCTTTGGGGAATGAAAAACAAGCCAAACTGCAAAGCACATAATTTATAATTCTACTGGTATTCTTAAAAACACACACACAACAAAACAAGAAAAAAAATACTCAACACATTTTGTATTTGGCTTCCTAATCATTGTCACTTTTCAATTAGAAGAGACCTCATTCCATTTCTCTCTGTAATTTTCCCCAAGGGAAGTGTTATAAATGCACTAGGCTTTACAAGATGGGCATATTCCGCCTCCAAATGCAAAGCAAGGTCACACTAATTTAATTTTGCATAATTTTTATTCCAGAATACGTTTCAAACTAACAGGTTCAGACATCACATTGAAGTGACACAACCTGCTTTTCCGTGTTTTCCGTCTAGACGCGGCAGCTCCGGGAGCCGGGCGCCGTGCGTGCCGCCCTTCTGCAAGTCAGCACTTCCCCTCAGCGCCCCAAAACGGGCTGTTCGTGACCAAGGAGAGCAACTGTCACCTCCCATTCCTCGTCTTCACTGCTCACTTGCCACTTCAAGCCACGCATGGCCTCGGACAAGGGGGCTGTGGAGATGTGTGAATGAGTGATGGGCACTGTGCGCTTCCAAAGCTGTGCACTCCACTCCCCTGTATTTACAGGAAGCTCATGCCCTTGCTGCCCTGTCACAGACATCTTTTATGGGAAATCCTTTCCTTGGGATTTTTCCTCCTGAGAAGCTGAGAGGCCTCAGGAACAAAATGTAAACAATGGTTATCTGCTGCTGTGGAATGCAACAGGTGCATCTGGGATTGGTCTCATGTGGTTGTTCCTAATTAATGGCCAATCACAGTGTCTGACACACAAGCCTTTCTTATTCATTCCTTCTTTTTCTATTCTTAGCTAGCCTTCCGATGAAATCCTTTCTTCTATTCTTTTAGCATTGTTTTAATATAATATATATCATAAAATAATAAATCAGCCTTCTGAAACATGGAGTCAGATCCTTGTCTCTTCCCTCATCCTTGTACCCCTGTGAACACGGTCACACTGCCCACCCTGCTGCCCAGTCACCAGGCCCATGAAGCTCTGGAGTGTCTCAGATTTCTGGATTTATGTGTGGGTCCCTCACTGAGCGCTGGCCACACTGCAGACCCTGCTCACAGCTCCACAGGAGATGCTGCAGGAAGGAGCACCTGGGAGCTTCCCCGAGTCCTTACAAACAGAACACTGGCACCCACAAAATACTGGCACCCACAGGTTCAAATTAATTAATATATTTACAAGGAGAGAGAGTGATTTGAGTCGATGGTGATGCTGGGAGCACCCTTACAGCCGCAGGGGAGGTGAGGCTGGGTTACACTTTAAATGCATTGCCTTGCCTTTTACAGCTACATTTCAGTTCATAAAACGCTTCCTATAAACTTTATTAATGCCCTTCCTTCCACACAGAGTATCTCTGCAGAAGACAAACTCTCCAAACCACCACAAGTATAAAGGAGGAAAAAAAACCCCAAACCAAAACCTGTATTTTGCTGCAATCATTCCAGACACTCCAGCTATCATTTACAGGTGGACAGAACAGCTTAGAGGCAAGGTCCCAGCCAAGATGACCTGTGCTTTCAGCCAGGTATAACACACATCTGCAGGTCAAACCAGTCATCCCTGAGCTTCAATTACAATTTCTGTAGGTACTGGAATTGTGTATCGTGTAAGAAGTGACAAGAAAAAGTGAAATTACACAGGAGAAAACGGCTAAGATGAAGAAATGTAGCTGCACTAGCCATAACCCCTAAGGAAAAAAGTTAAAAACCTCACACTCTTAACACACACAGAGTTACACATTCTTAACACACTCACACACTCTCTCTTACAAACTCTCTCACACACTCTTACACATTTTTACACATACACATATACACTCGTTAAAGAGTGTTCTCCCTTTCAGAGGCTGTGGACAGCAGAGAAGAGAAGAGATGAAAGAACAAAGAACTTCAGATGGCAGATTACTCACCCTCGCTCATCTGCTGGGTCATCACAGAAACAATCAGAGCAGGCAAAGTCATTACTGCACTATTTTTGTATTAGCATCTGCTACATTTGTCTTCTAATACCCCCATAAAACCAGATAGAAGGGCCAATCAGACTGTCAACAATTGTGTTTGTTTACGAGGGAGCAGAGGAGGATCCAGAATTTGATCTCAATATTGATAGTGCTGCTGGCACTGACTGGCAGCACCTTGAAGCTGCAGCAACACCAAAGGAAGCAGGATCAGGCCTGACAACAGGCAGGACAGCTAGGAAGAGATCATTTTGGGCCTGTTTCACGCATCATCAGTACAGTTAACAGCTAAACTTCATTTCTGGACTCAGCACAGTCAATTCTGATGCAGCGAGCAGAAATGATGCCCTGCAAGCCAGTGAGGACAGGCTGAGATGGGGCAGGAGGGCAGGGAGCAAGGGAGACTCAGAAAAGGAGCCAATTGAAATAAAAACATTGCTGGAAAAAAGGGGATAGAGCCTCAAGAAGTCCTGCTCATAGTGCCAAGCTTTGGGCTGTAACTGTGTTTAATGTAGTTCTTTTTTTCAGATGTCACCCAGGTAATCAAGCATCACATCCTCTGAGTCACCGGCAAATGATGGCCTTATCCTCCCACCCCCATTTTTGTTTGTTTTAAAGGAAACAGCCTTATTTCATGCTTAATAGTCACAGAAACATCACACTGCTTGGGCCTCAGAACATTTTTTGGTGCTTAAAAACCAAAGCAACTCTCCTGGCTGCACCACTGGGCCTGTTTTCAGAAGGTGACCTTCCTGAGCTCACCCAGCTTGGTGGCAGCTGCAGGAATGGGACACACATCCAAGGGCCAGAGGGGCACGATCAGCATGGCAGAACTCAGCTTTTAGAGGGAAATGGCAAATGTGAGAGCTGGGGTCAGCAGCTCTGTCAGCCAGGACGCTCTGGGCTCTGAGCAGAGACCTGTCAGCCGGACACTCGTTTAGAGAAACTCCTGGAGACATGAAACAGCTCCCTCAGAGCAGTGAGAACTAACAAGGTTCTTTGGGACACACCAGCTCTCTGAAATCTTGCATATGCCAACCCCTTCTCTCTTTTCTCTGCCTACTTCTCCCACCCTCCCCTTTTCCAGGGTTTTTAGATGAGGTATTTCACACACAGTCAGGCTGATCCCAGCCTGCCGAGATGACTGGAAGGAGTACACGGCTTTTGAAGTTACTCCCAGGGTGAGAACAGCTGAACTGGATTAAAAGAATAAAGTCATTTTGATTTTGCACTTAAAAGACAGGTAAATTTGCTTGCTCACTAGAAAAGGTTGAGCAGGGCTCATGGCCCCCACCAAGCTGAGCAGATCCAAAACACCTCCTGCTTCCCAAAAGGAAGCACAATGCATCAGGCCTGGATGGTGTTTGGGCAGGGGGGAGGGCAGAACATCACCCACCCTTTGAACAAGAGCACCAAGAGAGAGGGACACAAGAACAAGATTTTACCGTCTGCAGTCATAAATAGCCTGAATCAGAAAAAAAAAAAAATCTACCAAATAATGAGTGAAAAAACACAGCACACAATATCCGGATCAAACCCCACCAGCTGACCCTGAAAGACCAAACAGGTTTTGTTTGTCAGGGGTATTTCTAACAGCCAGTAAAAATAAACACATTAATAAATAAGTATTTTCGTATACCCTGGAAACACTCCTGATCAATATGTGGCTTGCTACTGTAGAGGTTTTTTTTTCCTTCCACCCAGCAGAAACTCATGACAAAGGAAAGCACATCTCATTTATGAACTTAGCTATAAATACTTTTGCTAACTGCCATTTAGGAATTTCATTTCCTGCTTGAGCAAGTCCTGTTGAAAGAGGCAATTACCAAATTTGTTTCTAGTTATAGAAATAGATGTTTGTCGCTGCCCACATCTGTTTCGACAGACAAATTGCCAGACGCGGACGCTCCAAGGAGAGCAAGTGCTCCACGCAGGGAGGGCTTTGCCCCCTCTCCAGAAAGCAAATGGCAATTACAGGGATTGGGTTTCTGATTCCAGCTTCCTCTCAGCCCTATCTCTCACTGCAAGGGATGCCTGGTGCTGACAGGGCACCTGCAGCCTCCCTCAGCTGCATCCCCTGCGCCGCATCACAGAGCTGCTCCCTCCTCCTGCTGCCACGGGGACACCCGGGAATGGGGGACGCATTTGTCACCCAGCCCAGCACAACAGGGAGCCTTGAATGCTGCAGGTCACGAGGAGCCAGCAGGCTGCACTTGCTGTGCACACAGAAAGGAGCAGCAGGGCAGGGAGATGGCACAGGCTGTCCTGCTCTGTGTGTGACACAGCGGGGACGGCACAGGGGTGTGCAGATGGGGGTTTGTGGATGCCATCAGCATCAACCACAGCCTCTGCCTGCTGAACAAATGCTGGATACACCACGTTTCACCAGGCATCTCTCCACCCTGGCTGTCCACTAGAAAGTTTCCATTTCCACTTATTCTTGGGGAAACCATCCACTGGTCAATTCCCAGTGTGCTCAGCCATGACCCTGTCAGAGCCCGGAGCAGCTCCAGGTGCCCCAGTGCCAGCACCCAGCCCCTGTCACGGTGCCCAGCAAGTCCTGTGGGACCAGTGCTCCTGCAGGGGCACCTCAAGTGAGACAGAGACAGCAGCAGTGCCTGTGCCTCGCTGCCACAAGCACGGCACCCATCAGCTCACACCCAGCACCCCGCTCAGGGACATGACTGAGGTGCAGAAAAGCCACAAAACACCCCAAATTACAGCTGGGTAACCTGTGCTCTTCCTGCATTTCTACTCCACACCAGCATGGCTCCCTCACACCACCTCCCTTATCAACCAGCACGTCCCCAAGGAGCCCCGTGACATTTGGGAATGGTTTTGGGACCCTGCCGTGCCCCTGTCCCGAGGCTGCAGCTCCCCCAGGGGCTCCAGGACACGCAGCCCCGGGCAGCAGTGCCACAGGGGCTGCCCTGGCTCGCAGACGGGTGTTGAAACCCCGATTGAGCAAGCTGGCCAAAGCCACACGGGTCACGACAGGGCTGCAACTGCGACCGGATTTCCTCAGCACGCTCCAGGGCCAAAAAACGGGAAACACTCCCTGCCCTGCCTCTTCCCAAGCACCCAGTTATCATCTGTGCCACTCTGCAGCTCCTGCTCGCCAGGAGTGACCTTTCACAAGGCAAGTTACTCCCAGGGAACAAGGACAATCTTAAGTTACAGGCAAAATTATGCATTGCAGGGAGAAAATATGCAAAATGCATGCAAATGCCCAGACAAGGCACACTGTGTCTGGTCACTGCAGGATTCAAATTCAGTTCTTGAACTGGTCTGAACTGGTCGCTACCACCAGATGGGAGCGAATGCATGTGCACACTCTCACAGAGATGTGAAAAAAAATTGTATTTTTTTATATATATATATATATACACACACACAGCAGAGTGAATGGGGGAGGTGAGTACAACCGCCCCAAATCTGACAAAATTAAAGGTAATAAATTTACTTCCACCTCAGCTGCAGCAACAGCCTGAGAAAGGTTTTACCTCCCACAGCAGATCTGCTGGGAAGTCTGTTTCACTGGGGGGTTCTGCATGTGCAGGTTTTAGGGCGCACACAAAGAGAAAGGCCAGGCACAGATGGGGTTTGGGGCCAAGAACAGGGCTGAGGTCACCTGCCCTTCCTGAACATCCTCATCCTGGAGTTCCCTGCAATCCCCAAGAAACCAAATCCCCATCCCAGGGTGCTCTGCATCCCCGACCATCCCCAACCCAGGGATCCCTGTCCTTCCCAAGCATCCCCATCCCAGGGTGCTCTGCATCCCTGAGCATCCCCATCCCTATCCCGGGGTGCTCTGCCCCTTTCCCCAAGCATCCCTACCCCCATCCTGGGGTGCTTTGCCTCTTCCCTGAGCATGCCCATCCCAGGGATCCCTGCCATCCCTGAGCATCCCCATCCCAGGGATCCCTGCCATTCCCGAGCATCCCCATCCCAGGGATCCCTGTCATCCCTGAGCATCCCCATCCCAGGGATCCCTGCCACCCCCGAGCATCCCCATCCCCATCCTGGGGTGCTCTGCCATCCCGAGCATCCCCATCCCGGCCCATCTGCGTCCCTCCTGCCGCCCCATTGTCCCGCACCCCGTCCCATCCCCAGATCCACGGGGCAGGGGGGCTGCAGGGAGCCGACCCGCGGGTCAGCGCCCACAAAGGGCTCGGGGGAGGCGGCGGAGCCCCGGCCGGCCCACGCCGGCCCCGCCACCTGCCCGCCGGGCTGCGGGCTGCGGGCGGCAGCTGCCCCGCACCGGGGCGGGAGAGGGCACAGCACCGACGGGAGGATTATCCACGGACACAGCCTGTCCCCTTTTCACTGCGTTTAACAATAAAGCGGTAGCTATAGCAACGGGGTTAATTAATGCACCGATTTGCATAACTAAAACTCCGCACCCATTGAAAGCCCCGCCGATGTGCGCGCTGAACGGGACCCGCACCCGCGGCGGGGACAGGGCTGCGGGGACACCCAGAGCCATCCCCTCCTGCACCTCCGTCTGCACACCAGCATGGCGAAAAGAGCAGGAAAACGGGGAAAGAAAGCGTCCTTCAAAAAAATAAAACTGAGGGAAAAAGTGATTTTCAGGGATGGAGGGAGCAAAGCGCATTCCGAGGCAGAGGGGGTAAGGAGATAGGCAATGTAAAGGTTTCAGACTATCGTATAACCAGAGGGGGAAATGTCTTCTCACCACAAACATGCATCTGCATGATGTCTAGACAGTCATAAAAAGGGCAATTAAAGTACTGCAGGCTGCAGTAAGCCAATGTCTCCTCTCCCAGTCTAAACAGTTGAAACATACTGCACGAACTTGGAAAAAAAAAAATATAGGATGGAGAGAAAAAAAAAACAAGTTTGTAAGGAAAAATGTTTTGAAATTCAGCTTTAAATAAGCCAGTAAATTAATTCAACCTTGTCACATCTCTGCCTTATAACATATCAAATATTCCGCCTGCGTCCTGTCTAGACTGCGATAACAAAGGGCATTTAAAGCCCTGCAAGATGCGCTGACAGAGTGGCCATTTAAAGACGCAGTATTGCTTTCTCCATCTAAAACGATTTGTCAGATGGAGTTAAAATGAAAATGATAAGTAATCACTCTGGTTCACAACCATTTCAAAAGGAAAAAAAACCACAAAACCCCCACAGCTCATAGATATAAATCCCACTAAAATCATTCCAATGTATCATTCCAGTGGGATTTGTCTGGCCTCTTTTTTTATGGCATTTGCTTTTTTTTTTTTTAATTTATTTTATTAATCTGAGATGTCAGTGGCTTTCTGCAGCACATGCATTTCTAAATAGGAGTGTATTAAGTTTGAAAAAGCCAGCTCCAAGTTTTAACTGATTTATTGGCATAAAATGATGACTCCTGGAGAAACAGTATTATAACCCCAAGGGTTAACAACACTGAAAAGGAATTTTTTTGTTTTATTTACTTAGAAACAAAAGAATAAACTGTATCACATGAAAAAAACTGGCCAGTCCCTATCACTGACACAGCTGAGCCTGCTCAGTCCCAGTCCTCAGGAATGCAAAAAAGAAAAGAAAGTTAAAGCAAACTATGTGGGTGTTCAGAGTGTTGGGTTTTTTACAGAGAAAGGATGGTTTTCTGAAAAAAAGTAAAACAAAATATAATCCTGTCTAACACAAGAAACACTCTCCTTCCTCTCTGAGCTTTACCAATTGTTGAAGTACCAAAAAACCTCAAAATAAAATACACAGGCAAAATCACTGATCTGCTGAACAGGAGGGGAAACGCTGCCGTGACAGGGCCAGGCCACAGCCACTGCAGGCCAAAACTTCCACCCCAGGGCAAGACTGGCCTGAGACCGCTGTGCTGGGACATGGCACAGCCAAGTGTCCCTGGCATGGCCCTGTGCCCAGCCCTGTGCCCAATTCACTGCCCAGTCCCTTCCACAAGGCAGGGTCACGGTGGGAGCCACCCCTGGCAGTCCAGAACCAGCCTGAATCCAGCTCCTCTCTGCTCCTCACCCTGTGACATCCCACCACCACCTCATCTGCACCTCCCTCTGTCTCCCAACCCTTGTTTCTTAATTATTATTTTAATAAGACTGTTTCCAACTTCATTGTTCATTCCGCAATAGCCCAAGGGCTACAACTGTTCATTAGACAGAATTTCTGCTTTAATTGCACTGACACAGATGTGTAGGTTATCTGGAAGAAATTACCAAAATGAGCAGTAAAGAATGGGGCTGGATGCTTTTCTTCCCTTACAGAGTTTAATTTACCATTATTTCCCCCCACGCCCCGTACGAGCAGCACCATTCGCTGCACTGCGGGTTTGCAGAGGAATCAACCCCAAACTGCTCCCATTGCACACAGGTGCATCAGGATTCCCACAGGGACAGATCTGGGGGCTCTGTGGTCTCCACCACTGCTGGTGGGATGGTCTGTGTCCCCCTCATGTCCCCCAGGCAGCACAATTCAGTGACATCCCCCTGAGAGTGGAAGCATCTGGATCACGGATAAAGCTTTGGGGAAGAAGCTGGGCCACCACTGCTCAATGTGCCCGTCCCTGCCTGTGCCAGGAGTGGGGTGGGAAACAGGCTCCCCTGGTCCATCCTCACCCTCTGAAAAGAAGGAACACCAGAAAAGTCACCACTTCTGCTCAACAGTGCCTGGGCTTTGAACCCACCATGGCTGTGCAGCTGTCAAATCAGCCACGGAGTTCACATGAACTTCCTCTGCAATTCATGTTGGCAAGAGCCAGACACATAATAGCCCTGGATTCAGGGAGAAAGAGCTGCCAGCATTATTGCTATTTAAAACCTCTATCTGAGCTTCATAGACTCATTCTTCACACATGATCCAAACACACACACACAAAATGCAGAAGTGAGCCAGATCCAGAAGCATTTCACTTCACCAAGAGCAGTGCCTAACAGCAATTTCAGGTTTTGGCTCCCTGTGACTATTTAATAGATTTTAATTCAATATTAAAAAGCATGAACCTGCCAATTTTTTTGTTATGTCTGCTTGCCAGGAATAAGAAAAAAGTTGTTCCTAACTTCTTTATCAAACCATTTCCTCCTCTGCACCTCCCTTCTCCAGACAAGGGGCTGCAGCCAGGGCAAGGCTGACAGGGGTGGGCTGGGGCAAGGGAAACATCACAGGTAAAAGTTCCATCTCTAAATATGTCTAAAAGCCACTAAAAATGTCTCCTTCAGGCAAACTTGTCTTTAAGGGGGAAGGAAAATTACAGAAATGCTTAAAAAAGCCTGCACTAAGGGAAAAACCTTCCCTTTGTTGCTAGGGGAATTACTTTTTATCTGAAAACCTTTAAAATGCCACCACTGTATTTAGAAAAAAAAAAAAACAACACCAACCCCGAGACTGAAGCACCTCATGTGCTAAAGATCAAGAGACAGAACACATCAGTTCCATCCTTCCTTTACAAGTACTTTGCTCGGGCCTGACTTGGTTTTGTGTCTTGGTCCTCGATGCTTTTTGGCAGTTTGCTCCAGACTTACTGGCAAGAGCTAAAAGGTTTCTATTTAGCTGGTGTCAGCTGAGCATCTGTGCCGGCAAGAGCTGGAGTGGGGGTGATCCCGGCTGCCTTTCAAAAGCACATTTCTCTCTGGGAGCTGCCACAATAATGTGAAGTCTGAGTGTGTTTGGGTAGCGGGGTGACTGCCTCCGGAGGGGCGCCCCGGCGCAGCTCCCCGTGCGGGCAGCGGCCCCCGATCGGCGCAGGGAAAAAGGAGCTGGGAACGCTCCCTAACCTGTGACCCTGACAACAAAAGGCAGGGAGAGCGTCTAGACCTCCAGTCTGCCGGGGAGTGAAGGGAGCATTGTGCTCCGGCACACTGGGGCTGCTCACACAAGGCGGGCACAGAGGCGCTGCGGGGCAGCCCCAGCTGCAGCGCCCGCACCGCTGCCGGGGAGGGGGCACGCACGGCACGGCACGGCACGGCACGGCACGGCCCACCCTGCCCTTCCTCCTCAGCACACGGTCTGCAGGGTCTGCAGGGCAGCTTCCACCTCCCAGCGCCGCTGGAACCCGCGGAGGTGAAGCAGCCCGTCAGATTTCCTTTATTTCCTTTGCCTTCGTGCGTTCCGCACGCAGCATCCTCACGCTCCTGAACGCAGATCCTGCCATCCCAGCCCTGCGCGGATTGCCGGCAGGAAAGAGCAAAAATGAAATATGTGCTTCCTTCCACAGAGCCTTGATTTTCTGCTTTCCCTGTCTGGCTCAGTTAAAAGGGGACAAACAAGATGTTCCCTCTCTGCCAAGCCTAGAGGTCAGCTCAGCGTTCAGAAAAAGTCCCAGCTTTAACACGTATTTCTTGGGTGACCCTGATCAAACCCCTTGGCTTCCCAGTGTTGAGGTCCCCACATATAAAAATATAAATACCCCAAATAAATGCTGGAGCTAATGGCAGATTACTGCCAGGGAACTGCACGAAGAGAAAATAAAAGACCTATTAAAAGCCCTTGTTTGTCTCTGCCAGAAAGAAAACACTATTACCCAGTACTTAAAAAGATGCATTAAAGGAGAGAGAGCATTCAGGGGGGGTTAAGGACATCCCTGGCAGAGTAGTGAGGGGAAACACCCCCATGTGCCCCCAGGGGTGATTAGGGGTGATCCCACACCCTGGCCATGGAGCACAGGCAGCAGCAGCTGCCCAGAGCACACCCAGCACAGAGTGGGGCTGCAGGCAAACCTGGGAACCCACAGATCAGAATTCTGGGCTAAACAAAACCCTTTTGTTTCACTGTTCCTGGAGGAAAGGTAAATACCTGGAAGATGTGCTTCAGCCCAGCACCCTGTGACACTCACTGGCCCGTGGCACCCCTCCACATGGACCCTGCAACCCTGGGCACAGCCAGCAGCCACCCCAGGCACTGCAGGGATCCCTCACCACCTCCTGCCAGCTCCAGGCTGGAGCTCTGGAGTTACAGCCTGAGACCAAGCAAAACCAGACCCAGCAACTGAGACTGTTTAGGCAGCTATTAAATCCCCACCTCCTTCTGATGAGAGGTGATTTACAAACAGCTGATGATGAATACAGGGAATTCAGAGCATGTGAGGAGTTTCAGTATCCTGGTAGGCACCAGATGCCAATCCTTCACCAGCACACCTCACCACTTCCACACCTTACACAACAAAAAGGTGAGGGATGGGGACTTTCCTCTCCCCCTGCATCTGTTGCTTCCTACCCCATCTCCAAAACATCACTGGCAACTCCTTCCCCAGGTGCTCCAGGGACTACTGAGGCACCAACAGAGCCAGGAGCTGTGGCAGGACAGTGGATGGACACCAAGGCAAGGTGCCACACACCTGCAGCCTCAGCAGGTCCAGCCAGACCCTCCTCACAGCCTGGCACCTGCCATGGCAGCAGCTCCTCTCCTGACAACTGCCTGGGATTTATTTTTGGTGCACATGCACTGGGAGACTGAGAGATCCCACACTGGGATTTTTATCAGCAGTGTGCAGCTATGGAAACAAATGCATTTAAGACTAATATAACAAAATACCCAAACCCACAGCAATAAAATAAAGAATGGTGCACATTGGCATTTTCACATTGCAGTGAATGCAGAGCATGACCCAGCTTCTCCCAGAATTCACCCAAACTTTTAAGAAATCATGTAATTTCATGTACTTACACACTCAGCTATGTGAATTTTGCTTGTTGTAAACCCTCCACCCTGCCCTTTGATTTTACAGAGTTCAAGGAATGCATCTCCTCCTAAATAAGATGAATAGCCATTTGTTGAGGACATTCTCTCCTTCCCCCTCTGTACCCATTTCCAAGCCACTCTCTGTGAGAAGCAGGAGGGCTAACACAAAATCCACAGAAACTGCAGCACCTCTTCTTTCACTCCCCATGGAGGGGACACAGCAGTGCCTGACCATGCCCCAGTGCACAGACCTGGGCAGAGGCTGCAGCTCAGCCAAACTGTTCCCTCCCAGCAGGCACAAGAGGCACCCACAAGTCATTTAGAGGAATCCAAGAGCCTGACATCCACACCACAGACACCCAGGAGTTACCAAGGAGATGGTGGAATGCCTTAAAAAACCCAGGAAAAAAAGCCCAGTGAAAACCCAACTTCCCTTGAGGGAGGCAGCGCTGCTCCCTGCCCAGGTTTGGTGTTCTGACCCACCACGTGCAGGGCTTTACCCAGGAGGCACAGGGATGGGCAGGGGCATCTCTCTGGGACGGGAAGGGGCATCTCCCCTGGGTTCTGGCCCTGCAGGCAGCACCAGGACTCCGGGAGGACGCGGGTGGTGGAGGTGGCGATGTCTGGGAATGCCGGCCCAAGCTGGAGCTGCAGACAAGGACCCAGACAACAAAGGGAGGCAAAAAGCCGTCTGATAGAGGCAGCCCCGTCTGGCAGGCCGGGCTCTCAGAAGCCTGGGCATGCACTGATGTCTGCAAGCACAGCTCTTCGCTGGGTGCACAATTAACCCCGCAGCAAGATCACTGGAGTGTCCTGCAGCACACTCCAAACAGCATCCATCTGGTAAGATGAAAAAAAACCAAAGAGTACAGGAGTGCAGCAAAGGAGCAAACAACTGGAGACTGCAGGGAATTACTCTACAACAAACAAAAATTATACTTAATTTTCTGTTATTTATATTCTAAGAAAACCACATGTTTTCACTTGCATCTCTGCCTCCCTCCCCGAGGCACAAGCACACACACAAAATGGGAAGACCAGGGAGAGCAGGAAGAGCAGCACAGCTCGAGCACATCCCCGCTCACACTCTTTCCCAAATCACAGCACAAGAAAACGGGTGTGAGTTTTACAACCACGGAGCAACAGCCAAACACCTTTTGCTGGAGCAAAAACGCCCCGAGCAGCCCCTCAGAGCACTGGGACACCACAGCTACCCCTGCCCGCCTGATCTGCTGAGATCTTATGACATTAATATAAAATAAATGTAAATCAACCCCTGAGTGCTGCAGGACAGTTTCCCTGGGGCTGGTGTGAGTGTCCCAGCTCCAGGGCTGATCCCAGCCTCAGGCTCCCGTGGTTCCCCTGCCTGATGTCTGCACCACGATAACGATAACGCTGCTGGGGGACCGGTGGTGTCTCACAGCTTTTTTGCATAAGCAAGGGCTATCCTGCTGTGCAACCAAATTGTGCCACCAGGCTTGAAATAAAGGAACTGAAATAATTTTTTTTTTCCTCTTATTTTAGATTATGACTTTTACTAATTGATGCTTGATAAAAGCCTAATGAATGATTTGTAGGCATTATAGGCATGTTAAGGATCCGAGTGTGGTTATAAGCCAAGGTCATAAGCTCTATTGACTTTCTAGGCTCTATAGCAATTGATTTGCCATTTATTAAAATCATTCATTCACCACTTGTTAACAATTTATTTAGCTGGTTCTTCCCCAGAAGGCTCGGGACACCACATTTGAGCAAAGACACCTTAGTCTTGAGGTACTGTCATAAACTCGATTCTAAATTGAGAGACAGACCCATAAACACTATAGCAGTGTCTTTTTAAAGGCTCTTTTGCAAACAGGTTCAGCTCAGATCCAGAAGCCTGGTTTAACAGGGCTTCCAACACCTGGTTTTGTCTGTGCTGAACATGAGCATCTCTGGCCACACTCAGCAGAAGTCCCACATCCCATGACTTAAAAAGGTGCAGGATGTCAACTACTTTCATAAAATCGAGTGTAAGTCTCTTTCCTCAATGTAACACTGCTCATCAGTTTGCCAGAGCAGCAGCAAACGAAAGAGTGCTGGTGCTTAAAATGACACTCAGCTTTTGAACACATTTCTACATTGAACAGCAGAAAAAACAATCCCATCCAGGATTACCAAAGTGCAGCCAGGTATGGACAGCCAAAGAACAGCAGGTTTGCACAGTCAGCCTCTGCAGACACCACTGCATCCCCCTGTGGGGCAGAGGAGCAGGTACCTGCTGCTCTGGGGGCCAGCAATGTCCCACCCGTGGCGTGGAGCAGGACCCGGGGTGTTTACGGTACAGCAGCTGAAATCATGCAATCAGCCTTCGTAATTAGATCTTGGCAACTCTTGAAATACTTCACTTACCCAGTTTACCTGGAAAGGTGCGACCTAAACATTCAGTGCCTGGAGACATTTGAAAGAAAAACAGAAAGGATCCGTCAGTGATGGGAGCCACCACAGCGGCTGCACACACACCCCAGCTCCCCTCTGGGGACTCGTCCTGGCAGAGCTCCCCTGGCCAGCATCACCTGCTCCCACCATCTCCACAGGCCAGCAGTGCCAGATGTGCCACCGCTCCTGGATCCTGACCCCACGAGCTTTTCCCACACCAGAAATTGCCACACAAGGTCCCGTTCCTCTCTCCCCTGCTTCCCCCAAGATGCTCTCCTGATCTTGCCTGATGGCATTGCCAAAGCCTCACAGAGGTTTGTGAAGTTTCTGGGATCACTCAGCCCACCCCAGAGACCTCCCTGCCACATCCAACAGTGCCAGACTGCCTGTCCACGGCCCAGGACAGCACTCGGCATTTCAAGGCATTGCTGGACTGTTTATCACATTCTGCCTCCCTGCAAACACACAGAGCTGAGCCCCACATGCAGCTGAGCCTGCTGAAAACTCAGGGTCTCCTGACACCCCATGCCCACAGCGGGGGGAGTGGCTGTGCAGCGCTGAGGAGGAAGAGCCACAGCAAAATCTTGCACAACACCCCAGGAGTTGTATTTTCTAGCCCAGCAGATGTATTTTCAAATGAGGAGAACAAAGCAGCAAAAAGTTTGCAACAAAAGACAACTCATGACTTCTCTCTCACCCATCACTGTGTGCAACACTGAGGGGATTACAGGACATGGATCCTCCCCAGAGCCTGGCAAGCTGAGACACTCTGGGCTGGCTGGGAGCTCTGCATCCCACAGGAGGTTCGCCAGAGAAACACATACAGGATTCTTTTATGATGCCTGTAAGAACTGTCTGCCACTGATAATGGTTAATTGGTACTAATTAGTGCAGTCTGACCATCAGGAGCCCTACTGGCCTATAAAAGTGGCCTTTAACCTGAGAGCAAGGGAGGAGGGAGGCAGTCACACAGGGCCGCGGACACACGGCCTGCTCCTCACACTGCGCCTGCCTCTGCAGCAACACAGCAGGCTCGAGGGATACATCAGCACATCACTGCTCTCACATAAAGCTTTACAAAGTTACTTTCCATGCACCTGGGAGGACAGAGAAGACCAGCTTTTTAATCCCAGGAAAAGATTAAGGATCAGACAGTTGCTGTAAATTACTGCAGCAGCTAAATAACGACGGGTCACAGGCTGGGCTCACTGATGGGAAGCCAGGCTGATTTAAATGCTTCACATGCAGGTGTTCCAAAGAGGGCCTGCACACATGAGGTGTCACCTGAATGCACATGGGCAGCCTTGAGCCTCCAGGCCCATGGGCAGCACCACCACCACCCCTCTGGAACGGGCACTGACACCGAGCGTGACAGGAAAGGAAAGAAAGGAATTCTGCCGAGCCAAACTCCAACGTGTGGCAACAAGCTTGGACCTCCTCCTCCTGCTCCTGCTTAGCCAGCTCACTGCACAAAGCCTGGAAAGGGGTGGGAGGCTGGAAAGGAGTGAAAGGCCAAAAGAAGATTGCAGGCCAAAAAGGGTGGGAGTCCCAAAAGTAAAATGTAGAGTCTGAGAAAAAGTGGATGCCAAAATGGCTTGGGAGACCCAAAAGGGTGGGAGTCCAAAGGAAACTTAGAGGTTGAGAAAAAGACCCTGTGCACGCAGCTGGCTGGATCAGCATCAGCTTTTCTCTGGCTACATTTCCAACAGGGTAGAAAGCAATGCCTCTCCCCTCCCTGTTCCACAGCCCAGGTGATGCAGCGTGACACCCTGTGCACGTGTGGGCATGTGCTCCCCATCACGTCTCATCCAAGATGTTTGGCCATGGTCTGGGATGTGTGGGAGAAGCCAGCCTGAACCCTCTAAAGTCAGGCAAGATTTTGGGATGTTGCTTCTCCCCTTTCTCTCTCTCTCAGCACGCCTGCCTCTCCCATCCTCACATCTGCCCTTTAGGTTCAGCCATGCATTTGCCAACTTTTTAAATGCAAATGAGAATTGGCACATAAAGTCGGTGCTTTAAACCTGACCAGAGCCACCCTCAGCCTCTCCTCCCTCCCTCCTTATATGCATAAACTTTTTTTATGCAATCGGCAGCAGGGAAGAGAGGCAGGGAGTGGCTGGGCCGTGCCTGGAGCCCTTGTGCAGCCGCAGCGCTGCCAGACAGCTCCATGGGAAGGGTGGCTCAGCCTCTCTGCCTACCATGGAACCAGTAATTACCCTGGCTGGACCAACACCTGCTCGTGGTTTTGTCTTACACTGTTTGTGCAACCCGACAGGCTGCCAACAAAGCAGGGATGTGCTTTGCCTAAACAGGTGAAAACATGAAACAGGGAACGGAGCTGCTGTGTTGGTCCCACAACGCCTCTGTGCAACACATGCTGGAAAATCACTGCTGCCTCAGCCTGCAAGGCTGCAGAGCAGGGACGAGCATGGCCTGCACTGAAAGGGCAGGGAAGGAGGGAAAAGGGCTGCCCATCTGCAGAGCTCTGGATCCAGGAGCTGGATGTTCTTTGCCGGGCTGAACCACCAGCACCTGGCGTGCCAGGAGTGTCCTGCTAAACCGAGCATCCCACACGGGACAGCACAGAGGATGTGACAGCCCTCACCCAGCCAGGGCTGCCAGCAGAGCAGAGCTGCTCCCCAAAATGCCCTGTGCCAGTTTAGAGCAGAAGTGCCCATTCCCATGCCAGGGTCACCACCCCTGTGCTCATGGAGCAGGAGCTGGGCAGTGCTGTGGAAGGGCAGCCTGAAGACCAGGAGTGACCAAGGGCAAAGATCCCAAAGGAGCACCTGGGCCAGCCTCAGCCTCTGGCAGAATCAGCTCCAACCCCACCAGGTCACACCCAGGAGATGCTCTCCTCCCCACCAGCAGATGGGATTTGTTGTAGATGATTTGTCCTAGAATAAAAACACCAGCCCCACCTCTTGCAGCATATTTACTGAAAGCCACTAGACATTAAACAGAGGCAAAAAGTGTATCCCAGCAACATCTGGAATTTATCCCTTCTCCCTTCTGAAAAAAAAAAATAAATCACGCTCTATTCTTTTAGAGAAAGAAAAGTGATTATATAGAATTATAATGCTGGAAGAACATAGAGAAGAGCAGAGATTTTCTTTGAAATGCTGTTTAGACAATTAAAAAGGGACAGTTTCAAAGAAGCAGCAAATACCATCTCAGCTTTTTCCACCCTGTCTCGCAGTTCCAGGCTTTTCTCCATGCCTTGGCTAAGAGACTCCAAGGAAAGCAACAGATTTTTTTCATCCTTGCAAGACCTTAGTAATCCAGAAAGGAAACCAGCTCTCAAGCCTAACTGAGATAGACCAAATAAAAAAAATATTCTTCCAATTCCTGCCACAGGATTTGAAGGCACCTTGATTTCTATGAAGAAAACCTGCTTTGGGATGAGCTTTCTAAAAGAGGATGTGTCAATCTTTACCCAGGAGAGCCAATACTCTGTCTCCCCAGACAGAAGAATGGAAAGGCTTTAAATATTAAAACAGGAAGAACCATCGGGATTAATATGAGGATGCAAGGTCAAAATGTGATATCCTCCACTTCCTGAGGCTCCTGGTCCCAGAATGGCTGCACCACGACCCCAGAGCATCCCCTGTGCCCGGATGCAGCTGGGGGAGCCGGGGTTCAGAGGGAAACCCTTCCCAGCCCTCCCGAGGGGGAAGCCAGGCAGTGGCTCCCACGCCAAGCCCACAGAAGCGCCTCCAGCTACTAAATTACCCAACGACTCCAACGAACTGCATTGATCTGGCTGGAAAACAAAGCTGCAGCTCCTGGCGCGTGCCCAGCTAGGAGGGTACAGCTGCATCTTTCACCTGCAAGCAGTTACAGCCACGGCGGGAGATGCCCCTTGCCCTGACAAAGGGCAGCTGAGGGGAGAGGCCGGAGGGCAAACACAGGTGAGAGGAACCACCTCACTGCAGACACCTCTCAGACACAGCAGAGCCCCAGCCAGCGACAGGTATGTCCAGTTTTGCAATTGAGGGCAAGGCTGTTCCTAGAACAAGCCCCATTCCTCAGGCTGCTCAACCCCCATCTCAGCTGCACGTGGACTGGATGCAGGATTTCATCAGGACATTAAACTCAGGAGCTGTAAAATCACTGTGCAAAAACCCAATTATACCTATTTTCGTAACAGCCAATTTAAGCTTGTATTTAGGTCCCCTCACATACCCCTACGTTACATAAAGCATTTCTTCCACTCGAAACGTAGCTTTCTAAAGGCCATTCTGCTTAATTTAATGGATGCTTTATGTGGGTCTGCAAATCTCTAGAAACACAACCAAGGAAGACACATGGCAGCAAGATACAGCGTGATCCCTTCCCAAGCATGCAGCAGGAACAGGAGAGATGAAAGGCATCTCCAAACCCACGAACCTGCTGTGACTGGAGTGCACTTGTGCTCTCAAGAGCAGCAAAACCCCATGGTCAAGTCAAAAGAGGAATTCCTGAACATCTGCACGCACTGTTAACCCATTCCAGACCGGCCAGCACAGCAGGATGGATCCTTCCCTCGCCCCACAGCCACCAGCTGAACTAAGCCCACTCAGGCACGCTTCCCTTGGATTTCAAAGAGCTGCTTTCTGCACTTCAAGTAAATAAATGCAGTCATCTCTTTTTCCTTCTTTTTTTAAAAAGCTGCACTAATAAAAAGCTCGTACCGAAATCTATTAAATTGAGTCTCTCCATTATGTTTATTGTTCCTTACAATTCAGGCCTGGATGGCAACTCAGTGGAGGTTGAAAAGTGTATTTATCAAGAAAACCCATGAGAACGATGAGGATTAAAAGCTATCAGCAGGACAGAATGTGTTTGTAACCCTGCAGCTTGTTCTGCACCTGGCACAGGATCCCCATCAGAGACCTCTGCCCCTCTCCTTGTTTTTGAGCCCACCTCTGGCTCATCAGCTGACAGGACAGCAGCACCTGCATTCCCAGAAAAAGCTGAGGAAGGTGCAGCAGTATATACTGCTATGAATAAGTCACACCAGAGAAACATAAACCCTGATTGCATTACACACCAGTGATCAGTACCATTAAGCGTTACACACCTTGAGTGTGTCTCAGCAGTTGGAAACACCGAATTTGAAAACACATCTTCCCATTCAAGCAAAGTCCCATTACAGTAATGTAAGTGTAACAACAAAAATGAGATTCCTGCTTATTACGTGGGAAATAATTGCAATTTAAGATAAATTTTCCCTGAATTGTGTGAAGCAAGTGCCCATCAATCACGTTGTTTCTTCAGTGTCCTAAAGAGAGCACCTAGCAGGACAAGGCACTTTCAGAGCTCAGTGATGAACAGCCTAATCTGTAGATGCTACCCTGAGCTACTGAAGCCAAGAGACCACCCTTGGTAAAGTGGAATCATGGTGGAAATAATGAAAACAGCACAGAAGGAGCAGGACTTGCCCTCCAGGAAAGACATCTGCCCTCAGTGAGCGCTTGCAGCCAAGCCAGCACAGGGGACACCGACAGCCACTGACTGTCGAGGTCTCATTGCACAAATACCCGTGAGGAGCACACGGCAATCCAGCCTGGTTCCAGGCCTGGAACAGGCACCAAGGACAGGCCCAGCCATGGCCATTTCAGCTGCTGAGCTGTGGGTTTCACCCCATGAAGAGAGTGCAGGGCTCCAAGGGTGAGCCCGAGTACCCTCAGTGCCGTGAGAAACACAGGAGGCTGTGGGAGGCGCTCTGCTTTGGGGGGATCTCTTGTTTTTGTAAGAAATAACAACATCAATCATAACATTAAACAGAAACCACTAAGGGGGAGAATTTCCAAGCTTGCTCAGCACAGAGCCCAGCCCGCAGGGGAGCTGCCAGCCAGCGGCCACGGCCGGCAAATCGCTGGGACTGTCCTGGGCACCAGGATCCAGCCAAAGCCACGCATGGGAGAGTGGAAGCAGGCTCAGGACTGTTGTGGGACTCAGCTCAGAAATGTGAGTCTGAGCACTCAGTGGTGGTTAGATGTCTCTTGGGAACCCATCCAAATGGCACTGCTCCTCTCCCACTTGCCCTGCAGGTAAATCTCGCATGTGGCTTACACAATCTGTTGACTTAAGTAAAGCAAGGGCAGGAGAAGAAAGCTGCTCAGACATCAGGAGAGGCTCATCAGTCCTTTGGGCAAAAGTCTGGGTCACTTCCCCCTCCACAGAGAACTCAGGGTGTCAGCCAGCTCCTTCATGGCAGCACGTGCAGGGAGGGTGCAGCAGAACACAGCGCTCAAAACATCACCGAAAGGACAACAACAATGCATTGCCAAATTCTCCATATTTTTGGCCAGTGCTGATGCCTAAATTCAGTTTACAGAAATTGGAGTCTGAGCTCTGTGTTCCAGAGCTCAGGGAGACAAGGCCATGGCCACTTCCAAACCTCATCATGAGCAACACTCATCCATCCTGCAGACATGGGACGGTTCTAACACACTGTGAGAGCACTCCATGCTCTGCAAGGGCAAGATCTTGTTGTATTCTCCTGTCTCAGGTGCAAAAGCAGCTGCAGTGTGCAAGGCTGATGAGCAGGCAGGCTCTGGCAACCAGAGATCTAGAGGGAGCCCACCAGGGACCCTCAACCATGGGCATCTGGAGTGTTCCTTTTCCTCCTGTTTCCTACTGCTGATCTCAAACTCTTCCTCACAACCAACTCCAGCCCTGGGCCCAGCTCCTCCACCCCTGAGCAGGGCAGGAACCTAAAAGCAAAAGCCTAAAACCTGAGAAATTCTGACACAACTGCAGCCAAGGGTGTTCTGTTATCAGTGTTACAAATTGAGAATTAATTCTCACAATTAGTGACAAGGGACAGAAGTAGAGAAAGGCCACCTTGTAAGACACTGGTCATCTTCCCTCAAGATTTTAAACTACTGAAAATGCATTTGGAAGGAAAACTGACCACCAGAGCAGTACTCTGAGATGTTCTGCCAATGACAAGCCCTACCCTGACCATCGACACAAGCTAAGCACAAGGCCAAGTTCTCTGTGTGAAGCTTACAGTGACCAAGGTCTGCAACACCAGAGACAGACTTTGCCACTACAAATATTCCCAGTGCAAGTTCCTGATCCCTGTCTGAATGTCAATGAAGGCAGAAGAGCTGTGAGGATGGGGAGCTCCTCAGGAGGCAGGATAGACACTCAATCCATCTCTGCTATCAGAGCTGCGTTAACATTTAAACAGGACCTGCTGTTGTGATCTTCAGCAAGGAGCAGATGTGGTTTTGAGTAATGGTGAGCGTTACTTAAGCAGTTATAGTCACTAATGTAATTGACACCTATTCCATCATCCTTAATACACCCACTTCTTTCTCCGATACCATAAATAGATTAGAAAAGTTTCTGCAGATGGCCATGACCCCATTTGTTTGTGCACTTAGCCATGTATGAATCACTCTTGGCTTGTAGCAGCACTCTGGAATTACTGAAAGATAACTAGTCGGCACAGACACCAATAAATGAATCATGCTTTCCACAAGACCAAACCTTTGGGCTTTTACAGACTCCAATTACAAAGTAAGAAGAAAAGAACAAAGAAATTACTCAGTCTATTTGCACAAAGTCATGCAGAGTTGATTCACAGTTTTACAGAATTATTACTGACAATCATTTGTAGGGGGTTAGAGTAACAAACCAGCTACTTTACATCTTGGACAGAATGAAGAGATGGAAAAAAATCCCCAAGCCGTGTCTTGCACATATTCTTTGAAAAGTAGCCTTGATTTTTGTGCCAGTAACTTTTTTCATCCTTGGTACGCTCCAAGCCTGGGGGTTAATCAGTTTTCATTTGCCAAGGCTAAATTCTGCTTTGCTGGGCTGCTTGGGCCAAGTTTGCAAATGTGGGAAATCCTGTTGCACCTGCTGAAGAGCACAAACCATCACAGGCACAGTCCCTGAGCTCTGCAGGCTCCAGCAAGGTCTCAGGAACGGTCCAGAGAACTGCCATGTGCAAGAGCACTTTCCTTGCTAACTGCACGATTTTGAATGCATCCTGCAAGTGAAAAATTACCCAGTCTGAGGCATTTTATTAAAGAGATGTGTGAGACTGAGCACACCAAGCACAAATGTGTGAACCACTTGAAAGCACTGTGGACATCCACCAACACTGACAACTTGTGAGGCAAGTTTCCAAAGATGTGCAAGGTGTCTTTACGTAACACCACAGTCTGGGACACGCTAACACACACCACACACAGGGAAAAACACACCCTCCTAAATGGAGCATTAGCTACTCCTGCACCAGGGAGAAAGGGGAAATCTGAGTACCTGGAGAAAAAGGGGACACTGATGGATTACAGCCTCTAGCACTGCTGCCTCGCCGTACACAGTGAAAAAGCAGCATTTAGTTAAAAAAAACTCTCAAAGTGAAGGTGGAGTGGATGCCAGCCTGAGCCTGAACACAGACAGCGCCCTGGTTGTGCATCTCTGAGTGGGATGGTGACTGACATGTCTCAGGGCTACACGCTCCAAAGCAGCACCCTGCACCAGAGAGATCCAAACCAGGGATAACGCCCCACTGAGCACAGCACTGACAGCCTGGGAGGGATGCCAGCCAAATGTACACACAGCTCTATTTGTCTAAGGCCTACCAGTACCCTTTGCATCTACTGAAGACCCAACTTCCTGGGCACATTTACTTTGCAAATGAAATCTGTGCCCTGTTTTACACACCTGCCCCACAAGCACAGAGCTGCCAGCCTGGTACAGCTCATCAGAGCCAGGAGAGGCCAAAACCAGCACAGGAAGAGCTGCCACAGAGCTCTAAACCAATTTGGGAAAACCTCCTTATTTGTCCTCATGCTTGAGGCTGCTGATTTCCAATGAGAGGTATAAACCTCTCCCCAAACTGCATTCAAGATGCTATGGAAAATTTGTATTAAAACCTTATAAACATTCCCAATTCCTACCCCTCTCCATACTACATAAATTAATGCAACACAAGCTCTCTTGTAGGCACCAACAACCTTCTCCCTCCAACAAGAGTTTATCTGAGGAGGTGCTGTAGATAGAAGGGAAAAGGTTCCCATCAGGGCTGTCTTCAGAAAGCTCGAGTCCTTAGAGCCAAGATTTCAGCTGCAATGCAAGACTGAAAGGATGCATGTGCTAAACAGTAGCGTGTCCTTCAGAAGGAAAAAAAAAGCTAAATCAGGAACCTGCAGTATTAGGTGGATGCTTGGATAAACACTGTTCAACACACCACAGCAGAAATGCTAATGCAAGTTTAGTTTTCACACCGGAGAGATTTCAAAAGATTCGCAAAGCTTTGATAATATTTAACATCTTTACTAATTTCCTTTTTGGTGCAATCATAAATTTACCACGGTAGCCAAAAGATCTGGGATGAACTACAAGTTCTAGCTGGCTCCAAAGCCAACAAGAATAATGTGTGCTGTTACTATTTTCTCTCAAAACATACCTCTGCAAAACTGACTCAAAATGAGAAAAGAAATTGTGAAACTGTCATTACAAAGAAGCATTTAAAATGCAGATCAAAGTGCTGCCTTAGAAGCTGTATTCCTTGCCAAATCATCAAAGCTGTCTTTACTCTCAACAGCTCCCCAAATCCTCTGATTTGAACGATAAATTCTTACAGCCGAAATTTATCTGCTTTAAAAAAAAACAAACAACAACAACAACAACAAAAAAATAAATCAAAAAACACCAAACCCCACAACTCCTTTCTCTGGTTACCACCTTCTTCATTAACCAGTTCACTGGAGCCGCTTTCCTGTATTACTAAATTAAGTTTCATGGATGTGTTTATGCCTGCATGCACACACAGAGAGTACCCTGAGACCTCTTCAAGTGCTGAAAACTCGTCAGCCCTTGGTGGTGCCTGTGTGCAGGGTCTCTCCAGCCCCCAGAGGGGTCTGTGTGTGCAGGGTCTCTCCAGCCCCCAGAGGGGTCTGTCTGTGTGTGCAGGCTCTCTCCAGCCCCCAGAGGGGTCTGTCTGTGTGTGCAGGGTCTCTGAGAGGGGGTCTGTGTGTGTGTGTGTGTGTGTGTGCAGGGTCTCTCCAGCTCCCAGAGGGGTCTGTCTGTGTGTGCAGGCTCTCTCCAGCCCCCAGAGGGGTCTGTCTGTGTGTGCAGGGTCTCTGAGAGGGGGTCTGTGTGTGTGTGTGTGTGTGTGTGCAGGGTCTCTCCAGCTCCCAGAGGGGTCTGTCTGTGTGTGCAGGGTCTCTCCAGCTCCCAGAGGGGTCTGTCTGTGTGTGCAGGGTCTCTCCAGCCCCCAGAGGGGTCTGTCTGTGTGTGCAGGGTCTCTCCAGCCCCCAGAGGGGTCTGTCTGTGTGTGCAGGGTCTCTCCAGCTCCCAGCACAGTGTCCAGGTTCCAGGTGCTGGCACTCAGGGAGCTGCTCCCATGCTCGGCGCCAGGATCCCCTTCACTCCTCACTTACCCATGGCCCCTGGAGAAGCTCCCAGACCACCACTGCATTCCCTGCAGCAGCAAGCAGCAATGCAGCAGCCACTGACCAGCTCTGGAAGATGGAAGTGAGGGGTCAGATCCTGCAGCCACACAGCTCCTCCCTGTCCCTCCCTGCTCAGGCTCGGCCGCGCCGCTCGCAGACAGAGCAGGTCTGGGATGCATTTCCTCACCTGGGAGCTGCCCGAGTGACCTACCTCCTGCCACCCAAAAGAGTCATCAAATATCCACCCAGCAATTCAGCCACACAGACAGGAAGAACACTGCATGAAAACATCCCAGGGACACCAATGATTCCTGTGCTTTATGGCCGTCTGTGAGTGTGCTCATGGCGTGAGCCAAGCTCCATTCATTGCAGGGAAGTGGCCCTTGTACCTCGTCCCCAGCAGCTCTGCAGCCTGGCTCTGTCCCTTTGATGGAACCCACCAGGAGCAGACACACCGTGTGTCAGAGAACTGGAGGGATCTGATAAGGCAAACCACACACCAGGACGGGATCTCCCTCCAGGAAGCAAACTGGTTGGAAGTCTTCACATGAGACACCACTGCAAATAAATTAACTTTTTTTTTCACTAATTAGGCTCAGCAAATTCCGACAGCTGCTGCTACCTGAATGAAACAACATCGACAGACATGACTGTACACTGAGTTACTCAGGAAAGGAGCTGGATTGTAATTACCCTTTATTAGTGACACCATGTAGTTTGGTACTTCCCTTGGAAAGGTCTCCTCATGTCTCTCCACTTATAATTTACGTTTACAAATTCATTTTAGAACTGGATTTATCAAACCACCAACTTTCAACTGGGAAATATAAAATTATTCTTTTTTCGATGAGCAACAGCAAATAAAAGTAAGGACATGTGTTTGTGAGTGCTTTTCTCTCTATTCACAAAGGAAGCAGTGGTAGCAGCTAATTCAGTATCTCAAAAATTTAGAGGTAATCCCGGATCCTACCTTGGGAATTCCTGGCTTTAAGGAAAAGAATATGGTTGCTGTTCCCCACACACCCTTCGGTTCTGGTGTTCTCACAGCCAGGATCTGAAAACACTAGGGAGGCAAACATTCAGGGGGTGGAGGATGCCTCCACAGCAGAAGCTAACAGGACTTGCTGCAGCAAACACCCTGACACTGACTGAAAAGCAAGAATGAACCACGTCTTGCCTCCACTTGGCACTATAAATGATCACCTCCAATTATACAGGATCACCTCTGGTGCCGTGTGCTGGTCCCACTGTGCAGCACAGCACAATCCAGGTGTTCACCCACAGGAAAAAAACAAAGTTTGACTATTTCCCATGCATTTCCCCCTGTGTCTTTCCATTCTCCCATTCCACATCAATTATAAAATACTAAGACCAAAATCACTACCTGAGGGCACAAATAAACTGCAATTTTAATACAGACCCCTGTGCTCTCCAGACTCAGGGAATCAGGCCTTTCCTTGGCTATGAAAGCTGGGACTGCAGAGAGCCTGGGTGCCCTGGGATGGCCAAGGGCACACACAGACACAGCTCCTGGGCCACCATAAGTAAAGCCAGCCATGCTTTTCTCCTCCAGGATCACACCTTGGGATGCTGATCTCGGCAAAAAGCAGCGCTCACCACAGACACACAACCAGAGCCAGACATGGGGAACTCCCCGGTTTGGCTGAGGTCAAACTGAGATGCCACAAACTGAACATGCTCTGTGCAAGCACTTTTGGGCTTGCTGAAATGCTGGGAGCAGCTCTGGCTTCCCTCCACGAGGAAAACTTTGGGGGGGAATAAAGAAGCACGTGGCTCATATCCACTGTGCCCTGGAACAAGCCATAACTGCCGATGACAGAGCATCAGGAAAGAAACGGATTTGTCAGAAAAGCAGTGTGAAAGCGGAAAGAAGACGTGATCCCTGGTTGAGCCGTATGCATTTGGTTTGTTATTCAACTGAAGAATGTGAAAGCCTGGAAGTGTTGGCTTGGCCAGGAACCTGCTCCCACGGGCGCTGCAGCTGGGGGATCGGCATCGATCCTGGGAGATGCAAGGACACCTCCCAAAAATCCCAAACGCCTCGGATAACATCCTGCACCATCAAAGCGTCTGCACGGGCTGTGCCGAGAGCCGCCTCGGCAGCTCGGGCAGGGCTGCCCCGGTGCCCGCGGGATGCCCGGGCCGGTGCCGGTACCGGTGGGGAGGCAGGCACGGAGCCTGCCCCAATAATTGGTAATTCACAGCCTCCTCCGGCACGCCGCTCACCCCTGACCCGCTGAGCAGCCGAGGCGATCAGAGCCCGCTCTGCAGCCGTCTGGCCGCTCAGCGCCGCCCGGCACAGCGGCACCGCAGCCCGGCGGCGGGCGAGACTCGCGCCCCCGCCCGCAAAAAGCCCTGTTCTAATCCTAATCTGGGAGCGCCACACACAGAAAGCAGCTGCTGCCTCCACCGCAGCGCCGCAGCCGCCATACGGAATGAAGGCAGCGAGGAAAAGGGGTCTGGGCATCGCTTGGACAGTTAACCTATTTAGAGGGTTGTAAATCAGAGGAGTTTGCGTGTTCCTCCTCCCCGTGCCACTTCCCTGAAGCGTTCCTGCCTGGTAACTGAAAATTTTGGCTGGAAAATTATAGAGCATCTGGTGGTAGCTGCTCTGAGGTTCCCTGAAAGTCGTGTCAGAAAGATACACGAAAATCAAGCGACTGGAGGAGGAAAAACGCTGTAGAATGAATTTATCTCAGGGAGACTCAGCTCTGCCCTTTCCACTGGAGCCAGGTGCAGGAGGCGATCAGGTAACACCAGCAGAGCTCTCCTGTAGCACAGAGGTGAGCCAATGCTGCCCGCCATCAGCAGGAAATAAATAATAACACTGGAGATAAGAAACCTACTCCAACATGAAATAAGGAAGGGCAGCAATAAGGGAGCTCACGGGAACTCAGTACTTGAGTGTCAGGACCCCAGAGCTGACAGACGACATGGGACAAGGCAGGGAAGGACCTCGGGAACATCAGGCATGAGGATCCCACTTATAATTTATAATAACACCCATGCCAATCCGAGGTCTCCCCCGGTGCCATTCACTGTTCCCTGTCTCTCACAACTCCCATCCATAAGCAGCACCTGCCCCTTACCAAGCCTTTCACATGCTGACAAAATGGGGGGGAAAAATTATAAACTTTGCCATTTCTAAAAAGTCAAAGAGTGAAATTAAAAGCATGAGTTGTTCCAACAAAACCTCATGCCAAGAGTTAGACTGGAATAGAAGCTTTTTCTTCAAAAGACATTGCACATTTTAATTCACAACTTCTATCACAACCATGAGCCTTGCTCAGACACAAAGTCTCATCCTTGTGATTCTGTGGGACACAGTTTATGTTCAGCAACTGGCTGGCACAAAAAAGAACTGTATCTTCATTATTTATACACTGCTATTGGTATGCACATCTAGCCCGGCCTGTTAAAGTCAGGGAAGAATAATGGTCTATTCAGTACCGGTAGTGTTAATAAAATCAGGCAAATCCAGCTTAGTTTTGTCTGAACACGAATGAGATTAAATCAAGATTAAAAGTGCATACAGTACAAAGGGTATGGTTTATGCTAAAATTCAGAATGAACACATTTTAGTACTCAGTATACAAATGCCTGCAGACCTTCTCTGGGACTCAGACACCTGAATTAACCAAGGCTGAAGCTGGGGAAGGAGAAGGCAGACGACGCTGGACAAAAGCCATCCAAAATAGCAAGGGACAGATACTCTGCAGCCCCGCTGGAGGTAACGGGGCAGATCCTGTGCTAGCAGAAACAGGCACGGCTCAGCTGGCTCTCCCTGCACGCACCGAGCGCCAGCCTGCCCCGTCGCAGTGCCAGGCATATATGCAAAATCCAGACTCTTTCCCAAGTTTTCCTTTTGGGCCATTTTGCATTAGGCTGTGCAGGGTTTGGATTTCAAGGCACTTGAAATGAGGTGCTTAGCAGGGTACAATCCTCACAACCCTCCCGCTCTGGGATGCCTTGAAAACCTTCCCTTTACAGAAAATACCATTTGCTTAAAACTGCCAAAGAGCCCAAGTCATTCCTCTCCCCTCAGCAGTAATATTCCTGCTCTCCCACCTCCGTGCACTTCATTTCCAAGAGGGAAAGAGCACACAGAGAAGTGGTGAATATTTAGGTCAGGCACTGCCCTCACTGCTACTCTGCGAGGGTTGAAAAATATTAATGAAAAAACCCAAATCGCCCTTCGGAGCAAAAAGCCCCGAGGGGCTGGAGACGAGGGGAACAGGTTCCCAAATACAAACCCTACTCGGGCGCCCGGCCCGCGGTGCCCCCGGTACCGAGGCGAGCGGGATTTACACGGGGGCAGCGCAGGCCGCCGGGGGAGGCTGGGGAGCGCCCCAGCATCACCCCCGCGGGCGGGCAAGGCGCGGGGCAGGGGCACCGGGGAAGGGCGAGAGGCGGCGGTGATGGAGCCGCGATGCGGAGGAGCGGGGATCTCAGCCCGGAGCCGGCGGGGAGCGGCCGATCCCGGGCAGCTCCGGCAGCCCGGCCCGCGCCGTGTCACACCCGCACCGACATCCCAGCGGCAACAGATGAGAGAGAGAGAGAGAGAGAGAGCGGGGCTGGCACGGCGGGGGAGGAAAAGCACTCCGGGAAAGCGCATCGCAGCCAAGGGTCCCGGGAGCCCCTGCGGGAACTTCCCCGCCCGCGGCGGGGCCGCCGGGCACTCCCGCAGCCGGGCACCTCCCGCACCCTCCCCGGGAGCAGCAGGACTGGTACTTACTGATCTCCATGCTCTGGAACAAAGACCTTTTGCAGTTGCATGTGCAGGACACATTGGGCTGAATAGCTACGGCCGTGCTGTTCAGCCCCATGAAGTTATACATTTAAACACACACAGAAAAAAAAAAAAAGGAAAAAAAAAGAAAAAAAAAAAAAAAAAAGGAAGGCGACGGCGACACAAAGAACTTCCCAGCCGCCGAGCGCTCCCCGGGCAGCACCACATAAAGCCGGGGCTCCTCCTCGGCGCGGGGGGGCGGAGGGAGGGAAATGCAGCTGCGATCAGAAATTGGAAATAAAAAACCCGGCGCGGCGCAGCGCCCCCGGCAGCGGCTCCGCTCGGCCCCGCGGCTGCTCCGCGCCCCTCCGGCCCGGGAAGCGGCAGCGCTGGGCCCGGCCGCGGCAGCCCCGCACTTTTGTGGGGCGCGGCGCGGTGGGAGCGCGGTGGGAGCGCGGCCCGCCCGCTCCCGCTCCGCTCCCGCCCCCCGCGCTCATTCACGGCCACGGGGACGCGGCCGCGCCGCCGCCGCCGCGGGCGGGACCGTGACGTCAGCGCCAGACGGGGACTGCCCTTCCCTTCCCTTCCCTTCCCTTCCCTTCCCCGCCTGCCGCCGGGAGCGGGGCCGGGGGCAGTGCCCGGGTGGGACCCCTGGCACCGCAGGGCGGGTCAGGCTGGAAGGGACCGCCGTGGGTCAGCCGGTCTCCCACCCCCGGCTCAGGCAGGGACATCCCGGAGCACAGGATTGTGTCCAAGCTTCTGGAAGATCTCCAGCGAGGGAGACTCCACACCCTCTCCGGGCAATCTGTTCAGTGTTCGTTCACCTGCACAGAAACAAAGTTCTTCCTCGTGTTCTGGTGGAAATTCCTGGCCATCTGGTTTGTAGCCTCTTGTCCTATTGCCCAGCACCAAGGAACAGAGCCCGGTCCATGTTCTTGGCACCCTTCCTTTAGATATTTACACACATTGATGAGGTCTCCTCTCAGTCATCCCTTGAGTCCGAGCAGGCCCTGTTCTCTCAGCCTTTCCTCGTCAGAGATGCTCCAGTCGTTACTGCACCCACCCACCCACCGTGGATCTTTAAAGTACCACCTGCACTGAGCCCACCCAGGTGGGTCCAGTGGCACCCCCAGCTGCCAGCCTCCGGCAGGACCTGGCAGAGATGATCCTTTTACAGATCAGCTCCAAAAGCACCTGGGTTTGGGTATCCTGCTGGAAAAGCACCCAAAATTCAGGCTCACCCTACAACATCCCCCTTCAGCCCTGGCCCCACAGCACTGAGCCACAGGGCTCCGGGCTCACTTCACACAGCCAGTCCCCAGCGCAGCATTTCAGACAGAAAAATGGGAAAGATTGGGAAGGAGATGCAGGGGATAACCCAGTCTGACCATGGCTGCGCTCAGTGAAAATTCTCATTAGCTCCCATGGTGGTGCCAGTGGTGCTGCTCAGAGCTCAGGAACTGTTCCTGACACATTTCCACCTTTGTTTCAAACCACACGCTGTAAAATGGAGTGACCCCATTCACTGCAAGACAGGTAAAAGGAAAAAAAACATCATCTCTTCCCTAAGGGCTCATTGTGCCAAGCTTTAGTCGAGACAGATTTTTATATTTTTTCTGGGAAATAAACCTGTGAAAACAAAGGTTTATAATGAAAATGCTGAAACAAGCTTAACTACAGTGGTGCGAAGTAGCTGCTATAAATCACAGTGAATCCTGTTACTGGGAGATAAAGGCAGCTTCAGTTATCTTCTAAGAAAGCACAATTCCCTGGAACTGTTGATAGCTCTGATTTAGGATTTGGGAGTATCTGAGGCATCCCCAGCTGGGCCTGCATTCCCCAGAGGTGCTGTTGGGAAGATGCACCGAGGTGGGGACAGGCAAACAACGAGCAGAAATCCAATTCCTACAAAGCTGAAGCAACCACAGAAGATGGATGGTCTCAAAATTTGGGTCAGATTCAGTGGCACTCATTGGTAAGGTTTAACCTTTATTTCCCTGCCCAGAAAAAGAATTTATTTCTACATGACTGCTACAAACTAATGTTAAATAAATACCCACCCGTGCTTTACTCCTGCAGCCCATCCAGTCCTGTGAAAATGCCTGGAGAGCAGGAACAAGGAATTGCCAGGTTGTTTAATATTTTACTCTTTGTACTCGACAGATGGTAACTCCCAACAATTACTGACCCAAAGGAAACACGGAAGGGGATCGTGTGGCTCGGACAGAAAAAAGCTCTGAGAAGTTTGTGCTCCCCAGCACAGAGCACACGTGAATTATCCCACAAGTGCCATTCCCAAAGGCAGGGGAGGTGCTGGGGTGGCACCAGAGGTGGGAATTGGTGTGCTGGGAGATTAGAGACAATTATGTGAAAAAAATCTGTGCTAGAGCTGGAGATAAAGCATTTCCAATTCTATTTTATATTTTGTTTCCTGCCTCAGTTTCCCCATCAGTAATGCAGGAGGGGTAATCCTGATTCCTTGAGGTTATTTCTGGGGGCTCAATTTATCTTGTGGCAGTCAGATTTTTAGAAATGCTTCGTGAAAATGTGAAGGAAGAAACATTACCTGTGTTACAAGGACACTTGGCCCACCAGCCCCAGAAAGGACATCAAGAAGCAAAAGCCAGGCACACACATGGTCAAAATTCTGAAGACAAATTCCAGTTCAGATATGCTTTATCACTCAACCTACTTTTATTATCTGGAAATCTATCTTTATATTATATTTAAAACACTTGGTGGTTGAACATTAGCGACACCTTTCCAAAGGACCTTCCTTGACTGGCCAGGGAAGGTGGCTGGCAGCTTATCTGAGCCTACCAGCTTGCCACTAACATCCTTTGCACTGAAAACACACAGCAGTGCCATAAACAAGTCAAGGTGAGGACTGCACGTGTCCCTGTGTCATGTGAGGTCCCAGCTGGCAGCTCCAGCCCTGCCACCACTGCCAAGCCCCCAAGCCCATGAGCTCTTCAGCCTTGTGGATGTGGCCACAGTTCACGTTTGATTCAGAATTCTTGGATGTTAACACAGTCAGGAGACCCTTAAACAGCCTCAAGAGAGTGAATGCAGCTCCGAGCAATGGATTATTCTTCTGAGGCAGGTCAGGTCCTTGAGTGGAGGGTCCTTGTCTGCACGGCCTTGCCTTCCAAAAGGCTTTGCCATCCCGAAGGCATCACCCTGGGCACAGGGACAGGAGATGGGTACCCTGAGCTATGGCACTGCCAGCACCCCGTGCCCAGGCTGCCCTGGAGCTGTGGCAGAGGCAGCTCCTGCCCTCACCCCATGAATCAGCTTGTTCTAGGGGGAGTTTTTACAAGCTCACAAAGCTCTGGTGGATAAAGGCTCCTGTTTCAGGTGCAGGCTGCTGCAAGTTCACACATCTTCCCGACCTTCTTTAAAAATAAAGAAAAAATAACTGTTTGCAAGTCGATGCTGGTTTAAAAATGCTGTTTACCACCATCCCCATTTCATCTGAACGACTCATGTGGCTTTAAGAATAATCAGCATTTTTCCACCATGATTTAAGAACAAATAATTAAAGTCATCCCAGATGGGCTTGTAAAAATTAAAAGTACATCATCTAACTTAAATGCTTCACCCTGTTCTTTGTAATGACACCATCCAGCCTCCAGCCCAAGGCATTTGTCAGAGCTTCTGTCCCAGCAGTGGGTGCTGCTCATCTGTGGGACATTTCCAGAACATATTATTGTTGATATCAGTGTTCTGTCACTGATCGGCTTTTTTCCACTTCTTTTTATGTTTTCCCTGGAGACACCTCAGACAGCTCCAGGATGAGTCTGGAACTGCGAGATCTCCCTTCGCTTCCTGGGTTTGCCATCAAATTTCAGGGAAATCCAAGGCTGCTCCCTGGGCTTCGGGCTCTGAAGCCATGGAAAGGGACCCACAGGAGCTCTGGGACCATCTGGGATCCTTGGACAGGCTGAAGGACACGGGCACATCAGTCTGCCATGGCTAGCTGGGGATTGTAATGTAATTTCACCCAGTGCCAGACCAGAAGTCAGGCATTTGCCTGTGCAGTCACATTTAAATCTCTCCTTTTATTCCTCACTGCAACACTCCAGCATCACTTAGATCATTACAATGCAGGGCTATGGATAAATTCATAAAATGTAATGGAAAAGCAAGATCCATCTGAGAAATAAGTAACCTTAAGAGTCAAGTGGTGTTCAAGACAACCTAAGGAAAAACAAAACAAAAAAAACCTCCACAACTCCCCAAAGCTTTGTTAACGAAACAGTTGTCCAATAAAGAGTCCAAATATTTCACAGCATTAGTCTTTGGATTAATGTTGAATCGATACGTGCTAACGCAATAGGGCAATAGTTACCATGGTGAATAATTCTATATTTATTTTCAAACAAGCCTCATTTCTAACAATTCGAGACATGGTTTCCACTTTCTGGTGACTAACCTCTCAATTTAAGTTTATTTTTCTAACTGCTTGGTACCAGAAACTCAGGTTTTCTCCCCAACAGTTAGAACAGGATCTCTGCTGCCACAGAGGAGAGCAATGCCACGGGGATGTGGATGCTCAGCAGCTTTCGTTAAGGGTCCCACTGAGGAGGTTTTGTTCCCAACCAGGAGGGATACAAAGTCACTGAGTATTTGTAATGAAAATTTTTCACTGAAACCACCAGAATGTATTTCCAACCCATTCTGTCTTATTTGGGGCCTGATATAACTCCGGCTGACATCACTGGGAAGACTCCACCCTACCTTTACATTTTACTGAGGCACTGGTAGGAAATACATCACACTCTGAATTCACAGCCTGAGCACACTGCATTTCCTTGTGCTGGAGAACCCAGGATGGCACAGGTAAAATAAAACAGCACTAAGGGAAGAGTTCTAACTGCACACACATAAAACCATCCCTGACTTCTTAAGGGAACAGCAGAGATACGGGAGAGGGGAATGGCGCTCTGGAAAGCACACAGAGGTGACCCTGAGCTCTGCCACAGCCAGGTGAAGACTTCACGATGATCCGAGTGATGCTGAAGGCAGCTCTGGAAGGGAGCAGCTGCGAGAGCTCATGGCTGGAACTGTCCTTGTCTAATGCCCATGCACACCCACCCCTGCACAAATACTGCACAAACACTGCACACGCACAGCTCGTGTTTGTCACAACACATTTGCTGCTTTGCTGCTTTCGTTTCTCGCGTTAAAGGTGAGCTCAGAGCCGGGCTCTGCTCTGCGCGTTCCTGCCCGGGCACACCGGGCTGGGCTGGAGCTGCCGCCCCGGGCAGGCCCCGCTCGCTGCCCCGCTCCGGAGCCATCCCGGGAGCCCCTCCGCGCCTGCCAGGGGAACTTTGCGGGAGGAAGAGGAGGAGGCTCTGAAGATGCCCCTGCCTTGAGTCGCCATTCAGCGGCAGCACAGGGCGTCCCCGAGCCCTCCTCCCGCCATCACCATCACTCGCGGGGTACCATAAGGGTATCCCCAGGAACGCGCCCTCGGTCTCGCATGGAAACCCAGCGGGACCGTGCCCGCAGAACCGAACTCGCCTGGCCCGGCAGGGCGGGACGCGGCCCCTTTAAATGGCGCGGAGGCCGCGGGGCAGCCCCAGATGGCCCCGGTGTCACGGGCAAGCGCTGCCCCGCCCCCGCCGGCAAACGCCGCGCGGGCTCAGCCAATCAGAAGTGACGGCGGCGGCCGCGGGGCGCGAGGCAGCCAATCAGCGCAGGGGGCGTGGCGCGCGGCCATGCGGGCGGCGGCGCCACGTGGGGCGGGGCCGTGACCGCGCCGTGACCCGGGGCCGCGACAAAGGCGCAGCGCGCGCCTTCCCGCGCCGCCGCCTTAAAGGGACAGCGCGCGCCCCGGGCCGCCCGAGCCACCGCGGCCGGGCGGGGCCGGCCCGACCCCCGGCGCTGCCGCTGTGCGCGCCCTGGGTGTGCCGCGGCACCCGCGGCGCTGCCAGCGCTTCCTGCCCCGGTCATGAACCGGCTCAGCCGCCCGTACGCGCAGCAGGCAGGGACAGATGGCATCGCCTCTGCGGGGCGTCGAGCGGTGACCGTGCCCTGCCCCGAGCTGGGCACAGCCGCCGTGCCCGGACGGACGGACGGACAGACAGCCGGGGCTCTGCCTGCACCGGCCGGGCTGGACAGACAGTCAGGGCTCAGGCCTGGCAGAGTTTGTCTGCATCCACCGGGCAGGACAGACGGACACACAGACAGACAGGGCTGGGCCATGAAGTCCCCCGTTCCCTGCGCAGGCTGAGCCTACTCCGTGCCCTTAAGCTCTGCTTTCCTTCAGGTTCCGCTCATTTCGCACCCTCCGGTGCCTCTGCCGGGGCTGCCCGGGCCGGGGGCGCTGCTGGCGGTGACCGGAGCTGGGCGCGATGGCCCGGCCGGTGCTGCCGGCCCCGAGCCGGGCTGGCCCTGTCCCGTCGGGCCCTGTCCCATCGGCCCTGTCCCATCGGCTCTGTCCCATCAGGCCCTGTCCCATCGGCCCTGTCCCATCAGGCCCTGTCCCATCGGCCCTGTCCCATCGGCTCTGTCCCATCAGGCCCTGTCCCATCGGCCCTGTCCCATCAGGCCCTGTCCCATCGGGCCCTGTCCCCAGCAGGACGGGCAGCCCCAGCCCCTCTGCTCGCACCGGGCACGGCTGACACCGTCACACCAAACCTGCGAGAGCGGAGCCTTCCGCAGCAGCGAGACAGAAAAGCAAACAAACGGCAGGGCTAGGAAAGAGGGAGGATCCTGGAACACAAATGCTCCCATAAATGTCTTTTCCATAAGTCTATTTACTCAGCTGCTGAAATGATTTCAACTGAGTGATTAGTCTTACATGCTAAAACCAAGCCATCCATTCTCTTCTCCGATGGTCCAAAATCCTACATCCGGTACTTTATCTGCAGTCTATTTTCCCCCCTTTTGTTCCAAAGAGAGCATTTCTGCAGTATTTGATCCCCAGATGCTCTGTATTATCACAGTTTGGGCTCAGAGGTGAATCACAGATATTAAAAGTGGTTGTTTCAGTCCCAGTCGGCTGCAGAGAGCTGAAGCCTCTCACAAAGAGACAAAACTGATAATTTGAGAGCTGCTTTTCAAAGAGAATAAAGAGAAAGTGTTTTAATTTCAAATGAGAAGACCCTCAAAACGTACATTTGACCTCCTGTACTGCCTTGGAGTGTTGCAACCCCAAACCTGACATGCTGACATTTCTGGGGATGAGAATCTCTCGGGGTCCTCTTGTTCCTAAAATAACAAGCCAGGAAAAATAGAGGCCTTGAAGACTTTGTGTGAGGGCAGATCATCATCATCATTATCATCAGCCTCAGTGATTCCCTGAGCTTGAAGCTGTCTGTGCAGTTTATATTGTGCATCCAGGTGATGTACAATAAAACAAGTGAACACAGAATGTATATAAAACATCACCCTCTCTCCACTACCAATAATCTCTAGCTTTACTGGAACATTTTAAAAAGCCAAATTTTTTGCACTTCTTTCTCAAATCATGTGGAGTCTTGCCTGAGCCTGGTACTGTTTGGCACAAAGAGAAGTTACAGGCACATCTAATTAAATTGTATGAATCAGGGATATTGAATTGTTGAAGGGATTTTTTTCCTTGTTGTTCTTGCAGTTTTGGATTTCTAATGATTCTGATAATCTATGAAATTACATATTCTAAGTTTTAAGAGAAAACACAACAAAGACACCATTTTGGGGCTCCAGGGAGCATGTGTGAATCTGATTTTCCAAATGAAAAGAGTTATAACATCAGTTCAAACCTAAAGGCTTCACTTTCTCAAATCTTTTATGCTAGATTTTATACAGCTAATACATCGCCAATGTTTCCAAGGAAACCAATATGCCCTGTTCTCTCTGAAACAAATCTCACTATTAAAACAATTAAAAACTTAATCTGCGTTCTCCTCCCTCCCTCTCTGCTTTTAGTATTATCGCATGCATTTTAATTAAAAACATGAGTGCAATAAATTTTTTACACATACGCAGGCAACAGTGTAAATTACCTAAAGGAACCTTGGCTCCAGAGCGTAATAATCGGGAACGAAATATATCACAACAATTGAGCAAAGCCCAATTAACAGGAGCCCTGACGAATCAATTACAGCCCCTGCTCATCTCTGAAGGCTGCCAGCTGTAGCTGATGGAGAGGAGTTTAAAACTCAGGTTCAGGTGTTGGATGTGGTGTGCACAAACCCCCGAATCTTAGCTGGTGGGATAGGAAGCTCTGCTCCTGATTTTTCGGGCTCAGAGGGGTCTCCTGTAAAAGATGTGTGAATGGGGACAGGGTTTAGTGGTGGCCTTGGCAGCACTGGGGAATGGTTGGACTTGGTGACTTTAGAGGGCTTTTCCAACATAAACCATTCTGTGATTCTATGAAATGAGTCCAATGGGAGCCTCAACACCTCCACCTGCACCCACTCACTGCACTGTGAGAGTGCCTGGAGAAAGAGGGGGCTTGAAAATCCATCACTGACAGCGAGCTTTGAAAATCTGACAGGGCTTTAGAGCAGCTGTCAGAGCACCTCCCTCTCGAGCTGGGTGGCTTGGCATGGATGGGTCACTGGCCCCCTTCTTCTGAGGAAGTTCTGTGTTCTGCCAGGTTTCTTTGTGTGAGATTTGGGGCGTGCAGGCCTGAGCTGGCAGCCCAGGTCAGCGCTGGAGGCACCTTCCATCAGCACAGCCCAGTCCCGGGGATGGCAGCCCTTGGATAAGCTCTGCTGCACTGCCTGAAGCCTCTGCTAGTTTGTTTGTATTGACTTTGAGAGCGCCGTTGCTGTCCCCAGGAGTTGGAAAACAAACAGGAGCCCCCGGTGCCAGCACCAAGGAGCTTAAAGCCTGGCTGCAAACACACAGCCCGGGCTCTGTGCTCCGGGTTTGATCTCAAGAGGCATTAGGATCCAGCCGCGGGGCTTTGGGCTCTGAGCTGAGGAGAGGGAGCTGCAGGTCAAGAGGCTCCTGAAAAGAGGAAACAGGCTCCAAGAGGAGAAGTGAATGGCCCCGGGAAGGCAGCTAACACAGTCCCGCTCTTTGTTTCCTCCTCATTGTGCTCCCGGCCCTGCTGCCGCTCTCGGGCCCGGCCCCTCTGTTCCCCCGTGAGCGCCACTTCCATCCCGTGAGGGAGGAAGGGAGCAGTCGGCTCAGGGGTGTTTCATGTGGATCCAAGAGCTAAATGTGGCCCTGCCCTGTGTGTGCTGCCCCGGCTCCCCAGGGAGCAGGAGGGAAATGCAGCCAGAGCCGCTTCCTCCACCATTGTCTGAGCGCTGGGACATCCTCCTGCCAGGCCAGGCACTGGGGATGGGGTGTCTGAGGAGCTTCCAGTTTGCCTCACGCCTCTGCACAGCGCCGGACTGGGAAACTGGAGTGGGGCCCAGGCTCTGTCCTCCCTCCCTGGGATTCCCTCAGGCATTGGGTTGCCCAGAAGATTTAGGGAAATGAATCCTGCTCACTCCTTCACACACATCTTTTAGGGTACTGCGTGTTGCTGTGTGCTCTTTGCAAATGCAGTTTCCTGTGAAAAAAAATCCCAGCCTTGCTAACATCCCACATGTAATGTGATACATTCCCATTCATACACACTTCCCACCACTCCGACATGCTGCACTGTACAACCAGAGAGACAGAGAGTGTACGGCACGTCTGCACTCAGAAATACCAAATTCTTCTGGCATGCAGGGGGTGACTTGGGGTTATTTGGGTGTGTTCCCCCCCCTCCCCCCGCCCCATCCTTTTCCAGAAGAGTTTGGAAAATTACTTTCCACCATCTGCCCTGCCAGAGCTAGGAAATATTTGGAATACGTTCCATTCTCCTAATGAACACGCAGCAGCAGGGGTGCTGCAAATGAGAGAGACAAAATCTTTCTAATGAACAACAAATGAACTAGAAATCACATCTACATAGCTTCAGCTTTTGTTGCCTATAGCTTTAGGGTGATTCATGGAGACAAAAATCAATGCATGTGCTGTAGACCCAGGTCTAGCATGGCGTGCAGAAGTCTTGTCGTGACCCAAGCCATATTTGTTTTGGATACAAATGCAGACTCTCACTGGCTTCCTTTTCCTTTAATTGACAAAAAAGTAGGGGAAGAATTTAAGTATGGTTCCTACAACTCTTGTTAATGCTCTTCTGAACGTGTTGAATTTATAGGATACCATCAAATGCATATTAGTATGCATGACACAAATCACATTGCTTCCAACTGGTGTATAGAGCTGTATCATGCTCTTTTGTTAAAAAATAATGTGCTCCAACTGAAGAAATTAGTGGTTCTTTCTCAGAGGAAAAGGGCCAAAAAGCTCTGCTTGATCCACATTCTTCAGAGGCTGAGGGTGGATGTTGCTGAGCATGGACAGGGGTGAATTTCCAGATCCACCACAGCAGAAATTAAGGGCTTTTCTCAAGTATGTGCCATTATGAATATGCAATTAGCTGTTCTTCCTTTAAGAGTTTTGCCTGCTGCCAACCAGCCAGACACAAGCAAGTTTCCACCCAAGGCTTTTGGTAGAAACTTGGACATATCAAGTGGAAACCTCATTCAGGGCTCAGATGCTGCACAAGGGACAGTGTGACCCATCCCAGCTGTCCTTAGCACAGGAGAAGTGTGAGGAATAAGGCATTCCTAGAGCTGCAACTGATCCCATCCTTAACAGCAAAACCTCTGATCAGATACTGGGACTTTTCTTCCAGCCTCCTCAGAGGCGGATTTATTTTCTTACACCAGACCACAAGCTCCAGCCCAGAATACTCAAGGAGTGACAAGTGCCAGCAGAGAACTCAGCTCCAAAGCTGAGGCATCTCTCAGCTCCTCCCTCAAAGGAAAAGCCATGGGAGCCCAGGGAATGCTTCCAGCCTGCACTGCAAGCCATCCCAGTGGCCCTGGCAGGGCAAAAGCATTGCCAAGGCAGCAGATGTGAGTGCTGGAACAGCTTTCTCAGAGCCTGGGCAGAGCTGCACAGGGAACAAATTGGTGGCCAGGTAGGTGCTGCTGTGCAGGGACAGCAATACTGCTCCCCTCTGCAATCTCTGCATCCTTCCTGGGCTGCAGGAAGAGTGGGATAAAAGGCTTTGCACTGGCTTACCTCTCTGCGCCTGATCTTCTCACCTGCTCGTGTGCTGAGATGCTGATTTTTTGGTGTGTGCCCTCATTTTCCAGGAGCCTGACTCTGCAATTCCTTCAAGCATTTAACCTGCAAGAAAGTCAGCAGTTTCCCCAACAAGACCTTACATGACCAGGCCTCCTTATTTAATGCCGTCTTCCACACAGCCCTTCACCTTCCTTGTCTCCCATTCCTCACCCTCTGAAAGAGCTCTTGGATCCACCACCTCAGACTCATTAAATAGCCACTTGCTTTCCCCTTTGTCTCTCACATTAAAGCATGTATTAAAAGGGAAAACAAAAAATAGGAAAAAGAGAGAAACAGAACGTTCCTACAAAAAAGCAATTTCTTGGCTGGCCATTTTTTTTTAAACTCCCCTCAATATGGCAGGAGATATTTATGTCTGAACAAATCCTTCTCCCTCCCAATCAATCCAGCTTCCCTTGCTTCTGCAGTGCAGTCACACTGTTTCTATCAGTCTGTTACTGTGAAAATTAATGTGACAACACAAAACGCAGCATAATGACTAAAGGTGTGTGAAATAGTCCTGGAGAAACACAAAGTGACTTCAAATGCAAGGTATTTCCTCCTTCCCCTTTCTCCCATCCTACAAGCTGCTGCAGCTCTGAAAATGGGACAGTTTTCAAAGAGACTATATTTGCAGAGCAAAGATGGATGCTATTTTTATTGCAAATTAGCAGATTTTTTAGCAGATCCAACCTCATTTGCAAGTGAAAGTGACTCTACTTACCATGCAGATATAGGTCTTATGTTGGAAACTCATGGAAATTCATGTTTTGAACATACTTAGAGAAGAAAAAAATAGCCCCTGCCTTTATTTCTGGCTGTGACTTGCTCCAGTGAAGCAACACCAGTGGGGCAGCACGTCTTGGCTGAGCTACTACATTCTGTGAGCAAGTGGGAATGAACCTGAAAACAGTTTTTAGCTGTGCTCTGTGAACTTCTGGGGGCTGGGGACTTCGAGGAGTCCACAGAGAAATGAGAAAAGGTATTCAGCTTAGAGAGAGAAATTTTCTAACCAGGGATCCACAATTCCCTTGGAAAGTTTTGAATAGTCTGCATAAATATATATATATATATATATATATATATATGTGTGTGTGTGTGTGTGTGTGTGCGTGTGTGTATGCCCAGCTGGGGTTGTCCATAGTCTGCACTGATGTGAAAAACTACAATCACAATGTAGTAAACAATAACAGGGAAAAACAATCAGTTAACAGTTAGTCCTACAAAAAATGCCCTTTCAGAATGCCAAAACTTTTCGTTAAATTGGAAAAAAAAAAATCTGGTGAGTCATTTAAGCCAAGAAAAACAGTTGAAAAAAATAGGGAAATAAAGCATTGCATTTAAGTGCACTGAATCCAAAGATTTTCAGTGGGTTTTGATTCTAAATGGGATTTTTCAATTAGAAGTCAACCTACAACTTGAGAAACATAAGCAAAAGGTTAAACAACTCCCAAATAAACCAGGAGAAAAAGTCATTACATCACAAATTATGCCAGTTGTGTCAGGTCCAAATCCACATCACAAAAATTACCAAGAAAAAAATAAATTGGGCGAATGAGAATAAAAACTATGCACACCTTTAAAACCCTCATACACCATTGGGGCTGGATTCTCAGAAGTGCCAGTTTGGATTTGGTTACAGCCCCACTATGAAAATGAATTAAAAAGATTAAATAAAAAGTTATAAAAATCTTCATTTTAATATGGGCACTGCAAGAAGAAAGCGAAAAATAGAACAGCAGGCAGGAAAAGCAGAGAGCTCCTGTTTCAAGAAGTGATTTGAAGGGAGCAATTCCTACCTGCCAGATTTGCACATGCATTCCTCCAAGGCCAGCTATGCAGCAGGTGTGAACCTGTTTGTTCCTCTCCTGACAGCAGCACGGGGGGAAGCAGCGGTGCAGGTATTCAGGGATGGAACAAATCCTTCTGGCAGCTGCCAGCTTTGCAGGGCTCTGCTGTACATGGAAAAGCAGAAGGTGAGTGTCAGCCCTGCTGCTGTGCTGCAGCCTGATGGGCTCAGCTCTTTCTCCTCACATCCCTGGGTGCTTTTGGGGGATGCAGCTCCCTTTTCCATCATGGCCATTAAAACAGATACACCACATTCCTGAGCACTCTTACTGAGGTTGCTTTCACCACAAGCCAGTTCGAAGTCAGAGGTAAAACATGTTAAAACCACCTAAATTCATCCTACAAAAAGACCCAACTATTTAAAGCTGAAGTTGTGAAAAAGGAAACAAAGAAAAAGGTGTCAGGAACAGCATCCCAAAGCTCCTCTGTGAATACACATTTCACATCAGGTATTTTAATGGTCCATATACCTGTCCCAGACACTCATTCCCCTTGCATGAGGACATCCTTGGACTGGAATCGGGCTGATTGCACTTTTACCAGCACAGCCTGTGCTGCTACAACAGAAATTACATCTTGAAAACTGAAAAAACACATTTCACAGTTCTTACAGTCCTTATTTTCCTTAAGATAGGTACAGGGGATATATTTCCTTATTCCTGACAAAAAGATCAGAGTATTTTTTTGTGAGCACGAGGCAGCTGATCATTTGTAGCAGGCATGAATTATTGCAGTGTCTCCATCCAAACAAGTGAACATCTGTATCCCATTTTCACTGGCACCACCAGATACCTGGCGCAGCCCCAAAAGGGAATGTTTAGCTACAAGGGTTTAAAATATGCATTAATTTGCTGTTGTGTTATCTTCTGGTATTCTCAGCTTTTGAAAAAAAAAAAACAAAAAAACTTTATCAGTGTAGTCCTCCCACTGTCTATTTGCCTTGCTCTGGCCCAGAATGAAATGAATTAAGTAAAACAGTTTTGAAAGCCTCATTTGTTTTCCCTCCTGAGGAGCAGTGCTTATGGAAGCCAGTTGGAGCAGGACTCTGGGGAAGATGGGACATTTCATGTCCCTCCCTCTGCTGCTGCCTCTCTGCAGAGGGGGACTGTTGGTTTATTCAACCCTCCCAAGGACAGCATCACTGGGAGAGTGATTTTCAACAATCCAGGGGTGGGGGTTCTATGGAAAGGAAGTCTGAAAGCTCTTTTAATCCAGTGTTGCATCCTTGGCTTTTGAAAACGTGTTGTTGTTGAAAGCAAGGTGTGTTTTCCCAGCAGATCATTATCTACAGCCATCAACCAACTCGTGTAAAACTCCAGGGCAGGAAAGCTCCTTTCTGTGGCTTTCAACTCAGCCAGACCTTATATCCAGAATCTGCTTGGCATGAAAAAACCTTCTGCTAATGAAATTATGTTTTCCTTAGTTGCTTAAATTTCGCTGGTCCCTCCTCTCTGCAATCCCAGTGGATGTCCCCCACCTCAGAAGCTCTTCTGGGGTGATCCCTATTTCATTCACCATGACTGCCACTGGAGGCAAGGGGAGTGGGGATCACCCCCGCAGCATCCTCAGCTGCTGGCTCCAGTCTGTCCAGCTCAGAAACCATCCTTCACCTTCCACCCTACCCCAAGCTTTGAAGAAATCACCGATACCTCCTTTAAATCCTTTCTTAGCACTCCCCATTTCCAATAATTTCTGTTTAAAAGGGGAAAACACAGCTTCAGCACCAGTGTGTGCTGTGACTGCTGCCTGTGCAATATTCCTCACATTTTAACTCGTATTCCTTGGCTGTTTACACCCATTTGTAGCTTCCCATCAGGGCTATGGGGAAGGAGATGCCCATTTCCCCTGCATTTGTACAAGCACTGAATTTGGGAATTTACTCCAAGCTGCTGGAGCTCTTAGATAGTTACTACCAGTTGTACTACTGCTGCTTTGGTCAGACATGGTGGCTGCACTGCTGTAATGCCTCAGGTTTGGCTTTTCTATTTTCAGATTCTGTGCTGCTTTAGTGTGTGGGTCTGAGCTTCACATGAGGGGATGCTGAGCTCTGAGCACAGAGCAGGGAGACAAAACAATTCCTGCTCCAGCTGGGCACCAAGGACAAATGACCCAAATCTCAGCCCAGGAGCACAAACACCGTGGGCTGGAGAGAGAAAAACAAGCAGGGTGGGACTGCCTGGGCTAAAGCTGGAACGGGACAATGAACTGCAAGGTGCAAATGGAGCAGAACTGATCCCAGGGACAGAGCCCGTGCCCGGCCGTGCATTTTGGGGCCATTTTGGTGCATCTTGGGTGCAGCCCTGGCTGGGCTCTGGTGCTGCCCAAGGTGCATCCATGGAGGAGATCCTCTGAATAAATCCCTATTTCATTCTTTAAGTCTGTCAGCATCTCTGACTGCCTTTCTGCAGCCGCCAAGGGCTCAGTCACCACCTCATTTGCTTGAGGGACTCCTGAAATCGCAGCCACTGTCACCTCAGTACTCAGTGACAGTTTCATTAACACCTCATATGTGAATCCTCTCCAGTTTAACTCCCTGGGACAGGTGAGTTAGGCAGACAGGGACATTTCTCCTGGTAGATTAAAAATATTCTGGGTCACTTCTCTAATATTTTGCTGCCCACGGAAGTCACTCAATCCTTCAGCCACATTGAGAGTGACAAAATGTGCTTGGCACGGGCTGCAGAGCAGGGTCCCTGCTGAGGCAGCTGTGCCTGCACATTCCTGCTGGGTACCCCCTGTGCTGGCACACAGGAGGAGCCTGCAGCAAACCCCTCCAAATGGGAAGATGAGAAAAGTCCTCGAGTAACAACTTAACCTTTGTCCATAGCTGGGAAACTGAGGCACCCAAGGCAGATGACTGCATCTCAGCCACAGATGGCCAGAGGGTTTCAGGCAAAGTTGGGTACTGAGTTTTATCCAAGTTATTTAGACCACACGTCATGTCTGATGACTAAAATGATGGTATTAGTACTCTGCTTCAAACTCTGCTTGCCTCTGGAATAAGAGACAATTAAAAATGTAGGAAAATTCCTGTTATTAAATGTCCATGGTGAAGCTGACAAATAAGAAACAAATTCACAAATATCAGCAAACAGCATGTTGAGCTATAGAAATAAAGAGGAAAGAAGTAAACAAGGCCATGTCTCCATAGAAAATAGAGTTACACCAGTACAGCTATGACTGCCCTGGAAACTCTCATCTCAGGGCAAGGATCCCTTTTGGGCCATGGCTTCAGAAATTAGGTAGTCTGCAAATAGTCTTGCTTTGAAGTGTCTTCACTCAGGAGGATATTTAAAAGAAACAAAACAACAAACTGTATGATTTAGAGTCACCCCTCACCTGATACTGAGTATTTTCATAGACAAAGTGGAAACCTTGTCACAACCCCTGTTCTAATAAACTCTCTCCACTTTTTGGAGGATTCTCCGTGCAGGATCCTCTCCAGCGCTGCTCCCCGAGTGTTTACTGGTTGTTAACTGTGCTCCCTGACAGCCTCCAGTCTCGGAGAGCATCAAAGGGGAAGGAATGCCACTTGCCTAAACGTGATAGACTATTGCTGCAGGCAGGAGTAACTTGTGCTGTCAGTGTTCAATTAGCACCAAGTTAAACTAAATGTCTTGTGAATATTTCATAACGATCTGCCAGCATCGTATCTGAACTCTCTGGCTTTTACCAAGCCATTTCCCTTCCAAAGTGACATGATGTGGAATTAAAGAGGAATGATGAGCCAATCTCCGCTTGTTTGAGTATCTGCTCAAGAATTACGCTGTAGAACTAAAAAGTAGTAATAATTTTTAAAAAGCACAAAATACCCCAGCAACAACTGTCACCTAAAATTATCCTTTGCTAATAAACTGTCTTTGAACAAAGTGGGAGTTTACACACAGTTCTTTTTCTGACTGTAAATTTATTGCAGCTTTCCCCATTCACTTTGCGACTTGCAGGAGCTGATGTAAGCTTTTATATTTCCCATTTGTTTTTCACACAAAGCCGAGGAGTTAAATGGGTTGGAATAGACCTTAAAAGCCAGGGCTAACTTTAACTTGAATCTGTGGCAAGCACCGGGTGAGCTGCAGGAGTGAGCGAGCCTGGGCTGTGCTGCGTGAGAGGCAGCAGCTCCTCTGTGGGATCTGGGGCAGAAAAAACCCCCACACAAATGCAAATAACTCGGTGCTGCAAAGCAGCCACGCTGCAGACACGCAAATCCCAGGCTGCAAAGTAGCTGTGGGATCTGCCTGCCCTGCCCGGGGGTCCTGGGCACTCTCCCCAGGGAGCTGAGTCAGCCTCACTGCAGGAATCGGAGTCTGCACTGAGCCCTGGCACAGCAGGAAAGCTCCAGGGAGCAGAGGCAGCAAAATCTCCGAGGTCACTGTGCTGATTGCTCACAGTCCCTCTGAAGGACAGAGGCCTTCTCCAAAAAGGAAAGGTGCCACAGGGCACCAAGAGTCTTTCCAGCTGCGGCTGCCAGCAAGGAGATCGGTTGGTTCCAACACTAATGGAGCAAAGCCACCAATTCACATCACCTCATCCATCACAGCCCCCGATGATAAATGACCCTGGGTTTGCACCAGCCTGGGCTGATGATGCTCTGCAAAACAGCCAAATTGTCCAGCTCTGCTGCTGAGGAGACGGTCCCCTCAAACAAGGAAGGGCAGGCTGAACTAGAAACTTCTGCTGGCCACAGGCTGGGATGAATGTTCCAGGGCAGTTCAGAGGCACGAGCAGAACAAGTGCTGAGACAGGATTTTAAGTTACTCAGCAAGTAAAGAGCAATGGTGAGTCTGAAATAACCTCAGGGACTGAACCATTTCCCTTGGCCGGTGCCAAGTGACCCATGGCTACTCTCACCCAGCAATGCTGCCTTTGGGTCTGGAGTCTCATCACCCCCAGATTTTACAGGAAAATAGTTACCACTTAGTAGCTATCTGCCCATAAAGAAAAAAAAAAAATGTCACACCTCTTTTGGTAGTGAAGGCTTGGTAGGAAAAGCCACATGGGAGCTATTTTACAGCACTGAATGCAATAGTTACCTGTTGCTGCAGCTGTATTGATGTAACAGATGAAACTTGCTCCTACAGGCAGGATATGGGCTTTGCCATTTTCAGAATAGCATCATATATAAATGTACAGCAGCCCTTCCCCTTGGAGCTCAGTCCTTGCCCAGTTTGATCACTCCTTTGCTGGCACAGGAGCGTGAGACCCTCACTCACTGCCCATGGCAAGGGGAGCTGCTGCTGGCCCTGCAGAGCCTCTCCTGTCCCAGGCAGCCCAGCTGGGGCAGAGACCCCAGCCAGCCACAGCCTCCCTTGTCCCCATGGCCCTGCAGGGCTGCACCCCATGGCCCAGCTCCATCACCGTGGCACAGCTCCAGCAAAGGGTGCTACAGCAGAGAAACACAAAAACACCCTGGGAAGAGTGGGGGAGATGGAAGGAGGAGGGCCAGGGAACATCAGAGATACCAGAGACACCTGGAGAGACAGACCCAGACCTGGGGGAGAAAACCAGACACAGCTCTGTGCTCAGGGCCAGGGCACTGCTTTTAAACCCTACACAGGACATGCCAATTAACCTCCCTCCTTCCCAGATAATGAGGGAGTTGGCTCTGCTGGAGGGGGGGATTGGCAGGAGCCCCATTCCCTCCTCTCCACTCACACCTGAGTGATCTGCATGCTGGCTCTGGGGGATGGAGCCCAGTGCAGAGATGTTTAAAGGCTCCCATCATTTGTTTAACAGACCTGAGGACCTACCAGCATTTAACTGCTGCAGACATCGATGTATTACAAACAGCAAAACAAACCCAAGCGTGGCTGGGCTGGAATGTTAATCCATCCCTTCAAGGGCAATGGAAACAGGGAAGATCCCCAGATCACTGGAAGGGGGGATTGGGCTGTGGACAGGCAGCCTCATTAACACTGAACACCCCAGCCCTTCCCAGTACAAACACTGACATTTACCCTCCCCAAAAGGCTGAACTAATATCCTGATAGTGCTGCTGGCACCCTTCCAGCAGCTGGTTTTGTACATAGACCTGTTGGGGGTTTTGACACAGTCACTTGTCTGAGTGCCAACGCCTGAAAAATAACTCAGGAGGCCTTTTATGGCCCTAGATTTGAGACTTTGGGGACTTTTTCCATTTTTTTCCTTGTTAGACCATCACAAAGAATGCAAATACTACTAAAGTCATGGAATAGATTTCCCTGATTGTGTGTTCAGCTGTACAGCAGTTGCCAGGGTAAATTCAAGGATGTGCTTTAAAATGCCAAAATATATTAGTAACACTTGTCTATGAAAATAATGATTATAAGAAAGGAATTTATTTGTAAACCTTAAAGAGAAAACACAATTCTTCCCATATTTTGCTGTGGAAAAGTCCCACATGAATTGAACCTTCAGCTGGTGAGCTGAAAATTGCAGGAGCTGGAAAAACTCCAGGGTCTGGAACAATCCCAATGTCACCGGAGCATTTCCGACCCACCCAGTCCCACTGGCTTTTAGCAGGTTGTTAGAAATAATCAGAAGGCTGTAAAAATAATATTTCTACCTTGATTAACATGATGTTCCAGTCTGCTGTTGGGTTTTGTCCTTGATAATCAGAGGGCAGAGGCAGATGCTGAGTGTGCAATCACCAAACACCGGTCTGTGTGTCAGCCCCCAGCACAGACAGAGGGGAGAGAAGAAAGGAAGGGGGTCCAAGGGGAGAGTCACAGGAGCAATAATTACACCCCTTTAAGAGGGAGCAGCACATGGGTAACTGCTGTGAAGAAGGGCAGGGAGTGAAGAAGGGCTTTGCTGCTCCCTCACCTGTCAGAGGTGCTCATCCATCCCCAGGCACAGCGAGGAGTGTGACACTCGCTGAATTAAGGGTCATGGCATGGACACAGCAAAGGTGCCCCAGCGTCCCTGGGGACACAAAAGGATTCCCAGGACTGCCATTGCCCAGGCAAGACCCCTGACCTTCAGCTGCACTTGGACTGCAGAGAGGACTGGCCAAGGATCAGCTCCTGCTCCTCTGCACAGGGAGCTCTCCCTGTCCCTGGTGTCCCCCAGCCACTGCAGAGGGTCCTGCAGCAACCCCAGCTTTCCCTGCCAAACACATTCCCCTGGCTCCCTCTGGAGCAGCCACTGTGAGGTGGGCACCCCCTGCCTCTCCTTGCACATCTCTGTGCTTGGAACCCATGAAAAACCCCTAATTTTTATTTTTTTAAAAATTTTTTTATAATTCACCTGGTACCTCCAGGTTTCTGTGAGATATTTTATTGCATTAGTGTTGTCAAATGGTGACATTTCTGAGCGTAAGTCATGGGGTTGTTGTTAATGCCAATTTAATGGTGCTAAAATGATTAAATATGGCAGGCTTTTAAATAATGAGGTACATAAAAGGTGTTAATAACCTCTTAAGTGCTTTAATAATATTCTGTGCTATCATAAAATGTTAGTAATTGGACCTCTTAACTTTCATCTGCCATAAAGTAATGAAAGAAAAAAATCTCAACAGACGCGCTGAATGGCTGAAGATTTTGCTTAAATAAAAGAAAAAAATTGAACAATGGTAAAACTGAGTCTATTTGTTAAAAAAAAAAAAAAGGAAAAAAAAGAAAAAAGAAAAAAAAAGAAAAAAAGAGAAAGAATTAACTGGAAAGCCCAGTGGAACATGCATTTTAATATCATGCAAATTCTTGGCATTTCCAAAAAACGTGTTTGGTGTAAGGTACTGCAAGAACAAAGGATCCCAATGAAAGCATGATGTCTCAGTGCTAAACCAAACATCCAAGGAGCTGCTGAGCCTGACGTGAGACAAACCTGTGTGTCACTTGTGGAGTTAGAAACAGCAGAGGATCACAGAATCTCCTGATAACAGAGTGAGCTCAGCCTGGGCTGCTCTTGCAGCTGAGCAGAGCTTCTTACACACAAGATCAGAGCTTCTTACCAGCAGATCTGCTCCTGTGAAAGCTCTTCTGGGGCAGGCAGGGCTGCAAACCCCAGAATTTCAGAGGAAGTGCAAATGCTAAGGGCTGAAGGATCCTTCAGTGCCCCCACAGGTAATGAATTCTCAGTGCTGAGCAGCACTCACTGAAGCACGAAACTGGATTGACCACATGTGGAACAGCCAAACGTAATTAAAATTCTAAACAGGGAGGCCAAATAGGAATATCTAAATAAAATTTGGACAGGATCCTGGGTAAGCAGCAGCTTCAACAGAAAAGGGCAGAGGTCTGTAAAATCCCCTCCAGGCTACTGCTTGAATCCCATCCAGCCAGTAGCTGGAGGAGCTGCAGCAGTGTCCATAAAATGTGCTGACACTGGGCTGGTGCTGCCTTAAAAGGCTCCCCAGGATAATGTCCAGGGAGGTTCCTTAGGTCCCCTCCTCCCAAACAGCAATCCAACCCAACCAAATTATTGTGAGAAACCTGCATCAGCAAAATAACTTTCATTAATGCATATTTGCAGGTTCTGGCTCAATGGCTCTCAGGGAAGCCTTTTAAGGTCTCTTTAGCTGCTGCCTGATGTGCTTTGCTTTTCTTTATTGCCTGTTAACACATGCACCCAGTTCTTTAAAGAACAGGTGCTTTGAACTGACTCTAAAATAAAGGGAATCAGAATTTTGGGGCTAACCATGTAAGAGTGGTGTAACAGAGCCCTTAGAGCCACGAATCCCACCCTGTGGAACACAGGCACTGTGATTTTCCCCAGCCTATTTATAACATTTATATCATTTCGTCACACAGCAGGGAGGGGGCACAGCCCCACGTGAGCCAGGCAACCAATGCTCAGCAGGAACAACAACAGTGAACAACACCAGCCAAGAGTTTGCCCATAGGCATTGAAAAATTATGACGAGCAAATCGATTTTGAGTAGTCTAAATTTGCTTGGAGATAAATCAGGAGCCGAACAAGTGCTCTATCTAACAGAGAAATGATTCACCAAGTACAGTGTTCCTGGAGCCACAGAGAATGCTCTTGGCTGCTCTGAATGCTGGCTTTTATTTATTTATTTCTTTATTTCTCAGACAAGACCATTATTATTTTCTTGTTACAGGTCTAGTGCTGATCCCACTGCAGTCAATGGCAAATTCTCCATTGGTTTCAATGAAGGACTTGGTCTCCTAAAAGCAATTTTTCATCAATACCTGAAGTACTTCCTTGACCCTCATATTTAAGGGTGAGCACTCATCAGCACCTCTCCCCAGCACAGCTGCAATTTGCAAAGTCCCTCCATGTCCCCCTGCAGGCCCCAGCATCCCAGAACAGGATTGTATTTCTTCTCAGAGAGATGCTCTCTGCTTCATTTGATGTGCCCATTACTTGAAATCTGTCTCTCCTTTTGTCCATTAGCTAAATTCTGGATGAGCTTATTATTCTGCTTTGGTTTGTAACAATCCCACTGGATCCATCTCTATGCTTATTAGGATTTTAGAAATGCAATCTAATTTGTGCTAAAGCATACAAATTCGGCTCCCCTATGATCTGTGCTGTTCAGCACCCCACTCCTCTGTCTGCAGCCCAGCTCTGATCCCTGCACATCAGTGGAAGGAGCAGTGCTGGGGTGCAGCCCAAGCAGGGACCCCCTCTGAGAGGAATTCCTGAGCTCTGGTGAGCCTCGGGACCAGAAGTGAAACCAATTGGTTTATAGGTAGCTCTGTTAAATTCCTTTCCAACTCCCCAGGAAATACTCATTTCTTCAGCTTGACTGGAAACCATCAAGCTCCTTTGGGTGGCCCTCAGAGCAATCTATTTTGAACAAAGTTCCTGGAATCAAAACATGGGCACAGCCAAAGAGATGCTCATGTGCTTTTTACACTCATTCTCTTGTGGTTTTCTTGTCTCACGCCAGTTCAGACTGCAGCCAGTGCAGGTCCCAGCCCTGCTCTGAGCACATCTTCACCAGCACAGAGAAACACAGCCAAACAGCTGCCAGGGCTGGCTGATGGTGCTGATTGGGTAAGTTAATTAAGAGCAGAAGTTATTTTGAACTAGGATAGGTTAAAAAAAAACTACACAGAACAAGTGTTTAGTTTTGTGATTTGATAGCTTTGGTTTCTGGAGAAACATCTCGAGCCATTACTCTGAGCTTCAGTGTGGCTGCAGCACAGCACAGACATGGCACAGACACTTCCAGTTTCTCCCTGATTCCCCTGAGAAGTCCCTCAGGCCATCCCAATACCTGAAAAGAGTCACCTCCTCTGGTTCCCCATTGAGCTTTGTCCCATTTGACCAGGGATCATTCTCACCCACCAGAGAAGAGCCAGGACATGGGACACGGTCATGCCACAACAGGAAAAAGCTTTTTCTCCCTTCATGAGGTGAGAGTGCAGAGTGGGCTCTGCAGTGGGCAGGGAGAGCAGAGGGATGGCCACCAGCAGCTCCTGGGACACTCCTGGAGCCACAAGAGCCACCATGGCAGGTCAGTGGCACTGCCACAACGACAGGGCCACCCTGGCCACCAACTTGGGCAGCCTGGGCTCTTCTCGTCAAGAACCAACAAACCAACAAACCAACAAATCCTTGGTTTCTCCAAACTCCTTACTAACTTCAACAAGCCTTGTCCTCCTAAAGACTCTCTGAGTACCATTTAGTGCTTAATAAATGTTCTGCCTCATGGAAAAGAAGGAGATAAAATCAATAAAGTGCCTACAAAGTTGCTTTGTACCGTCTCACATGCATATTTAGAAACCCTCTCTTCCCTGCCACTCACCTCATGGATCTATTCTTGGAGGATAAAAACTGGGATATACTTTGCAGCCAAAAGTAAAGTCATAAAGAAGTTTGCTCACGTTCCTCGACACATGAGATATAGAGTTAATTAAAAATTGTTCTCTGTACAACAGGTTTGTTTCACTGGAAAATGTCACTGATGTAAGGCTGTTCTACTCTTGTTGCCAACTACATTGAATTGACTCCATTATAAGCTTACTCCTCCCCCCTCCCCATTACTTTTCTTCCAATAATAAACCAGAGAGGTCGTAGAGCCCACTTTTTTATTGGAAAAAGTGCATTAGGATTAGCTGGCTTGGAGCAGTCATTTTATGCCCCTCCAGTCCCTGTTTATCTGTGGCACTACAGAAGCAGCAAATACTTGCTCCAGTCCTGCACAGTATAAATGAGATTTTTGATCCTACAGGCATGGTGCTGTTAAAAGATTTTTAATTAGATAAATACATTTTATAAAAAGATTTTGCAGAATAGTTGCCTCTAGCAACTGTAACAATCTTGAAGCTTCATCTTCTAAAAGGAAAGAAAACTCTTGCAGGAGGCTGGTTGTGTTATATAAAAATGAAAGATGGTATTACAGAATTAATAGGAAGGGGCCAATGGAAATGCAGTCCCACTCCTGGAAACGGGAGTTTGTTTCATTACTGACTTCAAACAGCACATGGATTTGTGTTCTGATTTTTCCAGCCAGATTGCCAAGTGGGAGCCCTGGGCTGGAGGAGAAGCTGGCCCAGGCTGAGGGAGATGTTTCCACAGCTGCTGGGCTCTCCCTGTGCTGCCCTGGCTGTGCCCTGCTCCTTCCCCAGCTCCAGCCATCCTCACCCAGGGGATGTCACCATAACCCCTCTGCAGCACAGAAATCGCGTTCCTTGCCTGCCAGCCGTCCTGGAAGTGTCCATCAGCTCAGGGTGGCTCTGGTGCTGTCCCTCCCTGCCTGAGGATGGAGAACAAAGGGACATCCCACAGGCATTGCATCCCCAGGGCGCCCGGCCTGGCAGGCACAGAGGAGAGACCCCAGCCCTCCTGATGCCACAGCTGCCAGGCCTCAGGAAGAGCAGGTGAAGGGTAGACATGTGCCCAGGTCATGCCAAGGTGACAAGAACTGCTCCCACGCCCTTCTCCATCCAGCTCAGAGCTCTGAGCCACTCTGGGATGCCACGGCCCCAAAGGCCTCGTTGCTGTGGGGCAGGGGCTCCACAGGACTTCCCCTCTTCCCCTTTCACATCCCAGTGAGTGAAGCCTCACAATACGCTGTCAAGGTGGGGAGTTTTATCCCTGCAGACTCAGTGCAGGGTAGCAGCTGGAATGGGAACTTTTCCATGCTCACCCCCATAGTCAGTATATTTAGCCCTGACCTAGAAAGACCATCCTTTCTAGGGCTGAGTTGTGATTCAGACAGTCTGCTTGCTGAGCAGAGACTGCCAACTGTGCCGAATCATAGCTGATTAGAGGTGGGAGAGAGCCTGAAAAACAATACACCCAGGCAAATTCAGTGGGTTTGGAGCATTTCATGGAAATTATATTTAACACCATTCTGGTGACTTAAAGAAAAGTTAAAACAAACAACCCTCGCACCATCCAAAATAACCCTACCTGTCTCTGGTGGGAGAGGAGAGACTGGCAAAGGGTTGCTATTTTAAATCACAGTGGAACGGGGTAAAGAAAGAATATACATGGAGGTAGATCCTTACATAGGTATAGATACATGCACACACATCTCCAGATGAAGCAGGACACTCATTGTCTGAGAAAGGAAGGGTGGACAGAGAAGCAGATACTCTTTTTTTTTTGCATTTAGGGGAAATTCTACCTTGAAGCAAAACAAATTCAATTGTCTCTAAAGGGAAACCAGAACAAAAGAAAAAAAACAACATGAGAAGATGTCTGGAGACATCGTGCTCATACAGAAATGTCTGCTGGCAGGTCAAAAAGTGTCCCACCAGCCCAGCGTGGGACTGGAGCTTGTATCCCACAGGCAATTATCCCCTGCCTGCAGACACTCTCAGCCATCCCTGGGATTTGAAGGAGAAATCTTATCTGCAGGCCTGTGAGAAAGCAGAAGGAGGCACACGTTGTACTTCCACACCAGTAAAACAAGCAGGGAGTTAAACTGGAAAACACTGCACAGCCCAGCCTGGAGACAGCAGAACAGGAGACTAAACACAACAGTTTAACAAATAATTACAGGTTCTTTATACGGCCTAGAATTTGTAATCCACCTTCATCCACTTCTCTTTGCACAGTTTAGAATTACAATGCCAAAGGGATCACGGGGAATCATGAAATAATGTCCTGCATTTGAGTGCAGAGCAGACAGTCTGGGATGGTTTTAGATACTCTTTTCATGAAACATTTACCATGTGGCACCCAAGTGTTCCCTCCATTGTACCTTGGCAAACACAGCAGACGCGCTGCTACAGGCACTCACACACACAGGATGTTTGCAGACATTAAAAGTGATGAGGGAAAAAAACCCCCAAAACCCTGACCTGGATAAGTTCTCCTCAATTTAAATTCAGTAAAGTGTGGGCATTGAATATTATCTCCATAATAAATTTGCCACACCATAAAACAGAGTGGGGAATCAAGAAGGAATATCTTGCATTTCAACAAACGCTCAGTCTCTGAGGACCCCCACCATCCCTTGGTATGTAGGAGTACAATTTATCATCTGTATTTTTCATCTGAACTGCATGAAGAAGAGGGTATTATGGCAGTGGTGCTGGGCTGGTGTTTGGGGAACTGTGAATCCATTACCTGCAACAGACTCTCTGACTCCTCAGTAAGCCCCAGCTGCTTGGACTCCCATCTGCATTTCCATTTCAGAGAAACTTTAAATGACTGTCAAAAAGGAAACAGAAAATATGTTAGGTAAAATAAAAGATACTGTTTGACTATAAATAAAAAGGGGATTTTATATTTTGAGTAGGTTTTAAACACTTATAAATAATTCTGGGAGACATTGCAAACTGGCAGCTTACTTAAAAACACCTTCAAAACCACTTCACCTTTTTAATACTTTTTTTTCTGTACACAACTATTTTGTTAAATTGTCATCTGGTTTGGGAAATACTGCAGGATTTCCTAGTCTGCATTTTTTGCCCCCATAAATGACCAACAGCATAGACTCAGATCTAATCATGAAGATTCTTTTAACAAAGTATGTAACAAAAAAGTATGTAGCTTTACTTTAGGCACAAGCTTAAATCGTTTGGTTTTAGCGAGTTAAGCACAATTAAAAAGTGCCAAGTGCTTTGCTGGGGGAGTCTGGAGTCAAGCACCGAGGGAGCACTTGGGCTGAGTGGGGTGAACATGGTGAAAAGTGAAAATAAAGCATGAATAAACAGAAAATAAGCATGGAACTTGGAGACTGTGCGCTTTGCTGGTAGAGTATTTCTAAGGTGTGTTTTGTATGTTTGAAAAAATCCTGTTATTCAGGAGCCTGGAATTGCTTTTGCATCCCCATTGCTGATGAATAGCAGAGGCACAGCATGCAGCCCTTTATTCCGAGGGAACCTTAATCACTCCCCTCCCGAAACTGCTGCTCCATTTGACTGACAGAATTAGAAGCAATCCACATATTGGAGGGGGAAAAAAAAGAAAGGCAGACCCATTTGGTTGTCAGACTGTGGGTACATACAAAAAGCTTTTAGCAAAAAAAAGAAAAAAAAAAAAAGAAAGAAGAAAAACGAAGAGAAAGTTGTTGCCCTCCTAAATGACATCTATATTAATGACATGAATGACAGGCTTAAGGGGAAAATTATAAATCTTTCTTTCCAGCTTTTCTTTTATTGCCCAACCATATATTTCATCTTTGCAGGGAGCAGGGCCATCAAGCCCAGAGCTGACAGACCTGAGAGCTGTTGGGGAGCTGCAGCCAGGCCCCTCTGGAGCAGGGAGCAGCTCTGGGGCTCTGTGCCCCAGGTGGGACCATGGAGCACCAACAGCACCAGCCCAAGCCAGGCCAGCGTCCCTGCACGGCAAAGGAGAGCAGCAGGGGCTGGGCTGTGCATCCCTGGAACTCCATGGCTTGGGGGTCCCCACTCCTCCATACCCAGTTCCACAGGGATGTTCTGCTCTGTTTTTATGGCAGAACAACTCTCTGGGGCTGCAGCCTGCCAGCAGCAGCACCCAGGGTGACCCCAAAGCCCCCCAGGAATATTCTCTGTGTTGGCAGCAGTGGCTTTTCTGTGTCTGTGAAGGAGCTTTGGGCTCCTGATGGAAAGAGGAATGTTGGCTCTCCTTTCCCATGCCATACACGAGGCTGCCTCTGTCTCCAGAGTAGCCACAGATTTCTGCATTTCTGCTTTGTTCATTTTCCTATGCAGTCTCCAGGGAAAACAAGAGGAAGACAAAGAAGCCCCAGTGTCTTGCTGGATCACAGACACAGATGTAATCATCTTCAGTTAAAAATAATTCCTTTAAATGTCCCTAGAGCAAGTTCCATTTTCCCTGGAGGTGATACATAACTAATAAAACTGATAGACCCCCTCTGCAGTTGGATGTTTGCGTGTATATTCATTTACACATACACATATTAATTTTTGTTTTTCCATAGGAGCCTCCTGTGAAAGATCATTATGGCCATGTGGAACTGCCTGTGCTCAGACACTCTGCAAAGATACTTCCTTGAGTTTTATTGTCTGTGACCACTGTACTTATATTTTATAGCAGCCTAATTACTGACAATCCCCTTTAAATGCTGACATGCAATGCTAAGTTATTCTGCAGGTGAATGAGTAGATGTAACATTTCTCTGTGTTCTCTAAAATTGTGTAGTAGCATTAACTGGATTTGTCAACAGCAGGACTGTCTGGAGAAATGATTCCATTTAAACAAGGTCCTTGATTTCCCATCACCAGTAGCACCGAATCCACAGTGTCTGGGGAATGGTTATGTCATGGAGGAAGTGGAGGATTAAAAAATTAAATGGTCTTGTTTGAAACCTCTCACACTGCTTAGTTTATAACAATAAAAGGCAATGATGGTTCCTTGAAAACCAATTGAGGCGATAGAATTTAAAAAAATCAAATTAATAATCCAAGTGAGGCTATGTCTGGCTCTCTGGCTCTACCTGTGCTACACAGCCCTAACAGATACAGTCCCAATCTTTTTCCAAGCACTGCTACCATAGATAATAAAACTAATTTAATTTTCTGTCACTCTTTTCATTTTAATGGATACCCAGAGATTTCACAGCCGTAGGAGAGCAGTGCACAAAGCCACATCTTTTCTGGAACGAAGAGACACAGAAAAAGAAAAATCTTGTGTGGAAATGCCAGAAGAAACATTGTCATGAAAAACAGGCTTTAAATATTGAAAACATATAAAGGACAACATAGAGCACAGGAGAAACAGGCTGAATAAAACATGCTGCTATTAAAGCCCTGGAGCTCAGTCCTGGAGGGATTTGCAATTTCCCGGCGCAGGCTGTGATTTTTCAGGGATTCTGAGTGCCACTGGAAGGGCTGCAGAGCAGTCCCCGTGCTGTGACAGGTAGCAGCTCCCTCCCAGGCTCAGTCTGGCACATTAAAACCCAACAGGATCTTTCTTTTTTCAGCTCAGTGCCTCGGAGGCTCTCACACGTTCCGTTACCCCCTGCTCATCCCACCCCGGCGATAAGCGCAGTATAAATAGCTACCAGTAGATGACAGATAGAACATGGACATGACAACAGTGTCCTCCCCCTGCTCCCACAGTCGGCACAGCAATTTCTGTCGTGATCCACTCCTTGCTGGGACTGTGGGAGCTCACTGGTGCTGGCAGGAGTCGAGCTGACTCCAGGCAAACTCCTCAGGTGGCCCCGAAACCCCGTCCGAGGTGAACGTGCAGGTGAATATTTAGCTGAGCAAAGTAATAACCTCAGGGTTAATGAGGACTTGGCATAATTTAAGAGATGGTCATAACTAGGAATCTATGTCATTTGTTCAGTGCTTCAGCAAGCTCCCACTTTGGCTCTTTTTTCCCTAAACCCCTGCAGCACTGTTATCCAGCTCAGGGATAATGGAGGGGATTAAAAATCAGCTCCTCATCTCTTGCTAATTCTGCTTGCTTCACTGTCCTATATCCAGAGCAATAGAATAGGGGCAGGATGTCCAGCTTTGGGAGCCACCACTTGGTTTGACTGGCAAGAGGCCAGGGAAGAGCAGAAAGGAGCGATAAGAGATGTGGAAAATATGACCTGTAAGGAAAGGTTGTAGGAATTGGGTTTGTTTAGTCTAGAGAAGAAAAGAGCGAGGAAAGATTTGATAAGAGGAAAGATATGACCAAAGTCTTCCAACATGCAGAAGTTTGTTATAAAGAGAACAATACTCTTCTTGTTCCCTCAGAAATCACCTTATTTCAGGAAAGACTGGGGCTGAGGCATTAGGAAAACAGCATTTACATGCAGGAGCAGGGAAATCCTGGACAGGCAGCTCTGCCCTGGGGGATTTCAGACCAGGTTATTGAGGCACATTCCTCTGACAGGCTCCTCCTGGACACTCAGGCCAGGCTGTGCTTTGGGGATGTCACCGTGTGCAGGTGCCACATTTTGGCCACTGCCTTCACGTGCACATGGACACCCAGAGCAAGGGCAGTGTCCGGGTAAGGAGTGAGCCCTGGCCCGAAGTCAGAAGAGCACTGGCTTGCAGAAGTCAATCCCCAGCCCTGCAAAGCTGCAAATATTTCACGAGGCTCACACAGCCTCAGACTCCACAGGCTTGGCAAAGCCTGCCCGGCCACTCTCCTCACGAGCTGTAAAGAGTCTGCGTGCAGCCCTGGGCTGGCAATGTGCTGAGGACACATGGGGCAGAAAAGAAACCAAACTTGCTCTGTTTAGACTGACATTGGCTCCCCACTGTTGACAGCAGTCCAGATTTGGGGTCTGGTCTTTCTTGCATTGAATTCCACAGGGAATTTTTCTGTTGGCATCAGTGGGGGCAGTAATAAGCCATTGTATCTGTCAGTGCAGATTGCCAGTGGAAGACAAACTGGAACTGCTAAGTGCTGTCTGTAATGAGAGATCATTTTTCCCCTCCCTCCTCCTCTCTCTCAAGTCCATTTTCAGACCATAACCACATTTTAATGAATAAAAAGTTGTTGTTTCAAATCCTTGCAGAACTGCAGTCTCTGCCAAGCCTGTTTTTCTTCTGGAAAGACAGATGCATGTGCTCACATTATGGTAGTAGTTTTTTGCATGCCATATATTTTCAATGATGTTCATGAAACTAGAATTAGTGACACTAATAATGACAAATCAGAGGGCTAATATTGTTTAACCCTGTTAAAGAGTGTTATTACATTTACATGTTCCCACAGAGTAAATGCTGTTCAACTCAGACATATGTCTTGCTATCTGTTTATTTTTATGAATCAGAAATGAATCAGCAGTCAAAGAGTGTCCTGTAGATTTACTTGTCTCATATAACATTTTAGAAGGGGAAAAAACCCCTCTACTAGCGCTTACAGAATCATTTTGTATTCAATAGGGGCATCATAGTACTATCAAAGTACTATCAAATTAATTCTAATCAGTAAGAGAGAATATTGCAGGTCTGCACAGACTAACCCCAAAATGCTGGGCCATTGAGGGGCCAGCCTGTGCTCCTGCTGGTGTAACACTCATTCCTATTCTGAGAGTGAAGGCAAAACTACACCTTCAGATCTGATCTCCTGTGTGCAGCTGTCTGGGTTTCACTGTTTGTGAGCAGATGCAGAACTGCCTTTCCCTCAAGCCAAAGAGTCTTTCAGGATGCAAAAAGCAAAGGCACAGTGTAGTCTGCAGCACTCAGGTTCTATCTGTGCACAAGACCTACAGTATTTTCAGAGCTGAAAAGTGATTCTCTGTCTGCACTGCACTCAGCAGATAAATAAAATAAAATGACAGTCACTAATATGATGTTTCTATCCTTATCTTTCTTCGATACTCAAGGGACTTTTGAGGAAAGTGTTAGGATTGTTGGATAAGACTTTGAGAAGAATCCCCTGCTCTTTGAATTGTTAGTTCTCCAGCCCTTATTTGTAAGAAATTGATAATGGGCTTGATAATCTCTACCTTAAAAAAAATAAGACCTATACACTGCTTCAGAAATTTGACCAAAAAAAGTTATGTAAGAGGTAAGAAAAACATCACACTTTCTTAAAGCATTAGATATTCCAAGAATTACAGAAGGTAATTTAAATTCAACTCAGCCACTACTGTTGCAATATTGAGGTTTTAAAGTCAGTTTATTTATATTTTAACTTTGCAGTTTCCCATAAGGCATGGTCAAAGTCTTTAACAGAATCACTGACATTAGGAATTCTCATCCTCCTTTTCCCTTGCTCCTTATCAAGTGTACTTTGTTTCCTGCAATGGTTTATTGGGACCATCTGCATCTCCTCCTGTTTTCTCTCAGGCATGGAGATAAGATTTCACCTTTGGATGTCTGGTTGAAGTCCAGCTGGCAGTGGGGATGTGTTTGGTGGCGGTGGCTCCGTGCCTGTTGCATGCACGCGCCAGTCTCACATGGTGGCGACAGAAAATCCCACGTGAGAGCCACCCTCCGTGCTCAGCACAGCTCCACTTCCCTCCTCAAGGCCAGGACCAAGAGCTTTCAATCCAACTACCTGAAAAATGAACTGCCCCCAGTGCTTATCCCAGTGAAAACAAATGGCTGGGTTTTACAGAGACTGGGCCCTCACTGATGTGCTGGCGAGGCCTGGCGGGATGGCCAGGGCACCCTTTGCCAAACCAACACCCAAACTGCTCTCCACACTTTTAAAACTGCTTTTGGGACAAATTGTGTCCTTGCAGCTGCCCCCCAATCCTGTCATTGCTTTCCTCCTTTCTGATCCCACTGCCCAGCTGAGAGCAGCCAATGTTCTCTGCATCCCCTCAGGATTTCCAGAGCACAAACCCACAGCAGTCATCACCAGGTAACAGCAAATGCAACAGGGCACTTGCACCCAAAGCTGCCCAAGAAGAGGAAATTGCCACAGGAAGAGGTTCCATCTATCCCACACAGCTCAGAGAGCTTCTGGATGTCTGGCCATCCCACCCCTCTCCCCCGTTATTGCCTCCTGCCCTATTCTGTACTTGAACATGAAGTGAAAAACCTTGATTTCAGCCTTTGGCAGGGGTGATCATCCCACCAAGGCCAGCCCAGCAGGGAAATCTGGTTTCTTTGCAGCCAAGGCCTGGTAAAACACGCCACAGCAAATGGTTGGAAATCAGCCTCCAGCAGAAGGGGTGGAGGACAGGATGTCCTGGAGCAGGGGGAAGGATGGGAGAGCTCTCCTTCACCATTTATCTAGAAACACTGCAGAAATGTTACAGTCTTTGAAGACAATAGAAGCAAGGACAGCTCCTTTCTTCTCCCTTACCTCCTCCTTTCCTCCCTTCAGTTTGGAGACACATCCACACAGAGGGTCAAGTACCCAGCAAATGAAATATTTTTCAAAAGTTCAGTGCAAGCGTTTGCAATGCAGACAAACAATCTCGAGCCTCATTGCACATTCTCCCAAGAAACCAAAGGAACACCTTGTGCACTGTATCTTTTGTTTCTTTCTTTTGTTATTCTATAAATATTTTTATTCTTTTTTGCTAAGTATTTCACAAAGTAGAAGAAACTCCTAATCTTTGTTCTGCCTGTTTGATGTTTAGAGAAGCCAAGGAGACGAATCTGTAAACAAGCTTTCTCTGTTTGTTAGATTTTTTTTTCCTTCTTAAATACAGGCTGCAAGTCTCAGAAAAAGTCAAGGACTCGAGTTTCTCTTTGTTTTGAGTGTCTGGCTGCATCTACTGTGCTAAAGTGTCAGCTCCAGATAAATAAGGGAATGAAAACAGAGAAGGTCTATTTAAGAAAAAACGTCTGTCCTTCAAAGTCGGGAGAGATAGAAGTGGATTTATTGTCCCCTGGGCAACATCCAGGGAATGTTTTGGAACCTTGAGGCAAATTGTGGACACTGGAGCCACAGTCTTTAGTGGTTTTGTGTGTCTTTAATATTGCAATGAGATCTGAACTGCTTCAGGTCCAGAAAAGTGAAATAGTGGATTAAAACCATAAAGGAAGGGGGCACAAGAAGGTCCTTGCACTGTGGCATACCCCATCCCTTTTCTGGGATAAACTGAGGAATGGATGTACAATTTCTGGACCTTGGGCAAAAGTGGGCTTTTCTAAAGCACCTCTGCAGAAATATCACAGCTTATATAATAATTTCAATTAGTGCAGTGCAGTCTTGCTTATTTGGACTCATGTGATTACCTGAGAACCAAGGCTGAATTAATTCAAAAGGAAAAAAAAAAAAGAAAAGTATGTGTCTTAAAGCTGTGGAGAAAGGTTCAAGGGAAATGTGGATTTCTCCACTGATTTCCCACAGAAACAGTTCTGCTGTGTTCTCTTCCTTCCCAGCTCTCTATTTTACCAACGTATGGTGAAGCAGCTCTGCCTCAGTGGGGATGTGCAGCTCTCACTGAGCTCTGCTGGCTCCCTGGGCTGGAGACAGCTCAGAGTATTTTAGAACAACAACATTCATAATTGCACTACATGAGGAATCAAGACTAATACAGAAGAGTTACCATAACGACAACACCTCGACGTGGTGCAAGCACAAATACCTTACACATCCCTGGGAATGATTCAGCCCCATGTTGGGTGAAAAACATTCATCCTTTCAAGAACAGACCACTGAAAATGGTGGGGCCTGAGTCATAATTTTGTTGCAGGAAATCTGTCTATGAGAAAAGGCTTCAGAAAATGAAATATTAGGATTTTATTGCTATTTTACCTACCAGTGGCTTGTTAGCTACTGTAAAAACTGTCATCCACTTGCTGGCTGATAAGTCCTACAACTCAGCACATGTGGAAGTGTTTCATCATACAATGTATGGTAACAGAACTGAGCTTTGAGGGGCTCAACACTGCGCAAGCAGGAAAAGCAGCAGGAAAATTTAAAAAATCCCATCTTCTAGAGCTAAAGCTAAAGATGACCTTAACATACAGAAGGAAGGGAAAGAAAACACAAGTCATAGTGACAAATTACAGATTATTTTCATAAATATGTCCTTTCTTTGAGGGAAAAGTGTGCCTATCAAAAATGTTCCAATTGGAGAGAGATGTAGTGGGAACAAAGATTAGGGAGGAATAGGGCAGGGAGGAGAGGGCAGCAGGGATTTATGGAAAATGATGAGGGTGGACAAAGGGAGGTGACTCCACCAGATGATCTGACAGACCTGTTCTTCCATTCTCACACCCAGCAGTGGCAGCTGCCTTCACAAACCCCTTCCTGACTTCCATGCTCCAGAGTTGCTGCAGTGCTCAGATAAAATACCACATTCCAAAAGACCATTTGGCCTTTTGAGGTGTTTGAGGGGTAGGAGTTCTTCCTTTTTTTTTTTTTTTTTTTAATGTGAGACCTTTTGTTGATGTTCAACATTCTGCTAGGTAGTCAAACACCACAGAGTTCCTTCCCCTTTCAAGTTTATCCTTCCACCTCCTGGGCTGTAACAAGGTGTGCTGCTCATCAACTGAGCTGCACCAAATATTGGCTTCCACTAAAGAATGACCCAAAATGGCAAACTCCCCTCTCCAACCTCTGCATCTTCATCATTCCTCTTCACTTTGCAAGTTATCAGGACTTAAGTTTCCCCTAAGTTTCCATAAGTGTTGTTTTAATCCTGGTTTTTTATTTATCCCCAGAAGAACGGTGCTTCATTTTGCTTACAGTCCTTCACTGCTATCACAAAAAAGAGCTCAAGTGATTTCTGCTGTGCTTGCTTTGATAGTGATATTCAGCAACCACATTCTTTGTGTGAAAGAAACCCAGGAAAAGCAGTTTTTCCTAGCATTATAATTTGTTATAGTTAGGTGTTAAAGTTTTCAGCTGAGCTGCTGGTGATAAACACTGCATATGCTCTGGGCTGCGTAGGTTCCCACCAGATTTTCTTTGTCCAGGTTAGAAACACAGGAGTTTTAGGTTCCCACTGCAGTTAATGGAGAGGAAAGGGGTTTTTAGGAGCTGTTATTTATCCCTTATAAATAACTTAACCTGCAAATCACTGTGAGGTGTCTCTGTTCCCCACCAGTGCAAGGGCTCACAGGCAGGGCTGTGCCAGCTGACACAGGTACATTTTAGGTGGGGTGCTGCCTGCCCTAAGCTGCTCAACACCTCAGCAGAGGAGAGAATAAGTGAATAGGAAAGAAAAGCAAGAATAGGCAAGGAGGCTTGGAGAGATGAGGCACTGCCTGGAAATCACACAGGGCACTGGGATGGAAAGAGAACCCAGATCTCTTTTGGAACCCCCTTTTTGTGCACTCTGTACCATGGGGCTTTCGCTCTGTCAGATAAAAAGAACGTGACCCTGTGTTTCCTTTTTCTCTTCTCTTCCAGTAGTTGCATGTTAATTAAGCTCTTACATTTTTCCAGAGCAACTGTAAGACCAGAAACCTCTTAAGTCAGATGGAAAGAACTAAACATTTCAGCCAGAAAAACAAGCATGCGGGTGAAAAAAAAACATTGTGCAAATAAAATTGCTGAGGAGAATACAAAAATCACATGAGAAGGGCAGATAGGGGCATTGTGTGAAGGATAAGGAAGGGGAGTTAGGAACAAGGGAAGGTTTCTAATTTTGCTTTGTAAGCACAAAGTTGTAAGTTGGGGAACCATTATCACTGCCACTCCTGCCCTGCTCCCAAGGTTTGTGACACAAACATTTTGTTTTGCACTCTGTGTGAGGGTCCCACAGCCCTGGGCAGCCAGGCAGGGACAGGAGGGAAGGTGGGACTCAGGGGTGGGAGCTTTGCCAAATGGATCCACCACAGACACAGCAATGAGCTCTCCTGCCCACAGCTAACCTACCTCAAGAGTTTCTTGCCTTTCTGTTCCTTTTGCTCTGGAGCTGGAAATTTCTGCCTAATTCATTGTGCCAAAGGCCAGATTAGCTCTTTGTGTGGCTATGGAGGCAGAAACCTCTAAAAATTATAATTAAGGGCTAAACTGATTATTTTATATGACCTGATCTGATTTTGAAAATAGCCCTTTCTAAGCAGACAGTCAGACAAGATGACCCCCACATGTCCCTTCCAGCCCAGTAAAAGCTGCAAACATTCAGGAAAACAACTCTTTTGTCCTGTGGACTACAAAAATAGCGTTTCCAACAGTTTTTCTTTCATTATGAAGAAAAGACCTAGACAACTCTCAGGGGCCCAGCAACCCTAAACAAAGAGAGGGTCTCTGCAGACCCCACCAAGCTCTTCAGAGCCAGCTCAGCCTTTCATTCTCTGCCCTTGCTGTGGGATGGCATCCCAGCTTCTCCTCTGAAGAAGAAAGCCAAAGCCAAGTGAAAGATGAGCTGTGGAGGTGCAGACCTTGCTGCTGCTGCTGCTGCTCTCCCACTGCAGTCAAGGAGTGCTGATTGCAACACCAGACCAGGAGAGTTTCTCCACGTGTTTTGAAATTGTCTCAGCTGGGAACACACCCCAGCCTGCTGTGTCATTGCTTGGCTGGGTTTATAAACTGCTCTGCTGGGACCTACAGGTGCTCAACACCTCCACACACTGAGCTGGAACACAAATCTGTGCCAGCTTGTGCGTTGAGGCTGTTTTCCCTTCCAGCTGCTTTGTTTGAAACCCAACCAAGATGGCAATCCCCCAACCCAGCCACAGTGGGGTGACACCAAGGTCCCCCCTTAAATGCTGTCTAGTGAGTTAAGTCCTCAATAACGCCTGGGAAAGGATCTCTGCAGCACAGAAGAACAAACTTTGCTCCAAAGAGGTTATCAATGGGACCCCAGGAGAGCAGTCACTGTGAAGCTTTACTTCATTCCAGAAATGTTTTGGAAGCAATTACTTCATCTTGTTCTTTATTCACGGGATTCACTTAACTGATGACATTATAGCTCAGTCCATTAAGTAAATGGGTTATATATTTTCTCCAGGTTTTGAGGAAGTAATGTTGCAGTGTGTGTCACTATCATTGTCAGCAGTCAACAGGGACAGGGACTCTTCATTTGTTTCATGAGGTTTACCTCTGCTGAGATCTTAAATATGAAATATCTGGCTCAGGGTCTTTCATAACGTTTGAACAGGATTTTAAAAACATAAAAATAAAAACATAAGAAAGCAAGTGTTATTTTCACAAAAATTCCTGGCAGCTGTACCATTTATTATGAGAGGAAAACGGAGCAAGAAAAATTGGCATGTCATTTCTTAAATGAATTTATATCCTCATTTCCTTTAGAAAATGAATCCCTGCTCCATCTAGTCATTTTCCATCCGTCTGCAGGGGCAAAGTTTGCAGAGCACAATTGAACTGCTCCATTCTAGCCCAGGCCAGGGTGCCACACATGCCTTTGGTAATCAGATCCTTCCCACCACTGCTGCCAGTAGCACTTGTAAAGGTTTTATTTTCCATTGCAATGGGTCTTAAAAGTCAGCAGCAGCTCAGAAAATAATCAGGGACACCTGACCAAAATCCTGGTCATTGGGGCCAAAATGTCCTTCTAGGAGGGCTGCAGGAGCCCATCTGCTGAGAACTGACTCGAGCTGCATTTGTGTCCCCATGCCACGGGGGGAACGTGCCAGGTGCTCCCTTTTCCTTTTGTTGGTTTTTCACCAATATCCAAGGAGGAGAGGCAGCAGGATGGGGAGGAGATTTGCCAAAAGATAAGAGAATTTGGGAGCCAGTAAAAAGCACTGCTTTCAGGAACTGTCACAGAATGCTGTCACTCAAAAGAAGTTTCGCACAAAATCTCCAAAACAACCTCTTCCTCCTCCACACTCATCCGCCTCCTCTGAGGGGTGGTGGTTAATATACTAAATACAACATAACCACTTGGAAAGCACTTTTCATTTTGAATCACCTCCTTGCTATTTTTGCAGCCGAAAATACAGACTGGTGGAGCTGATGTCATTAATCTGGTACGCACAGGAACAACTTGGGGAGCCGGGGTTGGAACTCTGAGGAGAAGGAGGCTCCTGGGAAGTGTCTGCTGGGGAAGTCAGGATTGCAAGCAGTGCAAATGCATCACAGCCAAGGAAAGGAAGGAAAAAGAGGGTAATAGCACTGTAACATCATTTCTGGTTGTCTCCAGTTTGTGTTTTAAACCAATATCAAATTAGGGAAAAGGAAAGGAGAGGAGGAAAAAAGGGGAAGCATTTCATTTGCCCCCAACATAAAAGGTTTTGTTTTGGATACAGACTTTTTATTCGGTTTGTCTGAAATCTTAAAAAATACCCAGGAAAGAAATGTAAACCCCCAGAGTTAATTCAGAATGAAAAATCAAAGGCTCCTGTTTCAGCAGAAAGCTCACTGGGACTGGGTGGCAGACAGGGTGGGAACGCCAGACATCAGTGCCTGGAAGCCTGACAAGCACAAGGGAGGGCCTGAATGCAACAAAGCTGGGACACGAAACCCACAGAATCTCCTGATGATTTGGGTCAACATATGGCTCAACACAACATCTCTGGCCAACCTCGACGTGTTTCAGTCTCCAGGGGAGCGCGTGCGATTTTCGCACATCAGAGAGGAGAGCACTGAGGGCACTGGGGAAGGAAAGCCTGCTCTCACTGTACCTGCTTCGTGTTCTGTGGAAATGGGGTGCTAAAGTGCTCTTTGCCCAAGCAACACCTCACCCACAGCTCCCCTGGATCTGCTCAGAGCTCACAGGGTGTCCTGATGGGTATTTCAGGTGCTGCACGAGAAAGCAGCACCACAGGTGTGTGCCAAGGGTCCCCAGTCAGGACAGTGTGGGTGACACATTTCCCACTGGCTCTGCACAGTGGCTGAGTGCAGCCTGGTGTCAATGGCACTATTATGATTTCACCCAGCCTCACTGCTCTGGCTGCAGTTTCCCTGATTCCCTGAACAGCAGGGAAGGTCTAGACTGGAGCTGCAAAGATTTCCACATACACAACACACAGACAAACACTTTTTTCCCCCCTGTCCTGCCAGTTTCACCAACCATGAGAGCAATCCACAAAGCACATGAAGGCTCTTTGCCCTGACCTGCTTGGCTGGCTTTTCTTAGCTGGTCTGAATGGCTCTGCAAACCTAAACACAAACATACAGAAAACATGTTTGAGCCTCTTGTACAAGAGTTAAACTCTGGGAGAGAAGAAATGTTGGTATCAAAAGAGCAGAGAAAAACAAATATGACTGTGCTAAGGAGGAGAGTAACTGTGGGATGGAGAGGGACAGGTCAAGGCTGGGACTAGATATGCAGGAAGAGAAACTTGCCCAAACACCAGTTGTTTTTTCTAAACAGGAGACAAATGTCTGCACTTGTATCTGAGCTCCCCTCCTGTCCCTCCCACGAGACAAGGGACAGACAGACACACCAGGGCCAAAGCCTCAAACACAGGGCACTGCCAGGGCACACAGCCCCACAGAGCCCCAGGGCTCTGTGCTCTGCTCCTCTGCCATCCCTGGAGCACAGGAGGGCAAGGAGCTGCACCCAGGGCAATGTGTTCATCCAGAAGAGAATCATGCAGCACTGACTCTGCTCTGTGCTGGGTTGGGATCCATTCCTTTTGCACCAGAGGAGCAGACAAAGATTATTCAAGCATTACAAGCCCTGCACAGTAGTCCCTGTAGGCAGATGTTCTCCTGCTGTGTACTTTGTGTCTGCACTGGTGAACCAGAAGCGTTTGAGAGCTCTCAGTTGTGCTCTCAGCTCGCTCCTCACCCAGGGTCAGGACAAGCTGTGAGTCTGCAGAGCAGCTGCCTCCTCCAGGGAGGAGCCATGGGGAGAGGAGGGCCAGGTGGGAGCAGCACTGCTGCCCTCGGGCCCTTGGGCATCTCAGTCTGGTGAGCTTGAGCTGGCTCTGCACACGGTGACCCTGTGCACGGAATGAGCACAGACAGATGCGATAACACACAGATGTGATAACCTGAGCCCTGGCACTGCTGGCCTGGGTGTTCTGAGCCACCAGGGAGCTGCTGAGGCTGCTCCAGCTCCAGGGGCTCACAGCATCCCAGGGAGAGGCCGCAGAGCTGCTCTGCCAGAGGATCCCAGGGTCTGAGCCCTGCCTGGCACCACCTCTGCGACAAGGGGTGGGACTGGGCACCCAGGCTGGGTGACTGCCCCAGGGACCTGCTTCAAAACCCCCAAAGACAAACAGAACAAGCAGCAAGGTCAGAGGCAGCCAAAGAACCCTGCAATGGTTCCTGTACCCACAACAATCTAGGAAACACAGCCATGACCAGAGGCGTTTTCAACAGATGATACCATGTCAGCAGACTTGGCTGCTTTTAAGATAATTTCCTTAGAAAGGATGATTTTGGTGTAGGCAGCAACACAAATAATTTGAAAATAATGTGACTTTTATCAACCTCAAGGTTTAGAAAGAAAATAAAGGAAAGGAACAAACACTCCGTGCACAGATGAGAGGACCTTCAGGAGGACACAAACAACAGCTGCACTTGTTTGTGTTTGATTTTCAATTTTTCTTAAGAAGAACTAGGCATGTAAGAGTGAATCTTATTAATGAAATATTGATCAAAAATAGTAATACACTGTAATAGGAATAAACCATTCAATCTCCTGTTGCCACTGATTTTAATGAAGTACTTTTCTTTTTTCAGACTCTGAAGTACAAAAGCAGAAATCAAAGATTTCTTCTCCCTGCCCTACTTGGTGTGCCATTCCAGTCCAGTGCAGTTGTTCCAGTTATTCTTAAAATACCCTAAACAAATCAAAATCCCTTCAGGAAATGAAAGTTAAAAGAATACTTATTTCTTTTCATGATCTCCCCTCCCTGATAGGTTCAACATATTTGTGTCAGGTGTTACAGTTGGCATCAGCTGCCATTGTATTGGTGAGTATTTGCTTTTCTATTTCAGTTTGCACAATCCCTATCTCACAATGGGCCATGCCAACAATTTTCATGCTGGAAAACACAGAAATAAACACAGGAACAACTGTTCTGCATTACTGCATAGCGACCAGAGAAAATTATTTTTCCCCCCTCTTCTTTCCTAATGACTCACACCTTCCAAAATCACATAATCTAAATTCCATGTAACCTGCTTTTTCTCTTGAAGTCACTTCTCTCTTTTTCCCTCTCCAACTAACCAATGGAGTAAGAAAAAATTTGCATCTTGGTCCTTTTTATTCTCTTTGATAAAAATTATCTGATCTCCATGAGGTGCAATGGAGAAAACCTCCAAAGGTTTAAATTCATTTATTTGAAGCTTAGCTGAACCTTTAAACATCCCACCCTTCTGCCTAATCCCTCAACAAGCTCACATTTCCCCTTTGCCCTCCATGGGCTTGCCTGCAGGGAAATACCTTCCCAGAACAGCTGTACTAGAATAATTAATCTACTACAGATAGCCAGTAAAATACCCTGCCTGGATATTACTCTGGAATAAAACTGATTTTCTGGAAGCAGCTCTTTGTGCAGCCATGGCTTTTATTCCAGAACCCATGGAGGGTTTATCCAGGTGCGGGTGGCACAGATATTGTGCCACAATTGTGCTGGGAAATTTCCCTGCACACTGGGAAGGACGGTGCACCCAGGGAGGGCTTGGGAGAGTGAACTGCAAGAACATTCTGGGGTTAGAACTGGGGGTGTTCTCCTCCTCCCTGGACACTGGGATTAGAGCTGGGGCCATTCTCTTCCTCCATCACCTCTGCCTTTTGGCAAGTTCTTCTCACCCTCTTGCTTTGGTTTCCATTTTTTTAGTAGAAATCTAATACTGCTTTGGGGATTAATTAATTGATGAATATAGAGAGCCTGAAAAGTGTAAAGCACTACACAGGAGTTAAGTGTTATAATTAGGAGCAATTCTGATCTTGATTACAATGAGGTAAAGCTGTAAGTCCTATACCACAGCAAGATTTAAACTGATAAAAAAAAAGATCAGAATCAGGGTCTTATGATTTTAAATGTAAACTTGGGCAGATTCCCTGCTGAGTTACATCTGCAACTGTAATAAGATCAAGGAACATGACAACTTGTCATTTCAGTAACAGATATAGGGAGAATGCCCTTTAAAAAAATTAAACAGGAAGGAAATTTTTAAAGTGTTTTCTTTGGCTCTGAAACATATGCCCAGGGAGAAACTGTTCTCAGCAATGCAGTGGATCTTGAAATATTTACTGGGTCTGGCATTTAACATAATCTTTCTTGTATAAACGATATAGAAAAAACACATATTATCTTAGACTGCAATCTAGTGTGAAGATGAGATGATATTTTAATAGAGCTGCATTCATCAGCTGTAACAAGAGAGGAAATGTGCTCCAATCCAACATGCCCTGTGGGCAATGTAAATAACACGGACTTCGACCATCAGATGAGTGCAGCAAGGGGAGGAGAGCAGAGGGACAGGGACCTGCCAGGGAGGGAAGGCAGAGTGGGCAGGGATGTTCCTTTGGCCAGGGAGGGAAGGCAGAGTGGGCAGGGATGTTCCTCTGGCCAGGGAGGGAAGGCAGAGTGGGCAGGGATGTTCCTCTGGCCAGGGAGGGAAGGCAGAGTGGGCAGGGATGTTCCTCTGGCCAGGGAGGGAAGGCAGAGTGGGCAGGGATGTTCCTCTGGCCAGGGGTGGCACCCAGTGCCCCTCACATCAGGACCCAGCCACTCACTCCACTCATCCCAAGGGTCCTCCTGGAAAACCTGAACTTCTCACTTGGCTTGCAGTGGGATTTGCATGTCTAGCCAGTGACACCACTATTTTCAGAAGTAATTAAACTTTTAATTACGCTTCTTAATAGGCTGTAGCTACTGCTTTGCAGTCCTGTTTCTGTCCCTGTTGGATGCCCCTGGAGCTGCCAATGAAGCTCCAGCTGCTCTTCCAAGGGGGTCAGGGTGTGCCCAGCTGAGCTTACAACACTGGGATCACTTTGGGCAGTGCCTTTCAGAGGCACAGGAACTTCCCTTCAAGATTTTTCCAACACAAGTTTGGAGAAAGAACAGTGAAGACTGAAAGGCTCAGATACTCAACAGATTTATTCCTGGGAACAATATCCCAACTTTCCTTCAAACCAGGTCTTCAGGTACACTGGTAATTGTAGGAGAAAAATGGAAAGTCATCATGTACAGGCAGTAAAACTGCAATATCCACTGTCCAGAGAAGACTTGTGCTGGAGCACATGCTGTATTGAGAATCAGCAAATCAGAAAGACAGTGAATTATTTGTGACCTTGGGCAAGATGTTTAATGTCTTACTAGTTCAGACAGGCAGAGTCACACTCACACCAAAACCTCAGCAGCCTCCCCAATCTCCCTCTGCGCAGAAGGGCACAGGGCTGTGAAAGAATGACTGAGCGTACATGTTTGGAACAGATTCTAAGGAGGAAGGGGTCTAAATAAAACATCAAGAAGTTAAAGGCAGCTTGTTGTTTGACTTGTCCTCAGACAGGACATCTGAGCAAGATGCAGCTGGATCCCTCAAGATTTTGGCATTCAAAGGACCCCTGACCTTCCCAAAGCAGTCCCAAGACTCCCTTGCACCCATCTGCAGAGCAAACAAAAGACCCTGAACACTGCCTGCTCATTGATTTGCATTTCCTTTCCTGGAGCTTGCCAGCTTGTCTTCCCCTTGAGTGGGAAGACAGGCAAGGTTTTTATTATTTTCCAGGCATTGTTTGATGCACGTGCTGCAGGGGCCATGGGCAGATGATGGAGCACAAGCTGAGCATCACTGAGCTCTGATGCCCATCAGTGCCAGGATCTGTGGCTGTTCCCAGTCATTCTCTCAGAGACAGCCTTCACTCAGCACATTTCAGATGCACAGCAAACACTGAACACCTAACAGCAAGGCTATTACTGCCCTCCTGAACCTTCAGCACCCTAAATCTCCAGCAGGCATCACGAACCTGCCATGAGAGAGGCTGCCCTGAGGCTGGGCTGTTCTGGCCCAGGTGGGTCACAAGGGCTGGATGGGCTCAAAGGCATCTTCCCTTTTCCCCGGCACAGTCAGCAGCCAGAGCCTTGCCAAGCATGGTTTAGCTTTAGCTTGAACATCAATCATCCATGGACTGTCCTTCCCTCCTGGCACGGCAAAGCTCTGCCACGTGCCCTGCACCCTGTCCCCAGGCACTGCCTCCATCAGCACTGGGATGCTGAACTTCCACCTCTCCATCTCCATCCCAGGACTGTCCCTTGACCTGTATCCCCAACCAGGCACCAAAAGGCAGCACTGAGGGGCTGTGGTTGGTCTTCCAGTGACCACCAGCACTTCGGCAACTCAGGTCCCCATTTCAGACTGCTGATTGCTGCTAATGCCTGGACGCTGCAGCCCAGCTGGATACACAGCCAGGGGACAGAGGGCAATGCCTCCATTTCATATCCTAAATTTATCTCGCTTTTTAAAGCAAGGTCTGAACCTCCAAGGTTTTGACTTCTTCAGATTCCCTTGTTATGAAGTTATGAGAAAACATTTGTGGTCGGGTGATTTCCTTTTGCCCTAGACAGCTGTCAAGAGCAGCAGAATGGCCCAAGGCAAAATGTGATGTGGGTGTAAGAAGTGTCTTAAGCCAATAAGTTAAAGCCATGGGTTAGAAAGCCTGGGGAAAAAATGAGCCAGTAATTGCTGAAAATCTTCCTATTCTGCTGCGTTTATTTAGTCAAATTCAGTGGCCCCTCTCCAGGCCTTCAGCCTTCTCCACGCCTTGGAAAAAGAACCTTATTAATCATTTTGCTTCTATTGTTTAATTATCCTGAGCATCAGCAGATCAGATCAACGCTTGGCTCTTGCACACAAATCCCAGCCCTCTCAGGCTGCAGCATCCCAGCAGCTCCCACTCCATGGACAGCAGAGGCCAGAGTACTGAAAGTGTTTGCTGCCCTTATGTTGTTTGGAGTAAAGAGGGATTAAAAATTACACCCTGCCAGGGCTGCTGGAAGACTCATTTGGTGAGTAGTCTCCATCAAGGATGGATGAAAACTCTGCACCAAATGTTAAAGGAAAAGGAGGTGGAAAAATGGATTAGCAACTCAGAGACAATCACCACAGATCGTGTTTGTTCTTTTTGAAAAAAAATAAAATTCAGTTTTAATGAACACATGCACATCTCATCTCCAAAAAAAATATTACCAACTGAAGGAAAATCTGTTTGAACAGTCACTGCTTTTCGTGGTGTTTGGGGGAGGAGAGGGGTGCAGGCTGCCAAATTGAAAAGTTGGGGGGCAACAGGGCAGGAGGCAAGGGGCATTCAGAGTTAACCCAAGATTTTTTCCATCAGCAGTGCCAGTGAAGAGTCCCTGGCTCTGGGCAGAGCTCCATCCCTTGCTGTGCACAAACATGAGCCCACACAGTGTCACAGTGGCTGTGTTTGGATTGACAGAGGCTGTGCTTCAGGGCTGCCCTGGGGGCCTGGGCACTGCCTGCCCACACAAGATGGGGTTCCAGTTTATTATTATTAGTTATAACAAGAGCAGATTTATTTTTTTAAAACATCTACATAAAGACTCTTAAAATCCAGCTTTTGCTTTCCCTGCTAAAGGACTGTGCACTGCCCTGTCTCTCTTTGGGGGCCTCAGTCTGAGTCTTTCATGAGGCATTCACTGAATAAGGCTGCTTGGTTATCAGGCAATATTTTATACCAAGATTGAATCTTTATTTAATAGGCAGAGTCCTCCATTGATTCATGCAGCCAGCAATGGTGACTAAGAGAGCGGTGAATCATTGACACCTGTTGGGTTTGAGGTTTCTTTTCACTCTTTACAACCTCTTCCTTCTGCTCCCATTAAACACACACTTTCTTCTACTTTTTTTTTTTTTTTCTTAAATACAAAGGAATAAAACAAGAAGGCTACTTTTTGGCAGTATCTCTACAATTGTAGTAAAATTGGTATCTTAATACATGCCATACGTGCAGCTATTTTGGACTCGTCTGCAAATCCCTAAAGCCATCCTATTTACCTTTGTTTTTTTTTTAATCAGAGAGGATATATGAGGTGAAGTCAAGCATATGGACTACAAGAAAACAGTGTATGACTCATGACAGCCACTCAAAATTTAGCTATTCCTTGGCCACCTTGTACTTACAGAGAAAGATTCATCCTTACCTTTAGCAGGGGTCTCACCCTTTGATGACCCTTTAGGAGCTGTGTATGGCAGGCAATGAATCCTCAGACCTCCCTCCCCCTGGGGAGCCTCCCTGGCCCTCCAAACCAGCTTTGCTGCTCTCACCTTCCCTAATCACCCTCCTGCCCAAGGAGATTATGAGCATCAGGCATGAAGCCATGGCCTCGTTAAATCAAACCTGACTTTTACTGTTGGTGTCACTGGGGCCAGGGGCTCATTACAGGCCCTGTTTCCCAGCCCTGACTAACAACAGGCAGCTTCACCTGGGATAAAGCTGGGTGATTCCAGGATTTAATTCATTAGTGGGACATGATTCCACACTGCTGATTGCTTCTGTGGAACTGTAGGACAAATAAAACCTAAATATTTGAAATTCAGGCTCTAAGGTCACTCAGACCAAAATCACTATTTCTTTTTTTTTTTTTCCCCTTTATCCTTTCCTTCACAATCCACCTTTAAAATCTTTTTCCCTTGGAGCCTGTGGAAGCTGCCTCCCCAGGGCTCTCCCCCATTGTGTCTGTCCTCATGCAGTCCCTTTGTAATAGCCAAGCTGTGCAGTTGATGCTCAGGCTGAATCAGAAAGCAGGTCTGTGTCTGATCTGCAAACATACCTCCAGCATTATTTCTCTTAATGTATGCCAGTCTATGCCTCATAGTTAAAATCTTCAATTCTACCACTCTCTCCTTTTTACATGCCTGTTTTATTTGCACAGTCATTTCACAGTCCAGTTGTTCTTTCTGGTCAGGTGGCCTATAAAGGATTTCTATTACCAGTTTACTCTCTGAAACATCTCCAACTGCAGCCCATAATGACACAGCAGCCCCATTCCAGTCTGTCTCAGATCCCCACTTTCAAAGGCTAATAAATCCTTTCCCTTCACAAATAGCTCTCTCTCCTCTCATTCTTTTCTCTTGCTCCCCAAACAATCTAAACAATCTCTACTCTTTAATGTTAATACCTCTGTTATCTTCTAAGGAAACTGCAGCTCCATCCATACCTATTTCCCAATGGGCAATGCCCACGTGCACAGACCAGCTCCTGGTATGCTGTGATTGTCCTCCTCCTCCTCCCATTCCCTGCACAAATAAAACCTTTTCCTGACCCTGTCTGGGACTGACACCTTGCTGTTCTGAGCTGGGCAAGCAGGGCTGGTTCTTATTTCTCTCCATCACCCTGCAAATCTCCCCTTCACCAACTGCTTCCAATTTGTCTGGAAGATGATCTGGTTGGAGGCAGGAATTTCAACTTTTTAATGCATTTCTTCCACTGTATCCCATACATACATTTAACTGACTTCCCCACTCCTATTGCACAGGCTACCCTTCCATCTGCATTGTGCTGGGAAGATGAACAGCACACATTTCTGCCTCCTCCTCCTCCTCCTCCTGTGCAAACCCTGTGCAAGGACACTGCAGCACTGCCCCTGAGCTGTGCTCTGCCCTCCTGTTTGGCCTGCCAGGAGCTCCACATGGGGTGTCCTCAGCAAGGTTTTCTGAGGCAGCCAAATGAGGCACAGAGATTCCCAAATGGAGCTCAGAACACCCCTGGAAGCTGGGATGTCCATGTTCTTTTGTCATCACTGATATGTGAAACCATGGGAAACAGCAAATCCCCTCACACTGGGGAAAAACAGGAGCCAGGAGCGGCTTAGGGTTTGCTCTCATGTGCCAAGGTGTTTTTAAGCATCAAGCCAAAATTTGAGGAAATTTACTCTACACTAAACGTAACTATGTTAGAAAGGAAATTTGGCCTCAAAATTATTTGGTCCTAAGGTGACTGTAAAATGGGATTTAAATGTATTTAAATGATCTTGAGAAGAGCTTGGGAGAGATGCAAAGGGATAGAGCCAGCACAGTTCACAGCACCCAGCAATCCACCCCGCTGCCTGCTCCAACTTCTCATTTGCCAAAAAGGAAGAGAAAAGCAATTTCCTTCTTTTTCTCTTCTGCAGCACTGGAATCTGCAAAGAGCCGTGTGGGGCCCCCTGTAATCCAGGGAATCAGCTGCATTCAGCACCACAGGAAAGCTCTGGTAATGCAATGGTTGTTTCTGATCCAGGCACCCACACCCACCACTGTCCTACCACACACATCCAACCAAGCAGCCAAATGTCCCCACTGGGCCTGTGGTGCTTCTAGAAAGCACAAAGCCCAGGTGATACTGCAGGATCTGGAGGAGCACGGCCCTGCAGGAGATCCCTGAGACACCCTTGGCTGGAGCGCTGCTCCGCAGTGCTGTGACTGGAGGCAGGACTGGAATTGCCAGCTCTTGGCCCACTGGTGAGCAGCTGGGAACATCCAGAGCACATCTCTTCCTGTAAATCTTGGGAAAAGTCCCGTTGTGGTTTCCCCATCCCTGGTGTTGACACATGTCCTTGGGCCTTAGAGCAGTTGGACTTGGCCTTAACTGGGTCAGATGGATCCCACTTTTGCCCTAAGTCCATTAGTGTAACATTTTCGTCTCTCCTCTTGCAACTTCCAGTTGACATTCCTGAAGTTCTGGGAATCTGTTTTCCTTGTAAGCCCAAAAAAAGGCTTGGAAGAAATGTAGAAGTTTCAGTAGAAGTTGTCTTAGGTAAGGACTGATTTGTGCCTCCCACGGGCACATATCTTGCATTAGGGGTCAAATACAAGGCTGGGAGTTAAGACCTCTTAAGAGTTTGATCCTGATCCTGAAACTGATTTTATATGTGACCAAAACCAATTAATTTTACCTCTTTAGCTACAATTTTTGTCATCTGGAAACTTGACTACTAAAGATAATCCAAACCCACACATTTTCTGATATTGAATTTTCTGACAATCATACAGTACTGTCAGGTAGAAGGGTGAGTTTATGAGCAGCTACCTTGTCACCCAACAAAGTAGAATTATTAAAATGTATTTCTTCTGTCCCAAACAGAAGTTTTTGCTGTCATTGACAAGAACAGAGGCAATACAGCAGGAGAGGTCATGGGGCTCCAGTGCCCTAGAGTGTCCCCACAGCTTTGTGTGACACGAGGAGGTGAACTCAGGCTGTTCCCAGACACAGCATCTCCCTTCCCAGCTCACTGCACAGCCTGTCTCCATTCCAGAGCACTGAACCACAGCTCAGCTGCTGGAAGGAGTCGCCCCAGGACACTGCCAGGAGGAGGTGCAGGGCTGAGCATCTCTGCCCAGTCTGTGCCCTGCTCTTTGCCCTTCTCTTGTGCAAGGGGTACAGTTTGCTGAAAAGCACAGCACGGTCCTGCTGGGCAGGAATTCTGTGCAGGGACCCCAGCATTTGTGGAACACGTGATATAGACACAGCTTTGCTAGGTAAATGATCCAGTTAAACAAGGTAAATCAACAATGAGGGAGAGGACGAGAAAATTATATTGACTGTAATGTTTACAAACACTCGTCACCTTCCAACTCAGTGATGAATTGGTAATAGTTTTGCTGGAAGAAAAGATCCCTCTTGCTTTAAAGACAGCTATTTGATGAGACACGAGGGACACAATTAAACATTTAATTCAGTTTGACCTGCTCTGTCATTACAGCTCTTTGTTTCCCATCTCCTTCTTTTCCTCTGACCTTTAGGATGTGATACTTGGTGGGTTGTTTTTTATTTTTTTATTTTTATGTTATTTTTGACCAGGTCAAATCAAACAGATCCTGCTTCCCAAAGATAACATGACACGGAATATTAATGCAGCCTCCCCCTATTGTGTCCCTGTGCCTCCCTTCCCTCGGTGCCCCCAGCCCACACCCCACACACCCCCTGCCTCACTCTCATTTGCACAAAAGCACACCGAGTCCCCTCTCAGCAGCCCACCTTGAACAAAACACTCCAGGACTCTCGAAACAGCAGAAGTGCTAATCAAGCAGGGCCCTGTGCTCTGTGCTTCTGCAGTGGTTGCCTGGCATAGAAATGGGCTGTCTGGCCGCAGCTATGAGGTAACGTCTGGCTTTTTTGCCAAGCTGCAGAACTAGTCAGACACTCCCTGGAACAACATTTCTTCAGGAAAAAAAAAAAAAAAAGATGAAAAAAAAAAAAAGTTAGGCAAGAAATGATCTTCCAGAAACTTCCTTGCATCTTTCTGTGTGCGGGGATTTTTTTTTTTTTTTTCTTTTTGGAAAAGTTATATAACCAAATTACTTAGAATGCAACGGGTTTCATCAGCTGATTTTTGGGCAGTAATCTTATGAAACTGATTTCTCACACTTACTAGGCAAACTGGAAATTTGGAAAGGGGAAAGAACACACATACTCAAAATATATACACACACAGATGTACCCCACTCTTTTTCCTGCAACACTGTCTAGATCCACCAGCTATTTTTGGATGCAACCTGAAATAGAGCAATACAAATTCAAGGCAGGCAGCGCTAACCTGCATCTGCAGCATCTTTTTTGCAGTGACACTGATTAATCTAATTAACCACTTAGAGGAATTTTTTCACACTGCAGCAGCAGCAGCAGCCCTTCTATTTCCTGTAAAAATTCCTTATTTACTGATGTTGCATAGTATTCTTGATTCTTAATTCTCCTTTTTATAGCAGCACTGACAATTTGATTTTTTTTTTTTCCTGAAGGGCAGAAAATACACAGTTCATTTTTCTGCAGTGAAGGTTGAGAAACAATCTGAACTGCAGAGACACGGCTGTTGCTCTGCAGCTTCAAGCAAACAACACCTCTTGTATTAAACACTGTCTGCGTGTATCAGTCAGGAATTTAGACTTGTCCCAAGGTGACACACTTGGAAGAGTTAATTCCTGAGAAGCAGCAGCTTTGGAAAGGTGCAGGAAGGAATGTCTTGTCCTCAGGGCAGGAGCAGCCAATGGAGCCGGGTGCTGGTGATGTAATGCCTCAAACCTGCTGCATCATTGGTTCTGCAGATATTAGACTTGATATGATTTTGGAGAGTTTGGCGAGAGGAATTTTTGCAGAGGAGCCTGTAAATTTCCCTCCACCAAGGACATTTCAATTCAATTTCTCAGTGTTCCTCGGCCAGGGAGAAGTTTGCTCTAACAACACTTCTGTCCTGTGTCTTCCTGGTGCTGTTGAGCTGTTCTGTATCCTGCATTCTGGGAGGCATTTCTCTGAAGTCAGACTGCGCTGGAATCACTTCTCCAGCCAGCCCATGAAATCGAAATGAATTTTTAATAAAAAGCAGTTGTTTTTTCTCTGACTCACCTCTGAACTCTTAATTGTTTCAGGCACCAACTTCCATTCCCCCAGCTTCTATTACCTTCCTGGGGTTTTCATCTGCCCAGTCTTATTTCTTTAGCTGATTGCTGCATGAGGAGATGGCTGACGATGTTTTAAATGAGCCTCACCAGTCTGGGCTTGCTCTGGAGGAATCTGCTCCGAGCACCTCGGTGTCAGTGAGCTCAGAGCGCGTCGGGCTCCGGCTGCAGGACTCGCTGCAGCTGCAGGACCGCTCCAGCAGTTTGTTTGAACTTCAGCCACGATTCAGCCACACAACCCTCTGAGAACCTCATCCTTTTTCCTCACCCTCCCCTAAATGAAATAAAGATTCTCACAAAACCTACAGGGGCGATTAAAGCCTGTGTCCGAGCAGGGGTGAGGGAGCAGGAGCTGCAGGAGCCGTTCAGGGCTGGGGCTGCAGGAGCGGGCGATGCTGAGGTCAAGGCAGCAGCGCAGGGAGCCCAGTCCAGCCCCCAGAGCTCTGGAATCTCTGGGCTGAGCAGCTTCCCCTCCTTCCCCTGGGCACCCCGAGGAGCCCTGCCATTGCCAGAGGCCGAAGATCACACAAGAGCTGTGGAGAGCAGAGTTGTTCCAAGATACAAACGACTTAGCACTTCTGAGCTTTGCTCCTTTTCCAAGCAAGAACAAAAACTTTAAAATCCTGAAATTCCCTGAAAACCATGGATAATTTTTTGGTCAGGTTTTTACATTTATTTCAGTAAACCCAAAATGTATGTTTTGATGCAGACTTTTTAAAACATGTAGAAAAAATACGTTATTTACTCTGGAGAAAATTAAAAGGGAAATAACTAATTCCAGAATTGAAACTTTTCCTATTGCCTCCCATTTCTGCCTGAAATAAAATGAAACTTTCAATGAAACTGGGTCAGGTTAGTGGCTTGTTTGAATACATAACTTCCCTAGGCCAAATACCTCCATTTTTTTGGACAAGAAGAGCACAAGGATGAACTGAAACAAACTTTGCACATTCTCTCCTTGTGCTGTGCAGTCTCAGTTGCTTCTACACAGGGATTATCCTTGGTGTACCACTGTCTTCTGTGCCTGAGTAACAGCCTTAGAAGCCTTTCAGAGAATGAGATCTAAAACTAACCTGGAGAGTGTGTTCCACCACCTAACTCTCCTAATAAGCAGAAAGCTTTTCCTAATATCCACTCTAAATTTTTTTTCTCCAGCAAATTAAGCTGATTTCTTCCTAAACTCATGTCCCAGCTCCAGTGGAGAAGGGAAATAACTAACCATCACCCTCTTTAAATCAACCTTCTCCATAGAACTAGGCTGTTATCATGCCCACCCTTAATCTTTGTCCCACACAAAACCAATCTTTTTTCAATCTTTTCTTCTTACTCTTACCGGTATTTAATTTCAGCTAATTCCTGTTGTGCCTTCCTTGGGCTACCTATTCATTTGGTTCTTCAGTATGATGCAAAATCTCTTAAATGTTGATCAGATTGTTGCCATTGCATGGCAAAGAAGGGAGAGATTTCGTAGCAACCCAGGGAAATGAGGAATGAAGAAGCTGAGACTGTTCCAGTGCATTGCTCACTGTGGCTGGGTGAAGTGCTGCCAGGTAATTCCATTGTTCTGCATGCATGGGATGCAGTCTGTCCCTGCTCATCTCAATCTTCCTCCCCAGCTGAAACCTCTGTTTGCATCTGTACCAAGTTGGTCAGAATCTGCTGCCACTGGAGAACAACGATTTGTGATGACTTTCTTTGCTCTACTGAGCAAAAGGAGGTTTTGTTTTGCTGCCTTGATGGAAGCAGAGCTGCATCATTTCACTGCTGCCTCAGCACAGCTGTAAGTCTGAAGCTACAGTACAATCAGACAAGTTTGAATCTAAAAATGCCCCTAAAAAGCCCCACTGAGCAATTTGGTCTAACACTCTGCTCATGGACTTTGGGATGCAATGGCAGTGACACCTCAGTTCTGTGAGCCTCAGTCACCTCTCTGAGCAGCAGCAATGCCTTCTCCCTTCCAGACCTTCCCAGCTCTCAGACATTTTGTGCTGGCATTGGAAATCACTGTTGCCACAAAGACTGAGCTGTGCTGGAGCTCCTGCTCTGCCTGCACAGGGGGACACACAAACCCTTCCTGCAGCAGCCCCTGGAACTGGCCAGCCCCATCCCAAAATCCATTCCTGCACTTGTAGGTGTTGGCAGATCCAATCAGCCAGCAGCCCCTCCAGGAGGACACCCCAGTTTCAGATGTTGAGATCTTCCACTGCCACCATCGTCCTTTACAAATTGCTCTCATTTGAGAATAGAAAAATTCCACTCCACAGGACATAGAGTGTCAATGTAAGTGTTAATTATATTTGCATATCAGAACATGAGCTCCAGTTTGTAAGAACATGGGTGTCCTTAAAGTATGTTGTAATAAAAAATTGAAAACAGCTAGTGTTCTTGAATCAATTTTCACATTTATAACTTTAAAGAATAGTTCCCTCTTCTATCTTATTTTGTCAGCTCTGTATGGCTTTGTGCTTGCCTTGTCATTTCATCAAAAATATGTCAGTCTGTAATTTGCAATGTTTCTTTCAATTAAAACCAAAATGCCCCAAAATAACAACAATGAAAACAACAACAACAAACCAGAAGCAAAGTCTCAATGATGTATTGAACTATGTGGGAATAGCAATTTGAAAAAAATACATATAATTTATTGTATCAACTATAAAGAAAACTGTAAAGATTCAAACTATAATTGTGAAGATAATATCCTACTGCTATTAATGGCTGCTGGTGGTGGCATATACATTACTTCTAATTTTCACAGCTCATTTGCATCATAAATGAAACACAGAGAGTCCTGTGGAAGATACTGTAGATAGCACATTTATCATAATATCTGAGGGGTTTCTCTGGAATCACAGAAATTGAACCTTACATGTATATGATTTACTTGATTGGACTGCAAAATTTCAAATCTTTCCAAGGTCATTACACTAATGGGAAGCACAAGGTTAAAAGATGCTGACTACAGACTTTGCAGAACCTTTCCAATACCTTCTAAGCACTCATTTCTAATTCCTAAAATTACTGACTTCTTATTTTTAAGCTTCTCCAAACTCCCACAAATCCCAGGAGCCTGTAGCAGTCTTCCAAACCTCTAGCAGTACATTTACTTTCTTCTGAGTTAACTACTAGACCTAATTAAACAACACTGTCTCATCTGAGTGGATGATATTCTTACAGTCTGAATACAAATTAAAATTCCAGTTCTGTTAACATTCAGGTCAGTTAATCAGAATAAACCTCTTTAAAAACTGGAAGACTAAAGTGGTTTCAAAGTCAATCAGGCTCTTGAATCATTTTTAAGGATGTCTTTTGTAATATTCTCTATTGGTTTCTTTTAAATAATAATAATAATAAAATAAAAGAGATCCCAGTTCTCAGGTCAGCTTAATTCAATGAAAGAAAAATAGAGAATTTTACATGAAGGGCTGCTAAAGAGCTTTGGTTTCCAAAGGGCAGGCACGCAGTCCTGCATGTTCAAAATTGCACAGACAGTTGCCAAAACAGCATGTGCAAATTAGACATCGTTCACATAATGAACTTGTTAGAAGACTAATTCAAGATTTGCATGTGGAAATCCAAATGTGGAGCTACAATATTCCTGGTGAATGCAGATGTATCTATTAGCCTGTGTATTTTAGCAGATGTTATTTTGAAAACAAGATCCCAGGTCCTCACAGTACAGAAATTAATAACCAGAGACTGCAATTTTGTGGAGGGCTTTTCTCTTACACAGGACATGATACCAGAGAACCAGAAATGTTGAGTGCTCCTCTCACCCTCATGACAGATTTCCTGCGTGAGCTCAGGGAAATTATATTCCTTTTACCTACCCTTGTTTACCTATCAGTGAAATGGCTTTAATATTCTTTATCTGCCATCGCAGGCGCACTGTCAGACTCAATTAGTGTTTGTAATTCTCTTTAAGCTCTGCAAATGATCGTGTGTTTTGGAACAGAATTCAAACTTGAATTGTTTAACCCAACCATTTTCTTACGGCAAATGCAAATCACTTGGCAACATTATTCTAGTGCTAAAGAGGGGGGAAGGAGTGAGAAGGAGGCAGCCAGAGACCCAGGTACCCTGGAAAGCTCAGGGGTGGGCTGGGCCTCCACAGCTGGATTGACACTCTGGTGGTGAGGAGGCTTTAGGTGAGGGTGGGCAGGAGAATGCAGAAAGCAGAAGCTGCCCTTTCATCCACTAAGCAAGAAAACACATTTGTTTGGTGTGGTTGGGAACATATCCCTCCCACTAATCCTTAAACTGGTGAGTTTCAAAATGGGCATGCCATGGGTGCTGGGTTTTGGCAATGCAGGGATGACAAATGCAAGGCTCTGCTCAGCATTCCCTTTGCATATTGCTGAAATCCATACACCTCACTGCCCAGGGTTTAGGCCCTGTAATCACTCCTTTGAAAGTGCAGTGCTATTTTCAGCTTTATCTTCATTTTATTCTCATCAAAAATAATTGCTGTGATTTAAAGACTGTCTAATGCCCTGTCGTTATCTCCAAATCTCTAGTAGTATGCTGGCATCCAAGAGTGAACCTAAAAGCTGCAGATTTTCAAGTTGCAGCATGTTAATCTCTCTGAGTATGTAGAATGATCTCTCTAATTGAAAAGATTACTGCAGCCAGGTTTTATGTGTATGTTTGCATCTGAGATCCAGCAAATGCTGGGAAAGGGAAAAAACCCCACCACAACACCAAAATAACCCTGATGCAAGTATTGGTTTTGAACTCAACAACCACATTGGATTTGGCCTGCCCCAATATGCTCTCTCCATAAAAACTGAATGTGAATATTATTCAAATCACCTTGGAGGGAAAGATATTTGCATTCAGGGAGACTGGAATGAAAGGCCAGTGAAATCTTGATTTTGTCTAAGATATTAGCAAGCATTTTGTTGACTTCACTAAGAATAAGACATCACTGCTGCATGGTTTGTGCCTTAACTTGCTACACTGACACAGGAGATGTAAAGCAAGATGCTAAGCCTGACTCAAATCTTACTGAAAAGTAACACAGACCTTAATTTCTGATGGGGCAGGAAGGAAGAAAAGCAAGAGGAAAATGTATTTTACAATGAAAACTACAGGATGTCTTTGTGCCCATCAATAATTTATGCATTTGTTGCACCTGTTTAGTTAGCCCTTCCTACACTTTTTGTACTCTCCCCTTCCCAGAAGATGTCTCCTGAAGGATATGCAGAAAGTACAGCCTAACCCTTCCAGAGAGAAGCAGCCCAGTGCCCTGCACATGTAACCTGGCACAATGCAGCCATTGGCAATAACTCCAGAGCACCCTGAGCCTGCTTGGTGGAACACCTGGAGATGTCTCTGTGCATCCCACTGACTTCTGCTTCCCACATCCAGCCAGGGAGGAGCACATCTTTCCATCTCACATCCTTGGGAGATTCCCAAGGAATCTCATATAAGCAGTAAAAGAGAAAAGCTGCAATACGGTTTTGGAATGGGGCTACACATCACACATTCATGTGTTTTCACTTTGCTCCTACTCTGCTTTCAGCTGGTTGGCAATACCCAAGGGTGTGGTTTGCGTGTGAGATTAGACAGGTTGAGAGGCAGGCTTTTATCATTGCTCCTGCAGTGCATATGATCTTTTTTTTAATGTGTTCCTACTTGTAATTTTATCACTTGGTTATTATTTCACAGTGGTTTTTATAGCACGTTTTACTACAGCAGTCTTGTGGGTATTGGTGCTAGCAATCGGAGAGCAGAATCCTGCCTCTGCAGCCTGCCTGTGATAAACAGGTACGTAGGTGGCCAGTGGAAATTGGTATTTTCCATCTGTGGTGCTGAAATCTCAAAAGATGCCTGGTGGCATTTACTCAAGAGCCACCTGCATGACTGGTGACTCTTGGAGACTTCCTGAAGAAGTCTCTAACACCAGCCCAGGCAGGCGGCGAGCGCTGGGAAGAGCTTACAGGCAGGTTAGCTCTATTATCCGAATTGGGTCACTCATTCCTAATTATTTATAACCTCTATCTGCAGCGTACTGCACAGCATGAGGAGTGCTTTGAAACAGGAAACCTCCTGGACATCAAACTTGTGCTGTTTTGTCTCAGGAGGAGTCCCTACGCAGAGTCCCCTCGGGCATGCAGCAACCGCCGCTGGTCCGCTGGGCCCTGGGGCAAGTCAGCATTGTGCCTGTGCTCCCTCCTGACCTCCAGCAGCCCCAAGAATAACATTGGCAGCTTCCTTCCCTAGCTCCCCGTAATGAGGGCTCCCTCATTACCAAGTCTAATTATCAGAGAGTGATTGTAGAGGACACAACCTTAACATCCAGGCTTTCCTGACCCTTTTCTTTCCCTGGTTTCTCTGGATGCCTCACCAAGTCGAACTGGCAGCGTGCAGTTAAACATCCTCACTGAGCATTCCCCCTCAGTCTCACACCAGCAGTCAGTTGAAATCAGTTTGATGAACCAGTGGGCCAGCAGGAGAGGAACGCAGCATGTCAGTCCTAAAGCTTTCCTGGATAAAACATCCCAGCAAACTCCAGCAAAAATGAATCTGAGTGGGACCCTGAAGTTAAGGGAGGAGAATTAATGGACATTTGCTGGGTTTACTTCAGAGAAATCAATGGATTTGCTGGAGACTGGGTGATGGAACACACAGCTGGTGGAATGGACAGCCAAAGATCACTATTTTTCTTTTAAGCAAATCAATGTGTTAATTGGGATTCTGGTGGGATTCTGAAGCTGCTAATGGAGGCTGGGGCCAGTGGAGGATCATTAGTCTTTATTGAAAGCAGTACAGTTACTTAATTGGGGTGTGACTGTGGTGCTGAAAGAGAGAGCAGGCAAAGAATGAAAAGTGATTTTTAAAAGCTGTCACTTTAAACTTTCCCTAATTAAATGAATTTATTAAAAAAGCAAAGGGGAGATACAAATTGTTACTCCTTCAGGTCTTTGAACTTGGGGAGATCTTCACTTTGATGAGACCATTCTTTATAAGGCAGGTTTTTCCAGCTTTCCAACCCATCTTAGGGAGAAATTAAGTCATGCTTGGAAAGTTACTATTTATCAGAGCCTCTGACGCTGATGGCAAGATGAGCTTAGGTCTTCTCCAGACACCCATATGGACACAGACACAGCTCCTTCCTGTATTCCAACTTGGAATTTTTTATAGTTGTGCAGTTTCATAGGGATATCAGGGCTGTGCCTCATACCTAGATTTCCTGCCTAGACACCCCTTGGTCCCACTCTATGGAAACCTTCAGGATAGATTGAACAGTAAAATAGAGTGTGCAGAAAATCAGGACAGCATATTTGTGCCCCAGTGTGGACCAAAAGAGCCAGACCCAAAGCTTTATGAAACTTTCATACTAATTACAATTTTATGTCGACCTTTCTGAAATTTTACTTTGCAAACAGAGAGTTTGTCTCATTTCCAAAAATCCAGCCCCAGTTTAAGGGCAGCACAAATTTTTGCTTGTAACTTCTCCCCTGGCTGTGAGAAGCTCCGAGCCTGTCCATGCTCAGGGAGCCACTAAGGGCACTGAACAGCACAAAGAGGAGCAGGTTCCTGCCAGCCCTCACAATTCCAGCAGCAGGGAATGGAGAAAAGCTGGTTTATTCTCACTGAAAGAGAGAGATTTCCCTTGGAGAGCAGGTGGAGGAATGGCTGTTTCTGTGAACGCATTAAATTTGCAAAATTATACTGAAAAATTGTGGAAGAAAACATTTTATGGTAGATTTAAAATTGAATCCCCCTCCCCTCCATTTCAACGAAATGAAGAGAATCATTTAGGCTGAGTAAAATCTGTCACTTAGTCTCAAGTAAAAAGTGTCATTTCACTTGTAAGCATTTAACAACTAAACCCAGGTACATTTCTGAAAGGTGTACTGTTTCATGTTAAAATGTTGAAACGGAACATTTTGACTTGCTTAAATTTTAAGAATGAAACAACTTGTTAAGCTGAACATGAATTCACAAAATGTTTCAGTTGACCCAAATCTGTTTTCTTTAGAGCAGGATGTTCTATCAGAATGTATCTCCCGGTGCTTGCAATAAATCCCAGAAGTGCCCTGTTCACCACACGGAATTAGACACAAGTTTTTCTCCAGCCACCTCCCTGATCCCTGCTCAGAGGGTTTTTGCTTTTTGTTACTGTGCAAACCATCGCTGGACTGCTCATGGATTCCCAATTTTTAGGGCAGCTTTTTCTTTTCCCACTGAAGCATGCAGATCCATGTTTGCCATGATGTGATTCCCTGATTGTCGTGTTGAATGTTGAAAGGAAAGCCGGCAGACTTTCTGGTGTTGCTAAAAGCCCTCAGGCCAGGCTGGCAGATAACAGCTCTCTTATTTATTTGTCTAAATAAGCATACAGCATGATGGATAAGCTGTCAAGGAAAAATCAAATCAGTGGGGACATAGCTTCAAGGGAATTACTCACTATCTCTGCCAGTTCTGCTGCACTACTCTTAAAAAATACAAAAATTAACATAGTTGGTGGCAAGCGCCAGAAATTACATTTCAAGAATAACAGTGATATTTTCTATGGAACATTTCAGCTGGAAGGGTCCTGAACTACAGCACACAATAATCACACAGATAATTTTAGAGAGTTATTTAGCCCAGAAGTGAAAGTAGAGTATGTGTGTGAAACTGAAAATGACTCCAAGTAGGTGACTGACAGGAGGTGAAAGCAATTTAATTGTTCCAGATCATTATATACTCTTTATATTTGTGTGTGAGTGTTTGAGAAGAAAGTATGGGGATCCTGAGAACCTGAAAGCTTTTCACAAACTCATAAAACCAGACACTGTAGGAAATGAACTTGATCCAAAAAAGAAAAGCTACTTTTAGAAATAGAGCTCCATGTCTGGCCACAAAGTAATTAAGTTTCTTACAGCTTTCCTGTCCAGATGAGTGGCTGGCACAAAAATAATAATAACTATACAGTAATAACAGCAGTGACTTGACCCTGAAGGGAACAGGCAGCAGTAAACAACTTCCAGAAGAGGGGTCACAGAAAGGAGTGGTGGGAGTGTGGGGTAGGGGTGGGAAGTGCATGTGCCTCTGAGTGGGTGGGTGTTGGAGGAAATGTAAGGGAGCAGAACAGAGACTTCTTAACAAAACAATGCAAAACATCTTGTCTTAGAGCTCAATTCATAAAAAGAATATAACTGAGTCATATTCTTTCCACTATTCAGTGTGTGCCTGTGACATAAGATGCAAATTCCATGTGTGATTCATAGAGTTAAATGTCAGTTTTACAAAAGTCTACCGGAGCCCAGGAGCTGGTTCAGGTCAGAATTCACTGCAGGGAGGTGACTTTTCCCTTCTATCTTGTCCCTCCAAAGGCAGAACTTGGGGGCTGGCATAGACCAGGGTCACCCACCTCCTGCAGTTTGTTTAGCACTTTCCATTCTTTCTGGCATGAGGGGAAGAAACTCGTCACATTGCAGAACCGGATCTGCAAAACTCATCCAGCTCCACTGGAGTTTTCCATGAACACTGATGGGCATTGGACCAAGCCACAGAGGACAAAAAACGCTTCAAATATGAACAAAACTGCAGAACATCTTTTCCCAAACATCTGCCAATATTCTGATGCCTCTGTTTAGTGAGTACGTGTGCCATGACTAAAACTCAGAGAAACTGCAAGTTCAAGTAAGGTGGCATCTCCCAAAAATCCAAAGTGTGAGACTGAAAGTCCCTCAGTATAAATTATTTCTGGGCTGACATTCACCTCAAATTGGGTTGCAGTGCAGTTATACTGTGAGTGAAAACACTCAAGCAATGCCTGCTGCACTTGGATGGAGCATTTAGTGGCATTTTTCATAAATTTTAAGTTATTTCTAACTCTGATGCTGATTAGAAAATACCCATTTTTCTCAAGAAAACGGAAATAATTTTTCTTACAGTCATATTTCCTATTCAAATATTAATCTTTAAACATATTCACATATATGTATGTTTGAACATGCATTCTGTCTTGCCCTCATCATATTCCATATAATCCAGCCCTATTCTGGTGGCATGGGGAACTACTTTATCAAAACAACCAGTGAACAGCTACAAATGATATTAAGAGGAAATTATAAATTCACACAATCTCCCTGCTTTGGCAGTTTTGCCTTTGAAAGATCCTTTTTAGGAAAGCTGCTGCTAAGGCCATACACATCCATTCAGTGCAGAAGCGGATTCTGAATGGGGAGATTCAGAAACCCACAAACATCACAGTCCCAGCCAGGGGCTCGGGTTCTGCTGCATGTTTGGATCTCTCTGAATGGCTGGAGGATATGGAGAAAGGCTTGGAAAGGCCTCTGAAGCCATGGAGGAAGGCCAGGAAGGGCCTGCACAGTCCTCAAGCCCATCTGCAGGTGCTGGAGGTGAGGACCAAAGGTACATTCCAGCAGCAGCCAGGGCAGTGCTGGAGGCTGCTCTGCTTGGAAACCTCGAGTTCATCTGCCTGGAATCACCCAGCAAACCTTCAGGGGTCACTTTATTTCAGCCACTGAGAAGGAAAGTATTTCAGGTTCAGCTCATGGGCTGCGTTAGTGAAGGGCACCCTGAGGAACTCGCACTGCCTGGAGAAGCTGATCCACAGCCTCACTTCTCTCTCCTTTTGTTTTTGCTCCTGCAGCCCTTGCTTGGTTATGATTCACCCTCAGAGGAGGAAATGAAAGTGCAGTAACTGTTGACTTTTCAGCCAGGGAGGCATACAGTTTATGGAGCAAAAACTCCAGCAGGAACAGAAGTGGGCTGAACTATAAACTGACTTCAGATGGAATAAACAAAGGAACAAAAATATCAGCAGCAAAGAGCAACAGCAAGGTTGAGCTCCAGTTTGGTGTTTGGCCATCAGAGGGTCACAAGCCAAAGGAGTGTTTGTGCGAGGCTGCAGCAGGGACTGCAGGAGAAATACATCTAGGAAAATACAAAATTGCAAAATCTCCCTCATTTGTCTTTCACTTTGAGTCTGGGCATAATGAGGATACTTCATCTCAAAAAGTGAAAAAGGAAGTAAAACTTGTAAAAGAGAGGCCTGCTGCAATCTCTGAAAGACCAGCAGACTACCAGAAGGGAAGAGGGCAAACTTTCAGTGGGTGCAGTGTTTTACCAGCACCCTGAAATATTTGCATGCCTCCACAGGCTTTTTTGTTCTACCAGCTTCAAATGGTGGCTAGAGAATCAAACACTTCTTACTGTGTATTTCCACATTCCCAAGCTTTTACCAAGTTCTGACAGAATTGTTAACTCACTCTGTCCTCTCAGGTGTAAAGGGGAGCAATGGCACTGTCACTGCTTTGGGATGCTGAGGAACCAGAGGGCTGGCTCTCTCCACGTGAGGGCTGCCAGCTCCAAATGAGCCCAGCAGAGATGGAAGGTGCTTCCTCCAGGAGGGCAGTTTGGCATGCAGTGTCCCTCCCACAGGTACAGGAGGAAGCTGTCTGTGTGCTAGACACAGCTGTCAGGAACCTGAGCAGACAAAACAGCACAGGATGAATCAAACAAAATCACCTGCTGAGCTGAGATCAGCAGCTCTCAAACTGCCTCTGAGCCTTGAGGTAAGGGAAAATAACTTATTGGGTGCCATCAATAGATATTTTATTTTTTTAAAAGGAATGTAATGTACCTATCAAACTGAAAACTGCCCCACAGAATGGTTTGCAATATCCTGTACAAGTTTAAATGCCCCTAAAGCAAGAAGTGATGAGTCCATATCTAATGCTGTCCACTATCAACACTGCCATCCAAGTGATGTCCACCTTGTGGGGCTGAACCAAGGAATGTCTGCCCACACTCCTGGACTGCCCAAGGAATCACATCAGAGTAACAGGAATCACTTGCTGATATGCTTGAGAAGCACAACCTTGTGCTCTGTAATGTGTGAGCCAGCAGCAGCTACAGGCCCCAAACCCAGCCCCAAATACAGCCCCAAACACAGCCCCAAACACATCTCAAATACAGCCCCAAACACATCTCAAACACAGCCCCAAACACATCTCAAACACAGCCCCAAACACAGCCCCAAACACAGCCCCAAACACATCTCAAATACAACCCCAAACACATCCCTAAACACAGCCCCAAACAGCCCCAAACACAGCCCCAAACACATCCCATCTCCAGAGCCCCCCACGATCACAAACACATCGCTGGTCCCAGATCTCACAGGCACTGAAGGCAGGATCTGCTCTCACAGCTGCTGGGTCTGTGTACAAACCAACCCATTCATCTCTCCCACGGAATTTAGGGGATATTACAGTTCCTCATGGCACCACAGAGAAGTATGAAATCACTGTTTGCCCTGGCTTAGAGACAGAGAACTGAAACACAGGAGGATAAAGCGTCTGGAGGACGCTCAGGCGGGAAGTCCCTGGCAGGCCAAGGGACTGAACCCACTTGTTCCATCCCCTCCTCTGCTGCCTGACTTCTGGCTGCCTTCCCCACGCAGAGGGAGGCTGTCCCAAACCCACCACAGATCCCTGGCAGAGCTGGAGGTGAGCTCAGGGGCCAGCGCTCAGCTGGATGCCCCCGAAAGTGAGCGGGGCTGAGCATCCCAGTCTCTGCCAAGGCAGCAGGAAAACACTGCCTGACTTTGCTTTGCTGCTGGCTAATTACAAATGGGAGAAGTGAAATGCACTCCTTTGCCCTTAGCATCTGATTTAGAGAGAGGAAGGTCATTAAAATCATGACTGCAGTAGATCAGCCCTGAGCACAGCAAGAGATCTCTGACATGAAACCAAGCCAGCAGTGCTGCCCAGGTGGCTCCCCCGTAATGCTGAGCTGGGAGTGCTCTGCAGGCTCAGACAATGCCAGAGGCACATCTTGGCCTGGGGAGTGAAGGGGAAGAGAAGGAGGAGATTTTTAATGCAGTCAGGAATAGGATTCTGGAAGATGCCTCAAGCAAGAGACAGGTAAATGATATGGCAGAAGGTCAGAGATGTAGGTGGGTTGAAAAGATACTGGCACCCTTAATTTTTCTGAGCATCCCTCCCACCCCCAAAATTTCCTCTCCTTAAACCTCACTTCATTCCCTGCCTCATTGGGAGACACCACTCAGTTACAGAGCCCACAGCTCAGATGTGGCATGAGAAGCTTTGAAACCCTGGGAATAATAACCTCATACCATCATCTGGAAGATTAGGGCAGCTTTCCTTCTTGAGCCCACTCATTTAGGGTAAATAGGATAGTGGGAAAATCCTTTAGTTGTAGATCAACAGGTAAATCAGAAAGAGTGCCTCTCTATTTGGTTTCTATTTTGGAAGGTGCTTCCATTAAAACCACCACAATGATTGCAGCAATTATAGAAAAATAATGCAAATTCTATGAAAAAATATAGAATTAGTCATGGGAAAAAAAAAGAAAGAAACTCTTTCGCATCTAACTAAGCCTAAAATTTCAGCTTTGTAGTAGTCAGCTTTGACAAAACTTGTATTTCCATGTATTTCCATTTTGTTGTAAATTCCAGCTGAAAATCATGGGGGGTTCCTCTTCAGCAACAACATCCCTCTCCCTCTATGGGACCTATGGCAGAATTAGGGTCCTATGGCAGAATTAGGGATCTCTGGCAGAATTAGGCATCTCTGGCAGAATTTTGCCAGCTCAGAAGGGATCTCCAGGCATAAAGAAAGCAGGCATAGCCCATGTGCTCACCTGCAAACCAGGAATGAGGGTAGAAGGATTTTTTTCCAGTGAGGGTAGATTTCTTTTCCTCAAATTTTTTTCATCTATCAGAAGTATTTATGCATGAATGTGAATTTATGGCATAAAAGAGAAGAAAAATTCAAAGTATTCCTACTGAACACACAGTAGCATACACACATAAATAATGGACCCTAACACAGATGCCTGTCCCATCTTTCCCTGCAGATCCCCTAGCTGGGTGACCTTTCCTGTGCTCTGTGTTGGAGCAATAACCAGTGGTGAGTTCCACGTGGTGTGAGGAAACCATAATTCTTGGAAGAAAAAGTTAGGCTGACTGATGCAATGGAATGGGAACAGGAAACATGGGACCTAAAGCTCCCACCACACAGTTCACATCGTGTGCCTTGGTTTGGGAAACTTCTTCAAAGATCAAAAAAAGATTCTCATAGTCCTTGCAGTCCCTCCAAAATATTTCAAATAATCCAAACCCCAGTTTTCTGTCCCAAAAAAAGAGATTTTTCATCAAGTCCTAGATAGGACAATATTCTGACATTAGGAAATCAATACTGATATTGAATATAGAATGCAATACAACACTGTTTTATAGTGAACAGGATTCTTGCCTTTATGAAACCTCTGGTTGTCTCCTGCTGAATCACACTGAGAACCTCATGGCTACAGTTTGGGTAAGAGAACTGGAAGATTTTTTTTCATATAAAAACATCCTTGCAGTTGAATTCCCCAAAAGACAACATCTCTAAAAGTGTTTCCAAGAAATACTGAGGTATTCAGCAGTAGCTTTACTTTACTTGAAGTATGATTTTGAAAGTATTTTTAATACTCATTTGGCAGCAAAGCAAGGGGTTCTGATAAGCATTGTGTCAGAACCACCCCAGCAAAGGCACAGCGTGGGCCCCACATTGGCATTTAGTTTAGTCTGGGGTTGCACCATCCAAAACCTGCCTGAACCTCTTCACAGAACATTTCAAGGACACTTTTAGGCAGATTTTTAACCACAAGGGGGGAAAAAACCCAAAGTATTTGAATTATTTATGCCCGCCAGTGTATTTTTAGAGAGAAGAAGTTAAAATAAACTTTATCTGTAGGAAGCCTTAGCCTGATTGAAACCCTCTCCATCCATTTGGAGTCCTGCTAATAAGCCATCCAGACAGAGGGAGCATTCTTCTGGAAAGCCCGTTTGGCACAGCAGCCTGCAGCAAGAGCTGAGCAGGCAAATCCCACGGCAGGGGAGAGACAGCACTTTTTGACCCAAACAATGTCTAGACAGCCTGAAAACAGATAAATTAACAGGCAAGCAGCAGCAGCATCACCCAGCAGCAGAGCAGTGGATATTTGTCACCTCAGTGATGGGTTAAATGAAGACTCAAGGTCCCGGTATAGTCTTTATGAAACACAATGTGCTCCAGCTGTCTCCCTCCCTCCTCCTGAGCTATTTACTGTGTTAACAGCTCCATGCAGAAAGTTCACTGCCATAGGACACATTTCCCATCTCTCACAGACTGCCCTAATGAGGCAGCAGGATCAGAACAAATTAGTGGCAGAATTCCCCCGTGCCCTGGCTCTCTGAAGGAACAAACATCCTCCCCTCTGCACATGCTGCACAATCTGAACCTGGCCATTCAGGGCAGGTCAGAGGAGCTTGCTCAGCCTAATGGTGTAACAATATTTTTAAATGCAACTCCTGCTCGAGGATGCTGCATTTGCTTTGCAGCCCAGCTCCCCTGTTGGAGAAAGCACATGGTTTGCTATATATAGGGGACTTGAAAAATCACTTCCGTTACTAAACCAAGCACAAATAGTTTCAGATGACACTTTTGGTAGAGAAGATCCGTGGTTTCATGCACTGTGTTTACTGAAAATTATGCACACACAAATTACCTTAATGAGATGCAAACCTTGTCATCTGCATTTAGTGCACTAGGAAAAAAAATCTGGTAGCTGCAGTGATAGTATATTTAACATACAGAAAATAAATAGTTTGTTACATCAATGCTGTCAAAATGAAACAAGCCAAACTGTGATTAAAGCAGTTATCATTAAACCAGAGGCTGACTTCCAGAGCTGTTGTGAAAACAGCAAAAGAGCAATTTTCCTAAGTGCATTTCAAGTGATTGAGTAAAAATTGAACTTATGGTAGACTATGTTACAGAATACTACTTAAAGTGTTTGGATGATGATACTTCATAACACAGAAGCCTTCATGCAGTACAGTTTTAACGCTTTTTTGTTGCTGAGCTTGAAAGCATATTAAAGATTGTGAGACTTTGTGTCAGTGAGACTCAGCCCCACCATTCCCAAATATGACATCAAGGAAGTTTTGTCCCTGAGAGGTTCCTTGTATATAAAGGGATGGAAGGGAGAGAGGCAGAACTTCTTCTATGATACAAGATGCATGTCTTGCCTCCTGCCAAGCAATATTCTGTGCATCTTCAGTATGGCAGGAGCTGTAAACATGTTGTATAATCACATAACTGGGCTGTGACCCATTTGCTAGCAGCGTAGAAAAATACATCAAAGTCACAGAGAGTCTCTTCAGACAGGCCTCAACAGATACCCATCTGGTAATAGCCCCAGACTGTGAAGGATGGATGATTTATAGAGGTGTTAAGGAATCCTTCTTTTTTTGTATATATAAATCCCTGTTTAAACTCTGTACTGATTAACTATGAAGTCAAGGAAAATATAAGGAAAAACAATGCAATGTTTTAGAAACAGTAGGGACTCGAGCAATGGGTAAGAAAAGATTGTGACCACATTAGAGCCACACGTAGTGCTGAGTATTCCTGAAGATCACAGAACCCTAGAGTGGCCTGGGTTGGAAGGGACCTTAAAAATCATCTTTTTCCACTCCCTGCCCTGGGCAGGGACACCTCCCACTGTCCCAGGCTGCTCCAAGCCCCATCCAGCCTGGCCTTGGGCACTTCCAGGGATCCAGGGGCAGCCTCAGCTTCTCTGGCTCTCCACACTCACAGTGGGTTATTCAGTACAGAATGTGTCATTATCAGCCCATTCCATGCTGGACTATCCCATTTTTGTGCCAGGCACATACAAACACAGGATGGTAGCCCCTTTCTTTAAAAGTCTGCAATCTGAGTACCTCCTTAGTAATTTAAACAAGGGTGAATACTGAAATCTGAGTGCATGCAGATATCTTTTCTTGCCATGAGTCCAAACCCACAGCATGGATTTTCTTCATAGCACTATATCCTGTTTATAATAATTGCTTTGCTCGGGGCCCTTCCCTTTCCCAAAGCCCTTTTGGATTTGGGGAGGATGCATTATTGTTGGTATCTTCTGTAGTCTAGACTTGCAAGTTCCTACTCTGTTGTTACATTGCTCCACTGGAAGGTTTGTAAGTCACACTACTTGTCAAAGTTATGAGGATGCTGAATCATTTTTATTAAGCATCAAAGTCTCCCCCCCACCTTTCATTTCTTTAACTGAAAGCTTCATTAGATTGCAAAATGGCACCTCTGTGCTCAGACAGGGCTGTGGGCAAATCAGGTTCTTTCCTTTGTTAAATCTGATTGATTTATTGCACATATAAAATGAGCAGTAAATGTTGAAGTTCTAAAAAGTTATTTAACAAGTGTCTGAGTGGAATGAAAATAGCTTTCTAAAATAGTGCAAATACTTATCATAAGCATATTAAAGAGACTTTTCATTTTCAGACGTTACCAAATGCCCATAAATTCTTAGATATTCAGCAGTCAGGCACCTGAGGAAGCTTAGGATAACAATTAATTATGAGACATGCTGCTCAAGAAGCTCATAACAACCCTGAGTTCAGCAGCACTCTAGGAAGAAAGAAGGCACCATTCTATTATTTAGTAGCAGGAAACAAGAGGTAGACAAGGTTTGACTGGCCTGAGATGGAAAATCACCTCAAGTCTCCCTCCAGCCAAGTCAGAAGGCACAAACTGGACATCACTGGAGCTCCAGAAGACTCCAGAAGGACTCGGACCCTTCTCCAGGCAATTGCCAGTGATCTCACTGATTCAGGACTGTGCTCTCCCATCAAACCACTTGGCACTCAGTGCCGCCATCAGCTGGCTGAGCTCATGGGGAGGAGAGGGCACTTCAGAGAGAATCCCACCCCTGTCTGCCCTCTGCAGGGTGCTGGGACCAGCTCTGGGAGATCAGAGAGCTGCCCCTTTCCTGGCCAGATGCGGGAGCAGGGAGATGGGTGTGCACCGGGGGCTCAGCTGAGCCCTGGAGGGAGGGCAGGAGAGTCAGGGAGTCTCAGCCTGGGAAGGAGCAGAATGTGCCTCACACAGACTTGGGGAGAAATCAAACAGGAAGGTGCAGCTGAGCAAAGCTTAGTTCCTATTTCACATTAGTTTTGCTACTGGTGCCTTGTCCAGCTTCAGAGTTACTGTGCTTGCAACCAGTTTCTTTTCTAATTTCTACTGACTACATAATAGAAGAAGAGAAGCAAAACAAAAAGGGAGAGAAATGTGTCAGAGATGAGAAAAGATTGAAGAAAAGAGAAAAATTCAGTTGAGAGGTGGCAGAGGACATCTAGGGATTATGCTCTGGGAAAAAAAAAAAGCTAAGAGCAGAGACTTTCATAGCAACTGAAGGGGAAAATAATAATAAAAAAAGGCACAACAAAAAACCCTGTCTCCTGTGGTGAAACTTCAGTGAAATGCTATTAAGGATAAATCTTTTATTGTATTGTCCTGCAGGCAGTCTGGTAAAAACTGTATTCTCAGCAGAAATGAACTCTCCCATTATAAAAAAGGAAAAACTGTCTGCTTTCAGGACTGGCTCCATGTAATGGCTGCTGAGGTACCCACAAGGGGATATCTGGGAGCTGTAGCAAGGAGAAGTAGGTCCAGATATTTCCTGCTGAAATAAGGTCTTCCGACTGAGAAGAGACATCAGATGTGTTTGCCACCAGCTTCCCATGGGCTGTCAAAAGACTGCAGCTCACATAAAAGATTCAGCCCATGGAGAGCATTTGGAGAGGAAATAACTCCCTTTGCAGTGATTTGTCAGGACCTCTTTTAATTGGGTCTTTGGCTGAGAAATAGGGAAAAACACTGGCCAAATTAGCCTTGGTGGAGTTACAGAAAGGAGACATTTGACCCCCAAGCTGTGGAAGGGAGAGAAATGGTTTTCCAAAGGAAAGGGAAACACTGAGCTTTTTAAAATGTTGGTCCAGAACAAGAAGTCTCTGTTCCAATGAGAGATGATGCAGATTTAGCCCATCCTCACCAACAATGGTACCCACACCAGCCAGGAGCCACCCAGCCACCCTCTGCCCCCAGCAGCACATGGGCACAGGGATGGAGGCTCAGACAAACAGCACCTGCAGCCAAAGGGAGAACCACAAAGTCACAAAATGCCAGAAGATCCAGGAGGGGCTCTCTGCAGGCCCTTTGCTCCAGCCAGGCCCCAGGCCAGCTCAGGGCTCTCTTCAGCTGAGTTTGGACAAACCTGAAGGGTGCAGATTTCCCTGCCCCTCTGGGTGCTGCCCACTCCCAGTGTGTGCCATGCCCAGCCTCCAGACTGCTGGTGAAGATATCCAACAGCACAGACCCACAGTAGACACCTGGATCAGAAAATCCCTTTTCCAGCTCAACAAGTGAGACTTTTAACCCTCACTGTTCCCACTGAAAAGCACATCTTACTGCCTTTTAATCACTTCACTCTAATTTCAAGACTTCATGACAACTATTCACCTGTTTGTACCAGTTTATGCCTGTGTCCTATAACAAACCTTATTTTCCCTGGGCCATGTGAATTCCAGGCCTACTGCTGTCAGAAAGTGGCACTTCCAGACTTCAAACAGCCCCTCTTAATCACCCATTCCAGGCCTTTTAAATACATTCTTCAAATTACAGGTTTTGCACTCTCAGACTTTGAACATGTGAGGAATTTACCTGAATCAGTTTTTATCCATTGCCTCATAGTTCCAAACCTTTCCATTATTTAGGTCAATGTAGCCTCACTCCCTCCTTCCACTTAGATAAAAGATCCATTTTCTCACTGTATTTTTTTTAACATCTCATACCTGAGACATTTTGCTGTTGCTATACTGAGCAAAGAATTGCTTTATCTTTTCAAGGGAATAAAGACCACTTTTAAAATCTTATGTTCATTTGAAATTGCAGAACTGCTTTGTGTTTGTGTGCATTATTATTCCATTACAGAACAGGCTCAGATCATGACTCCAATCCCCCTGCAGTGGGAAGTGTTCAATCTCAAGTTTTCACAATTCTGTGAACTTTCACATTTCTTTACATACGACATGGTCCTAAAACCTCCTTTGCTGATTATAAAATGCTATTCTGATTGAATCTTTCCATGTAGGTTTTGGGTTGGGTTTTTCTTTTTTTTCTTTTTCTTTTTTTTTTTTTTTTTTGCTTTTCTCTCACCTTGGACATTAAAAGTCATTGTTATTTTTATAGCCTGTTTCATTTTTAGGGGTGCAGCAGGGATTGCTAAGCAGGATGTTGGGTAAACTAGAATTCATAGTTTATCCCAAAGCAGGTTTCCTGCTGGAGCTGGGTTTAAATGTATTTTTCTGTATTCAGTATGATTAATTCTGATGCCAGGGGATTCTTGGTACATTTCCTAAGGAGAAATCCATGGGAATTGCAGTCACTTGCTTAAAGATGATTGTTCAAAGTGCAAAACATCAGGAGAGAGGCCTAAAAGTAAAACATGATCAAAATTCTGCTGTAGTTGCAGCCTGCAGAGATTTAGGGGTCCTGGATGTTTTGGAAGCAGAGTTACAATAAAATGAAACCTGCCTCCTAACCCAAAATAAACTGGGACTGAGTAACACACAGTGGCAGGCACAGACTGGCAGTAATGTGCTATAATTATATACAATTTCCTGCACAGAGAGGGATATTTCCAGGTAATTTCTGACTAGCCTTTAAAAACTATATTTTGGGCATTAAAAAAACCCTCAAATTTTATTTTAATGAACTTTAAAGCTATGTGACACACGAAAGGCAAACTAAGTCCCACTTGGCACAGGCTGTCAGGTGGAATGGAGGAGAACACGTGGCTGCAGAGCAATGGTGCTGCTCCCAGCCTGGAGCAGGGAAGGGAATCTGTTCCTTGAGCAGAAACATGGCAAAACCAAAGCTCCTGCTCCCACAGGAGCCCCTGAAGAGCAGCACCCACGGCGTGTCAGCATCCTGATGCTCACAGGGATAAAGATGCCACTTAGGCAGAGGCAGCTGCTGCTCCCAGCGCTTTGGAACAGCTGCCTGCACAGCAGACTCTGAATTCCCTGCTAAGGAAGAGCCTGTTAAAAGCCTGCAGAGGGGAGGAGCAGCAAGGAATAATGCTGGCCGTGTCTGTGTTAGCATTTTAGGCCGGGGCAGGAATGTGCTTTCAAAGCAAATCAAAGAGGAGGAAGGAATTGAAACCAAGAAAGTTTTTCCAAGCCTCTGCTGGAACAGCTCTGCTCAGTGGATGTGCACGGTGGGGCCTGGGAGGCTGCTCCTATGTTTTCTCACTCTCTCAGCACAGCATTCCAATTCCTAGCACTTGAGTTCCCTCTTCAAGACATTCTGGAACAGTCAGGTTAAGCCAAAGAAGCCTTTGACTAAATGCTGGAGCAAGACAATAACATTGTTCAGCCATTTCCTGAACATTTGCAGAATGATCTGAGTGCACAAAATTAGAGAGGGTTCGTCCTCTTACTTGAAGGCTAATTTAGGCCCTTGTAAGCAGTATTTATATTTTTTGTATGAGGCTTTAATAACACCCTGGACTTACTATCATGTAAGTATGAGATGTAAAACTCTGTAGAGCATATTTTAAACCCTGAGAGAATTCGAGACAAATGCACTGATCTAAAAGTGAATTGTCTAAAGCCCAGGCACCATAGAAGCTTCAATGTGGCCTGACAGAACTGCAGATTCCCAGCTGAATTCTCCATCAGGATGGGCTGCACAGACACCGGAAGTTTGTGCAGCACCAAGAACTAAAGGACCATTTATTCCAAGCTAGAGCTCTGCTGCAGTTAGTGAAGTTATCAGAACTTTACTGGTCATACAGGTGGGAGAAGTTAAGCCCTGTGGTGTTGGAATTATGATTGAGAAATCATGGTAAAGTGAATTTCACATCTGAAACAACTTAAGGCACAGGAACCAAACTGGCAACTTTCCTCTTACTCAAAATGTTCTCACAAAAAACTTTTAGATGTTTTCAAAGACACATTTGGTCCCTTCACGCTAAAGTGGTGCCAGAGCACACATTACAGTCTTGGATTTACCCATAGCAACTGATGAATTCCCTATTAGGAAAAGAATCTTTTCAGTTCCATCAAAATTAATACATTGAAAAAATCTGGGTTTAAATGGAGAACACAGGCTCAGAGAGGTGGAATATCCTCTGAAAGTTAAGCAAGGGTATTTTTTTTTCTTTACTTACAGCTAAGGTGGATTAACAGAGGCATATGGAGAAGATCAAATATACCTTGAAATAATGGATGTATAAATCTGCAGACTAAATCTCTCTTGAGTACTGGACAAGAGAGAATATAAAAATGTGGAGATCATTTACTGAGGGAATATAACACTGCAAAGCCAGAGGGGTTCTAGGATCTTCAATATTTTATAAGAGGAAGCTTAAAGCTATTTTAATAAACCATTGAGGCCAGTTTTTAAAAAATGTAAATGTACAACTGTGCACACAATCCGCATATGCAAATCACCACAACTGGACAAGCAAATCAGATAATTGCATGCAAATATGCCTACTCACTCCGTGCCTGTGTCTACAATGGTAGTAACTGTGCATGCAAATTAGGTACACATTTTGTACACATAAAGGTGCAGCTTAAGTGGCATATGGCATGGAAATATGGCATCCAATGTAACAAAAGAGGGAGAAGGAAATAGTAGGGGATAGAGTTAGCTGTAAATAATAACATGGAGCGAACACAAACACACACACATGAATCTATAAACACAACATTATCAAAAAGGAAATACATGGGTCTTTTAGTGCTTGAGGAACTGAAATGACACACGTTGTGTGGAGAAGGCAACTAAAACAGCTAAACCAGCTTCCCAAGGGACTCTGTGGCCATTTCCAGCACAGCCTAGCATGGCTTTTCAAAGCCTCTCCCTGGTTAACCCAGTGACCCTCTCCTTGAGGAGAAGATGGAGTTCAGTGTCTCTCAGACTGACACAGGCTGAAGACTCAGCTGCAAATGCTGCCAAATGAACATCAAAGGTGGTGGTGGTTCCTTGTGACACATGGACAGATGTATTCAAGGAAAAAGGCTTTGTAACTCTTTTGTCTTTCAAAAGTATTGATTTTGCTTCAACTACTTTCCTTTCTGCTTTGAAGCTAACCCAGTGTACCATCCTGGCCCTTCTGCATCAGGCTCATTTGGATTCAAACTGCACAAGAGGGAGATGACTGGCAGACAGGATGGATGGATGGAGCACTGGAAAGGATTCTAACCTTAACTGTATCCTTGAACTTAAAACCTATGTTACATTTTTAAACACACTTAGACCTTTAACTTAGTAGTTAGCAGATTAATGAGATGCACAGACTGACATTTTATTTGAAATTTTCCAGGCAGAGAAACACAAAGTGCTCAGCATGAAGAGCAGGCTGAGCTGCAATGACAGCAAGCCCCCTCAATCACTCCAGGCTTCAGCATACTCAGATATGAAACAATGAGCACAAGTTGGAGAACAGAATAAAAGTGTTGATTAAATTTTGATTCAGTCCCTTTTCTGTGTGTGATTCCACATCTGTGCCACACTCACACAGCAAAGGTCACTGCCCAGTCAGTGCCTTCAGCCCTGGGCTATGACACTCACGGCTCTGAAGAGCTCTTTGGAGGCTCAACCCAAAAAGGTCTTCATGGTTCAGAGACAAGCTGGAGTCACAAGGATCAGCCTGGCCCATGAACATCTGAAACACATGATGCTGCACTTAGAGGGAAGGTGGACAGCTGTCCAAAACCTCCCATCTCCAGCTTTTTCAGTGCTTTTGTTGTCTGGCTGTCCTTCACACCTCAGAAACTCAGGTGAGGTTTTTGTCCTTGCCCACACAGCTCTGCAAATCCACTGCTCAGTCCCACCTCGTGGATTCTTCTGGCCATGCTCTTTCCCTCATTAACTCAACTGCCTGAGGAAAGTTCCAGAAGAGGAACCTTCTGGGGGAAACACAGGTACTGAAAACAAGGGAATGGCTTCAAGAACCCATTGGGCATCTTTCTTTCTCCTACACTCAGAAAGAATATTTCCACCTAAATCTCATCCTTGTTTACCTTTTCTTCATTGTTCAATGCCCTAATCTTCTAAAAGCCTGAGGCAGAAACTGTGGAGGTGTTGGTGTCATGTGCACCACTTGGCTCAGTCCATCTTGTGACACACTGCAGCGAGCAGCCCTGTCTCCATATGACTAATGTCCCAATTGCTTTATTTCAGAGCAACTCAGAGTTTTAAAGTCTTTAAGTCAGCTTTGGCCCAGGTTCAGAGCACATATTTTCCCTCCCAGTTCTGCATAGCCTTACAAGCCACAGCAACAGAAAGTTGGAGCTGCTTCTCATCCACTGAGCCTGGGTGCCCGTGCACACATTAAGAGACCGTTCACCTTTCAGTACATATCTAGGCTAAACTGATTTCACTTTCAAGAAAGAGGAAAACTTAGTGCTTAATGGATTTTTACTAAACTGCAAGGCAGTTTGGAAGTACATTCGGACATGCAGCATTAAACACTACTGCAGCTGCACTCAGAGGAATGCGCAAATGCGTGCGAGCTCACAGAGCAGAGCTTTTACCTCACCTCAAATTGCTGCCTGAGCCTTTGGGGGCTTATCCCAGCACCCAGTGGAGTTAATGAGAGAATAACCAAATGATTTGGGAAGACTTGAGTGAATTTGTACTATAAATTTGCTTATGGAAGCAGCTACATTGGTAAAGATAGATATTCCCAAGCTAGAACAGGTTAATTTTACACCAAAAATGTAGCAAAACTTGGTGAATAAAAAGTCTCATTCTGATCACATTTTGTGTCTCTTATCACAAATTTATACAAGGCATGCTGGGTGACTGATAGCCAGGTGGGACTTGGAAATGCATCTTAACAAACACATTGGGCATCTTTGTCACAGTCTTATATGTGTAGGAGCTTTGCCTTAGCTGACAAAATACACTTCTTTTTCTCTGTCAAATGTAACAGTCAGATATTCAACTCATTTGAGCAACTGCAGGTAGTAAAAATTGCACTTAAAAAATTTTAAATAAAATTACATAAACCAAAGGTTATACCCAGCTTGTCCATTTCTCCCTGTCTGTGCAGTTTCCCACTCCTACATGTATGTTGTATTATTTTTCCTCTCTTCTCTTTAAGGATCCACACTCTTCAGAGCAACTATTGTCTCTTTACATATTCATAATCTCTAAAATAAGGGCATCCTGCTGTTTGTAGGCATAATCTTAAGAGAAATAATAGTAAAACTCTATTTTAGAGGCACAGAGAGACAGCCAGCACAGTGACACCCATCTCAACCTGTCTTGGAGTTGGGCAGACAGCCCAGGAGCCAACACTGTCACAGCTGCCACATGTGACAATAGAGGACAAGTTTTGATTTCGAAGTCTTATTTTATTCTATTTTTTTACAGGCTTTTCCACTCAGCTGGCTTTGATACCATTTACCCCTAGGTACTTTGGAAACAATCTCAGGAGTTGTTAGCAGTTGTTTTTGAGGATTCCTAAGGGACAGGGAAGGGCCAGAGTTCTGGCAGAAGACCAGCACAGCACCCACTGGAAAGCAGGAGATGAAGAACTGGGAAATTACTGTCTGGCAAATAAATTTCAGCTTCTGCACAGGTACCAAAACAAAAGAATGAAACCACTTGTAAAGCCACAGAAGATAACAAGAAAATCAGCAAGCACAAACATACAGCTACTGGGAACAGATGATGTCAAACCAAGCTCTATTCTTTCCATGACAGGATTACAGGCTCAGGGATAGAGGAGAAATAACAGTTGTCATGGCTTGTTTTAAGCAAGTCTTTTGACTCTGACTCATGAGACATTCTTATAGGCAAGCTCAGAAATTTGATCTCCAAGTAACTCAGCAGTGGATGCAAGAGGCTGAAAAACTATGCAACAGAATATTTAATAGGAAATCTTTGTCAAATTGGAAGCATGTTTTGCATGGATATCCTGAAGAGCTGTTCTAGGTTTAGTTCCATTATTTCTGTTAATGTCTCAGAGCGTGGAATAGGAAAATTTGTAGAAGACAATGGAAAAACTTAAGCAAGGTTGGGCAAAGATCTATGAAGTGTGATGTGAATAAAGCTGATCTTGCCACAGGGCACAGTTGGACTTTAGTCAACTCCTTTAGTCCCTGTTCTTATGCTGTTTATGCATGTGGGTAAAAATCTTTGGGCCCAAGACCAAGAGGTGGGAACTTAGCAGTTAACAAGTTGCTTTTTGAATAGGGCAGCCACAGAAACTCTGAAAAGTTTTGCCAGCTAGCCCTTCCCATAGCCCTTGTAACCTTACTAGATAATTAATAATAGCAGAAGGTTGCCCTAAAGCCAAGGACCAGGGGGCAGGTGATGATCTCAGTGCATTTCCTGCACAGCATTGCTGCCCAGAGCCAGCAGAGGTTGGGGTCAACTAACTTGGATTATGCACCAGTGTCTTTTAATTTTGTCTGCAATGAAATATGGACGTGCACAGACTCCAGAAGTGCCTGGCATGTGACACCTAGTTATCATGGGCTTCATAAAGCCTAGGTTAAACCCTCTAAGATCAGAGAAGAGTGCCTTGTCATCACAAATCTTGAACCTGCCAGCACAGAGTGAACGATGAAGTCCTTCAATGCTTTACAGCCCAAGCCCCTGTGGGATTCCTTAATTATCCTTTGCAATAATTAAGGCACAAACAATTGATATAAGAACCTCCATTTGTTTAGAGTGTTCAGATTCCCTTCCCCCAAGGCTGGAGAAAGCTCAAACACATTTATACTCCAAAGCTGCTCTTCTCCAAAGGGGGATTGTTCTGCTTGGCTGGGAATGAAAGCCATCTCAGCACCGTGGCAGGTAGGGCTGCATTAAGGCAGCAGCTGGGGGCCCACAGGAGCTACTTGATTACACATTGGAACAGCTTCATTCTTCAAGGACTGGCGTCAGGCCAATTAGTCCTATAGGAAGACTGATGTTTTAACTAAGACACATCCATCTACACTGCAGCTTTATAAACACACTGTTTGCTGAGTAGAACTGCCTGTGCAGTTCTATTTCTGATTTTCTAGAAAGGTCAAAGGACATCAGGCAGATATACTGGAAACCTGAAAAGCACATGAGTGAAATTCAGACAAGTAAGATCTAAAATTATTCAGTACAGCCTTCACTTGATAATCTGCTATAGATTTAAATGCTACAAGCAAAACAGTTGCATTTTGTAAGTATCTTTTAAGGTCTACCTATAAAATCCAGCCAGAAAGAAAGCAGCCCCTCCGGAACCTGCAGACACTCAGCAAGGAGGGAATAAATGCACAGCAGGCAAAGCAACAAACCCAGCTACCCCAGAGGAAACCAGAGCCTGGAGGCACGACCCTGGACAATCCAGACTCACAGGGCAGAGGGAAAATCACACAGCTGGCTCTGGGGGCAGCTGGTGGCGACAAACACAATCCCTGACTCCAGCCCCGTGCCAGGGCCTCTGCCATGGTGCAGCTGACCCGACAGATCCCACACTGGGAGTGGGAGCAGCAGGAGAGGCTGCGGATGGACGCTGCCTCGAGGCTGCTGGCAGTGCCACCAGGCTGGAACTGCACTCCTGCTGGTGGCTCTCCAGAGCTCCCAGGTCTGCTGACCCTTCCCTTTCACCTTCCCACCCTCTCTGTGACCTGATATGAGACTTGTGCACTGGGAAAGAAGGAACCTGAGAGGCTTTTTCCAATCGTTGACTTGACTCACAGGGTGTGTTCCAGCATGGAAGCCAAAGGCCACTCCAGGTTCACTGGGAATGGGAGGTGCAGATTCTCAGTAGAACTTTGGCAAGAAAGCTGCTTTTGTCAGTCTGTCTTACAGCCAGCAAATGGGAGGGAAACAGCCCTGAGATTCCAGATTCTTCCTAACACACACAGTTGTAAATGAGAGCCTCTGTAGCTTCCAACATTATGCAATCAGTTACATTACAAAAAATAAATTAATCATCACCAGTTTTAAGATCTACAGTAATATAATTTTAAAATACCCTAATTATATTACAAAATGTAGCCCTCTTAATACCAAGCTATAAAAGTTGGTTGCAGATTGTAACTGGGCTTCAGTTTTACAAGTATGACTATAAGCTACAAATTTGCTTCTTCAGAGAAGCACGAAGACAGGATGGGGATGAAGCTCTTGCTCCTGCAATGCACCAAAGCTGATCTGTAGCCAGGAGAAGGTTTGGACATTATTTACAGCACCAGCACGTAAACCAGGAGTCAGCCAGGGCAGCCCTGCCAGGCTCTGCAGAACAACTCTGCTATTCTTCCCTCCAGGGATCAACTCAACACTCAGATCCTAAGAGGGAAAATACTCCTAAAATTCACACCAGGCAGCTCTGAAGGTGCCAAACCCAGGACTGCCACAGTGCAGCATCTGGGCCACTGCACCTCTGAGTATCACCCACCTGAATGAGCAATGCTCAGTGAGAAATGTCCTGCATGCACAGGCACCTGAGCAGGGTTAAACAGTCCCTAATTTCAGGTATATCCATCTAAATTCATTGGCTGAACTTCCTTTAGAGTCCATGGGCAATCACCCTTGCGCTGTGATTCATCCAGCCTCTCTCAGTAGCCAGCTGCAAGCCCAGGTATGACCTCTGAAGTGTTTCTGCCTCTTCACTGACTACAAAAGAAGTAGAAAGGCTGTTTCATACAGGGGTTCCACATTGTGGACATCTTCCAGTAGGTGAGATGAATCCAGCCAGGCTGGGTAAGAGCAGGGGGAAAACTGCAAAGGTGAAAAACTGCTGCAAAGCTTTTAGCAGCATCCTATGAGTTTATCTGCTAGTTTTGTACAAAGTCCTTAAAGATCCTGAGGTCAAGTCTGATTGTTATATTACTCAAATTTTCTCCCTCTGTTGGCAGCACTCTGTTAGAAGAATTACAGAATCACAATGCTTGTTCTCTGGACAAAATTTTAAAAAAATTACCCCCTAAGTAGAGTTCTCTATCATCTGTTTGGTAATTAATTTCCTCATTAAATGTTGACCATGAGTTTACAATAAAAAGTAATTAAGAGAGGCCACAAGCTGCAAAGGTTGGATGAGCTTTTGAGCACTCCCTAATTGAAGGCCTTGCTGTGTGCCAAAGGGTAGCTGGAGCATCTTTCCAAAGGTGAGATCAACAACTTGCAGTGAAATGACAGCTGTCAGGACACCAGCCTCATTAACCCCAGCCCACCCAGGGCTGCCTGAGCTGTCCCAGCACTGCCAACCCAGTTCCTGCTTGTCACATTTCAAATGGCTCAAGTCCCTTGGTAGTCCCATCTTCTAATTAGTCACTAGTTACACTGTCAGGTATTTCATTCCCACAACTGTGTGAGGAAATGAGGATTAGCTCTTGAATTCTGCAAAAAGGGATGGTTACCATTGGTTCTGTGCCTTCTTTTCTGCCCACAGCAGTCCCTGTTCCAGCAGCATGAAAGCATTCTAGAAAACACCTGGATACCTTCCTGCATGTTTTTGGTAAAAAAAACCTCAGTTTTGTAGGGAAATACGCCTCAATTCAAGACTGCTCTCACACACATCCCCAATTATTTTCACTTTCTTTTAAAGCACCAACCTCTTGTTTACTCACTGATGTATCTCAACATGAGAATCTCCTAAGTTCAAAGCTTATCTATTTTTTTTTGCTGATACAAGTATTCCTTCCAGTGTTTACCCAGCTCATACAAGCCCCTATAATTTTGTCAGTGTTATCTTTTCAAAGGTATTTTGTCTGTTCAAATACACTAAATGTAAAACAAAACCAAAGGCTGCATACAGTTTGAAAAGAAGAACGCAAAAGGCAGTAAAGCAAGAACCTTTCCATGAGGGATCCAGGATAGCTGGGGCTGAATTCTGACAAAGGCAGCACTGCAAGCAGTGGAACTAAAAAACTCCAGTGGTAAATGTGTGTAAACTGGTTTTAAACTGCAGTACAATACAACACCTTTGATCTGAGGGCTTAGTTCAGACAGAACAAGACTGACAGATAAAACAATATTCCTCCAAATGTGTAAACAGCTGCTGCAAAGGGAAAAGGAATTCTCTGTCCTCTGGTGGGATGATTGGAAGACTGGGCTACTACTTAACAGGTGAGGTATGAGGGAAAATGTTCTGCTAGAAAGAGGAGGAGTTTATAGAATTTGAGTAATGGGAAAGGGTCAGAGAGACAGTGTTGGAACAGTGTGGACTGTCTTGGGACAGCTGATGGATAAGATGATAGTGTGATGTGCAAAATATTTTCTGATCACCATCTCTTCAGAAATTCAGAGTTTCTCATATTCAAAATGTGGAACCAGCATTAATATCCAAAGCAACTCAAACCCTACTCTGAACTGAAGTCTCACGATAGTTCATGGGTTTGCTTTTCTAAAGCCCCAGCTGCCAGATTCATGCATTGCAAAGCAATCTCATCTTTCATTTTAAAAAGTTATATTTCCACTTCTCAAAGCTGTGGAAAGAAGCCTGAAAAGATGAAGTGCCAATATCCTTAACAGCTCCAAAGAGAGAAGGCAAATAAAAGGAATTCAAAGTACATTGGTTTAAGCCAAACTCCTAATTTCCTTTTCCCAGGCCTGGCTCATGATTTTTGAGAACTGGCATTTGGAAATGCTGGAAACACAAAACTCTTAATAAGGAACAGGGGGGAGCTACTAAGAACCTTGAAGAAAGCTGTAACATTCGTTCATTACAGTAAAAACGTGAGCATTGAAGGACTGAAGAGGGAGATTTGTTAAAGGCTACCAAAATCCTGGTACTTTCTCACACAACAATCAGCTCCACAGCCCCTGGTGACTGAGCTGTGCCTCTCTTTGTTACAGTTTTGCCTTTAATTGTACATCAGCCTGCTGGCTGGAAGGTGACAAACTCATTTTGTTTCCTGGGGAAGAGAGAGGGCCCTTTTGGGGCTATAGAGAGCCTGATACCTGTGACCAAAACACTAAACAAATATACAGAACAAACCCAGCTTTTGTATTCAGTGTTCAAGGCCTGGTTTATTTTGCTCTAACCCGGCATCTTTGTGGTGAATGCTGCTATCAGAAAGCCTTTCTTTTTTACTGACTTTAGGAAGTATATTTTTTTGATAAAGGAACAATTATGGAAATAATTTGTTTTTTAAACAAGCTTTTCTTACAGGATTTTTTCTTTTTTAATGAGCTTGAATAGCAAAAACATTTCATCAAGCTTCTGTTGATGTACTTAAATATGTCCAAATAAATACCATATTTTCAAGTTAAGTAAATACTCACATACCAAATCTGGATCCTATTTAAGCCCCAAGAAAAATAATAATATTGTCTATCTACACTGATGAATATGCTATAATGTATTATATATGCTTTGAGATTGCTAGACAAAAACCTACATATGTAACAGAATATGACTGAAATTCAGTCAGACATGTTTTCCATTCCTTAGAAACTGAAAATCCACAGCAGATCTTCAATTCTCCCACTAGGACAAAAATATTCCTTTATTGCCTCTTGCCCATCCACCAGCTGAAGGGAGCTAACTCCACATGCACACTCTTATCTCCACACAAGCTGTACACTTTGGGGAGCATATGCTGAATAGATTAAATGAGAAAACAAGTTGTTGCAAATATTTTTTGCCTTAAAACATCCCAGGCAGTTTTTGATTTAAGATAACCTTGCATTTAAGTAAAGGAAGAATAATTTAAAAGAGTTATTAATTTTCATGAAAGAAATTTAGTATTTTGTGATCAATTTCAATTTTACTGTAAGTACAAAACTCAAATCCTCTAAAATTGCAAAATGTCTCATGGGTAATACAAAGACAGAGATCAAGTGATTCCTTTCTGTGCAGTAGTGGGTGTTCATATTCCTAAAATTCCCTGCCCAGCCTTTTCCAACAGACTATGGAAAGTAAAGGAATGTGTAAGATTAAGGAGGACACTGCTCACATTGCTCGTGTGATCACCCTGTGTGTGCATGCACAGCTGCCCCAGCACTGTCCCCTTCAGATGTGCTGCTGCATTAGTGCTGAAATACAACAAAATGCAAAACACTGAGATGCTTAAGAGGCTTTTAAAGAAAAAGCTGCGACAACTTGGCCTGCATAGAGTGGTTCTGTGTTTGACTACCTGAATTAGATTTAATCTGGCTCCCCCAGCAGTTATAATAATATAATATACTGTAAAAAGGAGTCTAAAAATCTTAAATTGAATCTGTATGTTTGCTAAGAAAGTGGCTTTGTCGGCTGTACATTACAAAATTTTAATATTTTCAGCAGGCAAGCAATACATCTTGTCTAGACACTGGTGAAATTTTCAGACACAAAATTATTTTAAATTCTAAAACAAATAATGCAGACTTCACCCCCCCATCTCTAACAGATTGTGGAATGTCATTTACTTTAAATTTGCAGCCAGACATCACATAGCCAGAGAAATTGCCTGTAAGAAAAATAGGCTGACACTTATCACTGCATTCCAGGGGGACCAGGGGGTGATGTCAGCTCTCTCTGTTTCTCCCAGACAATTGAGCGTCCTACAAATCAATAAAAACAAGGTTTATTGGTATGTTTGCTTTATCACACTTGAGCCACTTTCATTGTCCTAGTGACAAAGTCTTCACAAATTGAATCATTAAACACAGTAATTGTGTTTCAAATACATTTTAGAGAGGAGGAAGGGAAGGGAGGGTGTAAAAGATTATTTGCTGCAGTATTTATGGCTGCGGAATTTAGGTTTGTAACAGTTTGCCGTACCTATATTTTGTTTTTCAATATGGAAAAAGGAGCAGGGGGAGGGGACAGGGGAGGGACCCCAGTAAGTGGAACAAACAGTCGCACTCAAATTTAGCCCAGCAAAGCTTTTAATATTTCGCTGAGCTAATGTTATATAAGGAATTTCTCAACAGCTCCTCGCGCAAAATGTCAAACTTATTTTAAAATTATTTTCGTAAAAATAGATGGTCTTGGAAAAAAAAAATTAAAAATTGCACCCTGGAGTCGGGATCTAAGGACTGTTACCATCCTGGTGGTTAAAATAATTCCTTCCCGGGTGTTGCTTAGTCCCTTACGCAAGCCTGTAAACTCATTTCGCCCCAGCACTCCTTAAATCTTTGTCGCTCTTTGCATATGTGGTTGTGATTTACATGCCACCCACATTTAAAGAGGTATTGACATTTTCAAGGCGGCTATTTTAGCCCCTGGATTTTTAAATGGAATCAATCTCACTTTATTTCTTCCCTCAGGAGCCCAGACCTGTGTTTGTGGCTCGCCCACCTCTCTCTCCGCAGCCCCAGGGGCGTCCCAAAGCCCCATGTGAGCGTTCAGCATCCCTCAGTGATTCCAGCCGTGGACTGGGGAGCCCTGGGTGCCCCAGTGCTGGCTGCCCCTGCCCTCACAGCTGCCAGGCAGGCCCGGCTGGGGTGGCAGAGCAAAACAGAGGCACATTTCACAGGAGGGTCCAGCATTTTGCTGCAGAATGGCTGGGACTGTGCTCGGGGCTGGCAGATCCCTGTCAATGGCTTTGTTGGGCTCAATGGCGCTGACCTGAGCTGGGCAGGCTGAGGTCAGTGCCAGGCCAGGCCCGTGAGGCTCACAGAGCTTCCACAGCTCCAGGCTGCCTCGGGGCTGCAGCACCGACTGCTCTCAGCAATGGCATTTGGATTTTTGTCTCAGCACCCCTCTGGAGCAGGGAGGCTCTGTGCCTGGAAAAGTCAGGCTTAGCTGCACCCGCACAGCCACGAGTCTGCCCAAAGAGCCATCGTGCAGGTGACACTGTCCTTCCCCTGCATGAATCAGGGAATGCTCTCCCTCCCCTCCTTTGATCTTGTTGCATTTTTCTTACTTTATTAGCCTGAAATGGAGCACGGTCATGCTTCCAGCTGCAGTTCTTTTGAGCACAGTGGTATCAGACCTTTCCACACATTATACAAATTGCACTTCATCACTGAAAATCAAATCTAAGAGGCAATGATATCCATGTAAAAATACTGCAAGGATGTACAAGTGCTTCCTACCCTGCGCTGTCTCCTAAGATGAATGGAGGAATGTCAGTCAGGAGCTCTGGTTCCTCCAGCAGCTCTCAGTTTTTTGGGGCCCTTCCCCACATTACACTGATGCTGTTGGGAGGGTCAGCAAGGCAGTGCTTTAGGGAAACCCAGCAAAGCACACTTAGTGCCCAGCACAGCACTGATCCCCAAGCAGAGTGTCTACAGACTCAATCCCATCTTGGCCAGCAGCAGAACTGTATCTTTGTCCTATGTTTGGCAGGGATTAATTCAGGCTTCCTTCATCACACAGAAACAGCCTTGTATGGGGCCTGCCAGAGATTTGGTTTAAGGACAGTTAATGGTTAGTGATCCACTTTGATCCTGCCAAGTAAGGGTGGACAGCACCAATGGACTTGCTTGGTCATTCTTCTCCCTTTCTCTTTCTGAGGTAGTTGTTGAGGCAGGAAAAAACTCCTGCTGTGTGCAGAGAAAATATTCTCCAGGAGCTCCCTGGTATCAGTTCAAGTGTAAGGCAGAGCATCTTCCAGCTCACCCTTCTTCCACCCAAATCTGCTGCTGCAGCCACCACCTGAACCCAGTGGTGATCCTGCAGGGACAGCAATTCTGTCCCTCCTCTGCTATTCACAGCATGGATGCTAACTATGATAAAAGCCTTTTTGAAACTTATATATACATACATTGTTCATATGTGTGAAAAAATTCACCTGCATCATTTGCACGGTTTGATGGAAGGGTCATTCCTTCCATCAAACCATGCAAACCAAACTCAGCAAGCTCACGACAGACACATGGGCTTACCGATGGCTGCACCTTGCATTTTAAAAAGCTCCTTGTGCAAACTGGCTGCCTTGGCTGTATTATACACCATTTATCTTGGAGGAGGTCTGCTCCAAAAGGAGAGTCTGGGTTTGGTGAGTCTGTCAGTGACGGCTCTATTTCCCAGTATATATTTACACTACCATCAGACTTGGTGAGTGGGTTTGCTGTCAAACTCGCGAAGCACAGAGCTGACAGTTTGGTTTGAAGTTCCCTTCCCCACTCTTGGGTCGCACGAGAACACTGCATAGATGCATTTGCTATAGGTTATAGCAATCCTGACAGTAGTGAATGAATGATTGCTCCTAAAAAGTACAGCTTGTTCTGACATTATCGCTCCATTGCATTCTAAAAGTGGCTAAAGCAGAGACATCCTTCCCTGTCTCTCCCCACCCTGCTGCCATTCAGCATCTCTTCTGGCTCAGCAGCCTGCATTTCCTCACTGATCTGAAGGGGCTATGCATTTACACCAGTGGGACATGATGCCCAGTGGTAACATTTACAGCATAACAACCATTTATTTTTCCAGAGAAGTGTTTAGCTTATTGATGAAAGAAGAAGTATTCTACCCTCTTGTGTGTCTAAGTAGTCAACATCCCTAGTGAAATGAATAAAATTCTCATAATCTGTTCCACTGGAGCCTATTTCGTTATAACTGAAAGCAGGAAATGTTGTTGCAGACTTCCATGGGAGCAGCGTTTGCTCATGAAGAAGAATTGGTTAAACATTGCATAATTTAGTAACTCCTGACTTAACAAAACTCCGAGACACGCTCCCCAAGAAAGCCACGCTGTTTGTAGCTGGGAACAGCCTGGCTGGATCAGCAGCACTGGCAGCAATGAAAGACTCTAAAACATAGATATGAAAAATGATTAACTGACTTCATATGACTATTTGTGCTTAAAATTAGGGCAGGCACTCGAGAACTTTGCTGAATCAGGGCCTTGATTATTGGTACCAGTAATGAATGCAGACATTTGGGAAGGTATGTTTCATTCCTGCCATCATGTTTTATTTTTGGAGATGTTAAAGAAAGATACCAAAAAGATATAAAACAAGTAATTAAATTCCTGTTTTGTGTAACGCAGAGCAAATATTTGCTTCAAGTTTTATGGGCATCTTGCAAATCAAAATCATAAAGGCAGATGAGCTTTTGTTTAAAAAAGGCACGCTGATGGCTCAGCATAAAATAATAAGAGTTTGTTTTTGGAAGGAAAAAAAACCCCCTGACATGAACCACAAATACATTTCATTAGGTGACACTAATAGGGGTTGTCAGGTGCCTTCAGTAGCAGCAAACATCCTCTCATGTCTCAAGTTTGTGTGGAAGTCAAGAGCACAGACTTAGCTCAGATAAGATATTTGATTCGTGTTTGCCCAGGAAAATGCTCTGACAGTTTAGCTAAAAGGAATTTGTATTGAATTAGAGTAAAACTTGGACTAGATAACAGCCAAGAGAATACCGGGGCTGGGCTGGACCCAGCATTAGACAATGGAAATAAGCTGGTGAACAAGTTACTGGGGAATATTTACTGAAGCACATTCTTTCTATCTTTTTCTCTTTCTTTCTCACATGGACCTTGCAGAAAGTGAAATTCAAAATGCCAAAACTGCCCGGTTTGGACACAGTAAAAAAATCAGTTTCCAAAAAGTACAATCCTACCATTTTCATTCTTTCTCTTTTACTTGTATTAACACTTTCTTACCCCTCCAAAGTCTGCCTTGAGTTTGACCTAGTCAGAAATCAGAGGAATAAAAAACAGCTATTGTGGTACAGTTTCAATACTATTTTCATGTTTAAAGGAGGGAGTAAGGACAAATAAATACTTTGGTGCTGGAAGGGCAGAGTTTGAAGCTTTGTAGCTTTACCCTCCTCTCCCAGCTGAGCTCCCTGTCCATGTTATATATAACTCCATGGTTGGGCCTTTCTGGGGGGAGAAGGGAGGGCAGCTGTGGTGGAGGTTTCTGGGTTTCCAGGTGTGTGGCAATCCAGCCACAGAGAATTCTAGAAGCACAAATTGAGAGCTTTCGAATTCCCATCAGGCACTGCTGGAATTCTTGGATTTAAACATTTTCCCATTGTAGAGAAAATATTTCATTTAGGTTGATCTGCTCCTATATCCATTAACTCCAAAACATTTTATAAAATAAGGGAATTGCTGCAAAAATTGTCCAAGATAGAATTTTTTTTACTTGCTCTATTTCAGATTTTTCCCACATTAGATTTTCACCTCTCTGTTGACATCCCCAAAGCAGAAACCAAGGTTGGTATTGATGTAATTTTGATATTTAACATACAGTTAGGTGCACAAGAAAGATCCCATGAGCAATAAATTCTTTTCCTCAAATAAATTACAGTGTGGTGGAATACAACACATCCCCTCAGGGGTTGAATTCAGCACTATAGATGACAAAGAGAAAAGGTGAGGTCTGCAAGAAGAGCCAGCACTTTTATCAGGGCAGCTAATGCAGACACAAACAAGGAAATAAAACACACTAATATATTTTCTGCTGTTCTGTTCTCAGGCAGGCTAAACAATGAAGCAGCCTAAGTAATGCACAGAGCAGACATGGATTTATAGCTGAAGCACCATCCTTTACCTGTCTGCACTGCCACCACTGCACTGCAAGCCCACCCTGCTGCAGATTCCTCTCACACATCACAGCACCATGGAGTAACAAATCTGGCCCTGCAGCATCCTCCCACCAGCACAGGAAATGCTCTGCTGTCCCCAAGGAGTAGGTAGGACAGACTCTCTGTCATAATGTCTTTTAGCATATGGTCAATGGACAGAGTTTGGGAGAGTTCCAAGGAAATTTGTACTTCCCCAGCTCTTGCCATTTGTAACACCGTAGTACTGTGCCCTGGGGGTAAATAATCAGCCCCATTTTCCTAATGAGGAAATTCATCCAAGGTCATATGCTAAGTCAGTGGCACTGCAAGCCATGAAATTCAGGTCATGGGCAGGAATTACCTCTGCTGTCTGTGCAGCTTAATTGCATTTCAGAAACTCCATTTATTTGGTATGATAATACACCAGCACCTGTTGTAACGAGACAGTGCAGGAACAGCAGCCAAAAAGAGGCAGAAATAACGTCAAAGAAGTGTGGTAAACAGTAGTAACTAATAGGAACTATAATAAGCCTCAGGAATTAGTAGCTCAGAATATTTCTGGGAAAGAGTATTATGGCAAAAATACTACTGATCAAAGCCTGTAGACTCTAATCCTGCCAGTGCTTTCTTATATGTAGAATCAAATCATCTTAGAGGAGTCTCAGCAAATTCAGTTTAGTCCCAAATTATGAGGTTATAAATAGTCTTTCAAAACTCTTTCTAAACTAGTCTAACTACACCAGTTCCAAACGTGAAGCTACCAAAGGAGCAAGTGATTCTGAGTCAAGACAAGAATTGGTCTTCTGTAAAGCCAGCCATTCCTTCTTTTTATTTGGACTTTTTTTTCCACTTGTCCCTGATTGTAAAATTTTTTGTGAATGTTATCTGGTTAGTCTTAAATTATACAGAGCATTTGCGCTGTCTTTTCATTATGGATACCCAAATTCTGCCTTCCTCAGTGCTCACTTTGCCAAAGCATCAAAGACCAAGAATGGAATGTATTATACATCCAGGAGCAAATGCACAGAAACGAGGTGGGGAATGGCACTATCAATAGCAGCAAATCTAGTGCACCTAAAAGGTGGAAACTTTATAAAGGAGGTGTCTGGGTAGGGGTTTGCCCTTCAAAAAAAAGGTACTATCATTTGAGCTATGTCACAAAGTCAACTAAATATATACTAGATTAATGATGCCTAAGTGAGTTATTAAAAAATACAGAAAAGCAAGTCCTGAAAGTTCTTTACCCTCCCAGATCAGGCACATTCAATATCAGAGCTACTCACCAGATTAAATGCATTTTGCTGCTCTCACAGAATCTACTTACCTTGCAGAATGCAATTTAGCTGAAAGTTTGTCTGGGAGTTGAGTTTATTCTCTGGAATTACTATTTTTGTATCCTAATGGGGAAACACCCCTCCTCAGCCAAAAAAAGAACCCAGCAACCCACATTTTTTGTGTCTAGCTACAAGTAGGCCACACTTCTGAGCTTCCCACCACATCCTGGCTCTGGTGCCTGGAATGATCCTTTAGGCTGCAGGTACAGCTACATTTAGCTCCTGACCCCTCTGTACTCAGAGTCTTGGTTTATTAATACACCTATTCTTCTCTTTCCCGCTGGCCTTATTGATTTCCCTTTACTGTGAAATACTGAGGTTATTTTCAAACCTGTCTTACACCAAAACACTTAACTTTTCCCACTTGCACTGTACCGTGACGGACCTGCAAGTGTGAGATATGAATTAAAAATCAAACCCGAAAGATGTACTGCACTAAAAAACAAAGAAAAGTAAAACCCTCATTATGCAATGTTTTTTCCTGAAGAAAATTTTTAAAGTAGGGTGCATGCTAAGTTCATTTTCCAGCTTTTCCTCTCTCTTACTTGTGACAACAGACTTTAGGTAGATGAATACTAAGTTTGTTAGAAGCAGCACTCACAACCAGAGTAGTTTGATGGGAATAAATTTTTGTTTGTTACTGGAAAGGGAAGGGATGAGAGGCAAACCACAAGAATAAAGCCAGGCACCAGATGTTTGAACCTGGAGGTTTAAGCTCATGGTAACACCCTGTCCAACTGCAAAACTGGCTTTGAACAGAATTAAATCCTACTCAATCCAAAATGAAGACAAGACACAAAACCATGAAAGCACAGATCAAGTACCCAGCTCAAAACCTTCTAGACTTCTATGAGGATTTGATAAATTCCAAGCTTCTCTAAAAGTGATCACACTACCAAGTGTCCTTGTGCTGGTGTTAGAGGGATTTTGAAAGTGACCTTTTCCTCAGGAAAGAACACTTGTCAGGCTTTTAGGACCAATGTACTCTTGGAAAATTGTTATCACAGTTGCAAAAATGTCATTGTTCTTGAAATAACAGGTATATTCCATGGAATTTCTCCTTGGTGCTATAGATCACTGCTGCAGGAGGCCTCTAAGCTGAAATGCCATTGCTAGTTTTATTGCCTGTTTTAAGTAGAATTTCACAGAACTCTCTGTTCTGGATATATCCCACCTGCTGGTATATTTTTGTTCCTAATGATGGGAAGGCTTGCAGCACATTAACCTTCCAGAGGAAAAGTATTTCATCTTTCTGTACCACATCAGCAACAAGACTCGTGACTTACATAATTTCTCTATCAAAAAGAAGTAAAAGCAGTGGTATGGATTTTAAAAGGTGGAATAATTGCAATAGAGCCACTCTTGTTACCATCACAAGACATTTGCAGCAATAAATGTCACTTAAACAGGGAATGTTAATGGATTAATTGTGGTTAAAGTTGTTCCATTTCTTGGAATACTCACACGATATCACAGATTTCTGATCCCCCTGCATTAAAACTGTGCTCAAACCCCTGTTCCCAGCTGACAGCCTGCTGCAGTCCCAGGCAGCAGTGGGATTTAGCCCTGGGCACCAGGAAAACAGCTGGACCTGCTCCCCAGGACACAGAGCTCCTGCAGCAGGATCCTCCCTCCCTCTGCAGGGCTGTGCTGGGAGCCGTGACTGCATCCCGAGCAGGGGACACTGCAGCATCCTCACAGCAAACTGCACAGCCCATTCAGCAGCTTTATTGAATGCAGCCATTTATTTTACTTATTTTCAGAGTTACCAGTTGCTTTTTTCTTTTCTGTTGTCATGTTTGTGTCTGCAGTTCTTTACTGTGGTTGCAGAAAGAGGCTGGAAGCTCGGACCCCTGGGCTCTCCCTGCTGTGCCTCTGTCTGGCTGGCTATTTATAGCCTTTCTCTCACTAAATTGCAGAAGTGTTGAGAGTTTTGCAACTGCATTTTGGGAACAGAATCCTGAAATGTTTACTGACAGGAAAAATTTGAGTGAGTTATTTTTTTTTTGTCTCAACAAGAGTATATATGAAAATAAAATTTTAAAAAGCTTAGAATTATTTTTATCAAATTTCAAGGTGAATTTCATTTTATTAAGTAGTAAATTTTCAGAGGAAAAAACTTGCTATTTTTCTGCTTTGTAAGAACAGTCACTAAACCCATGTCTACCAGTCCAGAGGACATAACCCACAGGGCTTGCAACTACTTTCCATACTGTATGGAGAGAAAATAGGATAGAGAGTTGCATACAGAGAATATAGAGCTGTATAGGGAGAAAACTTAAATATAAGAGAAAGTGAGGACACTCTGCAGTTAAAACTCTAATTCTGCTCCATCCCCACCACACCTCCCTTTGTAACTGCTGCATTCATAATCAGGGAGTTTATTTTCCTTAGCTCTACTTTGATATTATTCAAATCTAAAGAAGTTTTAAGTAACAGGGAGGACAAATTGTGCTTTCAGAGAAAGGGAGTTGGGACTCCTGCTTGAACAGATGTTAAGAATGTTTCTGAGTGTGCTAGACTCATTTACGAGTCTCTTTCACACATTTGAATCTTGGGGACATCAGCAGTTTGTTCAATATTTTCAGCCTCCATCCTAAATGCCACACTGGGAAATGAGAGGAGGGGAAAAAAAAGAGAGAGGAAAAGAAAAAAAAAGGGAAAAAAAAAAAGAAAAAACCACACACACACACACAGAGCCAATCTTCCATCAGTGTGACAAACTGCAAGCAAGAATCACAGCAAAATAGTCAAGCCAGACAGTTGGTAAGATAGAATCAGGCTGGAAAAATAGTGCAAGATGATTTTAACAGACAGATGAAAGTAGTCACCTTCTTGACTGTGCTCCTGGGGCGAGCTCACAAACAGAAGGTTCTCCCTTCCCAGGGGGGGTGGAAGTGTCCCTGGCTCAGCACTGCTCAGCCTGGCTGAGGGCTCTGCAGACATGACGTAAAGAGCAGCCTGAGCTGCACCTCCAGCTCTGATTCTCCTGTCTCCCAGCAGAGCTCAGCCACCTCTAGCAATGCACTCGGGGCTCCTGGGCTGGAGATGCAGCAGGAAGAGAAAGCATCCTTTTACACCAAGTTAATAGAGGGCACAGAAGAGAGAGGCTCAGCTGTGTTCAGAACAGAGTGATACAAAAATATAATTAATGGCAGGGCACCAGTTTTGAATCAAAAGAATGATGGGCTTTGGCACATGATGAAACTCAGCCACTTGAGTCTCTCCAAAGCCCACTGATGGGCACAACTCTAGGAATGGACTAGCCAAGCAATAAGAAGGTTTTCCTCCTGTTAAAAATACCAAAAGGAAGGAAGAGAGGTCTCTGCGGAGGCTTTGTAAGACTTAGTTTCTTTCCTGTTCAGCTTTTCTTCTGTCCCTTATTGATGCAAGCAGTTAGACTTGTAAAAGCTTTAATATTGGCAATTATTATGGAATTCCTAATCAGATTATTGGAGATCCCAAAAGACCAGCTGCACTTTGTTGTTTCCACTGAGCAGACCACAAGCCATCAGCACTGAGGCTCTTTGTGCTTTGCAGAGTTCTGTGCCTCAGCAGAAAGAACAGAAAGATAATCAGAAAACCCAGATACCAAGTCTTGGTTCAGCAAGCGCCAAGTCTTGGTTCCAGGCAGAGATTGACCTGCCACATCCTTTTGAAAAAGTCACTTCTGTCATCCTTGCTTTGTTTCCCTTCTCATATTCAGTGTGTTTTGTTTCCAGAATAAAGTTTCCTGGGGTAGGTATTTCTCCACCCATGTTTCTCTAGAAATGACAATTAAACTTTGGTTCTGTACTGAGCTACTGAAGAATCATTTTTGTTGAGCATCCTTCTTTCCTCTCCTTCTGTTATAAAGCCTTCTGGTTTATATTAGAACACTAATAAAATTCTCCTGCCACTGCTAATTTCAGAAGGCTGAAGCTGGTGCACAAAAGGGACACTATCAGATAATTTGCTCTCCCTCCTACATTGACAAAATATAACACCAGTTTTATTTGTGTGTGATTTCCTGTTTTCAGCTGGAAGCAAATTCACCAAATTTAAAACACACACCAAATATTTTTGTTTGGGTAGAAGGTTTCTTGTCCCTGGTGATTTTCCATCCTACTTTGAGGGCCAGCCCTTGAGCAGTATATTATCAGTGACAAGGCACAGTGGTTGTGGATAATGGGGCCAATTTTGCTCTCAGGCAACCCCAGTGACTTCATTGTCTGGTCTATCTGATGAGAGGGTAGAGGCTGGTAGAATGACTCATCAAGAAAAAAAAAGAAATGGGAAAAAAAGAAAAGGCAGCCAAGTAAAGACACAAGGCTGTCTCCTAAGGATAATTTAAATAGCAAGAGAGCTTCAAAATGCAGCAAGGAGCCAGAAATCTCGGCAGAATGGGTCTCAACAAAGAGCTGTGATGCTGTGATCCACAGTGTGGAGCCGAGGGTTATTTAGCTTTGGCTTTTCTGTTTGTTTGTTTTGGTTGGGGGGGGGGGGGTGCATCTCTTTTTGGCTGTTCTTTCAATAAAGGCAGTCTCTTCTTTCTTGTTCCCAAAGAACCAGTTCCTCCTCTTTCCTCTGAGCACCCAGACCAAGAAAAGGGAGTTGCATTTAGCCTCTTTTCTGTGCATGTTAACTTGTGGCAATAGCAACTTCTATTGAATCTTGGGGACACAAATATAAGAGAAAATGAAGACACTCTGCAGTTAAAACTCTCTAATTCTGCTCCATCCTCACCACACTGCCTTTGTTGGACACAAGCTTTTACATTTCTGCTTCATGACCAGCAGGGGAGGGGGGGATTCTGCCCCTCTCAGGTGAGACCCCACCTGCAGAGCTGCCCCAGCCCTGGGCCCAGCACAGGGATGCCCTGGAGCTGCTGGCGAGAGTGCAGAGAAGGCACCAGGATGGGCAGAGGGATGGAGCAGCTCTGCTGGGAGAGCTGGGATTGTTCACCTGGAGAGGAGAACATTTGGGGTGACCTTAATGTGGCCTTCCAGTGCCTGAAGGAACCAACAGGAAAGATGGAGAGAGACAATTTTCAAGGGTTGGGAGTGACAGGACATGGGGGAATAGTTTCAAACTGAAAGTGAGGAGTTTTAGGTTCAATATTAGGGAGGAATTCTTCCCTGGGAGGGTGCTGAGGACCTGGCACAGGGTGCCCAGAGAAGCTGTGGCTGAATTGTCCAAGGCCAGGTTGGATGGGGCTTGCACAACCTGGGAATGTGGAAGGTGTCCCTGCCCAGAGCAAGTGGAACAAGATGAGCTTTGAGGCCCTTTTCAACCCAAACCAATCCATGATTCTATATAATGAGTCTATTCTATTAATAATTCGTTCTGAGGAAACAGAAGGCCCCAAACAAGGTCAGGATCCCTCCTGCAATGCACTCTGCAAACCCCTGCTGGGAGAGAGCCCCAGTTCTTAAAGCATTTAAATAGATACATCAATGAAACAGAGAGGAATTAAATGGCTCACAGCCAAATCAGATGAGCAAGACATTTAAATTTCCAGTGCTCTGAGTCTCCTGCCCAGTGGACTTTGTTCCAGCTCCTCCTTCAGGGGTACAAGGCAACCTGGTGGGACAAGCAGCCCAGGATAAACCATTCTGCCTGTCTCTAAAAACAGTTTAAAATGTCTTTAGCCAGAGCTGGCTGGGAGTTGTTTGGTCACTAGGATCAGCAAAAGGCTTAGGGAGAAAAGCTGCAATATTTTTCCCCTGAGAGTGGGGAAGAATTCTTCAAGTCTTTCGTTTTCTCAGCTCATCCCACTACAACTATTTACTCAACTCAGGAAGATTTGAAGGAACATGAGTAAAGGACTGGAAAATTACACTGGAAAAGAATCAGAGTAATTAAGCATCAGGAGAGCCAACACCACAAGAAACAACAACAAAAAAGGAAAAATACTTGTGGGTACTTAGACTGATTCTAATTAATGTTTCAGTTTCTGAAAAACATTCCCAAGCTAAAAGTTGCCCCAGGTCCACTTAAAATTTTCACAGTACCTTCATAAAAACTTGAAAATAAAGATTTTAATGGGATTAGGAGTCAGAACAGAGACAACACTGCTGAAAAAGATCGACAACAGAACATTCAGTGTCTCAAAGTATCTGAGGAGTCGTGCTCTAATGTACAAGATGCTTGAGAACATACTGCTGGTATTCTGGAGTTATTTAGATAATGTTCTGATTGTGGCTCGAAATCAGTAATAACAAGCCATATGTTCACTTTTTCTGAAAAATTGTTCTTTATTAATTCTATCAATAGTTACTCCTTGAATTTTAAGGCAAAAAGTATCTAATTTGTGCCTATGGCATTTGAATAAATTCCAGTTTACTTTAAAGGTCAGATAATACTACAAAGCCTCTTCAGATGACTTCTTACTATGAATCTATTGGATAAATCTCCAAACTTTATTCCATTTATTATTTTGTGTACCAGTAATAGATACATAAATTTGCCTTGATTTAACTTGAACAGAGATTTCCCTCTACAGAATCCTCCTCAAAAAGGAGAGAAAACACTACATGAAAGCCAAAGCTCCTGCTAACCCAAACCCTTATCCATTGGTTTTAGATGGAATATCTCAATTTATGAAGCTGGAAGTCCAGCTGGCCACTACCTTGGCTTTCATAGGCAGATAAAATCATCCTAAAGGATGAAGAGAATCTATCCCAACACCTGAGAACTCAAGCACCTGGAACCAGGTTTGGCCATACTGCCAGCTTGGGGACCTAAAATCTCCTCTATGCAGGGGATTTTTCTACCTCTCCTTCCACTCAATTTATGTTGAGAGAGGACCAGGTTAAGTGGTTTGACATATTTTATCCTCAAAACAGAATTCTACCATATATAACTACATTCAGTTTGAAACTCAGTCCTTTCATTTAGAACAAAACCCAAGAACAACAAAAAAAAAACCCGAACAGAAATGCAGCACTTGGTGATAATCTCTCCCTAATCATCAAGGACTCTTACTGTTTGAAAAATTTTGCATACCCAAAGTAATGATCCATGTAGGACAGAAACCCCAATGTTCTCAGCACAGTAAAAGACAATGCTTAACAAATAATAATAGTTATTACTAAGTCTTATGCACCATTGCACTTTCTAATACTGCCTTGAAGTGAAAAGGACACGATGATGTGATAAGAAAAGCTGTTCCCAGGCTATTTCTTTCTGTAATGGAATCCCCAAAATCCAGAAATATCAGAGAAATCCTTGTTTGGAGACATTTCCTATTTGTTTCTCATTAAATTAAATTAAAATTTATTTCAGAGACATAACCTCTCACACGAATGTGACTCACAGAGCACACCCTGTGCCAAGCAGGATTGACACACTGGAGATTCCCCTCCATTCCAAATCTCCAAGGACAAGGGTGGTGAGGCAACATGGGGAAACCATAGCTTTATTCATTATTGTGGCAGCCAGGTACCAGCACACAAGACTGAGATTAGAATAAGAATTCACTCAGCAGGAAAATGAAAATCCTCCCAAAGCTTTCAGGATGCAGGAAAACCAAGCGCATCTGTTCTACCAGCACAGACATTTGGGTTTTGGACTATTGGGTACCTTCTAACAGATTGGGAGAGCGCTGTAAAATCTGCCTCAGCTCCCCATGGAAGCAGCAGGAGCCCTGGTGCTGTGCTCCTGCCAGGGAGGAGCAGGGGATGCCCTGGGGCTGCTGCGGGCGCAGGTGGACACACAGACACCGGACAGACAGACAGCAGAGGGACAGCGACTGCTGGGGACACAGGGACACTGCACAGGCACAGGGACAGGGCACAGCACCCACAGTGACACTGACAGGGACAGTGACAGAGACACTGACAGTGACACTGACAGGGACAGTGACACTGACAGGGACAGTGACAGTGACACTGACGGTGACAGTGACAGTGACAGTAACAAGGCCGAACACTGAGGATGGAAACCCAAGGAGCCACGCGCTCGGCGGCACACGGAAGCAGGGTGCAGATTAGCTGCAAGGTCAAATAAACATCATAAAACATTGCCTAAGCTGTCAATTAAAGAACAAACAAGCTCATCATAATTATACAAGATAATTGTTATCTGCTGGGTGTTAATTAGATACATTTTATCAGAGCTGTTGTCACTGAATGGACAGGAAAACTGGTCAAAGTTATTTTTTTAATTGAAATTTTTCATAACTAGTTTTGTTCTTCCTTTAGATGAGACTAACATCTTGTTTTCCCTGGATATGTTTTCTGAATTGTACTCCTAAGATTTTTCAAAATAAAATTACTCTACTGTGTAACTAAGCTTAGCAAAGAAAAGCATGTGCAAATAAAGATAGAAAAACAAAAATTGTAAGCCATATTCTCACTTTAAAATGGATATAAAAATAATTCTTTCCTGTACAGTTTCAAAAAATAAAATGTCCCATCTAATTAATTTTAGTTTAAATGGAAATCACAACACATTTATCCAAATGATAAATAAGAACTAAACTGCCTGAGAGATCAGTGCAGGTATTGCGCAATGCAGGGGTAGATGAGGCCCAATATCCAAGGCAAACACTTTCCTGAAGGATTTCTCACTGCAGGAAACAGGCTTTGGAAAATGCAGGTGAGGCAGACAGGATGGTCTGAGTCCTGCACACAGGGGCTGCCTCCAGCATCCACTCCTTCCCCTGAGAGCAAGGATGTGGAACCACCTCAGGGCCACAAGGACAGAGCAAACACTGGAAAACACACACATGTGGAAGTTCTGATCAAAGTGTGGTTAATAAAGCGTCAGCTTGAAATAAAAGTAAAGGGAGAAAGAGAGGAAGAACCTTAGAGTGTCGCACTTTGGCTTCCCCCATTCCAACAAGCCTCCCTCCATGCCTCATTCCTTTCCTTCCTCAGAATTCACTGTTTATCTCTCCAGGAAACAGTGTCCCTAATGTATCACCTTCTGGTGAGAAAAGACAAATGCCCCATATTTATTCAATCAATAGAAATATCTAAACTTCCAGCCATCGGGGCAGGGCCCTTTTGTTCTGTGTCTGTACATCACCAGATACAACAGGAACTTCCCAACACTATTGTGTGGAGCAGCAGCAATAAAAAGGAGGGTCAGTAGGCCAGCAGAAATACCAACCTGCTTCATTGCAGGATTCATTCATTATGAAGATAACTAACATTTATTTCATAAGATAAAGACCTTGATATAATTTGTATTTGGTTTAGTAAGAAAATACCAGAATTTTTTGAGGAGAACAGTGGCACAAAGGTTTACCACACACAGCCTAAAATAGTGTGAGAAAGGAACTGACTTCAACTTGAATAATAGTCATTAACTCAAAACACTGGAAAATGCATTCCTTGTAAGAACAGAGCCACTGGAGCCTTGCCCAGTCCCAAACAAAGAATAGCAGTTCACAGCTGTAGGGGACATACTGTGGGTATACACTAGGCTAAGGTTTAAAATATACTTGTGGTCTGCAGCAAACCTGGGCATTCCAGGGACTGTTGGGAAATGACATTTCAGGTTGCCTTCACTTCTCTCCTTGATAACCGCATTTCTCTGGAGTTCATCTCTGCTTAAGTTACTGAGCAGTTGCATGGTTCACTTTATACTGAAAAGAACTAGGAATGAACATCTTCCAGAGCTATATATGCATGGAAGAGTGTGTGCACTCACAGACTATTTCAAGCAACAGGGAGGGAGGGTTTTCATGGCAAAGGTGTTGTGGACAAATTCCAAAAAGTGCTCCTCCAATGCAGTAACAAAGTTCAACGTGACTCGTGTGCAGGTAATTGACACTATTAACACAAACAGAAAATCTGAGATCACTACTGGCAAGCAGTATAAAAATCAGGTTTGTTTTCTATAAACACTGAAAAGGAATTGCAAAAAAGGAAAACTGAACAAAGATCAAGTTAAATATTTAATATATACATCTATATTTAATATTAATCTAACAATGCCTCATTCATAGCTTAAGCAACCCAAATGTATCACAGGTTGAAGACATTTCCTCTTGTTTCACAAGTTAAACATTATAATACAATGTCCTTTTTTCCTTCCTTCCTACACTAAATGTCTGTGTTATTGGGAGCAGCAGATACAGCTCCTATTCAAGTGAAGAGCTGAGACCTTTCATATCTACAGAGTTAAACGAACTCAGAAAAACTGGATAAGAACTTGGAATAGAGACTATAAATCCTTTGAACTGTGCAGAACCAGACCCAAAGCTTAAGTGAAGCTAATGGCATGATCCAAAGATTATTGAAAGCAATGAGAACCTTTCTCCTGCTGGATATTGAGAGATTTTGGATCAGCAAGATGAGAAGCAGCCAGACATTCAGATTAAAAAACTAATCTGGAGAGCAGACAGCAGAGGAGGGGATAGAAATAACAGCCAGCAGAGCCTGTTACCTTTCCAGATTCTTTACAAGTTTGGTCTAAAACAGAATTGCTCCTTCACACTTGGGCTCCTGGCCAAAGGAGATTTTCAAAACTATTTGAGATAAGAGGCAGCAGGCATCTGTCACAGGGCACCTGGATGTGGCCTGGGATGAGTCACTGCTGAGGAGGCTGAGCAGGTCACTGATGGGAGGTGCCACAAGAATGGAGGAAGCCAAAGCCATCACTGATGACTCTGCCTCCCTCCCTCCCTTCCCTTCCTGCTTCTGGTGGTCCAGTCCTCCAAAAGAGCGATACTGAAAAATGCCCTTTCTCCAGAAATGGCCACGCTTGGTACCAGAAATATCTCAGGCACATCTCTCGCTGTCAGGCAACACTCTTCCCATGAAAGCCACTGAGCTCTGCAAAAGGCAGATGAAGGGTTCCTACCTTCTCCACAGAGAGAGGCACATTCCAGGGAGATGGGTGGGCTCTCTCAGGAGAGAATTTTGAGTGTGAAAAATACTTGGAAGACATTCTGTGTTTTTATATCACAGTTGGAATAATGCAGGCAACTGAATTAAATTCTTTGTAGCAGGGGACCCTAAGGTGTTTTAGAATCAACAGTTTCTTCCCTTTTTCTCCTCCTATTTAAAACCCCTGACTTAAATGCCATCTCTTTGACCCACTCAAGAAAAGATCAGTTGTTCTGCTGTCCTAAAAATACACCTATGTACCAGATTTCTGGAAACTCTGCAGCATTGTAATTTCAGACCAGAAACACAAGAACATGCAAAGACAGAAACAAACACTTGAGCTCCAGAGTTCACTTGTAGACCCTGACATTTACAGAAGAAGGAAGATGTAGCTGTAAGCACCAGTTTTGAGGGCAGCATCAGGGAAATCAATAGCAGACATAAGATGCCACCTTAGCACTGCACATACTGAAACCATGAAAAATCACCTGTTTAGTGCTGATGGAAACCTTTGCAACATAAACAGTATAAATTTGCTGTGTTTCTGCTAATTCACCAGCAGCAAATCTCTCACATGTCTGTGACACACACAGGATAGCAAAGCCTTCCCAGACATGCTGTGAATGGAAATCTTAGTTATCAGTTGCCTGCACTGGGCTTGGAGCACCTCCAGTCTGCTGCTGCTCCAGCTGAATTTCTCCTTTCTCAGTAGCTGGTGAGCTCCCAGGAGAGCAGCTCAGGGCCTGTCTTTAGAGAAACCCAGAGTTCTGGTGTCAAACCCATCCAGGCTGGGACAGGTACAGAGCACCTCGAGGAGAGCAGAGATCTGGAGAGTGTCACACCCAGCCCACACCTCCATGGTGGGTGAATAAAACCCAGACCTGGGTAACAAATGATGTAAGGGTTTTTCTTGTCTCCTGAAAGTGGGATTGCTGCAAGTTAAGTTTTACATGTTAACATTTCAGTCCACCTGTGCAGTGCTGTTAATTTTTTTCCATTGGATGTTTAACATAACACCTACCTCATGCTCCACTAATTATGATTTCATTCACGCCATTGCCTTCCTATTCATCATCACTGGTGGCCATTAATGTAACCTTTAGCATGGCCATGCTGTAATTATGTAATTGCTGTTATTTTGGAATGCTACTGGAAGCCTTCCCCACACAGAACTTATTTTTGGTGCAGGACTATGGCAGTGACCTGCAGAGGAACTGGCTGATGATAAGGTGACTAAGCCTCTTTACAGCTTACAGACTAAGTTTACAGATTTAATTGAACATTTGTAGAAAATAGAAGGATTCAATGCATTGTATAGTAGATATTGTTTAGTCTAGTGCACTGATTTATGCTCAAGTGGGATAAAAATCTACATTTCGTCTTCTCTATTAGAGCTTCCAAAATACTGCCAAGAACTACTTCTCAGAATAAAAATGAACATTTGTTCTCATGTTTGCAATTTTTTTTTATTCCTTTCACTAGCAAATCATCTGGCTATTTTATTTAATTCTTTGTTCTATTTTTAGGAACATTGACAGAAAATTCAAATCATGTAAATATTTCTCCAACTCTTCTCCTCATTATATTTGCTTTGGGAATGATTTGTCTTATTGTCTTTATGACTCTTTCTCCATTTCTTCATAAAAGCTACAATTAAGCAGGCACAGAATAATAAAAAGGCAAGAAACCAAACCAAAAGGCCCATATGGCAAAAATTGAAAACTGAATGCCATAAACCAGGAGAATGTGAAGAGCTCCTGACCAGACCAGTGATTTCAGTACATTTGCATGAAGAATATGCCAAACAATCCAGTAGAGGAAAAACTAAGAAAATCCAGTCGTGGGAAATACAAAAGCAGAAAAGGGATAAATCTTTTGAATAAAGAATTTAATACACCCAGTTCATCCAGTTCTGCTCCCTCTTCCTTACCCAGAACCAAGGCCCATTCAGATATTCTGAATACTAAATGGGCTTTGCAGTTATTTTTAACTAGTCTGCAGAATTCTAAGGACTAAAAAACATTTTACATATTGGGTGTTTACTGTCTTCAGGGTTTCTCCTTTGCCTGATGAAAACATCATCAAGAAACTTTTCACTGATGTGTATTGGCACACACAGGGCATGAGTCAGTGCAAAGGACATGCAGAAATGAAGAAATTAAGTAGACAGAAAACTCCAGGTTTCTCCCCTATCAGACCATAGTCCCATGAATATAAATGTTCAGCGAGCGGAATCTACATAGAATATTTATATACTAGGTTGCAATACTTTTCTCTCCAAATCATAAAGTATCTGCCCTAAACCACAATGCAGAGTATATAGTTTAAATAAATATATTTATAAGTATACATATTTCCTTTGCAATGAAAAGGAAGAAGTAACAACAAGGTTGCATGTGCTGCTACAAAAGGGAGATTTAAATTAATTAATTTTCTAAATCTCGACCCCAGAAAAATATCTGAATAATCTAGAAACAGCTTTTGGAGGATCCATTGCTCAAGAGATGGATTCAAGGTGCAAAACTGGTATTTGAGTCATCATGTCCAAAAAAGCACATCTGAGGCATTTGGAGCTTTAAGCCTCATTTAGGGTCGCCCCATTGGGAACAATTCCAAATTTCAATCAGCCTATCACCACCTCTGAGCTATCCTAACTGAGGTGCTTAATGTGTATATAAGCATGTTCCTCATTCTAACTGAGCATTTTTGAGACATAAAGGCAGATTAAAACACTGTACAACTTCCTCATTTGAATTTTGTCCTGAGTCAGTCAAAGTTTGTTCAAAAAAAACCCCAGGTTTTTTTCTGAGTCATAGCCAAACATCCTTCCCACAGAAGAGTCATAAAAAGGGGGTTCTCATCATTTGCTGGGGTGAGTGACAAGAATTACGTGACTGAATGGGGATTTGCTTTGTGAACAAGACCCACTTTGTCCATTCCTCTTGAAGGAACATGCAAGAGCCTCTTTCTTTGTGCTGTTGCCAAATAGTGGAAATTTATCATCATAATTAAAGAAACAAATTGGCAAAAACAAATAGTATTTTCAGATGGATTTCTCTCTCTTCTGTGAAAATTCTCTTTTTACATTTCAAATGAGTGTAAAAATCAGATTATACATTTGAAAAAGCCCCAGGGCAACTATTAGGAGAGATAGTGAAACTCTGAACTTTCTCCTGCAAAACACACCTGAAAGACTTTTTAATTTCTCAGCATGTTGACAGTATTAAAATTCCTGTCTTACTGAAATATAGGCAAAAGCTGAAGTTCTAGCCTCCAGAAAATAAACTCTTGTTTAATAATGCGATGGGTAAATGTATCCAGGAAATGTCACAAAATAAATCTGAGATAAATTAAACAAAACTGACTTCCTTTCTATGTCAGATGCCTCTAATTTTGGCAGTTTGGGCTAACAAAGGAAACCAAGCAAGTACTTAGAAATTAAAATGTCTGTTTAGCAACAGAGCTACAAAGAACAAGTAGCACATTTCCAGATCTGTAACAGAACCCAACAACACCCAACCTGAGTCCTCTGGCTGCACCCCACACAAATCCCCCTTGGTTTCTGCCAGAAATACATTATTATTCCTCATTATTTACACCATTCCTATTGCTCATGAACAGGGGACAGGGGGGCTGTGCAGAGAACACCAGGGGTTGAATTCACCCTTCCCTCCCATGCCAGATTCCTGCCACCCCCTGGATTTCAGAGGAGTTTCCTACAAACCATCTGCTGAAAGAACAGAACGTTGGGGTAGAAGATAAACTGTCACCAACACCAGATGTGTGGAGTTACAGATCACAGAGCCATTAAAATCCTGGTAGCCATGGTTCTTCATTAGCAGTGAATGCAGAGAATTGGCAATCAAGACTCACACAGGCTGCTGATAAACAGCCTTTTAAATAAAACAGATTAATAGAATATATGGGGAAACAGAAGCATTTAACAGGAAGGGTAATCTGGGGTCAGAGCAAAATATGGAAAATTGAGACTGCAGTCTTTATCTCTGTGATAACCAAACTTCTCCTGCTCCTTGTTTCCTCCTGAGGTGCCTGGCTCACTCTCCTCAGCAGAGCTGCACTCCCTTTGCCCAGGGCTCCTCACCCTGGGTCACACAGGCTCTGTCTGAGCAGGGCTGGAAGCCACCAGAGCTCCAGAGGTGGGACTGGCAGGCTGCTACCTGAGCCTGTCACCTTTTACAGATGAGCCTCCCAGATGGCTGCGCAGATGCTGCCTGAAATAAGGAAACAATTATCTTTGCACCTGGCTGAGTCCTTTAGATCTTGCTAAGAGACAGATGACCAAGCATGAAAATATGTCGAATAGTGGCCAAGAATATTTAAGGATTAAATATAAAATTTGCCGGCGTCCTGTGGGTAAAGATGATTTTTATTTTTTTGCCAGACTCTGTCTGGATATTGTAGGGATGCCTGCTCATGTACCACTCTGACCTTACTCACTGCTCTGAGTGAGTTTCATTTCTTTCCAGCACCAGTCACATGCCCTTTTGGGTATGCCACACTCAGCAATACATTCTGGGGGAGGGTGGGGCAAAAAAATATCTGTCAAATGAAAAGATAAGTGGGAATCAAGAGAAAATATTTAAATACATTGAAACAATGCAGGGTAAAAAAAGAACTCTCTGCCAAGCTCTGCCCCTCTAGAGATGTGAAGAATGTGCTGTTTGTGTTTATTTCACTGCAATTTCCCATTTTTAAAGAATAATGTGATTTCAAGGCTTTTCCCCACTCACTGCTTTCCTCTAACATCTTTTTGAGTCTCCACTCTTAGTGCTTCCCTGGGAGCACAGAGGTGATGCTGAATGCTAAAGAGACAAATAAGTACTGCAGTCCTGGACCAGCAGGATGCAATTCCATCCATTCAGCTGGCAGGTATCTCATCAGGCACTGGGTGGTTCCAGCTGTCCAGCCCTCACTGGGGCAGTCTGGAGGTAAAATTCCCACAGCTCTCCCTTTAACCTGTGGGGCTGCCTTATCAGTACCTTAAACACAGCCATAAATGGGATGAGGAAGATACAAATGGTAGAAAAATAACAGCAAATGAGAACAGCCTTTCCAGCATTTTACTTGGAGAGGGAGGGTGAAAAAAGGATCTCTAAAGTAGCATCAGCTTTCCCTTATAAATAAATCAATTACAGCAAGATGCTTTGCTCCCCCATAGAACCCAACATCTGGTAGGGGATTAAAAAAAAACCCCTTCATAATCACCCTCGAGAAAGGAAATATCACCTCCTTCACATGGATGAAGAAACAAAGGGGGCAAAGAATGATGTCCTCAGGATCACAGAGAATAGAACAAAGGCTAAAGAAAAACACCCAGATTGTGCTTGTTCAGCACTGGAGGAGTTCTTGGAAGCCTGAGATAGTTTCATGTGTTATGATCACAGAGCATCACATGGGGGAAAGGAGGGGATGGGAAAGTCTCAGTGCTTCCCACAAAAACCCCCACAGTAATAAGCCTGGGGAAGGAGTTTTCCCAGCAGACTTCTTCCCACATCACTTATTTGAGAGGGTGGGGCATCAAACCTCAAAATATGCAGCTTGACCTGACATACTTGTTTTTGCACAGACAGACAAGGCAGCTGCCTGCTGAAGGCATCCTCTTACTGCCATGCAATTCCAGAAGTTTATTTGGAGGGTTTCTTAGCCAGCTATCTCCATACCAATCTCCCAGTGTCTTGTTACGGGAGGAGAACTAGGGCAAGGGAGCTTTCCAAAGGGAGGAAAACCCCCAAGGCCTGATTAGGGGAAGACATTGCCTGCCCCATGTGGTTTCTTCCTCTGTGGGAAGAGAGGAATGCAGCTGCCTTATGCACCAAAAGTAGAGTCCTGAGGGCCAGGTAATCTGTGTTTATCCTGTATTTGACACTGACACCTCTCCCAGGAAATAGATCCCTGAACCCCAGGGCAGGCTCTGTTGGAACAGAGCATCCTTAAGGTCCCTTCCAACCCAAACCATTCTCTGATTCTATGACCCTGAGTTTTCCCTTTGTCATCTCCATGAGCTGCTTCACTGCTATGAAGAAATATAAGAATAACAAGAACAAGAATATAAGAATAATAAGAATAATAAGTGGTAAAGCCCACTCAGAACGGGAAAGCATTAATCATTATTCTGAACTTTTTGTTCAGTTCTGCAGTTGCCCACGGTAGGTCACAAAATGCCGGTTTCCCAAAGCAAATGAAATGAGGAAATTCCTCATCTCCTTCTTGAGTAATGATACCAATAAATGCTACACCATTATGTACTAAATCAGCATAAACCTTCACGGCTCATGTGTCTTGAAAGTGTTTATTGAACCTGTTTTGAACTGAAGAGGACTGCAGCACCCTCGTGAAAAAGAAGGGAGGAAGGAGAGCTAGAGAGGCCCAACAAATCCAACTTATTTTAACAAATAACTGCTCTAATCTCACAATGATGGAAAATTTCAGGAGAATCTCTTCTTGCCCCCTATTTTGGCTCCAAGTAAGAGGCAGTAACTTTGAGAGGGAAGGAGCTGTTTGTATGAATGCATGATTTTTAAAAGCCAAGTGCGTAAGAGAAGCAAGGCAACTTCAGCCTCCAGAGAAATAACCTTCAAATCGCAATTTGACAAACAATATCAAAAACTATCAGAGAAGCAAGAGATCTCGCTGACTGCAGTGTTTTCATTCCCTTCTCAGCAGTGTGACCTCATCACAGTCGCACTCGCACAGAATCCTATTACTGCTGCCTCAGCTGCAGAGCTGCAAGACAAAGGAAGGTTACAGACATCACTCCCCTCTGTGCCTTGCTAATCAATAGTTTTTATCTAATTTCTTTGCTTCAAGATACAGGAAAACAAGGTGCTGCATTTGAAATGGAAGGCTGGGAATAACTGAGCTTTGTGGAAATCAATACAAAATAGAATAGCTGACAATGTCATCCTGCTGAAACACTATGAAGACAGATTTGAAGTTCCTCTAATTATCTAGATGTTTGTATTTTTAAACACTGACTTAACGTCTGCAGGAAAAAAAAAAAATTGGCATTATTTAATAACCATTGTGGTTTCAGAACTTTTTGTGCTACTGGTAAGTCTGCTCGATTTCCTTATATTTCCAATCTGGATGGAAGTTTCCCTTTTGGTGTCAATTTAGGACTCAGCATGGAGCAGCTCTGTTAGCTTGCTGCATTTAGGGAGGTAATTTACACATGGCAGCACAGTGGGCTGGACCCTGCCTGGCAGGGATCCACACAGCCCAGGTGATGGACAGGAGTTACTGCAGTGGACACACTTTTTTCCCATTCATCTAAATTCTGGGTAATTTTTAATAACCCCACATTACTCAATTTCCTCACATTAGCTAATAAGAAACATGAAAGCCCTGCACTATTTAAAGTAGAGCCAGGAGGATTAAGAAATCCCCTAAAAGTCAAAGAAGGAACCCGCAGATAATTAACTCCAAAGAGGGCAAGAAGCCAGAGTTGAGAGATGTAAAACCATCTCCATTGTGAAATGGAAGTGCCAATATTAAGCCTACCCTGCCTGTCCCTGAACACTGAAAGGCTTCTTTAAGCTAAAGCACTGTAGAGAGAATAGAAATGAGAGCAGCTCAGCCCCCTCCACTTGCTTTAGTGCCTCTGCAGAGCCAATGCCACCTGAACCCCTCTCCTTTCCCCTCTCAAACTCTCACAGTGCTCCCATGGGAAAACACCAATTCCTTCCAGCCCTGCACTCAGGAGAGGCAGCTGAAGGGATCTCGGGGCAGAACCCAGGCTGTGCTGAGCTAAACCCCTCCCCAAAATGCAGTGCAAGCACCAACTACTCCATGGCACTGCTCCTCTGCAGATTCCAATCTTATTTTGGGATTTTAGTCTGGAAGGGGCTGTTTTAATTTAAGACTTTAGCTAGAGCAAACTCTAAAACTCATTCAGGGTTACGGACTTGCTTCTGTTTAATGGGTAAACCATTTTTTCTGTAATGAACTTTCATAAATCTGCCACTAGACAGGTTTTTAAATAAAAATATAATTTTAATGCAAAGGGAAATTGCTCACTTGTTAAACAGTAATCATTTCTCTCTCCCTTATTTCTTTGTGCACCATAGAACTGCTAAGTTGAAAGCTGGACATTGTAAGTGCCAGACAGACAGACAGACAGATAGATAGATACATAGATAGGTAGATAATCACTAAAAAGTCCAAATCTGAGCTGCAATAAGGCAGAACTGCTTTACAAGCTGCTGGTGCAGTTCCTTGGCTGATGTTTCATTGCTAACCTGGCAGGAAGATTAGCTGCTTATCCAGGGAAAACTACCAACGCAAGCAATTCTTATTTTCTAGACAAACAGTAAATTCAATTTAAATTTGGTGAAGTTTCAGATTGAAAAAAGGGAGACATTTTTCAAACTGTCAAAACATTTCATGTTGTCATTTTTTATCTAAAATGTTTGTTTCAGAAATGCCAAAAAGTTTTCATTTTGACATTTTCCCAATTGAACTTTTTTTCAAATTGGCATTTTCATGTAAAAGTTCAGGTAATGTTTAAAAAATGAACCTCCTTTAAGACAAGCTAAAAAGCTCAAAATTTCAGTTCAGGTCAAATAAAATATTTCCCATTGATCAAGTAGAACATTAGGGTTTCCTAGAAAAGATCACTTTTGCCTGAACTCATAACAGTTTTTCTCTAGTTTTTTATTCATAAAAGAAAGAGAAGTTTTGCCTGAATTTAGAAACATCATGTTGATTTTTAATAGATTCCTTTGGTTTTCATAAATGTTATGGTCAGGTCCACAAATGGGTACTTGCATCCTAATAAATCATTGTGAATTGCAATTATTTTAGAGGTCCGGGTACACCTTTTAGCCAACCACAACCAATAGATAAATCAAGTAATTTCAGCTTCTTTAATCTGCTTAGGCAAATTTATTTTGTATTTGCAATGGGCTAAAGTTTTTGCTCAAGATCCTTCACCAGCAGAGGGTTCAGTTCACACACATATCTGGGACTTGGTCTTGGCTGGGGAACAGCCATGATTTTTTATTTATGAAGCTTTATTAAAACTTAGAAAAGGATCCTAAATATTTTTCCTGAAAAAACATCAGCCAAACAAAATTACAAGCTGGAGATCTGGAGATGGATTAGACCAACTGGGAGATGAGCTGAGACAATGCACTGAATGTTGAGATTCTGCAGCTCCAGCAAGTTCAAGATCAGTCAAATATTTCCTATGCATTGTGTCTGATTTATTTTATATGAGGGTGTGTTATGAGCTGGCAAAAGCAATCTGAGAGCTCTTCCTGGGGATCATGCACACATTGCTCTCCGTGCAGAGTAGATCAAGTTACAGATGTTTGGAAAAGGTTGATCCCAGCTTTAAATGGGGGGTGGGAGGTTGAGGAGAGCCAGAAATTAGGAGGTCAGACATCTTAAATCACCAGACAAATATTACTTAAAACTACCAAATATGCTTTTATAAGCATCTAAATGAAAAAAGAAGATGAGGGTGAAATTTATCATCATCCAAGGATTTGTCAGCATCAAAGAAGGAGCTCCAACTATTTTCCTCCCTTCTCTGAATTCCTACTGCTCACTTTAGAGTTGGCCCATCTCTTATTGATGGACCAGCTCTGCTCCAGATAAGGAAAAAGGTGCCAATTCCATATTTATTTATATCAATAACTTCAATATTTCAGATGGTATCTCAAAAATAAATGAGGAAAACATAGTCAAGATCTATAAAATTAATTTATAACTGGTCATAAAATCTTCTGTAGGTAGTGATGATCAGGGAAACAATAAGTGTGGTGCAATTATTCATCTGGCACTAGGTCAATGTTTTCATCATTGATTTTGGTGATGAGAACACACCAAAAAATGCTGCAAAGACATGAGAATGTAAAAGGATTTTGACAAACTGGTGAAGTGGAATGAACAAACATTCAACAAGGAGAGGTAAAAGGCTCGACAGGTGGGCACAAACACAGGTAGAAGACTCAATGGGGGAACCAAACAAGCATCCAGGTGTTCCCAGAGAGCACCAGCTGAGCAGAACCAACAACAAAACATGAATTTTTGAAAAGTGGAATAATTTCTGGGACATGGGAGGCAATCCCTCAGATCTAGTGATTATTGGAAAGGCCTCACCTCGAGCCCTGCAGTCAGTATGGCACCTCCAGGAGGCTGTGGACACTGGCAGAGAACACAGAGGAGCCCATGAGAGAACCACAGTTCAGGTGCATGAGGAAACCTTGATGGAACGTAGAGAGGGTGAGATGGAAGATGCAAAAGCAGTTTAAACAAAGGTAGATCACCAGAAGATAAACAGTTCCTCATGTCCCTGTTTAGCCAGATGAGAAGTAAACTGCAGCAAGGAATGTGCCACATGAATGCAAACTATTATTAATTAATTCTCATTACTAATTTACTAGTACTATACAGCGTGTCTGCCAACATTCCATTAAACACTGCCAGGCTGTGGGTACTTATGGTTAGTTACCACTCCTAAAGTCCTCCCCAGGGACCAATTCTGGCCATCAGCCAGCTGGTGTAGTCTTTCTTTAATTTACAAGTTGTCCCACTTGTCCAGACCTACAAGGAAGGCGTTCTACATGTTTAATGTTGGACTAGGAGTTTTATGTCCCTTTGGTTGGCTATTTACTGAAGGAGAAGCAGAGACATGACAGCTGTAAAATTCTTCAGGAGTTGGATGAAATTGTTTGGGTGCATCCTGGCCAAAGGAAGCAACACAAGTGACTCAGGATTTGGGCTCTGCTGCAGCAGTGGGAGCACTTTCAAACTGCAACTTGATCGATTGCAATTAACTGATATTCATTTTAATTAATGGGCAATCTCAACAGAGTTAACTTTTGTTTTTCCAAAGAATGCCTGTTAAATAAAAATTGGTTACAAATATTTGGCTCACTGCCTCCTCTGGTAGATGTTTGAGGCAGAGAAAAGAGAGAAGTAACAACTCTTTGGGCCTGAGCACAAATGAAGTTTTGGGACACAGTGTGTCAGAAACCTACCTAACTCTCAGCCTGATTTTATTGGTGGTTCTGAGCCTCGGGAAGAAGGAAAGATAAGAATCAAAAATCCAAATCCAGGAGTTGCATTAACACTGACATATTCTATAATTAACTTGTGGCATACTCTGACTCATGGAGTCAAGGGGTTAAGAGCCTGTGCAGTGTAACAGAGAACCAATTCTATGGATAACACAAACATTAGTCAGGATCAACATCTGTAAGGAACATCTGTCCCAGACACTGATTACTTACACCTTTCTCCCACACACCATCCTATCCAGACACAAGATACTCTAAGTGGGAAAATTTTTCATGTCCAACCTCTTTTCTGTGAAGAGGAAGAATCCAGCAGGAATGACACATTAATTTTTAATGACTGTTTCATCTTGAATAAAACTTCAGAGTTCAAAAAGGATCATTACAAATGTCTACAGGAAACAGTCCCCTTTTCTGTTTGAGATCAGTTTTTGTTTCAAAGATTTTAAATATTGGGTTTAAATGTGCTTTTCAAAAAAACTGAAAGTAGAACATCAAAATTACACTCTCCAAAGAAACGAAAGCTTAAAAAATTTCATGGCAGTGAAAATTTGAAAAAACTATTTCAAAATACCACAGAATTTAATTTCATTCATTTCTCATTCAAGTATTGCCAGGAAACCAAAACCATCAGATTTCTACCATCTCTAAAAATACTGGAGAATTCTCTGTGGTTGTGATTCATTAAGGCAATACCCACATAGCTGTGGGCAGGACTTGTCTCACCTAGTCTGAGACACTGACAGTGTTGAAATCCCTGTCTGAGCGAGTCATCACAACTTCCTTTAATATCAGTGGTAAGAGCCTTGGGTGATGCAACTCTGTTTGATGGCAGGCATCTAAAATAGGTCAGAGCATTCAATTTCTCTCCATTGACAATAACAGGAATCTAGATCAGATGGAGAACTTCTGCTTGTTGATGTCTTACACTGAGCATTCACGTTTTATAAATGAAGCAGTTTTCAGACTGCGAATCAGACTCAAAAAGGATCACACAGCATCTGTTAAGACAAGCACAAGGAAGACAATATCTACAAGAGACACTGCAGAATGGATTCTCTTCACCACCTACTGAGTGTGACCTGGAGGATCTTCTCCAGGGCACTTGCAAGGCCATCTGCTTTCTCTTCTGTTGTGTCTGCTTTTTATTTGTTGCTCAAGGCAAAGATGTGTAGGTGTCTTTGATAGTTTTGCTTTCTGTAGCCCCAAAGACTTCAGCACAGAAAATAGATTTCACTTAGACATTGAAAAGAGAAAATGTGTGAAAGATATTGCAATGATGTTCTCAAGGTTGTTGGATTAACTTCCTGTTGCTATCACTGACAGTGATTTATCCTGGTTGTTTAAATTCTGCTGGTAAACACGACGCACTGAGGTCGGCTGTGCCTCACAGAACTTTCCAAAGCCAAGCACAAATCTCTTTCTTTCTCTCAGTGCTCTGTGGACCATGTTTTTAGTAACATGTCCAAGGAAAATAATCCTTGCTACTTGGACAAATATGTGTAGGTTACTTGCTGTTCCACCATACTTCTCTGGTGTAACTGTTAAATTCCTTAAACATCACAATTGGAAGAATTCAGTTTGTGCATAGGAAGCAGGATCTCCACTTAATAATGGTAATTAGTAATATGGACTCTTCTGCCTCAGGGTCATTTACTTGGCAGAGTGTTCTTGGACTTCCCAAGAAACTAAGGATTCTGTCCTATGAATTTACAGCTGGTACCATGGAATACTTGATGTCATTACTTGGGATGTATGAACACCGCATTTCACAATTCTGTGAAAATAAGTTATTTCTTTCCATGTGATGGGTGTTACTGACTAAAGCAAAAGGAAGGAAAAGCTGTAGTGAACTGTGCTACAAAAATACACCCTGAGGATGCAGCGAAGAAAAGAACCCAGTGAGAGATGGAGTGGTGAAAGGCAGGAGTTGGCAGTGGAGAGGACACTGGTTCCACAAAGCACAATACAGTAAAAATGTGGTTATTCTGCTGCAGACATGAGCTGGCTCAGATGGAGACAGGTTGGCCACAGCTCCTCCTGTGAAACAGTCAATCCACCACTGTAATCAAGATTTATTTATCTGATGCCCAAATTCTATCATCAACATCAGCAACAGCAACAGCAAGAAGTCAAAAAATCCCTCTAAAGCCTTTTGATGGTTTTATCATCCACAATATCAAAGGAGATATTGACAAGGAAAACCTTCAATTAAAGCATTGATGTGATACAGGGGCAAATGATTAAACTCATCAAAATAATTCAAAAAAAGGTTTGGGTTTTTTAAAGTTTATGAACTAAAGTTTTTTTAAACCTCTCATTTTTCCTATCATTGTAGTACTTCTCTTATAAACTCAGGCAGAGGCAAATTGCCCTCTGCAGGAAACCAGAGCACGTTCCCCAGTAACTCTGGCACTCAGCAGTGCCAAGGAATCTGAGGGGTGGATCAGAACTCGTGTCCTGTAAAGTCATACAGCAAAATGACAAAAGTGCTCCAAAAAATCCTTGTCCTGGAAGGATTCTCTGGTGAAGGATTCATACTCAATTCAAGTCAAATGGATTATCCAGGTTTCAGGGACTATTTCTCTGGAATGCACAAGTCCTTTTCAGTCCAATTGTGGTGATGGGAACTGGACCTGCAAGTCTTGGTGTGTCCAAGGTCACAAGAAAGGGAGAAGCTGCTTCTTAAACTTTTCCAGCCAGAATCCAGGAGGGATCATTCTGTCTTTGGTGAATTATAAATTATGTTTGGCACCATTTCGAGCAGGACTGAGCCTAATACCCACAATCAGCCAAATCTGCCAGCAGACACATCACATGAATTTGCATTGAAGCTTAGTTGCCTGGGATTTTTTTAATGGAGAACATAATCAGCTCACTATATATTCTCCTTGTGTAACCATCTATCCATCATCTACAAATGCACAGCTATAAAAGCACAAACCAGATTGTCATTGTTATTTTTTGAGAAAACATTTCTTTGTTCAAGTGCAAAGCTTTGTCTCCTTCAGTCGTACTGGGTTTTAGTTATTCCAAAACCTGACTTTATAAAATCCTTCTGCAAAGGCAGATAAAATGAAGGCTCTCTCTGTGTAGGAGTGATTAGTATTCTGTAGTGTCGCAGTACATTTTCATACTGATTTTTGTGTGTTTTTCCCCCATCAGAATAGTACAATTGTGGGCTCTACATATCTTAATATAGATTTATTAGACAGCATTTTTTAAAATCTACACTTGGGCCCTTTAATTATCCAACTTTTTTTGCAACTTTTGAAGGAATATTATCCATTTTAGGAAATAAAATATGAGTGACTACATAAAATCAAACAGTGTTTGACAGGAAGGCTGAAAATATTTTGTCCATATATACTTTCCTCATTACAGGTGGAGAAGTGGGAATATAAACAGTGTATGGTTTAATTATTTCTGTACATTAGTGCAAAACAGATATTTCCTAATTATCCAAATTAACATGCTGACAAGGACACAGCCCTGCAGCTACACCCAGACCTCTTTAGCAGTGCTGAGCACCCACTGCAGTCCCTGGGAGCTGGGGTTCCTCAGCTCCATGGAGAACTGGGATTTCATTGCCTTGCAGGGCATAAAATGCCCCAGAAGATGTAAGAGGCAGCGCCAGAGCCTCATGTACATCAGTGGAGCATTTGAGTGAGCACAGCACCAAGACCTGAGCAAATATTTACACCAGAAACAATTTCAAGCAAGTGCACAAAAGGATGTTCAATTTGGCCTGGGCCAAATCTCAGGGAAACAAATTTGAAAAGAAAAAAACCCACGAAGACAAAATAACATTTTAATTACTTCACTACCTTTCAAACCAGGTGCCTCTAAAACAAAAAAAAATCAGATATTTTCCTTCCCTGTGTGTTTTACTGCATGACTAAAAAGATTTGTATTTTAATTCTTGTTGCCCTTGATCAGTGACTTCCTTTCTTACTTTCTTTATGGATATTATATACATAAGCAGCTGTGTTTCACCATTCCACTGACTCCAGCAGTATTACTAATATGCTTAGTGATAGGCACGTGCTTAATTACCAAGGAGAAAAGAGATCTTAAATAGTTCTCTGATATGGGAAAACTGGTTTAGGTTAACTACAAATGTGATTTGCCTTTTGGGAACCTTGGTCTCACTTCCATGATTGAGGGCAAACCATAATGGAGTAATGGACAGATAATGCACTTAACTCCATTTTTTTAAAACAATATTTTATTGATTTACCTGAAAATCTCAGGTCTGTGGATTTGCTCTCAAAAATGTCAGCCAATAACTGTGAATAAAGAAAAAGTGGGGGGATACAACACTGACATTTCACTCTGAAATTTTAACCCTTTCCATTTTTTTTCCTTTCTAAACATCCTTTGTCTCAGAAGATGGCACAAAACAAAGCCAGAAGCATTTCCTTGGCAGACCAATGGGAAACATGGAGAGAGAAGAAAGGCAAAACAGGGACAGCCCAATTTGTGTCACAGCTCACTACATTAGAGCATGTCTGAGCCCTGGATTTTCTCTCTGCTCATGCCAGTACTCCTTTGATGATTACTTTATCTGAAAAAGATAAGACATTATGAATTTGATTATGGCATCACTCCATGTGGTTTGACAGGGCCTCAAGCACATTGGTAAATTGCTGTCTGAGCAGTTCCATTATTATTATTACATGGCATGGCTTGCAGTTAAGGACTAAGCTGGAATAAATACAGAATTTTAGAGAACGATAACAGTCACTCTTAGCCTTTAAAGAAATTACTCCTTTAGAGTTACAGTGTCTTCTCATTACTTTCAATGTCATTCAGTTAAACATTAATAATTGCTGGCCTGTGCATAACCTGCAAGCTCAAAGCACTCCCAGAGCCCGGCCAGCTCTACAATGTTGAAATGTCATTTTTGACCATCTTTGTAGAGTTTAATCAGTACTTAAACTGTACAGGACTGACAAGGAGAACTGTTGATGGCAGTTGCTTTGAGACTGCTCATATAATTTTCAATCTGAATTTTATGACTGCAGTATTTTAAGCAGAACAGTACAGTAACTGTAATTTTAACAAGAGGAGAATTTTAGTGGGTTTTTTTTCCTAGGCATTAGTCTGGAATTCTACACACTTAATAGTCTCTTAGTTTAAAGACCTCAGTCTTGGTACAAAGAAAAATAATGCACGCTACAGCTCAGAGTAGGTCATCTGAAGAGCAAGCAAATACGTCACTTCATTGTCACTACAAGTTCAGAAAACCCATCATTATTATCATTATGCCTTAAAACCACAAGATTTTAGTCATAGGAGAGACTAGAGAATTCTGAGGTGGGACTATCACATTTCCTTCTGACTGCTCAGAGACATTGGCACTGCAGGTGGGGGAGAAGGTTTGTGGAAGACCTTGCAGGATAAATGGGTGATGTCCCACTGGAAGAGGGAAAACTTTGGAAATACACTTGGAGTGAGTCAGAGGTGTGGCAGCAGCCTCTCTGTAGGGTCCAGTTGGGCACAGCTCCCTCCCAGAAGTATTTCCAACCTGGGCAAGTTTCCTGGGACTGCGTTTGTGTCTCAGGTTCCCAGAGCTCAGGGCTGGGCTCGTTTCCTCCTCAGCTGACAGGGTGTGCGCTGAGCCAAAGCAAAGAGGGGCCCCTGCTTTGATGTGCCTCCCCAGAACCCAAGAGAAGCGCATAGAGAGTCTTTTAATAATTAAGAGTTATGGATTTGAAAGCAAAGCTACCACCATTGCCAAGCTCGACCAAAGTCTTTGAAAAGAACCCTGTCAAAATGCGTTTCTAAGAAGAAATTATGTTATAAATTATTTTTATGGAATGTTCCAGTGTTAAATGAATATTTAGGTTGCCGTTCATGAAAACCTCCCTCTTCTGAAAAAAATGTTTTCATTTTTTAGATTTCTCTTTGTCAGCATTTCTAACAGTAAAAATGACAAACTTTCATGGGTAGGTGCCAATGGAGACAGCTGTATTTTATTATTGAATACTTCTGGTGCTTAGTTTGGCACCAGTCCTGTTTATATTGCTAGTAAGATTTCATGCAAGCCTTTGCAAGGTCTTGTGTTTAAACTTAAATGTCTGATATGGTTTGTAATTGATTCCACCCAGTTCCCTCCCTCCTCCTTCTCAGTCCAGTTTGTAAAAGAGAATTTATCACTGTGTGGTGAACACAAAACTTCCAATGCTGCAGACTCAAAGACAAAAATTTCATAGCAAGATCTTAGTAACCTCTGGTTCTACGATGATTCTCTTCAAACGCTAGGAAAATGTATTAATCCCTGCTTGCCCTTGGATTCTTTTTTGTGTGTATATGTGTGTGTGTGTGTGTGTGTTTTGATTAATTGACTTTGCTCAGGGTTGAATCAAACCAATCCATGTACTTCCCATCTTGAAGTAAAAATTTATTTATTACCAGAACATCCCAGTTATTTAGTTATTACCAATGCATCCTTTATTTCCCTGTTTGTCTATGCCCTTACCTGGGTATACCAGGCAGTTTGCTGAATGCTTGTATGACAGTGAATATCAAAAATCAGCTTCAGAACAAAATCCCTAAACCAGGAAGGTGGATTTGCTTTGGTGCCTTTCCACAGAGCACTAAATGGGTGGACTGCACTTCTGTCAGGGCTCAAATTACACCAACATGAAGTCACCAAGATCAGAGGATTTGTTTTATATGGGTGAACTTCAGAAGGCAGTAGAGGAAGAGAGGTTTTTAAAACCTTTCCACTGGAGCTCCATAATGATAATCAAGGCAGGTTCATCTGCCTTGGTCTGGTCTATGCAGAGCTAAATATAAACCAAGAACAAAATACCCACTGGCCGATTTAGCATGTAACGAGCTACTCCTAATGGAAATCAGTGAACTGCAGTTGGCCTCGAGAATCACTTGTCATTGCCAAGACCTCTGCGATAGCCAGTCTGCTCACACCTCTTTTATCACTGCCATGTCTTGTAGCAGATCCTGCTGGGCCTGAGATGCTCTTTTTGGCATTGGCCAGTATGGTCAGAATTACAACATCCGTGTCTTTGGCTGGGCTCTTCAGGGTTATTGCAGTGCAAGAACTGACTGTGTGCTCCATTTTGCAGCATTCTGATCTTGCCCTTATCAGATCACGCACAGAGTTTCACAATATTTGAAATTCGGCCCTGCTTTTGCATTGTTTTATATCAGAACAGCTTTCATGCCTTCAAAACTCATTCTCTACGTGCTGCTGATAAACGTTATGCAGATAGATAAAATGGTTATTCACAATCCACTCAGGTTCCCATGTTACTCTGTATTCTGTGGTGGGCCCCTGTTAAAACTGTAAATATACTCCCTTACCTCATTACTTTAAATTTTGTTACAGTGAACTGCATGTGCAGCTTATCTCAGCATAACAAATTTCTCTATAGCCATGGCTGGAAAGACAATGTGTTTCTGTAGAGGAAGAAAAACTATACAGAGCTTTAAAAGTCAATGTTTCTCTCCCACCCACCATAAAAAAAAAAAAAAAAAAAAGGGTCTAGAAACTTCCTGTAGCCATAAAACTATGAAAAGAGTTGCACAGGGTATGATTGTCCTTCAAGGGAAATGAAAGAATCCTCTGTAGATTCCAATATGGAAAGAAGGCTATAATTGCATGTTCTGCAGATATCATTCATGACAGAATTACAACAAATATCATATGCCAGTAACTCAGATGAAGAGCTGTCGCGTTTAGCTAATCCCCCTCTCAGGGGGTGAGCAGAAGATGGTGCATCAGTAAATTGGCACCAGAGTCCAATTAGTGCTCTCATTCAGCGTACTAAGTAGGAAGAGATGGCAGAAAAAGTAGATAATATTCAACCAGCAGAGGGGCAGGCAGGCAGATCTGGAGTAATAGAAATTGCAGACCCAAAGATCTCCAGAGAGTGAAAAACACAAGATAAAATGTTATCCAGCTTGATCACAGTAGAATGCAAAACAGAATCCTGAGTTCTTTTGCTGCAATGGATACGAAGCCAAATGAGCACAGGTTTCCTCTAACTGTTTATTTCACCTTCTGCTGTGCAGGAAGGAGGGGAAGCGGGGCTGGGGCAATAGCTTATCCTGAAACATTTTTGGAGCTAAAGGTCAGGTAGAGTTCCAGGAGCAGCGAGTTCCAGAGGAATGTAACTGAGTAAGAATTCCCATGTCCAGCTCCCACTCCCATCCTGATGGGGATGATTAGCTGAGGTTTCCTGATGAATGTAGGTGTATGTAACAAGTCAGAGGGAGAGAAGTGATAGATTAGGTCATTTAGCCCAGTCCAGCAGCTCTACACAGACAGGTCAGCCCTGCAGATTTGACACTAGACTTGTAGGCAGCATGAGGCAAATAACACCAGATAATGAAGTTCTCTTCCAGCTGGAAGGTGCTTTGCAGCAATTCAGCATTTGTCAAAGGTGCTGGACAGGATTCAAAACTCCCCTGGTACAAAAGCTTTGCTACAAGTCTGCCTAGAAGCTCATAAGCTTCTTGACTTTAACATCTGAGGAAGAGAAAAAACATGTCAATTCTTGACTAGGGGCAGATAAAACAGCCATTTTTCTGGGCTGGGATAGCATTTCAGACTCTTGGGCTGAAGGTGCATTGAGTAGGACCTTGACATGATGCACATTTTGACAAGAGGCAGGTTTATTGATTGAACACGAGTCAGGTAAATGGAACTTGTTAAGAATTGACTCTGGTAAACAGAGCTTGCTCCAGTGCCAGGCAAGCCTGTGTTGCAATCAGCTAGATTTTATGATTATAATAATCTGCATTAGATTTAGCATCCCTTTAAGTGGAACTTTAACTATGATTTAGAATTTTCTATACAAGGAAAAAAGTATAAGAACTACAAAATCTCTGAGATAGACTACCAGCCGGAGCAACCCTTGCAGAAATCACAGTATTCCCTGCCCACAGATAGTAAAGGCTTTTTCTTCATCTCCCTATTGATTGAACCCTATTGACAGGATCCTACAGACCACATCTAAATCCCACTAACATGTCAGCAGGTGGACCTAGAAGAAAACAAATCTGGCTCAGCCCAAATTGAACCAGAGACCTAAGAAGTTCAAGACACCTTTGCTCGTTCTTTCTTTTTTTCTCTCACTTTCAACATTTTTAGCAGTTTTTCATTCATAGAAACAAAAAACTCCAAGAAAAATAAGGAACAAATATCCACCACTAAATTGACCTTCCAGATGCTCAGTTCCAGCCTTGATCCAGCTTTTATGAGAAAGATTACAGAGCTTTGAAAAATCAGGTTTTTAATGAAAAGGCTTCTGCAATGACATCTTTAAGCCAGGCTCTGGAAAAAAATTCTGTGTTGCACATTTCAGCAGAAACGCATCTGTTGTCACACTACAAAATGTAAGAGGTGCCATCCTTCAGCCTGCTTATTTAAGAAAGGCAATGAAAGAAAAAAGACTCATCAACATTAACATCTCCAATAGGGAATACTCAGTGTCCAGGAATGTGATAGGTCCAGCCCATTTTAACCCCAATGGGGAACTAAAGCAGAAAATCATATAAATTTTAACAATCGTTAGAGTAATGTGGCTTCAGAAGCACAAGGAAAAACCTCTATTGGACTTGCTTTGGGGCTTTAGCAGTTGGAAAAGATTCCCAAATCGTTCATGTTCATTCAATTATTTATCACTGATTTATACAATTGCCCACCAAAATGGTTTCTTACAACTTTCACTCGGGCAAACGTGACAGCACCGCTCCCCATCCGTGCTCTTTCCCTCGCTGCCTCCCCTGGCTTCCGAGAGATTTACTGCTCTACTGACACAAGTTTTTCCAAATCCACGGTACACAGCATGGAAGCTGTGAGGGCCCTTAATTCATTTGGCAAAACCCATTAAGATTTTGTGAGTGCTGTAGCAGTTTAAGAGCCCTCCCGAGGCAGCGAAGGCTCGGAGGACGACAAACGGCCGCGGCTGCTGTCACCAGCGGAGGCTGCTCGTGGCTGCACTGAGGGAAGGCTCTTAAAAGCAGAGTCAGAATGGATTGATTCTTGACTTTGCCACACACTTTGGGTGACCTTGAGCTTCTGAGCTTCCATGAGACTGAGGGAGGGTGGCACAGAGCAGGATTACAGCTGCCAGCAGCCCCATCGTTCGCAAATAAATAGTGTGTGCTCTGCTCATTTCCAAAACACAAACCAAAGGCTGGTCCAGCTCCAATGCAGGGAATCTGCTCTTAGAGAAAAGCTCTGATCTGAATGCAAACTTTAGGATCATTGCAGCCACAACTCTCCATAAAACTCCTGGGTCTGGATATAAAAAATCATCCCAGTAGCAAGACTTTTCCAATCCTGCTGGCAAGGAACCTTTATTTAGATCACTGGACAGGTATAGATGGTTATAGATGGGTTCATCTGTTACTCAAATCAATTGATTTTAGAAACCTTTTTAATTTCTATGAAGCATCCCTAAATCTTCTGTGCACCCATCAGCGGAAATTCATTATGACAATTTGCTTCAAACTGGAAAAAAAATAAATGAAGGTTCCAGAGAAACATGGGACAATTAGCATTTCCTCAGCTCCCTTCTCATTTTAATCTGCCTGGATACTTTAAACTTTCCAGAGAATGAGAAACAGCACAAAATGGAACATTAATTCTAGTGCTTGCTGCAAGATAGAACACACTTCAGTGTTCCTTGCATGCTGAAAGAGCTCTGCATTTTAACTTGTTTGATGCCTAAATTAAACCCAGTAAAATATTCCTTGGTTTATAAAGCAGTATTAATTAACAAAGTGCCTGATTTCCTTTCTATGGGTAGGTTAAAACCAACAGATTTTAATGGAAAGTTTCCTCACTTTTGCTCCTGACTTGACACTGAAAACTGATAATGCAACTCTCACGTTACCAGCTAGAACAAGAATGTTCAGAGCAGGGACACCAGCATGGAGAGGAATCATCAATGTTTTAATTACATACAGTAGACTTAGATCATCAATGCTTTGGGTGCTGCCAAGTTTCCAGGCCCTGGTGACAGATGTGGAGTATTTAAAGAGTTTATTGAAGTGGGTCAAAATACTGTCCAGAGAGAAACAAGAATTTATTACAGTTTATAAAAAGATTGGCGATGCCCTATATCTTTCTGAAAATTTTCCTGAATAAAGATTGTACTTTGAAGGATCTCTGAGTTTCATGCCCACAAACACAAAAGTCTAATCTGTGTAAAGTGAAGAGTTTAAAGAGATGTTCAGTACCAGTAAGGCTGCACAGTGTGCAGAGAAATTTAAATATTCCAAAGCCTTGTACAAGTGAGAGAGAAACTGCAGTCATCTCCCCTCTCCCATCTCATATTTTTCTGAAGCAGGAGAAATAGCCTCATCCAGATTTAGATGATTTTTTTCCTAAAGACATCAGCGTCCTAAAGGTTTACAAAAAATCAGTAACTATCTACAGGAAAGTTTGCCAGACAGAATCCTCAGTTAAATATATGATGTGGTTTCTACCTACTAGACAAAAGACCACATCACATTTCATTTTGTATAAACCTGCTATTAAAATGGCAATTCTTTTGACAGAGCAGGGATGGAGACTGTTTACCACAGAGACACCTCAAAGTCCCCTCCAGCACACAGCAGACGAGTGTGCTCTGAGGTTTTGTGCCTCAGAAAGGTTCAGTCAGCACTGAAAAGGAAAGCCCACAAGTCAACAGAAAATTTGGTTTCTCTCAGTTGCCGGTTCTTTGGACTCTGCAAATACAAATATTCCCTACAGAAAAGAAGTGCATGAAAGAAAGATACTGTGGGCTGCCTGAGTTGTTGCTTCCATACCACCCACCATACTAACTCGCAAAAATAGGAGTGCATTAAAGTAATCCATACACATTTCCTTTACGTAATGGTGGTTGGGCACAGGTACCCACATGTCCACTCCTCTTCCATGGCATCCTGTTTTAAATTACAGCCACCTGATGTTAATATTCAGCCCTTGCAATTACTGAACAATTTCTGTGTTTTACAGAAGTTGCAGCAGGAATATTCCTCTTGGGGTGAATCACTGTCAGTGTATGCCAAGAAAGAGATTATTTTACAGGAGATAGTTACCCTTTCTTCTTTTTTTCCTGCCTCATATTTTTCCTGCCTCATAGAGAGTCATTAATTCCGTGGGTGATTCTAATATTAAGTGTATATGCATGTGGTAAGTGGGTGGCAAAGACAGTTATTGATTATTATATGGACATATCTGCCAGAGCTCATGCCAGTGTAATTAGAAATCCATGGCAATGAATATTGGAGTATGCACAAAGCTTAATAGCAGCTTTTGGAATGGCATAGCAGAGCAGATATCCATGGAGAGGGAAGATCTCAGCTCACAAAAGACAGGATATGGAACAACCAGCAGCAGAGCAACCCAGTGTAATTGGGCTGGTTTTGTAACACCAGTGTGTACTGCTTATTTGTTTAGATAAAATTGATGCAAAACTTTGGAGGGGTTTGGATGTGTATCATCCCAAATCTTCCCCTTGAGGAACAGTCTAAAAGGGTAATGGGGCAAATTAAATCTATAAGAGTTCTTCACTCCTCATGCATGAGAAATGGAGATCTACTGCCCTTAGAAGAAAGGGCTTTGATGCACTGGACAATAAAGTTTGGGCCAGAGAATATTTTCTGACAGTTCTGGGCTACATCTGGTTAGAAGGTTCTTGTTTTGTTAAAAATTTCCCAGCTTGCCAATCTCCTTTGCTATGAGGAACAATTATACATTGCCTTGCTGCAATTGTGGAATTAGAGATGCCACCAACAAGCTCAGGAAGGAATTGTTTTGCCATTCCTACACCCTGTCAACATATGTTCCCACTTGCCCTTTAAATTAAATTACATTTCAGACACTGAGGTGAGAACATACACATGGAAGAGCTGTGTGAAGGATAAACACCCTTGGACAACAGCTTGGATTGTAACAGCTCTGAAATCTCTGCACTGGAGAGTAAAAATGAGTCTTGAAAAAAGAACTCAAAGAGTTCTTTAGGAAACAAATCCTTCCTACAGACATTTCTCCTCTACAGAAATTACGTTGCACAGAAATCCTCAAAGTTACTAAATCCTTCTGAGAACCACTAATGACCCCAGTATCCACTGCTTTTGGCAGATGTTCAGGGTACAAAGCATCTCACAAGGATTTTACCTTGAATCATTTTGAATCATTCACCAGAATGGAGCATCTAAATTAAGCAAACCAAAATGAATTTACTGTGCTGCAGTCTGCAGCAGCCATCTCATGAGACAGAATCCAAGCTCCCAAGGAAGAGCTGGGAATGCAGCATTTGGAAACCCTCAGGGCACATCAGCAGGGCCCAGCAAGGTACAAAGAGCAAGATTTGAAAATTAAAATGCTTAAATTATTAGTAAATATCCAAGTACATGCAGTGGCCATGAACCTTATAGCTGATATTCTAATGAACTTGGAACTGGAATATGAACAATTGCCTCAATATTGTGGACAGAAAGCTTGAACACAGAACAGAGTTGGCTACAGCGAGATTTGCACTGGATAAAAATCTCTGGTGAGCGTGGCATGGAATTCTGTAATATCCAACAGTGAAGAACTATGTAAATCCAGGTGAAACTGTGCAGGCACAAGGTTTTAGCCCTGCTAAATCCACTTCTACAACTTCTGCATTCATATTCTAAAACAGTAAATTCTACCTGTCTCTGTCACTTGTAAAATGCATACTATTACCCAGCAGAGATCATCACAAAACATCCATCTTTGGATGGAAAATTGCTTTTCCCCATTGTTTTTGGTTTTGGTTTTTTTTTTTGGGAAAATCTCTCCACTGTGTTTTCATTTAAAAACAAATAGAGAAATAAGAGTGGCAAATGTTTTTCTTTTTTCACAATAGGGAATTTAATTAAAAAAGGGAAAACTGTATTTTCCCCATAAATATACATATATATTATAGCTTCACTGAAGGCATGAAAACTGTCTTGAAATTTGGTGGAGGAGAAAAGAAAGCAAGCATGACTAGCTCCTGTATTTGTGAAATGTTCTGAAATCCATGGAGACAGAGCCATATCCTGACAGCCTCCTTCCCACTCTGTGTCACGTAGAAGGCCCTGAGCACGAGCAAGGCCAGGAGTCTCTATCAGAAAATTACAAATGGCTCCATGTGCAATTTTAATTAATGAACTGGTGACCTGATGATGTAGATTTCAGGAAACACCAGCTGGTAAAACTCTGTACAACAAACTGAGGCCAAGCAACTGGAAAATCACTGACAGCACGGTGTCTTTTAGTGACAGCTTCAGCAAAGAAATCCTTCTACTTTAAAAAGAAGCACAAAAGCAAGTGTTTAAATAAAAAGTATGAGAGAAACATCTTCATTATCAATCTTTCTCTCATAGGAAATATTCCTTTTCTGCTGTACTGAGTTGAATTGTATTAGTACCAGCGTAAGAAATCACTTCAAAGTAGTTAAACACAAGAATGAGTTAAGGCTGATCAGAGTCTTCACAGAGAAGGAAAGTGAGCCTAAAAAAACCAGGGCTGGGGTTGTGTCAGCACTAATAGCAGAGTTGTAGGTTTGCTTAGGGTGGAAAAGACTCTCCAGATGATTGAATCCAACCTTCCAGCCACCACTGCCCATGTCCCCAAGTGCCACATGGCTTTCAAATCCCTCCTGACTCCACCACTGCTCTGAGCAGCCTGTTACAATTTCCTAGTCTTCCATTTTTAAACTCAAATACTGTTATTTCTGAGTAGATCAATTTTAAATGTGAGTGCAATGTATTAAACTTAAAAGTGGAGTTTAAATTATTAAAATGATTTCTATTAGCTTCAAATGCCCTGGCTCCATTTAAGCAAACGAATTAAGGACATGCTTAAGTACATTTCTATTGAGTTAAGCTGTTTAGCAAATGCCTTCCCTGCAGGCCTACTGAAGCCAAAAGCATGGAATCTTGTGCAAAATTTGGGGATAGACTTAACTCCTTGGTTTTAGTAGAGGTGCAACACTGAATTTGAGTTTAATCTTGGGCCCAGGATTACATTTCATATGAACAAGTAAGTACCTGTATGGATTTGTTTTGGGTTTGCCCTTAGCAGTGTAAAATACTGTTGGTAAGGAAAAAAAAAATTCAAAATCCTTTCCAAGTATTTACAGAAAGGTAAATTCCAGGAATGATCAATGAGGTGGTACCAGAAGCAAACAGACCCCAAAGCAGGGGAGAAGAGAAACCCTACAAACACTGGATCATTCCATTCTCTGTCACAGCATAATAAACACCTTGCTCTTCCAGGCTATAATTCACCAGATTCAAGATTAGGTCATTTAAGAATCCCTGTGTGACACAAACAGAAAAAACAAGTCAGCAGCAGAAATGCAATGATTAATTTTACATGTAGCAAAGAGATTTGCCTGTTCAACTCCCCTTGACAGCAGATTTTTTATTTTTAATTTTTTTCTTTTTAGTCTCCAACTGACACAGTGTTGCTGCTGACCTGAAATGGGGTCTCAGGGGGAATATGAGTTTCACTTATGAGGAGGTTCCACTGTCCATGGGTACTAAACCAGCAGCAAAACTGCCCTGCAAAATCAAATCAAACAATCAGGGCAGAATTTAAAAATACACAGAAAAGCATGAAGTTAAATGATCATTTACAGCAGCACCAAGTCTGCTCTAGACCCAAAATCTGCATATTTACTGGTTGCTGTGATATGGCTGAATGTGAGAACCTCAAGGACAAGCAGACTCAGGGCACAGCTCAGGTCAGCTGGATCAAACCAAAATGATGCTGTTTGTTCCAGGAGTGCACCATGGAACACATATTCCAATTAATAAGCAGTGATGATACTCTTAGAAGCTGGAACAGCTGTGAACTCATAGGACTAATAAGTGAAAGAAAATGTTGTATAATTTAGGGGAATGCTTTATATAATCTCACAATCCCAAGGAATATTTGCAGGGAACAAGAGCAACAGGCCCAACCCTGTACCTGACCACAAGGATGGGAAAATCCCACTGATAAAAGGTTAGGAGGAAAAGTTTTGTAGGCCATGACCCTCTACAGACTCCTATTTGTGAAAACTTCTCAGTATTGAAGACTTTTAAGTTTCTTTGGCTTGATTAACAGTACAATCATACAATTAACCCTAATTACTAATACTACTGTCTATTGTGGGTAGATACTGTGCTTACTCACAGGCAGCATGAGGCATGTGAATATTCTTTCTCTTTCACTTAACATTCTGCCCATTTCTGTTCTGAAAATTCTTTTCCTAAGATCAAATCAGATTTTCCTGAGATCAAACCAGATTCATTTTTCCTGTGATCAAATCAAATCCATTCAATTTTATAAAGTTTATGAAGGTGGAGTTCTTGATACCAATTGGAGTTTGAGCTTGCTTTTCCAAGGGAGCCCCAAATTCCCAGAAGCAGGCTTGCTTTAAATTTGTAATTTTTATCCTGTGCTATAAAATAAATGCCAGGATGATGGAGAGCTGCTTTTCTAGGTCAAACAATTGCAGAAGAGTCAGGGAGAGGCTGGAGGGGAAATGCCTGTTCAATCAAGAAAGTTCACTAATGATTTCTAAAATGTCTTAATTGCTTCAGCACAATCTACAGGCATCCCTTTCATGCCTCAGACAGGACAAGTAACTGAGTCTAATATTTCAGAATTAGCAACTTGCTGAAGTAACCAGACTATAATCTTCCTAGTCATGGGTTAGAATTTTTGAGGTCTCATCAGCACACCACAGCTTCTTTCTTTAAGTGTTTTGTGTAACTGCAGGCTTATCTTCAAAGAGCAGATGTATGAACTATCATTTTTGATTAAAGCCATCCAGTCGGAATTAAAAAAAAAAATCATCTGTTCACTGCAGTTAGAATCATCTATTTTAAATACATTTACATATTCCCTTAGCTGTCCAACTATTTTCTTCCTCACTTTCCCTTCTTTTTGCAGCTTGGAATCCTGCCACATTTATATTTTGTACTAACTACTCAGGGTCCTAATTAGCAGAAATGGGATGTCAGCAGGGTACCAGGCAGCACGGGAGGGGTTTTGCTTCATTGGGAAGATGTGCAGCATGTGGCATGGATCAAAATCTCTGCAGCCCATGCAGAGAACAGCATGACGTGAATTGCAGAGCAAGGTAAATGGGAGAATTTGGGTATCTTGGAAATCTGTGAATTGACAAAAGGTACCAACTCACATGTTTTAGCTGCAGACAGAATGAAGGGGGTTTTGCCAGCAATAAGGCAAATTATTCCAAAGTTTAGTAGTTCAGCATGTAACAGACTAAAAATTAATCTGCAGTTTCTGAACTCACGCCGTTTGGCACAGCCCAGTCCCAACGACATCTAGGACTGGATAAAAATAAAAGATCTGGATGTAACAACAGATATCACACATTTTAATATATATATATAGATAGATAGATAAAGATATAGATATATATATATAAATTTGCTTATTACAACTAGCCTTCCAGTTTAAAGTCTGTTCTGTTACCAGAATTTGTTTTATTTTATCTTCTGCTAGTTTGTTATTCCTCACATCTGCCCAGCACATCCTGCCCAGTCCTGAAGGGAGCTCAGGAGGCCTCCTCTGGCTGATGTTGAAGGACAGAAGTGGCACAATCAGGGAGTCTGAGTGCATTGCACAAGGCACAGCATTTCACCAGGGGCTTTCTGCAGCATTTCTACTTAAGCTGTGCTTTCAGGAGAGCATCTGCTCTTGCAGCAACAGCTCTGAGAGAGAGGTTGTGTCAGTGGTAAATTGCCTTCAGAGTCTGTGAGTAGATGCTGGTTTTCAGTTGGTCATAGGCACTAAAAAGCTGTATTTTCACAAGTTTAAATGGAAGATATTTGTCAAAATATCCAGACTCAGTGGAAAACTGAGTGAATTTTACCACTGGTCAGACTGATGGCTTTGGTGCAATTTGCTCATACACACTCTCAAAGGGAAATCTAATCCCTGGAATTACAAGTATGGTCCTTTGAAGTAGGAAAAGTGGGGCTGTCAATGGCTTTTGAATGGAATGTTGAACATCACTCACTAATGAAGCAAGAGTTACCATAATGCTTGGTAAAGATAATTCTTGATATGCTAACTGTATATCCAGTATTAAAATCTTATCTAAGCACTGGAAGGCACTAAAAGGTGTCAGACTACAGGGCTGAGGCTTTAATCTGTGGTGAGGTCTGGGTTTACTGTAGATACAAGAGGAAAAGGAAGAGAAGACAGGATTCTGCTGACAGTAAACAGTAAGAATATTTTTTCTTTGCTTTTGAAAAATTTTGGGTTTGCTTTAAATTCTCTCACCTTCATTTTCCCCTTTTTTGCTCTCTAACTGCAGAGTTTATGAAGTGACAGAGGTTAGAGTGGCACTGAAAAGGGAAAGGAACTACAAAATAACTTACACTCATTCTTCCTTTGTATTCAGGGAAAAAAAGTCAGTGGGAGGGGAGAAGCAAAACTCAAAGCAGAAAAAATACCAAAATATTGAGATTTCAGAATTTGAATAAGCCCCCCAAAGTATAGAATTAGAAGAGACTTTACAGTTTTGAACATATGACCCTTTTTGCAGTGTTATTTGAGAAAGTGCCACAAGTGCCATTCCACCTCTGAGGCTGGAGTGTCCTTGGCTTCAGGCTGCCAGAACACCAGGAGGAAGGTGTCACATCTGAGCAGGGCTCACAGTTGGAGTGCACAAGGGTGGGGAATGAGTCATGTGGGTCACAGCTATGAGGGGGAGATATTAATGAACACTCAGAAGCCACAGGGTTTTAATTAAAAATTCCAAATGACATGAAAGCCAAGATTTATCGACCTGAAGCACAGACATTACTCAGCAAAAAGGATTTATTTGACCCATTTGTGCTGGGCTTGCTTCATCACTTCTCCCTGGTATTGTGCTGGCAGGATATTGTTATCCCTGACCACAGAATGCCAGGTGATGGGAGTGGTGATGAAACACTGCTCTGAGTCTGCTGTATTTACATTCAGCACCATCAGCCAGGTGGGCTGCAAAATAACAATACAGGTACCTAAAAAGAACTGGTTCTGTGGTCTTGTTTATTGCTTTCTTCCTAGTGACTGTGGACACAGTAAAAAAAAACCAAAAAAACAGGGCATAAAGAGTTCTCTGATTAGAAACTGAATATTCTGATCAGAGCTCGTGGGCAGTTGTTTTCATCTGCCCAGTAGGATGCAGCTCCCAGCACTGAATAATCTCAGGCACCCTCCCTGTTTCCTGAGCACTTTGTAGGAGGTCAGAGACTATTTTGCTGTCATTGCTCTGCATTAAAGCAAAGCTGAAATATCTTTGGATTTTTTCATGGAAAAGTTAGTTTGTGGCAAAGGAAACATGTCTTTGGCAGTGTGGAATAATCCTCTGAATGACTAAATAGTTACAGAGAGCAAAGACAGACAAAGCCAAGTAAAGAGAGTCTGCAGGTTGCCCTCTCCTCTGAGCTGGGGAGTGAAGGATTAAAGCTGACCACTGGAAAAGCACCTTGGCCAGTGGCAGCTCTGGCAGTGCCCCACGGGCTCTGCAGGGCCAGCTGAGGACTGGGTGGAGGGAAACTTCTCAGAGCCAGTGAAACATTGCAAACGTGAGGCTTTGACCACAAGGTGGGCAAGAAGAATTTGCTATGGATTAGCAACTCCAGCATAAACTGTCTTTCTTGGAATAATTCCTTGACAATTGCTGTTTTTCCCAGGAAAAAGAAATCTCTGGACTCTGCTGTGGGAGGACACAGTGAATAAGAGCACAGGCACTTTACCCTGGAAGAGTCAGCCCAGTGCTTTTCCTGTGCAAGTGGAGTTCTTTCAGCTAATGCCACACTGCAGGGAAGCCACAGTGCTTAGGGAAGAGAGAGAACAGGTCATTGCACTTATTCTCTTTTTTATAGAAGTAAAAGCACAGTGCTGCAAGGTGTTCTACACCCCTGATGCAAAGCAGAACAAGTTAAGTGAACATCTTACAAGAAGTGTTGGTGTCTGCAGTGCTGATCTCACCCAGGGCTCTGCCTCCTGCCCCAGGGCATGAATAACTGAGCAGCATCCCCGTACTGCTCCTGCAGCATCACCAGCTCTGCCCTGCGCACTGCTGTGACAGGGGCTGTGGGACAAGGTGACCAAAGGCAAAGCTGACCCTAAAACTTGTTGTTCCCCTTAACCATTGCACAAAACTGTTTTATCAATAGGTTATATCCAGAATTATCCATATGCTTTAACTCTGTACCTTAAGGATCTGTCTAATTAGCACAACACAATGTTAGCATATTAACCACACTCCAGCAGACTGGGACTATTTATTACTGAGAGGACTCCTACCAGAAACCTTGGAATTTTTACAATACATTTTTGTCCATACTTTTTGGAGCAATAATAATGTAATGCCATACTCCCTCCCCAAATAGCTGCAGGGTCCCTTTTAATGAATAGGAACAAACAAACTATCCAGCTAAGCCCAGAAACATGACCCCTATCAAAAGCAAAATCAAACAATACCCTGAAACAATCTACATATACAAAGAACAAACTTTTCTTGTTCTTCCAAAGATTAACTCAGCAGGTATTTGGCATTCAAAAAATTCTACAACAACAGAAATGATTCTGTGTTTGAAGAGGGGTTTTTTTTTAGAATTATTGTTGCAATTATTTGGAAAAATATTTAAAAGAGAAAAGGTTTTAGAAAACATTTTTGAAATATTGATCTAGGTAACATTCTGTACAGGCAGTATTTGTGTGCTCTCTCTCAATGACAATTTGTAAAGTCTGTTATGTTTTTTATGTAAAACTTTTTCAAATTTCTTGGCCGTTCACTACCAGCTCCTGCTCAACATTCATTGCTCAGTCAACAATGATGGCGTTTTCCATTTCTCCACAGAATAGTATCTGGTGACCCTGCACCATTCTGGGCATGGAAGAACCTACACTTCTTTAGCCAATTTTATGGGAGGAGATGGAATGGCAACAAAAATATTAAATAACCTGGTCATCCCTCTCAGACATGGAGCTTCAAAGCAAATATCTGCAAAATTTCCAACTTTCTATTAATGGAAAATTCAGCCTCCACATCAGTAGTTTCCAACAGAAGGGTTTTATTTGGCTTATTATTAATATTATGGATATTAATATTTTCACTAGGAAACCTGAAATGATTGTTCATCTCAGCTCAGATCCAAATGATCCCAGATTCCTGTGAGAGAGCCTTGCTCTGTACATGGGCATCATCACAGCAGTCTGCCATGGGCAACTGCTCCTATTCCCTTCACCACTTTATACACCAGAACTTGGGATTTTTAATTCTGTTCCGAAGCCTGTATTGCTCATGGGTGCTCCTGAGCAACAGGATGAATATGTCTTCAGCTTGAACTGGGGGGCTCGCTCTGTAGAGGATTTATTGATTTGAAACCAGTCCAAACATGAGTCACCGTGCAGAAATGTCACACGGAGATCCTTACTTGCAATCCTACAAAGCGCTGCGGGCCCTCGAGTGTTGCAAATAGCCCCGGAGCGAGTTCCTTGGGCGCAGCCCCGACGAGCCGGGGAGCGGAGCCCGGCGGGGAGCGCGGCCCCGGCCCCGGGCGGGAGAGCGCGGCCCCGGCCCCGGGCGGGAGAGCGCTGCCGCCTCCCGACCGCGGCGAGCCCTGCACCGAGCTGCGGCACGGGACAGCCCGGGGCACGGGATGGTCTGGGATATGGCACGGGATAGTCTGGGATATTGGACAGCTGCGATATGGCACGGGATAATCTGGGATATAGGACAGTCTGGGGTATGGGACAGCCTGGGATACGGGACAGCCCGGGGCACGGGATGGCCTGGGGCACGGGATGGTCTGGGGCACGGGACAGCTGTGATATGGCACGGGATAGTCTGGGGCACGGGACAGCTGGGATATGGGATAGCCTGGGACATGGGACATCCTGGGATATGGCACAGGACAGCCTCAGATATGGGACAGTCTGGGATATAGAACAGCCTGGGACACGGAACAGCCTGTGATATGACATGGAACAGCCTGGGATATGGGATAGCCTGGAACAAGGGGCTGCCTCAAGTGCATCCTCAGTCTACGGGGATAAACGAAGGGTGGTGATAAGAGCTGATCCTTCAAAGTAAGCGTTTGTATTTTTACCACTCTATTGGAAAGAGAAATGCTCAGTCACAGAGTACAGCTTTTGGGATTTCCTCAGCCCAGGAGTGATGTGCACACCTGCACCACTCCTAGACCATCCCTACATCACCCCTACACCATCCCTACATCCACACACAGCACTGCTTGAGCACCAGGAGCATCCTCTCCTCCCAGAGCCAGCAGGGCAGAGCAAGCTGGCAGTGCAGGGTGGATACCACAGGGAACAGGGCAATACACGATTCCTCATGGACAGGACACTTCAGTCACACAGGTAAATCCTGCTCTGACCCACAGCCACCAACCAGAGGTAGTTTAAAACTATTTTATATCAATTTTGAACTCAGCTTTGCCTTCTCTACATGTCATCAGCCTGAGCTGTTCATTTTTTAGCTCTGTGACTCTGACACACTGTCTGAACACTGCTACAGGAGGGATGGAGCAGTTGCAGATCTCTAGCTTGAAGCTGATCACTGAAACACAGAACACTGAAGGTGAGAGAGCACCTAATTCTTCCTGGCTGATTTTCTTTCCATTTCCAGCCCCCTAGTAACTTCTCTGCTTTGGTTGCCATTGAACTTTATTTGATTAGGCTGTTGTAAAGAGCAGCTATGGCAAAGGAGCACATGAGGCAGGATCCTCCTCAGAAAGCTGCAGGTGATGCATTTTCTGATTGCACAGACTCATGTTACTTTACACACAGATGCAAAAACTATTTTGGAAGTCAAAAATATTCAGCATCTGCTTCAGTTTTGGAAGGATAAAGTCTTTTTTTTTTTTTCCCCCTTAGTTACCAGAGCACACTACTAAGCATGTCTTTTTCTGATTAACGTGAGGAGATTTTGTGTTGGTTCCACTGCCCAACTGTCCGGTGTGATTAGAACCGCCAAAAACGGTAACCCAGGAAATTTCATTTTCCACAATATTTTAGCTCTGGCTGACTCGGTAGAATCCCAGCAGTGAGCTGTGAGCAATGATATATGAAGTGAAAAATGTTTAAATGTTTGCCCTCCCTCCCAAGCCTCCCTGCGCTCTGCATAAACCACTCAGAGTCCGTGCTGAGGTCATGGGCTCTGCTGTCAGACCCAGTTCCAAAGGAGATGCTCCCTGCCTGTTTGCCAGGTGGTTTTGCTACCACTGTGGCTTGATAGAAAGCAAATTTCCATCTCAGGAGAAGTTCTCCCTATTGCCAGCATTACTTTCAGATCAGAACTTCCCATGAGATAATACAAAAAGACTGGCTTGAGGCCCAGGGTTCAGCATAATTTGCCCTTAATTTGAGTTTGCTTAGTTCATGTTATAAGGAAATAGTTTTGTATCTAGTCACTGCATATTATGTAGAGCAGCCCTGAAAGGAGCCTCAAATGCCATAGTCCAAGGGGAAGTAGAAAGACTATAACAAAGTTTGTCTGGCAGTTGGAAAGTTGGTGAGTAATGTGAAAGTGTGCCTGGAACAGGAAACAATGCAGTTTACTGTAGTGGGATCTGTGCTCAGAGATCCTTCTGAAAGCTGCTCATGTGGAAAGAATGAAAAACTAGAGCAAGGCAGGCAGGTAGAGTTCATAACAAGCCATAACAGGCTTTCATCAATGGCTTTAGCAGCTTTTCACTGCTCAGATGCTATTTCTGCATCCAGAGGTTAGGATATAATGGGATGTGCAGATGCATAGATATTTTCCCTTCTTTTGACTGACGGATTTGAAGAATATGAACCACAAGCTCTGTGCCATAAATGGGAAAGGCAGTTCTTCAAGCATTCACAAAAAGTTGCTTAAATTATTAGTTTCAGCAGTAAAATGTTGGCTATATTTATGTTTAGAGAAGAAAAACTTGGGTAAAAACTTTCCAACAACTATACAGACTCTGAAAAGTTTTTTTGTTTCCTCCCTCCCCCCTCTGGCATGGCTCTATTTGCTAAATATGCTGTAAGTTTATTTTTTACTCTTAAAATCACACAAGAAGGTCACCAATTAAACTACTCTTCCCATACGGAATTAAGCAGAAGCAGATTAGTAGTTAAAGCAGGGACTCTCTTGTGGGTCTTCTCTAGATCTTAATGGATTACTATTTTAATATTTGAAGTTTACTCTGAGTATCCAGTTTAGCTGGAAAAGAAGTCACAGACCTCACAGGGTTTTCAAATTTGTCTGTGCTTTTTGTTTCTCTTCTTTTAGGACACCGCAATCCTGTTTATTCAAAGGTCACTATGCTGAAAGCAATATCTGCAGATAACAAGAAATCCTGAAGACAGTCACAGAAGGTAGAAAAATATGAGTTCCATAACCCTTCACCTCTATTCCTTTTTTGGTCTATTGGTTTTGCAGATGAAAACAGAGGGAATTCTATTGTCTTGAGTTTGCCTGTGCAAAATAAATTAAATTTTATTCTTGGCTCCCTCCCCCTCTCAAAAGAACACACTAGATTTTTCAAGCAGGCTTTGGGATTGTTAACCCTTCCATGGCTCCTGCATCCTCAGCAATCTCTGTTCTCTACTTCCCAGTCAAATAAAAATTTCCACACATTTTAAGTGAAAGCACTGTGAGTAGGAGGAAATATCCTCCAATGGTAAAGAAGCACATTTATACCCTCTCAAATGTTTTGATTAGATCATAATTCAAAATAAGATTTGAGTCTCACAAAACCACTGATCTATTAAAAAACTCCTCCAAGATATATTCTCCCATGGCAAACACAGAGCACTTGTGTACGTGGCTGGAAAGGAAACCTGAGTCTCCAGAGTCCCAGCTTCTACTGCCCAAGGCTGTTCCAGGGGTGTCTGATGTCAAAAGGACATCACTACACAGGAATTAACCATGGGGGGCGACTTGTTGGCATCACTTCTTTGACACAGAAATGTCCCCCATGGTGTGACAATGACCTGAGGGCAGCCAACAGCCCCCACACTGCCCGGGACAGAGGTGCCACTGCAATCAAACAGGGCAGCAGGACACAAGGTGACAACACCCAGCTGCCTCATTCCAGATTTTTCATTTTGGCTCTTGGACGGAATTTCAGGAAGGGGGCAGGTGGGGGCCATAGCAACCAAGCAAGGCCCTGCTGTGAGGGTTCTGTGACCTCCCTTGGGCTGTGCAGGTAAAGGAGCAGATCCATAGAGTGTGCGCAGAAGTCTGTACATAGGTACATCTGCAATCTGGGATTGCTCTCTTCCCAAATTCTGTAAACGTTACGTAACACTCCTGGAACAGAATCCTACTGAAAATAAATGTAAGGAAGACTGTCTATCCCATCAGAAAGAACAGTGAAGATTTACAGACAGTGCACACTGGTAAACTTTTTCCATTCATTACACCAATGAAAACGTTTCAAGAGAAGTAAAATTTCAGCAAGCACAGAGCTTGGAAAGCAGAACACAGGAAGCTGACATGTGCAGCCAATTCAGCCAGAGGAAACTGGACATTAATATCCTCAGACTGGATCTGGGGCCCACAGCTGATCATGTTCAATTCAATAGCCTTGGTAACCTGTAGAATTCCAATGGAAGCCAAAATCTCATCTTTGGAATTTAAGCAGAACAAAAGTTGTTCTACTGACAAGAAACACGTGGAGATCGACCATAATCTCATCCTGAGACAGCCTTTTCTTTGGGTGTATCTGTCCCACAGCCTCCCCTGAGGTCTTTAGACACATCAGAATTTCCTTTGAGCTGCAGAAAAAGGGCTGCAGCCAGGCTCACCCTGCAGAGGGATGTGGCACTCTTCCTCTCTAACCAAGGACTGATCTTCACCACTTCTGTGAAGGACAAGCTCCCAGGCAAATCCCTAGAGCAACCTGCATTTTTTCCATTAAGCCTCTGTCAAATGAGAACATTGATTTTCTAGGAAAGAGTCTGCTTTCGTAAAACATTTTTGTTATTTCATCACAAAGTAAACAAACATGGTCCAAAAAAGTGAATTATCTTGTGTTCCTTGGCAATTTTTCAGCCAAAACAATTCATAAGGTTTTCAGTATTTGACCTTGCAAGAAAAGCCTCATTTTCCCACGTGAAGGAAACCCTTTTCCCGAGTGTTGCTAAACTCATCAGTTAAGCAGAAAAGAATTAATCTGTAAAAGGATAACCTGGAAAATGTGGGTCTGCTGCTGACTGGGGTGGTGGTCCTGGAGAGGGGGAACAGGGAATACACCAAGGTCCTCACTGCCTCTCCCATCCTAGGACCAGCCTGGGGGCTGTGATGAGAATGCACCGTACACAACGTGTGGCTGCCCTTTATTCCTGCAAGGGGAAGGTGCTCCCTACAGGCACCAGGATTCCTGAGGCCACAGTGGGAGCAGCTCAGGCTCTGGGCTGCCCTCACACCCCACCACAGCACAAATCTGCTCCTTGGAACTGAGGCTTGTAAGACAATGGGTACTACACAGTTTCAGCTCTAAAATGATAAACACTTGTCTATCTAATCACCAAAATGCCAACTTATAGCACTTATTAAAGCTTTTTTTTATGCACACATCTCCCATTTTTAGCTTAAGACTTACAAGAAGCCTGCTGCAATTCTGTAACCCAGCCAAACCCCTGCCTCTTTCTTCCATTTGCTCTCTTTCCCTCGCCCTTCCTTCCTTTTCCCACCCACATATTATTTACTCAGAATACGACCTAATTACAGTTTGTGCTTATCTGAACGACCTGCACTCCTCCATTTCAGCTAAGGGGGATCTGAATGAGGATGGACAAAGGACCTTGCTTGTGAGAGAGGGGAAAAGGGATTGTTAGAGTTGGTGGAATAATGAGCAGAACCCCTGGGGGAAGGTACCAGAGGAAAAGCAGTACCTCCTTGAGACTTGGATCTAAGGCTCTCACTGCAGGTCTGGAGCACAGCTTATTGTTTCAGCCAAAGTCAGTTTCTCCTCTATTAAACTCAGTTGGGGTTTTTCCTGGCCTAATCTCACCCACACTGAAGTAACTGGTGATTTTGCTGGAAGCGATGCCGTGCCCTTTGTTGCTAACCATAATGACAGTGCTTGCTGTGTTTCTAGCCAAGATGCTGAAGAAACTCCAGAGATTTTTTTTTTCTCCCTGTAGTCTCATAGAACTAGTTTTACTTTTCTCTTTTTTTAGGACAAATTGAAAGAAACAAGCAGAGCACAACACCGGAAAGTGGATGAAGAAACAAAGCCCTGCCTTTGAAAGAGATCTCTGTGAATCTCTGGCACGTAGCAGCAAAAGGGAGGAAATGGGAGGCTGAGAAGGAGAGAGCATCTGCTCACATTGTGGCTGCGCTCTCCATCCAAACATCAGGCTCTGCAAGGCCAGAGCTCAAGTTCTGACTGTGAATATCTTGGCTCGTGTCAATGCTCTTCCTGCACCCACCTGACTTCAGCTGGATTTTTGCCACTGATTTCCTTGGGGGTTAGCATCACCAAAATCTGCACTGGTTTAGTCTTAATACCTAAGGATTAATAAAAATTATGCCTAGGACACACTGGAGCAAGTGAATTGAGTAAAACATGAGTTAATGTGCTGGCTAACATGTTTTCCAGCAGCTGGCCTCCAGCAAACAGCTAAAGGACCTCACTTGGTAATCAAAGGTGCTGCTGTGCTGAGAAGTTCTGGCCACCACTAAATCCTACAGCAGCTTGGTCAGCAGCCCTCTGGGATTCCTGCCAGGGAGGGAAACACCTGCATTTGCACAAGGATGTTTTTGTCACATGGGTCAATCAGATAAACTGATGAATAACCAAGGAAGCCTGTCTGTGCTGCATCCATCTCATTGATCACTCATCTCACACAGACCCTGCACAGCTGGGACAGAGTTATCCTTGCATCTGAAATATTACTCAGAGCGAGAGTCCCAAGAGATTTTCACCTTATGGAAATGTAAGGAAATGTGAACTGCCCAGAGAAATTTCAATTTGGAGCCCTATGGTGCACCAGAAAGCTGACTGCACAGAGCTGGAACAAGTTACAGAACAATTGGAGACGATACAACTGAAACTCAACCCAATGGGAAAAAGGACGAGAGAGGCCAATGGGAATAAGTGAGGATGTGAAGATTAGCACCAGCTAATGTAGAAGTCTTTCAAACATAAACAGTCTGGGAAGGAGGCAGACTGGGGAGAGTTTGTCTGAAAAAAAAAACCCAGCCTGAGGCTGGAGCAAGTTAAAAGAATAGTTAGACAACCAAAGCAGATATAGAACTGCTGATAACAGCCCTGCACTGTGAAAAAGTTCTATTTTTGCAAGCTAAAGGTAATGGGTAAGAGCAGGAGAGCCTCATGCCTGGCCTGACCACCAGAGCTGTTCCAAAGAGATGGGAAACATCTGCGTGGTAGGGACGGTCATTTACAGGGATATCTGCCCGGATGCAATTTGAGACATATTAAATGTTGTTTGTCAGGTTTAGTGTGACAGCCTAATCTATTATGTGAGTCAGGATGGCTTTATTGGTGAAGGATGACTTGGCTATAGAAATCTTGGGAGTTTCCATCTACACAGCTGCCATGACAAAATGGGAGAAATGCAGTGGACAGGAAATAATAAGGACTCAATCCTGCTTTCACTGATATTTATGCAGCTGAGCTGAAATCCACAGGCCCTTTGTCTCTCATAAAATGTTTGGGGTATTTCCCCCAATAATCCTTCAACAGACTGACATGGAGGTACCTTCTCAGACCAAGGAAGTGCAAGGAGAATTTTGTTCACTGATCTGTTATGAACACATAAACAAGGGAAGAATTTGGCAGGTGGCATTTTGCATTACACTTTACTGGAAAGAGTCATGAGTTGAAGAGAAAAATGATGCTTTAGGGAATTAAGTGTTTCAACACACAAGTGTTGTCTAAGAAACTGAAATTAGCTGCACCACAAAGTCTTTATGGCCAGAACAGGCATCTCCCAACTTTCCTCTTCATCAGTCACAGCACCTGTGCTGGTGCTGTGCAGGCTCTTGATATCTGTGGGAAGATTCCCACTGCTGTCATTGCGCCTCGGATAATTCCAACAGACATCTTTTGCCTTTCTAGCCCAGGTAAAATCAGAAGTTGTGCATTCCATGAATTCTCACAGATTTTATAAAGTAATACCACAGATCCTGAGAGAAACTCATTTCTTATCAGGAATTCTGAATGGGTTAAATAAGGATATAAAATGAAGATGTTTGTGTCTGATAGCACTAACACTGCCAATATGAGGACAGACAGAAAACACAGAATCAGAGATATTCTCATCTTTTAGAAGAATGAGACAGAAAAGTGAAAGTGCTGCTTTCCTGGGGCAATGATCTAAACTAGAAAGGGTTCATTAAATTAATCAGCTATACAATTTATTCCTTCAAAGAAAGGAAGATTTAGAGTGCTACAATATGAAAATCTTTGTCTGCCCAGTTTATAGAAGTTATAAAATCAAGAAATAAGAAGGATATGATAAGAATGAGACAGAGAAGGAATCATACATGACTGTGACTCATTCTTCTGGAGAAGGCTAAGCCAAATTCAGTTCCAAGTCACACTGGTACCACTTCTTTGTCCCCAAAAGCTTTCAGTACTATAAAAAATGTGGAATTTGTTTCTGGGTAATTTTCATTAATTTTTTTTTTTAAGCAAGTTTATTTCAGTTGTGCAAAAGATGTCACATGAAGCTAATAAGAGAATTCTGTGAATTAGGAGTATTTGTTGTGAGAAAATGTTTGATCAGGCAGGTAAGAATTTTCCAATGGATCAGAAACAGAGCAAAATCCATAGTGATTTCTTGAGATTAAAAAAAAATAATATGTTCATGAAGTTCCCTCTTCTATTGGCTTATCTGAGAGTGCATCCTAGAAAAGTGAAGAGCTTTGCAGTAAAACAGAAATGTGAAACTCACAGCAAGGTTTGCTAAAGTTTCCAATAGGTCTGCTAGTTTCCAGCACAGCAGGAACAAACACAGCAGCATTATCAGGAAAACCTGCAGGGCTGTGGGATGTAATCACAGACACTCTGCCCTACAGGACTCACTCAGGACCAAGCACTGCAAAACCTCCAGTGTCTGGCTGGCTTCTGCAATATACAGCTTTTCCAGTCTGTAATGAATAACCTGCATTGTCTGTTCCTTATTTATAAGCATTCAAATTGCAACAAATGGTTCTGATGACAATTACAGCACTTCTTTATTTACAGAAACATATATATAAATCTGGTAATTATCTCTGGACTTGTTGAAAATGCACAAGCTGATTAGGAAAAATGGCATTATATTGTTTGTTAAAGTAAAAGAAGAATATCTGTTCATCCTGCTGGATCCATTTAGAGTTAAGTTCTCTGACCTGGTGCTTGGAAGGTGAAGCCACCTTTGTTCAGGGAACATAGAGAAAGCCACAGAGCTTTAAAGAAATCAGATGCATGAGTAAGGCAAGAAGCAGAGGAGATATGCACAAAGCTAAAAATTTGTGAGGAAATTTGCAAGGAAGGAGAAAGCACTGTGTCAGTCACACACAGCAATGGATGGAAGGCAGGAACAAAGGGGCAGGAATAAATCCAAATTCTTGCTGAGACTCTTGGAACACAGATTTCAGTGGCAAGGGTTTATTTGGAACATGGATGAGCCTCAACACCTCAGCATCTAGTGAGTTATATGCCCTCTTAAGCTCTCACATCAGCACTGAAGGGATACACAGGCTTTATGCAGACTTTCTGCAGCCTGACTCTGCACCACAGCCCAGACTACAAGGCAAACATTCTCTCCAGCACTAACATTTCTCCAGAGCAGGGCTGCTCCAGCAGAACTCAGCTGGATCAGAGCATGAGTCAGTTCAAGTTGAGATTTCATGGTTTTTCAAAAGGAAGAGGGTTTGTTCTCTACATTAAACATTCAGTGGCTGCATATTACCTCCCTGCACAGTGAGACAACCCAGTGAGGTGTTCTCTGTGTTTTGTCATGTGCCATTTATAGAATAGAGGAAATGGTGCTTAAGCTCCTAGAAATGCTGGAACATGGAATCACTTGCCATGAGCTGCACCACTGTCCTTCTTTTCTGCACCTTGGCTGGCAGGGGAGAGGTGTTGTAAAGAGAAAAGAAAAGAATGAACAGTGTGACTTTCCTCCAGCTGGGGAAAGAAGCAGAAGGTGCTGAATTAAACAAACATCTGCCCTGGCGAACAGCAAACAATGTGTTTGTCTAGTGAACTGAGCAAAGAGGACTTGGAAATCAGAGAGAGGGGAGGAGGAGACAGAGGAAGCCAAGAGGACCATTTTGCCAAATGACTTTTTTCATGCTCCAGCAGTCTTTGTTGTAATTACAAGGATCTCTAGGGAACTGAGCAGTCTCGATCTTCAGTGCTTTAGAACATTGCCAATAAGATACAAAAATTGCTAACACAGTGAAAACATTCGTATGCAGTGGAGTTTGGGTTTTTGCTGGGTTTGTTTCTTTCTTTTTTAACCACCTAAATGTCTTTAACGCAAAAGAAAAATCTACTATAAGTTCTTTCATAACACAAAGTTCGTGCACATCAAAAGGGCCAATTAACAGTGTCCATTCAAAGGTGAGGCACAGCCACTAACAGGGAAGGTTTTCCTGCCAACACATCCCAAACCTGCCAGGGATGGCAGATCCAAGGTCAGGTCAGTGACTCTTCCTGGACAAAAAGCACTTCCAGCCAAGGTCACAACACCAGTAAGGGTATGAGCAAAGAGCACAAGGCTGTGAGGAACACAGAGAACCTCTCAGCACAGCTGCCTCGGATTATGTGCAGTTTCTAGATTTATTGAAAAATCAGGAGCACACAACTGCACATTCTATGTTCATGTGGGACACCCAGCTAATGAAATTACACAGACACATACACAAAACCTGCAAGCTCTGCCAAAGGCTGTGTCACTTGTGTTCTCCACCATGTGTGTGGATATCACAGGCAAATCTGCACCTTTGTAGGATGAGGTGAGGGTGGAGAGAGCAATCTGCCTCTCCTCACACTGCAGAGGCTCCTTCTCCTCTGACCTTTGATGGATCCAGAGTGAGCACATCATTCCCAACAAACCTTCAGGCCTCCACATCCACCAGCCCTGTCAGACCTTCCCACTGCAGCCCTGAGCCAGGGATCTGCATTCCCAGGGCAGGCACTTGGCACTCAAAGAAACCAAATTTTCCCTTCTTTCCTTCCTTCCTTCCTTCCCCCAGCCTTTTCCCTTCTTTTTTAAAACCACTTCTATGTTGGGTCACAGCTTTTTCTCTTCTGTCTTCAACTTTCGTGAGAATTTGTGCCTTATTTTGTGCTTAGGAGCTCTAAATATGGATGTTTAAATCAGTTTTTAGCCCTGAACTCGGCTCTCAATAAATGATGGCAAGTGCTGAACATATGGCTCCCATGTGCCATGTTTCTGATCCCTCAAGAGCTCCATATAAGGTGCAGTTTGAGACACCACATTCATTCAGGGTGGCAAGAAGCAACCACTGACCCCACAGACACTGAAGGAAAGAAACTAAACTTGGAATTTCCTGCTTTTATTAAATTTTTCCCTCCCCATTTTCTTTTTTCTGTCTCACAATTATTTTTCCACCACTTTTATATAAGAATGTTGTTTTTTCTATGTTAAAAGCAAGACTGGGCCTTCAACCATTGGTCTTGTCCTTCTCCAGGAGACAGGAATGTGTATTTTATTGAGACAATTAAAGCAGTTAACTCTCAAAATGTGTGCAAGGCTTTTCCTAACCCTGTAAATGCTGAGCACTGCTGTAACCTTCAGTGGTGGCTGACAATAACTCAGCAACCATTGCCTTTCATTCTAATGACTACAATAGTTTTTGTAATCATTTTGTTGCTATGCTTCAATGATTTAAATTTATGACATGTAGGGTACATTTCTCATCTCCCTTGTTTCAGAAAACCTCTGCAGGGACCAAGAGGACAACAAAATTTGCAAACTGGGGGAAGCAGAACCAGCACTATAAGCTGGTGGCTGGTTTAAGACATTCCAGTCACACAGCCTTTGGTGGAGCAGACCCAGTGCAGTGCAACAAAAGGAGAATTTCATTTTGTTTTTGAAATACTGTTATTACATTCAGGAAATTTGCAAAGGCACCTTGACAGAAAATGATCAAATATCTGAACTTCCAGTGCAACAACATTTACTTAGTAAATGACATTTTAATGCAGAAAGTCAAATTTGCATACTAATTAAAATTTTCCTTTAAAACATTTAGACTTTTTGGCCTTCCCACCTACCCACAGTGACAGAGATTAAAAGATTTTTTTATTAAGTCCTGTCAAACAAAACACACTTTCATAAAGTGCTACAGTACAAAGTGGCACTTTTAACCTATTTTCTAGTCATTCAGAATTTAGGCAGAGGAAGCATTTCAAATGCTCCCTGATCTGAGAAAGGCACTGATGGCAGAGCAATGGGGAAAATGGAGTTTCCTCCCTCACTAAATTTATACATTGTGGGGAAGCAGCTTCATGTACTGCATGCTGGGTAATAAAATAAAAAGTCATTACACTTGTAAAACTACCCTGGTGCTTTACTAAGAGATTTATAGAGGTGCTGTGAGTTAGAGTAACACTTCAGCTGCCTTCACCTTGTGTGACTTCCAGGCAGGGCTGGAGGGTGGCACGGGCAGAGCAGCAATGAGGAGCGTGAGGTGGCAAAATGAGGATGACAACAGCAGAGTGGAGCTGGGGAAGAGCTGAGCAGCTCCTACCTCTGCTCTTCCCAAGCATCCAGGGTCTCCCAGGCCAGCCTTGGGTTGATGTTGCTTTGTTTTTTCTAAAAATCAACCATTGAAATAAAATTCCTCCTCTTCTAATTTCATGGCCAAGTGATTTCTTAACAGTGAAATTAGCATTTCTGTATCTTTTAATGGAAACAAAAATATTTCAGGAGGATCAAGAAAAACTTGCTGCACCATTTTTCCCAATTTCCTCTTTGCATGTGCCTGTTACCAGCAATAACTTCCTAAGATGTGGCCTCCCCACAAACCACGAGGATCACTACAAACAGACAAGCAAATCTCCTAAGCTTCAGTTGTTTTTCACTCTTTTGTTAAGCCAGGAGCTGAAGGCTTTGCCTCTATTTTGCTTGACACGACAACTTTCAACACTATTCAAAGGCTGTTTTCTTTGAGAAATTATGAATTTCTGCCTGTGATCAGACTGAGCCATTCTGTGCTATAGTGTGTCAGTAAAAGCACATTTACACCAAGTTTACACCTTGATAGGAACATTTCAAAGACACCTGAGAGGCAGATCCTACAAGCACTGAAAGGCTGCAAACATTTAAGTCATTGATGTATTACCTGAACATCACCCAGACCCCATTCACAGATTCCAGAACTGCACAGACTTATTTTCCCTGACCTTAAGGATAAAATGATGTTCCTGGTCTTTTCTCCAATGGACACTCAGGCCATCCTTTACTGCTCTGCCAGATGTCTTTAAGTGCAACTAAATTGCATTTGGTTTAAGTGCCATCTGAGGGCTTCCCCATGCAGTGGAACAAACTGGACAGCTCCCATCATATGAAATTAATGTCAGACTATTAATTAATGTCTCATACATGGTTTATGTGCAGAAACAAGGCCCGTTCTGGACCTGGAATAGGAGTAATTTTAATTCTCACCCCCACCTAATAGCCTGGCCCTTGCATCACTGTCCTCTGAGTGCCCCAACGCCACAAACAGGTTCTTGGAGAAAGGGAAAATTCTATCCAACATAAGGCACTTTGTAACTTGTGTAAGGACTTACACAAAAGGAGTTCCACTGATACAAATAATTCACTGAAAATTATAACTCTGAAGGCAAATTATACCCACAAAATGCACTATCATAGTCCAGCCCTCATCCCAAAACCAGAAACAATTCTCTGCTGAAGCACAAGCTCTCCTAACCAACAGTTTGGGTTTGATTCCCCATAATGATGAGCAACCCATTCCTTTCTTTAAAGCCTTTCTGCAAAGATCTGAATATTCCATTTAAAGGTACCAATAATCTCCACATCCTGAAATTATCAAATAGTTTCACTTGAAACCCATACTCTAATTTTTCCTTCTTTCTTCTTCCCATAGATTTGGAACTCTGAAAGGATATTTCAAACACAAGCACCTGTTCTGCTTTTTTCCTTCGACACAGTGGATCCCTTTCCTCCTCCTCCATCTCCTCCTTATTCCCCCTTTTAGAAATTAAACAAAGTAATCCCCTCCACCTTTGAGGACAGTTCTCTGTCTGCAGGGGACTGTAACAACTTGCTTAATTTAACCCTTTAAAAAAATAATGCCTTGATATGAAGTTCCAGCACATCAGCTGCAGGGAGAGCAGGCACAATAATGGAATAGCACAGGAAAAACCACAAAACTCTAGTTTTTGACAAAAGCCTAGTTTTTCTTTAAAATAGAGGGAGAGAGGAACTTTGCAAATGCTCCTAGAATGTCAATACATTATTTCCACGGAGGGGGATGTTCTTAACTTTGCTGTCTCTGGAGGGGACTTGAACATCAAGATCACAGAGTCTGATATCAGTTGCAGAAAGGCATGTGCAACCCTTGGGCCTCGAATCTTAATTATATCTGCAACTGTTTACAGCTTATAATTATTGATGTTAATTTACTGAGGGAAGTTACACTTCTCGCCTCAAGTTATATTTTTGGCATGCTAATCCTTTTGCACACAGACTATTGCATCTGATTGTGCAGACTGAAATGAAAGCACATTTTTCATTTTCATTTCATTGGATTTTACCATGTCCTATATGATTTTAAAAAGCAAAAGTAATTTGACTGTTTCTAGTAATTATTTATATTGTTTAAATAAAGCTCAGCTTCCCACTGCCCAAGAGCAGCAGGATTTCAGAGGCTGTGGAGGACAGCAGAGCAACCTACATTTTCCTAACATCTTTGAAATCCCTAAAGCAGTGGAATTATGACCATCTGACAGCAAAACCAAATCATGAAGTTAATGTTGCTGAGTTTTATTGCTCAAGAGCTATGTCCTGCCAATACTTGCTGCTACACAAGGTTTAGCTCTCTCTGTGTAAACTGGAGCACTTGCAGAAGTTTTAATGGGATCAGCATTAATTCTTTGTAGGCCATTTTGAGATATTGAGATATTCTGAGCAACCACCATCATTAAATTCAGTGCTTCTTCATCATCCTGGGCCAAACCCTTTCTCTGCTCCTATCTCCATGTAGCATGGCAGAGGAATTTGTACAACCATTACAGGAGGAAGAAATATTCTTCTAGAAGGAGTTCAACTCAGGTTCTCTGGAGTCCATGATGTGGCTGAGCTGCCTCAGGCAGTCCCACACATCCATCCAGGGTGAAGAACAATATTCCTGATGATTCTCTCCTTCCAAACACTCACCAGGAGAAACCCCCCTCACACAGCTCATCCTGCTCTATCACAGCAATTCTCTGCAGCAATTCAGGCTATCAGGAAGAATGATAATGTTCATAAACCAAGGTATTGAATACGAGTCAAAGGGAATATTCTTCCCATACAGAAGCACAAATTTATTGCACACTCCTACTTCTCTTATCAGGTAATTCTAAGCTGATGTGATAGAAATGCAAGGTACAGGAGAGGGCCGACAACGATAGGGGGATGTTGGATTTTTTTATCTTGTCTAGGGGATTAGAAAATCTGAGTGCTAAGAGGTTTTTTATCTGGCAATACTCACAACTGAAGACATAAGCTATCTCTAGAGTAGGCAAAGCAAAGCTATTCTTAAGAATATGGCACTAGGGATGTCCTACAGCAGAGATGTTTCATTGTGTGCTGACTGGGAGACAAGCCATTAAAAAACCACCCCACTTTGAATCATAGATATTGGAACAGCAAATTAATTTATTCTGTGCACCCTTTTTTGTTTTCATCATGACAAAGCCACTGGAAAGGTTGTATCAACATGTGATTCTTCTAATTAAGTTTTTTAAACCCTGATTTTCCTTGCTAGGGAAATTCTGGTTGTTGCAGTCAGTGCATTGAGAATAATCCCTAACATGGAGGCACAGATGGAGACATATGTCTACATTGCATCAGCTTCATCTACATTACATCTCTCAACACCACAGGAACAGTTTATCCCATAATATACACTTGGCACTTCTGAAGCAGCAGCTTTGTCATTCCCAGGTGTTGCTGAACTGTGAGGCCCTCTGAGGTGGGGATTTTATGTGTCACTTAGGTGTAAACCAAGGCATAAAACAGTCCCATGATTTAACCTGTAGTCATTAGGAAGGATTGGAAGTGAGTCCAGGACTCTGAACTGCTTTTATCTTTTCTACCAGGAATCATTCCACACATGAATAGGCCTGTGGAAGAGGACAAGGAAGGGGAATGTGCAGGATGCAGCCCAAAAAAATGGTAACAAATGTGGATTTCCATAACATTCAGCACTATCCAGAGCTTCCTAAGGCAAATGGGACTGTTACCACTGACTCCAGCAGAAAAACATTTGGCTCAGTGGTGAGTGATTTTGAAAATGCTGCTTTGACATTTTAGGCCTGAAACCAGACATTTTCCCTGACATTATGAAACACAGCGAGGTAATATTACAAATAAGTGTAAAAAATAAATCCAACTTGGAAAACATGAATGACCTTTCAAAGCCTGAAATCATGTAATAATAACTGGCCTGACCCATTCTGAGGTTTTATTGTTTGAGCTTCACTTATGTTTCTGCCTTTCTCCCTTGGATAAAGTGAACAGTTGGGGACTGAAATCCCAGAACAAGTGCATGCCTATTTACCAACAAAATGAAAAATGTCTGGAAAGAGTTCCAAATATCTAATCTGCTGGGGGGATGGACAGCATACAAAGGAAAGAGCCCAAACCTTCTCACCCTGCTTCCTCCAGGGTTTGCCTGTATTGTTTGCTTCAGACAGCCCATTTCTAATGAATCCAATAATCAGCTGGAACTCGAACCTGCTCTGCCATCTCTCACTGTTCTTCCAGTTCCAGGAAAGCTGAAGCAAATGATATTTTTCTTGCCTAGCAATAAAAAAGCCATAATAATACTGATGTGGACATCTGGTTCCAAAACCAGTTTTGGGGCTTCAGTCAAAACAGAGATGAAATTTAATACACACAATGTTCAATGTTTTGGGAACACATAATGTTTTTCCTTAGTTGGTTTTTCAAATCTTTTTCTTCTAAGAGCTTCTCTGTCCTACCTTACTCTGTTATGTCTCTAACATCTCATCCTTGACAGTTTCCCTGGGCTGCTCCCACATTTCCCACATGTTTGGATGGACAAGTAGGACCATCCTGGTTCAGACTGCTGACACAGAATATTCTTGTTGAGGCCAACAAGTCTGACCTGCTCTCCAGCCTGGAATGGTTGGATCCAGTTCCATCTCCTTTCCCCTCCATGGAGACCCTCAGGGTCTCCTCCTGTCTCAGTTGCCAAGTTCTGTTAACTTTGCTGGAATTCCGTGTGTTTGAAAACTCTTCTCTTTGGTCATTTTTCCTTGATAATGGCAAACAGATGAATAAATTAATCGGAGAGGACAGATGCTGACAGACAGAAAGGCAGAAAGGCAGACAGCCTCATTTCCTTAGGAAACAAGGCTGAAAAATGAACACACTCCCCAGAGGCTTCGGCAGCAGTGACTTAGGTACAGTTGCACAGAGCTACCTTTAATTGAATACTGTTGGATTATTATGTTCCATTTTTCCTCTTGTCCTGACCTGCTCGTTGAGTAAATAGAGCCATCTGCCAAAGCAATGGCTCCTGGATTAGAGAAGTGCACCTTCCCCTGGGACAGCAAAGTAGGCCAGCCATTCACCAGGGCTTTCTGCAGCTCAAATTATTATTAAGGTTTCCACACTGCAGGAGCAAGAGATCTGTATCTAGCTGAATAATCTGGCAGGAAATATAGCTAAATCACAAAAACATACTTCCTGATAACCATAGGTATCTTCTAGAGAGAGTTAAAGTGACATTTTCAGATAAAAGTTTGTCATTCCCTTTCCCAGCTCCTAACTGGTTTTTTTATTCATGGAATGCACTTCTCACCTTAGAACAAAGTGTTTGCAGTGGATCCTTGACCAAACAGAGAAGTCAAAAGTCCTCAGCCATAGGCAGCCAAACAGTACCCTGACTGTTGTTTGAACTCTAGATGAACAGGAAAGCAGTTGTTTATCATGGGAACACATGGTGTGGTTTTATCCTCTTCATTTTTGTCAATAAAAACTAATTTTATTTTTACGAGTAGTCCTACAAGCAGAACAGTTTAGATTCCTCCAACCACTGTCTTTAATGAAGAAGGTTTGTATTTCCAAGGACAAGCATTTTTATAGCAAAACAGAAAGAATTTCCCTAGAATATATCTTTTCATGGTTGGAAGTTTCTTGTCAAAAGTGTTTTTTTCTATAATCTTTACTGGTAAATGTGGTTTAGTTTTTTGGCAAAGACAGGGGATGACTGAAGTCTACAACCTCCAGGCATTCCTGTGATGATCTAGAAAGCTCAAAGCAAAAAGCAAAACCCAGTCTTAATCCAGTTTGGGAGAGAAGAGGGTGTTGCACAATTAAGCAGCCACATCTCAGACAGGTTTGTGCCAATAGGAGAGATAAGGCAACGCCTCCCTGCCCAGGAAATCCACAACTCAGAAGACATTGCTGAACCAACTTCCCAACTCCATTTCACCTCTGAGACAAACCCGCTACAAATAATGGATTAAGATTCACATTTAGACAAAATTTTAAATAAAGATTCAGTCTGCCAACCCATATCACTCCCCTTTTTCACTTAAAAAAGCTATTCTTCAGGGAAAAAGAATTAAACTTTTCTTTTTTTCCTCAGAGAAATACTCCTTTGGCATCCTGAGTACCCTGTGTTCTCCTACAATCATGTCAGACTGTGGGAGGCTGGCAGAGGAGAGCAAGGAGTGCTAATCCCCCTGGATCCCACACAAACCAGCCCTGCAGACTCATCTCTGCCTTTTAAGAACAGCACATCCCTGACGGATGTTACTGATGCCTCCACAGGGACTGTCTGGGCACCTTCGCCCCGCACAATGCTCTTGCCACATCATTACAGGATGCTGTGGGAGCATCTGGGAGATTATCCCAGCTCCCTGCCTGGATGGACTCTGCCCACGTGCAGGGGAGGTTCATACCCTGAGCACTGAGCCAGAGCTGGAGGTGTTTGCATCATTTGCTGTCTCTGGCTTGCTTTGGGCAGCCAGGTGAATTCTCCAGCACGGGGCCCTCCAGGTGCTGCAGCCTCACAGCAATGCTGGAAAAGCTCAGGTACCCATTCCTGGAATCCAGAATTCAGGAGGACTTGAATTAATCAGTTCTGCTAAACCAGTACAAAGGAGCTATGAGCTATCAATATAAACTTAGATTATATCAATTTAAGCGCAATTCATTGGGAAAAAATAAAAACTGGTCTAAAATAATCCTTTGCTAAAGGATTAAAGAGTGGCTTTCTTTAAAATCATTTAACTAAATCCGCTTGAAAACTAATTTAAGGTATGGTTCTGACATATGTAGGAAAAAACCTGCTGTGAACATCACAAACAGCTACTGAGGGCTCACATTAGGGCTCTGAAGAGAGATGCTTCTGGAAATTAGATGTGTTCAGAAAAGCTTCACATTCTGTAGGGTTTTTTCAGCCCTGATGCAAAAGGGACCACTCTGAGATTTTCTAGTTCAAATCCACCAGTTTCCAACTATTTCTACAAAGTTTGAGAAAATTTTGTTCAGCGATTTTTCCAAGAGTCCACAGGCATTTTGGTTAAAACAAAACCATTTTTTTAAAGAGTGAAGCAGCCCTTTTCAGTTCCACAGCTAAGCAAGGACATCAAGAAATGAGCCTCTCAAGCAGAGTGAGACATGAGTCATCAAGCCACTATTTCAAAAGTGAGGGAGCTTCCCACCTCCATGCTCCCACCTGCCCTCAGGACACTCAGAAATGAGGAAAACTGTGGCAAGAATATCCAGAAACAAACCATTTAGGCAGCAAAGTCTGAAGCTGTAATGAACATAAATATGAAAAGTTTCTTGAACATGAGGTGCTTTTTGTCTTTCTTGTTTGAGTCGGCAAAGCACCTAATGGTGTGTGATAAAAGCAAAGCCAGGCAATTATTTTCCTCTGTTCTGCAATCTGTGAAAAAGGATGTGGGGAAACGTCATGTCTGCTTGCAAGCATCATGCTGTAAGGTCTGGAAATCCACGTTCTCCCAGCCCAGACAGACAGGAATTGACAAGCACTGGCCATTCCCAGAGCACACGTCAGGTTCAGAGAGCCCTTTCCTCAGAGAAGTGCCCCAGTTTGCCACGCACACACGCAAACCGGGTCCTGATCCTTGACAACACAACAAGCAAGCACATAAGGAACCCTGAAATGCTGATTTTTCCTCTTTCTGGCTGCTGGACTGGAAGGCCAGTTAAGAAAAGTCATAGAAAACATTTCAGGAATCAGGTTCTCTGAATCACATATCGGGATCTTTGGTTTCTTGAAAAGTAAACCAAAAGATCCCAGTCTACCAGATAATCAGCCTACAATAATATTGCTAAATCTTACAAGAACAACATACTTAAAAAAACCAGATTGACTTATGTGAGAGTGCCAATAGCTGCTCTGGATGATGTTTACTTGTTGAAATTGGTTTTAGTTGGGGATAAATTCTCAGACTTAATTCTTTATCAATCCAGAATTATAGTCTAGCTCTCTAAGGCACACACAGAGATAGAGAAATAAAAAAGGAGCCCTCCCTTATATAACAAGAATCAGAGAAAAAAAAATATTATTTCTGTTAAGGCCTTTAACCCATTCTGGCTAGATTAGGAAGTCCAAAATATTAATTATAACAAGATATAATGTCAGTGTTTTTAAGTTAGTAAAGCTAAATTTAAATGTTAAGATTTTTAGCTAAGAAATTTCCTATTAGTTTAACCTCCCAGATTCCTCAGGATCTGTTTTCATGGTACCCAGGACAACCTTATCTCTCTAGCCATATTCAGGGTATGTTATTTTATACTTACCTCATCCTAACCAGGTAATTATCTTGCACATCTTGTTTCTGAGAAATAATGAAATAAAAGATTTGCTTCCCACTAACCCACCCACTCAGAAGCAGTGTCTTCTCATGCTTTGCTTGATAGGGCACATGTGGTCCTTTCAAACAGTCTGATTTGACATCTCAAAGAGATTAAAAGTCATATCAAAAAGCTATCTGTTGAGTGACAACATAAGTACTTATTTAATAAGTATATTAAATACATATGCATGGCGAAATACTGTACATGCAAGGTTTTAAATATATACCCTAGCTAACTGCCATATGGATATGTTGTTGTGGAAAAAAATATTTATAAAATGTTTTTTCCAAATGTTTAATCTACAGCAGATGCGCCTTGCATTCATCTGTTTGGCTTGGCATTCACTACAGGGAGATCTTATTAATCATACAGACCTCCTGTAGTAGAGGAAACAGAGGCTATTATGGGATTCGTCTGTTTATGACTAAACAGAAAAAAGGATCTTCATCAAATGAGAGATCCCTTTCTGAAATGTAGAAGGTTGTGAGGAAGCCACATGCTGCCTCTCATCTCCAGCATTGTACCCCTGCTCCTCCTCCTCTTTATGTTGCAAACACAAAGCAGGACAGGCTGTGTGGGTCTGGGGCAGAACAGAGCAGCAGGAGCTGCTCTGGGGATGGACCTGGAGACCTCCAGATTGCATCTGCTCCCTTTCCATACCAAGACTGGGGAAGTTTTTTCTCCTGACCCATTTGGAGAAACACATAGGATTTATGGAAGGCGCTTCAAAGTCTCATCTTGCTCTCCACACCTCCCATAGCTATCCCTCCCTCCCAGCACCGCTTCACAAGGCAAGTCAGTGCCAACACTTACAACAAAAATCTTTTGACTTCACTGCAGCCCATGATTTTATTACTCTTCAGTTGTTGTGACAAAGGGAGTAGCTGTAGGTGACCTTCTGAACTGGGAAGGGAAGAAGCAGAGAAATCAGTGAGGAAAAAGAATGAATCAGGTTCTGCTCAGTGGAGGAGGTCAAGTACCCTGGGCACCTTGGCTGAATGGAAACCAAACAGGAGGCAGCAGATCCCAGGCCCTTCAAGGGCCTGCTTGGAAACTGGGAAATTTCTTAAACCCACTTCCTACTTGCCATATTTCATAAGTAAATTGTGGGTTCTTACAACAACAGACATATTCACAATTTCTTTTCATTTTAAACTTTACTGCTTTGCAGACATGTTATTAGAATTAAATATCTTAATTATAACAAATCCCGTATCTAACAAATTGCCCTTTGTCCTTATTTTCCAGAGGCACACTGACAGATCACCATCTCAGCTTGTCTGCTCAGCCATTTGAAGACCAAGTTATTCCAACTCACAAGGGTGTGTACATCTGGAACATCATCACAAAATTGGAAATAAAATGTATTCAGGGACATTTAGCTAATTGATTTCCAACAACAGTCTTCAAGTCATTAAATGAACTGTGGTAGTTTTCACCTTTCTCTTTCGAGTAGGATTAGCATTACCCCATTCTTAAACAGATGTCCACTCAGTGACTTCCACATGAGCAAACTTACTGACCCCAATATGAAATTTGGCCTAAACACTGGCAATTTACAAGTCTACACCAGAACATATCTCTAAAAAGGATAATCCTAAACCCCTTTTGATACAAAATCCAGAGAGTTTTTATCAGCAACCCTTGTACAGTAAGGAAGCGTGTCAAGTAACATGCCAAGAGCAGGTAAGTTGTGGCACCGACAGGTCAAAGTCAATTTAGTATTGCAATGTGCACATCTCTGAGACTCATGTCAGAACAATTCTTTCCCAGAATCCTTTTGGATGTGAGTGAGAACTCTAATGAGGCTCTTAGAAGACAGACTCATCAACAGAAATTGCCATGACATGCCAGCTGTCATTCCTAAGATGCTCAACCAGTTCAAGATGGAAATTGGAGCTTCCACAGTAGCATTAGCTTTTCCATATATTGACCCTAGGCTCAGTTTGAACTGAAGTTGGAATATTTTGGGTAATCAGGTGACCCTCATGTAACCCCCCTCGATCTCAGACTCACACAACACCTACACTATCAGACAGAAAATAAATGTTTATATCTGTTTTATACAAAAGCATTCAAACAGACAAGTTCTTTGAAATGCTGCAGGTTCTCACAAGTGCCAGCATCAGAAACAGGATTCACCAAGGTTCTGATGCTACTTCCCACTTCCACACTGTTCTTGTGGATACGTTTTTCTCCATACTCATGAAATATCATGAAGGCACTGTCTGAACACGAGGCTTTTTTTCTTGACATTTCATCACTCTTTGTGGGGAAAAAAAAAAATTGCTATGGGAGGTTTAGAAGTAATTTTCTCAGTCACATTGGAAGGCATTGGATGAGAATTTAATTGTTTTCCTGGCCTCCTCTAGTCATTGGCTCTTCCTCAATTTCAGTGACCAAGAGTTAAACCTATCTCCTGGTTCCCAGCCCAGTGCCCTATAACTTAAACCTACTTGGAAAGGTTCTTTAGAAAAGAACTTCTGTCAATTTGGATCCAAGTTCACAGGCAAAATAGTGTATGAGAAGTGGAATCTTATCCCAAAGCATGCCTGGTTTTAAATCTGACTGTTGTACATAACATTCTGTAATTCCAGATGGATTTGTACCATTCACAAGGTTAAACTGAAAGCACCCATGGAAGCACCCCAAAAAAGCAGCCACGGGAAGGGAATGGGCATTGTGTCCCCAAAGTCTTCACTCCTTCTGGAAGGATTTTCTGGTTAACACACTGTTGTCTGAATGCTAGGCCAAAACCAGCACAAGATGTCATCTGCATTTCTGAATTATTATGATTTGTTTTAAAATACATCATATATGGGCCAAATACCCCATAAACGCAGCTCAGTGCTTTAAACTGAGCTCAGTGAACTTGCACCAGGTTATATTATCAGAGCAGCTGTCTCACTGAATCCAGATTTCCCTGCTCCATTTTCCTGCTTTAAACCCTAATCTGCCTCTCTCCCAATATTAACTAGATCAAATCAGCTTAATTTGCTGGTAATGTTAATTCAAGTCCATGCAATATCTTCTGTCTAAATTGGGTACAATATTTTACAGTATCTGAAAAATGGCTCAGCTTAACAAACTGAGGGAAGAAAAATTCTTTAAAAATAATCAAGGGACAACTCTTGAATCCAGATTGCAGCATTACCCAAAGAACATCTGCACAAAATCCTCCTTCAAGGCAAGTGCTTGCACGACAAGCAATTCACCAACAAAAGAATTCCAATGGTATTTGAAATCCCTTTCTGGCTTCTGCAGTGGAAATCTGCATTCTCCCCTACACACGAGAGCTCAGAGCCCAGACAGTTGTTGCACTGATCCTGCTCCCTGTTCCCTGCCCGTTCCATGTGCTCTGTCTCTCTGTGCAGCATCTCTGTCCCTGCCTGCCACCCCTGTCACCTGGCTGGGACACACAAATGCTGTTCCAGTGCATGAATGAGCCTGGATACCCTTGGAAGCACAGCGTCCTTTCAGGTTCATTTCCTGAAACACCTTAACAGCTTTTTTCAGACACTTGATATACACATTTCACTGAAGATGGTTAAAACTAGCACCCATATTTAGACCACTTGTGTCTTTTCTAATTTGTTCACACTCATGTACTGTAACCCTATATATCATATACAGCATTTAATGCCACATTTTGAACTGCATGAAGCAAATCAGCTTCAGCTCTGTTTTTCATGGTTCAGACATGTCTGAAATATAATGAGAGCAGGGATTTGTCTGCCCTGATTTAATTACTACAATCCAGATAACTCTGTCAATCAATTTTTCTCCTTGTGACTCCTGGCAGGGTGAAAAATGCCTTCATTATGAGGACTGATCATTAGTGGATGTGAAGTTGAGAAGATGATGAAGATGGGTTGTTGGCTCTGGCAGAGAATTGACCCATCAGTGTCATTAAGTGAACTCTGGCAAGCCCAGCAATTCCCATGGGGTAAATCATTGAATTCCTCGGGAGCAAAGGTCTGTGTCTGTCTACACCAAAGCACTTTGAAAAGTACACACATGCAGTTTGCAGCAATCTGATGGATAACCAAAAAATTACACAGGCAATAACTGATTTGTCCTTCCCTTTCCACCACAGAAACAACTTTTAAGGTACCATATTTTAGATTCCATTTTATGTGACAGTTTAAGTAACACCCAGTTACATCCATTGCCCTTTCAACTCCACATAACAAAAGTTCAGCTCAGAGCTGCATCAACGTCCCAAAGCCCAAATGCTCTGTTTCCTACATAAATCACAAATCTAAATCCATTTCCTTGCAAATATTGAAGGACAAGACTGAGCCACTCCAAGCACTGTATTAGGGTGGATTTTTAATCAGTGTTTTTCATCCAGCAGAAAAGACAGTACTAGAAACACCTCACATTTACAACAGCCCTGAGTTATAAGTAATTCAATGACAAATGAGCATTATCTGCTCAATGTTTTTTCTAAATTATTCTTTAATTGCAAAAGCTAATTTCACATAATTGACTAATTAATCATTAATAAAATAAAAATAAGATAGATGCAATGATCACAATGCCAAAAAATTGCTAACAGAGCTACCCACACAGAGAAAATTCTGCTGGAATCAAGGACATACCCAAGAGACCTACAGACAGCTCTGGTGACCAAAGTGGAACCAGTGTGGGTGTGAAGGTTACAGGCACAATGCTGCTTTCAGAATAAGAGTGAGGCACATCCTGAGGGGATCCAGGCCTGGCTGTGTGTTCAGACCCCAGTGTACCTGGGTCCAGCTTGCAGCTGCAGTTCTGAGACTGCAGGGTTGTGCTGTCACCAGATCAGCTCCCCTGGCTGTGTTAAACAAACTGATGCACTCCACAGCAGCATCTGTCTGATCCTCAAAGTTGTCCCAACCAAACACCCCTGGACTGTATTTCCTCTGGAGAACTGCAAATATTAAGAGAGCCGATTTGATTGCAAGGACTTGGATTTCTAGCACAGGCTCCAAATTCTGGTTTGAAGGGAATTTAAACATGTAGGTGTGCAAGTAGGGCAAGGTGAAACATGCAAACAACCTTTGGGTACAGAAAAGGAACACAGCTTTGGGTATTTCTGTTATTGAAGTTATTGAATCAGGTCTTAAAACTGAGAAAGAAGGGAAGGTGTTACTTTGATGGGAAAGGTGCTGGCTGAGCTAATTGATTCAGCAGTGAGACTGGAGCAGCTTTTTAGTGCTGTGAGTCAGAAGATCTCAGCACTAATTTCACTAAATAGTTGGAACTTTTCCTCCAGCTTACAAAATCTCTGAAGTATTTTTCCATCTTGATGCCTGGGATGTGTTTAACCACTGAGAAGGCTCTCGGGCACTGCTGTGACACTGACATTGCTCAGGGTCTCGTTCTTTCCCAGCCCACAGCTCTGAGAACAGAGCATTATTAGCTCCTGGGCAGGCACCATTCAAAAGAAATTCTCTTTTCACTGCAGAGAGTCACAGCTGGAACCATAGAGGCTCTCCTCTAATTCACACAAAGGGCTATCCAGTTCATGCTGGCCAGACTAATTATTGATAGTGTTTACTGAAACTGAGGCAACTTGTATTAATCCAGGGCCTTGGTAAATCACAATGTAAGAAAACAGTGCTTTCCCAAATATTGTCAAAGCATAATAAAAATGAAGGAAGGGAGAGAAAAAGCAGGCCATGGAAAAGGGGCAGTTAAATCTTCATTCTGTCATTTCATGTAAATCTTCAGCGTGACAGGAACTAGGATTTCCACAGCAGCACTGAACAAACAGTGCTCAGAGCTTTCTGTGGCAAACACTCCTAGCAGGGAATTCTCCTTCACTCCTGACCACTCCTGCCATATAACAGGGCAGGCTGGAAAATTACTTTAAAAAGTCGAATTTCATTTTTCTTCCCGCCTCCCTTAACTAATGTGGGTTTCTTAACCAATTTTCTTCACACTTTCCAAAGCAAGTGGCATTTTGGCTGCAGATAGGTATAATAGGCTTGGTCCCAAAATATTTTTTTTTCCAGAAAGCTAAAAAATCATGGAAATGTTCCTTCCCTAACTGAGCCTGATATTTGGCTTCATGACCTATGTTACTTCCAGCTATCCACTCTGCACCTTTCTGTAGGTAAAATATTAGAGAAAAAATAATCTGAATTCCAAAGGGAACTAATCCTGAAATCTGATTGAAATGGAGTTGTGGCTCAGGCCCAGGCTCCACAAGCAGTTCCATAGAAATCACCAAGGCATTTAGGATCAGCACCCCAAGGGACTTACACAACACAAAATTTGGGAGAATGTTGACAAATCCAGGAATGCAGGAGTGGGGAGTAACAACATGACAGAGGTGTGATACTTTGTGGAATGTGTGAAAGACAAACTGGCCAAATTGACCATTCCTGGATTCAATCAAGACAGCAGGAGCCTTCCCTATTTCTGCCTGCTTAAATAGCTTGGATATCCAAATGTGTGGCTGTAATTTGAGATGACATGCTTAAAAGCTGTTCCCTAAATCATTCATGAACTGGAAAGATCAGAACCAAGAGATTCTTAAAGCAAGCCAGTAATCTTCAGTAATCATGAAAACGACATATAATTCAATATATTTACATTAAACAAGTCAACCAAGACAGAGCCATTGAGCTCAGAGCACACAGTGATTCTTCAGGAAGCAGTTGTGTTGGTGGCTCAGATTTAGCCACGGTGTCATTCCACCCATTTCAGTGAAGTTACAGTGGTGATGAACACAGCCCATTTCTGAAGGCACAAAGCCAGTAAGTAGTCTGCAGTGGGATTCTGATAAATGCTGCCATCTGCAAAATGTTATATCAAATGCAGGGCAGAAACAGATGGAAAAGCTTTTCAATCCAGAGTACCAACTTAAAATAAACATCCTTAAATGTATCTGTTCCTTCAATGGGTATTGAAGAACAGGCAAAAATAAATGAATGAAATGAGGGAGGCTTATAAATTCTTTTTTTCACAGTGACCAAAGTAAAACCTCTTGAGCTCACATAAATCTTCCACATGCAGGGATCAAAAGCTTCTTGTTTTCAAGACAAAATGAGCATGTAAGTCATAATGGTTCCTGAAGATAAAAACCACATGTGTGCCCATTCTGGTTTGTTCTGATGAGAACCCCCATTTCCACCCAGCCATCTTCACTTCAGCTCCTTCCAAATACCCAAATTGTTGCCATCCTCTTTAGAGCAGCTGCAAAATTTCCCTCCTGAGCCATCACCAAGATCTCCTGCATGGTCAAGGTTGGCCATTAAGCACTACAAGGCCTCTTTCTCTCCATCAGGACACCCTAAATATGCTGCTTCTACAAACCAGTCCAGGCTTGAACTGCAGTTTCTGTTGGTCACTGCAGAGATCAGCTCCTGAGCATGGGAAATAGCAGAAGACCCAAGGCTCAGTCCAGCAGGCTCTTTGAATGAGAGCAGGGAGGAAAATCCTGCCAAATGAGGAATGGCTCTGCTTCTCTCTTTGTCAAATACTAAGGGAAGACTTTGTGTACATAGATTGGACTCAGCTTTGAGCCCAGGAGAGCAAGCAAGCAAATATCAACTATCCCTGGTTTCCAAAACAAACTTTGAGTTTGGCTGCCCTTCATTATAAGACACCTTTTTGCCTATAAAGTCAGGATCATTTTGTTTAAGAGCTGCACGTCTCAGAATGCAAAATAAATGGCTACAGTCACAATGCTGAAAGGATTGACTTGGAAAATTGCAAATTGAATGAGGAGAATTACTTTGGCTAGACACACACGTCATTAAGAATTATTGGCACAGGGGTTTCAACAGCACTGGATGCCTGAATAAGAGAATTTCAAGCTTAGAGGAGACAGATTTAAAAGGCTTTAAGATAGACTAAATACACTGCAGATTGCTTTATCTGGCAAATCAGTGTGCCATGGAAACATGCAACACACAATGAAACATATGTAACCAAGCCTCATTTTATGGAAACATTTAGGAAGGTAGTTTGGACATGCTTTCAAAGAGGTGGAACTGAGCTGAAGAACAGATGTGGTTTTTTACCTAGCAAATTTTATCCTCAGGATTTAGGAGATAATGAACTGGTGGTTGGCATTTGAGTCAGCAAGTCTTAAACTCTCCCAAAAGAAAATAGGATGTTTTTCTCCTCAGCCCTCACCAGCAACTTTCTCCCTGTGCCATTTGCAAAAATAAATCTCAGGAAAAATCTTCATTCAGTGTAAAACTGGTGTCTCTCCAGAGCAGTGATCTGATTTGAACCAGCTGAGGGTCTGGTTCCTGCTTTTCTGAAATAACCTTGAGACTTTTATTATTACAGCTGTATTTTGGAGCTATCTTTGTGCTGGTGTTGTTCAGGCAGAGCAGTGGGACAGCCCAGAGAAACTGGGGTGTAATGGAATAAACTGGAAACTATTTTCAAATTATGACCCAGAGGCATCCAGACCAATCCCTGAGTCAATGAACTCACACCTGAGAAGCAAGAAAGAAAGCAGAGACAGCCTCAGTGAGCATCTCCAGCAGTTTACCCTTTTATGTTGTCTCTCCTCATGATCAGTACTTTTCCTTCTCTGCAGATTCTGGCATAAATAGGAGTGACTTCACAGAAACCAGTGGCAACATCTGCAGTTACATGAAATGTGAATCCAAGAGGCCAGGAGAGAGAAGGAAAAGGAAGTGAGAGCTGAGGACAACAAGCAGGTTTGGGTAAGGAGCATTCCTGGAACTTCTCCTTCAGTTTCCCTGCAGACTCGCATCCCAACAAGTCCCACACTGCAGAACATCAGATCTCCTTTTTAAGTCACAATGGTGCCAGTAACAGGCCTCAACTTTCTGAACCCTGTCAGCTGCCCTTCTTAAAATACTCAAAACCATCCCTTTTTTGTTTCCTGTATTTCTCCACAACATCTAACAAACATCTCCAGATCTCTGTCTTTCTCAGCAGGGCTAAACTTTTGATACACTGTCACACATCATGGATATTCTTCCATGCTAAGAATACTAATGGAAAAAACCGTCCTCTTGGAGGAAACTAATGTGGGCCAAATTTTGCTTTCTATTACACCATCATTACTCAAGCTTTTCCATCCTGAAACTGTTCCCTTCATCCTGGCATTGAATATGCTGCTTCCTTTTAAAAAATGTCAGCAGAAGGCGAGAATGGCCCCTTGGACAAGTGCTCATGAAAATCCAGGGCCACCAAGCATCTGCTCAGACTGAGAACTGTTGTGTATCTGCATTGCAAATGCAGAATAACGCATTTATTCTGCTGTAACTAAAAAACGGAAGCTGGTTCTGCAGATTCCTCCCACTCCTCCTGGTGCTTGTTTCCATCCATAACATTTTTTCCAGTAAGCACCTGCCTGACTCCTTTTTAATACATCCACAGCTGCAGTTTCCATAGCTGCCTTTTAACAGCACAGTCCAAAATGAATCATTCTCTCTGTGAGGAAATTTCTCCAAAATGCTTTTTCTTTCTCATCTCTTCCTTAATCATCTCTGGATTCCCATTCTTTCTAGAAGGTCTATGATTAAATTCCCATTAGAAGATGACACCACCCACTCAGAGTCAAATTGACTGCCATGGCACTAAGTTGTCTGGTCCTTGCTTTAGTAGCCAGGCTCTTACAAGTCCCCACATTGCCATCTCTCATAAGCCATCACTGACAGTTCTGCTACAGCTCCTTTATAGATAAAGTGTATTCTGTCAAAAAATGCTTTGGATGAAGCCATGGCTTAACCCCAGCCAGCAAAAGCCCCACACAGCCCCTCACACAAGCACAAGACGTGTTTTGTCAAGCTCCTTCAAGTAGTGTAGAATATTAATCCTGACAAGTATTTTAAAACATTCTGCCAACAAACCTTGATCTTTACAAGAGGAAAAAGCACTGCATGGCAAGATTTCCTGTGTTGAAATTTATTTTTGCTATGTGAGATCATTAGCTCATCCTCAGCAGTTGTTATTTCTTCCCTATGTTTTTGAGAAACCCAGCAATAAACAGTCATCAGATGCTCAGGTGGAGGAATTCCTCCCTGTTCCCTTCAATCTCACATTGCACCTTTCCATCCTCAGCTGGTCAGGAAACTTCTACCTCACTTAACCACACACAAATCTATGGGGCTGGATGGGATCCTTCCAGGGAAGTGTGGGAGGGAATTTCACGGAGCCACTCACAATGATTTACCAGCAGTCCTGCCCAACTGAGGAGGTCCCAGTGGACCAGAACTGGTTGAGTGATCTCCACTGGAGGCATTTATAAGTTCTGTAGATGCGGCACAGAATGTGTAGATGTGGTAGAAAAATGGTTCAGTGGTGAACCTGGCAGTTATGGGTGCACTCAGTGATCTGAAAGGTCTTTTCCAACTGAACCAAATCCATTCTATTCTGTAAGGCACCAACACAAGATCTCAGGTACAGGCAGGAAAACTTTCAGAACATGGTTTCACTTGATTCTGTCTCCACATTAGTGAACAGCCTGTGTTACTCTATGCAAAGGGAGAGACTTGAAGCAGAAACCAGACAAAAGTGAATCAAAAATGAAGAGTTTAGCATGGAGATTTCTCCCAATCAGCTCCCATTTCTCACACATGCCAAACATTTCCTTAGGAATGTCTGAAGTTTCAGTGATGTGTTCACTAGGGACACATGCTAGCCCAGGAAGGAAATCAGTGCCATATTAATAACACCCTCTTATTCATATCAATGCCCAGCACTGGAAATTAGGGAAAAGAAGGAGCATACACAGGCAAAGAATTTATCCAGTAATTACAAATCCAGTCAGTAACTACAGCAAACTCATCATCATGGTAATAAGTCATTCATATAGATTTGCATCCAGGTGCCACTGTGGGATATTTTTTTTCCAGTCTTAAAAAGTTCCTTAAGGAGACTTTTCAAGGACAGAGATTCCTCCTAGTAGTTGTGCTCCCTGCACTGCAACCTTCTGGAGAGGCTGGACCAGAGATGAACAGACAGCCCCCCAGAGCATTTGTTCCTGGCTTCCCTTATGGAGAGCCTGATGCCAATGGCAGGGGTGGAAAGGTCATGGCTCCTCACAGAGCTTGCAGTAACAGAGCTCTTCAGTGGGGAAAAAAGGCATCTTGAACCAAATGATGCTTTCCTATAAAAAAATCTGATTTCCTCCAAAACAATGAGACTTCATTTAAAGACATATGGCAGAAAAACCATAAATGATTCAGTTTCAGGGCTGAAAAATGTTAACATAAACTACAGTATTAATCTGAGTTTTAAGTGCTATATAAATACCATAGTCACCTCCAGTTACAGTGGGTTTGATCCTTAAACCTGGAGGTGAAAGGTCACCACTCAGGGTATTACAGTTTCTAAAAAAATATTAGATCAGAAGTCAAAAATCAGAGGTCCTGATATAACTACCTGCAACTGAAATCACATAAAAGCAAAAAAGGATGGCCAGGAGCAGGAAATTAGGAAGGTGATACTTGAAATCTCAGTCCCAATTGATGTAGATTCTCAACTGCTCTTCCATATTGAAACAGCTGAAGTTGGGAATGCAAACAAAACCATTCTAGTAAAAATATTTCACATACTTAAAACGATTGCCATGTCAATTTACGGAACTTCACTTTCCAAGTCATTTTCTTAGGTATTTTCTTCCCCCAGCTGAAATAATAACAATGAGCTACTCTCAGTAGTCCTTTCCTGTAGCCTTCCCACAATCAAAGCAAACCAGCAGAAGAAACAACATGGAAAGAACAAGGCCATGGTCATCAGGGTATTTTGAGGCTTCCTCTTGCTGAGACGAGGACCTCACCTGGCTGTGCTTTATTCCCTCTAGAGGAACGGCAGAAATGAGAGAGAAGGGGTGGGGGAGGGAAGTGCAAGATTGTGAACTCCTGTTAAATGGCACAATCTGTTCTCCTGCCCTGCCCAGAGCTCCCTTCCACCAGACCTTGACACAACACGAGCCACCAGGACAGGCTGCCTCCCATTGTGCTCTGCCTTTTCAAAGCAAACACTGCTCATAACATGCATGTTTTAAAAAGGGTGTGCTCCCTTCACAGAAATGTTTTGGCACATGGATTTGGGCCAGAATCAACACAGATGAGTCTCCTGAGTTTTCTGCCTTAAGAATTGTCACACACATGGCAAATGCTGTCAATCTGCTCATGAACATCACTCCCTGCTCTCCCCTTTGGTGCCATGGTTATATCAGCACATAAATATAGAGCACAGAGCATCTGAAATAGAAAGGGACCCATAAAAATCACCCTGTTCAACTCCCTGTTCCTCACAGAACCACCTACAACTAGCCCAGAGAGCAACCACCTGCTCTCTGAACCTCTTCCTAATGTCCAACCTGAACTTTCCTGATGTAGTTTCATTCCATTTTCATGCACCTATGATTTAGATTTCAGCATTGAGCCCTGCTCTAGATTTGCCCAAAGTTTGAGGGAAAGGATTGTGTTCCATCACTGAATCAAAGGGAGCAGAAAATGAACAAACAAAGGGCAGAAAATGAAAGTCTATTTGGAACAGACTGAAGCTACAGGAAGCTTTTTGGAAACCAGCATTTTCCCCTATAGTTTCTTTGGGCCTGGATTAAGATCACTCCCAGAGCAGCAGATCTGTTTCAGTGGCCAGAGAGAGATTTCCCCACATCACAAGTGGGCACACAAAGTTACACACACAGCAGTAGCTGCATGGGAGAAATCAGAAATGTGAGAAGCAAATCAGGGTAACAAAGAACACCTTCCCAGAAGATTGGTCCTGGCCTGGTGACCATGTCTGTCTGCCAAAATGCAAGCTCTTCTCATTAACAACTCATTTTCTGGCTGGACCAGTCCAGGGTAAAGCTGCTGACAGCTCAGCTATTTGCTCCTTTTGGGAGCAAAAGGTGCCTTGCATCTTCACCAAATGAAGCCAGTGGATCCTGCAAGCAGCAAGAACTATTGTGAATTGTAGCCTGTAAAAATTTCTCCCTTGGGATAATGCCAGGTGCCAGCACAGCTCCATGACAGTAATTCTGGAGATAGTGTGGCTCTTGCAGCCATGATGAATAAACAGTGGCAGCCCAGGAGCTTCTGGTATTGATTTTTGTGATAAATCTGCCTTTGTGCTCTGTGCTGCACCCTGACAAAGATGTCTGCCAGCTTTTGCCAAGTCTGGAGAGTGATTTTTCTGGAAGCAGCCACCTCAGATGAACATCACTGCCAAACCACAATTAGCCAGAGGCACTGTCAGATTCTCAGCAGCTTTCTCTTAAAAGGGAGCATGTCAAAAGGAAGCTGGCCAAAGAGGTAATCTCCACAACAATGGAAAAACACTCCCAGGAAGAGAAGTTCCCTGGCTTCTTCTACAAGCACATTGCTGAAGTGGCACCATGATCTTATTTCCACTCACAATCAGCCCCTGCAGGCCTTTCTCCCAGGTGAGGTGTTACCTTATCCTGCTTTGCTCCCACCCTCAGTGATGGATGTCATGCCCAAGGAAACCAGAGGGGAGGATGCTGCTTTCAAACAGCTTTCCCAGAGCTGCAGTCTTTGCCCAGAGCTGTGTCATGGAGCTCCTGGGATAAAGCATGAGCCCCTGCATTTATACAATCACATCTTGGTGATTTGAAGCATTCCACACCTGCACAGTGAAAACGAACTTTGCCTGTTATATCAACTTCTGTGGGCTTGTGGATGTCTATTCCCATTTCCTGATCTTGGGTTCCACTGATGAACATTAGGTACTGTGGAGGGCAGAAGGAAGAGCAAATGCAAATAAAGGAAGAGCTTTGTATACATCCCCAAAAGAGCAGACAGAAAAGGTCAGATAACACATATTAAAAACAAATAGCTGGAAAAATAAACAGGATGCCTTGAAAATGAAACAGATGAGTCAAAAGGGACAGGAGGAATCTTTAAAAAAAGGTAACAAAAGGGAATGTAGGAGAACATGGTTAAGCAAGATTGTTCCAACAGGAAACTCATCTCCAGCAAAAAGCAGTAACACACCTCTACAGAGGAAAAAACAGCTGCACAGAAATAATACAGGGGAAACAAATAAGGCCATAAATTCACTCAGAGGTCCAAGATTCCTTGGAGAAATGGTGGAGAAACATTCTATAAACCAAAGATGCTGTTTTCACAAATCCTGAGCCTGGGGGACTTGGGGATTTCTGTTTCTCACCATTTCTGTTTGTCTCCTCCATGTCCCAAGCCATCTGCATTGCCATATTTGTTTGACAAGGTGTGTATATACAGCAACCTCTCTGGGTCACTGAATACAAGGCAGAGCTGGTTTCCCATGAAACCTTTTACAAGAACTAGAAGATTTTGAGGAAATATGACAGCTTGAACAAAAATGTTGCTTTGTGTCAGATATGGAGATAACTGAAGAAGCTGTAATCCCAAAGCTGAAATAACACTCCATGGGACTAAATCTCCCATTGTCCTGGCCCTGGTAAAACACACAGCCTGCTCTCTGCTCTGGGGCCTGTATCCACCGACCTGTCTCAGGGAATTTTAAAAGGCCTTGCTATCATTTCCTATCGGAAAATAAATACACTTCAAGACCTCAGAATCTTTTTGCTAAACAGAATGGTTGTTTTCCCAGTCCAAGAGCAATACTCTCCTCTCTGCTAAATTCTGTCCTGCTTTGGAACCCCACGGCTTGTTCTCTGGATGTTGATTTTAAACCAGCTTTCATGGGCAGCTGCAGTAAATAAAGCCCTCAGCTGGTTTTCCATTGCACAGGGGGTGGGAGGGCCGGGTCAGGTCCCACGCTGCAGAGATCCTGCTCCAGCAGAGCCAGGCACTCTGAGCTGCCTGTGAACCCCTCAGATCTCAGCTGAGCTGCACGCTGCCACACCGGGCCCTGAAAACTTCCATATGCCTGAGCTGGATTCTTGCCCTAAATTCATGACACACGTTAGCCAGGGCAGCTGATGAGAGTGTGATGAGGTGAAGAGGCACTGGGACAGGAGCAAGACATCTCCAACGCTGCTATAAACCAAAAGTCAGTGGCACGTACTGCAGTAAAGTCAAAGGAAGAGAAGGCAGTCTGTATTATCAACAGCAAGCTGGAGTTTAATAAGTTAAACTTGTCAGAGCCTAACCAGTACAGGGCCATGCTGGTAATCATCCTAAAGTGTATTTTAATGTTAACATCTGTATTGTTTGCATGTCTTTAACATAAAACTATAGTTCAGCTAGGGGTTTATGGCAGAATTGTTACTTTCTGATTGTTTTACTTAGTTTATTTGCAGGCTGCAAAACACTATAAACTCTTCCAAGAAAAAAATGTTATGACATTATGAAAAATCCCCATGCCTTTAAAAATGTATTTCAGAAATGAGTAAAAGGCAAAAATGCAACATACCTAAGTAAAAATAGAAGCTTAATGCTGGACAAAAGGCAGTAATTTTGCTCCATGTTGCACAAAGGCTCACACAGAGTTTGGAACATCCCAGACATGAAGTTACTGAGCTCATCCTTTTCTGCAAAAACATGTTTTGTGGGGTAGTACCCAACAGGAAGGTCCAGTTGTGAGAATTGGAGCTCACAATCTAACAAGCGTCTGAAGGCTTTAAGCATTTAATATGAAGAAATATCCATGATCAAGCTGAGGTAATAATTTTTAAGTGATCTAAACCAGATATTGCCCATACTTGATAAATAGTGAAGTGACACATAGAAATAGACATATATTAGCCCCAAAAACCTAATCAAAATTATATATTGCTTTTGATGAGAAGTGGATTTAAGGGCTCACAATGACCAGGAAAATGGAACAACAGAAATACACTGCTCTTTTCTTTTCCTATAAATTTACGTGGGGCAAATTGAAAAACAGAACAGCCACAGCACACCAGGAATCTATGGTCTGAATCAGGCTCTGAAATAATTCTGGAAAATGCCCCAGTCCAGCTAGCCTAAAAGGAGGAAACTCTAGTGACTTCAAGTAGTTCTCAAATGAGTTATTTGAATTAGCTGAGATACCATTTATAAAGTGTCTGTCTTCATGCTATAAAAGCATCACCATTTCAAAATTCAGACAAGAATTGGAGATGTGAGCTCCACAACTTTCTTTCCAATCTGCTTTGCTTGTGGTCTTGGGGACTAACCCACATAAATATGAATATAATTATATATTTAGAAATAGCAAAGAGAGTTCATTTGTTACAGAAATCTACAAAGAACAAGAAAGGGTTTTATAATCCAGTTTTGGATTTTAAATTGGATTCTTCATTGTCTGAAGTCTGTTAGTCATTATTCCCTGGGTGCAGTGCTTGAATTGACGTCTGCAAGGGTTTGTGTATGTATATGCCTCTAAGAAAACATTCTGAATTGTGAGATTCCCCAGGGAGTGCTGACAAAAATAAAGGACACAACATATTTTATCTATTAGAAACACTTCAGGCTTTTAAGTAGTGCCAAAACCCACAATTAAATCAATATTAGACCCATAAGAAGAGATGATTCAGAAAAGTTCTTCCCAGTAATGCACAGGTGGGTATTTGCATTGTGGGAACAAGCCAAATGGAAATTATTTTAACTCTGAACATGCAGAATGTTTCCTGGGACTGACAATGATCCAAAGCTATCTTATTCCAAAATTACAGCCCCGTTCCAGAAACTCTTAGGTGAAAGTAACTCTTTCTCAAAACAAAGATTTATAATAGAGAAAAATGCAGTGAAATCACGTTCTGATCATGTGTGTTCTAGGTGTTATTCAGAAGACAGATGTACAAGCACCTTAGCTCCAGAGAAATCAGGAATCTACAAAATGTGTAGATGTAGCGTGTTGAGAAATCCATCTTTCTTTTAACAGAAGGAATTACTTTCTAAAGAATTTTTCTTTTTGGTCTAATTTCCACATCTCACCTTTCAGCTTTTCACTTTGACTTGAGTTTTGATCATTTTGGCAACAATTTAATTCTCCATTCTGGCCATGAAGGTGCTTAGAAGATGGGGTTTAGCATTGTAGGAAAAGCACCTGAGTGCTCTCTGTGCCCATGGTAAAACACCTTTGGGACAGCATTTGGCATTCTATGGAAAAATTATGCAATCTCAGTGATTTCTGAGAAAGGGAAAATGAAGAAATTATCAGGTCATTATTATCTGAAATGTAGCACCTACTTCATTAGTCAACACTGTCTCAACTCCCCTTCCCAGGCTGAGCTGTTGCAAATGTTTTTCTGCAGCTCTGCAGCCAGGCTTGTCAGTGCTAAAAGGCAACTGTGCTCATTCTTTTGTTCAAAGAACAACAGATGCCACCAATAATCTCATATCTCTGCATCAGCTCCTGAAAGCAGGTGCATTTATTTTTTCCTGCACTTGCAATGATACATGCAAGCATGCAGGGACTGGAAAAAAGCATTTTGCAAATTTTATGGATTTAGAAAAACCCTGCTCCTTGAAAATTCCTGTTTCTAACCAGGACAAGGCACAGATCAGTCTTGGCTTTGTTCTGAGAACAATTTGCATCATTGCTTGCCCTGAAATCGCGTGTATCCCTTGGTGCAGACATCTGCACAGTCCCTTATCTCTAACTTGTTCTTCCACTCATCTGACACAGAAATTTCCAACATGCCTGAAAACTTCTGCAGTGCCAATGAGCCTCGCTTCTGATCCACATTTTCCCATCTGCCTGGCTGCAATTTTGGCTTATCCATTTTCTCCCACTCATGGAAAAAACACCCAATTGTTTGTTTGTTTTGCAGTGGAAGAGCAGAGTCCCAGGTATGGCCTGCTGCTATAAAAGCACAGCCAGCAGAGACCACACCAGGCACGGCAGAGCAGCTGACGTGAGGACGAGTCCCACTGTGGGCCTTGATCCTTCCCCTTCCACGGAACAGAGGAGACACACAAAAATTAAACAAGTCTTGTTTTGACCTCCACAATGGTATTTAATGTGCCTGTTCACTGAAACTGTTTGTGTTTGGTCCTCAAACTGTTTTTAATCAGTATTTAGTTTGGAAATGTTTGCACAGAAGACATCTGTAAGAAGGAGAAGGGCCAGTCCAGGGGTCTGTGCATGTCACGGCACTTGTCTATGGATTGGTCTATCAAATAAAGTTGTGAAATGGTAGTTTATGTTCCATTTAAAAGAGATAATTAAAAGCAAAGCAACAGAAGAACAAACAGTGGAGACAGATGTTTTCCAGATTTCCTTGACAAATTAATGAAACATTTAAAGCCCTATAGTCTCCTTCACGTCACTGGTTATTTGTAAATGTTTCACAAAGGCCAAGTTTCCCAGCATCCTGAGCAAACCTGGGTCTGTAAATATGAAAGCACTATCAGAGAAGTAGAAATATCTACAGACAACTCACAGGCAGCCCCAAGGAGACTGAGAGAAGGCAAAAAAAACCTACCAGAAACCCCATCTTTACTACATTTACTTTTCATCTTGTCCCAGCATTCCTTATGCACCAAACTCCAAAATTAAACGGATATTATGGGCACACAAATATTTTGCCAACTTAAAAATAAATTTGAAAGCAATCCTTTCATTTCTGTATGCTTCAAATGTAAAACAGCTTCTTGTTTCTGTGCATCTGAATTATTAATAAGATTGGGGGTTAGACTCCATGGGTTTCATTAATTAAATCAACTTTAAATACACATATACAAATAATAACATTCTTGTCATCAGTTTGGCATCCTCAAAAGAGAGACAGACAAGATTGCCTTGGAAAATTTACCTTCTCCCTTGCTTTAATTTAAAGTATTTCTTTGTATAGCAAATGGAGATTACAGTGGAAGAGAGGTTTGGAGGCTGCAGGTAGAAGTCTAAATTGCCAGATTTAGCTGAACAAGTTTATTTTAACATTCCTCTTCCTGTTCTGTATTTTCAGCTGGGTATGCTGGAAAATCTGGTGCTCAGACTCCACTGGCATCCAGATCCCACTTTGACTCAGTTGTGATCTTTACAATTCCTTCCTGTCTTGCTACAAATGTTTCTGAACAATAATAAAAATGCAGACAGATTGAAGGACAAAAGAACTGCAAAGGATACATGCACAGAAGAGAGAAAAGTTCAGAAGGAAAGAGATGTCATCATATTCTAAAATACCTCAGAATACAGAAGTATGTAAAGGAATTTTGCCATCAGTCTTCATAACATTTGATTCCAATGGAGATGCAAAAGTGCGCCATGAAAACACAGCTTTGGGAATCACTCCCAGCCTTGGAACACAATACACAGCACAAAGCAGTTTCAAATTAAGGCATCAAATTAGGAAAATGTTCTTAATAAAAGAGAGAGAGAGAGAGAGAAAGACAGCAAATTCCCCAAGGGACAAGGCATCATCACTGCACAAACCAGAGAAGGGACAGACACAGAAATTATGTCAATAATCCACCAGTACAGGGTTCCAGACCAACCTGGTCCAGATCTACCAGCTGCCTTTCACTCCTGGATATTAAATTCTAATGTATAGGTACATACATGAGCCATAGCAAACAACCCATCCAAAATAGTTCTGGGGGATTTGTGTTAAAATGACAGAGATCTTTGAAAACCAAATTGAATCATACAGACATGTAAGGCCAAGCAGCAGTAAAGGCAAGCTGGGTGCCTCTAAAGAATCAGTGGTGTGGGACATGTGAAAAGTTGATGAAAGGCAGGATGAACAATTAAGGCTGATTTATAACATGTGACAACCATAAATGGCTCTGCATTGGGCTAATCTAAAGCAGCAATGAAAAGATGACACAGAAGACAGACAGGAATGTGAGCAGCGCATGAAAAGGCATGGATCACAGGGAGTCTGGCCTGTGCTGGGATAAGGATTCATTTGAAATGCAGGGAAATAGGATACATAAACTAGAAATGCATTTGTGTTTTGTTTGAGGGTCCTGTTTATTTGTTTATTTGTTTTGCATTTGAGAACAAATTGGGCTGCAAAAAGAGATTATGTGACCGTGGTTTGGACCTCATTCCAAATACAAATCAGCCACAAAATGGTAACAAACAAAACCTGCATGTTCATGGATCAGATTCTAGGATGCTTCTTTGCCAACAGCAGGAGGAGCTTTTATTTAATTGACCTTCTCCTTCTAAGCACCTCCTCCTCTTCCTCAGCATCTTGGGGCACCTTTTCTCCCCAACACTGCCAAAAAGCAGGGAAGCCTGTATCACCAGATACAGGGAATCCTGGAGTCCCTCTAGGGAACCTTGCAGTGCTATTTTTCATTTGCAGGGCTTGCTGCCTCACAGTCCTACAAGATTTGCCAGGTCAAGTTCATTCACCATTCTGTCACATGAAAATCTAAACCACCTCATCAATGTATCACACAGGTAATGCTTCAGGAATGTGCTGCCACAAGGGCACTGTGAGTATCAAGGTACTGCATATATCATTTCCCATAAGTACTAATTTTGGAGTGTGAAACAGCCTCTAAATATCCCTGTGTTGCAGGAGCACGTGTGCACATACAGGTAGATGAGATGTTTAATAGCAAGGAGATTTCTGCACAAAGCCAGTGTATTTTCCCTGCATGTCATCCATGCTTGGCACTGCCAGCAGTGTCACTGGAAATTCTAGACAAAGACCAGACTCTGGTCTACTGTTTATAGGCACTAGAAAAGAAGGATTAATCTTCTGATTGTGACTGGCAGAGAAATTTTGCTTCATTCTTTGTTAGGCTTCTTTTCCACTTGGAAATGATCTGGAAAAGTGCAGTGGATATAGCCAAGGGAATGCCTGTGTTTACATTTGTAGCTGTTCTTGGGCACATACAGCAATAAATTACTCTAATTTAAAGAGCGGCCTTCTGACAACTTCAGAATTATGATTTAGCTTTACAAAGGAAACATATGAACATGATGCTTCCCATGGTAAATCAGCCAAAACTTCATCTCTTTTTGCATGAGGATCCTGCCTGACATAGCTATGCACAGATCCTTATATGGCTTGAGAATGAAGAGGAATTTCAGTCTCTATTTTTAGCTGTGCCATAGTTATACCTTTTAGCCTTTTAATTTTGAAGTCACGTCACCAGAGCTCAGCTCCTTTCAGGGACGACCTTTCCTCAAGGATCTCAAACATCATCTGACTAAATCTTCCAAGGAAGCATTTTTCTGGGAGAGGAGAGAAATATCAGACAAGTTCTACTGAAGAGTAAAGGAAGGTCACAGAGAACCAGTGCTCATGGACACACACAGCCTTTAGGTTTGTTTGGAGCCAGGGAGCATTTGTTCTAAACCCAGCATTAGTATAGGCTGAAACCCAGGGCTTATATGTTCCCAAAAGACACACAGCTCATTTGCTAATACAAATAATTTTATAACTCTTCCTCATAATATTTTGAATTTACACTAAGTACACAGATGAGGACAAAATTATCCAAGGAAAGGTGAAGAAGCAGCAGAAAATGCAGAGGAAAGAGGCGTTTCTGTTGTGTCCTGTCTCCTTTTTTCAACCCTCTTCAGTAACTTTAAAAATAACCCCAAACAGGCCACAAGCTATTGCAGCACCTTATTATACCACCTTAGAAACCGACACTAGAAACAAATTTCTGGAACAAAATCTACCTTGCAAGTAATTTCGTATTTTGGCATTAAAAGAAGGAAAAGATCTGTTAGATATTAAACCTTCAGGCATGGAATCATTCAAGAGGAAACAGAGAACCCTGTATTCCACCTCACCATAGATGCTTAATTCTTAGTGGTGAATAGTCTGCCTTGGAAGCTTTCTCACAGCTTTCTCACTACAATGAAAAACAGACGCTCATGAATTTACAGTGAGACCCAAGATGTCTCTATACTAATCAGTGAGAAATACTTCCAAATACACATTTGGTATAAGTTTAATAATACAAATATTGTTAGATTTTTTAAAAAAGCCTCCTATAAAAATACTGTATTACATTTTTAAGTGAGTCACAGTTTATATTTGAGTATACAGTCTGGGGTGACTCGAGGGTCCCTTCTTTTCACAAATGCTCAGCTTCAATTTTCTGAAAACCAGGCCTGGATGTGCTGTGGGAAAATGAGCATTCACAAATGAAGGCATCTCAAAGCAACAGAAACTTCTGAACATGCTGGGCACTGCATATCCATAGAGTGACCTGGGCAGACTGCTGGAATAATGGCTCCCAAAAGTTAAAGGAAAAACAAATGCTGCTCTTCAGCACATGTTGGGGTGCAAGCAGAGAGAGTTGAGAGCTCACAAGCAGAAGTTTTGTGTGCAAAGTAGTCCCTGGCCAAGTCATTTTGTTCCTTTTCCTACACTAGGAGAGGGTGACTCTTCCAATGCTTTTCTCTTCCAATGCTGAGCTCCATTTCCCAACCAAGACCTTTCTGTGCCCCAGTCTTGGCCTTGTTTTCTTCATTTCTTGCCTGGACCCAGTGTCAGAGACCACCACTGAAACACACCCACCACTTGAAATCTGGTGTTCCATCAGACTGAATGGAAGTTATCCAGCAAATAACAGCAGCCTCTGTCAACCACAGCAAAAGTGTGGCTTTCTGCACTATTCCTCCTTATTCCTGTTCCTCCTAATGTGGGATTGGTGGCTTATTCAGCCTTTTATGTAATCCAGCATTCAGTTTCTGTGTAGCCTCAGTTTTGTCTGCATTCAGCACAGCTCATTTTTCATTATTTCCTCACTGGAGATTAGGATGCTGAAGAATACATGTCAATCAAATGACCTACTTTTTTTTAAGATAGAAATTCCTAAGGGTGAAGTGCAAAACTCCAGTTTAATTAGCAGGCTTGCATGGCTCTGTGATGAGGCTTCAAGGGGATGAGGGGAAAGGCAGCCCTTGTTTCTTGCCTCTGTCTAGACAGTGGCATTGAATCTTTTCCAAAAGCCTGATCCTCAGCAGCCTCTTCACCAACACTTAGTTGAATGAGCAGTTTGCCATGGCCCTGTCAGTGTTTCCCCTGAGATATGAGAATTACAAAAAAAGGTGTTTGCTCAACATGCTGCACAAGGCATATGGCTGAGATACAGTTAAAGCTACAACAAACATAGAAAGCTGCTCCACAGATCTGAACTTTCTGTTCTGCAGTTCTACCTGCACATTTACTGCACCTAGACACACACACAGAGCCCCAAAACATGGAAGTAAACACCAGGTAACTTTAGCAAGATATTCTTTCACCTTTAAATATTCATAAGGCCATTGGGAAATGCCAATTTCTTTCATATGCTTGTCTGAAAGACTCAGGCATTGCCAGTGCTTGTGTGAGATGCAGACAGCCATGGGACATCCAAAGAGTCCCAGTGTGGAGCTGGGCTGAAGAATGCACTGCTGTTCTCTGCCATAATTAGCACAGCTGCAGCTCCTGTCACCCACATAGGTGTACTATCAGCTAATATGAAGCTAAAAAAACCCTACTGAATAATAGAAGCAGCCAAGGATAGAAGATCCAAAGCTGTTCTTGCTGATAGCAGTGAGTTTAGAATTCCAGATTCAAACTCCTCACATCTGTGTCAGGCTTTAATTTGTATAACATAGTCACTCTTTGATTTGATATTCTCCTCATCTTTAAAGTCTTCATTCTCATAACTCATGCAGGCAAAATACTTATCAATACTAGCTGAAGCTTCATTTGCACACAAAGAATGAGCTGGAGTTTGAAATACATGATCCCTCTAGCAGTAGTGTCAATGAATGGGTTAATTTAAATCAATCACATCATTTTATATGTTTATTAGTTCCTGTTACCTCCTGGCTGTTGCTGGGTAGTGGAGAGGATCAAACAGAGATGCTGAGCTAGGATTTAAGATTTCTTCATGTTGCATTTATATGAACTTCCCTCACGTCAGCTGAGGGTTTTAGCAGACTTCAGAGCCATACTCAAAATATGCCCCAAAGACTATAAATTAGGTAAAGAAAAATTGTAAAGTTATTGTTATCTTTAAATTACAGTGATATCCAGGGATGTGGGCGTCACTTCAGGCACAAAGCCCTAAAATATTTGGGGAGATTTACCACATGAAATATAATCAAGTTGCTACATGAAAGAAAATTGTCAGAGTTTTTCATTGATACAAGCATGGAACATTTAAATTGTGTAATTCAGTGGTTATTGTGTCTCTCAGGGTGGGCACCAGGTCTGACACTCAAGTGACAAAATTAGCTTTTTGTAAGTCCCTACAGGCCTGACCTTTGAGAGAAAACATTTATAAGCCAAATCAGTTATTGCAGCGGCATTAGAAAATAGTTTTCCATCTTACTAATTACAAAAAGTATTGTATCCACACCAGAGCAAACAAAAACCTCATCTGAACAGGCTGAGAATACTTATGTTGGTGCCTGTTCAGTTCCAGTGCTCTCAGCAGATGTAAAGCAGCTGTGCTTTTCTGCCTGTGTGCCAGGAACGTGACTGGAATGGTTTAACCAGAGAAACCCTGCTTCCCTCCTCCATATTTTCTCTTCCTCTTGGCACCACCTTCTCATTCTTCTGCTCAATTGTTCCTTTAATCCATGAAAGCAGTGCAATGATGAGGCTCTTTCATGTAGATCTCATTCACATTGGCAATGACCTTCATCTCCTCACTCCCTTCCTGAGACACGTCAGAGTTTGTGGCTTTTGCTCTTTCACTATTCATCTTCAGTGGCTCAGGCTGGTGGTGCGGGGTTTGTGTGTGTGGTGTGGTACACACAAAAAAGGCAGTCTGAGGACTTTTCCAGGCTCATTGAGACTGAGGGAACCAAAGGGATGCACCCAGACTGCTGCCTTTCTGTAACCACAGCTGTAGGAAATCTGCTTGGGGGTGTTTACTGAGTAGAGCCTGAAGCTGCAAAGAAGACTTTAACAAGACCCTGAATCTGTGACTGTGGTCACTCTGATCCATACCTGGCCTCTTCCTTGTAGAATAATTCACAGAATCATGGAATGGTTTGGGCTGCAAAGGACCATAAACCTCATCTCATCCCACCCCCTGCCAAGGGCAGGGACACCTTCCACTTCAAGCCCCATCCAACCTGGCCTTGGGCACTTCCAGGGATGGGGCAGCCACAGCTTCTCTGGGCACCCTGTGCCAATGTCTCACCACCTTCTGAGTCAAGAATTTCATCCTAACATCTAATCTAAATCTCCCCTATTTTAGTTTAAAACAGTTCTCTCCTGTCCTACCATCCTGCCCATGTAAATTCAAGCTGAACTGCCCAGAGAGCAGTGTACTCAAGATCCTCTCAGAGTCTGGGACTGTGTTCCACATCAATTTCCCTCCACAATTCTGCTCTCTGGAACAGCCTTCCTCTCCAGGTCATCAGGGCAGGGAAAGGGGGAAGCAAAGATGAGCATTTGTTTTAACCCTCTAAGAGGTAAAAGAAGATCCTGACCTGCAATATTACTTAATGGAAAGACATATGGAGCTCAGATTTTCATTTAGGCATATCTGTGCTCTCCCTAGTCTTTCTGCCCTGAGAGTCCATTTCCTATCATCTGTCTCTGATGTCTCACGTCTAGTGTTTCCACTGTCTGCCTCAAACACAGCAAACAGGCCAGGTTCATTCAGCAGATCAAAGCCTCCTTCACAAAGACATTCTATGCACACCGCTAAGAGAGTTTAGGGTGCAGTTCCTGTGGTGTGGGGCAGCCAATATCAGCGCTCGTATCCACTGCTCCTACTATCCTCTGCTTTCCTCTTTCCTGTTCTCATTAATGTCATAACTTGCTTTGATTTTAGCAAATGTAAAATAATTAATTCTTTGAATCAGCATAATCAGCAGGGCTTTTGTACAATACTTTGATGCTCAGCCAGGCCATCAGTTCAGTGTCAGTTCTCTCCTCTCCCAGATAAAGCTACGTGAGGGATGGACTGGGTCCCATGGAACAGCAGATGAGGATTTTATGACTGACCACACTGAAAACAGATATCTAAAATAATGTTTTTGATTCTGTTAGAGTATTTGCACATTTGCCGTAATTATCCTCTCATTCTTTTCTTCACCAGCTACCAGTTTGATTCTATGTGTTTGTTCTTTAGACCACTGTGGGTATTGTACCTTGCGTACTGTTTTCAAAGCACAAGACACTCTAATGCACTATTTGCATATGCAAATGTTATGTTTCCATGTGCAAATGACAACAAATCCAAGAACTATGAGCATAAATAATAGTGCAAGTAAAGTGATTCTCCTGTTAATCAGAGGCTAGATTTGCTTCTTCATTGAAAACAAAGCTCTGTGATGTTTGCCAGAAATTTGCCATTTAATCTCCAGCACCACACTTGAAGACTTTTGGCAGCTTGAAGAAGAAAGTAACATGAGAATCAGAGGCAAATATAAATACAATTTGAAATGGGGGGAAGGAAAAAAAGAGGATAAAAAATAAAAAAAAGACCAAGCATAATCACTTCTCTGCACTTTGAAGTTTTCCTTATGTTATGCTATAAGCAGTTGTAAAAAATCCACTATTTGCTTCCTTTTCTTGGTAGGGGCATTGGTAAAGGAAACTCTGAGAAATAAAAAGTATTTTGAAGACAAAGTCAAGATCTCAGCTATAAATCCATACGATCCTTCTGTGAAAGATTAAGTTCATAACAAAGGAGCTTGACAAGTTCTGAATTTCAGAATTGTTGAAATCAAACCCACACTGAGGAAATAACTGTGAATATAGCACATGTATCTGTAGTGAACTGAGGCAACAGTCAAGCCACTGTTTTGGTAAATCTGAAGTCAAGAGAAATGTTGATTCTGTTATGAATCAAATTCAGCTTTGTTACTGTTTTGTTGTGATGTGGGAATTGCTGAACAGAAGAGGCCAAACCTTAAGTGTAAACAAAGTCAGTTCTACTCTTGTTCATCAGAGGAACAGCACTAAAGAATCTTGACCACTGTATTTAGAATAAACCTCTCTGCACAGAAACCTCCAAGCACCATTTATTCTTCTTAATTAATATTCATGTAATCCTAATGAATGCTCTGATGTTACCTCATTTTTTCAGCTTTAGGTACTTTTTCCTTATAGGCCAAAGTAACAATAATTCTGATATTTGGATGCTGTGAAACACCTTATAAAAGGAGAGAGGTATTAAAACAAATCTGTGCAGACCATGAAGTCCTTTTCCCAGGGTATTTACCCAGTTATGGTGTAGAACCATCTATCTGCAACACAAACATGCAAATGTTTTGAATATTGACAATCTCATTTTAAACTCTGCACCTGCCCAAGTCAAGCATGATTAGGCTCTTCATAGTATAAACCAGCACTGGCTTTCCTTCAAAATGAACTTTTGCGCCCGAGTTTGTTTCTATCTGCTTAGAAGTGGCTCCATGGAAACACATAGAGCCTCTAAGCTTTAAAGGAAAGTAGGGGGAGTTTAAAAAGTAAAGCTGTTTGAGACTATTGATTTTACAAGTAAGTACTGTGAAAAAGAAGGTGGAAAATGTACTGGGAAAAATGTGGAATTTAAATGAATCCTATAAATAACTTTTACAGCATACACATCTGTACAAAGGCAGAAGGAACAGGGAGAAGTAGATCTTTCAAATTCACTCTAGTTATGGCATTAGTAAGTACAGTCCTCATTCAAGTGCAGTGTAAAGGCTTAGATTTTTCTATTCGTATTTCCAAATTATTATAGATTTTCTAGATTACACAGAAGACCAGTGCAACCAAGTCCCTGCAAATTTAAATGAAACCTAAACCTTTTAAAGGGCATTCTTCTCAGCTCTGTATTTCAGGGAGTTTAGAAGCCCCGAAGAAATATCATTCAAGATCCCTGCAGCAAAGGTATACACAGCCAAAAAACTTATTTACAACCAGATGAAAAGGATGACAAAAGCTCTGCTGAGTGAAGACCACACATATGAGAAAAGCAACTGGAACAAACATCCTAAAGAGGAAATAAACTGTAACAGACTAATCCATAGCATTAAACCCCAACCCACAGCTCCTGTCCCTGGATCAGATTCCTCCATTTTTGCATATTCATTTTGTTGCCATCGCTTTTCATCTTCTTCCCTCTTTCACTGTGGCACAAAGGCAGAGCCCAACCACCCCTGCACACAAACAGAGTCCACATGGGTGCAGTTGTTTACAAATGGGACGGCAAGCTCCCGACTTCCCAGTGGAGTTTCTCATCAGCAAATCTGCCTTTTGCTCCAGGATTTGATTTTTCCACATTCATTTGTTGTCATGTTGATGACAACAGTTTCAGAAGTACAGTATGTTTATCAGAAAGATGCATATTCAATTAATATTGCTTTAGGCAATCTTCACTAAAAAGCAAAGCTTACAAATCTCTCCACAATTCTCACAGATCAGCCCCCTCCAGAAGGATGTTTCAGCAGGATTCCCAAGATGATGCTACCCTACCCTGTAAGACCCTGCCTTGCTCATTTGGAACTTGACTAGAACTTTATTTACAGTCAATCTAAACTAGATACACCAGGAATGGAAACCTAAAATGCTGATCCTTTGATCTGTCATCACAGTTTCCCAGACATTCATTATCAAGCAGTTTGGTACCAATAACTGTTTGAGCCACCTTAAAATAGTCTGTCACTGCAAAAGCAGATATATATTTATAATTGATACATACACACAAGAGCAACACACAGCTCCTGCAACAGAAATACAAACCAAAGCATTTACAAGTTCAGCTTCTCTCCATTATGTCTCTTTACATTTTCAATTAGGAGAAGAGATGAGGATTTGGTTGGGGTTTTTTTTCATTAAAATCTTCCATTCTCTACATTTTTAATTTTAGTTCTAAAGAGCAACCTGATGGGTCATGCCAGGAAAGCAAATACAAGCAGATGTGTACTCATCTCTTCCCAGACCTTCACTAATATCTCATTTTTCTTGTCATTATGTAGCAGAATGGCTTTGCTAGAACCAAATGCCATTGGGTTAATTATGTGAAAACAAATGCCTTTATGGGGCACCCTTTTATTGGAGGCATCCTATCTGTGGCTGATAATGTATCCAACTCACTATGTATCCAACAATTACCCTTTCAGAGGAGTGAGCATTTCCAAATATTTACGTTGCAGTGCAGAAGAATTCAAATGCATCAGAATTATTTTCATTGCTATTTCAAAAAAAGTATAAATTTTTACCTAAATAATTTGGAGAAGAACCTCACCACAGACTTAAAGTCATCATTAAATACACATAGGGGGAAATTAAATTTTATTTCATGTTTTATGAGTTTCTTTTCAAGGTATTAGACTGGAATTCTGCCATTTGTTCAATTCAAAATTATTCATCTCTCTCTTTTGCTTCTGATTTTAAGAGAACGTGCCAGCACTCACACCTCAGACTGGATCAGTCCAAAACTACACCTGCCCTTACCACAACAGAAACATCTTAAAACCAAGTTTCCCTTCACCTGTTTTAAGTTATGCATTGTATTGTAGCCCTATTTCTTAATCTTTAAAATGGAGAACAAGTAAAAGTTACTATAAAGACTGATCTTGTACTATAGGTTAAATGCCAGTTTTGAACTAATGATCTACTGGGTTTGCCAAGGACATGATTAAAATCCAGGACCTGAGGTGGCAGGTAGGGAACCAATCCCTCAAGGCAAACAGCAGAACTGGTTTCATCAGTGCAGACATAGCCTGATAAGCATTCTTAATTTAATGGAGCTCCTGCAAATAAACAAGCTTAATGAAGATTACTCGCTTCCTGGAATTCATTGTGCTGCTCCAATTTAATGCTATCACTTCCATAAGAGGCTGTGACAAAGTCTCTGGAAAAAAATAAAATATGCAAATTCAGACACTTCAAAGGCTTTTATTTTAATTGTGCAGAAGGCAGAACAGAACAAGAGCAACTCCACTAAAAATGAAAAAAGCGTAAGAGAGGAAACTGATACATTTCCATCATTGCTTTCAGCTCTTTAAGAACTACTCTCAAGCACACAAGTTCTCTGAACTACCAGTTCCCCTGAACCAGTGCAGTTCTCAGGATGGGTTTGCTGAACTGCAAGAAATGTCCACAAAAAGAAATTAAGACCTCACGATACTCTCTCAATTTTGGTTTTATTGCAACCACTGAGTTCTGCCTCAGTTTGCTGAAGTTTCTAAATACTATGATTCAATTTTGGATCATGTTCAACAGAATCTGTGACCAGTTTTTAGTCATTTTCAAACAAACCTGGGCTAAGCTGTGGCTTGGCACTCCAGCTAGGGGAGTTTAGTGGTTTTGATAGAATTTTGACCACAATTTGGGGGTTCTTTTTAATCAGAAATGAGCTCAACATGAATAATTCAGATCTGGGCCAGCATTTGTGGGTATTTGGATCCACAGCTGTGGTTCTGGCCCAGTTCTAAACAGAGTCAAAACCACAACCCAAATCAAAACTGAAAAAAAGTACATGCAAAGCCAGCCAAGTACAACAACCAAATTTTACACAATTCCCTTAGTTTAACAGTTTCACAGTGGATGTTTTAGGCCATTTTGCACGTACTCATTTCTCTCAGTCTGCCACAGGACTGTGCAATGACTTTGTATCAAATGAAAATTCCTTTATGAGTACAAAATAAGTTTTTAGAACTTCACTTTATTTTTCCTGCACTACACTTGAATTGGGTGGGGATACTTCTTCTGAATGTGCTTTATTTAGCAAGTCATTTTATCACTGCAAACAAGTTCAGTTTCAGAAACAGGACTAAGAATAAGCTCCTCAACGATGCTGAAATAGCCAGGTGAGGTGAGTAATGTTAGATTTAGGGGGTTGATAAAATATAATACAACAGCATTAAAGCCAAATAAATTATTTCTTAGTTTCTAACCTCAGTTTCCTGTATCATTTTGGACAAGTTTTCTTGTCCAAAACTGACACTGAAATACCAGTTTGCTGTGTAATCCACTCCAGTTTCAGCTGGAGGCATAACTTCTGACTTTTGAAACTACCCCTCTTTGTCCTGAAATATCTGGCCCCTGCACCAAACACAATAAATCCCTGTAAAAGCAGGTACTGAAGGCACATGTGTTGTTTGGGAAAATATAGATTGAAATATGGCAGTAATTGTCACTGGACTAGGAATTGGTCTCTTAATGGAGTCCCCTATTTAAAAAGATATAAAACCAAATCAGACACAGTGATTTCTTCCTGACACAGGCCAGTTTCTAGGACAGCAGAGTTCCCCCCTCATCTTCAGATCCATTCCTTGATTTCTAAAGAGTACTTACAAATGTAAGGGGGTGTGGAGCAGGTATGTTTTTCTAAAAGTAAGACTTTTCTGGCAGCCAATTTTTAAGCAGAATTTTTCTAATATCCTTTTAGCACCAGGGCACCAGAAACTTCTGAGACACCTGAAGGGAGTCCAGGGGTGAAACTTTCCCTGCCTACAACATCTCAGAAATGCAGCTGTTCCACAGTGAATTTCTCAATGCACACTTTGTTTTTACTTAAGGCTGTAGTTTGCACTGAGTAACATCATGTCTAGGGAAAAGAAACTGATCTCCTTCCAGTATTCAAAAATATTTTCTTTTTAGGTTCTTAACTCCCTCAGTGGTTAATACTTATAAAACAGCTCAGGAAAAAAAAATCATCACAGAAAATGAGAGATTCTTTGCTGAAGGGCCTCAGACCCTGGGCTTTCTTGGTTTACAGTGTATGCTTGTATAAATATTTATCTAAAAGAAATGAAGTGCTGGTATTACTGAGCACCAAAAAAAAAAAAAAATCTGAAACGTGTTTTCCCCAAACATTAATTCATAAGATGATGATACAGTTTTGTTTGGTGTGTAAATTCAGCCATTGGATGTAAGATAATGAAAAGCAGCTCAAACTCCTTTGCTTTTAATTTATAGGTGCATTCATGAGGAAGAGGCCCCAGTTCTTCAAGCTATCCTGCACAGCTTGTCAGGCTGAATTAGAAACAAGAAGATGAAAGGCAATATCAGGATTCCTTAATTTTGTATAGTTAGTTCCTATATAGCATTTTTAAAACTCATTTAAAGAGAATCATTACAGAGTGGAAGAAATTTCAAGGAAAAAAAATTAGGATCAGGTATGAAAAGGATTCAGGAGAATCTATAATTAAAGCCACATGCAGAACTAGAGCACAGTGTTCTTGTGCTTCCTTTCAATAATACTTCATAACCCTAAGGATATTATCCCAGTCAGGGGTCTGCTGAGCAGGACAAAAGAACATCCACATCCCAAACCTCTTTAAAGTTTGTATTTGGCAGGATAAGACAAGGGAGTGATCTTCAACACTATTTTGTGTTCAGGGTGTGGGCTTATAAAGACATGGAACTAAGAGCCAAGCCTTGTGCTTTCATGAAGGGAGGATTAAGATCTGAAAATAAGAACCCTGGAAAAAAAAATTAAAACCCAACAGTCTACATCAACATGAAGAATTCGAAGCACCTTTTAGCAATACAAAGTTCTAGGAAGGTTGGCTGTATTTCTGGTTTGTGGGTTTGCCTGAACAATACACCTGCAAACCATGTAAGATCCAGCTTATACCCATCAGCTATTGCTGTGCCTGCCCTGCTTCTTAAACTTCATGTGAAATACTTTGATAAATTCTGTGGCACTACTTGTACATCCATTGAAATCAGCAAAACAAAGAGATACTCTCACCAGAGAGGATGGAAACAACATATAGGAAGAAGGATGGGAGAGAGGAAGCTTTCTGGATATGAGATTCTGAGTGCAAATAGGAGTTTCTGAGTGCAAAACAGGCACAAACACTGTGATTCTGCTGAAAGATGTTTAGTGAGCCAAAAGAGATGCAAAAAGGGGAAGAAAACAATCCTACGACTAGCAAATACGAATAGACATAACAAAGAGACAGAGGGTTGAAAAAATAGATGAGGACTCAGGCTGCTTGGATATCAAAGATGGATGTATCTCAGGAAAGATTCGATATTTACAAAGCCTTTTTTAAAGTTCACAGAGAGTTAAAGCCCTCAGAGCTGAGTCAAAGACCCCAAAGGCCGATGCAGCAGCTCTGACAGGGTAAGGGAGCTGCCATCCAGCCCAAATGTCCCTGCTCCAGGGACCCTCCCACACCACGGAGCTCCCTCCTGAGCCGGGATTTTGGGAACAGCAGAGTGTGGGGCGCAGTGCCCCGGCATGGGCAGCAAGGGGTGGAGGGAGCAGATCCCTTCTCAAGGCTTCAAACAAAAATCAAACCTTGGTGTTATAGCATACATTTGATCAGTCACATGGGCCAAAGGCTTTTCCTGAGGAATGTCTGTGTACACATCTTTCAAAAGGGATCAGTTCCCTTTCAGAGACCTGTGGGAGAGCCAAATTTCCAAAAATGCTTCATGTTATCTGATAAAGCCAGCGTTTACTGATATGTACTCTATTAAAAATCTGGACATTTATGTGGGTTCCTAAATGGAACACAAGTTCTTTATCTGAATTTTGGCCCTGGAAATCCCATATTTCCATGATTCAGATACAGTGGGAGCAGCACAGTTACTCACTTCTGCATTCTAATACTTGCCTACGAGCAGGGTATGATTGATATCTCAGATATGTATTAAAATCAATGGAATGTGACTGTCTTGAATTTCCTTTTGGAAGAGGATCATGTCACTGGAACTCCTAACACCACGTGCTTGTGTTAGCCCAGCCCTTTTTCTATTATCAGCAGAGGGACACATGGAGCAGCATTAGCTTTCTATGCCCGCTCTTTCTACACCTTATCAAGATATTTACTGGACAAGGACAAAAGATTCTTATTCAGTAAACTGGCAAGCTCGAGAGTTTGAACTATAAATAAAGAGAAATACAGATCTGTACAAATGGAAAACTTCCCTGGCTTTCATTCCATTTCTGATACTCCTTTTGTCTCCTTATCTCTGCACTTTTAGTGTCAGAAGTTTATGACCTATCAATCAATGAAGTATTAAGAGTAACTATTAAGGACATATTTATGTGAGAACCATGTGTAGCTCTTGGCATCGTGTATGGCCTCAGCCTCCTTTGAGCCCACTCATTTTTCTGGGAGCATTTTACTCTTGGAAGAATGGCCTACTGTCAAATTAGTCATTTAACCATTGACAGAATGCCTGCTTCTCCCATTTTCAATTTGTGATGTGTGTAGGAATAACTGCTTGATCCCGGCACTTCTGTGGGCAGACAGCTTTATCAAATGAATCATTAATGGAGAATGAAATTTAAGCACAAAAATCGACAGAGACACACCAGAATTTGGTCTGGTATTTCTTCCTAAAATGAGGGATAGACCCTTTGGTTCTACAGTGGGTCTTGCCCATGAGATGAGGGGATCTTGCAGCTCATGGCTTAATTCAGTAACATTTTTCTCCTAACTAAATTCTGAGATTACTGCTCTTCCCATAAAAAAAAAAAAAAAAGCAGATTTAATTCCTGGAGCTAATGCAAGTATGGCCATAAATTTTAAGGAGAATAAATTCTCAAGACTGTCATCGGATTATTTGATTTTTTAGCTCAGAAGAGCGCAGAAGCAGAGAAGGTTGACACAAAATCTGAGAAGTAAATATGAGAGAAAAAGGGGATTGAGATACCAGAGATACCAGATTGAGATTCAAAAGATTTAGCTTCAGACTTCCTAGCTGATCTAAAGAATTAGTAATTATTATCTTCATAATCTGTAATCTCCCCATTTTACCTATTTTGTCCGTTTTACTTCTGAAGGTTGATTAAATCCAAAAGGCAAGAACTAGTTTTACTCCACAGGAGCACAGCACACCCATAGGCACTTCTTGCTGTAATACTAACAAAATAACAAAGATATAAAATCAGATCACACTGTCCTCACATGTTTGAATATTCTGAACTTTAGCACATTTTAATTTTGTATTTACATTTCGGAATTCCAACACTGATTTTAAATACTGGAAGTCTGGGGACAGCTTCAGGGTTGCAAAATTTTCTGAGAAGAGCAGACAAGAAATGCAACACTGACTGAAACAAATTACGCCAATCACAATGAAAGTAATTAATATTTAACTTTGCTTTCTTAGTCTTTTCTCCCTGTGTTTTACCTCCATAACATTCCTCCTATCTCATACTCTGCAATTAGCTCAGGCTGGAACAATCTGTTTAAAGGGCCTGAGGAGAGACAGGAGAGGAGGATACGGGGAACATGAAAGCAGCAACAAAGCCACAGCTCCTCCTGTGATTACAAGATCAAATATGAACTTTAATAGTAGCAAACTCAGGACTAGACTTAATAGTTGCAAATTGTTCCAAGTGCTCAGCACACCAATGTGCAGCAACACTCAGAAATTAATCTAAGGAAAAGCTCATAAAGGTGGGGGAACCCACCAGAGTGATAATGCATCATGGAGAGCTGTCACAAGAAATGAAAGTACAGCAGCAATTAGCAGACACTGTACTAAGCACTGTGCCATTTTCCCCATTTTAATTGCACTTCATCTTAGTCAGAAGCTAAACTCAAACTGAACTCTGTTGGAGATGGCAGAATTGACTCGTTTTGAAGAACACAATGGCCTAACAGTTAACTTCTACTTTTCTAACAAAATAAAGAGTAGGAGTTGGAGAAAAAAAATGCAGGAAGAACTGGGAGTAGAGACGGCTCAGAATGATTTGCTGAGAACAGTGTTCATGTTCTAAAGGAACTCCTCAGAAAACTCTAATATACTTCCCATTGCTGTCTTTTACATTTTCTTTACATTTCTACCTTAAACACTGTCAAGAACCCAGCTGTTCCTGAGGAACAGGTACTTTTGGTTTGGGTCCTTTCCTTGTTGGCTGGAGAGCCTCCATCCTCATGTCCCTCCTGGAGAGTGAGGCACAGACAGACCCCATGGCAACAGCCCTGGGGCCAGACTGGGTCCCTGAGTGCAAAGGGCACTTTGGGAAGGCAGCAGCACAAATAAATCCATTGGAGCTCGATGGGCAAAGCACTGGAGCTCCTACAGCAGGGTTGAGACTCAGCCCTCCCCCATCTCTACCCTCATTGTACTTGGCCTAACTTCATAACTCAAAAGGGCTTTTTTTTTTTTTGGTGGTGAAACACAGTTCTCTTTTTCCAGCCTGTTTTTCTCCTTGTTTTTGAGGTTGCAAATGTTGGGAGACAGAGCTGCTTCCTGCATGGCACCTGTCACTGGGTATCCCAGTATTTTCTCCCTGTGGGTTTCTTTGGATGAGTGGATGTGAAGTAGAAACTACATGGGACAGCTTTGAGGAGCAAGATTGAGTTCCATATATTTACAGGAGTTCCTCTGCAAAGTGTTCTTCCCTACAGATATCATTTTGATGAAGAGATAGCTTTTCCTTTTGCAACGTGACACTGATCTGCTGAAGTTTTTAAATCCAAGATTAACAATCATTCTTCTTGACACGACATTCTACTTTTTTTAGCTTTCAATGAGCTTTAATAACATGAGAAGAAAAGAGAAGAGAAAGAAATTTTGGCACACTCTGATTCCTCACACAAAACAATAACTGTTTTGGCATCCAGAGATGTCGGCTCTATACTGAAATATAATTTCACTTATTTTTACACATTGCTGGAGGAATTACCATTAGCTCTAACAAGCTCAATAAAAAATAGTGCCAATATGAGACCTACCACTGAGTAGAGGGAAGATATGTAAATGATGTTCAGTGTTCACATACACATCACCACATTGCTCAGGAACACATCAAACGAGTGACCAAGAAGGACGAGCCAGACCCTGGCATGTCTGCTGTGACAATGAGCCTACATCTACATATTAAACCCTCCTTGCTATGTTTTTCTTCTTATTTCTTTGTCATTAACAGACCTTAGGGTCTCCACATACTCTCTAGCAGAAGCATTAATAGTATGTAGCTTCTAAACCAAATCTGTTTTAGTGTAGTGACATACTTCCAGGATTTATAAATCTGACCAGTTTGATCAAAGAGCCTTCTCTATGTGACGTCCTGTGGATTTTAAATCTAACACCTTGCCACTCCTATAACCACACACACTGTAAGTTCATGAATTCCTAAATACAAATAGTAAGCGCACAAATAACAGAATTCATTATTGATGCCAAAATCTATTTAAAACATGTCTTGAAATTTGAATAATTTCTTCATTATGATTTCTGCTACCCAGAGAATGCAGAATAAGACAACACAGATCAGCCATCCCAAGTCCATCATTCTCTCAATATTTAATAGCCCAGGACAGCACCACAAAGAAGTGCTAATTCTTCCTACTAACCATTCAGAACCTAACTTGTCTGACACAATGTCTCAACCCTGAATCGTATGATTGTTACCACCATTATTTTCATACAAGAACAAAATACCAGGTATCAGCAAAGCAAAGAAGGAACATATCCAAGAACAGAATAAAGAATGATTCAGAGTAGAGGGTGTTTGAGACTGGCCCTGTTCAGAGCCTTGTGAGCAACCATTTAATGGCAATAACATGAAGAAGCAGTAAAGGTCAGACTGACCGTCAAATGTCAGTCCCAGTCATTCCACTGGACCAACTCCCAAGGCTCCTGACTCAGTTTTTTATTTAGGCAAAACCAAAGTCCTGTGAGGGGGGGAAACTGTGTTTCCAGCATAAATATCAGAGTGAGACTGAAGTACTGGTTTCAACTCACTCCTCCCCAAAGAGAAATCCTTTCTTGTTTCAGGAGAATTACATGAGACAACAACTAGAATCAGGTCCTAATGATTTTGAATGAAAAAACCCATTTGACTTGTGCCTTTACTGTCTTTAACTGAGGTCCATAAGCAACGTGACTGAAGTGTAAAAAACCCACAGCACTTTGAGCTTTTTGGTTAAATTCTTCAGTCAAGACTTAAGTCTGGACTGGATAAGAAATGTACACCAAAATCTGAGACATCACTACCTGCAGAAGAAAAGCACCCACTGTACAGTTAAGTAAACCCAAAATAGTCCCATCATTACTAACTGCCAGACAGCCTCCTTCAGTGAAATTATTGCTATTGTGTTTCCCATGGAGAATTCAAAGTAAGAACCAGATGTCTCTTACTTTTCTGTAAATTCAAACCTAAGTGAAGTGACAGCTGAATAACAGTAAAGGAGCTATTCTGAGATCTCCCATACAGAGTATGGAAACCACTTCCTTTGCCTGCAGGTGCTTGCATTGATTTCTCACATGGACTATGACCAGTAATTATGCCACTGTGAAAAGAAAGAACAAAAGCACACAACCCTCAGCCACCTCAAAGTACAATTTTAAAGCTAAGAGAAACTCTTTCTACAGATTTCACCAATGAAATCCCTGGAATTTTGTCACTGTCACACCAATAAAGTCAGCACAGAACTACCACCAGTCCCTCCGGAACAGCAAATTTTTAGCAGGTGTCAACAGTAAGAAGATTAAATATGACCATGGTATGCTGCAGTAGCAAGTCTCCAAATTTCATCCAACCTGGATTCTTTTTTTGCTTTTTTTCTTATATTTGAGCTCCAACTATAAGGTGTAAACATGTTCCATGCCAGGCAGCAGGAAGACTGAATCATGGATATCAGGGACAAGTTGCTGAGCCCAAAGTGAATTAGTCAGCCAAGGAAAAGATGGGTGGGGTTGGCCACCTTATCAAACTCGTTAAGAAAATTAGCAAGAGAAATGAGAATCAATGAAGTAAAAAATTCTACATCCTTTTAGAACTTTCTCTCTCATCAGAGTGCGGCTTTTGAAGAGAAATATACAACGAGGGTCAAACACCATGGTGCTTTTATAGAGATAAGTGCATATGATAAAGAGTTTGTTGTCCCCAAAATCCTTGTTTATGTAGCAGATAAAAAGCATCCAGATGTCACCAAAAATAAATGCCCTGCTCCGTGCGCTGCACTGTACGTCACTCTCACATGCTGCCGAGTTTGACATGGATTCAACAACCAGCAACAGATGGTTCAGCTCTCTGCTTCCTGGGTGTGAGTTTAATGCTTTTTTTAGGAGGTATTGGGGCAATTCTTCTCTGCCTTTTATTTAGGCTAGAAATTAAATTAATTCACTGCAGAAATACTTAAAATACAGAGGATATCAGAGATTGGTAATGAGATTTTTTTTAAATTTCTTTCTTAATTCTGAGAATTTATTAGAGTTTTTCTTCTTTTAATTTAAACCTAGCAGCCAGAATTCATTGTGGCACTACCCTTCCAGGGACTAGAATTTATTTCTGGAGTGTAAAACAACCTGTAAATTTATGGGTGCTATATAAATAAATAATCCAGTATTATTTTTGTAACTCCAAAGCATGTTGGTTTTTTCAAGTTCACATGATGTATCTGGAGTTGGGCCCAGGATTTTTGGAACAACAACTTACATATTGTTACATTAGTGCAAGATAATTCTATGGGTGCAAAGATATTGAAAACTTAAAAAATCCTTGAGAATGGTGGTGGCTGAAATGGAAGGAAATACCCTTCCCTGAACAATGTGTCCTGAGGTTTAGGCTTTAGGAGGTTTTTTCCCTCTGTTTGAGGTTCTTTTTATTTTATTACAATTGGTAAAGGGTTTTAGGACATCATAAGGTCACTGCTTATGGCAAATCATCCTTCTCTGCATAAGAGGTATAACTTAGATACCTGAATTTAATTTTTTGTTGTTGTTGTTTATTTGTTGTTTTCTGCTTGGGGTTTTTTTCGTTGTTTTTTTTTTTTTTTTTTGTCTTTTTTTTAATGCAGAGATAAGAATTTAGATTGTCTCCTTCATTAATTTCCACAACAAAATGGCAAACCTTTCTTCACAGATATCATGGGGCTACATGAATTTATACCAGTGCCAACTTCCCCCAGCAAATCCTGAGAACTTGATTCTTTCATAATCCATAACAGTATAAAACAGATAAAGACAAGAGTTGCAGTGATGTAAAAGTAATCTTGGTACATTTAAAAAAACTATTACCTATGCAATGAGATGTGAAAAAATAAATCTGAGAATTACCAGCACTGTAAGAGACCTTCCGAATCCCTTTCCTTTTGTGGTAAATACAAAATGCTGAGTTTATTTTATTTATTTGAATATTTCCCTTCCAGAGTGCACAGCTGAGGGACCAAGAGTGCTTTCTGCTGAGCTATGAATATCTCAAATTAATATTCCCCTTAGCAACATTCACTGACCAAATTAGAAGACTTGCCAAGTTTTCTCTGGCAGGTGATGTTGTAAGTGCTCATATTTCTTTACAAGGCTACTATCATAGCATGCTTTTCTAAAGTGTTTGTCAGTACCTTGCTAAAACTGTCCAGTTCCTTTAAGGAAAAAGACATATCAACATTTTTGTAAGAGTAAGAATTCAGACTCAACAGAGAAATTCAGGACTTAATCCTAGAGATTCCACTCACATTAATATTCTTACTGGCTTATTGGATTTTCTCTGTGACTGAAATACAGCTACACAAAGTACTGTGGTCTTTTGACAGGGAGTAAGGGAATTTCTCAAAACTAGTCCCATCTAAATGTCAGCACCCACTGTGCAGATTCCTCCTGCAGGAATAAGAACATCTGGAGAAAGTCAGCAGATAAGGTATCTCTGACAGTAATCCCAAGATACTTTAAAATATCCCTGCACCCAGGTCTCTGTACTTGACCTTAAGAAACCACTCTGGAAGTAAGGACACCACCTCATCCTCCCCTGTTCAGCATCAGCTCCCAGGCTTGAGGTTCCCCATTCATTATGTCAAGATATTATAAGGCACATAAATCAAAGAATAGTTCTGAACTGGTTGACATTACAAGCAAAATAATTTTCTACCTCTTTACAACACAAGGTGGATCTAAAACATTTTAAGGAAGCCAACACAACACATCAACTAGAGAACTAGGTAGGTAAACCACCATTTCCAAATCATTTCACTTTCCAGACAATGCATTTCACCACCTACAGTAACTCTTGGGCTGCATTCATCTGTTTCAGAAATTCTTGCACTCACTTGAAGTTTAAAGCTGAAACACCATTTTTTCTGTAGTCAGTGTTGCCTCTGGCTCCATGTCATACTGTCTTACTCAAAAGCTGAATCAGATGTGAAAAACAACTCGGTAATTAACCAGCAATTTGTATACGAGATAAAATATCTTCCTAGTAGGGGTATAATGGAATCATTATTGAAAGCTGTCTAAAAGCACTATGCGAAAATAGAGAGAAAGATGTTTGACCTCAGCTATACCAATTTCACAAATAAAGCCTTAATAATAGGCTGCAATCACACTTGGCTGGGCATTATTTCCCAGACACGCAAGGTCTGCATTACAGGGCCAGAAGCAATGACTCACTGCCAGCTGCCGTGATGGCACAGGGCAGCTTGCTTTTCTGTCATAAGTTGTTTTGTGCACATTGTGAAAGCTTCTAGACATCTGATCCCTCAAGAAAACAGTCCCTGTCTATAAGCAAGAAGGTAGGGAGCTTTCTCCATTTCTGAGGCTTCATTTAAAGTTCATTTTTTGAAGGTGAGCTAGAGAATCAAGTCATCCTTTGCTCAAAGATGCCTCAAAAGGTACCTTTTTAAAGACACAACTAATAAAGGAGGGTTGAATGCTTTCCACCCAAAGGCCACACAAACACGTGTGTTTGACGTTCCGTGGCCATTCACATCCCTGAGCACCGCAGGCTGCGATCACCGGGCAGTGCTGCACTGCAGAGCAAACCCACAATGCTAAAAGGCTGCACAGCTTTTCTGCCCCTGTCCCTGTCTAGAGCCTCAGCTGTCCAAATTCCCACCAGCTGCAAGGAAGAATGGGAAAGCCAGCCGAGTCCAGCAGTTCTAAGACAGCTGATGATCTGTGTCAGTAAAAGCCCTTATGATCACTGCCATGCTTTAGAGACTTTCTTGTGTTTATGTCTTTTTGCCCACAGAGTATCTGCTATTTCCTCTTGTCTTTCAGGCATGACAGTGCTCACATCTTTAGCAAAAGGCACAGGTTTATGTGACTCTCCATAAGTTTGGAAATGAATAATCGGAATTCAGCAACTGACTAAAAGCTTACACAACTTTTCTGAACATCTTCATTTTTGCCAGTGTATCTGAGGTTCTTAGAGATTGGCTTACCTCATGAGATTTCTAGGATTCCTCATTTCTGAACTTCCTGGAGATAATCCTGTCTCTTACCATGCTGACACTGCTGAGTCTGCTCCTGGAGAGTGCCCAGACTTTTAGAGGAGCAGCCAACGTTGGACATATTTTGCAATAGTTTCTTAAACATTCAGAGGGAAATCAGCAATATTTCTTGCTGTAAAGTGATGAGGGTCTTACTTTTTCTGACACGTATCATCTGGTTCTCCAGTCTGCTCTCTGCAATAAGCTAGTAAGACAGGAGTCAAACTTCAAACACACACTGCTGTTTTCAGTAGTTTTTACCATTTCTCATTTCCCACTGACACTCTCTGCAGATCACATACGGTGTTCACACCTCTTCAATACCTTAGAAAAACCGAGGGAGCAAGATCGAGTTGAAAAGCTGGTACATAAATTTTTCTACAGAGGGAAAAATCACAGACAAAAATTTCCTGCTTGAGGGTATAAGGTAGCCTCTACATGCCTGAGGTTAGGACAGATGGGCCCTTTTGAGCATATAATAATTCCAGGATTGTCTGCTGTAGGGCTTCCTTGCAACCTTTTCACGTGGGACTGGCCACTGCCAGAGGTAAGTAATGGACTAGATGGCCACAGCCATGACAATATACCAGTACACTTCTTGTCTTAGCATTATAAACAATCTGATATGCTGTCCCCTCACGTTATGATAAACTTCAAACTTTTAGCTGCTACAAGTTTGTCTCTTCAGTCAGCAACAGTATTTGTCCAGTAACTAAAGTTGGGCACCATTTAACATCAGTTTCTCTACTACCACAGAAAACAATTACACAATGGCTGAGTCATAGCTGGGGTTTGAAGACTGAATTTCTGCTTAAATTCTTCAGAACTAGGGAACCTGAAGCAATAGTTTTGCAGATTTCTGGAAAAGTACTATGAATGTTCCAGCCTGAAATTCTAGCTACATAAAGGAATCCTGCTTTACTTTTAGTGCATCTTTCATAGTGCTCAGACTGAAGATGCAGAGGAAGCAAGTTGAGGAGGAATGGTTCTCACAAGAAAGGACAATTGTATCACTGCAAAATTGCGTGTGACCCAATTCAGAGCACAAAGCACCAGGAAAGGCAAAGACAGCTGAGACAGCAAATTCTCAGTCTGAACACTTCAGAGATTTTCCTGTAGGTAAAAGAAAGAATAAGACACAATGAAGGAGAAAAAGATAAAGAATAAAATTACATAAATTGTTTGTTTGAATCCTAATAATGAAGGACTGAGATAGATGTTAAACAAGGAACTCATGCTGGAGAATCCCATGTTAACTTTTCACAGAAGCTGAGTACCCCAAACTGGAAGTACAACCAAGTTTATGTAATAACATTTATCACACATTATTTACTCAGTCAGATATCCCAGCCTCATTCTGGGATGATACAGAATAGTACAAATCACATTTCATTACAAACACTGCTAGAATGTGGAAATCCAGTTACAACTATGTAAGTATAAATAAATATTGTGAATGGAACAATTAGAAGAGCAAAAATCCCTAAGCTTCTCCACATCAAAAATATAGTCAGCATCTGTTTGTATTTGAACACACACTGAAAGCAGCTCCTTAAATCCACAGATTTCACAAGTATCTGCATTACTAGCTCTATAAACTTTCAGACTGTGAGGTTTGCTGTGTTTAAACCTGGTACTGATGCACCTAGAAACAATAATGAGAAATCTGGGGCCCATACTGACTGCTCACCTGCTTCTGACCTCAGCTGGAGGAAGGTGAAGCATTTCAAGGTATGAGCCAGTTTGAGTCTGAAGGTGCCTTCATGTCACATAGACACTCAGATAAGGTTCTTAAAGATTGTTACAGAATTTTAAAAGGCTTTGTGGAGTGAATCCATTGCCTTCCTGATAGATATGACAGACGATTGCACACCATCTTAACATTTACTGTCTTTGAAGTGATGTGCAGAGCCTAAGATAATAAAGTGATCTCCAATAATGCTCCAGAATCAGAGCACAAAAGAGTCTGCCAGAGGCTCAATTCCCCTGCAATGCAGGGAGACACAGTCCAAGCAACATCAAACAGGAGAACAAGAGAGAAACTATTCCTTGCTTCCTTTGGTTTCTTAATAACCAAATCAGCCTAAGCAGAAGTAAATGGTGTTTGCTGAAAAGCATCAATAGAAAACATATAGGAAGGATAACTTTTAGTTAGAGTTGTGCTAATTCTTCAATGAATATGTTAAAAGAATGATCATGACTTTAACTGCCTTTAAAAAAAACTTCAGTCAATCATTGCAGTTATACATCTCTCATAGCTGGGAAAACACTGGAATGCAAAACATATATTGATTAATAACATTTTAGTTTTCAGAAACATTAACAGTAGTTTCAGCTTTAGAAGAAAGGGCAGTAGCCCACAGTGAATGTAAAATATTCTAGTATACATGAACTAGCAATGGCAAAGACATGCTATGTTTACCATTAGATGAATTTTTCTTCTCATCCCTATGTCCCATTAACCTGCTCTCCCATTCCCTGTGGAATGCTGTGGGCTTACACCACAAAGGAGATCTTCCCCCATAAGGCCAGAGCTGTGTTTGTTTCTCTAAACTGCCCCCATGAAAACATGAAGTATCTCTTAGGCAAGAGTACAAACTCATCAGAATTTTGTGTTCAGACAGTTGACAGCTCTTGTTTCAGACAGGGGTAGGTAGCACCTCACTGCTAGAATTCACATTCTGATTTCTGATAAAACCCTTCCGTGGTTGCTTTGCTGCTTCCAGCACTGTCAGCTTTTTCTTCTTTTGTTTTGTCTCTCAAATGTGCTGTCCTTTGCCACAGTCATCATTGTTTCATAATTTTAAGATTAATTCATGAAACTTAAAGTGATTCATAAGATCCCCTCAAGGTCAGAGCTAAAAGGAATCACGAACAGAGTATGATCCTTCAGGACAGACATGGCAGTGAGTGTCTCAGTGCTGTGAGAGACAGGGAGAAATGGGAATTTTTATACTTCACAACAATACTGAAGGTTACTTCACAAGCTCCAAACTCAGATTTTCCAGCAAAAAGACTGCCAAGCATAAAAAAAATATAAAAAAATATTTCTGCTAAGGCCTGGTATCTGGTGTGGTAAGTCAGTGTGAATGGTCCATTAGCCCCCGAGAAGTCCAGTGGAACGTGGTGGAACAAATCCCGAGGGCAGCGCACAGATGAGTAATGGTGTTACACTGATCAGGGTTACATGAGGAGAGGTGAACAATGGCAACTGTATTTCCAAAGCCTGGAATCTCTCTCCATGATTTTTTTCTCTTCTAGCAGCAGGACTTTCTCAGTTTCCACTTTTATTTGGAAAAAACACCGTATTTATCACGCCAGAGACCAGACTGATCACAACCCAGATAACCACATTAAATCAGTACCGATTTTACCATGACAAAGATGTATCCAAACTACCTTGTACATGTTTATCTATTTTGAATAAAGCAAAAACAAGCTAGGTAGCTGAAAATGAGGAAGATGTGGTGGTTTCAGTTCGAAAACTGAAAAACCAAACAAAACTGAAAAACCAAACAAAACTGAAGACTGAAAAACCAAACTGCAAAACCATGACATTAAACATTATGATGAATGGATTTTCTGCATCATTTATGTAATGAATAAGTAGTAAATATTATTCTCTACTACTTTGAGAGGAAATGATAGTGGAAAGTAGAGAAGAAAAAAAGGAATTTAAAACTCCCAAATAAAAATAAATTCTAATTCAATACACACTACAGCTAAATTTGATCAACTGCTGAAGACTTCATAACAGAAGCAGCATCTTTATCCTGAAGATTATCCTCCTCTTCTTACATATAGTTCTCTTCAAGGCACCTTTTTTTCCCCACAAAAATGCCTTGATTGATAATGAAATTCAGTGACAAACCTGTGGGTTCTCCAAAGACAGATTGCAACTTTTGGAGAATTATTGTGTCTCTTAAAATGTGAACACAGACTGTTTTGCTCAACAATTCCAAGAGATGTCAGGAACATGGTAGGTTATGCATACTGTTTTATTTTGCATAACACAGACTTCTGTAACAGGACATCTCTCATCCTAAAATTCCTTTTTAAATTAATTTTTCCACAATTCAGCACCATGTTCCAAGTAATATAAAAAAAAAAAGCCAAGGCACTGAAATCCCACAAGGAACTCCAATAACATACTATGATACCTTGTAAATTATGAGATTCATATGAGACTCTTCGCACTGTGGAAACAATTTTACCAGGATTGCATACGAAGTGTGATCCTTCAGTGTGACAGTGTTCTAGTGTTCTCTGTCAGAAAGCAATGTTTGTTTGGGGATTTTTCCTCAGCACTAAAATAAAATTGACAGAATACAGTGATGCAAAGAATCAAAAAAACATCCTTTTACCTTCAAAGAATCTTCAATCTAACCCCTAAGTCTAAACTTCTGACAAGGAAAGGGAAAAGGTAGAACATATCCTGGTGGTGAAAATGAAAGGAAATGGGTTTTTAATATGAAATAGGTCACCTTTATGACCAGGTGTCAGTTGTGAGTGAGTGATGGATGCCTCAGAGAGATGTTACAACCTACAGATGTATGAGTGACACATGAAAATTTTCAAGCAGAAGCTGCTTGCATAAAAGACAGAGAACATAATGAAGAAGTGTTATCTGACCTTTAGAGGGGAGAAAAATGGAGAGGGATTGTGCAGCTGACTGATACTTCTGCAAAAACAAAAGTTAAAGTTCAAGCTGTACTACAGCCATACTGGGGCTTGTTCTTTCTCTTGTACAAATTACTACTTTCCCCATGACCTGTAAGATAACATTACCTGAAGAGGTACAGAAAGAGGTACAGTATTTCCCTAGGGCTCTGCAAGTATAAACATTTAATTATTCTTCATTTTTTCATGAGTGGGTTCACTGTATGCTGTTTCTATAAGCAATAGACAAAGGTAATTGTGGTTCCTTCTTACACATTGCTTACCATACCTAATTACATCCTGTGCTTTTTCTGACATGGATTTCTTCCTAAATTTCCTACACAGTGCATTCACAACCGTTCTCTCCCACAGGGTGCTGAAGGGTGGTGGATAATGTCTGAAACTGGGAGATGCTCAAGGAAGGAATGCAGGGAGCACTAAGGGCAAGTTCCTCTCAACCAGGCTCTTCATTGCTCTCAGATTTAAGGATGGTCCTTTCTCCTCAGAACTTAATTTATACAATTTGTCAAGAACAAAGAATGTACAGATTAGTAGCTCAGTATTAATCAGCTGAAATCAGCCCCTGCCATTCTACTCCCACAAAATTGAAAGCCCTTTCAAAGAATCAGTGCCTTGGAGCTCTGGATAATCATCATTTAATATCTGAAACCACCACTCAGGAGGTACCTATCTATCAACATGTCACTTCACACACTAACAAAACAATTCTTCTTCCATTGTACCTGAGCTTAAGAATCTCAAGGTGTTTTGGAAGCAGTAGGCCTGAAAAGTCTTATGGAAATCTTGTGATTCCCAATGAAAAGGTTGAGTTGGGACACCTCAGTGGTTGTTGGATTTCTGGGAAGAACTCAGTTCAGACCAATGAGAATTAAATCTCTTTAAAACCATGTTTAGCTTAATGCTTAAAACTTGAAACACCAAAATGGCCGTTCACCTTTAATTTAAGCCAGAGTCTGTCAGTAGTTACTAATGCTGCTGGATCCCCTATTAGATCAGAGCCATCATAGAACACAAAATCTATCACATGCAAACACAACTTGTAAAATATTTTATGCCTCTTGATCATAGCCTCAGAAAAGTATTGATTAAATTTAAGATATAAAGAAAAAAATGCTAATGACAGATAGCAAGGCTGCTGACACATCAACATTTAAAAGCACTAGGCTGAGTTATTTCTTTTTATCTATCAAGAATGACTTTTGCATATTTTTATATTCTAAAAATACAGAATTAACTGCATCTGTTAGATCAATAGCATAAAGTATCAATGCTGTCATCCATAAACACCCAGTCAGTTTTATGAACCAGATTATTAGTAGTTAAATATTGAAAGCTGCTTGCCCTTTGGATCTCACTTTGATGCTTGTAGCCAGAACATACTATCTTCCAACACCACATCCAGGCTCCACAGTGTGGGAGGAAGATTTTGAACCAGACCAAGAGCAAAATTAATTTTCCATCCTTCCAGACATGAAAAGAAAACCAAGAATGGGTTCAAAACAATACTGCACATTTTGGCTCATTAGAGATTGTCTTCAAGGAATGATACAGAATGATCCATATGAGAAAAGGCACAACACATTTCAAGGGGCAGAGTAAGGAATCAAGGTTTGGTTATTGCTGTGAGTCCTGCCACACACAAAGCAATAGCCCAGCAAAGAGTGAATCATCCAGCCACGCTTGCTTTGTCTCCTTTTGTTTCATGACTTTCTCTTTCCTCTGCAGTGTTTGTCACCCTCAGTCCTCCTCTGTTCAAGTCCATCTCATTCCCCATAATTTGCTCCCTCATCCCTTGCCTTGTTTGGTTTGAAACCTTAAAAAATAAATATATGCCAGAGACCATCTATTACAAATAACTCATTGAAACAATATTTCAATTAAATCAAAATGACTAGATGTCCAAAAACTGGGAGGGCACAGGCAGCAGCAGAACTGGGGCTGTTTTTATCAGGAGTATTCCAGGAGCTGATTCAACAATGCCTGGCATGTCTATGGGGGAGAGCCAGTGAGGGGTGGGCAGGGAAATGGCAACGCTGTGACATGGTCCTTTCATCCAAAACAGGGTCAAGGCAGCAGCAACCACAGCACAACACATTTAACCTGGGAACGAGATTGTCTCCCTGGAATTGTGCCCATTTCCCCAGGGTACTCGTCAGGCTGTGCACTGAAATATAACAGTTGGTTTCAAACAAACCCACAGTTATATGACACTGAAATTTTAAGACTGAAATCCTGCTGGTTTCCTTTCATGGTAACCAAGGAACAAACTTAGAGCTACAGAGTAAAAATCAAAGGAATCCAACAAAAAAATATAGCATTTTGCTAATTCTTGGTGTCCAGTTGTATCTAAAATGATTCCTGTTTTGTCTTTTTAGTTCTTCCAATTGCTTATTCTCTTTGTGGGCTGACCAAGATGCTCTGAGCTGTCTGTGGCAGGTGGGACAAAACTCACATTCTATGGACACAAACAGGGTTAAACCTCAAAGGAGCCCTTCAGCATCCAAGGCAAGGGGAGTAGGCACTGAGGTGTGGAAAGGATGCTCACAGAAATAAGTTCACAGTGAAACTTGGGACACCTCTGCTAGACAACATCTGTGTACAAGCAACAAGAAAGTGTGATTAGTCCAGATATGCTGAATTGTCTCTTGACCCTGTAGGAGATGCTCTGCTGGGACCTGACAGAGATGGGACTGATGGAAGTCAGAGAGTGAGAAAAGCACAAACATTAATTACAACCAGATCAAGGCTGACTCCCAGAGTCACCAAGCACAGACCTGAATTCCAAAAATAAGGGATATCTTTATCTAGCACACTGTCCCCACACTATTCCTACTTAGCTGCATCACACAGGAAGCAATCCAATGGGTTCAGAAATTTGTATGAACTGTACTGGTAAATGAAATACTAAATGTCTTCCTAATGGATTCCCATTGATTTAGAAAATACACTGAATTATTTTAAATTAAAAAGTGGATGTTTACAGATTTCATAGTCAAAAAGGTAGTGTGGCACAACCTCTTTGCTTGCTACTGCTAATAAGTCTGTCATCATAACAAATTAGCATATCTGTGTAAAAATATACATGTATTTGCATATATTCATCTGCAGACATTTCCGTTCCTGTTTTAAAAGTACTTCACAATGTCATCTCAAACCCTGTAGTCAGTATTAGTATTTATATGAAGTCAGTTAACGTTAAGATGCCAAAATAGTGCTTTTGTTTCCAGGAGACCTCTCTGTCAATTTATTTCAATTTAAATATAGCATATTAGTTTTCTCTAAAAAAGAGGGAAGAAACAGAACTGAGCTTTTTGTCACTTGGAATCACATTATCTCCTAAGTATAATTCACATAAAACAAATTATGAGACTGATCAAATGCTCTGTTAACATAATTCTTTAATAATAATATCACTTAGATCTTAAACTGCTTAATTAGATTTCAGTCATTGCAATCAACAGCCTCATTGAAACTGTTCATCTATAATTTATACTCTTTGCATTTTACTGTTCATTTTAAAAACAGCATTAACAATAACAGCCAGTAGTAAGTAGGAAAAAATAGTAAAAATTAAAACCCTCTAGGTTTTGGGGTGAACTTAATTCCTGATTCACTGATGATCAGTGAAGATACTTCAACTGGTTTGAAAAGATTCATGATTTCCCCTTAGGAAAAATACATTTGGACTTCAACCACACATCTAGATACAGCTTTTGCATCTGACCACAAATCTGAACTGAAAAAAATAAGTTGTGCTTTTATTGGAAAGTTGATAAATTAAATACAACTTTCAGACACTTGAAGCCTAAACACATTCAATTTAACTTCCAGTCATTAAGCAGATTTTTCTAGATAATGAAGGTGTAAAGAACAGGCCTAGACAATGCAACATTTGCTGAAGTCACGTTCTTTACTTTAAAGAAAACATGTTTACTGAGAACAATGCAGAAAGGTTCTGTAAGGAAGTATTTGTGCATTTCTGAACATTAGAAAAGAGCCATGTCCAAAATCACTTTTTTTTTTTTGAGTGAAGATGGAAATAGGTCATCCAGGAGCAGATGACTTACTGTCTTGGAATAAATTACAATTATACCTTCAATGGTAAAGTACAACCTTTGGGCCTGCCCTGCAGGAAACAGAACTCCCCATCTGATACCAGCCCCCTACACAGCACAGATGGGATATTACAGCTCCAGGAATTTGGATAAGATTTGAGGATTGTGGTTCCTCTTTGAACAGAGAATATCTTCATGTTAACAAGTCAGGAGTTTTGCTTTTATCCCTATTATTTTAATATCCAGATGTTTATCTGTTGTTATTGCAAGATGTTATATTTATATACTTCCATATTTATAAATACACTCCCTTTAAAGTCACAGTGATTGGTTAACACCTTGGTGTTTCTTCAATAACTATTTTAGCTGCTTAAACTGAACACATTTCAGTAGCTCCTTCCTAGCAGTGCCCACAACAGACCCCAGCAGGATTTTAACACCCATCCCTCTAGAGCATTCTGCTGATATGCTCAAAATATAAGTGTAAACTAGCAGGCATCTGCTAAGCTACTAGGGAAGTATCCAGTAAGTAAATAAATGCATCTGGGTTGCAGCCACTGAGATTTATAGCACTTTTCCCCGATTTCCTTTTTCACACTACAGTAAATACAGTAATGGTGCTGGCTAATAAACAGCCATAAATCTGCCTTCCTGTGTTTATGATGTTTGCTGATTGAAAAGTAATGCTGTGAAACTGATGAAGTCAGGGACTATGAATGCAGGAAGGCTTTGGGTGCTGGGGGGAAATGTTTTTAGTACATTTGAAACAGTCCATTTTGCAAGAGGTCTCCACTCCCACATCAATAAGTTGGGGTTTTCTCATAACCTTCACCCCCTCTATTTTCCACATGTTGTAAACTAGATTTTTATTCCTAATAAATTCAACAGATCCAGTGCAGATGTAGAATAGAAGAGGGGGTCTGGAGTTTTGTGAACATGGCTTCTCATCAGCAACTTAATTCAGTTCCCATGAAGTCGTCGGAAAAATTCCTGGAGACTTCCATGAGAGCTGAATTGGGCTTCTGTTCCTTCCTTCCTTCCACACTGTTTCTTTTATCCCCCTCTTCCATCCTTGAGGGCAGTTTGGGAACAGTGGTACAGAACACAAAGCTGTTCTTCCAACTCAGTTAATGGAGCCCTGCACCAAACTTCTCAAAGTGCAGCAAAGGTTGGCTGCAGGATCTCTGCAGGCACGGAGCATCCTCCCAGGAGTATCCACACTGATTGTGTCAGCATCTCACATTCTGCTAACCCTGATGGGGCTGTCCATAAAAGTCACACATTTCTTTTCAAGTAATGACACTAATGAGAAAAGTGACAGTGGGGGTTTTTTCTTAGACACTTGTAGGTGTTAGTTTGAGAACTAAATCGGAAGCAAACAGAAAAGGTGACTTAATTAGATGATTTTATCTTTAGAAACTCTGGAAACAACTTATTTTATCAACTAAAGACTTGGCACTTCTGTATGTTGGAAGTGCTATACACTTGTGAAAGGTAGCTCAAATATTAATTAAATCAGTTTGCAGATGTCAAATCTGTGAGATGTCAAGTGATAGCTACAGGGAATTAACTGTGGTTATATTTAAAAAGAGAGGAAATATTTTCCTTTCTACCAATGAGAAGATAGACACTGTTGGCATTGAGCAACAGAAGTGGTAACTTCTTTGCAATCTATCTCCTCTTGGCCATGCATCCCCTTCCCTCCTAGCAGATGTGCTAATTTCAGTGAAGTTTAAAGAGAATGCCTTCAAAGAAAACAGTTAAGACAGGCCTAGCTATGCTGACCTGTAAAAGGTCTCTCAAGAGGAAGCATAATTTCATTTTAACAACCTTTATCCCCTCCAGCAGTTACAGCTACCAACGCTGCAGACTGATATAAAATCCCCAGGGCTACAGGAGCCGCAATACAAAGGAGGAGGTGAGACTTTATGACTGACTGAACAAGAAATCCCATTATTTTCCTTCCACAAGAGCCCATGCAAGAGTCTTCCTCATCCCCTCACAGTGAGACCTGCACTACTGCCAAAGGGGGAAACTCTCAAATTCTCCCTTGCTACACAGGGAGAATTCCCTCAGGAATTGCAAAGGACAATCTCCTTCCCAGCTATTATTGACTCTTCAGAACTGCATAAGCCAGGACAGGTGAACTGTCAGGAACTCACCCAGACTGGGGGTAACATCTATTTCTATTCCTGGTTTTGATACACACAAAATGCACAGAGCAAGCAGATTTAGGATTGACACAGGTGGGGAAAAAACCTTTTTGAACAGGAGAATATTTTACTTTCTGTAACCAAACTATATTTTGCTCAATAACATTTGAAATGGGAGTTAAACTGCACACCAGGACTAGCATCATTTTAATAGATATTTTGCAGTAGAAGAATTGAAAGCTCTAAATTTCAAATGCAAAAGAAAAAAACTCTGTGCAGCTCTAACACTGAAAGGTCACTGATTATCTTGCTTTATCCCTGCCATGCCCAGTTTATAATTTTTTTGCCATATATGAATCTCCGGACCCATTTTTATTAGTGCTAAAATAGACTGTTCTCCCACTGTCACACCATCTGTCTTTTCCTCCTGCCTGCCAGTATACAGAACATCTAGGAGTTGTTCTGAAAGGAGAAAAATGGGAAAGAAAGAAAACTGTATTGTTTTGGTCACACACTCTGCTGGTGACAGCCTGTTTCCAGCAGCGACTGTCTCCACAGAGGGACACATTCAGCCTTCGCCAGCCTGTGACACACACTGAGTTTAAAAAAAACCCAACAAAAAAGCAAAACAAAACCCTCACTGGTCTGAAATGAGGAGAAATGAGATTTGCTTTCTGCTCTCCCACTGTGCAATTCCAGAGAAGGGCAACTCCTCCCAATATCAGCACTGCCCTGTTGACATTTCAGGTTCTGTCTCGGAAATTTGTCCTGACAAATTTCTGATTCAGACTGAGCCTGAATCAGCACCAACAAGACCTGTTCACAGCACACACCAGGAATGGGATTTTCAGAAAGTGACAGCAAACACAATATGGGCTGTTGCTGCCTTTTTAGAATTGACTTTGACTTCAAATGTAAAAACTTTTGGGGGGACTTTTCGATAGAGGTATCAAATTCCTTTTTTCCCCACATAACAGCTCTTTGTATGACTGGCAATCCAGGAGACTGCAAGCTCCACTTATACTCAAGACAAGCCAGAAATGAAAAAGTACTGAGTGGCACAAGTGGGGCAAGAGGCTGTTATTACAAGGAGTGGCCTCACAGATAATTTCACACCTGCCTGACACAGCAGTCACATCTCATGAAACGAGCTGGATCACTCACGTTGTGCTATGTGTTAGAAATAGCTGCAGACATTTCTCCAAGAGGAGCACATGGAATCAATGGTCTGTCAGCAGAAAAAGAAAAAGGTAGAGTGAGAATGCATCATTCAGAACAGATTATCAGGCTGACCATCACCCGAGTCCTGTGAGGTTGTACCAGGAGAGTGAGAAGGACTGAGAAGCACAAGATCCCTGTCAGTGTTCAGTCTCTGTCCACTGCATTTAATACATTAAATTAAACTCATACCTCAAGAGAACAGTCAGACTTGTTTAGTTCCTGGGTTGGGGAATGAACAGTCACCTCCCTGTTTTGACCACAGGATATTTCAAAAGCAATAAAAGAGTGGGGTCATGACAAAGAATGAGGGATAAAATAGATTCAGAAATACAAAAGCCCAGAAAGTTCTGGAAGCCATATTTTCCACTTGCTTGCATGCATGAGCAATTAATTAATAACAAAACTTAGTTTCACAGAAATAAATCCCAGCACTGTATGAGCCTATTCCAGTATGTGACAGCACTTCAGAGCTCAGATTGAGAGGCTGGTTAGACAAAATAGAGAGGGACAGCTTTGGAACTGGGGAGCTTCCATTTCCTTTCCATCCACTACCACAGCAACACAGCTTCATAGTCTAACAGTTCTTGCAGCATCCTGGCTTTTTCCTTTGGGCTAAAAATGAATTGGCATTGAAGCCATTTGATTTTTCAAACTTTTAAGATTTTTCATGGGAAAATAGCACCATCTGTAGGAAAAAATGGACCAAATTTGATTAAAATGTGTGTCTATTTTCAAGCCATGAAGCAAAAGTTAGGACTTTCTAAGAATAAATACATTCTTTAACAAAATTGGACCACATTTTATCTTCAGAGGAAGCCAAATGGACTTTTGCTGGTCTTGTGAAGGAAGGACAATGCCAATGCCATCTCATGATAAAAAAAAAGGTGCTATGACAAAAAATTTTCTACTTTAATCCCCTCTAACACTGTTCAGAAGGACAAACATCAATAGGCAAACATAACAGCCTACAAATCCCAAGTTCTTCCCCAAATACCACCATGACAGCAAACTCATATCAGGCTATTGTTAGAACTGTTTTTTTAGTTATTGACAGAGAAAAAGAATCAGCCTTTTCAGTAAAGTTCCCTGACTGTTGGCCAATTCTCTTTCTAACATATGCATCTTTTATCCTAAAGCACACATATGTACAAGAGAATTTGGCTGCCTGGTGTGAATGAGTAAAACATTCAACAAGAGAAGGAGCTCCATAAAGATATAACAGACTTCCGGTTGCATGTTCTTATTTAATGCGAAGATGAACATTATCTCAATTGACATGACACTAATAGTGGTAGTAACTATCCTGTGAGCCATTTCCTCTCTAAAGAAAATCAAAAAGCTCCCATTGCTAAATACTCCCAAGAAGGAAAAATTATTTCTCTGGACTGAATCCTGCTTCTAACCCTCACCTTGATGGGAAACACTGTAAAATAATTTAAATAATTAAAAAACTTAGTTTAAAACACAAGGAAAGTCTACTGGCTTTGGAAGCATTCACAGTTTATCTCATAGTGCTTGAAATGTTTATATAGACTGTACCTTATTTCCTAGCATGAATGTCATTGGATTCTTTGAAAGCCTTTAAGATGTATCATGACATTTGTTGCTTGTAAAGGTAGCATTTCAATTAGCCTAATGATGGTTTCCTAGGAGAACTGAAGATCCACTTAAAAACACTGCACAGATCAGAAAAGCAAATGTGTGCATGTAGACATGCTTATGTCTGTCTTCATCAGATAGTCAGAACAGCGCTGTTACTTGCCTGTGGACCTTTTTCTTCTTAATTTAGCCTTCACATTTCACTGGAGTTTCTATAGTGACCTTTATTTCTTAGTGACAGTTGAACTATGCCTGAATGCAAAATTTAAGAGCCATCCTTGTCCACATTGCCTACGAAAATCCTCAGGGATCTTTCATAATAGCTGCACCACAGCTGCACAAACTGATAATTCAAGAGATATTCTGCTTGGCATGGAACTGATAGTTGCATCAGATAACATTACTAATGCCATTTTATTTCTCCAGCCCTGAGGTGAGATGTGGAAGAGCAGAATGTTAACAAAACCCCAGCAGCAGCTTATTCCAGAGCACAGCTGTTGCACAGGATAACAGAAAAGCATGGCCCTGCTGATCCCAGCTCAGCCCAGGATGGGCAAGGGGCTCACAGGAACAAAGCCCAGTTCTTTCCAGAACTACATCAACGCCTCCCTGGGAGGTCTCAGGGGCACCTTTAAAATCAATCTCTCACCACTGCTGGTTTTGAAGCTACAGAACAAGATGTGAGGAGTCAAAGAGAAACCTCTAAGTTCAGCCCCTCCCAAGAGCCAGCTGAGGGCTCATCACACATGAAATGCCATCCTATTCCTTCGGGGAGCATTGCTTTCTGCAGTTCATAAGAAAAGTTTATATGATCAGTTGAGGAGGGGGCACTCAAAAAGCACCAGCAGCTGCAAAATCAAGTCTTGAATAGACTGAAGAAAAGATTCCAGACAGCACTGATGCCAGGTGGCATTAGCCTACAGTGGGATCTGGGCATAAAAATAAGATACATGCTGTTCTCATCAATGAAGCACACCGAGCTTGTATTTTGTAAAAATTGCAAATTTGTTTGAACAGCCCAGGAGAGATTAATCAAAGACTGATTTGTTGCAATCTGCCATTCCCTCACTTGTCTTACATATCTGGCTTTGAAGCTGGAGAGTGACTGAGTCTCTGAAGTTATTTTCCATTTTCTGACATAACACCACCAGCTGTTTCTGCCTTCTGGGATGAGCCAGCCCAGGTAAATTCACTCACATGGAGAGAGCTGGCTAAAGGGAGCCTCCCCTGCAGTTACACACTCATTCAAGTGCACACAGACACATTCTGCAGGGTATTCTACACCAGGCTAAATTTCATTTAAGCTCTTTCTGAACCTGAAAACCTTCAACAAAACAGTGAGATTTTCTTAAGGTCTTCAATGTATGCAGAAGTCATGATGCTTAACATGCTCAGGTTAAAATGTTTCAATAAAGCAACATTTGTTTATTTTACTCAATATGGTTTTAGGACCTGATTTGAATTTGCAAATTGAATTTGCTTCATCACCACAAAGCAAATTTCATCAAAGTGAGAAGTTTGCTCTTACTGTTTTTTATTCTTCTCATGCTTATTATTTGCAGCACCCTGAGATCTGAACAAATTGTGCTTCATCAGAAAATTTCCACTTTGCAGAGCAGCTTTTCTGCCCCCCTCAGGGAAAACTAATGTGAAAATGTGTTTTCCTCCAACTTTTTCCTGCGCAGCAAAGTCAGATTTGAGCCTCCACACCAAAATGTGATGAGTAGGAATGGAATAAATGGGTCAGGTTTCAAGAGATGTCTAGCTGCAGTGATATTTGAGGCTCAGGAATGTAACCTGGCAGACAAGCTGTCATGGGAAAAACGTAGAAGATCTCAGCATATTAAGTAAAAGTCTCACCACAACTCTTTCTGCAGCCTTCCCTTGCCTCACCTGCAGCTAACGAAACATAGTGAATTCTAATAACCTCAGCAGTTTCATGAGTGTAATTAAACCTCCAAATTATGTGACAAACCCAGAGTAAAAAGACTTCTAAATTCTGCAGAGCTTTGTGCAGGTATGTGACATAAGCAAATTTCAAGGCCTTAAGGGTTTGTGCTGAGTCTGGAATTCACGCACGCAAGCCTTTCGTGCAGAATCAGATGAACACTTCACTCCTCCCCTTGCACTTCACTCTGAGCCTAGGTCCACTAGAAGCTACAAAAACAAATGATAGCAAAATTCAGGGGTGGGAAGTGATACAAAAGGAATGAATTTACATAACACAGGAACTGAAGGCAACATTTGCACGGGCTCCTGCAAAGCCCAAATGCCAAACAGTCAGCATGTGCTGAGAAACACAAAATATTAATGACACTATGACAAAGCTCATGCATTACAGCTCAGGAACAGGACTCCTACTGCTCGTGTTGTATTTGATTTTTAAAAAGTAAGAGCATGCACCACAGATGTTGGGACTTCTGCAGCTTTGATTTGACTTGGAAAGCCATGACACAAACTGATAAGTGAATTCCCCAAGAGTGACTGTCCCACAGAGACTTTTTCATCTTTCAAGACCTATCCCACTTCATGGGATTACACTGTGTGATGTAACAACATGATGTGCCTGAATACAAATCACTGTCTTCCTGCTGAACATGTAAAGAAAAAAAAAAAACAACCTTGCCTTCCTTTTTCTTTGGTACATATTCTGACAGAAAATTTTAAGACAGTGTCTGAAGTCAAAGGAGTGACAAAACTTCTCTGGCAGCATCCAAATCACCAAGGATACAAATGTTTCATTTGTCTCTCTGTTCAAACAAGGTGGGCTGTTTTCATTTATTAACGCCAGCAGAGATCTCTTTCCCTGCAACACTCTCACATGGCTCATCAGATGCATGCTCTACTTCAAAAACTCTCTTCTGATGTTTAACACTGATGTCTCTGCAGACAGCTCTCATTGCATCAATTAGGAAAGGAACAACAAAGCATCTCTCAAATTACAGTATAAGGAGTCTTAATGTATATTAAAGGTAGCCTTGTGTAATGAGCCAGTGTAAATGTAAACTGAGTCCCTGGAACAGCAGGAAACAGCAGGGCAAAAGGAGAGTGCACAGAACTGGAGACAATTACAGGAATCAGGAGCATGGTCCCACCCAGTGTGCCCAGGGGAAGCAGAGTTGGGAGGCTGTGCAATCAACGTGGTCTCAGCACTACAACCTCCAGTACTTCCAGCTGCCCAAAAAAAGAGCTCAATCATCTCTGAAAACTGAATGCCATCTTACCTCAGATCTGTTACTCTTGAATACTTAATTCGTGGTTTACATCTTGGCCTTGATTACCATCTTCTTGACAGCAGTGGACAACTCCCTGCTCTCCTATAAAAAAAAAAAAAACAAAAACAAAAACAAAAAACTGAAAAACAACCATGTTTCAGCTGAATAAACCTTCCTCCAACTTCTATAGTTGCAGATGAGAGGACAAGCTTATTTGAGTCCAGATAATCTTCCAAACTAAAAATATTAACAAAATTTCAATGAGTCCAGATAATCTTCCAAACTAAAAATATTAACAAAATTTCAAATATCATATTCTTCCTTCAGCCCACAATACCCTTGCAAGCAATCACTTATTCCCTATAGATTACACCAAGCAACTCCACATGGATATGAAGCCAAACCTCTAATCTCTGCTCTCCTTCCAAGCCTCTCTTTGAAAGGTCATCAGCCCAAAATTTATTATATGGCTTTATCCCAGCCTCTTATGAAAGCCTAATCTCTTAACTGAGCTGCTTGGCTTTTCCCCCTTTACTCAGTTTTCCTGTTTCAAACAAGGACAAGAAAATAACTTGATTTATGCCCACAAAAAGTCACCCAAGAGGCTTCTAATTGTCATTATAGGGATAAGCAACCAGTGTGTAGGGTCTAGATGTAACTGGGCTGCAGTTCCTGACTGCTGCACAAGAAAATACAACAAAGACTACCTTTTCAAAAAGCAATATACACTCAAACTGACTTTATTTGCTCTGGCCCAGTTTCTAAAGGCCACAACCAGCCTTTAGGAACACCAGTAATTATGCCAATGATTTATTTTACACAGTGGGAACAGGATTAAAGGCATTCAAACAAAATTACAAAAACAACTGCCACAGAGAAAGTCTTTAAATTCTGATTTTTTACACCAACCACTGCTTTAAAAAACCACCACTCTTCACCATCTGATACCACATAGAACATTGAGATTCTGTTACTATTACTGTGCTGAAGTATTTTCTTCCAAGGAAAAAGATACTGGTTGCAGAGACAATTTTTGGAAAAACCCCAAAGCAGGAGGAGCAGAACATGCCACTTTCATGATCATCTATGATATTTTTCCAGCCCTATAACCTTCATTAAAAAATTTCCTACCCGGCCAAATGATGAAAGTGATGAAAGGTCATTTAGCACTTTCTAGTCCTTAAAGGCATTCAGTCACACTCTGTGCTGTTTGTCTTCCCTCAGTGTTTGCCACCACGGAGATGGCAACCAGCAGTGTCATGATGTTGTTCATTTCTCTTACATCAGTTACACTTCAGTACTAAAAGCTTCTACTGGCTGACTCTACATGATCACAGTGAAAGAGAAATCTTAATATCTCAGGAAAGGCTTCATGGATTGGGGCAGTTCGACACTCATCTTCCTCTTGGCACCATGTCTCAGCTGCCTTAGGGCACTTCCAGTCACAGTACCTGTGCTTTGATATCTTTTTTACAAATATTGACACAAAATTAAGTTTATCTTGCATTGGTGTTAATTGTCAAAGTTATTCTCAGCAATAGTTTATTACTATAACTACCATGCTATTTAAAAGAAAACCTCATTTCTTATCGCAAAAAAAAAAAATCACAAGTGTTTTCCAAATCACCTGGTTCACTCTGCCAAACTGGACAGCAAAACTGTAAATAAATAATCTTAGAAGCAGAGTAAGCTGCTGAGCTTACCTGGCTGCTGGTATAGGGAATTGCCAACATTGAGAGGGCTGGAAGGTTTATTTGTTATTCATTATTACTATTTTACATTAACACCCAAATGTCCCCTCTGTCCCCTCACAATTCCTCAAGTTTTAGATTTTACAAAATGGAGATCAACACAGAATTCCTCTCCTGAATACCTAAGAAGGTACCAGGAAAATGACAGAAGTAAGGAAATAGTGCTATGCCCTCTCTCTAGAACAGAAATGAAACCTTAAATAATTTAAGCAGAAAAACACAGCAATTATTCTAAGCCCCAAGGAGATCTCAGCTTTCCTGAGGTTGATCCACAGGATCCAGACCCACAATCTAGGTGCAAGACAACTTTTCCACTCAAAACACAAATCAGTCATTATTTCCAGGTAAACTTAGATGGCAAACAGAGCACTCTTCTCTCTGGACATGTCCTTCCCAGATTACAAAGAACTGCAGTTTTAGACACTAAATGAAGCCTCATTCTATCATGAATTTGAAACTGGGGACAGGAAGAAAATTGATCTAGAGTGCTTTTTTCCTTGATCTTTCATCTTTTAGGAATTATACTATTTTTTATATTATCATTGTTGACTCACAGATTACTTTAAAGCTTATGTGACTATTTTTTTTTAAATCCTGTCACTGTAGACTATATGTGGGGCATAAACTTATTCACTTTAAACTTGGTTTGGCCAAGCCATCATTCTAATTAGCTTGTGAAAAAAAAGAAAATTAGGTTTATAAGATCAAGGAAGCTGGTAGTTACATGTGCATACTGGTAGTTACATCTTTTTCCACACAAATTGTTCTATTCCTTGGGGGAAAAAAATTAATCAACAGATTACTGGGAAAAAAATTTTCTAAATCCATGCTTGAGTACAAACAGTTTCCTAACAACAATCACCACCGACATATGCGCACGTACTCTGATACAAAATTGTGATCTCCCAAAAGTTTCTTAAAACTGGCAACACTGCCTCTCCTTATCCAGGACACACTTACAAATTCCAAATCAGATAACTGAGGGCTCAGAGGCAGCACCTGTGTTCTAAGCAGTTTTAAATTTCATCTTTCTTAGACCAGACACTAAATTTATATGACCTATACTCAGCTTGCATGATGTGTTCAGTGATTTTATATAAAAACATCCTTCAATAATGGAGAAATTCTTTTCTCTGAAAGATGGAATTCATCTCAGTTACACAGTAAAAAGCTACAGCTGAATGAATAAAGTACCCTACCTATCAGTGTCCAAAATAAAACAAGGAATTAAAAGCTAATAAAAATTCCTGAACTGGCAACAGCCTTGCAATTTGGTATTTGTTGGAGAGGCAAAATGTACCTGACATTCCAAAGATTCCTAAAATAATCACCCATGATTAACAGTGCTGTGACAAGCACACAAGGAACAAACAGTCAGTAGGACACAAACAGCACCATGTCCATTCATAACAGGGTTCAATGTGTGCAGAGAAGTTTTGGGCTTGAAATGAAGGCTCATGGTGGATGTACTCTCACATACAGCAAAGCACGTACAAAAAACTCTGGAATCATCCAGTTTCTTAACTGGCTTGAATCCTGAAGAATGTAAGTAATTTCCACTGCTGCATTTCAAGGCAATTTCCCTTAACACAGACTTCACCTCATAGTTTTCTAGAAGATTATCTTAAAATAAAATGCAGAATTTTTAAAAGAATAATAGCTACCAGAAAATTTAAAAGGAAGGAAAGAACTCATACAGAGTAGGGCATTTTCATGTTTTCAGATATTTCCATCCTTTTCTATTCATTGGCTGATTTGAGCTGCAACATTAAACACTTTGGCAGAAGAGAACAGAGAAAACAGCACCTCTCTCATTATTGCTGCCACCCCATGGACCTCACCTCACAGGCATGAAGAATCTCACCCAGATGAAGTTCTGTCACCATAACCAATGACAAAGAAGCCACATCACTCTCACAAATTAAATTTGGCTGGAAGAGTAGCAAAGAAGAGCAGAGTGCCAAGCATATTTTTGTTTTGCTAAATGAAAGGACGTTCTATCATTTCAGCTAGAACCCATATGTCACTCATAGCAAGGGATATCAGTAACACATTTCCTTCTGAAGAGAGAACACAATGAACCAATTAATCAAACCTTAAAATGAGGATGAAAATTATTACAGCCATTTGTTAAAATACAAAAGGGCATTAAGAAAATAAACAGCAATATCTGCTATAGTTAATGGAGTGATATTTTCAGTATCCCAGGCTTGCAGAAAATTGGCACCTCCTTTCTGGGACTTGAGTGCTTCTGAATGCAGGAGTTTCTTAGCACTCTTATGCTTTCTGATTCACTAAAAATCAAGAGATAAATTCTGTCTCTACCTAACATGAATCAGGGATAAGACTATTGAAAAAAATGTGTCTGATCCTGCACTGACTCAAGTTTTTTTCTAGAACTTTGTGAGGACCTTTTGAAACCCTCCCATTTATGTACTTAGATGACAGGCAGCAGGAGTAGTGTTGAGCCCACCTAACTACAACCTGAAGCTATGAATTTATTTGAAGCTGGCAGCCTAAACTGCCATCAAGTGAAAGAGGCACCTCCAAGGGGTTGTGAATCCTGTGATGGTTGATAGCCCAGAGCAGGGGTCTCATTAGACACAGAGAACAGGCAATGTAAGCTATACAAAATGGCAGGAAATGGAGAAGCAGTCTGTATTAATAAGTTTACCTAGTGTGTTTCACTAATTTAAGAGTCTCAAAGAGGTCCATGACATCAAGACTGGAGTACTACAGAGATGGAAGGAGATGGAAGAGAGAAGACAACACAGCTGTAGAACCACAGCTCCACCTCCTTCCCCATTTCACCAGGAAGTGCAGGTGGGGCATCTGTGAGGACTTTCAATAGATTTTCCTGAAAACCCATAATGTGATAACATTGGTCCAGCAAATTTCACAGGCAGATATTTGAGCAGTGAGTAAATCCTAGCATGTGGAATCAACAATAGATACACAAATAAGGGAAGCACATCACTGCAGTCATTTCTGATGTATAGCTCTATCACTGGGCCCTTTTCTCCAGCAAAAACTAAAACTGAAACTCTGGAGCACTTAGAAAAGTTTTTCTGCCCTTTTCACTGTCACCTAAAGTTTTTTCAATGACAGACTGAGAAGCTATGCTAGTTTCATTAACAATGAAATATGTTTCTCTTGAAATCTTTTTCCTCAGCAGTAGTAAAGTAAAACTGGAGTGAACCACAAAGCATGGTGCTGTTCAAACAAGTCCTGGACAGTTCACAGCCCGGAGCAGATAATTTCATTTTATCACAACACTTTTGTTGACCAACAGAGTGAGAATGAATGACCCTTCCAGAAGCAAGAGCACTGATCCCTGGTGTTAGTGGCAGCAGCTGGGCAGCTCACAGGAGTACTGGCCCTTGGACAAGGCTTTCCTCAGAAGGGGACTTTCTCACAGACACCCTTTAGTCCTGTGAACTGGTGAGGCATTTCAGCCTCACTGAATGGGTCAGGCTAGAAAGAATCACACTGGGTCATCTGCTCCTGCTTCTGCTGTGTTGTCCCAGAGCTCAGTGCAAATAACCAAGAGACTTCAGGATTTTAGCACAGAAAGGTGTTCCATTGCTTTCAGCAGAAAATCCAGGTGAGTGCTAAGGATTCCAGTCCAAAAGAAATTCAAATTAAAGCCCTCATTCCAAACAGTTAAGCATCTGCATTGCCTGCTTGAATGAACAGTACAAGTGACTAAATGAGATTGCTAAATCTAAAGTTATACATGAGCAGAACCTTTGCAAGAACTAACCCACATCAAAATAAAATTATCAAATTGGAAAAGCAACACTCAATTTCAATTACTCAGAACAAAGCACTGGTGGCTATTGGTCTCCTTATTTAAATGGTGTTTATTTAAAGCCATTAATTAATAGAACCATGAGATCTCACATCATGTTGCCTGGGTAGAATTTCTGTTTCCACACCATATACACATGAAATTCAAAGTGAAAGGCTTAAAAGCTTAATGCAGTAAAGACAGAAAATATGAAACTTTTCAAATCCTCATTTCTGTGGCCTTTTCCTCACCCCAGTCTCCTATCACTTTTTTTTTTTTCCTTAAAAGACATTATGTGTTAGGAGAGCAAAGCAGCCTGGGGAGGTGATATTTTACCATTGTCTGTGCCATTAATGCAGTTAAAAAATCCTCAGACTGGAAAAATCAGACAGATGCATCTTCCAGGTTCACATGTGCCAACTCCATCTGTTAAATCATTAAAACACAGGCTTGGCAGATTCTGGAGAAAAACACATTTGTTTTCACTATAAAGAAGAAGAGTAAACTTTCTTTCTGTTCTTACCACTCCCCCCTCCCCCATAATTACTTTAATGTGAAAGTCTGCATGAGTGGGTACTATTTAAGATGGCACTGAAAGAGGTTTTGATTGAATTGGGATGTGTATGTGTCAAATTATATGTCATAATCCAGGTTAGTCAAAGCACTATTAAACCAAGGTCTATAGATACATTAAGGTGCTTAATCATTTACCATTTATTGCATATATCATGTTACACCACCTATTTAAACACTGATTTTCCTTACAGCAATGAACCTGTTCAGGTTAGTTTTAAAGGTGCAGTTTACATAAGGAGCAGCAAATCTGATCAAAGAAAGCTACCAAACCTTGAATGAAGAAATTAATAACAATAAGCCTTTTTTCCAAATCTATAATGAAAAAAAATATTTTCTACCTTCAGTAAAAAGAAAAGCAACAAGATCCTGAACTAAATTTAATACTAACAGCCTATATTTTTCCAGTGTCAATACTACAGATACTGGGAAAAGAGATTTACGCTGTTTCCTACTACAGCACTGTACAACCTTTTTCACTATGGCAACATTACCTATAGTGCATACATCACAAAACTGAGCATTTTGAGTGCAACTAAGTATAAAATAGGATGAACCCAGACACGAGTATGACAGTGTGAATAATTTAAACCCCAAGACTTCCCATAGCTGCTATTAAAACAACAGATTGCTGCTGAATGCATTTCTTCCTCTTTGTATTCTACAACAGAATGGAATTTCATCCTCCATGCTTCTTACTTTAAGTAAAAGGTATCCCAATTAAAGCAAATGCTTGGAATTTTTGTCTTTTTTATGTTTGCTTACAGTTTTGCAGCTATTTTCAACCATCATCTAAACAGAGATTCTCTCTGTGCTGTTCTTAATAGCAGAGCACAGAAATTAGAAGCTATCAGAGCTACCTTTGCAAAATAAATACATTTTCATAAAGGATATTCCATTGCAGTACCCTGAAATTTCACTGAGTCATCATCCCTGCCATTCTGTGCTGTAGGACTCATAAAATAGCCTGGAAACTGAGATCCCACTTCGTGTTATGTAACTGCAACCTTCCCTTCTGCCAAAGTACCCACTAAGGGGCTCTAGGAGCTGCTTCTTTCCCAAGAAGAGGTTGAAACATTTCTTTGACTGGAACTGGAAACAAACATTTCTTTGACTGGAAATTTGTTGTTATCTTAGTGCAAAGCTCCCATACCTTCTCAGTGATTTCCCATGGCCATCTCCTTGCAGCACTGACTTCTTTTTCTCACAGCTAACCAACTCCATCTCTCCTCACAGCACACCCAGCTAACCCCCTCTTTTGCAGCACTCCTCTTCTAACGGGACACAGCTGTGGCCTATTAAGGGCAGCCCTGTTCCTGATTTTGGTGATTGGTGCAGCTGCAGCTCCTCAGGTGTGAGACCACCTTCTGCACTACCTTTATTGTCTTACATTCAATCCCCCACAGAAATTCTCCTGCTTTTGGTCCTCACATTTCACCCTCCTCCTCCTCCAAACAACTTCTGAAAAACCTGATAGGACTTATTCCAACCAGCTCCCTCTGCACACAACTGATGGTGCCCTCTGTACTCCACTCCCAGCCATTATGCAGTCCTGGAAGTGTTCTCAGAACCTGGGAGAATTGCAGAACCATTGCTTTGAGTCATCCAACACTTCCCCAAATGTCCTCTTTCACGTTACCTACGCAGCACTCCCATATGGCTGGGGTCTCTCCAGGGAACTGGCTGCAGCTCCTCCACTGGAGATCAACTTCAGATTTAGTGGAACAGAAAATTTTTCCTCCAATACTGAGCAACATAATATTTACAATCTTATCATTGTTATAGTACCAGCATAATTTCAGAGCTGTTCTCAAGCAAGACCAAGCAAGCAGAGTACAACATGAGTGCACCAAAGAGAAGAAAGAAAACACAGGGATATCACAGAACACAAAACAGAAAGGGTACTTGAAGTGCTTTCCAACAAAAAACTGTTGTTACAAGTATGCACTTTCTTTCAAGCAAGTATTTTAATTTATATGCTCAGAGAATGAAGAGGAAAATGTATCCAAAAGAGACAATAACTTCATCATGTGATGGCTACAAATGGAGAAATTTAAACTTATAACAAATACACTCTTAAATTAGAACACAATTAGATGCTGATATCCCTCCACTGCCTGCAATCACCCTCAAGGGAAGCAAAATTGCATGAGACTAACAGAACACTCACTTGTTTTAAAATTTACAGGAGGCTCAAGAAAGTTTCACATGCATTTTACCTCAGAAACAATGTGCTACTTATTCTTCCCGGCAATGATTTTTTACATAGCATTCTGGGATCAAAATGTAATTTTCAACAATAACATATTTTCTGACATTCTCTAAGGAAAAATTACTGGTTTCTTCCCTCTAAAAGGATTTTGAAGGAATAACATCTGTGTTGAGATTATTGTGAATATGTTAAACTGACAGCAAGTCTCTAAGGGGCACTGCTCATTAATGTTCTGTGCATAAAATTAAAACTTGAAATATATTTTCCAATCTTTTTTGAATCATTTAAGCAATTCTCATGCAAAGAAACTATTGTGCAGCAATCATATATTTGCAGAGTAGGCTATGAAAGCTATTAAAATGTCCCAGACCCCCTGCCTTTCAGGCAAAAGGAAAAAGGAAACGCTTTCTGATTTCAAACATGAGCTGTATTGAAACAAAAAACACTTTCAAAGACCATGAAGAGTTTGATTTCAGTTTACACAATGCAACAAAATTTAAAATTGTGTCTTTCTCCTTCATCTTTAATTCATATGGTGCCTAGGTAGCTCCCATACCAGCAGGAGAGTTTTGTTAAGTGTTGCCCATTGGCATTTACAAGAAATTTCTCCAGTGGCTACAAGTGGTGGCTGTATTATTTAAAACTGCAGCAGGGCAGCATTCTGCAAACTCCCTGCAACCACAAGTGGGGAGCTGTGCTCTGAGACAATGCCTGGGACTCAGGGATTTCAATGCAAACTCCTTCTCCAGTTTGAAGGTGACAAAGGTCTCCATGTCCATAGAACAAATAATTTTGTTTGGAGGGCATGTACACTTCTTCCACCCAGTACTACAGAAATATAAGTGTAGCCATCAGGTTTACTGTAAAGCAGCCTCTCATGCAAATCTTCAGTTTGAATAAAAAAGGAATGTATCTGCTCAAAATCAAATAAAATTCAAGGAATTGTTGAATTTTCCAAGCACAAAAATCTGCATAAAGCTGTAGCTGTAAGTGCCATTTTATAGATTAAAAAAAGGAACACATTATCACTGGGAAAACAAACATGCCCTCACTGTTTCAGAAGCCACTGGATAATTACAGCCACAATAAGATGAGAGTTCTAAATTTTGCCACAACGTATAATGATTCTAACCAGGCTGTTGGATTACGTTCATAAATGGAAATTCAGGAACTCCAATTAACATGTTCTTGATGTGATAGACTTTAGCGGGGCTTTTTTAAATGAAACCAGTCTGTGTCAATGGGACTTCATTACTTAAATCACAGTAATCATAACAAGGCAGTTTCAGGCTGCCTACATCTGAAATATTATGTAAAAACATTACAAAAAGACACTGAAGTTATGCTCAAATACTCCTTTTTTAGGCACCTGTGCATTGCAAACACAATGTGCATCAGCAAACACAACACTGCCAGTACTACCTAATATTTTTTGGTAAACATTTTCAATGGAAAAACCTAAGCACAGCTACACATGGATCTATAAATGCAAATATAAACACCTCAGCAGAGAGCGTCACTTTCAGAGGCTCTGACATTGCTGATGTGGAGGGAAAGACACCAGACTAGAGCAGCTGAAAGAAAACAACAAAGCTGCTCCTCAAATTTTAGATGTGAAGATGGCACCTTGAGGAACACAGGGAACACAGACTGGGGCAGCCCACCGCAGGTTTCCTTAGGGATATCTTCATTCGCCCTCCCTCACTGCTATGCCCCATCAATGGAGGGCTTTTATTGCCTTTTTCCACCCCAAAAGCCCAGGCAGAGCCCTGCCAGCTCCTCTACAGAGCTGCCAGACAAATGCACGTGGATCTACCCAGCCAAAGCACCCCAGGAATGTTTGGGACTCTGCTCACACACTGCACTTGGACATCACAAAGCTCTGTTTCCACAGTGTCAATATAAGAAGTTTCATCTCTCGTTTCTTCTTGACAAATGCTGGCGCACTTTAAGCCCTGACACAGTAAACTACAGATTTGATTGTTTCATTAACAAATTATCTTTCTCAAGGAAAGCATCAAAGCAATAAGAAAACTCCTGAGATAAATGTGACAAAGCAGCAGGAGTTAATTAAGTAGGACAATGAGTAAGCATTTATGGGTGTGATAGGAGACCCAGCTGATTTAATTGCGAGCCTAATTATCAATTAGAGAATCAAGAAATGGCGTGTAAGTGAAATATTCCATTTGTTGATACTTTAATGATTTTCAGAGACCCAGAAGAGCAGTTATAATTGCTATTTGAGAACTACAGAAGGCATTTTTATTCTCCTCTTACTCAGACATTCATAGTACTTCTAAAATAACTACGAAATGTATATAGCCTTGTACTCAAATATTTAACTACTTTAGGTACTTTGGATTTTTTTTAAGAAGTCTAGTAATTAAACATTCAAACACACCGCCTCTAAACCACTCAGCTGAAGTCAAAACCTTTCTGCATTTATTTTCTAATAAGGATAATAAGTGCCCAGTAGTGTGGGAGTCCCATTAACTATTTCCAGGGTGTTTACACAAGTCAATTTCCAGACAACACAAAAGAGATCCGGGAACCATTTAAACCTACAAGGGCAAAGAGCAAGCTGGCTCCACTCATCGTAGGAATGTTTTATCCAGCAAATGCAAGAAAATAAAATTACCAAAAAAATTAGTATATTGGAACACAATGAACCCTTTACAAGCTGTAAATATGTTCTGGGTTCTCACATAGAAGCCATAAAGTATGTTAAGCTCTTTCTCAGGACTTCTGACATGTAGCTTGTAAAGGACATTTACGAGAAAAAGAGATCCAATAGACATCGTATCACAGGACTGGTGTTGTTTCCCAATGAAATTATCAAAAAACAATTTTGGTGTGTAGCAAGAGGAACCCAGAACAGGACAGCAGATTAAAAAGAAGCTTTCAACCACCTTCACCCAAATGTGTTTTCCCTTCATTTAAAGACACACAAAAAAAATTACCGAGCACTTGCCCTGCCCTCCTGAGGGGCCTCAAGAAAGCAGGGAGTGGGAATTTTTTAACTTCTTTTTCCCCTGAGAAATGGCTGTGGTGCCACTAAGAGCTTCCAAAAGACAAAAGAAGGCAACTCACCCCCTCAATGACTATATATGCACTTCCCGACATTAATTTATTACGCGTTATGACACGCCCCCTCATTACCTTATGCCCGCCCCCCGCCATCTTGTGCCGCCCACACGAGTCCCCGCCCCTTCCGCCCACCGCTGCTCCCCCGCCGCCATCTTGTGCCCGCCTGAGGGGCTCGAGAAAGCAGCGGGCGGGAATTATTTCGCTTTTTTTTTCCTTGCGTCATGGCTGCGGTGCCGCCGAAGAAATCCCAAAAGACGATAGAAAGGGATCCTTTCCCTCGGTGGGTGTGTGGGCACTTCCCCACATTCCATGGAACACATTCCCGCCCCTCCCGCCATCTTGTGCCCGCCCACACGAGTTGCCGCCGTTGCCCCGCAACGCCCGGGCGGCCGCGGCGGAGCTCGGGGCTGCCCCGGCCCCGGTCCCGGTCCCATGGAGCCCACTGACCGCACAGCCGAGAGCAAAGAGTACACCAACTACGTAGCCCAGGACAAGAGCTGGTAACAGCCCGCCCGGGCCGGCAGTACCGCTGCTCGTCCAGCTTCCCCTCCCGGCCCGCAGCTCCGCGCTGGAAGAGTTCCCTTGTGTATTTAAAGAGCGTGTGCGCTGGGTGAAGCGTGCCTGTGTAAAGTCATTTAGATTTAGAGGTGGCTCCAGGGCACCCCGCCGGCTGTGGGGTGAGGGCACCTCATCAGCCAACACAGTAAATGAAAGTATATTTGAAAGCATCATTGGTGCTTACTTTCCAACCTCCTCCGCTTCTTAACATTATTTAAAAGCAGTGCAGTGTTCCCATGCACTGTTCGCTGTTTCACATGCAGTGTTCGCTGTTTCACGTACAGCGTTTCAAACCTCTGGAAAGTATTTTCCCATTAGCTCCGAGTCAGATAATGATACTTGTATATAAACGCGCTGCTTTGAGATGGAAGTTTAAAGATTCCAGCTGAAGTGCTGCGCTTTGTGATTTCGGTATCTAGGGTTGGCGTGTTGGGGGTTTTTTTTAATGAAAGTCTTCACAGTAATTTTAAATGGTTTTTGTTGGTTTCAGGAAAATCCGTATTGAAACTGAAAGAGATGCTGCAAAAAGATGGGCTGAGAAATGGGGATTTTTGAAAACACCTCTTGAAGAGGTAAAGTTGAAGGTCATGTAATATGGCTTATAAGATAAGCAACACATGAGCACACCTTTATCTGGACACAAAATTATGAGAGCACAGAAGACCAGAAGTGTACTGAGTATGCTTTATTACACTGACCTCCAAGGTAGCAATTGCACTACTTTTGAAATGGTTCAGATATTCCATTTTCTTCTGAATAAAACATGTCAAGTGGTAATTTATATGCTGTGCATATTCTGATATATTTCTCCTGAGAAGCATGACTCCTAATAGTGCTAACAAGTACTAGATGCACACTGACAGGAAAATATTTCCCCTTTGTCTCTCCATATGGTATTTTAAAAATCTAGGGGAAAAGGTTCCAGCTAATTAAATTGTCAGTGGGGGAATCTACAACAAATGAAAATATTTGGAGTGATGTCTCTTCTCAGTGATGTTTAGATATTAGAATACAGTAGCACATGATGTTACATTTGCAATCACAGTATTTCACTGCTAAAGAACAGGATTGATGTAGCCCCTGTGTAGTTACAAATGAAGTTTGCATGTCTTCTGAAACAAAAAAAAGTCCAATAATTTCCAAAGCACAGAAATAAATAATCCTGCTTGAGGTGGAAAGAACAGGAAGTTCATCTGCAACAATGAGGGGAATGGTGTGGATTTCACATACTATAGTACATTTCCAAAACTAAAGAATCCAATTTTTAAATATGTTTTGGTTTTAGTTGCTGGGACCTGAAAATAAAGAAGCTGCAAAGCCCAAGCTACAGCTTCCAGATCACCTGCAGGTTCGACCTGTGACACCTGTGGAAAAATACATTAAGGTTAGAAAATTAGATTTGAAAATTGCAATACAGCAACATCTGTTTTAAGAAACCACACAAGCTCTGAAAACCAGTTGTCTTAATAGAGGGGGGTCTTTAACTAAAGGTCAAAGTAAACTGCATTTGCAAGCCAAACTGTGCTTTAAAAGCATTTGTTTAAGACAAGGAATTGCCCTTTGATTATGGTTGTAATTTTTCTGTCTTTATTTAAGAGTCTGCTTTTTGTCAGAGACAATACCACTGTCCTCTTCAGCACCACAAATTAATAAGAAGCCAGTTCTAATAAGCCAAGTCATAATTATTTTGTTTTGTATGATTTATATGTATATTCAGGGTCTTAAAGCTGTCAAATAGCTGGAGAGTGGAATGTGAGTGATGGTTTAATTTATAAATACAGTGTGTCACGATCACCAGTGAATAGGGGGAGTCCACAGGCAGCTAAAGCAGTGACATTGGGAGAGGAACTTACAAAAGGGGAAGCAGAATATGCTAATGAAAAGGAAGGTTAGTCCACTTAAGGAAGATTAGGGAAATAAAGGAGATTGGAAGTTCTTACTTGCTGAACTAGCTTTCTTTCAAAGGATTCCAAGGGTGGGGAGATAAGGTATGGAAGTAGCGAAAGCTTTTATTGAGATTAAATTAAAATAAAAATTAGGAGCTAGTGCTGAGTGTGGTAAAGCAATGAAGTGGCTTCATTTGTGCCAGTCCTGCTCCTTGTTCCTCAGCTTTGTCCCACAGCTCCAGTGTCAGTGCAGCTGCAGTTCCAGCGCTGTCCCAGCCCCGTGGGGCTTTGGTGCATTAACAAACCCTGCAGGTCTCAGCTGCTCCCCAAGCCTGCACAGCCTGCTGGAACTGAGTTTCCATTTCACCTCAGAACTGGGAGGAAGAGAAGGGCTGGCTGTGATTTAGGTCACCTTTTACATATTCAGAGTGAAGTTTCATACATCCTTTTCAGAAGTGTCTTTCTGCACATTTACCTTGTGGTAACAGTCAAATCTGTTCTCTCTAGGTTAGACTAATAAAAGCTCTGCAGTCCCCTCCCCCAGACCAAAAGTGGGACATGATTTCCTTCATTATCCTGCTCAGTGGGTGGCACTTTTGGCCATAAAAATTATCTTTTCTGAGGAACTGCTCCACCTAAATATCATAAACATTTTCTAATCTTGGCCAAAGAACAAAGTGAAGCAACTCTGGCAAGAGAACTGAAACATTGTTCTCTTGCTGTGTATTTCTCTGCTAAGTCCCCAGATGCTGAAATGATAGAACGTGCCCAATTGAGATGATTCAGCCAAAGTAAGCACAGCAGTCACTGCACAGAGTCTGTTGGCTTTTGTTTTGTTTCCTTTTTAGCCAGATTAGTTGCAGATTAACTTGCTACTCACCCATCTTCTGGAGTAGAAGGAAGGTAGAATAAGTAGTTCTTGATGTAAAAGCCAGCTTGTTCAGTAATATCTTCAGCATTTGGATTTAAAATTATTATTCCATAGCTGCATTGTTACCAAATATATTGCAGCAAGAAGGAAACACTATTTCTCCTGTTTACTGAAGTTAATTAGTTTTAAAGATGATGATGATGATGATGATGATGATCTTCTGCTTGAGCTTTTACCATACATAATAATACTAATACAAAAATTCTAATAATGTTAAGCAATTAAAGCCCTTAGTATTGAACCAAACTTGAAAAAAAAATAATTCCAATATACACTACTGAACAATGACTCGATTGTTGATTTTAGAACACTACAGTACAAAAGACAATGTTGCAGAAACTTCAACCAAAAACCTTTTCATCATTCAGTTTTGCATGTTACTCTGATTTTAGGTGCTTCCATCTCCTCCAATACCTAAAACGACCCAGGGATTAATTGGCTGGAGATCAAGTGTTCCAGCACTGGCTCTTGAGCATGATTATCAAGTCCAAAGCTCCAAAGGATCTGTCATTAGAATGAAGTGACCATGTGAGTCTTCTAAGTGACATTATGAAATAAAGAGGCACAAAGACTCATTCCTAAGGAAATATCCTGGAGTGGACTGTTGTGCATTCCTTATCTTTGTAAAAATCCACAATCATTTTGGTAAAGTGTGAACATTTTCATTTTACTTCATTGAATCTATGGCATCCAGGCTAACTCTGCTTCAGAGCTTCTGCTTGTAACTTAGAAATAACAATGAATAAACTCAGGTAAAGATCACAGCACATACTATTTTTATTATCACTAATAAGACTATAACTTAAAAATATTCATTGGAAATTGGAGTGACAGTGCAAATTTTTATAATTGCTTCTCCATGAGAACCTCTACTCATAAAATACTCATAAAATACACTGGGTTTGTGTTGGGTGTGCTTTGCAGGTATTTTGTGCAGTTACACACATAAGTGAGTGAGTAGTTCCTAGTACAGAAATAAAGTACACAAGGGCCACAGTGACCCAGAGTCACTTTGAAAGATCAGTTTTGGTATCAAATCAGGGCTTTTCCATGAGTTGATCAGCATGCACATGGGTTACAAAGGATTGCCTCAGTTGTGTGTACAGCAATATTTGCTCCAGCCAGGGCAGGATGCTCAGAGGCAGCAGGTGATTGCTCTGGAGTCACTGGGGCAGCTCCCTCAGTGCTCTGGGTTCACTCCTGCTCTTCCCTGTGCACCTGAAGCTTTGCCAGGGTTTCTGGAGACCCAGGAGGACTCACTGAGCTGCAGCAAATGTTTGCACAATGCAATTCTAACTGGCCAAGGTGTTCACAGCAGAAGGTTGTTTAACCAAAAAGAGCCTCCAGGAAATCAACCCAGGCAGCTCCCTGTAACTCCTTATCACTTAGAGGGGAAAGGTTTTCTCTTTAACCCTGCTGCAGGATCTCCTTTGTGTTCTGCAGCCATCAATAGCTACTGCTTGAGTCAGCACTAAGTCCTTGGCTTTCACAGCAGTAAGGCAGCAGCCAGTGTTTGTTCTTCCCTTCTTCCCAAGAAATGACTCACAATGATCAACATCCCACCTTTTTTTTTTTTTACATCCATTTCCAAATGCCCACGAAATAATAATATTTTACTTTTTTCCATACTCTTTACAAATAATGGAGAAGTGAGTCATATCCTTTGGAAAGATTACCCAAGAAGGAGAACACATAGTAGAAGTAACTTCAGACACTTTATTTAAAAACCAGAATAAAGAATAACTTGGAATCAGACTCTGGAAATTGAAGTTAAATTGTAGCTTAGCTACTAACCATAACCTGTGTACACTGATCTTTGGACAACCAAGATAATTGTAAGAACAATATTTAAATTCAGTGTGCTTTCTTGTCATTGCCAGGTTTGTATCTCTTGCTTATTTTAATCATGTGGTATGTGGTTCTTCAGTTTATTTTAAGGCCAAAAGATCTTATTCTTGTCTGATTTATGTAAACAGGTATAATGATGGTTGATATGCCATTTAGCAGCAATTAAATTACATTAATTCAGGCCAAATAAAAGGGGAATTCCACTGGCTTTTTAAGAGTTATATTAATAAATCAAAGCACCACATACCCATTGGATGTTTGTATGAAGTGAAGTCCAAATCCAGATGAGCATGGTTTGATTTTGAAAACCAAAATAAATTCTTTGTCCAGCATCTGCAGTTGGACATTCCTGACTCATTCCAATGTCTGAATATTAACTCTGGCCTGACATTAAGGGGTTTGTATTGCACATTCTATCATTTAAGGTACCTTTACTTCAGGAGATACTTAGATAGACACTAATTTGGGATGTGCAAAGAATATAATCTAAAATTTGAAGTCATTTCTTTATCATAAATCTGTCAGTTATTATTTGTCCCATGTATTCAGGGTTTTGATGTTATGTGAAAATACAAACCTGACTATTTTTTTTCTCAACACTTCTAACATTTACATGAAAAAAATTTGTAGAAGTTGCAGCTGATAAAGTATTGCCCAGTCATCTGTTCCAGTTGTGAATCCTAAAGATCATTACAGAATTATTGTATCACCTTGTTATGTTTGAAACATGGCCTTTAATTTGTGGAAATTAACCTATTTATTAGAGCCAGGCTGGGTACTTAAATGCCACTGCACACTGTAAAATATCACACATCTCCAAGGTCAGGACAGTGTCAGTAAACTCTGCATGCAGAAAATGCTTCAAAACAAAACTAAATCACTTCAAAAGTGCAACAAAAGTCTAAATAATTTTAATTCTGTATAAAAGTGTTAGACCTGTGTTTCTGTGCAAGTCAGAGCAGAACCAAAATATGAGAACAGGATGGAAGTGTATTTGGATGTCTTTGATACTCCAACCAAAATTTGATTTGGGCTTTGCAAAGCTTTGGGGAGCACAGGGAGCTGCAGAGCAGCTCCTTGCTTGACAAAACTTTCTCAGAAAGCTGAAGCCATCTGGCCTTGTTGTTGTTTTCAGGTAAACTTTGCTAACAGACTCATTTTACAGAGGTGTGGATGGCCCTTCAGAGCTGCACACACAGAAATGTTACTGGATCTGCTACCCAGGCACCAGAGCCAGAAACAGGTCAGCCCCACATGTGCCACCAAGGATGTGTCCCTGCAGGTGCTCTCCTGGGTGTGTGATGAAATAACAGCAAAGGCTTCAATGGCAGCTGTATTTAAGTTGAAGAACAATGAAATCAAAATTATCTTTTTCACAAGCACTCACTTAACAAACAACAAAATTGAGGGACAAAAACCTGGTGTTTTGCTTCACAATGTGTTCTTTTCCATGCTGTTAGAACTGGCACAGAACTGGCACTTGCTATTTATAATTTCATTAATATAAGATACTTTACTAGGAGCTCAGAGTCAAAAGATTGCTATTTATTTAAAATGCATTTTACAGAGAATAAAGTTTTTTTATTATATCATAATTGCTGGTGATTCTGAGTAAGTAGCGCTGCTGAGGTTGCAATCACCATACAAGGCTTGCTGTACATTTGGAAAGAGCCAAAGTGAAAAGCAGCCACAGCCTGTGCACAGACAAGTGATCCAGTGCCTAAAAGGGTGCTTGGAGAATAAACCTCAGTGCTCTGCATGAGACATCTCTGCAGTGACATCTGTGACAGCCCAATGACACTCAGTGCAGCCCTAAAGCTGAACAACCAACTCCTGTTTCCAGCCCATCCCATTGGCTGCTCTCTCTGCCTGAGGTAACTTCAGTGCTGAGATTGTTTCCTTCCAAACCAGAGGATGTAGATTACATTTTTACAATTTTCAGAGACATAAAGCTCCCCATTCACACACATCATTCTCCTCCTTTAGTGAAGGATTCTTTTTGGTTCCTTCCAGCCTCTACAAGGTAGCAAAGTGACAAACATTGATCTAACAGTCACTGGCAACCAGACCAGAATCCTCTGCTTCCCTGTGAAACCCAGCCCAGCCTCTCCTGCTTTGGCTTCCTCAGTTTTGTGTTTTGTTCCCCTTGAAGCCAAGCCCTTGTAGCAAGACAGATAAGGGCTGCTCACAGACTATTACCTTCTTCCTGACTCCTGTGGTTTTCACATCCCATCAAATTGTCATTTAGCTGAAAGCATGTCAGACCATTTCACAGGACCATACTGGAATAAATTCAACTGTACTGGAAATTGATGCTGTTGTGCTGTGAAACTGACTGGGTTGGAAGTGAACAAAACATTGTTCCTCAGTCATACATGGAAAAGACTAATGGTATTGAGAAATAATAACTCTGTTAACCTCATGTGTCCTGTTTCAGGTGAGCTGCACTCTGCAGTTCCAGATGAGATCTAGCTGAAATTTGGAAGTGATGGGTCAATATAATGGGCTTTTATTAATGGAAATTATACCTTGTGGTCACAGGTTGTGTATGTGGCCCAAGTGACTCTGAATTTAGCCCCTTCCTCATATTTTCCCCCTCACTGCTTTATCTGCCTCACTGAAGTGAAATAAACTAAAAATTCACTAAGTATTGAAATAAACCTGCGGACTTCAAAGCACAAAAACAAATGCAACAATGAAGAAATAAACAGAACAAAGAACCTTCACTCCCCACCAGCACCACACTTTCAGTTTGGTGGCTCCATTGACAGCAGCTTCCGTGGGTGCAAAATCAGATTTGCAGGTACCAGATTGGAATTAAATGTGGACACATTTCTTGTTAATCTAAGCGTTTAACCTCTCTAATAACAGCATCATTTAGAGTTCCAATACAGGGCTGAAGAAGTGGCCATTTTCTCTGTTTCCTTGATAAAGGAAGGGCTCTTTATTCAGTCCATTTTCCTTTGCTTTCCCCAAAGATCACAAACGTGGGGAGCAGCCCCGCACCCAAACGAGCCATGGCAGCCTCGCCCGCAGCCCTGCACGCACATCTCTGATTTCTGTCTGCGGCTCTCCCAGCGATGCCTGCAGGCTGCCGAGCGGCACCCGGCTAATCCGCGATGCTCCAGCCCGACCCGAGCCTGACAAAGCCTTCGCACCTCCCGCAGCCCCTCCTCCTCCTCCCGAAGTGAGAGACGGGCAACGCTTTTATTCCTCACCGGGGAGCAAGACGAGCCCAGCTCTGCTCTGAATCTCCTCTGCTCGCTGACACGCGTCAGACACAACATTCTCGTCCTTAAGAGCTGGAGCAAAACAAAAACAAAGCAAGAGCCCAAAAAAACCCAGTGAGCTCCAGTCCCTGTCTGGAAAAAATAAACAGCCGTTATGTTCCTCTCGCCAGAGCCCAGCCACGTCCTTTGTTTGATGGAAGCTGGGTGATTTCTCTGCTCCATCTTGGCACTGCACAGGTTAATGAACAAACCCCACATATTTACAGTCTCTCAGGAGAAGTGAGATCAGACTGACTGCCACGTGAGGAAGCACGAAGGGACGAGGTTTATGGATGTGGAGATTCTCCCCCAGCTCATTCCCTCCCTGGCTGTGGTCACAGGCCAAGTTGGGAGCTCTCTGTGCCAACAAACCAGCCCTTGCTGCTCAAGGCCAAGGCCTGAGGAGTCAGGCTGGCTCTGCTGCTTCTGCACAGGACAACAGAGTGCAGGGGCTGTGGTGCTGCTGGGCCAGAGAACTCTGCTCAGGAGATGGGGCCTGAATATTTAAAGTAGGAAAATTCACTTTAACTACAACTTTTGGGGGTCTTGAGCCAGGTGCCAGGTAAAGGGAACACACTGCAGTGCAAACTGGACAACAGCCTGGTTCCCAAAGAGCACTGCTGATGCTTTTGTTCTCCCAGAAGCTGTGTCCACAATAATTCCAGTTACTTATGTGCAAATGAGAAAAGCTCTTGCCATAGATTTGACCAAACCAGGTTTCTCACTATGTTTGTTTGCCCTTCTCTTTGTTTAAAGCAGGAGTGCTGAGCAAATCAGTATTTTACTGGGATAGCCCAAGCAATGGACAGCTTGAGCCTTACTCCTTCCCCTTGGGCCAGAGCTGTTTAACTTGAGAGGGAACCACCTTCCTCATACTCAACAAATCTCAGTTAAAATGTCCTGCAGACACAGACACAGAATTCTACAGTTAAAGCACTCACAAAGGAGAAAGAATTGCCTAAATCTGCCTTCCATTTTCCTTTATTGGCACTGTTGGAGTCACTGCTAGTCCATCCTCACCTGGCAGCAGTGACAGGCAGGACCTGGCCGGTTGTGCTGGGCAGCCAGACCCTGGCACTCCCTGTGCCCCTCTCAGCTCACTGCTCCTGCTGGGGTTAACCAGCTGTTGAGGGTTTCTGGAACACACAAGACACCAAATTACATAAATACTGTGATTATTTGGAATGTGTTTTACATTCATCTCATGTGTGTGTTTGGCAGTGTTGGTGCACTTGTTTTGAAGCTGAATAAAGCACATGCAGAGTGGTCATGGATGTGTAAAAGCATCCAAATATGAGAATGGCTCTTCAAATCTAGTGAGCCAAATCTTTCTCTTTTGGAGAAGGGCTCTGTAATGATGATTCATACATTTTTACTATGGAAAAGTAGATAAATGCACAGCATTGCCTTGTAAGCCTCCTGAACAGTCCCCATAAGGGCAGATGGCAAAGTTTATCCTATAGCTCAGGTTCCAAAATGTTGATTTGTTCACCTGGTCTTGCCCAAACCCCGTGAGACAAAAATACAAATTCTTACAAGACTCTAGTCCCAGTTCAGGTCTCTCACAACACTTACAAAACAAACAAGCTTCACTTTCTCTCCTGATGACTACAGCCTTCCCTGAAAAACTGCAGCTTTATTATGCATAATTCAATTTCATCAACTGCTTTTCTTTATTGTCCCTCCTAATTATGCACATATATACTTGTTATTTATTGCAATACATAAATTATGCCCCAAGCATAGCACAGAAGTACACACACATTTCTTATGCAAGAAAGGAAAAATAAGATAGGCCTATCAGGGATATATTTACTCCCCTGTCCCATTCTGGATTTGTAGGTGTTTGTACAGATTCAGAAACCACATCTGAATTCTGTCCAAATTCCCCTGTTAGTTGAGGTGGGAGAATTCCCTACATTATGGAATTACCTGCATTCCATAATGTACCACACCAACTTTAAATGCTTTTTTATTTCTGAAAAACAAGGCCAGATGCACAGAAGTTTTTATGCTTCTGACAGCCCAATGATGACAACACAGTAACTCAATTTGTTGCCTGATTTTGGCTGAGAGGGGCTCAGGTCAGTGGTGTTTGATGTACCACATGCATTACTTTTAAACTCTGGTCAGGATTCAGGACTGCAGTCCAAATTCAGACTTTAAATGATGCACCACAGGATCCCTGTTCTCCACAAAGCTTCAGAGGGAGCCTGAGCAATGAGATCTGAACTTAAGACTTCAAAGGAATTGTCTGAAATGAGTCCCTGTGGATAAACCCCTTCAGGGCAGGGTTTGCTCCTCCTGAGCCCACTTTGGCTTTGCTGACCACTCACCTTCCCTGCAAGAACATCTGCATACAGCAAAACTAAGCCCAAAATGTCAGGTTTTTAGCAGCACATATTGAACACCTATGGAACATAATTAATCTCAAGGGTGCATTCCCTCTGCAGGGTGTCAGGAGAGCACAGAGTGCAGAGGCATCTGTGGCAATGAAGAATGTAATGCCTGCAGGTCTCCTTCTCCCCCAGAGGAGATTTGAGAGCCCCGTGTAATGGATGTTTATTTGTCTGTGGTATTGATTTATTAATTTGTTACACACTAATCATTAATCAGCATGTGACAGTAGAAGGGGTCACACAATGCAGCATCACCCACTGCCCTGCCAGGCCTCTCCAGAACCCTCAGATGCTAAAACACCAAACTTTCATTTCATAAAGGAAATGCCAACACTGCTTTGCAGTCCCTGGCTGAGCCCAGCCATGGGAGCTCTCCCCTCATGTCCCTGAGGTCACAGTTTGGCCAAACACATGCAGAACATGCTTGGCTCATTACACATGTGCATGTCAAATCCACACTCAGCAGCAAGGAAACACAAGACAATCTATGGTAAAATACTGGGACTGCACTTCAAAGATCAGGATGCAATTCCAGGGACTCCCAGGGTGACTTTGGCCACAACAGTCCCTCCCCTGCTTCAGCTCCCATCTGTAAAAAGCAAAATAACCATCCCTCATCTTTACTCCATCCATCTTTGCAATTTAAACTCAGAGTTCTTTGTAGTGGTGTCTCTTTCTCAAAATACATCCAGCTTCCAGTACACAATGTCCTCCTCAGAACAGCCTTATGAAAATGCATCAAAAAAATAAAATAAAAAGAACCATATAAAACATCCACTGATGAGATAAGACCACCAGCATAACAATGCAGTGAACAGCTGTAATCTGTGGGAGGATTATTTCTCTTTGCCACAAATGCCATCTAGTTTTCAAGACAAGCTCTTCTCTTTCATAGATCAGGGAACTCAGTATCTGCAGACAACTTCCCTTCCCACCAGTATGGTTTTTAAAGGCTCACAGTAATTTGTGACATTAATTAGAAGATGTCACATTTTAATGACAAATATTAGTACTAGTCTGCTTGATTAACATAATTTATTTCTTCATTGGACATTTTATTCCAGATGAGCTGCTTTTCATCCATCCATATTTGCTGGGGGAAAAATGCATCCTGACATGCAATGTTAATGTGCCCTCTGAGCTGACCTCTTATCTCTTAACTTTTCATTCTCACCCCCCATTCTGTGCAGTGCCTGAAATGAGCTTTAGCAGCAGCTCCTGGTCAAGACTCTCATACATTGGAGCCCTGCCAAGGCCTTTGGGGTGTTTAGCACTGACTAAAGGTCTATTCCTATGACATACACATTTAAATTTAGCACTAAACTGGTGGGGAAGAAAAGAGAAAAATATGTAAAATGCCACTTTCTGACAAGCAGAAAATTAGAATTCATTCCCCTGAGAATTAAATGGACTTTTCTGCTTCCAGTCACTAACTATGACAAGGTTAACATTTTTCAGTCTAATGACTAAGGACATTAAGTGTGCATGTGAATAAGAAATAAAATTCCTAGAGGGTATTAGCTAAGTGTGTGACAACAGCCCAAGCTGACAACAGAACTCTGAGGCTGCAGATTGCAGCCAACACTGATCCTCTGCTGAGAACCCATGGATACCACAACATGGAGGGCATCCTTCTGTCCTTACTCCTGCAACACCAAAATCACAGCAAGATCCACGCCTGGCTGGGGGCAGAGCTCATCTCAAAGGGCATCCAGAGCATTCCCAGTACCCCAGGAAGGGGAATCATGTCAATCAGAGGCCATAAACCCCTGAAAATACTCCAAAAAGAAAAAATCCCAAGCGCATCTCTTACTTCCCCAAGGATTCTTTCCCCACTCCTGATTTAATTCTGATATGACACGAGGATTAGGGAAGGAGATTAAGTTATTATTTGTGACTTGCCTTAGCTTCTGTCCTTCCCAGATGTGTTTTCCCTGTAGCTCCTCACTGTCTGACTCAGCTGTGGCTTCCAGACAACAAAGGATTTCATGGGATGCAGCATGGAGAGCTCAGAGGAAGAGAGAAGTCTCTGTGTTATTGATATCCCCTTAATGATAGGGCATATCAATATATAATCAATATAATATAAAGATAGGCATTAAGATACTGGAAGTTATGGACTATTGGGAATCTGTCAGGGCATATGTAAAAGTGGGACACTAAAAGGTAAGACAGGAAAATTCTATTTTCAAATATTTCTTTAGTGAAAAAGTGTAAAAACTACATTTAGAGATACAGGTCAAGTTAGAGAAAGTCCTTTTAAACAGGGACAATTAATATGGATTCTGTCAGAACAATAAAAGCTGTGAGGACATCAATATAATTCAACACAGAGCTCTCATTTTACTGTTTCTGCCTTTGATTTGGTTTCAAAAGCTGCTTGGCCACAACTGAGAAAAATCCAAACCTTACAATTTAGGGGAGAAATGAAACATTTTAAAAAATTAAAATAGACATTAGGACTAAAAAGAAGGAAAGAAAACCAGAAGAAAACAAGTACTTTCAAAACCACAGGATCCCCTTCTAGATTAGCCAACTGGAAGGATTCACCAATTTCTCTTTGCTTTCCTGTGGCTGTCAGGGCACTCATCAGTCCAAAGCAATCATTTTTTTAATTTTTCTAGTCTGAAATCAGTGTGATGAACTATTAGGCAGCTCTGTAACAAACCACGTGTGCTGTCACATCAAAAGCTGGATTCTCCTCTCTCCATGTGCAAAGCACCAGGCACATCTCAGCCTGTGGAAGGTTTGTGCTTTGCCAGAGCAGTGTGAGAGGATTCCTGCAGGTTTGGCACCAGGGGTGAGTGCTGCACCTGCCCTCCCCCAGCTCTCATCACATCCCACACCACTCTCACTCCACTCTCATTACTTTTGGTCCCTGGTCTCATTACCTCACACTTCCCTACAATAAACTGCATGAGCCACTCACCTGCCTGTAATCCTGATAAATCCAAATCATTTGGAATGAGTTTGTTTTGTTCCTCTGCCCCTCCAACTTCCCCAGCCTTATTTTATGTCATCAGCATATTTCAGGCACTTTTGAAATTACATCCTGCTCGAGGTCACTGCACTCATTTTAATTCCACCCCCCAGCACATCAGTGCTTTAACTCCCTTCTGATTTATTTATACTGTTTATTATCAGAGCCCAATTCAATCAATAAAAGCTGGGATCCAAACACATGCACACGTTTGAATTATGCATACAAACACTCATCAGGGGACAGAAGACAACTGCTATGGTCTAGATCATTCCTCTAACATCTGGCAGCTCATAGGTAAGGGGGCTCAGAGCCATGAATTTTTATACCTTGACTTCTGCTTGACCCCAATGGTTGTTTGGCTACTGGAAACCAAATGAATTGAAACAGCATCAGAAATTCCATGGAAGAGGCTTGGCCAGGGGATCTCTGCATTTCTTATCCCAAGCCACTAGAACTGGATTTATGGCTTTCTGAGCTGACAGTTCCTTTATTAGCTCCTGTGCTCACAGGAATTCCAGAAAAACACCAGCAACCCACACCAGACAGTCACATCAAGCAAATGCTGCAAACAGAACAGTGTACAGAGAACTGGAACCTAAAGGGAAACCAAAGCACAAACCTCAATTGCAGCCTGGCTTAGGCATCAAACCAACCCAAACAGGCTGCTGGAAGCAGAGTAGGAAATTAATAACTTCTGGCTCCCCTCTGCAAACCACCACCCTCCCCAAACCTTACTGGTCAGCAGATCCTCAGGCACAGCTCACTGCTGGCTTCTGCTTGCCTTTGAACACAGTTGGTGGTTACAACCCAACAGCACTGCAAATTCACAAAATGAAGGCAGAGAATGTGTGGACATGCTACAGACAGACTGCCCTTGGAATTGTGTGCCCCAGTTCAGCTGCAGTTCCATTTCTCTCAGTCCTTTGCCATCTCCTCACTGCTCTTCTCTCCCCACCATGGATCCTTAGCAGCCATCCCTCATGAGCAATCACCCTCCCTGCTCATCACTCTTCTGAAAAGCTGTTTCTATTTCTCCTTACTGCTCCAAGCTCTTGTGCCACAGCAGAGCAGCACAGGGAGGCATGGCCTGAGTGCTGGGGACTAAATCACAGCCCCTCTGCCCCTCCTCAATTTGACAGTGACAAAATTCCCTCCTGAACCTTCTCTGGCCTAGAGTTATGTGAATTCCAGGAGTCTCTCTGAAATCCTGTTTTAATATTTCACAATTTATGCACAGAGTATTTCAGCTTTTCTATCAATACATTTCTGCTTGGTAACTCCCAGTTTGAATGCTGATTGTGTTTTGCATAAATTAACTAAATTGCAGCCCTTCTGTTTCATTGGTACTTTTTGTCTGCTTCCATCAGGAACAATGTCAGGGAGATTGCAAGCTGACTACAATTCTCCTTCCTAAGCAAGAGGAAAACTTGTAAAAGCCCAATCAGCACCAGTTCCCTGATGTCTGTTGGGCTTTATTGTACTCTGGCATTTAACAATTTCTGTTCATTTGGTTCACTTTAAGAAGGGAATGTAACAATTGCCACAGTGTTCTGAGCCTCTGGTATGTATTGATAGATATGGAACAGGTGTAACAACAGCTTCTCTTTCTTTCTCCTTAAAAATTCCCTGAGCTAAAAAGTTGTTTGTGCAATGCCAAAGCAAGAACAGAACTCTGCTGCCAAGCTCCAACACTCAGCTTCCAAGGGAGATGTGCAGCAGGCTGGAGTTCACAGGTAAAACAAGACCAAGCTTGGTGTGAAGCTGCCAAGAACACAAAACTCTGCTCAGGTCCTGCCTGAGGCTTCCCTGCAAGTTCCATATCCCCACAGGTAGGGGAAGTTCCAGCAACCGATGGCAGATTTTAAAGATTCTTTTACTACACAGCACAAGGAATTCCACATTCAGCCCTGGTCTGACAGACAGTGTTTACACGTGGAACAGGTTTCATTAACCAAGAAATGCATTCACATCTCACCCACAACAAAAATCAGTTACCACAAGCTGGTTTATAAAACAGTCACAGGATTTATTGAGATAAATACAAATAGAAAGTTACATAGATTCTTTATTCTGACAAATGGGTGACACTTCCAGAGTGTCCCCACTTAAGTGGGCTCTGAACACCACGGTGTAGTGACACAGCTGCCACATGCTCATCCCACCAGGGCCACAAGGAGGCTCAGACCTAAACAACATGACCAACATGCTTTGGATCACAAGTGCTGGCTCATTCCCTACAGCATCCCAGCAATATTGCACCAACTACCGTTATTGTCATGTTCCTTAGCTGGAAATGCTGAAAAGTGATATCCTTACTGCTGCTGTGCAAGTGGACTAGCTAACTTTGCTCCACCTGGCTTTTTAAATACATATTTTTGCATAATTTAAACAACCCAGAGAACTGCACGTGAACACACTCATTGCATACATTTGTCTAGACAAGACATAAAGTGCAGCCTTTAGTCATGCTGAAATCATCTCTAGTTTAAAACTAAACCAAAAGGACAAACTTGCAGAGGGTAAATCTGGGTCACAGACCTGCACATTGTCTACAAAAATCCCATCCCAGAGCTATGCTGGCCCCCATTAGGACATGCAACTGTGGAGTGTAACAGGAGGTTTTAAACACTTGACTGAAATCACCTCGTTCAAAACCAACCTGAATTTGGGAGCCAGAGAGGTACCAAAATATTGTTAAAAAACAAAGAACTTGGTTCAGCCTTTTAGTGAACTTTTATAGCTGGTGGCTTACCCTTGACACACATCCTAGTTAAAAACTCCTACTGAAGACTAACCAAACAGGCTAAACCCTATGGAAGCTTGTGTGGATTATTGCAAGTCAAGGTAAGTATTGAAGGTGATCTGACAAACAGCAACCTGGCTTGGGTTAATGTTCAGGGTATTTAATTTATATACAGATATTTCAAACATACTTACATATACACACACTTAAAAAAATCTGTTCAGTGCTGAGAAATTTAATGAACTGATAATAAAAAACAGAAGTGAAACCTTGTCAGAAAGGCTTTAGAAAATCTGAACTGTTAGAAAATATCAGTATAATGCCAGCATTAGGAAAAGATATTAGAACTAGAAAAAATTAATTTGAGGGGTCTTTTTGTTAAGAAATTGTAATCATAAAAAGTCTGTACTGAAGAAGCATTTGTTTTAAATTATAAAAAGAAACTGTAAAAAATTAAATGTAGAATATTGCAGAGTTTACACTGTTTGCTGCAGTAGCAGTGGTGTTTTTCTGCCTGCAACTTCCAAACAGCATTTTGTGATCTTTCAAGAAAACAATTTGCTACAAATACTGTACATGTTATAATACATGACTGGTTAACTCACACAAAAGTGAGCCCTCCCAAAATACAGAACCCAGCTGAGGAACCTACTCACTGTATTGCCACATTCAAACAGAACCAGAACAGGTATTTCTGTGAAAACCTTCCCCCACGTGCACAGCTCACTATGGAACATGAAACAAGGGTGAATATTTACACAGGTCTGCTGAGGAGAAAGGACTCTGCTCTCAGAAAGAAAGTAACTGTTACCACATGAAAGCATTTCTTTAGTGTTTAAGCATTAGTTTTTGAGCTGGACAAAGTTTCAATCCACAATAAAAAAAAGACTGGTTTTTTTTCCAGGACCCACATTATTGCAGATTTGGGATCCAAAAGAAGACAGGGTCCAGCAGAAGTATAAGCTTGACAATTTTTCTGAGGCCACTCAATTGGACTAACACAATTCTGCTCTTTCTTCCAAGCCCCTGTTCCAACAGACAGGAGCCATCCCAGTTCACCTCACATGTCTGACTTGGTGTTTGCCCCAGAGCTTGCCCTACAGCCCACAGAGGCTGCAGAGCCAACTGTGGCACCACCTTTCCCCTGAACATTTCCCCACTGGGGTTTTGCAGAATTTAGAGTTCCTTTGTTTCTTAGGAAAAGCTGTTTGGGGTTTAAGCAGTGGGCAGGTTAAAAGGTGTTTGTTAAATGAGGTGTGCAGGTAGAACACACAGACCCAGGCCTGCATCTCTCTGTAATTCCCTTGTACAGCTCCTGGTGCAGAACTGAATCTCTCCACTCCAGTGACCTTTGCTGGGGCACAAGGAGGAATTTTCCACTTAGGAACTCCCCATTCTGCCTGCTCCTGAGAGAGGCAGCAGCAACAAAACCTGACCTGTAACCCCTGCATGGGCACTCAGAAATGTTGCTGTTATGATCTGTTAACATTAAGGTATAGCTCAGAAGGAACAAATTAATGGAAACCTCACAATATACAAAGAATCTTGAGCTCTCTGTGCTTTGAAAAGTATCACACATAAAAATGACCAACCAATGCTTAATTCTAGCAGTGTAATTACTTTAAAAAATGAAATGATTTTTGAGCTATTCCCACTGATACAGAATTAAGTTCTTCATAATTTTTTGTTACAATTCAAAACTATTCACATATATACATTTTTTTTTTTTCAAATAAATGCAGTAGGTGGAACAGTACAAAGATTATAATAAAAGTGAGGAAAGAACAGCTTCAGGAAAGTTTGCTACAATCAGGTTTTAAGATTTAGCAATCTTTTTAAGCTTATAGCAAACTTGTACTAACAGAAATATTTTGTTAAAAAATGAAATGTAAATTCCAATTATGCTTAAACACAGAGTGTGGTGTAAGACTTTACAGACAGTACTGAAGTGCAGGTGAGGTCAGAGTTATCACCTCCATTTATAAAGGGAAAACCAAAAGGAAGGAATTACTCACAGGAATCAAACACACCGCTGTGGATGAAACAAGGTTGTGAAATGAAGACTGTAACATTTCTCAACACCCCCTTTCCTGCTCAAATAGGTAACAAAACCCACCTTGTCTGTCCTCATTACTCACACTAACAGAAACTAGGTGAAAAACCATCCGGCTGTTCAGCCTTCACTGCACAACAACTCCTTATTGTTTTTCAATGGTGATGTTGTCCGTGTTATCCTGTTTCAGTTTTATGGTGGCAAAGAAAGACACATCTTGATCTCTGTCAGACTGCAGGGCTAGAATGGTCTCTTCTGCAGCTTCTAGATGAGGATTGCCAACACTTTTAAAATAAGCTGGAATAAGGGGAGAAAAAAGACAATTTTAATCAAATCCAAAGGAATAAACCCTAGAGCATAAGTAGTGCAGAAATACAGAGAATGCCAAAACCATCTGGGGCAGTTTATCCAGCTTATAGCCTCCTTACAGAAACCACAGGAAACTAAGGAAGCTGACAGAGAAAGAGAACTATGCTGCTTCTGATTCATCTTATTAGCTACCTAAATACTTGTAAGATAAACTTTTTTGCCAAGCCCTAAATAGAAATGTATCAATGAGCAACAGGAAACTGCTACCGTACAACACATTCCAAACATTTTTCCATACTTTATTCTGACAAAAAGATAGGAGATTTCTGTGCTTCTTCCTGTGAATAATCAGAGGGCAGGACACAAATTAGATCTGAGAGTCACCAGAAGAGCCCAGATGGGTGTTCAGTCGGCCGGACCCGCAGGCAGAGCCGCCTCGGGCGGTTCGCGGGGCCGCAGTGCCCCCGTGTGGGGCCGCTCCGCACCTGCGGCATGGCCGAGGCAGCTCCGGCCCCCTCGGGATGAGCATCCCATCCCATCCCATCCCACCTTCCGGGGCTGCAGAGCCACTCCAGCACTCTCAAATCTGGATTTAAATCCTAGATTTCAGTGCGTGGCTCTGTTTTACAGCCTTGCACCGACTGAGCTGCAAGAGCTGTGCTCCAGAGGAGAGCCCGAGGTGCTGGATCTTTCCAAGGGAATGGAGGACCACACCTTTCTCCAGCAATGTCTGCCTGAGAGCCTTGGCCAGCAGCACCCTGACGTTGGGCACAGGATCTGATGCAAGGCTTAGAAGGCTGGGGAGTAAGTGTTCAACAAACTGGTCCACAGGCATGCACTCCTCTTCTACTACAGCCTATGAGACAAACACACAACAGAAAAAGCAAGATTTATGTTAAAAATACACTATTTGCCATTCCTTCAATTTCTTTCCACCCTGTCCTTAATTTGGCCTGTTAAAAAAGCTCTGAATGAGAACACCTCACCCTGTGTCTCACCATTTTGAATTTCAGCCAAAGATGGGCCAGGAAGAGCAGATTAATTTATTTCAAGAATATTTTCAGAAATGCTGCTCTCTCCCTTTTCCCTTCTAATGCCCAACCCTTGCTCCTCACTGCTACCCAAATAAGCATTTTTGGTTTGGAGGGGGTGAGTGGTGGCAGTAAAGAGGGAAATGGCTCCTGGCATCCAGCACCCGTTGGTGGTGTGAGGAGCTCTTGTGATGATCCTTTAGCCTAACATTTGTTTAATCCTTGGCCATGCATCTCTGTTTGCCACTGGGATAGCAGATATTCATTCCAAGGACCAGCTGTGGCAGCTGGAAGCACAGACCCAGGCAGGGATCCAGCCTGGGCTGGGACAGCCAGATGCCAGCACTGAGACCACACTGACTCTGACCAAACCAAAAATAACCAAAAAAACTGAGAGTCAAATGTCAGCTTTGCCCACATGCTGCAAAGCCCCAAATTTAATGTACACATAGAAACAGAGAGAGAACATTCCAACCTGACAAATGAAGGCAAAGGCTTGTCTCCCAACCCACTTGGAGCAGTGGCGAAACCGCACCACGAGCTCATTGATGAAATTCAGTCCCAGGGCATTGGCACTGTTGGCATAGAACTTCTGCAGTATTGCTACAACCTGTGAGCCAGAGGAATAGGAAAAGGAGGGGAACAAAAAGAACAAATGAAACTTCAGCCCTTAGACTTAAAAAGGCATCATTTCATTTGAATTCTACAAGGAACACTGTATTCAATGTAGTCAGCTCTGCTTGTAGGCTTCATTACAAATTAAATCAACTTTGAGGACAGATCAGTAGTTGGTTGTTCTGTGTTTTGTTGTGGTTTCTTTTTCCCTAGAATGAAGGAAGGTTTTCCAATTCACACACACTGGCTTTCATTCACTTCAAAGGATTTCTCATTCACATACAACCACAGAGAAAAATTTCAGTATCTGTGGCAGTCTGACAACTCAAAATATTTTATAAACTTTCCACTTCACTTTTTCCCACATTGATTCCTGTGTTTACTAAAACATCCCTATTCACCCTACAGTCTGAAAACACAATGATTCCAGGTACCCTCTGCAGGACCATTTTGCTGCTCTCCTGCCAGGAAGTGAACTACATCCCCTACCAGTCTGAAGGAGATCCACCGAACTTCTGACACTTTATCGGAGCACAGAGTCAGTGCAATGTGCCTTAAGTAGTCATAGACATCATTGGGGTTGTAGAGCTCCAGGATCAGGATCAGCTGCCTGGAACACAAAGGAAACCATCACTGTACCAGGGGCAGCACCAGCCTGCTGCCATTCACCAGCTCTCACAGGTGGGAAGGAGCACCAAAGCACCAGGGTTACTACAGAGCCCTTGGGCAGTTTGTTCTTCTCTTCACTTGTTACAGGTACAGGCTTTAATCCATCAGGGAGGCCCAGAGAGACTGTGATCCAAACTACATGTACCACTGTATCAACATTTGCCAAAAGAATAAGCAAAAGCTACAAACAGAAGCATGAGAAGCCTTTTCCAACTTCAAACCAATACCCTGTACATTCTTGCAAAGCAGACACTGAATATTTTCCTCAGTGTAGAAATCTACATTTCAGAAAATAATTCCTATCACAGAACCACCCAGAACTCACTCCAGCCACAGAAGCAGCAGCCACACAGAGGCCAGGCAGTGGCAGCTCCCCACCAGGGCTCAGGGAGCTGCTGTGTAGCTTCTGTGCCACTGAGAGTTTGTTGTGCCAAACTACAAAGGGAGAGCAAGTCCTCAACAGGCCAAACACAGCAACAAAATAATCATAAAGGTCAGACTTTATCTGCAAACTATGGCTACAATGGTGCTGCAAATATCTACAGGGCTTGTAGAAAAACAACTGCAGGATGTTAATCTACTTCTGTTTATATACCCAGTCTTATAGAAGTACCAAAAAAAAAAACCAACCTATTTTTTAAGAACTGTTTTTTCTTTCCTACACATTAAAAACATTTTTACATGTATGCCACTAATTTTTGCAAGAGTCTTGAACTAATAAATTCTCACTGAATAGTATCTATCAGATTGTCATGTTTCATCAGCTGCAAGTGAACCGGATCTCCATTTTAGTAAATCACAGGCATTTAAGTTTTTGTTATACATTACAACACAACTTGTGAAGAAAAAAAAAAACAAACCAAAAAACCCAAACACCCTCAAATCCCCCCAGATAACCCTAACAGCCAGTGGCTTTTTCCTTCCTAAAGAAAGGTTGTGAACTTTTAGCTTCTAATCTAGATGTGCTAACTTCTGAATGTAATTACTTATTTCCAAGTTAGTAATACAGATTAAAAATCAGAAGTTAACAAAATTACATACTCTGCCAGCTCGTAACGAAACCTCCAGTTCCTGCTGTTATCAGTCACCACAAATTCTTGCAGCTGGTAAAGATATTCCCTCCTTTTGTCTGCATGAAGTAGCTAAAGGAAAAACATTACTGGTATCAAACTGATAAAACTTCAGACTTGCAGTTCTCTGGTGTGTCACTATTCACACCTAGGTGCATTTTCCTACTTGAAAGCCAGTGACCAATCACAAGGTGCTTCCTAAAAACTGTGCACAGTCAGCTGAGTGCCTGGACACACACAAGTGACACCCAAAGTACAAGAAGTCATCCCTTTAGCAACACCCAAAGCACCATCTCTGGATATGACAGTGAGGAACCAAAAGCTGAGGATCTGTGTGCATTCCACAGCAGCCCACCAGGATCTGCTCTCTTCTCTCCCAGCCCCAAACACAAATTGCTACTGGGCCAATTCTCCCAGTTTACAACAGCCAGCAGCATTTGCAACCACATTTACAAAGGGTTTTCAGCTTGGTATTTTGTTGGGATATGGAGAAAAGAGAAGTGAGGCACATTACAAAAAGGAGTAGAGGCACACACATAAAATGGTAGCATGGTGAAAAACTAAATGTTGATTAGATACTGAGACATGCACAGGTCATTCATAAACTCTTCATATAATGGAGTCAGAAAAAATTTCATGTTGAGAAATTTATTACATTTTCCTACCTTCAGAAAGTCATAGAGGTGTTTGAGGACACCGATTCGCACTTCATCCAGGTCTTTCAGGAAGCCATTGAAAATTGGCACCAGATCAGCAGCTGTGAGCTGATCCCCCAGGATCACAGCCAGCTCGTGGATGGAGAAGGCCAGAGTGCGCCGCACCTTCCACTGCAAACGGCAGCAAGGGAACCGTGAGGCACCAGGACTACAGAAACAAGCTTTTCAACTACCCCTGGGTGAGGGCTGAGAGCAGGACAAACAGGGCTAGGAGAAAGGTTAATCATATTTATGGAGTCTACTTTAAATCTGGAATTTTATATTTTTAGTGCACATTTATTCCTCTGTATGAAATTATGTGATCTTATAACTACAGTACAGACTGAAGAAAAAATTTCCTACTCTAAATTCTGATTTTTGTAACAAAACTTTTTTTTTCTTACCTGTACATCTGAAGCCAGTGTCTCATAGGTGTCCTTGAGGCAGTGCCAGTTCTGCCTGCCCAGTGTCAGGGCCACCCCAGGCAGGCTGTAGGCACAGTGCTTGGCAATCTCAGTGTCAACAGTCTGGGCCCGAGCAGGGTCAGTCATGGACAGGTACTGGTCCAGTAAAGGCTGGGGGATGATGTCCTACAGACAGACACACTTCCATTTAAGAGCAGAAAGAAAATACAGCTGCTGTGCTACAGTTCTACCAATCAGCCAGCACCAAAACACAAGAGACACAGCATCCCCTGTGTGTGTTACCCTCAGCAAGGGTACATGGCTCCAGTGGTTAATCCTCTCATCAGGACAGAGCAGTCAGCAAGGAACAGTCATTACAGCTTTATCAACACCCTGCACCCACCAAGCTCAAAGTTCCTTCTATGGTGATGCCAGAGAATCAGTGACACAGTAGGACACTCAGTGCCTACCTTGCTTGCACAGGTTGCCTCTAAGGCACCAAAAAGGCAACAGAACGTTCTTGATTTTCCCATCTAAAACAGGGTTCTCCTTCAATTCTGGAGCATTCCTTCACATTCTGCAACTGATCCATTGCAGAAGGTATCACTGCATTAAGGGTAAGATGAATTACTCTACTAAATCCATTAGATGTCATTTTAATCACCTGTAACTTTGACTTGTCATCTTCAAATGGTGGATTATTTTCTTGCTCTTTCCTCAAAAAGACACTGGTTCCTCTGTGTTGTTCCTCTGAGTCCTGTAAAAGAAGGTACCAGGTAGTGAAATGAAGGACACTTGGTGGTGTTTGGGCTATTTCAAAGCATCACAGTGCAGAACAACAGAGCTCAGATTCAGAACAGCTCTGCACAGGCAGAGCCTTGCACAAGCAGAGTTTTGTGCAGTGTGTTTATGCAAGTACAAAAAGACAACAGTTGCACACTGAGGCAAACAGACTGTAGCAGCAACAAGGGCAGCAGTAGTTAAGATTTACTTCTAAAGAAAGCAATCTAACATCTCAAACCTAACATTCATACACATTTTGGATGGTTATTTTTAAATAGTTTTTGTTCTTGAAATTAACTATATTCAACAGAATTTAATCAGAAAAAAAACCTGTACAAGACTACTGCAAAATGACCCACGTGGGTCATTGGTGTGCAAACAGAAATGATAACCCTTAATGGCTTTTCTTTTGTTAATTAGAGTAAGTAGAATATGATAGCTTGGTCTAGTAATGTTCAAAGGCTTTGGATCAAAAGTGGATCAGTTATGCCAGGACTACATAACCCCACACAGCTCAGACATGGAGCACAACATGTACTTACTGTGCTTTTCAGCACACTGGTGCTTGACTGGTCACTGATGTCACCCTGGGAGGCAGGGGATGAAAGAGTGTCCCCCTGCACCTGCTTGCAGGCAGCATCTGAAACCACTGTTTCATCCAAAACCATTTTGTTCTGAAGATTGTCACCACTTTCTTCCATTTTTTTGGTGTCACAGTCACCAACAGAATCAAATTGAGCAGCTCTGAGAGCAGCAGACAGCACTTGGACCTGAGCTGTAGAAAGCAAAAGCTGGTTATTTAGTCTCCTTTCTGCATTTAAAGGCACTAAACTTGCAATTAACTCATCTGAAAAGATAAAAGGTAGCCCAGTAGGAGCTGCACACAAATGCTGTATTAGCAAACATTTGCTCTTGGAAAGAAAAGGCATTTCACTGCAGAGCACTCAAGAGACTTGCTGAAAACAAGAAACTGAGCTGGCTGTGAATGACAAGAAGGATTTGGTCCATGAAGCACAGATGCCACTATCAGGCCAATTCAGATCCCACTATCAGGCCAACAGGCCTGTTGCAGGTGGGTAAGGAGGAAGAACTTGAAATTAGGGCCATTCTCAGCCAGCCAATATAAGATAAATTCAGCTTGTAACAGGTAGCACTGTCACTAAACCCACAGTACCTACAATACTCAAAACCTGTTAAAACTGTCTTTAACAAGCTGTTTTCCCTTTTGTCTTGAGATCAATTTATTTTTCATGCAAACAGAAGCCAGGAACATTTCCCCAGCTGCTCTAGAAATAATTTAGGTCTTATGAAAAAAGCTGTTGCATAACCTTCTACTATAATTTACTACTCAAGGTAGGTTCATCACCCTATGAAGATCAAGCTAATTAAAATGCAGTCAAGTGTTTTGTAAAGGCCAAGAAAACCTGCTCGGAGAAAACACAATTTTACTGTCACAGAGTCTCACCTTGAACATCTGGATCATCTATGTGCTCCTGTAAGCTTTCTAGAACCTTTTTTATTTCATTGCTAGCAACACAGTTATTGCACGGCCCAGAGCAGCCATCGTTGTGCTTGTCAGCCTTGAACTGCAGCAGCTCCAGGTCGTGACTGATGTCGGGCAGAGGAGGGCGCCAGTACAGGAATGTGTTAAACACGTCCTCGGCAGGCGGCAGCCCCCAGCCCAGCCCCGGAACGCTGCTCTCCTTCGGGCCTTCAGAGCCACCAGCAGCAGCTCTGTCACCCTGACACAAGCCAGACACATCTTCTCCTGGGCTGGCACAACAATCTGAACTTTGCTCCAATGAATTTTTATTTAGGTCCTCAGAGAGCTTTGTATGAACTTCTGCTGAAGTCGTCTCAGTCGATGATTCTGGTTTGATTTCCATTGGTTGTTCTGAGCTAGAAACAAAGTTATTCAAAGTAAAATTGAAGTACTCTGTAACAAGAAGTTTTCAGTTAAATACTTCATAAAAGAGAGCAGCAACAACAGAAGCTTTTCTCTAAAGAAAGACAGAATTTGTTACCACTATGCTTTACTTCACCAGTTTTCCCTTTGCCCTCCTGTGAAGCCAAAGTGAATTTTTCAATAATGTGGTTACACTCCAATGGGTGATCTCACTCTTCAGACCTTTTCTGGAACTGCATTCTCAAATTGAATTTTAACTTTGACAAACAACAAAACCCCCTTTTTTTTAACCCCTTCCACTACATCCCACCTTTCCCAGGATTTACCTGGACAGTGCAGCATTGGCACTGGAAGACATCACAGTGATATTGCTGCTTGGCTGACAGGGATTGGAATTCACATCTTGTGCTGGTGGTCGGATACTCAGTGTCCCATCCTCCCGAATGTACAGACCAGCACTTGAAGGGTTTGCAAAGGTAGAAATGAATGGGCCAAGAGACTGAAAAGCAGCCTGACGAACCTGTGGTGGTGTGAGAGCAACACTCAGGCTTCATGCAAGTCTCACAGAGTTGAAAAATCTAAATTTGGTGCAATTTTCAGTAAGAACCAATTGGTTCTTAATATAACAGCTTCATTTAATACCAACTATAACCAATTACCAAATAAGTGCCACTTAAGCAAAGGGTGATACATCTAAGCATGTATCTACAATCATTGTACAGAAATCTTTTGGGAGTTATAAATTTGAAGGACATCTGTTTACTTCAACTCATCTTTTAACACAAGCAACCTTTTCTCAGAAGAGTATTTACATTTATAAACTGTTGAGACAGAGGAAACATAAGAAACTACCTCATAAGAGATTAGTTTTTAGCACATTAAGCTCTGATCTCAGCTTCAGAGCACTACTAAACGTGTCCATTATTAGTTTGGGATGTGCCTGGGAGAAGGCATCCAGTCCAGAGGGAGTTACTCACCCATCTGCAGGTGTCACTGATCAGGCTGATGAACAGTGGGGACAGTTTGCTCCTGCGAACCTCTGGGGATGTGGTGTAAGACACTGCCATAAAGCATTCAGCACAAGCCTTCCTCATTCCCCACACACTATCAGAACACAGCTCAAAGAACTTGGGAATCTGCCAAAAAAAGCCAATCCAAAACTAATTAAAGACTAAACAAAGACTGCAGCAATATCAAAGTATTTGTTTGAAAACTGGAGACAATAAGTAAAGAACAGAAGAAACAGGGACAGGTTAAATGCATACACTAATTAAAGGAATTGGAAAAAACCCATCTGTCTGTCACTTACTCCATTAGGAATATGTACACAACTATTTGCAGAAAGGAAGAATAGAAAGAATTATTAATGACCAATTTTCCCTGAAATCATAATTGAATTGATGATCATCTAGTTCAGGAAAAAATAAAAGTGGTAATTCTACAACATGCGTGCATACATAAATATGTGTGTGTATATATATCTGCTGTCAATTACATTGTTAAACATATTTTGCAAAGGAAGAACTTTGCATTTCTCTTAATTCCCAGTTTTGCTGTGTAATTGCAACCAAGGCCTTAGCCAAATCAATTAAAAAATGCATGCACACTGATTAATTTATAGAGAAGACAATAAAGGAACTCATTATTAAACTTTCTGAAGTGAGAAATACAGGTCTTGCAAATTGATTTGGTTTTTACATACCAGCAGTCTTTCAGTGGCTTCTTGCCCAACTGCATTACAGATGTCACCAAAATTAGCTGCACAAATCTAAGAAATAAAAAGTCATTAATAACACTGTGTCTCTTTCAAGGGCATTAGTTTGATTATCAACTCCACCATGCATTATTTATCCCATCAAACAACTGCACATGTTTTGACTCTTCCAATTTCAGGCCTGTAACTGCATCATGTAATATTAACTCATCCAAACAGAGTCACTGGAGCAAGTGTCCATACACCACATGCCTCTGGGATCAATAGCAATAAAGGTTCCTGCATGAGGAGCATCATCTGCTCCAGTAACCACCAGAAGGGACAATAAGCCCCCATGAAAGTTTAAATCACTTTGAGCAGCAGCTGTCAAACCCAAAGCAGGCCAGAACATGATACCAGGGTCAGGACTTAGGTGTACTGACAGCACTACCCTGGCTCAAGGTGGCTTAAGTGCTTTGCTGAAGCAAGGTTTAATCAAGGTCTCAAGTTCGTGCCATTTACAGGCCACTACAGAGCTCTAAGGCAAAAGGGACATCCCCTCAGAAAAAGATGTTGGCAAAATCTGAAATCATTTAAGATAGAGCTGTGTTCATACACATTTTAGTCACTCCCTGTGCTTATTTGAAAGGCAATAAAAGCAGCTCAAATTCCAGCAAGTGCAGCTTATGTTGCAAACCAAGCTGAAGCATGGTGTGACCCTTAAGTCTACACAAGTATTTTAATACTTCTTATGCTACAAGTTGCCTTTTGTACTCAAACATGAGTTAAAGTCTTACACTTTGGGGATTTCTCCTTTCAATAATAACAGATTTCTTTTTAAAGAAAGGATGTCTCAAATGTCCATTACTTTTGAATTTTGGAATAAGATGCTAGAAATTATAAAAGTTGCTACTATCCTATAACCAAGCACAGCAGCTTACAAAAAAACATTGTGCAAAACTATTAAATGTGCAAGACCAGTTATCAGTTGAACTCCTGGACCCAACCTACTGGCCAAAGTCTATCACCTGTTCCTTACTGAACCACAGAAACTAGAACCATGTCAATAAATCAAAACTCTTCCAGGTGCTTTGAAAGTCCATCAGCTAGAGTTATGACTAAACAATGCAGGAGAGCATTTGAACAGCAGTACAAACTCATTGTCAGGTGGTTAGGGCTGGACACACACCAACCTTTCGGACTTGGAACAATTTCCCATCACTGCACAGCTCACAGAAACGAGGGAGCAGCATGTGCTCAACTGTTGTCCTGCTCAACATTGAAGCCATTTTACAGATTATCTGAAAATCAGGAAAGGAATATGAGGAAGGAGAAAATTATAAAGCTTTTAAGCACAGCCAAATATTCCTCCTAAAAATTACCTCAGAGAGCAAGACAGTGATTACAATCAAACAGATGAAACTGCTACACATTGTTTGTATTTCCATACACCTGTTTTATGTAAAGCACAAACATAGCTTTACTTTAAATCATTATATGCCAGAACATAACATTTCTGCATTTAACTCCTTGTCTTTTTTATCTGATTTAAATAGACTTTTTATTAAAGGTTTGTTTTCAAGGTGTTTGCAATGTGGCAAACACTGGCATTTTGTATGAAGAAGACAAAAGCTCCATTGCACTAAGGATCTTATAAAAATCACACTCTCAAAGTGTATTAGAAACATCCCAAGCTTCAGCATGCAATAAGAGATTGGTCTTTAAAGCTCAGATACTTCAAGTGCAGAGTCCCAGCTCTGTAGGCTCAGATACCACAATAAAATAGAAGTTTGCCATACAGCAGGAGACAAAAAAGGGAGTGCAAGAAAAAGGAGTTATTTATGTGAGCCACTGCACACTCTGCAGGAATGATGAACAGGAATTTTAGGAGTTAACAGTGTAAAGGAAGTTAGCAACATGCTCCTTAATTCAGCTTTCTCTGAGGAACCATCAGTTTCCTCTACCAACACAAACCATGTTTCTGCTGTGAAAATCATGTGCTTTGGGTTGGGTGTTTCCTTTCAGCTGTAATTCTTGTGTTTGCAAAAGGAGAAAGTGAGGGGCTCTGATGCACCAGGGGTTTAATGCTTACACAAACATCATCAGATTACAGTTCCCATCTTTCTGGTTTTATTTTTCAAAAAATATTGAAGCTTTCTACCTTCACAAAAAATAAGCTTTATTCCTTTCTAGGAATGCTTGTCCTTGTAATAGAGTGCTCAACAACTAAGGAAGAGACCATTCAAGGACTTTCCTACAAATTTTCAAACTCCTAAAAGGCATCTGGTGCTCAGATGTCATCCTGGAAAATTGCCTAAGCAATTCCCAACTCCCAAACAAGGAAGAGGAAAATCTAGCTGGTAAAATATTTTACAGGTCAAGTGTCAGATATCCATGCTGAAATGTAATTACACACCAGCACTTTTCTGTGGAGTCAACTGGTTTCTTGAAAGTCACCAGGCAATGTTTTTTTCAGAACACTTCAGAACAGAGATCAGGTCACATTTCCACAACATTACTGTGAAACCTGGTAAAGCAAATGTAAAAAACACTCTGGGGAATGTAACAATCCTAACAGGAATTTTAAAAAAGGCTGCCAAGGACCAATTGTATTTTAAAGCTATTCAGCTACTATTTTGACATCATTTGGCATCCTGAAGCATAAAGATGGTCTCTTTAAATCTGTTATTTTCAAAAATGCAGAATAAAAATTAAAGACTTGTTTTGTTAAAGTAAAAATCCAAATATCTTACTGAATAAACACAAAAAAGTTTGATGGCTTACTTTTTTAATGTCAGCACTATTCCCAGACCTCATCTTAATCACCACTATAAATTAATGTTATCAACTTACATTGACAGCTTCCACCTTGTACTCATCATCACTGTCAGGAGCAGAGAGGTCCAGCAGAATTGGACACACCTTATTTTCAATGTCACTCTGAGCCACAAGATCTTGTTCCAGCAGAATCAGCAGTGCTTCCTGGCCTGCCTTTCTGACCTGTAAACAAACACACAAAACCAGTCTGTCACTATAAAAACAACATTTACAGATACAACAACCACAAAAGCCTCTATGCTTTGAATGGACACAAAAAAAACAAACCCAGAAAAAAAGTCTTAGTTTTATTATCATAAGGAATTAGTAACAAATACTAAAGTTTAATACAATCATTAGATGACATTTCATCACATTCTGAAAATAAGATAAAAGATGAAGTAGAAGACAGAGTTTTCAAGTCATGACTCCAGTAACAGATTCTGTCCATGTGCTGTCAGACAAATCCTGAAGTCTCCCACTACCTATCTGCTAAGGCAAGTATTAAAAACAAAAACCAAAAATACAAAAAAAAAAAATCAGACCTCCCTAGCAGAATGTACTGAAACCAATAAACACAGAGCACTACATAAAAGCCAGATATCAACCAACATGGAATTTTCTCTTATCTCTTTCTCATGCCTTAAATTCACTGAACCACACAGAATTTTCCAAGGATTCAACTCCTGTTGTTTGTTTTTCCTACCTGATTGTTAACATCTGTGAGGTACCTCACTACTATGGGCATAAGGTATTCAAAAAATGCTGTTGGGAATTTTGGTCGACTTTCTTGTAGAAAGATGGCAATAGGAGGAATCTGCTCCATCAGCTCTGTGCGAACAGTTGGCTCTGGAAATACAAGTCAGGTTACACTGGTAAATATGAAATGAAGATCAGGTACCTTAAAAAAAAGGTAGCATTTTTCTTTATGTTTTCACAACAGAGGAAAATTAAAATAACTAAAACATAGAAATAGCATCACTGAGATTGCCTGACAGAGTAGTCTTACATCATCACAGTTCAGAGACTTGGGAGCAGTTCCCAAATCAATCCAATAAAATGAGATCACAAGCTGGAAAAATCAGTCACCATGAATGTATGCACAGGAACTATTAAAACACAAAACTGTTCTGTGCTGCTTAAACCAGATACAACAAATCAAATTTAACAAATTGCTTGAAAAATGTTGCTTCAGGCCCTATACTAAGAAGAGGCCTTTCATTTAACATTTACCATACAAAATATTTCAAAACCAAGAGATAAAAATGAATCTGTTTCCACTGACAGATCTTCCTGCTGGATGATTCAACTTCCTCAGTTCATTCATTGTCTTCTCAAAATCGGAAGTCAGCATTTCCTATGTTGCAATTTACATAAAATAACTTACACAAATTGAAAAACAAACAAAAGCAAACTTTCAAACCTGCATCTTCAGAGAGCCTGACCACTATTTCCATCACAGTCAGAAAGTCCTCTTCATTGTTACTGAAGTCTCGAAAGACATCCAGAAGCCCCCTGGCAATAATTTGCCTGTGGAGAAAACACAACAATTGCCTTAAAATCCAGCCAGTGCCACTTAGATGGGATGCAAGGGGAACTTATCACATGTAAATGGCACCATAAAACAGATCAAGTGTTGGGAAATTTAGGAGACTAGAGAATGGAAAAGTACAAAGCCGTGGCTAATTCCAAGTCCTGCACCTGTGAGATAGCGTGTCCTTGGGCCTGTCTGTAGTAGGATAACAAATAGTGAAAGAGACGTGAGAAAAGAAAGATGTAACCCCTAAGGAATGAGGAAGAGTTCATGGTATAGTTTAACCAATAGATTGCTTGGCTTACAGAATATTCATAAGCTTATTATGATATCAAAGTGTTTGATACTTTCTTTAATAAACCGGACCTGTGAGGAACCACCTGGTGTCCTGGTCCCCTTCCTACGACAATCAAGCTGTTCTCTGAACATTCCAATACCAACAAAATAAAGATGGAATCAAGAGATCTTATTTGATAATCAAGGCTGAAAATCTCTTTTCATGGAAGTGTTTTACAAGTTATTCAAACAGAAATAACATCAGGCATGTATTTGGGAGAATAATGAAAGACAGAGCAACATGTAAACATGCACAGTGCACTCGGACTCAGGTGCCACCAAGTGTGCCTGCTGTGCCCTTACCTGTTAAATACATTATCACTGAAGGCATATTTCTCCAGACGAGCCAGTGGAGTTAAGTTATCCTGGCCAGGAATATCCAAGAATGCTGTTATCCTCATGCTATCACAGTCTGGTCCATAATCTTCAAAGCCAACTTGAAAGACATGAAAAGTAACCCAAAAAAAAAAAAAAAAAAAACCAAGAGTCAGCAAGAGATGTTACAATGTAAAATACAAGAAACCAGTAACTATTTCTTTAAAAGAAAAGTAATTGCCCATCACTGCAAACAGCTTACAAAATCATCTTAAATTGTATCTAATGAAGTTGAGTACAACACTTGCGCACAGACTTGTAAATCCAAGCTTTAAAATTTAACTGGCTTTAAACACTTTACTTTGCCCTTCCAGTGGAGGATCCACATGCATTGAGTTCAGAGGGCTCAGCTAACACAATTGCAGATCACAAACTTTGGGGAAAAACTTCAATTTCGCAGTACTTGTGAAGGTGCTGGGAGCTCCCTGCTTCACCTATCAACTATGGGCTTTTTTCTGTGTAAACCCACTCCTCTCACACTTTATATGTTAAAAATCCTTCTGTTCCAAGCCTCAGTTTTTTCCCAAATTTCCTATGCAAAATTCTGCTTTCCAATTATTCAGCAAAAGTCAAAACACTCTCAGAAACACAACTCAGTAAAAGAAGAAGTCATCTGAACATACTTGGAGAAAAAATGCTCCATCTGGGTCTTTGGGGGGAAAAAAAGCAGATTGGTTTAAGGTCTCCAAGGAACCCAGGTGAGTTAAAATACTACAGAAGTGCCAAAATCTGCTTTTCTCGCAGACAACGTGCTCAACAAATCCAACAGATTTCAAACAAACAGAACTGTGGGGTTAGATTAAACATTGACATTTCAAATGTGCACACAGATACAAGTGAACCCACAGCCACACAATAGGAAACAGATGCTAATGATTCCCAGCTTTATAGAATGAAGACATATTGCACTGACACCCTTATTTCCCCTCCACTGGTCATTATTATTTCTCATGCCTGCTCCTTACAGCAGGGTCTGTCTGGTTCAAAACACTTTTCTGCACAAGTGTAAACCATTTACAGAGCCCAGGTCTGTCTGGGATAAATCTGCTCCAGGACTTCCCCCCAGTCAGAGCAGCTGAAGAGGGAAGATGCAGATTTGCTGTGTCCCTGGCAGCTCAGGGGAGTTACAGTGTCTGCAATTTCCTTTCTGAGGTTGCAACAAACTCTGACTATCCTTATGTCTGTGCAATTATTGTGTCTATATCTGAAATTCACACAGACCAGACACTCAGTAGCTGATTTTTGAGCTTAGTCACCTGTTACACAAAGACAGACTGATTAGAATCAATATACTTGTCATTAGCTTTGCCTAGTCCCACCTGTCCCTAATTAGAAACACTTTAACAATTAAAGCTATTTGTTCACTTCAAATAGTGCAGAATTCCTACCAATTCAAACAACAATGAAATAAATCCCAGTTCTAACTTTGACTACAATACCACACCTGGGACTAATCTTGTAAACCTGATGTACATGTTTAATTTTACTGCATGGAGCAGCTCCATGATTCATTTAAAGTTCTTAAGCACACACCAGTGCTTCCAAGAGCAGAGAGAAAACAGAGCACCACTACTTATGCTCAGGATTGAGAGTTAAATACCTGGCATTTTTTCCATACACTCTCACTGCACATAAGTAAGGAATAATCATGGCAGAATCCATTTTGTCTTCTCTCAAGAAGTTTAGTTTCCTTTTTCAATAAAATAGGACACCATGGATATTCACAGGTTTCAGAATGCATCAAGTCCTATGAAGTAAATCCCAAATACTGAACTAGTATTTCTTATCTAATCTTCCTTCACAGGTACATCTATTATTCAGTATTTTCCCCTCTAACTAGATCAAAAAAGTGAGCTTGAAATCTGTTCACCCATAAACAGAAATAAATGTGACAGTATTCACAGCTGAACTTGAGTTCACTGTGCTTAAAAGCTGCCCAGGGCTGTGAGAAACTCAGGGTCACAGGACCTAGTGGAGCAATTCAATGTCATCCCCCAGTGTCACCATCCAGATTTCACAGCACAAACCAGTAAATACCAGCACAATGCTTTAATCAGCTCAAGAAGGTAATTTTCCCTCCTGGTGTTTGTAGAAGGAAAAACAAATTATTTAAATACTTTCTTATTAATTACACAAAGGGCATAAATAAGCTAATTCTTTCTTCCAGATGACCCATTACCTTATGAAAAACAAGTTTTAAGCTGCACTTGATTTTAGCTAGATTTTACTACAGCTTTTTCTCATATTCAGAATAAGTCCCTAGACTTCCTGTTTCAACACAATTGATCTTCAGTGTGCATGACACTATTGCACCTATTTACTTAAGCAAGTAAGAATCCAGTTCCAGTGATTTATTTCACTGAGGCTTTCCTGAAACACACCCTGAACTCTCTGCTAGCCTGGTCTCTGGACAACAGTGTCTTAGTCATGGGACACCTGAACTCTGCTACAACAGGGAGCTCTTAATTCCATAACTCTAAAGGTAACGTCAAATTAATTAACATAATCAAAGAATATTTTTAAATCACATAATTCAATTTTCATAAAGCTCTAAAAGGTACATTTATTTCCATGCTCATCCTGGAATGGGTAACTTCTTTTATAAATTTCCACTTGTGGCAAAACTGTCTTTATCTGGACGTTCTTAGTCACTCGAGTTTTGCCTTACAAGGATCAAGCCTCTTAATCAACTTAGCAGACAAATCTGTTACAGTCTAAACAGAACAGCCAAGGAGTGAACACTAATGGACAACAAACACTCCCAGGGATGGTCCAAGGCCAAAACCCATAAGGAAACAACCTTGAAGTTTGCCTTTATTTTTGCTTCTCACACTTTACACAGCGCTACCTACTAGGGAAAAGCAGAAACCTCAAAGGCTGAGAGCAACAACCAACAGAATTCCACAGAAGCAGCTCCTCCCACAGAGGCAACGTCCCTGCACATATTCCAAAGGAAAGACTTCAGATCCCAGTTGTATTCCAATATTTCCCCAATATTTCCCCACCTTTCTCCTAAATCAGTTTTCTCATGCTCAGCTGGGAAGGTGGGTGGGATGGGTCCGCCTGTTCCACATTTCCAAGCGGTATCAAGCAATAAAAGTCTTGTGAGAAACAAAGTTTCACACAAGAAATGAACACAACATCTTTCTTTTTAAATAGAAAAGTCAATCCAAAGCGTCAAGGAAGCCACCCCACAGAGAGAGCTGCTTTCTAAGGCAACAGGAGTTCGTATCACTGTCAGTCAAAGCTTTATCTCCTGAAGTCACAGCGCTGACCAGGCTGGCTCAGGTCTGACAGGTGTCCAGCTCCTCTGGAACACAGCCCGGGACTACACGGGCGTGTGACGGAGCCGTTCCCTGCTCTGGGACCGGGGCTCGGTACCCAACCCAGACCCGAATTTGTGCGATCCAACCGGAGCACGCACGGAGATCTTCCCTTCATCCCGAGGTGCGCTCGCAGCACATCCCCGGGATGCAGGAGCAGCGGAAAACGCGTCCTCACAGCCCCTACAGCTTTGGAAAGTCTCCTTGCTGAGCTGAGCAATCCCTGGGCTAAGTATCCTAATTCCCACTGACAACAGGAGCGGGGTTGATCCCCTCGTCCCTCCGTGCGCCTTTCACAGGCTGCCGGAGCTGCTGTTTACACCGAGCCCAACGGGCACTGGAACCAGCGGGGATGGTCCCAGGCCCCCGGGAGCCTTCACCTGCCAGAACTGCCACAAAATCCTCCCCTCGCCCTCACCGGGGTGCAAATGCGGAGGGGGAAACAGGGCGACAGGAGGACCCCGAGGTGGGAGCGCGGGCCTGAACAGGGAGCGGAAAAATAAAAAACAGTTACTCACAATCATCTAAGTCATCCTGCAAATCCACAAAATACAAAGGGATCCCTACAAACAAAAAACAGAAGAGAGATACCAGGGGGTTGGTTTCGGAGGGACGGCGGCAGCCCCGGCTGAGCCGCCCGCCCGCCGGCCCCACTTACCGGCCATCTTGGAATGGACATGGGCGAGGAGGAGGAGCGGGAGGGCACAGGGAGGAGCCGCGGGTGCTTCCTGTCGCCGGGTCAGCCCCGAAACGCCACCGGGTGAAGGAGCGGCGGCTGCCGGGGGTCGAGTGGTCCCTCAGCGCCCAAGGGGGACAACAGCGAGCGGGGGGCACGGGCGGGGACTCCGGCGGCCGCCCAAGATGGCGGCGCGTCCGCGCAGCCTGAGGAGGAGCGCGGTGTGCGGGTAACCGGGGCGGGCGGGGGGCGGCCGCCGCGGGGACGGCGATGATCGTGCTGGGCCGCGTCTCAGGCGCTCGCTGAAGGCGCTGCCTGCCCGGCCATGGCTCTGAGGGAGCTGAAAGTTTGCCTTCTGGGGGTAAGTGCTGGGCGGCGGGAGAGAGGGTGGGAGGGAAATGAGGGGCTGGCTGGAGAAGCTCTGTGGTGGCGGGGAGCCTCTTGTCAGAGCTCGGGAAGCGTCTGGTGATGGCGGAGAGCCTCTGTCAGGGGCTGGAGAGGCTCTGTGGCGATGGCGGAAAGCTTCCCTCAGAGCCTGGAGAGCCTCTGCCAGAGCCCGGAGAGGCGCCGAGCGCGGGGAGCTCTCCCGGGCGCTGCCGGGCCCTCGCCCCGTCCCTCTGAGGGGAGCGGGCGGACGCGCCTTCCTCTCCGCGAGGGAGGTGTCTGCCAGGGGTCAATATCGCTTCTTTTCTGCCCTGTTCTCCTTTTTAAAAAATAAGAGAGGAAGCATGATTATCTAATGCGCCCTTCGCTCTTCCTCCCAGGCCTTTTCGGGTTTGGAGTGCACAAAATAAATAGAAGCACCTGAAATCTAACTGGTGGGAGAGAGGGAGGGGCCTGAACTTATATTGTAGGAACATTTGCAGGGAAGTCTTGCAGGTGGTGGAAGGAGGAGATGTGGAGCAAAGTGAAGCAGAAATTTAAAAATTTGTAAGGGTATGAAGCTGTTTGTTGGCTTGGTTTGGTTGGAGAGCCCGACGGTGAACAGGTGGAGGTGTCATTACCAGCATTGAAACTCTCTGTTCAGAGTTGTTTTCTGCTTTAAATGGCCACCTTGCCCTTCAGAGGGGAAGATTACGTGTTTGCGTGCCCTTCGTGTTGTGAAGGTATTTGGGATAACTACTGTTTGTGTTTGCCTGGCCTGAGAAACCTTTTGGTGGAAAAGAAAAAGAGAATAAGCACCCGGGAAAACTTGTCCTTGAATTCCCTGAGCCAGGAGCCACATCTGTGTTTCTCTTTTTAAGGTTTGCTCTGATTAATGAGACTGCAAACAGTGAAAAATACAGAGCTATGATAATGTGGTTTTTTTCAAGAAGAAAATAGCTTGGCAAGATGAACGCAATTGTACATAGTGTACCCAAATTACTGCCATATTCAGGAGGTTTGAAAAAAAAAAAAGCATGAATGATGTAAAACTTCATTTTCAGTGAAGCAATTCCTCAGGGGTTTATTTCTTAAAGTTTTAATGACTCAGGAAATGTAAAGCAAAAAGTTTGTTTTCACACATCTTAAATAAAATACAATTTCAAATGTTCAGCTTCTACTGAGAAGTGTTTTACCACTAAGAGTTTAATTTCACTTCTAAATGTGACTTCTCTGTATCTTTTGCTTTTTAACCATGGAGTTGAGGGTGCAAAGATATACACAATCCAGAATCTTCATGGTTTGTTTCCTCTTTCACCATTTTTAGCACGTAGAGTTGCATTAGTAACGTGTTTCAGGTGTGTCACAGAAGAAATTTCAAGTCTTTCATTAAGCGGGGTGGGACAGCATTAGTCAGAGGTTGAATGCATGTGTCACACTTGTATAATTTCATGTACTCCACTGGTCCTCTATCCTGCTAAGCCATATTCAGTTGCTGTATGTTTTACCAAAAGTGGTCTTTTCCCACTGCTGTTCCATTGGAAGGTGTGCATAGCTTTGTAAAAAAGCTTAAAGTTTGAGTAATAATATGTGAATGCAGATTTTTGTGGTTCTTCAAAAAAATCTTAAAAATTTTGTTTGAAGACTATAACTTGTAACAGACCTTTCATTTTCTACTAAATTAATGTAATACCTGAAGGATTTCACAACTTCTCTGAGATTTTCTGCAGGGATGTGTTATTCACTGCAGTTTACTGCAGGATTTGAGGACAAGAGAATCATGTCTGTAGTAATTAATAATGCTTTCGACGTTTTCTGTTCTTTTTTTAGGACACTGGTGTGGGCAAATCAAGTATTGTGTGGAGATTTGTTGAAGATAGCTTTGATCCCAACATCAACCCAACAATAGGGTAAGAAAGTAAATGAAGTAAATGTGATTTATGCAAGAATAAAATGAAATTACCTGAATGGATCACTTGGGAGTTCTTCGTGTGTGGCAGCTAAGTGTGGTAATAAACATAACTGCAGCCTTAATTAAGCTGGTGAGCTACCTCAGGACACATAGGAGTGCTCTCAGCACTCCTGCAGCTTCCATTTTCAGGTGTAAGGTCTGGACCCATTTTTGTATTGTTGATCTAAGCTAACAATGAATAAATTACACTACAGGTGCTTCTTCTAAAGGGACAGTATGCTTTTCTCATGCACAATCCTTAAATTTCAAATTCTAATTATTATGCAACTCCGCGGTTTCTAATTCATTTTTTTAAGACTCAAGTACTGTAAGTCTCCTAGGTTTTTGAGGGTGGTTAACATACTAATTCAGGTAGGTCTCACCATTAATTAGTTAAAATGTTACACATCTGTAGGCAATGCACACACAAATCTAACTGATGACACTGTTTTTGCAGTAGGTCTCATAGGTAAGGGGAATATTTGAAATTTGAGCCTCAGAGTAGCAACATTATTGATCTCAAATCTTTGAATGGATGGAAGGAAGAGCAAACATCAGGAATTCTTGGAGTGGTTGGATCTTTTTCTTTCTTTTGCTGTCTTTTTTTTTTGGGCTGCTTTGATGAGAATCAATTTTTGGCTTAGGGAACTTTGCTTGATGCCAAGAGGTGTGTGGGAGTGTCAGCACAACTTCCTGTCTCAGGTGTGGTGTCCCACAGGCTCTGCTGCAGCTTCTACCAAAAAAGATCCTGCTGATAAAGATCAGCTGTGTCTCATCCTGTCCTTCTGAAAAATTGGGTCTCTGTGATCTCTCTCTTTTCCCTTACACCCTTCTCTTTTTTCGAGTATAAATACTGATGTTGAACTGCAAAATGTTCTTTAGAAGTGTGCTTTTGTTTGAATTTCTCTGTTAACAGAGGTTTATTGGTACTGAGATCATTATAGCTGCTTGAAGTGACAGACTGAAAATCTATCTTTTGCCAGCCTTAGCAAAATCATTCACTGCTCTGAGGACTGGTTATTTTGGTAATTTGCTATATAAAAGAATCAAAACTTGCCCAAATGTAGGGATTATGTTAAGCTCCAACAAGATACACAGTCCAAAAACTTAAAGTAAATTAATTTTTCCTTTTTTTTAATGCCTTGCTTTTAATTCCCAATTGGGAATAGTAGGTGGAAAAGACAAAGTAAGGATTAGAAGAGCTTTGAGAGTCTTGCAAAACTAAAGCTGAGAATGTTTCAACTTTATTCTCTGGGTCTTTGAGTTCATGAGATACAATCTTGTTTCCTGTCCTGTTTTCATTCCTCTTAGAATCAGCTGAGCAATCACACTTTGTTGTTGTCAATGTTCATTGCTCAATTCCTGACATGGGCAGCTGCAGAAGCCCTGTCAGAATTCTGCAGCTTTTCTCCCCTCAGGATGCTGAGGGCAGATTTAACCAGCAAATACTTTAGGTACTGCAGAATATTATTTATAGCATCAAAAAGGAATATCAAACAAGTTATAGTGCCTACTTGGCTGGGAAAAGCAGCTGGGAAATTTAATAACAAACCAGACATTATTCCTACAAAAAGTCATCAAGGATAACTCCAGTTTGGAGGGATTTGTCCACTCAATTGTCAGAGGATTTTGAGAAGCCTCTTGTCAGGCACCACTGGGGATGGTTTAGTTGGGATGTGAATTACAGAAACGCAACTTTGCAGTTCACATTGACTGTACAGGGATGTTGTGGTTTGTAGAACCAAGTAAGATAAATTCAGTGAGAATCTATGATTCAGGAAACTGTTTCCATATTGACCAGAGAATTCAGATTTGATGCATAATTTGCAGCAGTCTTGAAGGAAGTGAAAGTCTCTGCTGTGCTTTACAAGAGATATCCTCTCACTTTGGTCTTCTTCACTCATTGCACAAATACATCAGCTAATTAATGGTGTTGAAATGCAACTAGGCTCACTTTTATTGGATTGTGAACCTTCTTGAAAGCTCATGGTGGTAATGAATGTTCTGAAGATATATTTATATTCTCATTTATATATGTATAATGTTCTGAGGATATATTTATATTCTCAAAAAGCATGAACTGTGTCTTTTTTTTTCAGAGCCTCATTTATGACCAAGACTGTACAGTATCAAAATGAGCTGCATAAATTCCTGATTTGGGATACAGCTGGACAGGAGAGGGTAAGTATAACCAATATTTGTGGAGAAAGTTTGGGCCAGTTTGGGTTGTTTTCTACTCTGCCCCTGGAAGTCACAAAGTGATCTGGTTTTACAAACATGTATTAGAACACTTGTTTCTGTGCAGATTCCTATCAAGATGTGGGTGCTGTAGATCTGTTTTTATTTTTCATTGTCATGATTTAAGTGTAAAGGTAAGGAAGATTACCTAGGAGGAGTTTATGAAACTATAGTCTGGGTTTAGATTCACTGAAAGGGAAAGGTCTTTCCACAGAGAACAAGGCTGCTCTGGGGGGAAGCCAGCAGCTCTCTCCAGTACCATTTCTGAGCTGAGTTTTAAACCTCCAACTGCAATATTTGCTGTCAGTGAGCAACACAAGAATCAAAGTGAGATGAATTACCATGTTCCATAGTACAAGTAAGGCCTTGATTCTGGAAAAATATACAACTGCTGACACATTCTGTTAGCTTCACTGTTGGGGTTGTAAATGTGAGTAGGATGTAGAGTTAGGTTTTCCAGAGCAGTTTCAAGCAGTGTTACAGGTGATAACTACTCTTTTATTCTTTTGTGAAGTTTTACTAATCAAATCTGATGGTGTTAGAAGCTGTGTCCAATCTCTTTTGAAATTTAAATTTTAATTTGGTAGTTTGGGGTTTTGATCTCTGCAGCATGCATAGTTCTGAGGGAAGGCAACAAAAGCTTTGAGGAAAATGACTAATCACATGAAATCCCAGCTAATTAATTTGCATGATTTTCACTTGAAATTAAAAGGAAGTCTTTGCTAGGGAGCTGGCTTGCTTATGGATTACTAGTAAGAGTGGTAGAAATTACAGTAGCTGCATTAACAGTGCTTATTCTTGCTCTGACTGCAAGTGAACTGCTGGCAGCTGCCAATTACTCGAGATGAGTTTAATTAGGATGTGAGGTAACTGTGATAAAGGCTGGCTTAGAACTTTAGGATAAGAATTGGCAAATACAGCTCTACTGCTTTTCAGGATTGGCTTGAGAAACAACCCAAACAAACAAACCAACAAAACAACCCTCCCAATAATAACAAACAAAACAAACACTTTGTAAAGCCTCAGTCATCCCTGTCCACAGGGACTTGACCTTTAGGATTCCTGGTGGAACTGAGCTGCCAGCTTTTGGCTTGATAACAGCCTAGGAAGTAGCTCAAGTGTATTTGTATTGTGATTTAGTGCTGTCAGTTTTGAATGACAATTTATTTCCTTCCAGCAGCACCATATAAAGCAAACTGAAGTTGTCAGGGATGTTTCCCAGGAATATGTCCAATAGTATCTGTGTTATCAAAAATATCCTGAGCCCTTCCATTCCCAGCAGTCAGTCAGCATTTGCTGTAAATAGTTTGTCTTGAGTGAACATTGTAGCCCATTCTGGAATGTTATTGCTGCAAAGTGATATTCTGAGAGGTAGAGTATGAATTTTTAGAGGTTGGTACTCTTAAATGAAAAGCTTTATAAACATGCCTGCCACTATTTGGCAGGAAGCATCCATTCTGTTTTAGCATTCCATCCTGTTCACTTTAACTGTGCAAGCAATGGGAGGACCCTGGAATTTGGCTTGAGCACATCTAATCTGAGGAAGCATCTCTGTACATGACCAGCATGTTCCTGGTCTATTTTTGGACTCTCAGTGATACCTCTTTACTTTTCTTCCATACAAGTTGCTTGATATCTTTATTGAATCAAAAAAGGAAAGGTGTCTTTACAGGACTCTGAGCCAGGAGCTGTGATACCTGTGAAATTTTATATTCCATGTCTGAGAGAAGTCACTTGAGACTCCAATATAACCAAGGGAATCAGTGAAATGTGAGCAGGGATGTTTACTCTGAAATGATTCAGTGTCTTCACAAAGATCCTTTCTCTTTTGCATTGTCACTGCTGTCACAAATGGGCTGTACACCTGCCTGCCCTGAAATCTGTAGCACAGTTTTCTGGTCATGCAACATATCTGCCGATGAATTATGGAAGGGATTCCCTCTGTGGAATAGATCTGGAATACTAAAAATGTCCACACCATTCTTGGAACCGAAATGTCTCTGCTGAGCTGTGGTGTGGAATGCTTGGAATTCACAGTCCCGGCTTCTTGAGGAGTGTTTGCTGTTTCCCATTTCAAAGCCCAGCTGCAAACAGTGCTGCTCTGCACTGGGCACCCCCTTGCTCTCAGCGGCTTTGGGGTGCCTGGACAGCCTTGTTCCAGAGCTGGAAATGTGTACCAAGTCATTCACACACCTCATTTACACACATACCTTATTTCTTCTCTCATTTCTTCTGCACTGAGTTCAATTGATAGGAGGTCACTTATGGTAATTAGGATTTTTGCCTTCTTACCGAACAGTTTTGAGTTTCCCTGCATAGTTACATTATGCATAATTACATTAATAATTCTCTCAAAACACAAATTGGAGGCTGGGGGGCAAGCTGAAGTCTTTGGAAAAATTGCAAAAGGAAAATCCAGTGTTCCTGGTAACATCTGTTTTGTTAATATATTTTATTTGCTGACTGCTCTTAGGTGGAAAAAAGTATCTAAGTGTTAGCACACAGGAAATGAGAGTAATACAAAATCAGCAAGTGAAAGTTGGTTTATTCCCAATGTAAATAGTGAATAATCAAAAAGCCAGGTTGCAACCAGTCCAAGTGGTGGTTTACCAAATATGTTTCCCTTTATATTTTAGTACTTAGAAGGAAGAGAGAGATTATGTCCCAATGTGAACTGAATGCCTGCCCGTGTTTCCCTTTCCCACTATTAAATATTTTTATATTCTGAACTTTGCGTTCAAAATCCTATTTTCAAAACAGAATTTGAGAGCCAAATGTAAATGGTCTGGAATTCTGCTTTATAGCAAGATTTTTATGATTTATTATATTGCTCTCAGTTGAACTGTACTAAGCAAAAGGAAATTGGTATTTTATTAGAAATGAATAAGCCTTTATGAAAAACTGTATCCAATTCATTATTTTTGCCCTGAGTAATAAGATGCACAAAAGCTCTAAATCATAATGCTTACATGAAACCAATACATGCAGTTTATTCTGCACTTTGAAGGAGAGTTGTGGTTGCTAGATTGGTTGTCTTGGCTTTTTTAAAGTTGGCAGAATATCCCACTGTTCTTAAGAATGCTTCATTGAGATTTTTGATGCAACTTGATTGTCTACTTTATTACTTTTTTTAGCACTGGATTCGTAAGGTTCTGTCTACTCAAAAGTACAGCCCTACAAAGCAAACAGACCTGCTGTAGATTTAATTCTGAAAATTGCAAGAAAGCAGCCTTTTATCTAGTGTGTTCCTTAAAGCTCTGCTTCCAACAGGGCAGATAGGTGTGGGCTTTTGCAGTTTTTTGGTTTAAACATACTTCTAAATTTGAGGGAAAAACTGAAGCAAAATCATTAAAGCCATAAGTTAGATTCTGAAGAAATCAACATTTCTAGCATTTAAGGCTGGTGATTGATCCATGGGGCTAGGAGTTGACAGCAGCTTCTGAACATTTCAGATCAAAATTACTAAATGCTAGTTTTCTTAACATTTTTGTCTTAGTCAAAGTTGACCTTGCTTCTCCCTGCATTTTTGCCCTTGTTTGGTGTTTAAAGTTGAGCACATGCATGTTTGTGTAGACAGTCTGTTAAGGGAGAGGTTCTAATCTAGACAAAATAAGATCAAGTTTGCTTTGCTGCTGTTTGCAGTAGGTGCTGCTGAGCCCCACAGGATTTATTGCCTGTCCTTAGGAGAACAATGCCTTCCTGGGAGATTGTGTGCTCTGCTGCACAGACTAATTGTGATGTAAAGGAAAGTTTCTCACTGCTGTGATCTTGGTTTTCCCTTTTTTCAGTAGTACCACTAATGCTAGTGAGGTTCTGGAGGCAGGGAAGATCAGGTTTGTGTTTTCTGTCTTTTCCAGTTCCGAGCTTTAGCCCCGATGTATTACCGAGGGTCAGCAGCAGCCATTATAGTGTATGACATCACAAAAGAGGTAAGAAACCTGATCTTGACCCAGCATTGCAACTTCTGGGGTTTTTTATTTGTGTCATGGGCCAGTTCTGACTCTTAATTTCTTAATTCTTTCCGTCCTCTTCTTTTTTTTTTTTTTCCCCACATTAGGAAACTTTCTCAACATTAAAGAACTGGGTGAAAGAACTTCGCCAGCATGGACCTCCCAACATTGTTGTAGCTATTGCAGGAAATAAGTGTGATCTTAATGATGTCAGGTAAATAACTGCTGTCAATTTTGAGGGTTTTCCTTAAGCCCTAGCATTAAATATTTTAATATTTTAGAGCAGCTGAAAGGTATAGAACAATTTAAGCTGTTCTGCTGTAGTGCTGTAGTTTCACAAGGGATTTGAGCTGTTTCTGCTGTCAGAGGACATGGGGTTTGAGCTGCTTGTGCTGTCAGAAGATGTGGTTAGTCTGCCCTTGGATGGTCTCACCCACTTTCTCCCCTGTGCTGGTGTGAGTACACCTGTGATTGGGCAGTAAATTGGGCTGTAAAATAGATCCAGATTAAAACTAACCCTTATAAAAAAACCCCAAAACTGATCCAAGTATATTTATCTTTCTCACACCATGAACACTTGCTGGCATAGCGTGTGGGGATAGCAGAGTTAGGAATGAGCAGTTTACAGGGAGACAGGATTACCTTTTCTGGTGGCAGTGCCAAGTTACACAAACCTAAACTGCCTGTGAAACTATAGTGTAATAGAAGCTGTTTACCTCACTTTACAAGAAGTGCCCCTGTCAGTCTGTAGCACCTCATTTTGTTAGGAAAAACACCAAGCCTGTTGGAAAGCATTGTGTAGGTTTTTTTAACTTGCTTGTTCAGGTGCCCTCCTTCCCTGCTTAAATATTGGGGTGGAATTGGCTGGGGCCAAAATAGTTGCAGGGAGCGGGAAAAGCTCTTGAGAAACTTTATGAACAGCCAAACTTTCAGGAAGGCATGTACTAAAAACAAAAGAAGGCCTTTTTTATTGATGTCCTGGTTAAATAAGCCAAAATTCAGAAAGAAGGTGTGTGTAAACTTCTTGGGTTTAGGTTTTGCTGGAAAAGGCACCACAGCTGGTGTCTCCAAGGAGACAGCTGGTTATATGTTTAAAGAACCACTGCAAAGGTTGCTCTGAGTATGGTTTTGCAAATTGTTAATACCTAGAAGTTGTCTAGTGAGCTCTAATAACTTTCATTAGAAGTAGCATGTCTTTTGAAGGAAATAAAGTGTAAAATTATTTAGAACAGAATTCACATCTCGCTGGCATCATAAGTGCAAACATTGCTCTTCAAGCTAATGAGGAAGATTCCTTGTACTTTAGTCAGAGGCAATATTTGAGTCACTGCTCAAAGTCCATGGTCTTGATATCCTAAAGTCCCTCATTACTGAAAGTAGCCTGTGTGTGATAGAAATTGTACGTGAAGTGATACAATGTAAAGTCCAGAGTTCCTTACAGCTACTGGGGTTTGTATTTTTCATTTTGTTTCAGGAAATATACAAAATCATCAACTTGCCTACTTTGGGGTGCAGAATAACTTGTACACCTGTGTGCTCAGTATAAAAATATTCCTTTTTTATAGCTACATATTCATGCAAAGTAAATGCTGTGCTGATGATTTGTGCAGTGTTGGGAGATACTTTGGTTTGGTAAACAGTCATAAGAAATGCACAGCATGATTGGAAATAATGCTTTAGGATTTTCTTAGAACATATAAAGCTGGTGGGGTGAATATCACACCAGAAGGATTGATTGCAGGCCTAAGCTTAGAGCACTCCAGACAAATTCACTGCAGTGTTGTCAGGTGGATGAAGGCCTTGGGTAGTTCATGACTGTGCTCATACCTCAAGGCAGGGAGACAGCACAGGGTAAAGAATGAGCATCAGCTTCAGCATGAGGGAGCACTGTGATGCTAAACAGCTAAAATATTCATTATAGGAGACACTTAAAAACTTTATCTGTCCCTTAAGGTTTTGACTAATGGGGTTCTTTTGCATTCATGAATTTCTCTTTGTTTTTTTTTTTGTTTTGTTTTTTTTTCCCAGAGAAGTCATGGAAAAAGATGCTAAAGACTATGCAGATTCCATTCATGCAATATTTGTAGAGACCAGTGCGAAAAATGCAATAAACATTAATGAACTCTTTATAGAAATTAGTAAGTATTTAAACAGTTTAATTAGTAAGTATTTAAACTACTTTCTTCTGCAAAAAACTTGAGTAGAAATCAAATTTCTATATTACTTTTTTTTGCTGTTTGGGTAAAAATTTATGGACTTTGTACTAAAGTCGTTACAATTTGACATGACTACAAACTGCAAAATGGGCTGCATGAATTTCTGGTCACCTAATGACCTCTAAATGTTCCTTCTAGAGGTTTTCAGCATACTATGATGCTGCTGGATAAACAGCAGGCCTGGTACTCCTGTCAGAAGTCAGTGTCATCTTACCATGTCTGTTATTGAATGTTCCAATTAGTGCTTCCAAGGTTATGGAGGAGGAAGGAAATGGCATGAGGACGATCCAGACTTTATACATCTGAGAAAATGAATTAAGTTCTCACTCTTAGTGCTTGTACTTAGGCTAAAAAAATGTATTTTTAAAGATACAAAAATTCATAAATGCCAAATTACTACATGGGGAATAGCAACTACTGCACGTAAATTTCCTCAAGTATGTTTGTAGTACCTTGGGGGTTTTTTATATTAAATTGCAAATCTTTTCTGTCCCATTTGTGGTGAGGACAACCATGATACTTTTTATACGTATGAATAAAAAGACAGTATTCCAAAGTGAATTCTATGCAATACTATTTGGAGGATATGTATCAAGTAGCAGCACCAGTGTGCAGATGTGTCAGCCTGTTTGTGAAAAGAGGACTAACTGCAGAAACATCAGACTTAAGGAAAAAAAAAGGTCTATAGAAGCAGCTGAATATATTGAAGCTGATGTAAAAACGATGTGCTGTAGATTAGCTTCCTGATTTATTGACTTAATAGTTGCTCTCTGAAATTGATCTTGAATAAATTATGGGGGGAAAAATCATAAATCCTCCTCAGAAGAGAATGCTCAAGCAGGAACAGTCCATTGTAAAGACTGATGAGATGAGTAAAGCAGCTCTCTCGACAAGAACTCCTTTGTTAAGCCCGATGCAGGTAATCTGTGGAAATCCAGGTCAAGATGGTTGTTCTCAAGCTATTCCAGATGGTATTGCATCCTGCAAAGTATTCTCCAAGTGCTTTTACAGCTTAGCTGTCCAGGTCTAGATGAATCTGAAGTGTAACTGCTGCTAAATTGACTTCAAACTGCCTGTGCTGTCCTTTTGTGCAGCCGTCCCTCTTACAGACATAACACAGACTGTTGCTGCCATCCTGCTGGGCAGGAATGTCATCCCTAGTGACCTACAGCTAATTGAAGGCACATTTTTGTATACAGAGCGTACACCAGATGCTTAGAACCAGTTTCAAATCTAACATTTCCTATATATTTCTTTTTCCTGCCTCCTTGTAGGTCGCAGAATTCCATCCACTGACACCAACCCCGCCTCCAGTGGGAAGGGCTTCAAGCTTCGACGACAGCCATCAGTGACAAAGCGCAGCTGCTGTTGACTGACCCCTTAGAAAGTCAAACTTTATTACAGTAGGTGGTCTTGGAAGTTAATAGTTCACGTTGGGTTTATCTATCAGTCTTAGATCTTTATCTGCTGGTGTTCAAGCACGCGAGGTCCCCAAGAAGGGCCCGGCTGGTCGGACACCTGCAAGGACTGCAGAGGGCAGGGCAGCCTGCAGTGTCCCTGCCTTCAAAGGGAATCCATCATCACTTCTTTGGCCTTGCTCGATTGGAAGGTGACTTCATGGATGCTAGAACTGAAATGTTTTCGTAGTTTTGTAAACAAGGTTTTGGGAGGGTTTTTGTAAAAAGGGAAATGAGCACTTTTGTGGGAGATTGGGTTAGGAGGAGTCTGGAAGTTAGATGGCATTTCTTCCTTTTCTTCAGTGAGCCTATTTTAAATTTTGGTGTAGCTGCTCCAAAGTATGATGGGACAGTTGATGTGAGATGGCTACAGAATAAGCAGCTGAAGACAAATAGCAAATCAGTCCATCCAGTCCCCAAATCCCATTTGCACTTTTTATTTAAGGATGATCTGCACTGGGGGTGGGGACACAAGCAACAGATCTTAAACCACAGACAATCTTCTTTTTCATGCTGACTGTAATCACTTTAAGGCAAACTGGTATGCTGATAGGCATCTTTTTGTTGTTACGAGTTTTTTTAATATTAAGATATTGGTTAAAGAAAATTACTCGTAGATCTGACTAAATGAAGTGGTTACTGACTAAAAAGAGATGCTGTAAACAGATGCTGCCAGTGGTTCTGATAAGACTTACAAGGTTTTGGGGAAGCTTTTAATTGCTTGGCATGTGTAAAGTGTTCATATTATATTTATGAGACCAGTGTTTAAAGTGTTATAAATTATGTAAAAACAGTAAAAAATAATAGAGTCTTCTACACTCCTTCCATTCCACACCTAGGGATAAACTCTTGGGGAATCTCCATCAGGGTTTTTTCCTGCATTTTAGATATTGTCACTGTGAGTTCATCCAGAGGCAGATGAAATTCTTTCTCTTTCAATGACATTTGAAAGGGCCAATAGAACATCCTGTTGGGGCAGCACAAGGCCTGTCTGTTGAACAAGCTTTCATCTAGGGTGCACCAGTCTTTCCTATTTTAGGCACAAAAATACACATAGGAAGTAACCTTAAGACATGTGGTAATGTAGATCATTACCTCTTGGTTCCTGGGGTTTTTCATCTGTGAGGGTTTTTAGCAAATCAGTGTTTAGCTTATTCTGTATGGATTTTAGTAGGCTTTCAATTAAACTATAGGTTGACCATACCTGTTTGTGCTATTTTATTTATTTTTACTTTTTGTTTCTTACCAGCACTAGTGAGAAACTTTTATACTTTTGAAGAAAAAGAGCTTAATAGACTTGAGTATATAATAAAATATGCTGGTTAGCTTTAGTATCCAACTGAGCTCATGATGATGCTTATTCTTTTTTTTTAATCTGGTTTTCTATCATCTCAAGTATTTTCTCTGAAGGAAATGTAGAAAAAATTATAAGAAATGAAAGGACTTGTACTTCAGATTCATTTGTGTTACTGAAAATTGTTGGAGAGCTGGAGCAGAACAGGCAAACTGGTACATGGAGGTTTTTGGACAGATCAGTGAGTTTAATGATATTTGGTGACTACATTTTGGTCATGCCTTTTGCTTCCCCTGCTGCATTGCCAATTCTGCCTTCTTTGCCATAGTCCCACAGGCTCCATGCGTCTAGAGAGCCCAGGAAATCCAACTTCAAGGGTATGCACCCTGCTCTTTGTGCAGTTCTGATCTTGGATTGCTGCAGGTCAAGTGTAACAGCCAGTGTTTCAGATTGCCCAAACTGCCAGCCCTGGAGTGAGGCTGCTTCTTAATATTTGCCAGTTTAAAAATCAGACAGTTGATGTAAGTTCTTCTGAGCCCAGAGAAGTGTTTATTGATCACTGGCCCTGCTGAATGCTGGAATGCAATCTTCCCTGCATGAGATGCACATGCTCATTGTTTCATTTTTGGTAGAGAAAAGTGGTTTCTTTTGTATTAATAATTTGTTAGGTCAGCTGCTTTGATCTTGCACTAGGCTTGCTGGAATTGATTATATTTTGTCCTAACATAGCTTCTCTGTTTGGAGATACATTGGTATTGGAGTGTTTGGAGTGCAGATTATCAATCATTCCAGCTAAATTTTTAATAACTTTTTTTCTGGTAAGAAGTTGTTAAAAAAGCTCAGGATTAAAGTTTTATTCCACCATGTCTTTCTGTCTAATGAGTGGAGCTCACCAGAGAGACTCAACTTTCAGATACTGTCAAAGGGGATTACACAATCTCAGAATGGTTCAGGTTGAAAGGGACCACAGTGAGTAATCTGTTCAACCTCCCTGCTCAAGCAGGGTCATTCCAGAGCACATTGCACAGATTAATTTCTGCAGCACATGTTTGAAAGGGCAAAGTGTCATGTATGTAAAAATGTAATGAGGTGTATGTTATATCATTGATCCAGAGCATTTTTAGCTGAAAAAATATGACTAATGCAACTTCTGAACACCACCAGTTCTTTCTCATGAAAGTTATAGAATTGAATTAAATTTGATAAATATTTCATTCTTAAGCTTTGGAGCAACCTGAATGTGCTCTCCAGTTTTGGAAGGTGTCTTCATCTGACCCTCTCTTGAAACAGTCACTTAGCTGACGTGCCAGGTTCTCCATCTGCGCTGCAGGTAGTTTTGTAGAATATTTTATATACATCCTGAAAACTGGTATGTCAAATACCCAGCTAGGTGAAATTTGGAAGCTGACATTTAGTAATCATACTACTGAAATTTGTTATAGGTGCTTTGAAAAGTTCTAAGACAATTCTAACAACTTTTGCTGTTACTGTGAAGGTAAAGGCTTTATTTTAGGTCCAACAAATCACTGCACTCCTGATCCCTGCTGCCATCAGTGAGACCCTTCCTTTAAGTGCTGCAGGATCAGACAGTTAATGGTTTAGAGGGTGTTTTATGCAGACTGGAGTCTTTGATGTGTTGCTTTACATTTAATGCTACCAGCCTGCTCAAGAAGGATTATTTATTTGCTTGGGAAGAGGGTAAGAGGAGAGGAGACAGGACCTACTTATTGATTTGGAAGTCTAATCCTTCAGCCTGGTTGAGGGAGAGCTACAATCTTGGTTAAAGCTCCATTTTAATTATCAAAAAGTAATTCAAGGTGAAAATCTTGAATGGTTTAAAAGTTGGCCTCAGCAAGATTTTTTTTCTTACACTGTTAAGGTTAAATTATTCCTTCACATTAGTGTTTAGTTCCAGTAGAACAGATCAGTAGTTGGAAAAGGAAGCTTTAGCAGTGATGTTTGAATACTTGCTTGTGAAACAGTCTTTAGTGTGTGTTAAGGATGGTGTAGGCTGTTTGTGGTGAGCTGTGTCAGCAATCTGCACAGGAATGGATGATTTACAGGACAGAAGCTGTCAGAACAGTGGAGCTGCTCACCCTGGAGTGAACCCCACTCAGCAGCAATAGCCACAGACAAGCAGGGCAAAATCATCTCCAAAACAAGGAGAACCATCATAATTCACTGGCTTCAACTTCTACACTGCCTGCTCATTTTGTAAACAGGCTTCATGTATCTCTCCTGAATACTTACAGCCTCTAGAAATGGCTTTTGGCTCATAGTTGAAAGAAAAGGACAAACTTTCTTAGCTTTTCTAGCAGGGAGTCATTGTACAGCCACCTGAGATGGTTTGTACATCACAAGTCAGTCACTCAAAGCAGAAGAATTATATACTTGGAGTTAAGTCTCTAAAACTCTGCAAAAAATTCCTATAGAAAACTGTTGGTGTTTCATGTTCAGATCCCATCTCTGATAATAGATCACAGCCTAGTGATGGTAGGTGACAAGATTTACAGAACTATGTTGATGGTGTGAATTACCAATGTAAGATGGAAATAAAGGTTCTAGTGTTAAAATAGTCATGTTAGCTTTCCTTTGAGTCATATGGCTCCAGCTTGTCAAAAGGAATACGCTTGAAAATATATATTTGTGTATCATACAAAAATTCAGGTGCCAAAATGTAATTCCCTAAAATTATTTTAGACCTTCTGACACTAATGTTTGTTTCTGAAAAATCCCTTCTGATATTCTGGAGGTCTCAAAAATCTGAATGCAAACCATTTCTTGCTCAGCTACCATCAGAAATGCACAACTTGGAAAAGTTTGAACAAGCATGACCAGTCTTTTACCCTAAAGTGTCATGGATACAAATCTTTCAAGGATATAAGACTATCCTGAAATCCAAGAATGCTGATGAGCTTAGCCTCTGACATGTCAAAATGTTCTTAGGGTCACCTTTTTCCTCCTTCCCCCTCCATTTCCACCCACCCCACCCAACCCTGAATTTTTAACATAGTGTTGTCAGAGTGTACATGCTATAAAGAGCTATTCAGAAATACTTAGAGAAGTTCTAATGGCTGAGAGTTACTTGGTGCTCCCTATTTTACATGAGGAATTGAGGCAGTAGGATCAGTTTTCTCAATGTAGAATTAAGACTTCTAAGAAGAAACAATTTTGCTGTTCCTGTTACATCAACCTGCAAATTGATGTTCCTAAGTTTTTGCTTAAACACTAAGTATAAATTTTATTTAAGGAGCTAATTACCATTGTAAAGATTTTCTTTTAAGAAGGTTGGGGTTTGCTTTGCTTGGCTTCTGTTGATGTTTTCACATAAGTATTGTTGAACAAACCAACTTTTTCAAATGCTGAAGGACACAGACCACCCTTCTGTCATGCTCTGCATCACCATGGGTGTGATACTCCATCCAGTTGTTGCACTTGAATATTCTGTAACTCTGACACCTTGATAGATTCACTGCTACTATCTTGCCTCACTTTTACTCATGTTACAGTATGTATTTCCTATTAAATCCATTATGTTTTCTTGGCAATTTGTTCTTTGTTTCCTTATGGGATTTAGACAAGGGTAGGTGGTGAGTGTCTCTTTTGCCACAAAGTTCTAGAAGTATCTGTCACAGCAGCAAATATTTGTCAGCAAAAGGGTAATTCATTAGCACAGCCTTATGAAACTGTCCCAGCAGCTGAGACCTGTGCCATGACTGTATTTTACCACATAGTGAAGGCTAAATTCACCTGGAGGAGCAAGTTATTGTAAGCCTCTAGTCCACTCTTCCGTATTTTAACTTCCTTTCTTGTACTTCCTCTTTCTGAAATTGTGTATCCAACACTGACACTGTGAGGGTGAGTTAATTGATTTAAGGCACAGGAATGGATTGCATTTCTGTAGCTAAGATGCTTAAGACCTCCTGGCAATCTTCCCACTTGTACCCTCCACACTGAGGACAATGAAGAAAAAAGGGTTTTTTTCTGAATGAGAAACTGCATTTGTGTGTTCAGGACACAAAAATAACCTGATATTCATAGAGCTCTTGCAGTGTAGTAAATGTTTGCCTGTAAAATGTGTAAAGGTTAACCTTTGTGTCAGCAATTCTTGTCACTCATAACAACATTCTGCCTTTTCATTCTAGGATGGGCTAACCTGTTCCAAGGGTTGAAAGGTCTGTGCCTTCTTACTCTGTTATCTCTTACTAAAACAAACTTAAGCCGCTCCAAGTTACAGAGCATTTGCAGCACTGTAAACTGCACAAATTCCCACCCATTGCTTCACTGCATGAAGTGTAGTCAGATTACTAGTGATGAAATATTGTAGTGATGAATTCCCAAGCTTATGAATGTTTTAAGACTTTTTTTAGTCTTCTCTTGGGCTGGTCCTGAGAGCGTGTACAGGTTTGTCTGTATTGTTGGTTTGTAGATGCTAATGAGGAAAACCAGGCTTTTGTTCTCTCCTTTTTGTTTGAGTCCTTACATTCCCATATAGTGCATAGAATGCAAATAAAGAAATGTTGATTTGACATAATGTAAACAGCCTTTTCAGCCTAAGCATTCATAATAAACTTTTATAGTGTAATAACATGCTAAATCACTACCAGTCTGATGTATTGTGCAAAAAAAAAAAGGTGTAAACATTTTATTAATAAAATGCTTTGTTTATAAATATGCTGGCTTGTTTATAAATGCTTCCAAAATTCTCCACATCTTAAAAAACAGTCTCTATAGCAATATAATTACAGAAGAGGAATGTAAGCAATAGCTTACATGTACAAATGACTGGAATAGCTGTTTTCCAGAAGTCCTGACTACTGGTGTGCAGAAACTGGAGTTTTTCTCTGGTCTGTGTACACACAGACAAAGGCAGAAGATCCTGTGCAAAGAAGGGATGGGGGCAAACAGCAGAGAGAATGCAGCTTTTGTGTAACTCCTCCTTTCTTTGCAGCACCATGCCTGAGAAACTGCAGGCCACACACAGGCTTCTCTAGCAGGGCAAGGCTGACAAATTCTATAGAACCAAGTTATTTAATACATTGTTTTTACCTTGGACTGCATGAAATGCACAGTTCTCAACTGCTTAGGCCAGGTTTCTGTCAATCAAAACTGTAAAGTGCTTTTAATATCTGCAGAGTGTCGTGGGCCTGTTGTGCTGGGAAGGGATCTTCTCCTGTTTGTTAATACCCAGCTGGTTGGTAGCTTGCTTTTTTTAAACCACTGCTCTGGGGCTTATGTAGTTCTCAAAAATATGGATTTGGCTGCAGTTAACTCACTTGTCTTACACGATGCTTAAAAGATGTGGTTTGGTCGCTTTACTCTGCGATGCATATCTAACCTGTTGAGTTAATGGCAGCCTTCAAAAGCTAAATAAACATAAAGTCCTGTTTCTGAACTGCTCTTTCACATGAAAAGGTTGGGTACAAGTTTTTATTAAGCAAGTGGCTGCAGTTCTGATGCAGGAAACACATACCATGTCACATTTTGTTAAACAGACCTGGAATTATTTAAATTTCTTTACCTGCAATTTTGCAGTTATGCTCTTAGATGTGAACAAACTGCTTTTGAATAGTGTCAGATGGGTTTGTCTAAGATGGCATGAATGTGCATCTAGGAGAGCATAAGAAATGCAGACACAAGGAATATGCTGGAATAGAGAGAAAAAACCATTTGCATGTGTTTGCATAGGGAATCTGAGAACTAAATGCAAACCACCTGGTTTGCACACACACAATGAGAATATTTCACTTTCACTGCTTCCTAGGTAGAAGTTTTGCAACCAATGAACTTGTTCTTTAAAATTGTTCCAGTACAAAGCTTTCAGGTGCTGTCCAGCATTTCCCTGCAGTGTTCATCCCAATTTTCTCCTGAAAATCAAAAACTCTTGTGGGCACGAAGTTGCCTTTTAGTCTTGTGGCTGAATTGTCCCCAGTGAGAGCTGTCTGTGGGACAGGGATGGGGTACTGCAGGTGCCCTCCATGCACACCTGGCACAAAATTAAATGTACACACATTATTTACATGCAACAAAAACCTGACAACCTGCATTTATTCGACTTCATAAATTTTCAACTTAAACAATGCTGTGCTTTATAAAACCTTCAGCCTGGATGAAAACGTGGGCGAGTCCTTCAAATACAAACAGGTAAGTTCAGAGCTGCCAATTAGGGCAAGGTGATACATCTTGGCAACTCCTTTGAGAGGTGGATCATAACGCTTCAGGGGCTTCTTTGTACTTCTTTCAGGAAAAGTAGAACTCGGAAAGGTCTGGGCAGCAACACTTAATGGTTGTTTACTTTAGGGCTTTTATTATGCATGACTATATGCTGTGTAAAGCTTTCTCTCTTACTCCTCGCCGTTAGTTTGCAAATAATTTACTGATATGTATGAAGCTTGTCTTTTCTACTAATTACTGCTCCGAGCCTGCCTGGCTTACAGAGAGAATCTGTTTATAAAATAAAACTTAAGCGATTAGGTAAAAGAAGGTAACCTTCCCACAGTACCAGCCAAGAAAGCTGCAAAGTATGAACTCAATTCTCTCCTGACTTGAGATCTAAAATGTTATGACATAACCTGTAGCTTAGGCTAAAAATTATGCCCCATCCCCTCAAGGAGTAAAAATACCATCCAAATCTAGTTTTCTGGAAAAGAAAATGCACTCCTTTATGATGTTATGTGACCATCCTTTCCCCAAAAGAGTAGGAATTTAAAGAACAAGAGCAGTATTTGAGGGTATTGCCCTGCAGTGCTGAAGCTTTAGAAAATCAGTCCCATTATCCTGCCTGGAAGGAGTTGGCAGGTTTCACTTGTATCATGCAAAACTGGAAGTTTTGTACTAAACACAGGTATGGGTTGGGTTTGGTTTGGTTTGGCATGGAATGAAAGACGATAGAGAACAAAAAAGATGAAATAGGATGGGAGGTGGCAAAGCACATGAGCAGAACAGGGATTGTGGTGGACAGGAGCAGCTGAAGGTGAGGTATAAACACTGCAGATGTGCTCAGAGCAGGGAACGCCACTGTCCTGCTCTGGGGTGTTAATTTTAACATACACATCACTCATTTGACATTGCTCTTAGTGCCAGGAAGAGAACAACACTCTTGTTATTCTAGATCTTTTTAGCTACCTTACACATTTTTGGAATTTAGTAAGTCAAATAACATGATACAAAGAATTTGTGTGAGGGAAAGGTGCCCTGCATGTAGATTATACTGGTGTGAGAAATTAATTTTCTTTGGAATCTTTTTATTTCATCTTTTTCTGAAGTCATGTATGTATAAAGTCCAGTATGTTTAAAGTCCAATGAATACTTTTTAGTGTACATAAATTACCAGTTTTTAAGACCAGCATATTTCTCCTCTTAAGAGGGGCATCCCAAACTCATGCCTGTGACAGGTTATAGCAATGCTTTATAAATTCTTAGGAACTTTTCAAATGTTTAAAACAACCGAGGAGAGAGGGAAGCAAAAAGTGTAATGTTGCTGTAATTACACTGGCCTAGGGCTATCAATAAAGCTGCACTCTATACTAAACCATGCTGTAAATTTCAAAGAAATGTTTTTAAACACTGGAGTAAAAACTAACCAACCAAAGCTAAACACAAACAAAAATTCCCAAAACACAACCACCACAAACCACCTCAAAACAAACATAAAAACCCCAACGAGTAACCCAACACTTTAAAAAAGGGGAGGAGGGATGTCTTAAAATCTGAGGTGACCTGAAGTTCTGGTTTGATTCATTAAAAAGCGAATATTGCCTGCAGCTCGGTGCCGGTTCCCAGGGCTGCCCTGGCGCTGTGCGGCCCCGGGAGCTCCTCCTGTTGCCGGGAGCGCTTCCCTGACCTCCCCCGAGCCCGGCCGGGGCTCCGCTGGGAGCCGGGCAGGGCGGCGAGGGGCCCAAGGGCTTCCCCTGCAGCCCTGAGGCCGCACAGAGCAGAGGTCTAAAAAGCCACGGTGCTTCTGGATAAAAGGCGTTTATTACAAACCACGCTTTCCAGCGACGATTAAACTCTGTTTATTAGCCCTCTTTGTTCCCGAAACGCTCCGCGGAGGCACCTCCGGCCACGGGAGCCCCCGAGGAGCGGCGGCGCGGAGCCTCCCCCCGCGGCCCCTCACGGCGGGGCCGGGCTCACGTCAGCCGCCGCCGCAGCCTCTCCGCGGGCCCCTCCGTGCTGCATCATCCCGCCTCCCGCCCGCCCTGCCCGGCAGCGTGTGCGCCGCCAGCCGCCGCCCGACCGCCGCCCGCGCCTGTCCCCGCTCCGGGGCCGCCGGGACAGTGTGACCACCCAGGGGAGGGTGAAACAGCGCCCGAGCGAAGAGCGAACGAGCAGTCGGGAGAGGGTGAACGGGCACCCGGGCGAGGAGTGAACCCGGCACCGGGCGCGCCCCTCGCCCGCCTTCCCTCCTCCCTCCCTTCCTCCCTCCCTCCCCTCTTCCTTCCCCTCCCTCCCCGTCCCTTCCTCTCTCCGCCTGGTGCCGCCACCGCCGAGGAGGAGGAGGAGGAGGAACATGGCGAAAGCGGAGCAGGTCCTGAGCCTCGAACCGCAGCACGAGCTCAAATTCAAAGGTACGAGGCGGCCGCCGCCATCCCTCGCCGCCGCTCCCCGCGCCGGGCGGGCGGCGCGGCCTCGCTCGGGGCCCGCTCCCGGCAGCCATTTTCCGGGGGCCGGGCACCGCCGGCAGCTAAAATGTCCTTCAGCGCCGCGCCCGCCGCCCCGCCGGGGCCCCCCGCCCGCCTCGGAGCCGCCCCCGGCCCGCGGGGGTCCCCCCGCGCCGCCCTCAGCGCTGCCGCAGCCGCGGCGCGGGTGGGGGCGGCTCGCGGGGCCGGCGCGGGGGGGTCCCGGCCGCGCCTTCCCCGGGCGGCAGCGGGAACACCGGGCTGTGCCCGCCTGACCTTCCCGGGGGCGGCGGCCGCGGACAGGGGGGGACCCCGCGGGGCAGCGGCGGAGCTGGGCTGCGTCCCCCAGGCCCCGCCGGGGGTGTGTGCGCGGCCCCGGCCGAAAGATCTGGTGCTGGAATGTAGGACGGCGATGTCCGTGAGGTGGGACTGGGAACTCAGGTGCCACAAACCCCAGGAACGGATAAAGGGCTTAATCAAAAGACAAAATCGGGAAATTGCTTGCAATGGGGCCTTTTAAGTGTTCTGCGTGGGTCTTCTGTATAGAATCTAGACCGAGGAAGGATGTTGGGAATAAGATAACGAATAAGGGTTTCTTCTGTAATGTGTCCCAGGCAGTGTGGGGTTGCAATCATGTCTCTGGCCAAAAACGCGAGGCCTCTGGCCAGGTGCTGGGCAGCACTTCCTGGCTTTTCCTGCTTATTATTATAATTTAGCAAGCTGTTTGGCTAAATAAGCCACGAATAGGCTGCCTGTGCAAAAATCCATCGTTTAAATAAAAGTCTTGAATGGGTTTGGGCTCCCACTGGCACTGAAATTCCTGCCTTGCAGCCTAACAGCACAGCTGTAATACAATATTCTGGGATTACAAATAAGCAATCAGCAAGTTTATTTATGCCACCAGAGTCAGAGGTGTTTTATAGCTTCACTTGATTATCTGGCAAATAAGCTTCTTTTTTAAAAATGGGAATCTGTTTATTGGCCTCTGGCAAAAATAATACTCCTTTAAAAAAAGCTTTCATGTACATTTTTAAATATAGAGGAGGTCTTTCCCAGTTTTTATTAGTAAATATATTTGAACTATTAATACAAAGTGGGTTTTCTCAAACAGCCTGTTAATAAACACTGGGGGGAATGAATATATCTTTGTTGTAAGCTGAAGTTGTTATGGCAGCAGTATCAAACATGCTTAAGAAGGAAACTATTGTTGTTTTGACGTTCTTTGTGTTAAGTATGATTAGATTAAAATCACCTTTTGTTCTGGATAAAATTGCTTTCAGCAAACAAGCAAATCCAAGCTCAGGTGGGCAAAAAGTGGGCCCTTAATTGGTGCTGACTTGCTAATGAGACATAATTGTGGTTCAGGGTTTGTTTTTCATTCTTTTCTTCATCACAGGTAGATATAAACCTTGCCAGACTCTGCTTTTTCTTGAAGTAATGATAATTTGTCAGGCTGTCTTTCTTTCAGATGAGGTTCTGGGCTAAAGAACCAGTAGCCATTGAAGTTAAATCAACTAACCATAGCGCTTTTGGTTGCCAGATCTTTAGCCAGCAGCGCACACTCCTTATGGCATAAAATGCTGCTTGACTAACTGCAGCTATTAAATGGCTTAGTTTCAAAGTACACTTAAATATTAATGTTCAAACAGACTTAATGCTGTGGGCAGCATTCATATGCTTTGGCAATACCTGTGCCTTACAGTCCTTTCTAGCAAGCAGTGCTGACCGCTGCCCTTCATTCAGGAAACACCAGGTTGAAGTATTCATGAAGTAAATTGTGCTCTAAGCGTTTCTTGCCCTACTAATCTTGTGATGACATACTGCCCAGTGATAGGGCTGAAATGATATTGTTACCTTTGTAAATAGTTGCATTTATTTCCAGAGTGTTCCTTGGCCCCGTACAAGTAGATCCAGGCTGACAGAGGTCATGGAGTTGCTGACTGGTACAGGCATCCTTGTGGTGTGTGCTGAAAGACATGGTACTCAATGTAGGAAACTGAGATTGGGCTCTAAACCTAATACTGGAAATGGCGAAGGGCTGAATCCCAATGCAGACAGGTAGAAAAGGCAGAAAATTGTTCGCTCTGATGCTGTTGAAAGGCTCTGTGTAGCTCTTCAGTATAAAATTTAGAGGGAGGTAGGATGTCAGGAATAATATGGTGAATGAGGATGTCTTCTATAATGTGTCCCAATCACTTTCGGTTGCAACCATGGCCTGCACTTTCACTTCTAAAGGGTTGAAAACCATTTTATAGAAGCTTTTGTAGCCCCTTGGTTTTGCAGTGAATCTCATAAATTCATTTGGTGCTCTGTTTCAAAATACCGTGCTTGTGTCTCGTTTGAAAAAAAAATCAAAGGAGTTTTTCATGCTGGAATTTTTTTTTCACAGCATGTGAACATGAGCAGGGGTTGTCTTTCCTCCCGCCTCGCATCTCCTACAGCAGAGCACACATGCTCCAAAATAGCATCAGCGTGTGCTGTGCTGAAATGCAGCTGTGAGTCGTGGGAGGCAGAACACCATTAGGTGGCTGAAGGTGCCCACTTCTTGCCCTCTTCTCTGGTGCTGTGTGAAATAGGAGCTTCACTGGCTTGCCAGCGACTTCCTCCACTTCTTGGTCATTGTAGGCTTGCAAAAAAATTATCCAGCTAAAGGTTTACAGCTCAGCGTTCACTGGTAACAAATGGTGAAAAAGAGCATTGTTGATATATATGACATTTAAATTTATGTTTCCCTTTCTTTCTTCTTTTTTTTCAATCTAAGAGATGACATTAATCTGCCAAGAATTTGTTACAACATTCGGGGCTCTGACTTTAAGAATCGCTAGATTTAAAGCTGAACAAGGATGTGGAATTGTGCTGCAGGAGCCTCCTGCCCCTCACAGGATGGCTGCCCACCGAGGCTGATCTGTCTTTTCACCATATGTGCCCACCAGGACTAGAGATCGGCTGTTTAATGCCAGCAAGTAAAATTTTGTTATAATTTAGTGTATTTTAGGACTGCCCTGGGTTTGTAGTGTTTGAGGTGCTGCTGGGGCAGTGTTGCTCAGGAGGGGTGGCACAGATGGGCTGTGGCGGAGGCTGAGGGACATTTTGGTGGCGTTTCTGGAGGTTTGCTCCAGGTTAGGCTGGACTTATGACTCAGCACTCTGTCCGTGCTCCCCAAGTGGCTCCCGGCAGTACTGCCAAGCAGGGATTAGTGCCTGCTAAACTCTGCAGGTCGTGCCAGTTGGAAATGCAGGTTCCTGTCCCCAGTATGTGATCCTGGACCTATGCAATATGTCACTGTGTAGCTTTGCTTTCTGCTAGGGGCACAACAATGAACCTGAGCAATGAACCGATCCTCTCTGCTGCTAACAGAGCCCCTGACCTGGGGCTGTCACCTGTCAGTGGCTCAGGGACAAGCCCTGGCTACCTCAGAGCTGCAGCCCAAAGGTGTGGCCTCGGCCTGTATCGGTGTACTCAGTCCAGCAGTGCATCTGCAGCATTGAAATGTTCAGAATTCAGTGTTTACCCCAGTCCTGTGCAGTTTGTGTTTCCGTGGTGGGGTGGCTGCCACTCCCTGCTGAGACACTCGGAGCTCCTCCAGGTCAGCCTGAGAGAACTCCAGCCAGATCTGCTCATTGCAGTGAGGGTGTGCAAAGGAATATCCCCCTATCCTGTGTGTGACAGGAATATCCCTTTCTACCAGATAGCAGGCTAAGGCTCTTCAGTGCAACAGGCCAGTAACATTTGGGATGTGAGATTAGTGTTTGCTGAAGCTGCTGCTGCCAAGTCTCAGAAGAGAGGTTCAGGGCATGTGCACTGTTCACTTACATCTCTGTCCCTGTCCTGAACCACTGGGAATGGTTGAATCTCTCCTGCACTGAAGGTATTGGGAGGAATTTGACTGCGTGCTCATTGTCTCCTGTATTTGATAAATAGGAATTTCTAGTCACAGGCCATGTTTAAGAATGTGAAATAGTGACATTATTGTGAGTAGTTGGCTGTTTAGGATAATTAATATGCATCTTTGAAGTTGAATGTTTATATGCTGTTTTCTTTAAACTCTTAAAGGCCTCCTGGTATTCACAGCAGAATGGCAGCCAGTTCTAGGATTTCTTTACTCTTTGAAGGCTGCTGTGCCAATGGCTGTCTGCTTTCCTGCTGAAAAATGTACCAGCCCTTGCTTCCCTTTGTCTGGCCTGATTCCAAGTCAAGTCATTGTTACCGCATTAAATACGAGTAAACCTTTGCATCTCTCTACATATTTGAATTTAATTATCAAATCATAGTCTTGAAAAGGGGACATAGTATTTAAATAACAGGCAGGCTTCCTAAATCTACACAAATTTATCCTAAAATATATCCCAGTTATCAAAGAAAATCAGTCTTTTTCTGGTGCAGTTAATGATGCACTCACTTTTCTTGCAGTTTAGCTAAAATCAATAACTTATTCTATTAAACATTTGTTTAGTTGCACAGACCTGCTGCATCTCACTGAATTACTCTGATTTCATGTGCTCCATTGGTTTTATAATTAATTCATCACTTTGCATAGTCTCTTCACTTTAGAAGAGAGGTGTTAAGAGGGAAAAAACTGGAGGTAAGAGAGGGTAGTGATGCATTGTGCATTTTTTACAACACATCTCTTTTTTGAAAGGTGGAATAAGTTGAAGATTGTGCTTCTCTTGTGCTTTCTTAATCTGCTGATGTCCTGTACACTAGAGACACAGCACTGAACAGCTCCACTGGGAAATGAGAAAGGAATTGTACATGTGGACTACCAGAAATTTGAAACTTTGAATAGGATGGTTGGAGCACCAAAGAACAATTGAGATGTGTGAAGCAATCAAGGAGGTTTAACTGCATTTTCTGCTAAATTTAATTAATGTATTTAGGTCTCCCAAGACTATTTCCAAAAATACCACAATCTCCTTGAAGGCTTTGGTCAATGTGATTTACGGGTTAAGGACTTTTGAATAATTTTATACTGCACAGATTTTAAGAATTCTAGTTGAAGTTATGAGCATTAATAGGATCAAAGTATTACTATTTCAGGGAAAGACCTAATGCAGTGACAAAATTTGTTACTTGGCCATTGCTTCTCTTAGTTTTGTGGGGTTTGGTGTTTTAAATGTGGTCAACTCCTTGCCTTTACTGTACAGAATGGGCCACATACATTCACAACTTCCTGTTCCTTGGGAATCCTGTGTTTGTCCATGGATTTTCAGCTCACTTTGAGCTATGGAGCTATTGTAATGATACATGAAAAAGTTTTTCAAGTTTGTTATTTAAAGCTCATCAGGATGGCAGCCTGCCAGTCTGATTTGGTTGCTGCGCTGTGACCTCTATTCATCACTTCAGAAGATAGATCTGATAACAGATTATATTGAAAATACAGATGGAAGGGGTGGCTCTCTCAAGTCCTGGGAGCATGGCTATCATGGCAAAATGAAGACACACTTAATGTGTCAGAGTGGATGCAGGTTCACACTGGTACTTAGCAGTAAATTGTATTTACCAGCTGCTGCCCTGCATGCCATGTGCAGTGTCCTGTCACCCGTGAAAGGAATATAGAGTAGAAATTTATACAGCAGCTTCTGATAGTGCCTCCTCACTGGAAAATAAATTATTACCTATTTTTCCTCACAGTGCAAGATTCATAAATTAAAAACTTACCAGTAACCATGTAATGCCTTATTTCTTTTAAAATAGGTTAGCTGCCATTAAATACAAGAGTGAATTCTGTTTAATTGCTCTCTAATTCAGAATTAGGATTGTAAAAATTCAAGTACAAACCTTTAAATAGATTGTCAGATCTGTTTTGAAACTCAACTGGAAAAAAGGCATCATCACCATAGCGAATGATCCAACTTCATGAGCTCAGGTCAGCTTACATCTATGAACAAATACCCAATTTTAAAAGCAGCTTAATTTGTTCTATGCAGCCAGCTCTGGAAGGTATTGATTGCATCAAATGAGTTTTGGATCAAATGAGCAACTTCTACATATGTTATAATGCAGTTTTTGTGGGAAACAGGGCGAGGGAGGGTTTGTCCTGTTGCTGAGTGCCTCTGAGCACAGCTTTCTGCCCAGCTGAGGCCGTGCAGGCATCAAATGACCCTTGCTAATTCTGCCCACATCTTGCAGTCACACTCATTTTCTACTATCTTGTTACCATGTTGGTCTTATGTTTGCTGCCTGCTGGGTACAGCTAATAACTGCTGAATGCATTTCATAGTTGGTACAATAACAGCCTCTTTACTTTGCCTGTCAGTGTGACTGCTTGGCTTTGAAAGCCTTATTGATGGTGTTTGCAACACTTCTGTTTGTGGTGACAGCTGTTCTTTCAGACTTAAATTTCATCTTTGTGTTTGTAAGAAACGTGATCTTTAACATCATCATCTTGCTGCTGCAATTGTTGTTTTGTTGGGTTTTTTCTGCAAGTAAATCCTCGCTGATGAGGTCAGGAACTCTTCCCAGTCAGAGCCCTCTCCCCTCTAGGTGAGGGACTGGCACTGCAGTGACAGTTCCTGCCACAACACTGAAGGTCCTTTGTCTTCCTTGTGATGACCAGAGGCAGAAAGGGAGCTTATTTTACATTCATATATGAATATTTAACTACCAGTTTGTCCAAGCTAGAGGTTAGATTCACGCTAAGTCTTTTCCTCTGGCATTTGACCCAGTATTTTTCAATATATAAACTCTTTCAGTGCTCTGCAGACCAAGATGTCTGTAGAGCCATGTAAGATACTTTCTGAGATGCCTGGGATGTTGTTGAGTTTAAAATTTGGCCTGTTAGGCAGCCTTTTGTAAGGAGGGATTTGTGCCGTGGGTCTGGAGCAGCTGTCCCAGTCCTTGGTGTCCCTGGCAGTGTGTGCAGAGCAATTCCCCATTGCCCTGTGGGGTTCAGGGCTGCACACCTGCCCGAGTGTGGCTCTGTGTTCACACCAGCAGCACCCACCAGCCTGAGGATGCTCTGTTCTTTCTCTGTTAGAGCTGTTCTGAACATTGCTCAGTTCAGCTGGAATTCTCCTGGCCTCAAACTCATTTGTACAGATTGGGTACTGCTGCTGCCTGCAGTACTTACCCCACGTTTTTATAAATACTTTATGAAAATAATCTCTTTGCTAAACTACTTTAGTGTCTAGTTCTCTGAGTCCCTCATACCATGGTGCATGGATTAAAGATTTTATCATTCTAAATTTAATCCTGTTTTCTTGGTTGGTTTCCACGAGGGGTGGAAAAATAGAGAAGGAGGAGGTTTGCCTGGTGATCCAGTTATTTAGGATGCAGATTATAAAATCATGTAGGTGTGGGGATCACTATGGAGCCAAATCTTGTGTTTTTGCAAGCAATTGAAAAGACAAATTAGTTGTGCTTGTAGAAGGCATGTCAAATGACTATGTAATTCTTCTAAGAAAAAAAAAATGCACTTTCTTGTTTTTCCCAAGACTGCTCCTTTTTTCATCACACCGGTTAGCTTCATCCTTGCTGGTGCTTCTGATGTTTGTCCCAGCTGTTCACCCTCCCCCTTGTGCCGTTTCATGTTTGTTGTCTGTTGATATTTGTAGTTAGTGCTTCTTGTGATATGTGAATTAACAATATATTTTGTGTTTTCTCAAAACATTTGCATTTCCTCTGGATTGTGATTTCTCTTCTTCTGGCCTTTCTGTATTTTTACCAGACTAGGAGCAAGGATCTAAGAGCAGTAACATTTTCTTCCTCTTAATTTTTCTATAGCTGGTTTTACACTGTGCTTAGTGATGTCATACAGTGGTGCAGATGATCACAGAATCATGGAATTGTTTAGGTTGGAAAAGGCAGAAGTTTAGGCTTGAAGAACACAACTTGACATTTGTTTCTTGTTCTATGCCACACATATAAACTGTCAGATTTTTTGTTCTGATTACATTTTCTCTGTGCTGCTGGCTAAATTTCTGATTTTGTTTTGGGGGTTTTTTCCCTTTTTTTTTTTTTCTTTTTTCTTTTCTTTTTTTTTTTTTTTTTCCTTTTTTTTTCCTTTTTTTCCTTTCCTGAGTAGCTCCCTGGAATATATCTTGCTAAGCTCAGGATTCCTTCCTTTTTTGTAGCCATAAATAGTATCCCGCTGCCTATTTTATGTGGCTTGGGTTTTTTTTAACTTATTAGAAAAGCAGCTATTCTTTGTGCATCCCGAGAATATCTAATTGTGTTTGTTTCTTCTGGTATTTTCGACTTATGCACAGTTTTGCACTTTAAAATATTTGCTCATTTGCTATTTAAGCTGCACATCAAATTTCTCTATTTGAGGAGTATATGTGAGAGTAAAATTAGAGCAGTTAAGTTGCTCCTTCCCTAACATTTTAAAGTGCATTTGAAATGGAGATTAGTGATGAAATTAGACCAGGAAAAAATCACTTTAGAAGAAAAAGTGTAGCTTGGATTGGTGATTGAAATCAGGATGGTTCTTCCAGGGGAACATTTTACATTGATTTCAGTCTTTGGCAGTGGTTTTGTCAGGGAGGTTTGCACATCAAGGCTTCATTGCTCTGTTGCTGCATCCCTGCTTCTCCTGGGAGCCAGGGCTTTGTTTTTGTCCTTCCCATAGCCCGTGGATGGAGCTCCAGGCTATGTGCAAAAAGGAGATGTCTTACCTGAGTGAGTCTGGCTACGTCATGGTTATTGAAAGAGCTGCAGCTGCTGTCCCAGTGTTTCCTGAGCTGTTTTCATACCTGGACAGAGTTGGCTCCTGTGATATTTGTGTGCAGAATGAGCAGGGTAATACAATCTGTCTGGCACTCGCTCCTGAGAGGATCTGAAACAGAGATCCACCTCTGACAGCTCACCAGGGCTGCTCTCTTGTTCATGCCAGTGTGTGCAGAAATCTGGTTTGACTCCATGATGCACAGAAGATATTTCATGTTGTGTGATTTTGTTGCTGAAGTTTGCTGTAGGTGATATTTGGGTGTAGAAAAACTCTGAATAGATCAGTTGGGGAAAAAGCAAATGACACTGGTACCAAAATTATATGAAGGACATATTCTTCTATTTCTCTTGGCAAGCTTATGTGTGGCCTCTCAGTTCTTACAGCTGTGAAGTCAGACTGTTAATGATCCTCTGAGGGATAAAAGGTGACAAAAATTACATACTAACAAATACCCTGAAAACAGTCTTCAGTCTCATGTTTGTTTGGGGTTTGGGCTTTTTTCCCAATTAAGCATGAGGCGTGCTCTGAGAAAAATAGTTTATGCTAGAATAGGCCAGGGAAGGACACTGATTAATCCATCTAAATGGAGTAACTTGCTGCCAACCTTGCTCCAACTTTGGCATCTGAATCATGTAATTTTGTTGGGTTTCTGCACCTTTTTTCTTTTTTTCCTCTTAGGTCACTTTATTGATTGCATACTTTTTAAAAGAATTGCTCCACTGCATCAGCTATTGCATAGGCAGTGATGTAGATGTTGCTTCTATTTTTGTAATATTTTTTCATGCAGGCATCCACTGTTTGATACAGCAGAAGTGGAAGGGACCACTCCCCTCCTGTCACTTTGTTTCAAGGGCTCTTTTGGATGAGGATGTGGGTGCTGGGAGTGAAGACATTGATTCCACAGGGCCGGGGGGGGGGGGGGGTTGTAGCTAGTTCCTTTTAAAATCTGAGCTGAGGTCAAAAGGTTGGCATGTGGTTTACACAAGGATTTTTAAAAAAATAATTACCAAATTTGGGGGATTTGGGCTGTCTCAGTGAGTTACTTGTGAAATCAGATATTTATGCAACACAGGCTTTTCTTGCTTCTGATTTTTTGGCTTCTTTGATTTCAAAAGTTGCGGATGCTCACTTAATTATGAGAGTCTCCAGAGCCAGATGATGATGATGATTAAACCTTGGCACACAGTACTTTTTAAAACACTAATCTTCACAAGATTCTGTGTAATTAGGTAAGTATTCTCCTTACTTGACTGAGAGGGAAACTATAAGGGTCCAAACCTGCTTCTGTTTTGGAGCTGCTGTCAACTCTTAAGGCTCTTAATAGCAGAAGATCAAGCCCTGAAGTGATTTGTCTAAAGACAAGTAAGGTGGTGGGAGAGTTTGATTGGATCTTGGGTGTTGTTGATTCTCAGGCACCTGCCTGATAGCTCAAGATGTCTTGCTTGACATTTCAGCTCTTTTCATTTCAGTGTTTATCTTCAAAGGTCATCAGCTTTATATATGACTTTAAAAGAAGCATGCAGTAAGTCAGGGTCCTCACCTGTTATTGAGCCCTCTTGCACATCACTGCTGGTTTTATTTTGCCTGTCTCTCTTATTCTGATAGACATCCACAGAAATAAAATGGGAGAGCCCATGGAAATAAAATGAAATCACTTGGTGTTGTCAGGGGCAGTAAAGGAATTGAGAAACCACTGGGATGTGAAGATGAGAAGTTGCAGGTGGAAAGACTGAAGTGATCAGAGGGAGACAGGGGTATGGTGGCTGTTGGGTGGTGCTGACCCCTCCTTCTAGAGCAGGGCAAGGGGCATCCCAGATTGAGGGGCTGGCAGAGCTGGGGGAGGCACTTAATGCCATGGGAGAGGGGCCAGTGTAGGGGTAGGGTGGGGAGGGGATGAGTGTCATGTTCAGGCCCCATCCTTTCCCCTCACACAGGGCCAGTGTGACTCTTTCACTGGTTTAATTACAGCTCCATGTGGACATCTACCAGTCACATGTAGGATTTGGGCTCTTGAGAATAGTCACAAAACAATTTAAGTTTCCCCTCTATTGCTTTCTACCATCTCCCTTATTAAAGATTCTTCAGTTACCTTTGTATGGCTGATTAATGTGTCAGGTGATTAATGACTTTCATCTGACACATCAGTGGGATTAAACATGGTGCAATACATCCTTCCCCTCCTATTATTGCATTCCACTGCTGTCCACAGAGGAAGTACAAGAGAGGTTATCTCATGAGGAGCTCTGCCTGTATTTCTGGCTGTTTCCAATTACCTTGCTGTTGGATACATGTCTGTGGTGAGCTGGAGTTGCAAAAGTTGTTTAGGGCTCGATGCTGAAAGTGCATCTAAAACACTCTGGGAATGGGCAACTTGATAAGAATTTATTCTTAGTCTTGTGGATCAATGGTTGCCAGTTGTATCAAGTATTCCTGCAGTGCTTTTCTTTGAAGAGTTCACTACTTTTTTTTAGGATTGCCTAGCTTTTAGCAGATGAGAATTTGCATTAAATTTAAGTACAGACAAAATGATGAATGTGCCTTAATTACTTTCAGCAGCTATGCCAGCACTACAAGTGTGACTGCAGCACGTATGCCCAGATGTGCTTGCAAGCTTTAACCTGCAACTGTGAGACCTTAAATTGGCAGAATGCTGTGCAGGAAGATGCAGTTTCCCTGATGCCAGCTCTGAGTGCTGCTCATTCTGGCTGAAAACTGATTCTCCTTTTTCTCTTCCCCACTGCCCCCTCCCTCTCTCTGGTAAGTGGATTAATTTCCAGCCCCAGCAGCTCCTGGCTCTGCTCTTGGCCAAGCAGAGGAGCACAGTGCAGCTTGCACAGGCAGCTGGTGGAGATGAGGGGCCAGACCAGCTCCCCTCTCAGCAGTGAGATGGGCTCATGCAGGAATGAAGCAACCCTGTGGGCCAGCTGATGTGTGTAGTTAAAGATAAAGATGTAGTGATAATTGCAGGTACAGATCTACAGAGACTGTCCCTGCTGGGTTTGAACGCTCCTGCCCGAGCCTGTGCCATCAAAGCTTTCCCTCTGCTGGCACTTGTGCTGAATTCCCACATGTGCCAAACAGCATGAGGGCTGATTATTTGCCATGCCAAAGCATGGAATTTTGGTTAAGGTGAGGATGGCTGTGTTCAGATGTAGTACAAATGATGGGGCTGTGTAACGTGGTTTCTCTGAGGAGCAAGTGGCAAGGAACTCACAGTGAGTACTGTGCTCATCAAAAAGTTATCAGCCTGAATTTGCTGAAACAATTATGGGCAATTTCTATTGCAGTGAGGGTTATTTAAAATTTAAATAAAGTTGACATCATGTTCTTTTGACCTAATTCCCAGACTTTTTTATCATTACTAAAATGGTGTGGGATATTACAATGCCATACGCTGCAGCATGGCTCTCTAAGGAAAGGTTGCTACAGCACTGGTGTTTGAATAGGAAATGGACTGGAAAATTCTGAGGTAACATTGTGATCTTCAAACGTGAAGGGTTGGATTTCTGGGTGAAAAGCCACGGTTCAGTAACAACCCTGCTGAAAAGTAGTCCTATGAAAAACCAGGATACCTCTTCCTATTTGTTGTTTTATGAGTATAGAAGGTGATGTTTCCTTTCCTTTCAGTAACACTGCTAGTTTGTGTGTCACTAGATGCCCACTTTGCATTAACATGAGTTGACTTTATTTTGGCAGGAGAAAGTCACCAAGCCCTTGTGTAGTATTTCAGACTTTCAGCACCAAATTCAATTTACTACATTCTTCCATGCTCCCATGACACCCCCATGTCAGATGATGCATGTACAGACCCTGTTTCCCGTAACTTTGTCCTTGGGATGACACCAGTGGCATTCTTCTCATGATCTTTAAAAAACATGTGAGAAAAACAGTTGGGATGATTTTAAAGAGCAAATTGTCATTTGGAAAGCACCCTGCCTTAGTATCAGTTCCACTTATCTAGCGATATTATTATGAGCAATCAAAAAAACATTCAAAACAAAATAATGTGATTAAGTTAGGATTGTGGGTTTTAAGAGTCAATCTTCACTTGCTGCTTTCACCCAAGGACCATCCAGATGCACCAGTCTGGCTTTGCTGTGCTCTCAGCCCACCTTGGGAGTACAAGCATTGCCCAGGTGTGGAATAAATTTGTATCAATAGTCCATCCACTTGTAATGAGGACAGAGTTACCAGAAAGATTGTAGAGTGTTTTCTCTTCCTGTATTTTGGGTAGGATTCCCAAAGTCCCAATGCCTTGCATTGGAAAATGAAGCTGCAGGGTTGATGTGCATCTCACATGAATGTTAAAACCCACACCAGCTTTATCTGCAGTGCTCAAATCCAGATGCTGGAAAGCAAAGGTGTATTTCCAGTGCAGAATTACCTTGTGTCTCTCCTGGGATAAGTTCTCCCACATACACCAACCTCCCCAAAAACCTGTAACCTTGGCTGTAGTAATCCAACAACAGGCAACCAGGATTTCATTTCAACCCTAGCTGGCAGTCCATGGGCCTTGCTCTTAAAAGGCAGGCCAGCCAAGTGATAATATTTCACTGCCATGCCCCAGTTACCCCTGAGTAATACCCTGTGGTCTGTTTATTTTTTTCTTCAGGAGACCTTAATTGGCACGTTAATCCTGCATTTGTCTGCTGTGTTTTGCTTTGCTGCAGAGTTTGAGCAGCAGGGCCATAAGAATGAGTGTGCTTGCCCACAGGTTTGCTGGAAGCAGATGTCAACCTTCTAGTACAGTTGTGGTGGCTGTAAAACCTGTAATTTGTGGGAAATGTAGCTAAAGAAAATGTTTAGGGTTTAGTGGACAGAACAGAAGAGGAAACACCAAGAAGACAAGAAGAAATGAGTTCCGTCTGCTGAAAGGTTTTGCTGCCAAATATTTTGGTGTGATCTATGTTAGCAATAAGTAATTCCATTTGGAAATTATTTTCCACACAGAATTGTTGTCGTATTACAATTTCAAACAGCAGCTCTGTGCTGGGGCACACAAATCCCGCACATATTCGTGGATCAGCCAAGTAAAAACATGGTATTTCCCCCAGGACATCTATCCCAGCATGCAGACCAGTAAAGCACTGCTGAGGATGCAGCTGCAGATGAAGGGCTTTGTACAGCCAACCCTCCCCCTGTGCTGGAACAGCTCAAGCTGTAATTTTTTAGTAAAGACACATCCTTATTGCATAGGCATCCTATGATTTCTTCTGAAACATTTGATTTCTCCCTGTTAGGGCTATTTTGAAGATCTGCTACTGTCCTTACACACCTAAATGTTTGCTGGATTTTTCTGATGGTTTGGCTTATTTTAACTTCTTTAACAACTCATGGCTGCTTCTGGCCAGTTATTTTCCATTAGCTGAGTCTCCCTCTGCATGCATAACACAGAGAAAACTTTACAGCTGTGTTTCATTCTCTTTCACATCTCAGTGTTTCACCAGGCACAGGTCTAGTGAAACCTTTGCCGTGGGATCTGAAAATTTTATTACTTCAGATTTTTTAGCTCCCATTGCCTTGCCAAGCTGGTCTGCTCAGGGTGCAGGCAGAAGTGGTGCTGCCTTGTTGCCTGGTTGGGGTTATTATGTGTGTGATTCTTTTGAGGCTTTTCCCCTTCTAATTACTTTAAACAAATTGGATCAAGGATGGAGGTTGCAGGACTGTAGTACTGTTACAGCTGCATTAAATATTGTCTTAGGAGACAAATTTGTGTAGAATAAGAAGCAAACTTAAATTACATCAAGGCATCCATGCTGGCAGAGCAGGGTGGTGGAATGCTGCCTGCCGGTATTGTTATTGTCATCATCATTCACCCTTTTTCAATATTAGGGTTGCCATTTCTGCAAGGAAAAGTTTGATGCTTTTTTTTGGACTAATTTGCTTTTACTCCTGAGGACAAATGAAGGTATTTTATTCAGGCCTCAAATTGATCACTTCTATGGAGAAGACAGTTGATCAAAGTGTGGTTATATTTCTTTTAATTTTACTTCTTTACCATCTGTGAAGCACTGTAGTTGTGTGCTACCTGTCTGATTTATCAGTGTCTTGTAGGAAATCAGCCTTTCTTCAGCCTGAGGGATTTGGGAGTTTCAATTAGGTGGTGAGCCTGAGAGAAAAGGATTTGCCTGCACTTGATTTGCAGAACTTGACAATGGTTTGATTTTGGCTTTGCTAATATGGAAATTTTCACCAGTGCTCTCAGTGTCCAAAAATTTTTCTTATTTCCACATGGTTATTTCCTGTCCTGGGTGAGGTAGGCTACTTTATTTCTTCAGGTTTATAATTTCTAGTTGCCAAGACAGTTTATAAAAAAATAAAAGAACTTGGTAGGCAAAAGGAGATGCACTCTGTATGCTTGTCTTGCTGTTTTTGATGTGGCATTCCTGAGAACCTGGAGGAATCCTGGTTCTGTGGAGGTCCAGCTTCATGTGCAGATGGATCTGTGGTAGTCCTTGGTTAACAAACTGTGCTGTACTCACTGCTTACACCTACAGCATGGGTATATGTGGGATCTCTGCTAGCCTGGGCTTCTGGGACTAGAATGGAGCAACTGTGACACAGCAGGGAATTTGGCATCCTTTGAATGCCATGTTGTGGTGTTGGCACAATGTGTGCATGATTTCCCCCTTTTGTTTTGCTGTTAATGATGAGCTCTTGGGCTGGGGCCTGGCTGCAGCCTCAGCTTTGCATGCACGATTATCTGGACGTGCTGCAGATGGAAATTGAACATCTAATTACTTTATAAGATTTGTGAACAGAGATTTAGAGCCTGCTTAGCCTCTGCTTGAAAAGTGCTTTCTGTGTGATTTCAAGTCTGCTTTTGCTCTCCTCCCCAGGTCCTTTCACAGATGTGGTCACTACAAACCTGAAGCTCGGCAACCCCACGGACAGAAATGTGTGCTTCAAAGTTAAGACCACAGCACCACGTAGATACTGTGTAAGGCCCAACAGTGGAATTATCGATGCAGGAACATCAATTAATGTTTCTGGTAAGCCACTCAAGCAGTTCTTTGCTGATTGAAAATAGCTTCTTATGATCAGTTATTTCTTGGAATGCCTTGCAGTCTGAAAGTATTTTGGTGAATCCAAGAGGTTGTGTTTTCATGGAGAAGCAGCCATTTCGTGTATCCTTACTTCCCTTTCTCCTGGTCTAGCAGGAACAGGTTTGGTCTTACATCTTGTTTTGGAGAGGAAAAAGGCAGAAATACACAAATGATTGATATGGTTCATTAACAGCCTCGGCCAGCGTACCCAAACCAGTCCTGCTGCAGCCCTGCCCTCCCTCTGGGATTATTTTTGTACAGTTAGTTTTTTGCCAGCTTAACTTCCTGAACCAGCTCACCATGGGGTCACACAAGTGCTTGGATGAGCACATTGAGGGAGGAATAAAACTGGGTGGATTGTAGCCACTGGTTTGGGTTGGTGTGGGCTGATGGCAAACTGCCTTTGATTTAACCAACAGTGAAAACATTTACTTTCAAACCATGCTTGTTTTGTGTGCCTTGAAGAGTCAGTATCCTTTGGTGTTAAAAATGTCAAATGACTAAATCTTTGCTGTTGCATAGGAAAAGTTAATGATTTTCTCTAATGAGTCAGTAGCTCTTGACTTGCCTAAGTTTGGTAATGGAAAAGCAAAGGAGTGGCTTACTTTGAAAGCATAAAGAGCTGAGTATTCTTACAAACAGTATCTGTGTGTTAACTTGCTGATAATATATTCTCTCAGTAACTTCTCTGATGCATGTTCTTAATAAAGAATTCTATCAAAGGATGTAGTTGTGGCATATTGGATGAATGAGGTCAGACTTGAGTTAAGAAAATTATTCCTCTAAACCTGCGGATTCAGATTTGCTTTGCTATTCCTAAAAAAAAATTAATATTGGCATGATAAGAAATATTATTGATAGGTTATACAGTTTGCTCCTACCAACCTCTTTTAGCCTGGGATAAAATTTTGGATGCCAAAACCACTGCTTTTTACTGGAAAAAAATGAACATGTAAAAATTGAGTTCAGTTTCTTACTTAATAAAATTTAAAATATTTAAACACCTCACCCCTGGAGAGAGCTTGCTTCAACAAAATAAAAATTGATCCTAAAACCACTTTGCACTGTAAAATTAAGCAACTCTCATCCTATGAGTCTTCTTATACATGCTCATATTTGCACACTCATTGATCTGTTGTCTTTGGGATTTCTGTGGTGTCAAATTGAGTGTGCAAAGGGCTGCAGGATTGTGCCTCCCTTGCAGTTAATCCCAGGGGAATGGCAGTGGGGAGGTACCAGGGAGTGGTGGCAGCTCCAGGTGGGGCAGACAAAGCACTTGTGCTTCAGGAGAGGGCCAGCATACCCAGTGAGCTCTGGAATGACTAATATGTAAATGGAAAAGCTCTCTGGAGAGAAATGGAGATTTTTAAAAGTCTGAACAATTCCCAAGTAAAGCTGTCTGTCATCTACACTAGCTGCAGGCAAGCATATCAAATGCACTGAAATCAATGAAATGATAATGAAAATTAGCATGGTTTCTGGCTACAAATTATCTTCGTGCTATAAAGATGTGGATGCTTTTCATCTTGCAGATGAACTTTGAAAATTAAAAGCCTACTTCCTTTGCAGGCTCTTACCAGGCTTTTTGAAATGTTGTCTTGATCTGAGTGTTGAGTTTTGCTCACAAGTGCCCCTTAGCTCCACCCTGAGCAGATACAGTGCAGGCAAGTGTTGTAGGAGCCATCTCTTGTTCCTACAACCGCTTGCTTTTCCAGCCTGGCCCTTCCCTGTGGCACACCAGCTACAGTGTGGATCTTATGAGTAAAGTATCCCCTTATGAGACTGCTGTGCTAACCCTGAGCTGTGCTCTGCTCTTGCTTACACAGCTTTAAGCATTTCCTTTTTCTGATAACCTTATTTGTAGTGATTTATGATTTGCTTAGTGTGGAAAATGGCTGTGGTATATTTAATCACAAGCTCACATGTGTGTTCTAATATTTCCATGCTGATATTAAGAGTAGTAATAAATAACAGTCTTAAATTGTCAGTCTTTATATTAACATTGTATTTTAAAATGCAGGTAGCACGCTTTCATTGTTTCTTAGGTAATAGATAAGCTCCTTCAAACCATGCATGGACCTGATTTTGGTCTTGAGGATGGCAGCGTCTTTGGCTTTGATCAGCAGATGGGATCCTTTGGATGGGAGGCATCAAAGAGGGGACTGTTATTAACTTGCAAAATACAATTGTATTCAGATTCACAGAAAGGGGGGAAGATGTGTTTAACCTTTACTTTGGAGTAATATTGCTCGAGAACAAAAGACTGATTTTGGAGTTAATGAAGTGAAAAATAAATAGAATTTGTTTCTTTGCCTCTAAATCAGTTCTCTTTTCAGTCATTTAATTCAGGTCTTGTACAGGGCATAAAAATAGAGCTTGAATAAATACGACTTGAATTCCTTCAAACCTAGTGAAAATACTACTGATGAGAAATTATTTAAAATATAGTTAATACAGTAACTTCTGGACACTTAAGCTAATTGGGTTGTGTTTACTATATGCAATCTGTTCACTTCACAGCCACCGATAGCCCTGCATTGGTGCTGCACCTTGTCTCCAAAAAATCAGTGCCTCAGCATTTGTTAGTCTAGAATAGAGAATATTATTGCCTGGAGCTGAATTTGGGGCAGCCTCTTCCTTCTTGCTGTGTAGTAACCAGATGCCTTTGTTATATTCCTGTGAAACTGTGCCTGTACTATTTTGCTGTGAGTGTATGAGAAGACATTTTGCTCTAAGAAGCAGCAGTTCCACTTTATTTCACATTAATATGATGGCTCATTTAAAGACTTAACAAAATGCTAGAAAAATAAAGCTCGCTTTAATCTAGTGGAGTCTCAAATGCTGCCTTCTTATGCCATATCACAGCTTTTGCTAAATACCAGCATTTGAGGCCCTGTCAGCATGTGCTGCCTGCTGGGATGTCAGGTTTGGAGCCCGTGTTTTCACCTGTTATATAATGGCATGTAATTTTAACAGCTGAGTTTATGTAACTGTCGGGGAGCTGTGTGAGCTCTGTCATCTGATTCCATTGCACTGGGCCTGCAGTGCTGGGAAAGCACCACTTGTGCTCAGCACCTCCGATTTCAGCACAGAGCTGATTTTGTGGCTTTGAAACCTAAATAAAAGCCGTGAATGGATTACAAAGGAGAAGTGAAGGAATACCAGCAGATGCTGGTGAGTCTGCAGTGGATGGATCGGGAGGAGAGAGGAATTGCAGATGGCACCATCTGTGCTCAGGGTCCCACTGAAGAGAGCAGTCTGAACACGCCTCCTGGGAGGGAGGAGCAGCTGAGTTTGCTGTCGAATATCCAGGGGGGATTTTTTGTCTTTTCTGAGCTTTCCTGACTTTGGAAAGGCAGGAATGGAGCTGCAGCCCTGTGCTCTGCAGTCACAGTGGGTCTGCCCCATTCCCTCAGGCACTGACTGTGTCCCATCCACTGCTGCATTCCCAAACTTTCCTTGGCAGGGAACTCCTGTGCCCTGTTCTGGGTTGTTCTTGCCTGCCTGCTTTAAAATTCTATCTTGATCTTCACAAATTCAACACTTCTTAGTAATATTGAAATATTTACAGAAATTTTATGTTTATTTATGTAAACATGGAACAAAGCTGGGATGGCGCAATGGATTCTGCTCGTTTCTGCAGATGTGAGTGTCCTTTGCTCACCTCTGCCAGAGCTGATGGAATGCCACAAGGATCTTGAGGCTTGCCCCTGTTTCTGGTTGGGGTATTTTATGTGATATAAGTGTGGTAGATTTGATCCATCCAGACCATGAAGAATTCCTTGCAGTGCCATTTGGGAAAATGATTGATAAAGGTAGAAAAGAACAAATAAATTGACACTCTGTTCATTGAGCTGCTTAAGAATGAACAGTGATGTGGATGGAAATGTGAAAGCAGGGAGCTACTAGTGATGTTTCTTGAGAGTGATTCTTGGTCCCAATCTTGTTTAATGCTTTTACAAGCAATTCTGGAACAAAGAGTACACTAAAAACTCTGATGATGTTGTAAAATTGAGAGATTGAAGATAAACAGCAGAATTAGGTGTTCTTGAAGGCTACAGTAAGAGAAACGGGATGAATTTCATTAGAAAAACTGCAGAATCACATATTTGGAGAATAAAATACTCTGGCTACAGTTGCAGGCTTGTTGAATGAAGGGGCCTGATTGGGGTGAGCAAGATAATAGAAATAATAATAATAAGAAGAAGAAGACACAATGTGGCTGTGAGGAAGGCAGATGTAGCACTGTACATCTGGATAAGGGAAGAGGTGAGAGGGCATCGATGCTGTGCTTCAAGGCTCTAGTAAAGTTTCCTGCATGTGTAATTAGAGGAGCTCAAACCAAAACAGGTGCAGAGGATGAATGGGGAGCCTGGCCTGGAGAGAACCCACCAAGTCTGGCTCAAGTTTACCACTAGGCCAGGAGCTACTGTGATTGATGGCCTGGACCCACCAGAAGTAAATGACTCTTCCCCTTCTCTGGTATTTCAGCATTAGGGCAGTGCTGGTCCAGGACCAAGTAAACAGGCCATTAATAAATTTAGATGGAAACTAGAGGAAGGTTGCTGACTATCTGAGCTGGGAGACTTTTCTGTTCCTTCTGCTCTTGGAAAGGACAGCTAGATCCTAGCAGGTGTTAAAGGGGTTCCCTGCTTCAGATTTCCTCTGCTCTTTAAAAAAGCTGGTTTATTCTAGGAAAACCAGAGGAGTTTAATGCTTCTGTTATTGTAACTAACTTTGTAACTAACTAATTGTAACTAATTTTGCCAGTGAACTGTTCTATGGAAAAGAAGGAGCATGTTGGGTGGTCAGTGCCTCTCCTTAGCTCTCTACTGAGTATAAAATGTGGGGATATTGCAGGAATGTGTGAGAAACCCCATGTCCATTGATCTCTCAGTGACTCTGCAGTTTTTGCTTGTGGTAGAGCAGTGCTGGTGCTCGAGCTCTGGGGTGAGCAGCCTGGGAAGTGGTTGAGGATCTCTGCCTGATGGATGCTGCTGACTGTAAACCTGAAGATCACATTAATAATTTTGTTTCTTAAAACTCTGATTGCTGATGAAAATTGAAACTTCTGACCAGATGGGACCTCTGATGTGATAAGGCATTCTGTAGGAACATACTTCTCACATAATTTTTGCATAAGGTTTGTGATTTCCATTCAGAGCAAAGGAGCCACGTTCTCACTGGCAATTTCTCCAGCAATTAGGGCAATTTTGTGGAACTAATCTTTCATAGAAACCCCAATAGTGTGTGGATAAATATTAAAATGGTTTGGTTTCCTCTTGAAAAAAGTACATCTTTTTGAGCTTCCCATCTGGCTTACGAGACATTTGCTGAATAATTTGTGTCAATGGGGCTTCCATGTATTGATCTAAAAATACAAGTGCTAACAACGCCTGTGCTGTCAAGCCCTCTCTGGCTCTTGTGGTTCAGTGAATGGAGCTGGGAGCAGTGATCATTTGGCATTCCAGGATGGATTCAGCGCTGTCCCTTGGGAAATGAGGATTTTCAAATGAGCTGATAGCTGCACTCAGCAAAGCAAGCTGGAAAAGCCACAACTGTAGAAGTTCCATAAATGCTGAGTAGTTCTGGCTATCCACTTGGATCTTACAATTGAAATTATTTAAGTGTCTGCTCCAGAGGAGAAAAAACAATGCTGCTGCTCCTCAGTGATGAGTCAGGCAGTGTTGAAATAGTTGTGCTTTCACAATGCAGTCACTCCTGTTTGGGAAATAGTTTTAAAGGTAGCCAGTTAATTTGCAAACATTTGTTTTTAATAATATCCAACTACTGCAAGGTGAGTTTAAAATGTATAATAATTTTTAAAGCACCTCATCTGAGGGGATTTATTGCCTGCCTTCTCCCTGGGCTTTAGCAGGCATGTGGTTTCTGATGGCCACAGACTGTGTGCACAGTAAAGATGGCACAGCCATAACATACCCTGCTCATTAAGGGAGGCAGATTGGTTTGACTTGCCTTCATTTGCAATAAATGGGGTTTTGGATATTGCCTTTATACAACAAACCCCTACAATTAGTGCACATGAATTTGGGCACATAATGGTAATAGCACCAGTACTTGAAAATGCTCCTAATTCTTGACCTGCTTCTCTTCTTAGTGATTGAATTGAGGGGCTGAAGTAAGACAGGTCATAAAATGGGAATTTTTAAACCTTACACCATTTTTTTTCTGTTAGCAGTAATGGCAGTATTTGCAAGCTTTGTTTTCAGTTTGAGGGGGTGGAGGCTTTTTGCAGTGTCTAATAACATGTTTGTGTGAACTGTGCTGCTTATTTCCACATGTTCTGTCTCATGGTGAAGCCAAGCTCATGGTTTTTAATGCCCCAGTAGCTGAACATCCAGGTGTTATTTGCAAATGTGGGAGTTCCAAGTGACCACTGTGATTAAAGATTATTCTGTGTAAATGAAATTCCCATCTGTCCCTCTTCAGGTTGCTTTAACCCAAAAGCAAAGACATGGAAATTCCCCATATTGCTTAAAAAATTAAATGAAAGCACACACACTCCCTAAACCTGCTGTTCCTTCCTCTCTGCCCCCTAAAGAGAGTCTTTTTCTGCATAAGTAAATTTTGGAATGCTTTTTATTTTTTGAGTGAAGAGAAATACATTCTTTGCATACCTTTCATAGGCAAAGTTTGCATCACATTTAACTATAAACTTCAAGCTATAAATTGGTAACAAACTTCCAGTAACTTATTTGTGGAAGCAAAATACTTGTACTTGATAAATCAAATGCCATGAGGCTCTTAAACTTTGTAGAGGAAATTTCCATCCTGAGACTTGAACCTCAAGGTTTGCAATGTTTGACTTTGCCTCTGTAGCTTTTCTCGGGCACCATCAGCAATATTGTGTGTACAGCTCATCAAAATGCTCCTTACTTCTGCCCCAAGGAAGGAGCAACACAAAAAGATGCTGTCTTGGAAAATGTTTCCCTCTGTGCCAGAAGATATGTAAATGATCCTATTTCCTATAAATGACTTGTTATCTTCTATAGCTGTGTACAGAATGATGTGGAGTGATCAGCATTTCCAGAGTTCTCAGACCAAAGTCTAGACAGACTGAGGAAATCTGTTTCTCTTGCCTCCTTTCAAAATTCTGGTTTAAAGTGAGGTTCCTGATTTCAGCTGCTGCTTTGGTCTTAACAACAGACAACTTGAAACCATTTTAATGTTTGTTTTTCTGGAATCTGGTGACTGTGTCATCAGTGCATGACTCTGCAGCAGAGCAATGTTAATGCAATGTGTTCTGGGTTTTTTTCTTCCAGTGATGCTACAGCCTTTTGACTATGACCCTAATGAGAAAAGTAAACACAAGTTTATGGTTCAGTCTATGTTTGCTCCAGCTGATACTTCAGATATGGAAGCAGTAGTAAGTATTGAAATTATTTTAAATGGATTTCTTTCTAATTGTAGAATTTTCTAAGTCCTTTGACTGCTTTGTTTAAGGGGTGTTGTCAAACCACACTGGAATAGTCATTAAAAGCTTTTCCAGATTTCCATCTCTGCATGGCAAGGAGTTTTCTGGTTTTTTGAGCCCCAGGAATCTTGCACTGAGTTGTTGTCTGTGGTTGCTTCTTTGGGAAGCTGCTGTCAGTAATGGGATGCCACACCATGAAAGAAGTGGTTGTAGTTTTTGCAATATATCCTTCTTTAGAAAGGGCAGCTTGAGCCATATATTCTAAGGATATACAGAATATATTCTAAGTCTGTGGCATCATTTTGATGTATCTACTCTCAGTCTTGAGTCTTCTCTTGAGCAGCTCCTTCTGCAAGATGCAAGAGGATGATTTACAAGTATTGTGTTTTATTTTATCCCTACCTGTGTCTGCTGTGGCTTTGTAAATGAAAGGCCCTCACAGATTCTGTCCTGCGGATTACAAATGAGAGCAGTAGAAATATGTAGGAGCTGGAGCAGAGAAGGACAAAAGACATAAAAATAAGATGTCAGGCTACAGTAAGACAACCTGCAGAGGAGTAAACCACTGTGTCAACTGCTGGCTTTCCTTTATCAGCAAGATTTGCCCCCAGAAGAAGGCACAAGGAAGCTCTCTGTAGCCTGGCCTTTGTTAGCTTGAGAAAACATCCAGTGGCTATTGAGGACACAATGTAAAAAGCAAAAAGATCATTTTTCTAAAAGTGTGTGGCTTTTGTGTGCTACTTAAAAACAAAAAAGCCAACCCAAAAATACTCTACAGTAGTCTTTACAATATGTGTCTTCTTCTGAATAGCTTCTTAAAGCTGGGGCACTCTGCAGGTTAATAATTTCCCTTCTGAAACTGATTTATGGAACTATATTTGTTTAATGGGCTCAAAATAAGATCCAGTGGGAGAAACAGCAGTAGTAATAAAATGTCTGCATCACTAGAAAGATAAGTCAGTCTGCCTTTCTTTCGAGCTCTTTAATTTTTATGAGTTACTTTATACCATGACAAATGTTATTCTGCTGGCAAAGAATGTTTTTTAGTACCTAGATGGGCCTTGCAATTTTCCAAAGCTCTGCAGACCGATAGGATTCCTTTTCCTGTAACACTTTGATCAGTTCTCAGTTTTGTTACCACTCTCCAGATCTCTTCCTATTCTGGATGAACAGGTGAGACCAGTTACGGGAGTACTATAAAGCTTTCAACACTTCCCAGGCAGCCAAGGAGCTCAAAATAGATCTGACTTCAGCCCCAGCAGAGCTGAACTTGGGTTCAGCTGTTTAGGATGAGTTAAATACTACTCCAGCTTGCATGGGCTTAGCCATAATTTGTCACCTACTTGAGATATGCTGAGGAATACCAAGCAACCAGGAGGATGGTCAGAATGAAGAGGAGCACGTGAGAACTCCAGGATAGAAGTGTGGACACTTCTTGCTGTTTATTATCACTGAGAATAAATCTCTTCACTTCAGGGTTACAGCTGATACTGAGCAAAGGTTTATCACTGCTGATCCCTGTTAAAACAAGGAATCTTGTTTATGGCAGAGTCCCCAGCTGAAGGGGAGAGGAGGAGTGAGGGGAAGTTATCCCTCTGTGTGCAGCACATCTGGTGCTGTTCAGACATTGATGCTGGAAAACAAGGATGTGGAAAACAAGGAGGGGGAAGAAGAGTCCTGTATTCATTCCAGTCAGGAAGAAAAGCTCATGTGAAATTGGAAAAGTTTGAATAGGAGCTCCACTGGCCGGAGAGTTGAGAACTCATTCTGTCATTTATTTGGGGGCTTATTATCTTGCCCTTCCCTTGAATTCACTTCTCCTTTTACTTTTTTTTTCTTTTTTTTTTTTTTTAAGCAGGCTCATTACTCCCCCAGTCTCTGCTAATTACTCTGATACAGCTCCCAGTTCTCATAAATTACCTGTGGAAGTTTCAGACTATTTAGAATGATTTGCTTCATAGTATCTGCTCTGTCTTTATGATACCACTCAGTTTTGGTTTTGATCTCATTTTTCATCCTGTGTGTGGTTAATGGTGGTGTGATAAACACCTGTGGGTTCTTTCTGAGTGAAATGATGTGATTTGTTTACATAATGCACTGCATTTCCAATCTGCCTGATTGTACTAATATGTTTAATATGAAATTACTATTAACTTATTCCAGTGGAAAGAAGCAAAACCAGAAGAACTCATGGATTCGAAACTTAGGTGTGTGTTTGAGTTACCAGCAGAGAATGATAAGCCTGTGAGTATTTTCAGATGCATATTGAGTGATTTGACTTAATACCACAGTAAATCCTGTAAAATGGCATGTTTGTACAGACAGCTGTATAAGCACAAGACAGAACCCTCTGTTCACTGCCTGGATGGCATCACCCTTTAAAAACACAATGTAAACTATTTAAAATCTTGGTAATCCTTGGTGTAACTAACAGCCAGTTTAAACTTCATAAATGCAACAGTAGCACAAAGCAATTTTTGAGTTGATCTGTTGTCATTTAGTGAAAGGTCACAGGATAAAGAATACTTAAAAAAAATTAAAGGTGTTGATTGCTGGTTGTGAAGCTCAGAGTTTATAGTGAAGCAGTTATAATCATCAGCAATATCAATTTCACTGCCTCTCCAGCACTTCCTTAGTACAACTCTGATTTTGTCAGGTGAATTGCTAGAAAACTGATGAGGAAGACACAAATGCAGTTAGGAATTATATTGAAATTATAATCTATAATATTGTAGGATCCTTTCTTGTTAGGGTAATAGACATAATAATTTGTAATGCAAATATGTATTGTCCAGTATAAAACTGGTAATGGATTGAATAAACTGGAAAATGCTTCCTAGTGTGCAGGTACTGAAGGCACAGTTGTTCTACCTTGCACTGAGCATCTGTAATTAGGATTATGTAATTGGCTGGGGAGAGGTTTGATTTTATGAGAGACCCTTTCCAAAGTGCAGAGCATGGAGGAGATCCAAAGGCAGAAGAGGGAGCAGGGTTGGGTTGGGAGATCTGAACTTTGTTTCCAGCTTGGGTTGCAAATCCCTGCATCCCCACAGAAACACAGAAATAGGGAGAGGAGACAGCCAGGAGTGAAGGGGAGGGAGCTGCAGCCTGTGCTGGTCCTGCAGTGGCTGCTCCTGCTGTGCCTGGGGAGGGAAAGGGAAGGAGACCCTTGGTTGTGTCCCTGATTTAGGGACATTTCTGTACATGCAGGGTCTGACAAGTCAAGGTCATTCTCTCTTTACTTACTGCTGCTGACCTGATGTTTTCTGGGGTAGCAGTAAAGTTACAGAAAGCAAAATGTTGTTTATTTCTTTTGATACAGGCACGTGTCAGGTGTGCACAGACAATTTTACCTGATTCTCCTCCTATGTATCAGGTGTGTGGTGTGGTGTTAATAACTAACCAAAAAACACTCTATCCTTTTTTAACAGCATGACATAGAAATAAATAAAATTGCATCCACAACTGCAACAAAGACAGATTCCTCTATAATGTCTAAATCAATAAGTTCTTCTTTGGATGACACTGAAGTTAAGAAAGTAATGGAAGACTATAAGAGGCTTCAAGTAGAAGTTCAGAGGTTACGGGAGGAGAATAAACAGTTTAAGGTAAAGATTGCTGTTGTTTTCTTTTCAGATTTACCCCTTTCCTGAAAAAGAAGCTTCCATCTTAAAGGTTTGGTTACCTGACCTTAGCACAATATTTTACTGCTGTCTATAAAGTAAAAGATAATTCAGGTTTCTCTGTAAACTCTGAGAAGGTGCTGAAATCAATGGTTCCTTTGAAAGGAGGCACAAGTCATGCAGTCACAGAAGGAGATTGGGTAGCAACCCAGAGGAGTCAATTCCCCCTCTTTTTTCTTTTCCCACCTAATTTCTCAGTCTGAATTAAGCATTCAGTGTTGGACTTGGCCCCTTCTCCCAAACCATGGGAGCTTGAGGGCAGTGTTGTGCAAATACTGAGTGTTTCAGTAATTGCACCTGTAATGTGCTGCTGAAATGGCCAAATTAAGACAGATGAATGGGAAATGGGCTTCCTGTCATATCCAGCACATGGCTGGGAAATCCAGTAATTGAGAAGCCTTTATCACTCTGCTGAAAAATTCTTTTTACAGTAGCTTGACTTGCTGTAAGTGTCTACTTCCATGGATATCAGCACCAAGGAAAGTGTGGATGCTGTGACTCCTGCAGCCCAGTGAAAGGAGCTCTGTTCTCTCAGCTCTGGTGCTGCTTGGCTGGCTGGTGCATGAAGGAATTCTTGGAAACAGTTTTGTTTTGCACAGAAATAATATGTATACATAACAGACAGACATGGCCCTAACTTCTCCTTGTGTTCTTGTTTTGCCAGTGACTCAGTGCTCTTAAGTTCTGTATGATTTTATTTAATTTTTTTGCAAATTGGTCTTGACTAAGCACTCTACAAGAGCTATCTAGAATTGAGCTGATTTCTTACAGTAACATCCCAGATAGGTGAGTTCTTTGTCCCTTTGTGGAGTGTTAGAAACACCTGTAAAATATCAGAAAGCAATGCTGAATCACTGCCTGCTGTCAGTGCTGTCAGTGTCAGGCTGGAGTCGCTGTCAGAAGGAAATTAAAATATTTTAAATGAAAATTTGTTGTTTTTATATAAAGTGTGTTGTATGTAAACAGCATTTTATTGTTTACAAAAGTCAGTCGTCTCCACTCAGAATTGGAGCAGCAGTGAGGTGTTGGGTAGCCTGTGGCTTTCAATTAGTCAATAAATTATTAATAGAAAAATAAGTTCACCATCAGGTCATGTAGGTGTCCCTTTAAATTCAAAAGTGAGAAACACTGACATACCCCAAGCCCTTTGAACTCCACTTACCTGGCAATTTTGAAGACTGCGGTAACTTTCATTACAATTGGGTTCCTTGAGTATTTAAGTAGAGACTGGAGACTTTTGCTTTGATACCTTATACTTTTGCACTATAATACTGTATCACATTAAAAAGTCTAACACTGTTGCTTCAGCTGGACACCAATTAAGTCACAAAAGACTCATTTCCCCTCTCCTGGAGTGCTCAGAGTGTGTGTGTGTGAGTGGAGTGTGCTAACACACAGCTGTGCTGCACAGCAGCTCAGGGAGAGCTGAGGGGAGCATCATTCCCACCTGGAATGAGAATTTCTGCTGGTGTTGTTTTGTTTTATCTGTTGTCTCATCTTTAAATCAGGTGAGCTGCCAAATTCCTATCAAGAAAATATCCTAATTATTGCCATTAGATTCATGTCAAAATGTCAGCATTAATATGATGGGGAAGCTGATTTCCCTTCAAGGGCTGGGAGATCTGCTTGTGACATCTGACATGGAAAATGAGGAGTGTAATTGCCTTGGCTTGTGAAAAACATGCAACTTCACCTTAGTTATACTGAGAAACATTTTCCCCAACAGCACCTTTGTTACAGAGCAAGAAAAGCACCTTCATGGCACTTCCTCCATCATTTTTCTGAAGTTCTGGAGCCGTCTCCAGATGGCTTTGGGCAGGAGTTCCTGCAGGTTCCTCAGGGCTTCCCCCCTCCCTTGGCTTTCCCCTCCTGCCTCCCACCCTTCCTTCTCAGGATCATTCAGGACACAGAGCTCTAACTTAGCTGTCAGTTTGCTTTCACCTATTCTGTAACACCCACCCAAATAAATATGACAACATCATTTAAATATGAATATTTAAAGCTTTTTTTGTAGAGATAACCAATCTCTCCTCCTTTAGGAAGAAGATGGACTGCGGATGAGGAAGGTACCCCAGACAAACAACCCAATCTCTCCTTCTGCAGCTGCTGTCAAGGATGAAGGGCTCAGCTCCAGACTACTTGCTTTGGTGGTTTTGTTCTTTGTCTTTGGTGTAATTATAGGAAAAATAGCCTTGTAGAGGCAGCATGCTGGAAATTGTAAATTGGTTTGATGGTTCTGCCATATCATTGGATTAAATTTATTCATAACAATGTTTAAAAAAAAAAAATTAATGTATGACATCTCACAGGTCTTGCCTTTAAATTACCCCTGCACAAATACTATGTAACATAATCTAGAAAGTTCAAAATGTACGGTGAGGGAATGAATGAAAGAGAATATGCTTCAATGATGAAGGGGGGAGAAAATCCTGATTTAACACTACAATGGAATATTGTATATGTCATTTTAAACATTCTTAGGCCCTGGTACATGTTGCTGGATTACCTCTTTTTAAAAAAAAAAAATTTAAAAAAAAGGAAAACTAGAAAAACCTCTTCCTCCACTGCTGGAGCTGGCCCTAGGGATGTTTGGAGCTGGGTTAGGCAGGAGGTGTTGATAACTTCTGTAAAATACGTTAATCCACCATTCTGCTCATGAATTTAACAGTTTCTGTCGGTGTCTTCAACTCTGTGCAAGTTACCAATTTCTTGGCACTTCAGTGAGCAGTGAGAAGCTGCAAAGCCTTGGGTGTGGCAGCGCTGAGGGAGCTGGGCAGCACCGAGGGGCTGGTTCAGAATAAAGGTCAATGCCTTGTTCTCACCAAGGGACCAAGCTACATTGCTGTTGGTTCATTTAGTTGAATTAAAATGTTATTCAGAGATGTTTAATGCATATTTGACTTATTTAATGTATTTCATCTCATGTTTCCTTATTATCACGAAATTGACTGATTCTTTGTGGTATGAGAAGGCACCTGTTCAAAGCCAGTGACGAGAACTAAAACTTTGCTGCTGTAGTGGTGCAAGATTCTTCTGCCTCCTGGTGTTTTGGGCACTACACCATTGTTGGGAGTTTTGATCATCTGAGCATTGGGGAAAACAGTGGTCAGGAAACTGTTTTTGTATGTAAATAAGTCTATTTAGGGGAGAAACAAAAATATCAGTAGTAAATTAGTCCTATGCCGTAAAAAGACCAATCTTGTTTGACTATGTAGCATCTTAAAAAAAAAAAAAGAAAAAAGAAAGAAAAGAAAAATTAAATAAAGCCCCCAAATTAATGTTTCCTTTGTTACTTTTGTCCTGTTCTCACAGTTTTAGAGGTGGGGAGGAAGCAGTGTTCTCTTGTCAGCTTTGTTCATGGCATAAGGAAGCTTGCAGTCTGATTTCAGGGTGAATTTCTCTTTTTTTCCAGACTAATTTTAATATCAAAGCAAACCATCCCATGGTGAGCCTGACACACAAAAGTTGTTCAGAGTCTCCCTGCTGAGGTACAAGGTAACATCCCACGTGTCAGGTTAGTTGGGTTCAGGAGTTCAGACACTTGACAGCACCTTTAGAATCAGGAGATTTTGTTTCTAAGCTTCCTTTTACCACAAGGTGTATAAGCAAACTCAGTGTGTTTTAACATGATGGATTCAGTAGATTGAACAGTTTTTGAGCAGGTAAATTCACATCTATTCTCAAATGGGAGACCCAAAACCATTCAGTGGCAAAATTTGTTGTAGCATGTTACAAGATGAAGCTGAGTCTTTTACAGATGACTTCTGTCATTCCTTGCCTGTTCTGGGGTTCTGTGAGAGCTGTGGGGCTGCAGCCTCTCTGCTGCACTCCTTGACCTTTGTGTTTGTCCCACTTGTGTCTCAAGGGCTTCCTCCTCTGCAAGTGCAAATAAGTGAAATTTAATGTAAGGCTTAATAAGAAAAATAGGTGGGAAACAGAACCTTGTAATTGGTGTGTTCAGCTTCTGAACATGAGTCTGGAAGTATTTCTAGGAGATTCAATAGAAAGGAGAGGTGTATTTTTGGCATTTTGAAGTGCTGGTGCCTTGTCTGCTCAGAGGGAAGGGACAGAGCCACTGCAGCCTGGCTGCAAAGGGCAGGGCAGGAGGGAGAGGAGCTGGAAAGGACAAAGCAGGGAGTTCATGGGACAAATTGGGCAGAATTGATAACGAAGATACTGCCTAGGCAGTAGAAGCTGAAGAAAACTTTCTAATGAAGCATTCTTTTCAGAAAGGCAAGGTTGTGAGTAACACTGCAAAATTAATTTTCATGGCTTTGAAGAATATATTTGAGAAAACCTTTGCTGAAGGGAGACTGAGATATGAAGTAGATTTTTTTAAGTGGCTGTAAATATCTTGTTCTCTTATCAGAATTTCTGATTCACTTTGAAAAAAAATAAGGTTTTTTTTTTTTGAGAGTCCTTTGTTCAGCTTAAAAACAGCCTAAAAGTGGTTGGTTTAAGAAAAAAAAAAAAAAATTGCTATCTTTGCAGGATAAAGGGGGAGGATTTTAGGTTTAAACTGGTCTCCTGTGAGGGTATCTGGAGTAATGTCCAGGCAGGTCTCACCCAGTGTAAGCTGCCTTTGCTGGCCCAGGGCAAAGTCAAGAGCAGCTCTGTCCTCCCCCAGTGCTCAGCAGGGACCTCTTGGTGATCTGAGCCAGCCTGGAGCTGCTCATGAGCAAAGCTGTGCCTGGTGTTTGCACTCTGGGGTCATAAAGAGGTCCCAGAAAACCTTCTCATGCTTTTCCACTGAGCAGGGAGACCAGGAGAGGATTTCAGTGTTGGTGACATCTGTAACCTGCAGCTGGGCTGACCCACACCATCAGTCCTAATCAAGACTCTTAAATTAACTGCTTGTGTTTTGGAATTTAGCAAAATCCTGAGGTTTTCCCTCACCATTTTTCACAAGAGCCTGAACACAGCAGCCCTGAATTGTCTGGGTAATGCTTTGCTTTGCTGAGCTTGAAATAAAGTCACTGATCAGGGGAATTCTCAGCCCCTGTTTGACCAAACCCTTCCTTCATAGGCAGTAGAGAGAAATCTTAAGGATTTTTTTTTCTTCCAAGGTTCCTAAAAGGCCAGTTTGTAGATAGAGTGCAAATACAGATTGGATGGATATTCCTAAGCCACCTGGCTCTTTCTGTAAGTTGTTCCTTTCATGGCAACACAAGAGCAAATGTTCTCATGAAGTATTCACAGAAAGTGAATTATTCTGAAGGACATTGTGTATCTTTGGAAGTTGTGCACAAAATGTAGAGTTTCTAAATAAGATAATTGTCTGGGGTCCTCACACAACATCAGATGTTAGAACCTGTGATTGATTCATGGTAGTAGAAATCAAGTTATTACTAATCTAATTATTGTCCTTGCTGTTACTTTAAGATGACCACTTGCACATTTATTGTTGATTTTTGTAACACCCAGTAAAAGCTGCTTGGTGCACTCTGGGCGAATTTGGGATAAACAGAAACTTGAAATATCTGAAGCCTAGAGCTGGGAAACAAATGGAAAATGATTTCTTCTATTTTTATGTAGTTCTCCACATCTTAAAGCAAATACTCCGTGCATGGATGATCATAACTATTGCTGTGCATGGCAGTTGTCAGCTGGGAGTGCACAGCTGGAACAGCTGCACTGCAAGCCAGGAGCAGCTCAGGTTACTGGGGAGTAGCCTGGGGGCTGAAGAGCAAGATCATGTCATGTTGTTATGTTGAGGGGATTGATGTACCATAATGTCATTTTCTAAAAATACAGGATTGTAAAGCTCAATGGTGGTGTTACTTATTCCTCCTGAAATGCTGTTAGTGGGATAAAGTTGGAACTTCACTTTGCAATTCACTAGAATTTCTTTTCATCAATAAACTATGAAGGGTTTGTATCTGCTGCACATGTGAACTTGCAATTCTTGTCAGCAATTTTACATCGTGGTGTGCACAAGGAATGGATCATTTGTGTCTTGGCTTACTTGATGTTTCATTGCCAGTGGAAGAAAACTGTCATCCCTTTTCTTCAGAAAATGGCACTTCTGCCTCTTCAGTGGAATGTCCCTCATTTTCAGGCACAATAGTGGCTTCACTGTAGTGCTCCTAATTTGAAATTATATTTCTCTTGCCCTGTGTGATATCCTGAAATTCCACATCCTGAGTTCTGTTTTCTATATAAAGTAAGTGAGGAAAAAAGCACCACCAAAAATCCCTCTGAAATTAAAGCCCCTGTAAAACAACACTCTGAGGCTCCTGTTTGTTGTGGCTGGGCCACAGCTGCACTGGTGCTGCACTGGTGCTGCACAGAGCCTGGAGAGCCTGGAGAGAACCTGTGCCAGGTTTGGGAATGGGGAAGCATCCCTGGCCCAAGTCCTGGAGTGAGCAAGTTGAGAAGTGACAGGTGGTGGGTGAAATTCAGTTTATGTGTTTGGGATTTGGAGAAGATCAGCTTCACAGAACAAAGTGATTGTGTTTCCACTGCTCAAATCTGCTTAACTATAAAAGTTGGTTGATTAATGGGTTGGGGGTTTTTACGGGATAAATGAAGATTATTTTTAAAATAACACAAGTGAGAGCCAGCTAGGAATCTTGCACGTGGTACTCCAGTGAGCACACACCTCACACTTGCTGGTGACCGTGTGCCTGTCACTCACTCTGCCATTTCCTGTGGCTTCAGTTCCTGCTCAAGAACTAATTTCACATTTGTACTTGAGGAGTAAAACTTTAAAACCTTTCCTAAACTTCCACGTAGCTCTCTTTGCTACAGTCCAGGCCTGGATTTGTCCTGAAGCCTCCACAGAGTGAAAAGTACAAAAGGGACACGGGGTCTGTGAGCACAGAAATGAGGCTGCTTTTCTTTGGAGTAAACTTGAACTTTGGATCTTTCCTCCTGTGATCTGTCATTAGAAAATGGCCTTTTCCAGAGAGCAAAACAAAAGAAGTTAAGAAAACAAATGAATTAAGAAGAAATAATTGAAGCTGTGTATTCAAAGTTGACATTATACATCTGGCATTTCTGTTTATGTTTCTGCATTGGTACATTTCATTCTGATTTAATAAGTTCCTAGTTTTGTGGGGTTTTTTTTCAAGATTCTGAAGTGCCTATGAAGAACAGCCTGTAGTAAAGTATTGTTCCCAGTTTAGCTGTACTTCATTTTTTTAATCAAATCTTTTTCTTTAGTGGATAAACTCACAAGATTAGAAAAGCCTCTTGAACTCCCTCATGTTTAGTTTGGCAAATGTCCCACACACAATTACCCACAGAGAGCTACTTTTAGAAGACCCTTATTAAGGCTGTACAAAGTCAAGCACTCAGGAGGTAGGAAATGGCAGAACCAGGTTTGTGCTCTGTGAGTTTGGGGAGCACATTGCAGTGTCCGATCATTTCAGTGATCAAAAACTGAGCTGACACTGCTCAGAAATTGTCCAAAACTGCCCAGCTTTGTGTGCCTGGACTTGGAGAACCCTAATTTCTTTGAAGTTATGTATAAATAGGTTTTTAAAAGTTGAATTTCCAATGTGGCACTGTGGTGTTGGGTGTAACCCATGTGTGTGCTGGGGGAGTTCTTTGTGTTCTCTGTGTGGATCCCCATTCTTGACCTGAGCTCCTGCTGGGGAGGAACCCGGAGCTGAAGCAGCAATTTCTGTTTCCACATTTCACTGGGAGGCCACACACAAGTGTGATTGCAGCCAGGAATCTCTGCCTCAGTGCTGAGCCCAGAGGAGCATTTCTGTGGGGGCTGGAGGCTCTGCTGCCCAGTCTGCCTCCTGCTCTGCTCTGCCTGAGCTGTCAGATCTCGCTCCATCCCCTCCCTCAGCGCTGTGCTCCAGGCCAAGTCATCCTTGTTCCTTCCCTGCTCCTTGGCAAAGAACCTTGTGCAGCCGAGCATCTTTAATGGCTTTTCTTCCCTGCTGCCTCTTTTCCATCTGGGTCTCTCTTCCCATCACCCCTCCAGGGATCCCTGCCCTGCCTGCCTGGGCTCTCGCTGGCACAGACCTGGCTGCTCCACAGCCACTCACTCACCTCCTGCTTCCTCTTTGTTTTCTCTTCCTCCTCACTCTCTGGGGAGTGTGGAGCAACAAGCCTTGTCACCCATCTCCTTTCTGTCCCCAGCTTCCCCCTGCTGTTCCAGTGCAGTGGATTTATTTATAGTGTGGGACAGACTTGGATATTCCATGTGGATTGTTTCTCAAACAAAGCAGTAGCACAATGCTGTTAACGTATCCAAAAGTGCTTCAGATTTTTTTGGTTTCATTTTATCTGGGAAATCTAGAATGCAAAAATGCATTCTGAGGTGTTTTAAACAGGGGAGGCATGAAGGTGGTTAATTGGAAAAATAAGTTACTGTTAATTGAGCTGCGTGTCAGACCCAGGACTGTTTGCCTGGCAGACTTGGCTCACACTTTAAACTTCTGCACCTGCTAAAGAAGCAGAAAATTGGAAAGGCAGCTTGTCTGAGGAGATTGGGATATTAAAGAAGGTACTGAAGGCTCAGTCTCAGTGCAGGAAGCCAGAAAATTGTTTGAGACTTGGGAAATTATTTTATTTTTTATTTTTGGGTTGGTTAAAAAATAATTAGTCTTTTAAAAAATTATTCTAAGAGAAGTGAATGTGCAAGAGTTTACTAAGACACATGTGCCTGTTACCATCAACTTCCAGCACACACTGGCTTGGGTTTTCACAGGGACAGACAGTAAAAATGTATTTATTTGTTTGGTGGTGGAAGGGAATCCAGTAGTCAGGATTAAAGCTCCTGGTCTGTGTCCTAGACCTGTTTTTCTGAAGCAGTGCTAGACATGAAGGATGAAATTATTTGGTCTTGTTTATGCCAGATAAAGATAAATGAATGTCAGAAATGAGGTTGGAATCCTGATTGCAGTGGAGCTCAGCAAACAGCCATGTGAGCTGCTAATAAATTTAATTGGTGCTTCAAAAGGGCATAGCTGAGCAAATTTCATACCAGATCTGGGAGTGGGGAGGAAATTAGATGAAAAACTGAAGTAGAATTGACAGTTTTCTAAGTGAAAGGTATTAAATGGCCAAAAAAACAATAATTTTGCAATTGAGAAGGGGGACAACTTTGGCTAACTGCCCATCCTACTTCAGTGATGAAATGAGGGGGAAAATTAGATGGAAAGTAATATAAAACAAATAACAAAAAGGGAAGCAGACTGCAATCCATTCAAAATGGGAGTTAGGAAATGCAGAAAATAAGGAAAGCACAACCCAAAGGAAAAGAAAAATCTGGGTTGGAGTGCTTGGAGAGGGTGATGAGGAGCTGAAGTTCAGAGGAAATCTGCAATAGGATAAGAACTGCTAAGAAATAGATGCAGGAGATAAAACCTAGGGATGATGTAAGAGAACTGGAAAGGTGATGTCATTCCTTAGCAATGGTCAGGATTTAAAATTAACAGTTTTTAATTCAGCAGGCCCAAAAACCTCGATCAGTGTTTGCAAGGGAGGAGCCTGGGGCAGTGTGTGAGCTGCTGCTGGGGGTGGCCAGTGGCTCAGGACAGTGGGACAGCCTGGAAAGGGATGGAAAAGGAGATGGATGTTCCTGATGGAGCCTGCTGTAAGTCCTCTCATTCTGTCCTTTGGGTTCCTTTGGGATCAGAGTGAGCTGAGTGTGTCGGGGCCCTGCAGAGCTGTGTGCTCCCTCACAGTCACTGCTGCAGCTCAGACACAACCACCATGAAATGGGGATGCCCAGAGCAGGGTTCTGCAGGGACCTGGCACATTCTGTGGTTCCAGATCACTGAGGAACACAGCACAGAATCACTACTGATAAAACATTACAGAAATATCCATGGCCAGGACCAGAATGAGAACAGCTCCATGCACATTCCCAGTGCAGTCCCAGGGTAAAAGCCTAATGAATACGAATGTGTTCGTGTTTTTAATTACTGTTAGCTGCAAGTGATTATCCTTCTGTATGTCTCAGCTGGGAGAGTTGGGAATTTTGGATGCAATTTGGATATTTACATTCTACAAGAGAAGCTGAGTAATTGGAATGGATGCAAAAAATATGATTCAGAAATTACTGGTGGAGTGTGAAAATGCCCTAGAGAGGGTGAGAGAAAACTCAGTTGGCTGAGATTTTCTAACAGAATTGAGACTGTCTTGATTACAGTGCACTAGTACCTTCACAGGCAGAAAATACTGCACACTGCAGCTCTCTGATCTTAAAAAGCAACACAAGAATCACCAACTGGCAGTCAAAGCCAGGCAAATTCAAATTGGAAAAAGGCACAAATTCTTAAGAGAGAATAACTGTGTAATTTAGGAATGTGTCTTCAAAAACTGTGAACAGAACAATAAAAGTTATGATATTTATGCAAATAGCTCTTCTGTGGGTTTTTTTCCTCTCAGAGGTGTCCTTAGAGGGGGGAAGGAGCTCCTGATGAGGTTTCACAGGGAGTGCAGCCAGCAGAGCAGTGGGCACTGGTGCTGCTGGAGCCAGTGGTGCCCGAGCTGCTGCAGGGCAGAGCTTCCCAAGGGCTTGTGCTGACATTGCATAAGTGTGGGATGGTGTTCACACCACCTTAATCCCATCCCCACCTGGAGAGGATCTGTGGCCTTGTAAGAGCTTTTGCACCCTGCAGGGCCTGGACTCTTGTTAAATTTAATCCATTTTGGTGCCATGTAAATGAAAACAGTATCTGCACACAACTCTGATTCTTGGGGGTAAATGTAGGGCAGGAGTTGCCTTGTCCCTCTCCCAGCCACGCTCCAAAGGCAGCACAAGGCTGTTCCTGTTCCTGCCATGGGATCTGTCCTGCAGAACAGGTCCCTGTGCTGATGGGAGCCACAGGAGCCTTTCCCTGGGCTGTGCTGAGCACAGTGATGGGAAACTCCTGAAGGAAAAGTTCTGCCAGTGTGTGGCTCACAGGACTTGCCCAGTTCTCAGCATCCTGAAGGGAACATCCCCAAGGAGACACCACCTGCTCTGAGATCACTTCAGTGGCCCGTGGATCTCCGTGCAGCAGCAGGGAACACAGCACAGCCAACAAGATTGGAAATAAGGTTTGCCTGCTGAAGTCTCCAGGGATTAGGGAGGGAACCCAGGGCAAGGCAGCCAAGCCTGGCCCTTTTGTGTATCACCTGCAAGCAGAACCGTTCATGTGCATGACTAATATTGGGTCATGCCTGGAACATGTGAACATGCTGACAACATTTATGTCACAACTGTAATGCATTTAATAAGCTTCTCATTTGAATTATTAATGTACAGATCCCCCCAAAGTATTTTTGTGTTATAAACCCCATAATTTATCTAAGTACAAGCTGCAAGTTTGTAAATACAGCATTAAGAAGGTGGCTATTGCATAGCTGCTTTAACAAAATATCTTTTGTGGGTAAGATATATAGGCTTATTTGGAGAGGATTTAGCTGCTGGAGAAGGGCTTCTCGAGGCAGTTACATGATGCTTAGCTGCAGCAGACAGGGAATATAATTTCATAGTTTGTCCTGCTTGTCAGTAGGAATCAGTTTGACCTGACTGTGCTGTCTGATCTGAGCATCTCTTCAGCTCATTGTTCACCAGAGGCAGATTTATAAAACATCTGTACAGGAACGAGGCTGGCAGTGACACTTTGAGAGGAGAGCTGGATTAACAACTGCTGTGCCAGAACTGCAGAGGAGGCAGTGGGAATGCATGGCCTGAGAGGGATGAGGGATCTTTCCCTTCCCAGGGCTCACAGTGACAGTGCCTGTGCTGGGCATGGCCGCAGTGACACGGGGACACTGCTGGTGGCTCACAGCCAGGCCAGCTCTGCCCTGGGTAACACAGCAGGGATGCAGTGCTGCAGCCAGGGAATGCTGAGGCTCTGAGCTGTGCACAGAAGTGTTTTCCATCCACTGTAATCTATGCCCAGGGTCAGGTGGAAAAGTCGAGCCCTCAGTGAGAGCTGTTTGGGGCATCTCCAAGTGCAAAGATTGTTTGTGGGTCCCTGTGTGTGACATACACAGGCAAAGTGCAGAAAATATCTGTAAACTGCAAGAGGCATGTGAACCGTGCCCTTCTCAAGAACACTTGCTGACTGTTTATTGCTGACTGACTCTGCAGATTAAATTTGCATGAACAGCAAAAAGGAGTGTGATGGGAGGGAACTTAACCTCACAGAAACTCAGCAGCCAACACTTGGGATGTTTGAATTACATCTGAATCAAGCTCTTGATTAAATCTTAGCAATGTCAAAAGCTCAAAGCAGCAATTTTAATTGATGTCACTATTTTCCCCCCTCATGTTGCTAAATTATCTGTTGCAATGTGCAGTGCATCCGTGTCAGTACATTAAATTTGCACGCAAAGAGGGGAGATTAGGCAATAAAGCCACAGGACAAACAGTGTGGAGTCAGGCATATCTCCTTGGCTTCATTCACTATTGGGTGTTTTTAAAAAGTGTTTCCAAATCTGAGTAAAACTGATTCCAGATGTGCTCCTCTGAAGGATATAAAAATCACGCTAGCACCAAGATTTATCTGAATTCTGCATTGTACCTGAAGAGATAACTAGTCCCATCTTAAAAACAGAAGTGCTATAAACAATAAAAAGGCCACAGGCAAAGGTTTTAGTGCTTCAATCCCGTTAGCATCCTTTCTTCCCACGTATTTCAGACTGATGTAGTTGGAGAATTCCTCCGAGGCTGCAGCACACTGGATCAGAGGGGCCTGGTAGGAGGTGGGTCGCTTGTCGGGGCTGTCGGGGCTGGAGCCGTCCGTGGGCCGCTCCCCGATGTAGAGGAGGCTGCGCTCCTGCGTGTCCTGCTCCGTTTTGAACAGCTCGTACTCGGTGTGGGGCAGCTTGATGCCCAGAGCCAAGCAGCCGTTCGTGGCTGTGATATCCTGCTCCACGCCGGCGCTCCAGGAGCCCTGCAGCCCGCAGCTCCCGGCTGCCGAGGAGTTGAGCATCAGCACCGTCACCTGGTCCATGGGCGTCACCCGGGCCTGGGTGACCTTAAAAGCCAGCTCGGTGCCGCCGCGCACCTTGGAGGAGGGGATGCCCTGGCTGTAGTGCCCGGAGGCGTAGATGGTGAACGTGGGCTGCCTGCAGAGCGGGTCGGAGTAGTGGTAGTAGTGCCCTTCCCAGGTGTGGTTGTTGCCGTGGAATGTGAAGTACCTGGTGAGGAAGAGCACGGCCGGGCGCACCTCGCAGTGGGTGCTGACCCAGCTGCCGCTGAGCTGCATGGGCAGCGCGGCTCGGGCGGGCAGGATCGGGGGGTGATGCTCATCGGCCCTGGAGATGATCCCGCACGCCGGGCAGGGGTGCGCGTGGTGCTGCGGGAGACAGAAAATAACAGTTCTGCAACTGGGAAGCAAAAAAATAAAAAACCCTTCCAGAATATTTCAAAAGCTGCGACTCCCCTCGGCCGCAGCAGGGTGCGAGCTGCGGGGAGCTTGGCAGGGCTGCCGAGCAGATTAAGGGATAAAGCGCTGCCCTGCTCTTTGCTATTCTGGTAGCCGAAGGACACCGCGCCGTGCCCTGCTGAGGACAGCCCGGGAGGAGCCCGGGGCAAGGGCAGAGCCGCTGCCAGGACGGGGAGCGCTCCCTGGGACATCAGGGTGCTCCCGTCAGGTTTCCATGGAGAGCTGGGTGAGGATGAGGGCGCTGGGCGGTGCCAGAACAGAACCACGCCGCAGCTTTTTGGCAGGGAAGCCAAGGTGACACCTGGCCGGGGAGAGCTCTGCGGCTGCAGCACCTCCAGCACAGCCCAAGGTGTTCTGCCTCCCTCGCCCCGTTCCTGCCCCTGGTCCCACACCCAGGGGTGCGGGGGAGGACCGGGATAAGCCGGGAAGGAGGGAGGGTTTCCCCAGCCAGAACGGGGGAAGGAAACTCAGGCACCCTGTGCAGAAGGAGGCCCTGACCTTCCCTTCCCCGCCGGGGCAGAGCTCTGAGTCAAACCAGCCCGGCCCTGATCCGCTGCCAGCAGGGGTTTTGTGCAGCTTGGAAATTTTTCTTGTACTTCATATATCACAACTGATTTATTTTTAAATAAGCAGGGTTGGAACATTATATAATTTTCTAGAACACGAGCTAATCTTTACTGAACTGTCATAGGCAAGAAGGTTAAATAACTCAGTAGTTAACTGTAGGGTGGGTAATTTACATGCAAGTTGATTGGAGTCTACTGTAATTTAGTCATTTTCAGCTTGCTTTACTGCTACTGTCACAGTAATGAGTGCTGACAGTACACAGTACATTATGGCTAAATAATCCCAGAAGTTGGCAAATATATATGCTCTCCTTAGGCAGGAAATTCTTTGATAATGAAAGGTAATTTGGGGAGAATGGGTTTCTTTAAAACAGATATAAATTTAAGGGGGAAAGAGTGATATTTTCAAAAAGAGAGTTAAAAAATAATTTCTGACATAGCTGTGTAACTCACTAGCACAGGCAAATGGATGTCAGTTCACAGAAAAAAAAAAAATTTAAAAAAAGAAAAATCCTGTGCCCAATAAAATTATCACTATGGACATGGAGCCAAAACCCTTACTTGCTTAAACCGGTCATGTGAAGTTATTTCTAATGTATGGCAGCTTCTAATTATGGCCAAGTGGTGACATCATGTGCGGGTCCATTGGAGAGCTGTTGGCTGATTAATTACAGGGCTGCATTCAGAGAGTGAATTTCAGTATCTTTAGGTTTGGTTTTAAATTAACTTTTAGAAGTGTTTATGTTTACCATCTGGTTTTGCTCATATATATGGTTTTGGCCCAAGATAATACAAGTTTAACCAATTTGAGAATGTTACTTTTGAGAGGGAGAGGAGTGTTGCTCTGTGTTTTTTGAAATTCTGTTGGTGTGGTTCAAGGTGAGGGAAATGCTGCCCCAAAATATTTTTTTTTCATTTATTTCCCTTCTATCTGACAAAGTTCAGAGAGGTTTTTTCACCACCATATTTCTGATTTTTTCAGCTTCAGTTTGGATGGAAAGCTGATTTCGTGGGAATAAACTAAGTTGCTATAAACCAAAATAGAATAGAATAAAAGGCAACCAAAGTCTGCTGCTCAGTTTTATGTATATCAAAATGGAAGTCTGATTCCTATATAATAACATTATTGCACTGGGGGCAAGTTCCTGTGCTACTGGCATTGAGCAAGGGCTGAAGAGTTAAAGGCAAATCCCTTGTTCCCCTCAGCCTGGAGCACACCCCAAGGAGAAGGAGAGGGCAGAGCAGATGAAGGGCAGAGCAGATGGCTCTAACAATGTGCAGCCTGAAGCCTTCACTGACTTTGGTGCTGGAGACAAGGAAAATGCATTTCCTAGGAAAACACGGCCAAACAAAAGCTGGTAGCTCCAGGCCCATGTCAGTGCAGCCTTGTTTCCCGTGTTGGCTTTGCTGAGCTTTCCCCCACCCTGGTCCTGTCCTCTCAGGAAGGCAGAGGGTGAGCCCCACATGCCCCAGGTTCCCACCCCACCTCAGCCGCGTGTCCTTAGGTCTGCGGGGGCCCAGTGCTGCAAGGCGTGTCTGGAACAGCCGAGGAATTGCTGGCCAAGCCCTGACACAGCCCTCGTCCTTACCAGGGCGCTCTGCAAGGGGCGCTGGTAGCCGGTGGGGCGGTAGTGCAGCCTCTCGGCCCGGTCCGTGTGGATGTCCCCCAGGTAGAGCTCCTCCACCATGCGGCTCCCGCTGTGCTGCGGCTGCAGCAGCGGCTGCAAGCGCCCCTCCACGCGCACCAGGCTCAGCTCGTGCATGGCGAAGCCCAGGGCCGCGGTGCAGTCGCGCTCGGTCTTGGCGCTCAGCACCTCGTACAGGGCTCCGGGAGCCCAGGAGCGCCCCGGGGGCAGGAACCCGCGGCAGCCCTCGCCCGAGGTCTGGTTGATCCGGGAGGCCACCTCCCGCATGGCCCTCGGGCTGTGGAACACGATGCCCACTTTGTGCAGGTGGTAGTCGGCCTCGGTGGCGCCGCGGGTGATCCAGGAGGCCTGGCGCAGCCGGAGCTTGCCCTTGATCACCAGCGAGTAGGAGGGGTCGCGGCAGGACGGGTCCCAGTAGTAGAACTGCAGGGCCTTGAAGAGCCGGTTGGTGTAGAAGAGGTAGGATCGGGTCAGGAACTCGGGCCCCGGCCGCACCTCACACCTGTGGGGAAGGCAGCGAGGTCTGGGGATGCGCTCCCAGTGGATGGCGGTGCCTTCCCAGGAGAAGGACGTGGCTTACCCAGGGTATTAAGGGCGAGTTCCCAGGGATCTGGGGCGCTTTGAGATGGATGTTCCTTCCCTGGTATGGGGTGTATTCCCCGTGGTTTTAGGGGCGCATTGTCAGGGGAGAAGGGCGGGTTCCCAGGGTCTGGGGGTGCCTTCCCGGGGTTTGGGGCGCGTTCCTGGGCTCTGGAGGTGCCTCACCCAGGCACTGGGTGTGCCTTACCCGGGCTCTGGGGGTGCCTCACCCAGGCTCTGGGAGTGCCTTACCCGAGCTCTGGGGGTGCCTCACCCAGGCACTGGGTGTGCCTTACCCGGGCTCTGGGGGTGCCTCACCCAGGCTCTGGGGGTGCCTTACCCGGGGTGTAGGGTGCCTTACCCGGCCCCTGGGGGTGCCTTACCCGGTGGAGACCCAGCGCCCCTCCAGGCGGGGCGGCAGCCGCGCGGCGATCCCGGCGCTGTCCTGCAGGTGGCGCAGCTGCTGGCGGCAGGGCGGCTCCGCGGCCGCGCAGGCTGCGGGACACGGGGGGGGCGCGGGGTCAGCGCGGCCGGGGCAGCGCCGAGCGGAGCCCCCCGACCGCCGAGCCCCCGACAGTGCACGGACCCCGCTCAGCACCAAACCCTGAGCTAAGGACACACGGCGTTTTAGTTCACTCAAGTTTTCCGATTTGAGTTTAATCAGAATCCAACTGGTTTTAGATGAAATCTTCAAATAACACGGAGCGCTCTTTGTTCGTGTTCTTCCCCTCTGATGCTATTGTTGAGGCAGTGGTTGGAACGGGGAATTACAGCATGGGAACGCGGGCCTCGCCTGTCGCCCGCCATAAGGACAGTAATTCTGTCACTTACCTCATTTCCCATAACAACGGATGTTATTGGCTTAGGGAATGTGTGAACACTCAGCTAAATCCTGAAGACCTTTGCATGCACGCACACATATGTACATATATTCCTATGCATTATTCACTCTTTGCTTAAGCTCTCCGTGGCACTCATTGCCGGCCTGCTTCTCTAAGAAATTTGGGATTTCCCTCTTCATGGCACCGTGGAATGAGCTGTTGGTGAAGCTCCTCCCGAACCCCCACTGATTCTCTGTGGTACAACTGACCCTGGTTCCAGCGGAGCTCAGCCCAGCCAGGGCTTTACGAGCCCAGATGGGGTTCGTTTGCTCCAGCTGTACTTTGCATTTTACCCAGGAGTGCGCTGGACATTTTGAAGCCAACTTTTATTCACTCCATACCAGTGTTAGGACACAGGTTGCTTTCCAGCCTGCTTATCAGCTGGAACAAAAGATCCAGCATCTATGTGTCACCTTCCCACAGAATGAGGATGTGAAAGGTTTGCACACGCCGTGCCTCAGTCAAGGAGATGAACACACAGAGTCACAATATACAAGCTCTGGACCAAGTCAGGTAGGAATTCAGTAATTAAATGTCTGCTGTGCAAGTCAGAGGCTCATGGAGAGGGAGCCCCACTAAAACCCTTCTAAAAGGAGAGGGAATCTCACTCAATAACTTCAGACTTTTATCTGATGGACAAATTCAGCCACTTCACTATGGTGCTGCCATTTGTGAAGGTTTTACAGGGCACTTGAAATGTATTTGTGTAGACTTGAGCACATAAAGCCTGACTACTATAAAAGGAATAAATACTTGGAAAGGGAAGCCCCCAGTGAAGCAGGAAAGCAGTACCCAAAGGCCAGGGAAACCAGCCTTGCATTTTCTGGTGCCTCACCCTGCACTGGAGTGCATGAAACAGCTGGGACGACACATTATTAGAGTTCAGGGCTCTTTTGGGAGCAGGCTCACAACTGCACTGCTCTCACCATCCTTAAGGGCTGGACGAAGTGAGCAGGCACAGTCAACTCCTTCACAATTGCTTGTACTCGTGCTTCCTAAAATGCAGTTCCTGTGATTCATGTGAAAATGGAAAAATATGGGATGACAAAACCCACTGCTATTAGTTAAAGCTCTAATTTGGCAGCTGCAGCGTGTGTGAGGCTGCCCCATGGGTACCTATTTAGGAGAGCCATGAGGAGCTGGGGATCTGTATCCTCACCCCAGCTCTGCCATGACTTTGCTCTGTGGTCCTGTGTGCTCCCTACTCTCAGGGCTTTCTTTTAAACTCACACTCACAATATGCCAGGATTCATTTGACTGCCCTAAGAGGCCTAAACACTGGAGAGTCATCAGAACAAGGGCAGTCCAAACTGAACCACACTTCAAACAAACACAAAATTATTATCCTAGAGAATACAGTAAACTAAGAAATAACTGTATTTGTATTAGAGGTAATAATGGACATAAGGGTCAAATTTGCTCTTGCCCATAACCACAGAAAGACTCCAGAGGTATCAGTGCAGTCTATAGATATATAGAATGCAGCTATAAAATATACACAATATAACCCAGTCAAGCCACAATCTGAGCTCTGCGTGTGTTTATTGCAGCAGAAGCTTCAATATCTCGCTGAACCCTTCGTGCTACTCTTGGCAGGAGCACTAATAGTCTGCATTGTTTGGGAGCAGAGACACTTTGGCAATGCAAGCACTGCATTTTGACACATTCAATACAAAAGGGAATTTTTATAATTGGGATCAAACTTCATGGGGAAAGGAAAAAAAAAAAGCAAAAAAATCCTCCAGAATGTAAATATTTGACATGATGGGAATTCCTAGGGATTTTGTCTTACTTAATTGTGCACAAGACTCCAAGCTGGATGCATCCTCCAACCAAAAGCTATTGGCTTGTGTCCAAAATTTGTGGCTGCTTTTTTCTCTCTCAAATACTCCAGCCCCACCAGATCCAAACATCCTTTCAAGCTGGAAAAGTTTAGTCCCAGACCTAAAATCTGTAGTTAGAGCACCTCTGTATTCCAAGAGCAGCATAAAGTGGCTGTCACTCATATGTCACTCTGTTACTCAGCCCCTGGTAAAGTGCAGTAGAGCAGCTCCTCTTTCTTAAGAGACACACAAATTAACTGCTCTATGGAGTTCTCAGGTAGGAGGAAGGAATTATTCACAATTCATCTTCAAGACAAACACCCTCATTCATGGGAAAATCTAAAAAAATATTTAACTGTGATCTCTCCCCTCTCTCACTTTGCCGTCCGTCTGTATCGATTAACCACAAGTGTTTCCAGAGAGCTCCCAGCACAGCCCTTAGACAAAACAGGGGCTTTTCCCAGCTTTCCATGTGTGCTGCATCCCAAAGGGCAGCCCAAAGCCTCGGAGCAGCACAAGCACCCAGGCAGGGAGTGGCAGAGCTGGGAACTGCTCATCACCACCATCAGCACAAACCCAAGCAAGCCAGGAGCAAACAGCACCAGCAGCAGCTGCTGACCGACCATTCCAACCCTCACTTGTGTAAACCACTTCCAGGAAAATCAGATCCATGGCATCAAATTATCAAAAGGGCAGAACTGGAAATTCTCAAATTCTCCTCACTGTAAATTGTTGGTAAAATTAAGGTGGAAGATTTTGAGGCAACAGCCAAGCCTGGAAATGAGAGCCTTGTGCTACACAAGAGCTGTGTGCTCCAGATGCAGAGCCACTTCTCACTTCTAAAGGAAAAAACCATCAACCAAGAGAGAAATGCTGTCGTATTCCTCCTTGGAAACAAATCTTGTTTGTGCTCCCCCAAGCAGATTGACTCTGGAAAAAAGCAAAGTTGAGTCACACATCTGTTTCTTCATAAATGGAGGAGAAAATGCATATATTACAGTTTGCAACAAATTAGTTACTGTGGATGAGCTCTTCTCCAGAGCTAGATTGTTTAATCTGTTACATGTTATTTCCTCCTATGGCCAGAATTTATCATTCCCATTTATAATTCTAATGTTTCAGTTAGTCACCCATTCGCAGGGATAAGATCAGGGCCTGAAGTCACGGAGCATTACACATTTCTTCATCTAGAGATGACATAAAACCTTTGATATTTTCTGAGGAATGTTCAGACTGGAAAGAAATAGGCGATAAGAAATGTATCAATGTATTTTGCATAAGTGAATTATACTTTTCCACACAGACTTCATTAACACAGCAAAACAGTGTTTCTTTAGCATTTTTCTCTCCTGAGAGCACACAGAATGGATGTGGGGTTAGCCACTGAAGGAATAAGCATTCTTTTAGGAGCAAACAAAATGGTTGTATTTGGCAAATCAATTTTTCTTGCATTTGTGTGGAGATTAAGTTAGTGGTGCCTTTAATTCACTCAGAAAAAGGCATTCTCAAGAGAACAGCTCTGTGGGAAGAGATAAATTTTATATTATAATATTATAAAGTTATAAAATTTAAATATAACCCACTGGGAATGGAAAAGTGTATCACAGCAGAACCTTGCAGTTTGCCTATATGCAAACTGAACACAGTTCAGGACAGGACTTAAGCACACGCTTAAGTCTAATTGGTTGCAGTGAAACTTAAGCATGTGCTTGAAATTAAGCCAGTGCATGAGCATTTTTCCTGATTAGTAATGCCTCCCTGAACTGAAGCCAGAATGTGGTCAAGTGGTTGAAGGAGGATGCCAGTGCTTTCACTGGAGCACTGTTTGGTTTCTGGAAAAGTATTTCTATTATTCATCCATTCTCTTATTTGTCTGTAAAATGGGTATATTCACATTTAGCTGTTTCACCATTCTGGTGCTCAGTTCATGATATTCATAAAATGCTTTGAATTCTAAATTCTAACTGAGAACTAAATGTTTCTCAGTTATGCCCTCAGGGCTGGCACAGTAACTGTACTACCCATGAGCTATCATTGCAGAGCATCACCCTGAGTTTCCTCTGCACAGCTGAGCATAATCACACGTGAAATCCTGCAGATCCTAAGAGGAAACTCAGCCGACTCAAAAGTCCCAAGAAGTTTGGGATTTTAGAGAAGTTTTCAAAACATACTTTCACCACATACATTTAGCACAATGGCACATGAGCTCAGACATCCCATTCTATGGTTTTAGCCTGGCTTTGTTCTAAGGCTGTGAGCACTGCCTGATCTGTCTCATATCCAAAATTAAAATAGTGACGGGCTTGTGGTGAGTTGCCTGGGGGTTTTAAAGGCACTAGAGAAGTAAATATTTTGCTCTTGGAATAATGGAATCATGTCTTTTTCTCGTTAAGTGTCAGGTCCAGCAACAGATGACAAGACAGATGGGATTTGTGGTAGGGAAGGGGAGGAAGGAGAAGTACCCCAAAGATCTTCTTCAGTATAAACTACATTTAAATAAAATGGCTTCTTAAAACTGCCTCTCTGGCTGTTTACCCCAAAGACAACCAAGCCTGACACTACAAAGGGGATTCAAGGACTTGATCCCAGTTTTACTGAAGTCTGTAAATGGCAAATATTTCATCTATATTCTTTAATTCAGATGAGTCAGAAACTCAACAGAAAAAACAGCCCATGGATGTGAAATTAATGCCACACTGTTGTTATGAATGTATAGAGCACCCATGCAGGTTTTGGCAGCACCCTGAACCCCTGCACAGACATTTTATTAGTGGCTATCAGGGCCATTTGTAATAGTGATGGCTAAGCATATTTTTTCCTGGAGTGCTTTGAAGAGCAGAACCAGTAATCAGCCATGGCTTGGCTATAAAATGTCAACCTCATTTCAAACGTCTAAATCACTCACATGGACCAAGAGTGCAGAGAGGACCACCCACCACATAATATTAACATAAATACAGCATTTACCCAAAGCAAAATGAGCAACTGGAACTGGCGGGAGTTGAGAGTAGAACAACAAAAATGATGAGGGGGTGGGAGGGATTGAGTTACAAAGGAAGATTAAAAGAGCAGAGTACATATAGCCTGGCTGAGCAAGATGGATATGATAACAGCCTATAAATATTCACAAAGCACAAACACCAAGGAAAGGAAGGAATTCCTTGCAGTGAATAAAAGGATTCTGTTGGGAGTGAATGAAGAGAGGAAAAACATGTGGCTTGCGTGGCAGAGTGAACTTCTCGAGGCACAATGTAGTAGGCAACCTAAGTCCACTTGCTTGGCAGGATTTGAGGGACTGAGCAAAGCATTAGTTCAGCAGGGAACAGCCCTCTCTTGGCAGGAGCTGGCAGGATAATCTGAGTGGCCTTTCAGTCTCCCACTGCTGTGGAGCTGTCCCAGTTCCCTGCTCCCACGGGGGACAGCTGCTCTCCTGTGTAAGCACATTGTTCGCTGTCCTGCTCTACAGAATCCCTGCCTGGCCTCCACGGGACTAGAAATGAGGGCTGGATGCACAAAGGCATTTAGGGATGTAGAGACCTAAGCAACTGCAATAGGTACTAAACTTAAACTGCTGGACACAGCTGGGAATCCCAGCAGGTCCCTGCCATGTCAAGCACTCACTGCTGAAAATCTAAGTCCAGGAAATTAGGCTGTAAACCCACTAAAGCAAGAGCAATCCTTTTGTTCTCTCTTTATTTAGCACCTAACACAACAGGACTCTTGGCACTGCTGCAAGGATACTGTTCATGGTAATAAAAATAGGATCTAATAGGATCTAATATTCTGAGGCTACTTGACTCCTGCAAAGCCAAGGATGAGAAGGGCATTCAAAAGCAGTCAGAGCAGAAGGCATCCTCAGGAAAAAAGCTCTGCAGAAAGGAGGGAAACTGATCCAGAGCCCACACCAGCAATACACACATGTTTAACTTAGAGCCACCAGTGACCACAGAGAAAGGTTACTTGTTCAGCTGGAGCACAGAATTAAAGTTACTTCTAACATGTGTTTTGGGGTCTGGGTGTGGTTTCTAGATAGCCTGAAATTTCAGTCTACTGTTTTGCCTGTCCACATCAGCCAAGTTTTGATGTGTTCCAGTTCTCCTAAACTCTGCCGACAGATGCTAAAATCAGAGCTGACATTCAACCTACGTGCTGCATAATCTAATAGCAGGACTTGTGCTACTCAAAACTAACAAACTCTGGGAGCTTGTCTGCAGCAAAACCTTGCTGTCATTTAAATTCTCATCTGTCTTTTCCAGGCAGCCTAACTGGGAAATATGTTTTTTTTTTTTCTCTGAAAAGCTTTAAAAACAACATGTCATTGTGTTTTTGTATCAACAGGGGAGAGCCAAGCCATAACTTGCTTGTCCAGCACTTGTGGATTTAGTGAGAGTGTGAACAAGGTGAATCCAATTGTCTCAGTGGGGAGCTTGGTGTATACATTGATCCCAGAGTGCCAGGAGAAAGCTGCTTCCAAAGACCACAGTCTTGGAGTTAGACAAGGCCAAAATGTCACACGTTTGTCAATGTTTCGTATTAACCCAGGAGAAACCATGGGGGACTTTTCCAGTGCTTGACATACGCTCAAGTTTAAAGCATTATTTTAAAATCTAAACTCAAGCAAATCTCTTCAAGCACTCTGTGGTGAGACTTCTCCTGTTGATTTATGTCCCCTCACACCAGCTCTAAGTAGAAGTTGCACCAATCCAAATATCAGTGTAACAGTGCCACGGGAGCTGAGCTACTTTGCAGCATTCAGTTTCAGCTGAATTCAAACCGAGAGGATTCAATAAGCTATTCACTGAAAATGAGAAAACACCACTATGAAAGCCACAATTATCACACCATCACCCTGCTAAAACTCAAAAATAATGATGGATTTCAACCCTCTTATCACTTAACATTCTGAGGCTCTGGCATTTCAAATAGATATCAGAGCTTCTTTTCTAAGACACAGAAACAGAACTTCTCTAATTTTGCATTTTAAACCATGAGACTTTTTAACTCCTTAAAGCAAAAAAACCCACAGATTGCAGCTTACTAACCCCTCAGATCTTACACAAATTAAAATGGGAAGAGAAGGAGCTGTTCTATGAATCATATTTTCAGTTTCTGGCAGCACTCTTAGCCTACAGAAGAAGGGTTACACATTGAAATTCTCACGTTCTCACTGTCAGTTTCTTGGGATTATTATATCTGAGACACACCAGCTTAAAATCAGAAAGTTTCTCTTCTTTCATACCTTTATCTTCCTCAGCAAATGAGTAAGAAAACCAAAGCACTTGTGTAAGAGCATTATATAGGTGCTTCCTAATTTTGAGGTTGATTTTAGCAGTGATTGTATCTCACCCATGAAAGCTTTGTCTTTATAGATGACATATGCTCTGTTGTGGGGAAACACAGGATCCCACTGAAAGCAAAACCTCCTTCCAAACTTTGTTCTGCCAGATGCAGCCTCCCCTAGCATTGGATTCCAGCTTTGGTTTTCTTCACAGCAATTTCTGGCTTTTGAAAATCTCCTTACTCAACAATTTGTGCTTGTGGGGAAAATATAGAAACCACACAATATTTTTTTCACTTGTGCTTTTTTTACCTCTGAGCTCTGTTTTTATCTATATCCATATACTCTGAAACGTGGCTAACCCTATAATTATTGAACAAATAGAGTCATATCACACAGTCCTGCATGGCGCATTAGTTGTTGATTTTTTTTGGCCTGAGAAATGAAGAATAATAACCACCAATTTGGTAAAAAAAATTAGCCAAGTAAACATTAACCAAATAAATATTTGAACCAAAGACAATGATGTTGGTTTGGTAGTAAGGACAGATATATTATTGTGTAAATAGACACACATCTCTGTGCTGAGGGTTGTTCTATCACTTATGGGATTGTCTTGCAAATCTCTTAACTGAATGCAACTGGTGATCTTATTTTATCTCAACATTGTCACTTTCAAACTTAAAAATAAACATTGAAAGCAAGAATAGATCTTTTATGTTAAAACCATGTGGGAGAAGCTACACATGAAAAATATCAGTGCAGCGTTATTGGAATGTACAGACTTTCATGAAAGCTTAGGTAAAACTCAGCAGGTCTCTGGGGACATTTCCAGGAATGAGTGATTCTTTTCTGGAGGAGACTCCAAAGTCAGATCCAGTTACCTAACTGAAGTGGTTTTTTCAACTAATTATGCACTGGTGTCATGCTCATGCTAATGTTCAGCCTTATGCAAAATGCAGAATGCCAGTCTTGCTCACAGTCAGCAAAGCTGGCTTTGATTTTAATGAGTTCTGGATCTACCTTAGGTATTTAAACAGTTACTTTGAGGTTCAGTTTCTGTTCTTACTGAAATCAATGGAAATTCTTTCACTGACATCAGATGCAAGAAGCAGAGAGTTTAGGTTAGAGCAGACTAAGAGAAACTGCATAAGGATTAAGAAAGAATTATTCTAATTAGACTTCAGTGAGTAAACTTACATAATGCAGTATAACAGATCCCTGAGCAGAGCAACTTGAGCTAGTAAGATACTTAGAGGATTCATATTTCTCAGCTTTATTTTGCAAACACATGACAAAGATCCCACGTAAGGAGAACAGGAAAGCAACTCTACAGAAGTGCCCTGCCCAGAGATTTCTTTCTATAGTTTGGTCCTTTACACTTAATGCAAGTAATGTCCAGTAGCTCTCACTACACAGTTCTTTTGCCTTGATCACTAAGCCCTGAGCTGGAGGAGCAAGCCAGTGTGGTATTTGCTGCCCAAAACCTCAGATGAGTGAACTAAGTGGTAGAAAGAGCAGTAGAAGCCAGGTGCCTGGATTTTCAGTGTCCAAACTGCACAGGGCCCTCAGGGACATCCTCCCATCCTTCCTTTCACCTGTCCCTTCTGTTCAGGAGTCTCAACCAAGGGTCTTCTCTGCACTTCCTAGGAAAATACTGTCTGAGGATGGAGGAGTCTCCCTCAGACTCTGCTCTTTGTCATAAACAGAAATAATTTTGTGTATTTTTCACAGCACAGTTGCCTTTGTTTTCCCATATGGTCTCTTAAGCCAGAACCTTTTCTTCTGAAACTGCTCCAAGACCCGTGGGGTTGAAAGATGCCTTTCTGAAAGAGAGCTGCAAAGATGCAGCTTGTGCTGCTCCGCGAGTCTGTCTGCACAGCTGGGGCTCACAATCACGTCCCTGGAGCAGGAGGCTACTTGTGAGGTTGTCCCTTGCCAGAGCAGGTGCTGCAGCCTCCCAAGGAGAATCCCCAGCTCCAGTGGAAATCACCTCTAAGCCCTTCCTGCCGCCAAACTCTGCTCGATGCTCTCCGTGCACCACACGCAGGACAGGAAGGAGTTGCGGTGACAAAGGGGATGCCCGACTGCCTCTGCCAGCACCTCCCCGGGCAGCTCAGCACCGGACCGCCAGCCCTTCTGGCACCCCTGCACGGCGCTCACTCCTTCGGAAAAGGCTCCAGGGGTTCTGTCCCCGCTCCCAATCCCACAGCACGGGGGCAGCAACCCGGGGCTCCGGGGCGCTCCCCGCCCGTCCCTGCCCCGGCGAGCGGCGCTGGGGCTGCGGAGCCTCCGGCACCCCGCGGGCGCACGGCGGGGAAACCTGCCCGGGCCGGCGGGCACCGAGGCTGAGCGAAACCCTGCCCGGGCCGGAGTGCCCTCGCCCGGGCACCGAGGCTGAGCGAAAGCCTGCCCGGGCCGGAGTGCCCTCGCCCGGGCACCGAGGCTGAGGGAAACCCTGCCCGGGCCGGACGGGCACCGAGGCTGAGGGAAACCCTGCCCGGACCGACGGGCACCGAGGGTGACCCGGGCAGGGAGCGGCGAGCGAGGACCTCCGGCGCCAGGTGCCTCTGCCCGGGCGGGGGCACCCCGGGATCCCCGTCCCGGCGCCGGCCACACCGCGACCCGCCGTGCGACTTCCTCTGGTCCCCTCGCCCCCTCCTCGCCGCTTCTTTGCACCTTCTCCGTACTCCTCTTGCATTTTCCTGCATCCTCCTCCCCAGTCCGCTGCGCTCTCCTCGCACACTTCTTGCACACTCCTCGCTGTCCCTCTGCACTCCCCATAAAGTCAGTCCCCTCGCATTTCCAACCCCTTGCACCCTCCTGCCCCCTCCTGCCCCTTCACCGTGCCCGGATGGGTGAGGGAGGTGACAGGGAACCTCATGAGAGACCCCGAATCCGCCACCCGCTCGCCCTCCGGTCCTCTCGCCGCGGGACGGCACCGGCCGCCGGTGGCACCTACCTACGAGCAGCCCTGCGAGCCACCAGCACCGGACCATGGTGCCCGCTGTGTGTCCCGGCCAGAGGCGCGATCGCCGCCGGTGCCCGCGGAGCTCAGCGGGGCGCGGCGCCCGGCGGTGCAGCCATGCATGGGCCGCCTCCGGCGCTCCGGTGCCCGCGGCGGCGGCACCCCGGCTTCAGCCCGCAGGCGTCCTGCTCAGCCCGAGCCTTGCGAAGGGATAAAGGGGGGGCGAAAAAAGAAAAGTATATATTTTAAAATAAAGCACCGCAGCCCACCCCGCCTTCGCCGCGGAGCGCGTCCCCCCGGCTGCTGATGGCTTTAATGGAGCTTGGCAGCCACAGGTTCCCGCTGCCAGAAGAGGTGGAGACTCCGCCGCCTGCGCCCCACATGCGGCCGCGCACCGCACACGCGGGGGAGGAGGAGGAGAAGGAGGAGGAGAAGGAGAAGGGCAGTCCCGGCCCGGCCCCACAGATCGAGGTGGGCCCCCGCCTCGGGACTGGCGCTTCTCCCTCAGGGACCGGCCCCACCTCACCCGCCCTGCGGCCCTGGGGCTGCCCTGGCCCCCGAGCTCTTGGAGGCCGTTGGGGGGCGCGGGCCAGGTCTGCGCTGTGGGACACCATGAGGGCATCGTCCCGCTATCCCCACGCCGTGAGGGGATCGTCTCGTCATCCCCACGCCATGAAGTGATCATTCCTCCATCCCCAAGCCATGAGAGGATCATCTCGTCAGCCCCGAGCCATGAAGGGATCGTCCCTCTATCCCCATGCTATGAGGGGATCATCCCCATGCCCCACACCACGAGGGGATCATCCATGAGGTGATTGTCCCCACATCCCCACAGCCTGGTCCTCTTGCACACTGTGTCCCTGGCACCATCAGACCCTTCATTATCACCAGGGTCATCAAAAGAATGGTGTAAATCCCTTAAAAATCCTCTCAACACTCTGCAGAGAAAAAATACGGAACCCTTTGAGGGCAAGTCAGAATGCCCACCTCAGGTGGTGCTTGCCCATGCCAGCCATTCCCTCTCCATTCCTCAAACCAGGCCTGTGGGACAGAGCTGCAACTGACAAAGGACTCAGAATCAGCTGTTGGCACGAAGCAAAGCACAAATCTGAACCTAGATGTGTCTGGGACAGAACAACACTTTTCTTTGTTTCGGTGAGTATCGATGAACCCTCTTGTTCTCTCCCTTTGAGCACATAAAACAACACGTGTGTCCCGTAGTGTGAGGGCCGGGCTGCCTTTGGAAGCAGTGAGGGAAGAGGCTGAGCTGCCATGGCTCTGCCAGGCCAACACTTGTGGTGCTGGCACTAAAGGCTGAAGTTTAATGCATTTTTCCAGACTGAAAAACTAGTTTCAGTATTTGCAAATGAGGCAAAGAAATCAAAACACATGTATGCCCCCGGCAGGACCCCACGGCCCTGCACACTCACTTTTCCTGGTGAAACTGGCTGTTTCACCAAATAAAAGGAAACTTTAGGGGAAAATAAGGAAGCTCGTCTCCAAGTTCACAGCAGTATTCCTGCTGATTGCAGTGGGGAGAAGTTGAGGCATGATTCCACAGTCCCATATTTGCTAAGCAGGACCTTCAGCATGCTGGGGTGAGGTCTCACTGCAATGGGTTTAATGACTTTGTCAAAAATAATGCATAACATCTTTAATGTGAAGTGAGACAAACTTATCTGTCCTGGGTGCATAAAGAATTAAAGTTTAATGATACTTGCCAAGATAAAAAATAACAAAGTCCATTTGTAATGCAGGCACTCCTTTTTCTAGCTGATGTTTTTATCTCTTTTTGTTTCTCAAATTCCCCAAACCAGTCATTCTCGGTAAATGTCCAAACCACTGCGGTTTTATTATATTTACAAATACATAAATTCTCAAATGCATAGGCAAAAAAAAGTTGTTCTTTATAATGATAATAGAGAGAAAGAAATAGTTTTGCAAGAAGTTTTCTTTATAAACCAGAACTTACTCTTTTCAGGCAACTTGCATGAGAAAAATAATGGAACAGGTAGTTTTTTACCACTCACAAACTTTTATTTTGGCTACACTCCTCTCATATGACACTTCTAGCTTCTAACACTAATCTCCTTCATTTCTTTTGGAGTATTCTAAAAGCATTTTTTGGGGTGAAGGAATAAAACCAAAGCAGAGTAATTTTCACGCAGGTGTCTGAAAATTTTAATAATCACACGTAAACCCTGGCGAGCTTTTATCACATATCAGCCCCACAGGGCATAGTGATAGATTTCATTCATCTGGCCTCTTTCATCCCTGTGGCTCCCAAGGGACCTTATCAAAGTAACCGAGCCCTGAGCTCTTCTCTCTCTTTTTTTGGGGAAGAATTCCTCCCGCCACCCTGGTGCTGTGGAGCAGCAATGCAGCTGTTGGGCCTTGCACTGCCCCGGGAGGGTGAGAAGAGTGCCACAGCCTGTTAGAAATACCAGGAGGATTTAGACAGGCGATGGAGTCTTCCAACCTGGAAGTCTGCCAGGACATCAGGCTTGCATTCTCAGCTCGTGTGAAAATGGCTGGGTAATCTTCAGCTCCTGCGGAGGACCAGCAATGTAAAAATGCCTATAATTTTTATTATCAAATAATTACAGGCTACCTGCTGGGCAAAGCACGTGGAGGGAGACAAATGAGTGCAAATAGCCTGTAATTCCAGCAGAACTATGTGGCCTGATTTATGCATTCAAAGAGAATAAAAGCTGTTCCTATTCTGATTCAGGGGCACTTCACTCGCAGTGCTGTAAATACTAACACAGCTGCAGGGTAACTGGGAACCAGCCCAAGGTGTTTTTACATTAGCTATGCTTCACTTGCCTGGCACCTTGTGTAAAATTCATTCCTGTGCAAAACAGGTACAGAATATTTGAACTCAGGATCATGCACTCTTGTTAGCTGTACAGGGCATTGAGTTGTCCGGTTCCCAAAGGCCAAATATTTTCTCTTCCCCTTGCCAGAACAGCAAGGATAGGCAACCACACGTGAAGGCAGCAGGCCAGGAAACCAAAGACTGATCAGCCAACTGCTCTGAAAATACTGTTGCCTGAAAAGAGGGGTCCTCTGAGTAGAGACTTGGGTCCCCAAAAAGCCCTATCCATAAATCACAGCAATGCTGCTTCTGAGTCCTGTCTCTAAGAGAGAATGCCAGGGGATGCACTGGAAGTGCTGAGTATGTGCATTTACAACTAATATATACCTGTAGAACCACTTGTGTTCTATTTCAGTTTCAGGGGTGTATATTTCAGGGGGTGGAAATTGAATAATAGATCCCTCTTTTGGGGCACTTGTGGAGAAGAGCTACGTGTCCCTCATGGAACCTCATTGAATCTCATTGGCAAACTCCGGAGGGAGCTATATACATTTAACACTCTTGGGCTCACCAACAGATGGACCATGATGCACAGTTGGAAGATGGGGACTGAAGCAAAAAGTTATAAAAAAAGGTATAAAAATAAACAAACCTGGAAAAATTCTTCAACTTCTCAGGGGAAAAAAGATAAGGTGGCAATGCTATTCCTTTCCCTTCTAAGTAAAACCAGTTAATATGTGCAGAGGATTCTTCAGGAGAAATACAATGTGCAGAGTCTTCATTAATTAACTCAAAACGTTTAGAGAAAGACAGCAGCATCTTCCCCAAGGGACACTGGAGCCATGGAGGATATGTCCCGCTCAGAAATGTGAAAGGTGCCATCAGGATCTGTCTCAGGGCATTTCCCAGCTGGAATGGGCAGTAAAGAGTAGAAATGAGTACCTTGCTTCTCTTAACTCAGCACAGGGCAATACTTCCATGCTGTATTACAGCCACACTCCTCACCATTAGTTAAAAAAATCATAACATTGTCCTCCTTGATCATCCATCATTTCTTATACCTGCCTGATCTTGAGCAGGTAATTCCCTCTCACTTCTGCATGATTGGCAGCAGCCTGTTTGGACTTGGCCATTTGAGGTTTGGTGGATAAAGACAGAGTTTTGGTTGTCTTTAGCAGCCACCTGAGATGAGCAGTGAAGGAAGTAGCACCTTCCTTTAGTCTGTTACTTTGCACTATTCACTAAGAAATAGTATTTAAAAAAATATTGCACAGTCATGCAATGCATACCCAGTGCATTTTACAGAGCAACAATAGGAAAATGGGAATAAACCTTGCAGAGCACCTGGCTCAGTGTATGTATTTATATATGAAAAAGCACTGGAGTATTATTTACATGCTTAGCTGGAGTTTGTCCTTTCTAGAGAAGTCTGGGCTGCTACCTGTTATACTTGGCTCACGATGATTTAAATAAGAATTTATAGACCCTAAACCATCTGCAAAATGTCCCAGCTCTTCAAGGCCAATGTAAATGCAATGAGGGGGGAAAACCGCAGAAAGAAAAGGTTAACAAGGTTTCTCCTTGCCTCCCCCTTGGCACATTTTACAATTAACTTTATAATGTCTGGGAGCAAAAGGTTGAAACAGATAAAGTTCCCACATCCTTGGAGATAATTGCAACAGTTTGTGTGGCACATGAAGCAGCAGCAGCTCTGTTTGGTGTCACTGCTCTACACATTGCTGAGTGTGTGCACTGCAGGGCACTCTGGAGCCTGGCTTCACATCTCCACATGAAAGCAGCTTGCTGTGATTTATATCATCATGCTAATCAGGAAAACACATTAATTCAAGGTCCCTTTTGGGGCCTTGGGAAGAAGGAAGAATCAAAAATGAGCCAGATTTCTATTTTGTGCAAGGTGCCACTGTTTTCCAAAGTGTGAAGGAATTAAATGCGTCATTAATGTTTGCAGACACGTTAAAAGGCAGCTAGAGGAGAGAGCTCACTGCGTGCTGCAGTGAGAGCCATGGGCAGGGAACCTTCTTCTGCCCCCTGACTCTATCAGCATTAAGGGAATTTAAAATTTAAATAAATCTTGAAATTCTAGCCCACGTTTTCTTATGAATGACAGATCCTTCCTGCCCTCAGTCCACCACATTTCTCCAAGCCTGAAAACTGACGCTTCCTTCTTAACAGCAAAAAGTAGGAAAGACGTTTGTGGTCTGGTGGTTGCACCATGGGGTTGGAAAGCAGAAGAAGTGGTGTTTCAAATCTGGGCCAAGATTCTTGCTCACCATGGACTTGATCCTGCCAGATACTGAGCACCCACTGATTATCCAAGGCCAGGCCCTCACGCAATTCATATGAGTCCAAGTTCTTGTTCCAAAGTAAAAACTGGGGCCGTATTCAAAAAAATTGGTGCTGATTCTGTGGTTATGCTGCTTCCTTCACAACCCCAGCAGTCCAGCATTAATTTTCATTTTCCCTTCTAGTGGCATGAGGGCTGGGACAGTCATATTCCAACACTTGACACCTCCAAACCTCTGATTCCTTATGAAAATCTCATTTTACTTCTGTCTAGCATTTAGTTTTTTCAGATTAGTGGGAGGTCCTGTTCTTTAATGTTTCTGCCCATACCCAGGAAGTGAGAAGAATAACAAATCTGGAAAGAAATTGCTTTTATTCTGATGAATTGCAAAATCACCACTAGCTCTCTCTTTGGCTAGAGGAGAACCTACTATAGATACAGACACAATCTGTGCTGAAACTGGTTTTTAGGGCAACATGTGGCTTAGAAACAACAGGGAAGCATAACCATATACCTACTCTGGTTGTTGGGCAAGGAATAAAATCTCCTCAAGGTTTTTTAATGCTCACCCATTAGGAGGAATTTAGGTGCTAGTGTCTTATAAATACCTTAGACCTGTGATTTTGTGTGTGTTTTCCATGGACCTTGTGGCGACTTGGAACTAATTCTAAGGTTCTGCAAAATATATAACCAAGAAAAGCAGGTCTATTGTCAGAGACTCCATGGGGGTCCATGAATCCAGAAGTCTGGGAACAACCACCAAGGTCAATGGATGGATTATTTAGATTGGATATGGCCCCTTTTTCACATCCTTTTATTTAATGCAATTTTCAGGGTGAGATTTCAGCGTGCCAGTTGTATCACTACAGGCAGAAAACTGCACAGACCTCTGTGACTCCAGCAGCTCCAAGCATGGCAAAGACAGAGAAAATAAGACGGAATTTGGGCCATCAGTGAGGAAAGGTAAAATAACCATATCTTTGTTCAGTGACCATAGTAACCATAAGCAGTTGTAGAAACAGATTTTGGAACATGTTAAAAGCCCAAGCCTTTCTGTGCTCCCTACTCCAGGGATGTTGTAATGGGTCTTGTTTTCTCCTTCTTAAAACAATCATTTACTCTTTACTTTGAGGAAGATAAATGTTCTCAAGGCACATAATGATATCAGCAGAAATAAATCACAAAGGCCACCAGCCAAACTCAGGCTGCTGTGAGGACTGCACCATAAATTGCTGCAGCAGACATGCACCTGCTCCCACCTCAGGCCAGCCCCTTGCATGGCATATTCCTGCAAGGCATGAGGAAAGCACATAATCACTTGTTAAATTCTTGCTCTATCTAAAAAGTATTTAAGGATATGAACTTCAGTTCAAGTCTTGCATGTGTAATACCCTTATATGCCCAAAACATCATTCCACCGTGTGCATTTTTTCTGGTTTATGTATGTGCATTTTCCCTGACACTGTAAAAGCCTATGGAAAAATGTTTTCAAAGCTTTTTTTAAATATACAAGGAAGCTGTGGAATGAGGGTGTCTTTTGAGTGCTTTGGTTTATATGGCACACATTCATGTGAGGGTGCCCCATGGGTACCTGGGGCTTCAGCATTCTTGCCAGGATGTCTTATTGCACAAACCCTCCTTGCTGCCCCATAAAAACCACCAACTGTCCCAAACTGCTGACCTATTAACCAAACAAACTCTGCTAAATATTGCCATGTGTAAGTGTACTATTATTTTTCTAATTGCTAAAAGCATGTCCTTCCTGCACTCAATAGCCTCTAGAAGAGATTGTTAACAGCTGGGTATTTAGCACAACAGAGGCTTTAGACTTAAAGGAACATTGTCCAGGTTAGCCAGTGAATTTGGCCATCTGTATTTTTTTATAGATGATCCTTTTCATGTTATCCATGTTCTGTTTGAAACTGTGAATCAATGGCTCTCATGAGGGTTAAGTCAGCAGAGAGCAGAGCTCATTATTAAAAGAAAAGACATGAGAGAAGATGGATGTAACCTTGGATAGCTGATGATGGATTGGGGCTGCTTTTTAACTGGATGTACAACCTTTTGCTGTGGGAATGAGGATTGGGGAGGTGAGGGGGAGCAATATTTTCTGGTATTTTCTGATGTGGTTGTATGGGATAGCTTGGACCCAAAATGTCCCAATCACTCCCAGCTATTTAGGGATCATGGATAAAGAAAGCCCCAAACTGTGCTTTGCCCGTGGTTTCAGTGGTGAGGGAGTCCATCTTACATATGGCTGCAATAACTTTGAAAACCTAATTTTATTTTCCACTACTATTGCAAGAGGTTTTTGTCCTCCTTCTTTTTGCTTGCTGTGGAGGACCAGTCATTTTTATTCTCATTTCTAGACAGCTTCAATTCCTGAAGCTGTGAACTGGTTTGCTGTTAGGGCATTTGTATTTTAGGCATGAAAAACAGATGTCTAGACCCATTAGTGTTGGGAAGAGAGATTTCTTTGGTATTTGAACTATAAATATGGCAAATTTCCCCTCATCTTATATTTTGTAAAGCTTTGCTTTTGCAAAAATATCTAATCTTAAATCAAACTGTGTCTGTTTGGTTATACCAGTCCTTTTGAGCCAATACAGTCTATCACATCAGCAGCAGTTTAGGTATTCCAAAAATAAAATCATTATAAATCTGTGCTCTGTACCCCTGTGTCCCAAAATCTTAGGGATAAAGCAGAGATACTCTGCATTTACAGAAGCAAGATTTAAACCTCAGAATCTCAGTGAGTTGCACGTGTGCTACAGCAACAATGATCTTGAGTTAGGCCCATGAGTCAAGGGTTCACAATAAGATGTGACTTCTAGACTTTCAGAGCAGCCTCTCCCTTTTTGTGCATCACCACTGCAGCATCACAGAGCACAGCTGCCTGATCTCAGGGATGCTGGAACCACCCCAGGATGCCCTGAAAGTGCTGCAGGACTGAGGGGAGGCAGGACCTGCAGCCAGCCCCCAGTGAGTGCCCAGGCTGCAGGCAGAGCTGCCAGGGGACCTTTGATTCTCTGCAAACAGAAAGTGCAATTGATTCTCTTCACTTAGAAGCATGACTGGTGTTACATTTCCTGAGCTGGACAAGGGTGGTCCAGATGTCCATGACAGATTTTTGCATAAGCACTTTACATTTTTTGTTTTTCTAGCTGTTTGCTCTTCTTCTCTGGTTAAAAAAAAAAAAAAAAAAAGCTCTTCATACACTCTTGTTGAAATCATTGCCCTGAAAAAGGACTTACATCAGCCTTTAGCCTTCAATAGTTTATTGGATCTCTGGTTGCTAGTGGGGAAAATAGACAAAATTAGGCAGACAGGAAAAACTGTGGGACAGTTATTTATGTGAATTTTGGGTCATTTTTTCTTTCTAACAAGTTAGTACAACCATATGGTGGAAAAAATATGCCAAGTTTTACCCAATCTACTCACAAGTCAAATAATTGGACATATAAACTGATTATTCAACCACATATGCATTTTGAGCAATCTGGAATATTATTTTTTATGGATCAGATTCCGAATTATTCAGACATTCAGCAAAAAGTCAAAATGCCATAAAAATGTTGTGATTCTGTCTCCCTTTTTATGTGTCCACTCCACAATCACTGTGGACACAGAGGTCCCAGCCCTTCATGCAGGGAGCTGGACAAGGTTCCCACAAAGGAGAGACAGAGTGGTTGCACACCCTGGGGTTCTGTAGAGATGGGCAGGTCTAAATCATGGATCCACTCACTCTCCAGTGAGAAAATCATAGTAATAAATAATATATTAATACAGATCACTGTAAGTTGTCACAGGTTATCACTTTTGAATTCCTTCTGTCCTTTAACATCTAAGGAAATAGAAAATACTGGCTGTGCAAATATTAGCCCATCTTTCTGAGTGTGCCAAATCACTGGCTTCAGTGAAAAACCTGCTCTTCTGCTTCTCTGGGCTGTGGTCACCCCTGTGAGCCTGCAAGGTACTTATTTCCCTGATAATAAAAATAAACTTAGCCAGTTTCCAAGCCACTTCCAAGTTTGCTTCTGGAATATCAAACAGAAGTTTTCATTCTCTTATTTCCTGATTAATGCATTGAGCGTCAACTTTTCTCAGTCACTTCTAAACTTTAATCAAGGATAAATCACCCCCAATGGGCATTTTAATCTTGTTTCCATATTTTTAAAGGAAATTAAATGTTAATTGCTGCTAGGTAAATTTATCTAAAACACTGATTTTCAATTCATCCCACAAACAGTAAGAAAATAAAGATAATTGTGAGGCATTTCCTGCTGAATAAAGGGAGCAAGGACTTTTTTCCCCAAATAATATTTCTAAAATAAAGTATTTTAAAAGATTACTGTTATTGTATATTTTTAAATGTCTGTTACTTTCAAATGCCCAGCTAAGCTGACTGCAGTAATTGTTAGGAAAATATTTCTCTCCCTGTCTCCGAGGTGACTGTGGAAGAACTATGACTTTGTTTAAGGAGAGATTAAAAAGTAGAGAGAAATTGCCATTGCATATTCAACAGCAATCAGAAAATATAAAGCCCAGCTGCTTTAGTGGGTTGGTGTGTGACATCCCTGCTGCTGTGGGTGTGTATTTGAATCCTTTGGGGGAAATCATCCCTGGTTGGAGCTCAGCCTGTGTTCAGCTTCCAAGTCCAGGCCGTTCATTTGGGGCTCTCACCACTTGTACTTGCCCTTTCATTATCTCTTGGGACTGCTCCTCAAATCTCCTGAGTACACTATCCAGGAAATTGGGAGTTTCAGAAGATGTCACAGCCTGGCTACCCTGAAATCAAGACATCCCTCAGCACACACAAATGGGGACCCACACTCTGCCTTTCCAACAGCGTTACCCACACCCATCTCGATTTTAGGATTGAGCTCTTGCGTTGCCAAAGATTTAGACCTAAAAAATGGCTTTGGACTAAAGTTTTTGCAAGATTTACCACTGAAATCATCTCTGTAATCAGCAAGCAAAATCCTTATGGTTTCAAATCCTACTTTTTGATCTTTTTCACAAAAGCGTTGGCATTATTCTATGAAGGAAAGAAGAAGCCGGGAAGGTCGAATCTTCTACGTCATTGCAATCATAAGAAGAAAAATATAAACTGAAAAATGTCTCTATTATATAATCTGCACATTAACAGGTGGAAAAACAGCAACATAATTTACCTTTCGACACAGAAATGTCTTCCTTGGAGCCAAGCAAATTCACTCTGGTGTTTAATCTGAATAGTTGCCAATTTTCTGTCGGTAATGGGAATCCAGTGGAAACTCAGGAAGGAGTAAGAATTAAAGATAAATGCCACTTTTAGGGCAGGATCTTTGTCTAAGGATATTTGGTCAGGCTGGCAGAGCGCAGACTTAGGGACTGGTCTCAGGTCTAGAGCAGAGTGTGCTGGTTTGCTTTTGGGAGCCTGTGCCAGAGTAGCAGGGTGATTTTCTAGAGTGCAAAATTATCATTACCAGTTAAGGCTTCAGTGAAAATACAGGTGAGGCCCTCCAGGCCCACTCACTCTCACACACATGCACAGACAGCACCTTGGCCACATTCTAGCCCAGACATATCAGGGATGCTCTGCAGCCACTCCCTCCTCTAGTCCATGACCAGAGCTGATGCTCTTTGCCTCAGGAAAAGCTTAGAGAATCCACTCACTATGGTCCTGAAGGTTCCCTACTTTAAAGAAACATCATATTCTTATAAAAAGGTGCTGGGACTAAAACCTGCTCCCAGGAAAGGCTTGCAGGAGGGGAGGATTGCCTGCATTGAGTTAACAGACCCATTAAAAATCCAGAGAGGGTCAAAATTAATATTATTTTCTAAATTTCACAGATGGTACTTTATTAAAAGAAAACCCCAAGATGTTCAAAGGAGGCAGAGAGCTAAGCTGCCAGTGTCATTGAATTTTAATGATGAGTGTGTTCCTGAGGCTCTTTTAAAATCCCAGCTTTAATGTGTTGCTTCATGCAAGGCTAGAAGGCTTGATTGCAGGCAATAATTAAAAGTCTTCTAATCCCAAGAAAACTAGATTAAACCAGAGCTCCTCTTTATAGTGATTAAACTAAAGCTACTAAAATGGAAGCTTCTTCAGAGACATTACTTTCCATTTTTTATTCTTAGTGTCTCCCTCTGAATCAAGAGCTGCTAAAAGGGGTAAATATAATGTTAAACAGGCTAACAATAAAGTTTTCAGTCTAATCAATCTCTCTGGTACTACAGCAAGTGCAATTATTTTAATGGAATGCCAAGATAAGTAAGAAACTGAAAGTAATCTGAAAATTTCTCTAACTGCCTGTTAATAGTGGACTTTCCTTCATTTTCTCCTTTGAAAACATTCCAGGAGTGTTCAGAACTTGAGTGAAATATCTCCCTAAATATTGCTTAAGAATGACTTTTGTGCTGTCTGGTTCAAATGCAAAAAAATCTCAAAAATCCAGCAAAAATACCCCTTTCTGCAAGTTACTGCAGTCTTGCCTTTTGCAAGGATGGTGGGAAAAAATCCGGAACTTACTTCTCCTTTGTTTGCATTGATAGGTCTTTTATTCTGGTACTGGAGATTAAACAGACATTCAGCTTTTCACCTTCAGTATAAAACCAGGAAAAAAGTAGGAAAATGAACAAAAATGCAGGAGAGAAAACTGATAAGACAAAGTAGTTGCTCAGAGATAATAACATAAAATGCTTCTGATACCAAGGATATGTGGCCATAGCAAGGCCTCGGCAGTAACATAGCTGTGTTGGAAGGGTGGACACAATTTACCCATAAATATTTTTCTTGCATGAAGGCTAAGGGATGAGGCATATATAAAGATGTACACATAAGATTTCTGTCCCAGCTGGCAGCTGGTATCCCACTTTTCTTTTGAACTGGCTGCAACTGGGGCAGGCTGTTCCTTGCTCTGCTGCTCAGGTGTCACAGGACGCGTTCTCTGGGGACAGGGACTCGGGGATGGTGTGACAGGCGTGCTGTGACGGGCACGTTGTGCTTCAGCACTGGCACACTCACCTGTCTGGGCAGGCACAGAGCCCACACACACCCAGTGTGAGCTGGGGAATTGTCACCAGGTGCCACCCGCGTGTCCCAGCTCCGCCCAGAGCCCACCTTGGAGGTGCAGGAGGTGCCCCGTCCTGGCCGGGGGACAGGCACCCAGCACAGGCACTTTTGGCAGAGCCTCCCTGCACCACAGCCTGCAAAACATTTCATTTTCCTCTCCTCGCCCCCAGCGCTGCCCTCCGGTTGTGGTTTGCTGCCTGGGTAACCACAGAGAGGCATTTGCAGCAGGAGAGTCAGGGCAGACAGGTTTTCCACTAGATTGAAATAGCTTGGAAATGCTCCATCCTGTTTGGAAAAGGACCTCGGGGTTTGTGCCATATCATGGGGACGAACAGCAAGGAATCCTCTCGCACCATTTGTGCTTCTAAATGCCAGCCACGCTGCGCTGCTGCCGAAAGATCCGTGCCAGGCTGCGCTGGAAAAGCCCGGGGCAATTCCCAGGGGAATCACTGAAATCCATCAGCGACCAAGAGTTACGGAGCAATGGGCATCGCTGCCAGGGCCGCTGTTCCGGGGCTCGCTCCGGGCAGGAGGCTCGCAGCCTTCCTCCCTTTCCCTCCGTGCACCATCCTCCCTTTCCCTCCGTGCACCATCCTCCCTTTCCCTCCGTGCACCGCCTGCCCTCGGGGCTCGCTGTTTCTGCAGCCTGCCGTGCGTTATTGAGGCTGCTCCCGCCTTCGGCTCTCAGGAGCAGGCTCCCTCCTGAGCCCCTCGCTGCCATGCCCTAAATCATCATCTGCCATCATTCCAGGCTTGTCCCGGCTTCTAAGACATATTGGTTGTGACAATAATGGCTCTCAGAGCAAAGCTTACACAACGTGCCCGTTTGTGCAGGTTTCCAATGCACAGCACTCTAAAACGTGGCCATTTCTGTGGTTTCCTCCTAGTGAGCAACTGAGTTTCAGCAATCAGAGGAAAATGGGCCAGGGTAATTCTCCTCTCTCGTGGTTGCTCTTACCTGTCATGTCACTCACAGATATTTCAACACAGCAGCCCTAGGACAGCTGTAGCGTGTGAATAGTTCCCAGGGCTTCATTTGACAAAGCTTCTTCCTTTCAGTTTGTTTCATAAAGAGGGAGAATTTCTCTGTGGTGAGAAATGCCATTGCATTTCTTCGTGCTTTTCAGTAAATTGAGAGGCCAGGAAAATAAAATTACAATACACCTGGTGTCAGGATATTCAGTGCAGCCCAAGTGGGAAAACAACTGAGGCAGTGGAGGGGGGTTCAGCTGTGTGCTCTGTTACATGGAAAAACTGAAGTTGTACAATTATGTTGTACAACATCACCTGATGAAGAAAAAGACAGGAGCACCTAACTGTGGTGCAAGAGGAATCCAGGCTTTGGTTTGGTGTTGGGAAAAGCCAGGCTCCAATCTCCCGTTGCTTTAGTGCAATATAGACACCAGGAGCTATGCTCACATGGGAGCAGACACGCAGATATTATCCTAATTTACTCGCCCATTCTGTTTCTCAATTATTTTCTTTCTTAAACTCATGCAAAGTCCAGCCTCAGTTCAGGCAGAACTCCTCTGCCTAAAGAGCACTTTATGTTGTGTGGAAACACAAGCAATGCCTTCTGTACAATATCCCAGACACTAGTGCAGGATTTTTAATCTTAACACAGCAAACCTGGTTTTCTCTAAAGATAGCTTAGTCAATCAAATGGCCCTGCTTATTGGAAACCTCCACTGACTTTTAATAAGGTTTCTGTCCAATGTATGTGCACAGAACAAAGTGCCCTTTTTGCTGTGCTAGAAGAATTTGAATAATCAATCAATAGTTTTAAATAAAATTCAAATAACTCAATTTTAATTGAGTTGAAGTAATCTTTCTTTCAGTTGAAGTAGTCTTTCTTTCCCTGCAAAAATACTTTCTGTGAAATCCTTTTGACTTTTTGTATCTGTTTATTGAAGTGTATTGGTGCTCAATGCAATGAACTCAGGTTTATGGACAGACAGGGGGTACCAGACAAGATTTGGGCTTGAGGCAGTTTCCATTTCCAACACCCACTGAACATTTACACAGAGCAGTATTCCAACCTTTGCAATCTGAACATCAGTAAGGGATGCTGTGCCCTGCACTGCTTTCATACAGAATGTAAAAGAATAAAAGCATTAAAATCTGTTCAATCTGCTGGCCCGAGCAGGAGGCAGATGCTCTGAAGGAGTGCAAAGAAATTCCTGTGGGCTGTTGAAAATAATGCAAGGGATTTGGATGCAGCTCTCTGGCTCTTTGCAAAGCCTCTCTTTTTATCTGCCACTTATGGAGATGCAGTTTTCATGAGTAAGATTTTCAGCCTTCCCCGAAGAGCCAATGCCATTAAAGGGCACTGGGAATCCCTGCCTCTGTCAAGTTCAGACCAGTCTTGATAACAAAGTTCTGCTCCTGCTTTGCATCCCTAAGTGCCTGTGCCTCCCTCCCTGCCTTTTCTGCCTTGTCCATAGACATATAAGGATCCCTGGCACTGGAATGGCATCACTACGGCCCATATTTGGGGTTTTTGTAAGGTAAGAATTATGAACAGAGCAAATACTAAATGCTGCTGACCTGGTTGACTTTGGTCAGGTCTGTACCTGGTTTCCCAGCTGCACACTCAGACTCCCTGTCTGGTTCCATCTCTGATACACACACATATATCTTAAAGATTCAGTGTGAACCTAATAAAACATTTTTGCAGGCCCTTTGAATTGAAATTGAAAAGGAAGCCATTCCAGTCACCATAAGTATTCACTTTTCCTTTCTGGCATACTTAAGTAGGTGAGAATTTGAGGCAGGTGCCCTCCAGTGTCTGCTACTATTATTTGCTGAATTTTGTAATGTAAAAGTCATTCTTTTGGATTAGTGTAGTGTGTGTTTGTGTACACACCTATGGAAGCTGAAAATAGGAATGGATTCCAATAATGAAATCTTAACCCAAATTGCTGTAGTACTCTCACATTATCCAATTATTAAAAAAAAAAAAAAAGCACTGTTTAATTTGGAAAGAGATGGTTCCAGTTATAGAATGAGTTATGTGGATTTGATTACAGAGCAAAATTCCTGTTAAATTGGTATTACATAATGTGTGAGTGAGAGTTCTTTAGGTTTAATAACCTGGTCTTCCTGCATTTTTCAGTTTTCCTATTTATTGAGAAAGGTGATCTCTTTGCTTCATGGACATGGGACCAGTGTCAAAAATTTAGAAACTGAAAGTAAAAAGGAGAGGACAATAAAATGTAATGACAGGGGAGCTGCTATCCTCTTAAATAAACCACAGCCAGGAAAAATGCAACTGCACTCCCCTTGCTCTATTTTAAAGAATGCACTTTGCTCCTAGAAACTTTTCATTCCTGTATCAGTTAATCTACTGAGAAAAACACTTGACAATAAAGAATATAGATTTTGTAGCAAAAATATTCGGGACAAAATTCTCTCTGTTAGAACAGGCTGGCTCATTCCCTGCTGCTGCTGGCCTGGGTGATGGAGCCAGAAAAGGACAGCACTTCACTGCCAGTCCCCTGTCCTCAGCTGTGCCAACGTCACCAGGACCAGCAGAGGCTGTACATTTGTAATTTTCTTTTCATGCACAAGCATGAAAGGCTCTGACTTGAAATGTGTCCCCTTGCATTTCCGTAGTTTGGAAGAATTCAGCCCAAAATCTGGGCTTTGGAGTGGTTCCCTCCAGCTCGGGGTGGTTTGTTCCCATGTGTTGGATGCAGGGACCCAGTGCTGGTGCATGCAGAGATTTGGGGGCACACAGAGAGCCTGCACACAGGCAGGGTGAACAATAAACTCCCACTGCTGGGAAGAATCAAATCCTCTTTTTCAAGTGCTGCCCTGGCCGCTCTGTATGACAGAGAGAGGAGAAGACAGTGCAGTGCAGTTTGTGTCAGCTATCACAGGAGGGTGATAAATGTGCTGTCAGAGTCCTACAGCTCTATCTGTTTGCTGTCTGGTGGTTGCATGATTCAGGAGCAGTTTATGAGTTTCTTCTGGAACCAGATGGTTGCAAGGCAACAAAACGAATGCCAGCCACATATAAATGTCAAATGTTCAAACCATTACATGTCAACATAGCCAGGGTGTGCAGCCAGCACTGCTGCAGAGCACAGAGCCACAGACAGGCAGCAGGGCTTGTTTAGCCAAAGAAATACAGAATTCAGGAAAATTCTGATTCTAAAAGAGATACTTGTTGAAAATAAATCAACTCCTTATAACAAAAATATGACCAGGTCTGTGTGTCATGAGATAGCCTGCAATATATGTCATGAAAGCAAGTCCTGTCAGATTTAATTACTTTTTTCTTGCAGCTTTAAACAGAGCTGGCTTCAGCATGAAGGCAGCTCCTTATTAAAAAAGAAATATAAAAGATGAGATTACTAACCACGAGGAATTTACCAACAGAGACACTATCTAATCCTGTGCAATATCCTGTGCAATCGTGAAATATCTGGGATATCTGCAGCATTCCAGAGAATTATATTTGGGCATTAATTATTCTTCTTAATTAGCGTAGTCAGACAGAGCCTAACTGCAAGGCCTTCTCAGGCTGGCAGCACACTCAGTGGGTTCCATTAGCACATAAGATGTACTGCTTTAATCCAGAACAAAGTATTCTGCCCAGTAGTTCTGCCAGTTTATGGCAAATCCCATGGACTTGAGTGGGGCCAGATTTTGTACTTTGGCTGCTTCTCTGTATTCTGGCAGAGATGAATGCATTTTTATAATGAACTATTCAAAATCTTTCCAAACAAACTCAGTTATAAAAGGATTTCCCCGCTGTCAGAAATGAGGTATTTAGCTGATTCGTGATGAGTACAACCTTTTCTAATAAGGCCTGCATATATTTCCTTTTGAGCTGCACTTCATTCGTTTGCTGGAAATCCAGGAAACACTTGAATCAAGTTAGGACCGAACAGTACAGAGGCTGCAATGTGGTTATCATCATGTCAGGCGCAAGGAAAAGACTGGGGCAGAATCCACTCCCTCCAGAATGTTCCCATCAATATTATGGGTGTGAGAAGGAGCCTGCAGCCATCTGGCCTTCATTAGCTCTGTTTCAAGCCTGCTATACATAAGGAAGGAGTCTGAGAGACAGTCTGTTACAGCCAAAGACTGCATCAAATACCCAGTCCCAGTGTGAGTGATCCCAGGAACTACCTGCTAATGAATAGAACATGGCATTTGGCACCAAGGATGATGGTGAAGTGATAAGTTTAAAAATGTCCTTTATTATTGTCTTCCTTTATAAAATTACACAGGATGCACCATTCATTTCAGAGCCTTTGTAACCACTCATTTAGCTCTGCATTATTTAGCAAGAATGAGTCTTTTGGTAAAATCTGTGCCATTCTAAAACTGATTTTTCATGGCCCGTTGCAAAATTGTTTGTCCTCCCCATACATCAAGTTTTATTGCCATCAGTTGCAGCTGCACTACAGGGTAATGTGATTATATTCCATAAAAAATCAGCAGCAAATCACTGTGGGTGCATCTATAAACCTTTTGGGGTAAAGTGGTGTCTCATACCTGTGTGTTCAACAGTCCAGACAGTGAATTAGTGCTGGACTCCTCCATCCTGAAAACTGGGACCAGGATGGATCAAAATCCAGATAAGGCTTGACCTTAAAAGACCTCTGCATTCTAAATTCCTGCTGACTCCAGCGGGCAGCTGAGTGTGGGAGGCTGGCAAAACAGAGCTGGGGTTTTGCTGCAGGAACCATTAAGGGACATCCCACTGTACGCCCCAAGAAGGTTTCCAAGGCCTGAATTAGATCTGGGCTCCATCTGGGTCAGTGGTTACTGGGGCTGCAGATTTATATGGAGTCCTCAAAGGACAGGCAGTCACTCCATCACAGTTTTCCCCGGGTTTGTTTTCTGCAGCAGTTTGCACAGAGTGTGGGGAAATGTCTCCCAAATCTATCAGCACATTCTGCAAAACCCCACTCCAGCCCCAGCCAGGACGGGCGTGGGGCTGTAATTACCAATGCGGTCCTGGCTCCTCCCTGGACAGAGCAGGAGCTTGCAAAGTCCTGGGTCAAAAATGACGTTTTTCATATCAGATTGAAAACTGCAATTCTTCCTAAAATAAAACCAACAAACCACCTATTCTAAGATTAATGTGCAACATAAATCAGAAGTAATCCAACTGAGACTGTTAAAACAAAGCTGCTTTTTCTTACCAAACTGAAACACTTGGATGTGACAAAAAATAAATGGTAAAGGCAGAGCTGCTGCTTTTGACAATTTTAAATGAGATTTCACTTTAATCAGCGAGATTCTGCAAAGTGTTTCTGACTTGTTTTCCCTGGCTATTTTCAGAGCCTTGCTCTATTAATATTTATTACCCATATTTTCACACCTGGAGGAATAAGTTGCTCCCTACTGTTAGCGAGCTACTATAACTTTGAATTTCCTATCATGGTTAGCACAGGAAGGGGAATAGCCAGGCTTTAGTCTTCCACGTGGTTCGGGTTCATCATCTTCAGAATCTTGTCTGTGAAGTGGGAGCCAATGTGTGCCATTTTACTTATCCACAAGGGAAATTTCCTTTGAGATGCTCAGATGAAAATTCAAGAAATTAGGATGACTTTGGTACAATTGCCCTGGTACAACAAGAGGTTTGTCTGCAAAGGATAGAGTCTGCTTGGCTGTGCATCCTGCTGGTGTGGCATTGACATCTGGGTGCACTTAATTTTCTTTACCATGGTTCTCCAGCTGTTTCTGAGCAGCAGAGCATGAGCCAGCATGAAAACACAGCATCTTCTACAGACAGAACTGTTGGGACGCTGAAAGCAAATAGAACCTCCTGTGCTCTCCTGAAGGGCAGCTCTTTTTCTGCTAGTTGTCCTTCCTCATTCTTCCTCCAAGGACAAGCTGATGAAAGCAGACAAAGTCATGAAAAAGAGTGATTTCCAAGGAATATTTTTGCAGAGAAGGTTTAGACTCAAAAATAAAGAAGCGCAACTCAGGATCTTTCAGCCCTCGAAAAGGTGGGACTCTGTTGAGAAAAGAGCTTTTCTCTTTAAGATTATTCTACTAACTGAAAATTTCTCCACTGAAAACCAATGCCAACAGGATCCCTTCCAAATCACCCACATCCTGGGTCAGTACCTCCTTTTTCCTGGCTTGAGGAGCCCCCGGAGTGAAGAAGGCACAGTGGTGGCAAGACCAGGCCTTGCTGGGGAGATGGAGCCCTTCCTCATGCTCTCTTCTCATCCTAAAAACTCAGAGGCTGCTCTGGGGCACAAGGAGATGCTCTGTCACTCTGCTGTCTCTCCTGATTTTCTGCCTTCCATTTGATACACCCTCACTTTGTCCTTGTGCTCAGCTAAAGGTGTTTCAGGTTGCCTGCACAGGTAATTTTAGCTCCTCACTTCTCTTGGCACACCAAACGAGCAGCCTGGCAGCAGCAGCAGCTCACGGGGAGCAGCGGTGCATGCAAACAGCCTGAACTGGGTCACAGCACCTCCACTCACTGCAGGGCACAAGTTTTGATGCCCCAGACAGATACCTGAGACAAGACAGCGCTTATACACTCCATGATCTGTCAGACAGAGATGGAAAAGGGGTGATAAGGAAAAGAGGTGTGGTGGGAAGCGCTCTGTTGACATTGGTAGGGAAGAAGTGAGTGCGGAGGCTCCTGGGTGGCCTTGGGGAAGCCATGGAGGCAGATCCAGGCTCTCTGAGAGGGGCAAGGCTTGTGCCTCCTCAGCCCAGCAGCACGTACAGAAGTCACCCAGAGCAGTGCTGAGCACAAGCTGTCGTGCAGCCAGGGCAGGTTTGCTTTGTTTACCAAAGTGAAAGAAGTCATTTAATACAGAGACCCAGCCCAGTTCAGTCTGCCAGGAAAAAAGAGAAAAGAGCTGGGATTGGGATGGGACTGTTGTCCTGGCCTGCAGGCTATGGACATGGTGTCTGCTCCCTGCTGTGATGATGGAAAAGGCTTGTCCATTAGTTTTGTCTCCTCAGGCCTTAGCCACTGTTCTTACTGAAGAAGAAGGGGTCAGACTGTCTTTTCGTTGTGGGACCAGGTCAACCCATGGAGGAGCCTGGGCAGTGCTGCTTTATCCCATTTTCCAGCAGTTGGTATTGTCCATCAGCACTCCAGGTTTGATAGAGTCAGCACTGCAAGGCAGACACTGCCATGAGTCAGGGAGTGCCTGATGTGGTGCCAGCCCAGCACCATGCCGTGGTGTCTCCAGCACAGATTCCCATGGGAGAAACCCCTGGATATGATCCCTGAGCAGGGCCTTGCCTAGCAGACAGTCACTGACAGTAATTGTGATCCCCAGAGGGGACTGGGCTGACTCATGCTCAGAATTTTCATACAACATTTGGGATGGGCAGTGTTTGTGCTCTGAGTCACACTGAGCCGTTCTGTGTGGCTGGGAGGATGCTCCTGCGGGGTCCCAGCCCAGAGCTGCGCTGCAGAGGATTTCATGCAGTTGTCACGGGGCCTTTATGGAGGTCACATTGTTCTCAGGAGTATCAAAGTCCCCTGCCTGCCCCAGCCATTCCTACAGCATGCTCCAGGGGCTCAGCTTTGCACAGGAAACGCTCAAAGCAGTCACTTAGCAATTGCAAGTAAATATGTAATTGGAGCTCAACACTCCAAAGTGTCAGGAGCCAACATCACCACCCTCCCAAGTCATGCCTGTGTTTAAAGATCCCAGGGAGGCCCTTGCTGTCCCTATTGTAGTCCCAGATGAAGAACGAGCCTCTATCCCTCTCTCTGAAGACAGCAGCTGCTCTACGGATGCTCAGCCGCTCTGGAGGACCCCAGCAGGCTGCCTCAAACCCCAGCCAAGAATAACAGCAGAGCACAATGTAGTGAGTTTGTTTTTCACAAGGTTCTCCCAACTTCCATGGGCTGGGTGCATGACTCAAAATTAATGGAATGCAATAATGAATTTCACTTGTCAGGCCAGCATTACCCTATCTGCTGTGCTGAAACTGCTGTTGCATCACACTGGGTGCTGGGATAGGTTGGAATCCTGGAGGAAATTGTACATGGAGAAGTCCTGATCAGGCCTAACCTGGGACTGGATGTAGCATATCTAAGAGGGACTTTTATTCCTGATAGTTTCCTTTTAATTAAATGTAAGCCTGCCTAAGAAAATAGAACTTGAGGTCAGGGGTTTTGGATGGAAAATGAAATGACCGGGGCACATGTCGTGTTTCACAGAGGGAGGCAGTGTGAGGATGTTTTATTCAGGGTGTAGGGATTAGATGTTTTCCATGGCATTTCTAAAAAATCCTTTAAGTGTAAATACCCGAAAGGTAAAAGCAAATAGTGTCCCTTCTTCAACAACACCTTGTCTGAACCACTGCTGTCCTGCAGGGAGCCCTCAGAGCTGCAGGGAGAGTTACTCAGTGAATAAATGGGCAAATTTATTCACCAAATGTGGGGTCAGTCCCCTGCACTTCCATTTCCTTCCTGTCCCTCTTGCAGACCCCAGTCAGCTCTCCATGGAGGGAACCTGGGCTCAGATGTGAGCTGAACACCTGAGCTCACAAAGACTTCATTTAATACCCATGTCTCAGTGACTGTGCTGCAGGTTTCTCAGCCAGGTGAAGAGGAGCACCTGTAACACTGAGGAGAGCCACTGCCTTCAGGGAAGTATCACTTCCCTCTGTGTAGCAGCAGGGCTGGAAGGACTGGAGTTGTATGAGGCACTATTGCAATTACTGGTGTTCCTGGATGGATGTTTCCCTTCATGCTGTGCAAAGCTGTATTCTTTGGGAAAAGGAAAACAACTCAAACCTTCTCAGAAACCACTTAAGACAGGAGATGTAGAGAAGATTAATGAGAGGACTGGATGGAGTGCAGTTTCTCAGACTGAGGACATGGCTTGGTTCAGCTGCACTGAAGCACAGGCTCAGAGGTGTCCTGGAGGGCTCTGGGAGCCACCGTGCGCAGGGTGGGCTCTCTGTGTCTGCAGTTTCTCTCTCCACAGCAATGCACACGCTGCCAGAGAGCAGGTGAGGCACTGGCTTGTGTCACTGGCACACTTTCCTCCCACCTTCAGGACAGATTTAGTCTTTTTTCTTTTGGCCAAAACCATCCTTCACTCCTAGGAATAAAAATTATATTCCAGACCCACTGGGTTTTCCCTTCCTTTATTGCTGAATATTGTTTGCTCCAGAAGTGAAGAACCATGAAACCCAGACACAGAAAAGTTATTTTCTTTGAAGGAAACAGTCTTACACCAGTGAGTTTTCTGCATGAATATTTGTTTGCATCCCACATTTGTTGCTCTCTGAGTCAGGCAATCTGGAGAGAAGGAAACCGGAGTGATCTCTGGTGCCCTGGGAATCACAGGCCAACACTGCCTTACTGCAAGGATCTTAGTTTGTATTTGATCATTTTTTAATGATTTCTTTTTTTCAATAAAAGATTTATACTTGGGAAGACCTGTTCCAAATCACCTCAGCAAAGAGCAATTCCATTATGAGAAACTGATCCCTCTATTCTCAGTCCCTCTGGGACAAATATGTTCTTTGGTAGATATGTGGTCCAACACAAATGGAAGTTACTAAACTGATCATATAAACTTGTGTGATCACGAAGGTTCTGCTTGGCTTTATGGATTTCCTGTTGTTTAACCACCTATGCCTTAGTGTGGCATGTAATTCATTGCAAGGAAATGCAGTGATCCACTTCATTAAAACTTCTGCATGCCTAGGGAATTAATCTTCTTTCAGATAATTTATCAAGCAAATGTAGATTTTTTTTTTTATCCTCCTTTTAAATGTTGTGCTAATTTTGACCCTGATTTAAGATTATTAACATTGAGATTTGCCCTCCACGGACCTTAAAATTCCAGGCTCATGAAAACTATTTGATCTCTAGGAACTGATTTCAATCCTTGAAAGGCAAGCACACGCCATGGGGTCATATTTATTTTATGAGATGATTTTTTCCTAGTGAGATCAGTTGATGGAGCAGCCAGTGTTGCAAAATGTGGAATAAATTTCCAATACTATACCGCAATACCCAGGAAAGGTCTCACCTGCAATTTAGCAGTCAGTAATAGGTGCATTTGAATAGCTTGTATTTTATGTACCTCTGGTTTCATAACTTCCCTTCCCTTCTATATCTCATATATATATTTATTTACATGTATAAGATAGAATATATATATATATTTATATATATATATATTTATAAATGGCTTCCTGCTTTCTTACTGAACACTGGGGAATTAAAAGTCAACTCTGCTTCCTTGAGCTGCTGAAAGATTGCTTTCAGGTGCTGTAGGAGTTCTTCCCAAGGTTTACTATAAATCAAGGCAGCATCCACACAAGCCACTGCATACCCCAAATGTTTGCATAGCAGCAGGCTGGTTACTTGAAAGACGCTAAGGAGCAACCCACACAAACCACAGCTTTATGCTGAAAAAAATCCAGTAAGCACTGAAAATTTTGTTGTGGTCTTGGAAGATTCTGCTCCAAGGTGTTGCCGATATCTGTTCCAGAAATCCAGAAAGCTGTTTTTTCCCTCAGCCCTCACATCAGCTGGAGCCCAAGGATGGAATTGTTATTTAACCTCAGTGCCCCAGCACTAATTGACTTGGTGCCAACCCCTCCACGGGTACCAGACCAAGATCTTCTGAAATGCTGCCTTTTGCCACCAGCACTCTCCTGATTCCAGCTGAGTTATCCAGTCTCACCGAATTTCAGGAAAAGGAGCATGACAATTTAAGGGCTGTTGTTAGATGTGGGCTGCAGGAGAACTGTTCAAAACTGTGCCCTGGCTGCATATCCCACTGGGAATGTTCAGTGTGTGTTCCCCAGCAGCACCAGTTGCCCTTTCCCCACTCCATCCCACAGGACACCCCGGCTCCCACCGGGGCAGGAGAGCTCTCTGCATCCCGGATGCAGGCAGAGCCAAACGCTGCTCTTGTTCACACATTTCCCACTAACTTGGTGTTCCAAAAATGAAATTTTTTCCCGCAATAAAGTTTGAAAAATGCCAGGACACTCCCAGGCAAGTGATTCATGTGGATGTTGAGGGGTTGGGGAGGGGATAGGGGAGCGTGGATGTTCACACTGTCTAATTTTAGATGTCTAATTCAATTAAGGTCTGGCCTGGTTACACAGTCAAAAAGACTCGCCTTCCAACAGGGGTTACTCAGAATTCCTAAATTAGGAGCCTGCTGCTGGCCATGAGCTGGGCAGCAGTGTGAGCCTGGAGTCAGACAGAGTTTGTACCTCCTGGACACATTTCTTTGTTCAGCTCTCCCCTCGGTGGCATATTGAAATACACCCTTCTTATTTTGTCTCAGAAAAGGCTTTATTGGCTTAGCCTTATGCCCCATTTTAACCTCTCCTTCCCAGTTGTTATTTGTGAAGACTCAGCCCTGATTAAAACCAGCCACATCTTTTATACTGTGTGATGGCTGTTGCTTCCTCTCCATGGATTTCTTCCCCAGGATTCAGAGTTTCCTCAGCCCAGCACGTAGGAAGCCAGCATGCAGAGCAGGCCAGAGAACGAGAACTCCTTTGTAGTTTTACTTTACTTTTCCTTCTGTTTGATTTCCAGGAGAGGAATTTTATATTGCCTGATTTTAAATAAATTACTCAGGGTGCCCGACAGCCCTGCAAGACATTTCTTAACCCTTAAAGCTCTTGCACCACTGTCAGAGAGTTTAGCAAAAGTTTCTTTGTCCTTCATCTCTCCTCACCTTCCCTATTAATACAAAGTGACCATGGATGAACTGATGCTCATTTTCTCTATTATTCAAATCAGAAGAGCTACATTGTTGGTACATTCATCACATTCTGAGCTCTGTGATGTCAGAGATTAAAATGACCAAACCCAAAGTGCATTTCTGGCCCCTTAGCTCTTTACCACTTTACCATAAACTCCCCCACACTCTTGTGGAGCTGAGATTAGACTGGAGGTGTCCCAGACACCAGTTCAGAGCTGTCCTCATGGCCAGAGGGAAACCCAGATGGGAACCCAATGTGATCCCAAAAGAGGAGCCCAATTAAACCCTCTTGACCAACTCTGTTTTCAACTGACTCTACATTCTTAAACCAGCATGTACAGGGGTGTGGGCTTGTCAGATAAAGAAATAAACATCTGCCTCTTGACTCCACTGTTCATTCCACTGAAAAAGTCCTCTCTGGCCATGGCAATCTTCCATGAGTCTGAAGAGGTAGGAATTGTACACTGGGCATAGTTTCCTGATGCTTTGAGCAATTCCTTTTAAAATTATGCATAGGAAACCCAGGCTGTAACCCTAAGTCATGCCAAAACAGTCTCCCCCTTCTAGATTTATAAAGTTTGCCCAGCTTTCTACCACTGCCACCCAGGTGGTACTTCACCTTACTACAGAAAAACACCTATAATTTTATTTCTTTGAAAAACATGTGAAACTTTTGGCTCAAAGGCTGGGTGGGAAAAAAGTACATTTCTTAGTGGTTTATTGCCCTTAGGAAAACATACTTCAGTTATGAAGTATTCCCCCCTGAAAACTTACTTGACATTTTGTCGAGAAAATAGTAACATTTCTACAAAGTTAGCCAAACTACTTAATATCAGAGCTGTAAAGCAAAGACCTATGGAAATGTCAGAGTGTGGATGAGACTGGTGACCTGGCTTCATTCCACGGTTATGAGCCTGCACTTCTGCTCAGGGACCATCCTGGGAAGCTTTGCCCACAGTAGCAGGAGCTGCTCCTGCAGGAGAGGCTGGAGGTGTTTCCCCGCAGCAGCACCATTGCTGCCTCGCTCTGCATGAGGCTGGAGGGTGGGAGATGGAGGCAAGAGAGGTTTGGGCATCGTGGTGAAGCTCCTGAGGAGCTGGACCAGGTCCCTGAAGGCTCTGGATTCTTTTCACCTGAGTGCAGAACAGCTTTTCTCTACATCCTGGGAGCCTCAAGCCACTCCCAATCCTCTGTCCTTCCCCTTGCTGGACTCCCAGACATGTGCCATAAGGAGCTCAGGATGGGGACAATGACACACTTCTGTCAGAGCTCACTGGCGGAGAAATAAGCCTAGCTCAGCTCAAATGAGCTAATTAATTAAGATCTGTGTCTCTGTCTGCCACCCATCTCTTCAGCTGGAGTGGAATTCTGGCTCTGCTGAAGTCAATGGATGTTCTGCTATTCACACAAATGGGAGCACAATTTCACTCCTCATCTCTCTGCTTTTCAGCCTGCCACACCAGAAGGTAAAACCCCGTCTCAGCTGCCACCACTCCAGACACCTCTCAGGTGTCCCAACATACATTCATGGCCGTGGTTCTGCTCTTCCATCTTTCAGGAACTGTTGCTCCCATTTTCAGGAACAAGAGAGTTAAATGCTGTGTCTGAGCAAATATGAACTGCAAGAAAGTTCAGGCCCATGCTGGGATGTGAACTTTCTGTCTGGAGCCCTTTTCTAGCTTTGCTGTAAACAATTTCAGAATGTGATTAGATTTTAAGGGAAACTTGTAATAGAGCTGTAATAAGATATGATGTAATAGGTAATAATAATAATATATAGCAGCTGTTAAGGAAAGCTTTTTCTCCATTTATCCCAAAAGGATACAAGGAGTCAGCTGCAACTTCATATTTTGAAAGAGGGAATATTAAACACTAGGACTGTGATGCAATGATGTTATTGTAAAAGCTAACAGGAAAGCCCAACGTGTGAGGGTTAAGACCAGCAGAAGATGCACGCAAACAGCTGCTCTGACACAAATTCCCTCAAGTTTGGGTCATTTTCTTTTATTTAACTCAGAGTTAATACACTGGACTTCCATATATTGCTTTCAATAGGTTCTGGGCTGCTGAGAACAGTGGAATTTTTGCTCTTGCTTTCCACCATGGCCCTAATGAACGCTCAGAGTGCACCTAGAGAGCTTAGTGTGAGGTGTGTCTCCAAACACCCGTCTGCAGCAGTGTCACTCAGCTTCCAGCAACACCCTATCCTCAGTTCCTGCCTCTGGGAGAAAAGAAATATAAAATCAACAGAAGTTCAGGCTGGAACGTCAACTTCAAAATGGAATTTCCTGGTGTTTTTTGCAGCATGGCATTACTTAAGCGTTAACTAATATTGCTCCACGTGTTTAATCTCCATGTGTTGAAGGAAAAAGATCTTTCATGGAAAGACTAGAACAGATAAACCTATATTTAGCCTTCTATAAACACCTCACAGGGTCACGTTTCTGAAATGCAGAGGCCAAGGATTGCATGGAGAAAGTGGATGAACACAGGCAGAGTTATATTTGACTAAAATAATGGGCATTTCTGTGTATGATGGACAGGACCCATTATAAATTAGGCAATGTATTAAAATAAAACTTTTAATTGTTGACTGTAACAAGAAACAATCCAATAAGGGAGAAAAGGAAACACTTTTTTTGGATCGTTAACCTGTCAGAATGTTTCCAGGATGAAGTTACTGTGCAGAAACATCAAACAGGCAGAGGGGCTGACTCTGCTGTACACAGCTCTTCTTCTCCACCTGCCCTTGGCAGACAGCGGTGCCAAAAACCTGCCCTGGGCTCTGCCAACCCATTTCTGACATCAGCTTTGCTCTCCACATAACTCCACATAACATAACTGGACTTGTGCCGCCAGGGGAGAGCTCTGGGTCCTGTCCTACCTGCCAGGAAGGGGCAGTTGGGACTTCTTGGTAAGATGAGGACCCCAGCTCAGCATCTGCAGGCGCAGTGAAATGGAGAAGTTTTTTCCTTTCAAACCTAAGGACATGCCGGGATACTTGTGGTGTCAGTGTTAGGGAAGAGAAACAGAACTGAGTGTCCCATTACAGCGGCTTTCAGCTGTATTTGGGAACAACCATTACGTGAGAGGCACTGCCTACTGCCTGTTCTAAGTAATCCAGGCCTGATCCAAAGCCCCAAACCATCTGCCCTGCCAACAAAAGCATGTTAAATAACTTACCAGAAAGTACATTAAAACAGTCTCCTGTCCTTGGTGTTATTTTGGTATTTTGCTGCCTGTGCAATGTTACCACATTGTGCTTGCTGCTCAACAGTGTTTTTAGCATAATAAAGCTAGGGGAAAAGTCATCCTTTCACCTAAGTTGCAGAAATGAATTAATTTTTAATATTTAAAGCTGTCCTGGATCCAGACTGGCATTTGAGTTTTCTGTAGATTTGTCTCTTAAGTTGAGGGGGATTTTCAATAAGATTTGCCATATTTTTACTGTCTTTTAAGAAATGAAGGGCTTTGTGTCCAGTTGCATTTCCAACTACAGGGAGAAAAATGGTAATTGTGCTGATGTATCCAGAAGAATCTGAGAGTGATTAACTTGAAACAAAGAAGTTAGGTTGGTCTAATGATGAGATCCTTATCTGAGTTGAATGCATTTAAATGTGCATTTTACAGTCCACCGGTCATGTCCTAAAATTACAGTTAAATCTTAAAGGACAAACTGAAAGTTACCAGGTCAGAAATCAGCCCCAGAATTTTACAGGTCAGGGAACAGCAGGTTTTATTCTTTCCAAGGTGCCCTGCAAGACAAGGTGGATGGAGGTCAGAGAGTTTCACACTCTGAAACATGGGGATGGCTCTTGGGCAGTCACCTTGCAGCAAAGGGAGGAAGATCATATCCCAAAATGTGGGCTGTCATACTGAAGAGAACAATGATGCCAGCAGCAGCTGCCTGCTGTCCTTTTGCAGGGACACAGCTCCTGGTCAGTGCTGGCTCGATGGCACTTCATCCTTAGAAATCCCTGCCCAATGCCAGTGTGGTTAGAGAAAAGGCCACAGCTTGTTCCTGATGAAGTTCTAGCACATCTCCCATCTGCAGCAGAGCAGCTACGTTTTCCCTTTTGAAACAGGAATGTTGTTCTCCTGCAATTGTATTTATTTTATGAGTTGCACTAGGAATGCTGCATGGCACTCTCTTGGCCCCTCTCGCCTGTGATTTACAGTAGTTATAAACATTCCAAAGTACACATGTAAGTTAAATGATACATTAATATCATAAAGTTACAATTCTGGTATAAATGTGTCATCGGTTTGAAAATTCAGTTTTTCCTTTGCCCGGCTTTGTGATTAGGCTGACTGGAATCAGCTCAGTGCAAAAGCACCACAGCCATGAATTCAGTGTGCCTGCATGTCCCCAAAGTAGAATGGTGTGAAAACAAGAAGGGAAGGATATTCTGCCAAGCTGAAACAGTTCTGAATATTTGACCGCTTACATACATTTTCATCATATTCTTCAATAAATAGAACGAGAGGGGAAAAGGTAATTGAACCTCATGCCCATGACAGGAAGACAAATTAGACTCCCTGCAATACTCTCCAAGGTCCAGCTCCTCCCGTGGGGTCGCGCCGTTGCAGTCGCTGCTGCAGTGCCAGAAACCGCAGGGCCGGACGCGCTGCTCGGGCGGGCACGGCTGCCCCGGCGGCCCCCAGCGCTCGGATCCCGGCCAAGCCCGCTCGGCACTGCCTGCCCGGGGCTGGCCGGAGCGGGACCTGCCCTGGGACACTGCAGGGACACGATCCCTCCTTCTGCCGCGGCTTCCAGGGCATCTCAGCCCCGCAGCTGTGGCACCGCTGGACTGTCTCCCGCTTGTCACTTGATGAAATTTGCATTGCGCTCCTCCCATTTGCATCTGCTGGGAGGAATGACCCGGCCGAGCATTTTCGCAGGAGGATTCTCACAAAATTCAGAGACAGCTATGTCTCCTGCATTTGCAGAGTAAGTGCAGCAGCAGCGGTGAAACAGCGAAATCAGACAATTCATTCAAGATCACGCAGGAAACCAACATCACTGGGAGGAATAAAATGCAGCACCTGAGACCTCTACAGCTAAACTTTAACACTAGCGTAAAGAAGAAATATACAGCTGGCAGGTATTCTGTAAAATATCACCCAGCTTTGCAAATAAGGCTAAGAATAATCACTCACATAATCAATGCAATATAATAAATTAAGATGAAAGAAGCTGTCAAAGGAAAAGGAAATTTGTGGCATTAAGATTTCAGAGGATCAATCTCCAAGTTTTCTGCAGACTGTTTATTTGTAAAAAGATGAAATTACTGCATTTTTGTCCATCCAGCTATGTGCCACTAGCCTGAAAAACCCTCAAGAATGCTAATTTTCAGATAAAATACATTAATGAACTATTTAATAAAAGGAGGCAAGCTAATTCTTTACATTTGTATCACAGCCCTGATTCAGGTAATTAGTTAAGCTGATTCATGGGCCGGCTGGAAAGTCCTTAAGTCCCTGCAAATGTTACCTGCATTGTATTAATAGTCAGCTCCTCATCAGTCATTCAACAAGAATTTATTTTTTCTTTGTAAAAATCTATGAGAGAACAGCTTGGCATTCAGAAGTTCAGCTCTTGGAAAGCATTTCTGCCTCCTCCTAGACCCGGTGAGGGGAGCCGGGTGAACTATCAGATGAAACAAGCCTACCACAGAGCAGCTTCAGCTTTCATTGTTGCAATATGAAAGTATTTTATGATGCCTCATAAGTCATGTGTGAGGCTCTGATAATGGTCACGTCAGCCCCCACATTTCACACTGCGTTTAAAAATACAGCTTGTTTATCTACCCCAGGCTGCAGCCTGCCATCAGATTCACATTTGAAAACACTCAGCACCCGCACACAGCCTCAGACTGCCTTATGAAAAGCACCCTGACATGAAACAATGCTGTCACCATCTCTTTATAATCAGTGTTTTAGAATTTCACTTTTTTTTTAATCTCTGGGTTTGGAGTCAAACCCATACTTGATGCCCTTTCAGGAAATGCATTGAGGTATTTTGCTCATCCCTTTCTCCCTGTATCCCTGCACCCTGTGGGTGAGCAGGGTAGGTGGGTGGCCAGATGGCACAGAACCACAGTGTGCTTATGCTAAGGCTTCCCATGTCCTCTTTGCTTTATTGTGTTTTGGTGCATTTAGTATTTCACTTACAGTCCAAATCTTGCAGACAATTGTGAGGGGATCTCTGCTCTCAGACATAAAGAACAGCCTCATAACCCATACAATTACACTGAAAATCCTCAATCTGTAACTGAGATGAACCTTTGGGTCGTAATGAACCTCAAGCATGCATTTAAACATACAAACAGATAAAAATAAAACAACGTGATGAGCTCTAAGCCAATTTCACAATTAGGCTGCCTGAGTCACAAAATTAAATTGCTTGGAGTTGGCAGTAACACATGAACTTTTATTTGGGCCTGTGCTCTATTCCATTCCTGTATTAGCTCCTTAAATAGCAAAATGAAGTATGACTTAGCATTCAGCAGTAAATCCTCTCCTTTTTTTGTCCCCTGTGCTGCAGTAGCATGGTTTAAGGGAAAGCATTTTTTGACGGTGACAATAAGCGCGAGATTTTGCCTGACTGCAAAAGTGAGTTGGTGCTCCAGTTAACCATTTCTTCCTCAATGCAGAGCATTAAATGTCGAGCAGAGGCATTGAAGGAGCCTGTTGATGATTTTAAATATTCAGCCGGTGTTTTTCTGCCGTGTTTGTACAGTGCTGGGCAGCTGACAAGGAGCCCTGCAGAGCATAACGGCTGCACTGTATCACCCCAGAGCCGAGAGAGAGCCAGGCCCTGCGATAGGAGGGACAGGGCTTCCAGCAGGCCAGCACTCCTTGCTCCAAGTGTGGAGGCTGAGTGTTTATCACTAATCCATGTGTATTCTGGATGTGGAGCCTCCCCCCATGTCCCTGGCTGGCCCGTTCCCCCAGCGCCCCCGTGCACACCGTGCCATTCCGCCTCCAATGCCGCCTTTATCTGCCGGCTTGCCGAGGCTCGCTGCCCACCACACAGCGTCTCTTTAATCTCTGTAAACCCAATTCCCGGCCAGAACAAACTCTGCCTGCCAGAACACATTTGGGAGGGATGGCAGGGATGAGAGGCTGCCTGGCAGAGCAGTGGGCAAAGGGGATTCATGGGTTAATTTCTGCTCGGGCACCTTTTTCTACCAGGCAGGCCAGGTGGTAGAGAATTGTTAAAACCCCTTGGAGGTTTTTCCATTGATTCCAGCACTGCTCCAACCTGTATTCTCAGGCTTAAATCACACACAAACCACCTAGAAATGACCTGAATGTCAGCCCTGAAATGTCTTTTTGCGCAGAGTTCCCAGCCAAGGGCTGGGTTTGGGTGTTATTTCAGGCAGGAGGGCAGGTTGCTCTCCAAAAGCCTGGATGCAGGGAAAAACAGGCTTTCATAAAAAGCTTATTCTGAAAAAAACCACTGTATATTGTATTTGGAAGCACATAGGGGGTTATCCACACAAGCAAAGTGTTATGTTTTCCAATTGTCCAATAAAATAGATTTACATAGAAGCAAGGAAGAAATAAGGCATTTTATAGGACTGTTCCTAACCTCCATGAACTAAGACGTCTTGATTTAAAACTGCTCTGTGCCCAGCAAGAGGAAATAGTTTAGACTATATGTGAGAAGAGAATAATGGCTCCATCAGGTAGTCTGTCAGCTCATGTAAATAGGGCCAGACTGGAGATCAGGGGGAATGATCTACTCTCCCAGGAAAGGGCATCACTGAGGCATTTAATGAAACTGGAACAGATGGATATTCCATGGGACTTGTACAGCAATTCCCCTGGGCCCCTTTGAAAACTACAGGAAACACAACAGGAAAAACAGAGACTGTATTTCCAGGGGAAAAGTTGAGTGCCAAAGCATTTACAAACTCAGGCTAAAGTCTTTCAGAAGTACAGGCTGAATCTGTGTTCCTTAAATCCTATCACCTTCTCTACAGGACCTTCTCCTCATTCAGTAGAAGCAGCACAAAATATCCCATTTGACAGTAATGCTGCTCCTTGTGCAAAACTGGACTGAATTTATATTTCAGGATGTCTCTTTCCTGCTTTATTTCAGGCAAAACTTCACATTGCCAAAAGACTTCAATGCAGAACAAAGTTTTATGAACCTAAAGACCAAGGTCGATTGAAAATCAGGAATCATTCATGGAAAATTAGCAAATGTGACACACGCAGAGTGAAATCTGCATTAAGAACTGCCTCCAACTGGCAAGGCCCTAACCTGTGGGACAGTTTTATTGGATCTCCCAGGATTACTGCATAATTTTCTTTGACAACTCGTTCACGTTCCAAACCGAGCAGAAACCCTTTCTGGGGGCAGCTCTGAGGCTGCCTGCTGTGTCAGGATCTGTGAAAAAGATCAAACCAGAACAAGCAGGAGGGATTTTTCGGCTTTGTAGTGCATGAGGAAGAACCAGGTGTGAGATGGTGAGAGCACCGTGGCTCTGCTTCAGGCTCTGCAGCTCTTGTGTCCAGACACACATGGGACCCCTCTCAACATCAGCTGGAGCTGGTGCCAGGCAGGAGGAGCAGATGCTAACCCAGGACCATGTGTTTCCAGACTCCGTCATGCCTCAGGTACATCCGAGGCACGGTGCCAAGGCTGAGCTCTTCCCACACCTCCGCCATCTCTCCAGCACTCCTCGCTTTGCTTGACTGTTTAACCAAAATCTTGGCCAGAACAGATCATCAGAGCTGGCTCAGGGCCAATGAAAAGCCTGGGAGAGTTCATTCACACTGTGGAAAAAGTTGGGGCTCTTGGGCATTGCCTCTAGCCCCTTTGTGATCTCCTTCCCACAGCTGCTGAGTGGAGAAGCTGATGGAGAGCACCAACCACACAGTTTAACAAAAGCTCTGTGGATTTTGGTGGGGTTGGAACCATTCCTCAGTGACTGAACATCCCCAGGGTGCTTCATCCCCACTGTGGGTGCCAGTGGGGCCAGTCATATTTTGGATTACTGGGTAGGAGTGGGCACCAGGTAAAGGAGAGGTATTTTCTGGAAGGAAAGCACAGAGAGGCTCTTTGCAGTGCTGTGGCAGCAGGAGTGTGGAAGGGAGGGTCTGGGCCAGCTGCATGGTGTGCAGGACAGACCTGGAGAGGATGCTGAAGTTGTGAAACACGGGATGGGGATGGGATGTGACCTGGAACGCGGCAGCGATGCGTGGCAGGCGTGGCATGGGAAGCGGCCGCAGCCTGCACGCCCCGCTGAGATCCACATGTGGATCCAATGCCAAGAGATGAAAGGCCACACGTCTGGGGACGACCAATAAAAATGCAAAATATATTTTGGATGGAAATGTTCATGAGGAGACCAAAGGGGAAACAATCCTGCTGGCAGCAGTAGCTGCAAAGCAATCGGCCAGGGCTGGGGATGGTGGGAGCTGGGGTTCTAAAGCAGAGGAGATAACTGCTCCCCTCATCTGGACACATCAGCAATTCTGTCAGCAATGTGATGCAGTTTGGTTTAAAAATTGCATGGGGAAAGATATTCCAAAGGAAAAAAACTGGTATTTGCAGAGGCTGCAGTCCCAGCAAGGACCATCTTCTGCCTTTTTTCCCTCACATAAGCAGCAAATGGGTCATGGAATGGAAGTGCCAAAACCAATCTTTCAATCTCTTGTTTTGTTAATATGAAAAATGTATTGCTTTTTTCTAAAAGGAAAAAAAAAAATAAGACAAAGAAAAATTACTTTGTCTGGAACCAAAAAGTAAAAACTCCAAAGCCTTCCTTGTGAAGTGAGCTAGGAGTGACTTGGATAAACACATCTATTGACTTTAAAATGTAATACTTTTCTTCAGAAGGGATGAAGGACATGGAGGGTGTGTGTATATCAGAAAGCTATTTACATTGCCTTAACCTGGATTCACCTTTCTTTTCTCTATGGTATTTATTTTCTTTTTATAATGTTCTTCTTCACGCTAGCCTTTCTGCCATAATTGCAGAAAAGGGTTTGCAAGAACTCACATTTCATTGAGTGCAGTTCTACTTTAACCTTGATGCAATTTTTGTTTCTAGCAGACTCTTTCTAATTTTCCACATTATTTCTCATTTCATCTTCTTTTCTTGATGACTCTTCTGCCCTAGTTGAATCCTTTTTCCTGTTATTTTTCTATAGATAAAACCACTAGGACTGATTAGCCAAGTAATGTTGGCTTTTGCTTAGTATCAGCCAAAGCTCATAGTCCAGAAGACTAAATTTGTGTCTTTTCTGTTTGTAAAACTTTGGTAATACAGCTTCTCACCATATGAACAAAGATCCACTTTAAAGAACCACATGGTGTTAATGTTCATGCATTTGATTTATTGGGACACCCATTGGAGCAGGCTTTGCTGGTACCAGGAGGCTGCCAATACTCAGTAATAACTGCAGGGCTGCTCCTCTCCCTCCAGCCTCAGCATGAAGAGGGATTATTACTCCTTTACAGTGTTTCCCTTCACTTCCCCAGTGTAAGGAGATGTGTGGGATGTGGGAAATGGCCTCATCACTCTGCAGAATAACTTGCTGAAATACACGATGGAGAGGAGCTCAAAGTGTTTGGGCTTAGTTTGTAACCCCAAGGATGGCTGCAAAGAGACTTGAGCAGAGCTCTGCAATCCAGGGGAGGCCTGAGGAGGATTGTAAGAACACAGGCAGGCTCAGAACCAGTGCTTTTAAACCAGCATGAGCCACAGAGCTGAGGAGCTCTGTGTGTGATGTCTCATATTGGGAAAACAAGGTCCCACTGCATCCAACCACAGCAAAAATGGAGTGCGGTCAGAGCTGATCCAAGGATGGTTTTTTCCCATGTGAAACCTGATTAAAAGTACCAGAGGAAGCCTTTGTGGTTGAGAATTAAGCTTGTTCAGCAACCATATAGGATAATAAACTTGTCCAGAGCTATAATGGTTACTGTTAAACCCTAGAAGTATTTTTAAAGCTAATGCTTCTGAGCTGAAACCAACTTTCACTCGTTGCAGATTCAGAAGTGTCTAAAGCAGGGAAACCTCCCACACCAGCATCGAAGGGATTTCATAACAGCACAGGCTGGAGACTTCTCAGGGACCAGGATAGGTTTTATCAGTAATGAGCATCTTGAGTTGAAGATGCTTACATGAGTGCTAAACTCCTTTAAAGAGCTTGGCCCAGCCCAGAGAGAAAAAGGAAGGGTTCTCCAAGGTACGGTTATTTCTCGGGGCTGTGTTGGGCAGCTGCCAGCTTTATTCACAAAACTGCTGTTTTCCTCCCTCCATAATTGCAGTGGCACAGAGCCACCTCACAGAAAAGAATTGGCACATTCTTAAGGTCCTTCCTCCCCCCTCAGCAGAGCTCTTAGGATGAGCTGGCAGGTGCAGCCGCTGTCTTCCCACAAAAAAATACATGTGACCTCTCTTTGCTCCTTCAAGCTCAGTGCTCACTCTCAGAGTCGAATTTTCCAGAGCTATGAATGTCAGCATTTGATTGTTCAGGTGCCTTTTCACATCAAAAGCTTTCAGTTTTGCTCCTCCAGCATGTGAAAATTGATTATTTATCCTTCCAGTGCTGAGGCTGATCCTGCCTTGTGTCAGGAGCACCATCAAACCAGTGGCAGTTCTATCCAAGTCACCAGGAAGTTTTCAGTGAATTGGGGTTTGTGTTGTTGGAAAATGGCAGTTAATTAGAACCAAGGTTTTCTGTGCAAATGTATTTGTTCTGCTAAATTTAACTCCAGACAAGGTGTGAAACTGCCGAGTGAGGAGGCAGAGCAGGAGTGTACCCCTTTCTGTCTCTCCTGCCTCCATCATCCAGGAGAGTATCTGGTGTCCAGGCCCCTCACCTGCACTGTGGAAAGTTATTTTCAAGTCTTTTTTATACAATGGTGCAAAATCTTTCACCTGGTATGCCAAACAATGGGTGAGGGAGAAGAGAAATCACTGATTTCTGCACCATGAGAGATGGATGCTCTACCCTGGTGCCTCAGGCATTCATCCAGAATAAAACAATTACCTTTTTTTTCTGGGGAAAAAAAAACACAACCAACATTAGAAGTTTTCAATTTCATTCCTTTGCAAAACAAAGCAAATGTTGACACCTGTCTGTTTCACAGAAGATAACTGTGTTTCTCTTATCCCTGGCATTTTGAGTGATGTAGTGACCCACATTTATACCCACCACCTTCTGCAGGCCCCTGACACTAACACTCCACCAGTCCTGGCACATCTGAAACTCCAAGGTCATTTGTAAGGATAAGACAAAATTTTCTTTTCAATAAACATCTTCTTGTAATTAATACCACTTCAGGTAATTGGGAGACCCGGGTGAGGAGTGAGGATCAGCCCCATATGTCTTATCCTGACTTCCCTGAGCTTTTACTCCTTCAAAGCCAAGTGTGGACCACAGAGGATAAAGCAGAACAGTGAATGACAAAATCACATTCTTTTCCCTCAAACACGAAGGGACTTGTTTGCTGCAGCACAATGGGTTTGGTAGAGACAGAGTGGAAGCAGGCTGGGGAAATAAAGCTGTGTGCCCGTGGTTATCAGCTGCCTTTGTGCCTGCATTACTGTAACTGCACCAAGAGCTGCTCCTGCCTGTGAGCTGCCAGCAAGGAGCCCTCAGGAGGCCAAAGCCTTTGCTCCCCTCTTGCCCAGGCAGTGGGGCTCATTTGGACGTGTGGAAGAGTGTTTGACACCTTTTTGTTTCTCGAGGAGTGAATGTGGGAGCAAGGGGAGAGGAAAGGTGAGGCAGGAAATCTGGCTCCTTTTAAAGGTGCTTTGATAATCTCCTGCACAAAAAGCAAAAGCCCTCAGGTTTCTCACATTGTAACGTGGAACATGGGCTGCTTGAGACCTGCAGTTATAGCTCAGTTACCAGGAGTGAAATGCTTTACTTGCCTCAGGGGACACGTGAAAGGAGAGCTGCCCCCAGTGCACTGCTAGAAGCCATGCCAGCAGTTCAAGTAATTTTTTTCCAAAATTTTATGATCTGATGCTTGGATTACATTTGTTTAGCTGTAGAGGTGTGAGGTCTGAAAAATTTGTCAGAGGAAAGAATAGCCCCAGCTCCAGACATGTGTGCATTTGGAGTTCAGCTGCAACCAGGACACTGGAAATCCTTGAGGAGGGATGAAGTCACAGGATGTCTTGTCTGAGACTCAAAGTGCAGGAGAGGAGAGACACATTTGGTGGCAGAGAAGTGGCTGTGAGCCAGCTGGGGTGAATCCAGAGCCAGGTGAAGCCACCTAAGGCTCACCTGGACGTGTCCCACTGTGCAGTGGATGTGTTCCACCCCAGCCAGACATCCTGAGGAGCAGGAGGGGCTGGACATGAGGGGCTGGACATACTCAGCCACCTGCACTGCTATGAAAAGAAAGACCTTCACTTCCAAATATAATTTCATTAATCTATTTTATTCCCACAAATTTCCCCTCAAATTTAAGACTTCAGACATTTATTCTGTTGTTGGAAGGTGACTTTGGCACTCACCCTGCCATGCAGGAGGAGCATTGAAGCAGGGAATTTTGTGACATTTCCAAGGCCACAGGTAGAGCCACCCTCTGCCCCAGCCCAGGCAGGCACTGGCAGCACACAAGGGCAGAGAAGCTGATATGACAGCTTGGACAAGTCTGTGGGAATCCACCCTCAAAGTCCCAATTAAGGGTTAAATGGCAAGGCAATGACCCCAGGACCCCCACCTTGCATCACAGAGCCTCCTATCCCAAAGAAATCTTTTCTTGCTTATCCCTCCCTGACTGCTTTTTCCTTCCTCATTTCCTCACTCTAAAATCCCCTTTTTCCCCTTCAGCCTCCCCAGCACAGGTCCTTCTTCCAGTCTGGGACACCCTGACCCTCCATCATTTCTGTGTCCATCCACTGACATCCAACATCTGCCCACTCGGACAAACCAAATCCACACCTACACACACACACACTTCAGGGTTTGGGGACACCTGGGTGTGAGGTGCACCTTTCAGAAACCCAGTGGAAAAGAAAAAGAAGACAAAGGTAAGGGAAAAAAGTGGACATATGGTAGGCCTAATAAAGAGTGATAAAGTCCTCTGATAGGGCTGGAATGACTCCCACTTAATTACCAGAGCTTTGGACCAGACTCCAAAGCAGCTCCCTCTCCAAAGCTGAGATAAATCCCTGGCTCCTATTTCCTGCTCTTGTGCTCAGACTGCTCACAGGGCCCATCCTCCTACTTTATTTATATTAGGGAGTCACTCATTCGTAATTCATCGGGGACTGGAGCTCACTTCCCGTGTCAGGACACAGATCGTTTATAAAGAGATAAGGGACTGTATTAGCATTGGAACCCCGTGTTTGGAGATGCTCACATTCTCTCTCGAGATGTTTATCACCAATAAACGCAGCAGAAAATCTGACTTCATTGACCTTTGCTTCACAGATAATTGTCTTTCACACTGTACATAAAATGTGACATTTATTTAATGTAGTGCTGTGCTGGGTCCAGTGGAGTTCAGCACATAACACTGCAAATAGAACCTGTAGGTGCTCAGAATGTTTGAAAATATTCCTCTAACAAACCTAATTAGGGGTTTTGTCACATGTGCTGCTAGTATATTTTTACTTGATCATCAGGAATTTCCCCTACCACCCCAAACCCAAATTCATTTGTTTTCATTTGAAGAACAACAAAACATATAATTAGCAGGCACATGAAAAGACTTCATGATGGATTAACAGCATTTCACAGTTGAAAAGAGACCTGTAGACAAAAGGCCAATGTTAACAGATATTCACTCAATGAGCTCAAAATTTCCACCCCATCTCTAATTGTGCTGACATCGTTTTTGCACACTGCATTTGTGGAAAGGAGTAAGGAGCATTCATCTTTTATCTTTGAAATATATTTAAATGCCTTGTCCTCTTCATGACCTGTAAAAAAAAAGGCACCTTTATATACTAGGCAGGTAAATATCAAAACAGTTTTTCATATAAGATTGAAAGAACTAGCACAGGTGCCAGCAGCAAAGACTGGGCAAGGATAGGAAGTGCCTTGGGGACACCCTTTGGTTCCTATTTTAGGAGTCTCATTTGCAGGTGACAGGTTTGGCTCTGCCAGCTGACAGTGAAGGGTGGAGAGGAAATTCAAATGGCACTGGGCGCATTCGTGGTGGGTCAGGGGCTCAGTGGGTCCGTGATTCAGTGGTCAGGGGCTCAGTGAGTCAGTGATTCAGTGGTCAGGGGCTCAGTGAGTCAGTGATTCAATGGTCAGGGGCTCAGTGGGTCCGTGATTCAGTGGTCAGGGGCTCAGTGAGTCAGTGATTCAGTGGTCAGGGGCTCAGTGAGTCAGTGATTCAATGGTCAGGGGCTCAGTGGGTCCGTGATTCAGTGGTCAGGGGCTCAGTGGGTCAGGGGCTCAGTGGGTCAGTGATTCAGTGGTCAGGGGCTCAGTGGGTCAGCCCTGGGCACAGCAGCCCTGGGGAGCTTCTCCTGTGCTGGGATAACAGAACAAGGCACAGGGGGTGACTCCATCACAGCCCTGATGCTGATGTTACTTTGGAAGTAACACAGCAAGACTTGGGTGCCCAGCTCTGCAAGCTCGAAGGAATGTGATTTCCAGTAAGTGGTCAGCACTCACCTCTAAAAATAGAGGCACTGAAAATCACTGATGACTTTTGATAGTCTTGGCCAAAATCAACTATTTTTAGCCCATCTGTTCCCTCTGAGCTCAGTGCTCTCAGGAAGAATGTATATTTTGGGGGAAGGGGGGGAGGCAGAGGTTCTTGTCACTTTCACAAGAGTGAAAGTTGAAACACTTTCATATCAAGAGTACTAAAAAATGACAGAACCACTTAATTTCTTTAAATGGATTTGAGAATGTTGCCAAGTTTTGTGAGCAATTAAATTTAATGCAGGATAAGATGGCAGGGATGAAGGATAATTATATGCTCTCAAAAGCTCGGTCTTTTTGTAAATGAAATGGCCTTAGGGAGTTTTCCAGAAAAGTTTGGGCTCAGCCTTTTAGTTCCAGCAAAGCCAATTGCCAGTCGTGGCTCTGCACTAGGTGTATGTGACAGGATTTTTAATGATTTCCCTCTCAGATTCCCATTCAGCTGCCCAGCAAACTTGACAATAGTTTGTTTTTTCTTTGGCAGTTTTGTGCAATCAAACCTTGCCTGATGTGTTCACTTCCCCACAACCCTGCACTCTCAGCAAGCAAATAATTCAATATACTGGGAATATATTGGACACTGGGAAATTTATCTGGAAGCTTTTGAGGTGATAGTGTAACAAATGCATCAATGGGAGCACTAATTACAGGCCCTGCTAATGAGCCCAGACCTGTGAGGGGTTTGATAGCTCCTAAGAGGTGTTCAGTGCCACCACTCCCTTTGCTGAAAGTCAAGAGAATTAATTAGTTCTGAACAGACAGGAACTGATCTGTGAGAGTGTGTCCAGACAGCATCTCGTGGCAGTCTGAGAAAGGAATCTTTAAGAAGATTAAAGGGTCTGTCACAAGGCTCTATCCTTCAGAATTTGAGCACTGACTCATTTTCTTTTGAAGTTATTTGTGAGTGTTACATGAAATTATTAATTTATCACTCTTCAGACAATGTTAGATGATCTATTCATGAAAACTTTTTCACTTTTCAGAAATGCTGTAAACCCATTAGTACTGATTCTCCAAGATCAGTTGTTTAAGAACCTGGGGGAGGTGATACAATATTCTCTGTGTGATGCTCATTACTGTCCTGATTGGAAAGCCTCACTTAGCCAGACACGTAACAGAGACAAGACAATGTGATTTAGGCACTTTATTCAATGTATCTGGTAGTTAATCTGAACAAATTCCCAGCAATGGAAATTTTAGGAGGAGAAGGATTATTATAAAGGTCATGAATTATTAAAACATCATAAGAATGAAGGATTAGCCATTAAAAAGGAGTAAATCCCTTGGATCACTCATCTGATGTTTGCTATTCACTCTTGCAGGTTGCAGTCTGACAGGTTACAAAACACAACCTTAGGCCAGAAACCAACTCCTTGATTCTAAGAGAAGGAGAGAATATTTATGAGCGACTTGTCCAAACATGTGAAAATATTTTTTCCATCTTTTTATTTTATCTTTTTTCCATTTACATCTTTTATTTAATAAATCTGTTTTGTGTTATTTTGGCAACACTGTCTCCATGTAAAACATATTTGATTTGCAACTAGCTACAAAAATATTTCCCAAGCACATTCCAACCAGCTGCAAGGATGATAATCTTACAGACATTTTTCTTTTTATGGGTTAATTATATTTATTTTTAGTTGAATTGCTAGGCTTATCCTTGGGAGCCTGTTGGATCCTGAAGACGCTTGCATTTGCTGTTGGGAATATGGCACAAACAGCAGCACTGGATCACATTTATCAAGGCTCTAATAGCTTTGTTGTTGGGGAAGAGCTGGGAATGCCATTTTCCCAACCCCACCTACAGATTTCAGGACCTAACAAGCTCTGGAACAAACTTTGCATTTCAGTTTTGTGAAAATGATTTTATCTATTGCTGGAAACCCCTCCAGCACTTTAGAACAAAAAGAAAGGGGGGGGGGGGGAAGAGATAAATATGGTTTTATCTGATACATGGATTTGCTTCTCCAAACATGGCTGAGCATAAATCATCCTGCCTGGTCCATGGCATTGCCCAACACTGTGTCTGGGCCCTACAGTGCCACAGAGCTGCTGTGGCCGTGCCACCCTCAGCCAGGACAGAACCAGCTCGTATAAATCAGGTGTCCATGTGAGCCTGGCTGCTCCAGGGAGATGCTCTGGTGGCTCAGTCCAGCTGGAGAATCCTTTCCTCAAGGGCATGGATGGTGCCAATGGATCCTGATCAATGCAGCTGGAAGTGTCTCCTGGGATGGGACCTTTGTGGCACTGCAATGTGGGTGACAGAGAACAGTTAATGGGAATTTCATCTCTCATGATTAAAGGCACCACGTTCTTTTCCGTAGGAAACACTTAACTTCAGATTGTGTAATTGCAATTTCCGCTCTAGTTTTCTGCTCTCTTTGATCATTTCCTATCCTCCTTTCTTGAGAGGAGATCCTGAACGTTGTTAAGCAGCTTTTGTTTCAGATATTTACATTCAGTAAGTGATGCCCAGTGCAGAGTCTGCTAATGGCTCATTCAGGAAGGAATATGCTAAGTGTGAGGTACAGTGAGGCTTACATTAATCTTATGTGTTCACAGCTAAAATTGATTTGATATTTTCAAAGATTTGATGAATAGTGCCACATTTGAGAAAACAAAACTAAATAAAACTTGAGTAAAGATTTCCTGATTAAACATTTTTCACAGGAACTAAACCTGAAATCAAAGCTGGCTCCAGAGATGTGGTTAACATGCCAGTAGCATGTTGCAGGTGAGGCTTCCTGTTTGCCCATTGTTTATGATTATGGTGCTCTGAAAACCTTATAATAGAAACAACTTGATGTTTTAATATTTCATAGATGCCCCATCCCTGAGTCAGTCTCTGAGGCTTGAGAGCTCCAGAGGCAGATGTGGTTCTCACCCCTGTGGTTCTCATCCCTGTGGTTCTCATCCCTGCGGTTCTCATCCCTGTGCCTCGAGTGCAGCAAAGTGTGAGAATCAAAAGTGTTTGCACTCATTGCCTGGAGGGGTCCTGTGCATTTATATTGGCCTAAGTCACACCAGAATCCTGTTCCCTAAACCTTGAAAACAAATCCTTTGACTTCAGGAAAGAAAATGGATCCACAACAAATGGTGTAGCATTGCTTAATGATTTCCTCACAAATGCCTGTCTCTGCTTTGGAGCTGTGAAAACAGACATGGAGACTGCTCTCGTTTCAGTCTCAGGAGGAGCCTGACAGGTGCAGAGACAGAGCTGGTCTGGATAACAAACCCAGAGGTTCAGGCACAGCTAAAAAGGCTTTCTGCACACTGAGCTCAGCTGAGGGCTGTCTGTGTCTCACTGCCACGAGAGGAGAGTCCTGCACTGCTGCAGTGTGCAGAGCTCACGTGTGCTCAGCTCTCTGCAAAAGCTGGAGAACAGGGATGGAAGGCAGATTCTCCACTGCCTGAGACTCCCCAAGATCACAGGAACAAGAGAGATCAGAAGATGATATTATTGGTTCGTTGAAAAGTCTGACAGAACTAAACAGACTTGATCCAACAAATCCATGCATCCCCTCTTGCTCCAGCAGAGTGGCAGAGCTGAAAGGGAGTGTATAAAGCAATAACCCTTCTTTTCCTCTTCAGCAAGACCACCTAGGTCCCTCTCCACAATTTGTCTAGCCTGCTCCTGGAGACAGCAGCCTCCACAGTCTGCAGCTGTGCTTCCCAACCCTCACCCCTGGGAAGCCTTTTCTGATGTTTTGCCTAAAACTCTCCAGCTTTAGTTTAAGCCTCTTGCTTTTTCCAATGCACTTGGGTGCAGAGGAAGGCTTTATTTGTAAAATACTTCATAAATCGATAGGAGGGAAGATGGAGTTTTTCTGCTTCCATTGTTACTTATTTACTTTTAACCAGAAATTCGGAGGATTTATTAACTTCCTCAGAGTGATTCAAATAAACCACACAGAAGAGCAATAGGTTTCTATGGAATGCTTCAGGGAAAAGCAGTTTCATGCACTACTTAAACCTGGTGTGCTGAAGTCATGGGAAGTTTTGCCATGGAGTAAAACAGAGCCTGGATTCCAGCCAGTGAGTGGCAGATTTCATGTTCATGTATTTGTGAGGCTCCACTGGCTCATCCATCCTGAGAGAGACTCAGTGTCTTCCAGGTAAATACACATAAAAACTGTGGAGCCTCCAATAGGTCTCACTGAGCTGTGGCCCCTTCACCTCCCTCCAGGGCAGAGACAAGAGATCTCCTCAAAGCAGGTTTATTTGGGGCTTGATTGATTTGCCTGATCTTGACTTGAAATAGAGAATAAAGAGCTGAGAGTGTAACTCTTACAATGAGAACACAGGCTTGGAGGAAGAAAAGAAGAAAGAGAGATTGTAGAAGAGGTGAAGACTCGTGGCAGAGCACCAAAAGCCTCAGCCCCATCCATCCCTCACCCCAGGCACAGACCAAAAGCCCATCAGTCACAGCAGTTTATTCCTGTCAAATGATTCCTGCTCCCAGCAGGAACCACGAGACCAGCACCAAGCAGAGGAGGTTTGAACCATCTGAGCTTATCACACAGAGGTTTCACAAAGTTCACGTTACAGAGCCCCAGTGCATTTTACAGCTTACTTGAAGGAAAAGGACTGAAACATCCAATATATCTCCCACAGCCTGACAACCCAGTAAACACTCCAGCAGGATAACCATGATCCTTAGAACAATGGAAATATTTTAGTTAGAAACTGTAGAAGTTACAAGGCAACGATTTATGTGCTGTGGGGCAAATAAATATTCAGTTCCCATTAATGTTAATGGGAGTTAAGTGGCTAATTCCCCACACATTATGCTGAAGATTTACTTCTTTGTGTTTTATGGAATAAATGAATTTATAGTCTTCCTGGAGGTTAGACCTGAGGAAAACAAAGAGCTCAGAGTTTACTCCATTTTTATGAGGTCATTTTTTTTAAAGCAGGTTTATTCCCTGAACAGAAGGAAAGGTTAGAAGAGCACCAAGTTAAAGCAATCCCCTCCACGGGATGCCAGGGAGATTTGTGGCAGGCATTTAATCCAAACTCACAGACGGAGAGACACGCAAAGATCCATATAAAATATCTTAATAACAGAAGCCGGAAATTTGTAACAATAATAAAGGCTGACATTTATACAGAGCCTTTCATCCACACATCTCCAGCCCGGATTTTGCATTCAAAGGCACTCACAAAATTCTGCTGCATACCACATGTGATTTCACACTAAGAGGGCAAAACTCATCAAACAGGCTGACTTTGACACTGGTGACACAGACAACATTGGGGTGGCTGTTTAATGCCCCAGGAAGGTACTTCAGCATGTTTCCATTTTGAAGCTTAGAGTATTCTCATTAAATTAAATTGATTTTTTCATGTGGTATAGACAGAAATGAGCACCTTGATGAACTCATACCTACGCCAGCACTTTACAGTCACTCTCTGCATCTCCTTGAAAAAATCCCACAGCATTTGTTCTCTTTGTCTAATGCTCCAGTCTCTAAGATGACCCCATACATTTTCATTTCTGGCTAAAACCCATTTAAAGCCAGTTTTGTGAACAAGTTAAAAGTCACAAGGATCCATTGCCCAAGATGTGAACAGTATGTCACAGTGTCTGTGCTCAGAGACAACCAAACATTCATTCCAAACAAGCACATTTTTCTCTTCCTCTGTTAAGGGCTGCTACACACTTGTGCCGAAACTGAGATTAGAGATTATGCATGAGACAATTACACATTTGTTTCCCTTTTGCCTGATCTGAAAAAGAACAGCTTCAGAAAGAGGGAGAGAAAAATTCCGGGCAGTGTTTTCAATAGGGCACAGTAATCTGCCACAGATAAGCAGCAGTCTTTTTTCCTTATTCAAATGTTAAGCTTTCCCAGGAAAATAATATTTTCCCCTGACTGGTCATTCACTCATCTATAACTCCATGCAAACAATTTCTTTTCATTTGCAGGGTCACTCTCACAGCTTCATTTTGGTCAGACATTGATTTTTTACTGTGTACATTGGTTTGGGTTTTTCCCTTTTGGCAGCCTCTCTCAAGACCTTTGACAGTGAGTTCACACACTCATCTTGCATTAGGACCGAGCCCTCTCAGATCACTTGGTATTTGTCAGGCCAAGAGCTGAGGAGGTAGAGCAGGATCCCATGGGCTGGGCACCACGCTCCAGGCTCTCTGTCCCATTTTCTGTGAGGGCACAGAGGACAGCAGCAGCACGAGGGACTGGATGCTCCCTGCCCTGCATCCCCTGCTGCTGTTTGGGGCTTTTCAGTGCTCAGTGACCGATGAGGCTGATGGCAAACCCAAGTCAGCCCCTCTCTCCCCATCTCCTCTGAAAGCCTAAATCCCATCTCACATGGAGAGGACTTCCCACAGCAAGAACAGATCCTGGAGGGAAAATCAGGGCTGGAATGTGATTTCCTTGCATATTTGAAATGTTATTTACTATCTAGCGAAGCTGTTTTATAGCGCCCTGCATTTTATTTTCAAACACTTCTATCGGCACTCACTGCATATCCGTCATTATCTGATTAGAGAAGTTTTCACAATGGTTTCTGGCAGCTTTAAAAAGCTGCCAAAGAATTCAGTGCAGCAGAGATTTGACCTTAATTTCTGTTTTCCACCAAAACAGAAAAAAGGCTGAAGAGGAAACAATAAAGATGGAAAAAATGGACTTCAATGACCTTTGTGAATGCAGTACTGCTCAAACCATGAAAAAAAATGACCTTTTCAGGGTTGTAGAGTTCAGACAACCTGCTCACAACTCTCTGCCAGAGAATCATGAGATCTATAGCCTCTCTGGCTTCTTTATTAATTCTTGATGAAGAGCAATAAATAAATGTCCTGTCATTACCAAAAAAGCACGTATGAGACACAGAACAAATATTAATTGTACTCAAAGTAGTCCAGTCAGATGGTACATGTGCATCCTAGAGAGATGATGGACAAGTAAAGAACAAAATAATCTTCATTTAAGGGAGACAACTGACTCAGCCCATTTGTTTTTGCTGGCCACACGAGAATAGCATTGTGCCTGTACAGATTACTTTTGCATTCTCTGCTTCTCCTCAGGGACAATACCTTGTCTTTTTAAGCCATTTAGTTATGTTGATAATTTTTATTCTTTACACTAGGCTGTTAGCCAAGGCAAATGTTTATGTTGTTTTAAAAACTTGAAGTGTATCACTGTGGGAAACTTAAAATATACAGATAACTTCAGAAAGCATTTTTGAAAAAAATTGTGATAATATCCCATGTTATTTCACTTTCCTTCTGTTAGCTTTACTTGTAGCAGTGTTCAGTGCCTTCACTGCCTGTTTTTCTGTCCTCCTCCCTTCCCATTCCAAATATATGAAAATACTGATATAGTGATAATTGAACCAAACCATCAACATTTCTGTAGCAACAAAAGTTACAGAAAAAAATCAAAACCATGAAACCAAATGTTATTTTCATCTTTGAAAGAATGTGTGAGATATGCAGCTGAAATAAATAAAACACTTAGAAATGCATGTTTATTCAACATTAATGCTAAGCAGTGCTCAAAACAGCAATGGAAGGACAGGAAAAACTTAATTGAAAAAGACAAAATTAAATAAGACACACAGTCTGAGTTCACACAGAGAACATTGGTCTTAGTCAAATGCTACCAGTGCTCTGCTGGGGCTGCTGAGCACACAGGGGCTGAAATTGGAACGATTACAATTTTGTCCTGTGAAGGCTGCTCAGACTGAGTAAAACAAAATTAGATGGATGAAAAGATTCAAGGACTGCTCAGCACCCACTGAGAAACCTGGGGGAAGAAGCAGAGTGAGGAGGATGGTGTCAGGGATGAAAGCAGAGGAGGATCTTGCATCCTGGGGTTAATTGTGCTCTGCCCTGGAAGTGGATCCTGGAAGGACACAGCTCACTGTGAAGGCAGATATTGATCAAGGGTGAACCTGACTGCAGAGCCTGGGGGGCAGATCTGAACCAGCTTCACCCTGAGCTCCAGCATGAGGAGCCACTCGGGCACCCCCTGCCAGACCTGGGGGGCTGGACCAGAGCAGGGGCCCCAGGCTGAGCAAGGGCAGGTTTAGATCAGTTATTAGCAAAAATAGATTCACTGGAAGGGTGGTCAGGCACTGGGACCAGCTGCCCAGGGCAGTGGTGCACTCACCATCCCTGGAAGTGTTGGATGTGGCACTTGGGACTGTGGTTTGGTGGTGAACATGATGCTGCTGGCTTAGCAGTTGGACTCGGTGCTCTTAGAGGTATTTTCCAAGCTATTGATTCTCTGACTGTGCTTCTGCCTCAGTTTTCATGCTGAGGGCGTTGTTGTGTGTTTAGACAAGCCAGGGGCTGTCCTGTCACATGAAAGAACTACTCATGTGTGTGTTAATCAGGTGGTGATCAAGCCCCTGGCGTCCTCGAGCTAATGGTGGTCCTGTGTGGACCCAGATCTCCCCACCAGCTTGTCCTCACAAGTCACCATAACCTCAGCCCTAGCTCCCTTTTCCAAGACACACACGGAGACACAAGTCCCCACAGGTTTGTTGTTTTAGGGATGGATGACATTGAAGTGGGCTGGAGTTGTGTAATGCAGCTTTACTAAGCATGTGCTTTCTATTTGTCACTGCTTAAGCTGTGCTTTCATACACCCAGCCCAGGAGTCCTGCTGAAATCTGCAAAACATTTCCAGCAGTGCAGATGAAGGTCCCGAACCCTCTGCAGTCCAGGAGAGCATCTGGCTGGGGAGGCTGTGCTGGGAAGAAGTCATTTTGATGGAATTAAAGGAAATAGTAATCAGGGTTGTAGTGAGAGCTCTCTTCCTCCTGTGAATGTATTTGGTGGAACAAAGCACAGGAAGCTCGAACAGAAAGCTCCTCTGTGCTCCAGAGGCTCAGGGCGCCCGGCGTCCCTCGGCTCAGCACAAATCCCCTTTGATTGGGGGCAAAGCAGAGATCCTCCCTCAGCAGCACACAATCCTGGCCTGCCCCATTCCATCCCCCCTTTGCCCACTCCAGGGATGCTTTTCCTCTTCCGTACACCTCCTTGAACAGATGATCTGTTGGTGGAATAAAAAGAGAAATGTCAGCTTTACCTCCTTTTCAGTGAATTCCATTGCTCCAGCTCTGCTGCGGTCTCTAAGGGTGCTTGGAGTGTCTGTTTTTCAGCAATAAGCATTCCCTAGCCAAGGTCACACACAGTCTAAGTGCCAGCAACCAGAAACTTTAAATTTCTTGCTGAAATAACTGTACAAATATCTTTTTCACAATCATCTGCTTGTTGTCTTTCATGTGTTTGCTAATGAGCTTTACCTCCTGTGGAAACTCAATGGGCTCTAGCTGCACGATTTTCCAGGATTTGAAAAATGCATCAGTTTTGCTGGAAGGGGAGCTGGTGTTTGTTTTTCTGTGGTGAATTTTGTTTTTATTGCTCTAACTGCAGCTTCACAAAATGAAATGTCTGTCAAAACAAATCAAGAGTAGGAATGCTCCAGACTTACATTTTTGGCACCGTTCTGCAACATCAAGTGTTCATTGTCTCAACTCTTAAACGCTGAGCATGGTTAAAATGAACTTCTAGATCAAGACTGAGTAGATGTCCCATTAATTATATTTCAATGTGCAGCAAGCTTCCAAAGTGGAACCCGGGGCCATACGGAGCTTTTCTGATGCCAAAGCCTGAGGGTTTCTCCAGCTCTGCTCTTGCTGCTTTACTCACTCTCCACGCATTCCATCTCCACAGCTCACTGAGAGCAGAGGGGGCTGGAGGAATCCCAGTTTTGCAAACATGTGCCACATTAATCATATTCTCAGTGCCAGTGCTCGCAGCACTTACGCTGGGAAGGAAAACATTCATTACCATGGGGCTTTAGGTGTGCAGTGCAAGCATGAGGAGTATTTGCAGGTCCCAACAAATGCTCTCAAAGCACCCAGTGCAGTGAACTGAAGTATCTTGGATTATGAGCTGATAATAAAAGCAGGGAAATGAAAACAGAACTTGTTTTCTCTTTGAAAATGAAATTATGTCAACTTTTAATTGAGTACAAGCAATTGGTGTGCATAGGAGTTGGTCTGGTACATGTGTCCTTGAATGCATCCTCCTCAGCACAGCTCGTGATTTGGGGCTAGAGCCTTCATTGGACATGACCTCTGTGGTAATGCCAAATACTCTGAGTGTAGAAAGTCCTCAGGTAATTAGTAAAGAAAGGCTGAGATGAGTGAAAGTATTTAAGATGAATAGCATTTTCATGATATTAGGCTTCAATGCTGATAATGCTGAAAGGTGGTCATATTTATGATGTAACTTATTAATAATTAATTTCCTAGTACATAATAAGAATAATAACTATAATATCAATCACATATCAGCCATGAGCTACTAGTTGTGCCTAGCCATGTGTGCCTAGTCTTGTGTGCCTCAGGACAGCCCACACAAATTTTAATGTGCAATTTCTGTGTCCACAGCTGGACAGGTGTCTTCAGAGGAATGTTGGTAAATACTTTCCTAAACAAAAATAAATAAAAGAAAGCACAGGTGGGCTGCCTTGCTTAATGTCTTCCACATGCAGAATCCCAAAGTCCAGAGATTAATAAGGGGAAAATTATTCTATGTCAACACTACTGCAAATTTAAAAAGCCAAAATGAGTCTGAGCTCAGCCATGAGAATATTCCCTCCATGGAGAGCCACAGTTCTCTGGTAATGAAATAATGGGTAGGATGATGCCCAGGGCTGCATGGGGAGTGGCAAACGAGGACAGTGGTTGCATCTACAGAAAAACAAACTCCAGGCTGGGCTCCAGGCCAGCTCTGCTGCTCACCTGCATCTGAAAGCAAGCACAAGCATTTTCTAAGAAACATTTTATTGCAACATGAAGAATTGAAATGGGAAGATTCCAGAATATCTTTTTTTTGTAATTTTAATTCATCCCCCCAGTGCACCTGCATCTGATGCATTTTTACCAGCACATCTTGCTTTTTCTCCATGCATTCCCCATGTCAGTGTGGTGGTAGCTATTTACTGCTCCCTCCCCTCTCTGCACTGTGCTGAGCAAGTGTTTGGGCTGATAGAATATGCTTAACCTTAGGAAAAGAAATATCTTTATTAGTTTGTGGCAACATTTTTCTTTCAGCTTCCATTCACCAGATTTTGTGTGCCTTTAGATGGTGTTTTATTATGACTTTTAGATGTTAATATAAATCCTGTTGATTAGCATTATAGCTTCACTGATCTTATTTCATTAATTCTTATCTTTGCTCCTGTGGATTTTATTAATTTCTATCAGTACATAATTAGGTTTTTAAGAGCCATCATAAAATTTCTAGCATTTGCAATAGTCCTCAGAGAGTTGCCCTGTAAATGTGACCGTCTTCAAGCACTTTTTCCCCTTAATAAGGAGTGCTGTAAGATCTTTTGTTTTATTCATGAGATGTCACATTGTCTAATATCACAGCACTACATCACGTAACACATCCAGCCCTGTAGTAGTAAATCCCTTTATGTTTCTACATTGGATTGCAATTTGCAATATTAATGCTGCAAGTAATGTATAGTGACAACTGAAACTTTCAGAAGAACATACAATTTCCATTCCAGACACCCACTATCATTCCCAGTAATGGCAATCCAGTCTGAATGTATGTCTCCAGCAGATTTAACAGCACGACTGTCAAAGCACCAGTGGTACTTGTGAAACCACAGCTATGCAGGTAATCTGTGAATAGTGAAACATTTCCAGGAACTTTGACTTTTCCATTCCAAATCTTAATTTCTTGTTATTCCTCCAAAGTACACAATAATAACAACAATCATAATTACAATAACAGTAATGGTCAGTGGCAGAGTAACTGTGAAGTGTCTTGCAGTAATGCAGCAGTGCCCAACTACATTTCTGTACATGGCATGGCAACTCCTCTTGTCTAAAATTACCAAAGATTTGATGACTAAACCATGGATGACATCAAAAAGCAATTTTGATTTTAGCTCTTGAACGTCCCAGAGATATTCCCACTTTTTTCTGTGCCACCATTTGCTGCCTTCCCACCAAGTGACCCATCCATTGCACCCTTGGTAGAAATCCCTGCCTTCAGGGTTTCAAATCAGGTTCATCAGTCTCCTTTTACCTCACCAGAAGTAGCTCAGGCATCTGCATATAAGCTGCCTCAGCAGAGAAACAAACCTACTACCTGGCCCTAAGTCCAAGGATTTAGCCCATAAATCTCGAGGCTTTGATTAATTCCTTTCCTTTGGTTCTTTTTCTCCTTCGCAGATGTTAACATTTTCCAAGCAGTTACATGTTACCTTGGTGAAGTGCTAAGAAAATTTGAAACCATGTCTGCAATGACACAAAGGATAAAGTAGAATAGCAGACATTGGTTTAATGCAGCAGTCAAGATTAGATAAGGAGCATATGCCCAAGGCTGGATCTGAGAAATTAGCAGGAATGCAAAAGACATCTTTAGCACGTGTTTCTGATATAAAGTCACTTTCACTCAGAGGGGAAATCTGTTGTGTGCTAATACCGATGTTTTCTCCTCTGATCCATCAGGTGAAAACATATTGGAAGAGGCAGGATAATGGCATTTCACCAGCAGCACAGTTCTCTTCTTGCTAGAAATAGATTTATTGTGCCTTCTCAGTCAAAACTGATAGCATCCAGCATCCTCCCATTTACCTCTCGCTGCTCCTGTCATCTGGCATTTTTCTATAAACAGACAATGATTTAAGATTTCAGCAGAAATTAAATCATTTTGCCTGGTAGAGGATGGTAAGCTCTGAGGCTGTGCAATCTTGATTATACAGATTTAACATGAAAATACACATACAGCTAAAACTTGCTTCCCTATTTTCCCAAGATTTAGCAATTCAGGAGCGCAGTTGTTCTCATCATCCATTATTACAATAATGGTGATCAGGAAATGACATATTAGCCATGCTTAAGTTATTTATTTGGAAAAGTATGTTTTCATATGGAAGTCCTATAATCAAATTTGGGAAGACATAAATAAAGGTTTTCACATTACACCCTGTAGCTGATGTGGGGCAATACAGATGTACCCAACAGTTCAGAGAAATCTGGGATTCTTATTGGGACCAGCAATCCCAGTCCCAGCTGCACTCAAATAAACAGTTTCCACTGGGAATCTCATGGCTTTGCCAGTGGAAAGGAGAAGAGGTTTATTTCCATTTCTGAGGGCTGTGCAGAAGGGATGGGGGCTGCTCAGAACACTGTGGGTGCTGTGGATCCCACAGGCAGGCACTGCTCCGTCCTCCTGACTCAGCCTGTGCAGCAAACCCAGCTCCCTCCGTGGGAGTCTGGCAAGATGAGCTGTCTATTTTAGGGACTCAAATTAAAGCCAAACAGGAGAGAATACTCCTACAGACACAGAAATCTCTTGCAAAAGAGTGGCTGAACAACTGGACCATTTCTGCAATTATTTCTGCGTATTTTTCAGCCAGATCTTGTAGAGCCTCAGTGGTTTTGCAGTGGGGTTAAACAAATACATGAGGCATCCATTCCCCCTGGTCAGCCCTGAGCACTGCTCTCAGACCACTCCTATCTCTGAATTCCCAGTTTTATGTCTATATTGTTCTTTTATGCAAGAATCTAGTTCCATAGCACATTGATTTCCACAAGTAGTCATTAACCTCAAATATCTGCTGCTCACCTGATGCTGCTTCCAACATTATCAAAGACCCAGGGCTCCCCTCTCCCTTCTCCCTTCCCACTAAAGGGCATCACAATCCATTTTTTACAAGTTTGTATACTCCCACACAGCCAGGGCAAACGTGGTGCTGCTGTGGTGTGTGTGTATCCCATAAAAGAAATTCTTTTGCCAAAGAAGCCCCACAAATTATAGCCTGAGGCACAAAAAAGAGAGATCTAGATCCCAACTCAGATTTAGATGTGAACACACTGTGATCAAAGATCTTGGAACTAAAGATAATTACAGCCTACTGCAAACATCATTGCTGCTTTAAAAATAAATCAGGCTGGTTAGAATCTTTTCACTGAAAGCATTTCCAAAACCAAAATGGGAGTTGGATCCAATACAATTTTGGGAAAATACTGGGTTTCTAATATTTAAAAAAATATATTAGAAATCTGCAGATTTGTGTATTAATTGCATTTTCACTTAAAGCAGAGATAATGTTGACATTTGGTTACCTTTAGAAATCACCCACCCAACATTTCAAGTGAAAAAAAAATGTAAGCAGAAAAGGTTCGGTTAAAAATTTTAGAAGGAAAAGAACACAGCCTGAAAAAAAGGATAAAAGGAGCATGATTAGAGAAAAATAAGCTTCTAAATCAATAATTATAGGATGACATTTTATTTATAAAAGCACAGGTTTTAAATAGGCATCAGCCTTTAAATGTGGGAGCCCATCATGTTGTCATCTGTACCACTGCAGCTCCATCACTGGTGACACTGTCTGGTGACACACTGGGGTTCTCAAGTGTGAATGTCTCACCACACCAGTTAAGGAAATTATTCCTGTCATGCACAATACCTGCATTTTATAAATTACATGGATGAAAATTGAAAATCCTGATTGCTCTAAGCACAAAATTACTGGGATAAATTTAGCAGATTTTCAGGGTTACTACACCATCAATCCCTCTCTTTCCTCCAGTTATTACCACATTAAGTTAATAAGATCATAGCCAGGAGAACTATCACAAACAGAGTCAGCTGGTAACTAATACAAATAATTTATTTCAGTTCTGAGATTAATCAATATATGACCTAATTTTTCTAGCTGTGTTTTCCTCTATGTGCAGAAACTGCAGAGAATCTCAATGGCCACTTCAAAATCCTATTTAAAAATTGAACACTAGAGATCATATTTTCCAAACCTGCCCAGTCTGTCTCTCCTAATTAATGATGTGGTGCACTAAAATAGAGTATTCTGTGTATTCTGCAGAGTGTTGCTTGAAGTTTGACTTGTATGAGTGCCATTGGCTTTCACAGCTGTTGCCATGAAAACCCCAAATCATTGTAAGAAAAAAAGAAAACCACAGATGCCTGTGCAGCAGAATAAAGGCAGAAGTAGCACACTGAGAAATGAATCTGCCTAAGCAAGTGTGCCATCAGTGCTGTGCACCAATGGCTGCTCCTCCAAACTGGGCTCCAGCCAACAGCAGAAGTGACAGTGATGAGGTTTCTGTGCCATTTATCCTCAGCCCTGAGCCTGGCAGCAGAGTTAGCACCAGCACCCTTCAAATCAATCCAGCAGAAGGACAGTGATGAGTCATTTTGCAGGAGAAGTCAAAAACCGATCAGCTGGGAACACTTGTGATCACAACCCCTTCTGTGGCCACCTCAGGGGCAGCTTCCCCAAGAGCAACTTGTGACCACGGATTCTTTTTCTGGTGGATCTTTTCATAGCTGAGTTCTGTTTAAAACCATCCAGCTGCAGAATCTTGGCAAGGGGGCTGCCCCAGAGCACAGGCACTAACTCAGCTGTGACTCTGGACCCAGGGCTTTTGCAGAGTGTGACATTTGCACTGATGGATGATGTACCCAAACACCGTGTCCATGTAATAAATGCATATGAATGAGTAAGCACATTTCATTCCCAAACAAAAATCATGCCTAGGAGGAGGAGAAATCAACAAGAGCATTGGGGGAGGGAGCTTTTCTCATTAACCCTTAAACTTCTGAGAACCTGAAAAGAGTAGACACTTAGTCAATGCACAGAGAACTAAAGATCTGCATTGCCTCTTTCCTCCCATCCATACCAGCCCCTAACAATGCTGATCCTGCAAAACCTGTTGTGGCTTGGTGTAGGCAAGAATCACTGCACTTGTGTCCACAGATTCTGGCATATTCTGGCCTGTTGGTCACAGTTTGACTCCTGCCCCTGAGCCATACTGTGCAGCAGAGCTGTGGCAGCATTGCAGCTCTATCAGTCCATGCATGATTTAATTCAGCTGATGCCTTAAGTAATGGTGAAACCTTGCCCACACACGACACAGTCAGCAGATCCTCCAGATCCCTTGGGGTTTGTTCCACCAACACAGCTCATCCACCTGTGTGCCACAGCTTAGCCACTACAGTTCCATTTCAATGGCTTCCTAGGGAGAAGAAAATTCTCTCCCTTCTCTCCATCAGCACATTGTCTTCATCTTCCCCATCCCACTGGCTGAGGCAAGAAGGGAGCAGGAGCCAAGTGAGCCCTGAGGCATGTCTGGCACAGCAGCAGCCCTTTTGCTGTGTGCTGTGCCCAGAAAGCTCTCTCTGGCCATAGGGTGGTCCAGGATCCATAACTTGAGAACCACTGACAGGGAGAAACAGGCTTTCTCTGTTCTACTCCAACACCATTTGGTGTTTTCTCTTACAGGCTGTTCTCTCCACCTCACTGCACAGAGAAAACACCCCAGAGTATCCTGTTCAGAGCCACTTCCTCGCCCTACATCCCAGTGGATGCAGCCTCTGAAAGGAAGCAGAGTCGGCAGGGATGGAGTACTTTTGGGAATCATTCCCAGCATATGGAGACTGCATTCTGCAGCAGGCAAAGGCAGTTCCCTCAGCAAGTGGAAAATGGGCTTCACCTCCCTGTGGTCTCCCTGTGGTTTGCTTCCCTTGCGATATTATTTTTGAACAGCAGGCAGGAGCTCTGTGCTTCTTGTTCTGTTTAGTAAATCCAATAACCAAACCTGGCCCACTTCTGGGTGGTCCTCCCAAAATACCCAAAATCCATGCCAAGGCCATGTGATATAATAATCATAAGAAATACAGGGATTGCTTTGACAGACACCCCAAAATCAATTTTTCAGGAAATGGGATGTTTCAACCAATGTGTCCATTCCATATGGATTTGTCCCCTTCCCCTATTTCTTTTACTTATTCAGTGCCGTTGTCCTTCATTCCAGTAAAGCCAGAATTACAAGCCTGGAAAATGAAGATCACTGGTGCATGATGCTTCACTTGGTCTTAGGCTGTTAGACTGCACAAAATGCCTCCCAGGTTAAGGAATTCAGATCTGGATTGCTGGGCAGCCCGACTGCTTTCATGACCAAGAAAAAGAAAGAGAGATGTAAAAAACCCATCCATAAAAAGTCAGCCATGAAAACCCAAACGTAAGCATGGTTTCCTTTTATTTTCCTGAATACTTTGCGGGTACAGTCAGCGCTGATGGGCTGCCCGGGGCAGGCGGGGATGCGGAGCTCTGCCCACAGCCGGGGCTGTGCCAGGGCTCGCTGGCAGCCGCGCTCCGTCCCCCCGCGGGGCCCCTGCGCTGCGCTCGCTCCGAGCTCCAGCCCCGGCCCGCTGCTGCCGGGCCCTGCTCAGCCACCACTGCCCAGCCCCGGCCCGCTGCTGCCGGGCCCTGCTCAGCCACCTCTGCCCAGCCCCGGCCCGCTGCTGCCGGGCCCTGCTCAGCCACCTCTGCCCAGCCCCGGCCCGCTGCTGCCGGGCCCTGCTCAGCCACCTCTGCCCAGCCCCGGCCCGCTGCTGCCGGGCCCTGCTCAGCCACCTCTGCCCCGGCCCGCTGCTGCCGGGCCCTGCTCAGCCACCTCTGCCCCGGCCCGCTGCTGCCGGGCCCTGCTCAGCCACCTCTGCCCCGGCCCGCTGCTGCCGGGCCCTGCTCAGCCACCTCTGCCCAGCCCCGGCCCGCTGCTGCCGGGCCCTGCTCAGCCACCTCTGCCCAGCCCCGGGCCCTGCTCAGTCACATCTGCCCAGCCCCGGCCCGCTGCTGCCGGGCCCTGCTCAGCCACCTCTGCCCCGGCCCTCTGCTGCCCGGGCCCGCTCAGGTACCCCTGCCCAGCCCCGTCCTGCTCCTGCCTGGGCTCTGCTCAGCCACCTCTGCCCAGCCCCAACAGCATCGCTGCCCTCCTGCCCTGCAGCGGCTGCTGGAACCGATCACCCTCTGCATGCTGTGAGATGAGTGAAGGGAAAGCACAATAATCCCAGTGCCTCCAGGAGCAGAGGCTGCTCACAGACTCTCTGTTCTGTGCTGCCTGGTCCCTTGCAGAGCAGGGTCAGATCATCAGCCAGCTCATCTCCCTGCACGTTGGGGATGTCCCTAAAAGTGCTTAACTCTGAGGGAAAATAAACATTAAATTGCATAACTTACAAACTCTCTCCCAGCTACTATTAGTGGTGTTGTAACAGTTTTTAATTCACAGCTTTTTGTATATACCCAGTCTTTTCTAGGAGGACAGGAACCCAAGTCTCTTGAGATGGAGAGGACAGGCTGGCCAGAGACGCTGTAGTAAATTCCTGTTCTGATAGCAATCAAATGAATAATTATTTGGAGCAGAAAGTCTATTCCTTCTTGAGGGCCTGATCCAAATCACATTACATCAGAAAAATTTCTTTATTTTCTCCATATGCCTGTTCAACAGCCCCTAATTGGATGTCTATGCTCTTATTTGTCACTGCCCTGATTTAATTAATTGCCATAGAATTAAAAATACTGTTTTAATTCATGCTCACATAAATATCAATCATTCCTATCTCTTTTCATAAACACAGGCCCTAATTCAAGTACCATAATTTTACACAGCAAACATGGCCAAAAAGGTGATAAAGGAGAATTTCACAATCTGTATGTTGGCTGCTACAGAAACAGCAGAGCACAGGATCAAAGCAGAGCAGTGTGATTGATTTACTCCCAGCTGCTGCAATTTTTGTGAAATGTGTCTCGAGACATGGGATCCCATGAAGGGAGCAACTGGTGCCAGGAAGAAGCAGTCAGCTTTGCAGGAGCTATGTCCTTCCACTGCTCCTGGCATAGATATCCCTGTGGACAGACAATCACTGGATGCTCTGTCACCTCCTGCTGACCTGGGAACCAGCTGTTAAACAGTGCTTACTGAGGAGCTTGGGGTTCAACAGGCACACCCTAATCCCACAAAACCTTCCTCCCACTGTCAGCTGGCATTTCACAATCCTGCTGCCCTTTGTTTGCCACATTACATCCTCACAGAGCTGCCCCTGCCCTCCCAGCATGTAAATAATGTAAAAGAGGCTGTTCTTGTTGTACTCGCTTACTGAGGGAAATGGTTTATGGTTAATGGACCAGGTGGGACTCAGGAGATGTGACTTCAGTTCCCAGCGCTGGCACACACTCCCTGCACAACCTCAGCTTCCCACACAGCCTCGTCACATTCCCCAGGCCCAAAGGAGAGGATCACACCATGACTTCAAACAACCCAGGGTGCCAAAGGCCCTGGCACAGGGGACATCAACATGCCACTGCCCAGGGCCAGCAGGGTCACAGCCCGAGAGGAGACACCGCAGTCCCTCCCTGTCCCCAGCAAGGACACAGCTCCCAGAGCTCCAGTGACCTGGGGACTGCTCCCTGCAGTGCCACCGGGGTCTCTCCCTGTCCCCAGCAAGGACACTGCTCCCAGAGCTCCTGCAATGCCACCAGAGTCCCTCCCTGTCCCCAGCAAGGACACAGCTCCCAGAGCTCCAGTGACCTGGGGACTGCTCCCTGCAGTGCCACCGGGGTCTCTCCCTGTCCCCAGCAAGGACACTGCTCCCAGAGCTCCTGCAATGCCACCAGGGTCCCTCCCTGTCCCCAGCAAGGACGCTGCTCCCGGAGCTCCGGTGATCTGGGGTCTCTGCTCCCTGCAGCGCCTCGGAGCGAGCCCGCCGGGCCATGGGTAAGGCAAGGACAGCTGCGAAGGAGGGAGCACGGGCGCGAGCACAGAGAGGGGCTTGTGCAACTGCACAGGCTAAAGGTCAGAGCCTTTATTAAAAAAACCTGTAAACAATTAAAGTAGCCACTAATACGGGAGGTATGAGCGCAGCATTAATATTTAGGGGAGTGGAGGAAGGAAGACAGAGAGATGAAAGCTGAACACCTTTTTGAACCTCAGCCAAAGCTTTATCAACCATATAAATAAGAGAACATATCCTGCTCAGTGAGACACGTATTCACCCTGTTTCATTACATTCTGTTCTGTCCTCAGTCATGATGGATCCTGCTGAGACTCGTGTTTAACAGTTCCTTCCTGGAGTGGCTCGAGCAACAACAAGAAAAAAAATATTGTGAAAGTCACACCCCGTTGAAATTGCATCCTAAAGGGACCTGGTGAGCACGGTAATTACCAGGACGACTGCGAGCACCAGGGCCACGCTTGGCTCAGTGGCTGCTGTACGTGTTAAAATTAAAAAGGACTTAAAGCAGATACAAGGAAAGTGGAAATTAGGGACCAAAGTGTAGGCTCAAGAGCGATTCATCATCCCTGATAAGGAGCCATTAGGCTGGACTGTGACGGGAGCAGAACCGGGGGAAGCTGGCAATTTTAAGCTTACAAATGCAGAGTAATCCCCCTGTTTTCAGATAATGGAAAACTGCATTAACCTTGTGATGTTTCCCTGGTGGCTCCAGCACATTCCCCCTCTTACCTCTCTGCTACTTTTTTTGCACCCTCTGATTTGTACAGGTTCTGATTTCCACCCTTCATGACCAATCCCAAAAGGTTTGGTAGGAAAGATCAGAATCCAGCCCCGTGTTATTTCAGCCGGAACAAAACTTCTGGCTTGTTTTAGCCATCAGGATAGCCTTGACATGCTTTGACTTGCTTGCACCAAAAATGTAAACAGCAGCCCTAAGCAGAACAATTAACATTGTGTCTCTGCAGATGTTTGTTTCCCTTGAAGGAGCTTGGAATTTGAGTGGGGAAAAGCAGGGTAGGCAGCGAACAGAGGCTAATGCAGTCTGGGGCAAACTTCCCAACTGGAGTTTTATAAACAGCTCAAGCTGCTTCCCTTTCTATCAGTGATGTCACTGCTAACCTTAGTTTGGGCTGCAGTCTTGCTATCCATCATCTGCCAGCTGCTATTCCTTCCCCACTGTATAGCAGCAGGAATATGTGAGGGCGACCAGAGACCCAAAGAGTTTCAGTTTCATGTGAATGGAAGCCAATAAGCTCCAGATTCCCTGGATTTTTCATACAAATTATCTCACCCAAGTCTGCAGATAATGCTGTCTAACAGTTGTAGGTTATAATTTCCAAACAGGGAGATAACCTTCATCATGAAGCAAAAGCAAAAATGCCATTAGCAGATAGAGAGGTGATTTAACTCAACCTAGCCATTTGCTCACAAGTCTGAATTTATGTCACCGGTTGTGATGAAATGAGTGTTTTCTTAGATAGATACGGACGACTAACACAGCGCAGAACTCAGCAATCTTCAAAGGACTCTGAGTTTTAAATTCCCTGGCTAAAGTCAAACATTTGTCTTTCTTATCACTTTCACTCAAAGGATGTGTTTTTGCAATATTACATCAGGTTCATTTGCCAACAGAAGAGGCCAAAAGGTGATGTCCAGGAGATGAATGCTGCCTTCACTTACACGACAGTAACCCATCAGCTGCACTGGAGTTACTCTGGGATTCCAGTGAAGGACTTGACAGCAGGACCATAACACCCTGCAAGAACATTCCTTATATCACCATTGCAAGAGCTCCACAAATCCAGCACTTTCCAGCAGAGACATTTCAGAGGAGAGCTCAAAGTTGAGGTGATCAAACAGCCAGCAAAGAGGTGACCAAACAATGAACACAGCAGGACACTTGCCTTCCTTCCCGTGCCAAAAAACCCTGTTAGGTCAGAGTAATGCTAAATGCAGAGTTATTCTGTGTCTAAACCCTTCAATTATACCCCTTTGCAGCATGAGACCTGGAGGCTTTGTGAGTAGGACATATTCTTTAACAGGTCACTTGCATTTTCTCTTTCTCCTCTCAAATGCCAGCACCTGGGCTGCTCTTGTATCCTCCTTTAAACTGTTTCTGAGCCAATCCTGTATGCTTCCTTGCAGTGCTGCTCTCATCCCTCGACAGGCCATGAAAATCAAAGCAGATTTCATTTGCTTTGGGAGCAGATGTCTCGTGAAAAAGCTTCTGTCTGTTTAGCAGCATGGCAGACTCATTCCTCCAACAGTCAAAAGGCTTTAATTTAGTGAGGTCACACAGTCAGAAACTGGCCAATTGAGCACTCACCAGAGAACCTCTGCTTCAGCCTGATGTGATTCTACAGGACAGAGAAGTACCTGCAGCATCAGGTAGAATACTAGAGCATCTCTCATTACTCAGACACAGTGAGGTGGTCTCACTGCTGAACACTGTTATTATTGCAAACAGCAAATGCTGCTGCATCAGTTTGACATTCCTGCAGCCTCCTGTGGGGCTCACAGCAAAGGCAAATGAAGAGAGCAAGGAGGGATCGTGGGTCCAGAGTGCCTCAGGCACAGGAAGGGCTGAAGGTGAGTGACTGCCTTATGCAACACAGGACTGCAAATCCTGCTCTGGTCGTTTGCCACTTTCCTACCAAGATAAACAAAACATGTCCCTACTCAGTTTGTGCAATTTTCTACAATGCCCTGAACTCTGCAGGTGACAGCCTGGGCGAGGGAACAGAGACAGCTCTGCACACACTGATGGGAATGCAATACACAATTGTGACAGGTGGGGATCATTTTCAAAAACTACCTCTGTACCACAGGATTTGAAATGTTTCTTACCTGAGGCTACCTGCCAATAACTACTGCTATTCTTTGCAGCTGCAAACACCTTCAAAATAAAGGCAAAGTTCCAGCTGAGTGTGATGTTCAGACTCCAGCTCCAGTGTTAAGGCATGTGAAGAATTCTTTCAACCTACTCCTGCATCTTGTTGAACAAAGATGAGTTGTTTTCATGCCCATAGTTTCTGGACAGTTGTGTCAAACCTTTGGTTATACCTAACCAAAGACCTGCCTAAATCCAGATGCATCACTGGGTAAGTCATGCCACAGTGACATTAAAGAAGGCATCACAAGGAGCCAGCTTTGTGGCTTGAGAGGGATGGATCAACTGGGAATCCTAGGCAAGGATGACCAGAAGGCTTCTGCACAGAAAAAGCCAAAGGAAGGCACTCTAACACAGTGAATTTAGCCATCACTTATCGAGTGCATCACTAGGAAAAAACCCCAAGGTAGCTGTAATTTCAATCTCTGCACTCCCTGCCTTCAAAGAGCTTCCAAAGGCAGCTTGAATTCTTCACCCTGATGCTGGCATGCTCGCAGTGACATTGGAAGCCACTGCTGGCAGTCGCTGCTGTCACAGCCCCAGCTCCCCGCGCTGGCAGCAGCAGGAACGGCGGTAACTGGATCCGTCCCAGCCCGGGCAGCCCCACTCCCAGCCCACTGCACAGCGGATATCTGCCCTGCACATAACTATAGGCTTGATGAAACATTATCATACATGAAGGACTAATTAGGTGTGCTGGGCCATTAGCCATCTCTGAACATTGACTGATGAAAAACGTAATTAATGGCAGCTTTCATAAACAGACTGCAGAATGGAGAATTGAATTAAAAGGAAAACAGCTGTTGCTAATGGAAATAAGGGCCATTTCTTGATTAAAATATCTGCCTGTCTTTTCGTGGGAGTTTTTCCAGAGTGGTGGGATGGAAGAGTGTAACGAGATCTGGGAGCAGAGAATCTGCAAAGCTTCCTGCTGAAGAAAGTACAACTTCTCTGGCTGGTGAGTCACAATGTTTTCCTTTTGCAGATTGGAGCAGGGGAAAGAACCATACAATTGCCTTGTTCATCTTGCTGCCAGTCTGAACAGCTTTATAAACCTTGGGGATCAACCCTGACATGTAGGAATCCAGCTCAGCTTTAACATAATGTGATATTTCATTTTACATGAACCCACAGATATTGGAGGGTCTAGAATTCAAAAGCTGCTTGCTGAGGCCCTACACAGTAGCACTGAGCTCTGAATCCAGGAGGCATCTCCACAAATCCCACTTAAGCACATCTATTGATTCTGACACCAAAGTGCAGCAGGAATCCACAGCTGAGAACATCTATCAAAGAGAGACTTCCACCCAGAGACAGCCACTAGGGACTCAGTAAGAATTTGGTGACATGAGTGAAAGGGTCTGAATGATGGAAAATGTCAGAATCAAGATTTTTTTCAGGTCATGAGGCCTTTCCTTCATGCTGTGCTGACTCTGATTACCACTGACAAGAAATACTGCAGGATAAGCCTACAGTACGGAAGAATTAACATCCAGATTTTCATAGGGACTGAGCAGCACAGCTTCATCTGCCTCCTGTGGCAGAAATCACACTGCAGTGGGGTGAAAGGCTGCTTTCTGAGTTTCTGAAGCCATTTACTTCTACATTTACTTCATTTAGCATAAAAATTTTCAGGGTGCTTCCAAGTGCCACTGGGACCTGCGTATCAGTGGACATGGCCTTCTCAGTTTTACCCTGTGTGTGTCCTCTCCAAGGCTCAAGGATGCTTTAGTGACTCTTCATATAAAGTCTTGAATGACAGGGTTGATTCCCTGGGAGGGCACGTGCTGCAGATGAATTTTGGTGCTTCACTGTTGAGCTGCTCTCTGTGGATCTGCGCCCCACTGTGCACCCGCGGCAGGAGAGCTCTGCTCTGCTGCTCTGACTCCATCAGTCTTCTCTGCCTCGTTGAAAATGATGGATCTTTCCCATCAGTGATGCCTGAGAGCTAAGCCCTGCAAACCCCAAGCCCCACAGAGGCTGCTGACAAGGAAATCCACGCTCCATCCCAGCCGTGCCCCGAGGAACGGAGGCGCATGAAAGGCTGCGCTCAGCCGCATTATCAGATCCAAAGTGGAAACCAAAGAGAGAGGAAGGTCTGAAAGATGAGCCAGATGGGAATGCCTGTTGCTTTCACCTTTGATCCACATGGTGCTTTGATGTGGTATTTCAGTCCTTCAGACGAGGTAACTTATCCCAGTCTGCAGCTCAGGGCACCTCTGATGGATATAAATGAGGCAGCAAGCCGAGCTCCTGGGCTCTCGCTGAGCCACTGCCACTCAGAGGCATAACTCAGCCCCAGCTCCTTCCAGTGCCCATTTTTTTTCTCTGCCTGCAAAGTCTAAAAGGAAATTCCCTCAAATAAATACAAAAGCACTTGATGTTCATCTAATGGCATTTCAGGGAAAGGAAGCATGAAACCACACAAGTTATTCATCTCCATAAAATGGTTTTATCAGGACCCAGAACACAATTCCTTAGCCTGAGGTGGTCTGAACTTCTTTGTGAGATGTATATGCATGACATTATGTGCAGAATGGGTGCTGCTTAAGAACTCAGATAGATACAGAGCAGGCACGTGGGAATGATCAGCATAAAATATTTCCTTTTAATGATGTGCACACTTCTGTTCCTTTGAGGGAGAACAGTATGCGCAGTGAATACTTCAGCACATTTTTCTAGTGATATGGAGGTCTTGATCTGCTGGTGAGGGCTCAGACTCAAGCGTTATTCATGTCACTCTCAGCCAAAGGTTTGCTTCTCCATTGCTCTGTGCATGGAAAACCCTGTGCCCAGGTTTGCCAACAGCAAAATAGAAACAAAGTCCACATCCATGTGCTCACCATTTGGGCAATAACCCAACCTGGAAAAACAGGCTCCAAACATCCTGGGGTTTGCTCCTCTCTACAGTCAACACCAGAAATCTGTCCCAAAGAACAGAAGGAGAGGTATTAGTTTAAACAAGAGCTCCTCAATGTGCACATGAAACAAATCCTGGGAAGGGAGCAAAGCTGGAGCTGTTCTTACTTGCTACCTCCTGTACAGGCTTTAATTGCACATTATTCATTAATCCTTTGCTCTCCTGAGCAAACAGATCTGTTTCAAGACATTTGTATTACATAAAAAGCCAGAAACCCTTCTGGATGAGTGTGTATGTACACATTCACCCAAAGGAGCACTGCCGGTCCTCATTTCCCTGTGCAAGTGCTGTGCTAGAGCTGACAGAAATTAGCATCTGTTGTGTGGCTTTGTTGGGCTGATTTTGACATTGGTTTTACAAAATCCACATGGGAACCCCAAGATAACTGCAGGGAACACTCTCAGAAGTGGCACTTGTAGGGAGATGGATCTGCAGGACTGCTTGGAGCTACAGGAGGCACCTCACTGAGGAGATCCCTCCTGTCATCCCCCAGCATTTTGTGCCTGCTGTCACCCCCCTGTTTGCTCTGTTGTCAGACCTCAAGAAGATTAGATATTCAATTCTGGCTCTACAACTGCACTGACCACAGTTTTGATACTGTTTTGTGATATGGTTGCATAATCATTAATGGACAGCATCATTTGATCCCTGGGCCACGGAAACAGGAAGAGACTAACAACTATGCTGCAGGAGAGGGCAAATTCTCCTTGTCCAGGGGTTTGATCTCTGTAGCACAGCTGCCATCATGCTTAACATGGGAGAAAAGTTATCCAGAAGCAGAAATGAGGAAGAGAAAGATGAAGAAGCAAATGCAGGGAGCACAGAAATGTGTTCAAGGGTCCCTGTCGCTCTCAGACTGCTCAGGAGAATCAAACTCAACTGTTGCTCTGCTGTTCTTCAGCAGCTCTGCTGTCTTAAATTCAACAGGAATGAATCCTGGTCCCACAGGGAGGAGAACAGGGTGACTGGTGCAGCAGGGAGACCTTCTGAGCTGGATCTGGAGCCAGAATAACAACTGGCCAAAGTCATCTGTGATAGAACAGTGCCAAGCCCAGCTCAGCGTTCTTCAGCTGCCCGGAGCTCCGGCAGGGACAAACCTGGCTGGGCTGGGCTGGGCTGTGCTCAGCCTGGCTCACCCAGCTGGGGCAGGGCCCAAGCCCAGCAAACCCCTCAGCCTGGTGGGCACTTGCCAGCCTGACAGGCCTGAGTTCGTGAACTGCAGCTGGGGCTGGCCCCGGGTCCCGTTTTCCCTCGACATCCCCGGCAAACCCAGTCAGGCCTCACCACAGAGCCTGGGAGACCGTGGGCAGGAAGGGATCAAATTTTCCAGTTTTGCCTCGAGTGTGTCACCACATCAGCACACAACTGCTTCGCCTCATGCCAGTGTGTTGTGTCACACCTCGTATTTCACAGGATAAAACACAGCCCAGCGATGTGAGTCCCCTCTCTTGCAGGGCTGCTGGTATTTCTGGAGATAGCCATTAGCAGGAAGCCAGGGTTTAGGGCACGCAAGGGCTGGTGGTGGCACAGAGCCCTTGCTACTGGTGGGTGGGATTGCTTTACCTCTCCCTGAACTCCAGCCAGGCCACTCAGCACATCTCCAGCCACAAGAAGTTTCCAGCTGTTTTGGTTTGAAGCACCAGAGGAGGGGGAGAAGCGGGGGAGGCTCTATCAGCTCTTCCCAGGGAATGTGGTTCAGTTCCTCGCACCTCATCTTTGGTCAGGAAACTGAGATGGGGATAGGCAAAGCTGCTGAGCCTACTTAGACAGAATACCTCAAGAAAATATGCAGAGCCAAATTATGTCTTGCTAACTTCTCCCAGCCCAACACCTTCCACAGCTCTGCTGCAGGGAAGTGAGGGCAGCACTGGGACCTTTTCCTTGGCCCCTGCTATGGAACAGCTCCTGGGCTCTCACATGCTCTCAGTGGTGGAGAAAGCCACTGCTGGGAGCTCGGACACTGAGGCACCAAGAACAGCAGATTCAGGCAGATCCCAGATTCCACGGTCCTTGTGCCCAGTGTTTCCTGCTGCTGAGTGATTCTGACAGCCTCTTCTGTGAATTTTAAGAGGGACACAGTGGAGAGAAGCCAAGGTGAACATTCCCATGCAAGGAAAATGAGGTGGCTGTGTCAGAGGAACTGGCACAGACTGGATCCAGCCCTCCCTTGGGAGCAACAATTCAGCCATGGGTGTTTGGTTTTTTCCTACAACTCAGCTCAGGGTTTCGAGAGCCCTGAGCCCTCTATGGGCAATGGTGGATGTACTCCAAGCATGGGAAGATGTGGCCACCTCTGAAAAGCAAGGCCAACATGCCCTGGACCACCTTTCCCAGCAGGGATACAACAAGGGCAGCACAGCACAGAGATGGGGCACACACCCTGCAGAGCACAGACCCACCTAGAACAGCCTAAACACAGCAGCAAGGAGGTGTGGGGTCAAAATAACCCAAAATAACCCTCTGCCCACTGCTGACACCACCCACATCCTGACATCACTCACATCCTGGTCCTCTCTGAGCAGTGGGGATGACTGGGGAGCTCAGGGCAGGGTCATTGAAGGGGGCATTCACTGTCACTGCAGAGCAGCTGGAGCCACAGACAGCAGCTGAGGGGTCCTGGCCCAAAGCCAGGCATGGGGACATCAGTGGGAGGTGAGCAGAGGAGTCTGGGCTGCATGAGCCATCCAAGATCAGGCATCCATGACTCCAGAGGGATAAAACAAGGGTAGCTTGGAGAAAAACCAATTGTTGTGTTTCAATCCAGCAGGCAGCAAAACACCACCCAGCCCTCACTCAATCCCCCACGGTGGGATGGGGAAGATGATTGGAAAAAAGGCAAAACCCATGGGTTGAGACAAAGACAGTTTACTAGGACAGAAAAGGAAGGAAAATAATAAAGACAAAAGAATACACAAAACAAGCGATGCACAGAGCAATTGCCACTCACTGAGCAATGTCCAGTCAGCCCCCAAGCAGCACTCACCACCCCCAGCTAACTCTCCCCATTCTTTTGGCCCAGCATGCTGCCACATGCTCTGGAATATCCCTTTGGTCTGTGGAGCAGCTGGCCTGGCTGTGTCCCCTCCCAGCTTCTTGTGCCCCCTCCAGCCTCCTTGCTGGCAGGGCAGCATGAGAGGATGAAAAGTCCTTGGCCACTGCTCAGCAACAACTAAAACATCAACATTATTCTCATCCCAAATCTGTAACAGCTACTAGGCAAAAAAAAATAACCTTCCTCCTGCTGAAAGCAGGACACTGTCAAATCAGCATCACAATCCCTTGCCTCCGTTTCTTCAAACTGGAGACAAGAGGATGTGTTCCCATGAGGCTCTGGGGAGTGGAAGTTCTCAGATAGTGGAGACACTGTAATTCTTTTATCTGGGCAACAGGAAGAAAAGAGAAAGGAATAAAACCAGTGCATTTCTTGGAGCTGCTGTTCTGATGTTCCTTGCAATCCCTCTGCTTTGATTTCAGATGTATGATCTGCTCTGGGTTTTTTGGTCTTTTTCCCCACTGTGATGCTATTTATGGCAGAAAGGGGATTTCATCATCTCCCCATGGCCATTCTCAGCAGCTGTTCTTGCCCCTCTCCCTGCCCTGCTCCCCTTGCTCTAATAAACTTTTTTTGCTTGGTCCAGTTTCCTTCCTTGCACATCATCTCTGACATCACCTCTGTGCTTATCTCAGGTTCTATCGTTTCCTATTTCCAAGCACCCCTGAGAACAGCAATAAACACCATGAACAGCAGAGTCCTGGCATGACACAGCAGCTGCAGAAAGTGGTTCTAAGTGACAGAAAACCAGCCTGGAAATCTGACATTTCTTCACCACAGGAGATCCACTTGGTAAAAACTGGGCACCAGTTCATTAAGAAAATCAATATGTACAGTTCCTCACCCTACAGGAAGATCTAGGCCAAAAAAAGTGAAGATTTGTTAAGCAGGACCCCACTCTTACGTGCCCTCTGCTGCTCCCAACTGGCACTGAAATTCCCTCTTTTCAGATGATTTATGGCTAAATGCTCTCATTATAAAGCAGAACCAGACTACTTCTGTGCAAGATAACACTCATTAGGCAGACTTTCTGACTCGATTTTTTTCGCTGTTTCATTGATTATTTTTACATTGTAATGTGCAAAAACCTATTCATGTCTTTATTAGTCTGACTTGTTTCCTGCGTTTATGGAAAAGATCTTTCTTTGATAAGAGTTGTTATTGCTGGAATGAATGTCACTCCATGATCTGCTGTAATACATCTTTCTGAATTGCCTTCTCTAATTTTATTAGTCGAAAAAAAAACCCACCTCATTTAAAGAGATAAAACCTTCTGGAAGTGGAACATTGCCACTAATTAGGATAACAAGAACATAGGTATGAGTTGCTGGCGATACTGGAGTCTAAGCTTCTTTTTCTAACACAAGAAGAGGCATATTTTTCTGGAACAGTCTTTCTTCTCCTACTGAAATTCTGCTGCTTTGAGGGAAATTATTGACATTAATCTCTTTATCCATGATTCCTTTAGGAAAAATGCTGACCAGGATTCAGCAGCTCCAGATTCAGGTTCTGGATTTGCTACAAATACCCTGCACGACCTTGAGCAAGCCACTGCTGTCCTGTGACTTAGTTTTTCCATCTGTAAAATGGCAGGAACGATGAATCCTGTGTTTTATTGCCAGCTCCTGCATTACACATATCTGCAGAGAGCTGCTCACTGAATCTCCTCATGCCTTGGCACCTCATCCCTAAAAGGGGAATAATAATATTTCTCTTGTCTACTTATTTTGACTACATTTTGTTCATGTTTGGATGTACTGGAAGTACTGTGGGAGTCTGCCCCAGGATGCAAAAAGCACATTTAGCACATTTCTCTTCTCTTACTGCAGGCAGGGAACTGTTTGACCCTTGAGTGTCTGCTGTGTTGTCTGTGGTGCTTTGACCTGTCAGGGAAAGCTGCTCTGTCAGTGACTGAACTGACTGACTTGCACTGCAGCACGAGGGAGGCACTCACAGAGAGCACTGTGGTAGATAAACTGCAGGGTAACATCCTCACTATGGTCAGCAGCAAAGATTTAGGGGGCAGAACATCTTGAATTCACACTACCTCTGCACATCAACATCTAATTACTGCCATACCTCCAGCCCCACAACTTTTGCTCAGCTGAAAACCCCATCCATGATGCTAGGAGTCCCACCTGGATCTAAAATTAAATACACCTTACAAGGAAGAGACCACTAACACATTTTTATATTTGATAGCTCACTTTAAACCAGAATATCCTCACATGACTACTGGAGAGAGAATTAGGGTAAGGAGAGATATAAATGTCTACAATGAGCAACCTTTTATCTTTGCTGCAGAGGTGACCTACACTGTGGTGACACAGAAGATTTAATATAGTGCCCAGCTGAGGGAGGGAATTTTGCACAATATTAGATGACAGAGTTGTTCCATTGTTGAAGTACCACAGGCATTATTAGTCTGTCACGAGACTGGGGTACAAACTCACAGGCTGTGCCTCTCACATCTGCCTTTGAACAAGGTTGCCTGTGTAATTATGTATGTGAAGTATGTCTGCCTGTAAACACCAAATTCATGCAGCTGAATTTTGATTAAAACATTTCTCCCAACCCTCCAAGCAGACACATCAGTCTTCACTGCCTACCCAGCTCTAAGTAAGACCTGATTCCACCTGGATTGATTGCATTTCAGTAGCAAGGGAGGAGTACAGACACATTTGCAGGATCCATTCTTCCATTTTTCAGTGTGCAGAAGAGCAGCTGAACTCAAGGCAACACTTGATGTTGAACAAAAAAGGACAGAGCCCCCTTAGAGATGTGAATTTCTTTCTCTTTATTAAACATCCATTATTTAGTGTCTCTGCATGACCACATTATTATTCTTTTTCAGATGTTTTTCTGGAATTCCCTAGATTCCACAATCTGCTGTTAAAATGCTGGTACATTTAGATCAATATGAAAAGCCAGTTTGTTCAACAGCAGTTTTCCAGGCAGAGTTACAGAATGTCAGCTGTTTGAACCCAGAGAAAATAACAGCTCTCCTCTGTTTATGCTTCCAATGGGTGCATTCAGATTATAGCTCATCAAAATGAAGATATTATGGGCAACTATGTCTCATTTTCTTGTAAGGAAGCTGGAATACCAAGGGCTGGTTGAGAAACCAAGGGACTGAATTTTAAAAGCAGCACAGGCAGTTCTTGCTCCCATCTCCCTGCCCTGCAGCACCATCTACAGAGATGCTGTCAGAATCACACCCACTGCAAACCTCGGCAAGCTCCAGTTCCCTGCACAGACAGACCGGGCTCAGTGATTGACCTGCTCAGGAAACTGAGAGTTTGACAGCCCTAAAACCTGAAATCCTTCTGCAGCAAGATAAAGGCAAGAACATGATCAATTTTCCCAGGATCAATCCCTGTGCAGAGAATGCACCTCCAGCAACAAAAGAAGTAACCCAGACACTTTGCTGTTTTTTTCTCTAGAAACTTTCCTGCAGAACTTCTCTGGCAGAGAAGTGTTCCATCTGCAAAAGGATGGTGGGATTTTTCAGGGCAAAATGCACTTCACGGCCCATTAATCCTGAATTTGGCACAAGCTGATTGCTCAGGCTTCAAAAGAGTGCAATATTTCACCTCCTCTGTGTATCTACTCAATTACACAAGATAAAACGTGGTGGGGATTGACCTTCATCTGATCACTGGAGCGTGAGGTCTGCTTGCCCTTCACATGGCCTGGGCACCCAAACAGTGATACAGGGACAGGAGCACCGTGAAGGAGTTTTTAAGCAGAAGCAAAGGAGTTTAAAAGCTGGAGTTTGAAATATGTCTCTGATTAACTTGCCATTTAAAAAAAAAAGAAAAAAAGAAAAAAAAAAGGATGCTTATCTATTCACCTCGAAATAGAATGTTCTCCTGAATATGGAGTGGTTTTTTCCACCAGAAGCCAGATCCAAATGCCACAGTAGCAACTGGAAAGTTCCCCACCAGGCCCTGCTGTGGGAGGAGGTGGGTGCAGGAATGTGCCAGTGCAGGCAGCACTGCTGTCTCCTGCCTCGCTGGGAGCAGCAGCAGGGAACAGGCATGAAAAAAGAGATAAAAGGGCAGAGGAAGACACAGGCTCCAAACCTGGGGCAGTGGGCTCAGGACAGGCATGAAGCAGCCCTGAGCATTGCCAGGACACACTGAGGGGATGGATCTAGGGATGTGTGCTGCCTTAGAGGGGAAAATATGATCTGGGGTTTTTATTATCAGATCAAACCCAACATTCTGATGTGGTTGTTTGCCCTTGCCATGCCTGCAGGGAGGAGACACCAGGACCCAATTCCTCTGACGGTTGAACATATTCTCTCATTTCCAGCCTATATTTATTCATGACCAGGCAGAACAGAACTACCAGCTCTTATCTGCTATGAAAACCTTCCAAAGTCACCAGGTTAGTCCAGCACTGTCCACCTTCAGTAAATAAATCTATGTTCCCCTTTAGCCCAGTTCTCTCTGCCATCATGTCTGCTATTATTCTTTCTTGCTAAATTTATCCCAAAGTCTTGTCTTTTATTTGGATCAGACTTCAATCGTTTTCCCTCTTTTTAAAAGCTGGAAGAATTTTTCCTGTTCTCAGATTGTGTTGTGTTGCTCATGCAGGGATGCTGTTCCACAGCCAGATAGAAAGTGCTCTTGGATGTCTGAGGCAGAAATCAGAATATTCCAGCTGAAAGGTGCCTGTAACGATCATTTAGCCCAAATCATGGTTGCATTATGATCCTGATGATTTGTTCCACTTGCATGAGGTAATTTCTGTCTCCATGCATTCATTTCCTCTGTGTACATTTCCACTACATATTATACATTCATTTGTGTCCTGCCTCCCCCCCTTTCATCACCTCTCCCCCTCCTCTCCTTCCTCCCCTGCTATGTATGCCTGAAGAACATTTTGCTATTTGTTTTAATTTCCTTTGCTAGATCTACCTTAGCTTTCCTTCTGGCACCTTTCCCTTTATGCCTACACCTCCTAACTTCTAAGATGCAGTTTTCTTTGATTAATCCTTTTTTCCATTCCTTCCACTCCCTTTGCTTATTCCTAATATCCCCTTTGAAGTGGTTATTCACCAAGTCTGGACCCATTCCTTGCAGAGTTTTATCCCTCTGTGTACAAGTCCCAAATACTTTTATAGCCCCTGCATAAATTCCAAGCCTGCCCAACATCCAAAACTTTTTTTTAAGTTGGCAAAAATCAGAAAGCAAAATATGTTAATTGCTGCTGTGTACCAACTTCCAGCACATTGGGGTTCCTATTGGGTTCATGTTCTCCATCCAAATGAGATATTCCAAAAGGTTTTTTCTAAAAGATCATGGAGAGACCACTGAAGGCAGGAGAAATTTCTCCTGACCTGCAGCCACAGCAGCAGTGCCAAGAGAAGGCAGGAAGGTCATTAGCTGTTCTCATAGTATAAAAATTGTTACAGTAGATTAAAAATTAGCATGAAGAAATGAAGCACACACATATATTTTAAAGGCTCTGTCAGGCAGCCAAAGTGAAAGCAGATTTCAGCAGACCACGAAGAATGAGCTGCGTGCGTTAGGCCTTGCGTGGCTGGAGCTTATTTCCTTGCTAAATTCCAACTTTCAGGTCTCTCCCACTGAGACAGAAGGGCTTCTCAAGAAAACTCCCCAAATATCTTAAATTAGCAGAGGGAATTTCCCCCTCATTTTTCACGGTCCAAGTTTGCCCAGGCAGTTCAATCAATGAGATAACATTTCAGAAAACGTGGTTGTGATTACAGTCCCTGTTCCACCACGGTGCAAACACTGCCTGGTCTGGGAGGGTTTGAGCCAGGGAGTCTCCTGCTGATCCGTGGGCAGCACTCCCCTGGCAGTGCTGGGCACTGGGCACTGCTGCTCCCATGGGGATCTGTCAGCTGTCCCTGGAATAAATGGGATGGGATGCACAGGACGGAGCCCAAGCCTCTGTCACATCTGCCCCACATGGGACTGACAGAGCAGCTGGGAAAAGTCATTTTAGTCAGCAGGTTGAAAAGTCTCTTCTGAAAAGTCAAACACCATATTGTCATTTTAAATGGCATGTTCATTTTCAGGGAACACCCTGGATTGTTGGGAATCAGGCGGAGAAAAAGGCACTTGTCATTGTCTGGAAAACAGAAAATTGACTGGAAGCAAACCAAATGGCAAGGAAGGAGTGGGATGGACTCAGAAGGAAAAAACCAAATGGGATGTGGGCATGGACTTGGGGATGGATGAAGAGTTGGAGTGGGGATGGACGTGTGGATGCACTGGGGATAGATATGGAGATGGATGTGGCATGGATGGGGCACGGACATGGGGATGGTTGTGAATACGGACAACGGACATGGGAATGAACGTGGGGTTTATGTGGAGCTGGACATGGAGATGGATGTGGAGATGGACTGGAGAAGAATGGGGGGATGGACATGGACACGGACATGGGGATGGACACGGACAGAGGGATGAACACGGACACGGCCATGAACACGGACAGAGGGATGGACACGGACATCGGGACGGACACAGACATGGACACGACCATGAACACGGACAGAGGGATGGACACGCACGCGGGCGCTGCTGCCCCGGCCCCCGGAGCACCGGAACTGTGTTGTGGCGGCCGCGGTGCCGGGCGGAGCGGCGCGGGCGCGCGGCCGGAAGGCGGCGGGCGCTGCACAACGCGGAAGTGCCGGTGCGGGCCGGGGCGATGGCGGCGCCCGGCGGCCGCGGGGGCCCGGGCTGGGGGGTCCCGGTCCCGCCCAGGGCCGTCCCGGCCCCGGCCCTCTGAGCGCTGCCGCTCACGGCCCTCTGACGGGTCTGCGCCCCGACCCTGTGAGGGGCGGCCGCCGCGTCTGCCGCGGGCCCCGGGCCGGGCTCGGGCCCGGCGGGGCGGGGGGCCATGGCCACCCGGCGTCTCACGGACGCGTTCTTGTTGTTGCGGAACAACGCGGTGCAGAGCCGGCAGCTGCTGGCCGAGCAAGTGAGTAGTTTCGGCTCCTCCAGCCCTCTGAATTCACGTAGCATGGCTGCTGCGGTGAGTCTCCTCCCTTCATCCTTCTGTACTCGCCGCGCCCCGCGCTGCCGGGCCGGGCCCTGCCCCTGTCCCCTGAACCCTCTCCTCAAACCCACCCCTCCCTCCCTCCTTCCCCGACCTTCCTCCCTCTGCCCGGCCCTCCCCACCCCGGTGGTTCCTGTTTTCCCGCTCCTTCACGTTAAAGGAATAGAAGAGATCTGTGTGTGCTGCTCGCTCCGTGTGTAATAAATCAGTTTCTGTTCTGGCAGCCTCGTGCTGGCATTGGCAGGAGGGGTTTGAGGCCTCCTCACCTCCAAAAAGAAATAAATTCATACAGCAGAACTCTTCTATTTGCCTCACTGTGGGCACTGTTAAATACACTGGTGTAGTTTAGTCCCATTGCTTAAATTTCTCCATAAGTTGCTCTGATGTTCATTGCCCTTTATTTATCCCTAAATACAAATAATACTCAATCACATCTGGGAGAAGGGGGATTCTAGAGTCTAGTGTAACTCCTCTTTACAGAAACTACAGAAGCGACTGCTTCAGAGGAGTTTCTGTAACTTTTTCTGGGTTTTCAGCTAGTCAGGCTGTGATGGGCTGCTTGGCAGCTCAGCTCTGCTCAGGTTTTCACACTTTCTGTTTAAACTCATCATTCATTTGTCACAGCCACCAGTAAATATCTGCTGGCAGTCTCATCACTCTAAATAGCTTTACATTGATGATTTTTGTTGGGAAAAGCAGTGCTTCCTGCTGCTGCCAATGGTCTTTGTTCATTGCTAACTGTATTACACCTATGTCTAAGAAGCTGTGGATTAAATTGCATTTGCAGAACAGGAAATGTCAACAGTAATTTGTATTTTTCATGTACACTTTGACTCTGCATTTAGTCCTTGTTCATTTTTTAATGTCACTTCTGTAGATCCTTGGGTTTTTTTAAATATCACCTAGAAAAAGTGAATTCTATTTTAAAAATATCACCTAGAAAAAGATTCCAAAATATTTTGAACTCACTTCTCCTAAGCAATGAAACTGCACTTTACTCAGCAGGCAGTGCAATAACATTGAGCACCTGCATCAAATATTTATTTGCAGTGTTTGTTAACATCAATTGAAGGTTTGGCTGGGCTGCTCACTGCAGTGGGGCTCTCAGTGACTGGGAGCTGTCCCTGTGTGCATTCCTGGCCATGTGGCATCTCAGAGTCCCCCAGGTGATGTCTCAGCAGAGGTGTGCAGGTGCTGTGAGCTGTTTGTCTCACGTGCTTTGGTGCTGCTGCTGTGTTTCCCTGGCTGCTGTCCCCAGGCAGAGCTGCTCTGTGCCACCAGGCCAGGGGGCAAATTCCAGCCCACAGCACCTCAGCTTCCCTGAACTCATCTCCAGCTTTCCCCTTGAGGAACCCTTTGGTGTGAGAGTTCTGTCAGGAATTTCATTCCTAAACTCAATCAAAGCAGCATCTTTAGCAATGGAGTCCTGTTCCAAAAGCTTGGGCAATCTCCTAAGAGATCAGCTGCTGCTGCTTTGTTAAACCACAAGGATTCTGTCCAGTTTTAGGTCTGACTTTGTTAATCTTGGAGTGAAATATCCTTTTGCTCACAGAGACTGGTGAGCAGAAGGTGCAGATTCATGTCCTGGTGTATTTTTTCAGTTCCCTGCAGGGTTAATGTTCCCTGGAAGCAGAGCAGAGCTCAAGTGTGTACAGAAGTGACTGAACATTTGCTTCTGCCTTTTGTCCTTTGCTGTCTTTGATCCTGTGAGAACTGGGGTGCTTGTCAATAAATGTCAATAAATGTACAAAAACTCCTCAATAAATGTACAATCACAACCAAAGGCAGTGGATGCTGAGTGCTGCACTCAGACTGCCCTTGCTGTCATTCTTCTCTGGGTTCTATTGCAGCTTTTCTGCCTGACATTTCAGCCTTTAGAAACTTCACTGTGCAATTACTTTGTAGAACAAACCAAGCTCTGCACTTATCTGTTACGTTCTTGTTGTTTACCAAGGAACTGAAATGTTTTTTTTAAAGTTGGTGTATTAAGCAAAATGCTGACTTAAAATGCTATATCATGATGTATTTATTGATTAACCATGTCTTAAAAGCCAGTTTGTTTGTTCTTGGTAAACCATCATGCTTTAAAAATAAATCAGTATTTTCTCAACTGACCATGCCCTATATCTGTCCTATGTCTCTTTTTTCCCTTTTATCTTTTGCTGTCTCTAACTGGATGGGGCTGATGGCATCCACAAATCACTTCAGGAGCTGGATGAGGTATTGTTTTCACATTTTATTCTGCCATGGTGCATCAAAGCTAAAATACTCTTTCTTTATTCTGCTGGTTTATAGAATTTCATTGTATAGGATGAAGAGTCTTTGCATAGAGAAATCAGGCATTTTGTGATGTTATATTATAAATAGATTAATGTATGAACCAATCTGACTTATTGTGGGCCTGTGGGGTAGAGTGATTTTGCACAGTGAAGCCATTAACTATTCTTCATGCTGTGCATAAATTATGCAAACTTTATTGATCAGGAATAAGGTCAGGGATAAAGAAATGGCTTTCAAGAAAGAGTTGCTCAGGAAGGAAGGGGGATTGTTTTTTAAAAAGGGATGGGGTAGGGAACCACAAAACTTTCCAGGCCTGATAAAGGAAAATTACAAATTTGGGAGAAAGTAGGGAAATGTTTGTATGAAAGCCTTGCCAAGTAATTAGTTAATGTTATAAGAGGTATCATTGATGATCATCTGCAGCACTGCCTTGGCTATTTGTGTTTAGCACAATTTAATTATCACTAAGTAATTTAACCATTTGAGATGCATGTCAGTTTGCAAGAGTGTTTGGTCTTCAGAATAACATTGTTTGAGAACAAGCAATTATAATTAATGTTTTTTCTGAGATTTTCCCAAATGCATTTTTCAAACTTGCCAGGCCCAATATGAACTGTGCTGCAACATTGGCTGTGAATTGTTAGATAGAATAGATATGATAGAAATTATAGAAATGCACCAACATGAGAGTTACTCAAATTCTCACTGCAATACCAGCTTTCCTCCTGGGAAATTTGCTAAGAATTTATTCTAGGAGTAACTCTGAGCTTTCAGATGCTGCACAAGACGGAGGGTGTGGGTCATTAGCACAGAGAGCCAAAGCAGGGACAGATGTTTGACCACATCTCTGAGGTCCATTTCTATGGGAAGGCACAGATGCCCCTTTGTGGTGCTCGGGGGTTGGTTGGGGTGTAATTAACCCAGCTAATTGCTGTCTGTTTGCCTGTGCAGCTGGCTGATGACCGCATGGCCCTGGTGTCAGGGATCAGCCTGGACCCCGAGGCCGCCATCGGCGTCACCAAGCGCCTCCCGCCCAAGTGGGTGGATGGGGCAGACGAGGTGGGTGTGAGCCCTGGTGTCCCATGCTCGGCTGTTTTTGATGGCCTGGAAAGGCTCGGGATGGCCCTGGGACAGCCCGCGCTCCAAAGGGCGAAAAGAGTCTTCAGGTTTTTTCTCGGTCTTCAGTGTTTATTAGTTTTTATCTACAAGATTTTCTCTCGGCCCGACAGAGCACAGCACGTCGGCCATGAGCACACTGAGAGCCCTCGGGGCGGTCACTTATCTTTATACCCAAAACTACGTATAAGATATTTACCTATTTTCCCCAATGCTTTTCACCCTTATTGACAAGTGCACTTTTAGTAAGAACCAATCCCAAAGTGCCACCACCACCACACAGATGGAGGCCAAGAAAAAGAAGAAGAAGGACAGGACAAGCCCTAATTCCTCCATCTTGTTTCTCTAGAACCCCCCTGTACCGAAATTCTAAAACCTGTGTTTCGCACTATAATTAACCCATCCCTTCACCATTTATCCCAGTGAGATCCTCCCATCCTCACACAGGTGTCGTCTCCCGTGCAGGATCACAGCCCAGCCACCAGACACTTCTGGCAACATTCCAGGACCTCCGAGCCCCCCAAGGGTTGTCTCGGTGACTCTGCACATCAGGGCTGATGTGCTGAGATCTCACACCCTGGCACATCCAGCTGGACCTGCCATGGGGGGATTTGTTACTGTCATTCACATTCTGTCCGTTTCCTAGCACAAATAGCTTTGAAAGAAAGATTCAAATAAAAATTTTAGTTTAAATTTTTGTTTGAAGCTGGTCCAGTTGAATAAACCCTAAAATGGCAGAGGTGAGCAGTTCAGTGTTTGAAAACAGGAAATGTTAGTGTTTCCTAGCAGGAGAATTTTTCTGCCTCTTCAATCTATGTGCCTTGCAAGTTTTGGAAGTATTTGGACAAATGCAAGGGAATGATTCTGGAAGCATCTAATTAAAAACTTTTTCCATTATTTGGAGTGTGAAGCTATTCTTGACTTTCAGAAAATCCTTTTTTTTTAAATGCACACTCAGAACACACGTTGGCTCATCAGTTTGTGTGGACAGAGCCCATTGTGTAGAAAGATGCTTAGTCTCCTTTTCCAGCATAATCATCCTTACAGATTTATTTTTAATTACTTGGTTGAAAGCATGGCATTTAACTTCTGCTGTTGGGTTGAGGCTATTCAATTTCTGACAGAGTTAGAGGTGTGACCTGAATTTCCATTTATATTTTGGAAGTTGGCTAAATCTTCTAGCTGTGATGCTGTATAATTATAAAAATATTATTCTAACTTAATGAAGCACATTTGAAAGCAGTAGTCTTGTCTAAGATTAATGAGTAGGTGTAAAAGAGTACCACACTCAAAGTCTATTAAGAGTATCAGTTTCTTAGTCAGCTTTTTATGTGGCTTTTAATAATATTTGATTTGCCTTTTATGTTACAGATTTCTCTCAATGATTTTTGTCTAACATTTGTCAGAACCTTTTCCCCTGAAGCATTAATTAATTCCCTTTCTTCCTGTTGGGCTTTCTGTTTTAGATTCAGTATGATATTGCCAGGGTTAAACAGAAAATGAAAGAATTAGCCAGTCTTCATGATAAACATCTAAACAGACCCACACTGGATGACAGCAGTGAAGAGGAACGGGCAATAGAAATCACAACCCAGGAGATCACACAGGTACAGAGGGCTTTGGGTCCTACACCTCCAGTCTGGCACATCTTCAATGCTTTAGGATGAGGCAGTGGTTTGCTCTGAGCAAAGGATTTATTTTGTGATCAGTGTTGGAGTGAGCCAGAAGTCCTGGGCTCTGCTCTGAACTTCCCAACAAGTCACTTCAACCTCCCTGTTCTTTCCCTTGCCTGTTTGATTTTCTACTTGGAACAGGATTGGGAGATTATCAAATCAAATTTACAATTATCTCAGAGAAATCTGTATCTGCAGATGTCTATTCTGAGGCTTGCAGTCCAGCTAATTATAATGAAGCAAATGTCTTTGGTCAGAGGGAGTTGTGGTACTCTGCTGCCTTGTTAGCTCAAAGTTATTTGTCCATTTATGTTCTGTTTCCATTTCTTTTTAAACATTGCACGGGGCAAATTAAAAAATTACTTTTAAAAATGTAGAAATCAAAATATTAGGGTTCAAAGTGCTGTTTGCAGTGTGTGCTGCTGTATGATTTTCACTGATGAAGTTGTTCTCTCAGTTATTCCACAGGTGTCAGAGGGCAGTGCAGGTGCTGCAGAGCAGGTCACGCACCTGCACAGAGCAAGAAGCACGAGTTCTCAGGAATGTGGTGTCTTCCTTAGCACAGGCCCTGCAGGACCTCTCCACCAACTTTAGGCATGCACAGTCTGACTATCTCAAACGTAAGCATTAGAGGGGAACAGCAATGCACGGGCCCCTTTGTGGGCAGCACTCACTGAGCTGTGCTTCTTGTCTTGGCTGGGGAAACTGAAGCACAGAAGGGTTAAATGATGCACACAGGACTAACTGGAGTTGGAATTGCAGAGTTTGTGTTTCACAGCTCATGTTCAAACTGCTTTGTTCTGCTTCTTTTTCTAGTTGCTGAAGAAGAAATGTCATAGTTGAGCATATCAACAAAACCAGATTTCATCTAGCCACAATTTTAATGCATTTTGCTTCTCAGATTGTGGATTGCAGAGCTGCATGTGTTACACTGGTGAAGCAGCCACTGGTGTTCAGCCATAGCACCTGCTGCAGATGGCAGGCTGTGCTAGATAAAGCTTAAGAGATAGTCTGTGATAAATTAAAATTCTGCATCCATAAACAGACTGGAAGTGGAATATTTTCTGTTTAGAAGTAAAATTTTGTTCTATTCTCTTTTAAGCTGAGACAGATTTTTTAAATCTTGAAAGAAATGCACAAAAACTCTATTTTTAAATTTAACATTGATATTTCTTCCTGTGATATAAATGGCACAAGTGGAACTGAAGATTACAGTTCAGACAAGGATTGTTCCCAAGAGAATTTGTTACAAAATAGCCTGCAGTGATCACACTTTAAAGTTCTTAACCTTCCTAAATTTTTTAACTTCATGGAACATAACAACTTAAAAAACACTGATTTAATCAGTCTTACAAGTCTGGTTGAATTTGTTGTGCTTTTCTTAAATAGTAAGCCTGACAGTTAAAATTTAAATATTGTGATTTATGTAATTTACTACCGAGATTTTCTTTTTTGTGCTTTTCTGTCTGGTGCTTCAGACCTTACCCTGGTTATAGTGTGCTCAAATATTATGCTCTAACATAGTTTGTCTTTTACAGGTATGAAGAATAGAGAAGAAAGGTCCAAACACTTCTTTGACACCTCAGTCCCACTGATGGATGATGGGGAGGATGATACACTTTATGATAGAGTAAGTTAAGATGTTTTTACACAAATTCAATATTCATTGCATTTTCTCTTCTCAGATTGTAAATATCTGAGTTATGAAATCTTTTTATGCTTTTAATTATTTCCATGTCATTAATATTAGTTCAGCATGTAAATCTTCTGTTTCAACAGGGTTTTACAGATGACCAGCTGGCATTGGTGGAGCAGAACACGCTGATGGTGGAAGAGAGGGAGCGAGAAATCCGTCAGATTGTGCAGTCAATCTCTGATCTCAACGAGATATTTAGGGACCTGGGAGCAATGATAGTAGAACAGGTACATGGACAGCACAGTGTTAGTGAGAAATGGGACTTTCCATGTAGTCTGAAGGTTCCAGACTCACTTTTCCTAATTTGCTTCTTCATGCTCAGGTTTCCTCTGCTTGAAATCTGCCACAGGTTGAGTTAATGAAAATAAATGAATAGAAATTCAACTCGTATTGTGGGTTAGACTAAAAACCAGAAAACACAGAAAGCCAGAGTTCACTTGGTTATTTCTCCCAGAGATCAGTTTCTGTTGAGTTTGTCAGCCAAAAGCAGCTGGTGTGGAATGAAGATGATTGTAAGGGATGTGATGTGAGATGGTGACAGAGCTGCTATTAGGAACTGAGCAAGGAATTTGCTTAGTGAAGTCCCAGCTAGTTCTGTAAAAATTCATTGTTTACATAGCTCATGAACTGTTTGCTGTGAGTGTTGTTAATTACTCTGCTGCTTATGATAACATTTGCTTTATGAAGCTCGTTTAGGTTCAATTTGGTGCTTGTTTTCTCCATTTTATTTAGGGAACAGTTCTAGATAGAATTGACTATAATATTGAACAGTCATGTATGAAAACTGAAGAGGGTCTAAAACAACTGCATAAGGTAAGCTGATGGAATACTTCAGCCATTTTGCATGTCTAACAAGCTTTTCTAATTACAGCTGTACTGTAAGAGGAGCTTCCCATGTAACTTCTGTTAATGTCATGCTTGGTGCCTCGAGTTGATTTCTTCAAAGACTTTCTGGGCATCCAACCAATGTGCTTTGATATTTATATTGCTGACCTGGTGGGACCTATCTGCAATTCCTTCTCTCTTTGAAAAGCCAGGCACTTGGGAATAGGGCTGATTATTGGGTTCCTCACTGCAGACTTTAGTTTGAAAACATTATCTCAATCATGTGAGCAGAAAGAATAATTATTAATGTTTTCTCTTACCATCTGACACTTGTTAGATCCAACCTCTTGCTTTAATGTGAAGTTTTGCTATGAACACCTGAAAAGGTTTATAAAGATTTATCTCAGCAGATCAGAGTTCTGTGGTCATTTTGTTTTAGTTTTATTTTGAAGGCTTCTTAATTAAAAACAAAATAGAAGCTTTGTTTTGTTTAGCTTCTATTAATAGAATTTAATTTGGCTTTTGGAGAATTTCCTCTATGTTGTATCCTATTAATTCCCCTGCAAAAAGGAAGGATGAGAAAATATGGTTAGAAGAAAGAAGGAATGAAGCAGAAAACTTGAGAACCAACTCAAAAATCAAACTTTCAGTTCTAATTGAAATTAAATGAAAATGCACAGCTGACCAGGTACAACAAATGTGCCTGTTAAAAAACAAATTTTGCTGTGAATTTTAATGTCCTTCAGACATGATACAGGAATCTTATCTCTGCAAACTGAGTCTTTAACATGGGTGGATGTGACTTCAGTGTGCATTTACCTTCCCTGGAGCTTCTGGTAGATCAGTTACTGTGTGGGAATTGCCTGCAGTATACATTACACTTACACTAAACAGGAGTCTGTACCTCAGCCTTGCAGAAATGTAATTATTAACTCTTTCCTCTCTGTTTTACAGGCAGAGCAATATCAAAAGAAGAATCGGAAGATGCTCGTTATTTTAATTTTGTTTGTTATAGTAATTGTCCTTATTGTTGTTCTTATTGGTGTAAAGTCACACTAGGTTTCGCTTCATTTTCTCATTTTTGGAGTTTCTGTGAACTTTTTTCCCAATGTGAATGGATGGACCTGCACTCCAGAAAGCTGCCTTTGAATGTACGAGCCCTTGTGGTGCCACGTCTGTGCAATGTTCCTGTAGAATTCTTCAAAGTACAAGTTTGGTGGTCTGTGAGGTGTTTGTAAGGGTTACATGGAAAATGTCAGGAAATTTGATGCTCCCACACAAAAAAATTCGGTGCTCTATGCAGAGGTATTTTGAAACACAGTACTTAAGAATAATTAAACATTGAAGTTTACCAGTGACTACAGTAATTAGTGTGTTACTGTGAACAAAAATGTGTTGTCTTCTATATTCTTATGTCATAATTGTTACAGACTTCAAATTTAAACCATGTTACTGATTCAATAGGACTGGATGTCAAAAATTGATCTTAATGGAAAATTTGTTGAGACAGAAAATTGTTTGATTGAATGCCCATTCTTCCAGACTCAAAAACTCCAAAGAACTGGATAGGCAGCTAAAAAGGAAAGCTTTTAGCAATCAGAACATAATCCAACCCCTGTGATCTTAATTTAGATACTGCACCATTACTAAGAATCAGTGGTACTTGATCTTGTAAATAACAAGATGTAATCACTGGCATAATTTAACATGCTTAGTTAATTAAAAAATTTTCTGAGCCTGAGTAATCATGGGAATGATTTTCCTTCATTGGGATGATCATATTTTTTTTCATGCATTATTTTTTTTTAGTTAAAGTACAAACATTACATTAAAGCAGGGTAGTTAAGCTGAAAAAATGGAGTAGAAACCCAAAAAGAGAATCTCTCTGGCCTGCTGCAGTGGGTCTTGGATGTTTCAAACTGTAGCTGCTGTATAAATTGTTTATTTTACAATGCATTTGTCCATATGGGTTATGTTTTTGTATAAGAAGTGGCTTCACTACAGTAGATATTACATCCATTTTCCCTGACAGAAAATTCTCTTTCAAATGTCTTCCTGGGAGAGGACATGTTTGTGGTCTTTTACTGACCATGAGAGGTGTCATGCAAGTGACATGTTACAAGGCCTTCAGTGGAGAGTTTGGGGTTTTCTCTGCTTTTTTCAGTGGAGAACTTTGCTGCAGGCCATACAACAGAAATTAAGGCACCATAGAAGTAATAGAATACTCTTAATTTAATTCAGGCCTGAAGTGATGTGCAATTGTAGAGGCCTTGTCTTAATATTTTTAATATTGCTTTTTATTTTTTTTAAATATGTTTGGTTGTTTTTTTATTTCCCCAAAGGGACTGTAACTTCCTTCATTTTCTGGCTGATCCAAGTGCTCCCCACAGACCTGCAGAGCTGCTCTGCTCAAGCCCCAGCAGTGCAGGTTCACAACACTATGTGATACTGAAGTTGCAACTCTTGCCTGCCCTGAGTTCTTTGTGCTAAAGAGGACTTGAGACATGGCTTTAAACTGACCATTTTCAGGGATGGACCTGAAAGCAAAGACTGCAAAAACATGAAAGCCTTGGCTTTTTTGTGGGGCTGATGGAAAACTTTGTACCACTCTTGTTACCTCTAGAGAAAGGGGATGTTGAACCACCAAAACTGCCAGTTCAAACTCTTCATGGATTTCATGAAGTAAATGGGTGAAAGGAAGAATGAGGCTTGTGTTGGGTGTGCAGCTCCCCTGTTCTGGTGATAGATCTTTCAATGATCGTGAGTGAAACTACTGTCCCTCGTGCTGGCTGCATCACTTGGTGTGAGGCAGCAAATGGCTATAATTTAATATACTGTATTTGCAACTTTCTCTCTAACTGAGATCGTGTTATTTATTTCTGTCTTGACCGGTGCTTTTGACATTTTATCATGGCAGATGGTTTCAAAGAAGTAATAAAACACTTCCAACCTAATTGGGCAATTATTTTTTTTTTTATTTAAATTATAAACTGAAACATACTTTTGTGATGTTAACATGTTTCTGTTCTTCATAATAAATGAAAGTGGCAGTGATGTGAAATATCTTTTTTTTAAAAAAGTAACTTTCTGTAGCACAATGTCATTTGCATTGTCAAGAGTTATTTCCCATGAGTTATGCCCGCTGTCTACCTATTTTCTACCCAAATTCTGTATGAGGAAATGCATTTTTGATGAGGTTAAATTTAGATGTCAAGTGTTCTATGTAACTTGAGCTGGAATTTATTGAAGCTTGATTCTATTAAGGAAGGACAGGCTGGATTCTGTATAATTGCTGGTGTGTGGCTTGTCCTGAGTCAGTGTGATTAACTGTCAGCAGGTCAGCCCAACCTGATGCTGTGCTCTGTGCGAGTCTCCCCACAAAGGGATCTGTCTGTGCCTTTGGCAGTGAAAGCCCAGAAAAGCCACAGCAGCTGCTGCTCCTCAGGTGTTCAGGAGCTGCCTGAGCCTCCTGCCCTCGCTTCTGCCCAGCCCTGGCAATCTCTGTGTGCTGCTGCAGCCAGAGCTGGGACCCTCTCTCAGCCTGGGGCTGCTTCATGGGTGCTGGATTCTTCTCAGCCTGGTTGGAAGCTCAGATTCCTTACAAAACAACAGTATTGCTAAAGCAACTCCCAAGGATTTGTGTCCTCACCTGGTGGGAATGGCCTGTAAGCTGTTGCTAGTACACAGTTTCTCCATTAAAATGCATGTGAGTGTGCAAAAAATGAGCTGCAACTTGGTAACAGAAATTAATTACATGCCAAAAGGACAGTATTGAAAGCACTGTAATAGCCAATTTATTTTTACTGCAAGTTTTCTCTAGAAACTGAAAAGTAATGTGGAAGAATTGGTTTTTCTCTTGCTGATTTTTGGAATGTGCTAAAAATTGGATATTATCCTTAATGCTGTGTTCACTGCCTAGATTGCATTGATTTAAGGTTTGCTTTTATGAACCACAACACAAAGGAGTCTTAACTCTTGCTTAGCTGTTTGGAAACTGCTTTTGGTACAGCCTTGCAAAACTTAAGTTCTTAGATAGGTTACAATGAAACTGATTTTGTTAGAAAAAAATATGCTTACTATTTAAAAAACCCAAACCAAACAGCCACCTTAAACAAAACTCATTAAAACAGCGAATTCATTATAATTTTGCATATTGATTACAATGGATCATATAAGTTATATTTTACTGGCTTAATTCCATGAATACTTGTAGAGGATCAATAACTGGAAGACAGGTCCTTGCTGCAGCTTCTGCTGAAGCTCAGACAAATAAAAGTAGTTGCAGCTGCTGGTGGTGGGACGTTCACAGGGAGTTTCTGTAGATAAAATTGATTTCCTCAGTCCATTCCCTTCACGAGGACCCTCCTCTGCTGCTCTTAACTGCAACAAAGGATTGTGGGTTAGGTGAGTGTTTCCTATGTTTAATTTGCTTTTCAGATGCTGTGGATTCAGGGAATGGGTTGGTTTTGGACTCTCAGAGCAGCAGAACAGCAGAGTTTGAGCTCAATGATTGGGAGCTTACTGCCTGGAGGAATCTTTGGAATGTCTCAATCTGAAGTAATTGCTGTGTGTCCTCTCACTCCCACGCTGATCTTATGTGTTGGCACACCAGTGGACCCTGAGCAATGTATTTTCTGTGGCTCGGGGAAGAGACTGGTTAAAGCTGGAGTCTGTGTATTGAGTTACTCTCCCATCTGTGAGGATGCACCACCGACCTCTGCAACAGATGTTCCTACAACTTTTATTTTCAATAAAGTTTCTGCAATGTCCCTTCAAAGGCCTTACTCTAGGGAATTTTTTCTTCTGGAATTCAGCCTGGGTTTGGGGTTTTTTTGTTTTTCTTTTAGGTGTATTTCCATTATATGCATCAGAATTCACTTTTCCCGCGTAGGTGGAAGATTGCACAGACCTTTCCCAGCTTTCCTGGCTGCAGATCAATGAGCATCGGCTTCCCCATGGAACGGTCAGAGCACCAAACCTGTCTGAGCCCCAGGAGCGTTCGGACCTCGCTCCCAGGGACAGGCTGGGACTGTCGGGGTGTCTGTGCAGGGGAGGAGCTGGAATCGATGATCTCTGTCCTTCCCAATCAGCATATTCTGTAACCAAATATTAATAGGAGGCGCTTGGCAACTACTAAAAGATCAGAATAATCATTTTATTCTACTCCAACCCACCATGTACTGTGGAAAGGCACTCGGAAAGCCCTGTTGGCTCAGCGGTGTGCCCGGAACCTGCCCGGGCCGTGCCCGGCGCTGCCGCGACACCGGCGCGTCCCCGCCCCGCGGAGCCGGGGCCGGGCCCGGGGCGGGGCGGCGCGGCCGGGCCGGGCAGGAAGATGGCGAACGTGCAGCTGGAGTTCCAGGCCAGCGCGGGCGAGGCGGACCCGCAGAGCCGCCCGCTGCTCGTGCTGGGGCAGCTGCACAACCTGCACCGCCTGCCCTGGGCGCAGCTGCGGGGGAAGCTGCAGCCGCGGGTCACCGAGGAGGTGAGGCCGCGCCGCGGGTCCGCGCCCCCTCAGAACCCGGCAGCGCCCGCGGGGCTCCCGCGCCGCGTGTCCGCCCGGCCCAGCGGCCTCGCGGGGGCTGCGCGGCCCCGGCCCCGAGCGCCGCTGTGCCCCGGGCACCCCCCGGGCCGGGCCGGGCCGAGCCTGTTGCTGCGGCGGGGCCGCCCGGGCAGCCGCTCCCGCAGCCCTTGTGCCCACCCCGGCGGGGAAAGGCGCTGTGCCCTCTCTGAGGGATCAGGGGGCGGCTGCAGTGAGCGCTGGGAGCCCCCTCCCCGCCCGCCGCCACTGCGGTGGGAGTGCGGACCTGTTTGTTTAGTGGCGGTGATGGCTTATGGTAGAATGATAAACGTTTTGCATTGCGGCTTTTAGGTCGCTAGATGTTTGGCAGGGGTTTTTATACAGGGCTCCCCAGTGTCTTAAGACAATATTTACCCTTCTTGGTTTTATTTGTTTTTAATTAAATTGCTATGTGAAATAATAATTCGGAGCTAGTAAATCATTCCTCGTATTTATCACTAGGAAAACTGTCTCAAGTTAAGAAAGCTCTGAACCAGCCTGTGCACTAAACAGTGTGGTTTCAGATTGTAATTCATACGGCTTAAAGCAGATGCTTGTAATGGAAAGTACGTTTATATTTCCTGGTTAATGAACAGGTTTGTCAAATTTCCTGTTTCTCTTCACTCCAGAGCTTGTTGTGCACAATTTCTTTGTTTCCAGCACCTAAACCCCTGTCATTAAAAAGTGCCTAAATCCAGCAGGAGTGAGGTGGGAAGGAAAGTCTGGCTCAGTTCTTTGTCTCTAAATGCTTCTTTTCTCCCCAGATCTGGCAGTCTGCCCTGAGCACGCTGAACCCCAACCCCACGGACAGCTGTCCCCTGTACCTGAACTATGCCACGGTGGCCGCGCTGCCGTCCCGGGTCAGCCGGCACAACAGCCCGTCCGCCGCGCAGTTCGTCACCCGCCTGGTCAGGAACTGCCTGCCCGGCGGCGTCCACAGATGCATTGTTGTAAGTGCCTCTTGAAATGCTGCTGGTGAAACGTCTGGCGAGTGGTTTCTCGACTTTTCCGGGTTGTAGCTGTCTCCAAGGAGACTGGAGGTTGACAAGTTTGACTGATATAATTGCACTGACATGAGTGGTTTTGCACTGGCATGTAGGCAAGACCTGACTGTAATGGCTTGTGCATGCTCAAGCACATTAGGAGGAGGAAATTAAGGCTGGATTTGTATGGAACATCTTCAGCCAGGAATGCCCATGCAAAATGAACTATTAGTGGCTTTTTTCAAGCTAGGATTTGGGATGTCAGCACATGCTTCAGGAGTGGAGGGTGTTATGTCTGTATCACAGAACCCATGAGAGGTGCCTTGCTTGTGTTGTTCAGTGAGTTTCAAAAGTCTTGATCCAAATAATGCTCCAATGTGAGTCCTTTGCCCCCTCTAGCTCTTGGACTTCTTTGGTCATCTTCTATGCAAGCCCGATGAATTTATTTGTTTCTGTGGGTTCTGCAATTAATATCAGATTTGTGAGTTGTTGAAGACTCATACAGTCAGTGTCAATGACAAAATTTAGTAGTACCCTTCACTTGGAAAACTTATTTGGAAGAGTAATAACTCTACGTAACTTTTACCCTTTGAAAATGTTTAATTGAAGCTGCTTTCCATTGGTAATTTCTATAATGAACTTCTGAAAAATAATCTACCGGTTAATAAACTTCTGGGTTAATACTGGCCACATTCTCATACAATTTCTGCCTTCACATTCTCATATAATTACTGTCACTTTCACTTTTGTTTTGAGCACATTTTGGTGATTCCTGTGCCGTTTTTGGTCCTGATCTGTAGGCTAACCTGTGTTAATTGCACTGGTATAATTACAGCAGTCCAGCTCCCTTAGAAGGATGAACTAATTGCAGCAGTGTAACTCATTCCATACGGAAAATGAACTGGACCAGTTCACTGGGTGGCTTTCACACTGCCTCTGTCCATGCAGAACAGAGAATGAGCTTCTCTTGGGCAGTGTTATTTCCCACCCAGCTCCTTTTCCCCTCTTCCCCAGTAAGAGCCCAGATCCTGTCAGTGCAGCCTTGGTGACGTGTTTGCTGCTGTTGCAGATGGTGTGTGAGCGCTCCGAGGTCTTCGCCTCCGCCTGTGCCCTGGCCAGGGCCTTCCCCCTGTTCACACATCGCTCCAGCGCCTCCAGACGCACAGAGAAGAAAACTGTGACCGTGGAATTCTTCCTGGTTGGCCAAAACAACGGACCAATGGAGGTGACAACACTCAAAGTAAGATTTTGGGGGTTTTCCGTCACCTTTTCCTTCAGTTTGTTGCATGTGCAAGCACATCTGTCTCCAGCTGCCTCTGGATAGGTGTTGTACAATTATCTTAGCTCAGGGTTCCTTGGAGCTGATCAGTTCACAGCATCTATGAGTGGAAATACTGAACAGATTATTGCAGCAGATGCTGAGGATGTTACTCAGAATTTACATTTCAGGGTGGAAATCACCAAACAAACAGCACAGAGAAAATGTCTCCTCTCTCAAGTGTATCACAGATGCAGACTCTGGTTTTAGCCTTTAATGTTACACTGCTTTTGGTGTGTGGGCTCTCACTTTTATCTACCCAGGCAAAAGCTGTGTGTGGCTGTGCAGGTGAATATCAGACTGAAGTCACTAAAAGTCACTTAACAAGGATCACACATGGCCTTTGCTATTTCTGTCTGATGTACCTCTTTGGCTGAGTTTTTCTGGCAAAACTGTGGCCAGAAACAAGACCCTAAGAAACAAAACAGCTTGGAGATGAGCTGTACATGACAGTGAAATATGTCCAAATCATCTTTCAATGGCAGCAAATCAAAAACTGTTTCCCTTGTTTGACTGTTACAGAGAGGAAATTCCACATCAGGTAACTGTTGGCATGCCAGGTCATTCCTCTTCGAGATCCATAAACTTAAAAGCTCTTCCAAGGTTTGCAGTTAATCTTTAGGGAACTCCCTGTTCAGTGCTCCAGGTTCTGTGCTTTGGTACAGATGGATACTTCCTTAGCTGATCAGTCAGTGAGGTTACAGAAATCCCTTAAAAGTTTTGGCAATGGATTTGACAAAGGGTATGGTGTTGCTGCATTTGAAATTCACAGAATTACAGCTTTAGGGGTTTGGTTTTTTTCAGTGTCTTTTCCTCTGTGCTTGGTCTTTACTCTGTGAACTGATCTGGCCCCAGAAAATGGTGCCAGCCCAGTTTTCAGCAAGGTGGCAGAGACAGGCGTGCTGAGAGTACAACTCTTGATCACTCCATTTTTCCATGCCCCAAATCAGAAAAAGCATAGCTGGTGTCAAAAATAGTTCCTTCAGATAGGTAGATTCCAAACCACTTGGGTTATTTTTAACTTAAAAACAAAGCTGCAATTATTTCTGCCTCGCATTTTTCCCCTTGATGTCAATGCCAAAAATATTACTGGCTTCCTCTTAGCTGAGTTTGCACCCCTTAAATTCAGCCAGCACCAGACAGCTAATGCAGAGCATGGAAGAGGCATGTGGTAAGACATTTTTATCTAAACCTCTCCCTTGGCATGTTGTATTTTACACCTAGTGCATTGTACAGGGTATTTTATGGTGAGGACTAGCAGGGATTGTCAGAGCTTTGCAAGATTAAAGGCTGCCATTATCCAGGTTCTCTGGAGCACTCTGGAAACACGAACACAGGCACAGCTTATTTCTGGAAGTCATGCTGCTCCCCTGGGGCTTGGCCTTGGGGTTAGAGCACCTCCTTTTACCTGCCTGGTCCTAACAGGGAATCACTCCAGACAGAGCTTGGCTCCTGAGGAGGTCCTTGCCCCTTCAGGGACAGTAAAGCAATCAGAAGTAATTGCAGGGAATTGGGCACCTTTCCAAAGCAAGCCAAGGTTTAGGAGTGTGCTGGGATCCAAATGTATGGAGTCCATAGGCTGGTCTGGCCAAGCCAAACTTCAGATAGCTCAGCATGAGTGAGTGAGTGTCCAACACCTCAGACTCCTGTGAAACCCATCTTGACTCACCCTTGTGCTGTGTGTGGTCCTCAGTGTAGCGTGGCTACTGGAAAGCTTGCACAAAGTTTCCTTCCCCCAGGTCTTGGGGCTTCAAGTTGTTAGTTCATGGGAGTTAAAAGTTGAAGCTTGGTGTCTGGTGTCTTCATGGTCCTTCTGGCAGGAGGATCCTTCTGTAAGGAAACAGCCTTGGCTGTTTGACCATTTTGATTCTGTCCACTCTTGCTTAGATAAGTTTTTGCTCAGTCCAGTGAGGGACAGTCCATTTTGCCACGGAAATCAGGGAACAGTGCATGTTTTACACAAACATGGAATATTCCAGTTTCCCCATGGGTCTGCCATATAAAATGTCTCACACAGTAATCTTTATTTCCTTCAGCCACTCTGCTGCCCTGTACAAACTCTGCAGTTTCCCATGTTGCAGATTACACAATCTCTACAGATTTCCAACCCCAGCAGCCCATAAGCTCATTGTGGCTTCCTGAATTAGCTGCCTCTTATCTTTCTTTCCTCCATTTCACATTGCCTTCTTGATGTCCCTTTGGTAATGGAGAAAGATACTAATTTTGCAACACCAGTTTGCTCAGCAGAAGAATACAGTTGCTTAGAAATTAAAGCACATCGTAAAATAAGCTGGACACATACAAAAATAATGGTCAGCCTGCCTGTGGTGGTGGCAGTTAAGCATTAACATGCTCCAGAGGAGGCACAGATGTGGTGCTGGCTGCAGGGGGATGAATGCCAAGCTGTGCCAAGGCCCAGCCCCTCTCAGTGACCTCCCTTGTGTTTCAGTGCCTGGCCAGTGCCACCGAGGGCGTCCGGCTGGCCGCGCGCATCGTGGACACGCCGTGCAGCGAGATGAACACTGACACCTTCCTGGAGGTTGGTCGTGCCCCTGATGAGGGATAATTGCTAATTGGAGCTCCACACTGCTGTAATCAAGCCCTGCTGTCTCTCAGTGCAAGCTGTGTGTTAGTTGGGGGAAGAAAATCCAGCCGGGGGTGCTCAGGCTCTGCCTTTGGCCTTTCACATTTTCTAGAACTGTGCAGAGTTGGAAGGAAGCAGAGTTTACAGCTTGGAGTAGGGCACTGGGAAGCTGAAAAAATGAGTTCCTCATTTGGTCACAGCACTGGATTCTTGTCTTAACCTGATGGTGACCAGAGTTGCTGAAATATGGGACAGCTGACAGATTTCCAAATGAGTTTTATCATAAGGATCTGGAAAGCTGTTGAGAATGAAATTATTCCTGTCCTATTACATCATGATCCAATAGAGTGAACAGTTGTCCTTTACCTCAGAAGATTTCTTTTACTGGCAGTGTCTAAAGGTCAAATTTATATTTCATGCCATAGTAAGTCAAGGATGTGTCAGTGGAGTTGGGCCATTGGAAAAGCAACACCACTCCCAAAATTGTGGATGTTTGTATGTGTATGCATGCAAAATCACAAAAACCCCTTAACTGGGTACCCATTTGTGTGGAAAGGCACAAATGTGTCCTGATGATTGACTGACAATGTCCTTTTTTCTGAATTATTAAGGAAATAAAAAAAGTTGGCAAGGATCTTGGGATTACTCCTACTATTATCCGAGATGAGGAGCTGAAGGAGAGAGGCTTTGGAGGTACTTATTGAGTTTTATACTTTTTTCTTAGCAGATGACTGGAATGTTTTGCCATTGTGATGTTTGATTTGCACATTTTTTAAACTGTTTTATTGCCTGTAGTATTCCAAAAAAATACCCACAGGGGCTCCCTGCAGTCTTTGTTCCCCACAGGTTAAATTCTCTGTTTTCAGGTATCTATGGAGTTGGAAAGGCAGCTCTGCATCCTCCAGCCCTGGCAGTTCTCAGCCACACTCCAGATGGTGCCACACAGACCATTGCCTGGGTGGGCAAAGGTATTGTGTATGACACTGGAGGACTCAGCATCAAGGGGAAGGTACAGAAACCCTGTTCTGCTGCTGCCTTTGCTTACACTGCTGTTTTCTGATGGAAGCAGTTCAGATAATGTCTGTAGGAAACAAAAGTACCTTTTTATTGAGTTAAATGCTTGCTCTGTTGTCGTCCATATGGATACAAGCTATCAGGGGAGAAGACCAAATGGGATTCAAGGACCGCTGCAGAACAATTCAATAGCAACATGATATTTTGCCCTTTAAATATTGCCTGCTGAAAGGCAGAAAGTAGGAACAAAGATGTTTCATTTCTGGTTTCAAAGATAGAAGCAAAACCCATTGGAGTAGGCCTTAAAAGTGTGAAACTTGTAAACAATGGTTTTTAACAGTTTAGCAGCCCAGGTTTAGTTTTTTTCACTTCCAAGACCACCAATAAGCAGAGGCACATGTTCCTTATTTGTGTTGATGACAGCTGAGCACTGTCAGAACCAGAGTCTCAGAAGCATCAGAAACACTGGTTCTAGCAGGCATTACTGTGAAATTCTCTTTCAAAGACAAAAAAAAATCTGTGGTTCTGTTTAAACAGACTACTATGCCTGGAATGAAGAGAGACTGTGGTGGAGCAGCTGCTATTTTGGGTGCCTTCAAAGCCACTGTAAAGCAAGTAAGTAAAATGTGTTAATTGATATCATGTATCCCAGCCCTGCCAAGGAGCTTGGATGTATTCCCAGAGCCAGAGGCCTGTCTAATCCTGAAGTTCTGACCTGCCACTGCTCTTAGTGAGCTTGAGCCACTCTGCTCTTTCTGCTATTTCAGGAAAATATTTCACATCTTTACTGGGATCTTGAGAATTGTGAGAAATTCCTTGAGTGCTGATTTTTTTATTTTAAGGGTCTTCCTTGAATTTCAGAGTTTGTTCTGCAGACTGAGTGGTTTCTGGTTCCTTGAATCAGGTCTATACTTCAGTTATCCAGTGCTGATTTTGTTTAAGCTGTGGGATTTGGGGCAGCTGTTGTCACCTTAGCAAAGAAGGGGATGAGTGACTCTGGGATGTGAAGTCTTTCTATATTCCAGGTCCTGTGCCAGGTCTAATATTAACCTAGTGGGTAAATAGCAGCTCTGGTGTCATCAGGAGCTGCTTGTTGGTTTGCTTCTGTGGTCAGAAAGTAGTGGGGGAGCTGAGAAGAAGCCAGGTATTGAAATATAAGGAATTACAAATATTCCTTTTGCACTTTAACAATGCAAGCTGGGGAAAAGTGGCTGCTGCCAATAAAACTCTGCCCTCTCCACAAATCCAGTGATTGAGTCTTGCTGACAGAGCAGCTATTGCCTCCAAGGAGTATCCAAAGTTCAAAAAATATTTACTGCTGCAGATTAATGCATAGATCTGATGGATGCTTTGTCCAGGGCTGATCAGTGCCAAATTCCCATTTCTCAATAGTCTAGCTCTGTGCCTTGGCCCTAACAGCATGTTTGATGTGGAAAGATCGTAAACTTCACAGTTATCTGCTGAGAATTAAAATTGAAAACAGATTTGTGAGCTGCATCTCAGGCAGAATAACGACCTTGCACAACCAAATCCTTCAGAAAGTTCTGTCAGAGGTCTGCAAGGGACAGGAGCTGGGATGTAGAGCTTTGGGATAGCCGTGGCTGGGGGACATCCTTTCAGTCCTTATTTCCAGAGCAGTTTTGTGTGTGGTTGCCTGCCCTGAGAGAAGCTCCATTCACAGTCACAGGAGATGTGAGCACCAGTGATCTGTCAGTTCATACACAATTACTGCAGCAGGGAATAAACTGCCAGAGATGTGTTTGGACTGACTGAGCCTGGAGAAATCTTTGTATGGAGAAACAAAGGAATGAACTCAGTGCCTCATTTTACAGTCTCGTGTGAGAAGACCTGTAAATGACATCCCTGCAGAAAATATGTTCAGAGAGGCACTGGGAAGAATTTGTTGTTACTGTTTCAAGTCTTTTTTTTTAAATGCTTTTAAGAATCAAAGAAAGGGGGAACAGGTTTCACTGAGCTGTGCTTTGTCACAGAGACTGAAGTGGGAAATGTGTGTTGGATAGAAAGCTCAGTGGGAAGAGGGGCAGAGGTTATTTTCCATCTTCATAAAATATCTGCCTGCATGCTGTTCAGCAGTTATACAACCTGATTTTAAAAGGCTTTGGATGGCAAAATTAAACAAGTGATTTTTCCTAGAAAGATGCATTTCCTCCATTGTGAGCTTTCCAACACAAGGGAGAAGAGAAAAAGATTGACTTCAATTTTTGATTTCTTTATTGTTATCATGATCCTGCATGTTAGCATAGTGAGTCCTGCTTTTGAGGAGCTGCAGGCAGAATGAGCTTCAGGAAAAGGCAGCTGATACTGGAAATAGATTTTCACTTTTTGACAGTAGATTAACGACATGTCTCTCTTGGAGGAGGAAAATGCAGTGCAGTGCAGTGAGTGAATAGTTGGGTCATGGAGGGAAGGTCCATCTCCAGCAGTGCTGTTTGCCCAGCTGGGCTAGAAACTGGGATTACTTTCTGGCCTGTTATTTTGAAAGGTTTTGATTGATGCCTTTGCCCTTTAGACTTCAGAACATGAGCTGATTCAGCAAGCCCTGATTTCTTCAGCCACAGACTTTTATCAAGAGATTAAGAGCCAGGTTTTCCCCCAGAATTTGGTGTTGTTAAGGAGGAACAATGTTTTCATTTGTTAAATGCTGCTGACTCCCTGTCTGTTCCTAGAATCCCTCCACACAATACAACTGCTGTATAAATAACAGAATCATCATCCATTTTAAAATACCATCCATAAGCACTTGACTTTAAACCAAAATTAAAACATTATGAGATAAACTAGAAAAGAGGAGGCTAAGGAAAAAAAAAAAAAACAAACACAACAAAACAGGTTAAAAATGCTCTGTGCCTCCCAGCAAGAATGGCACATTTTAAAAAACCCAACTGACACCCACCCACCAAAAACCCCACCAGAATTCCTTTGAAAATTGTAGCATTGCTGTCAAGGAGTTTTAACCCCTCACTGATTTCAGTCCCAATAAATCAGCTTGATGTGAATCAAAGCCTTTTCTCCCCTCTGGCTGTTACAGGGGTTTAAGGACAATCTTCATGCTGTTTTTTGTCTGGCTGAGAATGCAGTGGGACCGCGTGCAACGAGACCTGATGACATTCATGTTCTTTACTCTGGAAAGTAAGATTGTGTCTATCCCTTTCTCATAAACAGAACAGAAATCAATCATTTTTCTGTTAATCTGAGAGCCATGCAGATTGGGAAGCTGTCTATAAATCAGCTTCCCTAAATATTGATAATTGCATTTCACACATCCATAGTAGTGAGTTTTAAGTGTGCTTAGATTTCCTGTGGGGTGTGTAGAGATATATCAAAATACATGGATATCATGAGCTGCACTTCCCTTAAAGCACTCAGAATTTAGGTGGTTTTTGTAGTAGAGCCAGTTTTCTTTGTCCATCTGCAGCTGCACTGTGGCAGCAAAGAGAGCCCACCAATGGATCAGAATCTGTTTTAAGAACAGATATTACTTCTTTGGCAGTGATTTGTAGAATCCCAGCCTCACACAGGCCCAACAAGTGAAGCACATGAGGTCTGAGGCTGCTGTCTGAGGTGTTCCAGCCCAGCCAGGTGAGTCCTGACATGGCCTCTCTTCCTCCCAGAACTGTGGAAATCAATAACACTGATGCAGAGGGGCGCCTGATCCTGGCTGATGGAGTCGCTTACGCCTGCAAGGACCTTGGGGCTGACATCATTCTGGATATGGCCACTCTCACTGGAGCTCAGGTACAGCTCTCCACATGCATAACTCAGCTTCTCTTCTCTTCTTCATGCAACTTTTCTGCTTTTGCATACTTAAATTGAAAGTGGTGTTCTGATGACAGCAGCAGCTGATACAAGCAGGCCAGTACTTAATGTTTGCAGTTCAATTTATAATTACCAGAACTGGTTTGTTAGTAGTGATCAGGATTTTCTTGTCTATGAAATGGCTTCCATTTCAAGTCATACACAGAATGGTACACAGCTACAAATTTACACCATTATTTTCTAGCACCTGTTCTGTTTCCTACAAGGTTATATTGATGAGCAGTGGTGGAAGGTGACTTCTTCCTGATTTTGTCCTTTACCTCACCAGGGAATTGCTACAGGAAAATACCATGCTGCTGTCCTTACCAATAATGAAGAGTGGGAAAAGGCTTGTGTTAAAGCTGGCAGGAACTGTGGAGACTTGGTCCATCCTCTGGTGTACTGCCCTGAGCTCCACTTCAGTGAATTTACCTCTGCTGTAGCTGATATGAAGAACTCTGTAGCAGTAAGATCTTCCTCTATTACATAAACATATGTGTTTTGTAGACAGGAGAGGAATTGAGCAGGGCCACTCTGCTGCTGGGGACTAAGTCAAGGATTTACAGTAAAGTTGGTTTGTAACTGTTCTGGGGCCATTCGTTAAGCTTTATATGAAACTTGTGTATCTGTCTTTCCTCTAGGCAGAATGAACCATTTACATTTTCTCTGCTGGTGAGACCAACTCTGTTTTTATCGCCCCCACAGGACAGAGACAACACCCCCAGCTCCTGTGCTGGGCTCTTCATTGCCTCCCACATCGGCTTCGACTGGCCGGGGGTGTGGGTGCACATCGACATCGCTGCTCCCGTGCACGCCGTGAGTGTCCTGCCCTGATGGGGAACAGCTGGGAACAGCTGGGGAACACAGCTGGGAATCACACACACCTGGGGGAACACAGCTGGGGAACACAGCTGGGAATTATACACACCTGGGGGAACACAGCTGGGGAAACACCTGGGGAACACAGCTGGGAACAGCTGGGGAACACAGCTGGGAATCACACACACCTGGGGGAACACAGCTGGGAACAGCTGGGGAACACAGCTGGGAATCAAACACACCTGGGGGAACAGCTGGGAACTGACCTGGGGAACAGAGCTGGGGGAACAGCTGGGGAACACACCTGGGGAACACAGCTGGGAATCAAACACACCTGGGGAAACACAGCTGGGAATCAAACAGACCTAGGGGAATACACCTGGGAAAAGCACCTGGGGAACACAGCTGGGAATCACACCTAGTGGAAGCCCACCTTGGGAAACACAGCTGCTGCTGCCTGTGTTGGGTCCATCCAGCTCAGAGGGACAGAAATAGGTGGAGAAGGGTGCTTTAGAAAAGCACTGGCTCTTCTCTCTTCTGAGTTTCTTGGTTTGGTAGTTTTATCTGTTCGTATTTTTCATTTTGGTTTTAAGATATTTTAACAGCCACTTTAATCAGTGACATCTTTATCATTGTGAGCATTGACAACTTGCCTGGTCTCTGTTCATGGCAGTAATCCCAGCCTTCCATTTTCAACCATGTTGTTTTAAGATGATTGACCAGAATTGATCATCCTTCCAAAAATATGTTCCCTTTGGTGGAACTTGTGTATATTATTTTTTTTCCCTAAAAACCAAGCCAATTCACTCCACTTGCTTCATTTTTTTTTAACCCAGTTTATTCAGCTCATATTCCAAATCCAGGCTCAGGCTGGGTGGGAGATCCCCTGCCCTGAACAATGCTGGCCTCCCTCCACCCACAAGTGAGTGGGAGCTCTGTTCCCATGTGTTGGTTTAATCCAGCTGGGACAGATTCCAGGGGTGGTGAGGATCCAGCAGCACAGACAGGGGCTGGCAGTGGCTGCTGACCACCACAGCTCTCCTTGCATCAGCAGCCAAATTACAGCTAACCCAGCTCCTCCAAGTGTGAACTGTGTGGTTCTGGTTTTGTTCCAGGGTGAACGAGCTACTGGCTATGGCGTGGCTTTGTTGCTGTCCCTGTTTGGAGGGGCCTCTGAGGACCCTCTGCTGAACCTGGTGTCCCCCCTGGGCTGCAATGGGGACTGTCCCCCTGAGGACATGGAGAGGGACTCCAAGAGACGGCGCCTGGTTTGACACAGCCCCGGCCCTGGGCTTACCTCACTTTGCACTGATCTGCTCTCAAGCAATGAAATGTCACACGTCAGAAATTCCCTTTTTTTTTTTTTTTTATTATCATTATAAGATTTATTACTTGTTTCTGATAAAAACAGCCTGATGTATTGTTTAGTTTGATTTTTTTTTAAATTATTGGTGCACACAGTTGCTGAACAATATCAGTGGTGCAGAGTCCAGGCTCAACTAACTGTATCAGGAAGAGGCCACGTCCTCCTCCGAGCTCCTCACAAAACCTAACTAAGTGCATTAATGCATGAGAAGCTCTCTCTAGTCTGAAGAAGCAACTGCAGCTATTGCTTACAAAGCCTTCTGAATTATTATATGTGAGGTTTTATCAGACATTTCTGCAGGCAGGCCCCATTGCATCTCAGAACACAGGACAAGGAAAAAAACTCTGTAGACTTGGCTTATTCAGAGACAGTTTAGCTTAGCAGCAAAGGAGATGTAATGAGAAAAGGCCTATAGGTGCTGTTTCTGCATGTTTTAATGTTCTTCTGACCAGTAAAATCAGCAAGAAGGGTTCAGAACATATGTCTATGTAATTGTTTCACATACAAATTACAGAATGTATTCATGTTAAATGAGGAAAACAATAGAGGGACTGTGATTGAGTAAAATCAGTTTACAAAGCAGAGTGGCTTCTTGCCACTTAATAAATTTATTATTATTAAAGAAGCTTACATATCCCATGTGGTGTTTTGTGGTGTTATTTACATTTCTGAGAACACTGAGTGCTCCAAAACTTTGTGTACAACATCATCACCCTGCTCACATTCCTTTTCCCAGCACTCAGAGCTGAGAGAGGAACAGCCTGCAGCAAGTGCTTTGGGGCAGTCCTGCAGAACTTTCTGATTCCCCTCGTTTGACTCAGTCAGGGTGCTCAGTGTGAGTTTCTGTACAGCCACAGGGACACCCATAGGAAGTGACTGGTTCCAGTTGATGTCATGGCAGTGACAGGGCTGGGAACAGAGCCCCAGTCCTGTCCTGGGCTCCAGAGCAGCCTCTGGAAGCATTTCCAGCATTTCCAGCAGCTCAGTGATGAGAAATCCCCCCTGCGCCCCTTGGCTGCTCTGCAGATCAAGCTGAGCTGTGAGGGATTGTCCCTTCCCCTGCTGGGATCTCTGGGGTTGGGTTTAGCTGAGTTCCAACACTGAGGGACACCAAGAGCCTTTTTGATAAAAGACTTCTTGGAAAGCTTAATGCAGAAGGGAGAAGGAATGTGTTCCATTCTGATTGTGTTCCTGTTTGATAGACAAAATGTGACTTAAAAAAAGACCTGCAAGCCCAGAACTTCCTTACTTGCTGTATTTGTTTCTCCCTTGCTGTTCTGGCTCCCTGGTCCACCGGGGTTTTAAGAAATTTGTATCTGAATGAGTTCTGCCCTTGGTAATTCTTAACACTTGGTGTGAAGCACTCCCTGGTACCAGAAACTGCCATGGGAAAGGTGTTGATGAAATTATTTTTATTACAGACTCAGCATTGAAGCAAATAGCAACATGTTCTAATTTCAGTGCTCAGATCATCTTCAATCTCCATCTATTAGAAGAATTCTTCAAATTAATCAAGTCTCATTTTGAAATGTGGTGTTTTGCCAGATTTTTACATAAAAAGTGGCCTGTGGCTTTGTGGCACAAGGCTCAATTCTGATGTTATTCACTGAATGATAAGAGAAGTTTGATTTTGATGGCTGATTAACATATTCTTCAGTTTTACTGTGTCTCAAGGCATATAATTCTGCTGGATTTAATTTGGAAGGCACTTAATAGAAGCTGTTTTTCAAACTAAGTACCTCATATTAAAGAAATCCATTAAGAAAAACCTGAAAAGCAAATTAAATGTTTGGGAAATCAAAACCTGAAAACCAGCTGAAGTTTGCTAAAGGACAGTGAAATAAATTAAATCAACACCTAATAATAAAAAAGTCTGATGCTTCCTGTGTATCAGAGGTACAAAATAAAAATCAAAGCTCTTTCAAATCTGTAATAAAATCTCTTGCTGTTCCTCATGTACATTGTTATTGCCTTCTGTTTTGATAAAAGGTTTATTCTCCAGAGCACAAGCTTTGGGCCTACCCAAGACAGTGATTTGTGAGCTGTATTTGCCAAATAAATTATTCTCTTTGCTCTGTGTTTGACAGAGCTTGCCCTGGGATTGTTCCCATTAAGCTCACAATGTTTCTTAACCCCTAACGAGTGGAATTTCAGTTCCTTTCATTTCCTCACCTGTTTCTGGGTGCTGGGCACTTTTAACTCCAGGTTTTGCCCTGGGGTATCCTGGTGTTAGACCTGGAAGGAATCTTCAACAGGGGAGATCCCAAAGCTGCCTCACAAATGGCAAATACATAGAAATTGATGTATGTGGTCATTGCCAAAACAAGAATAAGCAGGGCTGGAATTTGTCCCTGCAGCTGCCACCAGTGCCATCCCCTGGGGTGAGCAGGTTCCAGAAGCCCCCCTGACCCTGTGTCCCAGCATCTCTGACACAGAAAATCCCCTGGTGGGGAAGAGCAGCAATTATTTACAGGAAACACTTCCAGGCACCAGGGCTTCGACCTCTGGGTTTAGATCTGCACTTGAAGTGTGTTCTGGCACCACTTCAGCAACTTTAAACAGCAGCACTCCCACGCTGGGCAGGGAGCACCTGCAGAGCTCTGCAGCCCTTCAGAGGCACCTCAGTGCCAGCCTGGGCACCCCAAACCCCGGGGTCCCAGGTGTCCTCCCCTCCTCAGCTGTCTCCTGAGCAGCACAGCATCACAGAGACAGGGAGGTGCCTCCTGGTGGTGTTCTGTGCGTCTCAGAGCTTAAATCTCTGCAGCTGGGAGCCCAGCACATTTAGAAGGAGGTTGGTAACCACGAGCTCCTGCAGCTCTTCAGGAGATCTCCTCATTTCCTCCTTGGGGCTGTGCTGCTGTTCCCAGGCTGGCCCGGTGGGAGCTGGCACAGGCAGCAGGTGAGTGAAGAATTGTCTCTGCCATGGTGCAGAGCATCCCTGTGGGCAGCAGTTTGCTGAAATGTGTGACAGACTTGGGAGCACAAGGCTGATCTGGTTTGCTTGTTGAAGTGAAGTTGGTGCTCAGTCAGGGAAAAACCTGTCAGTGATGTGCTCAGCCTGTAAACCTTACTGCAGGGAGGGCCTTTGCTGCCTTTGCTGTGTTTTGCCTGAGGAAATTTAACCAAGAGTGTGTTTTATCCCATTTTGGCACTGAGAACTGGCAACAGACGTGTCACAGAGTGTTACCTGTAACTCCAGAAAGATGGATTTGGGCACAACAATATTTAGGAATGAACTTGTGCTGGGCAGTTCTGACCCTGGGAGGTGCAGTAGGGGTTTGTGTTCCCTTTGGGTGTGTTGGACCTTACCTGTGGCCTCTGGATTGGAGCTGGGTGTGGAGAGATCAGCACCCAGCCCTGCTGTCCCTGGGGCTGTGAGAGAGGGAGCACAGAAATCCCATTCTGTTTGTGTGTGACAAACTCCTGGACAAAGCAGTTTTTTGGAAAATAGTCTTTGGGACATCAAGATGGGCACCTGTGTTCCAAGGTTGTTCCAGGTGGCTCAGGGCATGTTTTATTTTCTAGTTACCTGTGCACATGAATGTCAGGCCATGTTTTATTTTCTCATTACCTGTGCACATGAATGTCAGGCCATGTTTTATTTTCTAGTTACCTGTGCACATGAATGTCAGGCCATGTTTTATTTTCTCATTACCTGTGCACATGAATGTCAGGGCATGTTTTATTTTCTAGTTACCTGTGCACATGAATGTCAGGGCATGTTTTATTTTCTAGTGACCTGTGCACAAAGCTGCCACTGACCCCATTTGCTGCAGCTGGAACAGCATCCATACAGGCACAGGGCCCTCCTGCATTGCACTGCACTCACCCTGCACAAGGGTGCACAAGGGCTCACCAGGCAATTAAATTGATTTTTCTCCATTTGCATGTGCAAGGGCTGGAATTAGTACATCTCCCTCCTCCGTCCCCATTGTGGTTTGTGTCTTGGAAATTCTGTTGCCTTGGTATGTGATGTCTCCTGGGCTCTGGATGGGAAAGCAATAGTTTTCCAAAACTGCTGTGCAGGGATTTTTATTTTTCCCTTTCATGTTTTCTTTCAAACACTTCTCTTACACAAAACCCACAGAGAGAGTTCCAGGCAGCGTCCACCCATATGAAACCAGACATTTTTTTCCACAACCTTTTTATAGATTTGATAATATTTAACTCGGCATGTATTAAAAATGTATGGAGTACATAAAATTCATTATAAATGTCACCAAACGGGCCAATGGCTTTTTAATATCACTGCCACAAGACTGTATTTTAACCTATTTCCTGTCTGGATCCATTCCAGTGGCAATTCCAGGAGGGGAATATATTTAGTCTATATTTACTTAGTCTGTTTAACTTTCAGTTAGTGTCTTTGGCTGATCCCGTGGCCGTGCTATTTTGGGATGATTTATACAATATTTACATTAAATTCTGCTAATATTTCCTTGCCTCTTGAAGTCGGATTACACTATTTACATCTCAAAGGCCCAAGTTGGAGGAATAAGCAGCTGTTCCAGGCACCAGAGAGAATTTAGTGTAGGGGAGGCTGCCAGCAATGAGACTGTGAGTCTGAAACGCTCGTGGAGGAATTATTTAGGATTGGCCCAGTCCTCCACGAAGGAATCATGGAATGGTTTGGGTTGGAAGGGACTTTAAAGACTGCCTAGCTCCAAACCTGCTGCCTGGGCAGGGACAGCTTCCACCACCCCAGGCTGCTCCCAGCCCTGCCCGGCCTGGCCTGGGCCTCTGCAGGGACGGAGCAGCCTCAGCTCCCCTGGGAAACCAACCCAGGTGTGGGGTGCCTCCCCCTCAGGGAGGAATTTCTTCCAATACCTAAACAGATCTGCCCTTTTTCAGCTTGGAGCCATTTCCCCTTGTCCCCAGTCCCTCTCCAGCTCTCCTGGAACCCTTCAGGCCCTGGAAGGGGCTCTGGGCTCTCTCTGGGGCCGTTTCTTCTCCTGGCTAAGCAACCCCAGCTCTCTCAGCCTGTGCTCACAGGAGAGGAGCTCCAGCCCTCTGAGCATCTCCTCTGGACCTGCTCCACCTTATCCATGTCTGGGGATCAGAGGGAATTCCCTTCAGGCCTGCAGAGGTGGAGCAAAGCCCTCAGCTGAAGGGAATGAATGAAATGTCTCTCTCATTTTGGTCTCTGTGTGCTGTGGCAGGAGGAGCAGGACAATGGTCCTGAGCTGTGTGATTGAGCCTTTTAAAGCTGAGAGAAACCCTCAAATCACAGTTTGGATGCTGAGGTCATATCCCTTAATAAATCCAAATTTTTTTAAAATTTTTTTTAATAACAAAAATTAAGACAAAAATCAATTCAGCATCACTCAACTGCAAACGTGCATCATAGTTGGAAGGGGAAACATTCCTCTCTGCATAAATGGAAATTTACCTTCAGGATTGACCTGTGCAGTAATGAAGCAGCAACTGGATGAGATCAAAGTGCACAGAGCCAACCTCCCTCAATCCCAACAATATTTGGCAGAACAATTGATTCTCCTGCACTGAAGGCACAATGTAATTTAGTGGCCCAGGGAAAAAATCCAAACTGTGAAAATATTTGACAGCTACTGTTCTCTAGAAACCAAATTAGCTGGAATTTTGGTCTATAATTACTCTCAGAGGAATCTACAGATTTTTAAGTATAGGGGATGGTTCCAACAGACATTCTTAATGGCTTGGAACTCTGGAAGCAAATCTTGCTTTGAAAGCCAGTGAAACTTTAGGATGAATAAATATTTTTTTTCTTTTTACTCAATTTAGTTCTCATTTTCAAGTCCATGAATTGTCTACAGTTCATGAACAAAATGTTTCAAGACTTCTCTCCTTGCTAATCCACTCTAACATTGGAATGAAGGACATTGATTGTGCTTTAAAAATGTCTCATTTGTAAAGTTCCTCACTTCAATACTAAGAAAAACTTCATCAGTAGTAAGAAAAACCTACCTGAGAAATAATCTGTCATCCAGAAGGATTTTGTTGGCCTTGGAACCGATAAAATGACACAAAAAAAGAATAAAGGGCAGAGCCAAGCGAGGATTGAAGCAGAATTTTCTGTGATTCAGAATGATCACGAAATAGAAATTCCTTCTGGCTCGGACACACAAAGCAAAGCACAAGGCAGACAGATAAAACACCTCTGACTCCTCCATTTCATTGCCATGAAATATCTTGAGACATTGGGGTGGGAGGAAAAAAAAAAGAGTTCAAATGAATCATTTCTGTTTTCTAGGAACAAGAGGGTGAGATTGCTAAAGAGCATTTTCAGCTCAGATGAATAAATAAATTAATCAGGGCAGGGGATAATGGAACTTTTAACCACTGCAGGTGTGAGGTGGTGACAGAAAATTCACCAAGTCTTTCCTGGAAGCTTTTGCTGACTCAGTCACTGATAATCCCAGTCTGGGACACTCAGGCTGATTTATGAGCACTAAAGGGATGATGTGAATTAAATCACCCAAAATTCACCCCCTCCCCAACCCCTCTGAATTTCAGGGTGTGTTTGCACTTGCCCATCACTCAGGGCACCACACTGTTGCCAGGTTACTTTGTCAGAAGCTGAATTTTCCCCAAAAGGCCACAGAGAGGATGCACAGTGTGAAAATGAGCATGGCAGGGGCAGACACACACACAGCCCATGGAGCAGCCCCTGCCACGGCAGCACAGCCCACTGAGGACAACTGACACCCCCTTTTCAGTCCACACAGGATTCACATCCTTTAAAACCCAAAAACTATTCAGTGTTACTATATTTAATTTTTTTAAGATTTTTTTCCACTCTGGTCATGTGCATACTGTGACAGCTAGTTTGGCTTTTGGGTTTTTATTGCTTGTTCAGAAACAGATCCCAGGGCGGTGACCATAATGAGAACTTCATTGAGTATCCTTCCTGCTTCTTCATTCTGCACTGATGGGGAAGGGATGTGATCTGTCCCTGATGAGATCTGATGTGATCTGTCCCTGATGAGAGATTCCTCAGGCTGGGAACAGAGCAGGGAGCAGGTGAGGGATCCATCCCTGGATCTCGCCCTTGTGCTGCCCTTGGCTCCCACCTTTCACCTTTCCTGCTGCTTCAGCTCCACTGAATTCTTCAGCATGTAGTGCAAATCTGGGGGGTTGAAGATCTCTGAGCCCATCAGAAAAGGAAAATGAATAGACAATGATCATTTTGGGCACAGGTAACAGAAGGTTCTTGCCCAGTGGCAAACATTTCACCTGTGCTTTCCTGAGTTTTCCTGTGCCCAGGTCCTGTCCCTCATGCTCAGCCCCAAAGAGGGGTAACCACCAGTTTAATCACTAAAACAATCTAAAAATCAGAGGAGTCCAGAGCTTTGTGGGCGATTTAGAAAGACAAAATCTGAGGGAACTGTGCTGTAAATGCTGTGTGTGCTGCCCTCAGTGCATGGTTAGATTTTTAGCACCAGTTAACCATAGTATAATGGAACACAAGTCCACATTTTCAGTCCTTTATTAGTGTTTTTAATGTGATGCTCATATAGTTGAGGGCAGTTATTGAGCTCTAAGTAGGAACATCTGGAAGAAAATAATTTTCCATGTGCACTGAAGTGTGCTGGGCAGGAGCAGCGCTTGGGAGGGACAGAGTGGGAAATGTCTGGCTGAAATGCACTGTGTCCCTTTGGTGAGGGCAGCTCTGGGTGCAGCTCCTGGGGCAGAGTTTCATTCCCCACAGGAATGGCACATCCCCATCCTGCTGGGCCGTTTCACCTCCCCACTTCATCCTTCCTGCTGGAAATGGCTCCTTGGCTCTTCCCTGCCCCGAGCTGTGGCTGTCACCCTCTCCTTTGGCATTTTGTCATTTTCTGCACAGACACAGAGATGCTGCTGCTTCACCTGCATGCTGGAGATGCTGCTCTTCCCCCACTGGGCTCTTGGTTTGCTTCAAATCCTCACATTTCTTCTGTCTTACTTGGATTAGTTTCATCTAACTGGTAGAAAGCAAAGTTAAGGCAATGGCTGCTCTAAATTAGGTGTGCACTTTATCTGAACTCAGTGTCTTACAAACACTGTCCTCATGACATAAACCTGTAACTGCAGTGATATAGAAGTCACCAGAAAACTCAGATTTGATTCAGAAAGTACTTAAATGAAAACTGTTAATTTTTTTAGGTCTGACCTTTTTTTCAACTACTCACACACTTTCATTTTATTCTATTGTAATTTTTTTAATTTCCTGTCAGACCAGCCCTAATGAATAAATCCAGATTGCAAATTGGGAAATATTCTTCCTGAAGATGTAAGGTTAAACCAAAGCCAAGGAGACACTGGCTGTGGGCCTGGTGCTTAAACCACCAGCCATTTGTTTGTTATGGGCATCCACACTCACACACAACTTTATTTTCCATCTGGCTGTTGGATTTTTCTCCTAAGACTGGGTATCCCACCAAGGTTCTTCTTCCTGAATCATCCTTCACAAGGAATTCCACAGCACTTCACCACTCCTGCCATCTGTCTGAAACCCTTCCCTGAGAGCAAAATATCATTTCCTTTGTCTTCAGCAGACTGAACAATGGGCAAGCCCATAAACCTGACCCAGAGCCCTTTGTGTGAATGTCAGAAGGGATCAGGATGGTTCTTAAGGTGTATTCTGTTGGATTTCACTTTGGCATGTGAGATGTAAAGGCTGTGAGAGCAGGAGGCTTCAATCCCTTTGGCCAGCAGGAATTGAGCCTTTGCCTTTTAAAACTGCCCCCTCCTAGAACACATGTGAGCTTGCAAGGCAGGAAATAATAGAGAGACAATTATTCATCCGAGTATTAATACTGCTTCTGATATGATTGTTTTTATTTTTGTGGAGCACAGCTTACTTTGGAGCTGGCCAGCCTTTGGAAGCTCTCCATCCCCAGATCTGATCTCCAAAACAGGAAGAGGATTTGACAGGCACATGCAGCACTGTGGGCAAACACAAAGCACCACGTACAGGGCTGGCCCTGGACCAGCTTTGTATGTGATGTTGAAACATTTGGTGTTCAGCTTAAGGTTTCTGCCAGGAAACATCTGTGAGATTCTGCTGCAGATAACACAGAGTGTTTGATCAATCCTACCTAGAGAGGCACTGGGAAAGGCTCCACTGCAGAGTCAAAGAGTGCCCGTGTGGGGATAGCCTGGGTGACCTGAGCTGTTTGCATCACCTTGCTGGAGTCCCCTCACCATTTCCTTCATCCATCTCCTCTCCACTGGCTGTCACAAGTATCTAAACAGGATTTTTGTTTTAAAGAACCTTTACACCCTGTTTATCCCATGCAGGTTAATGGATTATTTAGCTTACTGACTGAAATGATTTCTGGCTGACTGGCAAATACATCCCAGCTCTCTTTAACAGAGAAAGCCAAACAAAAATAGAAGGATGAAAGTGCAGAAGAAAAACCCCAAAACCACTCAGTGCAGACCCTGCTCACACTGAGAGGTTTTTCTGCTCCTGGTGAGCACCACAGCAGAGCTTGGTAGTGCTTGGCCCTCCTGTGACATTGTCCCAGCAACCTCTCAGTGATTAAATAAGCCTCCAACCCCAGGGCAGGGTCAGCCCAGCTGCTCCTGGGGCCTCAGCACCAGCCTGGGTATCAGCAGGAGCTCAGTGGTGTAAGGGAAGCTGCAGCTCACAAAACCTTTCTTTTTCCTTTTCCCCAACTAAATTCAATAGAGAAGTGACAGCTTTTCCTCCCTCTGAAAATCAGTGCTAATGGGCACTCTTGGTTTGGTTTCCTGCTTCCCTGGTGCTGATTCAGGCAGGACCAAAGGAGCAGAGTGTATTTATCCCAAATGCCACCGTGCTGCCATTGGAACTGATAGTGGGGCAGCACAGAAATATCTCCAGTATTTAACTACTGCTCCCTTAAGCAGCAGGCCAAGGATTTCCAAAAGAAGATGATGTGTTTGTCCCCTCCTGTAATAAGAAGAAAACAAATCTGCTGGGTGTGATGCTCTCACCACTCTGATTTGACACCTTTTCTATAATCATCCCCATGTGTGGCTGCAAACGCCCCTGGAGCAGTTGACTTGTCTTGCCTTAAACATTGTCACTTAGCAACTGAGGTCAAAAATGCAGAGACTGGTGTCCTGAACAGCACTTGCTGCTCCTGAACTAATGTAATGTGTTCTCTTCTACCTTCCATGGCATCACTTGCCTTTCTCAAATACTTGAAGCAGCAACCAGTGAAAGCTGAACTGGTGAAACCAAAGGAACATCCTGGGCAGCAGAAACTTCTGCTTCAGGAGCCAGGCATGGTCCTGGCAATCCTCTGTGCTGCTCCCAGCTAGCTGGAAGGTCTGTGAGCAGGAGCCCTCTCCATCCCTGTTCCATGTGCTGTTTTGGGGTACCCAAAGCTGTTCCCATCCCAGCCCAAAGCAAAGCACAGCTGAGGGTTTGCAGGAGCACACCTGGAGCTCCCAGCCAAGCTGGTTTCCTGTGTGCACACATCAGATGCTCATTGGCACAAGTGACATTTAGTAAAACTGTCCTGAGGACATTTTGGTAACAGGTTACAGCCTTTGCTTAGCATAATATGTAACTGTGCTGCTGAAGAGAAGCTCAGAGCACCACACCAGGAGAAATTTGTGTTGTTCCCTTACTCTGCCCATTCCCTGTCACTTTTTGGAGAGATTCTTGTTTGTCTTGTGTCTCTCAATCACAAGTTGCCTTAGCAACAGGCTGTGAATGCACAGAGGAGCTGCAATTAAACCACACTTACACCTTATTTTTCCCACAGAAATTGTAGATGTATACAAACAGCACCTTTCCTGGGGTGGTGTTGAGAGAGATTTAGAACATTACAAACTACACAAGTGAAAAAGGCAGCATGGTTTGAAGAGGATGTCCATCCCAGTGGCCACAGCTTTTACAGGTGTAAATCAGGGAGTCCAGGTTGCAAAGGCTTTGTGTGGCCATTGCCCAGCACACTGTGGGGTCTGAGCACTATCAGAAAATGGAGGTGAAGTCTAATTGCTGCATTTTTCCTCAGTATCAGCAAATGACTCTTTTCCCCAGCAGTTAATTAAGTCAGCATAGGAAGAAGAAAGTTTCACTTGGCTATAAAAACCCTCCCCTCTGGATTCCACGTCCAGTGCTGAAGTGCTGTGGACAAACCAAATGACAAATGTTCCCAACACCAGAGCTCTCCTGTGCAGCCTCCAGCACTGGCCACTCCCTGCTCCAGGCTTTCCCAAAAAGCCAAATTCTTGGGCTATGATAAACTGGCAGGGCTGGGACAAGCTCCCAGGATTTAATAATGAGAGCTGGACTTTGTGTGTGGCTGCCCTGAGAGCTGACAGTGAACACCCCAAACTGCAGGGATCCCATCAGGGCCTTTGCCAAGTAATTCTGGTTTGTCCCTCACATCATTCCTCACATGTTTCAGGTTGAGGGAGAGTACAATACAGCACCAGAATGAAAACACAGTTTTACTTTTCTCTGAGAGGCTGGCTCACCTGAGCAGGGAGCGAGAAAATATGGAATTCCTCTGTGTGTGCCAGTGCTGGGCAGTCACTGTGGTTTGGAGCCAAAGCTGATGAGAGCTGATTGTGTGACTGGAGGGAAGAATCCCTCTGGGGAGGTATTGAGGTATTTAGCCCTGCAGAGAAACCTGGGACAGGCAGGATGTTCCCTGAGCAGGAAGGAATGGGGAACTACGCAAGGCCAGAGCGCCTCTGGTCACGAGCCACCAAATGGGAACCTGAGAGGGAAACAAAGGGCATTGTGTGGGGTGGGCAGCTCTGAAACAGCAGCTGAGTCCAGCTGGGAACCTCGATGGCATTACAGGAAGCCCCACGCTCGTTTGGCAATGCTGCTGGTGCTGGGGATGGGGTGTCTCAGCAAAGCCACCTCCCCATTTCAGCAAAGCCACCTCCCCACCAGCGCAGGGCTCTGCTGGGGCTCTCCGGGACAGCCCTGAGCACCAGCTTGGCTCCTGCACTGCTCAGCTTTGGTTGTGACTGCAGCATGTTATCTCTTCATGAAAATTGCTGTAATCAGAGCGTCCTAGACCCTCTCCCTGCAGCTTGAAGGGAATGTGGCTTGTTGGTGCATTTTGAAGGGGAAATGCTCTGATAAGAGGTGAAAGGTTTGGAGGTAGTGGGAGGCTGATATGAATGCAAATAAAATCTATTAACAAGAAGTTTTGGGTAAACTTTGACTTTTAGATAAGGAGAAAGGGATTGGTTTGTTTTTTTAAAGTACAGAGAAGCACATTTTCCTGATTTCTCTTCTACCCCAAATGTAAAACATCTTTTATTGAAATCATAGTTATTGCATAACCAATGAAAGTAGAATTAATAACCTTTGATGAACAAAATCTCTATTTTAAATTAATCAATAGCACATGGAAAAACCCTGAAATTGTTTTCAATTTGTTTGAAAAATTGATTTTCAAGTTTGTTGAAAATCAACGAAATTGTTGATTTTGTTTCTTCAGACAGAAAACTGACCAAAAAGCCAGTTTAAAACAAAATAAAAGAACAACTGGCATGTTTTGTAAGTCAACAATTTTTTATTGCCAATTTATTCCCTCAAAGTGTGGGGCTGTAAAATCTGGATTGTTAATGGGATGGAGAACCACAGATTGCAGCTGCCTCTTCATTGCAGTGGGTATTGCCAAGCTAATAATGCAGTCACAGGGTGCTGCTTTCAATGAGGGGTGAGTTGTGCCAAAAAAAGCAACACTCATAAATTAGGTCATATATTCATGTTGTCCAATTGTTTCATGTACCAAGTTTACTGAGTATTTTCTTTAAGGGTAAAGAATAACCAAAGGTATATTGTACAGACTATTCTTCAAAACAAGTTTCCAAAAATAATAAACACAGGAAAGAAAGTTCATATCAGTTATTAAAAACTCAGCTAATAGAATTTAAAGTAATTTTTTTTTTAATAGAAGAGGGGAAAAAATTATCCTTCTTTTCCAGGAGAGCTTTCCATGCTAAATTGCACTCATGTATGAGAACTGTAAGAATGCTACAATTTCAGCAGGATAAATGAGGTTATATATGATAGACTACAATTTAAACCATGCATGTTTTATGAGTAAGGAGAAACCATTTATGAAAACAGAAATCCAGCTGCTGATGAGGATGAGGTGCAAGGAGTGTCCCTGTGCAGCAGAATTGTTCTCCCTGCTTCAGGAAGGGGGCACAAGCTCACAGGGAGCTGCTCCTGTTTCCTTGCCTTTCAGTTCTCAGAGGGAAAGCACAAACAGTGTCCATTGATTGCTCTGCAGGTACATTGCTGTATACATTTCCAATCATCAAACCAAAGGCTGGGATTGCTTTCTGTCCAATAATCCTCATTTTCTCTGAAATGGGAACTATTGATCCCTTATGTTTCACTTTAATCCAGACTCTTTATTGCTGAGCAAGTACTTTGAAATGTGGCTGTAGGATCATCCGTTCTAAATTAGAGTTTCTCTGCTTGGTTTCTTTCCTGATACAAACAACTAGTCAGAGCAGAAGTGCTCTCCACATTGAAAACAAACAAACAAACAAACAAACCTGTTTTTTTATTAATACTCAAAGTCTAGTCCTTGAGTTTAAGATGAATGCACAGTCTCCATGCAATGTATCCTTAAATGCTTAACAGGCCAAGTGAGGAGACTTGAAAGAACATTCTAAGTAGCAACTCAAGCATCACAGAGGCCTGCATGATCCACCTAAAATAACTCAAATGCTTTTGAGGAGTGGCTACAGTGTTAAATATTTCCACCTATTCATCCTGTACCAACCCAGCTCAGAGCAAACCAGGCTGGAGGATGGGACAGCAGAGATATAACAGCACAAGACTTCTGGTTTATGTCCTTAGTAAAGCTCAGGGCAGGGTTAACTAGCAAGGCAGAACACAATTAAGTTGATCTAGTAATATTGGTAATGTTGCCTTACTCAGCAAATCCTCTTTCTGTCATATTAATTATTTGCTGAAGCCATTTGCTACTTAAACTGTGAAAGCTGAAATGCATCTGTGATTTCTCCTTTTAATTTTTGGCTAAGGATTTTGTAGTAGATAATCCAGCAGAGAGTGTATGGTGGGTCTGTGGTTTCTTTTGCCAAATGTATCTGTGAATGAACTTTGCAGCTCTGAAAACACAGAGCCCTTTAGGATTATTTGCCAAAAAAGCAATTACAGCTGCTTGGAGGCTGGTACTTGTGTGCAGTCTCCTTCCATGTTATTGTTAGCTTTAAAGGGAATTAATCAGAGGGGGAAGCAGAGCTGCCATCCAGAGCTCAGTCAGGATGCTGGAATGTGTTTGCACCCCTCAGCACATGGGTGGAAATGTTCACTTGAAGCAATGCAGGTGGTCAGGCCGTGCCCTGCATCACACCCAGGGCTGCCCCTGCCCTGGCAGCTGCTGCTGCTCCCACACAGGAAAGGGAATTATCCCAGGGAGTGTGCCTTAATTGCAGCCTGGCAGGGGGAGTTTGTGTCTGTGCAGTGTCAGTGCTGCAGAGCAATGAGCCCCTGTCCAGCCCCCAGCGTGAGTTAAGGAGTGACACTGGGAGCAGGGCACAAATATTCAGAATTATGACTACAACTGCAGGCTCCACACACTCATCTGCTCCTCTGCTCCAGCTCCAGGGTACTGCTGCTCTCAGTGGAATTTAATTCAGTCCATGTGAAGGCTAAGTGATGGTCAATTTTGCATTCTGCACCTAAAATCTTGTTGGAAAGACTGCAGACTGGCTGGTGCTGGCTGTAAGGAAGAACTATTTCATAATGGGAGCACAGATGTCCTCAGCAAAAATTAATAGAGCTCATCAAATCCTCCTTAGCTGCCCAGAGAAAAACACTCCTTGAGATACAGAAAAGCACACTTTTAAATGGAAGAGAAACCAAAGTACCTTGTATCATGTAAGCAAAGGTGTCTTTTTGCCACATGGAACTGTTCCTTACTATGAAAAGTCTTCATTGCCCTCATTGGTCAATTCTCTTGTAATTTCCTCAGTACTAATAACAGTAAGGGGAATCATGAATGCTTTCCACTTCCAGGAGGGCCTTATAAATGAGGGACTTCAAGGTGTTTTTTCCTTGGCAGCACTGTTCTTTCTCTTGAGCCTTTCCATTGGTTCAGAGGAGGCTGCAGGGCTCCAGGTCAGCACAGAAGGACCCTCCTGGGTGAAGGACAGCTGTCAGTCTGTCCTAAAAAACATAAGTTTTTTCCTTGGACACTCCAACCTGATGTGATTTGGCTCTGTCCAGGCAAAGAGTTAATCCTTACTCTACAGGAACCATTGGGAAGCTGAAAAATATAACAGTGAAGTAACAGAAAAATACAGCATGGGAGGAGGATGAGAAGGAACATTGTATTTGCCAAGGGTTTTTTCTGCTGTCGCACCAGAAGAGGAAAGGTGATAAATTCCTGATCGCTCCCTTTTGTGCCTGCACCTGAGCACTGCAGCATCAGCAAGGAGGAAGAACAGGCAGAGATCTGAATGGATGAGACACCAGATGTGAGAAAGCATGGAACGAAATAACAGCCAAAACGCTGAGCAAGAAACAAAGCAGCGTCGTTCTTTTTTCACCTTTTAATGAGGCCGGTGTGAGCACCCTGGGCCTCAGCAGCAGCTCGCAGAGGGCCTGGAGCTGCCACCCCAGGCTGTGCCTCTGTTCCTGGGGGACACCGAGGGACTAGGACCGCAGAGAGGCACAGCCCGTGGCACTGGTGACATCTAGAGGATGGCACTGCGGCTCCGGCACCGCCACAGCTCCGGGGAGGGGAAGAGAAGGGAAGGGAAGGGAAGGGAAGGGAAGGGAAGGGAAGGGAAGGGAAGGGAAGGGAAGGGAAGATGGATCTCCTGCTGCCAGCTGAGCCCATCCTGCCGTGCTGGGGCAGAGGAGAGCGCCAAAATCCGCTCCGTGTGTGCCTGCCCTGAGGAAACGCTCTGCTGCAGCTGCAGAGTGACCAACCGAGGGTGTGAGCTGCACTACTGCAGGCAAGGAATAGAGCAAAACTGCTCCTTCCCTGCTGTGACTGACTTACCAGGAGCCTGGGGAAGCTCTGACACTGTCCCCAGGCCAGAGGGTGACAGAGTGTGACACAGAGCAGCTGCTGAGCCCTGGGAGCATCTCCCCTGTTCCCCTCCCAGTCATTGATGGTATCCTGCCCTGGGAGCAGTGCACAAATAATCAGAATTATGGCTGCAGCTGCAGTGCATGGATGCCTCCGTTTCCTGCAGTGCCAATGACAGGCAGGTGTCACACAACAGAGAAGGTGCGAGTGGGAGCTCCAAGTGCTCTGCAGGGCTGCTGCTTCCAGCTCCTGTGGGAATGTCACTGCAGTGCCTTCCTGAGAGCCTGGGCTTGCTCGGCCTCCGTGGTGCTGGCAGCTCCCGCTGTCCCTTGGCTCAGGAGTGTGCTGGCACAGAGCATCAGTGGCAGGGCTGCTCCAGGGCTTGCTGGCAGAGGGGACACCAGCCCTGCCCACATCCCCTGTCCTGTGCAGCCAGAGGTGCTCTCATGTCCTGTGCTTTTTTTACCAGGAAAGTAGATCCCTTGTTTCTCTGACATTTTCTCCTTTAGAGCTGCATGAGAACAGTGAAGACTAGCAGGCAAAGTCAGCCTGACCCAGTGCTTCAATGGCAAATATTAAACTGCAGCACTCAGAGAAATGATGAAATCTCCACTGGTAGAATTTAACAACCTACTTACACTGGAGCCAACCAGGAGAGATTTATAAAGCTGTAAAATCAGCTAATTCTGTTTTAAATTATTTCAGAACCTGAACAGCACAAGCTGTCTTTAAAATCAAAGGGCAAATTTGACATTAAAAAATGAGATTATACATTGTGGCCAAAATTAAATGCTGTTGACCCAATCATATAACAAGTATTTGTGAGGAATAGCAGGGACAAGGATTTCTGGGATTGTTTCCACCCAAAGAGAAAATTGATGGTAGTCTCCTTTTCTCTCAAGCCTTCTAGAAGTCCTCTTCCACATGGCATCCTCCTGTGCCCACAACACCTCCCTGCCACTGGTTTGCCCTTTCTCTTGCTCACAAAAGGCTGTGGGGACCAAACTAGCTGGGCCCCACGTTTGCAGAGTGTTTCTCAGAAAACCCCTCGGGCTGCAGAGTCAGGCCTGGGACTTGCCACACTTCAGGTTTTAGTCAGCCCAAGCAGAGCTCTGTAACTCTTCATGCCCAAGGCTGGCAGGGCAGCCTGTAGCCCTGTCACCCACTGCAGCTCAGCCTGGTGTTAATTCCGTGAATAAGAGCCTGACACACGACACAGGGTTTGCAGCATATAACCAAAGCAGGATGCTGGCTGAACTCCAGTACATGCAGTTGTTCTCTGCTTATTACACCAAACATTGCAGCGATGTTATCCAAATTGTACATCTGAGTAAGAGTTTGCTACTTCAACCGAAACGCTGTGCTCGGGGCTTACTTGCTTTTTCCAAAAGGCTGTGTGTGTGATGTTTGCAGACACTGATTCAGAAATGAGTGTTCGTGTCCCTCTGCTTTAATTACTCACACGGAGCGAGGAACTGGAGCAACATGGGCTGGCTTCGGTTTATCCTTCAGCGAGGCAACTCGTGCTCCTCCAGGAGCTGGAAGGACGGGATGGGCATCCCTGCCCGTTTGGCAGGGAACACGGTCATTGCCAGCCGAGCTTCGCGGCTGCTCGCCCTTGCTCCGGCCGGCGCTGTCTGTCCGTCCTTATCGCCGCCCGTCCCTCGCTCCTGCCGCTATCTCCCTGCGTGAAACCACATGGGCTTGTTTTTTCCTACCCGGCTTGATAAGAGCCAACAGATGTCAGTGCAGCCCGAACAACACGGGCCGTGCTCTGCCCGGGGCTCAGCCCCTGCAGAACATCCCGGTGGGACGGGAGTTGTGTCCCGGGACAGCGAGGGGGAGAGCGGCGCCCGGAGCAGGCCCGATCTGCCAGGGGAGGCTGCACGGCTAAAAATACCACAAAGTATTTTTAAAAACACGTTCGAGGGTCCTTATAAACACACGGGGTTTTGTTGACAGAACAAGACTGCTCATTTATGCTGTGTATTATCCTTGAAAACCTGCTCTGTTTGTGCAGGGAGTCCCATGACAACCTCGGCTTGCTGAGGGTGCCACAATGATCTCGACAACAAATGTGTCCCTTTATCTCATGGAGAGGGACAGGGGGGCAGCAGGAAGTATCTGCAGGCTGTAGGAAAAGCAGTTAAGAAATGGAAATAAGCTGCTTTATCAAAATATTGCTTTGCTGTTTTCACAAGTGCAATCCCAGTGGCTTTCTAGCCCAGCTCAGGGCACCTCTTCTGTGGAAAGTCGATGCCAGATTTGTGTATAAACCCCAGTAAAATCAGTGGGATTGGCTCCATCATCTGATGTGATGTCTGAATTGAGGAAATTTACGATGTCTGAATTGAGGAAATTTAACAATGTGGTTTTTCTCTTTTTGCCATAAATATGTTTCCAGGTGACAGCTCTAGGACAGAGGCCTCTCTAGAGAAACTCACACATGGCCTGTTACTGAGGGGGAAAAAAAAGTGAAAGTATTTTGATATTCCTGAAGGCAACTGGGACATGAAGCCACAAACCAAGATAGGGGAAAACCAACTATTAAGATAGCCAAGGGGAAAGGTAGCAAGTTTTATTGTATTTGAGAGTGAAACGTTTGTACTTTGGAGTTTGGATGGTGGCAGTGGCTGGTTCTGTGCCTCACTGCAGTGTCAGAACCAGAGAGAAGACAAATGCTGGATCAGGGGATGAAAGATCTCATGGAAATCTCACATCTACACAAAGAAAATCAGGATATTAGTAAGTTGGATGCTTATCTACTCAGCTACACACCACACACAGTAAAGTGCAGAGCTTTGCTCCTGCAGCTCTGGACCTCTCCCTGTGGCTGATAGGAACCAGGATGAACTGAAGGGTGTCAGTCAGAGCTGGCATTTAGACCATTGTCCCCTCCCCAGCTGTATCTACACATTCCAGTCTCTCCAAACAAAGACTTTGCCTTTTTTGTACCTGGAATGGTCTTCAGTGTCCCAGATGGAGGTGGCTTTGCTCAGCCCATGCCCCATGAGCACAGGTGGAAGCTGAAAGCTGCTGAGCAGCAACAGCAGCACAGTTTGCTGACCATGTCTTCAGTCACTCTGCCATGACCTCTTGTCATTTTATATCTGAAATACATTTCAGATGGAGCTGATTGTGCTATCATGCCTTATCTGTGCACCAGGATGTTTACAGATGAGCCACCTTTTAGGTTAAGAGATGTGATGAGGGCAGTGATGGTGGCTCTGTGGTTATAGGTATCAGGAGCTCTTGATTTTCAGACTTTTTCAGAAAGAAGGCAAAAAAATAACAGCTTAGATTGATACTTCAACAAGAATTTAGGAATCCATGATTGAAATTAGGTACTTAGTCACCATTTTTGACCTAAACTACAATGCAGGAAACAGAGAAATGACAGCAAAATAAGAGTTAAGTGAAGGAAAGAACTAAAAGCAAAGACAAGATAAAATGAATGGAAAATTAATTCTTCAGCTAAAATTAATGGAAAACTCTCACAGTCTGTCGTGGGTGTTCAACCTTGTACACTGAGCAAATCCCACAAATGTAGAGTCCTCTCCTTATGCCCTAAAAGCCTTGTTATGTAACTGGTGGCAGGACTTGTTTTCAGGGGTGCTCAGCCCCCTTTGTTGCTCCAGCCAGACTGTGCACAGCAGTCTCAGGGCCCATTCCAAGAGCTAAACCTTTACTCAGATGTCTTTAACCACCGTGCCAGGCTACAGCCACCCACACTGGAAAAGCTGAGTGCAGCCTGGGCCCCAGAGAGCCCTGCCAGGGCAGGGCAGTGCCAGCAGCAGGGCTGACATGTGCTGCTTTGCACCAAGAAAGAAATGGGGCTTGTACATATGGACCACTCACTCTAACAGCACTGGGAGCCTCAGTTCAATCAGTTATTTTCCCCCCCAAGGTACAAATAAATGCAAATTTTACTCATCTACATTTCTCTTGCTGTTGTGTTTCCTAGTGTTGATCCAAGTTTTTTTGCTTGTGTGTCAATGTCTCTTCTTTTAACACTGCAGTCTCACAGTTGTTGGCTCTTTTCTTCCTTAATATTTTTTGTATTATCAGATGGCCCATTCTGCTTTTTAACCTCTCCATCTTTTTTCCACCATTGCAGCTGGTAGAAACAACAGAATAAACATTCAGAGATCTACAGCCCAGTGCTCAGGAAAGACAATTTTCTATCCCCTTCCTCCCTCCTGAGAGTCAGAGAAAGGCAGATCTTGAAGGTAATTTCCTCTTCTGTCTTTGAAACCGTGTGTGATTTCAAAAAGCTGTCAGTCTGTGTCATGCAGCCTTCACACAGGTGAAACTTGTGACTTCACCCTTGCTGTCCCTTTTTGCCTCTAATTAATACTGGTGTAAGCAGGGAAGTGATACATTGGCATCGTTAACAGCTGGAATTCAAGTAACTACATCCATGCTGTAACCATGGGCAGGGCCGCAGCAGGATGTGAAATTTCTGATTTCCTGAAACAAGCAATTTGTAAGTTTTAAGAGTTATTCTTGGGGTTTGGAATAATAGGACGAGGGAAAGCCTGTTTTCCACTTTGGAATCTTACTTTATTTTCAGATTTCTTCAGAGGATGGACATTACAGCCAAGGTGGGCTTGGTGTGCTTTGCTGAACTTGTCACCTGCACTGGCAAAGTTTTCATTGTAACCAAACCAAGACAGGCTGACCTTAAACCTTGTCTTGCTGTGAATTGCACCAGCAGGAAAACTCTGCTTGCCTACCCCCAGAGCCAAGAGAACAAATTTATAGGCTGAATGTTCCTACTAGTTTGTCATTTTAGTTTTTGGGTTTGTTTGTTTTCTTCACAGTCCTCAAGAGAGGACTTTCCTTTTGGCAGGTGCCACATGGACAGATCCCCACAAACCAGCCTGTTTCAAAGAACTGTCCTGTCTGTAAGTAAAAGATTTGTCTCGTCTCAGTGTCTCTCCAAAAGGCACAGGAAGAGAAAGAAAACTATTAATAATCTTCTTCTAGGCTGACCTTTACATTTTCTTGTTATATTACATTCTCAGGGGTGTGCTCATCAGAAGAACGAGCTCTGGGTCCCAGAGGAAAAGGCATTACAACAGTGGAGGCAGAATGAGTCATGTGGGCATCTTGAGCCTGATGTGAGATGGATTTATTCTGCAACAGGCAGCAACTGCTGTCAAACCCTGGGCTAGCAGTGATGGGCAAAGTGAACTTCCCTGCTGTGCTGTGATTTCATTCTTACACATACTAATTACTCTACCACTTGCAGTTGATTTTGAAAGAGAAATTCGCATCAAGGAGACACCTAACTTGTGAGCAAGCACCGAGAGGGGAAATGGAGATTTCAGTGAGAACCACACGGGCTATTTGCAGAGGACAGGCTACAGCACAGAGAGCTGATTGGAAAGCTTCAATTCCAGAGTGCAGGATGTGTGGCCAGGCCCCAGAGAGCATTAGTCATCTCATAAGTAAATGCTCAGAGCTGGCCGGAGATGAGTACAAAATACAGCATGACAAAGCTGGCAGTCCTGTGCACAGCCCGTGCTGCCAGGGAAGGGGGCACAGCCACAATCAGCATCACCACTCCAGGCCAGGTAAATCGAGAGAACTGAGAAGCTAAACGTGAAGTTTGCTGTCAGAAGGCAGATGTGGTGCCTCCAGAGGAAGTTCATCAGTTACTTCTCCACTGGATGACGGCATCGGTAGAAAATAACAAGAAGTCACTGACAAACATGTATGTGGCAGGAAGTGAATTAAAAATGGGGCACGAAAATGGCACAGATCTTACAGAGTCCTGCTCTCCAGTGGGCTCAGGTGTTGTGTCGAGGAGCTCAGGTGCAGTGTCCAAACCAGACACGGGCTCTCCCTGGCACCGCAGCATCCTCACCATGGGATGTCGGCTGAGGTCCCGACCCGGCAAAAGCCAGGGTGAAACGTCAAACCGGCGCTGGCTCCGCGGCGTTGGGGCAGCGCTGTCCCCCGGCTGTCCCCGCATTGATCCCGCGGGTCCCGGGACGCGCCCCCCGCCGCCGGCGGGGTCAGGAGGGGGGCGCGGGGGCCGCTCCCCCGCAGGGCCGGGCTGCGGCGGGGGCCGCTTTCCAGAGAATACGGTAAACATGTCCGCATCACGTGCGGCCGCTCCCGCCGGCCGCGGCGCGGGACCGGCCGGGAGGGCGGGACGGGACGGGACCCGCGCTCCGCCGGCCGAGCGGGGCCGCTTTAAGAGGCCGCCGGGCGCCGCCGCCTCGCCCTGCCCGCCCCGGCGGAGAGCGATGCCCGCGGCGCCGTAGGGCGGGAGGCTCCGGCACCATGGGGCTGTGCTACAGCCTGCGCTCCCGCCTGGCCGCCGCGCACCCCTCCGCGCCCTACGGCAGCCGCGGCGAGCCGGACACCCCCGCGGCGGCCGAACACGGGGACCCGCAGGTGCGGCACCGGCTGCGGCAGGACCTGGTGGCCAAGGAGCGGGCGGACAAGAAGCGGAGCAAGAGCATCGACAAGACGCTGAAGGCGGAGAAGCGCGAGTACAAGCAGACGCACCGGCTGCTGCTGCTGGGTGAGCGGGGCGGCGCGGTTCGGTTCGGCTCGGCTCGGCCCGGCAGGTGCGGGGCCCGAGGCCGCTGCCGGTGCCCGGGCGGGCGGAGGGGGCGGCGGCCGCGGGGGCACCGGGGCGGGGCGGGCGCGCACGTGGCGGCGGCGCCGGGCGGGGGCTCCGGAGGCTCGGCGGGGCTGCGGCAGCGCGGGGGCAGCGGGGCCGCGGTTCGCCGTGCCCGGCCCGGGGTGCCGGCGCTGGGGGGCTCCGTGCCGGCCGCGCCCGCTGCCGTGTGCGGTAGGAGCCGATGCTCCGAGGGAAGGAGCAGCCGCAGCCCAGGTGATGCTCGGCCAGAACGGGGCCGCGGCCGCCGTCCCCGCGCTGTCCCCACGCTGGCGGCTCTCACCGAGCCATGCAGCGGGACCGCGGCAGCAGCAGCAGCGGGGGCGGCTCTCCCGTACGGAGGAAGCCCGAGTTTCCGTGTGCGATTTGCCGTGGTCCGCTCCACCTCCCCGAATGCACAGCGGGCAGATGCAGCCTCTCGGGCTGTGCGGTTCCATCCAGTCCCGTGCACCAGCCCTCGTTCCCTGCATCGCAGCTCGTCCCTGCCCCGGACTGCGCAGGGATGCTCCTGCACGGTGACAGCACCGGCATCGCCTTCCCGAGGGTGCCCTATGGAAAGGCGCTTTAATTATGCAATTGTGTGATGTCTGAGCTTGTGTAGTACATGACACCAACCCAAACAGGCTTAGAAAGTCATGTATTGGCCTTCAGGTAAGTCCAAGGAGGCTGGAAATGTTTCCACTCCTCCGCCCCTCAGTGCAATGCAGGTGGACTACAGGTTACCCTGAGCACCTTGGAATAATAGAGAATATTTTCGAATGTTCACAAATAACTGAAGCACCTCGTGCCTTTGGAGGTGCATGGTTCTGCAGGGCATAAACAGCAAAACTTGGCCTTCATCTTATTGGTGTGTGTTTGCAGCCTGTAATAGAAGAGCAGAATTTTAAGGGGCTTTAGAAAACGATATTGGACCTAGTTTTCTGCATCTTGGTGGTAAAAGTTTCTATTCCAGAAGCAGAGCTTCTTTTGATGTGGTTGCAGCTCTATTGATGCAAGTCTGCTCATGAAGGTGTCCCTCCTTCTCATGGGAAGGGAGTTGAGCAACACTTGTGGGAAGAGTAAAGCATCATGTGCTGTGACTGTTGGTAAGGAATCACACCTCTACCCACCGTGCATTCCTTTCAAGCACCCCATACCTGTAGGTGTGTTACCATTTGGTGTTTTAATGTATTTCCAGTTTGTTCTGTAGTGAACAAATGTGTGAAGGAGGAGCCGTGAGAACTTTTCTCTCTTTGTAGATTAAATAAGAAAAAAATCCAACAGCAGGGCTAGTTTTAATGTTAATCTGCAAGCCTTTAAGTCATAAATGCTATCTGATACAGGCTTCTGTAGGCAGTACTTCAGTTGCCTGGTTTTTAATAAAGAGCTGGGTTTTGCTGCAATGACATTGAACACTGAGTGGGTTAAACAACACATCTGAGTGGTTTAGAGTTGTCTATGGCAAAGCCAACAGAGCTTTCTTTGTCAAAATACTGATTTATAAATCTGATGGATATGAGTCAGTGTTATGCTGGCAGTCGTTTATTATATTTCAGCCTGGACTTGAATAGCAGGAAGTCACTTTTTGGCCCTCTTGTAAATCTTGGGATGCCTAAGAGACCCATTTCCCTGCTCCTTGCACGGGGACTGTCAGTTTTCCAGTTTCCTTCCCTTGCTGCTTCTCCCCTGCATCCCACTCTCTCTGTTGCTTTGAGGATTCTCTGTTTCTAAACTGGAATATGAAGTTTGGGGTACATTTGGTGATCCTTCATGTACATCAGCAGGTCTTGCTGCCACAGCTGAGCGTGTCTGTGCTGGGATTGCGCACACCAATTGAGCAGGAGGGTGCTGATGAATGCCGGGGGCAGGAGTGTCCAGCTGGGATTTAAAGCTGCAGCTGAGTCTTCCTCTAAGGAATGGAGTTAGGGTGGGGAACAAGTGCAGAGCCAGGAGCTTAAGCTGCCTGCTTGGAGCCAGGAGTGTCTTCTCACTTGGGCTGAAGCTCAGTGGCAAAAGCTGCAGTAGATACTTGGAGTTTCTCACTTGTGTTCCCAGTTTTTAGGCTGACGTGCTCCTGTAGGAGAGCGCTGCTGACATGGACAGCAAGGGACACTGGGGTGCCAGCTCTGTCTGTAACAGATTTTAGATGAAAACTGCTCTGATGCTCCAGGTCTGTGCTGTCCCCAGGGGTGAATTATTTGTATCATGTGGCTGCAGCAGCTGTGCACTTCCAAGGGCTGTGCTGGGAATGTGGAATGTTCCTTCCTATGGCTGGGCTGTGCAGGACAGGGAGTGCACAAAGTCACTGTGAGTGCTCTGTGGTTTGGTGTTGTGGTGTGTGTGTAACTTACACAGCTGTTACTCAGTATCACTCACGTTGTGCTCTTCAGTTCACCTTATACCTATGTTCCCATGTTGTAGTTCCTTTTTTTGGAAGGACAAGTTCATCATTTTATTGAGATGCTCAGGGATGTGTGGTGTAGTTACTCAGCAGACAGCTTTATGCCATTAATTGACTTAGGTTTCTTTAATAATTTTTCAGTCCTTTTCCATCACCACTTCTGTATAAGATAAAACCCTAATCCCTCCAACTTCTCTTAATTTCAGCAGAACAAAGATGTTGCATCTGCACTGTTTTGAAGGCAATCTGACTCTACTTGCAGCAGAGCAGTGGGAGGTTTTTTGCTTTGTTTTTGTGAAATGCTCCACCAGGTGTAATCTTTCTGGATTTTGTTTAGTGAACTCTACAAGTCACAACTTCAAGATTACAATCACTGTTTTGTTGGCAGCATAGTGAGTTCAGGGATACTACTGGGAATAGGAGGTGATTTTTCATTGCATGGGGTTGTTTTTTTGTTAGAGAACAATCCTGGCTCTAAAAGTGAAAGTCTGTGGTTATGGGGGAAGAGATTTTAAACTTTGTCATAAAACAATTCTATTACCCATGTCCTTTCTTCCTTGTGACAGTAATGTGGGTTTTCCTCTCTCTGTATATATTTTTTCTTTTAAAGAATGGAGAGCATGAATCTGGTTTGCTCTAAGAGAGTGAACTTGGGCTGGTCCCCTCTCAGTGCTTTGCCAGTCTCTGTGTACTTGGTTTTTTTACTCTCTCAGGCTGAACTCTTGCCTATGTAAAAAGTACCTGTAGCTTATTCCCATCTTGAAAAGGAACTGCAGATACCAATACATTAATAAAGAAATATGCACTTGTCACCCTAAATATTTATATTAAACTACAACTTATAAAATAACAACCATTCTAAATGTTCCCTACATCAGTGCTTAAGTAAAAATGGTTTAACAGAAATGTTTATGCTGGTGCAAATATGAATATAGGGTATGCAAATGGGAAGTTTTTCTGGGGAAATATAGAGAAGAAAAACACACTTTAAAAAGTTGGGAAATATCAGTGTGAAGACTGGCCACAGTCACCCTCTCTGTGTGTGCTGCATGGTGAGCCCCTGCCTGCCATATAATTAAGGACTGTTTTGTATGGTTTACATTGTGTTTTCTTCCCCAGGGCTGGTACTCCATTCAGGGCACAAGATGGATGTTGTGTAGTGAATGAGCAGCTATTCAATATTCTTATCCTCCTCATACAATGTGTCGCCCTGTGCCCTATCTCCATCATACCCTGTGCTGAATAAAGAACTGTTGAACTCTTCATGCTCCAGCACTGATCACTGCAGGGACTGAATGCTCCACAAATGTCAGTGCATGGCACTGCTGTGAAATGAGGTGGTACCCTCCTCCTTTTGTGGATGCTGGAGGGGGAAATGCCACCAAAGACTAAAGCTGAAATTGTCCAAAGGCACCACTGATTTTATATCAGCCCTGTCACTAATTTTAATCCATAGTACACAGCTTTTTTTGTGGGTTTTTTTGGTTTTTTTTAGTAAATACTTTCTGTATTTAGATCATGGACCTCATTGTTGTGAACACTCAGCACTTTTGCAGAGGGAGTTTTAGGAGCTCTGAGTGCACCCAGGAGTGAGAAGCACAGCTGGTTATCCCAGGTGGAAGCTCTGTAGCAGACTGAAGCTGGCCTGGTTCTCCAGGGCAGCAGGTAATGGCAAATCCCACAAAATATCCCTTCTCTCATGGTGATTCCCTCTCTTGCTAGCTCACAGGGAGGTAGTTATCCTGGCACTGCTTCTCTTGGGATGGTGTGGGAGAGGAAGACACCCAATTATAAAGATGTGCATGTGCTCAAGCACTTGACAAAATTCCATCTTGTTGACAAGATTTTCATTCACTTGCAACCAGTTTGTTTCTTGTGCCCCATGTGTTATGAGCTGCAAGAGAGGGCACACACCCTGAAAACTGTTATCCTTATCAGAAGATCATGTAGAAGATGTACAGGACAAAACAGACTAAAAATGTAGAGGGAATCTTTATCCTGGTGCTTCCAGATTCTCAAGAGCAAGATTTTTTCATGCTAAACATCTTACACCAAATTTCCCCTTTAAGAAAAGCAGGAATAGGACAAAATAAATCCTAGGGAATGCCTGTGATGTGTGTATGTTGCAGCCCACTGTGATACCAGCTGGGGAGGCAGCAGTGTGCACTTCCCCAAATGGGCTGTCTGTAGTGGTGAAGGAATTACAATATTTTCCAATAGGGCTCCCAATAATTACCAGATACTACAAGAACACTTGGACATGGGAATATCTCTGTGGTTTCCATCTGCCCAGTACTTCCCAGTGCAGACATGACAATCCTGCTGGGGACAGCAAGGAGGCGGAATGCTAATTATGGATCTTCCTTTGCAATGAGGAGCCTCTGCACGAGGGGTCCCGCTCAGTTCCCACTGCTGCATCCAAAATGTGCTGCCTTTCCAGTCAGCAAATGGAGATCTTCTGGTTTGGAATATGTTCACCACAAACAAAAATAACTGGGAAGCTTTGCAAGCTTTAAGAAAGGTTTACGCAGTGTGCAGGCAATGCTGGCTGCAGCTGTGATGTGATTTGTGGTTGTTTGCTGAATCTCAGAACAACTCAATGTCCTCATCAGTGGCACCTCTTTGCTTTAGATCACTTGGTAATTTCTCTCCTGCTTTATTTTTAAATTTCATAGGAAGGGGAGAGGCAAGCTACTTCTCATGTCCTGTTTTGTTCTGTTTTGTTTTGGTTGGTTTTGTTTTCATTTGTTTTTTTTTTTTCCTTGAGAGCTCCTGATAGTGACTTTCCTCCACATAAACAAAAAGATCATTAGCCTCGGGCAGACACATGGTGTGGGGAGCTCCAGCCAGCATATCTGAAGTCTGGCAAAGTTTGAGCTGCTTCAAACAGGGTCTGGCAGTGGAAGGTGTCTGAAAAGCTGGAGCTGCACTGCTCTGAGTGAGTGAGGATGGAGGGCCGCTAATGGATGGCAATGCTGTGTGAGGCAAGGTGAATGTTCCCTACAGGGGTCTGAACTGCAAACTGATGACTTTCACAGTTGTAGTTAGTGCTAAAGGGATGCTCTGTGCATGTGTAAGCTTGAATTTTTGTGGGAAGGGGGTGAGGAGTCTGAAGGATCCCCAGGACCAGCCATGCCTGTGCAGTCACACAGCAGCATAAATGTACAGACTTCTCCCTTTCCCTGGCAGAGATGCCATGTCTATGTGGTGGTAATCTGGTTTTTTCACTCATTAAATGCTTGGTGGCATAAAGATCATCATCCATCACTCTAGAGGCTGCATTCATCTGTAGCCATGGAGCCAATTTCAGAGTTATCTGAGAATTTTTATTTTTAAAGCTCAAACTCCACCCCAACAGTGCTCTCTTTTTGATTTTACTTTTCTGAGCTTGTGATCCTGTTGCTTGGTCAGCACCATCTGCTTCCAGAGCAGGTAAAATGTCTTGCTTGCTTCTGTACAACTGTTGGCAGTGTAATCCAGTGGGACATCTTAAATTGAACTGTCTCCTGTGCAAGGGCCTCCCTGGAGGGAAAGCCTCGAGGAGTGCAGTTAATTACATGCAGTTCTTTCCTGGCTCCCTTAAATTTGGGAGTGTCCTTATGCACAAATATGCATGATTTCATTGAATTTCCTTCTAATTGCCACAATTTAAAAATGTCAGGAAAAAAGCTTGGCAATTCCCTGGTGTGAGGACAACTCAGATGCTTTTCATGAGAAAGCTCAGTTACCAGGCATAGAAATCCATGATGGTTTCAATATTCAGACCTGAAGAATGTGTCTTGAGAAGAGAAGTTGAACTCCATGACTTATTCTTATTGTTCCCCTGCTCAGTGAAGCATTTGAGAACCAAGCCATGCAAGCTTTATAAATAGCTCAGCCAAAGTTTTCTTTACTTCCTCTAATGTGTTCCCTCTGCAAAGAAAACCCACAGTGTCTGTGACGGGGCAGCATTTTAAAAGATCTGTATGTCACTAAGAGGGCAGAAAAGTTGGTGGGTATTCTCTGCATTGAGGGATGTAGAGGGATGGCAGCAGGTGTCACACAGATGTCAGAAAGTTGATGTTTTTATTTTGCCAAGTGAAGGAAGGGGATGCTGAGGAGGATGGGTTGGTTCCTAGCATGGAGTAAGATGCAGTTTTACAATCTCCAGTCTTGCTCTGTTTAGCCACTTCTGCCTCAGGGTTTGGGAAGAGGGAACAAGCACTGTCGCAGCTGTGCTTCCTCTGCATTATGTTACAGGAGGCTTGAACCCAAATAAGTTGCTTTTAGAATGTAATGCTTGCATTTGAGGGCATTCCTTTGACTCTGGAGTCAGTCACACTCTGACTGCTGAGGCTGCCTTGCAGAGCAGCTTGTGAGGTGTGTGCTGCACAGAAACCCGAGCCTCAGCTGTAAATTGTTCCTGTCACGTTGCAGAGATTTTACATCTCACTGATGCCCTGGAACAGTTTGGATCATGGGCCTGCTGCTGGTGAATGTTGTTGTGTGCCAGCCCTGCAGGGACCAAAGGCTGCAGGAAGGGGCCCTCCAGGCTTTGGTCCTTTCTGGCTCTCCAGTTTTGGTTGCAGCAGTTGGAGGGGGGCACCAGCAGCTGGGCAGTGCTGTCAGGCCCCTTGCTGCAGGTGATGAGCTGTGCTGGCTTTTTGTGGAGGTGCCAAACACATCCAGGTGTCCTGGAGAGCAGAGAGCCTGGGGTGGAAACCAGTCTGGGTGCCTCTGATGGGGAGATGCTGCTGCAGAAATAAGGGAAAAAGGCACTTTTTAGAGTCTGACCTCCTCTTTCTCTGTGTCATCCTGATTGCACGTACACCACCTCTTCCTCTTTCCTACTCCACCCCCAACTGAACACAATTTTTAGTTTGTGGGCTGTATTTGTTTGGGTTTGCATTTTTCCTGGTTGTTTTTCATGCTGAAATCTCAGGATCACTGGTTAGCTGGGAGGTTTTCTGGAGCATGGGGGGATTTGTGTGACTGGGACTTAACACAGGGAGGAAATGTGGATACTGAGGAGAAGGGCATGGTTGTGAGCTGAAAATCTGCATTCACATGTTTTGGGTTTTTATAAATACCAGTTAAAACTGCTTGGAAGAGAAATACTCTGTGATATTCTGTCTTGATGCTTTCCCTGCCTTACCTCCACACAGGAAATTCACAATTTGATACAACTGATTTTTCTCTGCTGATGAAAAGCATGGAACAAATTCCTTTTAGGCTGTACAAGCTGAAAGATATTTTCTCCCCTGATCCCTTAACACTACCTGGGCTCACATTTCTCCCAGCTTCTGTGAAGTTCAGCCTCATCTGTAGCATTTTGTGGGTTTAGGTGGTAAGTGATGCAGGACTTCACTTGCTCATATTTCAGAAGAATATGTATTTGTTTTTAACTTCAGACATTTACAAGGAAAAGGCTTCTTCTCGTCTGTTTTCCCCAAACAAAAATAAACATGAAATTTGAGTGGCTAGTTCTCAAACATGTATATATCCTTGTGATTCCAGTGGGATTATTCATGTGAGCCAGGGCAGTGTCCCCTCAGAGTCACTGTGTGCTGCCATCCCACCTGGACACGCCATCCCCTGGGCAAGGCACAGGGACACACCTTGAAACTGGGTGTAACCACTTGAGTGCAGAACCAGCCAATGCAGCCTGAGTATCACTGTCAAGCCCAAATGGGAGTTTTATGGTACAAAGGAATTTACAAAAATGTTATTTGATACTTTGTTTGCTGTTGAGTTATTCTGCATTAGGGGGTTTGAGGATCTGTTGCTTCTAGTAGAGGTCTAAGCAAAACCTAAACACTGCAAAGGTATTTAGTGTTCAGGATTATTTTGGGAGGGGGCTGAGGAAAGGCCTGATAAGTTATGTACTTGACCACATGTAGTTAAAAATATTATTTGGAATATAAACTTCCTTGTCTGAAGACCAGCTTTATGCACGGAGTCAAAAAACACAAAAAGCAGTTCTCCTCCTGGCCTCCATAAGTATACCTTAATGCTGCTGAATCCTGGAAATTATGCAGGGCATGCTTTTTAAATGTTGATTTTGACTTCTTGCCTGGGACCAAGTGTAAAGTCTTTCCAAGGAAATACTTAGAAGACTTGCAATGAAACCCAAAAGCTGCTGCCAAACCTTAGTTTTTAGAAAGGGAGTAGGGGGCAATCCAGCCTGTTAAAAACTTCCAGTTGTTTGTAATTAAATCCACTTCTTCTGTGCACAATAAACATATACTTAGAAAAAGATCATTTTACATAATACTTATGTGGTTTGGTGCTGCTTTTCAGCTGCTACAATTCCAGCAGTGGGTTTGCTGGTTTTGTCTGGGAAGGTTGCTGAGAGCTGGGAAGCCAGGGCTGGTGCAGCTGTGCCACTGCAGTGGCAGGGATCCATGTATCCAGTGGTGACAGGCAGGGCGAGCCAGGGAATCCTTTTCTCATCATGAACCATCTTTCCCACTAGTTCAAGTTTGTTTTGGACTGGCAGGGATGGGAATGAAGGGGAGATAAAAATATCCCGTCCGCGCGTCCGTCCGCGCCAGCAGCGGCACTGCTGTGGCTTTGGGGGAAACTCTGGGATTGCAGGAACTTCTCATCACTTTGGGGGCTGGCGGGAGGCAGGACCACCAAATCCTCACCACCCTGAGCTTGGTGTGCCACAGTTTATTTGAGATTGTTTCAAATCCACTGCCATCATTCATCTGGAGGATGGCATTCGTAGGGTGAGGGGGACAGCCCGAGTGTGAGTTTATCCAAGAGATAAATTTTATATTCACTCTTGACAAGGGAGGGGATTTTTTCCCAGGATGGCACAGAGAAATTGTCAGGTTTTACTGGGCAGGTTGCTGTGATGGTGTATACACAAGGCATAGAAAGAGCAGAGAGGAGCAGCTTAGAGGCATTATCTCATAAGTGACATAAGAAAAACTATGAAGCCTTCTAGAGCAGATTTGTTGGGATTTGAGATGAAAATCCCTGTTGCTTGCTGAGATTATCCCCCAGCATATGGCAGGGAATGTAACAGAGAGATAGAATTAGCTGCTAATGATCTGGACACCTCTTGGAAACAGATGTTTGTAGTCCTGTATAACTGCTTGCTATTTTGTTTGTCCAAAGTCTGGATTACTCAACAACAGGCCTGGCATGGTATTAGAATGGTTACTATCTTCATTTCCCACTGATCTCACCCAGTACAGGTCACCTCTTCCTTAGCAATGCTGCTGGAGTAATCTAATGTGCAGTTGGGCTGGAGAATGAGGGAAATGGCTCACGGCAGTGCCAGCAGCTGGAGTTAGCCAAGGGCCAGGGAGTGCTGGGGAAGCTGCAGGGATCTCCTTGGGCAACCCAGGATAGCACTGGGCACCACCCTGCTACTCCTGCATGGGCAGGGTGCATTTGGGGTTTCTTGAGAAGATGAGTTTCTGATAGATCTCTATGGCAAATGATGCTGCAGTTGAGGAGAGGATTGCTCAGACTCAATGCTGCTGCATGGGCAAGCACCTGATGTAAAAATAAAAAGCCCTGGGTTACACATTTTGGTAGTTTTGGTACCCCCTTACTCACCCTGGCTTTGAGCTTTTGTCAATAAATACCTGACTTACCCTCACTGCTGTTTAAGGCACCAAAGTTTCCAACTCAGGCATGTAATTCCCAAAATTTCTCTTTGGGATCTCTTAATTTACTTGAGTGTTCCTTGAGCAATCTGCCCTTTAACACTTGCTATGCTTAAATTTCTTTACATATAAAAATGTTTCCTAAGTTACGTTTCTTAATTTACATTCTTGGAGGACATATTTTTGGAGCTGGAAACCTTTATTAAGGTGGGGAAAAAATTGTTAGCTGTCAGTTCAGCTCACCTCTTTTCCACCTCTTCCCTTCATGTTAAACTTCCTTTTGGACTTTATCTTTTACAGTAAAAGCAAGACCTTAACCTCAACTTCTCTTTCTAAGTTAGATTCTTTTGACCTGGCGTCATCTTTGTTACAAGGCTTCACACACTGCAGTACAATAATATTTTTCTTGTGGTGCAATGAGCAGCGCTGCAGACGCTGTTCCAGATGGGGTCATTTTTTCTCTAAATTAGCAACTGCCTTAATAGATATTTTCCGTGGCTTCCAAACTGTGTGGTGTTGCTTGAACGAAAATGTAATTCCGCGGAGAGATTTCAAACCCAGCTTTTGCTGGGCTTCCAGAAATAATTTTTTTTAAAGTATTTGTACAGTTGTAATGAGTTTGCTAGCGTGTTGTGCTTGCATGTTGCAGTTGTGCCTTTAGAATTAAATGGAATATCTGAATATTATCTGGTATATTAATCTCAAAGAACAGCATTTTCATGCAGGATACCTTATTAATGTAAGGGTTAAAATATGGCAAATATATTTTGAAACAACTGGAATATTTCCTTGCATGAAGAGCAAAAGGCCCAGTTCTCTGCCTCCAGAGATACTTGTAAAGCTTCACCTCAGACTGGTTAATCTTCTGTCATTTTTAAATGATCATTTTATATTGCAATTTTAACATTAACAGCTTGCTTCTGATCGCTTGAACTTTGTGGAGAGGATTCTTACACAAACAAAATGTGATGTGGACTTGTGAAATCTTTGATGGTGGCTGCTTTGGCAGGACATGAGTGAACTCTCAGGAGCATTTCCTTGAGTTCTTGTCACAGAAAACATGGAAAATGCCGGAAATAATGAAAAATCCACCAGGACATAATACAAGCCTTAGGATCACAGATACTTTTCAGAATATCAGTTTCTGAATAGTTGAATTTATTCCAGAGAAATTCTAATATTTTTGTTGGTTATTCAGCTAATATCATTAGCATAGCTAATAGTAAATGATTAAATTTAAACTGGGCTGCATTTAAGTCTTTTAAGATTATGGGATCAGTAATTGCTTTTGAGATGGAGAGTTTGTAGTTCAGTCCCATATTCTTTTTGTAGCTCACTGCCCCTCCTGGTTCTCTTGAGCCACCAGCATACTCAATCATTCCTTGTGCTAGGCAGGATTTTTTTAAAATGCCAAAACCACAAGGACTGTTGCAATTTTCTTACAGTTCCATCACGTGAAAGGCCCTGAACCACCTTCAGGCCTTGCCCCGGCGCATTGCAGCCTCTGTGCTTTTGAGGGTGGGCAGCCATTGCCACATTCCATGAACAGCCTGGCACTGGAGAAGGTGCAGAAGGGACAGCAAAGGGCACTGGGCAAGCCTGGGTGTGAGCAAGAGCAGCCCTTTGTGTTTGTGCATTTGGGACGAGCACGGTTTGTGCTGGAACACAGAACTGCCTCATCCCTTCCCACCCGACGCCTGGGAGATGCTGCTGGAGCTTTTGTGTTTGGGCAGAGAAAGTGGGATTTTTGTACAGCCAAAGAGCTGAAGCTGTGCTGGAGGGTGGGAGAGACCCCTGCCAGCTCCCCATGGGAACAGGGCTGGGAGGGCATGAATTTGTTAGGTCTGTGGGGGCAGTTTGGTTCAGTGGAGCTCTCCCGTGAAGATGTCACAAGCAGAGTGAATGCCTTGGCCATTAGGAATTTGTCCACACTGCATTATTGGAAAAGATTGCTATTTAATTTTTTAAATTTAATCCTCCACCTGCATCCTATATGCATAGAGAAAGTCTTGCTTCTGTGACTTGGGAAGCAGCAATTTTCCAATGCTTCCTAGAATTTCCTCCAGAAAGGGATTATGTCACATCTGACCCAGATGCTTATGGCAAACAGTGTGTCTCAGCACAGTGAGTTCTGGAGGGACCCTCACACTCAGGAGCTGATCACAGCAGTGAGGACAGTGCTGGGGGAGGAGAGCTTTTCCTTGGATTAACTCAGGGGACAGTCAAACACTTTGGTTTGACTGGCTTGGCCCTATTTCCAAGCTGAACCTTCTTATTTCTCAAGTGGGAGTAGTGTCCCTGGACACTCTAAAACTGCCAAAATTTTTTCTCCTCCTGTCCTTTGATTAAGGACTTGTTTGTTGACACTTCAGTGGGTTGTGGTTCTGATGACAGCAGCCCTTGTGTCAACCAAGGCAGAGCTGCTCACTGTTAATAGTTCCTGGCTTTGTCTCTGCTTCCTAGATGTGGTCAGATAGAGGTTCTAATGGTCTCCCAAGCTGTAAGTAGGAATAATTCTCAATAGAAAATTCAATTCAGTGGATTTTTGCGTTTCTCCAACTGTTCCCTGTGCATATATGTGGACCAGACAGAAGAACGGTGACAAAGTTATGCAGATCTCCAAGCTAATTTTAGTCTATGTGAAAAAGCAGACCCTAATAGAAGGGTCCTATTTGCTCAATAAATGTTTAAAAAGTTAGTTCTGTACATATTTCAAGATAGCTTTTCAATGGAAGATAAGTGACTAAACCTCCCATGGTAATGTTTCCAGTGAACAGAATGTGGTGTAAAGTTCAGATTAACGTTTCCTATTATAGTTTAGAGGGTTTCATCTTAAAGGAGTTTTAATAGGTACCAAATGCTCTCAATATCTGTCAAGGTCAATTATAGATGAGATTTCTTTTTTTCTATTTTTGCATGGAGCAGGAAACATGAAGCATCTTATTGGAATTGTTCCTAGAAGGTTTGAACTTTGCAGATGTGTGAGGTTTTCATATATCGTGGTAAAATGCTAAATCTGAAGCTCAGCAGTTTGCTCTGCTGGCTGTTAACAGAAGATTCCAGCTAGTGCTGGGTCGGCAGGAAAAGAGATGAGATTGAAAGATTTCCAGCCCTGCCAAATGGAGATGTCCTGGTGGGTAACTGGTCCCAATGGAAAGGTGTGGGAGCAGCAATGTTGGGGCCTTGCTGCAATTGCTTTGGCACCTGTTTAGCCCTGGATCCCGGCTTTGTTAACCCTGGCTTTAGCTCCAGGTTCTATTACTCTCTCTTAGCACAAAGGAGAAATCCCCCACCAGATAGATGTGAGGGGAAAATCGCACCAAAGTTTCCTTGGCAAAAATGTCAAAGACTGTGGGAAGGAAGGATGCATGGAGAATGCAGCAGGTGGAAGGTGCAGGAGGGATGTGGGATGGGTTTATTTGTGAGGACCAAGAAGCCCTTGCAGGGAGGATGCCATTAAAGACCAGGGAAAATAGAGCAAAACAGGGTAATCAACATGCCCCTGAAGAACTGCAGCAGCTCATGTATCCCTTCCAAGAGAAATGGGCACTTCATCCCCACCTTTCTTTTTGTTTAGTTCCATGAACACATATGCTTTCTCACAGTTTCTCATTTAACCTAAAGCAAGGAAATTATAATTTAAAAAAATCCAAGTGAAACTGTTTTTGTGTCGTCCTTCCACTTTATCATTTTGTGCAAATATTTGAAGGCATAACTAGGTGCTAACCTTGAATGTTGAATGTTAGGACTAATTTCTGCTCATTGTTTACCAAAACAGGGCCACTGTGTAACAGCAATAATGTAAGTCAGTGTCAACACCAGGCACTGACATTTGAACAGAACACTTGAGTTCATAATAAAACCAAGTCAAGGTTTTTAGGGTGAGTTAAATTTACTGCAGCAGCGCCCTCAAGTGCTGTGACACTTCTTAGGCCTGATGGTGTCTGTCCCCTGGGGCACTGTCATGTGCTGGGGCTTGATTCTTCAACACATTTAGCCCAGTAAGAGCCTGTAAATTATTTTGGTGGAATTTTGAGTGCTCACACAAATCTGTGAGACTATTTAAATTAATACCAGAGTGAAGGGAAGGATGCTGGTTTGGGAGGTTCCCCTTGAATTGCTCTGTGGTAAGAAAGGTGCTTTCAGGACCAGCTTGGTTGGAAGTGATGGTGGAAGGAGACCTGAGCAGAGGAGCTTTTTTTGGATAGATCAGCCATGGGCCAGGTCCTGCAGGATGCTGATCTGGAGTCTGGGATGCTCAGTGCCAGCAGAGCCCAGAGCACAGCTTTATCAACTTCTCTGCAGCTTCCATGGATTTTCTTAGTCTAGGCTGCAAAGACAAAGAGCAGAATTTGTGTGACTCATTACCTAAACAGAGAATTTAGTATTTATCCACTCTCCTTTGCTACTGAGGGAACTGTGTCTGGTAGGCTGTGGATTTAACCAGCACACTATAGGTGTATGGTATTAACTGTATGGATAGGACAATGGCAGTGTAAAACAACTGTGGTCTGCTAGAGGTGTTACACATCCTAAACATAAATTGTTATGGTTGTGCAAGGAGCCTGTAGGCCCTGGACTCAGTGGGCTGTGTCTTTGCCAGCAGGACTGCAGCTCTCCTTGAGGCAGCTGCTGGAGGGAGCCCTGGTTGCACTCACTCCTCAGCTTGTGAGCAGTGAAGCCCCAGTGGCTCCTGGAATTGCAGCATCTCTCTCAGCTATCTGACAAAGCTGTCTGTGTGATTTCCTCCCTTCTCCAGAATTCCCTTCTCTTGAGCTCTCCACCTCTTGTCTCCCAGCACTCTGATCAAAGTAGGTCAAGTCAGCTTTGTTCAAAAGCAGAATTGCCAAGTGATGCTGCTGTGTCTGGAGAAGCAAATTCAGCCTGAGGGAATGATTCCATGGGGGTAAATGCAATCACAGAACCTGATAATTACCTGTATCCACAAAATGAACATCTGAGGCATTGCTCAGAGCAGAAGGCATCACTTGCAACTCTCCCTGTGTAAAAGTAATGCCCTTACCTCCTAATTATTAAAGAGTATTTTTGTAAAGATACTTCAAAGTCTTTATTTCATATTTCTAGCATATAGTATTCAAATGTGTGTTCTGTAGTGTCCTTTTGTGTGGGTTTCTCTGGATCCAGAGGGAATAGCAATTGCAATAGTGATAGCAATCTGTGGAATGAGGAATTGCAACATTTGGGCCATACCCACTCCTTATATTTTAGTCTTGAATGAGTCTTTCTAGAATAAAACAGGAAGAAAGGAAGAGGTCAGAGGGAAGAGAATTTAGAAATCATTCAATTGTTTGACTTAAGAGAAAAATAGTGACACATCTTTCAAATAAACAAATATAAAGGTCAGTGGCCAGAAATTCAGTAGCCCAGGGCTTTTTTTGGCTATTTAAACAAGGAAGTGCTAGAGCCTTTGGCCCAAGTGCTTCTCTCTGTTGCACGTGGGGAGTTTCACACAGCTCCTGCCTTAGGTGACCTCGGGCTGGTTTTGATTGGCACAAAGGGAAAAGGATGGCTTTTCATTTGCTGGGAGTTTTATCACTCCACAGCAGTGCTGTGAAGAGCTGGTTACTGGATTCATCCCAGTTACAGCTCCCTCAGTCTCCCTGCTGCAGGGTGGAGGAGATTTACTAAAGGTACACCCCTCTCCAGGTCAGACATCCAGCAGGCTCCTCAGGTATTTTGGACCAGAACACAGGGGCAGTGTGTGAAATACTGTATTTTAGATACATCACCCCCTGTGTTACAGTATTGCAGGGACAACTTGCATTGTCCTTTTGTTCTCTTTACACTTCAACCATTGCCCTCCAAAAAGGAGGGGAAAAAAAAAACCAACCCAAAATGCAAAACCAGAACGTGAGAAGAAAAAGGAAGTGGCATTATTTGGCATAGCTTCAAGGGGAACTTGACCGGGGAGTTTGGTTTTGCTGACAGAAGAGGGGGCCAAAGCTGCAAGGACGGAGGGTGGGTTTCAGATTGAAAAGGAACAGGGTGACAAAGGGAACGAGCCAGGGAAGTGAAGTAGCAGAGGGAAGGGCTGAGCACTCCGGGTGGGTGGGAGAAGCCTCTCCCAAGCAGGGCTGTGGGTGTGAGACTGGGGTCTGCCTGCCCATGGCTGTGCCTGCCCAGCCTGGGCTACAGCTGCCACTGCCCTGGTCACAGTTTTGACATCTGCAATAGGCTATTATTTGGGGGGAAAAAGGTGTGTTGAACTATACTTTCCTTTAATAATAACATCAATTTCTATAATGTTACTGTGCAGGCATTTATTCGTAGCTTGGGTGAAGTTGTACTTTTTTGTCTCTGTCTTGCTTCTGCTTTTCAAGCCTGGGGCACAGCAATTCCATGGCTAATTCATGTCTTTTGGAGAGATTTGCACTCTCTGCCTGGTTGGAAAGTACCCCCAGCCCCTGGGCTGAACTCTCTCTTGCTCAGAAAAATATTTTGCAGAGCAGCCGTGGCAAGGCAGGTTTGTCCAGGGATGCTTCCGTCTTCCTGTGCCTCTGCATGCGTGTTTGGCTGTCACTCTGCAGCAGCTTGGTGATGGCTAAAAGGGAGGATAATCAGGATTTCTTGCAGACACAGAGTTCCAACACTGATAGCAATGTGGCAGCAAAGTTTCTGTTTCCCTGCTTAAAGCATCTGCTCCCAGAAAAGCATTTGCAGAACCACTGCTGCATTCTCCTAATAATGACTTTCAGGATCGTGGTTTTCAGTGATTTTTGCTTCTAGCCTTTCTGAAAGCAGCCTGCAAATGGCACTTGATTGCTAATGTCACATCATGGGAGGTGGTTAGTCTGAACCCCTGCCTGTAGCAGGCATCTAAAAGCGAATGGAAATTGGTAAAAATCTGTATATTATAATAAAAAATTATAATGCGTACAAGGAGCACAGCTCCAAGAATTCTGACCAGCCTGCTGCATGTCTGGTTTGGTGATATGTAAAATTTTGGACAGGCAGTGGTACACATGGACAGTTTTTGTTCCTGTATAAACAAAGCATGTGAGTGCATACGTGGTTGAGCTATAGAGGGAAAATACAGCCTGAAAACTCTTGTGCAGGCAGGACAGGAGGTGATGTGATTTCCCACTGAAAAGCCAATCAAGAACGGTATCAGAAAAGCAACTGAAATGGGGCTATTAGGAGGAATAAATGTAGGTAATGATATTGCCAACTGTTACAATCATTTTTTCTCTGGGTCTCACCATGGTTATTGCTTTTTTTCCCCTCAGCTACAATCCATGGAGCACTGGCGCTGAACTTCTGCTGTCAGTCCAAACAAGCCACGTTTTCTAGCTAAGAGTTCTGAGAAACGTTTCAAGTGTTCCCAAAAGGCTCATAACTGGAAGGTGTATTTTTCCTTTAAAGTCTCAAAACTTTGGGAGGGTTTGACCCCTTATTTTAAGTGGCTGGGATTTGCACATTTGTGATCAATTTTATAAAATACTGTTGTGTGTGGCGTGGTGTGTGTTGCCACTATTCAGTGATGTGAGAGGTACTCTCTTTCTCCTGAGCTGGGATTCTTTGTTTTAGCAATGAGAAGAAAATGAGGAAACCTGTGTTTCCAAAGAGAGGACCTTTTAAAACACACACAAAAACCATGTCCATGTGAGATGGGAGATGGCATTAGTGTGGCACCTGGGCCTTCTCGTGGCAAGGAGTGGCTTCCCCTGAACTGGGTGCTGTGCCCTTGGGACTCTGTTCAGTCACGCAGCTCCTCCAGCTGCACGTGCAGCCTCTGAGTCCTGCACATGCTCACGGGAATTCCTGACAACAAATTCAGAAGGCATTAGTGAAGGAATAAATCCCACATTGTTAAAATCCCCTGGATGTGTAATTACTGCAGATAGCACCAAGTGTTTATGCCTTTGCCAGTTGAGGTGCTGCTTCTCAAGCGATTTCTAGAGCTGACGCCAACATTGCCCCCCAGCCCCTCTCCACACCCAAACCCAAAACAGCATCTGGACTTGTCTGGAGTCAATCAAGCAGCTGTCCCCAGCATAATTTCTAGAGCCACCTCTAAAGCCATGTCTAGAGTAATTTCCAACTGGAAGGTGATTTATAGAAGAACCTTTGAACTTGCCCCTGGGTCAGGGGCTGCAGTGGCTCCCGGCGCTGCTCCGTTACTGTGCTGTGCACACATGGAGCCGAGCTGGAGCTGCCTGCGGAGCCCCCTGTGCTGTCTGTGCCAGCCCCCAGCACCTCCGCCGTGCCCCTGCCTCTCCCCGGACACCAGGCAGGGCGGCCAGGAGGGCACGGGGCAGCCAGCACGGCTCACTGCTGCGGCTTTTTCTTGTTCTTGTTTTTTTTCCCGTCACTTGTGCCGCTCTCGCCGGGAAGCAGCAGTGATTTCAATGAGCGCTTTGTGGAAGCTGAGCTGTCTGAGCCCTTTAAGCGGGAGATGAGCTCAGGTAGAAGGAACGCAGAGAGCTCCTTTCATCAGCCAGGGCCCCGCCGGCGGCTGCGGGGCATGTCCGGCCAGTTATAAATGGATCATGTGTTGCTATTTTTAGCCGAGAGAGGATTGTAAATATAAAAGGGTATAAAGTGCAAAACTTAGCAACAGTGGCGTTTGTTTGCTTTTTTCTTTTTTTTTTCTTTTTTTTTTCTTCCCCTCCCCGTTGGCAGGAATGTGTTTGGAGAGGAATGAAGTTAGAGCAGGAGCTTTGCCCGTGGACTTTGCACTGCTTCTATAGACAGAGATATATAGATCTGTATCGCCGGGCGGGGAAGGGAACGGGCTTCTTTCTCTGGGGCTGTTTGAAGAGCTCCAAAAGTGCAGCCTGAAACGAGATGGAAGCGCTGGGAGGGAGAGCGGGGGGACCCGGGGCGGGCTGGGGGGAGCGGGGCCGGCTTGGGGACAGAGTTCAGCAAATGGAAAACACTGACATGGGTAAAAATAGTAACAGCGGGGTTAAAAATAGCATCTGGTGAAATAAACGTGCAGTAACTCCTGAAACCCTCCTGGGAACTGCTCCCTGCCGATCCGCCCCTGCCCTGCGCCCCGCTGCGCTCCAGTCAGGAACCCCGAAGTAAACCCCCTCAGCAGGCTGAAACCATCAGAGCAGACCCTGCACTCCGCAGAGAACGGGCTTTGGGCACTTTTTTTGAGGGATTTTTATGGATTTGTTTTGTGTTGTGTTGTTATTTTGCTTGCTGAAACTTCGCGCTGAAAGGGGAGACAAATCCCTCTTTCTCTGACACTCTCACGCGGTCCTGGGACAGAGCAGTTAGAAGGTCCTTGGGGATGTTTCTCACTTTTTTTTCCCCCTTCCTTTTCACCTTTTTTTTTTGTGTTTTTGTTTTTGGGGTTTTTTTCTTCCCTTTTTTTTCTTTTTTTTTTTTTTCTTTTTTCTTTTTCCCTTTTCCTGGTGGTGTTTTTGCTGTGGTGTTTCAGTCCGTGTTGTCGCTTCTAGGGGTGCAGAGCACGGTGCTGTCGCCCTGCCCTGGCCCTCCCCTCACATGAGGAAGGTGCAGGCTGTTCTCCAGGCACGGCGGGGTGGCAGAAAGAGGGGACAGCAAAAGGGCGACAGGAAAGGATGGAGAGACCTTGAGGAGCTTGCTCTGTGGAGCAAAGGCTTGGCTGGTCCCTTCTCTGGAGGCGTTGAGGGGGTCAGGGAGGAGCAGGGTGGGCAGGGGACATGCTGGGGAGGGCTGGTAGAAATCTCCTTCGAGATCTTTTATAGCTCTGGCTGTAAATGTGCCTGTTTTGGCTGGACCGGGTAACTGAGGCAGAAACAATTGTTGTGACAGACAGGGCAGACCTGGTCCTGAAGCTGCCCCGCCACAGGACAGGGACAAACTGGAGGCCCTGCAGTTCAGAGGCAATTACGTGTTTAATCAGATTTTTATTTTTTTTCCTCCCAGCCAAGCAGCTGAAAGTCGCCACCTGGCTTTTTGTTGCCCATGTTGAAGGGGTGCGTGTTTCAGGGGTGCATTTTTAACACCTCCTCTCGGGGTGGTTCTCTGCTCTGGCTGTGGATGGAGAAGATGCCCTGGCAGGGCTGGACCAGCTCTGCCTGTGGGATTCCAGGTGAAAAACTTGAACAGAGGTGACCAGAGTGATGGCAGGGGTTTTGTATCCAGGCTTTACCGGTGCATCTGCAAGTGGTTCTCAAATCGATGAGAGTTGATGTCCCCCTGTTTTTAGTGCAGCCCTCCAGGGTGTGCCAGTGCTGGAGGTGAAAGGGAGGGCGTTTATCTGGTCAAACGAGAAAGGAGGAAAATGTCCTTAATTGTATTTAGCAGGCTAAGCCCTGAACATTTAATTCCTTTTTTTTTTTTTAAGGATTGGACATTCCGCAGCTTGTTTCTCGAGATTATTTTAAATTAGTTTTGATGTTTAAATATATTTCATATGAAGCCTGTCTAAATCTTTTAACCAGTATATTTTTGAAAGCACAAGTATGCTTTCATTTGATAGAGTACCTAGAAAAACCCTTTTTGTATTTGAGCAAAGCTATTTTGTTTTTAAATTAGGTTGTTCCAATCCTTCTAATTTGATCATTTCAAATTTGATTCAGCACACAAAAATGATGCAGAAACTCCTGTTATGAATCTAAACTGAACATTCATTTTCTTATCAAAATATTATTATCGAAAAATATTAGTCATTCTTCTTGGCATAGTAAACAAAGAAACATGTGGATGTATTAATTTATTCCAGACCCAGAAAAGAGGGATAGTTTATATAAGTAAAATAAATAATTCTTGACTATTTAATAATTGGATCACTTCAACAATAGTTGACTAATAGTCATATGCCTGAAATACATCTTGTCCATTTCTATTCTTTAGGGAATTTAAAGCTTAAAGAGTGTTTTTCTTTTTCCAGGGATTGTAATTTTAAAATTGTTACCTTTTTACATACTTAATATTTGCTGCCTTTCATAACTTATGAAGTCAGATCTATGGGGAAAAAAAGCTCAAATCTAGTTGAAATTAATCCCCTGGAAGTATGCAAAGAAATTAAACTGAGATGGTAAATCGTGTGAAGGAATTTAAGAGGAGTGAGCACAAGATAGAGTTATTTTGCAAGTGTATTGTTTTACTGCCTTGCACAGGTAGAAAAGAGTTGGATTCTCAGAAATGGTGATGTGTTGGTGTGTCATTTATTGGTTTTGTGTCAATGAATGTTTGAATTATACACATCTAATTCCAAGTTGGATTGGCAGCACGGGAGTGAAAGTAAAAAAAAAAAGAATTTTTTCGCACTACTGTAGTATAAATGTGCCAACCTGTAGCATATGAAATTCCTGTATTTCTACATATGGCTCTGCTAACTTGTTAGTTATTCAATTGTTAGCGTTGCCTGTTGAGTTTTTTTTGCTCCTGTTTGTAACTACTTTAACACTTTGTTATGTTTTCCCCACTTGGAGAACACAGGTGGCATCTTGGTAATTGATAACAGCCAGCTGAGATTTAGGCATTAGGTTGTTTTAAATAACAGAATTCTACATTTGTATTTTTTCATTTGCCTGAGCTTTAAAGAAATCAATCCTTGTAAGTAATAAATTTTAACCCCCCTCATGCTAATGGTTTGATGGGGAGGATATTTTTTGTTCATAGAGTGCAAACATATATAGTGAGTACTTAAATGCTCCATGGGTATTTTACTACCCTCTAAAATATTTTTTAATATTTATGTATATGTATCAGAATCTAGAGTGCATTGATAATGTGGCATTTTATTTGAAAGTGATAACATATTATTCAAATATCAGATAAGCTATTTATTTTAAAGAGAATATATTGGAGAATTTTGAGGACAAGTGAAAAATTAGCAATTTTTTGACAACATAAAGGGAACATCTCTGCAAAGTCACAGCTGAGATCTTGCAGCCCTTATTTGTTCAGAATGATTTTTACAGAACTAAAATTTTTGAATGCATGGTAGGGAATTCAATACTGTTCTCTAGAAACTTAACAGAAGAATTATATTTTGTTAGAAAAAAACAGACAGTAAATGCAAGGCCAAAAATCTCTAAAAAGAAGAGATTGTTACCATTTTTCCTGGTGAACTTTTCCTGTTGCATGGTATCACAGTAAGGGCTTAAGGGAGAGGGGTTGAATCAACTTTTTTGATATTTGTATTTTTCCTTGGAACCTACCTCCCCTTCCCTTAACCTAAATGCATTCAGTTTGAGGGGCATAAATAATTTTTTTAATTTTAAATGTTGTATAATATTTTCTTCTTCATTTGTACATAGATTAATAAGATGGATAGAGTTGATAATTTTCAGAATTTTGATATATTCTTTTTCAATTTGAGGTTGGTCCACTTTTTCATATAAATAGTATTACATTATTATCAGATAAATATACTTAATTTTATTAGCATTTCTACAAACTCCATGCTAAAAGGCATGGAGACATATGAAACTGCTTTACATTGAAGATTATTCTGTACTTTTATACTGGCTCAGTGCTAAGTCACCTTTGTCCTAAATGTGAACTGTAACCATAGTGTTAAACATGCAATTGCAACATCTAAATTTTAAGGAAAAGTAAGGAAATTGATGACAGCAGCCATGATTAGAAATTTGGGTGTCTTAAATGATGAAAGTAGTGCCAAATAATTTGTTTTGCCACTTATAAAATTCCTAAATCTGGTGAAAATAAATTTTGTAGCATTTTTCTAAATACTTAAAAAATGAACACAAGGAAAACTTACATTCTGGGAAGGTGTGGCATAGCATTTCTAAATAAATGAATGCAATTAGTGAGGTACTAATTATGACATTTGTTATTAATCCTTAGTGGGTTTTTTACCCCTTAGGGAAAGTTAGTTAATTAAAACAATGAAAATTCTGAGGGTTTTTAGGGGAAGAAGAACTCAACTTACTCCTGGCACAATTTAAATATTAAAAGGGACTTGTTTAGTGATGATTGTGATTATCTGTAATTTTTTGGCAATACTGGACCTGCTCAGCTCTAATCTCTATTTATTTGCATGTATTTTTAATTGTATTTTCCTGAGTGAGAGATGTGGAGAAAAGGAACCTTGGCAGAAAAACTCAGAGTATTGACTTGCTGTTTGCATATTTGGGAAGGATTCCCTTTGAAATACCTCTAAGGCTTTAGAAAACTGGAAAGGAAAATAAACTTTTTACAGTAAAACCACTGATGTAATTAACATTTCTTAAAGTGATGCAGCGCTTTCAGTTACCTAAATAGACGTTTCCGTGCTAATAACAAAACCAAGAGAGACGCAGACGTGCATTTTTAATTTCTTTTGTCGGATTGTTCTGGTTCTGTTACTGTTTTGAGCAGAGTTCTCATTCTTGGAGCCTTTCCTCTTGCTCCTGAGCTCTGCAGCTCAATTCCTGCTGCTCAGGCAGTGAGGGTGAGCGAGAGCTGCTGCTGCTGGGTCTCCTTCCCATGGACAGCCCCTGGAAACCTGCAGAGCATGAAACGTGTGCCAAGAAGCTCCGAAGTCATGTGTGATTGATTTGCTTGATTTTTAACAACTGTGGGGGGAAAGAAAACGTAGTCGTGATTGTGTAGTGATTAATAGCGCTCGCTCTGGATTTCTTCTTTTTGTTTCCCCTCTGCAAATCCCTTGCAGTCAGGGGCACGGGCAGGTATTCAGGGCTCACCGCTGGTTTGCTCAGACATCTCCTGTCGCAGATCTCTCCCCTGGGCAGCCCCGAGCTGCCAGAGCAGGCTCCTGCCGAGTATCAAAGGGCGTCCCCTGCAAGGGAACGCGGCTTCTCCCAGCGCTTTGACAGAGCAGCTGTCTGGCATAGCCGGAGCTGCAGCTGGATAGTCCCAGCCCTGCTCATCCTGCTGGTTTGTGTAAGGAGTTTATGAATACACACTGCTGCTCGTGCAGTTAGCCGGGGTCAAGGTTCTGTGGGCTGCTGGAGTCCAGAGGGCTCCGTGCGTTCCCGAACCCGCACCCGAGCCGCTCCCAGCCAGGCGTCTCCAGCTGCCGGCGGGGGCTGCGCTGCGCTCCTGGCGCGGCTTCCTGTGCTTCCTATACATCCAGAACTGCAGAGAATTCCCAGCAAAGCACGGGCAGCTGCCGCCAGGGGTTCAGGGGTGTGCTCCTTCACCCTCCGTCCAGGGCTCTGCAGCAGTGGGTTTGCTCAGATGCTCTCCCATAAGCAAAGGGAGATGTCTGGTAGTGCTCATCCTAAAAGCAGCCGCTCCTGGGGGCTCATGGATCGCACAGGGATGTTAAAGTTTGGCCCAAAGGGATCCCTTGACCTGTCCCAGGAGCTCCTTAGCCCAGGGAGCCTCCATGGGCTGTATTCCCATCCAGTCCAAGCCCAGAGGTTGATGCTGCTGCTTGACCTCACCTTTGGGCACGGAAGTATTGGACGTACAAACACAACTGGATGGAAAGGTTGGATAAATGCAGCAGTTTTATTGAAACAGGTTTGGTCAAGCTGGCAAGTGAGCCCAGTAGAGGAATAATGTGGCTGCAGGCTTCTCGCAGAGCAGCATCCCCCCAGAGCAGGAGGCAGGGTCTGCACGGCTCGGCTCCCGCTGTGCCTGGGGAGCTGGTGCAGCAGCAGCAGGTCAGCCTTCCCATATATGGGAAAACCCTGCTCCAATTTTTAAAGCTGTGTGTTGTGGCAGTGCTGAATATGGGAATTTTATAAGCAAAGCTGAATGCTTGTTATGTTCATCTGGATGCCAGCATCTGGCACGCTGTCACTGCGGTTGCCAACGTGTGCTTGCAGTCTTTGTGAAAGCAGGTTCCCAGTGTTTTACCACCTCTTCAGGATTTTCTAACAGCTGTGTGAACACTGGATATGGCACAGGGGAAGGCACAATGCTGAGATGCTCTAGAAAGGCAACTGACCAGAGGGCCTCATACATGGGACATTTTACATGAGTAGTTTGGTGAGAGAGGCAGGAGGGGATAAGGATAAGCATGGCAGCAGTAAATATGCTGGTTCAGGGGCCTTGTTTGTTAATACATATTATTTTGGTATTATTTGGATTTACACTGAGCTCATCCCTTTACTAATCTGAGTGCTTTACTCTTCTCCAAGCTGTTGCTGGCTGCCCATACAGAGAGTAGACAAGCAGCCTGTCGTTTCTGTAATTCTCGTAATCTAATTACTGCCTGCCAGAGCAGCGAGGAACTTCTGCTAAAAATCCATTATGTACTTACTGCCTTGATGCACATGTCTGATCTGGAGTGAAGATCAGCCAAAAATGTCCTGAGAGCTCCTGGATATATCAGGAGGCTGAGATGCCTCTGGGACTATGACCAGGGTTGAATTTTTCTCTTGCTTGTAGTTCACCTGTGTGTGACACTCTTAACTACAGCAATTAAAAGGCTGAGGAAAATGGGGAGGACACAACCATGTCACCTCTAGGACAAGGTAGCTGTTTATGAACAAGATGGGCAGAGCTCCCCTCTAGGCACTACTTAGCATTTTGGGTGCTTGAAATCCACTCATTTGGGGTTTTATGTTTGTTTGCTTTTAAGGTAAAAATAGAACATTAATTGTTATTTGTAAAGGGCTGGATTCTCACTACTGAACAGCTCAAGTAAAGTTAATTCATACAGTAGTTACTTCACTCAGAATACAGAGTGAAGTTTGCTACCCTTGCCCTGCTGACCGCTGTTTTTGAGCCAGCAATGTTCAGAAGTGCCTGGTGGTGCTGTTTGTGGCTCCTGGTGTTTATCCCTTGATTTGGGGTGGCAGTGAAAACTCTCCTTTGATGCCAGCCTGCCTACTCCAGTAGCAGAAGTGCCAGCCATGAGCAGGATGTGAATCTAGAAACTTTTCCCCTGAACTTGTTCAAAACCAGCCATTTTGCAGCTGTTCCAAACCCCCAGCAATGAACCCACCCTGGCCATTCTTGGTGGGCTCCAGTTATCGCCAGCCCACACCCTGGTGTTTTAGGGGCAGCCCCTGTGGGAATGTGCCATTTTCTCAGGAGCTGCAGAGGAAAACATTGCAGGTTCTTCCTGGCTGGGAGAGAGGGATGCAGCAAGCAGCAGCTAGTTGCAAAATAGCCTCTTTAAAGCAGAAGCTGCCTTGCTCTGCCAAAGCTGAAGGGCCAGCCCCAGAATGGAATGCTTATAAAAATAAGATGGTAACCATGCAGCAGAGAGGGAGAGAGACCAGGAAGTTTCAGTGTTACGTACAGCATGATACTCTGCTTGGAAAAATATTGTCACAATTGTAGAGATACGGGCGTGCATCCATAGTTGAAAGGCATAACCCAGTACCTATAATTAGGGTGATTTCAATCTCTCATTTCCAATTTTGTCTGTGGAAGAAAACTCTTTTTGGCTTGGAAATTCTCATGTGAAATGTGTAGCCAAAGGAGATGTGTCTGGGGAAAAGTTTGGAGTAATTGGTTAAGGCTGGTTTTGAATTATAGAGGGGGGAAAATTTGTCTTGTACCATTTCAAACCCTAACAGTATATTGATTTATTTCAAAATTTACAGGATGATGGATTTATTTTAGTTTAACCATGTTGATATTTATGTGATGGTTTGGATTTTCAACAAAGTGAAAGAAAGTGCTTCTTTCATGCAACCTGATGAGGAAATAAAAACATGACAGCGACCTTTGAAAACAGGAATGTTGCAGCTTCTCAGTCATCCTGAAAAACAGTGGGATATCTTGGTTTTTCAATACTTAGGAAATCTTGCAGTCTGTACAATGAAGGTTTTTCTCTTTTTTTTTTATAGTGGAATCTGATTTCTGTCATCTTGAAGACAGACTATTCCTTGAGCTCTAATTACATCCAGAGAGAGAAGTTTCTGCTGGGACAGGGTCTGTAGAGATGCAAGAACTAATGTAAACTCTGTGACTTCATCCTCCTTCAGCAGGAGCCTCAGGGATGCTTCCAAGAAACCAAAGTGGGGCGCCGGAAAAGGGGACAAACCCAATCAGGCTGTGCTGGGTTTACACTTCCCTATTTGTGCTCTCAGCTGGGAAGATGTTAAGTTCTGTTCTAGTTTGGAAGTCCTCCAGGTTCAAAAATTATTTAGGAATACATAGTCAAAGTTCTAGAGAGGGGGTAGACTACAATTCCTTATGAATTTGGGAAAAAAACGCTAAAGCATTACTTACATGCTCTGTCTGTCCAGCGCTCCCCCACCCCATGGAGCACACAGACACTGAATTTTCATCTTTACCCATTAAGGGCTACTTCAACAACAAAAAAAAATCACTTTATAACAAAGATGTCACTGCTGAAAAGTGAGTTGGGTGCTTTCTTTTGAGCTGTCAGTTTACAGGTGAGCTGTGCCTTCTTGTGGGATCCTGACAAGAAATTAATAAATTATTCCAACAATCCATTTACTTTCCTCACTGTTTTGCTCTTATCGCAGTAGGGACAGTGTGGTTCACCTCTGGGGTATTTAGTGGAGGTGGGGGGTATTCCACATGCATTTTACAGCATTTTATGCTTTGTCTTGAACCTTCAGCCCCCAAATTTCAGTGGAGCAGATGCACCCGAAGTGAAATCACCCCATGGGCTCTGGTTATTTGTGTTGTGTCAGGCTTTATCAGTGTCTGTAAAAAATGCTTTTCCAGCTCTGCATGGGGTTCTGTGTGTGTTAAGCTGGAGGTTTTGCAAATCCAGCAGGGCTGGGAAGCACTGAGAGGACACCCAGCCCTTGACTGCATTATTTGGGTCCAGCCGTCCTCTTTTGCAGCCCTGATGTTTGATAAGTGTATTGCTTTATATCACCAGACCCTGCTCTGGGTCTGTGCAAAGATTTTCCACTTCTGCTCTCCTCTATCTTTAATAGATAATGCTTTGAGAGAATTTTATTTATTATAAAGACCTTGGCTGGCATGATTCATCTCGGAAAGCAGTGAAAAATATAAATATATAAATACATGTATTTTTTTTATGTCATCTTTATGAGGTCTACAAAGAGTGGACACTCAAAGGTGGTACTTTTGTCAGAGATGTTGGTGTTTACTTTACAAGCAAGACAAAACTCTTAAGAACCAGCAAAAACTAGGTCTAACTAAAATAGTTTAAGTAAACAAAGATGTTTCTCTTCTGCGAGGAGGTAGATGTGTCTGTGTAAGGACATGGTCCCTATGGAGTCTGCCCTACCACAGAGTATAAATAAAAGGAAAAAAATCTACAGTGGAAAATAAATAACAATAAAAAAAACAGGAGGTTTGTTGCTCTTGCTTGTGGAGTGTCCCATCATCAGGACAGTTGGTGTGTGCTGGGTGCTGCTTCCCAGCAGCAATTTCCTCACTGCATCTTCCTGAGGCACAGCAGCACATTCCTCCTCTGCATTTGTGGCCACAGAATTTCAGTTTCCCCCCAGAATGAGGTGTGGGCACGTGTGCCTATGACAGGTTGTGTGGCAATGTGCTGAGTGTCCCCCTGCCCTGCTCTGAGCCAAGGGCATCTCTCAGCCTTTTTTATTGATGCAGTTGAAGGCAGGTGACCTTTGTTACTCAGCAGCTTTATTGTCCTCTGCTCCACCTCGGGTATCACCTGGATTTCCAGGAAGTTGATGAAAACATTTGGAAGCCTGCAGGACGGAGGTCATCTTTCAGAGGCATCCCAGGAAGTTTCTTTCCTGAGGAAAGGATTTTTTTCTTGTTAAGAAGCTCTATTGAAGCTTTTCTTTTTGTAGTCCATAAAGGCAGGAGGAAGATGCTGTAGTCTGACTGCACAGCCTGCTTTGTATTGCTTGGAAACAAATTGTTTCCCTTGACCTTGGTGGGAGATAGGATGAAGTCACAGCAAAGGAATACAGCTTAAAATATAGGGGAGAGGGTTATGCCTGCCCCCTTCTCAATCTGTGATTACCACTAAGCTTAAGAAACTTCCTAAAAGGTATTTTGTAAGGGGCCTGAACAGTGGCAAGGACTGGTATTTTAATTTTAATAGATTACAATCGTTTGTCTAGGCAGAAAATTTAATTCATTCCTTCATCAAGCTTTATTTTTGGCTTATAAAACCTAATGCCTTTAAAAAACTCCAGTCTTGATTTAAAAGCTGTAAGATGTAATACAAATACTTTGAAATGCAAGCAGCAACATTAATTTATTTTTAAAAAGTAACAGAAAAATGTAATCTTTGTGATACTATCAGCATGGCAGATATCATATCACCTGAAACTTCTTGGGAGGTTTTCTTACAGCCCTGGTAGCTCAGACCCTGCGTGGATCAACTTTTGCACATTTTTCAAGTCAGCAAGGCTGCAAACAAGGATTTAGAGACTGTAAAGTAGTAAAATTGCAAAGGAGAGACAGTGGCGTTAGAGAAAAGGGACTCTGATATTTAGTTTCTTTTTCTTGGCATTATTTAGACTCCCAAATGACAACGTTTCTAGTTTTCTAGCACAAAGGAGGCTTCATGCTGTTCAGGATCTGCTGTAAAGTTCTAGTACAGATCATTCTGTATCCCAAACAATTTATCTAGTTAAATGATATTTTTATTTCACAGCTACAGTTTATAGGCCCTAGTCTAATAGCTGGTATTTTTGGAAACCTCCCGTTTATCTAACAATAAGAGCCAGGATGGAATATCAGTTTCCACTTAGATTTTCCTGAATTCTCTCCCATTAAATCAATAACATTATTTTTTTAGATTAAGCTTTCTTTTGCTTTTAAGGAGAAAGGCTAAGAAGGAAAAAAAAAAAAGAAAAATCTATTTAAAACAAATACTGAGACTTCTAAAAAAAGAAAAATGCTATTAATTTCAGATAAGTCAAATAATCAGGGTGGGTTTTGTTACAACATTTACATCATAAAACGTGATTTTAATCGAAGGAATGTAACTGATTTACAGCATGCCCTGTGAGTGCTAGGAGTACATGTGAGCAGGCCATTGTAACTTTCGTTTGTGTACATCAGTGTCACGTCCTAAATCTGAGCTGCTGGGAGAGGGGCCGAGGCTGCAGGGGGGGAATCTCATCAGGAAACTTTCTGACAAACTGACTCGCAGAAAACAACCAAGCGCCGCTCCCGCTTTGCCATCAGTGCCCAGCACCTGAAAGGAGCTTTCTGCAGATGGAGAGCCATGGCAGTAGCACTTTCATTTCTGTCACAGAGGTCTAAATAAATGAATTGGCCATCTGCAATTAATTCACATTGTACAAATAGTTTGAAGACTGAGTCGTCTGTCTTCCGAACAGAGCGATCTATTTTTAGCTTCTCAAGCAAGCCTGTTTTGTGTTCTTTGTAGAGTCAGCGACATTCTTTCAATTTTTCAGCTTAATTAACACAAAAGAAATTGTAATCTGAGAAGGCAGCAGAAACAAGAACCCCCTGAAAAGCATGAATTTGCAAGAAAGCAGAAGACAGCTTTGCAAAAGATAGATGGCAAAAAATAAAAAGAAAGAAGAAAAGATTTCAGAGCAGTTTGTGGCTTTTGGGCTGGACACTGTATAGGTTGTTGTACATAGTTTGTTGATTTACAGTGAACGCTCAAAGGTTTTGCAATTAATTTTGGGTTCTTTATTCTGAAAATTATGAGGGCCACAGAAAGAATGTTTTCACGTGAGGTAACAACTAAAACAGAAGAATACTTGTGAATAAAGCAGATTTCTGTAGTTTCTTACACAGGTCTGGCCTGGGTGTGAACCTTGGTGTGTATTCCCTGGATGGCTGGGGGAGCACTGAGTCCCCTCTGGATGGACCCTGTGTGCTCACAGTTGTAGAGGAATCATTATTCCAAGCTTAGATAAATTCATATACATGGAATTTTTATTAGAATCTTGTCCTGACAAATGTAAAAATACCCCCTGCAACATGAGATGTATTCTGTACTACTTGAGTTAGAAAATTTGTAGAGATTGTTAGAGAGAAGCAAGACACAGCTGACTGCTCACAGGGCTTTGGGTTAAAATGTTAGTGCTAGGTTAAAAAAAGGGAATGAAAAGCTGAAAAACTCAGAACACCAACTGCAATTAGTGAATGTTCAGCAGTGCTTTGAAGTAATGAGATTTCTGTGCCTGCTGGCAAGTGCCTTTTTGTTTTAATGTAATACCCATAATTTAAATATACAACTTTTTCGCTAATTTTAATTTCTGTGCACTAATATTATTCATGCATAGCACGTGAGCTTCCCTTTCTAAGGGTCTGTTTGTGGGTGCTTGTCTGAAATGCACAAACAAAAGGAGGAACAATCCTAAACACTCAGCCTCCCCTCTCTGAGTCCAGGGAAGGAGCTTGAAAGGCTGAAGTACAACTCCAAAAATCTGGTGGCTGCTGCAGCACAGGGAGCAAGGACTGAATTCACATGGTGCATCCATAGCCTTGTGTTCCAGAGTCACATGTGCCCTGTTTTAAAGTAAAATGTTGTGTATTTTAATAGAATTATCTAAAAATACAGCAAAGTTCCCGGTGGGAGCCTACTGTTGTACGTGTGGCAAACAGTGTCACCTCAGGGGTTCAGCTGGATTTCCTTGTTGAGATGTACCTGCATCTCTACCTTCTGAAATCTGGTCTCCATCTGCTTTTGGAAACTATTCCCCTGACATCCTGAGTATCAGCTTTTATCTGGTTCCTTCCCAAAACTGTGTCTGAAGAAGTTATATCACACATCACAGGAGGGGAAGAAAAGAGGGCAGAAAAATGGTTTGTTTAATAAGCTGAACTTAGTTCCCAGAACTGTAAGAACCTTTGAGTGTATCAAGTTAAAGCAGAAGCCGTGACTGGCTTCTGATTAAAACACAATTAATTCTTCAGTTGTGCAGAGCTGGGCTCCTGCAGGATGCCACCAGCCTCTCTTGCTCTGACCAGTTCTGCAATTCCAAGCCTTTCCTCCCAAATTAAGTGCTGGGGGAGATTGCTTTCACTGCTGAGTATTTGCAAAACTGTATCCTTGTTTTTCCTTTTCTGCAGAAACCTGCTTTATTTTCCCTCTGTAAATGAAAAGTGCTGTTAGTGGGAAGGAGGAGGAACATCCATGTTCTTGCTAAGAAACAGTAAGAGAGTTTTAGAGCTGTTGCAAAGCCCCTGTGGAGGATTAAGGAGGTGAGTGACTGGCAGCAATGCTGAAAATAAATGGGAATGGTGAGCAGTGGTGGGACATTGGTTTGCTGACTTGGAAACTTGGAAAATCTCTATAAAGTAACCTGTGTCATTAAAAGCTGCCTCACTCACTGTCACTGATGTTCCCCGTGCCAGACTGATACACAACTCTAACTACAGGCCATATAAAAGCCATTTATCAAGGCTGAAAGCTGGTGGTGAATATTCGACACTACCAAAAAATCAGTTTGCATCCCTTTTCTTGAATTAGTGCTGTGAATTTTTCCCACTCAAAGCTAAAGGAAGTGGAGGGAACTGTCAGTATCATCTTTTTCAGTGTCTGTAACAGGCACATCTAATCGATGATCTGAGGTTTAATTATTATTTGAGTTTCAGTTTTGAAACTCAAATTATTATTTGAGTTTCAATTGTAGGATTTTTCTGTTCTGAGCAATATGCAGACGTGACTTTTGTGTTTAAGTGCTAAATGCACACATACTAACGTGTTTGAAAGGCTTCACTACTTCTGATGCTTTTTCTTTTAAGGATTTGTGGGTATTCATTAAACAATTTCAGTACATTAAAAACAGTGAGATAGGTTTCTGTGATCTTTGTAGCTTTAAAGTTCAATTTTTGGATCTTTGTTGAAGGAAAAGTAAACTTATTTTTTTTAAATATATTAAATACTGTAATGAAACAGGAAGTATGTCCAAAAGTATATTTGTTTTAAGTGCTGTAAGAAAGTCTATTTAAGGATCCTTCTGATTCTGAAATACCTATTTAGTGTAACAGCTGTAAAATATGTGAGGTAGTCAATCATACCTTTGGCTTTTATACCCAGCTGGGTTACTTGCCAACATAAACAAGACTTGAAGGCTTATTTTTTAGAAGTTTCAGACAGAATCCAGTGAACCTTTCACTTAATTCGTAGTACCCTAAATATTAATTATTTCTAAAAATATTCAACCAAGAATGTAATTTCTAAAAACAGCACAAAGGTATCTTCCACTCCATCCATTTTATTCTCGTATGATCCTCAAATACATAAAATATTTCCTTTTTTTTTTTTTTTAATGCAAGACACAATCTGTTGATCATTTCTGTAGAAGGTCTGCAGCCAGTGTGTTTTCTGTTGAGTCATAAGTTGTGTCTGTAGACCACTGCATTGTTAAATACCAGTGAATATTCTTTGCTGCTGAATCACCCGTGGGAAGGACAGGCCCAGCACCGGGGCTGCGGGCGCTGAAGCACAGGGACAGAGTGCTCCATGTTGTTAAGGCTCCAGGAGAATTCTTTAGATAACTGGCTGTCCAAAGTCCTTCTGCACACTCTTAGCCCTGACAGGAGCCTCCTCAAGGGAATGGAGAGGAGTTTGTGCTGCCATGGCCGTGATCAGCTGGGAGCCAGCCTTGCCCCAGCAGCTCAGGGACCACGGGAGGTGGGCACTGCAGCCAGCCCTGAGAAACTGCCTGGCCCTCTTCCCACCAGGAATGCCCAAAACCAGAGCTAGGCAGGGTCATCCCATCCATGTGTGTGCTTTACTCCATGCTCTTGGTGTTCCTGCTCTCCTGAGGGGCTCTTGGCTCCTTGCACGCCACACAAGAGGTTCATGGAGGATACAGGGAGGAGCTTTCCCTGCTTGGCGATTTTGGGTTTCATACTTGTAACAGAGTGAGTTTTCACATTATGGGGATTCCTTCTGCCGAGGAGAACTCTGGATTCCTCAGCACCTCTTGCCGTGCTGCTGCAGAGCCCAGCAGGCAGCAGAGGGAGCACAACAGTCCCTTTTCCAGTGCCATGGGACAGCAGCGCTAATTGTGTGTAAAACAGACACGAGAAATGGGAGAAAGACAGAGCACAGTGAAAGACATCTTGGTTAGCAGCATACTGGAAGTAGATGAAAGGGCTGGAGGGAGCAGGGTAAATGTCTGATTATTAGGGAATGAGGAGCTAAATATGGCATCTTAATATGCCATGTGGCAAGAGGCCAGATCTGTTATTTGTAGCTCTTAACCTGCTTCCAATATTTGGCGTTGAGCAGGATTAAAAACCAGGAGGGGAGGGGTTTTTGGGTTCTGGTTTTGACAGCGATGGAATCTCCTGAAGGGCAATTTTAGTGCCATGGCATCCAACCCCAGATTCTCATCTTGTGAGACCTTAGGATCCAAGCCACAACTCTCTACAGAATAAAGTGAGTGCAGCTACAAAACGAGGTTAGGAGATCGAGGCTCTCTGGGAACAAAATGTATCATTGACAACTGATATTCATATCAAGAAGAGTGAGAATTTAGCTTCTACTCCTGGTTTAAAGTGTGTAGCATCTCCAAGGTATCATTTTCTCATGCTCTGCATTAGACATGTTTATGCAGTACCAGAGCTAGAAGTTTCTAAAATATAAGTTTTCTTAGGAATCAGCTGCATTAATGACTTTGTTACATCTGAAGATATAAATGAAAGTGACATTTATGTACAGATTTTCCAGTATAAAAGCCAAAGTCTACTGGCTAAAAACACTCAGAAGGCTTTACCATGAAAAATTGTAACAATCAGAGGTTAGTTGAAATTCAGAGAAAATGTAGGGTGAGGCGGGTGAATCTGCTGCTTTTTTATTGCTTTTTTCCAAGTGGAATGACTTGAGCTGAAGTTAACTTTTTACTACTTAAGAAGATTAGGTAGCTCATTGAAAAATAATTCAAACTGCTTATTTTTAAAGCTTTTTTAATAAGAAAACTTCAAAGAAGTTTGTTTTAGAGTAGAATTTGAGTAATGCAGGTAAGGTAGTTAAAAATTCCCTCACTGAAATGTAGTTTGAAAAATAGACATTCATGGCACCTATACAAGTATTTCTATAGATCCTTATCTGTAAGAGCAGCAACATATTTCTTTTTTTAATTAAAGATCATTATAATTGCTAATGTATGATTGTTTGGGGGCATATGTGAGTCAAACTGTGGTTTTGAGAGCACAATTTTTGAGAACACCTTCAGCGGATCCTTTGCCCTGTGCTGTAACATCTGTGCTGAATTGAAATACAGGTTTAATGTTGGAGATGCCCTGTGTCCTTGCCAGGGAGAGGAGCACCTCCAAGAGGACAAATGAGAAAGCTGGCAATCATCCAGAACAGCTGAGGAAAAGAATTTTATAAGATGTGACCATTTTGAAGAGAAGCTGATTGGCAATTCTGGATAGGAGCAAAAAAAAACCAACAACAACAAAAAAAGAACCTTGGAAGGCAAAGCAAAAAGGCAGAAGAGGGATTCCAATTATTCCAATTATTTAGGCAATAGGTGCTGTCTCACAAAGTGAAACTTTCTATTCTAGACAGAGAGGAGGCAGAATCGTTGCTAGGAGAGGCATAATCAGGCTAAGAGGTGAATTTGAGCCTGTTTGATTTTTTTCCATTTCCATTCCATTTCCATTCCATTTCCAAGGTATTTTTTGCCCTGCTTATGCATTTTTGTTAGCTTTTAAATTGTTTGGGGGGGGCAAAATTGGGGTATTTTTGAAGACTTTGGACTCTGTGTTTAAGAGGCTCCTTTACTAAGCCTGTTCTGCTTTCTTATCAGCCCCTTAAGGACACTGTTGGAAAGGCAGAGTTTCTCACAGATAGTAAACCTTACTGACACGTACTGCAAAACCTGTCTCCAGAAAATTGTTCCCCAAGTGTTGATGTGCCCAGATAGTGGCTTTCCATCGTGGAGTGCTCTTAGCTCGGGTCTTCAAAGGCAGTGATTCATTCTGTGATGTGTATCTGTCTAGACATGAGAACTTGATGCAATAAAAAAGTTTCTTACTTGGGTATTAAGAGACTGTAACAATTACATAATTGTTGTTGGGGCAGGAGGTCTCAAGCCAAGGTAGGTTATTTCTGTCGTGTCTTGTCCCACCTCTTCTTTATGCAGATCAGTTTGGGGTGTTTGCCAGTGAACCTCTGTCCTTCTGCCACCTCTTACCTGGTCTTTGCAGACTTCATATTGATGCTTCCATAAAGAGACCTGCTTGAGGGCACTCTTTGGGGCAGTGAGATCCAGCCTTATTTCTTAGTCCATTTCTTAGCTGGTGGAAGCACTGCTTCAGCACTTCACATTCTTAATTCCATGGTGTAATTAATCTCAGTTCCAACTCTCTGATAACAGGAAATCTTTCATTCATCCTTGGGCAGGGAATTTCTTAGCCTTTTTAACTTTACTCTTGAGCAGTTGTGAGCACATACACATCACTGAAAAAGAGCATTCTTGCAAGTTGCTGCTGCAGTTTGAGTTGGGTCACTGTCCCTACATCCAGCTCTTCCTGCCTTCCCTCCACACTGACCCATAGAGAATCAGAAATCAATTCTTTCTAGCCCACTTTCTTCCCTCCAAACCAGCTTTTCGGGTAGAGAAGAATTAGTTCTTTTTATTTCTATGCTGAAAGATGGTCAGTGGTGGTCCTGGTGGTTCTTGCTGCTTTGGGCATTGTCACTCAGCTGGGTACAGAGTACTTTGATCCACCAGGGAGGGTATGGCACCAAATAAATGTAAACAGACCTTATAGCCTAAATTATGTTTGCAAAATAAAACGTGGGTATCATTTTGATATCATTTTGGTGGAGAACTGTTTTTGGTGTGTCACGATTGCCTTGGCACCTTTTGCCTGCCAGAATTGTGAATTTATAAACTCCTTCACTGGTCTTCTCACTGGAGGGAAGGAAAACCAGGAAACTGGAACTCCATTTTTCTTTCAAATGAATATTCATGGCAAATGTTAGGAGGTTCTTGCTCTGCTCTGTAATAATATACATGTCCATTTATGAGATGGTCCAGACAGAACAGAGGATTAGGAATACAGAATTTAATGCTAAATTTGAAAAGGCAGCACAGGAACTTCAGCTCCCAAAATAACCTCTGAAAGTTTTGCTTTATTTCACACTGTCGGCCAGGATTCTCCTTACAGCACCACAATATTCATAATAAAGAAATAAATTAAATCCACCCCTTCCTGTATGGCTCACAACACAGCACTCTGCATGCTCAGCACATGTGTAGTTTTGATAAAGAGACATTATCGAGCCTGAAATCATTTTAAATAAAACAAATAATGTGGCTGCCCAGCACTTCCTCTGGAAGTATTTCCTTGGACAAATCTTCCTTAACTCTCACATGCATGGAGTTAGTGTATATATCCTCCAGGAGCACCAGATCATAGAAGGATGTTCCAGGCTCACTGTACAGCTGTGTGTTTTATATATAGGCTGTGAAATGCAGCCCCACAGGAGCAGGGGGGATTTGCCTTTTGGGACAGCCAGGGCTGGGGGGATCCAGCATCTTCCAGGTGCCCCATGGCACCGGAGGGGACAGGAGTCCCTGGCTGTCACCCCAGGGCAGGGCAGAGGGCAGGGCGGTCACCAGCCCCTCTGGTGTTCTGTGGGCTGCAGAGGTGGTGGCAGCAGGCTCAATGCCATCAGGTCCCTGCCCCTTGCAGCATCCTGGATGTTCCCAGGGCTTTCCATCCAACATGGGAGGGCTGACGTGGCTGTGATCCCGCTGGGCAGGGGGGGTCACCAGCCCCTCTTGTGTTCTGTGGGCTGCAGAGGTGGTGGCAGCTCAATGCCATCAGGTCCCTGCCCCTTGCAGCATCCTTGGCTCCCTGCATGTTCCAAGGGCTTTCCATCCAACATGGGAGCGCTGACGTGGCTGTGATCCCACTGGGCAGAGGGCAGGGGCCTCACCAAGGGCAGTGGGAGATTTTGGGGAGCTCATTCTCTGGGCATGGGGTCCAGAGGGAGCTCCTGGCCCCGAGCTCCGGGGGCTCAGCCCTGCTCGTTCTCTGTTTGCACAGCAGAGATGGAGCTGTAAAAAGCCGATTGCTTCAGAAGGGAATAGGTCACAGTTAGACAAGGCAGCAATGGAAAAACAAATTCGTTATTGTAACACCAGAGAGCATAAAGCAAACTGGGAGTGACCTGTGGAAGAACACGGCACCGGGTTTCTGTCCTGGCGGGTGCTTCATGGTGGGCAAAGAAAGACTGAGAAGTGTGCAGGCTTTTTTTTCTTTTTTTTTTTTTTTTTCCTGTTTTCAAAATAAAAAGTATCTTTGTCTGGTACTTTGAATGTAGCAAGCATGCTGGTTCTAGCTTTTCCTGGTTTTGCTGGAGGGCCTGTGGGAGAAGGACTTGACAGAGTACTAGCAGCTTTCTCACCATTTTCATTTAAGAAAAACAGCGTTAAGATTTTGAATAGAGCCTATCTTTTTTTGTCATGAAATGTTGCTGAAAATGTCTGAGTTTAAGAGGTGTTAGGTAAAGGAAGATAGACTATTAAAAAAACTTGCTTCCTTTTTGAATAATTATTTTATGATGAAACGTGTAGCAGAAGGGCTTAAAGGTCAGCAGTGAGACCAGGGCCCCTTGGTGCTCGGAGCTGTGCAGACATGTCGGAAGCAAACAGCTCACAACCTGTAAGAGAGAGGCAGATAAAAGATAGCTGGACAAAGAGGCACAAAAAAGGGAAGTGGCTCGTCCAAGGTCACCCACGGATCGGTGCCTGTGCAGGGCTGAACCATCTGCAGTAGATCAGGTCTCCTGGATCCTGTTCCCCTGTTTGATCCCCACGCTCATCTTGTCTCCATTCACAGTTTGTGAGTGTTTAGATAGGTCTGATCATCCCCCAGCTGCACCCACAGGAGGGGACAATCCTTCACCTCTGCTGGTTTGATTGTGGCAGAGGCAAAATCCAGTGTTGGACTCAGGTTCTGACCCAGCTCCTGCCTGCTTCCCACAGCCCTGGCCATGGATGCCTTTCCTGGCTTTGCCTGAGATAGAGCAACAAGGGAAACCTTTCATTGTGCACCTAAAGCCTTGGAGACAATCAGTTGGTTCATATACATTTCTAAAATCCAACAGACATAAAAAACCCCCAAACCACCAAAAAGACTTTTTCACTGCAAAAAGGGTCTAAATTCTGCAACTGCCCTGGGGCGTGTGGGGCACTCTAATTTAACATCAAGGCACTTAAGACGTAATGGTGCTGTGAGTTTGCCAGACAGACAGATTCTTCCAGGAAAAACAGGGTACAAAAGACCCCTATTCTATAACTGTGTCAGTATGTAATCTTAGGACCTAGACTTAACGTTTTTTCATCTAAAGAAAAAGATGGCAGAAAATACCCTTTTTCAAAAGGAATACTTTTAGGCCTTTAGCAATGCAGAGACAGAGTAGCAAAATCACAGCCCTGTTTTCCTTGCAGATCGTCTCTAATAGCTCCTGGTATTGAGAGTATTGTGGTTTGCTAGCACTAAAATGTAAAGTTATTTTGAGCATGAAAGCCTGGACGTCATCCTATTTTAAAAAAACCTTAAAGAAGGAGAGGAATGTTTACAGCACATTAAAACCTGTGTGACAACTTAGCAAGAACTATTTTAACAATCCTCTTATTCCCTTTCCTGTTGTGCACCATAAAATGAGAATGCAGTGTCAATAATAAATAATATTGGCATGGAGGGGTGGCTCACCGTGCTGCTGGAGTCAGGCTGGGTCAGCTCAGCCCCCTGCTCTGGTGGGAGCTGTGCTGGGAGGTGAAGGCAGAGCCTCCTCTCCTCGGCTGACCCCGGGCAGGAGAAAAGCTTGGGACTTTCGTGCTTCTTTGCAGGAATTAACTACAACCAGTATTCAGAAAACAGCCTCTGCCACAACTGCCTCCCTGGGCTTTGTGACCCAAACTGAACGAGGATTAAAGCAGAATATTTCTTTATATAAAAAAAAAGTTTGCAGTCAGGGGTAGGTCTGCAGTGAATGTTGACAAATACTGAAACTAAATATGAGAAAAGACTTGTTCCAATTTTTTTTTATCAGCATTCCATATGTGTTATGTGGAGAGCTAGGATGTGCTGCTACTTCTGTTACATAAGAGGGTTTTTTTCTTTTTTAATAAAGTGCAGTGCAGAATGCATGAGAAGTGAGAAGGAATATCAAGAAAAAGAACTACATGAAAATAAGAAAAGCTACTAAGTGAAAAGCTCTTACTCAGTGTGTTATTTCCATAATTCCCTGAGTTCCTTAAAGTCTCTTTTTTAATGTTTCTGAGGGAAAGCCTCGAAGTGAAAGGAGGGAGGCAAGATTTTTTTTTTTCTTTGGTTTAAAGGAAGATCTTGGTTAATTCTGTTAGTAGACTTTGGGCTTGTTTTTATTTAAAAACAAAACAAAAATCCCTCTCAAGTTTAGAATTTCTGTATGGAAAAATTCTTCTTCTTTGCCAGAGAGGGAAGTATCTCCTTTTCATTCTGTTTGTTTTGGAGTATCTGTAGTTAAGTGTTTTGTGTTTGTTCTTTATTGAATACATTAGTGGTGCATTAATTCCTCCCTGACAATGCTCGTTTCACTCCTTCCCATCTGACAGACAAACTTGTCCCTTCACATGATGATCCTGCTTTGCCCTCCCAGGGTTTGATTGGTAATTTCCTACCTTGTTTACCTCTGAATGCTTTTAAAAGTGATTTTTGTTCTGGCCCCCACAAAGGAAAGAGATGAAAAAAAAAAAAAACCCACATTGAATTCTTGCACCAATTCCAATCTGTTTGCTTTGGTTTTCCTTTTTAGATTATTGTTTGGCTTTAATTTGTTTGTTTCTCCTTTAAACGGGCTTGAGATTACTCAAGGGTTCCTTGTTCAGCAGGTCAAAGGGTAATTTGGAGACTTTGAAACCGTGTCCCTTTTTATCACCACGTTCTTCGAAGAGTCCAAAGGATTTTCAGGACGATAGCTCGATAGCTCGTGGAGGATGGCTCCATCTAAGGAAAACATGAGAGCAGACCTGACTCACTGCAAGAAGCCATGGCAGTTGTTCTTAGATGAAAAATCCCCACTGATCTAAGTCCAAATCAGAACCTTAATTAATGCTTATCTGTAACTAAAAGATTAAGTTTATTGGGGATTAAATGCATTGAGGTTGATAGGTTTGATACTCAACTACCAGCCCAGGATGGAGACCCTAAATTTAACTAATTTCAAGTCAGAGGTACCCATACACAAAAATATACAGTGTGTGCTATTAAAAAATGTCCTTTAACTGAAAGAGTCAATCTGTTCCAGAGTTAATCCCTGCTTTTAAAGGAGGAAGGTCAGTTCCTACTGCTCAGCACTGTGGATTTGTAGGACAGCAAAATGAAGCATGGGACAATGTGGGGTCCTTAACAAAAATCCAGGTGTTGCTGTAAGAATGATTTGTTTCATGAGTCCCCCAGGTTCATTGAGCTCTGTGTCCTTCCATGGAAAAGACTTGCTGAAAATATGCTATTTCCTACAAACAGAAACAAAGGAAACTGTACAATTAGATCAGCACTGTCACTTTTTACTTGTTGAGCTGCAAACGTTGTCCCCTGTGCTGTGTCTCCTGAGCCATGCCAGGCACTGGAGCACAGAATATTCCAGAGCCCAGGAAGGCTGACAGCCTCCTCAGGGGCTGCAGTGCCATTTCAGCCCATTGCTAAGGGATGCTGGAGCGAGATGTCTCTGTGTCTTCTCTTCCAAACCAGCACTTTGGCTTGGTCACAGCTCCACCCCACAGTTCACAGCCAAAAGCTGACGAGGTCACATCCACTGTGGACAGCAGAGCCCATAAGGAGCTGCACAAATGTCCCCTCTGAAAATCAGTTTACCATTTCTTCTTTCCTGGAGGCACCCAAGTGCTCAGTGCCTTCAGCTCACTAACAAATGTGAATTATTTATTAATAGGAAGTAAGGGTGTTTGTCACCTGGAGGGTTTGGGAGGAAGCTGTAGGGTAAGATGGGCATCTGATCTGGGTCTTGTAATTAGCTTTAAATACAAAGGGTAACTCAAATGAATTCAGAACCTGACTCTGGTCAATTTTGAATAAAACTGATGCTACATCAGAACTGTAAGCAGAAAGTTTTATCCATTTAGTTAAAAAGATAAAAGAACAACATTAAATAGGTCTCTGAAAAGCCTTTTTTCAGCAGGCTCAGCATCTACTCTGTTAAGGCAATAGTTTCTCCAAAACCAAGTCTTGCATCTACATTTCCAGCCAATGTTTGTGAATTTTACAGCAGTATTTATTTGTCTTTTACTTGTACAATTGTGAAGAAAGGAGACTACCACAAGGAAAATGCATTGAAATACTTGTAACAGTCTGTCAGATATAAAGTAAATATATTAAAATAGGAAAAAGAGTATTTTTCTTGAGGTCTTCTTGAGTGATTATATCAGCAGGTATTACATGTAAACCTTCAAAGAACAGAAGTTTATGTGTATAGGGTGGGGGAAACACAAAAGATAGGAACTTTTCAGCAAGTTCTCTCTCCTACTGCTATTGATACTCTGCTTCTACTTTATATTTAAATCTTTTTATCCATTTTTAAATCAAGGTAATATAGTTGTCCTAGCTGGGAAGAGTAAAGTAAGTTATGCACTTCGATAGGACTGCTCAACTGAGTAAAGTTCAGGTTTATTTACAGGATTAGGATATTGTTACAAATCCTTCTTTAGTTTTAGGCACCAGAAAGTATATTTTGGGGCAAAAGCTGTGGAGGGAAAGTGGAGAAAATAATTGCAATAAAATTCCTCTTTCAGAAAAGAAATTAACAAAATTAGGAGACCTGATGATTTTTATTAGGATGTAATAGAAATTAGGTCAATAGAACTAAAAATCCATTAACTAAAGTGATCAAGTGGACTGAAATAGATTATAGATACAAGGAACTTTTGTACACCCTCCCTTTCTCCCAAATATTCCTCTGAAATATTACTGCTTTTAATTATCCTGCTACCTCTCCTTGTGAGATCTTTTCTGGTTTGAGAAGTGAAAAGAGCAGAATATTGTTTCATGCTGCCAACCCCCCTGTTCTTGTTGTGAAATCCTTGCCCTGAGATGTGTGCTAGTGCATCAGAATCTTTGCATTTCATTTAGACTGAAAAATAAAAAACAACAGCCTCAAATACAACACTTGTACTCAAAGTGTTATATTCAAGCACAGAAGGAATGTCAGTGAATCTGAATTTAATCTGTAAGTGTGCAGTGCTCACAGTCTTCTGTGTATAACCTTATATTTCCCTTTAAATAGTGCAAGATTAAGTCAATAGCCATAAGTCTTCTGATATCCTTTTACAGCCATTTCCACGTTCTTGTTACTTTACCTTTTTAGAAAACATTTTCATTTAACGTGCAGCAGCGTCCTTTAACACCCTATTTTCAAGCTTCAAATAGACTTTTATCACAGAGGCACTATGCCCATACATATAGTTATTTTATCTTTGCATTATTTGTTCCCAAGGCTGCAGGTTCTTCAGAAGTGAGATTTAATTTTGTGGTGAGTCAGGGGTCAGACTGTGCCTGCACTTACCCTTCTGATGGCAGGAGTCTCGTGAAACTCAAGTTCACGGATTTTTACAAGATGGAAGCTAATGGAACTAGATCCAATAAGAAACACAATTTATTCTAAAGACACATTAGCAGCCTTATGTTATTTAAACAAATAAAAAAGAGTGAGAACAGTTAATGTGTTGGTATGCTCACTCTTCAAACGATGGGCTCCTAATCAGGACAGCTCTGAAAAAACTCCTGGCAGTCCACTGGGTTTGTGAAGTGCCTGATGTCCTGAGTCCTGTCAGATTTCAGGAAGACAAAAACAATGTGTTATTGCTGATAGGTTACACAATGTGGGAGTTTTCTTTTTGTTTCATGTAGCTTTTGACACTTTCACACTTTAGTAACACTTGTAATACAAGGAGCTAATTCTTAATTCTTTTGTAAGTAACTGGGAGCTTTGTGAATTAGCTGAGTGTGTTTTTCTTTTCAGCTGCCTCATGCTCTGCTCAGCCTAAAGACAGAGGCACAAGGTACCTACAGCAGGAGGGCAGGGATTCCTGGGGAGTTTAACCTCCTGGTTTCTCTTTGGGAAGGGATGGGTGTGCACTGCTGGATAACAGCATCCACACAGCTGTGACTCCTTGTCCATGGATGCTTTGGCATATTTACCCATCCCATTTCCCTGTACAGACACCATTCACTGAGATTTTAGCCTTTTGTATATTTCCAACAATAACTTGTATCTTGTTTGTGTATTTCTATTTCATCATGTTTGGAGCTTTAGATGGGTTCCCTTCCCCCCAGAGGGAAGCAAAGCCTGGAGGCTGGGGCAGATTTTGCCCCGTGTGAGGTGGCAGGTACTGGCACTTCTGCAGTCTCTTCATAACCATAAAAAAAGTATGAGGTTCTTTAATTTTCAGTCCAAATTCTGCTTTTCTGAGTCCTTTTATGCCTTGTAAACTCCACAGTTAAAATATATTTTAATATTGTGTATTGCATGAGAGCTATACAAATAAATAACCTATAAAAGACAGAAGGAATTATTGCCATATTTGCTTCAGATGAATCTGGGCATTGCTGAGCCAAGTTTCTCTAAGATCTTTTAAAACTGCTCTTAGCCAAAAATAGCACCTAGAGACCCCGGTAAGAGTCTCTCCAGTGCATTTAAAAATAGTGACTGTGATGTTCCCTGTTTCTCCTGAGGTTCCCCCCTCTTTCAGCAACGGCAGCTCAACAGATGTATTTGATGACATTAGCTGTGACCTCCTAGTTGTTTGCTCTATTCACATAATTATTTTACTGTGGGTGTTTCTAAATATAGCAACTGGATTATGTAAGAAGGTGTGTTCATGGGAACAATGTGGTAGATAATCGAATTTTGCAAATGAGGGTAAATAATATTTGTAAAGGACATTTCACTAACTCGCGTGGGGGTGTGTGCATAGAGAAAAACTACCTGTGTATTTTAGGGATCCGGGTTATACAAAGAGCAAAGCACCAACCTTTGTTTTCCAGCTGTAACTGGTAAGTTGTGTAATTTTTCCAATGAGGTTTTCAAAACGTATTTTAGGGAAGAAAATGGAGCTAGACAGGGTAGAAGCAAGGAAAAAAAACCTGATGTGTGCATCCAGCGGTTCTCTGCTGGTACAGAAGCCGCAGGGATGGGCAGGGATGGACCCCAGCGAATCGCGGGGTGCGAGCGAGCATCCACCCAAAAAACCAGACACAAACCCTTCAGCACCGCAACTCCCACATTAATTATTTCCAAGCGTAACACGAGGAGTCGCGGGGCACGACTGCCTTACAATTTACTCAGGCTCCTGTGAACTGTGCCAGCGCAGCTCCGGGCGCCTCCGTCCCGCGGGGCGGGGGTCGGGCGTGCCCCGGGCCCGAGGCACCGGGGCGGCCCCGAGCGGCGGCGGGCCCGGTTCGAAGAGGGCGCCGGCGGCGGCGCGGGGTGACGCGGGCATCATGTGAGCGGCCCCGCTCGCTCCCAGCGTGCAGTGTGGGCCCGCTCGCCCCACCCCGCGCTCCGCCGCCGCGGAGCCGCTCAATAGGGGAAGGGAGAGGAAAAAAAAAAAAAAAAAAAAAAGGGGGGGGGGAGGAAAAAAAAAAAAAAAAGGAGGAAAAAAAAAATGCGGGAGAGAGCAGGAAAAATAAGACGGGGAAAAATCCGACCGTGAGGGGACAGGTTCTGCTCGTGGCACAGAGCAAACGGGCTTGCTTTTTTTTTTTCCTTGCCATTTTTTTTTTTTTTTTTTTTTTTACACACATTATATTTTGTATTTTCTTCTCGCCGAGAGGATTCAGCCGCCTGGAAAGCGCATGTGAAAAGAGCAGCAGCAAGGAGAGGGGAGGAAAAAAAAAAAAAAGAGGGGTTTGGCTTGGACCCCCCCGCCCCAGTGCGGGAGGAAGGACCCGCGACGGCCGGAGGGCGAGGAGCTGCGGCGGCCGGCGAGGGAAGGGACCGGGGCTGCGTGACCCCCGCGGCGCGGGGGGAGAGGCGAGGAAGAGACGTTTCCCGATCCTCCCCGCCGAGCATTTGGGGAGGTTTCCGCGCCTGGAGCCCGTGCCTTTGGATCTAAAGAGGATTATTATTTTTTGGGGGTGGCACTGAAGCTGGATTTGTTCCTGTGCGTGCGGCGCGGGGGGGGGCATTTCTGCTGCCTCTAGAGGAGCCGGCGGCCCGGCCGGGGCGCGGAGATCCCCGCGGATCGCTCCGCACCCCCCGGGAAAGGTGCGCCGAGGGGATCGGCGGGGGGCGGGGGAGGAGAGGCAGCTGCAGCTGCCGGGGAGGAGGCCCGGCGGAGCGGCAGCAAAGTCATCGCTATCGGCCCCCCCTCGGCTGGCTTCGGGCTCGGCGCTCTCCATGTCTCTGGCTCTGGGCAGCGGCCGCCACAGCAGCGAGTAGGGGGGGAGGAGGAGGAGGAGGAAGAAGAAGGGAGCCCGGGAGTGCCTCCCTCCCTCCCCCCGGCAGCCCCGGCCGCCTCCCGTCCCCTCGCCCCGCGTCCCTGCCTTCCCCTCCCCAAGATGGGCTGTTTAGGGAACAGCAAGACGGAGGATCAGCGCAACGAGGAGAAGGCGCAGCGGGAGGCCAACAAGAAGATCGAGAAGCAGCTGCAGAAGGACAAGCAGGTCTATAGGGCCACGCACCGGCTCCTCCTGCTGGGTAAGGGGTCGCGGGCCGTCCCCTCCCCGCCGGGGCAGCGGCCCCAGCCCGGGCACGGCGAGGCCGGGGGAGAGAGGTGGGGCCCGGGGGGGGGGGGGACGGAGCCGCAGGGCCCACCCGGGGCCGCGGGGATCCGCTATAGCAGCGCCCGGGGCGGCGGGGCCGGGGCCGCCGCGGGGACCTGCGGGGGAGCGGCGGGGAGGGCTCGGGCAGCGCCCGGGGCGCCGCGGGAGGGGCCGGGGCAGGTACGGAGCGGCGGCGCGGGGCCGCTCTCCGCCCGCGGGGCAGCGCCCGCCGCCGGGGCAGCCGCGGGCCTCGGGCGGGCGTGGGGAGGGGGCCGGGGATGCCGCGGCGAGGGGCCCGCGGGGAGCCGGGCAGATAAACAGGGCAGGGCACTGACAGCGGCCGCGGGCGAGCGGCGCGGCAGGGCCGGACACCGCTCCCCGCGCCGGGGCCGGGGTGCCGAGGGACGTGCGGCCAGGCCGGGGAGAGGAGGAAGAGGAAGGGAGGAAGTCGGGGAATCGTTTGGGGGAAACGGAGGGAGGATGTCGGTCCCGGAGGGAAGCGCGGCCGCGTTGGGGCTGTGGAGCAGCGCAGGGCCGGCGGGCACGGCCCCTGCCCCGGCGGGCTCGGCACCCGCCGCTGTCGCACCAGGAATTGAGGTACCGCGCCTTGGAGCGCTGGCAGAGCCCGGCTCCAGGTGCTGCTCCAGCGGCTCCGCTGGGTTACCTGCTCCTGTATTTCAGGAGAGACGTTTACAAATGTGGGCTGTGGCTTTCAGGGAACGGAAGGGTCCAAATATCGATATCGGAGAGGGCAAGCAAATGTTTGTCAGGCTCGATATTTCAGAGTATTCTGGAGTAGTGTTGTAGGATCGGATGCAGTTACGAGCCGTGGGTTGTTTTGGTCACGCCGAGGGACTGCCTGTGCACGTTCTGCAGGGCTGAAGCGTGGAGCACAGGCTAGGCCTCGCCGAGCTGACTCCGTTTTGGGGGGAAAAACCCTAATGGAAGGAGGGGAAAAAAAAGAAAAAAAGAATTTTTTGAAGGCGGTGAATTGGGAAGCGCACTATCACCAGTAAAATCTTTCAAATACTCGTTTGAAGAGAGAGACTTAATATAAATGGAGAGTGACTGGGACTACAGCAGCACCTGCAGCATTGAGGAGCCTGCCAGGGCTTCAATAGAAATCTTTTAACAGGATAATTTGGACTTCAGCTCTTGGGAAATGTCTTGGACTTCCAGATTTCAGGCTGAACATTACGTAGATACATAGAAACTATTTGTCATCAGAGGAGTTGCTTTCGTAAGAGGCAAAATTTCAGCAAACAGAAACATGATGGGCTTGCCTGGGTTTTCTTTCTGTTTTCTTTAGTTTTGGTGGCTGAAAAATAGTTTAGATACTTGCAAATAAAAATGTGCGTGTGTTTAGCGATGGCAGTAAAGTCATCTGTGAGCGTGTTTGAAGTGATAGCTCAGCTGTTACAGTTTCTGCCATGAATTGTGGATAATCTGTAACTCACTGGTCAAAAATATAGAAACTCACCTCCCTATTATTATGTTATGTTTCCTCTATAAGACACATAAAATAAGAAGCCAGGCACTTGGAAAGTGTTCTTAATCTTTTCAAATCATATTCAAATGACAACAAAGAGGAGCTGCTGAATATTCTAGTGGGTTTATGCTGCTGCTCGTAGGCCCCATTGCTGTACACGTGCTTGCCCCGCTGCCACGAGCAGTCTCCCTGAAATTAATGGAACTCTCCTTGGTGGTGAAGTTAAATGTGTGTGTGTAATTGTTGTTGAGAATATGGCCTTAACAAGCAGCCAAATATAGAGCTACACTTATGGAGAAATGTACATGTAATAGATTATTTTGGTTCACTGGTGTTGTATCCGATCCAGAGAACCCAGGTGTGTCAATATCAAACCAAATGTGTTTATAGCAAATGCAACAACTGTCCAGCCTTCTTCTTGGACCAAGCAAAGTAAAGATTTTGGCTCCCAATGCGTATAAATATAAAATGTGATTTAGTGTTACTGCTGAAATTTAGTTGTTATTAATTTTTAAATGGACATATGACTGTAGCAGATACTGCCTTCGTGAATAATTCTTAGTTGTGAGGATGATCCAGTTTATTTTATCCCAAGATACTAATTCTTGGTTGGTTTAGCCACCTGTGTTTATTGGATGGTGCAGTCTGCCTGATCAGACAGAGGGTGTATGGTATAAAATAGCAGCTTAGTGAAGAAGTGGCGTGTGCATAAGGAGTTGTAGATAAAAACTGCTCTCTAAATGCTTACAGAACAGCAGTGAGCAAGGAGAGAGAAAAAGAGTAAGGCTCTGGGATTAAAGTGGCAAAACATGCAACCAGGTTTTATGGAGAGCAGAAGAGGACTTTTGGGAATTCATGAGGGAGAAGGAAAGGAAGGTAGAAAGCAGAGGGGGAAAGCATTTGTGAGAAAATGAACCTTGAAATGTAACTGCTAAAATACAGTTTTGAACATGAGGCTCAAAATGGAGGCTTGTGCTGTCAGTGTGTGCTAGCAGAGAGGCCTGACATCCTATAAATACAAACTGTACCTCCCTGCCCGTTCTGCCACAGACATACAGTTCCTGTGGCTGAGACACAGGCTGGGGAGGGGAATAAACCAGTAGCCAGGAGATGCTAGGGGGAATCTTTCTAAATTTTGCCACGTTACGATACTACTCCTGCAAAAATATGTTTGCTTTATATAGAAAGCTGCCGATCTGGCAGCGTGGAGCAGCTCAATTAAATGCTGCTGTTGGAGTTGTTCAGCGTGCATGGAAAAACGGGTACTATAGGCAGATGGGCTGCCCTGTGCTCTGGCATCCGAGCAGCACAGCAGAAATAGCATCCATCTACTTATGGAAACTGGAGTAAAGTGGAGTGGGGCTTTTGTGCTGCAGGTACGGGAGGGGAGAGCAGCAGCCACAAAAGGTGGTCTCTGCCTCTCCTCGTGCGTGGGGTTGCTTTTGGAACATGTAGGGAGGGTGGGAGGCTGCTTACAAGACACAAATAAGAGGAGGTTTTTTGTAGCTTTGTGGGTGGAGGCTTAAAGGGATGCCTTCCTTTTTCAAATGTGAGTATCTACATATTTTATTCCTTGTGATTTAAGTTACGGAGTTTGGCTGCAGTTCATCATCACCCAGTCAAACTTAGAGTTCTTTAAGGATACATCAGAATTTCTTTGGTTTAATAGGGACTTCAGTCAGCCTTTCCCTGTGTCAGATAGTAGTGGCATGGCAGCCAGGCTGTGATGTTCCCTGTCGTCTTCTCTGTAAAATGTTGAAGTTGTCCATTTTCTTTCCAAATACTGCAGTCTGCTTTTAACATTGACACTGGAAAAATGGACAGTGAAATGATCCAAGATTCAGATCTGACACATGACTTGAGCTGGGCATTTATTTTTAGCTACAACTGAAGTTTCCAGTGGCAATTATTTCTTTCACTTTTCACTCTTACGCTGAGAAACCCAACTTTCTCGATTTTAGCCCGAAGAAAAAAATTCTAGCATGTGCCTTAATCACTTATGCTTCCTTCTGAAATTGACTTACTTTCATTTTCTAGGTGCTGGTGAATCCGGTAAAAGCACAATAGTCAAGCAGATGAGGATCCTGCACGTGAATGGATTTAATGCTGAGTAAGTGCATTTGCTTTTTCACTTTACATTGTACCTTCCTCCTTTGTGCTGCAGTCAGTGCTCCTGGTTTATATCTTGTGTATTTTCCTCCTGCTGCTGTTTCACTCTCTCTAGATTTTTAGGTGAGATTAATAGACATTAACCTGAAGAAGTCAGGCACCAATCATAAGTAAGATCAGCAGTATAAAATTATTTATATCAAGGCAGAGCAGATTTAAGTTTTGAATTTTGTGGGTCTGTTAATTGCAGTTTCTTTCACAACATGGCTGACACTGATTTACCTCAGCTATAGCACATTGGTTCATATTGCTGTAAACATGCCTTGTGTCATTGTACAAAATGAGCACAATTTTCTTTATATTTGGAGCAAGTAAGGCTTTATTTTCTGTGACCTCACAGAATGAAATCGTACTCTGAATTTTGGGGATTTTGTTGTGTTTTCTTGCCCAGATGTTTGTGTTAAATTATCTTTTTAAAAGTTTTTATTTTTTTGTATCTAATATCCGTTATTTAGCAATTGTTGAAGAGGAGAGTGGCATTAAGATAGGGAAAATTAATATCTTCTTGTTTGTCTGAGAAAGATTTTTTTTGCTAACTTTTTTACTAACTTTGCTAGAGAGTAGGAAGAGATTCTTCTGCATGTTAATTTATGCTTGCAGTTGTGTGTGTGTATACCAAAAGCTGCTAAATTAATTTTAATTGAATCAAAGTGTTGAAATTTCAAAGCTTATTTTCTGGGCTTGTTTTTTTTTTTTAAATTATATTATTGGTTTTGTCATGCTTGTTTTCAAACATAACAGTTCTGTACTGCTACCCTTTAGCTTTTAGTGGTATCATCTATTTTGTGAATCCTCCATTTTTGGGAAGGCTAAGCTTTTATTAGTCTTCCAGAAGTTAATTCTTTAATAAGAATATCTGAACTGAAAGTTTGGCCAAGGAGTCTGGACAGTACTTCTTCCTAATCAGCAAATGATAGCTCAGATAAGGTGCACAGTCTTTTGGATGAAAGTTCAGACTGATTCATAAGAAATACATTATGTGCTACATGTTTTTAGCTACTCTTAATAAGGAATATTTTCTATTTCCAAAATAACTTTTTCATAAGTGCCTAGTGCTGCATCCTGTCACTGCTGAGCTGTCTCTGTCCTTTGGGCTGCTGCAGAGACCTCTTAAAAGACTTGTGTGACTTAAAAGACTTGCATGAGTTGACTTGTTTGAGTAGGTATCACTGGGTGCTGAGTAAAACGTTCATAAATGAAAGTGGAAGTGGATCCCTGGTACCTTTGAAAGTGTCAGTCCATTTAAGCAACAGGGCTTTTCTAGGTTTTTAAGCACGTGGATTCTCTTAAAGGGTAACAGTGCTGTGTGATGGTGGTGTATGATGTGGTAACCCCAACCCTGCCAGCTGCACACCCAAACCTGTGTGGGACTGGGAGCCCAGAGACCTGGGCAGAACTGGTGAGGAACTGGGACACACTGGGATTTGCAGCAGCAGGGGCTTCCTCCAGTGCCTCCCTTTGCGCTGGGGCTTTGGGCAGAGCTGAGCCTGCAGCTGGAATCCAGGACAACATGGCAAATTTGGCCTCAGGAGGCTCTGCTGGCTTCTGGCTGCTCAGAGCAGGGGGTTTGGGTTACGGGCAGGGCTGTGCCAGCACAGCTGCTGCCAGTCACGGGGCACAGCCCGGCCAGGGGGTGGCACCGGGGCTGTCCCCCATGGCATTCTGTCCCCTGTGCTTGTCCTTTGGTGGGTAATACCTGTTGGAACACTGGGCTGCATAAAAACCCAATGCAGAAGTGTGGTATATTTAAAGCGTGCAGGGAGTAAGTTAAAACACATCGTTTTTAGGCTTCTGCTGCCAAAAATAATCAGTAGATCATAACATGCACTTTACAGCAGGGAAAAGGCTGTTTTTCAGTGTTTTGAAATTCTTGCAAGTTACACATCTGTCCTTAAATAACTTGCATTTTCTTCCAAATAACTAACTGCTCTCTGTGTTGTCTCGCTTTCCATTACCCTTTTTGCCTGATTCGTTCCCCTTCTGCCCTGCTTACCTTGTGGAAAGATGATTCTAATGAGAGAAATAGCATGGAGGTTTTTTTGGAAGGGTAGGAAGAGCAGAGCATTACTTCTCATCATGTCCTGATCAGTTGCTCTGGAACATAAACATGTTTGCATAAAACACACATAAACCCCAGCTGATGTGATGAATAGCAGGAGAGAGGTGGTGAAAATAGTAATATGCTGCAGATGATACATTTTCATTAATTGTAATGTACTTGTACATAACTAGATTTGAATGATTTCTGTTGGTACAGCTTATTCTTGTGCTTTGAAAGAAATCCAGTTTAAAGTCCTGTCTTAGAGTTGTTTGCCTTGGTTTGGTTGCCCTTTGGCAATGGATATTTGAAGCAGAGAGAAGTTACCTGTTAGGAAAAATGTCTAATGCTGTGAATGAACGAATCAAAAGTTTTTATTTAGTTTTACTTTTCTTTTTGGTGACTAAGCAGGATATCCAGTGCTAAAAGTGCTGGCCTACTTCAGTGAATGTGAGGGGATTTTATTTGGTTTGGTTTTAGGATTCTGCCCCTAAATAGCTGAAGTTGTCCCATGCCTTAAGGTGATTGTTGTAGCACTTTGCAAGGTGAAATCTGTGTAGTTCTATGAAACTAGAATTTCCTCTGGGACTCCAATTCTCAATCCCTTTAGCTAATTAATTATTTGAGGAACTGTGTGGAATCAAGTGCTCCAGGTAATTAATGTGTTGAATAGCTAAAGCTACGATTAATGTGATGGTAGTTAAAGTTGTAGGCAAGTTAACTACAGTAAAGACTATTTTTTTTTTCAATGTTCCTTTTATAATCCTTAGATGAATTAGAGACAGAAATATATTTTTTCTGTTGCTGTAGTGAAGGTGGTGTGTGGGATGTAAGAGTGCTGTGGCATTGGGGAGTAGAGTATTGGAGAAGCAAGGCATGTTCTGCAGCACAGGCTTTTCTGCATGCAGTTTTTCTGGAAGGGCTTAGCCCACTTTCAGCTCTTGCAGAATGGCTTCAGGTGGCTGTGCTATCATCTGACATCTTCCTGCAGCAATTCCATGAAAAATGGGAGTGTGGCCTCCCCACAGGATTTTTCCAGTGTCCCTGGTTCCATGGAAGAGCTGCCTTGTAAGCGTAATGCAGAAGCCGTATCAACCAAATTTTCTACTCTTTGCATTACTGCCAACAACAGAGGCCCTTTTGATGTAGAAAGGGTTTAAATTTGGCTTTTAATAGCAGGAAGCCTGCGACTTCCCTTCCTTTCCTTCCCTCCCTCCTCAACACTTCAGCTGTCTTTTCATGAGGCAGTTCCAGAGGAGTAGGTATCTGCAAACAGTATTTTGTGAGCATCCACTGATAAGGTGGAGCCAAAACCTTCTCCTTTTGACTGTGCAGAAGTTTAGATGGCAATCTTTCTGAGGATGAAAAATGGAAAAGGGAGGATAGGAGGAGTTAAGGAATATAGTTGGAAGAATTAAGTGTGTAGCTCAGGTTGAAGAGGAAAAGAAAAACAGCTGCTTTTTGTGCTGTCTAGAGACTGGGGTTCTTTGCTTCTAAAAACACATGGCCTTTCACTTACTTCTGATTTCTTTAAGTCATCTTTCCCCTCTGTGATCACTGTGGCTTTGGCTGACAGACTCTAAGGAGAGGGTCATTGTCATGCACAATTTTAGAAAGCGGGAATAATTGGCACGGGCAAGAGACAATTTTGAAGTGTCATGGGAAAAACTGGGACAAGCAGAAATATTTAAATAGAAATAAATGGTTGAAATGTGACTTACGAAATCCACTACAAAGATTGACAAATAAGGGGAATATGCCTTTGTGATTATTAAGTTTGGATAGTGTTTAGGATTCAGGAAGTCTTGAGGTTACAGGAAATTTCAGGTGATACTTTTCAGCCTCACTTTCCCAAATGATGTAAAATGTTGACACTTTCTTGAACTAGTATGTTGAAGTGCTGAATAGGAGTTTGTGTATTTATTAAATATGGTAGTGTTGATGGCATAAGCAGAGCTGAATAGCTTTGTTTTCAAGACTTAAATGACAAATATATTTGCATTTCTCTTGTACTTTTAAAAATTATTTTCTCTCAGTGAGAAAGCTAAGAAATCCAAGTCGCCCTCCTAAAGATTTCAGACATTTTCTTTTTTCTCACCAAGATTTAGGAGTTTGTGAGTAAAGAAAAGTAGTCATTGATGGTTTCTAATTTTCTCTTAATACATCCATTACCAGCATTATGTCACATAAAGCTGTAAATAATATTATCTAATCACTTTAGTCAGTGTCAGTCTCTCTTGTAAGTGAAACAACTTCTGGTTCAGTAACTTTACTTTTCAGTTGTCTGGTACTGTGGGGTTTTTCCTAACTTTTGTCTTTTTAGCCTTGTGATCTTAGGGAAGAGAAGCTAATGCTATGAGTGAGGGAAAAATATAATATTTATAACTAAGTTCTCCCAAAATAATGAATTCCCTCCTAATGGCTAATCTTAGCTTGTGTACACAATTATGATTGCTGTGTTTTTATAGTTCCTTTACATTTGTGTACCAGTCCCATGTTTTCAGAATGGTCACTCCAGTTCCTTGCCAAGAAACGAACAGACTTTATTGTGTTTTACTTGACTGGCAACAAAAGTAACTTTTTCCTGGTGTTTTTGAGTAAAATTGAAAATTGGAGTGGGGGAGGCTTGGGGTGTGTGATTCTCCTCGCCCCCTTTCTTCCTTTCTTTGCATCACAGTGTCTGTCAAGAGGTTTCTGCAGCTTTGAGGCACAAACTTTTGGGGTTTTTTCCTCAGCTCCTGCTCGAGGACACCAGTGAGGTGGTGGAAAATTTGTGTGTACGTGTCTGTTCAATTCTATCTGAACAACTGCTTATGGTGTCAGATCAAAATTTGGGCTGCAGAACATGAAGTGTAGGTGTGGTCAAAGAGGGGAGCAGGATTTGTGTTTCACTCAGTTTTAGGTCTTGTCCTGAGAGCTGACACAGTTGTGCAGGTGAATTTTGTCAAGAGACAAAGATATCCCAACAGCTAATAAATACTATGAAAAATAACTGACTACTGCTTATAGTTTGTAAAAGTTTATGCAAAATGTTTATACAAGTTATATTTAACTTTCTTCAGCTTGAAAGAAACGGGAGGTAATACCTGGTGATGTTAAACCACCTATGCAACCAAGTAATTTCTTAATTGTTAGGATGTTTAAGAGAGTTTTTATGTGCTTGAAATTATCTTTCCTTTGAAAATACTTTTATTTTTTACAAGGACGAAAATTCTTTTCTATGACAGAGTAAAAATGAGCTCAGTGAAGCAGCATTAACATTTTTTACATATAACAAAAAAGAAAACCTTCCGAGTCTGGGTTAGGTTTTTATTCAAGTTTCTTATGGGATCTTGCCTGAAGATATGAGACATTGCCCATTAGGAACTTGTGCAAATGCTTTGCAATTTAGATCTGCTACTCAAGTGTGATTTTTTAAATGCTGTAAAATGAGTTTTCAGAAAATTTTGCTTGTTTACAATACCTACACTGGGCCTCGTTTGGCAAGGATTGTTAACATCCTGAAAATTCAAATGGTCGCTGAAATAACTCCTTCACCTTGCTCAGAGGCTTTCTGAAATCACCCCGTTAAAATATTTCCACATGCAAGTGAAGTGAATTTTTTTTTCAGAGTGAAAAATCATGCTATTTAGGTTCCCAAAATATTACAGAAAAGTAGTACATGAAGGAATCTTAAGAGTTTAAAAAGCTGGCTAGTTTTATCTGCTTTTAGAGCTCGTGGTAGGCTCAGGTTAACCATCAGTGGAGAGGTGACAGCACAGTGTTCAAAGAAAGCATTGACTTTCATTTTTACATTGTGCTTTGTTTTCAGGTAGTTAAAAGAAGGAAGGGGTGAATTGAATATAATTTCTTTATTTTCATGGGAAACATGGTATTGCTCAGAGCAGAATGTGTATCTTATCTGCATTTACTGGTTGGGAAATGCTGAATTCTCCTAGTAAAACAGTATTTAAACTACCAATTTTATGTTGTTACATGTTGAGAGCTCGCTATCCTCTGAATTACTTTTCCTGGCTTGCAACTTGACATTTGTGCTTTCAGTTAAATATTTCAGTTTTCTGAAAAAGAAACCCAACAACAAAAAAAACCCAGTAGTAAACTCATCCCTCAAGCTAAGTTTGCATATGTCGCAGACATGATTTGGCATGTAAAGGGACTGGCCAAAAATATGGCAGTAGTTCTATTTGTTTTGAGGTTTAAATTTCACAAAAGCTTTTTAAGTATGCAGCTATCAACCCAGGAGAAAGCTTTATAGTTGTAGGGAGCTTGGAGAGCAATAACTATGAATAGCGGAATAAGCACGAGTGATGTAATCTGAGAAGCAAAAGAGAGAGACAGAAGAGAGCTTAGGGCTTAACTATGTGGAAAACATTGTGAATGGGTCTGCAAGGGTTTTGACTTTTGATGGTGGATGTGGGATTTTACTCATTAGTTTTGGTAAAATCAAACAAATGTGCAAGTTTCCTTTTATTTTCCCAAACAGAAAATAAACCATTCAGTGGGTAGCTGAGTGAGTCAAATCTGGGTTCTGTCTCCCAGATCCTTTCTCCCCTGCAGCATCTGCAGCTCCTCTTTGGGACCTGTGGCTTTCTGAGTGTCTCCTGTTTCCTCCACTCCTCATTTTTCTCCCTGATGCAACACTGATCCCTAAATATTCCTGCATCAGCCCACCCTTTATCTTCCTTTTTCTGTTTTTTCTGCTACCTGGACAAAGTCAGAATGTGTTGTGCCTGGTGTAGATGTACATGAACTCTTCCTGCATTTCCTCCTTGGGGTGCTAATTTTGGTCTCCTGCTCAGCCTCTGATTTTAATTTCTGGAAATTCATTTTGCAGTAACAACGCTTCTTCTAACTTTGGTTGCACAGCAGAATCTGAGATAAAATGAGGCTTAGAAAAAACAGCTAAAGAAAGTCTTCCTCAGTTCACTCCAGATTTATTTTTGAAATATTTTTGGTTTCCATGTTCATGAGTTAAAGTGGAAGTGGTGTATTTTTCTCCATTTTCTTATCTTAAGCAAACATCTAGTAGTATAAACCAATGTGTCGTGTTCTATTTAACTTGTTATTTCATAAATCACAAACTGTATTAAATACTGCAAAAAAACTTCAGATAACTTCAAAAATATAGCTCTCTGTGGAGAATATTAAATGTATGTCTCTATTCCACACTTCCATGTCCTTTCTGAAAAATTCCCCTGGGTTTTTCAGGTTCTCACCAGCTTTTCTTAATTAGATGGTGCAGAGTGATTACCTTTTCTCTAGCCAGCGCTGCAGAATCAGCCCTCATGAAGAATTTTCTTCTGTAGTATCTCATGGAATTTCTTACTTTCTGTATATTTTGAAACTACAGATTGGGCAGTACTCTGATTTTTCAAAAAAAAATGTTTTTACTAATTTTTCCAGATGGACACTTGAATTAGTTTATATATGAACAGAGTGCTCCTTATCATCTTAAACTTATTGCAGTTACCTTTTTGATATTAAAACTATTTGTTCACATTATTGCAAACCCTGAAGATTCCCCTTACTTCATGCTGTAGCTGCATTTTATCTCTTGCCAGTCATTCCAGCTGGGAAATTTTTTTTTCAATTTCATTATGTTAAAACCTTGTAGTTTTGTCCCATAAGATAAAATGTATTATTAATAAAAGCTGTGCCTTTCCCTGCTCCTTCTAGCAATCTAGATATGAGTGGGATTTCTTGTTCCTGTTTTTAGGTTGTGAGCTCCTGTGTTGTTCTCTCGGGCTGGGGAGCAGGTTTGGGGCGTTTCGAGGCATTTTTCTGAAAAGTGCAAACACTGCTCTTGTTCCAGTTTTGTGAACATCCTTCCCCAGTGTCTCAGATCAAGGCAAGCAGAGCTAAGGCTTTGAAGTATAATCCAGCAGGCAAAATTATGTCGATCTTTATTTTTAGATATATCATGAGTTTGTGTATTAGGGTTGCCCAGGTCCCATCTCTGATGAAGAGCTGAGATACAGAAATTGCTCATCTTAATCTTGGTCATTCAGAGCTCTCAAGTTGAAAGGAAGGAATTTCCACTGATGAGGGGTTTTTTTTTTAGTTTAACTTGAATCTTGATGTTAAAAATAGCATGCCTTACATTTTACTTCAACAGTTGAATCTTGAGTTAATAGTAAATCCAAGCATTTAGGATACAGTGCAAGGGTAGCTGCATCAGCTTTTAACAGTTATTTCTACAACTGTATTCTAATGTAAACATGCATTTCATTAGGATTACTTGTTTACAGCTGAGCCTGCTAAGAAACAGCAGTGCATTGAGGGGTGTTTTTGACAGCTGAGAGGCAGAACATCCACTTTTTCAAAAATGTAGTAGTGGAATATCTCATGAGATGTTTTATTTCAACGTGTTGCTGCTAGAGAAGTGCAGGAAAGCTTGTGACCTTCTCTCTGAGCTACCTGTTGCTGGCTGTATTCTCCACAGGGCTATTCAATAAGTCATTGTGCTCAGTTCTCTTTTCAGTTAAGGCACTAGAAAATAATTATCTCTCCCAAGTGCACCCTTGCAGCCTCCCAGGAGTGGTGGGTGAGCTAATGGAGCAGGCAGAGGTGTGCAGGGCTTCCCTCTGGGCTTGGGGTGCTCCCAGGAGATGCTGCATTATCCTTGAGTGGCACCTTCAGAGCCTGCTGGGGGATTTGTGCTGCCTCCTTCATCACTGGGATTTAAACACTCCCTTCTCCTCTGCAGGTCTGGGTGCATACAAACGCTTTGGGCTCCTTCCAGTTAAGACATTTTTATTCTGTTTTGACAGTACAATTATCTATGTAGTATAACTGTTCATATTAATTAGAAAATGTTGCAAGGAAATGGGTGTTTGTGAAGTAAATTTCTTCCTTAAATTTCTAGTAACAAAGAATGCCTTGCTTTAATCTTGTTTTGTTTTTAATTTTTTTAAAATATAGGTAAAATGTGTAGTGGGACACTTAGCATATTAAGCTCAGAGAACTCTGTGTAATGCCTGTTTTAACCCTGATAATTTAAATTAAAATAGGCTAGGTAAATTTGGTTTAATGTGGCATTAACTATGGAAAAATTCAACTAGTTGGTTTCTTGAATTTTAATTTAATTACACTATAGTGACTGGCATAGCTTTGTGTGGTTTTTTGCTGTTTTTAGCAGGTAAGACTATTTAAGAGAAATATGAAAACTTAGAGTTGTAATAACATTTTAAATAATTTTTAAAAGATGGTAATCCTAAGGACATAACCATGTACTGAAATGATTTTATTGAATATCTTCTGAAATTAGAGTGCAATTACAGCACTCTAATTTCATGGGAAAAAAACTATAAGCACAATGCAAAGCCTAGGAAAATTATTTTTCCTTTAAATGAGAGAGAAAACACAAAGGGGAAGGGCTCAGTTTTAAGTACTTGGGGTTTTCAGGAAAGCTGCGACCACTCGGTCCCAACCTGCCACACAAACCCCAAGCCCATGTGCAGGGCAGGCAGAGCAGCACTTCCACACTTCCAAATACGTCACAAAACAGTTGCAGAGCTCAGTGTCAGTAAAAAAATTAAGTTTCCTAGTACTTTGTCTCAATGTCTTTGCAGCAAGCTTGTTACACAACTTTCTGGAAGATTTGCTTTAATGGGGTTGTGTGGGGTTTTTTGTTATTAAATTTCTGTGTTGTGGGAAGCTACTGGATTTTCAGTTTTGGGTTTTGATGCACACTAAAATAGATGCCTGGAAATTGGATGCAACCTTTTAATTTTGCTATGTCAAAATGATTAATGTTGTTTCGAAGTAGTTACTCATAGGAACACATTCTGCTTATGCTGAACATTGTAGATAAAAATATGCTCTGTAACTTACAGGGCACTTGAAAATCTGAAATGTAACTATTTTGCCTGTTAGTTTTTTCAACTGGAACTGTGTCACTCTTAATTTCCCCTAACTCTTGGGAACTTGGGATGCTCCGTGCTGCCTCTGTGTTTTGCTTTCACATAATTGGACAGTCTTCACTTTATGTAATTGTATCTTATGCAATCAAATGTTTACTTTCCTTATGTTTATCACCAAAGAACTTGGGAACGTTCTGTTACCTAAGTATCTCTTTGACACTGTAAAAGAAGGGGCATGAAATGAGTGAAAAGATTGAGTTTAGTAAAACATTTCTGTATTCTTTGTAATCATAGGGAGTTGGAAAAAACACTTTGAAATCGTGTAGGCAGCATAATGTCTGACTTTTTCCTCACAGTTTTATTCATGCTGAATAAATTTTTTAAATGTATTTTTTTCTCAACCTAAGTATCTGTTTTCTTAACTGCACTTCATAGGTTGCATTCTGATAATAATTTCAGACAATAAGAAAACAGGAATTTTTTTTTCCCACTTAATTTTTAATAATACTGTTTGGACACAGATTTTTTTTTTTTTTTTAACTGAATGCAGAAGGTGAATTTATACATAGTTAGGTAGAGGAAGTAGAAATGTTCTATATTTATTATTCCTTACCCAAAGAAGGTATGTTTCCATCCTGGATAATGCTGCAAACAGAAAAGGAAGTTTGGTGTCTCTTAGAAGAGCAAATATTGGGATCATCTCTGTGTGATTCTCTGGTAATGTTATGGAAATAGAATATGGGTATTTTCAATAAACAATGAAGAAAAATCCCAGAGGATATCTTGTGAGAAACTATGGGAAACACCAATTTATATAACTTATTTATAATTATTACTGGGAGGATGATCTGATAAGTTGTACTTCAGGAATTTGCTTTAATGCAGCCGAACGTTGGAGAGTCCCGCAGGAGTCAGAGTTTAGATTGTATCTGTAAAACTGGAAAAGGACTCAAAAGTCAATTAGTTAAATTACCTTACTATGGTTTGGGATGTTTTTGTGGCAAAAAGACAAATGGAGGCTTGGATGACTAAAAAAAGGGAAAGTGAAACATAAATGATAAAGGGGACTTCCAAATCTGATAGGAGTGTTATTAAAATAGTATATCCCATGCTGGTGCCTTCACTTCATGAAGGATGTGGAATTATTGGGAAGGACTTAAAATTGAAAGGCAGGCACAGGAGTTGTCCCAGGTCCAGAAGGGAGATGTCCAGACGTGATTTCATGGCCATGTAGAGGTGGTGCTGTGTGAGCAAAATGCCTGAAAATGAGGGCAGGCATGAGTCTGGCTTCCTTAGCATCTGATATACTTTATTTGGAATAACATGTTGGGAAAGAGGAAACTTCGTTTAAGCAATCTTAGGGAGGTAGGGGTTTATTTTAAACCCTGTTTGAATCCACCTGAAGATTCATCTTTGCTGGTGCAGGTGTGTGTGCTCAGGGTGCTCACTGAGGCCTTGGGGAGCACAGAGTCTGGTGCACGTGCTGCAAATCCTTACTTTTCCTACCCTGAGCATTGTTATGTATTTGCAATTCTGTGGTGGTGTTTGAAGCCTTGAAACCTTTCAGCCCACGGGCATCAGAGAGGTGGGGAAGCGTGGGGGCTGACTTTTGGTTTTGTTTTTTTCCCTGAAGATAATTTTGCTGCTTGTTCTGTTGTCACTGTTTTCGCTTCCTCCTGAAGCATCAAAGACTGGGCAGGGTCTGAGGTGATGTCAGAAGATCCTCTTTTGGGCCAGATTGGTTCATTCTTACTCAAGCGATGCAGATAAAGTCAGTTGGAGAGTTTGAGAGAAGAAACTCTTTCATTAGGAACTGCTAGGTTTGTTCCTTCTCCTTCACGAGGCTTTCCTGACCTCCTGGATCATCAGAGCAGACTTTTTTTAAGCAGTTCTGTGTCCTTGCAGGAGTCCTGGGTGCTCAGTCTTACCTCATTTCAAATTGTGACCTTCAGAAAGAATTGTTTGATTTGAAATTTCATCTCAGCACTAAAGCATCTGGAGAAGCACAGTGATTTGTGATCCCTTGAAAGGCAAAATGAAGTATTCAACTATTCTCTTTGGCCTGAAATTCTTCAAATATTCTACCAAATATCTGTGTTTCCTGACTATTCTGTGCTCTTCCGACCTGCTAGCCCAGGTCCAAGCTCTGGTTCTGAATCTGTTATGTATGTGGCTGGGGACGTGGCTGGCTGGGCTTAGTGCCACTCTGAGATTATGGATCTCTGTGCTTTGACAGAAACAGCAGAATTTCAGCTTAGTGTGGGTAATTCAAATCAGGATAGTTTGAGCCCGTTAGTATCTCCTAATGAAACCAAATATAGAACCAAATATAGTTCTCTTCAATTCCATTCATTCTGGACCTTATCTCTCCCTCTGATATGTCTCACTAGTTGCCAAGCAACCTCAGCAGTAGTTCTGCACATCCAGCAGCATTAAAAAAAATAGTGAGTAGTTGTTGCTGAAAATGAGATGCCTTCTGATGACATGAATGAAGAGAGTTACGAGGGAAGGAAGTGGGGAGTGGCAAGTTTGGAGCTGATGTTCTGAAAAAGCTAATAATATTTAGCACTTAAGTAGTGCTTTTTATTTCCCAAGCACTAATCAAGCAATCCTAAGATTATTAAATAAAGACTATTTCTTTCCTTTCAGTGAGTGATGCACAATTATGTTTATGCTTCCTAGAGCAGAGGGCAGGATTTAATCCCAAGAGTGAAGGAGTTTAGTATATGTATTTCTTTCTCTAATGTGTACGGACTTCCCATGTTTGTAGTTAGACTGCAGATTATCTGGAGGGTTTGGGAAGGTTTTTCTTTGTGTGTTTGCTGATCAATAGCCAGCACTCTATTTATTTCATGCAGATGCACCTGCAGTGGTTTGGGTTTCATTAAAATATTTATCACCTTCAAGGCCTTCCAAACTAGAAGTATGAAAGATTGTGTGTAGGTCCTTTATTACTTGGTAATGCTGTAATGCTTATAAAGCAATAAATAGAACTTATTTTTATATTCTGTCTCCAGTGCAGAATGTGATCTGAGAAGCAAACAGTCATCTCAAAGGAGATCATAACAGAAGTGAAAGCTGATTTGGGAAAACGATTCTGGTTTTAGGTTATTCAAAAGGAAAACTTCGTGTTTCATGTAGACTGACCAAAGCAGCATTATTGAGGATACACTTAAGTTAGAAAGTATTTGAGTTAAGATTGCCATAATTTGTATTCTTTTTAATTTTGGACACCATTGCCAATGACTGTCTATATAAAAAGGTAATTTTAAATCCTTTCACTAACTCCTAAAAAGCAGCTTTAATTTGAATGTGGGGTTTTTCCAGCAGGTTCTGACACTGTGAACACTCACTTTCCCTGTCACAGTCTGCCTGGAATTACCAAGTTGAGTGTTGTGAAGAGACACCAGAGAACTGGGCTGCCCTACCAGTTCTGGTCTAGAGGACTGTGAGCCCCACTCACAATTCATCCTTTCCTTCCCCTCGTTTTTTCCCTGAAGATGGTGGCATTGGGAAGATGCTTGTTCCATTTCAGAGCGGGTAGTAGAGCAGGGATGTGCTGCCAATGTGTCAGAAACGGGGATGTGTCAGTTTGTACAGTGGGATGTGCTGTGAGTTCCACCCTCCCTGGCTGTGCACACACATCCCGTGTTGGACGTGCTCCAGGGGGGCTTTCTGCTCACGTTTTTACAGGCTTTGTGCTCAGCCTGTGCTTGCACCCTGCATCTCCACTATTCAGGATAAAATTAACAAAGTGAGACAGGGTTATTCAGGAGGTGTTTGCTGTGTGATGCAGATAAACACAAAAAAATGAGGCTCAGTGTGCAAATCCTTGCAAGGTGGCTTCCTGCCCTCCTGCTGCACAGAGGGGAAGGTGTTTTATGGGTACAGTGGTGCTTGGAGCTGCTGCTAACATAATGTAGAGATTTGGAATCAGTCTGTGTGTTCACCTGAATCACAGACCCAAAGGGTGCCTGCCTGAGAGGAGCTGCATTTTGCTCTGTGTGAGGGGTGGTGAATTATTCTCCAATTGCAGTTGCAGGGAATTTAAGTTACTGCTTTTAGTGAGGACTAGAAACAATACTAGATCATTCTAGGTTTAAGGATAAATTGAATTAAGGTGTACAACAGAACTATACTTGCAAGTGGTTAAAACACAAGTGAAATGGTTAAAACACAAATGAAAAAACATCTCAGTGTTATGTAGGATTTTTACCACGTTCAGCTTCTAAGGATTATTCATGTTGGACTAAAATTTCTTTCGACATTCTGCAGCTAATAGAGGTAACACAGAAAAATAGTCTATGTGTGTGTCTGTGTGTGTGATGCATATACAAAAACTGTTTGTAGTGATGGTATTTTTATCCTCATCTTCTAAGAGAAGAACAGTCCTAGTTCATGCTTTTTTTGTAATGCATAAAATACATGGATTTTGGCAGCTGCCTCTTGCCTCTAGGCTTGTAAGTAGGTTTGTCCATGCAAGATGTGGGTAATTACTATATGTGTATACATATATATGTGTGTGTGTGAGATGTGTTAGTTGCTGCACCAGTATTGCCATGTAAACTAAGTTGCCCTTTTATATATATATGTGTATTCTCTGTATATCTAGTTTTAAAAGGGTAAATATTATAAACTGGTTGCTCAAGAGCAGCACGCTATAAAAAATGTAATAAGCACATCAGTAAAAGTGTTGGAGGTAGTAATAAAAGTGCACTATAATCCTTCTGCCAATTTATTGAACTCTAACTCTAGTTATCTATGACAATTAACTGCTGCATGTGTACATTAACCCTTTGTGAGTAGCTGTATATGCAGTGTTACTGAGTATGGCCTCAGTGCCTTAAACTTTAAGTTTTCAAGCAAAAGTGTCATCTAATTTGATAATACATTTGCTTGTTGCTTTTCTCTTTTTATCCATCTATCAACAAAATAGGACACCCAGTTACTTTGAGGAGAACATCTTTGTCACAAAAATAACTGTCTTTTTTGCAAAATGAAAGTAAACACATGACTTCAGATTTTTGATCAGTGTCTTTAGAAGTAATAGTACTGCAAAAAGTGATAAACATTTAAACATGGCCATGTCTGCTTCACTGGAACACACAGCTCCTGTGCCCTGTTGGGTGTTCCTGATTCCCAGAGCCATTTCCATGTGCTGGCTGTTCCCAGGAGCTGGGCTGTGTAAGCTCAGGAGTGCTGCTGGCAGGTTGTGTTGCAGATGGATTATCCTGTGAGGTGAAATTATAAAGAATCATTTCTTATTAAATAGAAGAAGTCAGTCTAAGGTTTCTAAATTCTGTCTTCCTGAAGATGATTTTTTTTCTATTTAAAACATGCTAAAGTTTCCTCAGACTGCTGAAGTGTGTTGGAAGTGAGACTACAGCTTTTTAAATTCAGTTGTTTGTTGCCTTGGCACAGGAGTTCCTGTAGATTTAGTGACTGTTCCTGAATTCCAAGAAGATCCTTAGAATGGCAAGCAATTTCGTTTGAAGTTTGGATCTCATGATGTCAATACAGATATGTAGTAAAATATTCCAGGGTGTGGTCATACTTAATCATTAATGATTGAGACTTGGGGCATTTCCTGAATATTAATGCTGGATATGAATGTTGATTGCCTACAGTGAAATAATCACCCAGATTCTTCTTCTCTCCCCTCTCTTTTCTAATTGATTGCTAATTCAGAAAAGATAAATGCAGAGCTAGGTCAGACAAATACTTGAAATATTCCTGAGGCACAATGCTCAAGACAGAACACTTACACTACCTTTGTAGCTTGTGGATTTCATAATTACCATGTAGTGTGAAAATGGTTATTTTATTTTTTCCCTTCTAGTGCCTGAATCTGTAGTTACACAGCTCAGGCTGTAAGTTGTCCACTGGGATTTCTTTCCTCAGAATCACTTGGTAGAATTCAGCATTGTCACAGGCTTCTGGTTTCAAATGATGAAGCTGATGTAGAATTTTCTCTAATTGTGTAAGTTTAACTGCCACTAAAGGTAAACTGATACCATGCCACACCTTGGATGTACTTTAATACTTAATCTGCCCCTTAGGAAAGGATTGACTGGCTCATGTCAGTGCAGTGCTTTATAAAAAACTTACTCATAAAAATGTTTATGACTAGGTTTGCATCAATATTTTTAGAGAAATGTAGCCTCTTGCTGCCAACACCAACTGTTAATAACCTACTAAAATACATAAGTTAAACATTTCATCAATGTGTTTGGAACACACAGCATGTGCTGTTGGTTGTGTTTTGTTCTAGAAGTCTAAACTCCTGAAAGGTCTCTCTTAATTCCTGCACAGAAGTGCAGGAGGAGGTGCCAGTAAATATCATTATGCTGTAGGTACATTGGTGTGGTTATCTGATTTCCAGGTAGTAAATTTGGAGGGCATTTCTGCATATTGTTTGCATGTGTTGAAAATACACTCTTGTACCTGGTGGGAATAAACCTGGTTTATCTTTCTGTGTAACCTCCCACCGAGAAAGAGGTTTTTCCATCCTGTTAAACATTTGGAAGGACAGCCTTGTCCTTCTGGTATGACAGTGATTGCTACAGCAGGGTCCATTCTCCCCTTTCTCCTCCCAGTAGCTGGGAAATACCTTATTACCCCCTGGCTAAGAAGCAGCTTGTCTTACTTAAATGAAAAAATGTTCTGTGTAGTCTGTTTTATGTATCTCATAAATAATATATTTTAGGATGTTGTAGATACTGATGAGTCACCAAATTCTTTTAATCAAATCTGTGGGACTAAGCACACATTTTCTGTAACATAGTGGCATCTGGTCTGCTGAGATTTCTAGGAAGAGAATTTCTAAGAATCAATGCAACACTAGTTTAGACCAGTGGTTTGTGTAGTCCAGTATTATGTGTCAGAAATGGCACTTGGGGAGGATTAGGGAAAAAGCAGAAGAGATTCTCTGTGATTCCTCTTCAAGTCCTGCCACTGCCACTTCAGAAACTCCAAGAAGTGAAATTCTTAACAAGTTTTGAAGTGAAGTCACATTGAATATGTTTGGATGTTTCTTTAAAAAAGCCTAGTACTTGAATAATCTAAAAAAATCCTCATTTTCCTTTTGAAGTTTCAAGTTTTCCTTGGTTTCAAATAGAATGCAAATCCAGTGAAACAGTTGTTTTGCCTGGTTTAATACCTCTGCAATAGCTGGGTGCCAGGAGGGTCAGTCAGATTCAGGTAGAACCAAGGTGTCTCCAGCTTCCCAGAGCTTTTCTGTGGTTTTGTTGAACCCAAGATAGCAGCTGGTTGGATCAATAATTGTGCCCAAGAAATACTGTTTAAGTAATTTGCAATGTTGTACACACTCTCTTGAGATTGTTTTCTTCAACTGGGTGTAAGTTTCTCATTCAAACAATATTATTTGTATTTAAAAGATCATATGTTGTGAAAGTAATTGGACAATTATGGCAAGGTGCTGTATATTCTAACTGATGAGCTAAGTATCAGCAAGTAATTTCTCACATAACTTTTGGCCTAACATTCTCATTCATTACATACTGTCAGCATGAACTGTGTCTTTTACTTTTTTGTTATCATTTAGAAATGTCAGGTCAGGGCCAGGACATGATAATTGTGCCATTGTCACAGTTTGACTTAAATTACAACAATATAACTTCCCTTTTATCAGGGGAAATGAAAATAAATGTGCTTATTCAGGTATAATTAATTTGCAATTTTAAGCTCAGTAAAAGGTCAGTCTTCTTACAGATTGAGTTCAAATATATGTAGATGTTAAATAAACTTAAAATTTCTTCACATTGTGGCTTCCAGACTATTTAATAAGAGCAGTTTGGAATTTTTCCACTTAATTTATGCTGCATTGGGGAAGGCTCTAGCTTGGATCCAGAATTTGTTTGTCCAAAACATCCATGAACCGTTCTGGTTCTAAATGGTACCTTCCTTAAATAAACACCTTTGGTGCTAAAAGTGGGGTTCCCTCGAAGACCAGAATTGTGGCCTGCAAGTATTTTTCTCTTAGTATGCATTTTCAGTGAGTGAGCATAAGGACAAGTGTGGTATCTAGGTACAGGAGCTGTGTATTGTGTTTTCAGATTCATTTCTACATCTCCTCTGTATCAAAGGAAGATTTTTTTTCCCCCTACTTAATCCAAAGCAAAATTGTTTCAGAAGTAACAGAACAGAAACTTGTGTTTCTCTCAATAAATTGACTTCAGCTTTTCTGTACATAGAGCCCTAGATGTCTAGAAAAAAAAGGATATTTTTGATGTCTTTCATTTGACAATGTCTCTAAAGTCAGGCCAGCAAGAACATCAGGTAGATGCTGTTGCCTGAAACAAAATTCCCTGACACTGCTTGAAGAATTTTGCTAATGGGTTTAATGTGGTGCTGACGGTGTCTGTGCTTGGAAGGAAGTGAGGGTATTTTTGTTGTTGTTGCCTGGTAATATTTGGTGTTTACTTACAAATACTTATATCATCTTCACTTCTGGTAGTATAAAACTTTTAATAACTGGAAAAGAAATTAAAATACCTTGTATCATATGAAATACAATTATAGAAATCAGTGTTGATATTTTAAAGGCAGCTATTGTCTGATACTTGTTGATATCTGAGATAATTAGTACAAAAATACCCGAGTTTGGTTTGTGACGAGTGTGGTGTAGCCTTTGAGACTGATGGTTTTGGTGTCAAGTTGCTTTTGGAGAATTTCTTTACTCGCAAATTTGATTCTTTGTGCTTTTGCCTTACGCTTCCTTTTTCCAGTGTTGGCTTTAAAATTCAGCATGGTTCATCTCTTTTGCATGGCAAGTTGGTTCTAAACAATTTCTGTGTTACTTCTGGGCTGTTAAGAGAGTAACTTTGCTTGTCTAAGTGTGTCAGGGTTTCTGTGTTTAAATCCACTGGAACTTCGCTGAGCAGATGAGGAATGCATGTTAACAGCTACAATTTTCATTTAGCTTTGCTGAGTTTAAAGTTTAATTTAGCTGTACTTAGAGACTGCCTTTCTTAAGATTATCATTTACTGAAGTGATTTTTCATTCCTCTTACTTTGAAGGACTAAAACAGAGAAAACTTTTTCAGAACATAAAACTGACCAAAAACACTGGCAATTGCACAAGTAAGGTGCAATGGAAAACTCCTCCTCCTGTCATTTTACAGTTTCAGGAGACTTAAGTGTTGTTTGTAACAATAAAGGATTTGAAAATATTAGAAAACAAATTTTAAAACTGACAGGGGAGTCTGTGCTTCTGTGACAATAATCCCAGAAGTTTCCCGTGAGCTGTGTGGGAAATGTGACTACTTTTGTTGTTCACTTAACAGATATAAACCATTCCTTTTTCTTTCACATTGAGGGCAGCCTTAACGGGATCTGAATGACCTTTGCTGTAACCAAGCCAGTGTTACTGTACCTCAGAGCTTTAGGGTTGGAACGTGCTAATCTACAGGGGCGAGTTTTGTGTTCCCTTCCAGCCACGTTCAGGAGGGGCTGGAGCAGCTTTGGTGTCTCACAGGGACAGCAGGAGACCTTTCGTAAGAAAAAGCAGGTGTTGCCTTGGACCAACAAGCTTTTTACTGCTGAAATCTTTTTTTAGAATGATTCCAAGACTTGTGCAAGATGTTCCCTGCTGGATTCCCTGTGGTGAGTTTGTTTGGTGCCCACAGCAGCGTTGCTTTGTCGTGGCTGGTCTGAGCACTCCAGCTATGGGGGGCCCCGGCTCGTGCCACCTTGAGATTTGGCACAGGCTTGTCTCAGCAAAAATTCAGTGGCAGAATCAGTGGTATGGTAGATGTAAAATAAATTAGGAGTGCAGTCAGGTTACTTGAGACACTGAATGCAGGAGTTGTGATTTTCTGATCCAAGTGCTCTTTCACTGGCACTAATTCACACCAAATTTTGCTTGTTTTAAGTCTCATTCTCTCGTGTCATAATATACTTGCTTCTTACCACACAGGTATTAATAAGCAGTTGTGTGACTGTGGCATTAACAAACACAAGGCTGAGTATTGATCTGTGAAGCTCCATGTGAGCTGCTCATCAGGGGTAGCAGAGCTGAATGGTTCATTTCTGGTTTATTTCTGGTTGGTAGTTTTGCTCTGCTGCCTGACACTTGTGCCAGAGGTAGGGGAAGATCAATTAACAGTGAGTAGGACTCTGCAAAAATATTTTTAAATCACCCTGAATGGAGAGAAACTGCTTTGAATTCCAGTTTGGAACAGAATTGAAATGTGTCTGTGTTTGAATGTGGAGTAACAGCCTTGATTAACCAGTAGATTGCTGGAAGCTATGAGGACACTGAGATGCTCAAGATAAAGCACATTCCTTGTTTTAAAAATGGCACAATGTGGCAGAAGCATTGGACGTATTAATGTGAAATAAAGACAACTTTAGTTGAGTGTTGTGTGTGATGCTGAGGGTTTCATTCAGAGACAAGCACAGCCATGTATTTTTTTTTGCAAGCAGGGTCTGTGGTAGTTTTTTTGTTTTGGTTTGCTTTTGTCTCTCTTTTAATAAAGTGACAGTTCTGGTAAAAAGTGGAAACTGCAGTAACATGGTTTCAAAGGTTTTTCTTTCTTTTGAATTGTGTTTAATGGAATTTTTAAGTTCCCTGGTAGTGTACTTCATTTGCTATAAAATCCATCTCATAAGTAGTGGTTTATAATTCCCTTGCTGCAGATATTTCAGAATCCAGAAGATATTTGGTTTTGTGTTCTTTCTGCTGCTTGTTTACCAACAAGTAAAAAAACCTCAAAACAAACAAACAGCAAACCAAGAAGAACATAATCTGTAAGTGATTTCTCAAATTGTTCCATTCTTCCCTTTCTCAGCAAATTATTTTATGAGACTTGGTCGCATGTTGTGGAGCCATATTAAGATAAAACAAGAACAAGAATTTTCTAGTGAGTGGTTTAGCGATGGAGTAAGTCACCACTGGTTTAGAGAGATTGTCCTAGCTAGAAATCTGCAGAGCAGGTGTGGGCTTTTGTTTCTTTTTCACATCCTTAATATTGGCTGTATAAAATACTTAAAAGAAATCCCAATTTTACTTAAAGACACAAATTTGTAGCACCTTGTGTCTGTATAGAAGAGGCATGTGCACAGCTTTGAAAATTGAAAATAATTGTTAGACAGGAGTTACTGCACCATTAAGCCTGTTGCAATTGGACATGTATGAGGTAAGGAACGCTGCAGTACTGATGTTTGCAAACTGCAACCAGAAGCATCTTATTTAAGAATGTTACTAGTGGCTAAATTTTTGGTGTACTTAATTAATCTCCCTATTTAAAAGCAAAGCATGATGGACAGAGGTGACTCAGAGCTGTCAGAGAAAAAGGAAGGCAAAATAAAAATTTGTGGACTTCTTGTACATGAGAACCCTCATCATATTTTGTCTTCAAAGGCTGTGGAAGAACTTCCATCTCTGAGTTTACATAAGCATAGCTGAGTTCAATTTCGGGTAAATTTTGCTCTCAAAGCATTTATAACTTAATTTTTCAGTGGGAGAATGCTGTATTTTCTCCGTGTAACATAGGCCATGCAGCATTCTTGAAGGTTCTGGGCGTTCTGGCCCCCATCCATCACAGTACTTAAACCATGAGTAGCCCTATTAAAGTTGATAGAATTACTCATGTGCTTAAAATTAAACATGTGCTTAAGTGCTTTGATGGATTAGAGCCAAAGTTGTCAGCACCTTGCTTTGTTGTGTGCTGTGTTACACCTGCCTCTCCATGCCCTGGCCTGGGTCTTCAAGGGACAATTTTTCGGATTTGCTCATTCCAATATTTAGCTGCTCTGTGTCCTCAAATTGCAGTCTATGTACACAGCCATAGTAAATTCCTACACAGTCTGGGAGTATAAATACACAACTACAACTCTTGAAATCTGTCAGGTCTTGACAAATTTCACAAGATCTTTTTCTGGATGTTTCAGAGGAAACTTTATGCTAAGTCTTTACATGGAAACATGACATCTATAATGTTTCTCAGAAAACTGTCTTTCTACTGAAATTTGTATTTTAATAAAGAGTACAATGGAAATCACCATTTAGGTGTGCCAACACATTCTTAAGAATGACTGTGAACTTGAACTTCCCAAAACCAGAGATCAGTAGGGGCTGTTCTAGTTTCTGCTGAGAATGCTGAGTGTGTAATTCTCTAAGGCTTATGAGCAAAGTTGCATGTACCTGACAGCTCTTTATCTTTGAAGATAACTGTGGAAATCTTCCTTCATTCAGACTTTGTCCATGGTAAAAATTCTGGATGTAACAGCTGTGAAGGAAACACTTGATTCAGTGACTGCAGTCCAACACTGCTGTAAGAAATTGTGGTGAACAAAGCATTTAATGTTAATATCTCTTTGAAATATTTACTTTCAGTGACAGCTGCATAGTTTAAAAAACAGTTCATTTTTTCTTGTCCAAATAGTTCCCCCTGGTTTTTTGGGTCTACATCCCCTGCCTTAACTGCTCTCCTGTTCAGGTTGTCATTCTGAACTTATGAGCTACCAATACTAAATCCTACAGCATTTAGAAAATGTTAAGTGTTTTGGTCATTGAGAGTTTAATGGAATTTTTTAGAAGTACCAGGGGGAAAATGGTGAAACAGGTTAGATAATTGCTTTTTATTTGAGTGAGGCAAAACCCCTTGCCTTTTGTCACTGCTGAGGCCACCACCTTCCATATCAGCTGCCTACAATATCACATGCCAGAAGTGTCAGAAGTGTTTCAGATGATAACAGAGATCATAACCACTAAAAGCAAATATATCAAGGGATTTTCAGGACCGACCATTTTCCACCTATCTCATCAGTGTTCTCCCTACTGCATTGCATCCTGCTTTGGCTGCTCTGTGTTTACCCTTACTTGGCATCCACTGTTCCAGCCATTTTTATTTTAGGGCTTCTTTCCATTTAATATTGGCCCTTAGCCAGCTGTGTACTTTTTCAGCTTTAAGCAGCACTGAGGTCATCAGCCATTATAGGAGCTATTCCTCTCATTCTTGTGCACAAAGCCCTGAAGAGCTCTGGGATGTGATTGCCTTCTCTTCCAAAGCTTCCTGCCCAGTCCTGGCTGAAGAAGTTACTGGAATGCAGGCATTTCCCAAACAGCTTTAGAGCAAATGACACATGTAGGACACTCATCAAATTGATGTTTTAAAGGTTGGACAGAAGTGCTTTGAAAGTGAGAACTCAGGTGAGAACAGGAGCCCCCCACAAGGCTGCTGTTCCCTGCCTGTGTTTGAAAGCAAAGGATGAGGTGATGGAAATGGCACAGATTTAACATTTAGCACAGCAAAGGGTCCAGGTTGAACACAGGTGCTGTTCATCCACGTGGATGCAGTGCCTGGGCACTATGTACTCCCACAGTAGTATTTTTTCTGGGCTTGCAGACATGGGGGAGAACCCAAGAGGTTGGTTCTGCTCTGAGGGGAGGCTGTACAAACACAGCCTGGAACAGCAGAGGGGACAACCTGAGAGGTGCCATGTGCTGTGTTTCAGTGCTGCTGCACAGCTGGGCAGAAGTGTTTAAAAAAAAAAAAAAAGTGATGTGCAATGGACATTTCCTTTATTCTGTGTTAATAATGGCTGCATTCACAATAGTTAAATAAATAATTAAAAAGGGCTCTGCTTCCTGACAGCAGTTTGATTGTCTGGAAGTAGTGAATTGTACAAGGCAAGATGATTCAGCAATTTGCCTGAGTCCTCCCGTTCCTGCCGGTTCTGAGGTGTCCTTCCGGAGCAGAAAGGAGCCACAGTGTCCTCTGAAGACTCTCCAGCCTTGTTAATTATTGTATCAAGTGTCCAGAGAGAATGCTTAACTTCTGAGGACACCTTTTATTGCAATATGCTTTAATTACCTCTACTAAGAGCAGGAAAATGACACTAGTGTGTTCCCCTCTGAATGCCTGGGGAGCTGCAGGCAGGGTTTGCAATTTACAGAGGTGTTTAATTGCACAGCAGGAACTGAAGGGCCTTTGTCAGGCTCGTACATCACAGAGCTCTTTGTGAACAATTCTATTTTCATCCCTTACCTAAACTATTGCTAGTTAATTAGTTGAGTTAAATGGAGCAGGATAAGCAGAATTATGCGTCTTAATATTGTGTCTGTGATGGTCTCTTTGTGCCACTAACAGGTATAAAGGGACTGTAAACCAGTTAAACTGGTTTTATATAGGAATTTGCAAAGCTGAAGGGGAGCCTCAAGGTGGCTGAGAGCCAGAATAGCATCTCTGTGCCACATCCACCTGGGCAGGTGGTATGACCAGGGTGCCACGTGCCTGTGCCAGAGTCCTGGAGCTTCATCAGGAGCAAAGTCTGCCCACAGCCAGTCTTTGCATCACAATATCCATGGAGGCAGAATAAAGTTACCCTTTAACCTTTGCACTTTGGGTATCACAGGGAGCAGAGATAAAATAAGCCTAAAAATGGAGTTTATTACGTTTATATTCAGGGATGCCTTTTTTAGAGTTTGGTATAATTTCATTGTGGTACCATTCCCAAAGGTAAGAAACAAGTCACATCTCAGCCTCTAACACTGCAACAACGTAAATAATGATCAAAAATAACACAATTTCTGCTTTCACAGAGCTGTGATGTGGGTTTTTTAATCAACACTTCAGTAATTTGTGTTTCTTGACTTCTAACTTGGAGAATGGTTGTGATTCTATTAACAGAAGGTTTCTCTTTGTGATTGTATTTCTTATCATGTGTTCACATGTTTATGGATGCATAGTAAGGTGTGCATGTTACTCATGGAGAAAAATATTGCAGTTATTAAAACAAGCAGTGGTAAAGCAATTTGCAGTGCTTGTCACAATCTTTAAAAGGGAACTTGTGGAAGCCCTTTTTGTATTGTCTACTCCATACATTGCATCATATATTGTGTGAGAAAGTGATTATGCTTCAGGGGATAATTGAACTAAGTTCTCCCAAATAATTTTGGTCACAGTTAGATCTGTCCAACATAATCAGTTTTTAACTGTGTCTTTAATTCAAAGTATATCATGACAAAATTATTCAGCCTGTTGGGTTTTTCTTTTTTCCAAAAGGTGTTACTTATTTACAGAGAAAGCAAATAGTTTATTCTCATAGCTGTTCTTTTTTTAATATTGAAAGATCTTTGGTAGCTGAATGGTACAGTGTATTGATACCTGGAATTTTGGAGAAGTAAAACAAAATTTTCAAAGTGAAGTAGATGTTGAGGTGGTGTAGGAGGAAGAGCATAGTGCTGGAGAGGGGAAACTGCTCTGCAGGAAGGGTCTCATGCTTCCAGGGAGATGCTCACTTTGTGTGGTCACAATTACCAGCACACACTGACTGTAAAGTGCTTTTAGGGTGCATTGTGTCAGCTTCCTGTGCCTTGGGTACCATTTCATTTTACCAGGTGCTGACCAAGAACAAAGTATTAACGTGGTTAGAAAATCTCTTTCAGCTGCACTGCAAGTGAGGACCCAAGTGAATCCTATTCCAGTTCTGAGCTGTGCAGTCACTGCCCCATGGCACTGCAAGGGTTTGTCAGCACAGACCTGAAAAATCCCTTTGAAGTTGGCAGAACACTGAGCAGTGTGATATCAATGCTGTTGAGTTTGCAGAAGATATATAGTGGGTTTTGCTCTTGCATTTTAGTAGTTTTGTCTGTAAAATTGGTCCTTTGTCACAGGTCTAAGATTAATTATTTCAGCTTCACTCCGAATACTCTAGGCAACTGTTTTTCCCCATTTTCAAGTGCCTCTAACTTGGCCTCTGCCCTCTTTGCTGTTCTAGCTGTTATATTTTGAGATAATTGCCATGTTCTGTTAGAAATAACCCAGGCTGAAACAAATTTATCTTTTAGTTGAATTGTAAAGTACTGCACAATTTTTGTAACATGGATTGGTAGCAAAACCTTAATTGAATTTCCTTGCTCGTGGTCTTGTGTCTGAAGATCTGGACTGCACAGCTCTGTTTCTCTGAGGTGGATTGGCAGGTAGTGCTCTTAGTTTCCATAAGGTTCAGTAAATAAATTTTAATGCAGATTTTATGGAATATTTATTAAATCCATCAGCATGTTTCACTGTATCAAAGACACTTTATTTAGATGAATAGGCATGTTTAAATCCCACATGCTTGTGAAGTGCATGACTGCCTGTCAAAGAACTGAGTTGTGTTTTAAAACAAAATGGATCTATTAAGTTTTCATTGGCTGTCAGTGTGTAATTGATGGGCTTCTGAAGGGGACAGCCTGTGGCTGCTTCCCTGGGCATTCACATTTGTTGGCAATACCTGAAAAAGCAGGGAGATGCACCTGTGTGAAGCGCAACAATGTCATTTTCTACCATAAAAAGTCAGAGGCAAATGAATTGCTTTGTGAGGTTTTCATTCTGGCTCTTCCCCTTGCACACTGGCTCATTAGTGCAGTGCCCTGCCTGGGGAAGGGAAGCCTTGCCCTGCTGCAGCTCTCCTGTCAGCAGAGTTTGACTGCTTCAGAAATAAAGGGAATTTATGCATTACTCCAGTCCCTGAAGGTGATAGAGGCTGGGCTGTTTACAGCCTTGTAAAGGGGACAAAGGCTCTGCATTAACGCTCTCTGACTACATTTTAATATGCCCTATTAAATAGTCTATATATTCTTTGAGCTGCAGAAATCTCCAAGGTTTCCTGACGTGTCTGCACTGACCAAAAAAGTCAAACTTTGCTTTTAGCAATTAGATTAATGGCATAAAGGTGTCCCATCATCCCTGTCCATCCATCTCTGTATCCCCCTAATTGTTTAACAAGTATTGTTGTGACAATTAATTTCAGCACCCTTATTTAAAATTATTTTTCTGCCTAGGAGATGCCAAAGGTTTCAGGGTGAACTGAATCTTTATCCTCTGGAATGTTCTTTTTAAACTTTAATATTTTTTCCAAGTAATGGTCATTTATATTATCTGTAAAATAAACCAGAAATTAACATTAAAATTAAATTAGTTGGCTTTCTGATGATCTGTTTGTTAATGTGTTCTTTGCATAAGATTTGATAAAGTCTGAGTAAAAATGTTGCCTTTTTAATAGTAAAGTTCAACCACAGGTGGAGAAGTTCTTCACTAAATACTGATTAGGTTGGTTTTCAAGGAATATTTGATTTTTCTGACCTTTGATGTCATTCTGATTTAATGTTACTTGAATTAAAATGTCATCTTTTTTTATAGTACCTAAAATAGACTTTATTAGTTTTCCTGAAAGCTATGTGCAGCTTTTCTTTGGCCCATTTAAATATTGAAAACAGCAGGATTTGAGATTTTTCTTCTAATCCTCAACTAATAGAGTTTAATGCTTTGTTTGGCCTACCTTGCACAGCCTAAGCAAAAGTTTTAAACAAGATTAAAAATATGACCTTATTAACCCATGACATCTAAAGATACAGAACAGGCCTGCAGAGACATCAGTCATTCCTTGGCCAGGAGAGCATTGGTGCCATTCCCAAACTACTCAGGATGTTCCAGAGGAAAACATTTTGGCAGCCCAGATTTTTTTTTTTTTTTCCTTTTTTTCTTTTGTGGTTTTGTGCCAGCACCTGGGAATAAGAAATTAAAAAGGAAAGAATCTAAGTTGAATATTCAGTCTTTGTGGCTGTGGAAAAGAAAAGTTTGAGTACTTCTGGAAATTTGAGGTGCAACCTGGCCAGGTTTCTAAAAAAAAAAATACAGTTTGGAAGAGCGATGGGATGTTGGTTTTGAGTGCTTCACCTCATTAGTCCCTGAGTAAAATGAGTGTCACCTTTTTGGGGCTTTTTGTGAGAAGTTAGAGTTGTTTGTAAGCTGCTGTTGGATGGGTGATTGATGAACATTCTCAGTTCCAGAAGAATAAAGTGTCTGATTGTCATGGAAAGTTTATGTCCAGTAAACATTACAAAACACAAAACACAGTGATACATCCACTGCTGTGTAATGGGATTCCTTGTTTACTGGGCAGGCTATAGGGCCATGGCAACAACACCAGAAATAGGAACTATGAGTATCCTTGTTGTAAAGATGATGATGGTTATCAGGCACTTTGTTAATTGCTGCAGGTTAACGTTTCTCTGTGTTCATTATCACTTAGTAGTGAGAGGATTAGCCAGGAGGTGTAAATGTGGAAGTTTGACTGAAATCTTTAATTAAAATAAGGTTTATCAGTATGGCAAGGAAGAGTCAGGTCAATGTGCACCTCATTGAGGCTTTGAGACAATTAATAGCAAGTGTTCCAGGGAAGACAGGATAAACAGAGTTTGCTTCTAAGCAATGCAGACTCCCTAAACTTCTCTTTTTCTAGTGATATTCTAAACCGAAGCAAAATGAGTGCTAGTTCCTTAAAAGTACTGATATCTTGCTTGGCTTTCATCATATCAGTTGCCCTTTTGATCTAAACAGGGCAAAATCTGGATACATGTTCATTAAGTTCAAGATCCAGCTGAAATTTGGAGGCAGAATAAAAGCCAGACAAATTGCTTACACTGACATTGATAAACACTTCCTGCTTTCATACCATTATTTACATTTTTTAATTATTAAACATGATTTTTAAAAGCTGAAAGTGGATGGTGGCTTTGCAACCACATGTACACTGCTGAAAAACAGAATATTTGTGCACCCTGCATCCTGGTTGTGGAATGGAGAGTTTGTCAAGACCTGGGGCTGTACAAGTTAGGAGGAGGGTGAAAAGCCCTTCGTTTTTTCTCTTTTACCCTGTCTCATCTATTTTCCTTAATTTGGTGCCTTTGGCCTTTCTTGGCTCACTGCCTTGTTCTCATCAGCAGTGCCACATCTCTGTAGCAAAAATGGGTAATTTTCAGGAATAAGGTGGTCTGTGGGTAGGTAAAGAAGTCTAGGAAAACATTGGATTTTCATCTGAGTATTGATTATTCCATTTTCTCTCTGCATCAAGCTTCTCTGACCTTCCTGTCCCTGCCCCAAACTTCTGAGGACCTGGGGTCAGTGAGGATGATGTTTTGGGATAATCACATTTATGTCTGGGCTGTGCCGCTGATTCAGAGCCATTCCCCACGCAGCAGAGTCACCCTGAACTCCAGGATTTGGTGTTGCTGCCCCTCTGCCAGAGCAGCACTGGCATTGCAGTCACAGCTGGGCATTGTGCAGGCAGATCCTTGGCATGGTGGTGTTTTCTTTCCACTGTCTTTTACAAAAGTTGCATTAATTTTTCATTTGATAGCCAAAATTCCCACTACTCCTGGATGTGTCTGCCTTGTTATTGAAGTAGTCCTTTTTTTTTTCCTGCGGTTCTTCTGCATTCTTGATTGGTGAATACACTTTCAGTTTCATTTTGGTTTTTGACTGTGAGTAATTATAGAAAGGATAAAGTGATAAAAAGCTTTTGCAATATGCTTAGTGAATTAACTCCATAAAATGATGTTTTCAAGCTGGGGTCTGTAAGCTGAAACTGTGAGTTACTATCTTTAAAAGGGTAAAAAAAGGAAATGCTGTTGATACTTCATAGTCCTTGGGACACTGTGCTGGAAAATGTTAGTTTTCAAAATGAAAAAAAAATTAAATGTTGATATAAATATTCCATAATCAAAGAGTCCTGTAAAGCAGTTCAGTGAAGATTAAAAGGCCACTTCGACAGTTTAGCTGGCTTTTTTTAGTAATTTCATGGCTAACTTGGTTTCCCTCAAAGTAGGGATTTTATGCAGATTACAGCGAGAAATTAATAATGTGAAAATTTTTATCACAGTCTTTGCAATTAAGTTACAGTTTACAGGCTCAGTGCTAGCAGTACTTTTAGGGTGCTAATTCCTGGTTATACCAAATGTTTGGTCATGATTTGGTTTGATTGCACTGTTTAGCATTGAAATTTCCCTGCTGTCAGATCTGACACCAAATGCAGCACAGGGGAGCAGAGGCAAAGGTTTGCACTGTCCTGCTCCAGCCTGTTGGGCTGGTTAATGTCACTGCAGTTCATCCCAAATGATAGTGCTCATTCCAAGTGGTTTTTTCTAGCCAAGGATAATTCTCTATACTTTGATTAATCCTTCACTGTTGTTTCACATCCAGACTGTTTCAATGTCTTGTGTCAGGTTGAGTGCTCTGCTATGGTTTGTTCTGCTAAGGCATCATTTTTGTGATTTAATTTTTTTGTGTTTTGAGGTTCTTTGGCCTCCTTTCATTTATTTCTGCTTTTAGTAATAACTCACCCTTTTTTCCTTTCTGTTTGTTTCCAGTGTATACTTTCCTAAAGAACTTTCACGTATGTTTAGTATTTTGCATTCAAATGAATCAAAATCTGTTTGATTCTGCAGAATGTCTTAGTCCCAGTCTAAGGCTGTAGTAAGTTTTTATTAAAGCATAATTAGACATTGATTTTTGGATGCAAATAGATGTTACTGCTTAAAATAGATGCAAATAGATGTTACTGCTTAAGTAGAAAAGTTTTGAGATATTTAAATAAGTCTATCTACAAAAGTCTTCAGTGACTGAAAGCACTTTAGGCAATACAGCTTTAATAGAATTTTTTCAAGTTCATGTTCTGTTTTAAAAAGATATTCTGCTTTTGTGGCTTATAAATGTAATGATGTGCCTTTTGTATTACAGGGAGAAGAAAATGAAAATTCAGGATATTAAAAACAATATTAAAGAAGCTATAGAGGTAAACTTAGGAGCTGTTGTTTTTTAACCATTCTGGGTGGCTATTCAGACACTCTCTGCAATATTTTACTTGTGTTTCTTTGCAGACAATAGTGACAGCAATGGGCAATTTGGCACCTCCAGTGGAACTAGCCAATCCAGAGAACCAGTTTCGAATCGACTACATCTTAAATTTAGCAAACCAGATAGACTTCGATTTCCCTCCGGTGAGTAACTCACAGGCAGCCATGCCTTGCTGCAAATGATTGTGTTTCACTGCCCTGTAGTAAACATTTCCCCAGAACAGTGAGCTGCTCTCTGGGAATTATTGCAGTAGGTGCCTTTGATGAGTGCTAATCGAATTTACAGCAACACAGCCAGAATATTCCAGCTGATCCTTCAGGAACATGGAGGCTCTTGCCTGCTTTTTGTGCTCTGGTGAAATAATTAACCACAGAGTCAAGATGGACAGTGCTGGGTGTAAAGTTTGGATATTGTTGGGAATAGCCCTGCCCAAAAGGAGTGGAGATACACACAGCACTCTCTGGTGATTATTAGCTGCTGTTTAATGGTGCTGATTTCTCTCTTCTGGAAGAGCAGTGCAGTTTTCTTGCTGATTCAGACTCTGTGCCAGCCAGGCTCTCTGCAGAGGCTCCACACACATGTCCCTGTCCCAGCCCTGGTTAATCATTCGAGGTGCCAGCAGTCCCAGAGTAAATGCATCAAGGATAATTATTTAGTTGATGATACAACTTTGTGCCCACTCACGGTGATTAATTTCTCCTGTATCTGAACCAGACTTGTAGCAGAAGCCCATGAAAATACAGTTTGCAAACAGTGAACACTTAAACACTGAGAAGATATTTTTGTTAATTGCCATGAAGTACCTTATACTTGCAGTAATGCAGGAGTGTTTCAAAACTTGTATTTCTCTCTCCATGCACTGTTCCAGGAGACTGAGAGGAGGAATTATGATGATGTATCAAAAATCATTATCTGTTTACACCAGAATTTTATGTCCAACGGTCCCAAATGCTTGAAATAAAAGTGCAAGTGTGAATTATAGTAAGATGTGGGAGAGTTTGCACCACAGCAATTCTTAATTCAGTTTGTAATTCTTGATATGTAAACATTATTGAACAAGCTGGTCTGTGAGACCAACAGCAGTTACCTTTTCCAAATGTTGATACCTTTTCCAAATGTTGCTGCTTCTAGGAATTTCTCTGCTTTGGTCAGTCTTTATCAAAAGAAAAATAACCAACCAAACAAACTCACATGCTTTGTGTACAAGGCAGAAGTCAGGTGACTTTAGCAGTTAATTGGAAATACTGCACTGTAATCCTCAAATCATTTTCAGTGTAACAGGCACAGACAGGTTGATGGAGGGGGATGTATGATTCTCTCTAGCACATTAAATGTAGTCATTGGCATTTTGTCTTAAAGCATACTAAATTTGAGATTTAGAGATTTTTAACTTCACACCTCTGTCATTTAAACATTTGTCAGAGGTATTCACAGAAATACTCCATCCCATCATGGATGATCTCTCCTGCTGGGGGCACAGAAAAATTCATGCTTTGAAGGTGATTTTAGGAGAATATTTGAGAGAGAAGACAGCGGTTCCTTGCTCCACCCTCTGTGTTTCGGCACTGGCTGGGTGCCCTCAGCTCTCCTGCTGCCATTGTTTGTGCTAGTTCAGGTTGTGATCTGTAACAATGCTGCAACAAGTTCTTGGGACCTACCTCGTACTGAAATACTGGATTTTCCTTGTATCTTCTATCTCAGAGGTCTTTTTATTCTTCCATTCAATTGGAGTGCAGTGATTTCTTTTAATTTTTCCCTTTTTTCCGCTGAAAGCAGGGTGTAATTATGTCACTTACAAGGTCCATAAATAATTCCAAGTTCAGTGAAGAGTCTTTCAGGTGTTGAGTGACACACAACTTCAGGAATAACAGTGCTCCAATAAAACTAGTTTTTCTTCTCTGAGCAAAGGTATTGTCTTAAATTTTTAAGCCCTGAGTCTACAGAGGTTTAGGTGTGTGCATAACTTTGACTGGTGGCTTACTTCATTGGCATGATTAACTATTTCATATGTAAATGTTTGTAGAGTTGAGGTTTTGAACTGGAGATGCATTAGCCACAGATGTTGAAGGACTCTTGTTGGCTCTCTCTGCCCTCAGTGATTATATAAGTTAATATATCTCTGATTTCTGAGTTTGTCTGAATGTAGACTGTAGTCCTTTGGTACCTGGAAAACTGAACCTGCATTTTAATTGCATGATTTAAATCAAGTTAAGATCTAGAGTGTCCCTAGATGCCAGCTCTCAGTGCATAGGAACAAAAATCACAATCCTTCAGTACCACTGTAAAAATAATTTTGATTTTGTTACAGATTAATTAAAAGTACTTTGAAGAAAGCAATAATTCTGTGGGAGCAGAAAGGACAGCCTTATGCTAGTTATGCTATAAATCTTAGGAAATCTCCATCATCTGCTTCCTCCTCCAGTGCACTGGGGGAAGAATTTCATAAACCTTTTCCTATACAGAGTCTTGATTGGGAAGGAGGGAGGTGAGTTTTTAGCAGTGCTAGCCCTGTGTAAAGCTGTCTGGTTTGAGGTGCAGAACTTGCTTTCTGCCTCTTGCATTTTCTCCATGGAGAATCACATTTCAGCTGTCTTGAGCACATACTTTCCTCAGTGTAGTATTTGATGCTCTTTTCTGCCCTAGGGAGAGCAGGAGGGTGGGGAGGAGGAGGAACACTCATGTCCCAAGGGGATGTTCTTTGAGGGCTGCAAGTTCTTAGGACTATACCCTTAAATACAGGGCTGCTCTGCTTCCCTTCAAATGCCCATTCTCCTTTCCCTAAACATTAATTTGGGTTGCTCTCCTGAAGAGAAAGCACTGACAGAGGCCAGCACAAGGATTTGGGATTTCTTCTCCAGTTACACAAGATCATCTTCATGAAGGAGCAGTTGAAATTAATTTTAAAGTAGAGGCCAAAATCTGTGTTTAAAATTCTCTGTGGAACAGGTGGAGCTGGAATGAAAGTCTCCTAACAGCAAGGTTCAGGGTGACGTGGAAGGCAGAATAAAGTCCGAAAGAATGCAGGAGCTCTACAGTGTGATAAATATTGGGATCTGGCTCTACATGTAAATTAGGATTCAAAGAGCAACTTTTGTATTCTGATATTCTAATTCTTTTCTTAGTCTGGGTCTCCATCTGTTTGCTTTGCAGTTTTTGACTTTCAGGAAGTGTGTGTCATTTGTGTAGACCATATTGTTTTGAATTAAAAAAACCTAAAAAACAACAGCTTGAGTTAAAAATAATGCTGGTACAGTGTAATGCTAGGTTAAACATCCCTTTAAAGCTGAAAATTTACTATGTTGGAGATTATTAATTCGGCACAGTTGGTATTAAGAAATTAAATTTTTGAATACAAGTAGAAGCATATGGAGAAAGGCAAAACATAGCACTGACTGGAAGGAATCCTGTCCACATAATCATGCTGGTATTTTAAAATATTGCAATTTCTAGTAGATCAGATCTATAGTTGAGGCTTCCAAATGGTATTTCCAATCATTATCGTCCTTTGATACATTTAGCTTAACACAACTGTATGTGTGTGTTTTCAGTGTCAGAAATCAGCATCAGAAGTAGTTTGAATAATTCAAACTCACTGTATATCTGTCTCAAATGTCAGGTGATGTTGGGTTAGCTGGGTTATAAAAGTGATATTTTTATTCCTGTTCTGCATACCAGACAGTGGTGAGGATATTTTCCTCATCCCCAGTAATAGTGGCCTTCTTCTCATCCCTTTCTTTTTGCTTTACTTTTAGAAGAGGGAAGGAAATGTTCCCATTTTATCAACATTTCACACTCCATGATCAACCCAATTGAACCAAGCTACCAAATAAAACCTATTTACTTTGGGTCACAGTCCATTTATAATTCTCTGGTTTTAATGAAATATTCAAAATAGCTGAGCAGGATTTACAGCTACCTATTTTTAATTTATCTGGTTTCAACTGAGGAAGATGTCTCTTGAAAATACCATACTATGTTCAGAAAAATTTAGAAAGTAGTAGAATCAGAGTATTAGGTATTGAAAGGCAAAATACCAGAGGAATAACTGCAGCCTGTGGCAGAAGAGATGCTGATGCTGTCTGCAGGTCTCTTGGTTTCACTTTAAGTTTTATTACACTGCTCCATTGTAGTTATTTTGAATCTCCCACTACCACAGCTGCTGAATGGTTTTATTATGGTTTTTGAGTGGTGTCCTTGAGCTTTCCCACACTCTGGCTTGAGCCTCAAAGGCAGCTCAGCATCCCCTGTGCCCACAGCCACCCCTTCCCTGTGCCACCCAGCCCAGCCAGACAAACCTCCTCTGGCTCCCCAGGGTCAATCAGAGCATTGAGCCAGCCCAGCTTAAAAATAACCCTGGTAACCCTTACTCCTTCTCTCTTCTATTTTGGGGAGATTATTTTTAACAGGGATCAGTTTTGAGGTCTGATTTACAACCTGGCAGTGGAGGTGGTGCTCAGTGGGATCCCTTAACCTGCAGCAGGGTCAGAATGGAGCTTTGGAGTCCCTAAAATGGTTCTGCCACCAAAATCCTCACGATGGTAATGAGATTATAGAGTCTCAGTGAGAAAAGATGTGAGCTGGGATCTCTTTGCTGCCAGAAGTGTTCCTTAATTATGTAGGCAACAGAACAAAATTATCTGTCCCTGTAGATAACCACCCTGATGGGTATAATGATAGATATATTATTATTCCTGTCTAAATACATCATGGCAGAAGAAGAGAGCTGTTCTGGTTTGACAGCATCACCAGCTTTATAAAGTAGTGACAAACATATTCACTGCAGTTGGGGGTGTTTCCCATGGGGATAGCTCAAATGTCACAGATTTTGGGGTGTGAAAGGAGGCAAAACATTTTCTTTGGTGAGGATACCCCTGGGAAAGGTGGGAGACTGAGCCTGATTGCTTGGGTGTCTGCATAATATTGTGTGCAGTTTGGATACTTAGCACAGACAGAAAATTAGGGCCTCCAGCTTTTTCTGTCCAGGTTTTTATGATTTTGAGCAAGACACCTCAATGTCCTATTTATCTTTTTTTAGTATCCTCTGTCTTACTATGTGTAGAAGAGTAATAAATACATATCTTCAAGATGCATCTTGAGGTGCAAAACTAGTAGAAAATGTGGATATGTGAAATATTTTTGCTACAAAAATGTTAATGCTGTTCAGAGAAAGGAGTGGGAAGTCTTACAGACAGTATCAAAGATGTGGTGCTAGATCCTCTGAAATAATCCTTACTTACTCTTTTTAAATCTCTGTTATCTTAGATACACAGAGCAGCTCCCTCTCAATGGGCTTCCAGATAATCCAATTGAGTTTACCTGGTCAGAGTTTAACAGGAACTTATGGAAAGCTGGTTTTCTTATCCTTTAATAGCAGAATAAATTCTTGAATACAGATTAATTAAAGAGTTCTTCTGAAGCCGTCTTCTAGTATAGGATCTATGAGGCAGGCAGCCACCTGATTTTATTTGTGTTTCTCATCATTGAAACACGTATAACTGTTAATGATTTGCAAATGAATCTCCTGAAATCTCTTGATTTTTGTCTGCATGGATAAATGCCTGATAGGAATGTTTTACTCTTCTGTGACTAGGAATATCTAGCAAATTTTGTTAGTGCTGTATTTTGTTAGTTTTTATTGGAAGTGTTTTGTTTGGGTTTTTTTCAGCCCTTCAAATTCTGCAGTGCTTTCACTGAGGTGTTCACATAATTCTGTTGAAATCCCACAAAGAATTTCCTTAAATTGGAGAATCTGCAGCCCAGGACTTGAGACAATAGGAATACATGTCTTTTTCTGTAGTCCAGTTGTTTTTATAATACAATCCCCCCTATATTTTACTTGATTACTAATTTATTTGATTAGTATTTGAAGTAAATGCTGATGCTTTGTTATGAACTTGTATTTTTATCCAGTAAATTCCCACCATACCAGACCATATTTACAGGTTCAGAAGTTCACGTGACTTAATTTCTCTTGCTACATCTTCTTTGTTTTCCTCTCAGAGCAGTCTTAAAGAACAAGGACAGATTAATCCAATTTATGTTGAAATACAAGAGCTGTCAGCTGAATTAAACAGGAAATAGGCATAATTTAATATGGAAATTCTTAAACATTTTCTGGTTTTAATCACAGTAAGAGACTATCACAAAATACTGGTGTATGCATAGATGAAATAAAATTATACCTGTGAGTCTCCCTGGTGTTACAGTGGATCCAGCCACAGCTCTGTTGTGCTCAGCTGCCTGTTTGGAGAATACATGACATTTCTTCAGTGTTCCAGCAAAATTTAAGATTTTTTTAAACTCCCAGGAAACAGAGTGTCTATTTACTCTTAAAAAGCAATGCCAGAAATTAAGCAGAATTTTCAGTTAATTTATTTTAAGTATATTTGAGCTTCAGTTTTTTGTGCAGAATTTATTGTGAGGCTGTGAACACTTCTATGAGTACAGATGCTGCTGCTTCAGGAAAGACTGGAAGAGGATTAGTGAGCTCTCCTTGGGATTTGTGTAAATTTAGAATAAGAACTATTTTATCTTACACCCTTTTCTGTTGGTGGAGGTTTCTGGCCAAAAGAGGCTTTTTGTTTCCAGTGTGAAAGGAAGCCGCAGAGTTTAGTGTGGTCCCATGTGTTTTGTTCTTGGCACCAGGTAAGGGAGTAAAGTCATTTGATTTGACTGTTCAAGATTACTATATATTCATTAAACAAAAAGCAGCTAATGATGTAGTATGAAAGACATTTTCCAAACCCTGATTTAAGGCTCAGAGGAAATTTCTCAGAGTTTTATTAAACCTTCTTTCTTAGACTGAAGGCTCCAAAAATAGCTGATGGTTGAACTGTCTCTGTCACCACTCTAAACTAGCCTGCAATGGGGTAGTATTCTCTGTGCCTTTTATGCTATCAGGAAGTTTGATCCATTGATGAATTACCTCTTTCTATGTATGACACTTTGAAGAAGCAGAGGAGCACTGATTATTTGTTTAAATTGCAGAGGAATTGTGACAATATGGAGAGCAGGCTTGCTGCTCTCACCCAAAGTGAATTTTCCTCCCTAATTAACATGAGGAGCTGTGTTGTGGTATCAACAGGTAAAGTTTCTGTGGCAATTAAACTTCTTGTGAAAGAACTAAAAGATAAATAGTTTGATATTATGTTAGTGAGGACTTCTAAGCAAAGGCACGTTGTAGCTTATGGGTATGGATTTGTGTGTTGGCACATTCCTCAAATGCTGTGGTGTTTTGAAACTCTTAACAAAGGGGAATAATGTGAGTTCAAACTTGACAGAAGTTTCTTAAATAGAATTCACTTTCCATTGGCCAGTCCTTGCAGCGACATCCAGTTCAATTTGTACTCCTAGAAGTTACCAAGCAGAAACACAGAATATTTCAGCATAATTCATCTTTTCCAAGCATGAAAAACTATTGATAATGAGACTAAATCCTTGCTGAAAATATTTCTGACTCAGTTATGGGAAGTGCTGAGTGCACTGGGCCTCTCCCAAAGAGTTTTGTGTTCAGCTCTGGACACGTGCCAGTAACTGGAGAGTATCTTCAACTATTTGTAGGTATGCGTTTCCTTTGTGATATCATCAGCGTATTTGCCCTAAAATAGCAAGCAATAATTAACACTTGTTCATACCAGCAGGAATGCAGATGTTTCCCTATTCAATCAAGTGGCTTATTAAACTGTCTGATTTGACAAATTTAACATGTTCTGGTATCCCTGCCCAAACTTGGGGAGGATGAAAAGATGCCATGAGTTCTGTTGCCTGAGTGCCCGTACAGTCAGGAGTGATGGCTGTGAGAAATAAATCAGTTTGGTGGGTACTTACCTATCCTGGTAGTGAGAAATAAATCACTTTGGTGGGTACTTACCTATCCTGGCAGGAGAGACCCAGCTGGTGCAGTTTTGTGGGAATGCTCTGTGCTGCCCTGCCCTGCCTTGCTGCAGTGCCTGCCCTGTGGAATGCAGCAGGAGGGGAGCAAAGCTCTGCTCTCCACCAGTGCTCAGTGCTGCCTTTAAAAGCTGCACACATTAGGAAGCAAAGTCCTCCAGGAGACAATTTTACAGTTAGAAGCTGGTTTGGTTTGACCTTTAATCATTAGATTTGTAAGTTGGTGACCTATTTAAAACTCTTATTATGAAATGTGCAGCTCCATGGGACAGTGAACTTTGCCCAGGAATTGAATCCCAGTTTTAACCACAACATTGTATAATGATTGTACACACCTTTTAGGAGGTAAGGTTTTTTTTTTTTTCAATGGCATTGACTTTTGGTGGAATTAGTAAATAAACTGTTCTGTTGAAGGATCCACCCTATATTATATTTTACAAAGAAAAGGTAATGTTGCATGTCCATGCTAAGTTTCCTGTGCATTTGGTGTCACAGTGGCATGGACTGTTCCAGTGTTCTTCCCTGCCAACATCCTAATGCCTATAAAACATTGCTTCATAAACATTGTTTTAAGTCTCTTGAGTATTTATGTATCTGGAGGGAACAAAGCCTTGTAGACAGTATGTCCAGTTACATTATTTCATTTTCTACTGGTATTTTATCCTTTTAGAATGCTTCTCAAAAGCAGATCTTGGTTCCTTTATTTTTTCCCTGGCCTAGAGTTTGCCTCTTGGGTATTATTTTTTTTAACTACTAAAGTGCTCAGCCCCCACGTTCTTTAACACTTTCTGTAGTTTAACTTTGAGCAAAACCACTATTTACCTGTTGCCACTTATTCAGCTTGCTAAAATTTTCCAATATAAGTAGGTTTTAAACTTGATTAGACTCTGCATTGCCCCTTTTCTAATCCAGAATTGTGTCAGTAAGATCTTTCTGGAACAAAGAACAATTTTCCAAGCATCCCTTCCACATTTCCACTGATGGGTTTTTTTTCCTCTAGAGGTCTGCAGAGATTCCTGTAAGTGAATGCAAGTGATTTACAAATGTTGCCTATTGACTCATTGTATTGGGAAGCTTTCAGTAGGTGGAGAAAGTGTCACCTCATAAATAAAACATTAATAATGAAACACATTTCACATAAATGTGGCTTTTTAACCATTGTGGTGTTATGGTATCATGAGACATGAGGTTTGCTCAGCAGCACCAAGTCCTGGTCCTTGATCTTTCAGTTATCTGAGCAGGACCAGAGCAGATTTCCCCAGCCAGAGGATTTTCCCAGGGGTTTTTATGGTTTCCCAGAAGTGGAGCCTGTTCCTGGGGATTGTGCCCGGAATTCCAGCTATGCCCAGCCTGAGCAGATTCAGTCAGGCCCTGTTTGTTCTCCTCAGATCTCTGTTACATTGACATTCCTTTCCTTGAGTGTTCTCCTCAAGGATTTCTCCCTCTTTAGGGTTTGTGAACGTTTTGGGACTTGTGAGGTTTGTTCAGGTGGTGAATAAATGCTCCAATCCTGACATGAAGCTCAGGAGGAATTCACTCCTCACCTTCCCTGGTGGTGCCATCCTGTCACCACTTCTGTTGACTTTTGTTGCTTTACACAGCTTCAGCTGTACTTTAAACAGGATCTTGGGTGTGTATTGTGACACTGCAGCATTTTATTTTTTTTAATGGAAAATTACATAATTTGGAATTTATTTCAGCTTTAAGTATGCATAGGGCAGGAAGGGATAAGATGATCATAGACTGCAAATACTCTGGATGATTTGGATCCTAACATTTAAATCCTATTGGTTGTGGAATGTCACCTCAAACCAAATTGTTATTTAGTATTTGTTCATTTTAGCTGTTTTGTTAGGAGTTCCATTTTCTGGTGCAAGAAAAACCTTTGTTGGTGCTGCTGTATAGAGTCTGTCATATTAGAATGTGCCAGCAAATCAATCAGTGTAGTGGAAGCAAGAACCAGACATGTAAGGACTTGTTTTCTGGCTATTTCTTCTCAGGAAGTTTTCCTGCTACTTTTGGTTAATTTGTTTCCTAACTCATTATTTTTAGAGCTCTCATACAAATTATACCTATTTAACTAAAAAAAAAAAAAAACCCAACCCTTTTGTAACTTGATTTTTTCTAGTGGCCTCTGAAGCCCCTGTTTTACCTAAATACATAACAAATCTTGTGGTTTTAGTTGCCTTCCCTGAGAGCAGCCCCAGGCTACATTCCATGACTCAAATGGGATGCTGAGGATTTCTTGTGTTATTCCTTTTCTTAAATATTATTTCAGAGCTGTGGTTAGTGTAGGTGTACTGGGGAGGAGGGAGAATCTGGGGTTTTTGCAGCCAGCTACTATGTCTTAATTCCAAAATCAGTCACTACAGTAAGGAGGTTTCCAATACAGCAGGGGATGAGCAAGGCTGGGTCTGACTCTGCTTGGGTGAAACCTTCCTGCCTCACAGCTGTGGGAGCTGGCTCTGCATAGTCCCAGCATGTGTGAAGATGTATTTCATGTGGCCTAAAGACAAAAAGTTGTGTATTAATGAAAAACCTTCATATTTGGCCGTCTCAATTCATGTAGTTCGCTTTTTAAAACTCAATTAATACAAACAAACAAGAAGAAAAAAGACCAAAAGTAACAGCAAAAACCCATCCCAAAAAACCCCACTGTGTCTTAGTGTAATGATCTGTTGCTCTTTGCTTGTTGTTGATCCTGATTTTGAAATCCCAATAAGAAGTTCAAAGAATGTGGAATTAAATTCTTTCTCCATCCCAGATGGACAATTAATAACTATACTGAGAAGATTGCTTGAGTATTGCTGGTTATAGTTCAGATCAGCAGGACAGGCATGAAGGCAGTTTTCAATATTTTATTGCTAATTTGGTCTTACAAGACACAAACACTGATCTTTATCCCATTCTTGTTATTCATGTATTTTCTTAGAAGTGAGAACTGCCCTTAGAACACAAGGAGGACTCTTGTAAACAAAATGTAACTGTTCTGGTAAACTAAACCCTATTACCAATGTGTTCATGCCGGGGCCAGGAACTGGTTTTATTCTTCACTCCATTTTAAGATCTGATTGCAGAAACTATTCCAAATGTAAGACATTATGGAGTTTGAAATGTCTTTGAAATAATTGCTTTACATCAGCTTTCCACCACAGTGTCATAGATGTAGTGAGAAACAGTAATGAGGAAGAGTTTTTGTGGCAGTTTTACTGTGCTGTGACTTTTCTTATTAAAACAATGACTTTTTTCACTTTATATCTATATTTTTTTGGTGATGAAGAATGTTTTACTGCTTTCTCTGTAAACTTATCATTGCCTAGTTATTTGTCCACTGAATCAACTGCTGTTTCATCAAAAAAATCTTGTACAATTGCTGATTCCATTTTTCAATTTCCCAGCTTTGTAGACGTAAGTTGAGTGAACCATATGATGTTCTGTATTGAACAACTGTTACTTTTCAAAACAAATATAAAAACATTCCCCAAAATGGGTTTGGTTCAGATACAGTGAGATTGCAGATAATTCCTCCTCTCTGCTTCACTTTCTCTTCCTTCTCCCTTTTCCTTTAGAAATATATTTTCCTCACCATGCTCTGATACAGTTGAAAGTGACTGACAGTCCCCCAACTGTCAAGAAATTATAAATCTTCAAAATTAAAGTATCCAATGAGCATAATTCCAGCAGTGGGAGACAGAAAACAGGACTAGAACGAAGATTTTGATTCATTTTCTATTTCCTTTAATAGCAAAAGCAAACAGTCAACAGTGCAATCTGCAAATACTAAAAATTAAGTAAAATCTTCTTACCTGCTTCTGAAAGAAATTTAACTGGTCTTTTTGTTCATGAACAGTTCATAAAAGCAGGGAACAAGCTGACATTGGTACCATATATAAACATCATAATCTCTTTAAAAGAAATCAGAACAGAATTTAGATGTGTATTTTGTGTTTGCTGTCGTTTTTGTGTATATGCAGCTAGGGAATCCTTAACAGCAATAAAAGGACAATCAAATTGCATGTGATGTGCTGCTTCCACCATCGGTATTTGTAATTGTGTGATCACAAAAACATACATGCGTCTTATACCTGCCAAGAAGAGGGTGCTCTGAAAATCAGCAGCACTAAATTTACTGTGAGATGCCTCTACATATCTTTAAGATACAATTTAAAGGATTTACTATTCTGCTAAAGTTCAGGTGTTAGTTAAGATTCTGGTAGGAATGGGAATTTTTCAAAAAACTCTTTTCAAAGGGAAATTTTGGAATGTGTCCCCTTTCTTTGTACTACATTGATAGTAAAGGAATGCGAGAGACTGATATCCCAAGAGATGGAGGAACCTTGAAGCAGCAAAAATAACACATTTTTCTTCTTTAAAATAATTCTTCTGTAAAGAAAAAGGGTGTGGAGACACAGAATAAATACGACAACTATTTTAAAGGTCTTTCACTGGTCTGGATGAAAAAAAAAAATTATTTGCCACTTAAAACCAGAATGAAGGTATTTAACCCAAAACACTTCAAAGCTCTGCGAGATAGCCAAGGAGCAGCCATGGCTGTTGATGGGAGGAATGCTCACAGTGGTGTCTGTGTGTATTTTACTCACCAGGCTGCTGCTGTTCTTTCTGAGTCTGTTCAGAGCTCTTGGACTGGTGGCCAGCAGTTCAATCCCGTGTTGCACACGCAGCCAAAGTGCATCTTTCATCTGCAGAATGAAAAGGGCTTTTGCTTGTGTTGTTAGCTTGTGTTACAGGTTCAGCAAAACTGAAGCATTGCATTTTTGGCTGTCTGCTTTCATATCTTGGCTTACAGTTTTTAAGGCTGAGACAAAACATGATCTAGCCTTGTATGACTGTCTTTCTTCTGTAGTTCAATGTCTTTTTACACTGTAAAAGAATAAATTTACGAAAGTGGTGCAGAGTTAAGTAAGATACTGATGTCTGTACAGTCCCTGAAGATCCTTACTTGCTTGCAAAGTCATGTAAAACTTAATTATCATTATCATTCGTGTAGGAATTATAGAGAAGTAGTGTTTCATTGAAGAAAAAAAATCACAACAGCCACATAAATGTAAGATATAGTGACACCATGAGTTAAAGAACAAATGTTACCAAATAGCATTGATTAATAAATTGCCAATGAAATTGACATTAATGAGACATTAACCCTTTCTGCAGTAGATGGTTGGATTCAATCAGTGATTGAGAAGCAGTTCTTTAAGTGTTACAGAGTGTGGAAGTCAAACTTAGAAAGCCAATGAACTTGTAGTGAGGTTCTAAAGCATGGTTAGAGATTTTTGTTAAATCTGCTCCATTCCCTGCTCATTGCAAAATGAAATGATTCATTACTGTTTGCTGACTCTCTTCATCTCTGACCCATTCCCATAACCCTGTTTTCCCATTTCAGGAGTTTTATGAACACACAAAAACCCTGTGGCAGGATGAAGGTGTGAAAGCCTGCTACGAGAGATCCAACGAGTACCAGCTGATTGACTGTGCCCAGTAGTGAGTATTGCTGGGGCTGGGGCGGGTTTGGTGTCCTGCTGTGGCCCTGACCCCTGGAAAAGGGGTGTGAGGTGCATAATGAATTCTTGGTAATCACAAGAGAGGTGCACAAACTGGTGTTCAGTTAGACAATATCTACATTGAAATGCCTACATCAATATCTGCATCTACAGGTGCTTTCAAAAGGTTTTAATAGGGCCACTTAGTGAGGAATCAGTTTTATTGTCTGCAAGGCCAAATTTCCTGCCTCTCCACCTGGCCTATCCTCTCCAGAAGTCAGCTTCAGGTGCTGCACAGTTGCAGTAAGTTGGAGAGGATGTTGGTGGGAAATAATCCTGTTTGTCACTTTGGTTTCTATTGCAGTTTATTTACCTGGAAACAAAGAGATGGGAGTGACAGTCCTGGGGAGCAGCCTGTGATCAGTCACCAGAGTTCTGCTTGTGTGCCTTCATGCACATATCTGAGAAAGAGTCATTCTCTTCTGGTATTTATACTGCTGGGATAATTAGTGTTGTCTTGAGAGTCTGCTGCATGTTTGCAGTTATTTGTCACATCCAGCAAGATACTGTGGCTCAGGATTGTTTATGGCAAGGTGCTCGAGTTAATTGTGACCATTCCTGGAACTCTTGTTTGTGCATACTCAAGGATTGCACGACTTAAATTTGAAATATTAACAGTTAAAACTGTTCTTTGTTTGTTTATATTCTCTCTGCTTCTTTTGGAGAAGGTGAAATAAGGTTTAATGGTCAAGAAAATGAAGGTTTCTTGTTTCACACGGTGATGGCAACTGCAGTTTGTCTAATACTGAATCTCTTAAAGAACATCTGATGAAATAAAATCTGTAAGGTTCTTCTTTTGTTTGTTTGTTTAGGAAGACTTAAAGGTAAATCAACAATTAGCTCTGTTTGAAAGAGACAAGAGAGATAATTTTACTGTGCCTTGCACAGCTCCAGGTTTGCAGGAGCCTCTTTGAAGTTTTGCCATTGTTTCCAGAGTGAATTTGTTTGATGTGTAACGATGTCTTTTGCATTAGGTGACTAATGTTTGATCATTTGGCATGGAGCTTTTTGCAAGTTCACTTGCTACAAAATAAAAAAGTACAAAGATTTTCATTTTCAGACAAGCACCCAGTAACTTTAGTGTTTCTAGTGTAAAGCTGATAGAAGTGAGGTAGAGCTGGGTTGTTTCTGGTCGCTGTTTGTTAACAGCTTCTGTGCTGGGAAGGAGGAAATTGTTCAGCACTAAGAGGGTTTTGTGTTGCCCTTTTTCTGCCCTGAATGAACAGAAGAAAACTGAAATTCTTATCATCCCTGGACATTGACTTTTCCATGGATCAGCAGGGGAGATGGCCCTCATGATGGCTTTACCATCCTGCTCCATCTAGTGGAACACTTCATTCTACATCATGGGCTGTTGAGCCAGAAATAAACTTTGAACATTGCTGACAAATTAGATTTGTTTTTCTCTTAAAGAAAATAAAATAAAAATTGCTGTCTCCTTCTAAAAATATTTAATAATTCTAACATTTATTCAATAGGATAGTTATATATATGACACTATAGTCTTACAGAAGGAAATTTTTAATTGTTAATTTTGACAGTTCTTGTCCTTTCTTGCCTTTTTGACCATGCAGTGGTGGTGTTTTTAATAACAGAATATGCATAGTAGGAGTTTTTTAATGGCAAAATGTTGAGTCTCTGGTTGTGTTGGCTGAGAAAAAACAGCTTTAGCAAAGGCTGTACCATCCTGGCTTCCCATTTCCCTGCAGGTGTGATTTTTGGAGGTGTGGAGCTGGGAGGGCAGGCCAGTAACCTCATCTGCTGGAGAGCCCTTCTGCTGTCCTGCACCCTCAAGCTCACTGGCTAAATGAAAATGTCACTTTGGAGGAGCCCTGCTCATTCTGAAAGAGTAGCTGCCTCTGCTCATCATGAGCTTTACTGTACTTCCTGCCCAGCCATATTTTACAGTCTTGAGAGGCAGAGAAAGGAAAGAAAGCTTGTTTCCCTTTTCTTAACTGGCCTCACTAAGAAATCAGTTTCTATTCTGCATTTAGAACAACATGGGCTGTGACATTGTCACCAGTTTGTATTTCAGCAGTGAGGAGGGAGCTTTATGTGTGAGGAGAGCAAATTTCATTGCTCTTGCAGGGATGTACACAGAGTGTTTGTGTGAAGCTGCCATGTGATCCTGCTCTTGGCTAATAATAAGCAGAATAACACAGCAGTGTCTGGAATACAGAAAATCCCAAATGGTGTTACATTATTTACCATCCTTCATGTGTCTTCCCTGGAGGCACAGGGTCACATTTTATTTAGAATATATTATTATTAAAAATCTAGGAGCCATTCCCACTGTGATGTGCCAAAGCCTGTTTGTTAAATCTGCCTTCTGTCAATTACAAACAGGATCTCTTTGAAGCACTGCTGTTGCCAATGCTTCTACCTCAGGTTTCATTTGAGCAGCTCTGCTTTAAAGCCTCACAAATACCCAGCAGAGCAGTCAGAGCCAGCAGGATCTGTCCCCTGGAATGTTCTGTTTGTGGCATGAGGACATGGAGGGTGCCCTCGCTGTCCTGGTCTTACCCAGAGCCTGCAGAAATGGCAGCGCAGGAGAGGAGCTCCTGCATCGGTGTCAGGAGCCTTTGGGCCAACTATTCAGCAGCTTAGGAGCAAAGCCTGGGTACTACAGGAGCCTCCTGGTACTTTTCTAGAGTAGCTCATATCAGCCTGAATATGCCCAGAGCTCCCTGGATTTTTGCTTTAGCCTTGGCCACTCATTTCATTTCGTGCCTCATGTTAGGCCGCGCTCTCCTTGCGAATCCCCTCGCCGGCGCTTCCTGGCCGTGCCTGGGGTGGCAGAGGAAGCCCAGAGCAGGCAGAGAGTGCAGCCCTGTCGGAGCTGCCATGGCAGGAAGGGCTGGGAGCAGCACCAGGAGCCTTCTCACGCGATTTCCTGCCTCCCTCCTGCCTCCCGCTCCTCTCCGCGCTGCCATTTCGGGCCACAGCAGCTCTGGAGGTGCACGCTCACGTTTCTGGAGCTCCAGCACCAGCACAGCCTCTCTGATACCTTGAAACTGTGCCAGGCTCCTCCAGAAGGGTTTTATGAGGAGTATTTTTAAAGATGTTTGTTTTTAAAATACTTATCAAAGAAAGGCAGGGAGTGCAGCTATTAGCCAACTGCTGTGCAGGGCTGCTGAAGGATCAGCACGTGTGGACGCACAGGCTTTTTAATTTCTGATGTTGGGAATTCTTTATATTTTTATTAAGATTTATGGTGTGTTTTATTTCTGGATTTGCGGACTTGCAGAGAGCAGTTAAGAGCCCCAATCTGTGCACTTAATGATTTTCTTCCATGTTGATTTCTCTTCGTGACAAAGTTCCTTTCATGGAACATGTAGTAAAGTGTGTTTGCTCAAAGTCTCACCTTTTTAAACAGTGCCTGATTTATCAGGGGTACTATTGTTACTCTAATTTCTTATCCATATTATTTATAACTTTTTTTTTCTCTTTTACTTTCTTTACATTCCATGTGATTTTGACAGAGAGGTTTCTCTTGTCTCCAGCTCCTCTGAGTGCTCACATTCAGCAGGACAGGAGTTTCCCTGGCCCCTATTCCTGGCATACACGAGCTTCTTACAGACAGTGACAATGACATTGTTAAACATTCCCATGAGGAAGAATAATATTCATGTCCCCTTTCACTGGAATAAAACTGGCACAGCCTACTGCTGTGTGAATTCCTTGGCAAGGCAAAGAGTAGACCCAGATCATCTAACTCCTAATTTTTGGTCTTGATTACAAAATCCACATTATTCTATTCCAGAGTGCTTAGAGATAACTGAATTAGGGTCTTTTCTCTGCTCATCTTCAGCTTGAGGGAATAGAAGATCATGTTTTAAACAAGGTTAAATTTCAATTAAAGAAATACAGCCCAGGCGATGCATTTTCTGCAGTCCAGTCGGGTATTAGGTGTTTGATGGGGAGCACAGTAACTCCTGTCTTTGCATGACTTCAGTGAAGTCACTACCAACAACACAAGTCAAATATATAATAGCTGAAATATCCCAACTCCTCCACGTGTGTGCCCTCTCTTGCTGACTGTCAGTGGTAGGGATGTGCCTGCTGGCAAGTGCTCTGAAAACCAGATTACCTAAATTTAGCCAATAAATGGATTATGAATTCAGCACATGTTCCCACTCTTGTCACAGCTAATCATAAATTCATAATTTCAAGCTACATTCAACCCCAGATAAACTCCTCTGTCTTTAAAATAAATTACAACCCAGTATAAAGCAAGATAAACCAAAAGGTGACATGGAATAGGTTGCTTGAGTGTTAGGAATTAGGTACTGCAATAAGGAAGATACAGAGTTGATGGGCCATAATGGCAGAAAGACCTTTACAACACCAAAATGAGAATAATTGCAGAAGTCATACCACAGCCTTTTGAGGTCTGTGTGATGCCCACTGCATCATCCTGAGTTATTGCCAAGGGGTTTAACTCAAACAGTTAAATCTGATTTCTGCCTCCAGTTTTACTTCCAGCCCCCTGGATTCATTGCCTCCATTCATCTGCTGCTTTTCTTTCTCCTCTGTTCCACACATCTGTGAATGTGCCAGTTCCTTTCTGGCCTTTGGCTGCAGATGCAGCTTCCTTTCCCTGCCTGGCTGGAAATACTGAGGGTTTGCCTTCAGCTGGAGGCAGGGCAGACCTGCTTGTAGAGCACGAAAAAGCTGGGTTGGAACTTCTTCCCCACTTTCCTGACAGAGTTCTGTGTCCAAATACTCAGACTTTGCCTTTTAGTTTAAATGCATCACTTGCTAATGCCTGCAAGGGTTAAGGATAAGCTCTGGTGTTCATGGATGCCTGATTCAGTGGAAATGGATGTTTTATATTTGCTTTCACGTGTGAATGGATTTGCTCTCACAACAGCTGTTTCTTTGTTTCACACAAAATTCACATGCACAACATTTGTTCAGGTTAGGCTTGCACTGGATCAAGAGTATTTTGCAAAGTTTGGCATGAATGTTAGCATTTAATTTTAATAAAATTCGTCTTTAAAATAGGAATTTTTTCTGAGATCAGAAGCAGATACCCACATGATTTGGTCAGTGGATTGCTGTGTTCCTGTAACTGAGGAGTTTAATTTTGAATATTGGAGGAACATCAGGAGAGTGTAATGAAGGCAGGGTTAGATACCAAACTTACTGACATTTTAGTTCTCTGGAGGAGAATGCTGGAGTGGAGTCCAGGGTGTAGTTTGCTCAGGATGTATCTCCATAAATATTTTACTTTATTAGCCAGCTTTGAAACCAAAGTTGTTATTACCAAAGAATGTAAATGTCTAAGTAAGTACTGCTGCATAAACCTAAGTGATGCATCTTCAGAAGATAATTCTGTACTAAAAGTATTTGGCTACAGTCCAGAATTCTGCAGACAAAGTTCTTTAGCCAAATGTCTTGATGGGTGGCCTATACCCATAATGTTAATTAACAAAGTTAAAAATAATTCAGTAAGAGAAGAACGGATTCCTTGTTACTAGTGGTGAAAATGGCAGACTCTGTTGTTTGGTGAGAGTATTATACTTGCATCACCAAGTGATTTTAAACATACAGATAAATGTGACAAGGTATGCCTAATCCCAGGGATTTCTATTTCCGAAAGAGAATGTAATCTTGAATTTTTTTTTAAATAAATGTCAGGTGCATATTTTTGTAATTGTTTTCAGGTCTGTTTGGCTCAGTAGTGTCTGGACTTCTAAATCAACATAGTTCTGATACCTGTTCAGGCTTCTGCTCTGTTTTTTGTGGTTCTGTTCTCTGCAAACCTACAAATGCAAATGCAGCGGATTTTTTTTTTTTTTGTGGGTGATGGGAAAGGGTTGCAATGCAATGTAGCAGGAGATGGAATATAAGCCAAAGCCTTTGGTTAATTAAACTCTCACTAATTTCTGCATTTTAATAGCAACAGGTTCCTCATTCCTTCCCCCACTGTATTTTTCCATCCTTGAAAGTTTTTGTTGTGGCATGCGAGTGAATGTAGTAGAAATGTATGAAAAAACATATTTTGTCCACTGAGGCTTTTGGAGGGGATGTTGTGAATATGCTGAAAGCTCCAGATCCTTGGGTTTGGCTTTGCTGTACATGGATCTTGCAATGATATTCGTTGGGGTTTTTTGTATTTTTAATCATATTTTCACCAGGCAGAGAAAATGCTTTTTTTCTGGTAAGGAAAGTGCAGCAAATTCACTCTAAAAGTAACAGTTTACTGCAGGTGAAACTTCTGTAACTGCATTGCTCAAATGTTTTGAGAGAATTAGAATGAGTGAAATAGTAGATTGTTGTGTACACAGTAATCCTTCAGTCCTCTGCTTTTTGTGCAGACAGGTAGTGGTCAGTCTGAACTGGGAATTGAATGAATGTCAAAAATAAATTGGGAATGAATGAATGTCAAAAATGAATTGGTCAGAATGAGTTAGGATGAGAAGTTAAATGAGAGGGGGAATTTCAACTGTAAATTCTGTAAGTTTGTCATGCACCCTGGGTGTACTAGACTTCTGTATTCTTAAATTTTAACCATTAATACAAAAAATATGCTCAGTTTTACCATAAAATTCCCATAAGCTTTTTATAAAGCAGAGCAAATGACATCTTGACTTGTGAGTATTGGACTTAATGAAATAGCAGCATTGGATTGCTGTGGCTGTCAAATGGTGAGAATCAATCCAAGCAACTCTTACAACTCACAGTAGTTCTGAGAATGAATTTTCACTCCCCATCCAGGCTCTTGCAAGGTCCTTTTGTGCAAACACAGAAAGCCCCAAACGAGGTTAGTTTTGAGCTGTGATTCAAAAAACAAACAATTCAGTGTGAGACAGAAACAAGCAGGATAAAAGCCTTCCACAGGGGCTGAGCCGCCTTTCCTGGGAATCCCTCCTGCCAGCAGGAAGATCTGCAGGCACAAAATACAGGGCAAGCTATAAATAAACCCTTGAGGAAACAAGGAGGAGCGTGGCATTGGTTGCATCACTTTGGCCTGGCCCGTGTGAGGCTGGAGCATCGCTCCGGGGTGGGTTCTGGGCTTGGGGAGCTGCTGTGGGATGGTGCAGGGCTGGGGGCTGGCAGGGCACCCCCTCCTCTGGCGGCTGCTGCTGTGGAAGGCACAGAAAATGCAGCTGCAGCAGGACAGGGCTGCAGGAATGATGTGCATCCTGATAGCCACGCTCCTGAAGCAGGTGGGACCAGGATTTTTAGGATTTTGCAGTTCATTCACCTGGGTGGGTTGGGTGAGTGGGTGCTGGAGCTTTTTGCCTGACTTGGGAGCTGCTGTTTGTGGTGCTCCCCGTGAGCAGACACAGCTTTTGGAGCACAGAGGGTTTATGAGAGCTCTTGTGGCTCAGCTGCATTGCTGCAGAAAGGGAACATCTCAAGATTACAAGATGACAATTAGGAGAATACTTTTATCAAACGTAAGACCTAAAATGCTAATGTAAAACCTCATTAAAATTGCTTTTAAAAAGAAAGTAAAAACAACCATGTTCGAAAAGATGGAAGGCAACAGAGAATTCCTGATCCAAGGATGGAATGAGGCCAGTACATTTGCTGGTACAGTGTGAAAGCAGTGAAAGTTCGATTCCCAATTATTCCCTGGGCTGAAACTCTGCAGATCCATCACTGCCAGTCCTGGGGAGAGGCAGCACTGGATGCTGCTCATTGCACATTCTCCCTTTCATTTTCCTCTTCTGTGAACTCCACTGTTGGGTGATATGCCAAAGCCTTTCCTTCACTGGGGACTTGAGTTTAAATTTCTTTTGTCTGGGTGCTTGCCTGCAATCACAGGTATTGCTGAAGTTACTGTTTTTAGAGATCCCTGACAAAGATGTCTGGAGGACATTTGGTATAAATTTACCAGCAGGCTCAAAAGTTTATTGAGACCATGTGCTTGCATGCAGAGAACATGGTCATAAAATCCTGACTTCAGGAGGGGCAGGCTGGAAATTAAAAAGTAGATTAGGCTCATAGTAGGTGAAGAAGTTGTCAAATTGAAGCTGAGTTTAAGTAACTTTAAATGCAGTATTTTTAGTGTGTGACTAAGTTCTAAATAAGCTAATTTTACATGTGATTAAGAGTAATTTCATAGCAGGATGTCATTGATAGGTTTTGTGATTTTTAACTGATTACTCTGTAGTATATTATACATTGATTTTGTAGCTGAAACATGTTAAAATAAGTTGTTGTAGTTAAATATAAATCTCTGTTAACTATATTTGTATTGTGGTGCACTAATTAAGTCTCTGAGAAGGGTATGCACCAATAAAGCTAAATTGTAATGTGTTCATTGTGGAAGTGAGGGGTTTGGATGATAATTTACACTTGCGATGTGTTGGCTGCCCAGTAAATTTTCACTGAGTGCCTTGGGTGCTCTGCAAGGTTCCCCTTCCCCCAGAGGGCTCATGTGAACTGCAGCCCCAGGAAAAGCTGGCAAAGGATTATTTTTAGGAAGCCTCCTGCAGCTGGGGGAGAGAAGGAGCCAGCCCAGGTCGGATGGCCAGGTCTGCTGTGGGGTCTTGGCTGGAGATTTGTGTTTTTGGAAAAAAAAGGTCCTTCTGAACCCTAAGTGATTTTTATAAATGAAAACAGGAATATACATACCAAATCCCCACAACTGTTAAACTGCCTTGTTTGTTTGTTCATTGCCAGTGTTGGTAATACTTGCAGATTTTCTGAGGACCCCACTGCCCACCACTTCTGCTGTTAAGCTATCTAAGAGGGACTTTAATTACACATTTATGATGTTACAAGATCAGGAGCTGTGTGAAGGGACTGTGAAGCTTTGTGTCTGGCAAGAAAATTTTCTTACACAGCTTCATAAAGTGTGGCTGTTCTCTGGATATTCTTTCATCAAGCTGAGCCTCCTGATTGTTTATTTTGGTGTTTTCTTTAGCTCTCCCTAACATCCCTGTGTGTGCCATGAGGAGCAACAGAGTTTGCAGTTAAGGTGTGCAGACTCCTTTTGTTCCCTGGCTTGGAATGGCTTCTTGTTTATTGTGGAGAATTCCTTGTTCCCCTCTGTCCCAGGGTGGGACACTGCTTTAGGATACACACAGTTTGTTACCCCAGACAGAGCTTGGCTGAAACAGTTTGTAAACTGATGCTTTGATACAGCTCTTCTTCAAGAGGATTATTACAGCTCACATCTGCAAAAACCCTTGGGTGATTTTGGATTGTGTGAAGCTTCAAGTAAAGTCATATGAATGAAGGATGATCAATCTTTCATGGTCCCAATGCCAAGAAGTATTGTGATGTCATCAAGAGTCTTGATCAAGGTCTTGTCATCAAGATTCTTGATCTTGAATCTCACCATGGAGTGGTTTGGTGGAAGGGGTGAGAGGACAGGTTTAGAAATCTCCTGTTTTACCATGATAAAGTCCCCAAATGGGCATTCCTGACTGTGGGATCTTACCATGTCTCATTAAACTGCAGATATTAGTAAATTATCAGTGTATTTTCAATGCTAACTCTAATTCTCTACCTCTGTTGTTCAAAATTTTTTTCAAAAATAAGATGTGTGGTGTGTATGAAGTGTGGAATAGCCTTGTGTGAGGTTACAAGTACAACAGACTCATTAGTGGCACAGTGGAACAGTTACCAAGGGAAACACTAATTAAAATGGCCAGTTTTTTTAAAAAGCTTTTTGGAGAAGAACATGTCAGACTATAACTTGCTTTATTGTGATGAATGTGGCTGTTTCAGTAAATTTGAACATAGCAGAATTCCTGTGTGCTCTCTCAGAGCTCTTTGCTAGGTGGGATCCTTGGCCCTTCTCCATTGCTGCTGGAGCTCTCTCCCATGCAGCTCTGTCCCCAGAGCTGAGCTGCTCTGTGAAGCAGCAGTGTGTTACCATCCAGGGGTGAGTGGCGTCATCCCCAGCTCCCTCCAGAACATCCCTGCTCCATTTCCCTCCTCAGGCATGCTGTGAATTGAGCTCAGGTAGCAAAAACAGCACGAGGCAGGACTGGACAGGTCAAAGCAGAGCTGCTTTCATTAGACTAAAAAAAAAAACCCAACCAAACCCCAAGCCTGGCCCTCAACCAACTTTTAGGATCAGAAAGGTGTTGAGCCACTTCCCAGTTTCAATCTGATTGGAGCCGAGCCTTGCAGACGCTTGGGAAGCTGGAGCTCCACTGCTGCTTAATTGCTTCTTGTTTTGAAGGATAATTAGGAACTTTACTTAAAAATAGTAACTTTAGTGTTCAGTCCATTAAATTTGTCACCAAGATAATTTTGTTAGACTCCCAACTGTTTTCTTATTGGAGTTGTGAACTAAAAATAGGTGGGATTTCTGCTGTTGTGTGCAGAGGCTGGTACCTCCATTTCAGCTGTAACTTTCCCTAATGATGTGAAATGTGTTTGTTTCCCTCAAGAGCTTTCTTTCAGAAGGTCCTGCTAATTATGCCAAAATTGTGCACTGTGGTTTTCTGATAAAATCACGTGGCACTGAAGAATATGAAACTGATTTCCCTCAAGACAAGTCTTACAAATGGAAGGTTGATGCCGCACCCAGTGCATTTTTCTTTTTCACCAGTCTGCAAGAGATGTTTGTAGTAGTTGAACAAATACCTTTTAAAAACAAACAAACACTAATGAACACAGGTTTGTTACTATTATTATGAGGGGTGTGATTTACTTTCTCAGTTCAGTTCTCACGAGCAGTCCCTTTGTTGTGCATAATTGAAATCACAATGTAGATTGTGAGATAATGTGACAATTACCGTGTTTGTATTGTGTGAAACACGGTGTTTTTTTTGAAACAAACCTCTGTAATTACCAGAATCTGTACAAGCACATGCTGCTTTTATACATACATGGTTTACAGGGTGAATCAGGTTGTAATATCCATGTTTAAACAACGGGGTTTTTTTAAGTTCTGAACTGTTTCACATTTATTCCTGACGTGCACACCACAAGGCATCATAATGCAGAAAGGTGAAACAGATTTTTCTCTGCAGAGTTAGGTGTGTCTCTGTAAATGTACGGCAGTTTCCCTGCATGCTTTCTTAGAAACCAGTAATCACTGGATCAGACAGAAGGGGTCTGGTTGGAAGGGACCACTGAGGCCACTTGGTCCCACCTCTGCTCAAGCAGGGTCCCCTCAAGCACCTTCCTCAGGGTTGTGCCCAGACAGCTTTTAAAAAGTTGCATTTTTTGACTGTGATGTTAGTCAAAGATTTTTTTTTCCCCCCTTGGGATACCTTTTGACTGTAACTCCACTGAATATATGCAGTTTGTGCTGATAAAAATGAATGTAGGTAACAGGAGGAAGTTGTGCTGCAGAACAGTGTGGGGCTTGTGGGGTTTTTTAAAGGCTTGATGTTTGGAGCCACAAGCAAGAAAGTCAGTGACCCAAATGTAAATTATATAGGCCTTAAGGTTTTTTTTTCTTCCCTACTCTGTTATCTTTAAGCAAAGAAACTGAAAATCATAAGATGTGTTAGTAAAACAGGTCTCTCCAATGGAAGTGAGCTCATTCAAAGGAGGGAACTTTTCTTCCTTAATTAAAATGAGGGATATGCTTATCTGCAGAAGTACTCCAGTGGTGTTCCCTCAAAGCCTGTATTTAGATGCAGTGTGTAATTCTGGTACGGTTTATTAGCATCTCAGATCTTTTTTAATGTTCTCATCTGCTTGTTGGCAGTGTGTTCTCTGGGCTTCCTGTGCGTGTGCGTTCCTCCCGAGCAGCAAAGTGCAGTTCCACGGGCTGGAGCTGAACGTGGGTGGGATGGCGTGAGGGAAAAGCGCTGCTTGGAAAGCTCTGCACCTGCCACTGCTTTTGAGCATCCCCATCCAGGCAGGGCACAGTGTGTGCAAGATGCTGCAAAAATCTCTTAGGCAGCAAAATGCAGAAGAAAAGCAGGAGTGGCTATATTTAGTAGTCGCATATTATTAACTTGTGTGTAATGTACCAGTTGCTGTGCTCAGACACCCCTTTTTTGTGGTGAATTAATAATTTGCTGCTGAGGACAGGAAGTGGAGTTAAAGTGCTGTTGTGTGATAAAAGCTGTGTTTCACATATGGTTATGGTGTTTATAGACTGTGTATGGATAAATAAGCACCTGATACGGGGTAGGTAATGTAGGAACACACCTCCCTTTCACAGAACCTGTGAGTGTTCTCTGCAGACTTTCTCCTGGCCCATCTGATCTGGGTCTCTCCCACCTTGAAGCCTTTGCTGCTGTTGTCAGTGTGAGCCACGATCCGGAAGCTCTAATTATAGTCATGCAGAACAAATGGAAATCCTGGAATTGTCTCCAGCACTCTGGAATCACACAGTTGCCAGTTGCAGGTATCAGAGCAATAGGTGAGCCAGCCCAGGATTGTTCCCCTGGAGCTGCCTCCTGCCTCCACTTCCCAGCACAGCTTTGGATTACACATTTATTTCCAGATCTGTGGGCTGTGACTGATGGCCACTAAGTTTTAGAAATGTATTTGAACCTAGACTGCAATCTGAAGGGTGCTGTACATAATTTAGTGCTTCTTTAGACATTCTAAGAGGCTTGCTGGGTTTGTCTTTTTGCAAAATAACAGGCTTGGATATTGGGCAGCCAGAAGCCCCAGCTGGGACTTAACAAATGTTGATGTGGGAATATTTGGGGAAGAGAAATACCATTTTAGACCCCTTCTTGTCTTTCCCACAGCAGCAATTATACCCATGGCTTTTAGTGTCTTTTTTAGTTCAGTTCTTCTCCTGAGACTCTTTAAATGCTTCTTTCATGTAGAAGAGGAAATTTGTAGTCTGTTAATGAGTAATTTAGGTTTAGGTTTTCATCCATTTGAGATGCAAACATGAGACACTGCCCTCTGCAGACAGAGAGATGGTGAAGATGTGCTTGTCTTCTACTGGAGTCGTGGCTTTTTAGTCATCCAGTGGATTTTGGACATTTTTTGGAACTTCAGTGGATACCTTGGTCTCTTCAGGTTGGCTTTTCCTTCCCCTTGGATTCCCTGCTGCCTGGCTGTCATTGAGTGCAGGGAATGGGGTGTCCACCCACTGGTGGTGCAAAAATGAGTTGTAATTCATAGCTGTGTGATACTTTCTTTTCAGTGTAATAAACAAAAAAAAAAAAAAAAAACATAAACCAGTATCAGTGGAATTTCAGCATTAATGCCCACTGAGATGAAGTTCTTCCCCACCTCCTGGTGTTTGTTCCATGCTCCTTGCACAGGTAGAGCTCACTGCACATTTGGCACTTGCTTCATGACCCCAGTGGGTAGAATCTTTCTTTCTTTTGTTGTACTCCTTGCCCCCATCCCCAGAGGAAAGGTGGGGCTGGAGTTAAGGTTTCCAGAGAATGTGGCAGGAATTGAAATTGAGCAGTTTTGTCCAGGGTAGCTCAGCTCAGAGGCTCTCTCCAGCCTCAGCTGAAGGGTGGTTTGTGGTCAGGGCTGTGGCACAGCCTGGGAGCACAGAGAGCTGTGTGAGAGAGGGATGGGGCTGGGGAGGAGATTCCCTGCCCAGGCTGTGCCAGTGCTTGGCCTCTGTAAAGGCTGCCAGCAGGGAGGCCAGTGAGGATGCTGAAGGGTGGTGGTGTGTCTGTGTCACCCCTGGTACCTCCTGAATCTTAATTCACAGTTCATTCTTCTAAGGTTCCAACTGAAGATAGAACTGTGCCTTCTGCTGCTGAGGGGCTTTTGCGATTGTAATGCTGAAATAGTTATGTTCTGTGAATAATACATTTAGGAATTGTTTAAGTGATTACAACACTTTTATATAGTAATAAATAGAGTCAATGAAGCTCGTTCAAAAGAACTAATTCCACCCAAAGCAGCTGAACGACTTCCTCATTTTAACATTGCAAAACAAGCCAGTAAGAGAATTAGGGATTTAAGAGTTGTCCCAAAATTCCCCATCCCTCACTCACACCCCTCACTCCAGTCCTGTCTTGATTCCACATTTTGCACCCCTCACTCCCCTCTGTGAGCCAGGGACTGCCGTGGAAAACCTCCCTGGGACTCTGGCTGAGAGAGGAAACAGGAGGAGGTTGTGCCTTGTCAGGGATTTTACTTTTCCTGTGCACACTTCATTCTAAATTCTCTGTGACTCCAGCACTAAAAGCACACAGCTTAGAAAAGTCTGCATGAAAAAACACATTTTGCAAATGTTAGAATATGTTTTGTAAATACAAAGTCTGTCCTACTGTGTTTTACAGTCATTTGAATGACTAGAGCTTTTTGTACTATTTTAAGGTCTTTTATAGCCAGCTGTGTCTTTTCAGAGGTGAGATTTAAAGTTCATATTTTTGTAATGATTTAAATTCTGCTTCAGAGTGAGTTGAGTCAAGTTAGGTCAGTGGGGAAGAGGGGGGAAGGCCAAAATACTGTATTTAAAAGATTCTAAAATGACTTGTCATGTCCCTTGTTAAATCAGGGCTGTTTGTGAGTCTTTGTAAAGCCACATTATTCTACATGGTGTCCATTTTAATTGCAGGCTTAAAAGCACTAAATAGCCAAATGCCGTTTGTGGAAACACTGCATAGCCAGTGGTGTGTGTTGATGCTGTCACAGACACACGAGTAAGCAAAGATGGAGGGTCTGTATTAGATTTTCCTTTTAAGAGTAGCAAAACACTCCACAAAAAGCAGAACCATGAAACTGGATGACTGAAAGGTTTTTCATGGGGAATGAAAGAGGACTGCACTATTCCAGAACCATGGTGACTCCTCTGAATGGCTTTTCCACAGAAGCAGTGTGGTCACCTTTATTGTTTACCTTTGATTTTGGCTTCAAGCTTGATTTCTTGCTCCTTTTATCTGCCTGAGAGTAATGTGTGCCAGGGACAGACAAGCACTTAAACTTGACTTCTTCATTTTGTTGTATGGCAGAGCACAGAACCAGATATTTGCTTTTCACTGTAGCCAAAGATGAGTGTCCCTGCACTGCTCAAAATTCACAGTATAAAATGTTGTTGTAGCTCTGTGTCATTTGCCTGGTTTAAAATTACATTTTTTAAATCTGCCTGGTATTAAATTTTGTGATCAAGCAAATGTTTTCAAGAAAAAGAAAAAAATAATAACTGTATTATTATAACTCAGTTCCAAATGAGAGGTGTGCTCTTTACAGATGCTTTCAACTCCAGGTGCCAGTTTGTGCCTCTGCTTTTTCAGAGGCCTGGAGTTGGTTTTGCTGGGTTGAAAGCAGAACATTTAAAGAAGAAGGACGGGGGGAAGCCACATTGCTCTGAGGAGAGCAAAATCTGAAATGTGAGCGCTGTGAGGTGTGGGACTGTCAGCCAGCAGGTCCTGGCAGGTCCTTGGTCCTGTCCCAGGCCGTTCCAGCCCCATCATGGGACAGAAATGAACATTTCAGTGTCCTGTCAGCAGCATCAGAGTCACAATCACTGCCTTTTTGCCAGAGAACCCAACTTCCCAAAGTTCTGAACAAAAATCTCAGCTGGGATGGTGCTTAAGCGGACAAGATTCCAGCACTGCATTTCTATCTTGCATCTAAATATACACAAACTATTTTTGTGAAGATCTTTGTGCAAGTGTATTTTGAAGTCCTCCCTCAGCCCCCTGCTCAGAGCCCAGCTGAGCTTTGTCTCCCCATTGTTTGGGCCCATCTGGGGCCTGATTCCTTCCCTGAGCTGTCACTGCTTCCTTCATTCCTGCGCAAACTCGGGCCTGGTTCAGAATTCCTGCTCTGTCGCGTGCGGCCCTGTCACTCCACTGAGCCTTGTCCCTAAAATCCCTGTTGCAAATGATGCTGCCCATTTTTCCAGTAGTGATTGGGGAAGTGCCTGGTTCTGTGTTCTCCCTGTTTAGGGTTTCAAGCCACACACAAGCTGAAAAAATGTGGCAACTGTCTGAACCTTCATTGTATCTGGTTTGGCAGATAGCTCTGTTTCTTCAGTTTAGGGAAACTAGTATGGAGTATTGAGCTTGTTAATTCTTTTATCATCTGAATGCACTTTTACTAATATTTTTAATTGTTAACATAATTTTGAATTTATTAGTGATGTTATTAATTCTTCAGTTGAAATCAATTTTACTGATTTGATGGCACTGGAGGGAGCTACAGATCCTGAGGACAAGATTCATAAAAATAGTTGGATGAAACACAATTAGGTTCACCTGTTTTAATTGCTCAGCGCAGCCTACAGTAGAGGACTTACACCTATAACATACATAGGCTGTTGCCATTTTAAAAATGGCATCTGGGGTTGAAGGAAGATTTCATATCCTTATTTGAAATCAAATATGGGGAATTTCAAACAAATTCATATTCAAATTTCATTTAAAATTCTTCATTTTGAATTTTACTTTACTTAAACAGACTCCTTAGTCTAAGTTAACAGCAATAAGAAGATCCTTATTGAACTTGACTGATTTAAATTAGATTGTGAAAAATTATTAAATTTCAAGTTTCTCTCCAAATTCAGTCCCCACAGAGCACAGGAGGGATGCAGTTTTTGGTTTCTTCTGCAGTATATAAGGTCTGTGACTTTAGCTTACAATTAAAAAAGGTTTAAACCAGGAAAACGGTCATCCCATGTAGTGTTTGCTGCTCCACAGCCCTCTCCCCCTCATCTTTCCCCCATACAAAATGAGAAAGTTTGTCTCTTATATGGGCCAGAAAGCACTAGCTTGTAGTCATGTATGAGTTGCTTTCTTAAGAAAAAAAATATTTTTTATATTATTTAAATCAAAACTTGCATCTGGTGATAGGCTCTTAGACTAACTTGGAGTATCTTTATAAAAACCAATAAAATAAATTAAAGTGCATTATCCAAAATCCTTCTGTGCAAGCTGCTGTTCCTGGTGTGCCTTGTTGAGGTGCAGGGAGCAAACTGGATGTGGGAAAAGGCAGGGGAGGGCAGGGGAGTTTACACACAGCTCAGAGCCTGCGTGGAAGTAACTCTACAATTTTTAGCAATGAAAATATCCATGTAGGGACCTAAAGGAATCCTGTGGGCTGATGGTGCAGCTTGCAGGGAGTGCACACACGGTGCCTTTTTGGCAGACAGAAGAGATTTTACTGTGGCTTAATGCTTATTATAGTTGCAGTTTCTTGATCACCATCTGTAGTCTCTATTGGTTTTTGATAGAGCAACTAGGATTTTGTATTTTGGGAGTGGTGTTCTCTGTGTTGTATCACGCTGACTTACTACTTCCAGTGGCTGTGAAATAACAAAATCTCACAACTTCAGTCTGGTTCCTGAGCTGCTGCTTTCCTGTGCTGGAGAAAATATTGAATCTCCTCATTATACAAATGGCTTCTGTTGAGTAATATTGACAAATACACTGAATAACATTTTTGACATAACATTCTGTTCCCACACAGATAATTTGGATGTAATTGAATGGGTTGATCAAGAGCCTGTGCTAAAAATACGACATTTTGTCACCCACTAAGTGGGAAAAGCGCTTGCTCCAGAGGCAGTGGGGCAGCACAGGGCTCTGGGCAGTGGGGTGGGATGTGCTGTGGTGCAAAGGGACGATGCTGAGAGCAGCCCTGCACAGGGATTTGGGAGCCCTGTCCCTCTCCAGGCTTCCTGAGGCTGATTTTAGCTGGAGCAAAGGCTCCAGCCCGGCAGGATCCCAGCCAGGATCCCTGTCACACCCGCAGCAGCACTCCATGAGCTTCAGCCAAAAATGTACAGAAATACTTGTGAGGGGGAAGATTGGAGGATCTCTTTTCTTCCCTTCTGTTTTTCCTTATTTTAATGGTCTCCTGGGCAAAAGGCTGCATTGTTACAGTTTCAAAAGCGGGGTGGTTGTGCTGCACACGGGTGGGGAAAAGAAAGAAAAATAGACCTTAGAGAAAGGCTGGCTGTTTAGTATGCAATAAAGTGACTTTTATACCTCTCCCAATCTCCTGTCAAATAAATCTCGTGCTAACAAGCAATCAAACCCGTTTCCCTGCCCTGCTCTGCACAGCCCGAGCCACATTGTACCTTTCCAGCCTTTGAAACTGCCTGTGCCTATTTTTATTTGTCAGGCCGGGGCTGGGCTGGCCCCATTCCAGATGTGTCTCACAAGATTTGGTGCTGATGAGCTATTTATAGCCCTGTGGTTCCATTGTCATGGCAACCGTGCTAGAGGCCAAGGCGGCTGGGAGCTATTTCTGGACTTGTGCTGTAATGTAAAACTGATTGGGAAAGTTAGTGCATCCTCTAAGCCAGACTAACTTTAGACAGGCAGAGAGAGGGGGGGAAAAGGAAAAAAGAGACAACTACAACCTCTTTAAATAGATTTTTCTCTTTCTCCTACCTTTTCCCCATTTCCCTTTTGGAGTGCTGGCAGTGTTTGAAGGGTGCTTTGCCTTCTGCTGGGTTTGTCTGAAATTCATTCATGCCTCCCGGGGTTTTGCTGTTTTAATCAGGCACTCTGGGAAGCTGCCTGCGGAACCAGCCTCGTTTTTAGGGCAAGGTTTGAACTTCCCAGAGACACAAAACTAAAGGGGCTTTGCTGGCACGGCCTGGTTTTTTTGGGATAGCTGCAGTTCTTTGTACCCCATAGTTTTAATACTCTGTTTTTTGTGTGTGCTTCATGTTCTCCACGCCATATAAGGAACTGTAACCTTGATTACCACAAGATGATTCCAAATATATGGAGTCATACTTTTCAGCTTTCTCATTATTTGCTTCAAAATTAGACCCATGGTGCCCCTCCGCCTCCAAGTGGCTGGAATGCTCGAGGTTTTTCTGGAATTACAGCTGGGGCCACTCTCAAAATCACTTTTCTGGGATATGTGTGCATTGACACCATCTATAATTAAATTCTGAGCTTTAGACTATTTGAAAACCTTTCTTACAGTTTCGATAAGGAAATCATAATAATGCTTTGACTTGAAACTGGAAATCAAAAAGTGTTTGCAGCTTCTTGGGAAAGTTTTCTGGAGACTTTAGGTTTACTTCTGTTCATGTTTTGTGCTACATTTCGAGGTTCATTTCCAACATAAATCTGGTTTTCAATGGGATCCTTATGTCTGGGGACTGACATGGAGAATGTTGTTACAGGAACATCGCGTAGGTGCAATATAGAGCTCTCCTAATTATACCAATAATACTTGGTACAGTACTGTGCCTATGTACCCATCTCTATAAAGATTTTTTTTCCTCTTTCCTGATTGTAAAGTTGTTAAAGTAATTACAAAGGTTTTGTAATTTATTTTCTCTCTCCTTATCTAGTTTTGTTTAGGGAGAAAATAGAGCTTTACCTTTCTGAGCATTTTCAGTTTTCCAGTAACGTTTGTGGCACATTTTTAGTGACCATCTCAGCAGTAAAATCTCCCTCTTTGCAAATAATAGAAAATACCAGTACATCTGTAAAAAACAGTCAAAACCTACTGATGTCCCAGCTTAGATTTGTAACTTAATTTGAGGAAAAACCTGACAAGTTTGGTTTCACGTGCTGCCCATGTTTGCAGGAGACTGTAAATATCAGCAGATTGAACATTTGCTTGTTTTATTTATCATTTCTGTAAATCTGCCTGCAGTTCTGCTCCTCTTGCAAAATAAACCAGCTGAAATCCTTATTGCAATTTGAGGAATAGGATTCCCCCATCTCCCCTGCTTGCTTTGAGCAGCAGAAAGGGACAGAGTTGGGAGACAGTCAATTCATTCACACACAAATATCATTTTAAAAGGGAGTTTTCTATCTTTGTGCTCATCCTGTGTCTGGCTCAGCATAGACAGCATAGCTGAAGAAAGAATTTACCAAATAGTTAACTGCAGAGCTTTTAGAAAGATTTGCTGAATAACATAAAGGATTATGGCAAGGACTAAAAAGGCAGGAAAGCAGAAGTAAAGCATGGTCTGTTCTGAAAAATAAAAAATGCACTCCTGTTTACAATAAACACTGTTAATGTTGAGTTAAATTTCAGCTTAAAACTACTTTAAGTAGTACTTTGTAGTTCTGCTAGAGTGTAGATAAATAAAAATCCGCGGGGCATTTGCACAGTTTGGTCTTTAGGGTGATCAGTAAAAAATATTAATTTCTTTCTGGTCATAGAAACCTGAATTGGAAAGACTGTTTTAGAGGTGATCAGGGGAAATGCCAGTGTAATTCTTAGTAAAATCTTGATAATTCTTAGTAATATTCTGGTGGATTCTTAGTAATATCTTGGTAGAAACACATGACTCAGTGGAAATGAAAAATGGAAAATCATTTCCACTGACTCAAGGGACTTGGGGCAATTAACTACTCAGTGCCTGCCTTTAAAATAGGGTTATGCCAATGTGTGCTTTCTGGGCTGTGATGGTGGAGGCAGGAAATGCAGCTCAGTGAAGGCAGGCAGGAGCTAGAAGTCTGATTTACTGTCTGTAAAATACCTCGAGGCTTTCAGAGGCAGGGAACTTCACAAATGCAGAGTTTCACTGCTACTGTTGAGGCTTTTAAGTTATAAATAAATGCTGTCTTTAGCTGGGATTGAAATCTTGATTTCACGAAATGTCTTTCTGACACTGAAGATGAGATCAAATTGTGTCTTTTAAGGGAGACATTTTATATGAAAATTCAAGTTATGACTTGACCAGAAAAAAAAAACCCTGATGGAAATAAAGCTCCTCAAATATAGGTGTGTTGCCAGTTTGAAGACACCTTTCCAATGTTGTTCTAGGCTGAAAACAAAAGCTCTTCTTCACAAAGCAGGAAAAAAAATAATTCCTGTGTGCCAACCATTTTGTCAGATGAGAGAGAGAAACATTTCAGTTGCTGTTTATTGAGGAGGCTGTCAGGAAATGCTGGAGGAAGGAGCCCGAGTTCCCTCCTGTGCTGCCCCAGCCAGTGAGGCTGTGCTGGCTCTCAGGTGGAGGATTTTGTGTGTCACACACCTTTCCAGCAGGGAAAACAAGCTGCCCTGCTTTGTCTGGCTCTGTTCATTCAGGAAATCCCTCCATAGGGATAAAGCAGCTCTCTCTGGATGAAAGAACTCCAGAATAACTCAGGTACTGACATAGATCTTCATCTGAAAATTGGGACATGGCTTTGACATAATAGTTTTAGTTAAGACTTGGAAAGAATTGAGGATACATGTATGGCTTAATTACTCAGACCTGCTGGAGCTAAGGAAAGCCTCTGTGTAGTTCTCTGTGAATCTGCCCTTAAAATTGAAGACACTTTATCTGTCACAAAGATCTTCCTGGAACACTTCACATGTGGTTTTCCTTCCCTAAGCTAAAAAAAGGGACACAAAAGTGCAGCATATTTTTTTTATTTCAGATTGTTTTAATTTTTTTGTTAATACCTTTTATTTTAATATCTCAGAGACACAGGTGGTGGTGTCCTAGAGATGCTTCCTCTCAGTGTTGCTGACTGCAAATAAATAACCTGAAGTCTTTTGAGGTTTTTTTGTCAGTGTGTGTCAGAGCAGTATCAGTGTTTTATAGCACAGGCAGAAGAGCCTCTTATACGTGACAGAATTTTGCAGAGCAGTAGCTGATCCTGTTATTTAGTCATGTCCAGAATGTGGCCCAAAGTGAGAATTGGCAGCAATGCTGAATGAATTATTTGCTTTCTGGAAAATAGCTTTTCCATATAATCTCTGAGAAGATTTTACAGAGCAAAAAAACAACACTAACTTTGTAACTTGGTTCAAGGCTTGCTCGCAGTATAAAATTTGGTTTTGTGGTTTGACAGTTTTATGTGAATTATTTCATCAAGGTCACCTGTGTTTCTCCCTGTAAGTTCACTGCTGACACAGTAGATGGTGGGCACATCTCCAGGAGGCTCAGAACAATCTCACAGCAGTGAGTTCAGCACACAAAGTCGTACTCAAGTGGCCTCACTTATGTTTTGGGTAGAGCATAGCAAGAATTAAAAATAGAAATTAATGATGGTGAATTTGTGTTTATTTTGAATTGGGCTTTGTTCTCATCTGACTGGATTATTAGTTTAATTTAGTGGATAAATTGTTTGGTTTTGACTAGCATTGACTGAAAAGTCTCTGAACTCAGTGTATTGATGTTTTCTGAACTCTCATGCTCCTGCTGTTGCTCCTTATTTTAGGTGTATCAGAGCAGATCAAATTTCTGCTCCCCTTTTCTGCTCACATTTATTTTTACATTGACCAACCAAAAGAATAATTCCAATTCCCTCTCTTTACATGTTGAGCAAAAAATCAAACTGCTTTTTAACACCTTTAGCCCTTTCTAAAGCTGCTGGAGCAGACTGATGAAAGGCACAAGGAAAAATCTTCATGGAGCACATCACTGTGCTCCATTTTCCCCAAAATGCCCTGGAAGCAGGAGGGGTTTTCTGGTGTCTGTCACACAGTGAAAGACTTCCTTCTCCAGGGAGCATTGTTAGGGGTATCAGATGTTGCTGAATGTTAGAGCTTGTTTTGGGGGGAAGAAGAAATATTTATTCCATTTGAATTTGTTTTACCTGGCATGAGCATTGCTGTTGGAATTCATCTCTAGTACAGTACTACTGCTCCTATGTGGCTGATGTTTTTCAAGGAAATCATGGGCCTAAAAATAGTCTGCATAAACAACAGTAAGAGGTTTGTACTTTCAGTTCCAGGTTTTAGCAATATCTTGTTGTTATTTTCTAATTTTCAGTTTCCAAAATCCATTAAGCTGATTAGCTGAGTGGTTAAAAATAAAATGAAAAAAAAAAATCCAACAAAAAAACGCCCAAAACAAAACCAAAAACCCACCTCTTGTGGAACCCAGCATAAAATGTTCTGCTTGGATAAATTCATCCAGAAAGGCAGAGTGATTGCAGTAATCACCTTTGTATCTTGATGAACATGTTCTGTTCGGAACATTTTTCAAGCATCCTCCAACTTGTGAAATTGCCACGTGATTCTGAAACTGCTCTGAGGGGAGAGGATGGGGTGGAAACACTCGTGCTACTTGGAACTCAGGGCTGTTGTACTTATTTAACATCCTCTGTGTACTGAACACTGAGTTTTATATCTTCCCTTTGGATTAAAAAAAAAAAAAAAAAGAAAAAATTACTTAACAGCTTGGAAGATATGAGGAAAAAATGCAGTTTGCAAATTGCAGAGCACAGTTTATCACCACTTCATCCTTGTGAGTCTGTGGCCATGTCACGTTCCCTGATGGAAATTGATCTTTGCACTTTGTCTCACGTGTTTTTGTAACGTGTTAACTTAAGATACATTCTAAGGTGTTTAAAATTCTGTAATTCAGTCTAAACAAAAATTAATTTTCACGTGTGTCTGAAGCAAGATCATCTAGAAAAGGACATTGTACTGAAGCCAAAATACAGGATTTTTCCCCCCCTTTTCCTGCTCTGTATTAGGTGTTTTAGGAGGTCAGGTGGGGCTGAAACTGGGGCTGAGTTGTGTCAGTGGTGGCTTTAGTGGGAGTTTTTTGGGTTTTTGATTTGTGAATCTGGGACAGGGCTCCCTTTTCTCCCATTGAAGCTGTGGCTGTTGTTAGTGCACATTAAAGAGGCAGGGAAAACTCACCTTTCCTTTGTGATCTCTGCTTCAGAGAGGAAACAATTCATGCAGAGGAATTTCCAAGGGAGCTCAAGGCCTATTGGTTTAAAGGCTGATTAATCATTAATGTAGGGGTGAAGCACTGCTGGAGTGGAAGGGGCTGAGCAAGGGGCACCTGGTGTGGGGCACTGGGGGCAAGCACCATAAACCTGAGCAGCATCCTGAGCTGCTGCTTTGCCACCACAACAAAGCAGAATTCACTGATTCCTTGAGATGTTTGCTCTTTGAGATTAAGTGAAAGATAATTATGAGGTTGTAGTTAATTGGTAAAAAAAAAATTAAATACTCCAGACTATCATCTGTAGGTAGTGCCTAATGAATTTGGATGAACTATATCTCTTATTACCCATTTAGCCAACTACTGCTGCTGCTGCAGAAAGTAACTGAAACAGCAGCTGATAGGAAAATCAGTGTCCCCTCTCACTTGTACTGAAATTGCTTTAGGGCTTCCATTTATCTAAAGAACTACAGAGTTGATAAGTTGTTTAAAAACCCTTATTTTACTTTCTGGGCAGTTTGCTCGAGTCGTTGTTTCAGCGTTCAGAGCTGAACAGGTTGGGATCCTGTGAAGAAATGTCCCAAATTAAACCCCGCGGTGTTTTTGGGGAACCGGCGGGAGGGGCTGGATGGGGTTCCCAGATGGATTCACTGAGCTGCTCTCAGCCCTCTGCCGGCCGCTGCTGGGAATGGTACAAAATCCCAAATTTTGCCTTTCCAGCGTGTGAGTTTTCATCATTCTGTGAGCCTGAGAGCATTAAAATGCACCAGAATTTACCTGGGAACTGTCAGTTACTAAAGCATCTGACATTTTGACTTATTTGAGAGTGATGCGTTTCTCTTTTTTCTTTCCTCTCTGCAGTTTTCTAGACAAGATTGACATAGTCAAACAGAACGAGTACACCCCGTCTGACCAGGTACGTGGGGCTTTGGGAGGAAATTGCACCATTTATCTGCTCCTTCATCTTTGGGGTAATTAATTCATTCTCCAATCACCATTTCAGGTATTACCATGCATTGTACATATTTAGTATTCCAGTAAAAATGGCTTGGTCCTTTGGATTATGTTTGTACACATAAATGATGTGCAAGGTTACATCACTTATCAGATTTCCATCGTGTTTCTGTGACAATGAACACTCCAGTGCTGTTCCAGTGGTGTTGTAGTACAGCATGGACAAAAAGGGGTTTATTTCCATTACTGGATATATGGAAACTCACCAAGTATCTGTGCTGAATCAATGCATTTCCCTTTATGCTTTAGGATCTTCTCAGATGCAGAGTTTTGACATCAGGAATTTTTGAAACCAAGTTTCAGGTGGATAAAGTAAATTTTCAGTAAGTATAATTCTTTCCTTTTTATGTTCTTACAATTTTTAATACAACACAGACAGATACCAAGGTAAACTGGGAGGAGAGCCTACCATGTATTTATATTTATTGAGCCTACTGTATTTCTCAAGTATCAGTGTTTAATGGAAAGGAAGTATTTTATGGTTTTCTAATTTAGTAGTCTGGCTTGAAAATGAAATGCTAATGGTGTGCTTTATTTTCAATTACAAAGAACAAAATGTTTTAAATCTATTTTCTCTGCATGCCTGTGTTCATGGACTGTTTACCTGTTCAGGTTCTTGTAATCCAAGATTCCCTTTAACTTATGTAACACCGAAGTCCTAAGGCTTCTTACCATTTCTGTTTGCATGCAGACACAAACAAAAAGCCCAGCACAAAATTATTCTGACTGACTGGATTTCTGTTTTTTTCTCAGTATGTTTGATGTTGGAGGGCAACGAGATGAACGCCGAAAATGGATCCAGTGTTTTAATGGTAGGATTAGAATTTCTAGTGGCTTTATAAAATGGTTCTCTGCAGAATTGTAGTGCCTAATCTTCATTTTCTCATCTGTATGAAATCCATCATCTTTCCATGTAGCTCAATAAGGAGTTATATAACTATCATACAGCACTGAGTTTTTTCTTGACATGGAAGCTCCTGTAACTACACAGAACATCTTCAAGGAGAATGCAGGTGGAGAGGAATTTGATTTTGATAACTTCAGCTTGTCCATTTTTTTTTGCTTCCCTCTCTTCCATTAATCAAGTATTTTTGGAGGTGGTTTTGTGCATCATTTGCCAGCCTAGACTTCTTTGTTGTTTTGACAAAATAGCAATGAAGTTCACACAAAAGCCCACCTTTTTGTAGAACAGTTACAGTGAGATCCTAGAGATGCAACTTGAAATTCATGGTAAATTGCTGCAGTTCCTGTCATAGAATCACCTGGACACTGTCTCTGTGTGTGGAAGGACTGGGCAGTATTTCCTTCTGTGCTGTCAGTAACAGATTTGTTTGGGTTTTACCTCTGCTCCTTCCTCTTCCTGTTGCCTCATGGTCTGACTCATCTGTGCTGCTGTGCTGAGGTAGATGAGCCTGGCAGAGAGAGGGACTGGAGCAGCTCAGGGATCCTGATCCTGGCAATGCCTCCCAGGGAGGAGATGGGGCTCCGAGCACTGAAACACATACAGGGGAACCACTGCAATTAACCATGAATTCCCTGCAGCCTGCTGCTGTTATTGCTGCTCTTTACACAAATCAAAAGTGCTGTTTATCCTGAGGTTTTCCCCCAAGGACCTCCCTGTCCTTGCCTGACAGCTCATGGTTGTTTCCAATTTTCTTTACACATTTTAAATCTTCTTTAAATTCTCCTCTTGGCTTTCTTCAGTTTCTCTCTCTTGCTCCAGTTCCTTTCTTTCCTACATTTTCTGTCATTCTGTCAGCTTCTGTTCTGGGGCCTGCCTTGCCTGTCTTCCGTGGTTTCTTCACTTTCTTTTTTGATTCCTTTACTTGCAAAGCTGTCAGCAGCAGCATCCCAGCCTGTTCTCTGCAGGGAGCTGCAGGTCTGGCAACTTCTTACTGAACTTCATTATTTCTGGATATTTCTTCAGAAGCTTGGCATTAACTCAAGGGTATTTCTTGCTTTAGATGTGACTGCTATCATATTTGTGGTGGCCAGCAGTAGCTACAACATGGTGATACGAGAGGACAATCAGACCAACCGGCTGCAGGAGGCACTAAACCTCTTCAAGAGTATCTGGAACAACAGGTCTGTGAAAGGCTCTTCTCACTGAGGTTCCTGGTCCTGTCACCACTCATGGAGGGGCCTGGCTGGGACAAAGTTCATTTTCTCCATGACAGCCCATAGAGTGCCATGGTTTGGGTTTTGCCCAAAACAATGCTGATAACACACTCATGCTCTGAGCAGTGTGTGCAGAGCCCTCTCTGTTCCTCACTCTGTCCCTGCAGTGAATCCTCAGGGACACAGGTGGGCAGATCCCAGCTGACCAAGGTGTGATCCATGCCACATAACATCATTCTCTGCAGTAAGGGGGAAAAGAGGGGATTTTGGGAGGTTCCCCAGCTTGGGGGTATTGGTCTGCCCACAGGAGGTGGTGAGTGATTGCCTTTGCATCACTTGTTTGGTCTTCTCCTGGCTTTTACTTACCCCTCACTAATTAAACAGTCGTCATTTATATTTTATCTTGACCCCCAGATGTTTTTTTGCTTTCATTCTCCCTTTCCTCCTCCTCCACCCCCTGAGGAGGAAGGTGAGGGAGGAGCTGCCCACCAGGGTTAACAGCACAGGGGGCTCTGTTGTTCCCATCTCCTGGCACAGTCTGGGCTGGTTCTTTGGTCACAGCCTCCCACCCCTAATGTTCATTAATCTCAGCTCATTGCAGAGAGCTCTGCACAGCCACTCATTGGTGGTTGCCATAATGAGGAGGCTGAAGTAATTAAAGTAGTGATGGAGCAGTGTCTGGGAGGTGGAAATCTCCCCTGGGATGGATTTGGATTAACAGCACAAAGCAGGGAGCACCTCAGGGTGTGCACACCTGGAATTACACCCTTGGGATTCAGGTATAAAAAACCTGTCCAAATCATTCCAGTGTGTCATATGGCCTTGTTTCCAGACATCTTGTGTGATTTACTTTAAGTTTCTGTATGATCTGGGTTGTGCCTCCTGACAGTGTTTGGTTTCCATTTTGCACAGGTGGCTACGGACCATTTCAGTAATCCTTTTCCTGAATAAACAAGATTTGCTAGCAGAGAAAGTTTTGGCAGGGAAATCTAAAATTGAAGACTACTTTCCAGAATTTGCTCGCTACACTACACCAGATGATGGTAAGATTTTTAAGTTTTGTTTGCAATTTATCATTTCCTTGTTCATTACATTTGTGATGGTTTTGGTAGCTTCAGCTAGGGCTTCAAAACTCTTAAGTAGATGTAATCATCAAAGTATTTTAGCCAAATTGTAATGTTGAATTTAAGGTATTAATAATGAGAGATTCCTGCCTCTTAAACATTTAATATATTAATAATTTCATCATGAAAAAATCCTTTTACTTTGGTGTAGATCAGAGTCTGACATTTTGTCACAAATGTGTCCTCAGGACTCCTCCTGATCCTGCCTGTGGACATTTCTTTTACCTGCCAAATGCCTGGTACTGTGGCCATTGTAATATTCCCTTGTTCTCCTGAAATCATGCTAGTTTAATAATGTCATGGTTTGTCTTGTCTCACAGTCAGTTTTGCCAAGTGGATTTCTGTCATATTTGAGGAATAAGTTGAGATTTTTAGGTGCTATTACCAGAAAACACCTGTTTTAATAAGATGCTTCTTTTATTATTAATCAGCAACACCAGAGCCTGGTGAGGATCCCAGAGTTACAAGGGCCAAGTATTTTATTAGAGACGAGTTTCTTGTAAGTATTTCCTTTCTTTGCCTATTTCTTCTGTAATTCTTCTCAAACCCAAGCTCTTGCTCACCTTCTGCTATTGCAAAGTGCTGTCACTTCTTGTGTTGTTTGTATTTAACATCCACATTGCATCAACCACTGTTATATTTATGAGCTTTACTACTGTTTCTTAGCTGCTTTTTGGATATTTGTTTGTACGTAAGTAAATAGTAAAAGAATTGGTGAGAATTAAGAAACCCCAAACAGAATGACAAGTGAAGTCCTGCTGTTATTAATGGGGCCAGGTTTTTATTCCATGCATTATTTCTAAAGATAGAGACTAATCAAACTATGCCTCCTTTGTCAGATATTAATGTTCTTTTCATATTATCTTTCCTAATACTGGTCAGCTGAAGCTATAATGGACATAGATTTTTTTATTTTAATATTGTTACAATTACTTGTAATGGTGAGCCTGGCAATCAAATTGTGGAGTCATTTTAAAATGGGGCAAAACAAAAATTTGAGGGAGGCTTTCTGTAAGTGTAAAGCAGGGATAAAAGCTTTGTACAGGGAGGCAAAATCCTGCTTTTTTCATGGCCAAATGGACTGGGAGTTGAGTTGCTAAATCCTCCAAAGCTGCATGTAAATAATGGCATTTTCCTGAGTTCTCATCCCTCTCTGAAATTCCCCAGCTTGCAGTGACCACCTCACCATATAATTCTGATCATTTTGAATTTCCTGTTTCAGGTGAAAACCCTGTGTGCATTTTGCACTTTTTGAAGGCACAGCTCACACACACACACCTCACCTTCATTCAGCCGAGCTCTGGGGACGGGCTGGGGTTCCCCAGGGAGTTTTATTGTTAACCCAGTGTCTCTCTCTTGCTCTGCACAGAGAATCAGCACAGCAAGTGGAGATGGAAGGCACTACTGCTACCCTCACTTCACGTGTGCCGTGGACACAGAGAACATCCGGAGGGTTTTCAATGACTGTCGGGACATTATTCAGCGCATGCACCTTCGCCAATACGAGTTGTTGTGATGGAGAGCACTTTTTTCTGTGTTTTGGACTCCTTGTTCCTTATTAAAAAAAAGAAAAAAACACCCTTGCCCACATAGGGTGGAAGAGAACTGTTTGAATCTCCCATTGATTTGCACCCCTCAACTTTTTCTCCTTGCTGGACAATAGCAGCACTTCTAAGCTTGCTTCTGTACCCCTCGGACAGTTTGAGATGGCCCCTAACACTTAAAAGGCCATTTCCATGAGGATTCCCTAACACTGTTATTAACAAAAAAGAGAGAAAAAACCAAACCAAGCAAACAAACAAACAAAAAAAAGAAATAAAACCTAATTAATTAAAAGCCCTGAATGTGGAGCACCTGAAAGAATTGGGGATGAAAAAATTAAAATGTTGAAACAAAAATTGGGGGAGAGAAAACTTTAGGTAATTTAGCACTGCTGTGGGCATAATCCTATAACCCGTGATCTCCACTTTGTATCACTCACTGCATCCGAGTAACGAAGGTGCCAAGTCACAGACCAAGTTTGAAGACAGACCCTTGAGTTTGGTTCTCTGACTGTAATGTGGCTTTGGGCGGAAATACTGACAATTCTCCAACAGACCTAGACAGTGCAAAAACCAACTGCTACCTTTCAGAAGGGTATTTTTAAAACCAGTCTTGGTGGTCTAAAGACAACCATGGACATTTATGAATTGAACTGCGTATGGCCTGTGATTGCAGAAAGAGTTAACCACACACTGTTTTCAGTTTGTCCACTGATGATCCCGTCTGCTCTAAAAATCATTATCTAGACTGTAGTCCTCACAGTCTTTCCCTTCTTTTTCTTCTTCCCTTCCCTCATTTTTTATTTTACTGCTGGATTATTATTCTTGTACAGACTGTAAAATGTATTATTTTGTACAACTTTATTGAAAATAACTTGTAGAAGATCTTTGTGCCTTGATTATGGCTGTACCTGTACAATGAGCTAAGATGTAAGTATGTTTGATTGCGCTGTACAGCTTTGTCAACCCTATCTGCAGCATTAGCTCAAGGTAGGGAAAATTTATCTGTAGTTTAGTTTTTCTGGTTTATAAAAGAAGGAAAAATACTGTTTAGTAAAAAAAAAAAAGGAAAAAAAAGGAAAAAAAAAAGAAAAAAGTACAAATTGTGCAAACTTAACCACTTTAAAAGTGAGGTCTTCAACAAGTGACCAGATGTTGCAGCATCGTGCTTTTTAATTTTTAGCTTTAATTCATTTAAATCTCTATCCAAATGCAAAACATGGCTTGTTTCTACATAAAACCAAATTTTGCTACAAATTATAAATGTTAGTCTTTGGTCATTCATAGTCCTTTTTTTGCTAAAGACAAAACAAAAAACAAACCAGAACAATAACAGACACGTAGGGCATCATGCAGGTCTGGTGACCATCTCTAGACTGGGCCAAATACCCACCAACCTCGGCTTGCGCTGCGTGGGCAACGACAAGGAATGACAAGGTGTGCACTGCCCTTGGATTTGGCCACTGAATTCCAGTTTCAAATGACATTTTTATTTCTCTTTTAATAAAGAGATACTTTAGAACCTTTTTTTGTTTTATATTAACTATATAAGTAGCTTAAAAGTGAAGATGTGTGGATTTTTTCTTAAACTTGAATAATTTATGCAAATTATATGCTTAGAACAACATGTGGTACAGTAAAAAGAAAAAAGAGCAAAAATCACTGTAGCAATAAGAGAGCATGTAATTTTAGTAACTACTACACTGCTTTATATTTTATACCTAGGTGTTTTATGTCTCTGTGAGTGTGTTACTTTTTCATGTGTCTAAACCTACGTGTACAATTTGTACAGAGTCAGAAATTACAGCTGTAATAACACATCTAGAACAGTGTTAGCCTATATTACTCAAACACCCCTGTTCCCCCTTCATTTACACCCCTAAACTGATCTGGATCTTAACTGCAGTGACTTTAAAAGGAAAAGAAACAAAAACACCAAAATTCTTGCCTCTTTGCCTTTCACACTAGCTTCCCTCCACCCAAGAGACTTTCTTTGTTTGGGAAGAGATGCAGTTTAAATCCAAGTGAGGCTGGTCAGCGATGTCTGTGCAGCTAGATTTGCTTCAGGTATCGGATGCCTTTTCAATACTAAGAACTGCAACTGTTCAGAATTGTGACTTTTCATTTGCTTTTGTGGCTAAAGTCTTAAAATGAATCACACAGTCCATTTTCACTGGAGAGCAGGGATGTGAGGGAGTTACTGTCCCATCTCAATTCAGAATTACTTCCAGAAGACACTGAATTGCTGAAAAAATGTTAGCTGCAGTTGTTACTCGCCTTTCAAGAATGATCTTTCCTGTTCACAGGTTTAGACAGTTGCCACCTGAACTTTGTAGAACTGTAGAAAACATGACTGAAAATAGGCCCCTCCAATTCAGAATGTATCCAGTGCCTGTAGGTGAAGGGCTGGCGTTTCCACTAGGTAAAAATGGGACACACGTAGTGGAAAGGAAATTCATTGTGAGCCTTAATTTTAGTTACAGGAGCCAAAATCTTTATTTTAGTGCCAACCCTTATCTTTTTAAGCCTAGGAGGAGTTGGTGTGAACACCAAATTTATAAATGGAGAAAACCTGCAGTGGTGTGAGGAATGTAATCTCTTGTCTGAGAGAAACAAAGCACCTCCATTAAAAAAATTAACGAAATAAGCTTCTTCCTCTGATGAGGAGGACACATCATAACAATGAGCTATGTAAGACAGCAACAGTTTAAGAAACCTAAAGCTTTATATGAACAGATATGTTTAGGGGATGCTTTTTTTTTTTCTTATGTGAGGAAAAAGGCAATTGTTTTGAATATGGTTGAGTTGCACAAGTACGGAGCGTGTGTGTGTCTTAATGTCTCAGTATTGCCTTTGTTAGTCTCTTTATTAGTCCATGCAGTTTGGTGGCCTGGTAAATGCAAGTCTTATTTTTAACAGCTTTCTTTCTCCTTTTTTTTTTTTTTTTTAAATACAAAACCATAAAGCTTTAATGCTTGCTATTTAATAAGTAACTGTGTTTTCTTCTGTCTCTAATTTAGTGGCCATAATTTGCAGTTAATTGAACCATTCCAACCTAATGCTTACCCATATTTCTTAGTTTTGTTTTATTTATTTATTTGAACTTCTTGTTTTCATGATTGAGGACTGTCACTTCTGTCTCATTCATCTGTTTGGAAACTTCTGACCTTACAGCCAAAACTTAACTCATTCTACTCAGTATTCATCGTGATGCTGAAGTGTAAGATACCTGCAAATGTAAACACTACCACTTTTATTAATAAAAGCAAATACAGTGTTTTTAGGGCACATTTGCATCACTGTAGTTGAGGTTGTGTCAGTATTTCCATTGTAAACCTATGGAGGGTTGGCACTAAACTGCCCTAAGCTGAATCTTTGCCATACAAGGCTTCTGCTCAAGCGTGATTTTGGTGGGTTGGTTTTTCAACAGTTTCCAACACAAACTCTTGTTTCTGTTTTAAGTTATTCAACTGTTTTGTTGGATGGGGGTTGGTTTAAAAAGAAAACAACAAAAAACAACAAACAAACCTGGTTCAAGATTGTTTTTGGCACTTCTGTAACTCAGAAATGGTTTTGATTTTAAAACAACCTTCGGCAAGCCAGTAACCTACAATATGGTCTGATCACTTTGGGTATTTTGTAAAAATAATAATAAATTGTAGAGATGTTGTGGTTTCAAAATCAGCTACTGTGCATTTGCAGTAACTTATTTCAACCCAAGAACTTTTAGTAATTTGTGCATCAGAGCACACATTCAGTGTGGTGCAGCAGAGTAGAGATAACTCTTAAAGATTTTTTTCTTTTTTAATAATGTGGAGAGATAAATCCACTACAGACTAGCAAAGGATTCAGCTACCTCTGAAAGCATCAAAAACTGCTCTCAGAGGCTGAAACTGGAGCTCTGCAAGTTGGTAGGAGCAGACTTTGGTGCAAAAGCCTAGGAAGGCATCCTGGATCAGCTGTCATAGGCAGGAGTCCTGAGGGCTTTTCTTCATTTATCTAAAAATTGTTTTGATTCGTGGCATCAGGGCAGGATTTAACTGAGGGCATGGCCTAGCTGCAGAGGAAGGGAAGCTAACACTGCTCCACTGTGCTGCACAGAATTGATACCTGCAGGCTAATTTCCTCCTGCCAGAAAATCTATGCACAGATCTGTTCATGTTCATGGCTTCAGAACTTGAGCACCTTGTAATTCCTCGTGGTGTGTTGTTGCTGTAAATGATGGAGGATGTTTTGTATTATTTATCTTATTTTCCAATGTCAAAAGTTATGTGCCAGTAAAAACAAAAGACAGAAACAGGAGATTGACCCCAGAGCTGGAGGCAGAGCCCGTGACAGCTGAGTACCAGTCCAGTGCCTTAGTGACAATGCTCTTGGTGATTGGTGCTATACAAATGTCTTAAGAGTGATAAAGTTGTTCTAAGTTATAAAATTCTGTGACTCATTGTGGAAGAGAGTAAATTCTCTTCTTTCCCCAACTGTACCTAATGTGCTGTGTGTATTCCTAACAATGCTGGCACTCCTAAGACCTCTTCCATGGAAGTAGATGTTAAAATTCCTACTAAATTTAATAAGCAGGATCAGGGCCATAGATTATTATCAGTGGAAATCTCACACAGGAGCAGGTCCTCATCTCTAAAATTCATGTTGAGTTGGTATAACAGTAAAAATATTTATGAGCAAGCATCTGTTTGCAGTCCAAAACTAAACTGTGCCCTTCTTCCTCAGCTTGCTATCTCTGAAAATTCATCTGTTGGGAAATAATCCTCCTGTTCTATGACAAACTTTGAAGCGTCTTTATAAATAAAATAAACTACAAAAGGGATTTCTGAAGCTGTGCTGGTGAAGGCCTGACACTGAAAAATCCCTCTGGTGACTGACAAGACAAATTCCAAGAGTGAGCCTGTTTTAATCCTGGTCATACTCAGCTGGCTTCAGTCCTGTGAGTGGATGCAGGTCAGGGTAGGTAAAACTGCTTCAGAATTTTACTGTGGTGCACAGACTGCTAAAATTTGAGCCATAACTACTGGTTTGTAATTAATTGTTTTGATCCCTGATTCTCATTAAGAGCTCAAGCTTCTTTTTATCCTGGTTATTTTCAGTGTACTGAGCTGAGCAAAATGGGTGCAGTATAAAGCACAAATCTGACCTGGAAAAGCAACATGGGAGGAGGTGGGAAGGCAAATAAAATCTCTCACTGCTTTAAATGTAAAAATAATAAGGTGGAGGTTTTTGTCTGACATCTGTGTCCTATAAATTTAGCCTGGTCCTGTGGAAAACAGGGAATTCACCAGGGTAATAACAGCATTGATACCTCTGTAACATGGATAACTGACCAAATATGTAATAGATAATTAAAAATCCACCAAAAAACAAACTTACAGATTTTCCTAATTTTTTTTTCCCCCGTAGGAAGTCTGACTCAAAATTATTGAATGACAGAACAAAATAAAACCTTTGAACATTGTCCTAGATAGCGAGAAGGATAAATTTTTGAGGGCGAAGGGATTTTTGTGTAACATGCTTTCTAATGCTGGGGTACCAGCAGACAAATGTGAGCTAATTCAAAATTAAAATGTGAATTTATCTCTTCACTTTAATTTACCCAGTCATTTCATTGAATGAGTTGGCTAATTATTTTTTTAATTTATACTACACAAGTTGGGAGAAACAGAAGCCTAGGACAGAGGCAGTAATGTTGGGAATTCTCTCAGTTCTGTTGTTCTGTCATGCAAACTATTGTTCTAGGCTGTGAATTTATGTGGATTATTAACAGTGCAGTACAATGTTTCTATCTGTAGTTTTCTTGTATTTGATGTGACTTTGGAACTGTATCATTCTTGCAACTGAAATGCCAGAGTGCCCAGAGGAAGGAGCAGCTGTGTCAGCGTTAGGAATTGCCACATCAGGGGGGCACATTCCAGTTCTTTTTTTGCTACATTTTCAGTTTGCTGCTGGCAGGATCAGAAGAGCTTCCACAAAAAGACAAATTAGAGGTTGGGTGATAGAACTAAATCCTGTGGAAGAGTTCAAAGTATTAATGAGAAATGTTTCAGACTGGTGCTGAGGTGGAGCCCTGGAGATGTGTCCTGAGGGGGCTGTGAGGGCTGGTGAATATCTCAGCAGTTTTAATCTCTGTTCTTTTACTGTTTGAAGGCACAACATCCAAAATGAAGTAACAAATTGTGACAGTTTTGGTGCTAACCCTGAATTCTGTTTCTCACAGGGCAAATCTCTGCTGGGTTACAGAGGTTTGTCTGGAAGCCCAGAGCAGCCACCAGCAGCAGCTTTTGGGAACCTTTTTGTGATTTAAAACTGGGAAACTTAAAAGCCAGTTGTTGTGTGCTGCAGCATGGCCCAAACCTTGCTGCCTCTGGGTTCAGCTGCTTTCTCCTGTCCTCGCCCCCCTCACTCCTGTAACAGTGTGATTGATAAGAGAATAGAGCAGAAAGAAAGATATGAGACAACTTCAGAGTTCAAAATCCATCACCTTGGACCCTGAAAAAGAGATTTAGGGGGGAAAATCTTCATTCCCCAGGTGAGTGACCCAGTCTGGCGTCCTCATACAAATTTTCAAGGTCAGAGAATGAATCTATCCACAAGGCCAGGGTTATCCAGTTAAGGAACTGGGGAAAAAAAAAAAAAAAAAAAGGCACAACAATTAGAGCTGGGAGATAGTTTAGTGAAAGGTGAGTTTAATGATCAGCAAGAAAATCAACTGGAACTTGCTTTAAAGCAAGAAAATATTTCCACCACAGGCTCATCTTGAGAAGCACTTGGGGCGTTGGGAGGCTCAGTGTTTAAAGCAAGCCTCAGTATATAAAATCCAGTTCCAACTTTTAAGTTGACATTTGAGGGACACTGGAATGACACCACATCAGCAACCTCCAAACCACCTTGTTTTGTCTCAGAATATTCTTGGTTACCTGGTGAAGTGTTGTGTGTTCAATGTCTGGAATTACTGTTACCAGTACTTGAGGTACAAACAGAAATGCTTCGTCTTGAGGCTCTGCTTGAGAAGGAAGAACTCTTTAGCCAAAACTCATTAGCCTAATGATGCTGCTGTAATTTCCTACTCCATTGGAAAGTTATTACCTTAACTCTAGTTGAATGTATTGGCTGCTTTGTAAAGGGCTAACGATTACAAAAATACAAATTTATGCTAAAAGGATTTGTAGAGGGCGAGGAGCAGAGGGAATGACAGAGAATGCCAGGGTGGATATTTTTAAAAAAACATATGAATAAAAGGCAAACAGTTTTGTTGGAAGTTGGCTCTTCTGTTTGGGATTTTTCTTCTATATTTTAGGAAGGAACCAAATGAAGTTGGATGATTTCATCAGCTGTATTAAATTCAGCCCTTAGGCAGCAAATCCTGAAGTACAGTTGTTTAATAATTTGGTGACAAATCAAGCAAGTTTTGACAGTTGGAATTGAAACTCGTGCATTTGATACTTTGTTTATTTTTCTGTTAAATAATAACAAAAAAAAGGTACAAAAAGAAAAAATAATGTAATTTTCCATGTTCCTGTGCATCTGGCTCTTCTTCACACATTTTCACTTTCCAGAATGCTTTATTGCTTCCTCAAATCACACAGCAGAGACACCAAGGCTGACCTTCACTGGATATTTATTGCATCCAAATTTTCTGTCTCAAAATTTATCTCAAAATTTCCTCTCTGCCTCATTGAAATCTCATTAGATAAAAATTGTCACCCAAGAATATTTTACACATAAAATTGTAGTCAAATATGCATTTAGGGGAAAATTTGTTGCATTTGTTGCTGCATAATAAAACCTTTCAGGGACATTCAGGTAAATCTAAGTGCTTTTAGTCATGAACATTTCACTGATACTTTGTAAAACAAAAATCCATATGGGGGAATGCAGTTAAACCCAAGATATGACCGACATTGTTTCCATTCAAAATTGTAGAGGTTTAGTTAGCAAAATCCATTCCTGGTACATTTAATATTTCATCACATTTTAAGTGATATCTTGAAACTGTTTGGTTTAATCTGATTTTACCTCATGTTTATTGACCTGAAGTGAGGCAAGCTTGGATATTGCAATTCTGCAAAGGGCTATTCAGCAAATTTCTGGCTGTTACAGATCTCTAGTTTCCTTCTCAAGGGAAGCTGAAAGTAAATGCTTTGAGTATTGTTCAGTCTTTATATATTAAAAAAGAAAATCTTTTTCTGTTACTGCAATCAAAATAAAGAGATATAAATATATAAAGATGAAAAATTTCTAGTTTTAAGATTCAGGCACTGAAATTGTATCATAAATGTCTAATACCACTATGTCTCTTAATGGCAGTTGGTGCTGGGGACTGTTCCCATTTTCTACTCTATTAAGCAGGAAGGTTTGTAGCATAATTACCACTGAAGTCCCACAAGTCCAACTGTTGTCACCAGACAAAACTTTTACCTGCTCTGAAAACGCTTTACTGAGGCTAAGAGTGTTCCAGGCCATAAATTCTGAAATTCTCTGGGCTGCAGATCCCACTGTCCTGCCCAGGAGATGCACAGCAAATTTTGGTTGTGGGAAGGAAGATTCTCCTACCTATATAAAAATTGTCATGCAAAGTGTATTTAGTTGAACTTTCTGTAAAGAACCAGGATCTCCTCCAAAGCTTCATGAAGTCTCAGACTTGAGGTCTTCCCATTCACTTTCATTGGAATGTTCAGTTCTGGGCTCATTTTTCCTCCGATTTGAAGTTTTCTGAACCTTCTGTTAAGGTATGATAATGGTTACTCTGAGATCACCTCCAGAGAACCTTTCTTTCACCTAATACGTGATACAGGAGGTGTAGAGATGTTTCTTATGAGACTCTCAGTGCTTTTTATTTCTTGTTTTGGGATGGATTAAATTCAGATGTGGTACTTTCTTAGGAAGCTCTGACTGGTTAATCACTCTGTTCCAAGTTCACTATTATTTCTCACATCTATGGGATGGAAATTGCCTGCTAACCAAATGGAGATGAGCCAAAACCTTTTTCTCAAGGATATTTCCATTGGCTCCCAGCCTCAGCTTGTCACTTCACTCCCAGTTCGTCCCTCACAAAAAGCGACCACAGGCACCGGGGTGCCCTCACTGTCCCCCTGCTGCAGTGGAAAACGTGGAAAACCTGCCCCTTGTGGCTCTGCTTCAATCCGTGTCGTTTATCCTGAAAAAGTCTTTTTTTCCTTTCTGCTGGCAGAGCAAAAAGACTCGAATGTTTCTCTCCTGACTGTCAGAGCAGCGTTCCAGGAAAAGCTGCTTCACCACTGTAGGGCAGCACAGGACAGCACAACTCAGCTGTGCTGCCCCTCAGGTGCTGTGTACACTCTCTGCACTGAGCTTTGAAACGCAGTAAATCCCTTGATTAGCACAGCAACCACATTTGAGCATGGATTTTGTCTGTTGGAGATCCTATAACTTTTATTTCTGAACAGGGGTTTTTTTGGCCTTTCATACCTAGCAATGCATGGAAGACAGTAATTTCTTTTTACTATTTTTCAGTTAGAAACAGAATGAAAATAAAGGACCTTTTAAATAATTAATCAGCAAAACTCCTGGCTGGCCTCCAAACCCCAGAACACACCATCCTCTTTCTCACAGTGAAACTCTTATAGAACTGAAGAACAGGAATGGATCTGAAGAGGGACAAAGGGATTGTTTCTCACATGGTCTCACTAATGCCTCTCCTTGCTGAGGCCTGATTATGTGATCAGTTTTCATTGTAGACTTGTCCCCTGTTCATCTCATTCCCTGGGGTCCCTCCCTTCCTTGGGGACCCTCTTGACCTGTTATCTTTGCTCAGCATCCCCAGGAAGGTCCCAGGGCGAGCACAGCCAGTGCTCTGGGATCCAGTTTTGAGGATGGGGAGCAAATCCTGCACTCCAAGCTGCCCTGCCTGCTCACAGAGCCGCCCCAGGACAAGGGACGTGGCTCCCACAGCACCTCTCCTCTGCCCAGAGATGCCCACTTTCATCCTCCAGTTACTCCTATTTTTTGTTTGTTTGTTTGGGGTTTTTTTGGTTTGTTTTCCTACGTGTCAGTTTTTCTATTCCACCCTAACATCATTCCTATCAACTTGCTGTTATTCAGCGTCCCCCTCATGCTTCCATGGGAGGGAGGGAGGGAACTGCCTTCGTCCAGCTGCAGCCAGAAAAGGAACACATCCTTTGGAGAACATATCCTTTGGGGCAACACATCCCATGGAAAACAAACACATCCCATGGCGAACACACCCCTTGGAGCAACGCATCCCTTCTTTTCCTCTTCCCTTGCAATTCCCGCGCGATTGCTGCTGCGCTGGGAGGCTTTGCAGGGCAGTTTGATTTTACATTTCCCGGTTTGTTTTACATTTCCACTGGCTCTTTCCCCCTGAAGGGTGTAACCCCGCTGCCGCCTCCCCTCAGAGCCCGCCCGCCCTCAGGGCCCCTCAGCCGCCGCCATGCCGGGCTCCCGCCCCGCCCCCGCCGCCGCCATTCCGCGGCGCTCCGCCCGTTCCGGCGGCCGGGCGGGGAGGCCGGGCCGGAGCCATGGAGGACGCCGATTACTTCGAGGGCAGCGCAGCCGAGTGGGGCAGCGAGGCGGACGGGGGCGCGGTGAGCGCCGGGGGCAGCGGGGCTAGGGATGACTGCAGCCCCAGGCGTGTCCCGGAGCAACCCCTGGGCACGGGCTCCGAGCGTTCCCCTGGGTCCGGAGCATCCTCCGGGACAGCCCCGGAGTTTTCCCCGGCAGGGACCCGGAGCGACCCCCGGGCGGGTCCCGGAGCGTCCCCCGGGCCCTCCCGTTCCCCTCGGGCGCTCCGGGCTGAGGCGATAGCGCCGGGTGTGAGGGCAGGGGCCGGGGCTGTGCCGGGCCGGGGTCCCGGGGTTAAACAGGGAAGGCGGTGCGGGGTTTTTGTGCTTTCTCCGTTAATAATCGCTGCCTGTCGGGGTGCGGGTCCATTGCGGTGCTGAGCCCAGGTGTGTGTGCTGCTGTGGGCACAAAGAGCCTGAATACTGAATATGGGAGCGTGGGGGGAGACGGGACAGGGAGGCTGACCTGACTGTGCTTGTGAACAGCAAGATGATGAGGATGGGGAGGGAGAAGATGATGCCGAAGTGCAGCAGGAGTGCCTGAAGAAGTTTTCAACGCCTGATTATATAATGGAACCGTCTATATTTAACACGTTAAAGAGGTGAGTGTGACCTGATGTGTGTTATGGTGTGTTGGAGCTGTCACTTCGTATGGAAATGTGTGCAAATGTATAAATGGTGCTGTTGTTTTCCCTTTAAATTTAGACTTCTATTTATTTTTGGCTTTAATATGACTCACATAGTTCTTTTGTAATTCTTTCATCAGATATTTCCAAGCAGGAGGATCTCCAGAGAATGTTATTCAGCTCCTCTCTGAAAACTACACTGCAGTGGCACAGACTGTCAATTTGCTGGCAGAGTGGCTCATTCAGACAGGTATGATACAAGATACAGGGTATTTTGGGTCCATATTCTGTCAGAAATGTCTGAATTTGTGGCAAATTTGTTCATACACAGGAAGTGGATTGTTATAAAGTTGTCGTCCTTTATGTGGCTAAATCCTTTATAATAATAGGTTTATTCCACTTGGAGAATAATGATGCAATATGTTGAGGAAAGGCCAACAAACTGTGTTATAAAAGGTTTTATAGTTGAAACAGCTGCATAAATTATAGCTTCTTTTTAATTTCATTCAAAGGGCAAGGGTGCTGTTATATAGGCAGTATAAGGAGTGCTTTTATCCTGTAATGGAATTAATTATGTAATCGTTATTACATTACCAGAATTATTGTACTCTGATTTTAGAAATGTAGAACTACTCATTGTTATTTATGTATTATTTTGTAGAATATTATCAAAGCTACTGATAACCAATATTTAAAAGGATGAACTTCAGTGTGTAGTAATGTGGATTTGTGCCTTCGCCCTGGTAATTCCTCTTGTGGCTAAGACACTCCTGCATTTGTGTCTGATGAGGAGAGAAAGAGGAAGCTTGTGACCTGAGATCCTAAACAGTTCAGTAATTAGGGAAAAGGTGGAAAATCTGTATCAGTGTGGCTCAGTAGCAGAACTGATGGCTCTCATCTTCTCTGTGCTGATAAATTTTGGAGTAGTGTCTGTTCTCGTTGGAAAATGTGGGATGCTGCTGCTGTGTTCCACTGAACTGCTTTGCATCTGCCAAGTGTTTTGTTCCTTCTGTGCAGGTGTTGAGCCAATGCAGGTGCAGGAGACTGTGGAGAACCACTTGAAGAGTTTGCTGATCAAGCACTTCGACCCTCGGAAGGCAGATTCCATCTTCACAGAGGAGGGAGAGGTGTGCATGCAGTCCCTGTTCCTGTCCCTACACAGGATCCTTCCTGCACACCTTCATCTGATGGAGTGGTGAAGGGAAGGGAAATGGAATCTTCAAAGCCCTTTGGCTGAGGAACAACTGGTTTCAGAAAACCAGCTCTGTCTGACTGGAGTCCTCAGAGGTTTAGAGAGCTTGGAAATTTGGAATGCATCCTCCTTTGTAATAAAGCTCTGTAGAACAACTCACAGGAGTGCTGAGAGGTAAAACCCTTGCTTTTTATGATCCTGACAACAAGACATTCTTAAATCTCTTTCTTCTTTTCAGACTCCAGCCTGGCTTGAGCAAATGATAGCACATACCACGTGGAGAGACCTTTTTTACAAATTGGCAGAAGCCCATCCTGATTGTTTAATGCTTAATTTTACTGTGAAGGTACTATGCTTAAGTCTAATCAGTAAGAACATCCAAATATCCATAGTGTGCTAATTGTTCTGGCTTCAAATATTCATTGTGGTCTTGCTTGGATCTTTTATGTATTCCTGCTAATACTAATTAGTAAAAGTACACCTTGGTGGGAGGACTTGTGCTACAAGTTGCAGTACATATAATTTCCCAGTTTGAAGTACTGCATTTTCAATTTTTGTTGAGGTGTGGGAGTCATCTTTTTTTTTTTCTTGTTTGTTTTCCTTTGATCCTTGTTTAAAAATTTTGGATTTCTGGTGCAGTGGAATATCTCAGCCAGTTTTGTATGTTTCTGTGACAAGAAAAGAATGTTATATTAAAAAGAATATGCTCTGCTACATTTTTTATTATTGTGCTTTTTTTTGCTGCACCTTTATTGGTTTCTTTTTCTGTAGACCACAATATAAATGTGAATTCCAGTCAGTGTATGCAGAAGTGGAACTTAGATTCTCTGTGTTCTTCTAGATTTGGTAGGATATCAGAAATAGAAATGTAAATAACACAAGATTTCTGTGATGTTTTTATTTTTATAGCTTATATCTGATGCTGGGTATCAAGGGGAAATAACCAGTGTTTCAACAGCATGTCAGCAACTAGAAGTATTTTCCAGAGTCCTGCGTACATCTCTGGCAACAATTTTAGATGGAGGAGAAGAAAATCTTGAGAAAAACCTCCCTGAGTTTGCTGTAAGTTTAGTTTTTTGGGATTTTTCCCCCCTTTTTTATGAGGAAAAAGAAGTGTTCTGCTTTCCAGTTAGGAGGTACAGATCACTGTGGGATTGTAGCCAATCTTGATGTCCTACAAAAGCTTATGAAGAGAAGGTATATCTGAGTTAAAACCCAGAAATTTATGCTTTTTGGTCATTCTGTGACCAAGAATTCTTTGGGTTGCTTCTGTGACACTTCTTATATTTATTAAATGGATTGTAAAAAGGTGGAGGTAGAGCTGTTGTCTTTCACATGTACTGCAAGATCTAAAGATCAGTATTGTCAGTCCCCTGGCAAATGAAAATAATTCTGTTATCATCCACATCAGTGTGAAAGTTGCCATCTGAATCAGCCCAGCATTTCAGTGTTGTGAAGCAGCACAATTATTGTCCTCTGATTTCAGAAATGTGGAACTACTAAAAAATGATTTTCAGCTGGCTTTAAACTTCTCTTAGTATTTAAATACTGCAGAGAAAGTACTGAGCATGAGTAGAACAGATTTTCCTCTCAGTTTTGGAATTTGAGAAATGAAGTTCTCAATCAGAAATTTCTTCTTGTGTGGTGTCAGTGCTTTTCTGTATTTTCCTCTTGGCGTTTGTGCTTTGGTTTTTTTTTCCTTCGCAATTTTGCTGTTTGTTTTTTTCCCCCCTTTGCTCTCACGGCAATGCAATGCCAGAAGGCCCCTGGGCTGTTTCCTTGCTGTCTGGTGAGGTTTGTGCTGTGCTTTCACAGAAGATGGTGTGCCATGGGGAACACACGTACCTCTTTGCCCAGTCCATGATGTCCATCCTGGCGCAGGAGGAGCAGGGCGGCTCCGCCGTGCGGCGCATCGCGCAGGAGGTTCAGCGCTACGCCCACGAGAAGTGAGTGCCCCTGTGGGAGCAGGGAAATGGGGCCCACCACAGCCTGGGAGCCCTGCTGGCTTTTGCTCGTCCTCCATCGCCTTTCACCAGTATTGGAATATGAATTCAAATATTACCAGTTAGATTGTGCCTGGGCCAGTCTGACCCTCGCTTCTGGGCCAAAGGCAGCAACTGTGGTGTAATCACCCCAGAGATACCTTGGCTTGCTGGAGACTGCAGCTGGACACTGAACAAGTCCAGGCTTGTTAGGAACTCCATTTACCTCAGGAGGAAAGCTTAAGGCGATGGTGAAGAGGAAAAGGAGATGGATTCTGCTGGAGGGTTTATATCCAGAGGTTTATTCCATGGTTACAGAGGTCTGAATGTGAGCAACAGCTCCAACAGAATGCCGACCGCATGGCTTGATCCACCTTTTAAGCTCAGGGACAGGGGGAGGGGAGGGACAGGTGAGCTACCAACCAGGTGGGAGGGGCAGGGTCTCAAGGGACAAGGGACACCTAGACAGGCCAATGACCCCCAGGCCTGAGGGGCATCCTTTGAACTTGACCAACCACATGCCTTGCTGGAATGTTAAGCCTGATTGACAGGACTCACTCAGCAAGGGGGCGAGGGGGAAGAGGTATAGGCACACCTGGGAGGTGACCTGGAAGTCTAAAATGGGACATTACAACACACTGCAACACACCAGCAAAAGGAGAATCTCTAACTGCAACAGAGGAGTTCTTGTAGTAGGCCTTGAAGCTGTGGGACAGCAGAAAAGTTCAGTGTCCTGTACCAGAGAAACCTAAAACTGGAAAAGCAAAGACTTTATGTTTGTCTATTAAGAAATATACTTTTATTATTGAGAAATATACTTTTATTTTTTGTTAACTTTTTGGAGATAAACAAGGCAAACACAGGCCTATTTCTGTAATTACCCCAAGGCATTACATCCCATAGAATATGCCCTGTTGACTCAGTGAGACTTCATCTGAAATGTCTGAATTAAGAAAATAAGTGACTGTGTGTGTTTGCTCTGCCTGCAGAGGCCACGATGCCAGTCAGATCACCTTAGCACTGGGTACTGCAGCCTCCTACCCCCGAGCTTGCCAGGCTCTGGGGGCAATGCTGTCCAAAGGAGCTCTGAATCCGGCAGATATCACTGTCCTCTTCAAAATGTTTACAAGCATGGACCCACCTCCAGTAGAACTGGTCAGTATTCACCTGTTTGTAACCTCTGAAGCTTATTTCTGTTACAGAGGCACTCAGAAATGGGGTGCCTTGTGCTTAGTGTTGTATGGACACAAAAATTAAATAGCACTCACTTGTCCCTCTGTAATTGTAAGTAATTGAATTGTAAAGTGAAGCTGCTACTTGCATTCTGGTTTGCATCAGCTTCATGATACTTTTGTTGGGTTTTTTTAATTATTCCAAGTTGTGTTTTTACATATAACTAAATTAAAGAACTTTTCCATAGGGGAGATAAAGGTGGCGAGGAATTAATTCCTTAAACAAACAAAAGAAAGAATCAGAAAAAAAATCCCTGCCCACTTTAGCAGTTTGTTATAAACAGGCCTAAATTATACATTTCACATTTCTCACTGCATTGTTCTAACATGGGTTTTGGTAAGAAAAGGTGAGATTTTGATACTTTAGAAATATGGTCTGTAACTGATTCCTTTTTTTTCCCTTTTTTCTTTCAAAAGTCTGTGTCTCTGCAGAAAACTGTTTAATGTACTTTTAAAGGAAAATGTGTTTATCTTGTTCTATGCAAGGTATATCAAATGCAAAAACTCCGTTCTTAGTCACCTGTCATGATTCCCAGGCTCTGATAAAATGTTCTTTCTCTTCCCAGATTCGAGTGCCTGCATTTCTGGACCTCTTCATGCAGTCCTTGTTTAAACCAGGTGCTAAGATCAACCAGGACCACAAACATAAATATATCCACATACTGGCATATGCAGCTAGTGTTGTAGAGATGTGGAAAAAGGTAATGTTCACTTCTGTGAATAATATTATTTTTTACCTGCAGCAGCCTGTCTCTGCTGAAGAATATGTATGGTTGTGAAGTCGCTTAGTTTAAAATAATGCATTCAGCTTAGTTTAATTATTTTAATATGAAATGCTTCTGCCTTCAGCTGAGGTGATTAAAAAGTGTAGATCCTGATGATCAAATAGAAGTCTGAGTACACTGAGAATTAAATAAAGCAAACATCCCTGTACTTCAGCTCACTCATAATTAATTCTTCTGAAACTTGCATGTGAGTCTGAATTTTGAGACACAGGTGCAATCCCAGGCTTATTGCAGGTCAAGTTCCTTTCCTTAAATAACCAAAGACATCTGCAACTTTTGCATTCCAATTTTGCAATAATTTTACAGAACAAGAGAGTCAGCATCAACAAGGATGAACTCAAGTCGACCTCAAAAGCCATTGAGACTGTTCACAATCTGTGTTGCAATGAGAACAAAGGGGCATCAGAGCTGGTTGCAGAACTGAGCACTCTCTATCAGTGCATCAGGTGAGCAGGGAGGCTGGGAATCTCTCATGACTCATAAATCCTGTCTTTCACACACAGCTTGTCCTCCTTGGGTGGCAGAAATGATTTTCTGTGCCTCTGGAGAGTGATGGCAGATTACTTTGGGTTCCTAATAAAACTTCCATGTATTTTCCATGCTGCTGTGCTAAGGTGATGTCTCTCTGTAGGTTCCCAGTGGTGGCCATGGGGGTGTTGAAGTGGGTGGACTGGACAGTGTCAGAGCCACGGTACTTCCAGCTGCAGACTGATCACACCCCAGTTCACCTGGCCCTGCTGGATGAGGTAAGAGTGTCTGGAACCTGTGCTGAGAGCAGGAACAGCTCTGCTTCTTGTGTAACACTGAGTGCCTGTCATTTGCAGGAAGGCAGTAAATATGCAGAGATGAATCTATTCAGAGTAAATTGTCTGGTTTTGTCAGCTCAGCATTATTTATGCCAGGAAAACTTGGGCATTATAGAAAGAAATGATGGAATGCTTTTCTAAATGAATTTCTGTCTGGCACAGAACATCAGTGTAAACTTGTCTGGTGCATTGTGTTTTAAATTGCAGTTCTGAGGATCTCACTTTGCTGTGTTGTTTGCAGATCAGTACATGCCATCAGCTGCTTCATCCCCAAGTTCTGCAACTTCTTGTCAAGCTCTTTGAAACAGAACATTCTCAGCTGGATGTGATGGAGCAGGTGATACTCAGAGGATTCAGGTTTTTGTTACTTCACATCTGTCACTCCTTTTGCTCTCACAGCAGGGTTAATGTAGAAGTGGTTAAAATGTAGCACAGCGGGTATTGAATGAATAAAAATAGCACACTCTGAGGGCGAGTTCTGAAGTGTTGGCTCTCCCCTCCCTTCCCCTCAGCTGGAGCTGAAGAAGACTCTCCTGGACAGGATGGTTCACTCGCTGAGCCGGGGCTACGTCCTGCCCGTCGTCAGCTACATCCGCAAATGCCTGGAGAAGCTGGACACAGACATCTCCCTCATCAGATACTTTGTGACAGAGGTCAGCAGCAAAAACTGTTTACTGAAGGCTAGAGATCAAGTTTAAATCAGATCCATGTGTTTTGGATATTGAGAAATACTTCAGGTTCAGGTCAGAGTCTGAGCAATGTCTCAGTGTTCACCAGGATGGGATTTGGTCCTGCTGCTCCTGACTTCTGGAAGTAACAAGGTACTCACAGAGCACCTGAGAGTTCATACCTAATTAGTTAATTAGTTGCACTTGAGACCTCTTGTTCTCCATCCAACTACTTGTATGCTCCCAAGATTGGTATATGAATTAAATGTTGTCCCTCCTCCCCCTGTAAGTGCAAGAATCATCAGTTTTTGTCTGTTCTTTCAGGTGCTCGATGTGATTGCTCCTCCATATACCTCAGACTTTGTACAGCTTTTTCTTCCAATCTTGGAGAATGAAAGCATTGCAGGCACTATAAAAACAGAAGGTGAACATGATCCTGTCACAGAGTTCATAGGTAAGTCATGTTTATTCCTTGCATCCCTGCTTCCATTTGTGTCTTACAACTTGCAAATAATGTTTAGGAGGAAGATTGCTAAGTATAGGAATGCCTGCCAGCTGTTTTCACAGACAACTTCCCTTTTAGGGGCCTGTGTTTAGCAATTTCCCTGTGATCAAGAATCTGTGGGTAGTAGTGGGGAAAGTGAAGATAAATACTGCTTTTTGGGAACTATCACTGCAGCAAGGAAAGGAAGGAAGGAGAGTTGTCTGTCATAGTATGATACTCCACCCTAAACCAGAAACATCTGTCCAGACTCTAAAAGCCTAATTATTTACATAATCCATATGCAGAAATCCATATGCAAATACATAAATCAGAATCATTGTAATGTACTGAACAGTGTCTTCTTTTTCTCTCCTTTTAAGCTCATTGCAAATCTAACTTTATTATGATGAACTAAGCAGTGGAAAACATCAAGAATGCAGCCAGAGCTTATGATCACTGCTTTGCCATGCTCTCCACCTGTGAGGTTCTAAAACTGGGGAGAAAAACCCCAACAAAACCAACAAACCTAAAACAAGGAGGAAAAGGCTGAAGGACATTTGCTTGACTTGCATGGTGACCCTGAAATTCTTAACCAGAGGAGTGTTTGTGTTTCATATCAGAGAATTGTCAATGTCATCTGGGAAATGGAATGATACCAAAGGTCTTTCTGTTGTTACACAAATCAGTATAAATCTGTGTTCTGAAGAGGATAGATAGAAAGAACAGATTTATTTGAAAGAACTTGCAGAATTTGTCACTGATTCTTTGTGTAATAAACAAAATATGAAGAAAGGGTAAGGTAATTCCTACTAAAAACACTTTACAGATAGTTCTCTGAATAGGTCCTGAATGCTCTAGGCTTTGATATTGCAAGTTGTAAAAAACAGGAATTTGTGGATTTGCTCTGTGCCTGCAGCACAGAAGCCCTAATGTCTGTCCCTCCCTTTTGCATTAGATTAGAATTTTAAATGTCCTACATGAAAACAAAAATGTGTTTTGTGTAACACAAGAGGAGTTGCAACAGGCAAGGTTATTTTGTATTAAGAGAGGAATTCTGTGTGAGTGTGTTACCTTTCAGAATCTATTTCTTGCTAAATAGATGCAGCAGATGTTACTGGTAAGTTTCATTACCGTGTCATTACTGTCCCAAACTATGAAACGTGTGCCCAAATTTCATTACTGCTTGTTGTGGCTTTGTTTTTATACTGATCTCTACTCTGTCCTGGCTGATGCCAAACTGTGGGAGAACACCCAACAATATAATTTACCTTTAAATAAAGGTGTTTGTTCTTTTGCAGAGATGTCTTTCAGTTTCATTATGACTCGTTCTCTCTGCTCATTGGGCTGGATTCCTCTTTACACCCCTCACTTTTAAACCAACAGTAATTTTCTTGAACAAACAAGCACATTTTGCTCCTCCAAGTACATCTGTTTTCTGAAGAATCTGCTTTCTAAAAGACACTGAAACTCTTAAGTCCAGATGAATGCAAATTTAAAAAGGAAATCACCTGAAAAGGGCAAAAGTTGCTTCTCTAGAGGCTGTTGGGAACTTCCTTGCTTATCTTTGAATAAAAGATTTACTGTTATTCTAGCTAACTCTCACCATTTAAAATTTGCATGTGACCTAGTTTTTGTAATTTAAGTAAACTGTTGAATTAACAGCAGAAATTATTCACCTTATAGAGAACAAATTTAGGATCCAGCCCTATACAAGCTCTTGGTGATAATCAAGAGCAGTTGCTCTGTGTCCATGCAGCTTTACCAGCAGTTTCAACAAGGTTTATCTTTACTTTCCTGTATTCAGCTTGCTATCACTTCCTCTAAACAGTTCCTCTGTAGGTGATTTTTAACTTAAACCCTTTGTGATGCTGTGATCAGGGATGTCACACAATCCTGTTCACACTCAGTTGCTGTTTGAACCAGCAGCATTGCTGTATAAAACTGTTCATCAGGCCAGATAGAGACAACCACACACCTGCATTAACAAGCTCTTACAATAAATCCCCAGTCATGTAAGAGAAAAAGTTTGTTTATTAAATCAGTTAGCAATGTCAGGCAGTAACATCTGATATGGCACTGATTTGTAATATTAGTGAGGAGTTCTGGGTTATGGTAATTTACATTTTGCCTCTTTAGGAGAAAAAAAGGCATAATCACGTATTAAAACAAGGCTAATCAAGTAAGAAGTGTTTAGACTGTCTTTTGCTTAAAGTAATTCCCATTATATAATTTTGGTGGATAAAAGCAACTTCATCATTTAACAATTCCAACACCACTGTTTCACCAGGAGGTCAAGCAAACAAGGTTTAATATTTTTGATTTATCATGTCCAGACTTATCATGGCTTTTGCATCATTGCAACATATTTGGTCAGTACTGTCACAGAATTTAAAAGAAGCTCTAGACCCAAATATTGAGTACACTTTCCCAGTACATCTACATGATTTGTATTTAAAAAAATAGATATTTACATGTACAGGTTCTGTGATTCAGTCAGTGTGATTTTAATACTGTGCATCAAGGTAGACAACTCCTTCATGGGTGAATTACTTCAAGGTGTAAATAAAATTAGGGCAGTTCTGTATTTTTTGAAGGCATTGTGTGTTGCATCTGGTCTAATTGTTCAGAACTGTGAAGGAGTCTTGGGCTATTATTCTTTAAACAAGAGGAGGTTGTGCTGGGAAGCTTCCAAAGTACCCAAACACAAAGCTGTACCATGTAGCATCAAGGCAGTATGGGATCCCCATATGCACAGTCCTCTTCAATAGCCAGATTGTAGTCTGCTCCTCTTCCACCCTTGTAGGCACTGGTCACAATCCTCAGCCAGCCTCTTTCACCCTGTAAAGGATTTAATTTGCATTGTAAATTAGGAAACAGCTGTAAAAATTGTGTGTTGGTGAGTCTGTTCTGTCTGCCAAATATGAGTGATGAGGTGAATGGAGAATTCACTCAAGCTGTGGTGCAGCCCTGGAGTCATGGGGCAGCCTGCCTGGGTGAACTCACATCCCACTCACCCAGTCCTGGATTTTTGCCTACAACTCACAGCAATTTCCAGTTGCCCATAACAGGAGCTGCACGTCCTTGAAAGGTAGAATTTGGGATAGAGCTGAAAGTTATTACTCAAATAACTTCCAAATATCCTTGCCTTCAGATTGGCTGGGTGTCATTTTTAAACGGGCAGTCTAGTTCAAAGCAAGTTTCAGTTTTATATCCACAGGCTGCAGCTTTGCAAGTGACAAACCCCTCCCTCCCAAGCCCAAAGTGTGTTGCTGTGTCTCCTTACCCAGGGCTCACCCCAGGAGTTCCGAACTATCCAATATTCTGTCCCGTTCTCCACGCCCCAGCCAGCCACAGACACGATGTGATTCACTGTGGGTGAGGGGTTGTACTCTGTGTACAGCCCCCCTGTGTAGGCATCCAGCTTTTCTGTAGCCATGATGCCACAGCTGCAAGAAAACAGAGAGGAGGTTTCATACAAGGGGATCAGGGCAGGGGCCTGGCTAAAAACCAACTGGGTTTCTTGTATTTTGTATTCTGATCTCAGTTTACATACAAACTAGAGTCTGCATGCTAGAGCAGAGCAGCTGACACATGCTAGAATGAAAATGTACACAGAGTTTCGTGTATCTTTTTTTTTTTTTACCTAATTGGTCCATTAGTGTAGATTTCTGCCATCATTTTTTCTCTTCCACTGACAGACCCATAGTCAGCAACTTTCCAGAGAGTGTAGTTCTTGATCACATGGCATTCTCCAAAAGTGACACAAGTTCCACACTGGTTGAACTTCTTACATTCTGCAAAACAGAGGTGAGATTACAACTGTAGGTAATCTGCAGGAAGGTGCTTTTCTTTAAGTGAAGGGATTGTAGGACACTGAGCTTTTAGAACATAATTGAGGCAGATATTAGTAACTTCAGAGTAATTATTAATACATATTTTCTCTGGTGAACTCAGTTATTTTCTGGAAACCACATTTAAAGTCCCTTTTATCACCACTTACTGCTTTTTACTTCACAGATATAAATACTTTGTTGAGGACATAGAGAAACCATTCCAGTCATACATGACCAAAGGTTAAATTTCTCCTTTGTTCAGCTTGAGGTGACACTTGTAAATATTTCAGTACATTAGAGATTGTGTGTCACAGATTTAAGAGATTAAGTTAAAACAATTCAGCTGTGCAAACTTGCCTGAGCACGATTTAGTGCTACCCTGTCTGTCTGGAGCAGGAGACACACACAGGCCCGTAAAGAAAACCTGCTCTGTCAGTCAAACAGCAGGAACCAGTACTCTGAAAACCCAAAACATTTTTTTTAAATACACTGCTAAAGCTGGGAAGAAACCCTAGAGCAAAGCAGAGGCACCCTACTTTGGTCCTTGGCCTGGTAGTTGTTGCAGGTCTCGTCGGGGATGCCGTGGTCGTGCGCGTACCTCCAGACCCCCGAGTGGTCCCCGCCCTCGCAGGAGCCAGCATCAGCACAGTCGATGACATTCTGCACAGACAGGTAGGCAGACGGCCAGGCCCCTTTCCTCTTGATGTTGATTCGGTCTGGAAGGACAAGAAACTGGGGTTTGCTGTGGAATTCGTGGGTGGCTGCACATTGCAGCTGCTTTTGAAACTGTCTCCTCTCCATTGAGCCTGCACTGGTGGCAGACTGCAGCACTCGTGGTTGGAAAGGCTCTGCTGTCTGCAGAGAGGAACACAGCCTGACCTGATTCAAACCAGAGGCTGAGCTATTGTTGTGGGTTTCCATTAGGAGGGGTTTTTCCATTAAAAACTCAGCAAAAACATGGAGATGAGTAAGATCTGTCTAAGGCCTTGAAGAGCCCTAAACCTCTTTTAATTCAAGACACAGTTTCTGAAAACTTCCAGATCTGTTTCCTGACTTTGACAGCAAAGAGTTTTCAAATACACATCTAAAAACAGCTCTGAGCATCATATCTTACAGGAGTAGAGATTTATGTATAAGTCCATGCATAAACATAAGCCCATGGAGCCCAGGCTGCTGGCTCTGTGAGACAGTCTAAATGCAGGAGAAAGCTTTCAGACTTATCTCCTTGCTGTTACACCAGCATCTCACTGTTATCCTGCCATCTCAGACAGGCACCACCACCCTGCTGCCTTCTTTTGTCAGAAACAAGAAGCTTACTTGGCAGAAAAGCTTCCTGATGAGTATTTATAAACTGCTTTTGTGCATTAACAGTCTTAACTGATGCCACTGTAGTTACTTTAAATCCTATTAGTACCAACAACATTCAAATAAACTTGACAGAACAGGGAGCTATCATCCCAGCCTAATCTTCCTGCAAGCTGCTGTATTTTACTGGCAGGTGTCACACCTGCCCACATCCTTGTGTACTGCATGATTCCTGCTGTCTGCTCACACCTGCATTATCTGCCCCCTTCTCCCCAGTTTCCTTGGTTTCTCCTTCACAGGTAAATTTTCCTACAGCCTCCCTGTGCAAATGGCGCTTCTCCAGCACGAAGCTGTTGCATGCAAATCATGCATTCTCTCTAGAGCCACTACTTCTCCATCTGTAGCAAACCACTACTTCCCCTTGACTTAGAAAAAGGCTGAAATCAGATTTAGTGTCTGCTGTGGGGGTCAGTTCATGCAATGACAGGGCTCCTGCAGCAAATATCCCACAAGAGGCACCTTGTTTCATTTCCTCATTGCCAGCATGGCTGGAGAGCCCCTGCTCTAGTGAGGGACCAGAAGGAGACCTGACAACTCTTTTGCATCTCACCACACCTCTGAGGGGAGGGCAGAAACTCCAGCTCTTACCCCAGGACCTAAAGAGCAGTTTGGGAGGAGCTACGGCCACATTTCTTCTGCAAACAGGTTTTTAACCACACACCAGCGTTCCCCCCTTGCTGCCTTTGGATAAGGTGGACACAGCCTCACTCTGGTTGCTTTTTCTACTGAAACCAACCCTCCTTGCCTTCAGCTTGGGCATTCCCACTGTTCTGGTGTATTCACAGACACCTCAGCCTCGGTTTTGCTGCGTTAGTCCCTGCAGTGATTTAGCACCTTACACCAGCTGTCAGTAACCGGAATCTAAACTCCCTTTGCTTCCAAACACTCCCGATTGCAGCGGGGAGCCCGGGGGTACCTGCCAAGGCGCTGGTGCTGCCGTGGGCCCAGCAGGAGCCGCAGTACTGGGGGATGTGCTGGTTCCGAGTGGTGCTGGCGTAGTTCACCCCGTTCACGTTCCGCCAGTCCCAGCTCCGCGGCAGCGCCGACACGTCCAGGTACTCGTGCGGGCGGGGGTAGGTCCTGGGGAGGGGGGAACGGGACGGGGAGGGAGCGCCGGCATCCCCCGGAGCAGGACGGCCGGGTGTTATTTAAAACAAAACAAAACAAAACAAAACAAAACAAAAAAAAAAACCAAAAAACCAAAACCATAAAATCAAACCCCACGGATTTCACCGAGTTCCATAACGAGCCCGCGAGTGTCCGCCGGGGTCACGTGACCGATCCGGCCCCGCGGTCTCGTGACCGCCCCCCCCCCACCCCCCCCACCCACCCCGGCCCATCCCGGACCCCAGAGCGGCCCCGGGAACCCCCGAACGCCCCCGGGCACCCCTGAAATCCTCAGGGAACGCCTGAAATCCCCGAACCCCTCGGGCTCCCCCAGACCCCCCCGGACACCCTCGAAACCTCCCGGGAACCCCTGAAATCCCCCGGACCTCTCCGGGCACCCCCGAAATCCCCGAAGCCTCCCGAGCCCCGGCTGTGCCCGCCCAGCCCTCCCCAGCGCTCCCCTCGGCCGTGCCACCCGTGAGGGGCCGGGAGCGAAGCGCACCTGAGGCCGGGCGCCCTGCGCGGGGCCGGGCGGTAGCAGTGCTGCCCCTCCCTGAAGTGGAGCCCGGCGCGGGCGGGCGGGCAGAGGCAGCCGCAGAGCAGCAGGAGCGCGATGAGAGGCTGGAGCGGCGGGGCCATGCTGGGACAGCGGCGGCTGCCGGGCTGCGGCCGCGCCGGGGTTTGAGGGCGGAGGGGAGGAGCGGAGGCACGGGCGGGGCCGGGCCGGGCTCACCTGCGGCGGGCGTGGACAGCGGGCGGGGACAACGGTCCGGCCCCGCGCCCTCCTCGGCGCCGCCTCAGCGTGTCCGAGGGAGCTCTTGGGGACGAGGAACAAACTCCGATCCCGCCCTCCCAGCCCCCAGTGGCGCTTCCAGCTCAACAATTCGGTCACATGAGTTGTGATTGTATCTGGGACAGGCCCTGTCACAGGTTCCTTCACCTTTGGCCTAACACCTCAGCATTGTGCCAGACTGTGGCCAGAGACTGTGACTGGATTTTTGTTTGTTGTTTTTTTTCCTAGTCCCAAGTTCTGGATTTCTCAAGCCCTTTAATGCTACAATTAGCGAAGGAACACAGGCCTGTGTCCATTTTCTAGGCTACTCCTTAGGGCTTGAATATCTGAAGGTTCTTCATTATTTGCTAGAAGATTTAGTCAATAGTAAAAACAGTTTTCTAATTTTCCTGCAGAAGCTTCTAGTGACTGTGTGAATGGATTATCAGTTTCTTTTGCATACATTAGCTAGAAGTTTTCATGTTTGATAAACAGGTTTAGTAAACCACAGACAATTCTCCCCTCCTAGCTTCTCTTCCTTGGCTTTCAGCACTTCTTGTGGAGGGCCGGAGGTTTATTAGCTCCACACGATGAGCAGAGAAACTGAGGCACAGAGAACAAACACACCAAAATGATCAGCAGAGCACGAATGGAGCCTGTGAGTTGAATGCATTGGTTTTGGTATCATTATTAGGGGTGATTCAGCTAGCCCAGGGTAGTTAAGACTTGCATCAGCTTGTCTGGCAGCCATTCACAGATCTCTGTAAAATTATCTGATGCCCTGTAGCCAGGCTTATCTCAAACTGAATAGGCTTTCCTCTCAACAATCTTCTCTGCTACTCTAAAAAGCCAGCTCCTCCCAAGCAAACCATTAAAAAAGAGTATCCCAGAATCCCTCCTTGCACATGCATGTTTATTGGGGGTAGTGTTTAAAAAAACCCAAAAACCAACCAAGGAAACAAAAACAACAACAAATAGCCCAGCAACCACAAAAGCCTGGTGTCTCTGTGGTCTCAGCTCAAGCCCATCAGCAGGGCTGTGGCATCTGGGAGCAGTGGCAGCCTGATAATGTGCTCTGTGCCCCAGCTGTGCCCAGTGCCAGGCTGCTCCTAATCTCCCCCTTGCCAAAGTGCCTGAGAGCTGCTCCATCCAGCTCAGCCCCTCTCCCCGGTGCCTCTCTCTGCTAATCTGCAGCTGCACATGGGCCGTGGCACTGCTGGGAGTCCCGGGGTGTTAACAGGCCCGGGGCTCGCTGGGCTGAGCAGGGACTGCAGCTAAACCTCCACAGAAACAGCCCCTCCTAGGCCGGGCCTGGATAGAGTCAGACAGAAATGCAGATGGGGAGGAGGGAAAAGAGGCCCAAGCCCACAAACATCTCAGCTGCCTGGTGTCATGTGCCAGAATTTTTAAGGCTCTATAAGGAAGCACTTCAGAGGAGGCACATGATTCTGGGGAGCTATTTTCAGCAAGAGGAAAAGCCCCTATTAAGTGATTGCTTATTTCTTTTGCTTCCCTTTTCCCCCTTTCCTTGTGAGATGTGCTCAGTGAATTTATTTATTGCTGAAATTATTTTGTCAAATTTTTTGGACAGTGAATTAGCACCTTCAGCCTCCTCCTAAGCTGTGTCTATTGTGAATACATTGCATATTTTTAATTTATATTAATTTATATTTTTTATCAATTAATATAAATTATTTTTATATTGTATTTATTTAGTATTTGTTATTAACATTGTATCAATGTCTATTCAGAATGCAGCAGTTGAATATACAACTTAGATGTGCATTACTGCTCTTAGCTAAGGATGGTTGGAGAAAACAAGTATGAAATGTGCATAAATAAATGAGATATGCTTTTTAAGTAAATGGCCAAATAACCTTTACAGAATTTTCTTCGGGAACTGTCGAAGATATCCAAAGCTATTGTGGAAAATATTGTCAATGTGGCAGTGGAACAGAACATTGTGTGTGTCTTGCTGGGTAAACTGAATGGCTTAGAGATTTTATCTTTTGAAAATTATAAAATGATTGTGTTTTAAGGAAACAAAATTAATCTACCTGCATTTGACATCTTCCTTTTATTGCTCCCTAAGCAGTGTGCTCACAGCATGACAGAGGATGACAGATGTTTGCTCTCTATTTTTTTAAAATGCACTCCTGGTGCTGAGCTCTGTGTCAGGAGCAGTTGTCTGTTCTTCATTGGCTGGTGGGGGAAGTGGAAGTCATCAAGTGGAGGGGAAGCCTGGCATAAGCTGATTTTTCTCCTGGAACCATATGGAAGCTCAGAAATCCCTTATCTCCAGCAACCCATAAAGCGGTCAAGCAGTGACATTCAGGGAGTCAAGGCTTCCACTGTCACCATTTCATGCTGAATAGTTTTAAGGTGCTTTCCAAATTATAGTTCCTTTCCCCATCCTTAAAAGGAACACTTGCAAGGCAGTGGCAGTCACTTGACATGTCATGAAACTGCTCTAGGCTTCCACAAGTCATTTTAGTCTGGGTTTCTGCTGCTCAGTGATACTGGTGCTGGTTATCAGCAGCCAAACACGACTGTGCTGTGTTTTGTTCTGTCTCACAGCGTTTCCTTTAGCAAGGGAAATGTTTCACTCAGTGAATGTTACAGTTCACTTCAGAGAGCTTCAGTGAAATGGGGTTTTCACCTCTAGCATGTTCCTGGCAAGTTCTGAAGCACACCTGAGACATAAGAAATTAAGAAATATTAGAAATGCTGTATTTCTTAATGGGAGAGAGGGAGAGTTAACTGTGCAAGTTAGTCACAAGTTAATTCAAGTTTTGGCTAAATATGATGGACTCTTTTAAGTATTTAAGGACCAAGCATCACTGAGGGTACAGTGTTATTTTTATGCGTTACAAACTATTTTTTGTTCCTGCTCCTGTTCCCCTCCTCCATGCAGTCAAACATCAGGAATGAGGCTTGTTAGTGAACTGGAGTTTGCCTTGCAATCCTGCTCTCAAGTTGTTACCATTTTTATTATGGGTGTTGTCCTCTATGACTCATATGATGCTAAAATTTAAATGATGTGGCAGAAGCACATGTGCTTAATAAATTAAGATCACTCACTTTGGGCTATAATCTCTACATATGCACATATATTTGTATATATATTATGTTTAATATAGAATAATGCACCACAAAGAGAATATGCACATCCACAAACAGAATATGCACATCCACAAACAGAATATGCACATATATGCTGCACAGAGAGGGGAAGGGGTGCAGGTGACAGTGCTGCTCTCCAAGGCACAGGTGCTGCCCTTGTGCTGCTGTACCTGCACCCAGGCAGGGCAGGGGCCCCGGGCTCCTGGTGCAGAGCCTGGGGCTGGCTACTCCCCTGGCTGGCTGAGTGACACTCCCTGGGGTATAAAAGGGCCCCTGGGCCGGGCTGTGCTGGGTGTAGCTGATAGAGCAGCAGGCACAGGGCTCGTTCTGGGGAGCTGCAGAGCCTGGGTGAGGTTGTAGCCACCGGCAGGTCTGAGCCACACAAAATGCGTGAAATCGTGCACCTGCAGATTGGCCAGTGTGGGAACCAAATTGGATCCAAGGTAAGGTCTCTTTTCAACACTGATTACTGGCAGGGATCAGAGGTAGCAGGTCACACATCATCAGTGGATGGGCACTTCTGGGGGGACAATTACCTTGTAACTCAGTGGGGGGAAGCATGGCAGGTTAGCAGGGAACCATGTGTATTTTGGTATGAAACCAAAAGCTGGATTTGTTCCTTTAAGGTTAATGTTCATTTGCAATAACCATGGCCCAGGGAATACAGGTGCACCAGAGCATTCCTGCTGGGACTCCTGCTCCCAGGGGAACTCACATCCTCTGCAAGATACAAGTGACAGAGCCAGTAATTCCAGGGCTGTGAAGTTGTGTTGCTGGTACTTTAGCTCAGCCATGCAGCAGCTCTGCCACATTTTATTCTTCAATATCAAAGAATCATACAATGGCTTGTGTTGGAAGGGGTCTTAGAGATCATATGGGATCATATTAACCAACAGCATAACCTGTGTTAGAGTGTAGAATGACACAAAGTGTCACTGGCCTCCTGTGAGAGACAAGGTGTCATTTGGAGTATTTTTGTGTAGCTCAAACACTGGATGCTGTGACATAAGGAGTAGTCACTATTGCTGACTTTCTGGGCTAGGAGTAAAATTACCCCTCAATTACTATGCTGTGTGATGTCCATACTTTCTTTTTTTTCTTTAATTGATAAGTAGGAAGTTGTCCAAAATTATCTACTTTGGGCTGGGAGGTCTTTTAAGACATGGGATAGTTGAGGGATTGTTTTGTTTTGTTCTTCCTCCCTTCTCCCACACCTAACCTTGATTCCTTTTAATGGAACGTGAACCATGGAGCATGCACCTGATGACAGTGGTGTATTTGTACACTCAAAATGGGACTGGACTGACCCAGGAGAGCTTTAACATTAGAATAGCCTGGTCATTACAGTGGGTGGGTGTGTCTGCATGAACACTGCTGTGGCTGCTGCCCAGATAAGAGCCCAGCACAAGACCACATCCATATGAGTGTCAAGATAGGACGTTTAGGAGCAGCAGCTGTTTGTGGAAAGGCTTGCTCATGTACAAATTTGCCTGTGCCAGCTTTGTTGTGCCATGGTCCCATTTGTGCATGACAGAGCAACTCTCCCTAATCCACACCCTCACAACCTTTTTGTTAAGTTCATACCAAGCAGTAACTGTTATTTAAAATTTTAAACTAACATCAATTTTCTTTTACTGTAAAGAGAACAAATTGAGGGCCACCACCCATTAGTGCACAGGTCATAGCTAAGCAGCATAAATGGTCTGCTAAATTTTTCCCTCAAATTTAATTAGGAGAGGTAGAGAAGGATTCCTGTTCTGATCTGGTATGTAAATGGCAGAGCATCCCCTGCTTCAGGCACAGTTCCCAGAGCTGGTGCCAAACGTGCTGAAAATAAAGAAATCATTCTCAGTGTGTTGTACCTCTTTCCTTTTGCAGTTCTGGGAAGTGCTTGGTGAGGAACATGGCATTGACATCACTGGGAACTACCGTGGGGATTCACCACTGCAGCTGGAGCGAATTAACGTGTACTTCAATGAGGCTTACTGTAAGTGCTCAGCAGAGCCAACAGGGAGGCTAAAATAAGTAATTAAAAACCCACAAAAAGCCTAAACCAGCCTAGGTGGACTGGACTTTCCAGAGTGCATTCTAAGCCTGTTTCTTTGAGCACTAGCAGTAATTATTTGCATTAATTTTGTTTCTTCCAGCCCATAAATACGTGCCCCGTTCCATCCTGGTGGACCTGGAGCCTGGGACGATGGACAGCGTCCGCTCCAGCAGAATCGGGCCCCTCTTTCGGCCTGACAACTTCATCCATGGTATGCACAGCACACTGCCAGCAAACTGACTGCAGGCAGCTGTCCCAAAAGGGCCCTGCAAGTCCTTCAAAAATTCTCCTGTTAACTTTGTGGCTGTTCTTCCTGTAATTCTGTTCACAGGTAACTCAGGTGCTGGCAACAATTGGGCCAAGGGCCATTACACAGAAGGCGCTGAACTGATTGAAAACGTCATGGATGTGGTCAGGAACGAGTGTGAGAGCTGTGACTGCCTTCAGGGGTTCCAGCTCATCCATTCCCTTGGTGGTGGCACGGGCTCAGGCATGGGGACGCTCCTCATCAACAAGATCAGAGAGGAATATCCCGACAGGATCATGAACACCTTCAGCGTCGTGCCCTCCCCCAAGGTGTCGGACACGGTGGTGGAGCCGTACAACGCCATCCTCTCCATCCACCAGCTGATCGAGAACACCGATGAAACCTTCTGCATTGACAACGAGGCTCTGTATGATATTTGCTTCAGGACATTGAAGCTCACCAATCCCACCTACGGGGACCTCAACCACTTGGTGTCCCTCACCATGAGCGGCGTCACCACCTCGCTGCGCTTCCCCGGCCAGCTGAACGCGGATCTGCGGAAGCTGGCGGTGAACATGGTGCCCTTTCCTCGCCTGCACTTCTTCATGCCCGGCTTTGCCCCGCTGACAGCTCGGGGCAGCCAGCAGTACCGGGCCCTGACGGTGCCAGAGCTCACCCAGCAGATGTTCGACGCCCGGAACATGATGGCAGCGTGCGACCCCCGCCGCGGGCGCTACCTCACCGTGGCCTGCATCTTCAGGGGCAGAATGTCCACCAAGGAAGTGGATGAGCAGCTGCTGTCTGTCCAGACCAAGAACAGCTCCTACTTTGTGGAGTGGATCCCTAACAACGTGAAGGTGGCCGTGTGTGACATCCCGCCGCGAGGGCTGAAGATGGCAGCCACGTTTATTGGCAATAACACGGCCATCCAGGAGCTCTTCATCAGGGTGTCCGAGCAGTTCTCGGCCATGTTCAGGAGGAAAGCCTTTCTCCACTGGTACACGGGGGAAGGCATGGATGAGATGGAGTTTTCTGAAGCAGAAGGTAACACCAATGACCTCGTGTCCGAGTACCAGCAGTACCAGGATGCCACTGCAGACGTGGAGGAATTTGAAGAGGTAGAAGTGGAAGCAGAAGCCAAGCCAGAAAAGGAAGCAGAGTAAAAAGTATCAAAATATCCTCCAAATGAGCCTGTTCACATTCACTAGAGACAAAGCAATAGCCATCATCTGCATACCCAAAATAACACATTTCTTCAGAACTCCAGTGCATCTGGCCAAGTATATCTGATATTACAACACAGTGCTTTTGAAATTCATGGCAGCTCTGCTTTACTGTCTTGAACAACTGTTGAGATGGAATCTCTCCTCAAACCAATCCACTATGAGGACACGTTATCTCACACCAGCCTTTCCTGTAAATGGATTCACTTTTAGAACACAATCACCAGATACTGAATGTACCATACAGCCACTGGGCCTGTGTATATAGATCAGGATCTTAAGCAATAGCAAAATGTGCTGTCAGCTCATCACATTTATTTATTGTCAGGTAAACACAGTCCCTGCTGACTGTGAACTCGTTACTGTTTTAGGATCATGTGCACATCCCTGAGGCCTCCCAAGGCAGTGACTCTTTTATCACTCCACAGACTAAGTAGATCTGCAGAAACAACAGGGGGCAAATGACTGAATATGCACATTCTTATTTTATAAGTACTCTAATTGTTTTATCACATTGCTGGCTTATATTATTGCAGAGCTTGTATTCATTATCATGGTGTGGTGTGTTTCTATTTCTAACTACAGGTTGAGTTACATTAGCACACTAAGTTGTGACATTGTGTAAAAGTTTTGGTGTGGTATTTTTTTTTCTAGGTACTAACTACTGTAAATTTTTTTCCTAATATTCAGTACAACAAAAATGACATAGAATGGTTTGTAGTTTGTTAACATAAATTCTACGGCAGTCACTAAAACAAAATCTTATTTTGCCTTTGTTAAAAAAAATTCTTGCCATCACAGCTGCCCACTTAATGTATTTATAATATTCTTTTAAATAAAGATTATATACCATTCTATGAAAAGTTTTATACTTGAAACATTTGATAGACAAACCCCATAATATATTCTTGCAATAACTAACTTTGAATTAAATCGGTTATACTCTTAGATGAAAATGTTTAACAAAGGTTGTTGTATTCTGAAGAAAATAATGCCTCATGTTTGAGTTCAGTCTTGGTGAAGGAACCTGAAGCCAATTCTTCTGCGCAGTGGGACAATGTCACCCCTGCTGTGAGGACACACAGCAGCAGGAAAATGCAGCATAAACAATTCAGATTCCTGAGTCTCCTTCCCCACCTCTTACATGACACCAGCTCTCCCAATTCCTGATTCACTGCTCAGTGTCTCAGACTTGGAGATTGGATCTCCAGCAGCACATCCATGGCACAATTACCCTGCTTCCAGTTTTCAAATCCATATGCTACATTCTCAGTTTATACAGCTCTTAGCCATGATTTTTTTCCAAAGTAATAATTTAAATGAAATAGGCATAAAAGTTTTAAACAACAACCAAATCTCTCACTCATTTATGCACCTGAAATATCAGCATGAAACCCAAAAAAAGTTAAGGCTTAAAAATAAACAATGTGGCTACTCAATGTCCAGATTGTGCTAAAAGCAGCTTTTTATTTTAACAGAACTGAAAAGTAAATGTCTCTGCAGAACAGAAACTTTGTTTGAAGAGGAACTACACTTTCCACACATTCAGAAATTACATTTATTAGCATGTGAATTTACATACACAGGCAAGTTCTACAGTTCATGTGGTGACATTACACTGCAGACTTGAGCTCGCCTACTGCAGTCTGCAGCTCGCCTTTGCAGTTTGCTGTTATTCCCCACAGATCAGCTCCTACGAGAGATTAAAAAAACAAATTATTCAAATCAAGAATGTGTACAAGATACACTTTAAACAAAAGGTAGTATTATTTAATCTCAGATCAGGAATAGAAGTTGTTCTATCCAGAACAGAAAGTATTTCAGCTGCTTGTGATGTATGGAATGGCACAAATAAAGGTACAAGCAGCATTTGTCTCACAGAGAGCAGATAACCCATACAACGAATTTGCTGATCAGGGGAAGGAGCAGTTCAGAGAGGCTGCCTGCTGGCTTAGCAAGTATGAAAAATGTGAAAACCACAGAGAAACCTGTGAGTGTCACCGCAGAGCCGCAGCTGTTCTGTGTAAGCCCATACCAAGTCTGACCAGACCCCAAAGGTTCAATGCGGGGTTTGACAGCCAGCATATCTCACCCCACTGATGGGATCAGGCTGTTCCCGTCCCACCCGTACCCAGCTCAAACACCTGCGCACATTCGCCAGCCGCGATCCCGCCCATGGCTGGAAACGGAGCCGATTATCCCCAGGTATTGGGGATTAATGGACTCAGCAGTCACAGTCACCGCGAGCGCCGCTCTTGCCCTACAGAGCTCCAGCCACGCACCCAGCCCACCCCACCCACTTACATTTCACTCCTTTTTGGGCTTCACCGTTTTCACCGTGGCCACCGCTGCCCTCTCCGCCTCCGCTTTGTACTGCGGCTTCATGGCGGCCCGCACGGCCTGGGCGCAGATCTGCGAGTAGCGGATGTAGCTGCGGCCGGGGGGACAGAGGGCGGTGAGACCCAGACCTGGGCCCGGCCCCAAATCCACCTCCCCCGCCCCAACCCCGCGTTCCCCCGGCGCCGCCGTGACCCCGCCAGGCGCTCCCTCACAGCGGGGCCGCCGCCGCAGCCGTACCTGAGCCCGGCCTGTCGCCAGTACGCCACCATGGCTGCGGCTCCGCGGGCAAGGTCAGCGCGCGCCGCAGGGGACGCGCCCGCCGGCCAATCAGCGCGCGGGAACCACCCATGCGCGCCTCCGCCAGCGGCCAATCAGAGGGCTCCGTTCCGGGGCGCAGCTCCCGCCCTTTCCGCCTGACGCGCCCCGGGCTCGCCCCGCCCCTTCCCCTCGGCCCGGGCGGCCCCGCGGATGTGAGGGGCGCTGGGCGGGGCCATGGCGGCTCCGGGCCGGGCCGTGAGGGGCGCTGGGCGGGGCCATGGCGGCTCCGGGTCGGGCCCCGTCTCCTCTCGGCCGAAGCTGTGCGGGAAGGTGCACGCCCTCCCCGGCATGGGAGCGTCCCGCCTCCGCCTGTGGCCGGCCGGGGCCTGCCTGGCTGTCAAAACCAGCCAGAGAGTCGGTTCAGTGCTGGTCTCGTGTATTTGCCGGAAATACACGAGATGTCAAATACCTAAAGAACATAAGTTAAAGGGCACGTTTTGTGTGAGGCTCATGGCTGGTTAAAGAGCACTTTGTTAGTTACACATTAACTCCTTCCTTAGAAATCCTCTTGTAATCGAAGAATCCGAGCAAGTTAAATGTGTGACTTTTACATCCAAATCTGTTCTTACCCCTCTGTGCCATCGCTTCTTGTTTTTTTCAAGATGAGACATTAAAAAGAAAACGTTTTACAAGCATGTGGAGCCAGTGATGTTTTTTAAACAGACTGTTTTAATTTTGGAGTTGATCTGTGTGGCTGTGACAGTTCTGTCCCGTTGGACACAGTACCTTGCCATGGGCATCCTTTGAATCTTGATACAAACACCTGAAATTCAATCATTTCCTCTAAACAAACACATAAAAGACAACATAGCAAACTAGAAGCTATTGACACAAAGAAAAAATCATCAGTTTCCCAGCTATAATAAGCAAAAAGCTATTAGAAGATTCAAATAATTTTTGATAGGTGAGCAATTTGGTCCTAACCTAATGTTCATCTAAATAATTAATAAAAAATACTTAAGGAAATTAAATACTGGCTTTTAAACAAATCCTTGCACTTCTGTCTTGTTCTCTTTTATTTCCTTTTATCCAAAGTCAAACAATTTTTAAAGCACAGAGTAATTTTCAGCTTTATTAGAGATGTCATTTAGTCCAGAACCTTTGCCATTAACAACCCATGACATGGTAATGTCAGGGAAGAGTCACCAGAACAAACAGAATAATTGTTTACCAGCATACAACACTGAGATCTGCACCAGTGATCTGTATTTTTTTTAACTGTTAAACAACTCAGCTCCTATAGAATTTTGGGTTAATTTCTTAAATACACATATTGCAATTGTTCCTACCTAATTTTGAAGAAATAACTGGTGTAAATGAGGCAGAAAACAATTCTTACATTATACATTTGTTTTCTTTATTTTTGTGTGAAACATTTTAATTTTGTGAGAGATGTGGCATATTGGAGCAAAGCTTTCCAATTAAAAAATATTTGTTATGACAAACATGTTTCTGCACTTTTAACACAGAAAGGTGCCAGTGATATTGAAAGGAAATATATTTGGTTTCAAAGCCCCAGTCATAACAATGATAGCAAAAATATACAAGACAGCACCAAAGATTTTGGGAAGACTCTCTGTGCTACTTAAGCAGCAGGACAAGTAACTGCAGTACTTACAAATATTGAGAAAGAGGATGTAACATGCAAATGCTTCTTTAATGGGAACAACTGATGATTTGATAGGTAAAATAATTAGCACTAAGATTATTTTAAGCCTCATGGGCAGCCCAGGCCCCATAGATGGCTTGGCAGAGAAAAACCATGCCAGTGGAGTTGGACATTTTTTCCCAGCTAGATGCCCCTCTATTCCTGCTCCACAGCTTCTCTGCTTCCTCTCCCTAACCCATTTCTCACCTGTTTTTTGCTCCACAATTTTCTTTTCCCACCACATTTTCTCTCTCTGTATCTCCCTGTGAAATGCCTCTGCCTGCACTTCTGTGAAATTAACTCAGATACAAATCCAGAATGGAGATGCACAACCTGGATGCAATTACTTACACATTTAGCTCTATTTACTATTTGTTGGTCTTGATAGATAAAAATTCAGCATGAACTGAAAAAGCCAAACCTTTGGGTGAGGCACCAGCCATGACTGGATATCAGTCAGTAAGAAACTGTGCTCTACAAAAATTCCAGAACAAATATTGATGTTTATGCAGCTGTTCCAAGGCACCGTTACAGATTTGCATGACCTGTTTTCATGCCCAGTTTAGATGCCAGGAGACATTTTGTAAAGCCCTAAACCTTCCTCAGGTAGGAATTTTCAGCGAGAGAAGAAAGGAGAGAGCAGATAAAGGACAAAAGTTGGCAGGACAGAGGGAGGTGCAGAGGAGGGGAGGGTTGGCTGGTCAGATGCACAGATCCAGAGACGCGGCTGCAGCGCAATTTGCAACATCCAGGAATGTCAGCGTGGACAGGTCTGGGGGAACTAAGGACGCCAGGTTAGACATGTCCAGAGAAACTGAGGGACTGAGGGGAGAAGCATCCTGAAAGGTGAGGCTGGAGACATCCAGGAAAGGGGCAGAGATGAGGTTGGAAACATCCTCGGGAGCTGATGAAGATAATCCAGAGGAGCGCTGAAACATGAAATAGTTCAAATCGGTCAGGTCTAGAGATTCTGACGAGGTGGAGGAGCTGTACTCAGACACACCTGGTGAGGATGGAGGGATTGTACAGGAAAAGTCCAGGGAAGCTGAGGAGCTGTGACTAGAAACATCTGTGGAGGACGAAGAAGTGAGACTGGAGAGGTCTAGGGAGAGTGAGGAAGTAGGGCTGGAGAAATCTGTGGATAGAGAGGTGACACTTGAGAGATCTAAAGAGATTGAGGAGCTGTCACCAGACTGATCCGGAGAGCCTGATGAAGTGACACTTGAGAGGTCCAGTGAAACTGAAGAGGAGAAACTGGAGCGCTCCCAGGAGTCTGAAGAGGTGAGACTGGAGAGCTCTAAGGAGATTGAAGAGGAGGTGCTGGAGAAGTCTGAGGAGAATGAAGATGTGAGACTTGAAAGGTCCAGAGAGGATGAAGAAGTGAGACTGGAGAATTCCACAGAGGATGAAGAGCTCAGACTGGATAAATCCAATGAATCTGAAAAGGGGATTTTAAAGAGTTCCAAGGAGGCTAAAGTCTTGGCACTGGAGGGGTCCAGGGAGGCCAAAAAAGTGAGACCAAGTAGGTCCAGGTAGGTTGAAGAGATGACACTGAAAAGCCAAATAAATCCCCAACATGATGGGTGTTAAATCAGGAACATTTTAAACAAAAGATCTCTATCATCACACCAAAACAAAAAGACAGCATTACCCCCCCAATTTTTTTTTAAATAATGATTCAAACTCTGTGCTTGGTCTCAGTAGTTTCTCTTTTGATGCAGAAAAGCTCCAGTAACAGGAGCCCACAGAATTATTGAGAACATTGTGCCTTTCCAGGGGACCAGTACAGCATCACACATGCACTTGCAGACAATCTTCTCTCCTGACATGTCTGTCCTTGTTCAACCAGATTTACCTTTCTGTGTAGCAGATGCAGGATTTGCTTTTGGAAGTTAACAATGTGCTGAACTGATTCTGTGTCTGAGAAAAACACATTTCAGCAACAGCAGTTCTGTTATCAGATAAAAAGAGATCTTATTTTGTTACCTTTCATACCTCTGGATAGAAAACCTGTATAGTAACAATAATTTTTTACTTGTGCCAGTTTGAATTGTTTAATAAAAATATCATAAAGAGAAGTTGCGATAGAAGGCAGACATGATTAAAAAGGGAACAGAACAGCTTAAATTTCAGTTCAAAAAGGTGCATCTAATTATAGTGTGAGTAGATCAAGAGGCTGATCCACAGCTGCCTTCTCTCATCTCCAGACCGTGCTGCAAAGCTCAGAGCACTCAGAGCCGTGGCTGCCTCTCCAGACAGGCACGGGGAGGCACACAAAGCTCTTCCCTCATCACAGCCACATTTTATGGACCCAGAAGTGCAAGGTACAGGAGGCTGGGCTGAACACACCCCAGCTTTGTCCCTGCTCTTACACAACCCACGGCCAGATGAGAGTGTAATGGATTTAACTTAATCACCACGGGTGCAACTCCCACCCAGGTCACCTCTCGACTGAGGCAGTGTCTGCTGAGCAGCCACCGAGCCTGAGGGGTGCCTCACTGTGCAAACATCAAATTGTGGGGATTTAGCACAATGCAAAAATTGCCACGCTAAAAACAGAGCTGCTTCTATACTATTGATGAGACCCCCAAAAGTTCATGAATATATTTAACACTTATAGATAATGCTTCTGCAATTTAAGAGCTGTTGCAACATGGCTGCAATTCTTTCAAGAGTACAATGTTTATAGATCAAAAGGCAAAACAAATGACTTTTTCCAAACATGCATAACTTATAATGAAATAATAAGTTTGCTTGCTGCCCTGTATTCTTAATAAAAGTAATTAAGCCCTTAAAAATCCCTTGCTATCTAAAAACAATATAATTTTGTGACTACCTTTAATCTCAAGAGTTTTCTCAAGTGTGTTTTACAGGGGAGAACAAATATTAAAAAACAAAGGCAAATTACAATACAATAAAAAAACAGTGTCCAACAGTCTATAAATTCCATCATCTCTTCACTGAGTTCTTTCTGTCTGAATTTAAAATAATGAAGTTATTGCACCTTTTCCTATGAAATAACACTGTCAAGAAACATGGAATTATGGTCACCTTTGTACAAAACGTAGAGGTCAGTAATAACGTTTCCTACCTTGGGTAGCTGTGGATTTACCTCCTTTCTCTGCCTGGGTAAGCCATTCTGGCTGTGCTGGTAAAGCTCTGCTGTTCTCTCTGCTGCTGACCCTAATCTGCTGCACAGCCCCTGGCAATGATGCCATGCTGATGACAATAAAGTCATCCCCTGCTAAATCTCCTGTCTGAGCACAGCCCTGCACACAGTGCCAGCAAACACCTGACTGGAATCAGCTCTAATCTTGAGAGGGAGATTCAGTTCTGTGCTGGTTTCTATGACAGGACAGTATTTTGAAGGTTACTTGATGAAGATGTTAATTTTCAACTTTTGGACACCTGGATTGAAAGTAAAAATAATTTTGCATTGTCAGCCAAGTCTCAGCTGTCCATTCTACAAAAGCTGGCGTAAATGGCCTGAGGAGGACCCAGGATCTGCAGAGCAGAATTCAGGTACACTCAAGTTTTAAAAACCTTGCGCATTACTTCCTCTTTATATGTGGTTAATGACTTGTGTTACTTTTAAAATGTGGTTATGACAAAACAGCATCATGATGTAAGGTATTTTGTCCACAGCTGGTGCCCATGGTCCTCCTAAGGTAAGCAATTAGTTCAGCTTGGTTGTAACATGTAGCCTTACCTTTAGAATAAATCACTGCTACAGCAACCTGCAAAGCAAAGCTATGGAGTTATTTAAGGTAGAAATTAACAGATCCTGTGGCAAATGAAAGAACAACCTCCACCTTAAGAAATGGAAGGAATCTAAAATGACTCACTGCTTCCACACAAGCTCTTTAGTTCTTTTCAGTTCTTCCATTAAAATGAACCTCAGCAGGTTGCTGACCTTCCCTTTGACCCAGTGCTCTGTCAGGGCCAGGAGATTGGAAATGCTGCAGTTATCACACAGTGGGTGCTCGTGTTTACGATATTTGACATTTATTGGAAATACAAATGCAAGTACAGACCAGAGAGACAGATCAGCAATGTTGTAGGAAATGGTGGTTACAATTTTTCTGGTTTATTTTTGAAGCAAACCCTGGCTGGCACTTGTGGTTCAGAGCTGTGGCTGAGCAGGGGCCGGTGCCCATTGGTGGGCAGGGATCCATCAGAGCCCTCAGCACTGATCACAGCACATTCCTCCACCTCTGCCCTAACACTTCCTGTCCCTTCCCCCTTTTTTCAAAATTCTTTCTTCCTGGCCCTTCAGTTCTGTTCTCCAGCTGTAGCTGCCTTCTCCTCCCCATTTCCTCCATTCCTTCCAGCCCCATTTCCTCCCTGCCCCTCTCCCCGTGGTGCTGCACCCACCCACAGCAACCCACGCTGGCTGCAGCAAAGCTGAACAGCTCAGCCCCTGAAAATCTCTCCACAGGAGGGATGCTCCACAGCAGACTGTGAAATCTGCTTGCTAGTTAAAGCCACATTTGCAGAAAAGCTGAGTTATTAAGAAGCAAAAACGACCACAGCAGCTGTGAATGTGCATTTCAGGGTATGCATTTCAAAAAAAGCCACTCACTCCAGGGATTTCTTCACTTTCAGCCTCCTTATTTTAGATTACTCACCTCACAGTTCTAAAACACAAATAGACCAGAAAGTTTTAGGAATTAGCCAGAATTGAAACAAAATTTTATTTAAAAAGGGCCACATACAGAAAGCCATACTCTGACAGAATGAGAATTCAGGCATATAAATAAAATAGAAGAAAGAAATTTATTATCTTTCAAGAAGTTGTTGAATGCCTGTAGAAATTAACCAGTAAGGTTTTTTTCAGTGCAAGGCCAAACTGTGAGTTCTACTATGCAGTCCCTAGTGCAGAAAAATTTGGAAATGAAAAAACTGACTTTAGGATATCAAACGATGCTAATGGCTGAGCAAACATATAAAATTAATTTCAAGCTAAGCATTTTCATCAGAAATGATGGTACAGTTTTGCAGAAGTTTCACATACACTTTTAAAATTGAAATGTTATTTCAGTTGTAATAATCTCCTGTAAAAGTATGGCAAACCTCAATGACTTAGTAAGGTAGTCTCAAGCCATTTCTGTTTAGAAAAATATTCTGTTTAGAATAGTTAATTTTTAAAAGTTATATATCTGTATTTCTGTTTTCTTCCCCCAGCACAAACCTTATGGAAGTGTTCTTGTTTGTTAAAAGGAGCTCTGTAAGCAGACAGTACTTAATAGGCAATTTGATCTAACAGAAATGGCATGCAAAATAAATATGCTGGGCAGGGTGACATTACAGCTCAGAAAGGCTGAGAGAGCCTTGAAATCACTTGTAAGCTTAGAAACAAAATTCCAGGAAAAGCCTTGGGCACCAAAATACCACATCAGCTCCCCCTGGGCTGTGCCTTTGCCTTTTCCTGCTCCCCCTGCAGGGGCCTCGTGGCTCAGAGTCCCTGAGGTGCCCGGGAGCGCCCGCATGGCACAGCCTGGCACGTGCCAAGGGCTGACCTTTCCCTGCCTCAGGGAGTGACTGTGACAGCACCAGGAACCTGCAGGGAGTACCAGGAAACACCAAGAGAAACCCCTGGGAACACACAGGGCCTTGGACTGGGAGCAAATCAGCTCAAAGGGTGAAGGGAACTGGAACTCAGCACTCAGGTTAAAGTGAAGCACAACACAACAGCCACTGGATGGGACAGGTTATTTCTGATCAACTTAACGAGTACATTTTTAAATACTATTTCCTTTTTTGTTTAGGTATCTCCTCAGCCACTTTCACAAAGGTTTTTTAGTCTTTAATTGGTTCTTTGAAGTGAACACCCACTACTGTAGCAGCTTACAAGATTTTAAGGCTCTGTGCTTATCGTACCTTTATGTAATGGGCTTTTAGAAAGGGAGATATTTATTGCAGAAGTTTAAGATAAAATTTGACTTTAAGGTACTGCATGCCCAGCTCATTGAAGCTGCATTTAGGAGCAGGATTTATGTCTTGGTAGGTAGGTAAGAGACACTTTGATGTTTTACCTATAGTGCCTGAAAAACAATTTGAGTACCATGTTAGTTCAACCAGTCAAGTTAAAAAGGTTATCAAAAAATATTTTGTACATTCTTTTATATTTCAAGCATCAAGTAATAAGCTTTCTGTTAAACCAAGTTGTATCACACAACTGTCAAAAATCAACAAAAAGAACAATGCTGGAACAACCATTCTGCTTAATTTTGGGCTTGGTCCCAAAAGAGGTAGTCCATAAGTCACACAAAAAATAAAAGTTAGCCTAACATGCCAGTGTCCTCCACCATATGCAGCCTCAGCACTAAATGAGGCTATTTCACATCTGCAAACATTATAAGTTAGTGTTCATGTAAATACAGGAACTACACTTAAATTTATTTCTTCATCGGTCCAGCTGACCCAATATATTAAACAGCCTTTGAGCCTCAGCCTTGGGAAAAATTCTCCAAATTAAATTTATAACATGCCTCATACACACATCCTTTAAATAACAAAGGATACATGTATCTAGGCCTGGAGAGAGGCTGCAGGTTGCTAAGCCTCATTAGTGGTACAGGTCTAAGAACTATCATCATTTCTCTACAAATGCTGCTGCTGCCATCGAATTCCTCATGGTTCCTCTTGCTGAAGCTGCCAACTCTTCAATTTCAGCATTCAGTCTTTTAATGACCCATTCCAATGCTTCACGGCCCTACAGTTAAAGGAAAGTTTATTAAGAGTGCAAATCTCAGTGAATAAGTCAATCAGTTAAATTCTTACTGAAATGACTGAAGTCACCAGTAGTTGAAAGAGGAAGGAACAGAAGTTCATGCCTCTGATGTTATTTCAATAGCTGCAGTACTGCTGGACATGTTCTGCCTTTGATTTCATGAAAACAATTCCTTATATCAGCAGTTCTCACATTATGATCCATAAAATACTTTTTATCCAGACTGCTTTATCATTCTTGAGGCTGAACTCAAGGTATCCTTGGAGAGCCAGAGGACACTCTCAGCTAAAACACTGCTCCACTGCTCCCACATGACTATTTCAGTCTGTATTCATACATTCCTTTCTGACAGCAAAAATGAACAGATGGCATCAAGAGGGCAGCACAAGAATGACAGTGTCACACTGCTTGAAGATGTTTTCTCCAGTGAAGATTCAGAGAGCTTTGCCAATAATAATTTATCTGATCTCCATTCACAAGAGGAAAACAAGAGTAAGTTCAGCATGCTGAGCATTCATTCTCTGCAGTAAAGGCAGCAGAACTATGGGGCTCCTTTCTAAGATTGCTGACAAAGCCAAAAAGTAAAGCAGAGATCTTTATTCCCTCTGACATTTAGCCAGTGATCACACATTTCACACAAAGGCCATACTTACCTTTTTAGCATTGGAAGAAATTGTGTTTGCCATGAGCCCTTCTAGGTAACTGCTGAGACTGACACCTTTTACAGATATTATTGCTTCTTGTGTCAGAATGGTTCTGGAACAGAGCAGGAAACTGAATTACTCTGAGTAGTTTAAAAGAGGAACCCCCTCCTCCCCCACAAGAACATTCCTCATCAGCTTTGCTCTGTAACACAGAACTGCCTGCCCCCTGAACACAACCCACTGCCACACTGTGGAACTGCTTTAAGCTGCTACCTCTCAAATAAATCCCAAGGGTACCTGGCAAGTCCAAGCCTCCCTTTGGGGCTCTCAGCCATTCCCATCTTTAGCAGCAGGATGTTAAGAGTGGAAACACCAGATCTGGAGTTACTGAATACTGGAAAGGTATTAAAACATCCCCTTCAACAACAGGGATTGAACATTTCTTACTGTTGTGACAGAAAAAACTCCAATGTTAGAATCCCTAGAACCATCTTTCAGAACTGTCACCACTTACAGCAGGACAGACTCACTAAGCTCCAAGTTAAAACACCAAGCAACCACCAAAACACAAACCTCTAAAATTAGAGGCTAAAGCATCAGTGTGGAACAAGGAGCTGAAAACTGCAGATGTACACAAATTCACACCCTGAACTGGACTCCAGCACAGAATGACCCAAAGTCTCCCAGGGCTCTGCAGAACCAATGTCACTGCAGGAAGTGACAGTCCATTTAATCCTGGTTTAGACAATTTACTGTAAATAAAAGCCATGTAACCCTCATCTTCTGATCAAGGGAAACCAGGGACATGTTCAAAGCAAAACCCAGTCAATCTCAGAGCAGGGGGTACTCACTTGTGTGGTTCCTGAGGGTGTGGTTTATAGACAAGCCTCTCATCTACTGACACGAGGTTTGTGAATGAAATCTGTAGAACACAGGACAGGATTGCCCTTTAATACAAATAACAGAATACTACAGAGAGCAAAATGTCACGTGATTAGGAAACAGTCACAGTGCACCTACACCAAGAGGCTTTAAAACATTTTTTCTTAACACCACCCCCTCCCCTAAAACTCCTCCTGCTCATCAGTGTGTTCACAGCCTCAGCAGTGACAAGATCCAAAAGCCAAGCAGCTCCTTCCTGAAAACCAGAAGTGATCAACTCTAACCATGTTACTTAAACCTTGAACTTGTATCATTCCAATGCAATTTTCAAGTTATTTTCAAGATAATTTTCCTTTTCATAAGTACAAGGTGTGTTCCATTTGAGAGGCATAAACACAACTTACTTACATTACAGGATTTAAGCTCCATTGTTTTTTTCACAGGGTCAACAACAGAATGCTCCTGCACATATGTCCTTGTCCTGCAGGTGCCAATGAGCTGGGGACAGGCAAACAGAGATGGTATCAATTCCACCAACCCACTGCAATTCTTCACGCCTTTAAATGCAGTGGTTACTGCACTGAACAGACACCAAGAGAACACAGGTAGGGTTTAGCTTAAAACAAAGCTATTCAGCTGAGGTAGATCTCATTTTCCAGATGGAAGCAGCCTGAGGTGCAGATTTGGCTGTCAGGGTGCTGTTAAGCTTTCCCCGTACATAAATGCTTAAGCTATTAAACTTTTAAACCATTACAGTTGTGAAATGATACACATCTATGACAGCAGCTGGCTCAGGAGCCTCCCCTCCCTGCGGTGTCCCTTTGTGGCCTGTGACACAACACGCACCGATTTCACAATGGCCGGGATTCCCCACTCGGTGCTCAGGAGCCGGTGGCTGTGCAGCTTCCCGCTGGGATCCACGTGCCTGTCCAGGACATCCACTCCCACCACGCTGGGGTTCATGGGGTTGGGGTATTTCCTCATGGCGGCTGTCATCACAGTTTCCCAGGGGTGACTGCACAAACACAAGCAGGACACCGAGATGCACACTCGGTTTGCAATAGGATTGTGTCCTTCCCTGGAGAAAAACCTCTATTTCGTTGAGTGGGCAGTGCTCATAAAAACACAACATACCTGATTAACTGGGTGTGCTGGTTCTGCTATAACTGGAAAAGATTTTTTCCCCTGTGACACAATGCCAAAAGACTGCCCTTTATCCCGATTTTCATAATACTGTAGTGATTTATTAAAGTTTCTACGTCCCTCACACGAGTTCTCCCTCAGATCATTTCTAACACAGGAGTCCGGAGCGCTGGCATCGCGCAGGCCCTCACGGCGCTCGGGAGCCGGGGGCAGCACAAGGGCACCGCTCGGAGCCGGCAGCGCGCTGGCCCCGCAAGGTTCAGCCCCTGCCGAGCTTCCGCAGCCCCGAGCACCGGCCCCGGGAGAGTCCCCCAGCCCGGGGGAAGGTCAGGGGAGCCGAGGGGCCGCGGCCCTGGCCCGGTGCAGTCCCCGCAGCCCCCGGCCCGCCGGACGAGTCCCCCCGCTCTCAGGGCGAGCCCGGCCGCCTCCCGCCGCCCCGCAGGCACCTACTCGAACACGTGCTCCGAGGTCCAGATCTTCATGGCTGCGGGGCCGCTCCCAGCCCGGCCGCGCTCCGGAGCCGCCGCTGCCGCCGCTCGGCTCCGCGGGCCCGGCTCTGCCGCCGGCGGCGCGCGCCTGCGCGGACAGCGCCCGCCAATCGCCGCGCGGCGCCGCGCTGACGTCACGGGGCGTGTACCGCGTGACAGGGGCCGTGCCCGGCCGGGGACATTCGGGGTGAGGTTGGGGCGGCCCCGGGCGCCGCCCGTGACCCCCGGCCCGGCCCGGCCTGGGCTGGGCGTGAAGGGCGCGCCCGGGGGTGGCACCGCCGGCTCCGCCGCCCTTCGCGCAAACACGGGCGGGTGCGGTCTGTGAGCCGCGCTCCGCTCAGGCCGGCCTCGTACGGCCCAGCCCGGCCCCACCGCGCCAGGGCAAGGCAGCGAGGGGCGGCGGGGCCCGGGCTGCGTGTGGCCGATGACGTTAGCACTGCTGCAGGTGGCCGATTACGTCACAGCACGGCCGTTACCGCGATGTGCCGGCAGGGGGCGCGCAGGCGGGTGTGACGTCACGCGAGCGGCGGCGCGGCCCGGCCCGGCCCGGCGGTTTTGTAAGAGGTTTCGTAAGGGTTTCGTAACCCGCGGCGCTGGGGCTGCCCCCGAGCGCCTCCGGTCATGGGCCGGGAGCAGCGGCACTGACGGCACTCGGAAAGCAGCGGGCGCGGCCCCAGAGGCACCCACAGATACCGGCCGTGCTTCCTTCTGAAACCCCCACAGGGCCGGCGTGCCGTGGCTCGGAGCGAGCGAGGTTGGTGACAAACAGACCGAGTGACCTCTGAGCGCCCCTCACCGCACAGAAATAGCCCCAGTGGAAAAGCACAGGGGAAACGTCCCCGAAACAGATCTCATCACACAGGGCTGACACCGCCGGCCGTGCCAGGGACCCCGGCCAGGCTGGGAGCGCTCACCCGCAGTAAATATCCCGTGTCTGTGCATCCCCACATGAACCGGCAGCTCTGCTGCAGAGAGGCTGCTGTTCAATGAGATATAGCGGGTTCAGCCAGTAGCAAATATTTAATTGAGAGTTGTTAAGCTAATACATTTTTTCTGGGCATACCTATCTTGATCCTATATTCCCTGACTCCTTCACCTTATTATTCCTGAACGTGGCTAACTCTGCTGATCTGCCAGAGTGGACAGGGTTACTGCTGGAAGATTGTGAGGCAGCTCTAAATCCATTGTAGCCTGAGTGCCCACCGAGTGATTTTTGCAAAGGATGTTAAAAGTGCAAATCATTTTGAGAGGTGTCAGTGTGACGCAGTTGTGGAAGGCAGTGACCCTGGAACAGGCAGGGACACTGCAGCAGATACCCACCCCTTATCCATCAGGCTGCCTGTAGCCTCTCATCAGGTTTTTTTTCCTTTAAAAGAAAAGTTATCTACTGGAAGCAAAGCAAAATGTCATCTCCAAGAAGGAGTCATGCCAACATATGGTGCAGATTAGGAGCTAGATTTCAGCAGTTCTTGCTCATGTAAACTTCAGACTATTTTAACAGGAGATTTGTTAAAGTAGCTTTCTATATCTGAGTGATAGCAAGTGTGGAACTACTTATAAACCTGTCCTGTAAGAGAAATAACACAATTATAAATAAAACAGCCAGACTTTAGGAAAATGAAATGCGCATTTGTAACTGCAGAATAAAAAGTGGCACATCCTAAACATTAGAATTATTTACATACATTATAATACCATAACATCCAACAGTTTTGCCTCTATATGTTGTCAGTATCTGTCTAATAACTAACAAAATAAAATGAACCATTCTGTCAGTTGAGTTTGTCCAGTCTCAGGCAGTACCAAAATGATCCCTGAGGATGATGATGATGGACAAGAGAACATAAAAACCTGCGGAAACCCATGATGAGATACCATATGTGCCTTTCAGGGGCTGTTTGCTCACAGCTGCTAGGTGCAACTGATGCCTGAAATGGGCCTTGTGATTCTGTGTTTCAGATTTTGGCAGAGCAATCCCCTTGGCATGGCTAAGAAATACTGGAAATTGCTCTGGGAATTCTGTGGGAAAGTGCTCTGGGGTCCCAAGCTCAATGAGGCATGAAGATTTTGTATTGCCAGACCCACACTTGCCAGAAGGGAGGTGTGACTTGTCCCCTTTAAGCAGCCTCATAAAAACCTCCTGATTTTGACCAAAAAGCGTAAATATCAGGAAATAACTCACAACCCAAAAGTCTCTTTATCTGCAGCATTGTATCCAGGTCATTCCTGCTCTCCAGAGTGGGTACCAAAACCCCAGATTGTCAAACCCAATCAAGCCTACACAATTACGTGAAAATCCAGGTATTGTGTTTCTATCTGGAAGGCAAACAGCACCCTGGTTCAGAGCCCTGCTCCAGAGATCAACCAGGGCACTCTGCAGCACAAAATGTCACTGAATTCCACCCTGGGAAGGGTTTGGTGACAATGGCAGTGACTCAGGCTGCACTTGTGAGGGAAATAAATGCCTGAAGTGCCATTGATCATGGGTCACCAGAGCTGAGCTGGGCAGAGGTGACTCTGCAGGGATGGTACAGGGAGGGGTGAGAGGAGAAGGCTCTGAGCTCACCTGCTGTGCTCCCTGCCACGGCCTCTGGTTGCTGCCCTGCTTCAGGTATCACAGCTCTGCACTTCTCACAGACAGCTGAGGTGTTCACTGTTTCTTACACTTCAGCAAATTGTATTTTGTGGTGTATTTCCCCCCTGTCATATTCTGAAATATGGCTGTTCTGCAGTAACACAGCACAAGTTCCTTGATCTGAAATCCAAGTTTTATTGGTGTGAAATATTGGTATTCACAGGCAATATTAATCAAAACCATTCAAAAGTCTTGCTCTTTTCTTGAGCTGGAAAAACAAGTTCCCACTCCCTTTGTCAATCTGGCAGTTGAAATGATAGAAAATTGTCAGTGTTTTCTTTTCCAGACATACCTCTTCAGTGACTTCCATGGTACAATTCCTCATGGCTGCCCAGCTACAAACACTCTTTCATCAGCTGTCAGTCTCCTCATGCTTGGCTCTATTTTCCTGAATGTACTTCTCTGAGAAAACTTTTGTTGGATAGCAAAGCTCCTTTTCAGTGCTTCCAGAATTGGCTCATTAATTCCTGGCAAGTCATAATGCATCCCTGCATGACAAGTTCACATCAATCAAATGGTGCTTTTAATAAAAAATACTTTTATTGACAGAAAGCAAGCACAGCAATACCTCAGTGTGGTACCAACTCCTCCATTTTTGCCCATAATTTAATAGGAATTTTGTTCAAGTAATTTTGATCCTTCCAGATTTCTGATTAATATCTAAAGAAGACACCAATGAGGAAATGCCACCACTACAGAACATTCTGGAAAAGTGGTGTTAGGCACAAATGAGTTTCCATGATGAGACATTTGTTAGGTGAGAACAGAGCTCACACTGTAGCAGGGATTAACATGCTTTGGTGCATCTCTTTGTCTCTTCAGAGAATCATAAATGGAATAAAAATATTTCCCTTTCAACACTGAAAATGTGTTTTTATTGAAGTAACCAGCATTCTTTACCAGTTTTACCTCCTCTGCAAGGCATCAACAGTTTCACTGCTGATGTTGAGTCCTGACAGTGCTCCCACTGCAGCAATCTGCACTCCCACCCCAGAGCCCTTCACCTTCCTTCAGAACAGATGTTGTCCCAAATTCCTCATACTGAGGCCTGGAGCCCTCCTCTGGCCCAGGGCAGAGGGGAAGGAGCAGAATGCAGCAAAGAGCACTGGGGAGCCCTGAGCTCCATGAGCCTCCCAGCCTCGGGCAGGGGAGCAGCACTGGGGGACCTGGCCCTGGTGCCACCTGAGGACAGGGACAGTTATTTCTGTCCTGAGCTGCTGCTCCTGTTGCTCTGGGACAGCTCTTCACGTGGCCAGGATGAGCCATGTGAGGAACAAGGCACCCAAATTTCTGTTTGCACAGTGAGCCGTAAAGAAATGGAGAAATGACAGGAAGGCCCTGCTGGTGCTGCAGAGCAAGAGCAACTGATCAGGGCTGATTTGGCCACTGCTGTGCACCCCAAAACACCCTCTGGAACCAGCTTGGCTTTAGCCAGACCTGCAGCAGTTCTCTCAGTTCTGTGCATTTGGTCTCCACCTGCTGACAAGCACTGACTTTTTTGTATCATGCTATTCTGTTTAATTCAATTAAAACACAGAGCAGTGCAAGACACCAAATGCCTGTGTTTGTTTCTGCACTTTAGCAGTTGACCAGAAGAATTTTGTTTTCTGTCCTGTAGTATTTGCTGTCTCCCTCAGCGTGAAGAAAAAACAGCTCACAGAAATAGCCAATAAATCCCCTTCCCTTACTCCTTCATATTCTACCAGAAATAGCCATCAAGTTGCCTAGGAAATACAAATAAAAATTTTTACAGATTATAATTTTCTATCCTCAGACTAATACCTGTCACTCCCTAAGAAGAAGTGAAATGCCAGTAACCACATCAGCTTTCAGAGAAGAGATGCAGGTGTTCATATCATTACTAAGAAATCAGTTGGAGTCAATTCCTGCCTTCTGTGTGGTAAAACCACGAGAGGGGGCTGGATCACATGTGTTGTGTGTGTATTCCACTCCCTGTGTGTCCCTGTGAGAACAGGCTTTTAGAGTCCAGTTTGCACATGTCCTCATCTGTGATTTAGCAGCTTTTCTCCCCTTTGCAGATATTGGTCACCACAGCTACAATTACACTGCAAAACTCTCTGGGATGTGATTTCAATCAAGCTGCTCTCAGGTAACCTGAGAACAATTCAGAGTGCAAATGTCCTGTTGTGAACCTGTGCACTGGGTGTCAGATAAGAGCCTTTGGTACTTAATGGAAAAGCCAAGGACATCATTCACAGAATACAGCTGAAGAAGCTCTAAACTTCTTGAGAAAGTGAGGGAGGGATATGTTTTAAAAACTTTAGGCAGTCTTTGGTTGGAGAGAGAATGGCCTCTTCATTTTGACCATGGATTTGCTTTTTCTTGGAGGAGCTCTGAAAGCAGAGTTGCAGTCAGAAGGGATATGAAAGAGTGCTATAGAAGGTGGTAAATCTCCCAAAGATCCTCCTGTGGATCTCCCATTGTGCCCACAGAGGGAATGGAACACCCCAGAGAGCCCCTCTGCAAACCTACAGGGTATTCAGACTGAGCATCACAGGATCAATAAGCAACATCCCTTTAATACTCCACTCACATTTGAAGTTGTTCTCAACAAGTGAAAACAAAAGAATTAATTATAAGATCTTCAGAAACCTGTGGCTTGATGTGGAAGGACAGCTTGGGATCTGAACTGCTGATTGGTGATGCTGCTACACTGCTGCTACAGCCACTCAGTTTTAGCTGATTGGAGCTAAAGACATCAAGGGGAGACAGAGATTTTGTTACCTTGCCATTTAACATCTCTCCCATTCCCTGCACACCTTGAAGAACCCTGCCCAAATCCCACCAGTATCCTGCCCCCTTTCCCCAATAAATTCAAACCCAGACATTATCTTTGCCTCAGAACACAGAGTTTAAGTTAGGTCATATTAAAAATGTGCATTTTTAATTGAGTGATCTGGGACAGCCATTTGATTTTCAGATCCTTTTTATTTTCCTGCCATAAAATGTGCCAAGAGGTTTAGAGCTGCACACCTTCAGAGTGCTGTTGCCTCATATACCTTCCTTACCCAGCATGTGATACATCTCCTGCAGTTGGGAAACACTCTGTCTAACACTGCCTACACTAACCAGGCTCTGGCACTGTTTATATAATTTGAATGCAAATAATTATTTTTGTTATCAGCTTCCTCCCCCACCTGACAACATCCAGAATGCAAACGCCCTGCACACAGGATCCCACCCAGCTGGCCTGAGCTGCTTCTGACACTCACTCTTCCACCTGCCCTCTGGGCTGCTTTGTTTTAACACTCTCCAGTTACTACAGAGAAATGATTTACCACCTTGCACAGCTGTGCTTGCCTTTATGTGTGGCAGCACAGGGCTGAAACAGGTACATGGCCCTTAAATGGCTTTTGGCAAGGAATGATCTGGTTTCAATTTAAAAACCGACTCAGAATTTGTAACAAGGTAGGTGCTGTTTGACTCATTTTGACTTTTTAATTTAGGTTGTGCAGTTACCTTGATTTGCAGAGTTCAGGCAGTTGGATTATGGCTCTACAAACATCTTGTCTGTGTCAGGAGTGGGAGCAGCAGCTGCCACCAGGTGTTAGACTGAGCACAGGTCCACGGTGGTGCACAGCTCGTGGATCAAGGGGACTGTGCTGTTGTCTGGGAAACAGTCCCTGGAACTGAGAGTGTGACAGATCCCAGCCAATAATGTTTGCTCTTGCAAGCATCACAAATGTGCATGTGATCAAGTAGGCAGATGATAATCACATGTTATCTCCCACAACTCATGAGCAAGCACAGTAACAGCACAATTAAAGACAAAACCACAAATTCTAAAGGACTTTGAAAATGCCGATGATTTTGTGTTGTTTGGAGATAATCATGTTTCTCTCCCAGTCATTCTTGTGTAATTCAAAAGATGACAACAGTTCTATAAAAGCACTGTGCTCTCAAATATTTGTTGGGTGCAACTTTCAGTGCAAATCCTGAAGGACCAGCGAGGACAAGTCATGGTCAGAATTCTGTATTAAATCACAAACGTAATTCATGGTCTTCAGACCTTGCTCCCTTGTCCAAAATTTCTGTCAAACTCTTTGTTTCAGAAATCTTGGGCTCCATCAGCTATCTTTGGACATGGTTTCAAGAAACCACAACCTGAAAATAAAAGTTGTGACTTTGTCATACACAAAGTACCACATGGAAGTGGCCACTTAGTCACCAGTGCTGACATCCTCACTGTCACCAAGGCAATGCTTAACTGTCACCAAGACAATGATCAAATCAATAATAAACCAAACAGCCCTGAGGCACATAGGCTTTCATGTGCCTGAGGTGATCACACAGCTCTGGTGAAGGCAAGCCATTAAATTGTTTTTCTTGTAAGTTCTGTGGGCCAGAGAACAGGTGGATCCTGGATTTCAGAGTATTTCTGCTGTCCTTAGTGCTGGGATTGTGTTTGTTATTGCTTTGCAGTCTCAGCAACTGAGAACACAAAACCTCCTCTCTCCTCAGATCTTTAACAGGAACAGCAACTTAAGGCTCAGTCCCAGCCTCTCATCTGGGCCTGACAGTGGGAATTCCCAGCCCCAAACTGGGAAGAAATGTATGGACAGGACTGACAAGTCACAGGGAAACAGCAAGCATGGAAGTCAAAAACTGCACCTGAAATGATCCTTGTCCTTCTGGGGATGAGGTGCTTTGAGAGTTTTAAATTTTTCATATCTTATCTGGCCACTGGTGGTTTCCTGTTTGTAGCTCCACTAAAAATACTTCTCTCTTCCAAACAGCCTTCTGAGGGCTTCTCATGAGTTCATTTCATCCAACCTAAGGGATAAACTATAAAAGAAAAAGAAATAAAAAATATTAATCAAACAGGAGAGTTTAAAATGGAAACATAATGCAAGGATCTTCCATGCAAATAAAGTAATAGAATACTCTTCATGCACAGTGGGACAAAAGTATTTTCTTTCATGATATACTCTAATAACATTTTAAACTGTAAAGTAAGCAGACTCCATAAAATCCCCACTAATGTAAAAGTCATAGATTCCATTTAGGAAAAATCAAAATCAAAGGCCATGAGATGGCGTGATCAAAACTGTCAGAGTCCAACTTGATAAAATGCCTGAATCTGCATTTCCTGTAGCCACTGACTGACACCCCAGGCCATGGGGGCTCTTTTATGTACTTAGCTGTGAAATATTACAACACTTAAAGAAAAGTGAGAGGAATATGTGGGAATATTTATAATCTTGGAAATCCTGCAAGAGAACTCCACTCCATTCTGTCCTGATCCAAAGCCAAACACATTTAACAGGCCTGCACAAAGCAGCTACACACAGACCAAGCAGATTGGAGTCAAACATGTGCAACAACTTGAGGAGGGTCTAAGAAGAATTGAGTAAATATTACAAGAACATATGAGCTGTTAAAAATCCATTTGCAGAGCAGCCCTGGGTGGGTTGCACTTGGGAAGGACTGGAAGCAAAATCCTCACAGCCTGGACTCAGACTCTTCTAGGCCTTCCACCACCCCCATTATTGTTAATTAGCAGAGCTTCATTAGTGATGATTAATTAGAGAGCCCTTTGGGAGAAAACAGCTTTTTCACCATTGTACTGCCTAGACTTAATGTGCTGCTGAAATGAAGCTGTCTGCAACTCAGTGTTTCAGCAATAATAAAAGGAATAAGCCACGTGTATAAATAAAAAAAAATAAATTCCATGCACTGAGAAATCATCAGATTTATCCCAGTATGATTAAGTCAACTTGGATTAATCCATCTCCTGAGGATGGAGATATGTTCTCTGTTACATGAGTGCAGAGTCCAAAATGTCAACAGACAGCTACAAACTGAAGTTAAAAATATTTTTTAAAGGAATAAGTAGTTTTAGCATTGACTACTCTTCTCACAAAACCATTTTAAATGCAGTTTTTCATATCTAGGTCTTACATAGTGTACATTAAAGCACTTTCTACCTAGCTGCCTCAATTTATTTTTTCTCTAAATGGAGTAATTTAGGAACCACTTCCAAGTTCCTGCATATATATCAGTTCTAGCGCAGTGATTCAATAGGACACCCAGCAGATTCATGATTAATAAGATGGCAAAAATGGAGTTTAAGCTTCTTAGTGTCAATTTTTGGTTTCATGCTCAGAAATAAGATGAATTTTTATATACACTTTCTAGTGATGAAAAATTCTGAGTATCCAGGAGCTCTCTGAAATACACAAAATACTGTAAAGCACTAATTATTAAAAATAAAAGTCTTTAAAAGGAAAGATGAAGAGCACAGCTCTTCTTTTTAATCACATGTGCATTCCATGTGTCTTCAAAGCCAGGAGCTCCCAAGTGTGTAGCACAGGAACAGGAGAAACAAATCCTGTGTGAGCATGGGCACTCTTGAGCAGAAGGACTCACACAGGGGCTGGTGCTGCCAGGTCCATCAATGAGGGGCAGCAGGCAAGGAGACTTCTAAGGAAAATTATATTAATAAAAAGCCTCCAAAAAGCTTCATTAATCACAAAACTTGGAGACAACCCAGTATCAGCAACAACTAAAACTTATTTAATTTGCTTACTCCAAACTCAGTGTTTGCTCCCTTTGTAAATGTGTGTTTCAGAGTGTCACATATCTTAATCCTTGCTGATAAAAGAGGCTGTAAAGATTTTAAAGGAAAAAAAATTGATTATGATAATGATGATGATGATGATATTGCTGAGGTATCCCTCTCAAGAGGGGAAAAGAGCTGGGTTTCAAAACTGACACATTTCTGAGTAGCTTTTGTTTTCCTGCTTCCCTGAAGTTCACTGGAGGTATTTGAATTATACTCACAAATTCATTATGTTTGGGAGATTTCTTTATATATTATAAATTGTAATCAGAGATATTCAGATATTCAGTGTTAGGAAATGTTCCCTTTACAAGCCATAATAACCAGTATTTGGTGTAGGAATAAAGAGATAGGATATAACCTTCTTAGGATGGTTTGGGTTGGAAAAGACCTTGGTGAAGATGATTTTGATTAAATAAATGAAAAAAAGATAAAGATAAAAAGTGTGAATTTACAGTCTTAAGTTGCAGTAACTGCATGGAAAAATCAATGTAATTGGGCAGGAAGCTCTTTACAGCTGGCTATTAACCTGAACAGCACCTTTTAGTTGTTTTGTTTTAGTGTTCCTGATTCTTTGATGGCTTTATTGAAGAAAATATAAAATACTCATGCCCACAGAACTCTAGTGAAATATGGAAGTAGTAGTATCTCAGATGTTACAAATATGAAAATGTTGAGGAGATTTTCTAGGATCAGCTAAGGACTCAATTCCCAGGAAAAAATTAGTGGGAGTTGAGCTTCCAACTCACATGTTCTCTTTTCTGAAATCTGCCTTGGATGGCTTTCCTGAGACAAAGAACAGTTCACCTGGAATTAAAATGTGAGAATTCCCAGCTCAGTCATGTGAGCCACATTTTCTGCCTGTACCTTCTTCTGAATTTCATTTCCATGCTGGCACATAGGATGGGTGTGTGAAGGAGCCCTTGCACAGAACATGGCACCAAAATTTGCTTTTCTGAAGTAGTTTTGTGAATGATTGTTGGGGAGGATAGACCCATCTTTCCCCCAAACCTTTGCTGATGGCAGGGATTGGGAGAGGTTGGTAATTATTGAAAGGGCAAGGTAATTCTAATGTATATTTTTTTCCATTGCTGTATTTATAATGTAGAGAAGCCTTGAGGATTTTACTAAATTGCCATGTACTTCAGGGACTTCGTTTTATTAAAATGAATCCTGCAAGGATAATTTAGCAATGGATCTTTACAAACACAATCACTGAAGTACAGACATGAGTTGAGCTGTTCAGACGACTGTTTCCATAGCAGCACACAGCTACAGCAGGTCCTCAGAGACACAGGATACTGTTTCCATGGTAATAGAATGTCTGAGCCTCCAGGATGCACAGAAATCCAGGATGAAAAACAGGAACTAATATTTTAGATTAAAGAGACTTCCTTGTTCACACTTGGTGTGTTTAGCCACTTGTTACCTTTTTGCCTTGCCTGAGTTTTAGGCTGGTGACTCTCTTGAACTTGTTTTTCTAAAACAAGAGGTGGTATCTGGACATTCTGTTTGTCCACATCTTACAACTTTTTAAACTGATTTAATTTGATTCCAGCTCCAGTGTGTCTCTGGCTGGGGCTCAGCACAAGGAGTGGTGACACAGCTGCTGGGACATCCATGCAGGGAATTCAGCTGCTTTCTGTCCTCAGCTGGAGGAGCAGGAAAGAAAGGGCAGAGGTGCAGGATCAGCACTTATGGTGGTCACAAAGCACCTCAAATAGGCAATGGCAACAAGTAAATGGAAAGTGCTAGAAGGCAGCACAGGAACAATTTCAGGGTGGTAGGAGAGTGCATGGAGCCACAGACAGTGCAGTGTCACTTTTTTGTTTCAAAACATGAATTATGTCCCTGCTAAGTAATACCAGTTGTTAACAGTGCTGGTACTCTCAGTTCTTTGTGCTTTTCCCATGTTTCTGCATCCTGAATTTCCGAGATCCTTGGCTGTAAAAATTCTTCCAGATTATTCTACTGGGGTCAAATCACAAAGGATCTGTAATGTGCTAATACTGAGCAGATTCAAAACAGAGCCTGTGCACTCCTTTGCAGGAGACCATCAGAAATTGAAAATAATCCAAGTAAAGAGCATAATCATCACTATTTTCAGTAATTTCAGAGCACCATGTATGCAGCCTGAGCCAGGCTGCAGTCAGTGTCTGGCTGCTGAAGGCTTTTCTGAGCATGTACCCAGGATTTCAGGACAAGGAGATAACATGTTAATAGCTGAAAAACTGCTGATACAATTTCAGTGTCTGCTTTTGAAAATCAGAACCGTTAATGGTGTCAATAAATTTGAAAAAAGTCATAGTAATCCAATTACTGCTATTTTAAAACACTAAGGTTCCTTTGTAGCTATGGAAACAAAAATGCAGACATTAATGAGCAAGGGGAAAAAACCCTGGTGTTTCCTTGACGACAGATAAAAGCAAAGCTCCATGAGACCCAAAGGAGAGAGGAACAGAAATACCTCTCACCATGACAGACAGCTGAAATCCAAGTCCAGTGCAACAATAAACCTCCCTCTGCCAGGAGTGCTCCTTCACAGCACCATTCCCTGCAGTTCCCCTTGCATGAGGCACTCAGGGTAAGAGCTGCAGCCTTAGAGCACGTGGGGAGAGCTGGAGCCTCCTGGGGCACTCCTGGGGCACTCCTGGCAGGTGAGTGTGGTGTGGAACCTGGAAAAGCTCCTCAGCCCCAGGGGACAGGCAAAGGGCCAGATCTGAGCCTGCCCTGCTGCTTTGCAGTGTGGATGTGACTCATGTGGAGCTCGGTGTGGGCACAGGGGACGCCACCATGGCACCACCAGGACTTGGAGAGCTCCTGTTCCCTGCAGTGCACCCTAAATTCAGTGTTCATATGGACATTTATATATAGCAGCTCTTCACCAAGTGAAAATCTGTACAAGTGTTAGATAAAAGTATGACACAGATACAAGCAGCATGCAACTGCTGCTGTTATCACTTGAAATTTAGCTGGCAGCTCTCACAAAATTCACAAAATATTGTTTGCCAGAGGAACTCAACATTGTTCAAAGATAACCTAAGAGTGGAATTGAGACAGAGCTAAATAAGAAGACACCAGTCAGGTTACAGGGCTATTTTTCAGTGGATGTCATAGAGCAGAATACAATATTCATATGTACAATGATTAATAAAATAATAAAGGGAAAAGTTAATTGGCAAGTTTCTTCCAGGCATTTTGGAAGAGCTGAACTTTCAAAAAAGTTCTCATTTTAATTCTATCCAGCTTATGGCATAATGAAGATCCCTTCCTAATGGGAAGGACAGTGTATCAATTGGTTCAAAATCCTAAATTTTGGGGTGTCAGTAGCAATAAAGAGCTGGACACTGAGCTACAGGAGTGTAGGGTTTCCTTGACAACACGTTGGGAAAAGACAGAGCTATGTAGAAACTTATGGGGAAAATAAAAAGAAATGCAGAATTGAGTAGTCTGAGTGGTGTGGACCATGGGTTTACTGGTGACTGGTGCTGGCCTGGGTGATGGGAATGTTCTGCTTCTCTATTTGTAGTTACTGATGCTTCCTTTTATGGGTTTTGACATTGATCTGAGTTGGTTCAAGTGATCAATGACCCTGTCAAATTCTATTCTCTTTTTCTGTAAAACACATTAAAGTCAGTGTACTTGGTGGGCTTTAGAACGTTCTGACTACTGTCAGTTGTTCTGGGTTATCTGTTTTATATCTGTTTTTCTGTGACAAATAAGAAACAGATGGAAAAATGAATACATCTGTAGTTTGTGCATGTACAAACCACTGAACCTTGCTGCCTTTTCGAGTTGGAGCAACTGTTCCTCTGAAAGCTGCATTGCTTCTAAGTGTGTCATAATGGAAATTATTCATGTTTGTGATGTGATATGCCTGAAAAAACTACAGCTCATTAATCCTGGAGCCTATAGGACCTGGAAAGACTCTTCCTGTTCCTCCTGCACATCATCTCTGTTGTGAGGCACCATAACATCCTCCACTTTTTAACCTTTCAGCTGTCAGCAAAAGGAACATTTGGGCAAGGAGGAGGAACTGGAGCTCTTCATTCTCATCTCATCACCTGACACTTCAGGAGCAAAGCTGGACTCATCTGCTTTTTCTCTCTGATGCCCAAGATTTTTCTTGGATTTTGGGCTATCCTTGTAAATTAGCCCATAAAACAACCCTTCACCATACCTGCTTATGGTGAATTAATCCTAAAACCCCAAACCAAATAAAGCCCCAAATCAAACTGTGTGATTATTCAGCAGTTAGAGCCTTACCTAACTCACATTAAAACTACATTTGGAAAAAAGGTCTATGGGATTTTAATGGAAGATTGTTTGAGGCTGGGCTTTTTCCTTTTTTTTTTTCCCTTTCTCCTTTGGGTGAGTGTCTGCCTGTCCAGCCCTGCTGTTGGGCTGTGGAAAGAACCCAAAGTACTTTAAAGGAAAAATTCAGTTCTTAGTGAAACTGAGGTTGTGCCTGCAACCAGCTGAACCTTTTCAGCTTTGTGGCTCCCTTAGCATTTTCTCAGAAGCCTTGAGTCTTTTTCCTATGGGATCCATTACTTTTGCCTTCTCTTTTAATTTTCCTTGAACTGACTTTTTTTGGCAAGGAGGACCATGCTTGCTTCTAATGAAGCTTTGTCTCTCCCTTTTGCTGTTCAAGCACATTTTTGTCTTTAAGTTTTTTCTCTTGGTATGGCCTGACCAGTTTGTGAAGGTTATATTCCTCTTTGGGTGGTAGTTCTTGCTGGCTCAACAAACAGGAAAAACTGCCAGATGAATCTTAGTAGTTGTTATGTGATGTTGATAGGAGGGTGGTAGCTGGCTGTCCAGTTTAAAAGAATGTGGTTTTTTGGAATATTTTTCTATATTCAGTTTTTTTTCCCCAGATTATGAATAATTCATTTAAAAGATTCTGCCAATTCACAAAGCTGTGATCTTTGGGAAAAAAACAGTAATCTTAGTTACCATGCTGGAGATGGTCAAATGAAAGATGTGTGGGCAACCATGATTTCTGTACATTCCAACTTAAGAGTTCATGTGTAGAAAAGAAATATTGCTACTTGTGATAACCAATATCCATATTACACAATGGTTCTTCATGGGGATTAGGCCTCAGAGGAGGACTGGGTGCATTTAGACATTCCAGGTGCCACTTCACCTGCAGCACAGCCACCAACACCATGGAGAAATGGTGACTTGGGAATACAACAGCCACAGGGCCATGAAATAGTTGTCCATGTCATATTGAGACGAAAATGAGCCACACATGCACCTCTGAGAGTTACTGCTGCAGCATCTGTGTTTGGTTACTACACTTTTCAAACTGAGTCAAGAAAATAGTAATTAATTTTTTTAAAAAAATATGAATAATAATAAAAGATTGAGCTGATAGCACACATTAATAATGCATGATGTTTAACTGGGAAAAAAAGGTCTTCATTGACCAAGCAGAACACAAAGATTAAGAGTTTAGAGAAAGAGTAATAGAAAAAAAAATCGTAGTTCTTTTCCTTTACTTCTATCCACACACAAAAAAGTTTACAATGCCAGGAAAAGGACCAGTTTTACCAAATTGATTTTAGCAATGTCAGCTTGCAGACTACATCAGCAGTGCAATGGCACTGGGTCTGCATGAATGGAACCCTGCTGGCAGGCAGATTTCTTGTCTCTCCAGACATTCACTTTTCTGTGTCAGCTGAGCACACAGATATTTCTCCAGCAAAATGTTCCTGCAGCTGACCTCAGCTGTTAGTGTATACATGGAAAAAGAATTTAAGTTTCTCCTGTGGCCAGTGGCCAGACCCCACTTAGTGCCAAGTCAGGCTGTGCTGCTGTGTAATAATGGCAATATCTGAGAGTTTTACCACACAGACACAGAACTGAGGGTTGGTTTTCATCCACTGTTGGGTGATTCACTGTTTAACTCCTTTTTCAGTCTTTGTCAAAATGTGGGATCAGCAGTCTGAAGCCCTCCAATCCAGTCCTGCTGGTTTTACTGACACTGAGTTGTGCTGCTTTGACATTCAGCTCTGGCTCCTCAGCCCTGGGTGAGGAGGAAAATGATTGCCAGGGGTGAACAGCAAGGGGGGCACCACCCAGAGCCTCCCCTTTCCTCCCCTGTGCATGCAGCTGCTCTGCTTTTCATTGTCAGCATGACACCAAAGAAATCCTGCTTGATTTGGGGCTCATCTGGATGTGTGAAAATGGACACCTAAACCCCTGCACCCCACAGTGCACATGCCTTCTGTGCAAGCTCAAGATTGTCAACCTGGCTGTCTCTTCTCAACATACTTGAAGATACAAATTTATCAAATTTCAATCTCTTACTATCATGGAGCAGCTAAGTCATAAAGATTCCTTGAAGTTTTCAAGTTTCCTTCTAAAACTGTTTTGTCTGTCTTTCACTTTTCGTGGTAAAAAATATGTTTGAGAAGTGTTCTTGCTTTTCTGACAAAACCTTCCACCTGTCCCTCCCAGCAACAGTGTGTTCATAACTGTTTTAGTCACTGTCACTTGTGTCAGCACTTTTACATCAGCTGAAATCCCATTTTCCTCTCATTCCCTATGATGTGACAGGGAACAGCCCCTTTGTCTCACTCCTGTTGGTCTCCAGTAGTTACAACCAATATTCAAATGTGTTTTCTGCCCAATTTAGATCAGTAAACCTGAGGGGTGTTGCTGGACTAGTGAACAAAAGTGGGCTGCCAGCATGTCCTGGTTTGTGGCTGTGTTTTGTGGAATATTCAAGGAATAGTCCTGGGCTCAGATGTCCTGCCTGGCCACTTGTGGAGTGGCTGCTCTGTCTATTGTACTGGGCTAGTGGCGTTACCAAGATTTAGGCACCTATTTAGCACGTTCTAAAACACAAATACAGGTGTCCTCTGAAGAATTTCACTGGGGAAATCTGGATACCCTTCAGGAATACAAGCTCTTGTAGATTAATTAAAAAATAGCAGCAAAAAATGATAACAAAATATTCATACTCTGTAAAATATAAAACCTTCCTAAATACTCAGTTTACCTTTTTTTTTTTTGCTTTAGAGGCTGAGGAAGAAACTTGACTATATTACATCTGCTAAGTTAAAACAAAGCAACAAAAAAAAAGATAAAAGGAGAAAAGTCATAATTTTTCATTTGTGCCTGATGGGGTTGTCTGTTTTGGTGTTGGTTTTTTTTTTTTTTTTTAACTGTTTGCAAATCTTCAGTGTAATGGTTTGAAACCCAGTCGTGTCATTTCTTTACGCCCACACACAGAGCTGCAGTAGTGCAGACACTGTAGCAGGCAAACCATATTCCCAGCATCGGCCATTAAAACTCTTCCTACAGCAGCGTGGGCTGCCTGCACCCCCTGCTCTCTCTGCACACACCCCACCACCCACCCTTCACTGTTCAAATGCTTAAAAAAAAAGGAGAAGAGAAAGACACTGAAAAAAGAAAACAGGATGCTTCTTTTGTTTCAACGCTATTCCAGGGACCTGAACCTCTCCACCTGCCTGTGAATTGGCCACCTAAAGGTTAGCAAGTGTTTTGTTGTCATTTTCTATGGACAGAGAGAGAATTCAATTCTAGATGGCAAGACAGAAATTTGAAAGTTACAGGTTTTTTTTTTTTTTTAATTGTGATGGTTCTTTCACTTAGCAACGAGAAAGATTTTTTTCATAAAACACAAAGCATTTCAGTTCTGGCCCCACTTCAGCTTTTCAGAGGGCTTTAATCGGGATTTTTTCATCATTTAGTCCAACCTTCTAAACTTTAAAAGATGGATTAGGGTTATTATTTTTCTGTTAGAGCAACCTGTTGATTGCAGTCTGCTGGCTGGAGGTTGTTAACTCTTTCCTAACATGGGAAATGCACAGGTGCAAATTTGATGAAAGGATAAAAGAATTGAAATCCTTTGAGGTTTTTAAGCACTAAAAATCCTATTTTTTCTTCATTGTCAAGCCACCAAGCATGTTACAAAACCAACAGATATGTTAGGTATGTTTCTTTTTAGAAACAGTGATGTAAATCTAAACTAGAGACATAATAAACTAGAAAGCATTTCTTATATCTGGAGCTGAGAAAAGTAGCAGTGTAAGAAGTAGAAAAGGAAATATTCTTGATACAAATTGCATGAAGAGGTCAAAAAGGCCAATACAGTGTTTACTTACACATTAAAATGTATTTTAGGCAACAATATTTTTACTGATTTAAGCCTTTGGAATGTTTTCATTTATGGATATTCAAGAAAAGGAACATAGGAAAATATAGAAAGCTGTATAATAATGATAAAACCAGCTGCTATTCTGGAGCAAAGGGAAGGTAAAGCAGATCCTGTTCTTCCTAAAATATTTTAATACTGTATTCTGGCACAATATTTACAGAAATAATTGTTTTAAAAAGCCCAACCTAACCAGCTTTGCTGATGTTATACAACTGTAGAAGTAAGTGTCAAAAATATTTGTCCTTAGGATGTGGTACAAGAATTTCTAAGGTCCCCCAGCAGGTTTTCCAGTGGCTTTGTACTTTAATAACACACTAAGAAGGGCAGAACTTCAGAACAATGACTTGTACTGAGCAGCAAGATTTCCTAAATCAGAATTTGAGGTGTGACCATGGAAAGACCCTAAAGGTTTCAGGAGATGGTGGAATTAAACACTTCCAGCCTGGTTCTGCAGGGGACTGAGGCTCCCAACTTTGCTCAGGAGGTACTGGCAGCGTGCGGGCTGCGGGTGGAACTGGCAGAGTTGTGAGATCAGACACAGCCCTCAAGAACAAGGGGAAAGGTGAACTCAGTACTTCTGTTATGAGACGTTTCAAGATAGGAAGTCAAACTGAGAAAAGAGCAAAGGCAGAAATAGTTTCCAAGTAAAATGAGATTAACAGTCATTGCTGGGCTAACCAGGAAATGTGTTGGTTCCATTTTGCTCGATGAACTGAGAACTAAAAATCTCCAGACCTGGGGTACACTCACAAACATTTTGCTTCCATCACAGAAGGAGTGTTTAAAGTACCTGCACAAAGTTTATTTCAGACCCTATGGTTCACTGTGACTTTATGATGCTAAGATTGAAGTAGAAGTTTTGTGTGGTCTGTCAGGGGAGTTGTGCCGGCTGTCAGTGTTGGATGAGCAAATGGAAATGACAATCCCACTGTCTGCATCTTCCTCTGACAGTAAGGTACTGTGTGCTGCTCTCAGCATCACTGCCCTCCCAGGAAAAAATAATAATTAGCACTCCTGGAAGAGACTTTCTTTTCGTTTAACTTTGTGAAGTTCTTTAAAACGTGTAGTTGCAGGATCCTCAGAATCTATTTCCTCACCAGCACAGGAGGAATGTTTATTGCTGCTTTCACTTGCTCTCACCCCTGACAAAACTCTGTAGGTGTCTTTGAAGGATGCAGGGCTTTAAACACCTGGGGTGGGACCTTCCAGAGATGTGTACCAATGGTGTGTGGGTTTAACTCCTCACATCCTGGTGGGGACATGAACTGAGAGAGGAGAGCAGCCCCAGGACTGCCTCCTGTGCAGCCCCGGACAGCAGGCTCAGCTTTGTGCATAGTTTAAATTGACACTTTGCTGTCTATTGAGGCAGCTGAAATTTGCTGAGTTCCTCTGAGCAGGACAGTATTTTGAAGATAAATGAATATAAATAATCTTGCTTAGAGATTGCAGCTGAGGAAGCAGCACATAAGTAGATTGATTGGAAAGAGAAAACAAAAATCACTTAATTTCAAACAGAGCTATTGCAGTGTAATACTGGTGCTCTGTATTGTGTTACTTCTGGCCATTACAGCAGCCTGTTCATCCACATAAATGGGAAGAATCACAGGATGCTGTGAAGGACCCTGATTCCAGAGTCACTTATTCAAGATTTAGAGATTTTAGATCAAACTTCAGAAGGTTCTGCTAAGCCCTGAAACCTCTGTGATAGTGGCAAATATCCAGACAGCCACTTGCTTTTGTTGTAACTTGCTTTAATTAATTATTGCCTCCTTAAGCCTCTCTGGGTAAACAGTTTGCAGTTTTAGCATTTGGAATTTGATACTGAGTGATGTAAGTAATGAATTTTAAATGCTTATAGATGTTTTCAATTTGTTACTGGGTCCAGCATACTGCTGCAATTATTAGTACTATTGAAATTGTGTCCCTTTTAAGTAAATTCACCATAACTTAATAATAATCAGTCTCAAAGTGGAATAAAATATAATGGGCTCCAGAAATGTGATCAAACTGAAGACAAACTAATTTTGACTGGTTATGTAAAATGCCCATAATCATCTGTTTGTATGATTTGATTCATGCCAGTGTTCTATTATAAGATGTGCATCTTTTTTCCCCGTTGGTTTGTTGACTGTAGCATGCAGTAATCCTCCAGAAGATCTCACTTAGAGGTGAGAACACATTCCTTTAGGAAAGTATCTCCCAGCAGAGCTGAAACTACTTGCTGCATGTAATTCTCTCCATCTGGACAGACTGAGTCTGTAGAGCAGAAGCATGAGTCACTGTAAAGCAGTTCAGAATGTCAAGTATTTTCTAGATTCACAGATTTGAAGTGTCTGCAGTGCCATTACCAATTACTGGGAGCATTTCAGGGTAGGGGAGAAACCAGGAGGATTTTAAGCAGTAATCCTGGGTCCTGTTAAGAGCTTTTCTGCCCCTTGAAAACTATGTGACAAGCAAGAAATATGAGAAGAAGACAGAAATATTTCTCCACCACCAAAATTAGAGGCCTGCTAAATCAGGGCTCCAGAAATAAATGGAAAGCAATCCAAACAGCAGGCAAAACTCTCCAGGATCAATAAAGCTGTTTGAAATGAAAATCCACTGAGGCCTCTGGCATTAGTCTATCACCAGAGTTATTAAAAGAAAGAGCTCCCACTGAAGTGGATATTGGACAATTATAACATTACACTTTCACCACTACCCAGCCAGGAACAGGCTGCAGGGTCTGAACTGGGCAGCTGCTCAGCACAGGGAAAATAAATAAAAGAAAATAAAACTGTATCTTCCAAAATATGGTGTTCCTAAGGAAATTATACAGGCCAGAGGTATTGATTTTGTAACATTATTGGGAATGCATATTCCAGTTTGGGATTCACTCAGTGTACCAGCAGAGGAGGTTGAGCCATCCCAGTCCCTATTTTAAACAAGTGTTTGCACAAAGAAGAGTGGCCCCTCCCAGGACCCCTCAGTGCTGTTCACTGTGTTGTTACCTGAGCGCTTAGGAACTCAACACAAATAAAATCGAATTTTTTAAAATTACCTTTAAACTGCACTTGACTGTGCCCTATCCTATTTTCCCTGCAGCTTTCCACATGTTTATGGAGGTTTGTTGAGCATGACCAAAACACTTCTAACAATCCTGAGGCATTTTCCCACCTGGTTCCTGCTTTCTCCTGTCCCACAGGGCACCATTAGAAGAAGCTGGTGGACAGCACCCACACTGGATAAATTTAGCATTTCATATGTGCCAAGGGTCTTCTTTCCCAACATATCTTAAGAGAGCCCTTTACTGTAAAGTTAAAAGAAAATTACCTTTAGGAGTATAAATTAAAAACCCTACCATTGTATTTCAGGACAATACAACTGAAAGCAGAGTAAAAACCTCCACATTTCAAAGATTCTGTTTAGAACTCCCTAATTAAATTGTGATAAAGGATACAGAGAGGTTGAAATACCACTTCATTTTCTTCTGTTTCAACTCTTCCTGTTTTCTGAAGGTTGTTAATGTGACACCAAGGTAAAAAAAAAAAAAGAAAACCCCAACTTCCTACTTCTAATCTGTTTCAAGTCTTTGTCCTCGTTTCTCTCTGCTTGCATCAAGTATTGACAGAAATGAGACTTTTTTGCTAAAACGCCTGGATCAATCAAAGGTACGTGAACTAGAATTATTTCCAGACTAAAGACTTAATTATTTCCAGACTTCCACTTCTGCTCCCTGCTATTTAATCACTAAAAGCTTTTAAAAACGGTAAAGACTCCTGGTATAATTGAGTGTATTGTGTATGTTCAGAATGTTGAAAACCTGCTCCTGTGGGGTTACAAAAATAAAGGAACTCTGTCATGTCTCCAGGTTGTGCCTGCAGACCAGGGTGGGGAACTGAGCAGTTGAGCTTAGAGACTGATGCTCTGCTCAGTGCTGTGTCAAAAAACGATATGAAAGTGCAGAAAAGAAGCATTTACATGTTTAGCTATTGATTTGGTTAATAATGATGGGCAGTTGACAGAGCATTGCATGTGGCATGCAGAAGACAAAAATCTTTTGGTTGTGTAGTCCAAAATTATACAAGAGTGCTGACAAAATGAAACAAGGTTTCTAAAATGTTTGGAATTCAGGAAAAAGTCTATAAAAATGAAACTTATTTGATTTAAAATTAGGGGTTTTTTTTATCAACCTCCTGTGTTAAACTACTTTATACTTATAAAGTACCCAAGACAATTTCTGCTACAATGATTTTTTTATCTGAAATTGCTCCACTTTTCAGTGTTCCACAGACCTGCCTGTGGTGTTTACCTGAAGTTAGAATTTCAGATCAGGAACAAAATAATTGTATTCAATGGAATTTTAGTGACCAGTTCTGATAGCTTAAGAAATCAATTTAGAAAATTCTGAGCTGGCCAAATCTTGCATTTAGCTTTGTTTGTTGGAAAATTTTCCTTCTCTAATTAGGATCAAGTCTTATGCTGGTAGTTCAGTGCCACAAGTTACAAACAGCTGAGAACATGGGGTGGATGCTCAGTAACAGAGCCCAGGGCAAAACCAACAGAGGAAGTTCTAGTTGGGCAAGGACTACCCTGAATCAGCCCTGGGGCAGAATTACTTTGAGATAAGCTATTTTTGTCAACTACAAAGAAATACAGTGGCCTTTTTTGGAATATAAATAACAGATGTGAAAAGTCTGATGGTATTTGCCTCAGTAGAATACAAGTCATGGCAGTTTCACTCAGGAAGAAAGTATTTTCTTGCTGTGAAAAGCAGCAAACTACCACACCTGGTAGAAATGTATTATTACATTCTTAAAAGTACATTAAGTATCACCGTTAGCTTACTTGTTGAGCTTTATTTAAAACTTTAAATTTTCTGTCACCACGTAGGTATTTTTGTTGTAGAGCATTACAGAACACCAAAATGAGTCTCAAGCTGTGTTGTTGGCCCCAGAAACTTAACAGCATTAAGTGAAATTACAGAGCATCTGGTACTTGGGAACCAGAGTATGATTCCTATGAAAAACATCTGTCTGTGGTGGCCTTGAAGGGTCCATCAGCTCTGCATGGCCAGAGGAAACCAGAGAGAGAAACAGTTTGTGCCACTGGAGCAGGCTGCTGGGGGAAATGTAAAATATGTGGAAGTGTATTTCCACACTTCTCCCTGGGGGAGGGAGGGAATAAAAGACAAAGTGCCTTGTCCTGTCTGATGTGGTACTTGTTAGATGTTCTACCTACCGCGTATTCAGGCTTCACTTCTCTTCTTGCTGTCTGTTCTCTGCAGCATGTTTTTTCCCCTGAACTTAAAAAAAATATTTTGGAAAAACTACTGCATACTTAATTTGTATAATTGTCTCATCTCTTATTGTATGCTGTGTTTAAATTTAAAAGTGACCATATAACTTGGGAACTATCTTAAATGGACTTGAAATGTTGATAACATCACTTTGGAAATTAGAGGATTCCACTTTTATTCTGTAGGGGTAACCACACTGCACAATATGGATAATAACTTATTTCTTTAACAAGCCATATTCTTTTAACATTCTTTCATCATTATAGTCACTATTATAATAAAAAGCCTCTTAAGTGATTATTCCACATAGAAATGTCAGAAGTGCATAAGAAAAATCCATGCTTGATAACTGAGCTTAATTTATATCATTCATAAGGAAGAAAAAAAAGGGCAAAATCTAACATTTTGCTGTGCACAGATCAGTTCATTTTTACACATTTTTGTCTTGGATGGAACCAGTAAAAATTTCAAGCCACATTTTGAAGCAATTCTTTTCCTGTTTCCCAGCAATGATAACCTATTAAAACGATCCAAGGAAGTTACAGAAACACCACTAGAGATTATGCAGTAAAGCAACAAATTGCAGATTTCAAATTGAGCCACTGATTATGTTATTCCAAATGGGTTTTTAATGGCTGTTTGCACAAGAACAACCCATTATTCATAGCAGCCAGTGCATCCAGTGAGCATAGCTGAGCAAGAATCAAATAAATATTCACAGATCACTTGAGTTTCACCCAAACTGTAATTACAAGGGGTTATGCCCCTATTCTTTGAAAGAAAATTTCAACCTTGCTTATTTTGATAGTTTCCTGCTTTGTTTCTAAGAAAGAAATAAAGACAATACAAATTTTTGCTGAAATAAGTAGTCTGGACTGGCACCAACCCTGCATATATCAGGATAGATTTCAAAATAATAGGTTCACTTTTTAAAAGAGAAGATGTTTTCATTTGGCATTGAGAGCACCTAAAAACTAACAGTACACCATAGTATCTTCATTAATTATACCAAATTGATTTGGCCTACACAAAAGCCAGCTTTAATTTCACTATTTTCCTATGATACCATCTTTTCTACTTTGCAGATATTTATGCAAATCTGACTTGTAAAACACGACATGAGTTTCATTTTGTTCACATATTTTCATTTTACACCACTTGTTGCAGTGAGTTTGGCCTTAGCTCCCATAAACTGGGGAAGCACAGATAATGTGCAGGCATGTTTAATGCCCTGTGTTTGGAACTGGTTGCCCAAATAAACTGTGCAGATTTTAGAGATTTTCAAAACCAGACTGGTAACACCCTGACAGCCTCATCTGACTTCGGTGCTGACTCTGCTGTGAGAAGGTGTTTGGACTAGAGAAATCCTGAGGTCCCCTTTAACTCCAACTGTTCTGTTAATATTGTTAATGTTAATGAAATTTAAAAACATGATATAAATATGTAATGGAAATATGGTTCCAGAAAACTAAAATTGTATTATATCTGGTGTGCTTAGAGCCTCCATTTGCAAATCTGAAACTCAGATTTGTTTCCAGTGCTTTGGGTACTCAATGTGGGTTGTAGGAGTGGTTTCAAGTGCAGTGTTGGGTATTCCTTGCACTGTAACTCCTAGAGGAAAAATGGAAGAGGAACCAATTTAATTGGGAAAGGAAGTGATGGTTGTCTGTATAATATCTGCAAGTGAGATATTCTCAGTTGCCCATTTTCCCAGCCCAGGGTGGGCTGTGTGTGTATTATTCCAGCCTGCACACCGGTGTCTGTTCTGTGTTCCCTCGGCAGGTCCGTGAGCCCATGGCAGCCGGGCCCTGCCATGGAGGCCCAGACCCCGCCCGGCGCGGGCCCGTCCCCGCGGGGCCCCTCGGAGCCTGCCCGGGGCCAGGCCCTGCCGCAGCCCCTGTACCTCAAGGCCCTGACCATCCCGCTGCTCCAGCCCGTCCAGCCTGGCTGCTTCCAGCCCCACGGGCCCTTGGTGGCCGCCAGGAGCTGCGTCCACCTCGATGGTGGCAATGTCCCCCTCATCCTCAAGCCGCTCGTGCCCCCGGAGGGCTCGGAGCAGCCTCAGCCGCTTCTCCAGAAACAGCTCGGGCAAAGCCTGACCTTGAGCATAGTCAGCACTTTACCAGTTTTGTCGTCGCCAAGTCCTTGTGTAAAAGCATCTATTGGGAGCCCGGGAAAATCAAAAAAATCTGGGAAATACATCTGCAAACACTGTGGACGAGATTGTTTGAAGCCAAGTGTCCTTGAGAAACACATTCGCTCCCACACGGGAGAGAGGCCCTTTCCGTGCACCACTTGTGGCATCGCGTTTAAAACCCAGAGCAACTTGTATAAACACAGGAGAACTCAAACGCACGTCAACAACACCAGGCTGCCCTCAGACTCTGACATCAGTGGGGGACCAGAGCAAAATGAGAAATCAGCAGAGAGCGCCACCTCTCCCCAAGGCAGCAAAGTCTTGAGTAGCAGCAGTGAAGACCAGGGGACGCACATCAAACAGCCCAGTTCAGAGACCAGTGCAGCAACAGACACTAAGAAACCTCATGAGCTTTCACTGCCGGCAACAAGCTCCTCATCAGCTGCTTCAGAAAATCAAGAAACAACAAATCAATCATTGAGTTCAAACGCTATTCAGGGGGTTCCTGAAAAAGAACCTCAAAGTTTATCATCTCCAGGAGCTTTGCCAAATGGTCCGAGTCTGAGAAAGAAGATGCAGGAGCAAAGAACTCCGACTGCCAATAAGCACATTCAGCTGCAAAGGCAGCAGGCAACCTCTTCAGAGAAGCAGTGGGATTACAAAGCCTTGGACTGCAAGCTGAAGAAGTGTGAGAGCACTGACTCGGGGTATCTGTCACGCTCTGACAGCACAGAGCAGCAGCTGACATCGTCCAGCCCCCTGCACAGTCTCCACGAGCACAGCACAGAACTGGAAAATGAAGCTGCCTTCAGCAGCCCAAGGTGTTCCTCCAGCAGCACTGCAAAGCCAGAGGCAGCTGACAAAGCTACAGCCTCGATGCTAGAGAAAAAGAGGCTGGAAGAACACATTTCAAAGCTTATTTCTCACAACAAAAGTGTGGTGGATGACACCCAGTTAGACAATGTCAGGCCCAGAAAAACTGTCCTTTCTAAACAGGGAAGCATTGACCTTCCAATGCCTTACACATACAAAGACTCTTTCCATTTTGATATCAGAACTTGTGATGTAAATAGGAAAAAGAATCTTTCTCTTTGTTCAGCAAAATCTACCTTTGCACCCCTGGAGAAATGCAAGCCAATGTTTTTCCATTCAGTTCCCACCCAGTTCTCCACAACAATCGACACTGTGCCTGTTACTCGGAGCAACTCCTTGCCTGTTGTGGAGGGAGCGAGGATGGTGCATGACAAAGCAGGATGCTCAAAACCACTTTCTCTTACTAAGCACTCTGTAAACACAGGCACTGCTGGTTTGCTGCCTAGCAACGATCTCACTGCCAGTTCAGTGGATTTCCCTAATAGCCATCCCCGAGCTCTAGTCAGACAAACTGCAGTGGATGATTTGCCCCTAAGTAACGTGGCTGATCATCCTTCTCTGTCAGAGGAGCTGAAAGGGACTAAAAAGCTTGGGGCTGGAGAAGTAATCAGTGCTAAAAATAAGAAACACAATCAAAGGAAGTTGAAGATGTTCTCTCAAGAAAAATGGCAGATGTATGGAGATGAAACGTTTAAGAAAATCTACCAAAAAATGAAAAGCAGTCAAAATGCCAAGAAAATGAAACAAAGAGAGAATAAGATTACAGATATTACAAGCCTCACTCCTAATTCAATGGAATCAGCCAGCAGCGCTGAAATAACTGAGGAAAGAGATGGCAGGAGCTCTGCAGCTCACAGTCCTTCCTCCCTTGTGACAGCAGCTTCAACCATGGGTAAATCAGGAATCTCTACTGATGGTAATCATGTTCTGCACAATGTGTCCTCTGAGGAAACTTCAGACAAAGTGTCCAACCTAATGGAGACATCACATTCTGTAACTGCTGGAGCTGTAAGCAGCCAAACTTCCCCAGAGCTCAGTGAGAGTGACACGGAGAAATGCACAGCTGGCAGCAGCACACTGCTGGCTCCAAGCACTGGTGAGCTCAGGCTTCAAAATCCTGAGTGTCAGCTGAGCAGCCACGGGAGGAATGAGGACTGCTTGCCAGTACAGAGCAGCAACTGGGAGAAACCAAGCCCTGGGAAAGAATCCAGTGCATTTGAATTAGATTGTAAAAGCACTTCACACAATTATGGGAACCATCACGGGACTAAGGAAAGTGGCCAGCATGGCCTGATGCCCCCGTGGGTCCCTTGCAACAACAGAGAAACTGCAGGGAAATCCCAGACTCTGCCATCAGAAAGGAAAAAGCTGAAATTCGAAGTGGAGAAAACACAAAATGTGATTTCAGTGCCCTACCCTAGTCCCAGTAGTGAAACCACTGAAGTAAGTGAAGCAGAGAGAGGCCTTTGCTCTGGCACTCAGTGTCTTCCCACAGCTCCAGTGAAATTCTCCACTAAAGCAGAGGAGCAAAAATCAAGCACAGGAATTAATGAAGCCACTGGAGGTACTGAGAGTGTGGAATATAGGAAAACAATCAAACTTCCCACACAAACTCTCAATTACTGTGACATCAACCTTCTTTCACATCCTGCAGGTATCTCAAGAGCTTCACTGGTGGGATTTTTAGGGTCTGAATTAAGGGAAAGTGATTCCAACTCTTTTGCCTTGCACAATGCAGCAGATGGAGATAACAAATCATGTCTTGTAAAAACAGGAGCAAAAGTGCCACTTCCCAGTGACAATGATGTGGGTGTGTCTTCTAAAAGCCATCATCTGCAATCTGATGATTTAAGTCCAGTCCCACAACAAAATGCCTTCTCTCCAAAATATATCCTTAAATTGCCCCAGGACAAGAGAGTTTCAGATCTGTCACCTTTGCTTCAATCTGAACAGGAGATGACACCTGGCACACCTGTGACAGTCACCTTAACCACCCCACCCTGCTCTTCCAGCAGCACGTCCCTCCATTCTCATTCCAGTGATGTGGTTTGGTGTCCTTTAAAATCTGAAGTGAGACAAAAGGCTGGCAAAGAAGAAATTCAATGGAATCTTCACACAAACTGGAAAACTCCAGGATTCTGTTCACCAGTCAGCTCAGAAACCACAAATATCTTAACCACAGCAGAGAACACCTTTGCTAACCAAAATTTCAAGCAGCAGGATATTGCAAGAGAGGATTGGAAAAACAAACAGAACAAAAATAAATTAAATTATCAAAGGCAAACAGAAGAGAAGTGGATGAGTAAAAGTACTTGCTCTATACAGACTCCAAAGAAGAAAATCTGCTTTACTTCTGTGTATACAAGTGGCTTTTTCATATCTGCTGACATCAAAGATGAGAGGAGGGCTTTACACCACCTTTGCTCAGGAAGTGACTCTTTGATAAAAACATCAGTTTCTAGCAAAGATGCAGAGCCAACAATCCTGGAATGGGACAGAGAGGAAAGTCCACACATCCTGAAGGACACCCCAGCACCACTGCAGGATCTGCAGCATTCCCAGAGCTCAAGAGACAACCCCACTTATTTTTGCCATTCTTTTGGCACTTTCTACTGCCACACTCTCAGCACCCACTGTAAAGGATTCCCAGCGCTGCCCCACTCTAACAGGACCAGCTGCTCTGGCATTTCTGCAGTGCCAGGCTCCAAGAGCAGCTTCCCATCGCTCAGTGCCGAGCCCCGGCTGACGTGGTGCTGCCTGAGCAGGAGCCTCCCTCTGCCCTCGGAGCAGGGGGGCACTGCAGCCTCTGCCCACCCCTCCGTGCCCCCCTGGCACAGGGAGCCCAGCAGGGAATGCACCCTCTCCAAATACGACATCTCCATTTTCAAAATGAGAAATATTAGCAAGACTGTGGCATATGGCTTAACAAACACAAGCTTAAAAACGTTGGTTTCATCCTTTTCTAAAGGACATCAGATGCAGGAGGTAATATTGATAATTCTGTTTGCTTTCTCAAGAGGGTGTTATTGGCTGACAGCCCACCTCTATCCGCTTATTAGGAAACTTAAATAATTATCAGAAGTGTATTTATGAACATTTACAGGCATTTGCTGATACACAATTTACAATTTATATTTTTATAACATAAGTCTATATTCATTTGATGCATCAGAAAGATATATTTCTATGTGAATATTTAAGTTAGTTTCACTTTTCAGAATGCTGATAGTGAGAAGAGTGAATTTCTATTTCTTGATTTTTTCCCCTTTATGGGGATTTTTTAACATTTTTCTCTAATAGCATCTGTTTTCATTCTAAATGAATATTTGACTTAAATACAGAGTTGTGCTACTTAACTCCTATGCTGTTCAGTGCTATTTAAAAAGTGCACAGATTTCCAGCTTCTCAGTCAATGTCATTCACAATTTTTTCATGTACTTGATTTTTCCCCAATATTCTCAACAGTTAAGCTCAGACGTTCCCAGTGGTTCTTTCAAAAATATTTCAGAGCAAAAGAAGAAAATAGTAGTTTGCAAAAAGGAAAAACTCTCAACAAATAAACTCAAGAGGAGCCACAAACAGAAGAGGATTAAAGTCACTCCTAAATGGTAAGGAGTATGGCTTTCAGATTCACTAGATATAGACATAATTTTGTTGTAATGCATGTAAAAAGTCCACAAAAAAGAAAAGGGTTTGCCCAAAATTCAACCTTATCAAAACTGTGGGGAAAAAAAAAAAAAAAAAGATAAATCTCTCAGAAAGAGCTGTTCTTATACCACAGCCAGCTTTGGGCCCCAAAGGTAAACTATAAAAATATCAATATGTTGTTTACTATTAGGAACAGACTTTTCTAAGCAATCCAGAAATATTCCACAGAAAGATGATGCCTGGTCAGTTGACTCTCTCTCTATGATTTAGAAATTCCTCTTATCTGTCAAAATTGTCAGCATTAACTTTTGTTTGAAGGGGACCAAAATGGTTCTGTTTTTAATCCTGTCCCAGCTGAGAGCAGTGCGTGAGAACCTTTGTCCTTGGAAGATCCATATCCTGAGCTGGTATTCACCAGAGAAAGCAGGACAGTAAATATCAAGTTTAACACCAACTAACAGAACCATCTGTAGTTCAAAGGATCATTTGGTTTAGATAAAAAAGCAGGAAGAATTTGAGCATAAAACTATCAAGGGCACATTGTCTCAATCAGCACAGCTCCCCCCTTTCAATGGGAATTCCTATCAGTGGAACATTTACCCTCTAATCTTTCAGGAGTGTGGGGCAGCAGGATGCCTGATGAATTGCTTCAGTAAGGAACACATATTGTGTGCACACATTCCTCTTTATTTCATGGCCAAAATCAGACAGAGTGACTCCCTTGAGGACAAATCAGTGTCAGTAACTTAATCACCGTGTCCAGCTCAGCAAACAGCACTGCAATTCTGAAGGGTCATAAGAACAGAAATAGAAGACTCAGGTCTATGTCACCCAACTGTGTGACATTCTTCTAGGACTTTTTCCTGGTTTGATTTTCAGGTGCTATTTTGTTGTTGTGTTTTTTTTCCCTGCTGGTCTCAGAATTTGTTTATATCAAATTTATTTAGGGATTTAATTAAGTACAGTGTCCTGAAAGCTCAGATCATGTTTATTAGTAGGTAACTGGCCCAACTGGTAACCACCAAATGTAATTTAATTTTCTAATACACCAAACACCTGAATAAGTGCATCCTTTTAGATTTATATCTTGCTCTGTGGATAGTTACAGTCTGTTGATTTAGGGATGGGACTTTAGTGTCACTCATTCAGAGTAGAAATTAAAGCAGAGTTGGATTATTCAGTGTGGGTTTGCTAAATAGCCAGAATCCTCATGTTGTTCCTTAGTGATGATCAGCAGGCAGCACTCAAGAAGTGAAAAGGAAAAAACACAATAACCACACAGCCTCAGGTGATTCCTGAGGTTCAAGTATTTGTGAAGTATATTGTTTTAAAATTCCAGATGTAAGAAAAAGGATCTGTTATTCCTTAATCCTTTTCTCTTAGAAAATCAAGGATTTACTGATCCTAGAGAGAAATAAAGATCATAAAATAATTGTGGATCTCTTACCTAAAATCCAGCTTTTGTTTTTGAGTTGACATAGACAAGCATCTCCTTCCCAGTAATGAATTGCTGTTAGACTTTAATGCACCTGACGAGGTGCTGTTGTTCTCCTCTGGCTGCTCCTACCTCTCCCATGTTTGTTTATCCCCTCAATGTCCCTGGCACTGCAGGTACAGAGGGAGGCACAGCCATGGATTTGCTCAGCTGAAAATGAACCGGCTGAGCAAGAGGCCCTGTTTCCCCAACAGAGCTCTGGATGCTTTGAGAAAGGGCTGCTCATCCCAACCCCCCAGATTTAATAAGCATAAGAAGTGCCATCCTCCTCAATCCAAGATGCAAGGTAAGTTTTTGGGATATTTGTGTGAAAATATTATTTCAGTGATATAATGAGAAATGTAGTAAGTTCAAGCATGGGGAGGGGTGATAAAAATCAAAGTTTAACCAATCTCTTTTCAATAGAAAATTATCTACACCAGCAAAAAGACACATCATATTCCACCTCAGACAAACAACTTTGCAGAAGGAAAAAAGAAGCAAAGAATAACTCAGGAATACCTTCCCATACTGAAAACCTAAACCATGTTAAACAAAAAGACAAAATGGATAAAAAAGTAGGTATTGTACCTTAATTCTTGTATTATTTTTTATTAACAGAAAAAAGAAGGGTTAATTAAAACCTGAATTATATTCAGCTACTTTAAAGTTGAAATTGAAACTATTTTGTATCACAGATTTTGGTTAAAATGTTTGAAAATGTGTTAAAGGTATTTTTAGGGGTTAAAATAAAATGAAAACTTACTAATGTTAGAATTAGCTAAAATAACAAACTTGAGTACTTTGGGTGAAATTACTCTGGACTGAAAACTTTACATGTATATTTTTTCCCCTCCTAATTCCTACAGGACATTTCTGGGCAAATCAGGGAACACCCAAGAACAAACGCCTCTGTCCAGAACATTACAGCTCCTCTGGGAATAGCTGTGACAGCTCATTCCTTTTCCTCCAGAGCTGACACATCCCTGCAGGAGTTCAGAAGGGACGTGGCCATTTGCTGCTGGGTGACACAGCCCCTCGTGCTGCAGCCATCCCCGCCTGGGCAACCCCGGCCAAGCCTTCGGAGCCACCCCCTGGCAGCTTCCTTTGGCTCCTGTCCTGAATTTACAAACACTGACACGGGTGAGCAACCTGGCAGCACAAACCCAGAGGCTGCTGCTCCTCTTTCCTTACATCCAGGAGGAAGCCAGGAAAATATATTGGGGGTAGAGTCAGAGAGCCAAATATTTGGGATATCAGAGCCGGTGATCCAGGCTGCTGGAAGGGAGAAAGCTCCGAGTGAAGAAAACACAGATTCACCTGGCACAGAAAGCTCAGCTCCCAGTTCCCAGCCAGGATGTTCACGTTTGTTTGGATCCCAAGCAGAGTCTGTTCAGTTGCCCAGCAGGGAACACTCACAGAGGGCAAACTCAGCTCAGCATCTCCTGGAGCTGCACAGAAGCGCAGACGAGAACAGACCCCACTTGCAGCCCAATCCCTATGGAAGGCCACAGGGAACAGCTACTGCTACCTTTAAAAAGTCCCCAATGACTCTCAAATCCCCTGAGTTCAAGAGTTACTCTGCAGCACCTCCCAAGACATACAAAAAGAGAGGTTTAGAGATGATGAGGAAACAAACGCGGGTGGAATACGATGACACGAGCAGTGATGATGAGGACAGGCTGGTTATAGAAATATAACAATAGGCTGCTGCCAGGGCTTGTGTGCCAGCCTGGAAATGCCAGGGGTCTTTGATCCATAGTTCTGAAACACCTTAACATCAGCAAAGCCATTCCTCTGTGCCAGAGGCAACACCCTCTTTGGAAGAGCCTTCCTTTCAAGGACTCAACCTTTTTTAAAAAATTCTCACTTGAGGCTGGCATGGCACATTCAAATGCAAGAGGCAGCCTTGTGCTCCTGACAGGTTTCCAGCATTGTTAAAGTTCCTGCCAGTCTCAGAATTCCCACAAGTGCTGCCTGCCCGTGGGTGTTACTCCAAGCCTGCAGTGGATTGGGTTACTGCAACAATACAGCTGCAGCAGCTTCCTCAGCTCAGATTTCCTGCGAGGGGTCAGATGTGTTCCCTTCTCCATATTCCTGTAGTCACTGCCTCTGTACTGGGAGTGACACGCTGGCATTAAGGGCAACATCTGTTCCCTAAGTTTCTGTGATATTGGAAGAGTCTGGAAAAAATGCTGGTCTTTTTCCATGTTGCACAAATGTCAATGCTTCTGTGTGAGAAATGACACAAGCATGCTTTGCTTTGTGTTTTGTGCCTTTTATGCCAAGATCTACTCAAATAGTCTTGATTTTTAGGTGGAGAATATGGGTGTTAGCTGTTGGTATTTCCTTGTGGTAAAATTTCTGACAAGGATTTTTTCATTATATTTGTCACATTGTGCTCCAACTGATGTCATCTGGAATGTTTCATTTTTATTGTAATTTTAACTGCAATGATGCCATTTTATGGAGGGTAAAGAAGCTATATGGCATAGCTTGTTTTCTTTTTTTAACAAGTTTTGTGCTACAAACCCTAAAATCTACTGGTTTCTATGTGAATAAATAATTAGATATTTCAATTTGACCAAGTGTGTTGACTTGCTTGATTAAACTGATGAACACTAAAATATTCCACTTCTACATTATAATCAATTTCTGTTCTTAAACTTCTCCTGTTCTTATATTCTGATTCACACATAAGGATTAATTGATTAACCTACATGGGATATTTGGAGTTGCTTTGTAGTCATGCTCAAGTAAAAGAATAAACAGATCATACAAAGAAATTTAGTACAAATTATCTGAAACAAATATATGTGTATGTGTAAAAAAATGCCCAAACAGCTCAGAGAGATAAACCACATGCCAAGTCCTGTGCAATTCCTGTGTGTTTGGATGCCCTACAAACGTGACAAGGCTTGAGGTTGTAAAACAGAGCTTCACATTTATTCTTTATCTTGTTCAGTATTTGTACTCACAGACTGGTGGGTATTGGGGTGGCTCCCAGGTACAATGAATTTAAGTAATGTGAATTCAATGAAGTACACAAATAGAATTTGGGAAGAAAAAGAGGAAAAGAAAGGGAGGAACCATCAATACTGAACAATTCAAAGTTCTGGAGCTTTTTTTTTTCTTATGGAATCACTCAAAGCTAGAGCTGGATTCTGAATTTGTAGGAAAAGCAGGAGAAGAAACACAAAGCTTATAGAGATCCCCAGATCAGTGTTCCCAGCAATGCTGTTGGCCAAGCACCTTTAGAAAGCACAAAAATCATTGCACCAAACCCCACCAGCACCTCCACAGCAACAATTTTCACCTCTTGCCTGTGCAAGATCTAATTATTATAATACATGGACATGTAAGGAATATTCTGTACAAGATTTTATTTGCTTAATGTTTGTGGCTAAATGATGTATTTTAAAGTGGAATTTCTAGGTCAGTAATTCAGAAATAGTCTAATGACAGAGTCAGAATTGCTGTGCAAAGAAACTTTTGTTCTGCATAGATTTTACAGCATGAAGAACAGAAATTTCTATGTCATTCTGCAGCTGTAGCTGGAACAAAAATGGGACAAGGTTAAGGTAGCTGGGAAAGTAAATTTTAAACTCCATTTTCTGTCAGAAGTTATCCTTGACATTTTAGTTCCCTAACTTGTGTAACAATTTGACCTAACATTAGTTCTTTAAAAGTGCCACTATATCCATGGTGGCATTTTAACAGGATCACTGCAGAAGGCAGTGACTGCAGCTCAAATCCTTTTAGCCACAACAGCCCTGGGAGCAGCCAGGTCTGAGTCAAGTCTGAGTCAGGCTCACCAGTGTGTGAGGACTGGGAGAAATGATCTTGGTCTAAGTTAGGGACCTCAGGGAGTCTGCACATCCAAATCCAGCTGGCTGCATGGAAAACTGTATTGCAGCTTTCCAGAACACACTCACAAAAAAGACTAAACAGGTAAATTCTTCTGTGGCTTTTACACAGCACAAGAATCAGCCACTGATGTGTTTAATTCACTCCCAAGTAACTGATCATAAAAACCACAGGAGGGCACCAGGCACAGAGGGAAAATCTGTTTCCTTCTCCTCCAAAGCCAGCAGCAGTTCTGATGGATCATCTCTTTGCTATAAGCAAGGCTGAAATTCCTTTGCACATGAATGCACCTCATCAACTTTATCCTCCTTCCAGTGAAGGAAGCAAATTAATAAGGAATGCTGATTACTAATTAGGTCTATATTCAACACCTACATCTACCCCAGCAGATGCAAATCAGTGGATGTTTCAGATTTTGCCTCTTTAACTGGGAACACATTTTTTCTTATTGTTTCAGACTTTTCTAGTAGATCTATTAAATATTGATACTTCACTGATCTGCCTGGCAAATCCCAACTCTTACACAGAGGTGGGTGAGAGGGGTGTGAACCAACCAGAGCAAGTCTGAAATCCCCAGCAAATACAAAGATAAACCTTGAATAAAAGTTCTGGCATGGAGCTGCTTGAACTGACTCTGCAGGGGAAACTTCCAGCAGCTTTTCACAGAAGCCACCCCTGCAGCCCCCCACTACCAAAATCTTGCCACACAAACCCAATACAGAATCATGTTATTTAGGGCTGGAAGAGACTTTCTTTCTAGCCCTATTTTTACCCATAAAATCTTGTTTGTCAACATCTTCCCCAAAACACAATTCCTAATAGGTTTAGTGCTTCAGTATATGCCCTCTGACACACACAGGGAGCAGTACACACCTCAACCTGGTTTTGGATCCTGCCTAGGTTTTATTTGCATCACCAAATTTGTTCCCATTCATCAGTGTTCATATTGAATTAGTTTTCCTGTTGTTAAGTCACTTTGCTAAAGCATTAATTTTACCTTAAGGATTTGTGTGGTATTATGGCCACAGATTAAGACTTCTGGCCTCTATTTTTCATTTACTATTAGCATTCCATGAGTCACATGGATGAAAGGGTCAATAGTGGGGTTTTTTTTGACTTTAAGATACTTTGAGATTTTTTACAGCTGATTTAAAGTGTCCTGGTGGAACTGGATAAATGTCACGTAGAAGTACTTAGAGGCTGTGTCTTCCAGGGAGCTGTAATGTTACCACAGTTTGGTTATAAGCCATCCTCTTAAGTACTTAAACATAAAAAAGTGGTTTTCTTTCTCACAATCAAGGTACCTATTGACTACTCATGACAACTGCCTGAATATGCTCTGAATTTATGTAATGCCTGAGGTTTAGAGGGGCAAGAGCCAGTTAAACAAGGGGTGAAATCACTTGAACAAATTTGTGGGTGCTTTGCAAAGTAGTCAAAGAGAATTCTTGTGCCATGGGTGTACAGACTATTTTAGCTTTAAAATCCTCTCTATAAAAGTCTCATTGCCAGTCCCTAATGATTGTCAGGGCTCAAAACCCAGTGCTAAACAAGGTGATTCTACCAGAGTCAATTCATTAATCTCTAATCCATTTTTTAAGCATCACAAGGTTTGTGCACGTGCATCTGCCTCATGTTTTTGATTCACTGATTGACAGAACAAGCAGTGCTGAGTACAGCACCAGCAGCATGTTCTTAATCCAGCCAGGACTGGAAGTGCTTCAGAGTGAGCTAGTTGGGATATATTAGACCGATTCTTTTCAAAGATTCTTATGCCATTAACAAAAGGAGGGATTGGATGAGAGCCATGGGAGCTGTTTCATAACCTCCTGTGGTCTTGTTTTCCAGCTGACTGTGACGGCCACTCAGGTTCTGCTGCTCAGGGCAGACATTCTGGAGCAGCACTGACAGCTAAGCCTTGATGGAGTCAGCCTTCAATTACACTTTCTGCTTTACACTTAACCTCTGCAAAGCAAAGCCTCCTACACCTTACAGGGGTATTCACTGGGCAAAATTTAGGTCACATCAACAGCCCTCCCCACTCTTTTTACACTAATAGAGCTATAATCAGTGTTTGTATCTAAAAGTCTATGATTTATCATTCTTGAGAGTCAGCTTTTTCTTGAAAACATCCTTATGTCATTGCACATGCCCAAATTAAACATTCTGTCTCAAACACACAGCTGGGAGTATGACAGGCTCACTCAGCTGAGCTGCTGTCCTTTCTCCTCTGTAAAAAGAAGCCATTACAGAGATTTCCTCCTCTCCACCAAAATGGTTAATAAAAAAAAAAAAAAAAATCAAAATTGATTTCCGTAACATGCTTTGGCAGCTACAGAGGTGAGCACCTACATGGGGAAAAGGGAGCCGGGGTTGTTCCCACCTGTGGTAGGAAACCACAGTCTGAGAAGAGCAATACTTCCCTGGGAAGCTGAGCCAGGACTGTAACAGTTACCTCAAATCTCCAAACTTGTAAGTACAAATGCAATTAGGAGATTGGCACAAGCAGCAGTTCAGAGGGTTCTGTGCACATACACGTTTGTGCCTTGGCTGGGAGGAGGAACAGGTAAAATTACACTCCTTAAAAAAAAGTAATTCGACCATTAGCTCCACAATGCCTCTTAATGCTCCCTTTGCTCACAGGGAATCATTTGCATTGAGCTCCTCAAATGGAAAGACACAAAAAGCTATCACAGCCTCTGCAGCCCCTGAGTGCTTGGTGTTCCAACTCATCCCAGTTATGAAAAAGTTTTGTACAACTTTTTTAGTTCTAGTTATTTATGGGTTATTTTAGCTCCAAATGGAGAAAATGTTGAAAAGGAAAATTATACAAAAGTCTCAGACCTCAAATCACTTTTTGTCCAGAAGCAAGAAAGTGAATACAGCAAAATAAAGCATAAAAAAACTGCCTCATCCTGCCCAATATTATAAGGTTTAAGAGATTATGTGAAAAAGGATTTACAAACTTTGATTTAAAAATTATAACAAAAGCAAAATGGTCATTATTACATGTTTGATATAGAAAACACCAAACCTTTTTTTATTTGTACCAGATGTGGATAGGCAGATGTGAACTGTTGGACAATATTCACAGAAGTGGAATTAGGGAAATATCCATAATTAATAGCATGCCTGTGGAAACATGTTCTGTGCTTCAAAAAGAATTCAGGTGGTATTAGAACTGGAAGAACCTCCTTACCCTGAAGATGTTGACAAATCTGAAGAAATTCCAAGCAGTGAAAAAAATCCTGATCGGAGAAACAGATTACTTGTGCAGAAACATTAAAGGAACCAATCTTCTGCTCTCAATTACACCAATGTGGTCCAGTTAAATTCAGTGGCAGTCTACCAATAGAACCAGGAGGAAAGCTTGATTGTAACATATGATATAAAGGATTTGCTTAGAAATGATCAGAGGAAGAATTCCCTTTAGGAAGGAAAGGAATTGGTAAAACATTTTGGGGAAAAAATATGTCCTGTAAGACTTAAGTACAAAGAAGGAAAATACAGCCAGAGAATGTTCCACTGCAGTAACATCTTCTAAATAACCAGAGGAGGTCCTCTGGGAAATTTAACAGAAGTTAGAACACAGCTACTCACTGTACAGAACAATTACACACAGGAGGTCTTCAGAGAGAGCCATCAGGCTCTTCTTCCCCTGGATATCTCTGTCATCCATGGAATCATCACAACATCTATGCTCATCTTTTCTGTGCCCACATCCATTGTTTCTCCCCACCTTAATTCACACAGTAGTGACTAATGCATTATGAAAATTCATCCATGCAGGATCAGTTATAAAATGTGGTTGCATTGCCTATGTGCTCTGTCTACCAGATGTTTCCTTTTGTGTTCATCAAGAACACATTGTGTAAGAAGAGCTCCTCTAAGCAAAACACCCTCACCATTCTTGGTTTAATTACAATGACACTGCAAAAAATGGGGCCAGAAAAAGAGAAATCTTATCCTTGCCTCCTGGACAACAGGATCAAGAGAGAATTTCTAGGATAGATCTGACAATAGTTATATAGAATCAGAGAATCACAGAACCCTTAAGGTTGGAAAAGATGTCTAAAGTCATCAAGTCCAACGATCAACCCAGCACCACCACCTTGCTCACCACTAAACCATCTCCTCAAGTGCCATACCCACACTTTTTTTGCACATTTCTAGGGATGGTGTCTCCACTACTCTCCTGGGTAGTCTATTCAACAACTTGGCAAGCTTGACAACTCTTTCAGTGCAGAAATTTTTCCTGCGCTCCCATCTAAACTTTCCCTGATGCAACTTGAGGTCATTTGCTCCTGCCCTGGCATTTGTTACCTGGGAGAAGAGACCAACCCCCAGCTCACTGCACCCTCCTTGTCAGGGAGTTGTGGAGAGCCAAAGGTCCCCCTTGAACCTCCTTTTCTCCAGGCTGAGCCCCCCCCAGCTCCCTCAGCTGCTCGTGTTGATCACTTTACCAGTTGCTGGTCACAGAGTGCATTAATTTGCTCTCAGAGCTGGTGGGCTTCTTCTTGAAGTTGCAACACCCTCCCTGCAGTGCGTGTTCCCTGGGTTTCCCTGGGTGCTGGCTCTCCCGTGGGAACCGGGCTGAGGTCTCTGTCCCTGCCCTTTGGAACGTGGCACACCGCGATGTGACAGAGGAGCTGCTGCCGGGAGCCACCTGCGGGAACCACCAACAATTACAGCCCCAACCTGTCCCCAGCTGGGGAGGGGACACCTGCCACACCTTCCCGAGGGAGGGGACACCTTCTCTCCCCTGTCATGTCATCACAGCGGCCTTTGAGGATGCTGAAAGCTCTGGATATCCCTGGGATTCTGAAAACAGCACAGTCCTATTGCTGGGTACCAATACGTGGCCAAGCATCTTCCAGGTCTTGCTTAGGGTTAAACGAGCAATTAAGGACCACCAGTTGCTGTTCTGGACATGCTGGACCTTTAACATGAACTGGTGCCACAAGTGTCACTCCTCATGCACCTCCCTCAATCCCTTTGGCAGGAGCAGTTTGCTGTCCCCTCGGGGTGTCCAGTGCAGCTGGAGTTGAGAGTCCAGGGGTGCAAACTCAGCCTGCCATGGATTCCTACAGGGAGGCTCCAGGGCACCTGCCCTGCACTGCTGCCATTGTCTGTGGGGAACACAGCCTGTCCCAGCCTGCAGCAAGGCACACACCCCACACCAGGTCACTTGAGCCATTCAGGTGACTGTGCCACCTACCCCTGCAACTCCCTGATGTTTCTGGCTTCAGAAATTGATAGAAATCTTAAGGCAAAACAAAACCAAATCTGGAGTTTAGCATAGCAAAGAATCAGTCTAAAATTAAATGGGATTTACTTCGCCTCCCAAACTCTGGATGTGACAAATTTCAGAACAATGAGATATGGATCATTTAGAAGTCAGTGACCAAAATAGCATTTCTGATGGAAAGATTCCAGATTGGACTGCAGCAACAGTAACTATGTTGCAGTAAGGCCAAGTCTAAAAAAGCCCCATAGATATACAAAGGGAAAGAGCCATTTTTTCACGTGCCCTCACATGAATATCCCCCCTTGATCACTGTGTGACAATAAGAGAGCTGGAGTCAACACAAAACTATTTAGTTGACTATCCCTGAGTTCTTTACATAGCTTGTATTGCTTTAAATATCTTTGTCCCCTGAAAAGTTAAATTCATCTCACATTCTTCTAGGAAGGCTCAGGGCTGGTGTTCCAGCAGAGCTCCTGAGGGGAGCCTTACAGAACTGGAATGTGTTCACAGGTACTCTCCCTTCCCCCCAAGTGAGAAATCACAATTATGGGATGCAGGGAGAATTAACATCATTTGGGAGACAAAGGTTTCATAGTACAGCACAACTTAAAACAGACCACAAGTCTGCATTAAACACAATCAACTCCAAAATAAAAAAATAATACAGAGCACAGTAAATGGCTTCAATGGATCCTCAGCCTTTTTTTTCTGCTGTTGTGAGAAATCATGTGCTATTCTTCAAAAAAACTCAGGAACGTAAAGAAGTCCTAAAAGCAATGAAATCCTAATAGTTTTTTAACAGACTAAAAGGATTTGAATTCTCCAACTAAATTAATTGATCATAAGATTGATTCATAAAAATTCATACTTTAACCCTGCTGGTCTGCAGGGCTGTGTGACTCTGGCAAGCACAAAGGTTGTGGTCAATGAAACAAGACTTGTTCTTCCACTCAAAGCTGCAGATCCCATCATGCCTCAGGTTGTTCCTAGTGCTGGCATGTGCTGCTGTTGGAGATGAATGCAGAGAGCAGGTTTACAAAACTTCCAAATTCTGATTTAGTGAAAACTCCTGTTACCGACTTTTCTAAAGACATTTTACCAACTCAATGAATTTAACCAATTTAATGAATTCTATTTTCCTCTAGGCTCTGGCCGAAGGGGCTGTGAGCTGCAAGCAAATGTGTATGGAAAGATTTTCAGACTGAAAGGAGGGAACAGTTCTCATCTCCTTGGGACTGCACAGAACTCCTTCCTCTATGAAAAGCTCGCAGTGGGTTGGAAAGGTGTAACTGCCAATATTTTCATTTTACTAATGCAGCTCAGACTTCAGCAGTTCAGGTGGCAAATTTACAGTAAATTTGATATACCTGGCCTAATTTCTACTACATTCACATTATTCAAAAACAAGATGCTTTTCTACTCTTCCTTGCCCTAAAAGAAATGGAACTCTGGTAACAGCAGCTTTTGAGAGCACTCCACAGCTGGTGAACATTTCCAGTTCATTTTGTTCAACAATGGAACAGAAATACTTGTTAATCACTGCAGCTAATCCACTTTATAACTGGCATAGTCATAATTAATAAGAAATCAATTCCTTGTGCCAGCTGCATAATTTCATTCACAATTTTACTTAATCTTTCAAGCAATCTCAAAAGCCCTCAGGCCCTTCCCAGATGCAGAAGAGAGAAAACCTCCATTCCTCTGTTTTGAGAACACCCTCAGCTGCCAGTTCAATTTAACACCATGGATTTCTGGATTGTACATCCTTGGTCTTTGGGCTGCCATCACAAAACAGGTGCTTTTACTCATAGAACAGAATTATCTCTTGCAATGCAGAACATTTGACTTGCACATCAGATTGCAGAGTAATTTTAGAATTTTCTATTAATATTTCTTTACAAACCTTCGTTTCTGATAATCCTGTGTACAAAGTGGTTATAGCCAGTGGTATTTACAGGCTTTTTATCTACTCAATGAGCTTTTTTAGTTCTACCTAAAGCTGGATTTTCCTTTCATGAATAGTTAACGTCACACCTATCAGCTCATAGGTTTGATCTTTATCTTTTTCATACAGGCCTTGGCATCTCCTGTGGCATTTAACTATAGGGGAAGAACCTGTTTCCTTATGAAAAATATAAATTGCTTACTTGATTTTTGATTTCAGAGCTATTAATGTGCTAAGAAAGAACACTTTCAATTGAAAGTAAAGGTTTTAGGCTTCTTCAAGGATAAAATCTAAACCCCCAGCATGACACGACTGTAATCCTGTCCAACAACACACACAAACCACAAGTTTCCAGCTCTCTGCTGACAGAGAACAGCCATCCACAGTGCTAAAGAAGCAGTTTCCCCATTAGGTGCCCTAGCAAAGTTTTCAAACTATTCAAACACAGAGGCATAAATCAAGAAAACAAAGCTTTTGCAAGATGTTACATGTAAGTTATACTAAGAAGTTAAAGAAAACCATCTGGGCATAAAATGTAAATACAGCCAGCATAAAAAAATCAGAGGAAAATAAAACCAACCATGCATTTCAAATGCCCCAAAGACAGAGGTTTCATTCTGCAAGACCACTGAAGTTTAACTCCAATCATCCAGCTTGGACAAAACAGTCATTTTTCAAAATACCAATGAGCCAGGGCACTAAAGCTTATGCAAGATGCAGCTTCTTTCAACTTTTTGGCTGATTTAAGATATGGTTCTTCATGGTGGGGAATTATCAGCATCTCTTCAGTGGCACCTATGAATCAAAGAAAGAGATGGTGGCTTCCTAAATCATCATGGAAAATATCTATCAGGATTAAACCAACCTAAAAGGTTTGGTTCAGTCTCCTGTATTGCCAAATCTTCAGTTTCTGAAGGGTAAATAAAGTACCCTGGACTTACTTTATAGACCCAAGAGATCCTGAGGAACCCCAGGAGGAAGAAAGAGAAGAAAGTCTGAATACAGTCCCAAAACCAGGGCTCTGCAGTGTTGGAAGGAGATTAGAAAAGACCTCAACATCCTCTATCCCTGTACAGCAGCTGTCTTTCAAAGGAGTCTACAATAAACCAAGAAAAAAGTCTTTTAAAATCAAAACCTAGAACATACTGGTATAAAATGCCCAAACTCTGGATTTTTCATGCTGACTTAGTTCAGATCACTTACATAAGTAACATACTTGAGATTTGATTACATAGCTAGATTTTTTGTTTATTTATTTACTTTTAAACAGGATGCTTGCTTGGGTTTAAGTTAGTTTGGGGAAGGGGAAGTAGGAAGATTTTGAAAACAAACAAATTACTTACAAACAGACAAGCTAAAAAAATAAACCTGTAGTGCCAAAACTCTCCCTGCCTCTCGAGGCTGGTACCTTTGGATTCCCAGCACATTCCTGAGCTCATGGAGTGTCTGGGAGGGACCAGCAGCCCGGAACCCTTGGCAGAGCCCAGCTCACAGAAGATGAGACTCAGTTTATCACTGATTTCAGAGATAATTATCAAGATAGGGATTTCTGGCTTAATTTCCTGATTCGAGAAGGGAGTACGTGATCCCAATCATAAACCATCCTGTGAGCAGCAAATGGTGTCTTAACAGCATTTATAGCTGAGGTTTAAAATACTCATGGAGTTTGTATAAAACAGATGTGAATTTTCAAACTAAACTAACAAACTGTTTTCCTAAGAGGAAAGAAGTTGAAGCAGCAGAGGGAAGCTCTGTGTCTTCCTGTGCTTCTGAGGAATCACAAAGGGAGTGATGGTTCTCTGACAGTTAATGTATGGAGTTTCAGTTTTCCTGCTGATCTGTTTTTATTCTCTTCTTCCCAATAATTTTTTCATAGTCTGCCTTTCACACTTCTGGGAAATTCTATCTACACATGCTTTCTTGATGGGGCTCATCTGTTTATTTAAAAAATACATGGTTTTTTTCCCCTGCAGATATGATATTTTATTAGTCTTATGTGTTGAAGTTATTGTCCCAGATATTATTGTATTTACTTGGGCCTTTGGCCTGAAATGTGCATCTGTTCTCAATCCATCCATAAGAGCCCTAATCTCTAAGAGGCTCTGGAATCTCCAATGTGTTGGGGTTTTTCTTCTCTCCTTTCCTAAACCAGCTAATGTGGAATAGCCTGTGGAATTCCCTGGTTTAGACAATCTTTTTTAAACTATCTGACTTTCAGTTTTCCAACTATTTAAACCTGTCTTGACCAGGAACAGTCAGAAGAGAGGAAAGTAGCAACCACTTCTTACGCATATGTGGTGGATCAAACAAACCCATCCTTCTCTTTTGGCCCTTTAAGTTGATGCTACAAATCAAACTTCAAAATAAAATAAAAAATAGAATAGCTCCATGTCATTTTCAGGGAGGCCAAATGCTCATAGAGTATGTTCTTTAGCTGCAAAAAGCCTATACTGAAAAATTTGACATAGAATCATTGTATGGAGTCATGGTGACTGTCAGGAAGGCAAGAATAACTAAATAAAAAAGCAAATAAAGTTTTTCACTGAAAACTGGCAAATAAGTCTGAACTTTAATAGAAAACCTCAGGCTCAGAGCAGAATTTTCTTCATAGAAATAAAACATGCTCCTTTAATTACAGCTTAACATGTTCCTGCCAAGGCACTGCTGTGAAACACAGGCTGGAAGCACAAGGGAGGCTCCCAGCGCCTGGTGTGGCATTGCCTTGAGTGGTGATGGACTGGAAAGATGCAGTTCTTCCAAAGAGTGTGAACTGTGACCCAGCCTCCTCATGAGTGCCAGTCTCAGAAATCACAGGAGTTGTTTGTCTGAAAGAAAATCTCTCCAGAACATCAGGCAAACAACTTTTAGTTTTTGGCAAAACAGACACAAGTCCCAGTGGCCCAGTGCCACAGTGCCAGAACTCTGCAGAGTGAGAGTAGAAGAAATGCATTAATTAACTCAGCATTCAACCCCTCCCCTCAAACCCATGAAAATTGGCCTCTGTAGTAAATAATCATGGAGGATTTACCACATATGAGAAGAGCACAGAGTTTAAACAGTGTCATGCCCTTTATCCCACTGCGAACTGCAGTATCTGGACATTTGGCTCAGCTGCTGTCCTTGTGTACTCTCACAGTTTGGTAACAGGAACCACAATCTCAATACCCCTGAGAACTGTAAATTTGTTACTTTATTTGTGTTGCTGCCTCATAACTTCTCCTTGATCTTGCTTTCTCTACTTATTTTACTGGCAGTAAAACTCAGTAGATTAATAATGCTATTAATACTTTAATTTCTCTGCCAGATCTTCTTGGGTGGCCAGTTTCCAGCTGTGTAACAATCTTTGCTTGCTCACATCTCCTTGTTCTCATTTCCACTGTTTTTACCTTTCTTTGTTGTATTCTGCAAATTTTAAGGCCTCAGTGCATTTTCAGAACTCAAGATAGAAACTATTTGAAAGCTGTGGTTACAATTCATTAATAACTTATGCATCTTTTCTCAGAGTAACTAAAAGCAAATAAAGGTACCTGAATAACACTCTAGCTGGTCAGACATTTACAAGATTTAGTGGAAAAGTTGATAATCATTATTGAATTCATATTTATGCTTATTTAAGTGGAGCCTATAATAGTCCCCATTGCTTTTTGCAGCTGCCCTGCAGTCAGTGATTTTCTGCCTGTCACTATTATGGCAATGATGGACATGTAAGATCCTTGCCTGCAGATTCTGACTGATCCCAAAGTGAATACAAGTCCTGTGTTCTCTTCAGCTATTTGTCATTATAGAGTCACTACCAGTCTGACTTTAACTCATACACACATTAAGTTAAACTTTGCTGGCAAATTTACAAATATCAAAAGCAGAAACTCTGACTCCTACTCCTCTATTCCTTGACTGAGAAAAGATAAAACAGTAAAATGAAAAATGTCAAAACAAAAATAAATTACCCCAGAGCCAGGGATAATAAATTACATTATGGCCTTTCTAATGTGTGAAATGCTGTTACTCCAAACTGGAAAGGCATGGAAACAATTGCACTTCAGAGTGAGAGAAGTATGATCCCAGCTCTTTTGTTGCAGTTCAAACACCACACAGGACCCTTGCTAACAGCTGTGGAGCATTGTGCCTCCTTAGGTCAGCAAGGTATATCCAGGCTGCAGAGAACAGCTTGAAGCATCATTGTTTCTTTGGAAGTGAGAGTCAATAAAAATACTGACAAAGGAATGCAGCCAGCCTCTTGGAGTTGTACAAATTCCAGTTCTCCTTTATCCCCTCCCTCATCAAGTCCTTCAAAGAATGAAACAGCTTTTTGAACTTGCCTTTTTTTTTTTTCCTAATTTGCCTCAATATTCTTTTCGATGCTTGCCACAATGTATTTTCTAAAATACATGAAAAGTATTACTGTAATAAGAAGTGATCCCAGACTGTCTATTTTCTCCAAGCCTCTAACAACACAACCATGGCCGGACAATGTTTGCAGCTGAAGAATTTTAGACAGGGAAACAGCAGAGTACTTGAGAAGCTCAAATGACAGGCAACCACTCTAAACAGCCTGGTGCCTGCTTAGCTCTCTGCTTTAAAGAAGCACTCAGAGGCAAAAAAGAGAAGCAAACCCCCAGCTATGCTGCTGGAGGGATAAACTTTACCCTTGGCCAGAGATTAACATCTCATTTTCTTCCTTTACCATGTTTCTTTATTTCTTTTCTCTACATCCCCTACTAATACCCTGTTGTATCTTTTTACTTTTCGTTTATTCCTCCTCCTGTTTACTTCTGCTTTCTTTATAATAAAAAAGATACTTCTGTGAAATGTGAGTTAATTGACTTTCTCTTTTTTTCCCTCATTATCTTTCCCATTTCCCCACAAAACACTGCTACCTGCCCTGTCCTATTTTGGCTGATACTCTGTGTTCCCCTCTGGGAGCTCAGGGACTGCACTCTTTTGGCACCCACTCTTTCCTTATAATCTAATTTACTGAAACTTGCTTTGCCAGCCCTGATAAAGGAGGTTGAAATGCAGTTGTGGAAATGTGAGAAAGCTCCATCAGCTACATTCAGAACTTCCATGCAGGTTGTATGGACAGTTACTGTCCCTCTACCTCTCTTCCTACCCTGCTGTTTCAGCCACACAGAAGGTAACTCATGTACTTAGATGTACCAAATGTAAGAAATCCTGCCATGCCTGAAGTTCTGCACTGCTGTTATTCCCAGGCTTGTGTTTTTAAGCTGAATGTGAGGTCAAGACCCTCCACAATAAGCACAACCACGTCAATGAGAACAGATAAATAGATTCAGAATTCCCATGTTACGTTAGTTTTATGTTCATCTCGTAACTCCCTGTGTTTACTTTGCAGCCCTCTGCCTCTTCTGGAAAGGACTGTTCCTTTTGAACCATCAAGGAAGATGCTGTCAACTCTTGTTCTTCCAACAAACCAGACTAAACAAGACATTGCCACAGAGATGAATTTCATAACTGGGCCTGCTTTGGGTATCTGTGCCATCTGGTATTTACCATCAGCATCTCGAGCTGAGAACAGCTGGGTACCTGGATCTGCCTGCAGTTACCCCTTTGCTGGTCTGCAATCACACCTCAGTGGAAGTTTAGAGTGCACAAAGCCAGCTGTGCACCCTGAGCCCTGCAGGAAGGGCTGGAACACTGCACAGGCACCTCAATGCATGAGCTTCCTTAACCTCCCTTGGTGAAACCCAGCCCAGCCAAGCCCCCACAAGCTGCACACCAGGTCTGCAGGTGTTACCCCAGCCTCACTCAGCCCTGAGCCCCCAGGCAGCCTCTCCAGGACTGCAGTGATGGGACTGCTCAGCCTCTGCACCAAACTGGAGTAACGAACCCCAGAGAGCTGACAGCACTCACAACACTGATGCCAACTTGGCCTTGTCTCTGTGTTCATTTGTGCGATTTCATCCCAACAAATCTGGAGAGTTATAATATCATGCCACTGCAAAATGTAATTTATTCACAAAAATAGGTTCAGCAACTAAAGGTTCAGGTTCAATCAAAGCTTATCAACAAAGCAAGCTGCTCTCAGAGGGCTAGGTGTGAGCAGCACTTGCAGTTTGTCATGTCACACTGTTTAAATAATACAAGTTCATTTTTCATTGTATTTTCCCTTTACTAGTTCATACAGGCAGACACTTGTTTATTTCTCTCTGAAAGTCTTTTCTTAGTGAGAGATAAGTTACTTGGGGAGAGGAAAGGTTATATATTCAAACATGGTGTCAAGGTTGTTGCTAAACTGATGAGTCTCAGCTGTGGATTCTTCCAAAAAAGAAATGGTCAAACCTGTATTTGTCTTTAAAATTGGGTTTACCAAGAAGTTGCAATAAGGAGTCATTAACTTCATTAGTAGCTGGTAACTGCTGCAGAACTTTTCTTTATTATACAAGGCAGCACCAGAAACATTAATCTCTTACAAATGTGGAAGTACAAATTTGAAGAGGAGATTTGCTACAGAATAAAGGTGGTTATGACCAGCCTGTTTGGTTTTTATATAGGTGAATAAATTGTTATCACACAATATTCTGACTGTTGTGCAATAACAGTCTGGTCCACCTGGGCACATCATATACAGTAAATCAGTTTTTTGCCATCAATGTGCACATTTTTTGCACCACATATTATATTAAACTTTGCTTTATAATAAATCAGTTTTTTGCCATCAATGTGCACATTTTTTGCACCACATATTACATTAAGCTTTGCTCCAGACTGCCCTAATTATGTAACAAGACTGGCTGCTAGAAAACACCTGTCTCACCTATGGATTTGTAAATAGATTTTCCTGTCTATCAGGGGTCCAACACAGGGTATTTTTAATACTTGCAGTCACCTGCAGGTCACATCACAGAGCCACAGCAAGAGAAAAGCCCCAAAAGTGCTTAACCAGGCAAAATGAATCAGCAGAACCCAGAGAGGCCAAGCTTTTCTGCAAAATTCGTGCTCTTAATTAAAAAACAGCAGATGTTGTAATGAACTAGCAGATGAAGCTCTTCACAGCCAGAAGGGCTATGAACCACAAGATTTGCAGAACAAGCTTTGGGCTCTTATTCCACCCAAGATGCTGTATCTCTGCTCAAAGAGAGCTGAAAAAGTGCCCCAGTACCCCCTCACTGCTGTTCCAGGAGCCCCCAGGGCACAACAGTGGCAGTGGCCAACACTCACCTCTCCAGCAGCTCAGGGCTCCCCTCCCTGCAGGCTCTGCTCCAGGCAGGACAGTGCATTCAGGGCTTGTGGTCCTTTGGCTTTCCAGAAAATGCAAAAAAAGCCTCTTCCAAGGCATCCAGGCAGGCTCCAGCTCCAGGAAAAGGAGCTCCCAAGGAGGAGCTGTCAGAGAAGCACATGGATTTCACTTTTTGTATAATAACCTGAGGATCAGCCATAGCTCTAGGGACATCCCCAGTCTCAAGCCCCCTTCCTCCAGCTTATCTTTACACTTCCCTCTCCTCCCAGGAGTGCAGACTCCCCCAGCCACTCACACTACAAATGATTGACCACAAGTTTCCTATCAGTCTGCTGAGGAAGGAAAACCAGGCCAGACCCAAACCCTTACACATGCACACCACTCCTCCCTCTCCACAGCACCCTCCAGACTGGCCTCTGCCCAAAATGATTTGTTTTGGTGCTTGAGTTTTCTTCCCTGCCATTGCACCTCCAGAAATAAGCTGTCCCTCCCAAGTCCTTGCTCATTTATAAATGTGTGAAGTTCTTTTGGCAAGACAACCTCCTCAGTTTTTCAGCTCCAGCTTCTTCTTTGCTGGCAGCTCCCTGTCCATTCTTTACAATCACTGGAAGTGCTCAGATTGATCCATTTTGATATGGAATTCTCTTTGTTCAGTAACATGCCCAAACATGAACAAATGTGAAGGAAAAGAACTGTTTCACTTAATAATTATAGAAAATTCTCTTCCTGTTAAATCCTGTTATTTTCACAAAGACAGAGATTGTTTGGATCAAGGAAGGGAGGTCAGGTTCAGATCCTGGGGAGAGTGGTGTGTAGTGATAATAACACTTAGGATTTCTGCAGCATTCCTTATCCAGAGATCTGAGCCCTGTCTCCAGTACATTACAACAGCAGGATATGTTATCTTATGCAAACTCCTTCCTAAATTTCACAATAGCTGTAACAAGCAGGAATCATTAAATTAGTGTGGCTGAAAACCAGCCACAGAGCTCCCTCTTTACTTTGCTTTTATTTAAATAAAGTGAAGCAGTCAGATGCTGAGGCATTAGTCCTCTTCACTGTTTACCAAGTATCTACACTACTCTTAATGGGATATAAATACTAAAAGTAATAAAAAGGGGGGGAAAACAAAAAGGAGCATCCAAACTCTCCTCCTTTAAGCAAGTTACCCAGTTGCAACCCCTACAAATGCTCAGTTGCCCTTTTACTACATCTGGTTCAAAGGCCACTAAAAATGGGATTCTTTGCACTGACATCAAAGGGCTTTGAAAGGGACTGTCTGAAACACGAGGGGAGACAAGATTAACTTCAGCTTTCTGCTTAAGGAACTCCAGCAAAAAGTAACAAATAATAATCAGAAGATAAGGTTTTCTTGAGAACCTACTGATTTCAGCACATTTTTCCAACATCAGCTACCACTATGAAGTTGCTTGCTTTGTGAGAGTGGTGCAGACTGTGCTACTAAACACAGTTTGCAGCTTAAGATGACCTTTTATTTTCAAAAACACTAAAGAACACGGTGACTAAGAAGGAAGCGAGAGGGTGGGAAAAGAATATGAATAGTTTATAAAGCACTGGATTGGTTGTCTTTATTTAGTGCCATATCTGTATTGATCAGGCTTTCCTCCTGGCCTGCTGTGAAGCTGTAAGAACAGGCATCAGTGCCAAAAAATCCTGCACTGCTGCTGAAACCCTACCCTACCTTTTAACTACAGGCTTTATTACTCGTGTAAATACATCCTAGGAACTCAGCTTTTAAAGCGGTTTCTCTCAGTAACCAACTTTATGTAAACACATCTGGAACTTTGTAACTCACAACTGCTTTGTGTAGTCACCTGTATGATGAAGGTTAAATGCTGTGGAATTACTGCTGGGGGCTCTGATTGCCCCACAATCACAGGAGTGGATGTATAAAGCAGGGATACAAGGGGCAGAGGAGTCCTAAACAAACCCAAGATTGTGTTCCTAATTGAAATGGCAGCCCAGGGTTTTCGCATATAAAATCTGGAATCTGAGCTCACTTGCCTTAACATCATCTGTTTCAGCTGCTCCACATTCCAGGACTCCTTCAGCCTTGACCTCATCCCTGAGATTATTCTCCCTTCAGTCAATTAGAAGTTCTCAAATATACAATATTTATACCCAGCAATGAGGCAGATCTGCTGATTGTCTTTCTTCAGCTGCCTGGGTGGCCCCAAGAATGAGGAAATGTCCCAGGGCTGGGGAATTCCCATTGTCTGAGCAGGGCTCAGCTCTGCCAGGGCTGCACAAGGGCACACGGGATGTGCTGGAGTTGGGAAGATTGAAGGTACAAAGAGAAGGATTCATTCTACACATTTTGAACATGGCTCTCAAGGTTTATGCAAAGCACCCATCCACCCTAATGATCTTGAAACTGGAAAAGAAAAAGGATTCTATGGACTTAAAACAACTTTAAAGGAAAAGATGAAAAATATTATGAATTAAGTCTGTTGGCTTCCAGTCTCTGCCTGCTACCTCCAAGGCTACTACTGTTTTTACTGTTTGGTTTTTTTTGTTTACTAAATGAAAACATAATCATTAAATAGATTTACAAAACTATTTTGTATCATATATGAATATCACTGACAATGGTATCCAGATATCTTTTATCCCAAATCAAAACAGACCCTGGATTTTAAAAATTTATTTGTTGCTATTTCCTTAATTGCGTTTCTTGTTTTGAGAGTGCTGTATTTATGAAACAAAAAGTTCTCAAGTCATTAGGTAATATATGACCCAAACAACTTATTAATCAATGTGAATCAATAAATGAGAATCAGGCCTACAGTACCAGAAGTATTCATTCCTTTGATGAGAGTATCTTTCTTCCTGTAGAGTCTATGTCTTATCTTCTTCTAAAACCTACATTAGGTCATTTGGCCAAACCCTTGCCCTTAATTTCTGAACCCTGGTAGCTGATTTAAGAATATATTTTATTACTCCTTTTGTTTGCACAGCAGTGGGTGCTGATATAGTCTCTCCTGGCTCTTCAGAGATTAAACAGCACACGGAAGAAAAGGTAGAGCAATGTAGAAGATGCCTTCAAAATTTCATGTAGAAAACAAAGAAATAATTTTTAGGAAAATGTTGTTAAATCAGTTCACACACAACAATTTTTTTTTTTGTTATGACATATCTATATATATGATACAGTTATATATTTCTCATTTCTATGATAAATTTGCATAATTATAATAAAAATTAGTAACAGTTGCAATAAGGAAAATGAAATTAACGAATCAGAATTTAGACTGATGTAATTGTTATTTATAATACTTACAACACATAGCCAGTACTTCCTACTCCCTCAGTGTTCTGTTAAACAGTAACTGCACAATAAATCTTCTTTTTCTTTTCCCGATAAGTTAAAACACAATCATAAGCATTTGCCAAAATCAATCCTGTATCCAACAGCATGAGAGTACAATATCTAGAACTTCCTGATCTGAAACAATTAATTTTTTCTAGATATATAAGAAATGGCAATAACTTCAAACCAATTCCTTTTTTCAAACATGTTTTGTCATAATATTTTTCAAAACAGAGCACTCATAGAACTGTGAGGCTGGAGTGTAACTGTGCTTGGCTTGAACACACACAGACCCTCCCCTAACCCAGCAAAACAAACGGTACAAACATTCAGGTCACTGCAGATCCTCATCCCTCAAGGTGAGCAAGCACTTCTTTCCCAGCTATCAACTTCAATATGCTGTTAAATTCAGTAATTTACAGGGGTTCTGTAGTAGTTCACAAGTTTAGTAGTTTACAGGTTCTTCCCCATATTAATTATGAGAACACCTTGTCATTTGCACAAATAGTGTGAAATAAAGGCAATTTGAATTTCCACAGAGAGCTGTGGGCTTGCTCGAGGCTATTGCCCTGCCTGGTGAGCACCGTGCTTTTGTGAGCAGCTGGGAACAAGGTCCACTCCAAAACTCTCAATCTTCAGGCCCTGACAAAGGCAAGGCTTGACAAGCTGACAAAACATGACATCTTAATGAGGTTTCTTTGCAAGTGTTACTGGACAGTCCACACCAGAAGCTGGAGTCGGGGGCAGGGCTGGAGAAGAATGTGAGGCTGTAGAGAACAGTGTTCCTCACTTGGACAATTCCTGGGTGATCCTCCAACCAGCTTCTTACAGATTTTAGTGCACATGTTAAATTGGCATAATACATAAAAGAAATTTTGGCTACAGCTCTGTTAGTACTGAAACATTCTTAAATTAAACATTCTGATTTAAAATACCCACAATTAAGTTTGCAACCTGTCTCCATGTGCTCTCTATAACATGTGTTTCCCAAAACAGGATATACTGCACATACTACTACAAGAAAAGATATAGCCAATTACCTTAAACCCTTACCTATTATCACTTAATAGCTGATATTATGATAGAAAATGGGGCCACAAGCTGGAGTGTTCTTCTAGTCCCAGCTATCAGGTATTTCACACAATATGAAATTTGTCTTAAGTGTTGCACTCTAGGTGAGTTTGCCTGCAAAGAGGTGCTCATAGATAAGTAGGGAAAAGAAAGTATGAATAAACTGGTGACAATTTCACCCACAGAAATCAGTGGCAGAGCTTTGTGGAAGAAAAAAAAAAAAAATAAACGCCCCACACAACTCTCAAATCTGCAGCCCAGCTTTAACTCAAAAAGCTGCGTTTTTATTACACAAGCGATTCCTCCTGGAATCAGACACGGAGCGAAGGGATCAGGTAATTTACAAGAGCCGCAGGCACAGCAGCACGGCGGGCCGTGCCTCCCCCGGGAGGATGCGCTGCCCAGCCCGCTGTTACCTGCCGGGGCAGCGGGGGCGGTGCGGGGCCGTGCCCGCCCCCGGCCCGCGCCCCGGGGGAGGCCGGCAGCTGTCGGCGGGTGGGAGGCGTCTGCAGCTGGAAAACAGCAGCTCGGCTTGCTGATCAGATTTGGGGGTGGGGTGGGAGGTGTGTGTGGGAAAAGCCGAGCGATGGATCTTCCCTTCTTTTGACAACGCTCTCCTCTTCAGGACTAAGTCTGCGCTGGAGGAAATTAACTGCGAGGGAGAAGCGCTAATCACACCTCCGAGCGGGAGCCAACTCCGGGGAGCAGCGTGTGCCGCCAGCCCCAGGATATTCCCTGCCTCCAACCTGAAGTGATCCCTCCTGGAACGGTTCAGTCGCGCCTGCAGTTCACCTTTGCCTGCAGTTAACCAGCGTGCAATTTGGGTTTAATGGAGCTGAGTTTATTGTTCCTCTTTGGACTTACGATTACGTCGACTGCAGGTAACGTGAATTTCTTTCTTTCTTTGCCCACTTCCACGCATGCACACAAAGAAAGGCTGGGTGGTTTTTTTGTGTTGCCTTTTTTTTTTCTCCCCTCCTTCCAAAAGGCTGTAAGCAGCAGCCCACTCCGGTGCGCTGTAAAGAACGGGACTGCGAATCCATCCCTTGGCCGTCCGTGGTTTACCCCGACCCAGCGGGCTGGCGCCGCAGCCCGGGGCGCCCACGAACATAACGGTGCTGCCCGCGGGGAGCGGGGCCGGGCCCGGGGGGCTGCGGGCGGGGGAGTGCGGGCTCGGGGCTTTGCCGGGGTTTGCCGGGAGCTGAGCGCGGCTCTTGCAGGGACCGCGCTGCCCCGGCCCCGCTCCGCGCTGCCGGCGGCCGGCCCGGGACACCGCGAGCGCGACGAGAGCGGAGCGGCGGCGGCCGCGGGCGGCAGGGCCAGGGCGGACGGCGCAGCGCTGCGGCACCGGGCCCGGCGCTGCACTTGCTACACCTACAAGGACAAGGAGTGCGTGTACTACTGCCACCTCGACATCATCTGGATCAACACCCCCGAGTGAGTGCGGGAAATGGCGGGCGGGGAGCGGGCGGGGGAGCCCCGGGGACCCCGCGGGGCGGCCGCAGGCGGGGCCGGGGGAGCCCAGGGCAGCCCCGAGCTGCCCCCGCGGCACCTGCCCGGCCCGGACGGGTGACAGGAGCGAATAGCGGTGATTGCCCACCAGAAATGCGTTTCTACCAACTCACCCGCCGCGAGAGCAGCAATAGTGTGCGTGCCTGCAGCTGTACTAGTTTTGATACCAATTAGCGTGGAAAAATACCGAGACGTTAAGATAATGTTTGAAAAATTCAACGTGCCAGATTTTAAGATGTTACAAAAGAAAGCCTTTTACAACTGTGCTCTGCGGAAACGCAAGCTTTTGTTTGAACTCGTAAAAAAAACAAATTTTGAAGCCGTTTCCCCTGGATTGGAAGTTCTGAGCTCCACACGTGCAGAAAAGCTGCTCTGCTGTCTGCACTGACAGCGCTTAATGGGCAGAAAGCATCCAGGAAGAGTGACACTTTGTCTACATCCCAAAGGTTAGGGGCCTCCTTTTCCTACACCACTGTATATATCCTGTCATGCTGAGTAACCAAAACAGACCTCAGATTTGTAAAGATTCTTCCAGGCTAAGAGGTTCCTGTAGCAACCACAGCGATCAGTTCAGTACAAAAATAATCAGGACATCAGATGAACCTGAGAATAAATGACTTCAAGAATTCAAGATTTTCAGACTCTGGGGTGTGAACTTGAAGTATTCCGGTGACTAAAGACTGGGAACAGTTGTAATGATTTAGATCTGCCTTTGAATCGATTGCAAAGCTTTTAATGAGATTAAAATAACAAAAGGAGTAGAAAAATAGAAAGTAGCCATAAACTAGGTTAAGTCAAATGGGGTTTAGGGCACTTAATTTGTAAATTCACGTGTGTGTCCTGGCTAGAGGCCATGTCTGATGACGTCTTTTGAACTTCTACCAACCTGTGAGTATCATGTATTCACACAAGTCATTCAATTCTTCGAGTTCCATACCTGCACTAATCCACCCCAGGATTACTTAGGGTTATTTTAGCCAAATATTTATGACTCAGTAAATTTAAGTCAGACCTCACCAGTGAAAATGGGGGAATGACATTCCTTTTCCCCTACACACTGAATAAATAGACTTCTGCTAATTTTAAACACACGCTCCTCTTTTTTTAAATTTTTTTTTAGTATATATTTTTTTAAGTCTACAGGACTTACAATTTTCATTCCACTGCCAAAATTATTTAGTGTGCATTAATTCAATGATATAGAGAATTTTCCTACATGAAAGTTTTGTGCCAGTATCACTAAAGAAAGAACAAAACTTATGAAACAAGGCATATAATGTTTTCATAATACCTGTAGAATTGGCAATGAAGTCTGTATAATAATCCAAATATTAAACAGTTGAGGTTCTACGTCTTTGCTTTCTTTACTGAAGTCAGTTGTACATAAAATAGCAGCAGATCTGTAAAGTCTGTCCCCACTGGGAATAGGTTAACCTGAAATGATTTAATGTGAGGACTAAGAAATTGCCTTTTTATAATTTTTATTCTATATGATGGGATGTTTCTATGCAAACCATGGAATGAATACATTCAATTTCAATATTAATTATTCACACAGAATAATGCATTTTTAGCTCCAAAGACATGAACTTGTACAACCTAACAACACTGTTGGAACTGAGTGAATGGAACCTCTGAGGTTGACAAAGAGTGGGTGGATGATGGTGAAATTAGCCTGGAATTAGTCCAGCAGGGACTGAATTTCCTGAAATCTGTCTGAACTGGACAGCTTTGCTGTCCTGCTCCATGGACAGGTGACAGAGGTACAAAACTCTTGCTGAAACAGCCCAGTTGTGATTTTCAGAAATCCCAGGATTCTTCCTAGGAATGCTCCCAGGGCAGAGGTAAACATTAAATTAAATGTATTGGATATTTTGAACCCTTTCAGTGCAACAGGAGCAGGATTTAAGATTCTATGTGCCATGAACAGGCACTAGTTCTGCTCTGGTGATTGATTTGGAATAACATCTCAGGAAGTCAAGAGGTTCTTTGGGATGTGAATGAGGGGAACCGGGCCTGCTTGGGCAATTTAATATCCTGAGCAAGTTACACTACTTCTTTGAAATGCAAGTAACCATGGGATGTGTACAGACTGGCTGTTTGTAAAAGGGGCTTTTACATTGCTCTTGTACACATGTTGTGGAAAGTTTTTGTATTTACTAAAACTTTGGCTCCAGTGCAGCTTAGAGGATCATACAATGAGAGGCCAAAATGTTGGTGTTAAAGTTTGGAGAAGTTTTCCTGACATCTGTTGATTCTGGTATTTTTCTTGCTTATTTATATTTTTCCCCACTACATCAAACCCTACAACTGCTTCTTATTTTTTTCTTTCCCCTCCGACTTATTTATTTCACTTTATTGCTTCTTGTTCCCCACAAAATTTCCTCAGTACTTTCTGTTTTCAGTCTACTTTTGCCTCTATACTTTAAATACAAACTTTAATTTCTTCTCTGGTTTCTTCTGCTTTTCCCAACAGGAGCTGTTAAGCATTGTTGTAATATATTCAAAACAAATCTTGGTCATGGCCTCTCCTCCTTTTCTGGAAAAGCAGTTAAAGTTTTTATTGAAGCTGTTGGAGGCAGAGTGACAATAGAAGGTCTATTTCTATCCCTGCTGAGAAACCACTTAGATCAGCAGGGTGACAGTTGTAGAAAAGCACAAAATTGCAGAATGTGGAGCCTCTGACTCCCTACAGCTTTCACCAATTAAATTAGAAATTATCTCTGCACACATGTTTTGAGTATTGCTCTATACTTGACTGTGAACCACTGCTGTTAGTCCAGACCACGAGGAGCACCAGTGTTGGTTTGATATAGTGAGTCTTTCATTCTGGGAGCAGTGGGAAGGTGGAAAAGAAGATGACCTAAAGAAAGGCAGGTAAGTCAGAAGAGAATAATGCAATTATGTGGTGCAGACAAACAAGGGTTGCATAATAAAGGTAATTAAAAGCTGGTAAACTGTTCTCACTGATAAGATTGATTAGCCAGGAATTAGTTTGCAATGCATTTTTTTTTGTCAAGCGATTAATTATGCTTATCTTGTTCTATAGCTACAGACACATTTTAAATAATGAATTGTCCTTTAAACAGCACCCACTGATGTAATACAGGCACAGCTTGATGCTTAATTTTGTAAGTTAAAGAAGAAAATATAGGCAAGGAAGAAAATATGGGCATGACTACTTTTAGATCTGCTCTTCTTCAGAGGGGTACAGATGTACAACTGAGATTGTACATCCAACAGCAATAATAACAATTAATGATAGTTCATTCTGTTAATAATGTTAATGTTGCTGCATGAAGCTCTAGCAATGCTCAGAATGATGAGTGATGGATTAAAAGGGTGACAACTCCTAAGAAAGTGTTACTATCATGAGGGCACAGACACTCAAGTGGTCCTAAATTCTAAAATAAATGAGCATCTATGGTAATAATCCAGACATTTCCAAAGGAGAATTCCTCACTCAAACTAAGCACCGAAAATAAGAACATTTCTTTTGAAGGGTCTGAAACACAGCAGAAGTGTTTTTTTCTTTCCTAAATGACACGTCATTTTGGTATTTGTTATTATGTTCAAAAGAGGAGTGAATGAAATTGTGTGACCACACTGTAAAGAGCAGTTACATGATGTTCTAAGAATTCTTTCTGCCAGTTACATAAATTTGTGAATCAGGCAAATTGGGTGGAAAAAGCGAAAGGCAGATTTTGATCTAACACTGTGTTGCTGCTCTGATCCTCTGTACTTAACACAGGTTCAGTTTCCTCTGGGGGAGGGCAGGGACAGGGACAGGACTTGTGTCTGTCTTTGCTGGGAGAGGATCTGCTCAGTGGCCCTTGCTGTGGGAGCACATGGGGACACTGGAAGGATCTGATATTTTGTCACTTAATAAAAAAAATTTGTTTCTGTGACTCAAGTAAGTCAGATAATCCTTAGCAACAAGTTAGCTCCAGATAGTGCCCAACAGAAATGTGTTTTCCTGACCTCAGGTGACACTGGCTGAGGCGAGAAAGGCTTTTCAGACACTTGTGGCTGTGTCTGTAAGTGATGATGAATGGGTTTGTCAGGAACTAAACAGCCTGAGCAGATCCCACCTGCACCCAGCTCTGCAGCAAATAAGAGTTAATGATCTTTGCTCTTTACTGACTTAGGTTACCATCAGAAAATCATCTCAGAATGGAAACAATCTGTAGCCTATCATCACTTTACTCACAGTTTTGCTCACACACACACAGATGATGTCTCAGGATGGTGTTCCAACAGACAAGATTTAATACAACCCAGGGCTTACTCTGCTCTAACTGCATGTGCTGCTGGCCAACTTTTCCTTCATAACATCTTTTTGTTACCTGCATCTCTTTGGTGACTGAATTTTGTTGAACAGAAGCCCACATAACAAAATTTAAGATGCTTTTAACCCTTATGGACATTGTGATGTTCTAAATTATCATAATTACTCCAATTCTGGATAATTCTATTCATCATTAATTAAGTATGAGTGATGTATTGGTGTGAAGTATTTTACTGGAAATAAAAGCACACAGCTAAAGATCTCTTGTTCAGCAGAACAATTAAGCAGGTGCTTATAAACTCTAGATCAGATTGAGAATCCCTGCTAGTCAGAGGCATGATGATAAAACAGTGGCTGCCAGCCAGGAAGCTCAAATAAGGAAGCTGATCTGTCAGCTGAACAGTGCACATGGTTAACCTTCAGAACCAAGTGCCAAAACTGAAATGATGCATCTTTGTTGAGTTGATTTTATTTTTCTGAATGAAGCTCGCCCTGATTTTGCAATCTTTACTGTCCATGGGAACATGTGGAATCTGTTTGTCTTGCAAAATCTTCATGTGAAATGAAGAATATCTCAGTTAGATTTACTGAGCATAGTAACAGGCTCCTGCTGTAATTGTTATATTTTATTGTGGACAAACTGATTTGATTTTAGGCCTCTCTATTCAAAGAGATATGATTACATTTTAAAATGTGTACTGATCTCACACTTTCAGTGTCTCACTGTCTGAAGTGTGCCCATAGCTTGCATGCCCTCCTCAGTCTAGAAGTAGAATATTTCCTCTGAGCTTACTGACAGTACTCCCAGCACTGATGTTTCACAGCAATCTCAAAAAGATTTGAAATGATTTGGCTTTGCAGTTCCAACCCCACATCCCTGCAGGAGCTGGCCCTTGGAAGATGAGGTCAGGGATGAGACATGCTGATAGCCAGGGCTTTGAAATTTCACCACTGCTGCTCCTGCTGGTCTAATTCTAAGAATAAACACTCTTGAGGGCTGTCAAACCACAGTCACTTTCACCAGTCTTACATTTTAACACCATGTGTTTATTTTCCCCCGGGTTTTTGTTTTATTTGTTTTTAAACCAGCAGTGGGTTTTGAACTCTACAGGCTGTGGAGAGGTAGGAACATGCAGTAGTGTGTGTTCCTTGTGTGCACTGCTGGGGTGGCTTCCGAAGCAGCAATAAGTACTCTGAATTTTAGTTTGAAAAAATCCTTATTTGATTAATTTCATCCATATCTCCCAGCTGCTCTGCCTTTTGGGCTTTACTTCAGTGGTTTTGTGCCACTGGTCAATGGTAAGAACCACTTACTGATAGTACTGACTGCCAGTCAGAGGGAGAAAAGGAATAATGTGAATTTGGGCCTGACAGACAGAAGATACTGCTTCAAATTTTACTTATTTCTTTAAATTAATGATTATATATCTTGTAATGGGGCTGGGAGCAGATTTGGATTGACATGAGGCACTGAAGGAGATGCTGAAAGTTTTGAGAGAGGTATTTCTGTGACACACTGCCTCAGTTTATTAGGGCAGGTGAGCTCTACCCAGCTTCTCTGGGGGTTTGGGGTGTCAATGGACACCCCCAGGTGTGATTCATATTGTTTACCCCAGTAAATATACCCCAGCTTTTCACTCCACAACTCAGATATTGTTCTGACCATTTTTGAGAAACAACCTGTAACACCCCTTTGGCAGCTGCAGGAGGAGGATGGAGGGTGATAAACAGCTCCAGATTCTCACAGAGCCTGACCTGGGTACCAAGAAGCCCCAGGTGGAGGAAAATCAAAGAACTCACGTGGTCAGTGAACCTGAGATGAAGCAGGTGTGTGCAATCCTTGGCTTATTACCTAAGTTAGCTGTAATTAATAAGCTAAAACTAATTGGCATCCTTGCAAATTAGCAAATATTAATTAAAAGATAAGATAGCAAAGTCAGGGAGGTGCATCTTTTTGGATGATAGGAGCCTGTTCAAAATCTAGGAACACTGAGCACTACTAAATTGAGAATGTGGGAAAGAAAGGTGTGGCTATAAAAGATAAAAGTAGTTTCATCCGAAAATAGCTTTAACTTCAAAAAGCTACCCAGAAAAAGTGCAGCTTCTGAGAATGTGGACAGGATGACCAAATCAACAAGACAGGCATCCTTTGGAGATGTTTCACTCCTTAAATAATGGTAAGGATGGGTTAAGATGGGAGGTGCCTCTATTGTGAGCTCCTAAAAACCCCACAGGTTACAGGAAGAGCTGGAGCCAACTTCCAGAGCAGCCAATGATCTCTTCACCTGTAAAGCTACACACTGCTACTGCAGTGCCTTTATATTGAAATACACACAGAAATATCTGTTATTTCTCCAGGCATCATCCTTCATTCTGGGGACATTTTGTCTCTCTTGGAGAATGGTAAATTTTGTTTCCTTTCCTCTCAGTGGTCCTTACAGTGATCCCATACATTTTGGGATTGTCTGAAAGCCCTGGAGTCTGTTGGGAGCCTTGCTGGCCTGGATGTGTGCCAGAAAATATATTGGCTGAATCCTGAAATCACAGCATCTAAGGTGATTGCTGCAACCCCCTCATCCCTTTGTTTAGGCTGAAACTCCCCAGTGCCCTGGAGGTATCTGCTGTGTTTAAGTGGCTGGGAAAGTAGAAAATAATAGCAGCTCATAGATCAATTATAACATAGCATGAGAAACTCAGCCACATGTTATAAAATTAAAATAAACCAATTGGATTTGTCTGCCTGAATTCTGAGCCTTCACTGTGAGTGGGGGACAGCAGGACTCAGGCAAATTTTCTTTCCCAATTCACCCTGAAGATATTAATCCTTCAACAGGCAATTTTCTTCTGTGGAAGATTTTCACTGTTTCAGAATGGCTGTTCAGTGGAAAAATCACTTGATACCAATTACTTGGTACTTCCTCTCTTTTTTCAACAAACAAATGCCCATTTCTGTTAATTTAATGGCAAAACCTTCCTCCAAGAGCTAGCTGGCTCTTAGGGGGAGAGCTTTTCTAATTGTGTTGTGGACATGAAGTACACAAATAATCTAGGTTATTTCAGCCTCTGTTACCCAATCTGACAAGAACTGTGCTATGATTAGTTCTGTGCTGCTCTGTTGTACATGAGATTATCTTCAGTTCATTTTCTGTCGCACTGACTAATCATAATTACCACACATGGAATAATTGCAAGTACTGGAGAATTGTAATAGTTTTGTTGGGGCTTTTTTGCATACAGAGTCAAGAACAAATAGCTTATACTGTAGAAGCAATTATTTCCTTAAACTCAGACCTTCTCTTTGTTAGAAAATGCTTAAGAACTGAGACCTTTATGCACCCACAGGCTGGCTGGAGTAATCATAGTGAACCTCCCAAAAGAGTGTAATGCCTCAGAAATCAGAGATTTGGGTGTTGCCAATCAGATACCAGTTCAAAGAAGCACCTTGGAAAGGCTGATTCAGAAATGTCTAGGTTTGCTTATTCTCCACTTTGTAGAGAAGAAAGGCATAAAGGACTCACAGCACACCTTAGCTGCAAATATATCTTAAACTCATATTCGTTTACTTCAGGAGAATTTTATTCTCCTAGAGGAAGAAATGCTGCATACTGAGTTAAAAGTCAAGAATTCAAGTTTTCTTGTGAAATGTAAACCTTAAAAAATTAATTAATTAAAAACCTGTGGATGTTGTAGAGAAATTAAAAAAAATAAAAGGTAAATGGCTTAGCCAGTACTTTGTCCAGGGACTGGATCATAAAAGACAGTGTAAGGAACTGGTAGTTCAGGATCCCCCTAGTTCTGCCTCTGCCCCACCAGCTGATCTTTATCTTCACTGAGGGGACACGAAGTGACCTGTGCATATACAATTCATCAAACTCTTTGTGATTATTGTTGGAAAGACTTTGGGTTGCATTTGAAGAGTATTTTTTTTTAGTTTGAATTTTTAGATTAGAAGCCAAAACCAGGCATATTTGGGTTATTGTATTTCTATCTCTGATTGGCAAATCTGCACATTACCTTACACAAAAACTTCATTCTGGTTAAAATCTTTGAAACTTGAAACACTTGAAAATGTCATTGCATTGGCACATGTTGCTGGTCCACCGAGAATGAAGCAGCCTTGAATATATTTTCTAAGCTATGAAGCATAATGTACTTAATTAGAAAGATCAGAAGAAGTATCTAAACTATCACTTTCCTCCTTTGCTTAAGGCTGTGATTCATGGCTCTTATCACTTGTAATTATAATTATATCTACCCTCCTCCCTGTTTGCTGGAATTTACTGTCTCCTAGGAAAGGCAGCAGATTGGTAATGGGCCCCTTCCTCAGTCACTGGAGTTCACACAGGGATGGAGTGAGGTAAAATCAAAAGTTGATGACATTTCTGCTTGGTCCATTAATTTGCCAATTGTAGCAATTAAGAATAAAACTCGTGCCCTTCTTTCTCTCTGGCTATTCAGGCAGAGCCTCTGACTCAGGGAAAACTGTGGCTCAGTCCCACAGAGCTTTTGGTAAAACTTAACTTTAGAGTAAAAAAGCCCAGTATCATATTTTGAAAGAGTGAACTTTTGAACAAGGAACCACTTTAAATAATGAGAAAACATATTACAGTGTTTTATGTCTCATTAGCACAATGTAGGATGACATCTGCAAAAGCTGCAAGAAACTTCTTTATGCCCTGGCAAACTATCTGTCATTAAACAGGGCTCTCACATTGTCTAAAATTCATCTTTCCATTTCAGTCTCTGTTGGAGCAGGAAGTTGAATAACAGAATTTTACCAGACACTTTTCATAGAGGGTTTGCCACTATTCAAAATAAAGGAACTTTCCCCCACTTCTGCCTCTAAATACCAGTTCTTACTTCATAAAAAACATGAATGTGTAAAAAAATATGACCATGGAGCAATTATTTATGTCAGGAGTTCCCTACATTAGCCATTTCACATTCACTATTGTAAAGCAGATGTCAGTATAGAATTATTAATACTCTTAAATTATAAAATGGGACTTGCTCCTAATCCTAAAGGCAACAAAAAGCTTTTTAAATGATGGTTTGAGAAGGGAGGCCAAAATCAAGTCCTAAAGTCTTTTAAGACAAATGTGGGTGTTCTTGGTCTCTCCCAGTGTCCTGGCATAGGAGTTCTGTGGTGAAAATAATGAACATTTTCTGCATGGAGGCAGACCAGGACCTGCTGGAGAAAAACCATCCCTGGGCTCTGAACACAGAAGCATTGCTTGTGATTTTTCTCTCTCTCAGGATGATTTTAGGATCAACCTAGCTCTGACAGGTTCAGGCTGTGAAAGACAAGGTGCACTGTTACAATTGTACTAGGAATGCAGAGGCTTGAATAAATGATTTGCATCAACTGTACTGATGTTGCATCAAAAATTGTTGTAGAGATTAGGAAAATAATGTTTCTGAACCTTTCAGCCCACCATGTGTGTGGGAAAATGGAAAATTTGCAGCTTTCCCATTAGCAGCCTAATGATGTTTTTATGAAAGCAAATGAAAGAAGCAGAGCTATGTGAAGGTAGTGGTTCCAGACTCATTATTCAGGCTTTGTTCTGTAACCTTTCTGTAACCTTTCTAGATTGACTCTGACTTCCTCTTCCCTGTCTTTTTCTTTTCTTTTTTTTTTTTTTTCACTCCTCCCCTCCTCTTTCTTGCTTTTGAACATGAGATTCTCTTCAGATTTTTAGCATTTGTGGATTTGTGCCTTGCTTAGCCCATCCCTCAAGTCCTCAGGAACTTTTATGAGTCTCCAGAAGTTTCATGGGGAGTACAGCTGCTGTTGATTGAGATTCTTTAACAGCTTAGAAGAGAGTAATTTATGACATCAATCCAAACTATCCAACTCTTTGTGGGGATTTTAGCAGGCAGTGATGAACCATGTCCTTTTCTGATAGGAATATTGACCATAACCCATTAAAGAGCAAATCATGCAGGGAAATACAGAGAGGTACCTCCTAATATTTCTTGGCGTGCTGCAGCACAGAATAGGATCTCTCACTGAAAGGTAGAACCATACAAGGAGGATTGTGTGGGAATTTCTTGCATTTTTAACTCCAGGGGTCATTCAAAACTTGATGCAGTAAATGAGTCATGCTGACAGTTTTCTCAATTTCTCAATGATAAAATTAACGACAAGTCAGACTCAGAACCATGAACTACATGACAACTACACAATGTTACTGATCTGGTGAAATCAGCACAGCTCCTCTGGCACTTCAGGCCAGCCAAGGCACTGAATGTGACAGATTTTGTACATTGGCTGGGGAAACGAACAAAACACAGGAATAAGGAGTAAAATAAACAATAACCTGGGGATGTATTTGCATCACCTCTTAGGTATTCCAATTTTTTTATAGTAGTGTATCTGCCAATTAATCCTTCCAGTAGAGCTGACTGCTAATTTATAACTTGGTGAAAGCCTGAGCTGATGGAGCAGAAGTTATGATCTGGTCCAGGGAGAACTTAGATGAGCACAGGGTTTGATTTTTCTGCCACTATTTATTGCTTTCCATCAACAGATCTCTTCACTAAACTGGAAAAGAGGTGGAACATAATTTTAATTGGTTCCTGTGTTATTCTCACCACAGGAGGACTGTGCCCTATGGACTGTCTAACTACAGAGGCAGCTTCAGAGGCAAGAGGAGCACAGGGCAGAGCCAGAGCGCGCCCCAGCCCTCGCTGCGCTGTTCCTGTTTGGATGCCCGTGACAAGCAGTGTTTGCAGTTCTGCAGAAGAATGCAGGACAGAAGGAGGTGAGTCACTTTCCCTGTCACTGCTACCTGGCCACATGATGAGGCATTTCATGGAGATAAATTAATTAAGATGCATTTATCAAGAGGAAGTGATTAAAAGGTATTGATTTTAAATAATCTCCCCTCTGCAGTTGTGGTGGGTTAACCCTGGCCAGCAGCCAAGCACTTCCACTGATGCTTGTTCACTTCCCCTTCAGTGGGATGGGGGAGTGAACAGGAAGAAAAAAAGCAAGAAAACTCCTGTGTCACATCAGAGTTTAATAAGTGAAGGAAAGAGGCCAGCCAGCACTGCTTGGAATTTTCTTTGTTTCTTTTTATGATGTGGTGATTTTGAAACAGCAGATCTGTCCAGTTAGGGGCATGCTGAACATTGCACTGATCTAGAATGTTTTCTGCAGTCTAACAAAGAGCATGAAATTGTCATTTCATCTATGGGGACATTGATGAGAACACAGTAAAAAGTTTAGGCAATCTCTATTCTACAGAAATCATGGATCAATGAAAAAGACAGAGGAGAAAGACCAATGCAGGGAAGAGGAACACAATTTTGTTCAGTAGCACAGAGAGTCTGGAGGATTCTGAACAAATCAGGTATGTTACAGATGCTTAACGTTAAAAAGAAATATTCACCTTCCATAAATGTTCTATGTATTGTAGAATCCTTAATTATTTTGACTGAATATTATCACTCCTTCCCTAAATTAAGGACAAAATTTGGCCCATGAATTGTTTGGGTTTTTTTTTCCTAATTTAATTTTTAAAATAAACTTTACTATACACAGAACTGCTACAGCCTTTCTTGTGTTGATGTAACCCCTTCAAAAGTTGGATTATTTGGCTATAAGCCAATACATATTTTAGCTTTTTTTTAGGACAAGGGCTGTTCCTGTCTATCATGTTTTTCCTCATTTAGCACTGCAGCAAATTAAGCTACACATCCCAGTGCAGTGCTCCAGTGAAAGCTGAAGTGTTAAGGTAAAGAAACAGGAAAAACTTTGTGGAAGAAGTATCTGGAGGGAAAAGTAAATCTGCTTTTGTTGTCAGGTATGAGGAGGTTACTGTGACCCAGTAGCCAGTTTCAAATATTGCCACTTCTAAAAAAGTCACACCAATACCCCAAATTCTTTGCTATGAAGGGAAACACTTGGATTAGAGGTCCCCAAGCTGAATTTGTTGCTGTGATTATTTGAGCAGAGCTAATTAGAGAATGGTGTAGAGCTCACTCTGTACACATAACCAAGGAGGGCAACCACAATTATCTCAGCTAACAGGGACTTAGTGCTGAATATTCAACAGTTTGGCTCTATTTGTTTGTTGCTTTGTTTTCTTTAAAGCTTTAACATTTATTTGCTGGAGCTCAGAAACAAGAACTTAAACTACAACTCTCCCTTGAGATGGACAAACTTGATGCTTCAGTGTGATGCCAGTGGAGAATTCAGCAGTAGGCAACACTTCCATTTCAGCAGTGCCCCTCTGAGGGCATGGGAACCTGTATGAAGAAGCTTTTCTCCCCTCGAGAGAGCCTCAGAAAAGGATAAACCTTTACCATGTAACCTGGCAGGGAATGTATCACTATTGAGGAAAACTTCAAAGGCAGACCCAAACTTCAGCAATGCAAAGCTTCAGGAAACGTTTTTCTCTGTGATTTAAACAAGTACAATAGAAACTGTTCCACTCACTGTTTGCTCAGTGTCTGAAGATTCCATCCACAGCTCTGTGCAGGCAGCTGCAAGTGGAGAATGAGGAGAGTTAGAGGGAGATTGCCTCTACATCAGTTCTCATTAAGAATAAACAGATACAAAATATTTCTCTTGTTAATGTATGCAAGCCTGAATCATCATATTGTAACTTTGTGGCAGATGTTTAAATGACAGTATCTATGCAGAATAAATATGAATGGCTAATATAAATACTATTATAAACTATAGCAAGTTAAGAGTATGCATTGAGTATTCAATAGATTACCTAATTTAGGCACAAGTTATTCCTGCACTTGGAAGTTCCATTCAAACACACTTACAGTGATTATTTGGGGATGCACTGTAGCTGGTGAACAGAACTTCAGTGATTCATCCCAAAGAATTTTCCTACAGATGCAAGGCTAGGACTGTGGAACTTGATGCCATCAGAGTCAGTTCTGTGCTGGCCATTTGCTGTGCCAGGCCCCTACAGGTCACAGCCACAGCACATCCCCTGGGCTTTGCACAAATCCCACCTTTATCTCTCCATTGAAACACCAGCACCAAGTAACCCAGAAACTTGGCAATAAGGATTAAATCCAACCCTGGACATTTTTCAGTGTAAACGATTTCTTCAGAAATTATGGACTTATTTTTGCTACAAGGATACAAGAGTAAGCAAAGGAAAAAGAGTAACTTTTGCAAATCCTGTTCTATATTATTTAAAAGGGAGGAAAGCCCTTACTTGTGACATTACAAATTTTTTTTGGGGTTTACTGACCTTCATGCAGACTTTCCCCAGGGCACATAGGTTAAACAATAACCCCCTGTTTTTAAATTATATTTTAGAAGAAGAAAGATGGAGACCAAAGGAAAAGTGAAAAGAAATCAACAGTAAAAATATCTATATAGGGCTTAAACCAGTAGTAATAGTTTTTGTTCAAAACAAGAAAGGGAGGTCTTTGCCAAAGCATATGATATATTTTATATATATGTGGATATATTTCATAAATAAATTATTACAGTTATAAAATTAAATATATCTTTCAGTTATTGCATTTGTATCAGTTTCTTACTTGCTGTGTAACTATTTTGTACATTTATAGAAAATAGATTATTTATTGTATAAAACCACTAGACACACTATTTTTTGGTATTCTTTTTTAAAAGACATTGTATAGTTTTGGGGTTTTTGAAAAAGAATCAGGCTTTGTTATGAAGAATGCTTAATGTTCCTAATGTTCCTTTGTGACCAAAACCTGGAAATTTCTTCCCCTGACAAATCCCTACACCCAGGTCACACAGCTTGCTGCCTTTAAGAGGTTGATAATTCTCCTGACAGTCTGGGAATTGAGTAGGAAAACAGGAGAGCAAACTCCGTGCTAGTAATTATGCATAAAAATTCATATTTCAATTTTGTGTCCCTTTTGCTGTAAATGTAACCCTCATCTGTCCCATAACCCTGGGACAAACAAGGCAAAATTTATTTGTCCTGAGAGTTCTTTATGTGGCCAATGTCCCTGGAGTTCAGCTCCAGTCCCAAACACATCCCAGGGCTGAACAAGTTCCAGAGCCTCCTCAGCTCAGCCTGTGCTTGGAATTCTCCTGTCTTCCCCCATGTGAATTCAATTTAAATGTTGCATTTGAAGATGGATTCACACCTTCCCCAGTCCCAAATGCTTTAATTTAGTTTTCAACAATCACAAAAAAGATAAATTTCTAACCAGGTTCTTTCTTTGACATGGAGGCAGATTTAGCCCTTGAGTGGTGGGCTACAGATGTTGTGTTGTGTTTTCTACTTAGGAAAGAGAAATCCCCCCCTTTTTTTTTTCCTATATGAATTCCACATTGAAGGGGTTTGGTTTTGGGACTCTGGTGCCAATGTACCAGTTAGTGTAAAAATCAGTCCATTGTGAATACAGCAAAAGAAAGAAAATGAGAAATAATGTTGTGTCAAGTTCAGAAGAAGGAAAATTTAACTGTAGATATTTCCAAATAAACCTATAAACCACAGAATTTACCTGAAAGTTGTGTGTGCTGGATTGTAGCTTTGAACTATCATTGTTCCATCTGGGAACAGTTAACAACCATGAGAGTTTTTACTTAATTTCATGTTTATAGGAAATGTCACTTGTGGCATTTCTCATTGACTCACTTTACCTAATTTTTAATTTGTACTAGAAGGTGTTAAGCTAATTGGAAGTACAACATTTAAAAGTCATACATAGAAATAAACTCATATACAACTAATATATGTTTTTAATTAAGAAACAACTCTTAAAATCTGATAAATCATAAAAGGGTTATTTGCAAAAATTAGAATTAAAGGCTCTTTCATCTTTCCACATGTAATGTTAGCATAGTTAGGTGTCCTCAGATTCACTCTTGTTCTGGGATATTATTTTGAGGACATTTGTACTTTTACTTTTGTAACAACAAATTAGTTCCAGTTCTTACTCTACTCAATGTAAAACCATATATGTACAAATCTGCTATAATTCTGTCAGAGTTCCATAGCACTCATTCTAATTCCCAGTACTAAAAGTTCAGTTTTGTGTTGTTAGTAGCAATAAAAACAATAAATGATCAAAAGCACAGAAAACAACGTTGAAAGGAGCTTTGGAAGAATTTAAGTTTTTATCCTCAAGGAGATGAGAGTGCAACCCCCATGCAAAGGGCTGTGAGGGAGAGGAGAGCCCCTTTTTGTTCCCTGTGTTCCCAGAAGGAATTCAAGGAGCTCAGGGCTCACAGCAAAGCCCTTCAGGTGAACTCATCAGCAGGAGGGGGGAAGTGCCATGGAACAGGGTCTCCATCACCACCTGCGCCTCCCCTCCTTGGCTGTGCCTGGTGACAGCCACAGAGAGTCTGGCAGTGACAGACTGTGACAGTCAGACAGTGACAGTCAGACAGTGGCAGTCAGGCAGTGACACTCAAGCAGTGACACTCAAGCAGTCACAGTCAGACAGGGACAGACAGTAACAGTCAGACAGGGACAGTCAGGCAGGGACAGTCAGGCAGGGACAGTCAGTGACAGTCTGGCAGTGACAGGCAGTGACAGTCAGACAGTGACAGGCAGTGACAGACAGGCAGTGACAGGCAGTGACAGACAGTGACAGTCAGACAGTGACAGTCTGAGGGGACACCAAAGCTGGAAGGGGCCTTGTCCTCCTCCATTGCTGGGTGACTGTTCCCATCCCCAGAGCAGAGCTCATCCCACGCCCTGTCCTTTACAGTAAATGGCTCCTTGTTGCTGTGCCTGCTTTTGGGGACACCATTCTGTTGATTCTGATTCTCCCTAGGTGCAAAATTCCTGTAATGCCTGGAAGCCAAGTTCATCTACAGATCCTTTTCCTTTATGTCATCCCTACATTGATCCCCCACTGGCACCATCCAACATCGTTCACACAAACTCAGATGCTGTTTTTAGGAGCTGGCTGTCAGAACAGCCAGGCAAAAATAACTCTGCTGTGACAGATTGCTGAGGACAATCATGAGAATTTGATTTAAGACAACAAAATCGTTTGTCTTGACAAAAGTGAAATGCAGGCTGACTTAAGACTGAGTAATGTAACTAAAAGTCATCATTAGAAAAGGAACAAATTCTATCCATGTGAGCATTAAATCTTTCAATCCACAGCTTGAAATCTATTGGAAGAGTAATCAAGGAAAATTGCAAACAGATGACTCTGGAAACAATGTTTGTTTTCACTACTAGAGTTTTACAATGCATAATATATAACCTGATCTGGAGAGCTTTATGCTACAAAGAAATGTCAGGATTGAGAGATTTGAAATGCTAAGCAAGTTAAACAAAGCATATTGCATCCTCTGTTTACCTTGCAGTAGTATCTTCCAAACTTTGCTTAAAAGTACATTTTAAGGAGCAGTTTGACTTCCAAGGTTTTCAGCAGTGCTTTAGAGCACAGATGTGCCTTGATGTGCACTTCAAAGCTATCTCTGCAAAGGAGGGATCCATGCAGATTGTGGGTAGCACAACTGAGCTTCAAGAGAGGTTTGGGATGAGGTTCAAGCCTTGGCTCCAGTTTTGCCATGGGAAACATCTCTCTGAAGCCTTGGGCTCTTTCCACTGGCCTGGAGTGGCCCCAGTGTTCACATCAAACACCCCTCCCCTTATCTAAGTCCTCTGGATTAGTTCCTTCCTTTTATTTCAGTGGGATCCATTTTATAACAGACCAGGTGCTGGTCATTTCCTGAACGCACCACTTTCAGAAATCAGGGAGATGTGTAGGTCTAAAAACTCCTTGTGCACCTCTGTGTTACTTTAGGGATCTAAATATCTTTACCATGTGCTATCAGTGGTCATTGGTAAGTGGATATCTTGGCTCACACTTCCTGCAGATGTCTCCAGCAACATAAATGGAACTGACTGAAGTTTGAGCTCTTTAACAATAAAGATTAGAAGACTTTGACATTCAGACTCCATTTTCCCCATAAATATTTTTTAAAAAATCCTATATGGACAAGATAATGTAGATGCTGAAGGGCCAACATGTTAAACAATGAAATAATCTTTGAGAAGGTGAGGTGTTTTTTTACCTGTTACAATGGGAATTCCTTTAGACTACAAGTCACATTTCTTAAGTAATCATTTCTGCTGAAGCTGTTTCTCAGAGTGTGAAACAGCTGTCCCTTAGATTACTGAGTATTTATGTGTTTTATTAATGGTACTTTTGCCACAGCTTTCCAGTAAATCTTTGCTCTGCTGCAACAAATTATAATAACTGTAATTTTTTTAATAGTACCTTTTGATTTAGCTGTCTTGTTTTTACAATTACTCCTCTCACCCCACCACAAAGAATGGACTGAACTTGGAAATGTTTTAGTGTCTCACTGCTTCCCTTTGGTGTTCCAGGCCGGGCAATCTATATTGCTCTAGAGAAGAGCTGCCTTCATTTACCACTGCAGGCCCTCAGTTATGCAAATGCTTCCAACGCAGATGTGGAGAGGGTGGGAGCCTTTTGTCATTAAAAAATAAATGTGCAAACTATTGTAGCAATATAAAATATATATTGAATGGCTAGTGCACGAGGTGAGCTACAAAACCACAGAAAAGCAGATGTAAAAATCAAAGCCCAGAGGCTCCATTAGAAGATTCCTGGAACTATGCATATATTTATTCAATTCTGATATCATTAAGATGCAGATCCCAAAGAGATGGTTTTTAAATCTGTAGTTTGTTTCCCCATATTGATCACAGAAGAGGAATCCATTAATGTCACAATGAAGTCAGTTTCCAGCTCCTTCTGGTGTCAATTTGGATAGTCATGGGTCAGCTAAAGGTCACATTTTCAGTGGTTTTAAGACACTACAACTGAGAACCAGATTAAACCTAAGCATTTGAATTATTAAATGTAAAAATTTTCTTTATACAAATCTGCTCATGAATTAATACATCCAAAACACCTGTACCAGTTCCCAAGGGTTGTCTTTGATTAACATTCTTCCTTTAAGCAAAGTTCCAAAGAGCTTGGATACTCTGTATCTGCAGGAGCACAGAAGAAAAATGAGAACTGGAGGAGAGGAAATCCTGCACCAGAGTTCAATAACCCCGTATCAGAGTTCTGATTCTGCTATCTCTCTATGGGATCTTGGGTAAATTACTCAGGCTCTTATTGCAGACACTGACACAAGGGCAAAACCCAAAGCTGTGTTTGTGTTAAGATCCCTGCAGAGCCAGTCCTAAGCCATGCTTCTCTCTAAGTAACATTTTTACTTATAAATGCTTCTGCTCCTCTTTGGGAACAGTGAAGAATCAATGTCTTTTGATGGAACTGTCTCTGCACCTCTAATTACTTTCAAAGAACAAAAAGTCCCTAAAATACTACCATAAAGTACACAGAGGGTCATGCACACAGCAAGCAGTGTTTGGTTCTGGTGGTGATTCAGAGCAGAGCCAAGATATAGCAAAGCTGTGCACTCAGGCACACATTGGGTGTCTTGGAACAACCCAGTATTGCTTTGGCTGCTTGGCTCCCTGTGTGCCTCTGGGTCAGAAACATTTTAAAAGAACACTGACATGTTATTACCAATCTAAACTGAGGAACTGTAGCATGAAAGGGGCATGAAGTGGCATGAAAAACTCACTGGCAATGCACATTCCCTGAAAAAACCCCAAAAATCAAACTAATGTCCATGGTGTTCACTTGGCCAGGTGCTCAGAAATGTCTCAATATTGCTACTGGGACCAGTAATACTGAAATGCACATCCCACTTGCTTGAGTTGAGTTGAGGTGCCCCTTGGTGTAGGACCCTGCACATCTCCTTAGGGCCAGCCCAGGAGGTGGCACCAGCCAGGCTGTGCTCGCCAGGGAAGGCACAGTGTGGGCACCAGGCTCTGTCTCAGGAGATGAACTTCCATGAACTGTGCTACCCAAGCCAAGGATTCCTGACAAGGGCGTTTTACTGCACCAGTGTTTATTTCATTGATGTTGCAAATGTGTTCTCCCAAGTACCACAGAGCAAAGGGAGTCCACGTGTTTTACCAGTTCCATGCACTGCCTTCATAACAGTTCTCAAAGCCTTTATTTCCACATATGCAGCACTATGATTTATTTTATTTAGAAAGGCAATGTCCGTTGCCAAACTCTTTCTACTGTGCCTCTCTCACTGTGTGAAAAACACCAATTTCAAAACAAACACTGCTTATTGGAAGAAAATGAGTTCAAAACTCCTCTTTCCTGATTTTCAAGAAATGCTGATAAAGAAAGAACATGGCACAGCTACAGTGTCTAAAGTGAGAAGCCTCCAGCATCTGTCACCTCTGCTGCAGCAAGAGGAGCTTCAGTACAATCTTTCAACAACTAATTTTTTCCTCTTTTTTTGCACAACTGCCAGCATTCTTGATAAATGTGTCTTTCCTCAATGGCCTGAATAAGGTATTACTTTTTTTAAGCAGCACTTTTATAACAGGGTTGTCTAATAGTGTGAACTAGAACCTCAGCCATCCAAAATGTACCTAAGTTGTCAACTCCTGTTTTTCAAGTGCTCCTCTGTTTGTAAACAGTGAGTAGTTTACACACCAGTTTTGTGCTTCATCTGCTTCTCCTACTGCAGATTCCATTGTCTGCAGATCCCGCATCTGGAAAGCAATCTTAAGATGTTTATCAACTATGATTTTCACTTAAAAGCCTCAGAAACATTTCATGTTGCATAAAATAGCATAACATTGATATCTTGAAAAATTCTTGAAATTTTTCATTTTTCTGTCAAAATCATGGCTATCAGCTCAATCCCTCATGATTAACAAGGAATATGATCGCTTGATATATTGTTAGCACTTGAAATGTGCTTTTAAATAATCAGCTGGTTTAGACATAGATCCATTAGAAAGACATTATTCCCATTATTTATTGCCATTTTCTGTTACCAGCATCATATTAATGGTACTGGAATTGAGTCATTGTTCCAATTTCTCAAATACAAAACATTTTCCTTGAAACTACAGACAAACCCAGTTCTGCTGTCCATTGCTGTATTGTGCCTCTTCTGTACAGAGAGACCCTGCTCAAAGTCAAGCCATACCATTAATAAAAACCTGCCTTTCAGGTAATTAAGGAGAGGAAAGCCTATGTGACATCACACAAAGTTTATGTATTACAGCCATAGGAACACTAAGCCATTCATTTTTTGAAAACAGGTTTAAAGGAGTCTGACCTGTATTTGTATCCTTTTAAATGAACCTTTTATTCAAATTATGTTTATTCTGTTAATTCCTCACAGAATTTACTAATTTACTAATATTTACTCAGTTCTTTCCTTTTCTCCCCCTAGAAAATCCTGGTTATTCAGAGGATTTTGGTGGAAACAGGGAGGCTGCCTTGAGTCATGACAAACATTGGTGGATGGGTGATTTTGGGCAGACCTGTAAAGGAACTTTCTGTTATTCGATGATCTGCTTATACTGAACCAGGCATTCAAGGATATCTAAGATTATTAACTCAGACAGACATCTGTCAAAAGTGGCCATAAGCAGAAGAAAGTTTGAAAAGTTCAAACACTCACAGCATTTGCCTAAAAGGCAGAAGTTTGCTTTCTACAGGAAGCCAAAAATGCCTGGAATTTCAGAAATGTGCCAGACTAAAATAAAAATGTAACATGTTACCTAACTAAACAGCTTTTTATGCAGGCCTTCCCTCCTAAAAATAGTAAGTACATCTAAAAAGTATAATAAAATAAATTCATTTCTGTTACAATTTCATAGAAAATGGCAGCTTAGTCAATGTAAAGGAAGAAGTTTATGGCTGAGATGCACTGCCAAAAGTATCCAAGCTTGGGGTTTTTCCCTGTAGCTGTCTTGAAGCAGCCAGAGACTTCACTCTTGTCACTGCCCATAAATACAAAATGCCTCTGTCACTGACCATCCATGTCTTAGCATTTTCACACTCTACCTTCCCACAGGTAAAGCGTCTACACTCTGGATTTTTCCCTCTTGGAAGTCAGGCAAAGTCCCCCCCATGGTGAAAATAAGTCCCATGGGAGACTTGACTCCTCACTGACACCAAATATCCTTCTATGATGCAGCAGCAGCAGAAATGTTGCAGGGAGTCTCAGCAAATTTGTCAAGAACAATTCGCGTGATTAAAATTTCATTTCTGTTCTCCTTTGTCCCTTTTCTCTGACACCAGCACTGCAGGCAGGTGGCAGTCCTGGGTTTGATTATGGAGATTTATTTATCATTCTAGTGAAGAAGTCCTCATATGGGAATGATTTGTGATTCATGAATGATCTGGACTTAACTGATTTAGAGGTTGGTCCAAGAATATGTGCACAGCTATCCAAATGCTTGCGTAAGGTACTTTCACACACTGTTACAACATACCACTTCACACCTTCTGCTACAGTTTTTGCATGCAAAACCACCCCCCAAAATCACTGAAGACAATGCAAAATCAGTTCAATTTAAACTACAATACCTGACAGGCAGGACATGGTCTGTGGCTGTCTAGTAATAAAAGCTTTTCAGTAATCTGAAGTCTTGATTTTAGGTAAAAATCTTTGGCATAATGAAGTTTCTGGCTGTGTTGCCTTTTTATGACTTTATTTTTTTGAAAATCCAACTTTTGTAATTCTTGAAGTTTTAAGCGAAAATTTGAAAAACTGGGCAAGGATGTTAAATACCCAAATTACCTTTTTCATCTGTACTTTTGTTCTGTAGAACAGGACAGAAGTAATGACTGCATTTCATTTTTCTGTTAAGGGCAATCATGTTCAGTTACAGTTGTACGGTGTGTCCAGCCCTTAAAGCTTCACTCAGTTGTTTTTGTAGCACACCTCATCCTCAGAATACTCAGTGCTAGTCATAACATCTATTGGAAACAATGGCACTCCTCCAGTACGTAAATACAATTTTTAGCAGACAAAGATACACAGAGGAAAGCAGAAATGGCTGTTTACTTTTGAAATGCTGCCAGGAGTGAACCTATTTAGCTCCCCTGGGAACTGCAGAGATTCTACTGTACAGCCTGGGAGGACAGGATTATCTCACTCTTACATCCCAGAGTTTATCCACAGCTCTCAAAGCAAGGCACAGAAATCAGTGTCACCACTTCTGTTTCACCAACAGCCAACAGAGGCTGTGAAACAGGCAAAGCTTTCCCCAGGTTCACCAACTGGAAACCAACCCCTTTCCCCACAAAACTGTTCTATCTCTGAGGCAATTGCAGCATTCCGGGGATCAGATTTTATCTAATTTTTTTGGCTGTTTACTATGTCATATCTTGCAGAATTCAAGTGCAGCTTGCAATACTGTGTATGTGTCCAGCCTCTCTTGAATGCAGTTGGGACAGACCCACAAACGCTGTCAAGGCATGGGAAAAACGCTGCTCTCGAGAAGTGCATGTCCAGAAGAATAAACAAGAGCCTGTCATTACTCATCTGCAGCAGCAGGGACAGAGGGAAGTAGCTGTCCTGAGGAGCTTTGTTAGCCTCCAGAGCAGAATTTAATGCCTGCAAATGTCCCTGAGGCATGGAGCTGGTGGGTTCTGTACTGACAGTGCTTGCACAGGGATGGGGTTACACAGGAGCGCAGCAGGACGAGCAAACCTGAGCAAAGCAGGAATTTATCCTGGCTCAGTGCCATCAGTAACTTCTATTCATGTACTTCAGGCATTTTTGCCTTATTGGTGATTTCCATGAAAGGATCTTTCCCACTCCAGGAAGGAGTATCTACCATATCTACCAAAAGTAGTTCCCTAAATCTTAAATAACATCATTTCTAAGGCCAGACACAGAACCTTGTAGTGTTTTCACTGAACACAGTAAGATTTAGACATCACTAATTAATTAATTTCCTGAGCAACCTCAACTGGAAGGGAGGATCTGCGTTTATACGCACTCTTGATAAAACAAATATATCTCTGACATTCAGTAGGAGTGAGATGACCTTTCTGGAAAAATACAACTGAAATTAAGCAGCTGAAATTGCTTGCACCCCTTACACATTTGAGCACCAAAATTTATGTTCAGGTTCAGTCCAGACTTGGGAATTACCAGGCAAAATAGAAATGCAATTTCTATTTAGGATAACAGAGAAAAAACCCCAAAAGTCTATAACCTGGCAAGGACTGCAAATGATGAATTTCCAAAAAAATTGATTATCAAAGCCCAAAACCTTCAGTATCCTCCTCTTCTTCTACCTAGGAAGCTAAGAGAATAAAAATTCAGTTTTTATCTAGTATTGTTATGTACAAGTTGGAGGTTTATTTAGGAATGTGAAAGGAAGCCAGCATTTCCATTCTAGCTTCATGTTAAAAAAACCCCAACCAAACAAAAAAGTGTTGGCTTAGTTACCAACATGGAAATGGGAAAGGGGAAAAGGGCGCATCATCCCATTTGCAATCATGTTACAAGAGCATCCAGGCTGTTCCCAACACACACACACACACACACTCTGAGAAAATCTTTGGTGTTTAGGATCCAATAAACAAGAAAGTGGAGCGGGAAAGACACACAGAGGGATGGGCTCAACCAGCAGCCCAGAGCATGAATTACTGGAAACAAAACTACTACAGCCAAGAGCAAATTCCTGCTTGGACCTGCAGCTTGGTGGTGCCATTCCCTCCTCCTTCAGCCACCCAGCCTTCCCTGGGCCCTCTGGAGGCAGCAGAGACTTCAGCTGCGGTGTCAGTCTGTGGGGGACAGACTGCAAGCAAAGTTTAACAGAGGAGAACACACACTCCTCACGCTCAGCTTTGTCATTCCTGTTCCCACCTACTCATCCTCTTCCCGTCTGCTTTGGGGGAGGAATAAGGAATTATCCACCTTTGACAGCACAAGAATAGAAATAACCCTTTAGTTGCATTTTCCAGCCATTATTCTGCCAATTACAGAATTCCTGGGATCATCCCACCTGATAGAACTAAATCTAGGGACAGCATCGACCCCCAAAGCCACAGATCACAGCAAGTCCACAACTGTTTTGTTCTAGTTCAGCAAAGCAGCTTTTCCTCTCAAAAGTGCAATGCTCCCAGGCCTCACACTGCCAGTACTGAGGGTTTGGGATTTTTCAAAACAGAAAAAAACCCCTCAGGAAACAGCCACTTCATCTGCTCTTCTGAGCCACTCTCTTTTTGGCCTTTCTTTTATGGTGAAGATGAGAGCAATGAGAAAAATGGGGAAAAGGAAGAAGGAAAAAAGTGCTCATCATACACTTTTAAATTACTATAAACTGCTTCAATTAAGGAAAAGTATTTTTTAATAGTAAGGCCAGGAGAAATCCTGCTTTCCTCCCTCAGGTGCAGCAGTGGAGCAGACTTAGTCCAGATGCAAACATTTGTTCCTGTAGCAGACAAAAGCACAGGCAGACAACATCCCAGTACTGGTTTGTGCTCATGGGCTTACCAGTACAGACATCTGGAATAGAACAGTTCAGAAATTATGATTTTCAGTCACTGTGTAGGTTTTTAGTGAGTCCTATTATTGCATACAAGAAAACTCCATATGTCCTGCTTTGAACCCCAGCTTATTAAAGTCCAAGAATGACTTAAAAATTGAACATACACCCTTGATTTATTGCCTTTAAAAAAATAAATAAGATTTATATTGGGAATTGTTAACTTTTAGTATTTACAACATTTTTTCAGTTATTTCCTTATTTCTGAAGGATTCTCAATATGCCTCCCTACATACTTACCTACATGTGCATTCCATATGTGCTTCCTTCCCTTCTCCAATGTGATTAGTGCAGTGTTTTTTCTCTTTCTGTCTGTCTTTTAAATACAGAGCTATAGGATTACACATTGCTGGGCTTTAATTAGGATGTAAGGACTGGTGTAATGGATAGAACCATGACAAGGAAACGTTTATCAGAATTAGGGATTAAGATTTTGATATTGTTTTGTAGGAAAGCTGGGACGTGGAGTTTTGATATTGATCCACCCTGGTCTTTGTACATGGCCCAGGCCTTTTACACCATTCCCGACACCTTCCCATGCAGAGCTGCCAATCCCTGGCAGATTTAAGCAATTAGTGCTGCAAGCATGATCTTGGTCTGATCCCTGGTTCCCATATGGTGCCCATGAGGAAAGTGATCCACACTCAGTGCCGTGGTGGTGCCCTTGGCACAAAGCAGAAGTTAAGGACAAATGCCAGGAGTGCTTGGGGTGACACCCCCACTTTCTATGTGTCCAGCACCCAAACCTGTCCAGGAGGATTCCTTTGGCTGCTGCTTTCTTCTCTTTTCATCTCTCTTTTTTTTTTTTTAATGCCACAGTTACTGCCCCTACACCTGTGCTTAAACAGCCATTTCTGGGACTACATGGTGAACCAGACAGCTAAAAGGAAAAAATCTTTCTAAACATGCTGTATCATGTTAGAATTACAAAATGATGAATATTTTAGAGGAAACTTTTAAAAGTAATCCGGTTCAATATCACAGCTATCTTCAAAGCTAGAGAAAATTTCAAGTTGTGATCAGGTTGCTCAGGACCTTGCCCTGTAAATTTTGAAAATTTCCACAGCTCCTCTCAGGCTCTAAGTGCTGTGTTTGACCATGCTCACTTGGAAGAATGTTCCCTGCTGTAGGCTGTCTGTCACTGGGCATTGATGGGCCCCCAAGAGCCACCCCAGCCAGGCATGAGGCCACTGCCCAGTCCCTGCAGCCCCTGCCCCAGGCTGGGCTAACCCGGAGCTCTCAGGCTCTGCCTCAGGTTTGTGCAGCACCCCAGGGCTCCCAGCAGTACCTGGCACTCTCTATGAGTTCTGCAGTATCTTTCTTGAGCTTGGCTCCCTCTCAAGCCCCAAAACATGATCTCACAAGTGGATACAGGTTATACCACTTCCTTGGCCCCCTGGCAGCTTTCTCTGGGCAGAGAGCATTTGGCTCCATTGACAGAAAGGAAGGAGCAGCAAAATTCACTAGAGTAGGGATGCCCAAAATGTAAGCTTCCACTGAGACTTAATTCAAAACTTTGAAAAATAACAGAATCTTTCCTGGCTTTACCCATTGTTCACCGAGATCCTCAGTAGGGCCAAATCCTTCATGCCTGGGGCTTATCTGCATGAACACCTTTAACTCAGAACAAGGTGCATCAAAGCAAAAAAAGAACTTTATAAATGCTTTGATCAAAATGTGTCAAAATGAACCATCAGTCTTCCCTTAACCACAAATCCTACTTCCACAAAAGGGGGTGGATTTTTCCCTAGGGATATGAAAGCCCTGTAGAAGGGATAGAACGGATTTCTGCAGTTCTTTGTGTTGCTGCCATCTCATAAGGTGGGAAATAACTGGGCACGTTGGCATAACTACAGTGCAGAGGCTGGGATGGTGCCTGGCCACAAACTGAACCTGGGACACACAGCACCACACTGGCACCAGAACAGCAAGAGCATTGAAAGGTTTGGGGAACAGTATTGCTTGAAAGATGTGTGAAATAATCCCTCCTTTTCTGCTGTACCCTGTCTAAAAAGAATGTTCAGCAAATAAAGAGCGAGCCCAGAAGAACAATAAAGATGGTGAAACGTCATGCAAATGTGCTTGTGAGAGCAGAGTCAAAATATGAAAGTTTTCTGCCCATGGCTTTCCACATTTTCCAGTTCTTATGCAGAATTTTTTGGATTTATTGTGCAATGTGTCCATGCTAGTCTGCTCTTTCAATCAAATAAAAATTAGTCTCACCTTTAATTAATTTAAATTTAATTAACACTGCTCTCTCCTCTTTGCTGTGCTTGCATGAATATGTGCATACTTGGTTTAAAAAGGATTGTCTATACAATTATTTCAAACACTTTTGCAGGCAGAGAAAAACTGGTTTAATGTAAAGAACAGACAATGGGGGAGGACGCACAAGGCAGCAGTTGTCAGCTCTGTTTAAAGTGAAAAAAGAAAGGCAGTAACTGCTTTCTCTCTTGGCTACTTGAATAGCCTTAAATTACAACAAATGTTACTCATGCCATATGCTGTTTCAAGGTTTTCTTCTGATGAACTTGATGTCCATGAGAAAGTGAGCAAGGAAGATGAATTTTAGGAGGATGAAGACAACAGAACCCCAATGATGCTGTGAGAAATACCCTTTCTGGTACAGCTTCACTCCGCATTCTGCCCCTTCTGGGCCTAAAAACTGAATGTGGCCACCATATGTCAGAATGCTTCTCACACCCACGAGTTTACAAACAGCTTTTGAGTCACAGGATTTCTGACATGGATTAGGGAATCTGAAGATACCCATGTTGTTGTACTCCCCTCTTGCACGAAGCCTTTCCATTCAGAAATGGAAAAGGAAGAAAGATTTCAGACTTTGGTTAATCACAATGGGCCTGTTGATCATGGAGCAGCCTAAATGAGGAGCATTTACAACACCAGAACTTTAGAGACATCTCAGTAGTCTTCTACAAGAAGTCAGATGGTTTAGGAATGAGCCAGTCAGTGCTAAGTCTACCTGTTGTAGAAGATTTGATGGGAAACTGGAGAACTAATTAGAATTGCTGTGATTAAAAGGGTCTTTGTTTGCACTCCTGGCTCACATCAGCTGCAGGGTGACTCGTGTGACGGGGGGGACCAAACAAGTCCTGATGGGACGCCTGGAATAATGGGGCAGTGTTTGCTGTGCATCTTAAGGATGTGTTTGCAGAACACATTTCAGAATTAGTTTATTCAAACAAGAATCCCTTCCCTCCCTGCAACACCAAGATGTGTCTAAATTTCAAATATTTCTGTGAACTTCATGGAAAGCTGCTGTTCTCAGCAAAACCCAGTATTGCACAGGTAAACCCCATAAGCCCATTATTTCCTTGGCAAACAATTCAAAGAGAAGATAGGACTTATTTCTTTGTGTCAAGTCAGACTGTTTCACCTTTCATCTTGAAAAGAGATGGAAAAACTGATAAATGCAATCTGCTGAAGGAGATATTTGTGAATTTATTCTTCTCTAAAGCCACTGGGAGGTTGGCTTTAGAGGTTGGAGGTTAATTTCAGAAGCATCATCATTTACTTTTCAGGAAAAAAGAAGATCATAAAGTGATGAGCACTTAACAGGTTCCTTAAAGCAAAACCTCTGGTTATAGTTCTGGTTTTATGTTCTTATACCATGCAGCCTTTTTTTAAATTAGGAGCAATCATCAACTATATTAACTCACTTCAGCATTCATATAAATTTCAAAAGCATAATAAAGGACATTTAAGAACAGCTCTATAACGTGTCTGTTATAAAGCAAAGAATCACTTATGAAATAAATGCAAGCTTTTAAAAATGGGAAACAGAAGAAAGTTTTTATAACAAGCTTCAAAGTAAACAGAAATTATTATGAGACTGTAATATATTGAGAGAATTTCAGAACCAATCAACAGGTCACATTGTCTCCTCATTCCTAAATATTGGAAGACATTAATTGAAAAATTGTGCCAGAGAGAGATAAACCTCCCACAACTTCAAATAAACCAGCAATGCAGAGTATTGATTTTTTACTAGTACATTTTCTCTCCCTTTTAAAATGGTTTTAAACATACAAATGTATTAGCATCTTGAATAAAGAAGTACCTTCCTGATATCTGCATAAAATAAGTTAAATTGGAGGGCATAGGAAGGCCGTAGAGCCACATATCTCCCCTCAGGAAGTTTCCAAGAATGGTACAGGAACATGTATTGTATTTTTGTTTCCCAAACAGGTAAAGGAAGGCTTCTTGAGGAAACAAAGAAATTTGAGATATTTAAAGCATGGTAGAACAACAAAAAAGAAGTCAAGTCTTTCAGTATTTCCCCCCCTATCAGGAGAGTTAAAGGAGTGACTTAACTTCGTACAAAACACCTGACAAAGCCCAGGACTGCAAGTTTACACAGGGACAACCCTGACACCAGAAAGGTGGACATAAAGACACACCAGGCTGATGGTGCTTTTAAATATCGCTTTCTCTGAAGTGTTTAATTTTCAATAATATGCTGTTTTAAAAACCAGGATGTGGCCTCTGATGCTGCAGGTGTTGACCTGACCTGGGGCTGGCAGTGAGCAGAGGTTCGGTGCCTGAGGGCTGGGATGGGAATGAGCGGGCTGGGAATGCTGCACCTCGGAAAGGGAGGGCTGCAGGCCTAAATGGGGCACCCCAAAGAGCTCCAGCAGCAGGGTCAGGAGGCAATTTGTTTAGTAATTGTCACACTGCTGGCCAGGGTTTGTCAGGGGATAGAGTGGAATCCCCACTAGTTTGGCAATTCAAAATCCCTCAAGCAGAACAGCAAACATTTGGAGATGCTCTTCCAGCAGGCCTGCCCTGCACAGCCTGTCTGTAGGGGCCATGAAAAGCAGTTTTATGGAAAAATCCAATAAATAAGATTTTCCACACTTGTATTGGCGTTATATCAATTCCAAGCCATCATTCCCAGGGGAATCTCTCAACAGGAGAATCCCTTTGCTCTTGTCAGAATGTTCTTTCCAGGCCTTGCTTGCCACTCAACTCCAAAAGGTTGATGAGGTTACAAGCTACAGATGCACCTCCCACCCTTATATCTAGGACAAACAATTCTTGCCATAAAATGGATTTAAATATATATAAAATCGTAAATGCAGCTGCCAACACTTAGTTAATAGTTTTAACTTTGGAAACAAACCAAAACCATCTGTGTTTGTAACAATACCTGCCCCTCCTAAAACCAGAAGACAAAGCCTAACTGAGAACTGAGAAGGGCATTCATTAAAAAAGCAATAAGCAAGAACACTTACAGAAGATTAGCTGCAATGTAGTGTAATGATGGAAAAGTACCAATTTATATAACAATTTTACAAGACTCTTGAATTTTTTTTGTTATTTTTCCAATGCCTGACACGGTCTTGCTCTTTCATACTTAGAGCCTGATTTCAGATTATTTTACTGACAATTACTAACAAACACAGGCTCTGGGAAGAGCATTCATGTGTCGATGAATGCAAAATGGAATATATTTTCCAGTACTTGGTTCTGAAATATTTTGACTGGCTTTGAATAATTTTGCAGGAACAGACACAGAAAATTCCCTCCAGAAGATCACATCCAAGCCCTCTCTGGGCATGGCAGTGCTCAGTCACCTGCACAAGAGAGAAATTCTTCCTCATGTTCAGGTGGAATTTCCTGGGCATCACTTTGTGCCCATTGCCTCTTGTCTTATTACTTGGCACCACAGAGAACAAAACTGAGTTTACTTTGTCAGGATGTTTTTCATTAGTGCATCCCTAGAGGCACCAAATGACTAATTTTACAGACTTCATTGAGACTCCTCGAGTTATTCAGTGAAAGGAAGGCTCTCAGAAATGACTCCAAGCATTTCACTCTGCCGAGTCAAAGTTCCTTCTATTTCACTGGGCTTCAGATCAGAATCTGAAAACTCACAGTTCAATAACCACAATTACTGAGTTTGCCAAGCAATGTTCACCCAGATCCAAAAACATTTTCCTTTTGGGATATCCATCTATATTAGCATATTTTAGTCAATGTTTTTAATTAATTCCAGAAATTTTCTGTATTTTTTTTTCTCTTCTGCACTTAGACATCCATTTAATCCAAATGTAGCCTGAGCAAGTATCTATCCTTACAGACAGGCTGATCCACATGATGGGGTTTTCAAAAGTAGCTAATAAAGCTTGGGAGCACACATTCCTTGTGCTGTTTAGCAGCTGGAAGCTTTGAAAAGTCCCTCCCCTGAAGCCAGTGTTCCTACAACATTAACATCATAAATAAGGCAGTGCCTGATTCCCCAGCACTGCTTCTGAAGCAGCCTTAAAAACCTGCTGTGCCACAAAAGCAGCTGCAGTTAGATTTTTTTCCTTCTAATGTTTACAATATCTGTTCACTCAATAAACACAGCTTATGTCAAGAAGCGTGGACATAGACTGTCAACATAACTACTGCTGGTTTGAGTGCAAGAGTGTCAAACCAGCATTTAAAAGCAATTTAAAATGGCATTTAGTCACAATCTTAAAAAAGCTGCAAACTGAACAACTTTTAAAAAACATTGCAAAGGATTTTAGAAAGCTAAAATGTGAACAAAATTAAAATTGTGGATTTGGGAAGAACATGCTGTTGGTGCTGGAAATGCCAAACTCCTTGGCCTAATAAGAAAAAAACCCCAAAAGTAAATACAACCCCTCAGGAGAAAATGTTACAGAATATTAGCAAGTACAGCCAACAGTAGCAGTCACAGCCTAAGTGGACCCTACCAAGGCATGTCTACACTGAATCCGGCACCTCTGAGTCTCTGTGAGGAACAGGAAGCACTGATTCAAGACTCAGGCTAATCTGTTCTACAATGTCTAAATAGAATTATTTAATCCCACGTCTGAGTCATTCACGATGTGTTATAAAATGCTCATTCAGAATGTAATCAAAGCCCAGTCATGTCAGTAACACAAGTCCATAATGTGCAACATGCACCTGGTTTTTTGCATTTTCACCAAAGGAAAAAGAGCAAATGGATGAGCTGAAATTGCACAGTGGGATTACTGAAAAATGAACAATAATGAAATAAAAGTTTCAAACTCGCTGCCACCGGCCAAAGTAGCTTCCAAATCCATAGTAGTCTTATGATAGTTTATTATTCCAATTCACAGAACAAATATCTACAAAGAATTCTCCCACACACAGAACTTATGCCTTATGGGGAAGGTTTTCTCATGACTGGTCCAATTCAAACCAAATGACAAAGCAGGAAATTAGGGTCAGAAAATTATAATAGAACAAGAAAAGAGAATACTGTCCTGTAAACTCCATCCCAATTAAGTTATTTTTACAGATGGGACCTAAACAAACACTCAAGGAGTTTATCAGTGAACTTACTGGGAGATCAAAACCAAAAAGTCCTTTTATGAGGCTGCCACATTTAAACAGAACTTCCATCCTTATGGAGATCCTGAGTCACGCTGCTCTTGGAACCTGCTCTGTAACTGCTTTCAGAATCCTAATTTTGCCCAAGGTTTGGGAGCTGCTTCTCTGAGAGACCTGCTGTTCCCACTGCTACAAGAAAATAATTTGCTTGGCCAAGTGCAGAATTTTTAGTTTTTAATCCCGATACTTTTGGCTGTGTCTGCAGCTGCCTCCCTCTCTGTGGCTACTGAAGGTAACGTTACCCACTGCAGCTTAGCAGCAGTGCAGGGAAGGAGGCTCTGGCTGACAGCATAGTGGGGCCTTTTGTTCAAAAGTTATTTATTTTGTGGAGAAACCAGGGCTCAGTCCCATAACCTTTGTGTGGTGGGATATTGTGGAGGCTTATGTTAGAGTACAGATAATCTCTTCCACTTCAGACAAACAAAAAAGAGTCTAAAAACAAAAAGAAACATTAGACAGGAATATTAAAAGCTTGGAATACATTACAGTCACTTTCAAAGACTACACACAACCTCAAGGCAAAATTTGTTACGTAATGAAATCCAGCGACTTATTTGCATTTAAACAAAATAGGTTTGGTTTATGCTGTGGGAATATTTAAGAATGATGTACTCAGTGCAGGCTAACATCTGGCATATGGATTCAAGGAGAAACAACTGGCCAGAGAAATCTGATTACAGCTCTGAAAAGTCAGAATCAGTGCTAGAGAATTCAACTCATTTTTTAATCTCTCTGAGACGCCTTGGAGAGACTCCCCTCACCTTTACCAAAACCAATGTCTATCCAACATTCATCAGAATTTTCCACAACATCTGGACTGTGACCCAAAAATTGCACAATCCACAAAATTATTTTCCTTTGAGAATATGAAATGAGTGCCTCACCCAAAAAAAAATCCTTCAACAGATTTTAGTGGTAGAGAGCAAGGGGAAATTGGTTGGTGTCTGTTGTGTTTAGCTTCAATCAATTTTTTTTAAAATCTGTGCTTCAATCTTTTGTGAAGATAGTAATTATAAATATTAAAAAAGTCAGCTATCATTCCAACCAAGTCTTAACAGTTTCTTCTCCATTCTTGGGTCTCATATCTTCATATCTGGCTTTTAGGGAAAATGTATCTTTTTTTTTTGTGGTGAGGCAAGTTTGGAAAAGGAACTTCTTGCAAGTTTAATATCTTTAATACAGCCTTCTTTTGGCCAAGCCTGCAAATTATATTATAATTTCTCATAAATTCTCATCCTAATATTTCCTCACCTTTGTCTTTAAAAAGTCCTAAGAAAAATTCTTCATGACTAATGAAATATTCACCTTTATTAGCCTGGTTTCTTTTTATTTTTTCCCCCCATTCTGCTCAGATAATGAGATTTCTGACATCTGAATAAAATATTTTCTTTGTAGGTAAATGCTCTGATTTATGACAGTGCTGGGAATATTCCTGCTGTTTTACAATCTGCCTGGAGAGGATGGGGTTTGCAGCACACAAACAGTAGCTGGGGGCAGGGGCTTCTGCAAGTTGCCCTACAAAGCTTGTTGCTCTGGGAAATGTGTTTCCAGAGCATTCTGATATTTATTTTTCAATCATCTTCCCTGAATTTTAATAACCAACCCTCTTGCTTGCTTTCTTCAGGCCCAAGTCTTTCCTCTAATATCATTTTTTCTCACTCTGATAGATTTCTACAGTGAATGGATGTGGCCACGTCACAAAGTCTGGATGAGCAGCCTCTGTGGCAAATAAAAGCTGCCAGTTGTGAGTGATTTCACACCTTCCTCTTGTGCATTCTGTTGGTCTGGGCAGACACCCCATGTCTGCAACCCAGGCCAAAGGTACCATGTGTGTGCAGTGCTTTTAGCACACAAAATTCATTAAAGGAGTTCCCACTTTCTGAATACTTGGCTGCCAGGTGGCCAGGAAAGCAACCAGTTGGTTTTTTCCCATGTTTTTATGATGTTACATGGAGTTTCTGCAATAAGTGTGTCCCCTCTGGGCATCCTCACTGGATGCATGCCTTCCTAATTCTGTCCTTTTGTAAAACCCAGGAATTGCCAGGCTGGGTCTTTGCTCTGGCTGATGGGTCACAACACCTCTTTGAAACACAGGCTGGGGGCCAGGCCCTGTTTGCTTACTGAGTTTTGTAACTTTTGTAGTTCTTCAGAGTCAGCTCATCCCTCCAGGCAGTTCAAACATGTTAAACTCTGCCTGTCACCCAGCAATTACCTCCAGAGCCTTGAAACAGCTCCAGCTGCACTGTGGTTGTGGGAAGAACTCCTAAGAGTCACCAGTGTCTCCTGAAAATGACCTCCTGCTGGCCAAGAAGGGGCACTGAGACAGAAGTCAAGTGTGATTGAAAATAGAAATTGAATTGAGAATTGGAAATATTTCAGTGGCTGATTGTTTTCCTTGTGCAAATTCATACTCTTGTTTCCAGCTGAAATCTCCCCAGAAGTCACTTGTACCCATTACCCCTCCTCTTCTCCATATGACTCCTAGTGAAAAGGGGCTCCTAGTAAAAATCTTGGTTTTAGCCTGGACCATGATAAGGTTTCCCGTCAGCCTTTTTACAACCCCAATTCTCTTGGCCTTTTCTCATAGAGGTTCCCCAATCCTTGGATCATTGTGGCCACAGCTACCACATGATTAAGGAACTGCCCAAACTCAATTAAATCAATGGGTGACTCTACAAGAGTTTAGACCAGGACTTACATCTCAACTCAGCACAGCTTTTTAAAATGTGAGTTTAGCTTTTACCAAGATAACTTTGCCATCAAACGTGACCTGACCTCAAACAACCTGGCAGCTCTTCAGGACCTGGGCGATCAGAACACACGGGGCACGTCCGCAGGCCCAGTAAAAGAATAATGGCAAGGTGGAAATCTGTCAATACTAGAATGGCAAAATAATAATAATAATAATAAAAAAGTACTTATTAGGGAAGCGAGGGGTTTCATCCATGCTGGGATCCCAAACCATTCCCGCGGCTCTCCTGAGGGCTAAGGCGACCCCACAGCGCCACCTGGCGGCGCGCGGCCGCCCCTGAGGGACCCGAACCGCGGCCGGAGCCTGCGGGGACAATCCCGGAGCCCTTCCCAGGAAATGTCCCTTCCCAGAGCCTGAGAGAGGGACAGCGGCCCTTCCATGGGATGGCTGCCCTGAATAAAGGAAACCCGCCTTTCGATGCACGTGCGAGCGTGCAATTCCCACAGAGGCCTCCTGGAGCTGGCTGGTCGGTTTGGGATCTGCTTCAGGGGCTCTGCTGGTGGGAACCGGGAGATCAGGGATTGCTCCCTTTCCATTGTGCAACAACACGTGGAAGGGCACTTGTTGTATGTGTTACAAAATCTCCATGAAGAAGACAAAAATTCTCAGAACCAAAACGTTTGAACTCCATTTCCTCTTCTAGAATGACTGCACAGAAACCAGACATTGGACAGCCCAGTGAAGCCACAAAGACTGCTCAGAACGGCGCTGGTTACCAAAACCACTCTTGCACCTTAATTTTTACCAGATTTCCACTAGAACCTCTTCAATGTGCCCATAGAGTTGTTTCACTCATCCTGTTCCCACACGTGACACAACAACTCTGCTTCAGCCTAAGACCCATGATTCTATGGTTCACTGTCAATGCCTTTGATGCAATTAATTCAGCTCTCTAGCTGTAAGATCTTAAATAGGTTGACAAAAATATCTCCATCAATGTTCTATTTTCAGTGGGAAAAATGCTACAGAGCCCACCTGCATTGGTTATAAATATCTGACTCGATAATTAGTTTGGTGTGTGACAAATGACAAAAAATGGAAGATTTAAAGACAGTTTCCATTCCACAAATCAGCATTTCCACTTGGAGATCTTTAAAGAAAAGCTTTGTAATGATTAATGCCTATGTGATAAAGGTGAAAGTCTCACCCATCTGTGGAACAAAGTTATCATGGACCAGGAAGAGATACAGGTCACATCTTAAGTGTAAGGGAATTATCAGGGAATTATCTGGATGCACTTTTCCCCCTGCATGCAGCATTTTAAAATTTTAAAACTGTTTTTTCCCAAGTTTTTAATGTTTCCTTAGAATTTCGAATTCTAGAACTTTTTTTCACTCAAGTGAAAAACACTCCAAATTTTCTATGTCGCCTGCAATAAAGTATTCTGGGCTACTGCATAGTTTAGGATAATTTAAAAATAAACTACTCCAAATGCCACAGATTAATAGCACAAACAATAGGCACTACTTGGTCTCCAGGGCAAGAACTGACCAAACTTCTCACAATTCCTTCATAGCAAAGATTAAAAAACAGATCAAACAATAAACCCCCCAGAATTCCCAACAAAATCTCCAACACAGAACTGTTCAAACATCACTGACCAAACCCCATGGGAGGGAAAACCACAAAAAAAATCTGTTACAATGTTCCTGGGGCTTTTTTTGTCCTCTAATTTGAGCTTCAATCAGAAACAAGCATTTTATACTAGACTGGATGAACAAAGCACTGGGCAAAGTGACTATAGAAATAATTATTTAATGTCACGACTAAACAAATCATAATTTAATTTAATGAAATTGTTTAAATGAAGCTTAGACCTTGGTCTTTGAAACATCTTGAGAAAAATACTTTGCACAATTAAGTATGAAAAGTCAGAATTTGAAAAATGTAGAAAACATCAGAACATGTTTTCTGATTACTGGCATAAAACAAAATAATTATGTAAAATTTGCAATAATATAATAGGATGGGAAGAGGGCAGAGCACTTCTTGTGCCTCAGAAAATACATTTTATCTCCATCCTCTGTGAAATTTCATACAGAATGTGAATAGGCAATTCTGCAAAAAGGAAAGCTATGCTTAAAAATTCACAATTTTTTTTCTCCATGCTGATTTCATTTCTGTTGATTAAAATATTTCAAAGTTGACTTACTTTGAAGAATCAAGAATAAAACACATTATAAATATTATAGATTTCATACTTACAGAATGTAACTGTTATTCTGCTTTATTCCTAGACTTGACTATTAGCTGCCTGGTTTTCCTATCAATCTTATATTTTTGTGTGTGTAATAACTCCATTGAACAAAGATTCTTTCAGGCTTACTGCAGATGCAACTGGTTACAATTTTAGATCCTTATCTTTTGTCCAAAAGAGCTTTATCACACAGTCCCATCTATATTTAAAAATCTGAAATATATCAGCCACCTTCCTAACACCATATGAACACTCCTTGCCAGATTGTGTGTTGCTTTTGAGATGGAATGTAAGGACTTTTCATTTCTTTGGAACTGGCTCCAAGGCAGAAGCTAAGGAGGTTTTTTTTCTATTCTTGAGTCTCTTGCTTCAAGGGTCACAAAGCAATCAGATAGCAAAGTATAATTACCAGATGAGAAAAAATAAACAACAAATAATTTCATTATGACTGGATTCATACCATTGACTTCAGAGAGATTACTCATGAGCACAAGTAAATGTAAATAAGATTACAGAGTCAGATTTGAAACATGCAGTTTTTTGACTGGGCTGTAATCTTGGCGTAGTAAAATTCTGATACAAAACGACAAATTTACCGTGTAGTCCAACACAAAATCCAAACCACTGCAGATCAGCAGCTTTTTACAGTGTAAAGCTGCTTGCTCTCTGCTTCCCTGAGAAGAAAACCTACTTCAAGTCACATTTTCATTACTGCAGCTGGGGAGATTGGACAGAGCAAAGGGAGATTTCTGAGCCTCCTGAAACTAAGCTGATGTAAAATGAATGGGAAACAGAAAATCATAAAATTGGACAAAAATATAATGTATATCCATTTCTATTTTAGAGCTTCAGAACCCCTTTCTGAAATCTCAGCTCTCCCTCAACCCCTGATTTTATTTCCAAACTTTAAAAAGCAGCAGAACACATTGCTTGACACTGAAAACTTTTCAGCTCTGTAAGTAAATTTCAGTATAAGATTTTCTTCAAATTGTAAAAAGAAGGGAGAAAAGAGCAGAATCCCACCCTATAACAAATAACTCCCTCAGCCATTACCTTGATTACCAAGGTCTGGATTAATTTGGGAACATAGTGGAGCAAGAAGAACTTTGAGTATTCTCAGTTAAGCCTGAGAGCAACTGAATGCCAATAACAGCAGCTCATGACAGACCTCTGGCTTAGTCTGGCTTTTCCTCTGTCTGTGTTACAGACTGTAATTGCTGACTCTTTCACAGTAAGGCCACCACTGATCCTTATTTTTGAGCATTCCTGGAACTGTGTATCAACACACTGAGGACTTCTGCAAGCTTGAGTGTTACAGACAAGAATATTTGCAAATGAATTAAATCTGTTCACAGTTCTTAAGCCCAGAAGGTATATCTAATCAAGCAATTTATAGTCTGTTTTCTCCTTCTCTGAATACAACTCTCCATTCTCTCTATGTGGAGTTTAAAAATCATTCCTAGAAACATTTTTAATAGGAAACCCAATTGTCTTGCATAACTGAGAGGTCCTTCCTAATTCTTTACCATTTTACCATTGTAACACGCTGAAGTTATGCAGAACATTTAAAAACATTTGTTTTTAAATGCCAACATAATATGCAAGATTGGCATAAGATAACTGTGTAGCTTACTAAAATTATGAAAAAAAAATTAAATTCTCAAGAATTCTTATGAAAGAATTTCTCCCTGGCTAAGGAATAAACAAACTCATCTCTCCTTTTGGGCAGTGAGCCCACAGTGGTCAAGTCCCCCAAATAACTCAGTGCACTCATTTCAGTTATTCACATCTTTATGGCCTCACAGTGGAAGGCTCAACACTAAAGATGACAAATACATCAAAGATCATGAGGGCTTTGAACAAACGTGTACCAGGGTGCTTGAAATCGCATGCGAGCAGTCCCTTCCCTTCCTGGCTTTGCTTTGTCCAGTTATGAAATGCATTTTGTTCCACAAAGTCTGGAATTCTCCTCACTGACAGGCTCACCCCAAGGATAAACATGTATAAAACAAATATAAATAAACTCAGTCCAAAACCAGCAGAGGATTTTTGCTGAGGACTGAACTTCTCACCAGAGAGAGAACTGCATTTTGGGAGTAAATGGAAAAATTAGAGGGGTTTTGTTTTATAGGGGTTTGTGTTTGGCTCTTATTTTTTTTTTAAGAATGAAACACATGGGCAAAGGGTTTCAGCCACTTTTCAGCTCCCATAAATATTTTGCTGGCTTGTATTTAAAATCAATATATTTTCACAGTTCTTACATTAGGATCAGAATTGCTTCAGAGGCACTGGTTTGTGTTATATTCTAAATAGATGAAGAGTGGATGCACTTAACACTTAGCAATTTTAGTAGTTAGCATCAACTACATTACAACAATACTCAGAACTGTATATTTTGTAATCATTATGCTCCTGCTGGATAACATTGGGAAGGTTATTTCATAGTTATTCCAGCCAAAATGGGAGTGCTGGTATGACAACATGACAAAATGCTTTGAGACCTAGGTAGGACAAATTCCAATTGGCGGGTCCTTTTATTTATTAAGGATGGATTAAAGTTACATTAGCTGTACATCAGACTGAAAAGCCATTTATCACCTAAAAGACAATTATTTTTAAAGTCCTCATTTCTTGTGTGTATTCCTTGAAGAGATCCACTTGCTGTTTAAATGTCAAATGACTTTTAAAATACTTAATTCACAGAGCCTGGATTCCATCTGTTAATAAACAGATTGGAGTTTCAGTTGTAAAAGCAAATATTAATATCCTATTAGCTTTAATTTTCCTGTTATTTCTGGTGCTTTAATATTCTTAAAACAACACATAAAATGAAGAAAACTAAACATACACTAAACTTCATGGCCTTTGTACTAAACCCCCACATCCATTAGAAACAGCCTCTTTGCCTGTGTTTGAGGAAAGCCATAACTCTAAAGATGATTTTGATTAATCAGAGACTTGAAAGTAAAACAACTGTCTCGGTGCTTGCACGTTTTCTTGGCACAGCCCACTACACCAGCGCTGAAATCCACAGGCTGAGCAGGGAAGGGACAAAGTCATTGTGCACATGACAAACTCTGGTTTTGCTGCTCCACCACCAGTGGCACCTCATGCTCGATGAATATTTGGTCCCAGTTATAGGGAATATCTTTTTCCAGCAGCTGCTGACCTGCACCCCTCAATGCTGATTTCACTGAGATGCAAGTGCTGAGAAGGGACTGAGAGGGGATTTCAGAACTGCAGGAGCAGCTCAAGGACAGGCTGGGCACTGAATGGCTGAGCAGCAGCTCTGCACAGCAGTTTTGGGTCCCAGCAGAACTGGAGGCAGCAGGGAGCTCTTGCACAGGGGCAAAGGACAACTGCACCAGGAAACAGAGCAGCAGCTCCAGGGAAACCACTGCTCCCCTCTCATGGCAAACTTGAGGCTCCTCTGGTTCTGGAACAGCATCTCCAGGCTCGGAACAGTCACAAGGATCCTGAACCCAGCCAGGGCAGCAGAGGCCACCACACAGTGAGGGGACTGGAGCACACCAAGGCCATGAAGTGGCTTCAGGCAGCCTGGGACAAGGGAGGCTGAGGAACCATTGGCATTTTACCCTGCGTGAAGTGGGACACAGAAGCTGGATCTAAACACTTTTTTAATAGGTCCATGGGGAAAGGACAGGACAAAGGTCACAGTAAGGGAAATTTTGATTGGGTTTATGGAAATAAATGGTTCAGAAGAACAACAATTAAGCACTGAAACAAGTTGCTTGGGACACTGGAATCTCCATCCACAGAGATGTTTGAATCATGACTGGACACGGTCCTGAGTAACCTGATTTAACTTACAAGAGGGCCCTGCTTTAAGCAGGAAGATCAAGGCCTGGATAACCTCCACAAATCCCTTCCAGACTAAATGTTTTTAGGGTTCTGTGATTTCTAAAGAGAGATTAGATTTAAATTGAAAAAATATATATAAGAGATCCTTGAAACACAATCGTAACATTGTTGCTTTTACATTTCAGACTACTAATGAGAGCCAATTAAAACACAGAGCCCTTCACTGTATGTGACCTTAGACTGACCGAGCATACTTCTTTATAGGTAAATAATCACCAAAATTCTTTCAAAACACAGTGTATTTCAAGAACAAGAAATTACAGGTCACCTCTTAACCTTTCCTTCATATAACTGATACTATTTTTTCAAAGCATTGGTTTATTGTCATTTTAGGGATGGAGGATGCTCTACATAGAACTGCAAGAAGTGGCAGAATTGTTTCAGCACAACAGATGCTGTCAGGCTGGACAAACACTGATGTTCTTGGCCACATGCAAACAGTAATTTATAATCTGGGCATAGAGAGAAGAGTATATTCCATTTCTTATCACCAGGACAAGGGAGCTACTGCAAACACCAGGCATGCAGATTGTGTTGTGGATTCACTCTCCCTCTTTTATTTTCCACTAACAATGGAAAAACTGGATTGCAATTATTAGAAAACCTGCAGAACATTTATTTTCTTTACTCTTCCATGCGAGTTTTCAGGGCAAAAGGGCACAATGCATAAATAGAGAAAGGCACTACACAAGAGCAGAAGGCCTCAGTGTTCTAGATTTCTTCATAATTAAAACTGACCTAAATTCAGTCTCTGAGAGCAAATTTAGAGGATATTTTTTATTAATGTGCTAATGTGTCACTGTTTTCCACACAAACTCCTAATTTGTCTAAAAGTCAGACTCGTTACTCATCAGTCCATTTACAATGTTTACATTCATCAGGTCAACGACTTGCTGAGGCTGAGCCACACAAAGCTCATTAGTTCAACAGGTTTATTTTCATTACACTTGGGTTCCTAAACTGAAGTGTTTTCTCTGCATGAGGTAAGTAGCTGTGGTTAGGTAATCAGAACTTAAAGGGTTATTGCTGGTATGTAGCACAGGAAATCAGTGAGATTTGGATGGTTACTGTGCCAAAAAACACTGCTGAAAGCACTGCTAATACAGATGTTTCTCCATTCTGGGACACCACAGTAACATGGTAACTTAGCACCATGGTGCAGCACATACATAACACTGAAAACTTTCTGTACCATTCGTCATAACCAAAAGACTGAAACAAAACAAAAACTCCTATTAAAAAAAAGAAAGTTAGTTCAACTTCACAGATAAACTTTTCCAGATAATTGTTCTGCAGGATATATAAACATGGTTAAGTGTCCCATGCTTTGAGAGAGTCACTAAATGTCAGTGTCAGTTTATTCTTGGGACTGCTTTCTTACTGCCCAGATGGAAGCAAGGGAACAGCATTGAAAAGAACACTGAGATGCACTTCACAAAGCCACTGCCACCTCTCACTTCACAAAAGCCTCCAGGCAGGCTGAACAAACTGGGGAGATCCCACTGTGTGAGCAGAGAAGGGAATAAACACTCAACAGTAGAGAACACAGCAGGGAATGTCAGAGCTAAAAGATGGAGCATTGGGAAGGCAAAGGAAGATAGATCATATTGTTAACTCAAAACAACCACAACACTGATAACATTCTTCTTTTCCTTCATTAGAAGGAATACATTGCCAGCCACTGTTGTAAAGTTTAAATATAAAAGAATGAAACAAACTTGAAGCTGCTTTTCAAAGAGTTACCCAATCCTGCTGTTCCTACATATCACAAACAACCTTTGATTTTTCTGGCCAAGCTCAGCCAAATGAATAAAGTGCTAAAGAAACTGGTAAAGACTTTTTTTTAATATTAGTTTATAAAGGTTTGCAGAACTGATAACAGGTGCCAGAAACTGGTACTGAAGGGGAACACTTCAGTATCTGCAGCTCAGTGAGACGAAGAGCGGCGTGGAATGCAACAGAGCGGTGAGTGCCTATTGCCCAACTGTTGGTTTGGGAATTCGAGAGGGAGCTGTGGATAGAGGGGGGATAATTTGTGGGTAAGCAAAGAAAACAGGAGGGGTTTGGTCACTGAAGCAAAAAGCATTTGATAATGAGAGGCCAGAGACTGGGTAATGCCAAGAGTGCAGTTAGTTATGGGAATGGAGTAAAATGCTGCAAGACACTGGGCTGCAGCAATGCTGCTGTTCTGGGAGAAATTCACTGCTCTTGTTCATTCTCCATGATCTCAGCTGCAGACTGGGCAAATGCCACCAGAGCAAGGACAATCAGCTCTGCAGCAAGAGGTCTAATGCACAGAACTGGAGATGTGATAGAGAAATGAAGGTCTCTGACTGATAAGGCCTTCCAGATCCCAGAATGCAACTTTAGCAAAGAAATTCTGAGTTTTATAAAGCAGATTTATTACTGTGCATAGCCCATTAAATGAAACCTTACCCTTTCCAATTTAGGTAAGACATCAGTATTTTCTTGCTTTACATTATGCAGGTTTGTAATTTGTGGGTTCTTTTTGTTGTTTGTCTTGCTTTTATAAACAGACACTAAGGCCAGGCCTAGGCATTGACAACAGAGATCCAAACAGTTCTGCATTTACCAGTAAACAAAAAACCCCAACTTATGTGGATAGCCAATTTAGACAATGAAACACCCCACACTGAGAAGTAAGCAGAATAATTGAAATGCTGTCATATCATTCATCACAAGGACATTAACCTTTCAACCGTGGCTAAAGCAATTTCAATTTCATTACTCCCTAGAGGATTCACCTTGGCAATACTCTGCAGCCCCTCCAGGCTTTTCTGTGTAGATGTAGGGAGTGTTCTTTGATCTTTTCCTCAGTTCTACAGGAATGGCAACAGCCAACTAGCATTTTATGACTGAGTCACACCATTACACCCAAGATAATGCTAGTAACATATTCCCCCTTGCATTATTATTTTGAACCCTATTTCTCATCTCTACCTTCTCTGATTCACTTCTATTGTTCATCTTTGTCTCCCCAGAAGAAAGTGAATTGCATTTTACCAGTGAGGAAAATGAGGTTTTTGGGAAATGTTTGCATTGATGGTAATGAGAATACTGGAATAAGATTCAACACAGATAAACTTCCTTTTTGAAGCTGGTTACTTATTTCATTTCTCAGTGCATATGGAAACAAAATCACCTCACAAAAGAGATGTGAGAACACAGGATATTTGCCACCTTCACTTCTTTCTAAAAACAAGAATAAAATCTCTAGCAGGCAAAGCAATATTAAGATAGAATCAAGAAGAGTTCTTCTGCCATGAGTGATAACAGCAGAAAACACAGAAACCTTTGATTTACAGGGAATGGATGAGTGGCCCCAGTCAGCCTGTGTGGTTAAAAGGTGTGTTGGGGGAAAAGACTCCAGACAATTTCAATCCACTGTGTCCAAACATGCTGCAGCTCATTTGCCACCAAGGTTGTATAACTGCCTTCAGCAATTTGGGGTCCTAATTTGTGTTCATTATCAGATCTATCACACATCCATCTGATTTCCTAGTCTAGATATTAGGAACAAGATTTTCTAAATATTTGTCAGCTTGTAATGCAACTGGCATGGGGACAGTTTGGCTTTTCATTTCTCCTGTCTTACATAGTCTTAAGAGGGAGGATAGACTGAACAGGTCAGTAGATGCTTGCATTTTTTTTCCTAGTAGCGTTTCTGTACTGAACCATAATTAGTTTACTGTAAAATTATATTTTATCCAAAATAACTACCACAAATGCCATTGCATATAATACTGAATTATATATTATTGTACAGCATGAACCAAATATAAAGGCAGCAACCCAGCCCCAAGAATAAGAGCTAGGGGAAAAACCCCACAATATATTATACTTACATAATTACATTTGTAGAGCAATTCACAAGCCCAAATAATGTTGTATTGTGATTTTTCCAGAAGTGATTGAATTAACAACCTCTAACTCAGCTGTGTGCAACAACATAAAAGAAGAGAGTTGCTCAATTTCATGATTTAAAGTTGGCCCTCCTGGATTTCTGTTCTATGGGACCTGAACCCAAAAACCCTCTCTGTTTGCATATTTAGGTCCTGTGACTGTGCCACAAAAATCAACTAAGCCAACATTACTTACCAAGATGTCATTTTCCCAAGAAAAACATGTAGTTACATAAGTATAGGATTTATGAGAAACTGATGCAAGGCAAAGATGTTTATTTAAATATCACAGCATGAGGTCTCAGCCTGTCAGCTACACATGGAACAGGACAAATTCCATCCAAGGAACAGCTCATAGGCTTTTGTTGTCTTTCTAAAAAGGAGCAGAGCTGCAGATGATTGAGCAGATATTTTAAACAAGTCAAAAGCAGCAGCTGGAAAACAACACAATTAATAAAACAGGTAAGAGCACACACTGTTCTGGTGAAGTACCAGTAATCACAGCACAGTGCACCAGGTTCTGCCATAACAAAAGGCAAGTTCCACTGGGATATATTTAGCAATATTTTGCACTTGTCCTTACATTATTACTGAATAAACAAGAAGCACTTGAAGGCAGCAGTGGTTGTCTGCTGGCTTAAGGAAACCCCATCAACTTCAGATGCACAATTAGTACCAGGAATGTTGAGTAAACTTGTAACTTCCACTATGAAGGAAATTTCAATGAGCAGTATTATCCCTCTCTGAGACAGGACACCCACAAACCCACATTCAGGAAAAAAATAAAACAACCTAACAAATTCAGCATGAGAAACACAGTTTCAAAAAAAAAAAAAAAATCTGAATATTTTAAACGACTTCCCCTCACTCCCAGAATAAAAGCAGATAGAAACTGCTCTGGCTCCAAGTAACTGCACGTGCCAGTCCTAATTCTGGCAACAGCCTCAGCTGCTCCAGCAAAGATAAGAGCATTCCATAAAGTCCTCTTAAAGGTAGGGCAAGGGCTATCAGGGAGCACAAAACCCCAACATCCCCATCCTAAAGGTGCCAGGCCAAGCAAACTTACCAGGCTTGGAATGCCTGGCAGGGCACTGGCAGGGCCTTCACTCAGGATGGGTTATTTGCTCTCTCATTTCCATTTCAGAAGCAGGATCATGGAATAGTTACACTGCTCTGGCCAAGAAGCCACAAAAACTGAAAATCTACTATTTTAGCATCCTATGAGCCAACCAGGCAGATTTCACTAATGATCTGTCAAAGTGAGCTGGAACTGGTACAACTTTTTCTTCACCTAGACAGAATTTTTCAAATAAAATCCCAGTCTTTGATTTAAACATTTCCAAGCTACCTACTCAGAATATCACAGTCCTGCTGTATCACAAGTATCTTTGCTTCCAACTCTCCCACAGAAAGGTTTCTGCAGTTTCACATCAGCTCCCACTGAGCACTCAGCTGGCCCAGGTATGTTCCAAAGAAACAGCACTGATACATTCACAGATTACAAATGCAAACCCAAATGTTACTTACAGCAGGAAGTATTTTCTCCAGGTGTCACAAAACAGATGATGGCACCTCCTCACAAATGGGAGCAGAAACTGTGCAGAGGAATTTCCCAGTGGTGACCCTCAGCCCATTCTCTAATTTTGCCCACTTTGAGAGTTGTGCTCTGCCAGATGTTTGCTGCCTCCCTCACCTGTGAGGCTTCACTTGCATTTTAGAGACAACACCTTCCACCTGGAACAGGAACCCTCCAGAACTCCCAGCTGCCTTGCTCTCCATATTCCAGTCTGTCCTAAGGCTCTCATCTTCTACTCTCCAAATCTAAACTCATCTCACAAGAGGAGATACCTGGCATAATATATGAATTCCCTTGCCAATTCACAAGCAATCTTATTTGGTTTACCATTCTCTACCCAGCAGCCTCTTAATTTTTAGATTTTTTTTATTTTGTTTTCAGGGTGTTTCTTTGCTTTTATTTTCCCACTCTCTAGCCAAATTAGTAAGACTTGATTTAAAAGGTCATTCTGAAAGACTGTGCCCAATAAAAACAAAATCAAGTAAATCTTTAAAGAATACATTTCAGTCCTTCATATCTAGGGGTGATGGTTGAGAAATTCTTAAGGTAAGTTCCTGATATCCAGTATAAATTTGAATCTTCAGGTGTTCACATGTTACATTTGCCTGTCTCCTGAATCCAAAGTCCACAATCATGGCCCAGCATTCACATGTACTCACATCTTACAGATAAATGTTGCCAGTGATTTTAAGATAAGACAGATTCTGACAAACCCAGAGAGGACAAAACTTGGCTTTTTAATCTTTTGAGTTGAATAACTGTTCTTGGATGCTCCCTAAAAGAAAGGAATGCATGTTATAAAACCAACATTCTCACACAAGGGTCTGTCCTGGTCCTCTGTAGCTCAGTGATGCAGCTGATTTTATCACCAGCTTATAAAACAGGAGGGGAAACCTCCCAAACTGAGGCTCGGGTATGTTACTCCCAGGTGATGTTTTTATCACCTTTATACAGGCTTGCTCGTCAGAGGGAGCAGTGATTAAAGCACAAGAAGCAGCATGCTGGGCACGAAGCCCTTTTTCAGCTCGTTAAGGTGCTGCTGACATTGGTCTTTTAGCCCCATTGCCTCGGGCTCCCCACCAGCCTCTCTCCCCATCTCTCCCAGCGCTAACTGGTCACACCAGTAACAGCATGTTGGAACCACTCTGCTGAGGTTTAATTATTGCATTTGATGGCACCTGCATGATACAACTTCACACTGTTATGAAATTACAGCTTTCTGTACTGTAGCATGTAATATATTCAAGAGTGAAAAATAATGCTGTTACTGGCTTTATGATTTTTTTTTAACCAAGGATTTTAGATTTTTTCTCCTTTATCACTAAATATCTCTAAAAGATTCTGTGTTTCTCCTGAAAAAATATGCATGTTACCCATAGCCCTCTTACCTCGGACTTAAAGGAATATTAGGAAAACTAATAATTGTTCAATATTATTACTTGAACAATATTTCTCTTTCACTGTCACTTTGTGCCACTCAAGGCAAAAGGACATCTGCTACTATTGTCTGACACAGAGAAAAATATTTTTTCTCTTATATAGGCAATAATTCCTTCACCCTACATGCTCTGTCCATTCTCTCCAGAATAATTGTTATCTTATGCCTTCCCTTGGAGAGCTGATAAATGAGAAATGATCAGGGATAGAGTTTTTGCTTTATGGAAGGGCACATGCAATAGTTTTCATTTTGTTCAAAAAAAAAAAATAGACAAGAAAGTAGGAAAGTCTATGGTCTTAGGAGGAGAATATATCCTTCAAAAGATTTCAGACAGCAGCACTCCTGGCAAATATTTAAATCAGTATTGCAGGAGATTTGTTGTATGACTACAACATGCATTTCAAGGCTAACTTTTAAGCTCAGCTGTTTACATTTCCTAGATTACTTTAATTAGGGACAGCCAACATGTCCAGGCTCAGCTACAAAGAGGGAACATTGCAGAACATGTAGCATGCAAAGTGTTCCCTGAGGACACAGAGAAACCAGGGTGAGCTTCAGGCAGTGGCTCCAGCAGGGCCAGGATTTCAGGGCTGTGTTTGCAGCAGCTCAGCCTTCACTTCTGTCTCATTCATGTGAGGAGATCCAGCATCACACAAATCATGGGAATCCTGATTGATTTTCTTCCTATACAAACCAGAGGGAAGGAAATCCCAGAAGTGGAGCATGCAATGTGCCCTGTTCCCCTGTTTGGTGGGAGGAGTAGGAAAGCACAAATGGAGCCTCCTGGGTGAGCCTGCAGAAACCTGAACCTCAGGATTCATGGAAATAATCTCAAAAAGTAATTAGACCAAACAATGAAAGTTACTGCAAATAAAGACCTCTCCATCCCTACCTAAAAGTAAAAAGAGAACATGATTTTGAAAAATGTAACTACAAATACTGTGAAAAAGAAGCATTTGTCAGTGCACTCATACATATATGCATTTCAATAAAAATTCTATACAGCAATTGCCTCAAAATGAAGCAAGTTTAATGTTCCAAGACTGAAAGGGAAAGAGCAGATTCACACCACACATTTGAGGATGGATCATTAGCCAGTACAGATCACTGCAGTGTCACAATTCAAAAATTATTTGGATGCATTTTTTCTCCTCCAAGGCATTTATTTCTAAGATAAAGGAGATGAGCCACTGACAGGTATACCTGGGAGAAAGCATCTGGAATATTTTCCTTGAGGGTGAAGATCCAATCTATATGGCTTTCATAGCCAGAAAAAATAGGAGAAAAAATAGGAGAAAAAAGAAGAATGTTTGTCAACCAAGAAGAAAAAGCTAAAAAATGTAGTTGCACTGGAGCACACATGAAAATGTTGTGCTTGAAAAAAAGATGCAGTGAAGTGGCTTAGAGTGGGCTGGAATGAAGCAGAATAACATTGCAAGTATATAACAGGATAATAAATGAGAAAAAGGGTTGGGTAACTAAACCAAGGTTAAATAACCCTCTTGGAATAATTCTTCAGTAATTCCTATAATTTTCCTAAATTTAAAGTAATAGACAAAATGTTACTGACTTATCTCAATTTTCCAAGTGGGGAAAACATAATCTTACCACTAATTCCAGTACTATAGAAAAAAATCTTGTTTCATTCAAAAATAATTAAGAACATCACCATTAATCTTGATATGGATTTTATTCTGTATTTTTTTTCCTATAAGAGTGAAAACCAAAAATATTTTCTTTCAAGAAAAGAATTTAAATTTGGAAGGAGTGGACTCATTTTGAAACAAAAGCAGTTTAAAAGATTTAAAACCTTTGTAAAACAGATTTTCCATTCTTTTCCAAAGTGGATTAGTAATATCCTTGGAGACATGCAAGAACTCCAGCCAGAGGCAAGCCATGTTGGAACACAGAGAGCAGACATTAGGAAGGAATGTTGCCATCCCACTTCAAATAGAAAGTTTTTCAGAGTGAGAATTTTATTGTTTTAAATAGAACATATAGAGACAGATGAGAACTCTGAGGAGCTAGACCTTACCAGCTGGGTAAGGGAATCTCATGGAACAAGCCAGAAAATACAACTTAAAGAAAAAATACAGAGAAGGAGAAATTCCACTTATATAAAATAATTCTGGACACCAAGAGAGGGAAGAACTTTGATAAACATTACTTCTGAAAAATTCCCATCTAAGCTAAGGGTGGTAACCAAGTTCATAACCTTAATAATAGCAATATAAAAAACAAGCTAAAATGCCAGTTTTGCTGTAGAGTAAAATCAAATTAAAAAGTGATGAACAGAAGCCCTCCTCAGACACTAATCTAAACAGTTTGTGGAGCTAAATGAGATGCCATGGTTATGTTCTCTAGACCAACTTGCTGGCTTGTAACTCCATTATATTTGAGACATTTTCAAGCATTTTCCAAATTAGTGTATTTTTTCAAACTTAGTAATTACTTCCATTGCCTATAAACAGTACAGACTGCAGGAGATTTAATTATTAGTTGCCCTCAAAAGACAAACCAATTTAGGGATAATTTCTGCTGCTGTCTCAGTCATAGCAATGAGACTTGGTAATGTTGACAGGAATGAATATAAAGCTGGATTAAATGGAAAAAAACCCCAACAACAAAATACCACATTTTTCTTTTAACTTTAAGAGAAATTACCACAATTTCTTTGGCAAAGATACACCTTTTAACAGTAACTGGAAAAAACTGATTCTCTCTCCAAACTCAGCTTCTGCACAGGCAGGTTATTTCTGGGCAGTCAACCTTATGAAGCTAGAGCTTCCAAATTACAAAAAAGCACTGGGAACTTACAATAGAGAATAAAATTTCCTAAAGGAGCTGGACACATGGAAGCAGAAGGAAAAACTCTCCTTTTTTGGTTTTAAATCTTGCCCCAGTTATTTACAAGCACATAATTATTAATTTTCATTTGGTACAAATGGAAACCAAACCCAAACAAACAAAATAAACTTGAAATGGAACAAACAACCCACAAAGACAGCAAGCATTTAGGTGCTTAATCACGCAGAGAATCAAAAGGCAAGCGCAAAAACACCAACCACAATGAAGTGAAAACATATTAAAAAAATAACCATACCTCAGAATCATTTCCAAGCTTTGTGTGGAGCTTAGCTGGGCCTCACATCAACTCCCCCTGGGGCTGGGCTGCAGGGAGATGCTCCATGGCAGGCACAGCCAAACCTGGGCCAGCAGAGCCATCTCTGCTGCTCAGGCAGGTGCTGCTTTTGGGTTGGTCATCAAATCTTTCAGAGCTCTCTCCCAAGGTGTTTCCAAGCTTTCCTGGTTTTGCAGGACACTCTCTCTGTCTGCTCCTCCTGTGTTTTACACCAGCACCAGGTTTAACTACTGGCTCCAGGTGCCTCTGGAACCAAATCACTGAGCTGATCACAGGAGAAGCACAGCTGGTCCCACTCACAGGGGGCTAACGAGCCCTGGGATGGATCCTCATTGAAAATCAGTGGCAAAGAATCTTAACCCTGCCTTAAATTTATGATTTCAGAACTTTTAGCATTTGGTCAAAGATTTAGATGGAATTCCTATTTTTACCTTCACATGGATCACCCCAAACCCTTCACACTGTGACAACAGTTTCTAGCTTGGTGTAGAATCAGAGCAGTGAGATTATGATAAGGAAACTGCTTGTTCTTCCTTTCCCTGCCTCAAGAACTAGGAGCAGCCATTCTATGGCAGGCTTAAATGAAACCTCTCCCTGCCAGCTTGGTTTTCTGCCCCAGGTTTGCCAGCTCCTCACCATTTACATGTGCACAATCCTCTTGCCAGGAAGGGCTCTCAGTAAAGCAGCAAAATCTCCTGCCTGACACCAAACAGACCCTGGAAGGGACTGTCCCACCTCCCCTGGACCAGATTCCTGCAGAACCTGGAAGGACAACTTTGGTCACTGAGGAAGGGCTCCAAGCCTACTGGGCCAGGAGGAAGAAAAAAGCAGAACCAACTTCTTTTTTCCCCCAATTTCTTCCAGCACCCCAATTTTCTCAGGTTGCCCCAGCAAGCTCCACCTCCCAGGGCAATTAGCTGTGCCTTCAGGCTTTGGATTGCAAAATTCACTTTTGCCTGACAGGTGAAATTGTTTTCTTGCTGCTCCACTAGAATGAGCACAAACAAAAAAGCCACTGTTTGTCCATGATACTCTTGAAAAATATCAATAAATCTACTCTGTACATAGGATGTGGAGGAAAAAACTGAGGGAAAAAAGAAACTTCAGGAACTAGGTTTTCTGTGAGATCCCTGGGTAAGCTGAAAATTTACATGTCTTTAAAACCAAGCCAGGCATTCAAGGAAGATTTATGCTTGTAGAAACTCCTTAGACGTTTCCACTGATTTCCTGTTTTGCAGCTTCTCCCTTTTACAGAAAATAACCAATTAAGATCAGTTCAGAACAGAGTTCAGGCTCTGCCACTGGGCTCCTCAGGAACATAACCTCTTTTTTTTTTTCCCTGGAAAAGGCAGGGAGAAAGTTGTGTAGACCCAGCAGGCTAAGGTATGTTAGGCCAAGCAATCAGTGTTCAGGTGTAACATGAAATCTGAGCTGGCTGACAGTTTTATCCTGCTGAAAACATATTTTCATTCCTTTGGTGTTCAGGCACCTCATACCTGAGAGAGAACAAAAGTGCAACTCACAGCAGAGCCCTTGTTCCAGGTACTGGGAAAAGTAAATGTAGTCACTGGTCATTCCTAAGTGAAAAAAAATCTCTGTCCCAAAGAGCATTTTCCCAAGTGCATTATGGAAACCATCTGTGTCAGCTTTGAAGATGAAAAATTCAATACTTGCAAGGAAAGTGATGCTGCAGCAGATACACAGAGCTGAGGGTAACAGCTGGACTGATCAGCTCCCCTCAGCTGCAATATGGAATTCCCAGCACCATTTCTGTTTGGTTAAAAATTCCACATCAAAAAGAGGGGAGGACTATCCAGTTTTAATATTTCCATCCTTTATAATGTATATGGGCAGATATCTTTCTTTAGAGGTTTTACTTGGCCTTTTAGTTTTAGTTGTTTATTTCAGGACATGTCCAAACAGCTCATGTAAAGCAAGAAAGAGTTCTAAAAACTTAATTGCCAGTTTGCTGCTAGATATTGCCTGATTGCAACAAGTAAATGAAAAAATTAGGTGAAAAAACAGGAAAAAAAAAAGAACTGTTTTTTAATGTACTGTAACCTTCATATCTTAACCTATCGACAGAAGTTGCAAAAAGCTCCAACTTAAAAAGCACCCATTTGAAAAATCTACTTCAGCTAACATGTGCTTTTCTTGGGGAAAAATAAATACAAAAAATTTAAATAAGATATCTGAGCTAAGGGAAACAGATTGCTGACCCATGTCTTGGGGCTTTTTTTTTTTTTTTTTTTTTTTTGCCAGTAAAGATGCTATTTAAAGGTTATAATTAGAGCTGGTTTGAAAGAAGCAGTGAAAAGAAACGTGTTGGCAATTTGACTAAATTAACTCCAGTTTTGATGAAAGCCAGCTACTTTGAGTAACATCATCTACAGGCATTATAAAGTCAGCGGCATTTACTTCTTAATTTTAAATTCTTCATGTTTCTGATTGTAGTAATTCTCTTGACACAGCAGCCATTCAGTGTAACATTACACCAGGAGGCACAAAAAAGTGGTTTCTCTAACGTGTCACGCCAGTTTTGCAGTTCAAGCTCTTCTCAAATGCTGCTTTTTGGCAACTCATGTTGTGCAATGATTATGAAAGAGGCATTTTAGACTTTCTAAAGGGTACTCCACAAAGGCAGCTGACTCCCTCATTCCTACAGCGCCTCAGTAATTATGTCTTATCCTACAGGGTTTCCAGTATGTAATTTTATTATCAGGATTAATCAAGGAGAATGATTCATGCTTAGTGGAAAGCAAGGGAAGTTCAACACAACATTAGGGCTGAAAAATGCAAAGTCTTACACTGAACTCACAACAGGATGAAGCTTTAACAACTGGCTCATGTAGACTGCTCTCTCTGCTGCCACTTCCAAAAGTACAGCTCTATTCCAAGAGTGACAAAATAACAAATGGTTCCACACCTGCCTCATTTCAGTGATGGTACAGAAATGGGTGCTTTGGCTCATTTTCCTAAACTGATGTGACACAAAGAGATGTGAAAAGGAAGGAAGGGAATGGAGAAACTACAACTTTTAATTGTGTTTCTGAATCCACAAAAATTCAAGGCACAGATCCTCTCTCTTTTGGGACATAGGATTACCTGTACTACACTTTCCTTATAGTGTCAGCTCTAATAAATATAATTTAAAGTGACACTTTAGAGCAGCTCAATGCTTTTTTACTGGGCTCATAAGGGACTGGCACCTCCTGGTGCTGAACATGTGTAGCTGGAGATCACTCCTTGCTCAGGAAGAGACCTGCAAGGAAGCATTTACATATTTATGAATTCTTCTTTTTTTTTTTTTGTGCTAGAAGAAAGCCAGCAAGTTCAGAAATTTTCAGGTAGCTCTGACAGATCAGACAGCTCTGCCTTGATCACACACCACCACACTGTCCCTGTGTTTCCCCTCCTCAGGAAAAACCAAATCGCCTTTGCAGACCGGTCCACAGACCATTCTGGGAAGGCTGGATTTACTTTCACCTAGACCATGAAAGTTACCTCAGGACTGAGGACAACAGCCAGACAGCAGTTTAAAACTCCAGTGCCCTAAAGGAAAAGATATAAGCATATTTTTCAAGTCCAATTAAGGCTTTGGCTGGGAGCATTTGGCAGAAGGAGAAGAGTAAACATTTTATGACATGCCTTTGCACGGATGGTGCCATGAGGAGTTCATGGATTAACTAACAAGGTCCCTCTGAGGGATTTCTGACTTTGTGAGAGGGACAGGGGAATCAGAGAGGGGAGGGAATGCAGGCTGCACTCAGAGCTGATTTATCATCACTCCTGGGGGCAGTGGGTTCAGTAGTGTGTTTTCAGAGAAAAAAAAAATCACTTTTGTGGTAATTGATTTTAAAAGAGGAATTCAAGGAGTTTCTTTGCAGCGTGCCTCCAGCTCCTCAGCTCTGCACAGACTGATGCTTATCTCTGACAGCAAAAAATGGGAACAGCTATTTCCAGGCCTTGAAACAAAATCAGGGCATATGGGATGTGAGGAGCTACTGCAGTTCCTGTAAGAACTTTTGGAGGCAATTCCTGGAAAGAGTTTAGATCCAAGATTTCCTGGAAAATCTGGAAAAATTCTTAGGAAAGGTCTAAACTAGGATGGGCAATTCCTTGAACAGCACAGGAACTACTTCAGGTTCCAGACCCAGGAATCCCTATAAAAAGTGAGAAAAGGTCAAGAAATGTTGTAGGTCCAGAAACTCCTGAAAGATCACACATTCAGGAATACTTGCAAAGCCCAGGAAAACTAGAAACTATTTAGATCAAATAATTCCCAAAAAGTGATAGGAAATTCTTTGAAAACTTCTCAATACAGTAAATCATAACAGAGGTCTCAATCTAGAGATTCCTGGAAAGAATCTTTGGTCCAGGATGCAAGGAAAACTCCTAAAATATCCCGAATATTCCTAAAAAGCTTATAGACAGAATTTTTAAAAATTCCATATCTTGAATGTTGTTCATTCTGAGTTGCTTAAACAAATTGTTTGAGTAACTTTTAAATTTCATCACTTGATTCAAAGCCAGTAACATTTTCCATATGGTCAAATCACTTCCCAGCTGAGCACTCTGGTATGGAAAGGTGAATGGAATTGGAGTCTCTCTTACGACGTTTCTTCATTATTTGTGAAGAAGAACTACAAAAAAGCCCCAAACAAACCCAACAAATCTACAGGGACACCTGTGAGTTATTTTTTTAGGCAGTTTGGTTCCACTGTCAGAGAAGGAACGTGGGCTTTGTCATCAAGTACTTCAAACCAATCCTGCTAATTAGGATTTCAAGTTTAACACTGACATAAACAGATTGGCAAACTAATTTTGGGATCTGCAGCTCAAAGGAGGTTTTGTTCTAGGTCTGGTCCATTTAGGATGATGGGATGAATGCCATTGTTATGAGAGGGGTTTCTCACATCACCATATATTGCATTTACACAGCTGGCCCAACATTTAATCTCACCAGAATCCAGTTTATTCCTCTCCAGCTGCTCTGACTCGATAATGCTGACAGAAAAATTTCACTTTAGTAGAACAAGTGGCTCTGCCCCTCAGCACCAGTTTCTGCAGGAAGGAAGGAAGGAAACACCATTCTGGGACAATTCCTTTGCTGACCACGGCTGCACTCACCACTCACTGGAAGCAGAGCTGCAGACCTGGGGAGGAAAACTTTGAAATTCTGGGCTCCTCTTTATCTTCTAAGAATGTGTTTTCTTCACAAGCACTGCCAAGTTTTAAGCTACAACCTTCTGCTCATAAAATGAGCTGAGACATACCAATGAGATTTCAATGAGAAAATCCTCACAAAAAGCACACAGGAGCTTTAAAAGGGCAAAGGAAACATTAAAGGTCCAGCTGATTTCAGAAGGATGTACCAAAAGAGAAAAAAAAATCTAAAGGCACAGGTACTTGAAAGAAAATAATGCTTTTTTTTTTTTTCCTGGAGGAATAGGAGAGATAGGCCACGAGATCTAAAAAAATGCAGTGCCATTCAGATAAGGAAACATCAAATAATTGGATCAGTATTAGATTAACAGGTTAATTCACACAGCATTTTCCCTGTAAATCACCATTTCTCTGAGTTGATGTATTTTACATAGATACAATCCATTTATTGTTTGCTGATTTGAGAATGATTTGAGGCAGAAGTTTTTTCTAAGGATAAGCTAAAGCAGAAGTAGATTCTCCCAAGGTTGTCTGTGCAGCAGGCAGCAAAGCATCATCATTCAGCCTTACAGTAAAAATAGCCTGTACATTAAATATTGCAAGGGACTCAGTGAAACCCCACTGAGGGACAATTACATGTTGATGAAAAAAGCCACAATGAATAATAATTATGTAAAGCAAAATGCCAGAGGTGTTAAAATCTTGGTTTAATAGCCTCTATTTTGTACAGAGCACAATAGGACTCTTCAGAAATGGGAATAAAGCCTTTCACACTGTAGCTCACCACACCCTGCTTTGGAAAGAGACAATCCCCTAGTGCTCTCTAGTGGCTGCAATTAAAAAACCTCGGCAGGCTGCACTGCCAAGTTTAAAAATGCACAGAATTACCAAAATATTCAATTGCCCCTGTAGTCAGCCACGACTGCCCAGGGAGAGAGCAATCAGTGTTTGTTTGCATCAGTGCTCTGCCCTGCCCGGGCTTGTTCCTCTGCAGGACTCAATTCCCCAACAGAACTGCAAATATTGATGTGCCTGAAATTACAGAGAACAAGTTTAACACATTTGATGATGATGAAGTATATGAGGTGTCTCACAGGTTGGTATCAAAACGTGGCACCTTTTGACTCTCACAAACTCCAGCGGTGCCAGATTTCTTCCTGAGCCTACAAATGGTGAAGGGAAAACCATTTCCTTCTGCTTGATCAGGACTTTGCAGTGGAGACAGCCACGTTGCAAGATGGGTGCCCATTTGGGCGATTGAAACTCTCTCACTGTGCTTAAAACACAATTCATAAAGCAAGCCTGAGCCATCAGTCCTGTATAAAACCATCTGAGCAGAGACAATTCTCCTCTGCCCACAGTTAGTGACACATTTCATAACCATTGTCAGGTTGCACTGCTCTTGGAAATTGTCTTATTACTAAAATATTATACATTGATGTTTATTATACCTTGATATTTATTACTTCAGATGCCTAAATAAAGTGTAGATGTCAAAATTACCCTTTCAGATAATAAATTAATTCCTAGGGTTGGCACACCAAGAATTTCCTGTCCAACAGCGTTTCCTCAGTGGATTCTCTCAGCTCCACCAGACATTTATTCAGCTAAATAAAGAACAAATTGCTGAGTGTAAAACCACTACCAAGGGTTTGCAGTATCATCCATTAGCTCCAGGATTTCCTTGACAGCACAAAGGATTGCAGGCTGCCAATTATAATTAAATAGAGCTCCCTATGGTCTTAAGCAGAGCTCCTCATTGCCCTAGATAGGAAAATGCAGGTTAAAACACAAGAGGAATAGAAAATGGACCCAAACCTGGTCCCAGTAACTGCAATTTTCAGAGCTGGAAATATCTCTGTAAACAGCAGGCAGATGACACTTGCCCTGGGTAGAATGCACAGGCTGTGACATTCCTGTGGTGTCAGCTGAACTTCTACCCAGGAAATCCGGTCAGAGCCCATGAAATGAGAATTTCACAAGCACATTCTGCATCTTCAGCTGCTCAAACAGAACACCCTTACAAATGGAGACACAGATTGGTTTTGACACCTTTGGTTTGTACTGCATTAATAAACAGAATTTTTGCAACAGCCACAAAGCCAAGGGAGAGAGAAGCCTAAATGTTAAAATAATTCATGATTCTGAATGATTTGGAAGAAGCAAACCTACTGGCATCTTCCTTGACTGATCTAATTGGATTTATTTCCACTTTCTAGGAGAAGGGAAAAAGCAACATCAGCAAAAAAATCCCTGTTTACTAGTTCATTAAGCAAGGGTATAATTACCTAATTATAAATACCATAGGTCATACAATCAGCTGCATGAACATCCATCTCCATACACAGGCTGACAAATGACAAGCTAAGCAGTCATTCATGTACACAAGGAATTGCATACTTAGCAAAAATTTGTTTTCCCATCTCTGTATTTCACATCAGATTAGAATAAAACATTTTTAGACTACATATTAATAATAATAATATAAGAAAATCTAGTTCTGCAACTGAACCTTAAAACTTGAAGGACTTGGTGTTGCAGAATTATTTGTAGGAGAGAGAGGTTTAAATTATCTGTGTGGTTCACAGATTATATTAAACTGACGTTAGGAATTCCTTTGCAAAGCATTCTTTTGTGTCTAGACCTAAAAGGATACATTAGTATAACAAGAGGCACATTTCAGGGACAAATGAAAACAAAGGGACTCTGTGGGAACCACCTGATTTTTGACTTGACTGGAAGAATTTACCAGGCAAAGTCTGCACTTCACTGGTTGGATAAAGATGTTAAAGGATTTATTTCCAAAACACTTGAGATCCCAGCTGAGGGTCTGGAGGTGTTCCTCTCATTACAGTCTGGGCTGGTTGGAAGCAAGGCTGGCAAAGAAAGTTTTTTACAACAGAAAACCACAGAAAATTCCACGATTCCATTGTTCTGACCTTAGTTATGACAGCATCCATCTCCAGCCTTGAAATCATGGAATAGAAGATCCACCTAATTCTGTCCTGGGCCAACTTTACAGGTTAAAAATTTGCTGTTAGGGCTGATCCTAGAAAAACCACCACTGCATCTGTCCATGCAGGGAACTGTGCTGGAGCTGCTGAGCAGCCTGGCCTTCCCCAGCTCACAGCAAGATGGCATTAACAGAGCACACAGAGCTGCAGCCCCGAGGGGAGGGGATGTTCCACATCTCCTGCTGCCACGGCAACATCCACAGCTGTCAAAACCCCCATATTTAAAAAGTAACCCGAGTTAGCTGGGTTTTGCTGAGGAATGGTTTCTCAGATGACTCACTGCATCTGCAAAAGAGCAAAGCACAACCTCCCCAGCAGTGATCTTGCTGCACATCCACATTCTGCCTAAATGAGGATGCAAACTACTGCCTGAACCCTTCTGCTCTGAGGAAGCAGTAACTCCACTGTGTAGGAACGGTATGAAGTCCTAGTTTTAATTAAAATGAAACTAGAAATTCCAAAAATTTATTGCTAGCTGTTGTGCTTCCCCTCCCAAGTCTTGCTTGAGTTGGTGAGCAGGAAATTGAATAGATGGAAGCAGCCCAAAGATGAGTCTATCCCAGGCAGGCATAAACCCAGCCCACAGGAGCACTCAGTGAGGAATGAAGGTGTAGAATAAAGCCACCACAGCATTTCTGCCTGGGAAAGCTCAAACCTTGAGCTTTAAATCAGTTCTCACACTGCAGCTCCCTGAGAGTGAGACCTGGAAGGGCTGGCTGTGACTGCTGGGCTCTCATGCAATGCACAGCTTCAGTCTCAGAACAGAAACTGCTCTGCTGTCCTGCACCTTGCTCTCTGGGAGTTCCAACCAATTTGAGCTTTCATTCTCTTGCCTTCAGCTGCTGAGCAGCTCTAGACCTCCTATATTTTCTTCCATGAATCGAAGCCCAGCTGAGGTTGTATCTTCTGAGAGATGCTCATAAATCCTGATTATTGTGGTCTTCACTGGATTTCAGGTCCCAAAGAACTGCAAACTGTGACCTACTGAAGGAAGCTCTGCCACTTGTTTCATGTCTCACTCGCCCCTGAAGTATTTCAACTCTCCAACAGCCGAATTTCTTGTGTTTTGTGGTCTGAGTGTGAAATACCAGCAGAAGTCCTGCGTTACACAAGAAATGAAGTGACAATAACAAAATGCCATCGAAATAAATGTTGAAAGGTACTAACATGAGTGGAATCAGGATTTTGTCCTGCACCCTACATCAAAGACTCGTCAGCTCTCATCTAATTAGCACAGAGCACCACTTTTTCCTTTCCACTTCTGCTGACAACTGAATGATCTTCACTGTTGGAATTAATTTGAAAAATGTATACGTCAAAATTATTCCAGATTTGGCAACAAGATGAGATCTGAATCAGAATGTACTGTCTGAATGCAATACATAATAAGAAGAAATGACATCTCTGATCCGGCTACAAGATATCCAGACTTATCTCTGAGGCAAAAATGAGCCGCATTGCTTCTAAAATACAAAGACTTGCAAAGCACAAGCAAATCAGAGGTTCTTCTTTTTCCAAGGTATTTTGTTTCCAAATGGAATTTCAGTGCTCCAAATAGTTATTTAAAAAGTCTGGGATCTTAGGCTGTATTCTTTTATATTTACAGCCAACACCAGTTTCTTGGAGCTATTTCTACTGTCCTGAATTGTAGAACCTGCAGGATTGATGTTACAAATGTAACAGGAAACAGCTCATTGTGTTTTTCTGTATTAATTCAAAGAGCTTGTAGGGTCTCAATTACAACAAAAATGGCTTTCAGAGCCCCAAATATCTGCAGGTTTTTTGTAGTTTTGTGTATTTGAGATTGTGGAATACTTTGAGGATGGAAGTGAGAATAAGGAACTCCCAGCCATGTGCCTGCTTAAGAACACAGTGCCTGTAAAAAACCAAGATATTCCATATACAAGAATATGAATTCCCCAAAATGTGGCCAGGAAGGAGATTTGGCTCTATAATGGATTTTATATGTACATCCCTTCTCCTCAGACATCCTGAGGGCTAAGGGGGATAAAACAGAGAGGATGATGAGATTCATCCCTTCAAACATCATCTATGTGGCACATCAGCTGGAACCTCGCTGGCTTGGGCAGCACCTCAGGAGCCCCCAGAGCTCCCCACAGCCTTTTCCCTGCTCCTCCTGCACAATGACAGCTCAGTGACCACATCCTGCAGCTCCGCTGGCCTTGGCATGGTGCAGACACCAGTTCACTCCCCGCACATGGAGCTGTTGCTGTTATAAGCTGCATAATTTGAAATAAGAGAAGAGGTTCCCCTTCCCATCATCCCAGCATAGAAGGATGTGAGCAGAGCTGGGTGTCAGGGCAGGGAGTTGAGCTCAGGGTCCTCCTTTACATTTTTCCCAGCCTCTTTTTCCTGTTCCTTCACCTGTAAAATGGGAGTGAGCACTGGAGCTGGGAAGGAAAGCAAACATGAAAATCAGATGGGCCATTGCCAGAACAGCTCCTGAGTATCAGAGATTCTCAATGTGCACACGAGGCCCCCAATAAACAAGCCCTTGATGCTTATTCATTTTTTATTTGCCTTCTGTAGTAGTGCTTTGGAGAAGCTGTGCTTCAAGCCTTTGTACTTACAAAGTTGTGACTGCTGGCTGATATTTTATCTCTTCTTGGTGACATGCATTTATGGTCTTGACAAACAAAGGCTCAAAATAGGCTCTGTGTCCTCTTTACAAAGAAAGCATCTGAGGGGAAAGAACCCCCAACAAAGTAAATAGAAACAAGAGCTTTTGGAGCATGGGAATGCTCATCTCTGTTATGGTGAGCACGCTGAGCCACAACAAGCTGGCATAAAAATCTTAAAAACTAGGTTAAGACTCACAAGCAGCAGAACAAATGCTTTCTGTTGCTGCATCTAAGAAAACTGCTCCTAGCAAGGCTGTTTGTGCCTTGGTCATCAGAACAATTTGAACATGAAAGCTGATTCTGTCAATCCAAATGTACCCTGAATTCATTTTTCTAAATAACAGCACAAACCCCCCACATCAGTGGTGCTCAGTGATCACATGTGGGCTTCAGATTAAGGAAAATGAGGTTGTTTAATATTCTGCTGATTCGAGAAAAACAGCACTGACATGACTCACCTCTTTTCTTTCTCCCCAGAGAATCATTCCTTTCTAACACAAGTTTGGATTTCTCTTTATATAACCAGCTCATACAACAGGCATTCAGCTCTGTGTCAGAGAGAAAACAAACTAATTAAAAGAAAAAAATCAAGGAAAGTCCTATCAAATGGACATGCATTGGTTTGGACTATGCATCAAAATAAATAAAATGATAAAAAAAATTATTTTCCTTTCTGTGTTTCTTCTCTGGATATTTAATTTCAAGAAATATTTTCCTGCAACTGAATCGATGCCAATTGCAGAGATATTTGCTATTAAGCTGAACAAACTTCATCATAACTTTTCATCATAAATATAAAAGGCTAGAAATCCTCTGAGAGATAACTAAACAGATCAGATCACTGAACTCTGGGAAAATGCTGAAAACTTGTTTACCACAAGACTCCTATAATGAGAAAATAAACCAAACAAAAGGGGAGTCATGTTTCTACTAATAGCCATTCTGATCCTGCAAGTAGTTTTGTTTATGACACCTACAGAATCATATGAAGTAGTAAATGGAAAATTGAGGACAATTTTTCAGGTGCTTTGTACCCACAGGTAGAACCAGGTTCAGTTCCATTCCAATTTCATCCCAATTTCAGAGGGATTTACAAATCAATATACTTGGAATAGATTAGTTAGTGCCTGCCTCCGTCAGCTTTATTTACCTCTGTGAAAGGCTCCATTCCTGTTTGGTGTTGGTCTTTCAGCACCAAGACAAGACTTTGCTCACATTGATTTTTCCCCCTCTAAAGCCCTGTCCCAGAAGAAATGCAGAGCCTGCTCTAAGGAAGGAAGCAGGAAGTGCCACAGATGCATCATCATCACCTCTGACATTTGAAAGTAAAGGACATGCAGACAATCCTGCTTTTAACACAAGAGACATTATTTAGCAATGTAAGTTTGAATAATTCAACACACAATTTTTTTTGGTACCTCCTCTCCTAAACATGATGATGGTTCATTTTGGAAAGAACAAGGTCCAGGGGCAGCTCCATCAGCTGGCACAAAGCACAGCAGGGATTTATCCCCACACTGACGGTGCTTGGTTTGTCAGGGATGAGAGAAAATGCTCTTTAAGTGAAAGCAGCAAGGCAGATTCCAGCCCTGCTTGACTGTTTTGTACCAGGCAATATTTTAAATCCAAAGGAATCCTATAAAATGTCCTCTATAGAGGCAATCAGTATGGGAGCTGGTTAAAAATACATCCCTCTCATCCTGTGTGCTTCTACAGCTACTAAAGTTGGCTTGGAGATATTTTCTTGGGTTGAAAATATTTTAATATATTCGGTCGTATAATGCTTAAATCTGCTATGAAACTTCTCAACCCTACATTTTAAACATGAAATCAGTATCATTCTTCATCTCAGAAGGCAGCTATTGATTAATGCAAACAGACTTTCACAGAATTCACTAGAAACCATCAGCATTTTCTAGCATGACCTAAAAGCTATATAGAGAAAAACCATTTAGAACTCGCTACTTCCTCTCCTTTTAGGACTAAAAATAGATCTGGCTCATTATCTCACTTGGCACCTTAATGTATTCCATGGCACGATGGCACAGCTTAGATTAAACCTCCACATGCTGCTTTTTCCTTAGCATCTACCTTATACACCCCAAGAAGGGGCAGTGCTCATTCAGAAACTCTTTGATATTTTACTTTAAACCCTTTTTTGGGTTCTGTTCTCAGGACAATATTCCCTGTTGGATGCAGCAGCTCCCCCCAGCCATGGGTGGACGCCACCCCAACAGCCAATGGAATCTTGGATGAATTTTCTCATCAAGCTCCACCATTAAATCCATGCCCACAGACTTTTTTTCTTTCCCCTAAAGGTCAGTGGGATAACTGACTCTCAGGGACACACAGCCCAAAAGTGACTCCCAAATCAGATGTATGCATGTTTAACTTTGATATTCCTGCTTAAAGAAAAGCTGCAACACACATCTCAGTGTGATAAATGGGGGTTAAATCCCCCCAAAACACAACAAAGACATAACCCTACGTAACTGCTTTGTTTGCCTCTGCTTTCAGAAATGGCCAAACCCAATTTTCTGTATTGAAGAATAGCAAAATGTTTTCCACATATTAATGTAAAAACAGAGCCAGGCTCTTCTCAGTGGTGCCAAGTAACAGAACAAGAGGCAGTGGTGAAAAACTGAAGCTTAGAAAGTTCCACCTGAACATGAGGCAGAACTTTGCTGTGCAGGTGAGGCTGTGGAGCTCCCCTCCTCTGGAAATATTCCAGACCTGTCTGGACACAGTCCTGTGCCCTCTGCTCTGGGATGACCCTGCCTGAGCAGGGAGGGGGCGTTGGACCAGGTGACCCCACTGTGCTTCCTTCCAACCTCCACCTGCGCTTCTGTGTGTGGGAATGAAAGACTGCATTGATGGGAAATTGTCTGATAAGGGCTCATCCCTGAAATTTTGCAAACTTGCTCCTGTCTCACAACAGGAATTTAGCTGCATGTACAACCACTGCTCTCGAGTCAGAAAAAAATCTACTTGTAGGTGAGTGTATTCCTCAGCACTGGTTCCATGCAGAGACAAAAGAAGAGTTTAAGGCAGATACGAGATGAGAACTCCACAATCCCAGCAAGTGCTGAGCGAGCATTCCACAGGACTTTACTGGGAGAGTGATTAAAAGCATCCCTGTTTTTTACAGGTGAAAACTTGAAGAAGACCTGTCCTGCATCACTGGCTACAGACCAGCACCCCCTCTGCCGGCACCCTGTGCTGCACAGGAGGAGCGAAGAAAATCCATGAAAGCAAATTTACCCTTTAAACAGACCCCCAAACCAAGCTGCTCAGCCGAGTGGGAGCATCCCGGGGTTTCTGCAGGATCCCCGTGCGACACCTCTGCCACGAGGCCCCAGCTCCAGCCGAGCTGCGCGGGGTCCCGGGGGCGCGGAGCGGCTCTCGCTCGTCCTGCCCAGGGAACCCCCGCGGGAACCTCTCTCGAGGGACACCCACACCCCGCGGGACACCGAGCCCCGCGGCTGCCCCGGTGCCGGGGGTCGCGGCGGTCCCTCCCGCGGGGCAGAGCTCCCGGACGGACGGGACGAGCCCCGGGGCGGCTGCGGGGACACGGGCGGGTCCCACACGGGCGGGTCCCGCACAGCCCCTCCCTCCGGGGCGGGGCGGCCCCCGCGCACCTGCGGCGCCCCCGCCTTTGTGCAGTGCAGGTGCGGCGCCCACCCCACCCCGTGACGTCAGGCGGGCGCTCGCGGGGCACCATGGGAGAATCCCGATGTTTTCCAACGGATGCGCTCAGCAGCGCGGCGGCTTGAGGCGACTCCGGCAGCGGCGCTCGGGGGGGCGTCCCGGGAGGGGGCGGCGGCGGCGGGGGGCCGGGCCCGCGGCCCGCGCCCCGGCTCTTCCCCACCCCGCCAGGCGGCATGGCCCACCCCCCTGAGGCGCCCGGAGCTGCCCCCTGAGCGCCCGGAGCCGGCGGAGCGCCGCGCCGCAGCCGTGCCCAGGCGCCGGGGAAGATGCTGCTGCCGCGGCTGGTCCTGCCCGGCTGACGCCCCGCCGCTCCCGCCGCCGCCGCACCCCCGTCCCCATTGTCCCCCGGCCGCCTCCGGCTCCATGAGCGCCTCCTCCTCCCTCCTCCTCTGAGCTTCCCGCCCTCCACCTCATGGCTGCATCGGAAGAAGGGACCGGCTGCTTTCTCCCGCGAGGCAGGTCGCAGAGTGACCCCAGCATCCTCACGGAGCCCGCGGGCCCCGGGGAGCACCCAGGTAACCGCCCCGCTCCCGCCGGCCGCGCTCGGGAGCAGCCGCCAGTTTGTGGGGAGCCCCGGGCGGGCCGGGACTGGGAACATTCCCTGCAGCGAGTGCCGGAGGGTGCAGCCGCTGAGCCGCACACGGGGTCCGAGCGAGCGCGTCCCGCGGCTGTGCCCCGATCCGAGCGGGGGGCGCGTCCCGGCCGGGGCTCCCGGGGCAGCGCCCGACCCCCTCCCGCAGAGCTCATTGATGACTGTGGGGAGGGGGAAATGAGCGCTAATAAAGCAGGCTGTTTGCATGGCATCGCCATGGAGACAAGGGAAGCAGAGTCATAATTAAACGCTTTCTGCCCACAAGAAGGTAATTTTCACTTCATAGGGGGAAGCGTAATCTCCTTGTGAAGTGTGGGCACAGAGGGTGGTGCTGAAGGGACACAGCCCAGTCGTTAGTATAAATAGAATATTGTGATTAGATTTTTTTTTTAAACAATGGCAAATGGTGTTTTCATCTTCACTTTGAGGAGTAATTCTAAATGTCTGTTGGTGGTGACTCAGTAATTTCAGACCGTCAGAATCTAAGCAGTGTTGAGACCTTTAGAAAAAAAAAAGAAACAAATAGCTACATCACTTTGATGTGATGTGATTGCAGGGAAAGGCACAACAACAAGCTGGAAGCAAAGGGTAAAAGCCAGTTTACTCTCAGTTTCCCTGAATAGATGGTGGTCACACAAGAGCTGTCAGGTTTCTTTCTGAGAAAAGAAGTAATCAAAACAGCGCAAAGACAATGAATGGGGTGCTGATCATCACCACCCACTACTGATTCCTAAGCCTAGAGATGAGTTTAGGTTTTGGGTCAGGCGCTACCAACCTACAGGAAACAGTCCCTGGATGCAATTTCGGGTTGAACTTTGCTCCCCTTTCTCAGATTACTGAGTAAATAAAATATTCCAGGCTCTATTCATACACCTGTATATTGCTTCCTTCTGAGCCAATGAGGATATTAATATTTGTATCTAATTTAAGTTCTTCTATTTATTTGCCTTATCAAGCAATTGTGAGCATACTGGTCTGGAGTGAAGCACAAATTGAATTAAGGCAAACAGTGGATGATTTATCCCTGATTACCAACTGTTCTGATACCCTAAGTGAAGGGAACAAAGGACTCTTCTAACATGAACTGCTCGACTCACTCCCAAAGGGGCAATCTTGGCTGAAAGAGGAATGTATGTTTCTGCCATTTGATTTCTGCAAGCAGAAGTGACTAATGAAAGGAAGGCGGGTGCAACCTCAGTTTTAATTCCTCTAGATTGTTTTCTGCTAATTAATTCTTTTGGCCTTTGTGAGATACACAACAAAGAAAGTACACAACATGTCCGACAAACAGACAAAGATATAAACATTATTGTGCTTTTTGTTAGGACAAGGAGCTGTCAATACCAAGGAGAATTTTTCCCCTAATACAGACTCCATCAGATAAACCAGTGTCCCATTGCATGGCAGAAGCTCTGCTAAAATGCAAGAGAAGGTGTCTTGTATGTATTCTGTTATTCATACAATATGTGGAGAGAAACAAAAGGTGTTAAATACATCTGGCTTTTTTCCAGGTTGCTATGAATAGTCAGGGGTAGGATTAGCATGTTTGATGAGATTTTCAGGTTTTAAATTTGTTCATCAAATAGTATTGAACGTCTCTATGCTTCCAGATGATTATAAAATGAACCTAAATTGTTTATTTTAGATAAAATTTTACCCTACAGTGTTGTGAATAATCATTATGAGCAATTTCATACATTTGGATACTTAAAAATCTGGAATACAATTTATATTATTTTAAGAATTATGAATGTTAGATGACTTAATTGCAGTTTATATTATTTTACTATCCTAGAAAATAATTTTATCATTATCATTATACCAACAAAATCATCTATGGACTCTAAATCAAAAGAGATTCTTAGGAATGGGAAATGATATGTCCAAAGTTTGTGTTTACATCCCAACCCTGCTCACAGACAAACCATGTAGGGAAGTGTGAACATATAAGATTCTTTCTTAATCTAAAAATTCAATTAATGTTATTATTATTTAAGTTACATGTTTAAATTACAGACAAACAACCAAAATTATACCAAAATATGGGTATAATAGGATGTAGGATCCCTACAAAAACCATTCCTGCTTTTACCTGGCCTTTGAGTGATGCCATATTCTGTTTAGTTTTGGAGCAGTTTTTTGGCTGTATGATGTGGTCAGGGGTTATTCTGCACCAACTCATTTGGCTGTGCCTACTGAGGAAAGGATATTGGGGTAGGAAATGTGGGAATAGATGAAGGCAGCCTAGACTCTGAAATATTTCCTTGTGGTTTTTTGGTTTAAAGACATATTTATATTTGTCTTGTTGACCTGTAGAATTACAGGAGTTTTTGGTTTAGCCCAGCTTTATGCAGGAAGTTTCAGTGCCATGGCTGAGAGTGTAGAGCTGGCAGCACAAAGATTTTCATGTGTTTCCCAAAGGAAATCCTGTGATGCAATGCTTCATTTCCCTTTCCCTCCTGAAACACCAGTTTAACCAGTAGAACTGACCCATCCCAGTGGGGTTTGAGCCTTGCTGGCTCAGAATTTGCTCTCACTGGACCAAATAATCCCTTTTTAGCTGACCCTGAGCAATGTGAGCATCAGATCCAAGGAATTTGGGATGAGCACGCTGCAGGTGCAGATGTTGGGTCACCTTCCCAGTGCTTCATTTGCAGTGTTTTGATGAGCTGTTGCTTGGGTGAAATGTCAAAGGGAGTTTCTCCATGTGAGAGCAGAGCTGAAGTTTGTTTGTTTGTGAGGTTTTTGTTGTGTTTTGTTCATTTTAAAGAGGATTCTGTTTTCATCCAGCCAGAGCATGAGATAACTCAGTAACTGGCTGGATCAAGTAGCCTTAGATGCTGATTTTTGAGAGGTCCTGCTCACTCACAGTCCTGACTAAAGCCAGCAGAAGCTGCAATTATTCCAAGCCTTCAACAATAAAGGCTTCATGATAAAGCCTCTTATCTAGTGTGCTTTTCCTCACAAAGCATTCACTGTAGAAATGAAAAGCTATTTTATAACCTTGGTTTAGAAGAGCTGTAATCTTTACAGACTACAGTGAATTTTATCACATGTAAAAAACTCACAAAATTACCACATGCCACTACAATCTTACAAATATTCCTATAATAAGTCAGATAAACAAGATGTTCAGTAAACTAAACTAGGGACAGTTAATAGCTATTTATTCCAAAACAGAGATAGAAATTCACTGATTTAGATCCTTCATGTGCAACTTAAATGAAAACAGCAGCTCCTCACAGTGATCAGTAAAGATGTCACAGTCATGGTCTAAGAAGAAAAGATGGACTTTAGTTCAGGCTCTGCTGACAAAAAGATTATTTTCTCCAGCATTTAAATGGTGCACAGAGGTCCTATTAGTAATGCAGAGAATACTGAAAATAGTGTTTCTTTGCTTTAATTGGATCAGTTATTTATTTTCTCCTTTAAGATAAAAGAATGCATTTCAGCCTATATTTAAGTGAACTATTTTATGGCCACTGAGCCGTATTTTATGAGAATTACTGTACTACAGCAAACACTGAGCTTCATGTTTGAGTCTGTTTAAATTCACTGTCACACTGAGTGAGCAAGCCTTGAAAAAGGAGGATGTCCTTAGTTTGGGATACTGACATCAAAATACTCATCTCTTGCTAAACTGCAGACTGTCTCCAGGCCAGGCTGTTGTTAAGAAAGTGAATTTCATCTCATTCATAGAATCACAGAATGGTTTGGGTTGGAAGGACCCTTCCAGATCATCTGGTTCCAGCTCCCTGCCACAGGCATAGCACCTTCCTAACCTGATTAGATGAGGTTGCTCCAAGCCCCATCCAACCTGGCCTTGAACACTTCCAGGGATGTCAAGCACCTCCTTATCTTATGTGTCTTTCCCCTCCTCCACCTTCCCAGATAAGGATCAAGAGAGAAAGGAGAGTCCAAAGAGAACAGATTTCAGTATCACCATCTAATTGAGAGACAGTTGCAGGAAGCCAAAATATTGCTCTCATTATATCCTTCCAGCAGTCACAGGGCAGAGGGAAGATTGACAATCTCATTTGATTTGTATCAAAGAAGGGAGGGGTGCACAGACTGGAGAAGAACACACCATGTCAAAACTCTGTATTACTTGAGGAGATACAGACAACCATGACAATGTGTGAAAATGTCACCCCCCTCCCCCCTTAATTTTGGGATAATCCATTTGAATTTGTATAAGTGCACATTGATGCCATCACGTTTTGCTCTCTGTGCTGCTGCCTTTCTTTCCTGGCACCACACAATTAAAGATCTTCAGGATGGGCATTGCTGAGCTGTCCAGCAGACCTTGCCAGTGGTCCACCATGTGTTCCTTGTCCTCCAGTGAAGGATCTGTGTTGAAGAGGAGCTGTTGTGCTGCAGGCAGTGGTGTTAGATGTTGTTAACAGCTCTGTCACCAAAATTTCTTACTGCCTGGTGAAGGGGGGCTGCTCAGCCTCTCCTCTGGTGTGGTGTGCTTCAAGGCCTGACAAGTTAAAGCTACTGCAGAGTAGCTGTTCCAGAGATACATGATTGTGTCTTCACCAGACACTAATTCCCTGTTAATTTGTATTGATACCATGTGTCATGAGCAGCACCGTGCTCTGAATTAACTCCAGGGGAGAACAACTGCATAAGACTTAAAAGGTTCTCCATCACTGTTTCTAGTTTTCATAATTCAAAAGTTCTGTAGCAGGCAGCATTCTTGTTAGTATTCTTCTAGGATGCTAAGAAGAGAGGCTGAGATGAGAATTGAGCTGTTATGTTCCTTTTACATCATCTTTGGTCTGGAGGCAGAGCTGAAACCCAGCAGGGCCTCCCAGGCAGTGTGGGGAAGGACATCAATCATCCAAGTAACAGCCAGGGAAAGTTGGGATGCGATAAACTGCAGGTGTAGGAACACTCTCTAATATGGCTTTTTCTTTCTTGTCTTCTGTTTTGAAGCTGTGACCTCCCCTGGGTGGACTGTGCCACTCCATATCTGTCATTGTCTTCTCCTAATATTTTTGGTTTAGCTGATAAAGATTTTATTTGACTCCTGTTTCTGCTGTAGTTGTTTCTTGGACAAGTTTGCTCAGTCTGAGTGTTGAGCAGTGCTCGGGAGCCTGTGAGCCACTGGAAAGCTGTGCTATGCCCTTAACCAGGACACTGGGAACCTCAGAGATGTTGGAAGCTACTGGCAGGGGATGTTTGGAAACCCAAAAGCAGATGGAAAGTAAGGTGTGGTAGGTTTGGGCTGCAGGTGCTGGAATGGAGCAAAGGGAAGGCAAAGACGCCCAGGAATTCAGCTGGAGTGCACAGATTGGTGCCAGCTCTCTGAATCTGCTCGAGCCATTCTTGCTGCAAATCTACTCATGCCAGGCCCATAATTCAGCAAACGTTCTAAGTGTGTGCTTAACTTCCAACATGTGCTTCAGATGGAAGGGAATTGATGGCAGAGAGATGCTGGGGGTGCCCTGCCTGTCAGCTGGGCTGCTGCTCCATCCTCTGCACTCGTTTACATCACCACAACTTTAATCAGGGACTTAAAGGCTTATCTGTGATGTCTTTAGTTGTTGCATGAATTTTCAAATTTGATCCTAATACTTGAGCCAGGACATCTTTTAAAAAGTTATTTGAGTTTTGTTTTGTTTTGTCACCAGAAAGATTTTAGTTTCCATTTCATCTTTCTCTGTCAGCAAGTCTGTTCTGTTAACAGAGTTTGTTTCACCTACATTATATTTCTTCTGAAATAGAATTTTACCAGGCCTTCTACATCCTTTCCTTTATTAATTTATGGTCAAAATGATCTAATCAGTGCTTTTGCTCCATTTTAGAACTGAACTCTATATTTTATTTATAAGAAACTTAGTGATATTCTCTCATTCAAAAGTTCCCATTCCTAACCAGAGTTCCTTGCAGAAAGTTACTATTCCACACCTAATGGGGGCTGTACCCAGGAGTACTCAGTACTGACTAGAAACATGCAGGCTATTAGTTAATATCCCATTTCCCTTTCCATTGAAATCCAAATTGAATCCTATAAACTTCCCAGAACATTTGCTATTTGTGTGAATGTAGAGTTAATTTCTGACATAGCACCTGAAAAGTCATCACCAAGTACTATAATGGGAGTTTTATTTTAAGAAATGGTCCACTGTGCTTTTGAGAAAGCCTTTTTGTTTCTCATCAATTTCCCAGTCCTTTCTTGGTAGGATCTAACTGGACCCCAAGTCCCTGTGATGCAGAGAAACTCCGCTGGAAGCACAGATGTTCCATTTTTCCAGCAGAGAATCTCCTCTTTCCCCTGGCACCTGACTCCTCTCCCCCATGGCAGCTCTGCTCCAGCATTTCCAGAGGGGAGAAGGATCTCCCCATCTCTGGAGAGGAGGATGGGCACAGTGTGCTGGGGAGGCTGCAGAGGTGGCACTTCCTGGGCGTGGATTCTCTTGCTCCAAACGCATAATTTTGGTCCTGCACATATAATTTGTGTCAGTGCTGGGGTATGATTACATGGCTCAACATGATGCACACTTAACACAAACTGCTTTTTGCTGTTGCCTGAGTATTTGACTTACTGATACTCAGTTTATTTTGGGAATTGAGAGAGCTTGGTGTTTAAGTAATGTTTTTAATGCTACTTTTGCAGGAATTTAATGAGGTCAGTTAATAAGTATGCTATTCATGCTGAGGCTAGGATTTAGGCTTTTCCAGGGTTTGAGTGTTCCCAGTGTTTGGAGATTTGTATTTAGCCAAACTTTGGAGTTCTGTAAAGGAAATACAGGGCTTTAACAGGGAAAAAAGTGTTTTAAAGTTGTCTTTTCTTCTAAATCCTAAGTTGGCAGGTAGTCTGAATGTTGCTGAAAATACACTTAAACCATTAAAACCTCTTTATCCAAGAAGTGGAAAAACTGATTATACACCATCAAAACCTAGACTGGATTTATGAGAATGAGGTCATCAAATTGGAAATACCTGGTTATTTTTTATGTTTATCTTTGTCTCTTTAATTCAGCCCTTCTTTTTATGTTTACCTTTGTCTCTTTAATTCAGGCTTTCTTTTAAAATAAAAGTAAACCTCAGATTTGATTGCATACCTTAAGTAAAAGAACTCAGACCTAATTTACACACCTAATAACTTGTGCACACAAGTAGATGCTTCTCTGTGCAAATAAGAGAAACTCCTGTCTATTAAATAATAAAAGATCTTCACACTTTAACTGTGAATGAAGGTGGTTTAAGATTATTCATTCAGGTAATGTTTGCACCACACTTTGAGAATGGAATGAGTTACATAATGCTGGGAGTCATGTTTATCTGGAAATGTAACTGTATTTTAGTGAGTAGTTAAGTAACAGTGTTAATTTTCCCCAAAATCTTTAATTTGGGAATTCTCTTTCAAGACTGCCCAAGTCATGCTGTAATGAATGGGCTACACAATTTATTTATTTATAAAATGGGTTTTTTAAACCAAATTTATGGCCTTATATTTTTAAAATTTAATATGTAGAATTAATTGCCCTTGCTTCTCTAAGCAGTCTATAAATACCAAGAGTAAGTAAAACTAAATATGATACCTTGATTTTGCTTCAAAACGTAGCCAGTTTGGATGCTAAAACAATGGATTCTTTGTGCCCATTAAATCCCTTGCTTTTGTTTGAAATTCAAGTTGATTTATGGCCTAACATACACACAGTTTATACATCCCCCAGAGAGAGCCTCATACAGCGACTTGGGGCAGGTCAATAGCTCTGTGCTTGAGCCTGCATAAATATTTCAGTGAGAAGATCTGAATCAAAGGGGTCTTCTCTTGCTTTCTGTAGTACACTGATATTCTGGGTCAGCAATGTGGACCTGTGGTTTCAGCTGAAGGAAGGCTTGTCCTTATGCATAAAGCATTTCAGAATTGTTCATCTAATGAAGAGACAGTTTGTGTGTTAATTTCCTTAATCTAATTTTTAACATCCTCGAACTGTTCAGCTGCTGCATAACCAGCAAGTGGACATAGATCACTGCATTACATCAAACCAGTGAAGCCTTCACTGTTTTCTGAGGGCTGCTCCATCCCTCAGGCCAGGCAGCCTTCTCTGTGCCTTGTCCATATTGATCTGCTGGGAATGGCTGTCACTTCTCATTCAGCTGCTCTCAGAGCTCTGCAACTCATCTCTCAAACAGCCTGCACCAAGACTTGGGCTTTTATCCTTAAAAGAACACAAGAAATTCTTCTCTGGCTCAGGACTGAGGTGTGTCCAGCTTGGGACAGTGTCCTTGGTGGGGGCTGGAAGCTCAGGACAGGCTGGGAGCAAAGGGAAGGGTGGCTGGAGGAGCAGAGATAAATTCCACATGAAATCCTCAGGGTCAGTCTCCTGAGCTGCCTGCAAACAACAGCCACAGGGGTTGATGCTTTGGGCAGCTTTGCTCAGCATCTGCAACCAGCCCTGCTGTCTTGGGGAGCTCAGATGGAACCTGAGTGGAAATCAGCCTCCAAGAGAGTTTCTTGGCTCCTGCAAGTTCATTTGTAGTTGTTCCATCATGAATGAGATGGATCTGTGTGGAATATTTAAATAGAGAAAACGTGATAGTGTATGCAACACTGACTTAATTTGGTTTCTCTGAAGTTTATGCTTTGCAGATGGGACTTCTGTAATTTTGTAAGCTCTGCATTTAGGATGGAAGAAAAAAATGTAATTTCTTTGTTTTTTTTTTTTTAAATTATAACAGCTCTGTAGACTGTGTAGCAGCTTTCTGGGATTGCAGAGGTTTCAAGGAGAAAAAACATCCTATTTTCAGATACAGCACTTCAACTTAACTTCAGCTCAAATGTTTCCTTCCTTGACAGTTGCTCATTTGACTTTGCTCAATGTTACAGTGCCTAGAAGGAGAGAATATGAACTCATTTTAGACTACCTACTATGCAGAGAAAGCTCTAGAAAAAGGAAAATGGATTCTTGGACTCATACAAATTCTCCACTTGTCCAACATAAGTTTTAAATACTTGTTTCTTGTTTAACTCAAGAAAAATAATGGAAAAATCAGAGCTGAGATAAACTGTGAGTATCACTTGAGATTTCACAGGAGATACTTAACTGCAGAGAACTTAATAACACATCTTCCTGCAAGTGAGGAACAGGAGTGAGCTCCTGCCACCTGGGAATCCCCTGCATTTAGGAAGAAAACAGAGGTTCCTGAGAATGTGCTATTTTACTGTAAACTCCTGATACCAATTCAGGATGGAATGGCATGACACAAAAACTGTGGATCCTCACTAAACCCTTGATTCTGTTTAATTTATAGTGGGAGCAAATATCAGCCACTGCCCCAGGCTGGCGCCTTGAACCCTTGCAGCAGTGGTGAACTTAACAGATGACATGATCAGATGTGGATTTTCTCAAGGCAAACGTAGGGAATGTGAACTACAGCTGTCAAGATGGATAGCTGAGAGACTTCTTAGTGTTATGGCGTACATTTGCTGCTGCAATTCAACCAGAAGAACAAACTGAAACGAAGCCAAGTAAAAGATAATTTTAACATGTAGAAGTACAAAGGAGCGTCCTTCAAAGTCCAGAATATTGTGCATGAATGAAAATGTTTTAAGAAGGAACCCTAACTAATAGAAATTGATCCTGTATCTCTCTTTTTAGTCCAAGGAGGTCTCACTGAAGGCAGCACAGGCTGGTCTGGAGGGCTGGCATTCCTTCTGCCTCACTGGGTTGGTGCTTCCTTACATTCTCTGGTTCTCATGTGACAGGGTAGAGCTTCTTGCAACTCCTTTTACTTCTCTGTTTTCTCTACAGTTTTTTACTTTTCTGCCATCTGAGTTCATTCTAGTAGCTCTCCTGCCTTTCAGCAACTCCTGTTCCAGAGGCCTTTCTCCCAAATGGAGAAATAGAATGGGTGTTACTGCTGCACCAGCAGAGAAGCCAGCAAACCTGCCTCCCTCCAGATCCAGCATTTTCAGTGTGATCTTAAACTGCTAAAAATCCCATTTATGACTGAAGTCTTCAGCTTGGCTCCTCTGTTTTCTAGTGAAGGGTCAGACTGGGTGAACCCTCTTCCCTTGAGGGTCTCACTGTGGGTTCTTTGGTGTGGAACCAAACCTGACCTCACACCCAGGCTCTGCCCACAGGCAGCACTTTCCAGGGTCACTATTGTCATTTTTCATCAACTCTGTCCTTGGTTGAAAGTTGCCAGTGAGCTCCAAAGTCATTGTGTGTGATAGAGAGGAAGGGGTTAAACAACCTTTGTTTGTGAAAGAAGAACCCAGGAGGAAAAAAGCAGGAGAAGCTGTTTTCAAGAACTTGTTCCATTTATATTTTTCTCACTCTTGCTCTCACAACACAACTTCTAGGCTTTATTCCAACACGTCAAGGGTCTCTAGTTCTACCAACCTCTTTAGAAAAAGCTGCACTATGACCTGGGGCATTACTCATCTCTCTTATTTGGGAGATGATATTTTATATAATCAGCTTTTTGTGTCCTGCACCTGCAGAAAATCTATTCTGCTTTGCATCCAGGAATTTAATTTCCATTGATATTCCTGTTTTTTTTAGGATTTTAGACATATTTTGCAATAACTTTTTAAAAAACCCCACAGTAAAAAAACCCCAGGTTCTCCAACTCAAAAACTTGGCACTGCCATGAGCTTATGAATTTTCAGATCATGATTTGCTTGGCTGTTCTAATGAAATAATTATAAAAGAGTTAAATTACTGAATATACTTTTAGTGGCTTAGACATCATAAAATAGCAGCAGAGAAATAAACCCAAACTTTCTGAATAGAAAGTATCTCTCAGAAGGAGGATACACTACATATTTAAAAATTTATTTTCTCATTCTATTAATAGAAATGGAAAGCTAATTCTGGTGGGTTTATTTAATTCGTTTTTTATTCAAATTCCCCTCCCTCTCTCAATAAATTCCCCTGCAACTTGCCAGCAGAGCATTGCAGAAATCTTTTTCAGATCTTGGTAGCTGCTGTAAAGTTGTCTGGGAACAAAATATACTTTTCAACAGATTAATCTAAATGTACATATCCAAGTAGGGAAAAAGTGGCAGTAGCTTGAAAACTAACTTTCATTTTAAGTAGGTTTTTGAAGAAGGAGGAGAACTTTGGGTATTACATCATGCTTTTTCAGAAATTCTCATTTTTTAAACACAAGGAAACTTCTTTTTCCTGCTTTACAATAATAATCTGATTTTTAATCAGATAGTGTCTGTTAAAATGAAATCACAGAGACTTAGAATTATCTTTTCTGACAGAAGGGGACAAGACTAAGCATATCAGAGCCGACGGGAATCGTGCAGTTTGGAGATTTTGTTGTTATAGATCATAATGTTCTCATAATACAAGAGAGATTACAGAAATATGGCATAGTCTTATTTTGTCTGACATTGTAAAGAAAGAAAGACTTAAAGGATTAGTCTTGGTAACTTAGCTGTTCCTTTGCAATGTATTGTGATATAATAGGAAATAATGCAGTGCAGATCCTGAACATGAAATAAAGCCTCTGGTCAGAATCTCGTTAATGCCAGAAATGATTTAAAGCCAGCCAACAGCCCCAGTTTTCTGTCCCAGAAATGACAACACAAGATGTGATGCCTCTTACTCTAATGCTGCATAAGAGCACATCATGCATGTGATTAAGATATGATTGAACACGACTAATTCCTCAAGATTCACTTCTCTCCGTTGTTAGAAACCCAAGGAGAGCACAAGAGAGCTGGCTTAGATTTTAGATGGAAGCTGCTGCTTTGACAGGGAATCAAACGACTTCCTTCTCCAGTGTCTGTGGAGAGAGATGGGCCAGGGAGGCAAAGTTAAACATTTTTCACTCAAGTGAGCTGAGCACCTAATTTACACATTCATGGGACACAAAGCATCACTGACTGTGCTAACAAATCACCGTAATGAGGCATTTGCACACCCACACACATTGATACTCACGCTGCTGCTCAGCTTGCACCTGCAGTGGTGGTGAATAGAAGTGTAATTACATCTGGAGCTGCTGAAAGCAGGGCTGTAGGCAAGGTCTCTATAGCTGGAGTAAGTGGCTGCCTTTTCCCTTCACTTTGCTGTGGTTGGCAGCTTTTGGGAAGCTGCTTTGCCACATCAGTCCTGCTTTTCTGTTATAGCAGCTCTGAAAAGCTTTTCCAAGGAGCCCCACAGGTGTTGGCTTTGTGTCATGAATGTGTTGGGTGACTGCTCCAAGGGTTCATGTCTCTTGCAGCATCAGAGCACTGTGAGTCCCTCAGCTGATAACACTGGCACACTCTGATAAGCTCAGAGCAAGGGCAAGGGCTAGAGAGCCAAAGCTCAGGCGCGCTCAGGTACTGCAGGTAAAGGAATTTGTGAAGAAGTGGTTAAAAAACTGTGCTGCAAGATTCTGCTGAGAATAACAACTGTTACATACTGAAACCTGCAAAATTTGTCATGGCAGTGCTGATTTCCTGCCTTACAGCTCAAGTCAGATCTTACAGTCCCTTAACACCAGAAATCAGCAATCCCATTTTCAAGGGGACCGCTGAAATGAAGTCCTTCCACTTCATTAAACATCCAAGAAATGTTCCAAACTTCAGATTCATGGCCGTTGCTGTGAAATTTTTAATTATACCTTCTAAAGCCTGTATTTTTGTTCTCTGATTTCCCTTGGAACATCCACCTGTGCACAAACCAAAACCATTGCTAGCTTGGATGTTTTGTAACCTCCAGAAAAAACAGAGATTCCACTGCAGGCATTTCACCATTGCAGCCAGCCTGACTGACCCAGTGCTCCTGCTCTCATCTTGTCATTTGGGTGGCTTTCAGAAGCTGTGACTTCAAAGTAAAAATAGCATGTCTGGAGTGGTTTTAAGAAACTGTTTTATTTCATCCATTTTCTGCCCAAAATGCACTCTGCCTTCTGAGATGTGAAGAAGGCTTTATCTGTTCCACTGCCATCGAAGTCTGCTTGAGGTGAGAGCCTGGTTATTGAGGATGTTTTTTGTGACAGATGAGTTATTTACAGCAATTGTATCCCAAAGATGTAGAAAGTATCATTTTCATAAATTGTCAGCAGGTTTGGGATCCCAAGTGTCACATTCAAATCAGCAAATTCCAAGTGGCTCAGGAATCAGATTCCAATAACACTGATGCTTGAATAGTAATTATATATAGTTTTAGGGTTTTGTCTGAGATTTAACAGTTTTAATGCATTTTGCTGGGCATTTCACATCTCTGTTTGCTACCAATGACCATCAGTTTGTTGGACTGAGGATAATGGGAACTCACAGTTGCACATCTAAAGCAGTGCATCACTGTAAAACTATTTGCACAATTTAAATGCTTGGACACTAAACTGTGATTCCCTTTCAGGTCCTGTGCTATCATATAATCCATATCCATTGAAAATTGATTTGACATGCACAATCACTGTTTAATTGTTATATCTCCTAAGGAGGCTATTTTATAAAAGTGAAAATAATAGTGTAGGACAAGTAGGTGGTTTTCTCTAATAAGCAAGTTATTCTGATTACCCTGCCCTAATAGCATAATTGCATTCTGGATGTTCTCTCCTCAGCAATAACTCTGGTAATTACAGTCTGTGTCTTGTCCAGGTCCTGGCAGGGGGCAAGGGGGTGGGGTTTGGGGATTTGCTGTTGTTGATGTTGTTGCTCAAATCTGAATTTTAAAAATATGTGCCCAGATTTTTCTGCACTGCAGCTTTGGTCAGGCTCTAGGATAATCTCCAGGATGAGAGAGAGTAGCTATAAGGTTTTAATTTTTCATTTTTTGCCACTGTTGCTGAAAAAAACCTCAAACAATTGCAGCTTTCTTTGGTGGAGGGAAGTGAGAAAAGGAGAGGTAAGGAGGGGATGGCAGCTATCACCTGTTTACCTTTGTATTTTGTGTGTTTTCCTGTCAACATATTGTGTGGAAAGCACAACCCAAGGGTATCTGGATTTCTGACATTTTCTGTTTCCATGGCTTGTGCCACTACAAATCCATCAGGCCTGCAGCCACAGCTCACAACAGCCTGGAGAGAGCTTACAAGAGGCCAGCCTCGAGCACCAATTCTGCCCCTCATATCCATATACAAGAGGCTGCTCAAACTTCAGCTATATTTAGAACTGAATTTCAGCTGATGAAATGCCACTATAAGAGCTCTTTCTCCCAGAAAATGTAGAGCCAAATATTAAGGCATTTAGTCATGAAAAGAGATGAGAACAAAGCTTTTAGATCCAAGAGGATTTAAGAGTGGAACAGTCCTGTAGGAGTGCTTGGACAAATCTACTCTGGTAGTCCTTAAGAAGTGCTACAGAATCATCCTCATTTTCCAAAAATGAATTTCCAAAATTACATTTACAGCTGTAATATTCCAGTCCTCCTCTCCTTGAAAAAGACTCCAGAAAACCCAACCCCACCCAAAGTTTGGTCATCTAAAAAAGAGAGAAGCCAGGCAATTATGTATGTAACTAAGTTACTGCTAATGGTTTAATGCAGAAAGTGTTCAAATACTCAAATTAGAGCATTGAAAAAAGTGTTTAACAGCCCTAGCAGAACAGCCAAGGTTTGACAGGACCCAAGTAACCCATCCTGATGGTGTGGCTGAGTCCTGATGGGAAGAACAATTTCACTGCTGTTGCATGGGGAATTCTTGTTCTGTAAACACCAATCTCAGTTCCCCTGGGAATGCTGCAGTCACTTCAGAAAATAATACAGCTTGCAGTTTGTTAGTTTGTGATATGTACTTTGTTTACTATACAAGAGAGATTTTATGAAATGGCTTGGGGTTTGAAATGGGATTTTTCAGCTATTCATAATTTTGAAGCTGATTTAACCATTCACCTGGAATTGTGATGCAGAGCAAGTAATTGCACAAGTTAATGGCAATTACAATAACTAACAGACATAATGAAGTGTTTTGCATATGCACTCATGGGATTTTTGTGCATGCAAATCATCTGTAGATTTTGTACAAAGTTTGTTCATTGTAGGTAAAAGAACTCTTTAATATGTTGTTGCCATGCCTATTTTATTTAGCACAGGATATTAAAGTAAACATTCAAAGAATTCAAGCACACAGCTACCACTGATATGTGTGTTGTATTGACTGACTGCTTTACCAGATTGCATGAATAATGCTTATTTTTTTAATCAAAGTTTGATTCTTATGTGTGTGCTTAGTTCTCTGGTAGATCAAGGGCTGTATTTTTTACTAGAAATACAAAAATTTTAACTGAACTTTGAGAAAATCCCTTTGGGGATTTTCTTGAGAATCTACCAGTGGAAGAACTTTACGAGAGTTGATAGCACAGAGACCAGAATCTGCCAGATTGCTCTTCTTCCTTTGGTTTTGTTTCATTATTTCAATGTTTCTTTTTAATTTTTTTGAGACTGAAAAGTCATGCTACTACAAGTCATTAAGGTTATTCACTTTTACTTGCTCCTGGTTTCTCCCCACCCAGTTCCTTTCCAGGTGACCCAAGCAGAGTCCTCCAAGAGCCCAGGCTCTTTGCTTGGTAGAGTAAGAGTTTTTCTTTGTACATCTTTGCTTTTGGAAAATTCTGATGAGATTAGCCCTGAGCTCTCTGCATAACCAATTTCATAATGAAATGGAAAAAAAAAGAAATGGGAAAGAATCCCTAAATTCAGGGAACCAGCTTGCACAGGAGGACAATCCAGAAGGCTGTGGCTCTATCAGTGGAATGGTTTGGCAGTTCTGTAATGCAGCCCAGACTTCTTCCAGGGAGCAGAATGACTCAGTGCAGAGGAGACAGAGCTAATGATGGCTGAAGAGTCCTAATGATGCGTGTTGTGTACAAACAAAGTACAAATCCATTATATTCCGCTTTCATTTTATTAATTGGTCATTCATTACCCAATGCACTGTCAATTAAGTGGCTCTAAAGAAATTCATGGTATCCTCCTGTTCCTTTTATTCATAATAAATATGTCAGTCTCTGATTAAATGCCTGAGTGGTTAGAACATGTTTAGAGGATATGACATTGTCTACCTCTTCACAGTATGACCCAAGGCTCTGATGACACAATTAAGGCACGCTCCAGCAGACAGAGCAGCTCCCCACAGTGAACTTCCTCAGTGGGCTCATCCAAAGTCATAAGGGTTATGATTCAACCTAAAATCAGTCTCCAGGAGTGTCTCAATGTACACCCTGCAGGAGAGTCTCGGTGTGCTTATGGCTCAGAACTCACAGAGTCTCAGCCTGGGCTGGAGTGAAGCCCAAAGTGAAACCTAGGAGCAACTTAATAAAATCACCAATTCTTGTTTCAGAGCATTTGGAACAGATAATGTTTAAATTCTGACAAGCAAGGTACCGAATAGTCATGTTAGTCTGGGAACACAGTCAAATGGTTCAATCTATTTTAATTTGGCTAATTTCTCCTAAAAATTATAGTGGTCTCTCCCATTTAACAAAATTAGGCAGCATCTGTGCAAAAGCAAGGTTTGAATAGCCAAGCATATGTTTTGCACACATGCTAATAAACTTAATTAAGAGTTGCACTCAGTCACAGAGTGAACTGACATAAGGTATTGGACTAGGACTGAGCAGTGCCACTTATGTTTGGCTGCTGAGTGCAGACAATACACATTTCAAACGCTGCAGAAATAATCCAGCACGTACAGGCTGGTGATGGTGACAGGAAAACTGTGACACAATCAAGGGAATATGCAGATAGAAAATATGGAGGTGCAAATACATTACTCATCAGGAACTATTTGCTCAGCTATAATGGATGTCATTGCATCTGACTAAATCAGTAAGGGCTGTGAAAGCAAATTTGGGTCATGCTACCACCTTAATTAGCAACTACCAATCCTACTAAGCTTATTGCCTTCTCAAGCAGTCAAAACCCCCCAGACTTTTGCCTCCAGTTCCCCAGATGATCTGCAATAACTTTCAGATTGCATTTTATTTAACTGATTCTGACCTGAAACATGAACAGGTTTTGTCCTTCTCAAAAAAATAGAGAAGCAGCTAAAAATGTGAATTGGAGAGAAAGTCCTTGCTTCTTTTTATAGTCACAGTTTGAATTTCATGCATGGCAGTAGCTCTAAGGCACTGAAGCTATTAGATAATTTTTAGTTCTACCTATTATATGAGCTGCTTTAGAAGAGAGGAAAACCTACTCAAATATATTCAAAGATAAAAGCAAAACATGAAACAGAGCATTTTGAACGCATGCAGGCGGCTGCATCAACGGCATTCACGAGGCAAGTGCATTCTGAAACAATCACACAGAGCCTGGATTCACAGCCCAGAGCATTACATAAACACTGGCAGCTTTAGTGGATGTGGCTGTTTCAGCTCCAGTGTAGCGCTGGGAGGTGGCAGTGACACGTCCTGGCCGTGACACGTCCCTTTTTCCTCTGTCACTGATTCACACCAGTCCCAACAATCAGTGCCAAGGGTGGCTTTACACCCAAACTGGGCACAGACCCTCAGTCCCTGCACCAAACTGGCACCAAACATACTCAACCCCTGAGATCTCTGGATTTCCAACTGGTGGAAGATGATTCTCCAGTGGGACTGGGAGAGTTAACTCAAGCTGGGGAACTGGAGTGTTCTCTCTCCTTATCTTTCACTTTCTCCCACATACACCCCCATTATCTTTAAAATGTTTTAACTGCTTCTGCTGGGCAGAGGAGGAGAAGAAGAGAGGCAGGGTAGGTTTTTGTCAGAGTAATCACCTTGTTCTCTCCATTTTAGTCAAGAGGGTAGGATTATGTATTCTCACACTTGGGAAAGCAATCTTGAATGCTGTTGAAGAGCCAGCCTGGAAAAGTCATCCAGATGTTAATAATGAAATATAAACTAAATGGGGTGCCTAAAAATCTCTAGGGTATTGCCTTAGCAGAGGGCCATTCATAGAACACAGTCATGAGTATTGGATCCTCACCTGAGGTTGCAAGCACTGCCATTTGCTGCCCTTTCTGTGCAGGTCTGGGGGAATTGGACATCCTCCTGCAAATAATGCTTGTTAGAACAAGCTCCTGGGCAGTGGGAAATACCCATGGAAGAGTTGTGCAGCTGCTTGTTTTTATATACTAGAGGTGAAAGGTTTACCTAATGAAGAGATACAGAGACTACTTGGGATTTTGTCTGTAGTGTGCACCTTTTTCTATTCTATTTGTGCTTCCTTTTCTTTCAAAGGGATTTGGGAGTACTTGGAGCTTCTCAGTGCTTTGAACACAGCAAGTAAGGGTAGTGTAGAATTCAGACTTTGGGAGGACCTGTGAAAGTCAACAGGAGATGGGCTAAGAAATAACCTGAGTGTTAACATTCTACTACAAGGACTGCTTGTAATGCAGTATGGTATTCAATTTCTTCTTATGCTTTCATAACCAGGGGGTTTATGGGTTGTACATATTTTACAACCCATAAAATACTGACAAGTATTTTTAGCCAAAGGTATTTTTGATTCCAGATGCTCCCAGAGGATTGGAATTGGCCTTTTCCTTTGGTCTGGTTCAACCTCTGGGCTGACTCAGCACAGCAATGATGTCGTCCTGAGATACATCCTTTACCTAAGTACACATTTGTGAGACAAGAAAGGCAAATGTAGAGGGACTCTAGTGCAGATCAAAAGAATCCATATCTTAAATTTCATCTTTCATTATTACTATGCAAGAATAGAAAAATACTTTTTCCCCATCCTCTGCATGACATGATTTTTTAGATACAAAGCCCTTCATTCTGTAGTAGAAAGATGCTAAAGCAGGTTTCTTGTTAAAAACCACTATTCACTCTGTTTTTCTAATACAAGAACATCCGTGTTTTCCTGAGCAGAAGTTACGTGGTGAAGCAATAACTTAAAAGATCTTTCTGTTTCATTGAAGGAAACAGTTGAACTTCCATCTACATCAAAGGATCTCTTTCTGTACTCCTGGCCATTTTAATGGTTTTCTCTAGTAAATCTGAAGGCTGGAAGAGCAGTTGTCATGGGAACTGGCAACAGATGACTCAAGAAAACAAAATTAAATGTTGGCTTGATGTCAACAGCTAATCTAGTGCCCTGCCAACTGCAATCACAGCTAACATGAGCCTTGCCCAGCAAGCTGTGATTTGAAAGGAGTTGCAGCCAAAGATAGAGTTTCTCACCCCATGAACAGCAGAACATTTTAAAAACTTAAACTAATGAGGGGACCCAAGAACTTTGGAAACAGCGAAACTTAGAAAAACATGGTTTTTAATTGCTGAGTTAGAGCTTTACAGCCATAAATCAGAGTTTCTTCTTTGACATCAAAATTGTGATGTCAAATTAATTACCATTTCAAGATCTGTCTTAGCATTTTCAGAATCCATATGATTGATTTATGCTGGGACAGAGTCCAAAAATTGTTTCAAATTGTGGTTTTAGTGCATCTGTTATCTAGAAAATCCAATTCCTATTCTATAATCTATTTTGCAAAGGAACATTTTTAAGTGTATAATTTTTAGACATAGAATTTAAAGACTTTTTTCTAAGGAATCATATCAGGCTTATTTTGTTTGTCATCAGTAGATTTTAAGGCCTAAAGGGCTACATTGAGGACTGTAATTCAGAGAATATATAAAAAATTGTCTTTTGTATCCAGTGATGGAAATTACAGTCTTGGTTAAGAACAATCTGCTAATACTTGGCTCCTCCTAGTGACTGTTAATTTAGCCCATATGGAGTGTAACAGAAAATAGAACAGTCTTGAAATAAAATAAGAACGTGTTTAGAGCTTGTTTACATAAACACAGCCTATGAAAATCCATGCAGGTTCACTTACGAAAGTACAGTGGATTAATTAACTATTAAAATCTGTGTGGACACTCATGTTGAGAATTAAAGTGAGCTCAATTTAATTTAGCTTTATTCTGTTCCAAAGTAAATGAACCTAAATTGAATTAAGATTACTTTAATTCTAGGAGAGAGTATTCATGCAAATATACTGTGGTTTAATTAAGCTACTTCCAAGCACATGCACTTAGGTAAATTGGATTAGATTTTGTAAGAATTTCCATGTCAAAAAGCCTGTAGGATTCATGGAAAGGGCAACTTTTGGGCTGAAATGTCTTTGTGTGCAGTGATGTATCAGTCTGGCCACTTTAGTAAACAGGCAGTGATTGATTTTTCTCTTTGTTCTGGGATCTCCCATGTGCATTTTTGCCATGTTCTCTCTAGTCTGTACACATTCCAGGTAACTTAATCAGGAAGAATTTCTAACCTTACTGCAGTTGGGGTTTTATGAAGTATATACCAAAATTGTCTACACCCACAACACTTGGAAATTGTAGAAATTTTAGACTCCCAGGCCAGCTTTGTTGTCAGTAGTAAATTGTCAAAGAACTTGTTCAGAACCTATGACAACCTCTTCTCTAAATAGTAATGCTCTCATTAGCTTGATACATAATTAATCCAGTAGGACCTCATTTGCCTTTTTACATGTCTAAAATATATTAAGATGCTTTCTGAATGAGCATCTCACACACATCTAGATCAGTTTAAATCAGGAATAATCTCAATCTACCCAGTGCATCTCCAGGTTTTCCACACTCAGAGGGAATAAAAATCAGCTGAACCTACACAGAACCAATCTCTAGAGCCATCCATCCACTGAAGGGACTGAAAATGTGTGTCTATCTCAGTCTGCATGCATGGGGCACACATTTTGGGGGATGTAACTGAGGAGCAGACAAGAAGTGGAGGGAGCAGTAGGTTTTTCAGGGGTCAGTGCCCTGCCCTGGCGGGTGAGCGTGTCCAGGGCATTGCTCACCTGCTGCTGAATACTCCCAAAAACCTCATTTGTGGCTGGCCTATCATGAAGCCAAGAGGGAGTTGTGCTACAATATTATGTCTTTTTAGATTGTTCAATTTATGATCTTTGTTCAAGCTTGTGCCTAAAGGCACAATTGAGCCCATATATTGTACATAAAGAGTTCAAAGAAAAGTACATGCAAGTGCAAGTGCCCAATTCATCTGGCTTTTCTTCCACTGCAGCTGCATTGTGCACTGCTGAAAGTAAATAGTGTCACAAATAGTGATAACAATGTGTTATCTCACATCTATTTGCATTATATTCCTTGTTGAGTGGCCTATAAAGAATGCAGAATGAATAAAATGAGAGAATGCAGTTAATGAATAAAATATAAGGTCTAGACTTAAAAAAAAAAATCTTCTCTGTTTCTCTTCAATAAGTGTTGAGATTTCTCTGTGGTTTTGGTGGGAGTTTTGACTTTTTAGTGCATCAAGGTCCTTTTCTATTGGCTGTGCATAGTCCTGAGCTGACCTTGGTGCTGAACACTGGTGTGGCCCTCCCTGGTCCACGTTCCCTCATCCCTGGAGCTCCCAGGGCAAGAGATAGCTGTGAGTTTATATAAATAACATGTTGGGGTATCCTACTCTTATTAGCTGATTAATGTAGAGCCAGTCTCAAATTCTTACAGCAATTTTGGAGGGAGGCTGATGAAGAGAGGCCCAAAACAAGAGCCCATGAAAGCATTACCAGACAGGAAAATCGACAATTCCTGACATGCTGATTTGGATCTGTGGATATGGATAAAAACTTTATCTAGTTTTAATCCTCCAAGGAATGGAAATGTAGTTCTGAGTCCTGTGCCACCTACACTGTCCTCATGTTCAGTTGTTTCATGATTTATCCCATACAGGAAGGACAGTCAGTGTTTTCAGAACTGACTAGAAACAAATTATGTACTTTTATGCAGCGCAGAAATTGCTTTCTCACTGATTATTCTCTGGAAAGACCATCACAAGTGAAAAGGCAGGAGAGATTGTGAGGAATGCTCATAGAATGTGGGAAGTGATAAGAGAAAATCCTACAGGGATTACAGTTGAGTGCTACTGCTTTTTCACATCACTCTTTTCACTTTATTTTATGTTGGCTGGTGAAAAAGTGACCATCCCTGTTTCAAATGGCATGCTTTGTGTGACAAATGTTAGAAGCTACAAAAATCTTATTTTAACAAGTGAGGAGAGAAATACATGTTGTGTGTGATGTTAGGTAATGTCTGTAAAGCTTCCCTTAAAAATTTATTTAGTGCTCAAACTAGGAATTTCAATTGCAAATAGAGAAATTCATCCCAATGAGTGGTGCTGGTTATCACTTTTGGGGTTTTTTTTTGTAAAAAATGAACCTGATTTATTGTTTCTTGCTTTACCAGAGTTACTCTTGCACTCTAGAAGAGTGGATAATTTACAGGCTTCTAAACTTTTCCAGCTTTGGCCAAGTGGAATTTTCTGCTGTGCTTCACTGTTTCTGCCTGAAGGTCAAAAACATATATTTGGGACATCTGTAGAAATATTGGTAAATAATTGATGGATGTGGACGTGTATTTTATTTGTGGGGGTTACATAAGCAGATCACAGGATCACAGAGTGATTCAGGCTGGCAGGGATCACAGAAGATCATCCAGTCCAATACAAAGGTTCTTTGCAAGGAAGAGTTTCTAGTTTCTCAGAGGATGCTGTGGTTGGAAAATAAACTGAATTTGTGAAGTTCTGTCTTGTTACTGCAGAAACAAGGGTACAGCATGATGATATTTCTTTGTTCTGTCATATACCCTAAGAAGAGCTCTTATCCCTGAAATTGGTGTTGGTGAAATAAAAACCCCAGTGCTGGGTCTATCACTGCTTTTGGAGTAGTACTTAGGTGTAATCAGTTCAGGGTCCCATTATCCATCCCTCACTCAGTGCTTTGCTCTGTGGTTAATCACGCAATGGTCAACAGCAATGGAACTAATTTAGTGACCTGAGGAATCCTGGCAGGATCTGTAATTTGCATTAATTACACCCTGATCCTCACTCTGGAAATAGCTGTACCTGCTGTCACAGGGGCTCAGAACCTGCCTCAGTGCCATCTTCACCAGCTGATAATATTCCCATCCACTGTATTCATTTACAGGGTTAAAAACATGTATTGATAGAAAGCCCTCAAGTCCTGACCCTGGTGCACTTGGAATGATGCATTTAATCATTCATCACCTGCACTGCTAAATCCAGGCTTAATGATTTTAATCATAGCTCAGCATTGCACTGAGTGGCCTCTGTTTGGAAAGCTCTGTGTTGGAATAATCACCTGAGATCTCTGCAGAGCAGAAATGGCACTGCTGACTCCCCTTGGCTGTGTTATGGCTCCAGACTTGCCTGGGCAGCAGCTTTTTGTCCCTGTCATCCCAACATTAGGTAATCTCTTCCCTCTTGCCCTCACAAGGAGCTCTCTTCCCTCTTGCCCTCACAGGAGCTCTACAAACCCACTGACAAAGACAGAAATACCAACAGAAAACATATTTAAATGCTCAGTCCTTCACCATTTCAGTGTTTCCCTCTTACAGTAATTTCTGGGCTTGGACAGGGTTTTATACAACTCAGTTGCATAACAACCTCTCAGTGAACCATTAAATTGCTTACACATACAACAAATTTCTGTGACAGATGATGAAAATAAAAATTGAAAAAAGGCCTTCTTGAGAAAACAAAAGGAACTTATTGCCACATTAAAAACCCACAAATATTCTAATTAAGATGGAGCAAGACACACAGTGATAGTAGCATGTGAGTTTTCTAGCTTTTAAGTGTGATTGTTAGGACATTATAAAGATACTTCCAGGAATATATTGGAATCTCTGGTCTCTCTCTTTCTACTTAATGTAACATTAATTTCAAGTCAGTGAAGGTTGCAAATGTTAATTACTGCAGTAGTAACAAAGTTCATTCATTCATTTGAATGCACATGTTAAGTGCATTCAAATGAAAAAGACTTTAAAATAAGAGAGATTTCTTTGGGTTCATGACAACAAGAGAACAAATGCCTCATTCTACAGTAGTTTTAAATCTAAAGTTTTTGCTTGGAAGAGTAGCTGTTTCCAATTTTTATAAGTATGCCTCTTCTATAGGTATTCATTAACTCTAATAGAAAAAAAGTCTCAAAACTGAATCCAAACACAATTTATGAGTATTTAAGAAACACTGAATGTTGTAGTCCTAATTTCACCTAATTTAAAACCTGTTAAGAAGGATTCCTCAAATGCCAGTTTTTCTTCCTTGTGAGTGTGTCAGGGAGTCTTCTGATTCTATTTGAGGAGTTCTAAAATTAGCACTCAGCATTCTGATACACAGACAGATTTTTCTCATTATATTTTTTTCCTTGGAAAACAAGAATCAACAGAAACAGAAAATCCACTTTGGATTTTCAAGAGGTGACCTACCCCATTTGCACCCAGTGACCCCTTCCTCAGTGAGGAAACAAGATTTTCAATAGCCACATATGCTTCGTGTGCCAGGTTTGTGCTCTGTCAACTGCCCAAGCCATTACCTGCTAACTCTGACAATTTAATCTCTTTTTACTGGAAGACTTTTAAAGAAGTTGCACAGTAAGGCATTGGAAGGTGGAATGTGGGCCAGCTTCCGTGAAAGGAGTCACAATTTATTACCAGCAAAGACTGTCTTATATTTTAGCTCTAATCCAAAGATCTATGAATCTCATAAATAAATGAATGTCTTCTAACACAGAAATACATTGGCAGCTGAAATGTAAACTATTATCCAAAGCTATTGCCACATTCACAGAATTTTACGTGAGACATTTGGGATGCTTTATGACATTCACATATTTGAAGCATGTTTGCTAAGAAAATCTTGACTAAAACTTAGTTCCCCCTAAGAAATGGAGAATTCCATTCCATGGAGAATACAAAGTGGATGAATGAAGCTGAGATTCTAAAAGAGATGCTTTAAAAGGGTCTGTATTCACTGTAGAGATGATTTAGTCCTGCATTGTAAGTACCCAGAGGGGCTTCATATCTGGAAGTGTAAAAATGAGAGTCCTGAGTCTCATGCAGAAAGGGAAGATCAAGTCTGAGTCTTGTTAAGGAGGCAAAATTTTATTTATGGCATTGAAAAATCTGAAGTTAAGCCATTCTAGGCTTTTAGGGAATTTTTCCCATCAGCAAGAATACAAAGCATCAGTTTCCTCAAGATGTTTATTCATTTGTTTTCCTGTATCCAAAGTTTCCTCTTGTCTTGGCTGCTGCGGTGGCTGTGACACAGCTCTTGCATTGGGTGACTTCTCTAGGCCTGATGATTCATAGCAACTTCTGCACCAGGATAGATTTGTTTATTTTTCACTTGCATTTAAGAAGCTTTTCCCAGATTTTCAAACTTGTGTGCCTAAATTTCAAGTATTTAGAAGCTTAGCAAACATGGGTTTAAAACTCAAAGAATCCTGTTTGGCATGAGGCATCTCCATGACAAATGAATCCTATTAACCTTGTAAAGACTAAGTTCTTGAATTTAAGCACATGTTTGGGAACTTTGCTCTAAGACTCTTTAATTTTTAATAAAGAATTTGCCTAATATTTTTATTTACATTTGAAGTTAGGTCTTTGTTTGTCATAGCTTTTTCCAGAACTTCAGTAAGCAGAAGGGAGTGATTTCTGTGCACAGAATAGTGAGAGATGGACATTGTATTTTTTATTTAAATTAACTGCCACTGAAATTAATTAAAAGACTCCCAATGATAATAAGTTGTTGAAACAGTACTTCATTAAACTTATTCCCTAAAGTATCCCTTAGGGAATAAACAATGGGCTGTCCACTGAAGTCCTATTTATGACTGAAAGCTCTGTTTTACATGTGTTCATTGAATTAAACCAAATCAATTTTATATTATCCACATGATTAGTGCACTTTTTTTCAGAAGAAGCAATTTACCTGAGCTGCAGTGGATCCTTTAGTCACTGCCTAAACTATTCTGGAAAATAAACGTGGGTGGTTGGAGATGATGCATAAGACTCAATAAGAGAAAAAACCTGTTAATATCTATTTCCTGGGGAAAAAAGGATTGTGATTTACTTTAAATTTATAAGACTTTATTGAAAATGCATTTATATTTTTTCCCTGGGTTTTGGCAGTTCTCTAGTCTATGCTCAGGGCTCCAAAGTGGAATTGTTTGCCAGACTCTTTCAGGAATTACATGATTTAATATCTACAGAAACAGACAGTGCTCAGTTTACTTAAAAAATATTTTCTTTAAGAAGAGAAGAAAATTAACTTTGGAACATGGGTTTGATTTCCAGCATTTCAATGTACTACAGATGTAATAAAATAGTGCTCGTTAGTAAAAACAAGGTATTACTGAGCAGTCAGTGAAATTTCAACAAAGAGCTGTGAATATTGATTAAAGTGTAGAATAATTCCTGTACCAGTTGTTTTTGGCCAGTTCTGTACAGACACCTTACAATCAAAGACCTTCTAAACCACTTTGTTTTTCACTTGGATCTCATTTTCTGCATCATTGGCACAGAATACTTGCACAGAACAGTCATCGTGGTTTTAAGTCTGCTGTTGCCTTCGTGCAGGAAAGCCAGTATTTTTAAATATAGATGGTAATAATATGTTCCCACTGACAAAATAATGTAGAAAACCATTCTGAAATATGGCTCTCTGGAAGCTGAGAGCAATGCAGCTGTTCACTGAGTCCTCTCCTGTTTCTTTTACATCCAGAGCATCTGCCTTCCCAAACACTTCAACATTAAGTCTCCCTAATGAAGGCATTTAGGATTGCAGGAAGGAAAGACTGTTTTCCTGCATTCTGGGAACTATCACTGAGACTGGGTGGGGAATAATATGAAATGTAAATATTCTAGAAAAAAATAGTAAAGGAAGAGGCCAGAACAGGCTTTCACAAGTGTAATTTGGGCTGGAATCTTTTCAAGCAGTGCTGGAGCAGTTTGCTGACAGTGCTACAAGACGAAATTGTCTTGGGAGAAAGGAATCACAGGTTTGATGTGGTAGCTGACCGACAGTTACGCTGGGGTTGGAGGCATTTTAATGGCCAGAACATCCCCAGTGCGTTTGTTTCTGGTGTTACACCAAGTCCAGAGCTCTGCTCCAGCATTTCCACTGAAACGTGCTGGTTAAACAGAGATTTTTTGCTGCTGGAGAGAAAAAGAGGAACTTTTGCAACAAAGAGAAGTTGATTTGCAGATTTTACTCTGGTTCTGCATTTAGAGAGCTGAGCCCAGTTCTGAGCATTCCGTGGGCTTGCACTGTTGCACACAGTCACCATTAATGATCCCAGTGCCTGTCAGTGCAGACATGCTTTTTGTGGTTAAAGCAGGAAATGCATCCATCTGTTTTACATAATATACACAGACCTGGAGAGAGCCCAAAGGGTCCATCCTCGTGTTTCTGTGCAACTTGAAAGAGAAAGTGAAGGAGTTCCAAGGGAGAGCAGTAACAGAGGGTGGAAGGAAATAACATTTTTCTTCCTCGGATTGAGCTGCTGCCTTCTGTGTGCTCCGAGCAACAGCAGCTCTTGAGGTGAGTAGCAAGGGATAAAAGAAATGAATAGAAAGATGGATAAATATTTCCTTCCTGCTAGAGATGCCTTATTTTCCTTAACTGATCTGTTTGCTGGGAGTTTTAGCTGAGGTGAGTGGGCATTGAAGCTTTGGATGCTTTAAATGTATTTCTGGGGTTCTGTATTGAGGGAATGCTGTGGGCTTTTAACATGAAGGAATTAGGATTTCTTGGATCTTTTGCTTGTGATAAAATATGCAAGAATGTGTTATTTCTGTGATCATTAGGAATAGAGGAAAAAAAATTTCATTGGCTCTCTTTTACCTAAACAAGTAGAATTATTCTTTCATACTCTGGGCTCTGAAAATCCTCCGTTCCAGAACCAGGAATGTTTTCCTCCCAAACTGGGAGCTGGGGATGGTGCTGGCAGATCAATTGCATAACTGTTACACGTGCTGATTTCAGGATCAATAGATACACTTTTCCAATAGGGAGAGGGATTTATGTCTGCAGTTATGTTGCAGAGAAGCTGGAGGGAATGGGGATAGGAAACAAGGAATTTTTCTCACTGCAAGTGCCACAGTACTTTTGAGTTTAGGATGTGTTGGATAGCTCAGTTTTTTCTTCTTAGCATTGATGAGAAAAAGAGTTTTGCTAAAAAAATCCAACAGTGCAAGAAAATTTCTGTCTGTGAAACCTCTAAATCTGGTCAGGTAATCTAACAGTTGTCCAGCAAGCCTCTGACTGTATTTTGCTGTAATTTGAAGATGCAGAATGTTTTTATGCTGCCTGATACTTTAGATATTGATGTATATTCATTTTCAAACAACAGTTGAAAAAATCAGGAAAGAAATGTATTCTTTTCTAGAACATGAACTCTTTCAGTCATGTATATAAACCAACATATAGGAGCATTCAGGAGATTTTTTTCCCCTGTAAATTTGGATCTGCATTATGATTAAAGTGCCTGGTGAAATTAAATTCACATACTTAAAAAGAAGCTATCAATTCCTTCCTCTCTCACTCTTCCTACACATTATTCATCTGGTATGTGAAAAGCTGTTCTGTGACTTCCACATAAAAGCAAAGGGAAAAGAAAGCCAGGGATGATTTTGTTAAATAACGATTATTTTCGGGATCCTTCTAAAGCACAAAACAAAATGTTCTCCAGATACTGTGAAAATATATATGTAATTTCAGATAATCACATGTTATATACCAGAAAGCTGCTATGTTAAAAGCACATTATGAAGATTTTAAAAGCAGACACTAAAAACTTGAGAAGTGCCAGAATTATGGTTGCCTCTACAATCTTCACTTGGTTTCTTGTGCGTATGCATTGTGATGCAGCCTTAAAGTGCACATCACAAACATTTTTCCCCCGTAATCTGTGAGGGCAGAAGTTATTAATATATTCAGAAGCTTTGATGTAGTGCTGTCACTACAGTACCTGCTGCACAAAAGCTCTGAGCAGTGTGGGGCTGGAGTGTCCACCTCACGGATTTGAGGGGTGTGCAGAGCAGCAGAGAGAGGTTTGAAAATGCTGGTTTTGACTGCCTCACTTGAGATGTGTACCTCTGATTTTCCAGACCCGTTAGATAAGGCAGCTCTTTGCATGCTTGGAGAATAATGTCTTACTCAATTCTGTTGTGGATTATCAACAACCTGAAGATTTACATGATTTACATGTCAGCTGTGCTGTGAAGATGAGCACCTTATTTAAATGATTTACTCTTTCCCCCCTGGCAGTCTGGCAGGAGAAAGAAACAGATCTCCAGGGCCTTCTCCATCTTCCTTTTTCCACAGTTCCCTGACCCATCCACAACTTTTGCAGCCAAGCCATCATACAATTTCTCAGGGAATGACTGTAGAATATTGTATAAGATTATGTAGCCAACAGCAGGCATGTGAGAGCTCTGGTAAAGACTTCAGAATATCAATTAAAACAGCCTCAGACCTTCTGCCACAGAGTTCAGCACCAGGGTTTTGTCACAGAGCTGCTGCAGGGAGTTACAGGTGACAAACTGACCCAAAGGTGGAACCTTCACCAGCACCCACCAGGCATTTCTCAAGAGGGAAACAGTGTCAGAAATCTTGGATTCCATTGGAGCCTCTCAGGACAGTGTGCTGTGAATTCAACTTGTTTGATTCCCTTTAGATCTCTCCAGCTGAATTTTGTCTCTCCTGAAATTTTCTTCCTCACTTTTGTATTCCTAATCCTACACTTTACCATTCCAAGGCACGATTTTTCTTCTCTTAATTCTAAGTCTGGGACAGTTTTAGGACATGCTTTGAAGGCCAAGCCAATCAAGTAGTTGCTCTGCCTTTAGCTCTTTGTTTCCTTTCCCACTTGTAGTCCATCATCCTGCACTCAGCTCCTTGTCCTCAGTTTGCCCACTCAGTGGTTTCTGAGGCAATGCTGTGAAATGTAGCATTGAAATAACCCAGGTTACTTCTTTAAAAAAGAAGTTAAATAATGCACATTAAAGGTTAAGGAGATTTTCAGTATTTCATTTTAAAGTGAGCCTAGAAAGAATATTTTAATCTCCATTGAAATGAACAGTATGTTTTTTTGGCCATTGGATTTTTAGTATTAGTCAATAGATTGAATCTGTAATGTGTAATTTCTAGTAGTGGTAGCCTTCATTGCATAATAATCTATAATGGCTATGCTGTAAGCATTAAATGTTGGACGTAAGAGCATGCTATGAGTGCTGCATGATTATTGATATTATGAGTGGGTAAATTATGCTTGATTAATTTATGGAGCTCTAATCTTGTCCACCACCAAGCCCTTGTTTCTGCTGGAAATCTGGCGCTATTTTGCAATTATAAAGCAGCCCTGAGCTAACAGAATGTGATTTATGCAGTTTTTAATGGGTTGAAAAGGAGCTGATTTATAGTAGACCTCATGGGGTAGCATTATGTTATTTATTTCAGCATGGTCTTAGTAAAAAGTGCCCAGTACAACTTCAGACTTGTGTGACTGGAGCACTTTCCCTCACTCTCCTGGTGGTGTTTGAGGTGAACAGACCTCAAATGAGAACAAGTAAAGGATTTCCAGTTCTGCATTAATGTTTTCCTGCTCCGTGGTTTTGACCTGAACACTCAACAGACTCGTGTGGTAAAGAGAGAGTGGAGCACAAAGCTGTTGGGAGGAAGAAATCTGCTTACCTGGGGAAAAGGGAATGTTTTCCATAATGAATGGCCGTCAAATGAAATCTGATTAAGCACAGAAGTTATGAAAATCCCAAAGGCCTATGTGGTGAACAGAATTAGATTCCTGTTTGATTTGTAGCAGACACTCCACCTTTGCATTGCAGTTTGATTTTTCTGGTTCTAATCTCAGAAAGGGATGTCTAGGAGAGGTAACTTTGCATGGTAGGATATTTTCCATCCTTTTTGGCACTTTACAATAAAGGCTATCACTAAAGCAGCTGTAGGGGACATTGGTGAATAGTGAAACTTCCTAAAATAAATTAGATGAATGACTGATCTGATTTACACATTTCCTGCTGTGACCAGAGAACTTGCTCATTGTTTCCAAGCATTGAAAAAAATTTATATTCAAACTTTTTTTTTTTTTAAAGTTATGGATTTTTTCATGGCACAAGAATTTTTGTTAATATTTCTAGTGTTTATGAAAGCACTTTCCTTTGATTTATATTGTTTAACTTATTTTTTACTGGAGAGTCCTGTGGCAGATCCTCAGTTGATATAATCAGTAATAGATCAACTGATTTCATAAGGGCTGGAAGGATTTATGGGACTGATAGTGGATCTGCCCTTGAAAAGTTATATTCCAAAGTGCTCAGTTGTCTGTGGTAGGAAAATATTTTGTGGTTAGAAAACTGGATTAAGGAAAGGATCTGTTGTTGTCAGTTCTTCAAAACTTCGGAAAATTCATTAAAATCTGTGCTGTAGTCTGTCTTGTAAAGCTGGGCTAGCCTCCTTTAGAATATTTAAATTGCAATCTCTTCAAAAAAACATTCTTGTTTATCAATTATTTTCTTGGTTGTTTTTCCATCATATTTTTTGGAATTGTTATATGGCTCTAAAATTCTCTAAACCTGCCTTGCAGCTTTTACAGCAATAGATTTTCAATTCTAAGTTGCAAAAAACCCCCCAAAATTCTTCTTGGGCAGGACTGTAGAGCCCATGACTGTGGGTGAGCCTGAGCCATTTACAAATAGGGGCTGGTTTGCTGTGAGCAGTGATCACACAATAATCATGTTATGACAGAGATCTAAAACAAGAATGAAGATGTCAGAGCTACCTAGCAGCAAATGTAAATTTAATCTTAAGATAAAAGGATATCAGATATACCCAAGTGGCTTTTTGCCAGAGATGCTAATTAGAAAAAGCTGGATTATGCAAAGCCATTTGTTCCAAATGGCTCTTCAGGGATCAGGTTAAGGAGGAGTTTCCCCTGTGTGGTTTGGTCTTGTTTACAGAGGTTGTTAATATTTGCAAAACCATCTCAGTGAAAAAAAAAACCATGTCAAGTGAATAAGAGAGACTTAAGTGGGACTTTGGAATTTTCAATTTTCAGTGAAAATAAAGATTATAAGGAAAAGCTGTGAATTGCAGATAGTATTAATGGTAGAAGGTTCCCCTCTTACAGCCTGGATCCTTTTCAAGACAAGAGGGATGAATAATTTTGGACACAGTAAACAATTGCTCTACCCAACAGCAGTTTTAGGACCTAAAGAAATGAATTCTGAATTTCATCTTGAGTGGTGCTCAGGCCTCAGTTCAAAAGGTTTGAAGGAGTAAGAGCCAAAATACAGTTTTATTTTGGGGGGGAATAGGAGGCCCAGTGCATCCAGGTGCTTAATTTCTAGGGAAGGGCCCATGTAAAAATGAGGTGATCAGGAAAAAAACGAAAACCCTAAAATAAACAGTCCAGAAAGGAAGATGCCTACAAGATGACTCTAAGTTGATAAAAACATACTGTGTTTGAAACCCAGGTGAAAAAATATGCCCATAACTCAAGATAAAACTGTCATAAACCACAATAAATGGCAGTGGAAAAATTAAGGAGATACTGCAGGGAGAAGGTTGGTATTCAGAAATTAAAGTTTTCCAGGATGGATGGAGCAGGATCACCTCAGAAACTCTGGGCATATTTCTCCTTCCCCCTCCTGAGCCCTGAAATGGTGCTCCTGTCACAGGGAAGGATCCTCCTGCCAAAGGCACTGCCAGGAATGTCCTCTCTGTTAAACACACATCCATCCATTATCCCAGGACTCCAGAGGACATTGTGAGTGGTAATCATACCTTTCAAAGTAAATTAAATTCCTTGGATCCCTTTTACTCAAAGAGGATAAATGAAACCCAGAGGGAAGGGAAAGGTTGCTCAAGGCCAACAGGCAAGTCAGTGGTACAAAGCAAAAATCAACAGATCTTCCAGGTTTGGGGTATCTTGACTCATGCACAAGACATTCTTTATAAAAAGTGACACAAGAAATGTAAATATTGTCAAATTTATCAATATCTGCCTGGAAAAAAACCACACTGAAGCATAAATACCATAAAACTTGGGGTTGAATCCTGAGCTGACAACACTGGCTGTGTGAGAACCTCTCTAAAATAATATCTAATTAATCATGAATTTGCTATTGTGCAGCCAGTGGAAATGTATCAGTTTATAAATAGTGTACATAGATCTCCCTGGCTGGATGACAGGATTACTGCTGTGAAATTTTTGCAAATCTTTGAAATCCTGCAAAAGGAGGCATCATCAGGCAGCAGAGGAAGGGATAACAAAGAGAGGAGGGGCCTGGGGAGAGGCAGAAATACAAGGCTGGCCCTGTTAGCAGAAAGCTGAATTTTAACCTGCAAATACAGGTTTAAAAACTGCAAATGTGATGCTCCATTATTTAAATATGTGGTAGCACAGTCCCTCCTCTGACTGTGCTACCTTCAAAGATGTTTCAGTTTAAATAGATTATGTGACATTTAAAAATCCAACTGTGGAGAGAGTTGCTAATATATTTAGACTGGGGAGCTTCATTTTGGTCATCTCTGCCTCCAGCTTCCTCTTAAAACATTTAATGGACCTTCATTCCTCTTGGCTTCTCTGAAGTGGGGACTTTAATTTATTTATGCTGATGAGGAACTTTTCAATATCCTCTTCCCCTCCTGTCATTACAGAGAAGAGAGCAACCATTTTTAAAGGAAACTGTTTTTTATCTAGAACATGCAAAATTAAAAAGATACTGGAAAATGCAGCATAATTCAGGCTCACAGCACTCTTGAGACCTAGTTAAAGAATACCTGTTAATGGATTAATTTTTCATGCTCCACATATGCAGAGAAATGTATTTCAGGGAATGTATAGCCTCAAATATAAAATCAATTTAAGAGGTAATGTGATGAAATGGTAGAGGCTGATGAAAGCACTGATTTGTTTGAATATCCCATGATTTGTTAATTGTACAGCAAATTCCTGACTCTTGTGCAGTGGCTGAAGAGGAGAATGCCACATGTGACTGATCTGACAGTTACTGGAATATTTAATTCAGCCAGCGCTCCCTCAACCTTCTGCTTCTGGTTAATCTATTTTATATCATTTGGCTACCAAGTATTCCTTTAAAACTGAAGCAAAGGTCAGGATTATCACACATGAAGGATGGCTCTCTCCCTCCTGTCTTCCACTGAGGCTGCTTGTGCCAACTTTGTGCACCAAATTCCTTCAGATTTATTCCCTGGTCTTTCCTTGTTCTTTAATTCTTTCTATAAAAAGTTCATCTCCCTCCCCCAAAAATCTTAAGATTTTCTTAGAAGTCATGTAACTTAAATTAAACCAGGGGCTATTGAGCCCTTATGACTCACTTTACCAAGCTCTGCTGAATAACCACGTGGGCCAGAAAATTTAATTTATTTCTATTGTTTATCTGCAAAATCTATTAATGCTTTTCAAGAAGAAATAAGCTCTGTCACTCACAGAAAACTGAGCTATCAGACCCTAATGTTATTTTTGCAGCACTGTATTTTTTGCCAAAATTAGATCTCAGTCTCTTGCAAGATTCTCCAGGCATGATCACCAGGCACCACTTCCTCTGCAGCACTTGGGAAGATGGACAAATACATCCAAGTATCAAAATTTCAGAATGTAAATTTCTGATTTTCACTTTTGGGGAACAAGCCCTGAAAATTTAATCCACATGGCGCTCTGCTGTTCAAAAACCAGATGGCCAAGGGGATCCATCCCTTTCTCTTGCCCCCCTCCCACTGTTTAAAAGAAAAAAAGGGCAGGGGTATATATGCAATTTTCAAGGGGATGTAATTCACACCCCTGGCAATGGTAATAAAGCCAAAGGACTGTTTCTCTCCCCGTGTCTGCCAGTCAAAAGTCTTCTCCCTTGTTTTCAGCGCCAGACAAATAAAACTGGGCCTATTTTATAGTACAGGCTCAGTGCCCCATGGAGACTTTACACCTGCACTGCTGCTGGAAGTCAGCTAAAAACACTGCCCAAATTAGAGAAAAGCAGCAGGATACTCTCACCTCTCCCTTTACTCCAGATAATGAGAATTCTTCCAGTTTTTCTTATTTTTTCTTATCTGGAAGATGAAAGATAGGGATAATTCCTTTTCAATATATTCAATTCCTTTCAATATTCTTTTCAATATTCAATTCCTTTCAATCATCTGAAAGGTGATAAATGCAATAATCCAGAGAAATTAGCACAGTGAAACCCAATTAAAATGGGAGAGAACTGTGGTGATCTGCAAATCCAGAGGAGGCAATTTATGCCAAATGACACATCAGATTATTTTCTTCTGAGCATAAAATTGCACAGCAGCTTCCCAAATACCATTATCAATGCCAGTTACTGTTATTTGCACATGTAACAAGACACAAATGTATCTGTCATTCCATAACTGCTGAAACACTGATGCTTATCCCACTGAGCTACTTTTTTTTTGGGAGCAGTTAATGATTTCTCATTCAGAATTGATAATAGAAAATGACACACTCCTGAATGACTTTCAGATTTTTTTGGACCATCTAAAGATAGGGGGCTGCTACAGAAATTGCCCACAGTTCATCTCTATCCTGGTCTGCAGAGTTGTCACTTATCTCTCAAGTAGGAATGGATCTGGATTCATAAGCAAACCATGAAACAGCTCTTCCCCCACTCTGAAAGACAGAGCCCAGTCTGAGAGGGGGGAAAATCCCAGGAAATTTGCATTAAACATTGCTGAAGATTCAAAATAGCATTTCAAAGATGCTTGTGAAATCCTTGGAATGAAATATTGAACAGGGGTCTAAAAATGAACTCTGGCTATTCAAAGTAAGCAACATAGAAAGAAAATTGGTATTGTAAGAAGAGAAATTGAATGTTTACTTTTATATGTCTGCTCATTAAAAATGTGATTAAATTGATAAGGTGAGATAAGGAGACCAGGTGTCATGTATCTCACTGTAGAAAGCCAGTCAGCATCAGGTTTGACTTCAAACTGAATTCCCCTGTATCTGTGCATCCTGGTAGGGCTTGGTTTTATTGAATGTCCTGCTAGAAACTGTTACCTTGCTGTGTTTGTAGGAAACAGCTGCTTCTGCTTTATCTTTTTATCAACCCTCAACCCTCATTAGCCTCTGCTCTCATTTTCTACAAAGATTAATCTACTTTGAGGAGAATCATGGCAGGAAGTTCTGCTGGTGCAGGGAGGTCTGTGAGCCCTGTGAAGTTTTCCTGTTTGCCTGAAATGTCCAGGAGGGGATGATGAACTGAGCCTGCAGGAAGGTGTGGACAATCCCTGCCTCTGCTTGTGCAGCTGAGTGCATCCACATCAGAACAGCCCAAACCCACAGCCATGATGTGATTCATACCTCCAGCTGTGGCAGCAATATCTCAAATTAGGTCTAAATATGCACATCCTTCGTGGACAGCTGCATGCTGCAATCATTGAAAATATTTTTCTGTGGCAGTCGGTGCTGCCATTCTGCACAGCATTCAGGTTTGGTTAAAAAACCCAAAACAGTTACATTTTTTAATTGTGCACCCTCAGACCTCACAAACTCTGAATTCTGCCATGTTCAGAGCAAGATAAGGTATCATATCACAGGACAGCTCTGGGGAACTTCCCCAGTCAGAAATTGCTGGGCTCTAGGGTTTAGCTCAAGAAGCTAAAAGGCAGAGTTCTGGAGCAACACTCAGACATGAAGTTTCTCTTTCCAGCACTGGATCAACCTGACTCAGGTCCCACTACACATTTTAGCTTTCTTCCTCTGTAAAGCACTTGGGTATATAATTACAAAACAGGATTATGTAAGACTCAGCTGTTATGTTGAAGTAACAACTGGAAAACATGACACTAATACATGACACTAAGCTACTTCATGTGGGCTTTTTATTCTTAATGACTGTAGAGTGCCCAGGTTAGTTTGTAAAACAAGATGTCAAGGACCACTTTAATTTAAAATTTGTATCTTCAAGCCTCAAGTGGCTTTGCAGTTGCCATGATAAAATTTATTTACTGAGTGCCAAAGAGCATCATGGAAGAAGAGAGTTGTTTTCCTTCTTAAATGGTAAAAACATAAGTTAAACCTGCCTTTAGGCTAGCTCAGCATAGCCTGAAGCCACCCTGGAATGCTTTCAACAAATAAGAAAAGTTAGCAATTTGGAACATGAAGGTTTGGTTTTTTTCCGCTGGCTTTGCCAGTTTTGGCTTGGGAGATGCCAAAGCTTTTCACTTTTAGTGTTGCCTAAATACAAAGTAGCACTGTCCTTCTCCCCTTGCCCTTCTGCCAGCTCTGGGGGCCAGGGGTGGAGAAATGGGGAAAAAAAGAAAAAAACAAGAAACAGAAGAATCAGAGGGAAGAAAAGCCAGGAGGGGTGAGGAGACCCAAAGAACCCTTTAATGGAGCTGCAGTTAACTCTTGTTTACAGCCCTTTCACTGTGCATTTAGGCACTGGAGCATTATAAATATGAACATGTAAGACAGGGCTGTAATAGATGCCAAAATCTAACTTCTAACTCGTGCCTTATCTTGTTTTATTTGAAAATCATCATGCATGCTGCTCAGATGAATGAGATGCATTATTGAGGAGGGGTTAGGAGCAGCCTGGGGGGCTGGGTTGGGCTTACAGGATCTCTGGTGCTGACTGTGCCACTCTAAAACTGAGCTCCCAAACCCTCTGTCACTCTGACCTCCATGAGAAGCAGCTATTTTGTAATCAAGTCCATATTATCAGCAGACTCCTTGATGGCTTTTTTTAGATTTTCAACATGTAGTTACGTAATATAACGTGTAATGCTGCGTGCATACCCATGTTCAGTATAGATACATTATATAGATACAGACTACAGAACAGCTACTGAACTTGTGGTGCAAAAGCCAGGAAGAGCAGACATGAGGGCAGGGCATCTGTTCTGCCCTGGAAACAGAGATGTTCTGCATCCCCCCCTGCAGCTGTGAAAATCCTCTCCCCTCTGCTCCTGTGGCAGGAGCTGCTGGTGAGAGCTGAGGTCACTGAGCACAGTGAAGTGCTGGAGCCACCATGGGCTGTCTCGTTTTTGCCACCCCAAGCTCAGGGCTGAGATGCTCCCTGGGTTTCCCATCACCTTCTGGCACTGCCAGGCTCTGCCATCCTATGAGAGGCTGGTGTTGACACCAGGTCTGTGCACAAGGGCTTTTAACAGCAGGACAGGTTTCCTGCAGAGCAGGCATGGGCAAAGGACCATAATTCTGTCAAATCAGCCAGAGCTGGGTTACACTTTATCCAACTCTGTGCTTTATGCCAGACTGATGCCAACTGGGGGATGACAGACAATTCTTGATACATGATACCTGATCCAGCAAAAAGCCTGAAGGAGCAGTGTGGACTAATCAATGTATTTTAAACAATCTGAGAGGGCAGAATGAATTTCTATTGGATCTGCACTTTGTACCATTGGAATTGTGGTCATTTTGATCTGTTACTGAATGCCCTAAAACTCAATTTATTGGATACCAGCCCAAGAGTCTGTAAACAAAGACCTGCTTGACATGTCTGTATCTTCTAAGGGAAGAAGATTTAAATTCTTGTGGAAGAAAAGTTGTGTTAGGGGGTCTGAGCTTCTGTATCTAATCCCATGCCATGCCTACATCATGGAAATACATAATTCCTCCCATCCAGCAGCCTGCAAATGGGGAATGCTGCTTAGCTCTCAATTTTAGAGCTTACAGCCATGCAGATGCTGCAGAGATAGAACTGGGTTTGGGTTACTCAGAGATCTCTAGCACAGTGTTCACTTTACAAATCCTTTGCCTCCATTTCCTTGTTAAAGCTAGAACAACATCCAGAGAAGTATTTTATTTTCAGCTTTAAGCCTTCTGTTCAGGTTTCACTGTGTTTATTGTGAATCACATGTTTTGGGCAGCACACCCCTATGTTTTTGTGAATGTGATCTCTGCATGATTCCAGCAGGAATGCACAAGACACATAACTCATAACTCATAACTCTGGAGTGAATCCCTAGAATGGCACCTGGGCGCAGAGTCAGCATGTGAAGAAAATTACCAAGTCCTAGCACATGTCAAGGAAGTAAAGCCTAATGGATCAGGTGCCCGGAAGCAGGATATGAGCTATTGAGTATAAAATGTCCTTTTAACTCCTGGGGAGGTGTTCTGTCTGCTGATTTATTGTGACAGGAATTCTCATCCTCTGCCCACATGAAATGTCATCGCAGCTCTGGTATCAATTTCATCCCTCTGCAGGGAGATCATGGGGACAGAGCAACACCTGCTCTGCTCATCTTGGGGTGTCTGGGTTCAGCTCAGGCTTGGCTGAGCAGCACCTGGGGAGGTTCTGCTGCTGCATTAGCTCTGCCTGCTCTTGGGCATGAAGGAAAATCTGTGGCTTTCAGGGCTGTCAGTCTGGGATCCCCCAGTTTGCTTCCCCCAGCACTGAGGGACAGGATGGGTGGGATTCTAGCAGGGGGGTAGTAGCCACGGGATGCAAATGATGCCTTGTCTATCATCCTGCCTTCTTCCCAAATAAATGTGTGCATTCTAAAGTCACTATCTGAACTCATCATCCAAAGGCTGTACTGATAGCCAGATGGCAGAATCATAATTTTTGTTCTTTCAAGCTTTTCCCCGGTAGCTTTAAATAGAAGAATAAATTTTCCACAGAGAAAGAATCTTCTATTAATAGCATTAGATCATTTCAGCACTTGAAAGGAAGAAATTAGTTGAGGGTTTTTATAAGGGTTTTTTTAATACTATCTAAAATATAATAAGTTCTTTTATTGTGCAGGCAAGAGTGTCCGCCTTCAGAGTTTTAATTACTAGGGGAAAAAAATTCTCCTTCTCCGAGTTCAAAAAACAAATATAGTGAATAAGATTATGTGAAATGACTTAAAATAAACATCTTCAAACAATCTGGCCCTATGTGTCAGTTCTCTGTCATGCTTTGATAATCTCATTCTGTTGTTGAAATAGATTTACACAGATTGCAGAGGAGGCTTGGAGCCGATTGAAAAGATTTCTGCTTATCCAGTGCACTGAATTGCCAATCAGAGGTGATGTTCTGGGGGGCAGACTCAATAAATTCCTCACTGTATTTTCTCATAACTGAGAAAATTCAGCCAGTTCCACTCCTGTGATCACACATTCTACGATCTCTCCTCATTCATTAAAGAAAACAAGAGGAAAACAAGCTGCAGGCTTCACTGCCTTTCCCAAATAAACTTTGTTATCCTCTTATGTAAAACACAGGGATATTCCAAGTGGCAAAGAGCTTTATACACAGCTTCACTTAAAAGCAAAACCATAAAACATGTTTTGTTCTGCAGTCACCAAAATTCCAGTCATTTATAGCAATGAATGGGCAATGTCAAAGGAACATATGGTATTTTTAGCTCTGCTTCATTACCCAGTGTTGTAAACCAACCCCGAATACTTGTAATGTCTAAAAGCTTTCTCAGAGAAGAAAGGCTGTTCCTTCATAGTCTTGATTAAAGTCAGGCTGTTCCTGTGCAGAGGCTCAGCAAACTGCAAGATGAGCAGTCAGAGCTGTGCAGAGGTGAAATGACAGCAGAAACTGGCTGTGAAAGCAGAATGGGAAGGATATCCCAGTGAGAAAGGGAAGAGTCCCTGGTAGGGAGATGTGATTTCAGTGTGACCGACTCCTTGTCTATGGGCAGGAATTTAGGACTGAATCTCTGTGTTAGAGGCAGATAAGCTCCAGCCAACAGGACAGAGCCAGGGCACGCTGAGGCACAATCACACAGGCCTGTAAGTGCTGTACAGCTGAGGGGCACATTTGATACCAAGGGTCTCTGTTAATGTTTCACAACATCTTTTTACTCTTGTGTGTTTGCTCTTTGAATCCATTTGACCCCCCAGTGAATCTGGTTTATGATTAAGTTGACCTTTTTTCCTTTTTCCTCTCACTGCACAAGATCCTTGACCTGGTTTGCTCTGCCCTGCTCAGTCCAGACATGAACCAAAGGAAGAGGGGTCTGGCTTCTTTTCAATAAGTTCTGGCATTTCAGAATGAAGGATGGTTTTCCCCCATTTTTTCTAAATATTTCTTAGGCAGCCTCAAACAGATGTAGTTTGGATGTAACTTACACTGTACAGGAAGGGACATTGGATGAACTCATTATCTTGGAACAGTGGGGAGCAGTGTGGCAAGCACTGAACACCCTCCCAGTTCTTATAAAAGCCTGTGGATTTCAGAGTTTCTTGGAACATCACAGGATCAAATCCAAATTATGCCTAGACCAGTGAAATTCAATACTGTCATTACACAAAACAATCCACAAAGTCACAGCAGTCTGAAATCTCTGCAAATGCTGGAGAACAATTACATGAATTTCAAGAGAGTTGTATGGAAACCCTCAGATATCTTTGTTATTATTACACTCATAAATAATCCCTTTTTGCAGCTAAGATATTGTCACTTCCTCTGTTGGTTCACATGTAGGGTTTTGGTACAAGGAAGGTTTCAGGAGATTTTTGTGGCTTTTTAGTGGTATCCCCCAAAACACACAGAGGCTCCCTCCTGAGGAAGCAGTTATTTCAATATTGTGGGGGGTTCTTGTTCCCTGCTCTCTGTGACTCATGCAGGCAGCTGAGAACACAGTTAAAATATGAGTGCTGAAAAGAAACTGAGAAGAGGGAGTAGTTATTCCACTTCTCTTTCTCTTGGAAGAACTAAACCAAACATAAATTTAGGTCAGACAGGGTAAAAATATTCCATGCTGGTTTTCCTTCCAAGCTGTTTGGCTTAGTGAGACATAAAAACAGGCCCAGGATATGGCTGAAACTAACAAGACTATTATTTACTTGTTTAATAAAAACCTCTTGCACTGAAACAGAAATTCAGTTCATATTCTATGGTGGTTATAAAATGATAGTTTTGTCACAGACCTGGTTATTCCTTTTGTGTAAAAAGTAATAAATTAAGAACTCAAAAAAATAGGAGAAGAAAGCAAGAAAAGAAATTCAAATATTCCTGCTGATGAAAGACAAATGTTAGAAAAACACTCATTAGAGGTTTCTGTCTCAAAAACATGTCCTGAATGAAAATCAAGAGCTGGAGACCAAGGAGCTGTCTGGGATAGTTGGCTCAAAAAAAAGTGAATTTAAAACTTGTGGCCAGTAAAATGAACAAAATTTGCCTGTACAAACAGAGAGCCTCCTGTCATGCTTTGGTTTGGGAAATGGTTGTTCCATTTTGTACTTTTGCATGAGCCCTGACCAGAAGAACAGAAGTGGATTCATGTGAACCCTTCTCAAAATTGTAGATTCTCCATATTTTCTTTCTTTTTTTACACCATGACACTATAAATTAAGTGTCTAAACACAGAACTGGAGTAATCTTACCTATTCAGACAAAGTGTGCACGGCAGGAATTTGCAAATTCAAATTCAAATTTTCCAAAACATATTGTGATTCACAATGAACAGAGAAACAGCAATGTCTGTCTGTAGACACGGTGCAGAGAGGGTTTGGTGTCCCAGGGCACACTGAGGCTGCTCCACCTCCACCCTGCTGGCCCCAGCCCCTGAGGTTCCTTGGCAGAGACATGGGAAGATGTTGAGTAGGAAAATGTTGGGCAGCTCAGGAGTTGCTGCATCCTCTCCTGTCTGACCCACAGACTGGTCCAGGAGGAGCAGGAGAGCACCTGACACATCAACCACAGGTGACACTCAGCACTGCCAGCACTTCAAGGCACCTGTGGAGAACTTTTACCAGTAGGCTTCTAAAATATATCTATAAAAAGGCCATTTCTCAGCAGTTACCATGTACATTTTAGTTTAGCTCCTGGCATTCTTTGTCCCTGCTTTGAATATGTTTCTTCCTCTCTGTGTTTCCATCTGAGGTGCAACCACTGCAGTCATTAAACATCCTACTTGTCCAGACTACTGCCTAATATTCCTGGAGGTTTCAACCAGCTGCAGACATATTGCTGAGGTTTATTCTGTGGCTGTTGCAGTTGTTGGAAGCAGTACAACCTCACCAACCCATAAGTCTTCTCCTTGAAAACAACTTGAATTTAAAATGACCTTTACAAGATATCTCTCCTGTTCTTTCAAACCTAACCATTTCAATAAATGGTGACAATGTCTTTTCTAAAATGTTTTTAGCAGCAATTCTCTAGATTGCATGGAAAGAATGTTTTATGAACTAAGAAATGAATGCAAAGCTCAGTTGTTGCACTGAACTGCAAGAAGACTGACTCCAGTTAATAAAACCAGTACAACTCTTGTTAAATACTGGGTCCTTCTCCTCTAAACTCAGTGCACTGTGAACATTAGAAGGAAAGCTGAAAAAACTCATCCATCTGTGCATTAAATTTGCTTTTTCTGTCATGACCTCAGCATCATTCCAGGAATTTTGAACTTGCCATTGTTAATTTATGCACAGCAATTTACTTAATGCTAAAATGTGTTGCTGGAAGGCCCTGGGAAGGTACCTGCCACTCTGGACACAGGTATTTATAATGTAAAAATGCAATATAAGGACATTTCAGATAAGCTCTAATATGAGGAAAAATGCAACACAAGGGAACCTCTACTTTACCAAAAATTTAGGAATCAATGTCTTGAAAGTTGGTGAATTTTGATACCAATAAGTCTTATGAATTTGCATGTGTGATTAGGGGCTTTTGAATCTTGCAATTTAGTAAGACAAATAATGATTTTCAGCCATCCTCTGGGAAGAAAACACAGGCACTCTTAGGTTATTTTTGGAAGGCTGCTTGTTTAGTTTGGCTGGTATTTTTATTATCAAGAAGAATCCTGTTTCCTTTGCACTTTGTGAGGAAAGAGCTCGTTCACTGTCGAGTTGGAGTCACAAGATCACACCAGTGCTGTTTAACAAATGCAGCCAGGAGGTGTTGAGTCCTCAGCAGCAGCTGCTCACAGCCCCACTTCTAACACTGCATTTCTTGCTAATGCAGGCACAGCCAATAAATCACATTAGCAAGAGGAATTGCTGTTACTTCCATAGTTCTCCCTGCTTGGCTGCTCAGTGACACAGGGAGTTAATGGACAGACATTGCTGTTCTCCTGCCAAAATTCTCATTTTGTTATTGCCATGTGGGACATTGTCTCTCTGTTTTGCTGTTTCTTACACAGGCCAAGGATTCCAACTCAGTAGCTTGTTTTTCCTGGTTCCTCTAATAGAAGAAGGAAACAACCTGGAATGGAGCAATTCCAAGAGCTGCAGAGGAGACAGCTTCATATGTTTAGAGTCATTTCCATGTTTATTCTTGCTCTGAAGATCTTGCCATTTCCATTAGGACTAGATTGTGGTCTTGGTTCAGGCAAACACTGATAATCACTACAGTAAATTTGATAAGCAATTATTTCTCTTGGCCCTCAACCAGTGAATAATTGAATTTTAGAAGGCATGCTTCAGTTTGGTTAGACCAGTGCTTTAAAACCTTTATGCGAGCTTTGAGAAGGTTCCATGCTAAGGATGATGTTTAATGTAGGATTTAACAGGTGACAAGTGCCATCCCCCTTGGGGACTTGGTGGCTCTGTGTTTAAGCACAGATGTGGCTTTTCAAAGGTGCTGGGGGTTTGTGGTACCTTGCTTTGGAGAACTGCTGAGTATTTAGTAAAATTGCCTTGGTAAGAGGCACCAGTAGACAGTGGAATAAATGATTTTTTAAAAACAATGTTTTCCTTTAAGTATTTCCCACATGTGCCTTATATTTACAGAATATTACATCCAGCAGAGCAGACTATCTCTAGAAAGTATTCAACATCCATTCAGCTGAAATGACCTCCCAAGAAGGGTTTCCTTACAATTTCCATACCAACCAGGTGTATAAATCACTGATTGCTTTAGAACAGTTTTACAAGGAGCCACATTGGATGCACAACCTTATACAAAAGTTGAACTTGGTCACTGTGCCTGTTTTCTATCTACCTTTTCCTGCAGCTGTTCTGGTTTATGTCACATTTTTGTTGTCTAAGCATTCCTTCTCCCAGATCTCTGTCCTGTTCTCTAGAGCAGGCCTGGAGTGAGCAGCAGACTGGTGGCTGAGGTGTGTTTGTTGCCAGTGGGTGTGAGGAAAGCAAGAGTGTGAAGCAGCAGAAGTGATAAAGGAGAAAACAAAACAAAAGGAGATGCTCCTGCATTTCACAGAGCACAAAGACTGTTTTCCATCTGCAGCAGTGGCACTGAACAGTGACAGCACCAACTGAGAGCTGTGATGTGTTCGAGCAAAGAGGGAAATTATGCATGGAATTACAAAGGCATGAAAGTGCCTAGGACATGAGGATTTGATTAATTCTTGAATAGACAAGTTTGGGATAGATGTAAAGTGAGAGCTGACTGTGTGTCTGACACACACAGGCTCCCATAAGCTGGAGAAACTCTAAACAGATCAGTTCTGGGCCATGAATCCCAGAAAAAGCAGTGGATGAATCCCAGAAAAGAATCCAGAATCCCAGAAAAGCAGTCCCTGCTGCAAACACTGCCCTTACACTAATGGCTTCCCTGGGTGTTCCATGTCCCTCCAAAGGCAGCTGCTGTCAGGGATAGCTGCAGTGGAAGGGATTTGAAGGTGCCTCTTGGAGACAGCCCAGGGTGTGTTTCAGTCTGCAGACTCCCTGAGGATGCTATAAAAAACATCCTTTCAACAGGTTTGCAGCAAGGCTCCAGCTAATTAAACAACTGCAAGTGATGAAAGGCTGGTCCTGCAGTGCAGACACAGCTTCACTGCTGAGGGCATCACCCAAACCATCCCTGTGCTCCCTGTGTCCTGCAGCACAGCATCCCTCCAGGAGCCTGGGGAAACTGCCCAGCCCTGGGCATTTGTGTGTGGCACAAACCCCTGCAGCTGCAGAGGGACAGACTTGGCACAGGCCCCTGGCCCTCTGCAGAGGCAGTGCCCATTTGAAAGGATTTTTATTTCATTTGAATGGATTTTTTGTGGGGAGATGCTGCTCTGCTGCCTGAGCCAGATCTCACTGGGGGAGAGGCTTTGCCTCCTCCAAAGACATTGTACAGGCTCAGGTAACTGAATTAACAGTGATTACACAGCAATCCCTCATCAGGCTCATTTTCTTATTGTTACTGAGCTCTTTCTTACCCAGGTAAGGCTGTTGTGGGTTCCTTTATGCAAACACTGACAAACCTATTTTGCTAATGAACTGCTAATGTTACACCGTGCATTGTAAATCACAGCAAGTGGTGTTGGAGCTTGACACAATGATTCAAAAGGATGAAAAGTTCCTGATTAATTTCTTTGCACCTTGGCTCACTTGGTGGTAATGCTGGTAGGTGATATGTCAACTTTCCCAAGGAACGTTTTTTGGAAGGAATCACAAATCTCAAGCATACAAAGCATATTTTTATCTAAGAGATTTAGCTGGAGTTGCCACTTCCCTGCTCTCTTTCCTTTGATAAGCATAATCTGTTTCCCCATTCATGTCAGGGTAACTTGGTTTTAAAATCCAAATACTTTGAAGGAGGCTCAGCATGACAAAATGGAAATAAACTTCCCTGGCAAGCACAGTCCCCTCCTACCACCCACAAGTTATGCTTTGGGGTTTTTATTTTATTTCCTTCCATTAGAGAAAAATGCTAAATTGTAATTTAACATACTAAAGAGCAGTGGAAATTATAGAACAATGACAAATGGCAACCCTTGTGAGTCTGAAGTAAAAATGGAAGTTCAGACTTTGGAGACCACATAGTAAACTTGCGTTTCCATGCAGGGAAGTACAAAAACTTAATCAGGATTTAAATCACTCAGCAAAAGGAAAAGTGATTGAGGCCAAGCACAGCCTTTACTGAGGGGAAGCTGAACCCAGAGCCGTCTCTGTATTTCCCTGCTGTTTATCTTTGCATTTTCACCCTGCCTTCATGGATCTCTGTGAGTCTGCAGCCTGCACACGCTTCCTGTGCCAGATTTTCCCCCCAAGGTAACTCAGGGGATGACGTGGATGCCATGTGGATAAACCTGGCCCACTCTCCATCTGCTCCCTGGGAGGTTCAGCTCTCAGAGAGATGAATTCCACGGCGGGAAATCAGGAACATAAAGGGTTGCAATAAGAGAAGAATTCAAGCCATTTTTTCCCTTACACCATTGACCAAACAAAACATAAAAATTTGGATAGGTAAATGGCTGAATTGGCACTTCAAACCTGTAGTTTTCCCTACGTTATTTCAGTGGTTTTTTGGTCCAATTAATATGATGTGTTAGAGCAACAATCTATGTCACATAAGCAGCTGTGCACCCAAAATCAGCTCATGATTACATTCAATAATTGCTACAGCTCATGATTACATTCAATAATTGCTACAAGTACCTCGCCTTTCTAAATATCTAACTGTTAAGAACTAGGTTTTCACTTTTACAAAGGATTCTGCTTAATTTTTTCCCCCAAATACTTCCAAATAATGCTGCGACATTCACAGCTTCAAATACAAAGTCATTCAAAAATTAAATAAATGTCAGGTTCATAAAAAACTTCTTTTCTCTTTTATAATTTTCAGTTCTAGTTTCTAACAGTCATTCAAAACTGCAAAAATAAAAATACTCCATGTTCAAAAAACTGAAATGGAAACTTCAAACTGGAACATTCTGCTGTAGCTCTCTTTCAAAGAGAGTCAAGAAAGAGAGCATGTCTGCAGAAATGCAGGTGACAGAAAACATTTTTAGAACAAGGAAGAACTCTATCACAGGAAACATCTAACTGGTGCAATAAAAAAGCTCTTCAGTTTGAATTCTGCTTCTCTGGAACATAAGACAGAAGCATTCAAAGGCTTCCAGACACAAGCAACTTATCCCTATCCTGCATGTTCAGTCGCTGTGGTCAGTTCTCTGTTTTTCAGGATGCTAAATTAAGGAAAAGGAGGATTGTTCCTGCTGCGAATTCTCTGTCACAATGCTCAGGATAATCTTGACTCTGAAACCAACACCACCTTTCTGCCTTCCCTGCCCTGCAGGCTCCTCTCATTGACTAGGACCACCTTGAGGGAAGTGCTGGCTCGGACTGGGAGTGACCAGGGGGACACTGGGACCCTTTAAAAGCTCAGCTCCCCTGTGTCATCCTCCCTCACCTCCTTTCTAGAGGAACTCCTGAATTCCAGGCAGCACTGAAAGTTACTGGTGCTAAAGGCACCTCTACCCCAGAAGGTCATTTTGAGTCCACTCACTGTCTCTGCCCTCTGCAGTGGACCAAAGGGAACCTTTCTTACCTTTTTTAGCTCAATACATGAGTTGCAGAGAGAGATGCAATGACAGTAAAGGGGAAAACATGCAGAGCTGCATCACAAACCAATTCATCAGCAAACAGAGCACGCCTGCCTTACAAATTTGCCTGCAGCTCTTGTCTGCTGTGTTATTTTTAAACTGCCTGCAGGTTGCAGATTTTTCAGTGGTCCTTCTCCTACTAATGTACACACAGGATTTAGCAAGGCACAACTTTCATTACTGTGAATTTAAGTTACCAGAATTCCCAGCACATTAAAATTCAGCATCCTTCATCTTCCCACAAACTTCTTGCTGCATTCACAGGAGGACATCCCGTGTCCCCTGCAGCCTCCTGCATGGCAAGGTCAGTGTGACTCAGCCCTGCATCCCTGATGTTCCCAGCTGCCCTTCCTCAGCCTGTGGAATGCATCCTGCAGTTGCTGGGATCAGCAGGCATCCAGCTCCACACTCAGATAAACCCAACTCACTGAGCCCAGTGCTCAATTTTAAAATATCACCCAGACATGATCACCTCAGCACCAGCCCCAGCTGCTGTAGGAACAGGGCTGTGGCAGCTCAGGGCACTCTCCCATCACACAATTCACAAATCTCCCAGCAAACCTGCCCCACTTCTGTGGGAGGCTGGCTGGAATGGAGGCAGGGTCTGACATGTGCAAATGTGAGAGTTTCTGTGAGCAGAAAACCTTCACAATGATTGCACAATTCCCACAGAGAGGGGAATTGCAGGAAGAGTGCTCTATTTATGGCACCACAATGTTTTAAGGAAGAAAGCAAGGGGGTGTTCTTCACCACAACTGCTGCTGATGTAAACAGAAGCTGCAGATGCTCAGACTTTCTGAGGGGTCAGACCCTGGAGCCAAATGTAATGAATATTATGGTTTGTTTGCTTCTTCTTTGTTGCCTGGTTGATTGTGCAGCCCAGAGCCGCACTGCAGAGCAAAGTCACTTTGGAACCTCTCCCCCCTCTGACTGGGGATGTCTCAGACATTAACCCACTCACACTGCACCACTGCCAGGAGATCTAGAAATCACCCCAGCTAGCACTGTCAGAGGAACTTGCCCATATCAGCAGCAGGGGCACAGCCACATTGGTGTCCACCCCTTTGGCACACACAGAGCAGGTGAGGAGTTTGTGAAATGGGAGGGGTTTGTTCTGGGGCTGAAGCTCCAGCACAGGAGTCTTTGCCCTCACATGTGTACAGCAAGGAATTTAAAGTAATTTTGGCATAAACAGCCAATAAGCTTCAGCCAGAACAAAACCCTGTGGCCCCACAGGGCTGAGGATTGCCTGCTTGTGGGGCAGTGAGGGCAGCGGGCTGGCCTGGCTGTGCTGGGCTTAAACTGCTGCTCCCTGGACCCTGACAGTGACTGTGCCTCATCCTTCCACATTGCACAGAGAGTTAAGCTGCTGCTTGCTTCCCCCTGCTGATTTGGAGAGTCATGGTTTGGCTCTTGGCTGTTTGTATTTTGCAGACATCCCCTGTGTAATTGCATGGCCTGGCCCCAGGCTGTCAGGCTCTGGGAGAAATAACCACATTATTCCACAGAACAGTTAGCATAATTAAAATATTGACTGCAGATTAAAAAAATATGCTGAATGTTTCACAGAGTGGTTGGAGGGTTGGCAAGCCTTGGCAGCTTGTTGGCTGCAGGAGCTGGCTGATATTTAGGAGTGCCTTCTCCTCCAGCAGTCACTGCTGTACGTGGGAACTGCTTTTTGTGCTGTCAACTTCTGATCTCCCAGGCAGCCAACCCACAACCAGGAGAAAATGAACTGACTGGAAATGAGGTGCTCCAAGGGCTCTCTTGTGATTCTCATTGCCAGTGAGACCACTGCCTTGTTATTTAGGACTTCAGGACATCTCTCTTGCTGTGTCTCTATCAATTTTTGTGTCCATCTCTCTCAATGCACAGTATAGAAGCTGCATATGGTGAAAAGCACTGCTTGTACCATATGAGAATCATTAATAGTTAAAAAGCCCACAAAAACCTCCACTGGAACATATGTTTTATTTGCTGTTCCTTCTTTGACATTGGATTTGTACCTGTGTTTCATTTGCAAGCAAAGTCTTTGCATTTCCACAACCAAGAGGGCAGAAAGGGAGGGAAGAAATGCAATTGGCAGGGCTGGTGCAAACAACAGAAGCACTGAGGGAAACCTCAATGTCCCTGTGATATCTCCCCATTCCCCTTCTTAGGGGAATATCTGGGACCATGAGCATTGCTGGAGACCCACAGGTTTGGTTCAAATGATTTCTTGGTTTGTTGTATGTCTGTATCTTTGTGTATCTGGCAAAAACTTCAAATGATCCCATACTACCAGTATTAAACAAAACATGTGGGGGATTTCTGACCCACTTTGCAGACACCTCCGTCCCAAAGGAAACACAGCAGAGCCAGTGAATCAGCTTCTTGTTTAATCCTCACTTCATGCTTGAGAAGCTCCTGCCCTGGGAGGAGCAGCAGTGCAGGGTGACAATGAGCAGGGACAGCTGAGCTGAGCTTGTCCCTCTCCACTGCAGCTCCCAGGGACAGGGCTCTGATTCACAGCCTCATCTACAGCTACTTGGGGATGAGCTAATTTCATGAACATTTCTATTTCCACTCAAGAGGTGTCACAAGAAATGACCAAATGCTATTTCCTGAGGCTTCTATTACAGCTTTAAAGTGATCATAATAGCAAGTTAATAAGAGATCTACTCTGCCATTTTCCATTCTCATTGCTATTGCTGTAATCAAGAGCAGCTCTAATTCCTCAAAGCTTATTTCTGTGGTACTTCTCATTTTTGAATACACTGCTAGGAAAGGAGCAGAATATCTTGGCACTCCAGCTGTGGTCTGTAGGCTACTGCCTTCCTTCTGTGCAGGGCTCATTGCTATTTTCTGCTCTCAACTTAATCCTGACCTCCAAATTGTAAATTATAAATATCACCTTGGGTAGGCACCATGCGTTCAAAGGAAAAAAAATTATTACTTTAAATCTCTTGTAAATTAAACCCCCAGATAAACTGAGTGGAATGAGAAAAAAGGTGCTCTAAATTCAATACAAAGAAAGAGAATTTCACTGGGCATGCATGATGTGTGTGGGGAATTGTCACAGCTTTTCTCTGCTCTAATAGTTCATATAGCCAAGTTTTAGTTTGTCTCCACTGAGTGATTCATCTCTATTACCAGTATTTTCAAAATTAAATGGAAGAGGAGGAATGTGTTGATTCCCCTGCTGTGTTTAATAATCTTCCAAAAATTGTTTCCTGTTTACTTGGAAATCCCCACCTCCATGCTGTGATTTAGGCATTTTCACCCTGTTAACTTAAAAACAAAGCCTAGAAGATGCTGGATATGTATGATCTTGCAGTCATGAAACAATTTATGATAAATGTTGCTGTTCCAGAGAAAAATTACTTGGAAATGTACATGTGTTCATAGCTTCACATTCCCAATTTAAATCTTAACTGGTTGTTGGGAAAAAAATACAAATTGCTGCTCAGTTTTTATTTCTGTAACAGGTCTGATGGCAGCTTCTCTTTCAACAATTACTGCCCTGGTGCTGTAATACAGATCTCAGTAAAGCCATCAATAACCCCATTTAGGGGACTGTCCCACTGTCCTCTGACACTGGCTGGCACACAACTCTGAATACTCAGTAGCTATTGTTTCATGCAACACTTGTCTATAAGCAAACTTGTGGTGCATTTTCAAGGAAAATTATTAAAAATACCTAAATTGATTTTCCAGCTGAAGCATTATCTCTGAATTCCTGTGGCTTGGCTTGGCAAAAAGGAAAGAATTTTCCCCTCAGCTTTCTCAAGGAATAAATTTTCACAGCAGTTCTGAGATTTTACTTGTATAGCACATATCAAACAAGCTCTTCTTTATATAAGATTTGAATTAGCTCACAAAAGTCAGCGTGTTCTGTGTTAGCTCATGTGAAGAGTTCATTTAAAAGGCAGCAATATCCTGTGACCCAGGAACAGAACTGGAATCTGGGGATTCCAAAGGGATCTGAGCTCTCTCACGCTTCCTCTCAGCTTTTCATACAGGTCAGCATTTTTTAAATGAGCATTACATTTATGTGATTAACTGGAGGCCACGTGAGCCTGATTTACAGTTGTGTTAAACTTCCACTCCCCTGTTGAAGCCATGGGGAGCTCTCACCTCTCCAGGGTTCAGGAGGCTGTGGCAGCTCCCTGCAGCTTTTGGGGGGACAGTGGCACCACTGCCTTGGTGAGCACCTTGCCTGCCCTTTGCAAGTCACTGTGGGGTTTTGTCTAACAGGTTTGTCCTCTCTTCCCCTCTCAGATGAGATGGAGCAGTCCCCTGCAGTGCGTTCTGACTACTTGGTCTCAGGGATTCGAACTCCACCAGTGAGGAGGAACAGCAAACTGGCAACACTGGGCAGGATCTTCAAACCGTGGAAGTGGAGGAAAAAGAAAAATGAGAAGCTAAAGCAGACATCTGCAGGTAGGCTGAGAGCAGGAGAGGGATGCTGCACAGCAGAGCTTTCATGGGACATGTTAAAGGTGACCAATTCAGAGATTCCAGCATTCAACAGGTTATTAATGTTTAAGGCTCAGAGGGGCCCATATAGGCTGACTTCCTGTATAACACAATTTAGTACATTTAGAAGGGAAGGTCAAAATATGAGAGTGAAGCACAAGCCTTGCCCCCAGACTGCTTTCCATGGGCTGTCCCTTGTCCACACAGGCTACATTTATGGCCCCAAGTATTGTCACCCCTTTTATTTGGGGTGAAGTTTATATAGGTCAGAGTAACATGATGAGAAGTGACAGGAGGGAGCTGCAGCATGTGAAATGCCTTCCCTCAAGCAGCTGTCTCTGAGGGGAAGGAGCCCAGCACACAGCACAGCATCCTCTCACTGGTCTCCAGAGATGTCCCAGGAGATCAGTCTGGAGACAGTCTCACTTGCATTTTCATAAGATGGGACAGTGCAGTTCCCTCCACTTGCTGCTGTATCCTGTGGGTGTCCCAGTGGAGGACACTGTCCAAGGTGCCACAGTAAACAGCAGGAAGCTCTGAAATCCCTGTGACTGCACTCAGAGTGAGCTGACAGCACCTCACACCATAAACCTCAGCTTTATATGTGATGATTTTTACAAGGAAGAGGCAAAACCAGCTCATCAATCCATGCTCCCCAAGACAACATCCTTGCAGTCGTTTCCAGGCACACAGGAGTTGAGACTAAAGGGAATTTCCACGTTGCCTCTTTCTCACCCCATTACATGACTGCTCTGTTGGTAACTGGTGCTGTGTTGTGTCCCTACTTTGTGCAGTGCTGGAGAAGAAGATGACAGCACGGCAAGGGAGGGATGAACTCATTAAGAAAGGCCTTCTGGAGATGATTGAACAAGGTAAGTAAAAATTCTTCATTTTTTTTTTTTTAATCAGAGGCTCTTTCAGGACAGTAGGAAACACGTATTTTGCAAAAGCAGAATAAAGAAGCAAATGAATAAAAACCTTCAATCCAGAGTGGAAAACTCAGTGTCTGAAGTTAAGGCTTGTCATCCTTCAAGCTCCTCCCTGCTGCAATCAATCCATGCAGTTCAGTGTTTGATGCTCTCCCATCTCCATGCAGCTCTGTGTTCCCTTGGTTTACAGCTGCAGCCAAAGCTGGTCCGTGTGTTTTATGTAATTGCCTAAACCCAGCTCAATCCTTCTGCCAAGAAATCCAGCTCAAGCTGGATAAATACAAACTTCAACATACAGAAGCAGTCAGCTAACATGAACAATGGATCCAGATCCCATCAAATGATCCCAATCTGATGTTTTCAGCTGTTTTTCCAAGTTTGTGGTGTAGGGTGTTACCAGTGCACCTGCTTTTCATTCCCATGGAAAAGCGAAGCATTTAGTGGAGTCATTTTAAAGCTTTCCTGAGTCTAATCCAGAAGTCATGGAAGGAAAGATGATAAAGTGTCAGAAACACTCACAAAGGACATGGTTCTTGTTCCAAAGCCCTGACAGATGCTCAAGGGAGACACAGATCTGGGTGACTGTTCTGTGAGATTAACTGAGCTCCCAGTGTTATGGACAACATCCCAATTGCCATTTCCACCTAAACAGAGATAAACCCCACAAATCCATCTTTACTTTGAAAACATCATAGCGGAAGGCACTGTCATGAAAGAGGACTGGCCTTTTGAGTTTGATTAATCTCACAGATAGAAGCTGTATTCTTGGAAAGTAGTAATTGAGTTTCTTTTGTATACAACAAATGCCATGCCTATAAATAACCCCTGGGACCATACTGATGCCAAGCTGGAGTGAAGCTGAGCAACTGAAGAGTCAGAAAAAGAGCATTTTAAATAGGATTTCTTTTTCCATGGGAGTGAAGCAATTTTAATATTATTCCGTTGGATATATTTTAAATTTTATATTAAATAATCTATCAAACCATTCATTTATTCTAAAATGGAAGTTCTTAGAAAGTTCATTTTTAATTCCTGTCCATTGAAGTCTTTGTATCTCTCATAATTCTAGATAATTACATGTCCTATTAGCATATTAGCATTACTGTATATACATGATCTCCACTAGGAGCAGGAAAGTCCCCTATAATCCATGAATTTGAAGTCATGCTCTGCAAAAAACCAGTAAAACAGAACTTCTGTAGAGCACATTAAGAGGCAATAATGAGGAATCAATAAACCTCTTGCATGCATAAAGAATGGTTGGGAGGAAAAGTGATGCCAAGCAGCAAGATAATTTTAACAAAATTAAAGCAGTTCAAATAAATATAGTCCAGTGAGGTGTGAGGACAAGCTGTGCTTTTAACTAGACAGCTGCAAACAGACTGCTTACCTGTCTGCAGGAAAGCTGCCTGGAGCTCCTAAAAGCATCACACAAATTTCCAGTGCCTCCCTGTGCCCAGAAAGGGAAGAGTGGATCACAGTCAGCTGAAGGACATTGCAGCTGCCTGCAAGTTATTTGCCTTTACAGTGTGTTGTGAATCTCCAGGGTTATTTTATTATATTTGCAGAAGAAGCTTATTAACTGGAATAAAAACTGACCCAAATAATTCTCAGTAAATGATTAGTGCCCTACTTGGACTCAGCTGAAGTGGCAGCAGTTTCAAGGCTAAGTCCTCGTTTATGCAGTTAGGTTGCAATTGTCAAAGCAGCAAAAAAACTGCAGTAAATCCTCAAATCCCTCTATTCCATCAGGCTCTACTCCACTTCCAGGGAGCTGATTCCTGCTCACTTTCATAAAGAGCCCAACTGGGAGGGTGCTGCAGCATGAGAAGCCTCATGCATTTGCAGTAGGTGCCACTCAGACCCGGAGCACAAGACCTGGTAGTGGCCTTTGCAGTGTCCCTGGCAGTGTCCCTGGCAGTGGCTCTGAGCACAGGACTGGTGCAGGATCTGCAGTGCCCTGGGAGCAGCCCAGGGTGAATGGCACTGTCCCTGTGTGGGTGCTCAGTCACCCCGGCAGGTTGTGTCACCCTGTGTTCTCACACAGCCCCCAGTCCTGGCTGGCCATTCACACCATGGCCTGGGCCACCTCTGTCCCCTGCTCCTCTGGGGCTCTGCTCACACAGGGCGGATGCCAGCCTGTCCCTTGATAACTCCTGAAATGCAGCTTCGCTCTGGGAACCAGCTTAACTCCCTGAGAGAGGACATGGGTCTGGAACACAGGGAGGTTCATCCCCAGCCAAGTCCCAGCCTTGCTCCAGTGCTGAGGGCTGGGGTTCTCCTTCCCCCTGGGGCTGAGGTCTGTGCTTTGTCCTGTCCCCAGACCATCTCTAAAATACAGTGTTGGGGCCTACTGGCACCCAAAGCAGCACACCCACTTTGATGTAAGCACCAGCTGATCCTTCCTGCCCCAGAACATCGCTGCTCTGAGTCTCAGAAATGCCCCACAGGAACATCATCTGCCTGCCAATCCTTCAGTAGCCCCTGCCCTCCAAGGGACTGAGACCTGCAGGAGTCTCTGGTGCAGATCCTGTGTGGCCCAGCTGCCTTTCCCCAGGCTGTGAGGGATGCGCAGAGCAGAGTTACCTTGAGCACGTTTAGGGAGCTCCCCCCTCGATGTTTGTCCCCTTGGTGAGCACAAGGCTGATCAGATTTATCTGTGCTTACAGCTCTGGGCAGGGGCTGCCTGTCAAACCACATGGCAGTGGTTCACACACCATGATTATGTACAGGCTGCCTTCACAAGGAGCTGAAATGTAGGCAATGAACTTTTCCCCCCCTCCCCTTCCCTGTATCATAGCAACTGTGCTACTGCAAGGGCTATTTTAAGAACAGTAACTTTTCACCAAACGTGATTATGAGGCAGACTGAGTGAGCTCAGTGTGCAAAAATGCTGCATCCCTTCTGCAGCATCTTTGGGCCAAAATCTGATACCCTCACCCAAAAGCACAAGAAATTACCCTGCAGATTGTCCAAATAGCATCAAAAAGAGGTAACTGTGAATGTTGCTGATTTAAATCAATGTTCAAGGATTGCAAGAAAACACAGCCCTGTCAGGAGCTTCCAGAAAGGAGTGTCCAGGGATGAGAAATACAAGCTGGGAGGTGAAGGGTGGACAGCAGGAACATCCATCAGCATGGAGAGCTGCCCAGGGAGGGAAGTGATTGCTTTCTGTTTCTTTGCAACAGTGATGTAGATCTCGTAAATTCTGAGGGAGTAAAAGAGTAGTTTGTATTCTGAAGACTCTTGCCTGAATAAGAGAATACTAGAAAAGCTTCAGTCCTCAAGATGCATACAGCTGCAGGGATCACTGGCACAAAAATCTTTCAGAGTAAGCAAAGGGAGCAGTTTCTAGGTCTGCATGAGGAAGGATTTGAATTTCTGATCAGCTCAATCACACAGGATACACTTTTCAAAGCTGAGTAACTAAAACTGCTAAAACCCTGCAGTTTGGTAGGAATATGAGCAGCCTTTCCTTTCTGCAGCATTGCTGGATGGCAGCAAGTTGTGCACAGAGCCTGGCACAGCCCAGACATGTCAGACCCACCTGGAATGTGCTGCACCATGGGCTCTGCTCGTGCAAGGAAGGAATTGCCTTCTCCCAGAGACCTCTGATTGCCCATTGCTCTCCCACCTGGCAGCTGCTTCCAGAGCATGGTGGCCACTTGCTGAGGCAGCTGGATGCCCACAGAAAGAGGTGTCTCCTTGAGAAACCTGAGTGGTTTTTGTGCCCAGATAGGCTGGTGCCCACAGGATTTACATCACAGGTGGTTAACACAGAGATCAGGTGCAGCTCTAGGAGAAGTCCCCTGAGCATGAGCAGCTTTAAGAGTCCCTCTTCTCAAGAGGATAGCAGGGGGGCTCAGCTTCCACTGCTGATGGTTTAGCTAAAATGAAATGATGTCTTGTTTTAGATACTGAAGGCAAAGCCTGCACTGGTGACGATGGCACGAGGGTGACACAGAGCGAGGCTCCAGCAGCTGTGTGCCAGGCACTCACCTCAGAGGAGGAGCAGCAGGACACCACAACTGCAGCCACAACAAATATGACCTCCTTTGGTGAGGAGCTGCACTTGGATGAGCTGAAAGAAGATGCAGGTATTGCATATAAAATGTTTTCAAAAAACTGTGAAGTGCTATAAAAATATTTCTGCTGAGGGGTTGAATATGTCAGTGCATTAAAGGGTCAAAGCACCTTGCTCAGCCCAGCACACACTAGGTTAGGAATTGGTACTTAATAGCTGTGATTTTTGAGACTTCTACCAAGCTGAGGAACTACACAAAGCTTGGCATGATGGGATTAGTTGAATTATGAGATGATGCAGTCTTGGCATGCTGCCCCTTTGGTAGCAGCAGCGGCTGCTGTGAAGATGAAATAAGCTTCTCTTAAAAAGATTTCTTAAATTTCTGTGCCAAACCTGAATGTATTAATCCTGGCTCAGGAGAACAATGCCAATACACAGCCCACCACTCTGTCCCCAGCATGCTGCAAACACCAGTGAATTTTGATTCCAGGAGCAGAGATCAGCCAAGCCAGGCTCCTTTGGTGCAGCCCTGCCGAGGCACTGGAGCAGCCAGCACAGCCCAGCAGCTGCAGGGCTCCTTTCACCTCCTGACAACCAAGAAATGCAAAGCTGCAGAGATAATGCTTTATCCTGGTTTGTGAGGACTGTCATGTGGTGATTATGGATTTTCCTGCCCTCTGGGCAATCTTTACACCTTCTCCATCTGCCCTGGCTGCCTTTTGTTCTCTGTCCCACCCCTTCAGGCCCTGCTTTCTTGGGGGTCTCAGCCCTGGCTGCTTCCACCCTCAGAATGGAAATCATTCCCTCACCAGCTGAGGCAAAACCCACTCATCTCCCTGTTCTTACAGCAACCAGATCAAATCTTGACCAGATTACATGTTTCTTTTCTTCTTTCTCTATTCTAGAGCATTTAATTCTCTATCATATTAATTCTCTATTCTCTAACAATATTCTCTATTAATTATCTATCTAATGAAATTTCTTTCTGAACTTGTAATTCTTACCATTGGGACATACTATCATGGAAAGATAGCACTAATAAGGTGTCATGTGTCTAACCTCATGTCTCTGCATAACCCTTGCAGTGTGATTTAAAATTTACCTTACAATGTGTTCAAAATCATGTATTGAAGCTTTCAAAATCATCCCAATTTCTTTCCCTAACCCTAGTTCGTTTTATTGTCTCCCTGAAACAATCTTTCCTGTCTTTTGTATTTCTTTTCCTCCATTTTTGAGGTGTCATTTTCCCAGGTTCCACAAAAAATAACAGTGGGATTACATTCTCCTGTGTCCTTAGTCTGAGAGACTCCAATTTGTAGGAAGTCTTTCTGCCTCTCCTATTGGTGGCCTCTGGCTTTCAAAATAATTATTGCTGATCTTGTCTTTATGTGCTTACTTCTCCCTGTCTGTACATCCTAGCATTCCTGTCTCTAGTAAATGCACCTGAAGGAATTAATTGGGTGGGAAAACTCTTCAAAATTGTCAGTGTGCTGCTAAATGTATTATAATGTTGAGTTTTTGATAACATTTGCCCTTGGGCTCAATCTAGGCCTAATGCAGTGGGTGTCTTTTCAGATTCACATGAATAAGTGACCAGCTAGAAAGAAAATTAATGGATTTGCTTTTACACCCATTGTGTTCTCTGCCATCCTGTGGGATAAAGGCCAAGGAGGGGAAGAGGAGAAAACACAATTTGCAGAATTCATGTTCATGTTAATACGCAGAAAAGAACAGCCAGGGCACAAAGAGGGCACTTTTCCCCACCTAACCTCGCCAATGGGCTTGGGGACAGTCCCAAAGGGAGGATTTCTACCTGGTAATGAGATGGCATTTTGACAAGTGGCACTCCATGAATAACTCTAGTGCTGAGCACTTGGAATACTTTCAGCAGGATAATATTCACTCTGCAGTATGAAATCTGTTCATGGGTTTGTGTGCTCAGGACTCAGCTCTGCCTGACACCCTCCCAGGGCAGGGTGGAGCTCAGGACCCAAAAAGTCTGGCTGGGGCTGGAGCCTTTGGATGCACCTGCTCTGCAGCAGAGCCCCACTGTGGCTGTGCCAGGCAGCCCCTCTGTCCCAGGGGCAGCCACAGGGGAGAGCATTGCTCCCGGGGAGAGCATTGCTGCCGGGGAAAGCATTGCTCCCCTCAGGGGAATGCACTCAAATCTGACTCATTTTCCTCTCCAGCTCTGAACATCTACTGGGGCTCTTGATCTTTCACTAATGTAACCCATTAGTGACTCTGTTTTTCCCCTCCTCTATTACACATTTTGTCTCCTGTGCAATGGGCACAAACACCCAAGTGATGTCACCCTGGAACAAGGCATTTCCCTAGAAGTACATTTTAAAAAATTATTTCCTTCTGTAATTCACATAACTATCCCATACAGCAGCTTTCCTGTCACGACAGATTTCACAAGAACTCCTGGTAATGATGCATATTTATTTTTTCCTGTCTCTTTTGAATGATGAATACTCATTCCTCCCCTTCTAGGCACACTCATTAATCTGTTTGTCAACAAATTAAATGCCATTATCTTGCCAATGCTATTGTTTCCAACTGCCTGAGTGCCTTGGTGCCTCCCCACGCACTCTGGGCACGAGGCTGCTGAATGTTCATTAATACAGAGTTTGAATTCCCAACGAGACACAAAACTGAGCCAAGAAAAGATTTGTGATGCAGCAGCTGCAGGTGCCACTGCAGTGAGATTTTAGGAGATGGCCTAGAATGGTTTGGAGGGAAAGGTGCCCTGGACAGACAATCCAGAGTGCCCAAAGGAGTGGGATTTGCCCAGGAGTTTGGACCTCTCCCATGTTCTGCATGACCCCAGCTCTGGATCCTCAGCACAGAAGACATGGAGCTGCTGGAGGGCCACCAAAAGGATCAGAGGGATGGAACAGCTCTCCTGAGAGGGCAGCCTGAGAGAACTGGGGTCAGCCAGCCTGGAGAAAAGAAGGCTCCAGGGAGATCTTACAGCTGTTCAGTACTTGAAGGGAGCTTATAAAAAAGATGGAGACAAAGTTTTTGATAGGACCTGTTGTGGTACAAGACAGGGCAATGTTTTTAAACTGAAAGAAAGAAGATTCAGGCTAAATACAAGGAAGAATTATTTTATAATGAGGGTGGTAAAACACTGGAACACACTGTCCAGAGAGGTGGAAGATGCTGCATCCCTGGATACATTCAAGGTCAGGCTGGATGGGACTCTGAGCAATTTGATCTCATTGAAGATGTCCCTGCTCATTTCAGGGGATTGGACTAAATACCTTTAAAGGTCTCTTGCAACACAAACTATCCTGTGATTCTGTACTTAGGAGAGATTTAAACACTGATCTCCCCATTTGGATGAGTGGGGTAGGAAAAATAACCCTCATGGCTACTGCTGAGCCCAGAGTGGCTGGAAATGCACTTTGGAGGGAGCCTGGCCATGGCTGGATCAGAGTCAGCCCCCAGGCTCCCTGTGGGTCCCTCACCAGCCCAGGCAGAGCTCAGGCCATGTGACAGTGGGAGCCCAGCAGTGAGGCTCTGTGTGAGTCTGGGCACTGCCAGGGCAGCTGTATCTGAGCAGAATTCAAGGATGCTAATTTTGGACTTCATCACTGAATTTCCACCTGTGTCCTGCTTCACTTCATGCCTTTCTGCATCTATTCCCCTGTGCCCTCATCACAGCCTGGTCAATTTGATGAACTGCTCAGTGATTCAGCCTGCACTAACTTTCACAGCTAAGTGCTTTTGCCATCCTTGCAGAGACAGTCCTGAAATGAGCAGTGCTTCACCATCTCAAACCAGGCCTTTGGAGACTGATTTCTTTGCTTAACTACTTCACCAATTCCCTGTTCCACTCTAACTGCTCAGATCCAATAGCAAATCTTTTTTGTGGCAGGGTCTTTTTGGTTATCAACTTTAACCTCAGAAAATGCTCAACAGCTCTGGAGTCAGGTACAGTAAAAGAGGGCTCAGAAAGCAAGTTGAAACATTGTATTAAATAAGATAAAATTCATATTGGGAAAATTAACACACATCAACTATTGGAAGGTCAGTTTTTAGGTGATACTCTGGGTTTGATACTCCTTGCCCTTTGGCTGTGTGTTCCTAGACAGAAGAGTGCTCACCCAGGAGCTGTGCCACCACAGCTGTGTGCTCTAAGAAAATTCATTGCTGTTCTCAGAAGTTGCTTTGCCTTGCTATCCTCATTATTATAAGAAAAAGGAGAAAAAGATTTTAGGGAAGTAAAGGAAGCTCAGCAGTTTTCTCAGGAACATCAAAACCAACATTTCCTCAATATCCTCATATGTTTGATTTTTCACCTGCCCTGGCTGGTTGGCTGTTTCACACAGTTGCTTTCACAGTGGAAAAGAAGTGTTTCTAGCTGTGTGCCATGTGTTCAGTTTTTCTGAATGTTCCTGGCATTGTCCCCTGGCCTATCATTATTAACTTCATGTTCCATTAATCTTACTCATCTTTCCACCAGCCAAGAAACCTTCAGCACCCACGGAAGAACTGGAAGATGCCAGCCTGCCAGCATCTGAAGACAGTCCACAAGCCTTACTTGTACCTGAATCCACAGATTCCCCCCAGAAGCAGACAGAAAGAAACCCAGCACAGCTTCCCAGCCCTCCATTGCTCCCAGCTCCACCACCTAAGGCAATCTCCAAAATCACCAAGAGCATAACAGGTCAGTCATCACTGCTCAGTAAAGATTTCCCCATCCTTGATGAGTTCACCTCCACAGCACTGTCAAATCCTTTTTTCATGCCTGTTTTGAAGCCCCACACTGCTGAGAATCACTCAGTTATAGTGAGCAGTGACCATGTCTGGCTGCCTGATAACAATGCACTGATCTTTGTACTTCACATATTTATCTGAACCTCTCAGGGAATTATTTGTTGTGAGCCTACAGCACTAAACACACATAAAACAAATCAAACCAACTGCAAACATCTGCTGAATCTCATGCTCATATTGATATGCCATAAAACACAAGGAAGATTTAAATGTTTTCATTACCTGGGCTCCCACTGGAGAGCAGGACAGCAGCCAAGATCTAGTTCAGCTCAAAGGTTCTGCAGAGGTTTCTGTCTGGAGGGTTTGCTCTCTAGGGCAGGTCTAAGCTAGAGCTATGAAATCTGCTCTGAAGAGTGATACACCTGGCAATCCTCTGTGCCAGACTTTACTGAACATTTCCAAAAGCAATTCCCCTGGGCCTGATTTTCTAATGTATTGCCAATGTTGTTACATGTCTCAACATTCTGGCACTGCAGAAAGGGTGCTAAAATGAGAATGATTTTAGTTGGTTCCAATTTCAGGGCCTCTACATATGGTAAAAGCAGCTAAAAGGGCCTTATTGCAAATGAAAATCAAGTCCTGACATCTAAATGTCAGACCTGTTGGATATTTAAGCTTTTAAATGACAGCCATTATGTGAGCCCTGATTTGCATCCACACTCATCATCTGGCACAATGAGCAGGGTTTTCAAAGTCACCAGGAAACAAAACATCAGAGGGGTTCTGTGACCTGACCACTGGGGCTTAGAGAAAATATTGAGGTTTTCAGCCTCTTTAAAGAAAATTGCAAGTATTTCTTTCCCATGGAAACTATTCATACTTTGTCTGTGCTTAAAAGCTGTAATAACTCAAGTGGGAGCTGGATTCAAAATGGTATTTTAGTGCTCCTCAGGAGCTGCTGTTCAGGTTATTTCACTGTCCTGGGCTGTGGGTGAGCCTCGAGCCTCCCCTTCCCCCCTGCCAGAGGAACAGGCAGCCCAGGCCCCCCTGCCTTTGCTCAGCTGAGGACAAGGCTGTGCCAACATCAGATGTATTTGGAAACCTGACCCATGCAGGGTATAGAGATTACACATCCACCAAGCACTTCAGAGCAGTTAGAGTTCAGGTTTTTTTCTGCTTAACTCAAATATTTCCTGTAGCATCTGAGATATTTTGAGTTTTGGTATTTAATTCTCATTTACATCTTCCACAAAGAACAACTTTTCATTTTCTCAATGATTCCAGTAACTCTAGAGCCTTTTCCAGTAGTGATTATACATGTTTATTTTTGTGGGGATGTGGGGGCAGTGCTAAGTTAAAATTAAACAAATACCGTCAGTGAGTGAGAGGAAATACAAAAGTGTGGGGAGAGAGAAAGGGCAATTATGAAAGAAAAGGAAGATGAAGAGGTTGAAAATCTCCTTTGTGTTTAGTTTTTCCCCTCCCTTAACAATGCCAGGGATGCTGTCAGCAGAGGAGTGAGGAGTAAGTCAAGCACCAATTAATCAGAGAGAGGAGGAACAGGGCAAGGTGCCAAGACATCACTTTGCAAGATTATTCACTGAACATCTGCCATTAGGACAAATAAGGTGTGATCTCGGGAAATTCTCAATATTGTCCAAAGCCGCAGTGAGGATGAAATTGGCCCTTGACCTGTTCCAGGAACAAGCTGGTGTGAAGAGAAAACAAAGTCTTCCCTTTATCTGCTGAGCCCTGGCTCCTGCTCTGAGGAAACACAGACACCCTCTGTGTGCAGAGGATAAAGGGGCTGAGGAGGTGCTTTTGTCCATCGCCTCAGGCCGTGATTCAGTGGGCAGCAATGGATCAGAAATCAATTTATGATTTATGATTTCCACAGCAGCACAGAATAACCCCCTCCCTGAGTACCAAACCCAGCTTTGCTCCGCAGAGCTTGGCTGAATCCTGGCTGGAGCAGCACCTGATCAGTGCAGGAGGAGCTCTGGGGTGGAAGGGGGCTCACAAATTGCACATCAGGCACTGCCTCTCGCAGCAATGCCCCTGAGCCTTCAGACTTCCCAGATTTTAAACTGGGTAAGTTCTGGGTTAGTTTGAATAGAAACTAACAAAGCCATTGCTAAGAGTTCTGGGCTGGAGGGACCCAAATATGCACAAACACCTCCAGAGATAAAAAAATAATGTTAGACCTTCCTTAGAAGAGAGATTTTATTGTGGATGCTCTCCTCCTCACCCCACAAATACAAAAAGAAACCTTTTAGTGTTGCCACACTCAGATTTCCAGGGTTTGACTTTGGTTATGATTTCAAGAACTATTCTTAAGCAAAATTAAGAAAATGCATGGTTTTGGTAACCCTTATGCAGGATACTGGCTCTGAGAGGAGGTATTTAATAACTGAAGTTAGTATTTTTTGCCCTCCCCAGTTTTCTAGCAAGTTACCCTCCTAACTGGAACCAAGTCCTTGTTACAGGACTACTTCAGGATAATCCCGGTCTGAGCAGAAGTTTTTCTCTGCTATGAATTGAAGGATTTATCTCAAAAGTAAGAGAAAAAAAAAAAAAAAAAGGAAAAATTACCTGTGAAAGCACGTTTGTACCACAGCTGAGCAAGCTGTGCCAGTTTAAATTCCTGTGTGAAGCACTAGGTGGCAACAAGGGACAAGAAATACTCTGAGATGAGGCGTTCAAATTGCCTTTATCCACCCACAGGGTGTAAACATCTGCATGTGCCAGGGGCATGGGACACAGGTATAGGGGAGGAGGAAGGGGGAAGAGGAGAACAGGAAAACGAATCAGCATCTTTTCAGGGCAGATGTTCAGTTATCCTAAGGGATGTCGTGTGAAGTCACCAAATTTACAACCAGGGAAATGTCCACTGTGCTTCAGACTCAAATGCTAGGAAATGTATAAATCAGTCTAAATGTGTAATTTTAATTTCAGACAAAATATTTATATTGCATAGAAAATAGCCAAATTTGGGGCTAAAAAGAGATTATATTGCCCCACCCTTCCTTTTTTCTTGTTAGTGCTCAGTACCCCATCTTTCATTTGGATGTCATTTGGCAAGTTTTGTTATGCAAACATTATCCTCATAATGATTTTGGCATTTTCTCCACGGGCATATGAAAGACAGAGGTCTGGGCTGCAATCACAGAGGAGCAGCTAATAGACACTGGTACATTTTGTCCAGACTCAGAACCACAGGGCATAAATTTTAAAACAGCCTGCCAGAGTCCAGCACAGAAAAGGCTAGATTGGAAAGCCACCACAGCCCAAGCCTTTGGTGGTTAGGAGCAACAGTGTGGGCAAGCAAAAATGCAGTGGTGGGCTGGGAAAAAGGAGAATCTGATCCTGTGAGAAAGAGGGGAAATGAAGAGGCATCTGTTTTGCTAGATTAAAGATCTGGAGTGATACAGTAAGAGCCTTTTGAACTCAGTTACTCAGCCGATTACCTCACAGCAAGAGCAAAACATCACCATTTATCCTCTGTTCAATACAACAAATTAAGTTCAGTGCAGACTCTGTGCAAAAAGAAGAAAACAGAAAAGCATTGCACAACCTCCTCCCCTCTTGTGTTTTGACAGCAGGAAGCGAAACGGACGATCCAGCCATGAAATCTCCTCCTTCCACCATCCTGAAGAACTATGTCATTGTGGGTTCCTCCCAAATCTCAGGACAAGCTGCCCTCTTCCACCCCTCTGGCCAGAAAAGCTGCGAGCCCCATGGCAGAGGCCAGGTAACAACGCCCACCGGGTCCCCTCACCTGGCTGCCGTTCATCTGCCTTTACCTCCCAGCAGAGTCATTGAAGAACTCCACAGGGCTCTGGCCACCAAACACCGGCAGGACAGGTACCTACAGCCTGCAGGCACAGGGCTGCATGAGGACACTCATCCCACCACCTCATTTCTCTTGGAAAATGTTCCTATCCTCTTGTTAGTGTTTTAATTGCTGCTACAGCTTGGGTTTGCCTTCCTCGTGGTGTCACTGCTTGGAACAAACATCCCTGGTTAAAGTGCTTTATTTGGCAGCTATTTCATTGCATGTTCTTCCTTTATAAGGAGGCTGCTGTGGTGCAGGAGTAGGTTTTTAAGCAGGTAGAATCAGGTGATAGTCCCTCATCTACTGCAAGAGAAAATCTTCCCCACAAGATACCAAGTTAGAGCAGCAAAGGCAAATCCTGCTCCAAGTACTCTGCAATGAGAAATGCTGTGATTTCTGTGTCTCTTGGCTGACACAGGAGCACATACAAGATCCATTTTTAATACAAATGTTTTTGTGGGAGTATACTGGGTGCTGTATCTGGGTTTCATTATAAGCCCTCCTGTGTACAGAGGACAGAACTAACCTTTGCCAACCCAGAGCTTTGGAGTGAAGTTGGTAGCATTTCTCAGTTCCCTAACAACGACTGCCCCAGGGAACAGATTCACATGATTTCATTTCCAGGCCCTGTTAGACCTCTGTCATGGTCATACAATATCATATGAATGGTCATATTTCATGCCATGCATGTTTTACATTAGAAGGATGTGTTGTTGTAGGGTTTTTAATCACTACAGTGTATCTTGTGACCATGTGTCAAAGAAAAGCAATATTCACCACCCCTCCATGTCTTATTTTAATGGCAGAGACAGGAAAGTAGATCCACATTGCCATTCTCAACTTGAAAATGCCACCCCATGTTGGTCCATGCTGCACTCCCTGCCCTGCCTTTTATGAGCTACAGGACGTTTTTCTCATTCTCATGTAAGTTTCTACTGCAGCAGTAAAACAATGTTTGTAAAATCTGGGTTGTGCATCTTCCACCCATAGCTTCCATGGAAGAGAAAGCAAAGGCTCTCCAAAAAAAAGGGTGGATGTCCGTCCCTCGAGAACGTCGAGTATGGAGCGCAACAAGGAGAAGGAGAACTCGCTGAGTTATGGCAGTGACTCAGAAAACAAGAGGAACTCAGTTAAAGAGTCTGATGAGAACAAAGAAAACATGATCATGAACTCAGAGCTCAAGGAAGAGTCTGTTTTTTATCAGGATGAAGAAGTTCTGAACGACTCTGTTATTTCTGGTAAGCAAAGTCACTGTAATACAAAGATACACTCCCACAACCAAGGGAATGCTCTAAAGGCAGCAGGAAATATTGGGAAGGGTAAATTCCTCCACTGTCACATCAGCTTTTGAAGGAACCCTGGTGAAAAGCTGAAGTTAAATTGGAGTCCCAGTGATTGTGACTGTCCCCCAGGCGTGGCACAGTGAACTGTATCACTGTGCTTTACCCTCTCAGTTACTGCTGCTCCCTGGGGCTGCTCTGCATGAGCAGCAGCACTCCCAGACATCCCCCTGGGAGCAGCCAGAGCTTTCTGTACACCCAGTGCCAGTGCTGCCCTGTTCTGCAATTTCAGGACTATTTTTCCATGCAGTGATGGTACATGGAAAAGTGATAGAGACCAATCAATCCAGGAAGGATAAACACTTAGAGAAAATATCTTAAAGAATAAAGTTCCTCTCCATCTGGTCCATTTTACCCCTTCTTGAAACATATGGGGAATGCATTTTATAATCCTGTGCAATTATTTAAGTGAGCTTTGGCAAAATAATCAGCTCTCCTTAGAAAATTTGTCATTCAAGGTTTTTAATGTTTTCCATGTTAGTAAGACAGATTCAATCTGAAATGAATACTTCACTCTCTTCATGAATGCATTAAAAGAAGGCAGAGAATAATTTATCAAAAAAAATTATTATAGCAGATGAAAGATGAATTTTAAAAGATGTCTTTGAAAGCATGAGCCAGCAGACAGGACATGAGTTCTGCTGCTGTGTCTTAAGACACCAAGTAACAGAACAGACTCCTGAGGTAAGGAGTGTAATTGCTGTGCATTTAAGGATAGCTTAAGACACAACAAACACCTTTAAAGTTCTACTTTTTTTCCTGGTTATGTGTGTAAAAGGAGCTTCTTTTAATAAAAATTCTAAGAGCTAGAGGCAGCCAGGCAAGAAAAATACATTATCCCCAGCAAGCAAAACCAAATCTGAATATTTAACTGTTGAAGGTGAAACTCTCTATATTTAACAAATAATTATTCACTATTATGATGATAGGAGGGCACTGGTTATTGTACAAGTTTCAGTGATATCTAGAAGTAGCTCTGGGCTTTCCACAATAAGTGGTCGAGCTTTGGAAAATTCCTGCAGCTGAAGGACAGTGCTGCTGTACTGGGGATGGCTGAGGCCACCTGAGAAAAACAGAGTTGCTTTAAAGACATCTGGGCATTATTGTGGCTGCAACAACTCTGCTGCTTGGCACAGAGGATGCTGAGCTCTGACTGATGTCCCAGAGCAAGCTGGGACATTCCCAAGGCATTTCTGGTGTGGAGGCACTGCTGGTGCCAGCATTCCCAGGGACAGCACCAGAACAATTCCCTAAACAACTCCAGATTCCTTCTGGTTTGAAGAGATCTGGGCTGGTTTCCAAGTCAGGGAGTAAAACTATCCATTAATGCTGAGCTGCTTTACAATCCCTGCCCTGCCTTAGCAGTCACCTGCTCTGCCACTGCCACCACCACAGGGCACAGTGCCACAGCCCTGGGGCTACAGGGAGGTACAGAAAAATCACACAACTCTGGAAAAAGTGGGGAATTATGCCTTGGTTTTCCATTCCTACTTAATAAATCCTCATTTGAAACCTCTGAAAACACAAGGCAAGATGAGCTTAAAAAACATTACCAGAACATAGCCCACAACTGATAACTGGTGCAATCAAGGTCTGTCCAGCATCAGGCAGTGTTAGGATTTGCTTTTTGATTGATAGAACTGTGAATATGATAAAAAGAACAGTAAACAGACAGGAAATTAAATGTAGTGATTTGATTGAATTGAAACAGGGAGTTTTTACAGGAACCTGCAGCCTGAACATGAAAAGGGTGTGAATTTCCCAAGCATTTCTTGTTGACCTAGCTGAGGTGTGATAAATCACAAAACAATCCAGCCTGAGATAGATGGTCAGGGGCAGACTGGCTCTGAATGTGCCTGACTAAGAAAAATAATCCTTAAAAAAAGAATACTTAAATAAGGGTGTTTGCAGGTTCAGTTTCTACTGAGGTAGTGATCAGGAAGGAATTTGCCTCAGGATGCTGAAAGTAGATGTGGAGAAGAACAGCTTGGGGCTTTCTCTTTGTTCTCTGGTTTTGTTTTATTCATGTTCACTTATTCTCTTTTAATATATAGATCTTGCATGTATATTTGCATTTTAACCTGTTCTGGTAAATGATGTTTCATTAAGAACAGTCCACCTTTGATTGACAGAGGGAGCTGACACTGTTAATTAGGATTTTGACCCCATTTCCTTTCAAGTCAATGACAGAAATCCCATAGATTAGATCACTTTCCATGCCCCCAAGGTGCCCTGCCCTGGACACTCTGCATGGCCAGTGCTGCAGTTCCTGTGGACACACAGAGCTCCATGTCACAGAAACCTCCTGACATGGCCAAACTCCTCTTATGACCTCTCTAAAACACTCAGGTGAAACTGGGAACGTGTGCAGGGATTCCCAGGAGTTTTCTAGCCCTGAATGTCCCTCAGGTTATTTCCAGCAGGAATTCTGTTGGTTCCTCTGCACCCACTCCCAGTGTGATGAGTGAGAAGCCCTGTCAGAGTCCCAAGTCTGTGGCTTTGTGAGCCAAGTGCTCCTGATGGAGTCAGATATTCAGCTAGCAGAAGGCTCTGTGTGGCAGCAGCCAAATCATTTCACTTCCCTCCCCATCTGTTAAATGTATATCTGCTATTTCAGACAGGGCTGTGTGGTTTAATTTAATTAATGCTTGCAACAGACTGTGAGAGCATTTCAAGGAAGGTGCTAAATAAGGGCACAGCTTTTTAGGCTCCAGAAAGGGGGTTTTGAGCTGATTATGGTTTCTGAAAAGTTTAGCTTTAGATCAATGCAACTACCAAGAGATTTTTCACAGCTCACACAGGGAGACCAAAATTACTCTGCTCCATTCTTTCCAACAGGTACATGTGGGAAAAAGGCTGTACAGACTCCTCCCTCTGCATAAAGAAATTCGAGATCAGTAGTGATAATAAAAAAGGATGTCCATAGATCCCTAACAAATAAAACTTCAGTATTTGAGAATGAGAACCTATTTAGGATTTAGAATCTTGCCAACCTCCAGAGCATGCTTTAAAAAATAGACTTTAATCCTATCTCAAATGCCAAACAAAAATACCAATTAAATGTCATTTTCTTTAAAGATGAGGTGACCTTCTCTAGAAAAGGTGAGGCATTAAATTTAAAAAAACCCAAACCCTTTAAAGCAAAAAGGAACCAAAACAAATTAACCTCCTATTTCACGCCATGCTCCCAAGATGAAACAAAGATTTAACTGCAGTTCCTGCATGCCCTGAGGAATGTTTTCCCTCTGCATTTGCAGGGGTTTTGTGTCTGAGCCCTGCTCAGCTGCAGTGCTGCTTTCTGGCATTAATGTGTACAAATGCTCCTTGCACAGCAGCGCACAGATCTCTGTCACTCTGGGCCATTCCTGCTCTCCAGAAGTTCCTGTCCCATCCCCAGGAGCTGCCTTTCTAATAACTTTCCTTTCAATGCATGCCCCAGGTACTTTGCCAAGAAAATGCAAGAAAGAGCTGCTGGCAGTGAAGCTACGGAACAGACCGAGCAAGCAGGAGCTGGAAGACAGGAATATTTTCCCAAGGAGAACAGATGAGGAGAGACAGGAAATCCGGCAGCAAATTGAAATGAAACTCTCAAAGTAAGTGTTGTGAATGAGAGCAGGGAGGAGCCTCCCTTTACAATGGAGCATCCTCTGAGCCCTGTCAGAGGCACTGCCACCCACCCCCAGCTCCACTGCCTGCTGGGAACCATCCACAAACCAATACAGCACATTTTCAGCTCTCAATCAGCCACTGGAGAAAAAAAATCTTAACTCTTTCTTCAGTCAGGATTGCCTTGATTTCAAGGGAAAACAAGACAGAAGTCAATTTGGGAGACAAAATCCTGCCAAATCTACCTGCAGCTCTGCTGCTGCAATCAAGATTTGGAGGTCCTCCAGAAAAGCCAGTGCTTTAACAAAAATAGTAGTATAATTATTTATCAAGCAGATTTGGCTTTGTCAGCTCAAGCTGAATGTGAGGATAAAGGCAATTGTTAGAGCTGCACATTTCCTTGCCCAAGGGAAAGCTGCTGCACTGGTGGCTGCACTGGTGCTGCCTTAAGGCAGCAGCAGCATTGCCCTCACCTGGGGAAGGTGTGAGTCCAGCTGCAGGCACGGCAGGGATGCTCTGGTTTGAGCAGTAACCAGGGCAACAGGGGAGAGCTGTGAGAGAAACAGCATCACTGTGGTGGGCAGCCTAAAGCAAAGGCTGGAGGTAACTGGGAGGCTCAGGCTGCACCATTTGGGTTTTGTGTGTGCTTTTTAAGGGCTGCATTTGGATATCTGCAAACATGAATATTTTAGAGGAGACAAAGTGGATTGTTAAATAATCTGTGCTGTGCTGCCCACACAGGGACAGTGAGCGCTGCTCACCGCCAAAACGCTTGGAAACAAATTGGGAAACATGAACAGAAATTCATTTTCAAGGCTTATTAAATATTAAATATCTCAAGCTTCTCCTGCAAGAAACATTTATTGATATTTAGACTAACTCATTCATGTGCATGCTTCTGATTAAACTTTACCTCCGGGGACAGGGAATGAGAACAAATGTGTGGATCAGAGCACAAGTCCTAATGGAGCAGAGTTTATGGAGGAGAACATCTCTGCCTTCACCACTCCTGCCCTCAGCTAAGGAACAAGTGCTGAGGGAACACAGAGGAGGTTCTGGGTGCCCTTCATGGTGCAACAGCAGAGATGGAGTTATGGTCCCTCCAGTCTCAGTGACTGCACAGCAGCACTTTGCACCCAAAGGGGAGCAGAGCTTTGTGCCAGGGGCTGCACAACTCAGTGCAGTGCTGACCCTGCCACAGAAAACGTGTACATCCAGACAAGCAGAAAAGATCCCCCTATAATGCACATTGAGTTCCAAGAGTTACAGGCAGAGCAGATGAGAAGTGTGTCCTATTAACCCCCATCACTTCAGGAAGCAAAGATAGGTCTTGATCACTCTGACCTTACAAACTTTGTGCACGCACTTCAGGGAAATATTTCACATTGCACCCAAATATCATTATTTCCATTATTTTAGCCATTTGATAACTCATGAGATATATTCATATATCAAGAGCCTAAATTGATTGCTTTAAAATACACAAAAAATGGCTTCCACCCTACTGCATCCCTAAAACCAATTCAACCATCACAAACTATTCACTGAATGAGAAGATTGTCATACCCAGCCCCATCTCCTATTGCTGAAATGCTTACAAGGTCACATCTCTTTTCAGCCCTGCCTGACTTCTCTTAGTCTGAAAGGTCTGATGAAATTGCAGCTTCAGTTGCTGTAACTACAGCCTTTATCTCTTTATTTTCATTTACCATTTGTCTTGCTTAATAATGAGCCTAAAGAAATGCTGTGAGGGATGCATCCCTGGAGTCAAATGCCAGTACAAGGACTTGCAGAGGACACTGCTGGACAGGTGACAGGGACTGGCCACCACCAGGAGGCAGGAAATTTGCTGTGTGTAGGTGAATGCAGCTAGGGGAGCCTCCCCTGCCTGCTGTGATCTCATGTAGCAATCTGGGGTGCAGCCCATCAGTGTCACTGGTGATGTCTAGAGGGTGGCTAAAAGCCATCTTTGTTCCAAGTGCTGGAAGTCAGGCCTTAATTTGGTTCCTTCTTCCTGGAATGTGGAGGACTGAGCGCATTTCGGGGAACAGACGGCACAGAGATTGCTGGAATCGCCAGGAAAAAAGGCAAAACAGATTGGGAGCAGTCTCCCACACAACTTCCAGCACATATGTGCTGGCAGAGCTCAGCTCAGCTCTTAACTCATCCACCAGAATAGAACACGGCCGTGCAAACAAGCTCAGGTGGTGGATGAATGCAGGAAAATATTTACAACACCAGGAAAAGCAAGTGGGTGTCTAAAAAACCCAACAGCCAACCAACAAAGTTAAAGTGAATTGTGGCTAAGGCCAAAGAGCCAAAGCCCTAGAGATATCCCTTTGGAGTTTCTGATTAGAACTCACCTCACAAAACCCAGGCCACCCCAGAGCCCACACTCGGAGCAGAGTCTGGCTGCGGTGTGGAAATGAAACCAAACTGGGAAGAGTGAAATTCTTGGATGAGCTTTTGAGGTGTTTGCACTCATTCATTTCACTGGTACTTGTGCAGCACGGTCTCTGTGTGACACCCTGGAGGTTTACAGCTAAGGAATGTAGTGCTGGGCTGGGAATGCTGCCTGGGAGATGGGATCCAGTAGAAATGTCTGTTCTCTCCAGGGCTTTGCCACTACCTGTGCAGGAAAGAGCAGCGCTGCTGCTGCAATAGCAACAGTCAGATAACAGCAAATCCACGTGTACCATCAGGCTATAGATCTGTGTTTAGCACAAAGAATGATCTGTGGGCAGATCAGCAAGTAGTTATTCAATGGCTGACTGCATAAGAATGGCACATAACCAGGCAGTTGTTAACAGGGTCGATATTTTTCAGCACAGTTGCAGGAGTTTGATGGTCTGTATCTCTCTAGCAAATTGCCTCAGCCCCACAGCTAACACAGCCTCACTCTGTACTCTGGAGGAAAGGATGTACTGACATAGATAATGTGTAAAATACACCAAATAACGGTGTTTATATAGCTTTAAAAATGGGGAGACAAAAGAAGAGCATCCTCTCAAAACCACTGTATTATTTAAGTGGTTCTGGTTGTAACACATTTCAGCAGCAGCTGTGGACCTGCTGAGAAAAGGTACTCTGCTATGACTCTGATGGGTGTTTATGAAGTCAAAGCTAAAACCCCTATTTTCCTTCACCTTCCCACTCATTCCATCTCAAAAGAGAGATTGGGAAATTCTGTATTTTGAGACAAATTCTACTTTTACAGCAGTGCAAATCTACCGACTTCAGATTTATTATTGACTGACAGCGGCATGAGGAGAGATTCCAGGATTCATTTATGTGCATGGCTGCTTTTGAAAAGTGTATTTCCTGTATTTCGTGCTCCCAGCCAATTTAATCTACCACTTGTTGCCGTGGAAACATGGACTTTTCTCTCCTCCTCCCTCCAAAATGGCACTATTCCAGTTTTCCCTATGCTGTAGTGCTTCTCTAATCCATGCATCCCCAGTGCCCCAGAGCATGGTGAACTCTTGGAATACTCTCCTGTGCATTAGGCAACAGGGCTCCCAACAGGCCTTGGTTCCATTATTGTGTGTTCAGAGCACAGATAATAAGCCCTCGATGGAATTCAGTGAATTGAGAGCTCGTTGTGTCACGAGGCAGAAAAGACATTTGCAAGTAGGATTGTTTGCAGTATCTGCTTCCTGTCTCACAGACACGCTTTGTTCTAGAAGGGGTTTCAGCTGAAACCTGGGGGAGTGAAACACTTGCTAGACTGAAGGGTGACTCAGGAAAAGGTTGTTTAATTAAATTTGATATCTGGCTGTTTGGAAAGTTGATGTTTGAAGTGCCTGGGTGGCTTTTGTATCATGAGAATGTAACCATAGTTAAAGACACTCCAGTATAACTTAATGTCTCAATGAAAATACAAATTCCTTGAAAAGATTATACTTGTAATATTCACTTTGTGTACTGCTTCACCTGTTCTGATATTTGTACAAGTACACATGATGCATGAAGTGGCACTTAGAAGATAATGGGGACAGGAATTAAATACAGAAACGTGGGCAGAGGAGTCAGACAGGAAGAACAAAGGGTTTTTATACACAGAGAGGAACCAAAACTTGAGCACCTAAAGCTGATCTTTAACCACATTGAAAACATTGGCTTGGGGAAGTGGATGATGCTGGACCAAGGTTTCCTGGCAACAAGAAGTGAAGAGGAGGCATCTTTATTCAGTTGCTACCACATCTGGAATCTGTAGGTGTGGTGCTGCCCTGAGGTTCTTGGAGAAGCATTTCTGAGTTGACTCACCCAGGAACTGCAGATGTAGCCAAAAGCACACCCAGATGAGACCCTGGTTTGTCCCTCAGGTAACAAAGTGTGAAGTTCACAGTGCTGCTGGAGACAGAACAATACCAAGCAAAAAGCACTTGAGACTGGCAGCCTAAAAGCAAAACAGTGCCACAGCTCAGCACAAAGCACTCACAAAGACAGCTTCACCTACTGACAGCACAAAAGCTGTGCCATGTTTCCCAAGGACAGCACATCCAGTGCCACTTCTCCACAGAAATGTCTCAGGGCAGCTTTGCTCACTGAAAAGCCATCAGCCCTTCAGACGGTGATACTCAGCAGGGAACTGGGCTGAGTGCACAGAACTTTGGGGAACATTTTGTTTAGATTGACCAAAAAAAGTGGTAAGTGGGAACATGTACAGACTACTGGTAGTCCTAATGCAGAAGTTTAGGAGATGCTGAACTGAGCTAAGCTCACCTGGGGATTAGCAAGGTTTTTCTGATGAATCTCCAGCTGTGCTCCAACTCCCGGTCACTGGACTAAAAACCAGGGAACTGCCCTAATTTCAGAAGGCTGGGAAGACTTGACACAGATTCATTCCAGAGACAGGAAGGCAGCGGGGGCAGATACAAAGAACAGATCAGCTGTCAGCACTCATTAGCTGTGTACAATTTAATGCATTTCAGGAACCATCCAGGTAAGCATCTTGCTGATGCTAAAAATAACCTCAGCAAGCTCAGCGTGGGTGTGTGTGCAAGGCTCAGCTCCTCACACCAGACAGGAGCTAAATATAGAGCCAATTGAATTCTGTGGGCGTGGGGAGCCAAGGGAGTCTCCTGTCTCCTCACTCTCTCCAGCAAGATGTGATGCAGCTGGGGGCTGCTGTCAGCCCTGCTCATGGCTGCAGGATTTTATTAGGAGTGTGCACAGCACCCATGTGCTCAGTGAGGATTTGGGGGTTTTTCAATGGTTTGCCCCTTTTCAGTTATGACCTCTGCTTTTCAGGCCATGAAAAAGAAAGATGTGAGGGATGGAGGGGGGAGCAGTAGGAAGACTGAAGGAGGCACAAGTGAAGCTGAGATTTTCTTTTTGGTGCTGCCTCCAGGATTAAGAAGTGCAGATTCCAAGGCTTGAATATTCCCCATGCTCTTCCTTGGTGTCAGGCAGTGGCACACAGCTGGAAACCCTGCAGTGAACACAGTGACAGACAGCACTGGCCTGGTCAAGGGGCTGGGGGTTACTGCCTGCTGCCAGAGTTCCTGAGACAGCCTGCAAGGGTAAAAATAGGAGGAGAGGGAGAAGACTCAAGTGCCATTAAGGTCTCTGAGCAATGAGTAAGTTCAGCCTCCTGTTTATGGGGCTTTTGAAGTCCAGGGGAGATGTAGTGCAGTTCAAATAAAGCATTAGAGAGGGTTCAAGTGCATCTGTACATGCTGTACCTTGACAACGCTGGCCTCTTGTCTAAATGGCTGAGAAAGGTTTGTTCCCTTTCAGGCATTAAACTCCAAGAATAGAACCAAACTCACTAACACCAATCCCTTGGTCAGGTTTACTTGCCAAGCTCCCTGAGTGTGTGATCATACCAGGCCCTCTGGACAGCAGCTCTTGGAGCAGAGGTGCTTCCTTGCTTCAGCAGCACTTGTACAAATAATTATGGAGCACCCAGTCAGCTGTGGGCAAGAGCCTTGATCTGCAGCTGAACCAGAATGAGCAATTTGCCGTCTCAAACCAGCCCACAGCTCGTCTGGCAAGAATTTTTGAACACACCAATTCACTTATAAAGGGTTGAACCACGGTTGCCTTTGTCCTGGGTTATTTCCTGGTTTGAGCACAAGCACACGACCCAGAGGTGCTCCCAGGGCAGGCCTGGATTGCTGAGGATTCAGCATCCACCTCCTGCTGAAAATGGGGAGTATTTGTGCCAACATGAGGCAATGTCACTGCAGAGGCTGTAAATTCTGCCAGGCAACAACATGAAGTTCCAAATTCCCGGGGCACAGCTGATTAAAGATTGTGAGAAGACACTATCACCTTCCACTGCTCTGTTCTACTTGCCTGGCTCCAGTGCTGGGAATTCCTAATCAAATCTGTTTTCCACAGCACAGGGAAGGCAAGGGCAGCAGGTCAGAGCACAGCAGGCAAGAGAAGAGCAGAGCAGCAGGTGGAAACACAGATAGGAATATACAGGGCCTTTTCTGGGACACAGAGTCAATTCCTCAAATAGATCTGACATAAGTGACACAAGTGAAACTAGAAATAAAAAAATCAGAGCACAGAAAGCTGTGAGTATCACAGAGCAGTATAATCACATAAACTTGCAGAAAAACTGCTTAAGCAAGTGTCATTGAACAAGGAAAAAGCCTTTTTTGGGAAGAAAACAGTGCACTTGTTTTGCCCTGCCAACCCACCCACTACCAGCAGCTCATGCTCAGCTGAGATCCTTTCCCAGAAATTGGGCAGCTCCCCACGCCTGAAGATCTGGGCTCAACCCCTGTGGTGAGACAAGCAGTCATAAAGCAAAAAGGAAATGCATAAAATGCCAGTAATGCTCTGTAATGCTTCACCTTACACTGGATTATGATTCAGGTCCTTGAGCTCATGTGGGTCTGCAGTAAAAGTAATTACAGAAAGAAATTACTTTAATTTAATTTGCAGAGCTTAATCGATAGAGACCAAAGTAAGCTGCTCTGGTTGTCACAGTGATTTGTGCTGTTGTGGGATGAAAAGCTGACCAGAACAAGGTGCTGTAGCACTTGTGAGCTCCTGATAACCCAAGGGTTGGGCAGGGAGGGATTCAGGCATTCACAGTGCCAGCCCTCACTTTGTGTAGGCATGGTCACTGTGTCACTGAGAGGATTTAGGATTATGGTTTTTTGGGTTAGATCTATTAATGAAATTCAGGAAAAATGTTTTCTGCACTGAAAGCCAAGCACTTACTTCACTTAGTTGGAACAGAAGCCAGATGGGATGGACAGTGTGTATCTGAAAGGCTGTGAACTGTATAAGCACAGTCTCAGCCAGAAAGGGGTTTGGCTGCCTTTTTTTAACACATCCATTTCAGATGTGCCACTTCAAAGCATTTGAGAACAAAAGAGAGGGGTAAAGTTTGGATGTTGTGTTGGTTCTCCTCCCACTTGCCTTTTTAACCTAACCAAATTGATAGGCAGACTGGATATCAATGTGTGTCACCATGACTGTTGTAGTGGATTGCCTGCAGAATACCTAAATGGTCACTTCTCCCACAAAATCTGAAATGTGGCTTGGCTTGGAGAAGAAAAAGCTCCTTAATGTGCAGAGCCACAGCTGCACACACTGTCCCTGGGGCACAGCACTGAGCTATCCCTGCTTTATGGGGAGGGCTCTCAGATGAATCACCTGTGCTTTCCCATAAAGAACTTGATCATATTTTTGGGCTCTCTTCCAAGAAAACTGTCTCAGCACATGTGATCCAAGGAAGCTGTAATTCATCCCCTGCCGTTTCTGGTTCACCAGATTTTGAGTTACTACAGTTCCCTCCTCCTGCACTCTGAGCACAACTTCTGTAGCCTGGTTCATTCAGGATCTCAATTCCTTCAGGAATCACAGGCTTGGGCTTGCTGCTTTCATATGGAAAACTGGGTCAGTCTAGCACAGTTCCTGTGGTTTTGAAATAACTTCAGAGACGGTGAGGGGGGAGAAAAATGAAAGAAATAAATATTTAGAAAACAGGAAGTGGGGGAAGGAGAGAAAATAGGTCAGAACAGAAGGTCACTGATTTTCCTCAATAGATGATGTGCAATTGTATCAATTATTAAAACGTGGCTCTAGCTAAGTCTGATTCCATTGCCTGTGCCCAGCTGGAAAGCTGCAGCTGGATAACCAGGTCTTGGGAGCTTCTTCAGTCAGCCAGAGTACTGCAAGCTTCCTTCAGTATCTGTTTTTCAGGATAATTAACTCATCCAAGTAGACAGCACACTTCCTTGACCTCCCCAGACTCTGGAGAGTGTTTTTCTTTTATTTCTGGAAAACACTCTTATTTTCTATCTTTTCCTTTAGCTCTCACATACAACACCAGAGAACAAACAAACAAAACCAAGCACTCCCAGGTTTATCTCTATGCTCATGGTTTTATCTAGTGAAATTAAGAAGAAATTGACCACACCTTTGGAGGTTGAGGACCTCCTCCTGTTGAAAGTCCACTTATGCAGAGGACATCAAGGCAACTGGGAAACAAGAATCAGCAGGTTGGCAAAATCTGAGTCTTAAATCACATTAGAAACAGGTACTGCAATCTAGTTAGTCCATTGTTCTGCAAAGATGTGTCACTTGGCTTTCATAAAGCTATGCAGAATACAGGCAAGAAACAAAGAGCAGAACAAAATCTGAGCCTCACTGCAGGAAAAAACCTCTCAAAACCAAGACTACATGGCTCACAGATGAACCACCAGTGTCATTTGCTTGAGATGATCATATTCATTAGGCAAATTAAATTCTGAATGAATTAATACTTCATTAGTTTCTCAGAAATTATGTTAAATAAAAATTAAAGCCAGGCCCTCTCAGCAGCCTCTGCAGAAAGCAGCTGGCCTGCTGCACAGAGATCAGCCTAATTTGAGGGTATCTGCAAAAGCCATATTCTGGCCAGGCTACACTGCAGCCTTGTTCTAATCATCACTGGGAGTGGCTGCAGCACTTCCAAATACCACCCAGCTGAGGAAAAATCCTCCTTCTCAAGAGAAGGTTAAACAAACCAGGACTGATGTGGTAAGGGAAGTTTTATTTAGGGGCGTAGTGCAGTTTAACTTACAGAAATCCCTTTATCAGCCTGTTTACACCAGGAAGGCAAAGGTAACAGGGAATGAATGTGTGTGTGGAAATGCCAGGCTCAGGGGTGATGGGAGCAGGAGGCTCAGGGCCAGCAGGGAGTGTTGGTGGGGAGGGCCCAGCCCTGCAATGCTGGGACTTGCTGTGCACCAGCTGCAGGGACAGGAGCAGCTGCAAAAGGCAGGGAAATGCTCTGGGAGGGAGGTGTGTGCACAGAGCCAGGACCTGCCTGAGCCTGGGAGCCACTGCCAGCTCCCACAGCGCTGCCTGCCCTTCCCCACCTGCTGCCCCTCCTCAGCAGGGAACAGCCCTGAGGACAAGCACGGAGGTGGCACCAGGGGATCCTTTCCTGAGAGCACTCCCCAAGGTTTTGTGTGGCAGCCTTGAGCTTTGGCAGCGACAGTTCGTGTTGTACCACAACAAATCAGGGCTGTAACTTCCAAACATGACGTTACATAATTGAATTTGTACATTTTATTCAGTTTTCAGAAGATCAGAATATTCTGTTCTATGTGAAATTTGCCAACAAATTCTATTTGGATTTTCATGGCCATAGCTAAACACAGGATCCTAAACAAAGTTAAGGAAGATCCCAGAAGGCTCTGGGGAAGAGCAGGCAGAATATAAGGATGACATTTTAAAACTCAAATCCTGCCTGTGTTTTCCTGTAAGTTAGCCTGTCTGCAGTGCTCAGTGACATCAAGTGACAAGTCATGCTCCTCACCTTGTCCAATTTAAAAAACAAAGGGAAACAGAATTACTGAAAAACCACATGCACAAGGAAGTTAATAAATTCCCAGAGGGGCTGCAAATCTGGTTTCTCAGACAATACAGTTTGCCACATTCTCCTAATCTATCCAACAGATATAACCCCATAGACCAGCTTTGCAGAGCACTGTGAGAGCTGCTGGTGAAAGAACTACAAAATTGATGATTATTGAGACCAGGGGACTCACACTCCTACAGACTTTTTGGGCCACATCTTTGAGCTGTCAATGGAATTTCTCATTTCACTCTGCACTGAGAGCAGGAACACTCTTTGCACTGAAAAACCAACAGATAACCTCAAGAGAAATTTTGAAAGAAGCAAAATATTAAAAGCAAATAAGAGTGCAGTAAAGAGCAGGGTTCAGAGCCTGCTCTGGCTCTGGCCAGCCAAGGTTGGTGACAGTGTGAGGCCAGGCTGTTGGTCTGACTGTCCTGGAAAGTGCTGGGCCAGCAAGAATGAGCACGAGAGGAACAGAAAGCAGCCCAGCAGATGGTGAAACGCTGCCTGCAGGCAGGGATCCCCATCCTTGGGAGGCTGAGTGGGTGAGTGACAGGCGAGAACTGGAAGGTGCTGCCTTGCCAGGGGAGCGTTCCCAGCGAGGTTCTGCAGCCTGGGAGCAGCTGTGCAGCCACACACAGCTCCCAGCAGGGCCTGCCTGTCCCAGCAGCAGCTGCAGCTCCGCAAATTGCTGCCATTTAGGCTTTTCCTTCAGGGATTACACAGAGTGCTTGGAGAGTGCTGCATTTGCCTTGATTTACTACAGTAATTCAGAGAGATGCTCCTTGCCATCAAGCCTGACACTACAGAGTTTGCAAAAAGTGCCATAGCATGTCCCCTCCTGCCTGGAGCTGCTGGGTTAGGAGGTTCACAGCCCCATACCCCAGCTCTGGGGTAAATCCTCACTGCAAAGCCACATTGCAGAGGTTTATCTGTCACCTCCCAGACTTTGCAGATTGCCAAAGGGTCCTTGGTATGTACCTCCAGGTGGCAGGGAAGGACGTTCTCCAGACCTCACACCTCATGGGGAAATTCCCAGCAGCTCACACCCATGGCAGGAGGGGCCACTCTCAAATCCTTCTGCATCCAGTGAGGGGGAGGAGGAGAATTGCCACACAGCTGCCAGCCCACACACACACCAATACTTTGTCTGCTCTCTGCAAATCCAGCTGTGGTTTCTTCCAGTGACCCAAATCCCACAGCTGCACATTGCAGTGGCATCTGTTGTAAGGGCAACTGTTTGTGGATTAAGTGCACAGTACTGCAGGATCTTAGTGCAGCCCTGAGCATCCCAGCTGAGGCCAGGACATACTGGGACACTTCCATCCATGGACAGTATCTCTATCTCTCTTCAGTGTTTGCTGCACTCTGAAACAGAGCTAGAGCTACAGACAGAACTGACATGTCTCCCTGTCATCCTGTCCCCACTGACTGCCATGGCTAGAATTGCACTCCTGGCTTCCCAGGAAATTGAGTCACGAGCCTACAGACATTTCATTTTGTACAGGGCACAAAGGTGGCTGACAAGGCAGCCCCAGCCTCCCTGGAGGAGAGCAGGCATGAACATTGTATTAAGTAAGTGAAGTAAAAACTTGGCTTTTTTATTTTCTTACCTTTCCCTCCTTTTCTTATTTTTTATCATAACCCAGTAAGCACCCAGGAGTATGCAACTGTCACTAGGATAGGAAAATCTCAAGTCAGTGGCAAAATCTCCCCCACCACTGGGCTGAGATTTGCCTCTGTCTGCTGCTTATTTCAGAGTCCTTCCTGCTGCTCATGCAGTTGCTATCAGAGTAGATTTTAGTATCACTTCAGCAGTAGATATGTAGCATTGCTTTTGGCTTTTTTGTTCTGTAGGAACACAGAGCTCCATTCCTATTTCAGGAGAGAAAAGAAAGGGGGGGGGGGGGGGGGGAAGAAAGAAAATCTCTTGCTTTACAACTAAAGGTTATTAACCATTTTCGGTGACCTGCACAATGTGACCAGGTCATACTCAGCACTTGGTTTCTGCTGAAGACCCTCCAGTTCCCATTTTATCATTTTATACCCAGCCTGGATCTGTCCTCAGCCTTCAGCAGAGGAGAGGCACTGGGAGCTGCACCACTCGCTCTGTTATTTGAAGAGCGTGTTCTTTCAGCACTTCGCCTTGCTGAGCTATTTTTAGCTTGAAAGTATTCCCCAAACCAGCTCTTTACCCAGCTGCAAGGCAGAGCAGAAGTGAGAACAAGCTGCTGCTGATGAGAACAGTGCTGCTCACACTGACACTGCTGCTGAGCAAGACACCCATCAAAGTGCAGACAGGGAACATGTCTTTGGCTGAGCAACCCATTGCACTTTTGTCACCCAAATAACTAAATATTGTAATTCTATCACAAACAGGACAGATCCACTCTCCAGCAGCTCTGTTAAACCACAGAGTGGGGAAGCAGGTGGAAGGGAGATGAGGAAGCTGCTGCTCTGAAATAAGCAGTTATCACATTTAAACCCCATGTCAGCATGCTAGTTCTTGCATATTAACTCAGATGAAATTTAAAGATGTTATTTTATGTTGGTCTCACAATGTGCAACAGCATCCTCCAAGAATCCTTATGTGAGTGTGGAGAGAGGTATGAAAGCAAAAGCCTGCTGAAGGTGGAGGAAGGATGCTCAGCAGCTGGGCTTTGAACTGGGCCCTGATCTGCTCCCAGCTGTGCCTGGCCCTTCTCCCTCACACCTTGGAAAATGAGACACCCAAGGGTCAAATGCAGGAGGGCTGTACAGGTGGTGAGAACAGTGATTACCCTCAAGCCTTCTCCACTGAATCCTCTGGCACAGTTAGAGCCTGGCTGTGTTGTTGTTTCAGCCCACACAGTGCTCACAGCCCTGTGCAATAACAGACCTGTCACAGGGCAGGTCCTTCAGGGACAGTGGGTTGTGATACAAGGGTTATGCTGGGCAAGAGTGTGGTTTCTATTTCAGCTGAAATCTGAGCCCTTTGCAGGGCTCCTATCACAGAAATTATAATGATGGACAGCTGTAATTGCCTGGTAGATGAGTGACAACATAATTAACTGAACTCGTGCTGATTTGCAGCTTTGAAAATCCAGACAGAACTAAAGGCCAAACAAATAAACAACACATGTAATTAAGGCAACATTTAAAGCCTCTCTGTTTATCTGCAGTTTTCTTATTTGGATGCAAAAAATAGTACACGATGGCACAGAGACACAAATATCAGGGGACTTTAAAGAAGGCAACTCACAGCATTTACCAGACCAGCTCACCCTCTTCACACTGCTCTGAGCTCCCTACTGCCAGAGAAGCTCAGCAACTCCCCTTAGGATGAGTCCAAGGGCTGGAGAACCTCTGCTTTGGGGTTGTTCAGCCTAGGGACAAGAAGCTTCTAAGGAGGCAATGCTGGGGCCTTCCAGGGATTAAAGCTGGTTATATAAAAAGAGAGAGAGCAACCTTTTCCATGGGCAGATAGTGATAGGTCAGGGGGAATGGTTTTAAACTGAAGGAAGGTTGGGTTAGATCAGATATGAGCAAGAATATTTTTACAGTGAGGGTGGTAAAACACTAGAACAGGTTACTCAGAGAGGTGGGGGATGTCCCATTCCTGGAAACATTCAGTGTCAGGCTGGATGAGGCTCTGAACAACCTGATCCTACTCGAAGATGTCCCTGCTCATCGCAGGGGCGTTGGACAAGATGCCTTTAAAGGTTCTTTCCACCTCAAACTATCCTGATTCTATGATCTCCCTGTTATGGGAAATGCTGGCACATCAATTCCCACTTTTTACACGATCCAGAATTACCTTGGGGTAAAAACAAGTTTGTGTCTCAGTGTCTGCCTTCTAATTTTGTACAGACAGTAACAGAGAAGTCCCTCCCACCACAGATTTACTACTACCCATAATTGTACATTGCAAGCAGGCACAGAGCAGTGCGTGGGTGACTCAAAGCCCTGGCACACATCCTCTTCACAGCTACTTATAGGAAGGATGAAAATAAACTTCTTGTTGAATTGAACATGATGTTCTGGCAACAGAGCTGCCTATTTAAGAGGCAGAGCCTCTGCCTCCTGATGGGCAGCAGACACAAGCAGCTTTATGAGGAGCAAAACCAGGGCACTCCCATTTCTCCTCCCTTTGCCTGGGCTGTGAGAGGGATCCTTCCCACCACCTCCCTTCCCAATTCATCTGCAAAACCACCTGACAAGAGGAACAATCAATGCAGTTGCTGCTGGCTACAGCTCATTTACTGATGGCTGGATTGATTGCTCCCTTGTCAGTGCAGGGTCCACAGGCACATGCACGTGTCCAAGTCTACCCAGTTCACTCCTCCCTTTGGAGAGGATCATCACAATCACATGGATCTTACTAACACCAGCAACAGGAGCCCAAAGCGAAACTTTTGGCTTCAGCTACAAACCCAAAAAAAATTCAGTTTTGTGGCAATTGTACACACAGATACTGTGCAACAGATTCTATGAAAAAACCTATTTGGGAAACAGGAACACATTTTGGGGACAGATAAGAAACCACAGAAACCTGAGCTATTTTTCACTGGATTCTGCTTGAATGCTTGCTTGAGTCTGCCAGGGAGGAGAGATACAGACTAATAAGAGGAGAGGAGTAGAAATGAAGGAGTGTCTGAGGTGTGGGAAGTCAGCACAGCCCCACATGCACACAGAGGCTGGACCTGTCCCAAATTGGCCTCTCATCAGCCAGTCTGTGCCCACACCTGCAAGCCCTCAGCCTGCTGTGGCTTTGGGATGGGATGCAGCTCCCACAAGGGACAAAGCAGACCCTGCTGAGGGTCCCTGTGAGAGCAGAGGAGGTGGCAGCAGCTCCTGCTCCCAGGACACATTGATGCATTGCCCCTCTGACAGCAGCCCTGGGTGCTGGGACATGCACATCCTCAGCCTGCTGAGCACTCAGTCACCTGTAACTGCCCAGTATGATCAGCCCTTGTGTAGCAGTGCTCCCAAGACATTCATTCCCTTCAATGAGAAGGAGACAATCTGGCAGCATGAAGCAAATAATGATCTCTGATCAGCAGTCAGAGGCACGTGTGCCAGTGGCTGTGTTCACAAACGTGACCCTGCTCCAGAGGGGACAAGCCATTTGTGGCTTTCCCCACAGCCCAAATCCACATCCGCACTTGTGCTCATGTCCAGCAGGATCCTGGCAGGGCTCTGATGGCAGAGGGAAGGTGTTTTGCTGCAATTATACACCACACATGCTCGCCAAGGGAACAAGCCAGGCACCACAGCCCCCTCTGAGAGCAGAGGGAGCTCATGGATGTCACAGGATTCCCATGTGCACCTTGCACTGGGAAAACAAACACTTCGAGGCCATGTGCAAACTGAGGTGCCCTGAGACCCAGCTGGCTGCACCTGCAGGGTGTTCTGGGGAGAGCCACAGGTGACTGAGCTAACTTGCAATGATCTGCTCCTCTCACCCACAGGAGGAACACTGGGAGAACACAGGAGCAAGCAAAGTCTTGGCTTTTTAGAGATTATCATAAATACATGTTATCATCTCTCTGAGCCAAAATTACTGGAGAAAACATTCCAAGGTAGCCTGAAAATACACCCAGAACGCTCCCGAGGCTCCAAACCATTCAAGAATACCTGCTGCTTTAAGGTTTATGCTCACTTTGCACAGAACAACAGTAACACAAAATCTTTGCTATTTTTCTGAACATGAGAAAGCGCTGTACATAAAAAACTGTATAACCATTCCCTTTTACCCCACACACTTAAGGTGATTACTTTAGTATTATGAGGAAATGTTGGTGTCTGCCCAAACTTGGAGCACCTCTGACACATGTACAGCAATCTCTGAACTGCACCCAGACACCCCTTGCAGCAAAGTGACTCGGGTGCCTCCAGCTGTGCTCAGTTTCCCACAGGCAGCTGCAGTCACCTCTGAGTGCTACCAGTCCAGCTCCACTCACTGCTGCTCTTGGCATCCCTTGGTTTAACTAACAGGGAAACAAAATCCTGGACTAAGCACTCTTAGTATGAGACAAGGCAATTCCAGTGACACTTTGTGGGAAGCTGATCAGAGGTAGGAGCAGCCTGCAAGTAACTCCAGCATTTTCAAGCAAGGTTCAAGACCTTCCCCAAAAGAGCTAGCCCCACAGGTGCTCAGAGGGAGCACTCCTGCCTCACCAGGCAGCACAGAAATACCCAAACCTGAGTTTTCATAACACCCAAGAACACAAGAGCATTAATTGGCTGTTTTTCCCAGAAGCAAGAAATAGATATCCAAATCAGCTGAACGGAAATCATTATGGTCACACAACAGAAGTGGTGGACTATGTAAGTACTCCCCACGGAGCTCACAGTCACCTTGTTGAGGTGAGTCCACGTGGAGCTGTGAGTCCCTGAGTGAAAAAAGAACAGAAATGAAAAGCACAAGACTCACCGAGCCACGACCACGCTGTGTTGCAGCAGTGCTGGAGCCTCCTGTCCATCTCAGGCACTCCCAGCCATGGCTGCTGGGCAGCACAGGAGCCAGGCTGGCCCTAGGTGAGCCCTCCTCAGCCAGGGCAGGAATTTCACTGGATCCACAGAAAATGAGGCAGGACTGATTCAAAATCACCTGCACTGTACAAAATCCTCTCTCTGCAAAGCCCATGGGGACCATCTATAATTACTGAGGGCTCAGGTTTTAGCCCTCACAAAGGCTCCTTCATGGCAGGTGCGTGTTTCATCCTCCAGAGCCTCATACCGGAGTGATTCGCCCCTGCTCTGCAGTCTGCTGGTAATTGTTATTCAGCTGGAGTTTGTTTCCTTTAAATATGAGATGCGAGCATCCTGCCAGGCTGCTCAGTCCCTCCATGCTCTGTTCTGTGCTCCCCATGGTGTGAGGGGAGCGGTGGCCATGGTGTCCCCAGGCCCGGTGTCCCTGAAGTGCGGTGGCGTTGCCGAGGCCATGGCTCCCTCAGGGATGGACAGTCCCTTCTGAGGAAACTCACTGAGCCCTGAACACAGGGGGTGCTTCTGCTTCTGCCAGAGACAGGATTTCACAGCTATCAGCATCAGGGAAAACATGAAATAAATATCCGGAACAGAGCACCTGTTGCTCGGAGCCCACAGTATGCACAGGCCGGCTTATCTGAGGGGAGGACAAACTCACCCAAAATGGTTTCTTGCATTAAAGCTCCTTCAGGAGGGGTGTGGATTCTGACAGGGGTGACCTGTGCCCTGCCAAGAGCCCTCAGAAGATGTGTCCTTGTCTCGCTCTGGTGGGCCCTGAAGGTGCTCCTGGGGCTGAGGGGCCCCCACAGAGCAGCTCGGGCAGGGTGAGCTCTGCCCTGATGCAGCCACAGGGGCCTCGCTCTGAGGGGTGAGCAGACAAGGCAGCAGAGTCACTTCACAGGTGGTAAAGCATCACAGTTGAGATGGCCACAATACCCAGAGCATCCCCACACAATTTTAGAAGGCTTCAACCCATACAGAGAACCACCATACCACTTCAGAAAGCTCCAAGCATCTGCCCTTCTTGTCCTTCAGCCCACCCTTTTATACCCTCCTGTTAATGCATTGCACCTGTGTGCCCTCTGCTCCCTTTGTGATTGGTCAGTGCCCCTGGGCACTCCATGGCTCGTTGCTGCCAATGCTGCTCACCTGCTGCTCACAGCTGTGCCCATCCCAATGACCCCAAACTGTGTGCCACACACAGCCCCATCCCAATGCCCACAAACTGTGTCACACACGGGCCCATCCCAATGCCCACAAACTGTGCACCACACACGGCCCCATCCCAATGACCCCAAACTGTGTGCCATACACAGCCCAATGACCCCAAACTGTGTGCCACACGGCCCCATCCCAATGACCCCAAACTGTGTGCCACACACAGCACCATCCCAGTGCCCACAAACTGGGTGCCTCAGTTAAGTCCTGCAGAAAGGGGATCTGGAGCCCTGAGTGACCCTGGGCCAGCTCCAGCCCCTGTGACCCATCACTGTCAGGGCACATGGAGCCCTTCCCCTTCAGCAGCATCCCAGGCCCATCTACCCCACAGCAGCTCAGGAAGGAAGTGAAAGTTGTCTCTGGGCACAGAGAGGCTTCTCCTGAACTGCAGAAATAACAAATAGACCTGAAATGTCCCCAGACCTTGATAACAACATTGTCAGAGGTTTTTGCCACTTCTCCTTTGATTGTGACTCTCCTTGTACTTGATATTTTCACTCTATCCCCACCTCCCTGAAACACTGTTAGAAATTTATTTTTAACCAAAGTCCATGTCTAGTCTTGTGACTGTGACGCAACATTTGGAAGTGTGGTCTGTGTCTCTGAAAAACCCAGGATAAACCCTGCAGTGCTCTCATGTGCACATATTGCTGTGTCTGTCTGCACCTTTTCCTTCTGCTGGGGGTAAAGCTGAGGGTGTGCACAGAAAAATGGGCACTTAAATGTATCAAAGCCAAAAGGGAAACAGGGTTTAAATAATCAACCATCATACATATTATATATAAATACAAAGCATTCACACAGAATTACAGAATATTCATATACATTTGCATTATCATTCTGTTAGGCTTTTAATCCCGCAGTTTAAAAGAGGTCTCTGAAATCTAATGTACAGATTTGGGAGAATCTATCAATCTCAGATGGCAGGGCTGTAATTAAGAATGGCTGAGAGAAGCATATGAGCAGAAGGTCAGGTGGACTTTCATTTGCAGAGGAGCTCTCCAAGTAAGGCATTCTTCCCTGATTTATGTTACAAAATGCACTTTGTCTGTTTCAAACAAAACCTAGCTGGACTTGTGTAATTTCTGAGACATGCAGGGAGGAGTCCAAGGGTAGCAGGAATTTAAAATACATGTTTAAAGCCTTTAGTTTCAGCATCATTCCTGTTTCAGTTGGGATTATTGCAACTTCTGCTGCTGGAGTATCTGACCCAGAGGTCAGGAGAAAAGCCTTAGGTCATAGAAAGCATTAGGAAAGGAGAGTGAGAGTTAGGTGTAGGTGTTTCTGCACAAGAGCTCATCTGTCTCAGTTTTCTGTTGGTGTGAATTTGGTGCAGTTGTTATGATACTTCCTGTTGCCAAAGATGAGAGTTTTTCCAGAGAATTTAATTAAAAAAGGGTGAGGAGTTGTTGGTATGATAACATATGACCACAGAGTTGATGTGGAAGGTACATTGGGTGGGGCTCACAAAACAAGGAAAAATTAGAATTAGGTGATTTTACTGGGGGTTTTTTTTTGCAGTGTGTTAACAATTACTTCATTTTTCCATATTTGATAAATCACAGATCCTGCTACAGCATGACTTTATAATTATTCATTTATTTACCCAGCAGAGGAACAACTGCAGCAGTTTGCAGTGTGGTCCCTGCTCTGAGTATTTCTTTGTGTCTGTAACTTCATCTCTGGCTTGTCAACATCTGCTGGGAGCAGAGGATGAGAATCCTCAGCGCTGCCAGAACGCAGGCTGGGAAGCATCGGGAGCTCTTTCCGATCTGCTGCCTGCATTGTGACATGAAAACCCTCAAATGCAGACTCTGTGTGTGTGTCTGTGTCTGTGTGTGTGTCTGTGTGTGTCTGTGTGTGTCTGTGTGTATGTGTGTGTGTATGTGTGTGTGTATATGTGTATATGTGTGTGTCTGTGTGTGTGTCTGTGTGTCTGTGTGTATGTGTGTGTGTATGTGTGTGTGTATATGTGTATATGTGTGTGTCTGTGTGTGTGTCTGTGTGTGTCTGTGTGTATGTGTGTGTGTATATGTGTATATGTGTGTGTGTGTGTGTGTCTGTGTGTCTGTGTGTGTCTGTGTGTATGTGTGTGTGTATGTGTGTGTGTATATGTGTATATGTGTGTGTCTGTGTGTGTGTCTGTGTGTGTCTGTGTGTATGTGTGTGTGTATATGTGTATATGTGTGTGTGTGTGTGTATGTGTGTGTGTCTGTGTGTCTGTCCGTGTGTCTGTGTGTGTGTCCCCCCCAGGGGAGGGCTCCCATTACCTGAGATCCTCTGCAGATCTCCCGGTGCCTCCTCGTGGGGGAGGCTCATTTAGTATGCGCAGTAAAATCGCTGTGGCACCGATCATCTGATTGGGAGAGTCAATCCTGAGGCAGCCCTACTGAAAAGGGGAGGTGGAACCAAGACGCTCCGTGCAGACAGCCGGGCTGTGAGCAGCACACGAATTGCACTCAGCAGGCAGAGCAGAGCTGGGGCACCGGGGCTGCTGCCTGAAAATCACAGGGAAGCTTCATTTCTGCCCAGGCTGCCCCTGTCAGGATGCGCTGCCGCTGTGATAGAGAGAAGGAAATGCGCTGCTGTGTGTGATTAGAAGGTGAAGGCAGTGATAGAGGCAGAAGATCTCTATGAAACTCCTTTGATAACCACCTTGAGAGTGAATTTTACCTCTGGAGTGCTGGTTCCAGCTGGCTGTCTGGAAAGTGTCATGAAAAGGATGCAGGTTCCGAGGAAGCGTTTCACTGACAGCAGAGCAAACTAGAGGAGAACTTTTACCTGCATTCCTGGCATTAAGGAAAAATAATATAAGAAAGAATTCTCTGCCAGGATTCCTTTTTTTTTCCTTCTTCGCGAGTCCTGGAGAGAGATTTTGTACACACCAACCAGAAGTCAGAATTCTACAGACTTTCCAAAGAACAGGCATGGTACAAAATGTGATTTTGGTGTTTTTCCGCAGGCGACTCAGCCAAAGACCCGCTGTTGAGGAGCTAGAAAGAAGGAATATACTGAAACGTGAGTACTTCTTTTTCCTAAAGTATTTTATAGATGTCTGTTGAAATTAGTGATTGCATTTCCAGAACATATTATTTTGAAATAGATAAATTTATTCACTGGGATCATTTTCTGTACCTAAAAGTTTTAATTTTTCTCAAAGACCTGCAATTTGAGGACAAAAAGAACCGCTCAGGTTCAAGCTTTCAAATAATTTTCATTCTGATTCCACTGTTACTGGTGTCTGAGAGGGGAATACAATCTGAGTGTCACAGTGCCATGAGAATTGGAGTGACATTTTTCAAGGCATGGATTTTCAGGGCACACACTGAATAGCACTGTCAGTGGAGTGGCTGGGGGAAGATCCTTGCAGAGATGTGATTCTGTCCAGCTCTGTTTGCTCATGTCATTGGAGATCTACCAAGTCAAAGATCAGATACCAGAGATAGCAGAATTATTAGAGGGACAATCCCAGGCCTGGGACAGGTGCTGCCACAGGGGAGTGTTCTCAGCATCTCTCAAATTCAGGCAAAACTTGCAGTTCTTTTCCGAAGTGTTTCCAAGGGATCAAACAAGTGATGAACATAATCCCTTCCCTTAAAACTGCTGAATTAGGGGAAGGTGAGAGTCAGCTTTGAAATTGTCTCCACTATGGATCTCAAAAGGGGAAATCCATTTGCTATTTAGTCTCTTTAATGTTGAGAGACAAAACCCAGAATGATGTGAACGATAGGTTGTCATTAAACAAGCATAAAACACAAAGCCACAGAAATCTGTCACACAAGCAGTGCTGCCCACTCTGTTAGATTTGTATTTAATAATCAGATTGTAATTCACTAGGAAAAAGTCATCAGCACTGCATTACCTAAAATTCTGTATCTCAAAAACTTTCTCAGTGATTTCTAGGGAAAAACCTTATGCTCCTGCCACTGAAGTTATTTGGGATTTCATTTCAGTTTCACACAAAGGGGTTCCACAGGCAGCCTGTATTTGCAGTGTTTTCCGTGCAGTTCCAATGCACAGATCACACACACTAAAATGAGCTCTGTTTTGCATATGCACAGCTTCAGGAGGAAAGGAAACCCTCTTTGCAACATGGGTGGGTGAACTTGTCCAAACTTCACCTGTCATCTACCAGAGAGGCAGGAAAATGCAGTAACCCAAGATTCTGAACTGTGTGGAGACAGATTTTCAAGAGTCAGTAACTAAAATCTCTGAAAATCTGTTTCTTTGGGTTTTTTTCCTGGCTAAGGAAAAGCTGATCTTCACTGAAAAAATCTGTTCCTTTATGTTTACTTTTTTGAAGTGTGCTGGTTACATCCTTAATCTGGGTTAAACTGACCAGTTTTAATAATAAAAAAGTTTGAATACATTCATATAATGAGCTTAGAGAGAGATAAAGCAGAAAGAAGATAAAGCAGAATTAAAGATACTTCCTGAATACCAGCTAAACATACTGGTCTAGATTTGTATCTCATTTAAAGAGCTCCCAGCATGGAGCAAATTTATTGACTTCTGTTGAGTTGCTCAGGCTTTATACAGGTTCAGCTGGAATCAGAACCACTTCCATTTTATTTACCTGTGCCATTATAATAAAAGCTGAGTATCCTGCATAGCTGTAGCAGTATAAAAGCCCTTCAGTGAAATCCCCACGACCTCTTCCAGGTGTAATAACGGTTTGTGCAATTTTGTGCATTTCCCACCATCTTTGATGTTCATGATTGGTACTGCTGACAGAAGTTCTTTTATGGACTCAGAATTCACATTTGTACAACTCTGGTAAAAAAAGAGAAGCATATTGCAAAGTACAACTACTGTCACTTTAAAGCAAATCTCAGCAAGATTTCAAACAGTGATTTCTTATCTCCTTTAGGGAGTTTCTAAGATAAAAGTAATACTTAAAGAGCAGACTTAAAGCCAGCACTTTCTTACAATTTTGTTGATTTTCCAAGTCCTTTAACCACAGAAACTCTGCTGGCTTCCCACCAAGCATGAAAAGCAAATGAACTAAAATCACAGCCCAGGTGTCAGATGTGTCCTTGCTGAACAGAAAGCTGAACTCAAGCCAAGAAGGCGTCTCTTGAACCCCACTGTGAGGTCCCTGTGAACCCAAGGAGATGCTTTAGTGTCACACAGAGCTCAGAATGAGTTCCAGCTCTGCACAGGCCCCCTCAGCACTGGGAGTGTCTCTGCTGAGATTTACAGAACCAGCCCTCAGCAATGAATGGAGCTGTGTGGGCAGAGGATGGTGATGGGAAAAGCCTCTCTGGGCTGGCTGAGTAATAATCCTGAGTTTTAGAATCCCTTTGCCAGCATTTCATACCAAATCTCAGGTTATTTGGGTTTTTTTGTTTGTAAAAGAACTATTTCTTTTATTTCTTGAAGCTGGAAATAAGCACTGAACCCAAGTGAATAGAAATAAGTAACTACACATTTATATTTGGAAAAGTATTTTTTGATCAGAAAGGTGTATTTTTGGCTTTGCTTTGGGAATTAGAATCATAGAATCACAGAAGGGTTTGGGTTGGAAGGGACCTTAAAAATCCTCTTGTTCCAGCCTCTGCCATGGGCAGGGACCCTTTCCACTGGACCAATCTCCCTCTAAGGCTTCCAGGGATGGAGCAGCCACAGCTTCTCTGGGCACTTCTTTCACTGCATATGACATCATATCTTTAAAAGGCACTACACCACAGAAAATTATCTATTTTTAATTTTTTAAAAAATACAAAATAGGAATATCTACTGTAAAATGGGTGAATTAAACCTGAATGAATAGCTTCTTGCAGATGTCTCTAGATCTAAGAATACCCTCTACTTTTGAAAGCCTGTTCTCCTTTTTACACTCCTTTCAGTTGCAGACTGAAATAGCTGCTCATCCCTGACACAGCACTAATTTTAGCTGACCTGTTCTCTTTACATTTTGTGCCTTGCCACTGAACTATAATGCAGCACATTATAGCATCTTAAATTCATTTGATTCACATTTCTAGCCTAGCCAGGTGGAGCTGTGCACTTGTATGTTATTTTAAATAGATTTGATTGCATCTCAGTGTCATCTAATGAGCGCAAAAATCAGGGAGAAAAATGTTTCATTGTTAAAAATATCTTGGAAATCCAACTGCAGTGCTAGTGGGTTTTGGAGGCATAGTAGAAATCACGTGTGTGCTTTAACACTGGAAATATCTAATGCAAGAGGTACAATAAACCTCAGAGTAGTACCCAGAGAATCCCTGAATGGTTAAACCTTTTTCTCTGGCTCTGCAGCTTTGTTCAGGTCACGGGCTCACGCCTTAATTTAGTAACAGCGAGTACTGGGAATAGAAACGCCATTAACTCCTTTCCTAAGGCAGGGGATCTATTTCTCACTGTTACAGCACTCCGGGCTATTTTTAGAGCCAGTGTGTAGGAGTTCTCACGGCTGGAATGTTAATAGGCACAACACACAAAGGCAGGGGCTGAGCTCAGAGCTGTGCACAGGAGCCTGGCAGGAGGAAGGGGTCTCATGTCAGGGACAGCCAAGGTGCCAGCCAGTGCCAGGGGTGATGCAGCCTGAGGGACAGGGCTGAGGGCAGAACGGGCTCTCCCTGAGCTGCTGCACTGACTCCTGAGCCTCTGACAGCATGAATGGCTCCAGCAGTATGGGGAGTAAAAAAGGATGATTGATCAGCTATGGAGTGTGTTGATTTTCCTTCTGAAGTTGATCCGAGTGCAGCGTTGGTGTGGCTGTTTCATTAAATCCCCGTGGAGTTCAGAGCTGGCACTGGCACCAGCACGGTGTCCTCACAGGGAGGTGACTCTGTGCTCCAGCTCACACCAGAGATGCACTGAATTTCCAAAACACACAACTGCCAGCTGCTCGTTGGGCTCTGCTCATCATTGCCTGGGACCTGGGAAAGCACCAAACTTCCTCATGAGGAAAGTCATCTTCTTTTTTATATTCTCCGCAGAACGAAATGATCAAACGGAACAGGAGGAGAGGAGGGAAATCAAGCAGAGACTGACAAGAAAGGTAAAATCTTGCAATGCTTGCTATTAGCTTTTAGAAATTTAGCAAAATTACTATAATATCACCCAGCCATAGAGGTTGTTATTACGCAGAACCTCCCTTAATATGCATCCTCCTGAGCAGTGTCTGGTAGCAGTGTCTGGTAATATCAATTATAGACATACCTACCTTATCCCAGCTAGATGGAATTGAATAGAATATTTGCATATAAATTTACTCAGAAAATGGCTATTATGGCACATTTGTCAGCTCCATTGCTGGTAAAGGACTTTTTCAGTCTTTGTAGCAGAGCTGCCTCCTTGCTGAACACCAGGTCTGCTCCCATAGTACATTTCTTTTTGCATTTAAAATATTCTCAGCATAAGAACGAGATCTTGTTGTTCTGTTCTTGGAAATCCCTAATGGAATTACTGATATATGTAATGTATAAAACAAATTACATATGTAAAATATGTAATATGCTGATAACTTGTTCAGGCTTGACTGAAATTCTTACAGAGGGTCTAGTGCTGAGAATCTCTCATAGACAATCTGCCTCTGCCTGTAGTAGAACATCCTCCAGCATCCAGAATTATCCAGAGATCATAACAAATCCATCATGATTCCTTTACATTTTGAAAATATATTTTATCAATCTCTGGGTTAAGATATTTTCTTCTTTTGTCCATGATAAAGGCACTGTGCTGTAGCTCCATTTAAACCATTATTACTCTGCTAGCAGTTCTCCAAATGGTGAAATATTTCCCTGGGGTTTCCAAGGGTTGGGTGGTTTTCCATATTTGTAGATGCACACTGAGCCAAGATGAAAAGAAGCAAATATTGCATTTTTTACTGACTCACTTGTTACTAACCTTGGTTTTATTTCACAAAACTTCTGAATACAGCTTAACCAGAGACCTACAGTTGATGAACTGAGAGACAGAAAGATCCTGATTCGATTCAGTGATTATGTGGAAGTGGCAAAAGCACAGGACTACGACAGGAGAGCAGATAAACCATGGACACGACTGTCAGCAGCAGACAAGGTACTGACAAACCACAAGGTTCTGTTTTCTCCTTGCTTGGTAATGGTACATCACATTCCCAACAGGCTTGAACCTCTGCAACATTTCAGCGCTGTAAACTTTACCATGATTTTTTATGTTGAAATCATACCAATGTCACAAAAAAGCCTATTTAGTACTCGAAAGGCTTCTACCCACCCACCCAAAAAGGTGGATACAGTATTTAGGTTCCAAATCAAAACCATTTCCAGCCAACAGACTATTAACCTTTATTGTCAGGCTGGAAGTTTTGTCCCACACATGCAAAGATTTTCTCTCCTGTTTCCTGTGAATGCTCAAGGAGGCACAGGACCCACATTCTCCTGAGCATGAACTCTCATTTTGTCCCATCACATACCTGCCATGTAGCTGATTCACAGCCCAATTTAAGTGTCACATTTAGATGCTTGAGTAGTAAGAACAGTGTACCGTGATTCCAGCCAGAACATTGGGAAGTTTCAGGAGCAGGATGCTGAGACAGTTACTGGAAAATGGCAAACACAGGACTGTTAACATGGCTTTGTGCTGAGACCTCAAACACTTTGGTTTCCATCCCAGTGTCTCCCCAGTAAGGGACAAATGGGTTTAGAGGACTCATAGAAAAGGAACAGAGCACTTCTACTCCTGCAGCTGCTCTCCCAAGCTCTCTAAAATGGTGAATAAACTGTTCCATAGTAATCGACAGAATAAGGATTTCATATTTTCCTTGAATGTACCTTTACTACAATTAGACTTTTCCTGGTTTTACTGTGTCAATGCTCATGTTTCAATTCACAAGGCAGCTCAAAGAAAGTGACAGTTCTGCTCATACTGGTGGCATGGATCAGGAAGTCAGGGTCAGAGCTGCACCTCTGCATTGGTGACTGAAAAATGGATCAATATCTTGGCAGCTTCTCCTTATCTTTAATAAATTTTAACTGGAATCTTATTAAATGTGAGACAGCCATCTCTGAGGTGTTATTCTGTCAGAATTGCTTCTAGACAGCAGTGACCCTGTCAGCAATCGATAACAAATGAGAAGCATTGTGTCACCAATCCATACAACCCAAATACTCAGCACTTCTACCAGCACAAGAGTGCTCTGCTCTACCCAATACTTGGTTTATCTACCCCAGAAAACTGCTCTGCTCTGCAGGTCTGGGGTTTTGCTCACAAATACAACATTATTTGTTCATGTTTTTCTCTTTTCAATTCCTAGGCAGCAATTCGGAAGGAGCTGAATGAATACAAAAGTAATGAAATGGAGGTTCATGCATCCAGCAAACATTTGACAAGGTCAGTTCTCCAGCTGTTTATCTCTGCTGCCTGCTAAAAGCTCTGACTCCTTGACTCCTGAACCTGTGGATTGCATTCTTATGTGCTGCATGTGGGAGAATATGCAAAGGGAGGTTAATATTAAAAGAAAATTTGAGCCTTTCTGTTCCTGAGGAAAACCCAATTTTCTGATTTTTTGGGGGGCTTTTGTTAGCACATACCAAGAAACCAGCAGACATTCTCTAGAGCATTCCTCAGCTGGCATTCCTTGCACCAGAGATTTAAAGATAGGACAAAAAAAATTTTTTTGACACAGAAAACAATATGATTTTTTAAAGTAGAACAACATAATACACTGTTTAAAGATCTCTGAATTAAATGTACTTGAGTCTGCAGCCTTATCACAAACACTGAAAATTCCCTGCTCAGAAATACAGAACTGCACTGACCATAACAGGCAGTGCCCAGGGGTAATGCCTTTGTTCTAATTGGATTTGTTCTAAAGGATTCAGCCTGGGGATTTCTGTATTCTCTGTCAGTGCAGTTGCTATTGGAAGGAGCCCCAGGTAACTTAATGACACTTAATGACACTCCCTGTCAGGAGGAGGTCAGGAGAGAACAGGGCTGGGCTGGTGTCACTCTCCACGTGATTGGAGTTCCACTGGGAACCTGGTCAGGGCAGTGCCTGCTCCATGTGCCAGGGGCTGTGTTTAAACCCAGACCAAAACATTCATTTCCCTTGTTCAAGAGGAGGAGCAATATGAGAGGCTGATTCCACAGGCACTGGTACTTGCAAAAAGGCATCTCCAAGGGCAGAGCAGCTTCACTGCATTGGTGGAATGAAGGTTGGAAGGGAAGAGGGGTGGCTGCAGTTTCAGTCTGGCAGTGAGCTGTACATTTCCTAATTGGAGCTACCTGGGGAGTCTCATGAGATGATAATGACAGATTTTAAAATTTGTTCAGGATATTAGGAGTAAACAAGCTTCCAATTTACAATTAGTGCTAGGGCATTACATATGATTGGGGCTTTAATTATGGATCTCAGCCAAAAGAACAAGCCTACAGAGCAAGAAGAAAATTTATTCCAGACTCACAAGACTATCAAACATTTCACCAACAGTATCTCTTCATACTTTATGAAGCATTTCACCATTGCTTAACTCTTAAAAAAGATCACTACCAATGACAAACTGTGGCTTTGTTTACTAAAAAAAAAAACCCACATCAACTACATACCTGGGTTTGCAATTGCATTCCCAAAGAAATATAAATGAGGTACACTGGCCCTGAGGTCTGTACCTGCACTGCAGTCCTGGCACAGGGCTGGGAATGTGGAAATTTAAGAGTTGCTAATACTCTTCAGCACTGTCACTGTACCTTTAAACAGAGTGAATCCTTCTGTGGGCTTTTAAAAATTTTGTTAATCTAACATAAAATAATTGAATAAAAAATAATTGAATTCTATTGCAAAATGATTTGAAACATGTCTTTCTTTTCTCCTAGATTTCACAGGCCATAGAAATTTTCTTCTGAGAAGAATCTGTCTTTACTTTTTGATATTGCTGCTGAACACACATCAGGGAACCCTGAAGCCTTTCCCTGAGGTTCAGTGCAGGCTCCCTGGACGTTGATGTGACAGAAGGACTCTGCAGTGAAGCCTCTGCAGCCCTTGGGGACAGACGCCAGCCCCGAACCCTGGAGGCAGAGTCTGGCCTGAGGAGTGGGACAAGCTGCTGAAAAGACTGAAGTGAAGCTGCTTGGAAGAGCCTCCTCCTCTCCTTTCCCAGCTGAGTGGAACTGGTGTGCAGGCTGCCTTGGAAAAGGAGATGCTGTGCATGTACAGGCTTTACCATTCCAAGGCCTCTGACATAAATGGACGTGACACTCTGTCATCCAGTATTACGTTGACAAGACATTTTGAACTTACCACAATTAGTTTGTAAAACACCTAAGTTCATGTTCTAAAAACTAATTTAATGTATTATAATTTCATTCTTTTTTATATACTGTCTAACAGAATCACAGCTGCAAGCATTTTTGATTCCTGTTACTTTTCTTCTTTAATTAAATGACTACTTATTGCAGGAAATGAACATGTTTCCTAAAGCTCTTTTTTTCCCAGGGATAATTGGGAAGAGATTATAATTATTATGCACCAAACCATTTGACTTCTTCATCAACACAGGGTCTGCAAAAGGATGATCTCAACTAAGGTTTTCCATCTGGTGGAAAAGCATAAACTGGTTGTCACTGCACCAACTGAGGCTCTGACCCTCTAAAAATGACAATTTGGTTCATTGTTATTCCAAATTACTAAATTGGACAACCAGAGGCAGAAATGTAACAATGTACTTTGATGTTTGGCAAACAAATGGTTTTAATGCTTTCTTGACAGTAAGAAGAAAAAAGTTACTAAATCCTAATAACAAAGCAAACAGAACTGGTTGAGAAAAATGTAAAGCCAGACATTTTAATAATTCCTGACATGGAGAAGCACCTGAGGATTTACTCAATGCTACTAAAAAATAATTGTGAGAAAAATAACACATTGATAGCTGGGAATAACGTGGTGAGACAGGAAAAAATGGTGAATCCACTCACAAGACTGAAGTGCTGCCATTCTAGGGAGTCACGAAATGTTAAAAACTTGAAAAAGGCATTCTTGGTCCTGTAGCTTCATTGAGATGATCTCCATGAAGTGTGAAAATAATAAAATGCAGTTTGTCAAAGTGCTTGTATAGACTACTACTGAATTGCTGTGAGGTGGGGAAGAGCCCCACACAGGGAGAGCTCTGTCCCAGCTGGGGATGGAACCTCAGGAACTGGAGCTGCCTCTGGACAAACTGCCAGCAGGAATGAAGGAAAGGACACCCAGTGCCACACAAAGTCTGTGTCACTGCAATGGGACAGGGAACCCAGGACTCCTGGGAGAGGTGGTGCCAACATTTAATGTTTGTCTCACTTGACTAGCAGCTGAATGACCCCATCACTTGATCCAAAGATTTGTTTTTTCCTCTTTATTGTAATTTTTTAACTTGCTGGCTTTTCACAGAAATATGTAACATCATAACTAGCCTTTTAACATACATCTATAATTGTATTATTAATAATACAGGAGTAATTAACAAGAAAACAGTGACAGTCCCAGTGCAATATACAAAAAGGCTAAAGAGAAACGAGAGCAAAGTTTCTTCAGCAGAAGAAGCATTTTCAGTTTGAGATGAGCCACTGTTAACTACAAACTAAACTTGGCTAATAACCCACGTACAGTATGTCCTGTTCAGCAGGGATGCACACTTCCACTGCCAATAAATATTATACAAAACACATTAAAATTATGTTGAAAAACATAATAAAATTACAGTAAGGCTAACTTAGAGCAGGTTTTAAATGCCAAACAGTGCCCAGAGCTGTGTCACTGCTGCACCTGAAGCCTGGGGTGGCTCTGAGGGGCCCCATCCTCTCCATGCTCTGATCCTTCCTCTGCTCTGCTCCTGGGGAGGCACAGGCTGTGACAATTCCAGAGGCACTGAGCCCTCAGCACTGCCTGCTCTGGGGGCTGGGGAGGTGCCGTGGATTCCTGCTGGAATTTGGGATCCCACCTCAGAGGGCACATTTGGCTCAGGGGGGCTGTTCTTCCTCCCAGTGGGAAAGGGAAACAGGCCTGCAGTGCACAACTCCTGTCCATAACTAAAAACAAGTTTAGTTTTTAGTTATTATTTTTCCCATGTGGCCTCATTGTAAGAAAGAATTTGGGCCTTGCAGTGCACTTTTAAACCTTGTGCAGTTTAGAGACAAGTCCTGTTTCATTCAGATGACATTCAATCACAGCAGTGGAAAGAAAAGTTTAACATCTCAAGGAGTCCATCTAGTGGAGATCACAGTGAGCACAGGCTCAAAAAACCCCCAAACCACATAAAAACCAGAAGCTCAGAAAACATTTGTACACTGATGTAAATGGGATGAGTGGACCAAATAATTTACTGGAAATTTCAGTGTAATTATTTCCAGAAAGACAAAATAGCTTTGTGGCTTTAAAATTCTTACCCAAAATATTTGCACAGCAGCTTTATCTGACTTCTTACTGATTTAAAGCAAAGTAACAATGATAATGAGTAAAAAACCCAACAGACAGCATCTGTTTTTCTTGACTTGTTTAATAGAACTATTTGCAAGACAGTTCCAACACAAGTGCTGAGAGTTTTCTCTCAGAAAATCCTACTGAAGTCTAACACCACAGACAAACAGGACTGAGATCAAACCAGGTGGTTTGGTCCCTAAATAATTCCTGGCTTGTATTCTGGATCAAAACATTGATTCAAAGTGAAATTCAAAGTGATTTCTCTGCAAGTCAGTTAAGTAACCTATAAAAATTGTTAAAGAATTATTTAGAAGTAGCATTTGCTAAAAATAAAATGGCATATTACAATTTAGCAGACTCAGTGAAATAATTTCAAATCTCACAGGTGAGTGGGTAAGTCTTATCCACACAGATTTTAATATTATTAAGGAAAATATGCTTTCATTACAGTAGTGTCCTTGAGTGTGACAAAAAAAAGAAAAAGTTACCATATTTTCCATTACAAAAATGTTTATATTCACCTTGAATTTCAGGAAAGAATCTGAAAAATCACTTCAGAATTCTGCCTTTGATTGAAACAAGGTCTGCAATCCCCTGCGAACGTTACACAGCTCCTCTTCTTGCTGTACAAAAAAAAATTACATTTATCACTTTTATTACACTGTATTTATCACATGCCTTTGAAAAACAGGCAGATTTTATTCCATGTATTGCAATCCTGGTGCACTGTACATGCTGCTTAGTCTATCAAAGATGAACTTTTCAGCATTAGGACAGAACTAAACGAGTCCATTCACATCTCCCTGTGGCTCCCATCCCTCAGGTAAGGTTTTAAATAAAGTGACATTTGCTTTCTGATTAACTTTTATTTTTGATAGGGGACTAGAAATCAAAATTTTAGTAATTTAGTGTTCAAACTGCAAAAAAAAAAAAAAGACAAGATAAATTTATTTACCATTTCTTTTAGAAATTTCTCTTGGAGTCCTTTTATGTCTTCTTTCAGCAGATGCATCTACAAAAAGACACTGAATGCATCTCCTCTGCTCACAACTGCCACCACATTTTCAAGAAAACAGTGATTTCCCTAAATGTGTCATAACCAAGAGTTGCAGATGCACCTGCCTATGGAAAAGGATGTTTTAAATTTTTTCTTTCTTGGATGAGTAACACCAGCAAACAAAGTCACAGAATTCAGAATAAGTCCTGAGAACTGCACACATCTTGCATGGATGAAATCTAGGCATAAACACTGAATATTGTGAAATTAAGGGACATTTTATGGCAAAAGCTAAAAAAATGATTATGTATCATTAATATAATGCTGAGGATAAAATCTTCAGGGAAAAAAGTTAATACTGGTATCTGTGGGTACAACTGAGGAATTATTACAATAAGCAAAACAGAAGTTCACCATACCTCTGAAGTAAAAATATTTTCTTCACAGTCAACAGAATGGTAGATATTCTTTTCGAATGAAGTTTTAAGAATCTGAATTCTAAAGAAATAAAGGCAGTTTAAACAGCTTTGCTACATAAGAACTTCCTATAATGAGCACAAGTACATCCCACTGTTGGGAGTCTATTTGCATTTAAAGGATGGATAAACATCCCCATCACTGTTACTGCTGGAACAGTCCCTCAGCTAGGTGGAGAAGTTTAACTGGAGAATAATTACATGAACATTTTAATCTCATTTTCTCATCAACCATCTCTCTTTTATGGAAGGAGTTGCAGAGAGAAGTTGTGCTGATCTCCCTCAAGTGAACAGAACAGAAATCTCAGGATTAGAGAACCCTACTGACCTCTGCTGCTCATTTTTCATGTACATACTAAAAGTGTGTGAATGCTTTTTCCAAAAGGTCTGGAAAGAAAAATATTAAGAGATATGAATCAATGGGAACTGATTTTCCAAACTAAAAGTCATTAATTTCTAATATGGACAAAATGAACAACAACAGGCTGAACACAGAAGGGGCAGGAGTTACACAGCCCCCACAGGAGCTGGAAACACCCAGCCCATTAAAGCACTTGAAGTTTATTGTCGGAGGAAAAACACACAGGAGTTCATGCAGTGGGTACATGCAGGAAAATACAGAGTGACCTTGGCATTCCAAGGGCATCCTGACACCCCAAAGGCATTATTTGAAATTTGACCCAACTAGAAGCAAAAAGGTACAAGCTTTGAAAATTAACATTAATAATATTAAATTAAAGATTATATTAATCATCTACAGATTGCAAAGAATTCCCTTTTACCCACATTCAAACAACTAAAATACAAACCGAGAATTCTTTTTCCATGATTTTCAGGGACTGAGAGTCCTTTTCAAACTTCTCAAGCTCCTCAGTGAGAGTAAAATGAAATTTGTCCAGCTGCCTGATCCTACCAAAACAAACCAGGTTACTTGCAGAAGGTATTCACTGCATTTTAAGGATGTTGTAACAGGAATCTGCCATTACTGACCTGCATTCATGGAGCTGGTAACTCATGGTGGCCAAACGCTGATGGGCAGCTCTCAGGGTTTGCTTATTAAAATTGTCCATTTTCCTGGAGCGGTTCTAAGAGGGTGTTTTAACATCAAATTCAGATTATTTGCACTTTAGAAAAAAACCCCAAACTGTAATATTCAGTACTGTAACTGCTTCATATCACAACAAACCCCCTTTAAAAATGTAATGGTGTGGTGCAAGCCAAGTGTCACCCATGTGCTCATGTACTCCCCAAGAGATGCACGGGAAGGGTCTTGCCTCAATTTTCTTGGCAAATTCCTTCTGGAGCTGCTGACAAATGCTGATGGTTGAGCAATCAGGCTTCCAGAATTCTGCATCCAAACCAGACAGGTCATTTGCAGATTGAGTGGAGACACTTTCAGACACTGAAGAGAACAAAAAAATGTCAAATTCAGTATTATAAAGTCCCCAGTCTGAAGTTAGGACAGCTTTTGTTCTAAATAAAGTAATATCATCAATTAGAATCTGGTTCTATTTGCATATCAATTTTCTGACTTTTCCTATGGATCCAGTCTCTAAATATTTAGCATTGTTTATTCTTTGCTTTAACATGTAATATGCCTTTTATGGGTATTTTATTTCCTTGTTAAAACTGGAATTTGTCACATGATTTTAAAACTTGGCACTGTCAGTCCATGACCTACCTCTGCAAGTAGCAGCATCATCTGTTTTAAATAATTTTTTGGGCTGTAAACTAATTCTTCTCCTTCCTTTCTTTTCCTCCTCTTTGCTTGTTTCTGCCTCATCAGAGCTGCCCTCTGTGGCACTGTGGTAAGTTCGTTTGAGGAATGTTGGTAGGCTTGGTCCTACAATAAACATGGAAACAATGCTGAATTTTAGCATTATTTACAACAATGAGATGGGAGGATAAACAAGATTTTATTGACACATTGGATGCAAACTCTAGGAGTATGTATCCTGGCTTTAAAACATGAGAATGATATAGAAATTAATAACCATCACATTTATAGAGGGCTGTTCAACTGAACTCTGACTGATGAGCAAGTCTGGGATTTTTTCTGATAAAACCATTATCCCCAGAGTATCAGTAGGAGCACCTCTAACTTTTTATCTGGAGCACAACTAACCCTTTACTAAAGCTGCATTTTGGAGCCTCATTTTCAGGTTTTTTTGGGATAATTAAAACAGCAGAGAAAATGAGAAAAAGAGTAAGAAATTGAACAGTACTGAAAATATATGAACAATAAGAAGATTTAAAAACTTTGACCATATTATGATGCCAAATAAAACATTTTTCTTAACCTTTATGGAGGCACATAGGAAGTCTTTTGCTTTAAATGAAATGTCTGTACCTGATTCATTCATGGGGCAATAAGGTTCTCTAATCCAAGACTGTACTCCACTCCTGCTGGAAGCAGACAAAGGGGATGGTGCTACACAATCCTAAAAGAAAAGTCATTGATTTATTGATTAGCTTAGAGTTAAATTGCTTTTAGAAGTGTCCATCACAGACTCACATTTATGTTGTGAAAATAATTTATTTTTTATTGGAAGTCACTAAGAAAATATTGACTCCCTGTTATATTTTTTTACATATGTATTGTAACTGATCTTGTTGGGCTATAATTATTTCACTGTATCCAGATGATAAACAATTATCTAATTTATCTCCAATATTTAAAAATTAACTATTAGCAGGTCCCAAAATATTAAATACTGAGATGCATTTCCCTTAAACCTCAGCACGTGGAGAGGAGATGAAGAGATGCCAAGCTGCAGCTCTGTCCTGGAGAGCAAGGAATGCACTAACTCACCTCTTTACTTTTAGGGAGAGGTTTGGTGGCATCCTGGAGCTCGCCTTTAGCAGAAATATCTGAAAAGCAAGACTGGGGACTGGAATCCTCACTGTTATTCGCTGTTTCCAGCACAGCTCCCTTTGTGTGTTTTCCACTGTCAGCTTTATATGCTGTTAAACTGAGCTGCACATTGAGGGAAAAAAAATCATTATTGACAGATGTCCCTTAAACATCTTCACCTGTAAGCTGATAAAACAAAAAGCTGCAGGTCTCTTCTGAAGAGCAAAGAACTCAGGAACATACCTCTTCCTTATTCTTGGGGATAGGCTTAGTGAGATCCTGAAGCTTTCCTTTAACAGAAAATGTGTCTGAAATGTGACATTGGAAACTTGAATCTTCATTATTATTACAGATTTCTGCTGCAGCTCCCTTGGAATTTTTGCCACTGACGGTTTTATATGTGGTTAAGCTGAGCTGCACATGAACAAAAAACCCCAAGCATTATTGAGAGAAGAAGCAAAAACCAGCTGGCAGGCAAATGGAACAATTTCAGTTAAAACAACTCTAGAGAAAGGTTAATGCTCTTACCAATGATGCTTCAGTTAAAACTGGTGAGAAGCTTTTCCTCCCAAATGCCAACTTCGTTGTCTCAGGGGATTCAGTTACAGCCAGGCTTTGCATACTCTTGTTTTGTGGACAGAAATTACTGGGAGAGGATCCTTTCTCAGAGTTCAGCATTTCTCTGTCTCCTGGTAATGACTCCTGCAGGCCAAGTGACCTCTCACTGGAGCTGGGCTCTGGGCTGGCACCTCCTGACACCCTCTCAGCACCTGGGGACAATTCCTGCACTGTCAGCACCAGAGGGGGACTTGCACAGCAGCAGCAAAGCCCCACACTGCTCCTGCTCCAGCCCTGGCGATTTCCAAGTCTCAGATGTGTGGGATTTGGCACAGGCCTTGCCACCCTTCCCCTTTCTCCCTCTGCCACTTTCAGCAGTACCAGATTTGTTCTAACACTGACATAATGTGTTTCTGTATTACCCTCATGTCAAAGAACTGCACCAACCTACAGATGTGTTAGTGACATCTAATACAACTCCTTAAATTCTGTGGAACAACTGGAATTATGGGATATTTCATTTTAAAAGCACGAAATAAATGTTAAATGGAACTGCTGTGATAACCCTCAATTAACCTCCACCTCTTGTTTCAGCACTGCTAGAAAGGAGAAGTGAAAGCACCTACATCTCATTGTCTCAGGGGAGGCAGGGCTGTCAGCTGAAGGCATCTCCAGCTCCCTGTGCTCTGCAGAACTCCTGCATTCAGCCAGTGCTTTCTGCACAGAGCTCTCCACTCTCTTGGGCTCCACAGGTACAGCCTGAAGCATCTTTGGCTGCTTGTAATCCTTGTTTGGCCCACTCATGTGTTTCTACCAAAATACAAAAGTTATATAAACATCTTTGTAAACCACAGTGTCCATGAAAGCTGATAAGGAGAGATAGAGATTTATTATCTATTAACATTGATCAAGCAGAAGGACCACCAACAGAAGTACTTAAATCCATAAGCAGATCAGGTTTTCCAACATTAATAAACTCAGAATTTCTTTAACTCAACACAAATTTCTATTCTTATGAACTACCTAACTACTGGAGGCAATCACTGATGTTTCAGGATTTAATGAATAAAGTTTAAAAACCTTTTCATATATATTGACATGTTATGCTAAAACAATGAAAATGTTTCAGCAACAAGTGTTCCTTCACTAAAAATCCATTTGGATATTCAGGAAATGTATTGACACAGCATTACCAGCAGCACATCAACTCAACAAGATTTGGCTCACTGAACCCTCCCAATTTAAGGACATTTTCAAAATATTGTCACATTTTCAAAATACAGCACACAGTAGCTCTTTGCAGCAGAAAAAATCTCATAAATAAAACCAAAATCTATTATGACTAAGAAGATTATTCAGGACTGATTTTCTTAGCAGCTCAATACTCATCATTAAAAAAGGGGCAATATTAAAAGAACATTAACTTCAATTTTCTTATGTTGGGCACTTAAAATTCAGGAGTACCAAGTACAAAGCAGAGCACAGTTTACTTTGAAAAACATGGCAAAAAAGGATTTTTAATAATCAAGTGGAACTGCACACCTGAATTTTGGATTTCTCCTCCCTGGAGGTGCATGTTGGAATCCTTTCTTCAGTCTCAGACTCAGAGCTGGAAGGCTCTTTGTAATTTTTTGTTGCTGCTGCTCTTCGAGGGAGTTTTTCTCTGGTGGATTTTACCATCATTTCATCCAGTTTTGAATTCTGGGGTTTACATTTGTTTAGCTTTGGAAGAATAAAATCATCTTCAGTTAACAACAGTGATTAACACATCCATAAGATAAAATGGCAGATAACTTGGTTTGATTACTTGAAATTAAAAAGGTTTAAAAAGATTTTTACCAAAGCTCAGAGAATCCAACCATCAGTTTACTAAAACCAGCACCCACTGTACAAAATCATTCTAACTCACTCATGACTGAAAAACCAGCTAAATATTATATGAAAAGAATACAGTACTTGAAAGGAATGAACTGTATTTAACAAATGATCTTATAGAAATGTCACATATTTATGAAAATTATTTTAAAACCGTTTCTGGGGGGAACAAAGAGATTTTTAATCCATATTAAAATTCTACTCACAAACCCACATTTACCTTTTTCTTATCTGCATTTTTGCCTTTAGCTTTTTCCATGTGGAAAGCAGGTTCCAAGGATTTTTTTGCTGCTACAATACAAGAAGGTTGAAAAATCAGGAAAACACTCAAATGTTTGACATTGGTTTCAGCTGTAAAATAACAGAATAACTTTCATGCCTGCAAATTGACTGATTCAGTAACTGCTTTCAGCCCATTATTTTGAAAAAGACTTTTTTTAAATTAACAATAACTTGTACCTGTCTCATCCTTCCACAGTTTTCCACATTAAAGTACAGAATTTATATAAATTGATCTTTACAAATTATTAGAACTAACTTGGAAATTCCTTATGCTTGGCAACAAGACAACAAAAAATATATGACATTTGCAACACAGACATGCCATGCTGTGCACTTTGTACCTATGGACCAATTACTGCAGCATTCTTCAGAAATATGAAAAAAAATTCTTACTTTTGTATGTGGTCATTGGTTTCCCTGGTTTTTTACTTCTACTGTAATCAACTATCTGGGCTTTAGGTTTTCTCTTGGATTCCTGCAGCCAGCTAATCTCTGTCTTGCTGTCATCCCCTCTGTTTTCTGTGTCTGAGTCACTAAAGAGATGCTTCTTGTCTCGATTGTTTCTGGTCTACAAAACCCAAAAAAGTTCCTAAGTTATTAATTTTTATACACAGTCTGCTTACATAACTGGGATTTAAAGGCAGGAGGACAAGCTGTGCTGATCCATAAAAATCTGAGCCTTACCTTCTTTCCTCCCTTCCCTTCTGTGCTGGATTTATTGATGGCTGTGCTCCTTAATCAGAGAAATAAAACTCATCTTTAAACAATACATTTTAAAATAGTTGCTCTAAAACTTTTTACTATTCCCATGATATCTGGATTAAGGATTTTAACAAAGGTACAGACTTTTGTTTCCACATTATTTTGGGATTACCTGTTCACCTTAAACCCTAAAGGTTGTGTTTGTTTCCCAGTTATCAGTAGGAGTACACAGCAACAACAAAGCCCTTTCCAGGAGGATCATTAACCAAAAATAATCTCAATCTATTTCTCTCCCTGTAGTATTCCATGAGGAGAACTATTTCCTTCATGGAACACATCCTTTCCTTTTTATCACCTTCCCAAAGGGCCACCCAGGAACAGCCTAGAACACAGCAATGTTTATTGCTTAAAAAACCAACACAGCCAAGATATTCTTGTCATGCAGCACTCCCTGGAATATTGTGACTGCCTGCTGCAGAGTGCAGGCTGTTCCAGGAGAATCAGCAACCAAAACAGAACATCCTACCCTTTCCTGTTTGCCTCTGTATGAACACTCAGCTCAGTCACACGCAATTCTTGGATCTAAAAATGCAAACAGAGAAGAAACAAAGGAAGATTTTCAATGGTTACAAAATCTGTACAAAATTAAGCAGGCCACCAGCCAGTAACTGCTAAGGAGGTTTTTTTCCTTAGTTATTACACTCAGTAATTAAGGGTCATTAATTTCTATCTTAGAATTTATTTAATAGAACTGGCAGTTAAAAACAACAGTAACTGACTGAAGCTTTCAGGATCTCAAAGCAATACAAGAGCTCCCACCCACCTGCTTCACAACCTTCCCCACTTCACTGAGCCACAAGAAGCAAAGATACCTTTTATCATCATTAGATTTTCTTTTTGCTCAAACATCTGCACAAAGATGTCTTTAAAATGAGGATTAGAAAGATGCCAATAACATTTTCAGGATAATTTAAAATAATGATACTCTAACACACTGTTTAATTCTTAATTCAGGAAAAACATCATCACAGCCTGAAGTGGCCAGAATCTTAAACCAGAGTATATTGTTCAATATTTGAGAATGCTGGAGGTATTTACAAGACAAACTTTCTCCCCCGCTTAGTTCACTGATATAATTTGAATTTTCAGATCTTAATTATACTTTCAGTACAACATTTGATTGATTCCTTTCTATTCTATTCATAACATAAAATTTAGTTATTTCTTACTCCAAACTTGATTGTAGGCTCATCAAACCTGCTGATGTTAAAGTTGTAGACATCATCCCTGTCAAACAGACAGAAATCAATTTTGTGACTGAATTAATGAAAAGTTCACAGAATCAGGTGTGGGTAATCAGAAACTGTGTTTGAAAATGTTGTAACTACTTACAGAACATGACCAGCAGTTATATTAAGAAAAGAAGCAGTTTTTAGGGTCCTGTCCTGAACTTCTTCCTGTCCATAAATAAGAAGTTAGGTCCTCTGTCAAATATGGACTGTGTATTCACACTGTCATCTCAAAAGCAACTTCTTCATCATGAAGATAATCAGGTTGATTAGCAACAGTTCAATATGGCAAAACAAATCTGCAGTCAATGCATAATTAACATCTACAGATAATTAATATTCAATGGTATTTATGAACTTTCCCTTTGCACCTATTGACTTCCACCATGTATTTACATGTTAAAAACAATTCCAACAAAAGCACAAATGTGTTACCTTGGAGAACCAGGATTTATTTAAATGTGTCCTAAAAATAAAGATACATTCTGTTAAATGCTAATTAGAATACATGCATTAGAACACTGCCTATATAAAAAAAACCTCATCAAACCCAGTAAATTTATTCATGCATTCAAATACAGCATCAATTAAAAGATGGATTAAAAGAGCCCAGCCCCTTTCATTTATCAGCATTCATGGGTACATCACAGAGACAGGCAGAGGCACACAAAAGCTCAGCACAAAAGGAAATAGCTCACACTGTACCTGTTAAAGCCCAGGGAATCTCTTGCTTTGCTCTTCTCATCACTCTTGTCTCTGTATCTGTCACTGATTTTACTGATCAGTGATTTGGCTGCATCTGCCATTTCTTTAGACTTTGGTTTCTATAAAAACAGTTTAACACTCAACATTCAACAGAAGAACAAAGCTGCAAACAGAACTTCAGGTTCTTAAGAACCCCCTAAACTTCATGAAATGCCTCTTAACGAATTAAATTACATTAATTTGAGAACCATTTTCCCTTGCATGACAGAAATCCCACCAGTTTTAAATCACTGAAAATGGGACAATTCTCTTAAATGCAAGTGAAAGAAACAAAGGTAAAAAACTCTCACTGTCTTTGACTGTTTTGGGTTTGCAGTCTCTTTTCTGAGGAGAGCATCAGGGTCCTCTTGTGCAAGGTCAGAATGGAAAGATGTGTCACACACTCTGGCTGAAAGAAATGTTTTAAACCATCGTTCAGTGGTAGTTTCAGTATTTTTCCCTCCTGTATTTAACAGTTTGTGTTCCAAATGATCAACACTGACTCCTCCACTGAGGATGGGATCAATTTGGATCGAATGGTTCTGTTTTTTTCATTTGTTTATCTGGAGAGGTACTTCAAAAAGCTGAATAAATGCTTTTTGTGTCACAGCTCTTTCACTACCAATAGTAATAAAGGAAAAAACAATCATCACTGCAAGTTCATTTCTCTGAATCTATTTTTGAGAGTAGCAGTTGACCAAGTGTGACCATCACCTGGATGGGATGCACGTGCCAGTGACAGATTTGCCTTTTGCTTGTCCCCAGCTGTTCCATTCTTCTCAGGAAGAGGGAATGTTCTTTTTTTCCATGTTTCAGTTTTATCAAAAGAAGTCTCCAAAAGACCAGGCAGCCTAACAAAGACAACAACATCCTACTGTCAGAACTTGAGTCTTAATTATAATAAAAGTGTATCACAAATAGGAAAATTATTAAATCTTAGAGATAGCAAAGCATTTTACATTGCAACAAAATATCAATTCTGGTGATGCTTGAAAATCCTCCCTTCAAAGTGAGTGACAACAATGACTTGGAATTCTTTTCCAGTACTTACAAAGGTTTGTTGCTTCTCCCAACTGGCTGAGAATCAGGAACAATATCTAACACTTCATCTAAATGAGACATTAATTTGGTGTCAATTATTATGGTAAAAGAAAAAATTAAAATAATTTTAAAAGGACTGCCAGTGCTTGTAAAATTACTTGCCTAAAGCTTTCTTTTCTGTGGCCTCTGGTACCATTTTTATGACTTCTTCAGAACGGATTTGCTACAGTGGAATGCGACCCAAAAGGAAATATTAGTTCAGGACCATAAGCAGTACAACCTCATAAACTTGTGCTTTCTCTAATAAAACATGACTTTCTTGTTCTCATTTCATGGAAGTGCTGTTCCAGTACTTTCCCATGTATTTCTGCCTCATTCCTGGTATCTGACTTCCTAATCTGGGCTGTTTCACAGAATTCATTGTCTGCTGTGCATCTCTGCCCGTTCTAAGATGCACAGTAAGTAACACTGCCACTCAGAGCCCATAAAAGCCAAAGAAATGCTCTAAACAAAACATTCTGTACATGACAGCCCTTTCCAAAGTATGGCTGTATCAAAAAATGCTTCAGAGTCCCATAGTCTGGGGCTTGACCTGAATCTCAGCAAGGCAGACATTTACAACATTTATGTATTTTTGCTTTATAGTAGTGAAAGCCTGACCAAAAATGTACTAAAAAAATCAATGCTTTAAATGCTGCAAGCTGAAGACATGAACATTTCACAAGCACAGCTGAGTGTATTCTCTGTTTTAGGACTATTTCACTACTGCATAGCAAATTAGAAGTTATTGCATGCACATTTCTCCTATTATACACAAAGGAAGAACTGAGGTTCCAGAAAAAAGGAAGATAATTCTGGGGTTAGGACTGATGAGTGAATGCAAATTGGGCCCAATTTTGTTAGAGTTCAGTCTGACTTTAAACATCAAACCTGAATTTCAGAGGGCAAGGAAATATAATGCAATAAAGTAAAACATACTGTTTTCTAAAAGTGACTTGCTACCTGTAAAACTTTAGCCCTTTAAAATATGAATTAGGAACAAATTAGAATAGAAATGAATGTTATTCTAAGAAAACGACTTAGCTACAGAGGACATGCATACTCCAGGAGGCTCCTGATAGAAACTCTTTGTTCTGCTCTCATTTATTGTTTCATTGTCAGACCTGTTAGTAGAGCTGGTCATTTCCAAAGGCAATTTACACCTCGCTTTAAAAGGAGTGGCTGAAACAAAACAGAGACGTGTTAGAACTCCATCAGTTCTCCCATTACAAAAGGAAATGTTTTGCCCACTATCCCAGCTATTCCACAAACTCCAACAAAAGCTGATTACTTTTGATACCAGCCCCTTCTGGACCTTTAATAATTCCATTTATTCCAACTCTGCTATGTGGAGATTAAGAGCTCAATGATTGTGGATGTCTGGAGGCAGAAGCAAAGCTTGTTACAGGCTGGATCTGGTATAAAACAGTTGGCTTCTATTTAAAGACTTCAGTGTAATACATTTTTACTGAGTTCTCAGCTGGTTCCTGACAGCAGCAGCAGCAGTGCCAGGTGACCCTGGGCTGTTGGGAAGGCAGTTCCCCTGTCCCACACCCTGTCTATGCACCAGGAGCAAGTGCCCCTTAAACATTTCAAGTTTTAAAATCTGCTCAGGAGATTTTCTCTCTCTCCTTTTCATTTCCAGCTGCGCCAAGGATCACAGTTCATGCCTGAGTTTCAAAGACCATTCACAGTGTATTTTTACCCTGAAAACACTTGCAAACTTACATGTGCTGATAAAAAAAGAGGAACTCCTTGTGGACACACTTGCAGTTCTAGGAACATGCACAGATGCTTCAGACACTTTCCTTTTACGGGATGGAGTTACCTTGAGGAGCAGAAAGAACTTGACCATAATACACTGATTGAAGTGTGGCAGCACAAGAATTCAGAACATTTATTGCCAAGAGTCTCTTGTCCATTTTTGGAGTGTCAATTGTTGCTGCTGCAGGCATCAAGGCAATGTGAATTTTTATGCAGTTGTATTTCAACAAAATATTTTTAAACTGGGATTTGTGGTTTTTGTTTTCTAAATTAATTCAATGAAGTATGGGCAAATCCTGTCCCTTGTTCACCAAGGGATTCCCTGGAGATTCTGCAAAGCCACAAACTAAGGAGAAATTGGTTTCTGAACACCCACTAGTGCACCAGGAAGACACAGTAACTGTTTCAGTTTGTAGCCCCTCTCCAGCAGGGCTACATACTTGAGGCCATACTTCACTTTTCCATACTGGGACATCTGAGCATATCCTCAGAAACTTCTCTTTAAAGAGAACTCTCAGAGCATTGTGGTCTAAAGGTCATTAACAATTCCTTTTTATTTCTGTCACATTATTGTAGTTTCAAAACACCAACAAATTTTTTAGCAAAAATTTTTCTAGCTTAGTGTCAAGTCTAAGAAAAACAATCCAACTTTTATTACAGTACTGACTATATTCCAGCTGTCAAATAAGAAGGTGTTTAGACTATTAAATACTACAAATATTTATACTGACATGCATTTTCTTCCTACTCCTCTTTTTTTGACAACCCTGCTCACCTTGGAGGAATCACCTTGGAGTTTTTCCTGACTGTTACTTTTACTCTGATTCCTCAAATTTCCAGGAGATTGCTGAGCTTTGTATTTACCGAGTTTCTCCTTCTCCTCTCCAGATTTTTCTTTCAATCCTGGTGACAACTGACTTTCTGGTACCATTACCTATAGGGTATTTTAATTTCTTTTAATTTGTATACAATATTTGGATTTTATAATGTTTTATTTTTATATAAACACACATAGCATCTTCTTTACCCCAAGTAACACATCCCCCACTGGAGATTCTGATAAACTTCAGAGGTTACAGACTTTTAGTTTGAAAAACTTCCAACTTAATTACTATTTTTGTTACAAGGATGGGTTTTCAAGTAACAATGCACATAAAAGAACTTGCCCTGTGCATATTTGTCTGTTTTATTCTATGATTTGGATATTAATATCTCCCAAAAAACACACTACATACATACTAGACACCAGTTGCCTGGCTTTACACTTATCTGTGCTTATTCATATTTTAAAGTCCTTGTTTTTACTGTTTATAAATTATGAATAATCAGACTAATTAAACAATCCCAAGAAACCATCTCAGCCCACTGAGGCAGAATACCTGTGATCCACTTTCATCAAACACAATGTGGACACTTGTTTTGGCTACTGATGTAGACTGCTTCTTGCTGAAATCCTGCAAAGGGATTTGTCAAAACAGACACTTTGCTCTTTTTTTAAACAAGAAACAAAATATTTAAGTGAGAGATCATAAATGTCTGAAATCAGATCACAGTGGAAAACAGACTGTACAAATTCACAGCAGTTTTATCCCTCAGGAGTTCCTCAGTCAGAGCTCCGGACAGAGCAGTTTGTTAGAAGCAGAAAGGAGTAAGGTGAGGCTTGCTGGAATGTTTTACTAAATGAGTAAATTCAAGAGTGTTAATTGCACTGAAAAACAAGACAGCTCATTAATAATTTCTGAAAGTATTTGTAAACAACCAGGCTGTGTTTCTGGAAAATTAAATATGCACAATTTGACATTAAGGTATGGTGTTCTCTTTCCAGCCTGAAAATTCTTGTTGCAATTCATTTTCAATGCTGGAATGAAAGAACCATTTCAGTGCTGAGTCCAGCACTGCTGAGCACTAACCTATGTCCCCAAGTGCCACATCCCTGGGTGTCTTACATAACCCCAGGGATGGGGACTCCACCCCAAAGCCTGGGCCAGGCCTTGACAACCCTTCCAGTGGAAAGATTTTCCTAAAATCCAACCAAAGCCTCCCCTGGTACAACTTGAGGCCATTTCCCCTTGTCCTTATTAAGCATCTTTCCCAAAGCTCAGCATATGATGAGTTCTGTAGCAGAGATGTCAATGAGAAACTCTTGGTAGGGAGAGATTCCAACAATCCCAGCTGGAAATTTTAAATGGCAATGAGACACTGAGTTTGAATCAATTTAAAACTATTCAAAAAGGTGTTTAAATCTTACCTTACATTTATGAAATCCATAAATCTTTATGGTCACATCTTTAATTTCCAAGATAGAATCAAAACAGAAAAGAAATTTCTCTCCTTCAAGAGCACCCACACTCATTGGGCTTTTTAGATCTATTGTTAATAATTTCTTTGAATTGTTTTCTGGACAAAAACAAAATTTGAAAAGCAGCTTCATTTCAAATAAACAGCATCTCACATAATCTTTGTCAACACATGACACATTCTTCAGTTCAGGTGCTAAGATTAATATTTTATTTAATTCCCTCTAATCTACAATAATTTTATTAGCAAAAAAAGTTCTAATGTTCATATTTTAGAAATACTTATTCTGTATATTATTAAACAGAATTTTCTTTGAAGGTTACTTACTATAGCTGCAGACAAATTACAGATATTTACTGTTCTAACAAGTTCAAAAGGAATATTGTTACCTGCCATTGTTTTATGCCTTACTTTGTATTGAAATAACTCTAAGACATAATTATTAAATTGTTTTCCTAAAATCCCACCAGCATACCCAAAGTGCAGATGTGACTGCAGTGCAGTTTTGTCCCTGATAAAAACAGCTCCTACAATATTTTAAGTGAGAATTCTGCTTTGCTAGAGTTAAGTCAGTACTTTAAGGTTAATCAAATTGAAATTAGATGGAAAATCCAAGTTAGAATACAATGAAAGGTCTCATTTTTGAGTTCAACTACCTTCCAGGCTGTACATGTTGACATCTTCTTCTTGTATAATGACTGTTTCCCACTGCTGGTCCTTATATGAAAAACATATTTATTATGTGTTGTATCACAATTGAAAGAAATTATATCACAACTAAAAGAAATCCAGTGATCAAAGTCATCCAGTGACAAATTTACAACTTTTTAAACCTCTGTTACAGAGTGACAGGAACTTGTGCTTCACTGTTTCTCACTGTGCATGTGTTTAACTATTCCCAAACAGCATTAGAAGTCATTACTGTGAAATTATTTGATCTAAATATCAACAAATCTGGATTTTTTTTAGCCCAATCATCAGTGGAATGCACATGTAAGTTCAACACATTGAACATGGGGAAATAAAATCTGATAACCAAGGAATGTGGATTTGCTGCCTCAGGAGAACCCAGAGGGAGACAAAACTCAGCTTACTGCATCCTCTGCTGCCACATAGAAGGAAATACTCCTGCTGCCAATGTTGAAATCAATCCAAAACTCTTCCAGGTTTTCATCTGATGGTATCTGGAGCTAAAACAAAAAGATAAAACAGTAAGAGCAGAGAGCACTGATTACTCCCAGCTAAGAAGTCTCACGTTGGTCTGACCCCCTGACAAACTTTCAGTCCATGCCTATTTTATACTTCTGATAAAAAGATAATTTTCTTATTTTTATCTCTATTTTTTCTTAACCAGAAGGCAGAAAACCTTACCTTATACTCATCAAGAGCTGCTGATAAACATGGGAATGTAAAAACCCTGTAAGAAAAGGACATTTTTTCAAGCATTCTGTAATGCTGTAAATAAATTTTGCAGATCTGAACAAGTGATTTTTACCCCAAGGAGGTAACATACATAAAATCCTAAAAAAAATATATTAGCATAAAAAAATTAGTTTTACCTTCTTTTGTCTCCAAGCATGCCATTCACCTGGTTGAGAAATTTTCTGCAATCCTATTAAAACATAGAAATTTCTTAAAGAATTGTAAGATGGATGTTTTCCTCCCTGGAAATGTTTTTCATGTGACTTACTGTCTCAAACTCTGAATCTTTAATTTCTTTAAATGCAGTGGACACAAACTCCATGGGGAACCACTGGGAGGCCAGAACTCTCCTTTGCTTCTCTGACACCATTCTGCACAGAGCCTCTGTGATGGCCACTTGTGTGTCATAGTCTGCAGCAGGGAATTCACACAGGAGCAGATTAAATAACTGCTGAGGTGGGAAATGTTACCAGGAAATTGGGGTAAGCAGTGCTGAGCATAACCTAGATCCCACCAGATCCAAACATGCAACCCATAAAGGATAATTAGAAAAATAACTATGGGAATAACAATGGCTAAACAAGTTATTTTTCAAAATGAAACCAACCAAACTTTCCAGGACTGTCAGAGCCACAGCAGGTGTTTAAACAAGAGAGAAGTTTTCAAGTTTCACTCTCTGAGCTGGGAAATTGCTGGATACCAAAGTGATCCCTGAGGGAAGTTCCAGTACTGCAACCCATGGCCACAGCTCCCAGCCTCAAAGATTGATTTATTTATCATTTTTCCTATTTGAAAACTTTCATTCTAGAAAACCAAAAACTTCTATAAGTTTTCCATACACTGAACAGACAGAAACATTCCAGTTGCAGACTGTTTTCATGCAGTATTTATATTTTTCAGATACCCCTAACCATAACATTCTGCAGCTCCCAGATGCCTTCTCTGGTTTCTTAATGGGTGTGCAGCTAATTTTTAAGCTCAATACTAAATTAAGTCCCATGCTCACCTCCAGCATCCAAAATTGTCCTCCCCATTTCACTCCTGCCAAACAAAGGAACATTTCGTCAAAATGTGACAGCAACACAAGGCCAAATAATAATTATTATAAACTTTCAAAGTGTGAGACAAACCCCTGATTCCATGGAACTGTTAAGAGTTCCAAGGGGTAAATACCTGTGGGAGCACTGCTTGGGGATCTGAACCACCTGACAGATACAATTTTGACTCTATTTGCTTTTCTGAAGTGCTGTAAAATGATTTCCAGTGCAAACAGCCCAACCTTCCAGTGACTGATTCACTGTGCTGACAGCACATCCTTACAAATATTAATTTAATTTTTTTATGACAATTGGGATGGGGAGAAGCCTGATTCAGACTGGGAAAGAGGAAAATTCAGGCTTCTGATGGAGAATAACCCATGAGAATACCTGTCCACAGCCACCACCACTGAGAATTCACAGCAAGTGCAGAAGTTGAGTTAAACAGGGACCAATCTGCACAACAGTTTAGTAAAAACCACCTCCCAACCCTGCAAATGATGGAGTGCTATGAAAATGATACTGAAGATCATTTACATGACAAGCAACATCTCCTTTGTAGAAAGAATCTTTTTCTTGGAATCTCGAGGGATCTTGTCAAGCAATAAATTCAGTTTTTTTATTACCTAAGAAGAGTGGAAAAGAGGGAATATAAAGTAAGTTTGTTAAACTGAGTTATTCTTATTTTGAGCCCTTGTAATGTATTTCATACCACTGAAGAAAGCTTAAGTAACTGCAAAACAAGAAAAGACAACAAATTTTACATGACTTTAAATGGTATTTATCATGCTAAAACAACCTCAATTTCAATAAACTACTTTAGTTTCAATGGGAACAGTACTTGTTCAACAGTTGTTTCTTATTTGCAGGTTTAAATAAAGAAAAATCTTCCAAAGCCAGAATTGTGTCTGCAGTTGATTGCTGAGCTGAAGTGTACCTTAAATTAGCTATTAAATATAAGTGTACCTTAAATTTTAAATTAAAAAAAACTTTTCCATTGGGGATGTAGCTTTTACAAATGACATTTTTGTAACTTTCCCTTTCTTTAGGGGGAAAATCCCCTGACAACCTGAAGTTACTAAAACAAACAGGAGAAATTTAGAGATATTGGAAGGAATGCAAATTTCCTGCAAGTGACTAAAGAACTTACAACCAATAACCTTAACCCTATTTCTAGCACTTGTAGAGCTCATTTTCTCCTATGTTTTTATATGCTTTTATACAGCTTCCTCACCAGAACTTTAATATCACTGGTTTGGAATTTACTCTTAAAAAAACCCCAAAAAACCAAACAAAAAGCCCCACAACCACAGGTCAGTAATCTGAAATACTCCAACATATAAACAACAAACATTCCTAGAGAAATATTATACAATCCTTCTGATCCTAGAGCACTACAATATTCTCTTTTTTGTTAAAGAACTGTCTCCACAAAGTCCAACACACTAACCAGGAAACTGCTGCTTAGAAAGAAGGATGTTTACCTCCTGCTGAACATAAATATTAATTCTTGCATCAGTAATGAGGGAACATGTTCTCAGAAGAAAGTTTTCTAGTATTTGCATTTTACCTAACAGGAAAGAAAGAAATCAAGGAGTAGTCAAGAGTCTGTTAGGGTATCCCTCATAAACATTTGGGAAAGGATTAATTTTCATTTAGAAATTAAATGCAGTGTGTCTGACTTTTTATAAAGGATTAGTGATATGTAAAACAGAATAGTTATTTCAATTTATAGTAACCATGTTTCTATGCCTGTGCATCACTGTGTAATTCCCCTGGGTAGGAGATTATTAATTTTTTACATTTAATTGGTCAATTCCATAACTCAGCTCTCTGAGACACAACTCAGGTGCTGGAATTTATCTCCCCAGGGCCAAGGAAATGAATTTTTCACTTTGATCATGACACCAAACAGTCTGTAGGGACTTTCCCCCAGTGCCACACTGAAAGGGAAGGGCAGGGTGACACTCACAAGGACAAGGTCAATAAGGAAGGATCACTGGGCTGTGCACAGCTGGGACAGGACCTTAGAAACAACTTATTTTAGGAATAACTCAGTTAATTTTGTCATCTCTGAGACTTATTGTGCTTTTTTATTACTGACCACAGAAAGCTACAAGGAAATCTGTCCATAGAGAAACCCCAAACTAAAGGTGATGCCACAGGAATGAGAAAAGTGGTCCTATGTGTGTCCTGAAAAAGACATTTTAAACTCTCATTTCTGCTTTTTAAGCTCACCTTCAGGTCTGCTATCACACATAACCTGCAATAAAAAAACCAAACCAAATCATTTTGGGAAGAAAAATATTACAGCATGAAAAAAAAAAAAAAACAGGCAAAATGTACCCAAAGGAAGTAATCAAAAAGTATTTAAGATTTTGAAATTATTTTGTCCCTAACAAAGAATCTAAGAGATGATCCCTACTAACAAGTGTGTTTTTCCCAAAATTATATTTCAGTTAAATTTACTGAAATTATTTCACCAATGACAACAATTTTTATGAAGAGAACTCACAGATCTTATAAACTGGATTAGCATCCCAATAATGGGTGTAATAAAAATTTAATAAAGATTAAAGGTTTTTTGTTAATTCAGCATTTAGTGTTACTGGTTTTTTTATTTCATGATGCCAGCCAAGAACAGAAATTAGTATGACTACAGCAAATTGTTTAACCAAAATGATTTATAATCTATTTCAGAAGTCATTGTAATGTTGACTTGAGGAAGATATTAAATAGAAACATATTTAAAGTCCTTTTACTGCTAAACTAGCAACAATTACTTTAACAAATTTTATTATCAATGTATTTTTACCAGCAATGTGATGAAGAAATCCTCAGCCAGAGTTGTAATCATTTCATTCTTTTCATTTCCTCTGAGGACCAAAATTCCTTTTAACTTTTCAAACCAATTGACCATGTAAAGGGAAAACAAAGGTAAATCTATTTTAATAGCCTGCAACAGGACAATGGTTTGTATTGTACTTCAGTAAAACTATACAAACTCTAAATTGATTAAAACAACAGCAGCCCCACTCTGCTGAGCAGATGTTTGAAATCCTTCACTCAGGCCTAACAAAACTGGGTGATTTTAAGGACTTTTTAAACACAAAAACTGGAGATCTACTTTGGGTAGATCAAAGTAGATGAAAATTGATAGACAAAAACAGACAAAGTAGCTGAAAATTGATAATGGCTGAATGGAAGTGTGTTGTTTGATGAATACAAGCATAAACTTATCACCCTGGTTTTGTTTGTTATTAAATTTTGGTTTTTATTTTGGGCCCTTGTAATGTATTTCATACCACTGAAAGCAACAGGCTTCAGTAACTGCAAAACAAGAAAAGAGGAGTTCTACATGACTTTAAATGGCACTTATGTTACTAAAACAACCTCAATTTCAATAAATTATATTAGTTTTAATGGGAATAGTAGTTGTTCAACAGTTGTTTCTCATTTGCAGGTTTATTATTATTATTATATTGTTTATTCATTATTTGTTTATTATTAAAGCAGTTGAGAAGGCAATTGAGGAACTCTCATCTGATTTTGCCATTAATTTTCTCCAGTGAAATCTCTGAGGAAAGCAAAAAGGAAGTGGGATCTGTTGTTCAGTTTTTGCTGAGTTACAAATGATTAATTCTAACATGCAGGTTAAAATAACACCAAAAAATCAAAAGAGCAGGTACAAAATCACTGCTGTGGGAATTAACCAAAAAAAATTTCTAATTCCCGAGTCAAAAGCAATATAACAAAGCACATAAAAATACATCTTGTTTCAGCTGCTGTAAGCATATCTAAATTAATTATATACTGCATGATTTGCAAAACCCTCACTGAGATAGAGCAGCATCCCTTTAGAAGGGGCTACATGACAAAAAACATTTAAATATGAACAATCTTTGTTGCAAAGTTATGGAAATCTCTTAATTCTGACTCAATCAAGGACCAAATCAAACACTGAGCTGCTCAGCACTGAAGCACTGCTCATGCATTTATTGCTGTTTATATATTTATAGAGGAGTTCACAGATGCTTTATGGTTTTACTTATCCTTCCAACAAGGCCGTGTTTTATCATTGCTGTGAGTCCATCTTCTCCTGCTATGCTCATTTTCTTCCCACATTTCTGAATAGCATTTAGTAAAGTAGAAATGCTTTTGACTTCTTGTTTTTCAAGTGCCTGAAATCAAAATTACAACATAAGCTTTAGTCTGAAGTCCCACAAGAACATGTATTTAATTAAATTGATGTCTTTTTTTGTTCTCAAAAGCCACCTTAACTGCAGCTTGAAGGAGAAATTTAATTCATAAAATTTATTTTTGATTCTTAAATCAACTGCTGGTGTCAATGAAGGCAAATGAAAAAAATCTTTTCCACCCTCTTCCAAAGATGGTGTAGATGATTTTGATGCAATGATTACATTACCCAACACAGAAGCTTATCCAATTTGTTGACAAACTGTTTGCTGCATTTGTGAGAGACATTTTCACATTCTTCCGTGGCCAGAAATTGTTCTAAGGATTGGAAATCCTTTTTTCCTGCAGCTTCATCAATTAACTTTTCAAGCTGTAAGCAATAACCAAAGCAACTGCATTACTGTATGCTTAACACTGATATAACACATCTAATTAGCACAGATTTGATGCAAGTTTTACACAATCACCTGCTGCACTTGAAGCAAATATTCTGAATCACAAAATAATTAAGCATAAAACCTTAAGTACAGAGCACCCTATCTAATATGTTAATCTTGCAAATACTTATGCACTGAGATTCTAATTATTTGCTTTAACTGGTTTTAGTTTCCTCATATTACAGCTAAATTCCTACAGAAGTGTTGTATCAATGCCCCTTACTTGGTATATTTAGTATTTTACACTTCTGAGTTACTTTTATCCATTTTGCCCCTTTATTCTTTCTAAATTTCTTTCAATTACAACTGGATTTCAACATTTTGATCTTAAGTATCCCCTAAGTTGATTAAGCTCTGTTGAATGCATATGATTTATTTTCATCAGCAGCAATTCCCAGTTCCTCCTGCTTTCCACCCAGCTACGTCAAAAGAAAATTTCTTCCTACCACACTAAAGACTTTCCTTACAATCAAATGCTAGTAATTAAAACAATCAATACTCATATCCTGCTCCATCAGCACATACCTGCATCTCACTCCTGGCTGGCATTTTTGCAATTCACCAACTCAGCTGCCTAAAAGGGAACAATCACCACACTTTAAAAAAGTTTTGCAAACACGTCGGGAATCAGTAAAAACACATTACAAACTCCAAAGTTTGTCAGTGTGTAAGTGCTATATAAATGCTGTTTAAACAGCTGGGGATGTAAGGAAACTTTGTTGCATGGATAAACAATTGTTTAAAGCAAAGGAGAGGAAGGAATGCTCAGTTTCCTGGCTGGAGGCACAGAGGGGCCTGAGAGGACCCTCAGGATTGCCCAGCAAGGCAGAGCACAGGTCAGGGCCAGGTTATTCAGGACAGGTGAGTCAACAGCAAAACTGCATACAGGCCTTGCCATAAAATGGTGAATTAAATCATTTAACACAAATATGATGACACAAAAAGACTTCTGGATTATACACACAGTGATGGACTCCAAAGTGACTGTCACCAGCTAAAAGCAGTATCTGGGTAACAGAGGTTTCTGAAAATATTAATACTCAAGGGCAGAAAAAAATATTTGTTCTGTGGAACATTTAAGAAAAGCAATGAATCTGTTTGTGCTTTGTAAGAATTATTTTAGACCAACCAAACCATGTGCAGTCAATACTGCAGCTTTGCTCTCCTCATCCCAGACATTTATACAGACAAAAAAAAATAATGATTTAAGACAGGGAATTACTTCTGTAGAACATCAACTGGGAACACAGCCTAGCTACTCCTGCACTAAATAAGACAGAAATAACAAACATGGGGTGATTTTCCATTACTTTTTCCAACACAAGAACACAGGGGGTTCCTCAGAGGACCGTGCTGGCAGCTCACAGCTCTGCTGTCTCCGGCCCGCTCCCACAGCCCTGAGGAGGAATCCCAATTCCCTTCTCCACCCTCCAGGCCCCGCTGCCCGCCCCGAGCCCCGGCGCGGCCTCACCGCGCGGCCTCACCGCCCGCCCTCAGCCGCGCGCCCTCAGCGCGGGCCGCGCCCCGCGGGCCCCGCTGGCCAATCAGCGCTCGGCAGCGCGGGCGCGGACCAATGGCGACCGGCGAGGGGCGGGCCCTGCGTGCCCTCAGCGCGGCGGGCGTTGCTGGGGCACCGCCGTTGCCTTTGTCTACAGTTGCTGTTTGGGGCTGATTTCCGCGCACACACAGGAATTACTGGGCATGGCTGGCTGAACCAGTGTAATCCATTCCCGTGCTTAATTTAGAGGCGCTTTCACTGCCCAAGTAGGTGCAAAGACACGCTCGGTTACAGACCTGCTGCGGGCAAAGGGCTTCCACTGACGTCTGTAGTGTTTACTATGCAGAGGGAACTGGATAATGTGCTTAAGTGGAACCCAGCAGTACACTGGATAATGATCTTAAATGGAATCCAGCAGTACTGGATAATGTGTTTAAATGGAATCCGACAGTGCCAAAAGGGGGGCTTTACCTGTACTGGTGTGCTATTGCTGTATCTATTGTTATATCACAAATACACATGATAAAATAAATCTCACTTACTCCAGAAGAGTATCAAGAAGTGTCTCCATTCATACCTAGAATTCGCAGCAGTAGTGAAGCATCTAGGAGAGAAGTCACCCTTCACAGCAGCTAAACCTGCAGCAATTGTAAATAAAACAGTAATGCTGATTCCCTGAAATGAGAAAGATAAAAACTCAATACTATAAAAGGGAAAAAAAAATCCACAGAAAGTATTTAAAATACCACGAGATGTCACTGTAATGCAAGAAAATGACAAGTGGTGTGAGAAGTGGAGTATCTGCGCTGAGGAGCTGGGAGTGGGCAGTGCTGAAGCAGATTTGTAAAAAAGCTTTACTGAGAAACCTCGCAAGGACAAAACTTTGCATGAGGAACTTGGAGCGTCAGAAGTTTTCTATGAAAACTGAATCCTGCATTGTGATTTCACCATATGAAGCAGAATAATCAAAGCCAGTTTGAAGTCAGTTTCCCTTACCATGAGCAAACACAGAGGCTGAGCCTGTCCAGCCTCACTCATTCTATAGCAAAGAGAAGTGAGACAGTCCAGAAGTGGATCACACACTTTCCTTCCTGCAATCCACACCGAGATTACTTCAGCTCATTTCTCATTTTGTAACATTAGTCTGTTTTGTTTGGTTTAGCAGAAGGGAAGTCAGAGAGAAGTTTCATTGATTTATGCATTAAACGGACCAGAACCAACAGGGAAATTACTTGGCCACAGTCATTTCAGACACATGTGAAAACACCAGAGAAAATGGAAAAACTCCTTAGGGTAGGGTAGCACTATTTACAAGGACTCATTCACTACAGTAGCAGAAATATTTATCCTTATTACAGTTAAAGGAAGGCATTGTGCTGGCCAAGGTGTTTTCAATCTTTGGCACAGCTGCTGTTGTGTGTGAAGGGTCAGAAGTGTTGATACCAACAGTTTGAATATCAAGTGTCAAATGAAATACTTGCAGATCTGAGATCACAGGGAGAGAGAAGTTGGGAAAGAAGTCATTACTTATGTTACACTGCTGTTGCCAAGTGAATAATCATTCACTGCAGTTCTAAGTCTTTACCAGCTGTAAAGTACAACTGAGCACTGATGATACACCACATTAAGGGCTGTAGTTACTGACTATACATGCATATTAGTGTGATTACAAATTGCAATTTAATTTACAAATAAACTATGAATTTGAAACTAAATGTAAAAATATCACCTCTATTAAAAGTAGCACCAGCAACCTATAAGACAAATTTGATAGTTGGATGTTTGCAGAAAAAAACTACCATTTTCTTAAATAATCTTAATTTTTTAACAACTTAATACAGACATGCCCATGTATTTAAACTGATTTGCAATAATTAGCACTGATTAAAAAGTACCTGGTAATGTATATTTTTATTAATTATGTCTGCTAGTTAAATGTCTTCATTTTGCCTTAGGAGAAACCTGGCAACAGATAATTCCAATCCTCAGCCCTATCAAGACTGACCCCAGTGGAGCTGCATTTCACATGTAGGATAAATGAGGCCCTGCATAGGGACACTCCTAACCATGGCACGGGTAGATTTTCATGAAACCTCTCAGGGGAAGGGACCTGGTGTGGGAGGAAAGGCTGCAACAAGGAGAACTGAAAGAAAATAAATAGAACAAATAACAATACAATTGTGAGGCCCAGAAATGAATGTGTTAAGTAAAGTCTAGCATGGATTTATGCAGTTTGAGGAAACCCCCCTTCTTTTCTTGCATGAAGCTGTATTAGAATTAAGTAGCAGCAAGCCTTTTTCCAAAACTGGATCTCAATCCTGCAGGTGCTGCAGGCACAGAATTCTGAGGTGAAAGGACAACAGGTTCCATGGAGGAAGTGGCAGCCCAATCATCTTTGAGATACATACAATGATCACTGTATCTTTATCAGGTGCTATTAATTGTTTAGCAACTCAAACCCACCTTATTTTCCAGAGTATGTTACTAAGTGGGAACTCAATTTTGAGTTTCTTCATGAGCTTTCTTGACAGGACTACCATTGACAGAAACAACAGAAAATTGTGAAAAGCTTTTATTTCAATCTTTTGTATTACAATAGGCATAGTTTTATTATTGCTTTTTGAAATTAATTAAGCACTTTGCAATTTTACAACAGCTGGCCCTTTTGTCCAGCATATGTGCTTCATTGATATACTGTGTAATGTACAACCCCTTTTTATTTACATGGATTTCATGTTTCTTTAAAAAACATGCTTGGAAGAACCTTGAAACTGTGGACTACAAGACATTCATTTACTGTATGACAATAATAAATACATGTTTTTAAAAGTGCATTATATGGTGACAACCCTTGTGAAGAATTCACTGTTACAAAATCCTCATTATAAGGGAAGTTCTCAATTTGAACACAGTGCAAGCAGTCAGGTTGTCCTGAGAAGATACAAATGTGCTGTAAGTTTACCTTCACAACAGGTGCATATGAGCACTAAATGGCTTAATCCCATTTTTGTCAACCAGAAGCCATTTGATGTTCATTACTGAGTGTGGCAATAAAACCTAAGTGCAAATATCAGCTCTGCTGTGACAGGTGTCAGTACTGGTGTGAAGCTTTAGCAGCTTAACCCGGAGATGGCTCTCAGCTCCACTGAGCCAGCAGTGCCAGAACTGCACTGTCAGCCCTTCCCCAGCAGTGCAGACAGCACAGAGCCAAAGGAAACCTGGAGTAATGCTTCAGTATTTAGTATTCTAGACCTTGCACATGCCAAAACCCTGAGAGGTTGTGGCAGGAAGACAATAGAAGCCCAGTTGAGACTGCTGAGACATTCATTTCTCCACCCCTCTCACACTGTGCTACATCTGGCATGAACCCTTCTTGTGACAGCCTCAGCTTTACAAAATCTGCCCTGGCCAAGGGAACACTCAGCTCTGACATTTGCTAGCACATGACAGTCTGTCCCAGAAGACAGCAACATCCTTCTGGCACGAAAGCAAGTATTGCTCTGAGCTCCAGCAGCACCCTCTGTGAACTGGGGGCTGGAAAGAGAGGGGTTGTTATGGTGTGCTGTGTTTGCTGGTGGAAGAACACTTCTTCTCAGTAATGTGAGAAGGAAAAAGAGGGGGGAACAATACTTGAAAATTTCTGTGCATGTGTTTTCATGTTCAGATAGGACTGAGCTTTCTGAGCACCCTGGAAAAGGTGCTCAGCAGCTCACAGAATCCTCATTCCTGACTCTGGCTCCTCTGAAAGTCAAACACCAAAGGAATGAGGCAACTTCCTAACTTGAAAACCCAGCTTTGCTAAATGGGTATCACAACAAAGAAGCAGCATTAAGTTGCCAGACAAATTCATTTTCTTGGGGTTTCTGCCCTTCCAGAATTACTCAACAGACTTTTCAGACTAATATATAACTGGCCATGGGTTGCTCACAACTGTGATTTTACAAACAACTTGTGATTTTGATAAATAAGCACCAGTCCAAAATAAGATGCCCAAGTAAATGGCCTGATTTTCACAGCATAGTCCTAAACCACAGCTCTTCTAATACCTCCAGCCAGCCAGCTCTGAAGGTCTGTGTTACACAAATAAAGCTAAACTTTCCATGCAGTAATGATTATGTATGGGAACAATTATGGACAAACTTTTACTTCATAAATTTAAGCCTGTTGCAAAACTTAAACCACAGAATGCAAATAATAAAACAAGAAGCACAGGAAGGTGGTCTAACAGTGTTCCTGTGCTGTCCCTGCAGCAGAAGGGATTCTGTTTATGGGTCTGTGTAATTAAGTGCTTTCAAGTTCCTGCTTGTGTTGCAAGGCTACAGTCTTGGGAGTTCAACTGTTTTACAATGGCAGCAGTTAAATAAAGAAGTCAAAGCTACTTCTGCAGTAGTTCTGGAACACTGGGGAACAACTGTGATTCAGGGTTCTGGAATTCTATTCCAGGCCTCTGTACCCTGCTCCCTGTACTATTTATTTTCCTTATATATTTATTTATATCATATCCATTTCCTGATCTATAACTTTACCAGGAACAGTGATAAAATAATGAGCATTCATACAGTGCTTTGAGACCTTCAAACTGCATTTGCAACACAAGTCCAATATTGGTCTTGTTCACCTCAGTAAAAGCAGGTGCACCAGAAAAAGACAATTCCTGAACCACCACCTTGAGAAAAACCTACTTGGGCATCACTTGACAAAGATGAGAATTTCCCCATGTAGATGTGCATTACACACACTTTGGTAACAATCACTCCTGCTGCAAGGAGGAGATAGGAAAAGGCACCTTTAGTTTTTTTCCCAAGGGAAACAGAGGGGCTGATACATTTTCATGTATGTTTTGCTCATAATAGCACTGAATTTCCAATTCAGATACTAATGGAAATATTTAACATGACTACAGCCTTAATAACATAGTTATATAAATACAAGTACTCCCTACAGTGTCTGTCATCCAAATTATGCATAAATGGAATAGTGCCCTGACTTGATGAAGTAATATAAACAAAATTAGAAACAAAACCAGTTAAGTCACACTGTCCACTTAGAAAACAAACAGTAGAAAACGGTAAGAGAGATCAGTTAGAAACATTCTATGCAACCAAGAGTATCACTAGCAACAAGAAATGTGTTGTTTTGCTCTCTGGTAGCCTCACAGCATTCCTGGAAACCATTCTGCAATGACTCATGCACCCAAAAAACCCACATGGCTTTTCTATGATGGTATCTCGCTACAGATTCTGGCCCTTTTAACTTTCCCAGAGGTTCAGGGCAGCTTGTGCAGGCCACTGGCTGCCTCCCAGTGCTGGGACACTCGGCCAGGTTTGGCAGGTTTCAAAAAGAAGGCTGTTGCCATAGGAGCAGAGCGCCATGCCAAGGCACAGAGTGCCATCAGAGCACTGACACGCTGCTCAGCACCACTCCCTGTGCTCAGATGAAGTGGATCCAGCTCTCCTCACACTCCCTGGGCAGCTTCAGGGGGTGAGTCCGGCACGTCAGGGTGTAATTCTTGCCTCTGTTGTTATCCCAGTACTCCTGGCCATTGACTTGGTACCTTAATGCAAACTGGACGAGAGTGCTGAGCTGAAGGAGGAAAGGAGGCACGGGAAGGAAGAAAGTGAACACATCGACCTGATCCTGCCCGTTTTCCTCTGGGATGCTGTAGTTCCAACGAGCACACACCTCATGGATGCTTTCCCACTGGTTGAAGGTGTAGCGCACGGACACCCGCTTCTCAAAAGCGACATTCCGAACCTGGATGGTGCCACTGAGCCCCAGATCCGAGCTGCTCACCCGTTCCAGACACACCTGCTGCTCCTGCACTCGGGATGAGAAATCCAGACAGTCTGCAGGCTGCTCGAAGTCAGGGACCAAGCATTGCATAGTAAACTCCAAGTTCAAGCTGCTGTACCAGAGGTCTGAGTTTATGGAGAGCCTGGAAAGGACGTGCAAAGGGATGGATGGATCCTCCCCACTCTGGAAGACTTTCACTTCAGTGAGCTCCAAGCCTAAAGCATCAGCAAACCTGACCCTGTTCATGCGGCAGCCGGGCTCCTGACACTGCACTGCTGCTCTCTTCCTCCTCTCGGGTGAGGTCGGCAGGGACCTGGCCCGGCGACGCATGATGGGCCGCAGGGCTGGGTCACAGCTGGAGGAGGTGCGGCCCGCATGATTGTTTGCCTGGGGGCTTTCCTTGGCTGGGGCACTGCTCCGAAAAGTCTTGCTGCTACTTGTATGGACTGCTGGGGGCTGCTGCTGCCTCTGTGCCCCTGCTCCTTCAGCCCTTAACATGTTCTCATAGAGATCTGAGAGGTAGCTGGGATTCCTTCGAGGACCACGCACTTCCATTCTTAAGTGGCGCCAAAAACCCAGCGTTAACACTGCAGGTAATAATGAGCACTACCCCTCTGAAGCACTTAATTTGGGAATGGCATCCACAGTAAGGTCTGAGGTTATTGCACTGGATACAGCGAGGATCACCTGGAACAATGTCACCTTCGAACGAAGCGTGGCAGGTCTCAGGGCAGCTGGCGGAGAGCCAGCCAGCAGTAAGGCGCTGTGCGGGAAGCTGGAGGCAGACTCACTCACTGCCCGATGAACTCCAGATCGCTGTGCTGGCTTGTGGCCCCCAGGCTCAGGCTGGAAAGGGATTCAAGGCTATCACCGCTGATACTGGAGGAGCTCACAGCCAGGCTGGAGAGCGACTGGAGGCTGTCGTGCTGCATGAAGGACTCCAGGCTGTCGGAGAGGTCGCTGGAGGCGCGGTGCGCCCCGAAGCACCGTATGCCGGAGCAGCGGGCGAGAGGGGCCTGCAGGCTGTCCTGGCTGGCCGCGGCCGAGCCCGCGCTCCGGCGGCAGCAGCAGCACAAGCAGGGGGGACACTCCAGGCTGTCACACTGGATGCTGGGCGAGTCGAGGCCGGGGAAGGCTTGGAGGCTGTCGGGCGGGAGGGAGCCGGGGCTGCTGCAGAGGCTGGAAGGCGGGCGAGAGCTGTCGGGCGCGGCCGCGGCGCCAGGCTCGGTGTCGCGGCTGCCGGGGGACGGATCCGCGTTCGGGGCCGCCACAGCGCCCATGGGCGGCGCGGCCCCCGCTGCAGCCCGAACGCGGGAGCAGCTCCGGGCCCCCGCCGGACACCGCTGCCGCTCCGCTCCGCACCCGCAGCGCAGGCGCCGCTTCCCCGGCTCCGCCCGGCCCCGCCCGGCCCGGCCCGGCCCGGCCCGGCCCCCGCGCTCTGCGCTCGGGCGGCGCTGCCGCTACCGCTGGCGACGGACGCGCAGTAAGGGCAGGTACCGGGCCGGGGCAGGGAGCGCCGGGGAATGCGGGGCGGCCCCTCAGTGAAGGAGCGGCCCTTGCGGAGCGCGGTGACAGCGGCGGCGGGAGGGAGCGGAGCGGGCCCGGCTCGGCGGGCGCTGCGGGCACAGTCTGCGCCTGCTGGCACTGCTGCCATCCACCGCGGGCACTGCCTGCCATAGCCGGGAACACAGCCTGCCGCCATCCCGGGCCCTGCCACCATCCCGGCACTGCCCGGCCGGTGCTGGCCCCTGCGGCCGCTCCTCTGCCCCGTCCGGTGCGGGACTGCGGCGCTCCGGGGCTCGGCTCCGCTGAGCGCGGCTGGGACAGGATGCGGGCAGGCGTTTGAGGGATAGGACGCGATCAAGTGTCAGTAGATACGGACATTAATATGACTGTAAATACATAAACAGCACTGCAATAGAAGTAAAGGTGCGCCAGGAGAGCTGCTTGTCACCTGTCACATTTGCAGACCATTGTGAACCCCTGGAACTGTGCAGCTCCGTGGTGCGGGAATGCAGTTCCTCTGAAGTAAAAAAACCCAATGGATGCTCCTGCTAAATATACTAAAAATACTCCTGCTCTGAGTATTTTTAGTAGGAGCTGATGAGACATTTGTTTTGGAAAAAGAAAACGATGAAGTATTGGTTACAAAATTTGCATATATGCATATCGGAAGAGCGCATGCTGTGACACGGAAAGGCCGCGCAGCTCGCACGGCAGCAGGGTCGGGATCTGCTCCCCATCCCCTGGAGCAGGAACTCCCACCCCCAGCGCTGTGCCCGGAGCTGCGCAGGCTGAGCGGGGATGGGGATGAGCACATGACAGTGCCCGGCACCTCTGGGAGCACGGCCGTACCCCAGGTATTCCTTATTCTGGGAACAATAAATTGAACGACGCTGCTTCCCGCTGAGCGAGTGCTGGGGGAGGGGACTGTTTTCCTGTCCAGTTTGGTAGCTGATTATGTTTATCTTCCTGCTTTAAAAATAGAATCACATCGGGAGGATTTTGTTTGTCGCCAGCATCTCCGGGACGTGGGGATGTCTGCATTGGATAGATTGTGTCTTGCAAAGCCAAAACACTGGAGCCGTTTGAAGATTATGTAACAGTAAAGGTGCAGATTCCCTTCGGAAAGAGGAATAATGGGACCAGGCATTCAGGAATATCCCTTATTACTGCACAGAGAGACACAGCAGAGGGAAAACCACAGCCACACCAATGAAAACCACAAAGGAATGGTAAAGTAAGGAAATTAATTTCGCTTTTTATAGTTACTGGAATGTCAACATGCTGGGTTTAGTTAATAAGTGCCTGGCTGTCCTGTTCCCACTGCCTCCATCTCCCCTGGTCCCAGGGACAGAAATGATTGTGCAGGATGATTGTGCAGGTCACAAGGTCACAGAGGTGACTGCAGCAATGCTGAGGCACAGGACCTAGTTTCATACTTTAATAAACTCTTGAATTTGTGAAATCATGTGTTTTAAAAACAAAATCTGACTATACTGACATAAATCTGAGAGCAAGATATACAGCCTGGCAAATTAACTGAACTGCAGTGGTGCTAGATTAGATAGAAGGGCACAGTGTGATTATTCCTGCTCTGAAATAATATTTTGGAAATCAGTAATGCTTCTTGTTTCTAGAGCAAACACTGTTCTTATTCGTACAGAATATGCTGATTTATTTATTCTGTTTTTACCCAGAAATTTATCTGGTTTAATTAAGGAACAATGTTTTAGTTCTAAGCTGCCCAGATCAGTAATGCCATTCCTTTTGCTTTCATATGAGCTTTTTCGCTTAATAATATTTTCACAAGCATATTATAATATGAAATAAGGAATTTTCCTATGCCTTCATTGTGAAATACTTTGTATTAATACCAGAAGAGACCTTATGCTCCCTGTTCACTTCCACTCCTTATCTTCAAAGGAATAATCCTTTAAATTTTGTTGAGAATATGCAAATGGGAAAGACAAGATTTGGCTTCATATGTGACCTTCATATTGCACTTTATAATTAATTTTACTAAATTGCAATTGGAGCACCCACCAGGTGCTATAAAATCAGTAGTTAAATATCTGTAATATTTATTATATCCAAAGAAGCTTGGGATCCTCTGACAGAAGATTCTATATAAGGGCTACATTCTATTATTATATCATCTGATAGAATGATTCACTTTTGTATTAATAGTACTAAAAATACAGCAGTACATTTGTAGTACAAAAAGTAAAAAGTTGCCATAGTGGCATAGTCCTGATGAATTTTAAGAATGACAATCAGCCCTTGTTTAAACTCAGTTATACTCTCAAGTTTTTATTGTACTTCCATTCTGACACTCATATATGCTGCTATTTATATCTGGTATTCTGTTTTATCCTTTGTGGTTACAGTAATGGAAAAAGCCATCCAAGCACCAAAGGACTAAATAAACCAATTTCTTATGCGAAATCTCCTCCTGGAAGATTAGGCAAAAATGTATCAAGTGCCATTGAAAAGGTAAATAATCCCCTTTTCTAACATGAAAATGATACCTACTCTAAGTCAGCTTCTTAATAACATCACAAATTTTTATATCCCTTCAGATTTCCCATGACACTCAAGATGGTCACCAAGCAAATGTTTATAAGAAGGGAAGGAACCAGCTGGATGGCAATAACCAGTCAAAAAGGTAAATTTTATGTTAAGATTATCTGTTTAATTTGTAGTCATTTCAAACTGGTTGACAAAATGCTTGTGATGAAATTGGAGCTGCATTTGGCTTAGAGTTCATCATTTATGAGAACAACAAATTTAAGTTATCAAAATGGAAACTTGCTATCCTGCTTAGTGAGTTCTAAGGCAAAACCATAAAAAAACCCAACAACAAATCATTAGTAGGCAGTGTTATCTCTAGCAGCAATTATTGATTTTGCCTCATTACCAAGTTTCTGTGCCAGTTTTAGCTTCAGTCATGGAGATCCCCATCCTTGAAGGGGTGGCAAGACCTTTGTAAGCTGCTGTTTAAAGGCAATGACCATTCTAACAGGACATGAACTTCCTTTTCCTTTAGGATCCTCAGTGTTTGCAGCTCAATACACAGTGCACAAGGACCAAAGAGGAGTCCACCAGAAAGGAGGCAAAATGAATATTTCCTGCACAGGAGTCCTCCAGAAAGAATGAAAAATGAATCCTTCCTGCACAGGAGTCCTCCAGAAAGAATGAAAAATGAGTTCTTCCTGCACAGGAGTCCTCCAGAAAGGAGGCAAAATGAATCCTTCCTGCACAGGAGTCCCCCAGAAAGAATGAAAAATGAGTCCTTCCTGCACAGGAGTCCCCCAGAAAGGAGGCAAAATGAATATTTCCTGCACAGGAGTCCCCCAGAAAGAAATCAAAGCGAATCCTTCCTGCACAGGTTCCCCCCTGGCACAAAGGGCAGCACGCAAGAAAACTTCTGTAGGGCTAAGGATGTCCCAGTTCAGCATTTTTATTGCAGTAGAAAAGAACAGTTGGGGAGGAATCACGAAGAATACATTGCTGGAGCCAGCCCAGGCTCTTCGAAATGGCAAGAAGCATCTGTTGGTGAAATGTTTCTCGATTTTGAATCAGTGCAAATTATTAAAGAAGATGCTGAAGATGATAGTGCCAGTGACCTCTCTGACTCAGAAAGGATTCCCATTCCCCCCTCTCCCTGCACACCACCAGAGCTCATCCTCAGAGCTGAAGAAATCGACCCGCTTTGTTTGGAGCACATCCCTGAAATGGGATTTAAAGAATCCGAGTATTACTACCCCGACTTCCTGCCCCCTCCTTTCAACTCGTGGGACCTGAAGCAGCTGGCCACCTTTGCCCACGTGGAAGGGAAAGCCGAATTCCGGCCCAAGCCCTCGGGGGCCCTGGAGAAGTACCTGGAGCGGCTGCTGCAGCTGGAGTGGCTGCAGATGCAGACGGTGCAGGGCGAGAGGGGCAGGGCCACCAAAGGGCGGCCCCAGACCGCCCCCGGCGCCAGCCGTGCCCTCAGGAGCCCCGGGAAAGGCAAAGCCTTGCTCAGCCCTGTGCCCCCCAGGCAGGCAGTGCCCCTGGAAGGGGGTGCCAGGCTGCCCAGGAGCTGTGTGGGTCACAGGGCAGAGCCCTGCTCTGACACTCGCCCGGCGCGGTCCCTGAGGGCTCCTGAGAGAACTGGGGGTGCAGCAGCTCCTCAGAGGCAAACTGGTGATGGAAGGAGTGACCTGAGGAAGAAACCAGCTCCAAAGCAGCAGCTTCTCAGTCTGCAGCCCCCCGAGAGCAGCTCTAAAATCCAAAGTGTTGGGAACATCAGACCCCCTAAGCAAACCCCAGCATTCCACGGTGCAGCTGCTCCCATCAAAGGCTTAAAAACACACGTGTGCACAAATCCAAAGAAAAATGGCAATGCCAGCAATTATGTTCCTCCTAAAAAACCAACAGTGGACAGGACAATAAAAACAAATGGCACAAAGCAAACACCACGCAAATTTCAGTGAATGTTGATGCTTCTTGACTGCTAGAAAGCATCTGGCCAGTGCAGAAGAATTTTTTTTCCTTTGTAGGAAGATCCTGAGAATGTTCCTAGCACATGGTTCTGAGTCAGCACTGTTCATTTCTATAGATTTGATCTTAAGCCAGCAGGAAATGTTTTCTCTGAAGGCAAATGTCTTCCATTGGTCTTTCCTCAAAAATATTGATAATTGCTCATTGAGGATAACAATAGCACAGTGTGAAGTTTAGAGAAGTGTAGAACGTTCTATCTGCACCACTGAGTGTTCCTTGTATTTACCCTGCTGGGTGTGAGGGAATAGGGTCCCATGCTCTTTCTCCCTGCCCAGATGTGCTTTTTGTAAGACAGGTTTGATTTTGGTGTTTTTATAAAATAATGGAGCCTGTTATCTATGCAAAGTCAACTCTAATTCTTCACAGAAGATGATGAATTGGATTTTTTGGATGAAATAGGTTTTATTTTTTTGAGAAGAAGAACGGAGATAATGTTTTGAAATATTTTAATGCAGAAAGAATTCTTTTTAAGACAAAGTATTAGGGACCAGACAGCATCAATAATGACAGATTAAGAAAATGGAATGTGTATTTTTATACCCTGGGATCTTCACTGTGTTTACAGACAGCTTTCCTGGAAGTTCATTTTGTAGGCCTTGATGCTTTTTGTCATTTAGGGGAAATGACCAGATATCAAATTGCACATGGATATATTTGAGTCATGCAAATTGAGGTTTTAGCAGAGACTGTGGCCTGGTTTTCAGACCTGGTGGCCCCTCAAAACATAAGAAACAGACTCTTAAGGGAAGAATTTAAAGGGTGTTGTAAGTTCAAGTAAAGATATATTTTGATACAGAAGAGACCTATTTTTAGTCATCTGAGATGACTCTTATTTATCCTGTGGTCCAGTCTAGCTTGGCTTCTTAAGGCTGAGGGAGGTGAGATGGGGAAATGTCCTGCAGAAGGAAATTGTACAACCAGGATTGGATCCTGTGCTTGGGCCTTCTGTCTTCTCCTGTGTCTGTGAGACACAGGAGAATACAAAGGACAGTTCTGAGAATATTCAAGTGTCACTTGATCTATTAGAATTTCAAATCAATCACGGGAGATGGGGACAGGATCTTGTTAAGATGAAATTCTAAAGAATGTTTTTTACTTTCACTTTCAAATCCTGGTGAGGTATTTTCCTCCTCAGCCACCAGTCCCAATCTTCATGAGAAGTGAGCTGAGCTCTGATGGACCAGATTCTGCAAGAGGATCCTTCACATTGTCACAGAAAATGAAAAAGTAGCAAATACTAAAGAGTACATTATGTATATAGCTAAATTGCACTTCTCTTGGTGAGCTCATCTTGGTTTTAAGATGCTTAGCTGTTTCTATCTTTCATTGTGCCTACCAGATCTTCAGCTTTGTAAAATTTCAAAGCATGAATTTATATGTAGTTTGAAAAGTGAGAATATTAAGAAATGTAGTAATAAAGTACAGTATTTTACAGTACATAAAAACATTGCTCAGGAATAGCCTAAGAAATATTTTTAGTGGTTTTTTTTCCTAGTCTACTGGAGACCAAATGTGAAATTTTGAATTGGTAAAGGAAATGAATGTAATAGACAGTATTACATGTCCAGAATCAGTATTTGTAAAGTTACACTTAATATGAGCTGTAGTTGCATGTACATTGAGCTCTATGCAATTCAAGTGGAACTGACTCTGAGATGCTCCAGGAGCAGGAGGTGGCTGTGTCAGAGGTGGTGGCACTCAGGATGGGATGAACACCAGCAGCTGCAGAGGACCAGCACATCCCAGGGTTGCTGTTTCACCCTTTTGTTTTGGTCCAGCCTCCTGTATTTCAGCTTTTTTAGATGGAAGGTTCCTGCACCCAGTGTAATATTTCAAGCTCTGGCCAAATTCTGCAAGCCTGCCTTAGCCAAGTGTTCCTGATTCACGTGAGCAGTAGTGAAAAACAGGAGAGCTGCTTTGCCAATAATCAGGATTTTAATGCACTGTTCTACTTCACTGTTACAAGCTCCAAGCCTGAGGTGAGCGGAATCCAGGCAATAATCAGAATAACAATTTTTTTTTTTAAATCTGTTAGATGCAGTAAATAATTTAGCATGTTGTTATAGCATTGAATATTGCTGGATGCTAAAATTTCTAAATTGAAGCTTTCCTGGGTTGTAAGGAGGGCATGTAAATACTGGCACATTTTGCATGATCCCTTCTCTAAGAATAAATAAACCCCATTTCAACCAGCTGTGACCAGAGCAAAGGTGATTGGCACTGGGAAAAGTCTTTTGTCACAGAGGTAGGAAAGTTAGAGTGTAATATTTGTCATCTTATGGACACCAGTCTGTTGTTGGAGACTGAAAAGGGAAGCAGGTGGAGGTGGTGATGGCACTTTAAAGGAGTCTGAAAACTTGTTCAGCGCTGGGCTCCACCTGGGATCTGGCCAAGTAGGTTTGTCTCCTGTGATAATCACACCAGCCTAATTTCTGTCATTGATTTGGTATTTCTGACATGCTTGTCTTTGTTCATACACAGAAATTCTCTGTTTGCCTCAACAAACAGCTCTTGGCTGAGCACACCTCCAAGGGCTGGGTTTATCCTGTCTCTCTTTTAACTTCACTGTGTTCTGGGCCTACAGGTGAAAAGAGCTCCTTGTATGAAGAGGACTGTGGTTTATATTTATTTCATTTTTTATTGCTGGATATTGTCTTTAGAAGCACTTCTGAACAGAGCAGAAAAATGTATTCCATCAAACACATTCAGTTTAAAATTAATTACTTAAGATACTTCCCCAGCACCGTGTTTGTGTGGCTATCTGCCTTTTTAATACAAAATTTAGCAATATGATCATGTGGATCTAAGCCTAGCACTGGTGATGCTTCTTGAAGAAGATAACTGTGATGTGAGATATTTAAACAGAATGATTTATTTTTTTGCTAGAGAATGTAAAGGTTTATTGTTCTGCAGTATTACCTACAGAACAAATATGCTCAGGTTGGACTTCAGATAAACAGCCAGACTGTGCTTCAAGTTGCATGAGTATAAACTCTGAACAACTCAGTTATTTTCAGTGAAATGACCCTGTTAGAAGATGTGAAGAAACAGAATTTCACTCTAATATGTATAAACTGTTTTCCTTTAAAATTGAAATATTTAATATTTAAAGCAATATTGTTTTTCTCTTGTCATGTTCCTTTTTTCTCCATTGCTTGCATCTCATGTTGAGGGCAGTAATTTTCCCACGTGGTTTTCAGTGGGATACAGCAGGATAATGCTGCAGGGAGGGAGGGAGGTGCTGATTCCATTGGGCTGAGCTGTCCTGTTTGACTCCAGACTCTGAGATCTGCCCTCATCCTGTCACTGTTCGTGTCCTTTCTCTTTTTCATTCATTGTTTCAGGTAACCTGGAATTTGCTATTTAAAGGATCTTGTTAGAATTCTGAGAGAATTTTGACAGTTTTTTTCAGCCAGTATGTGCTTTTTTGGAGCTGATACATAAAATTTCTACAGTATGAAATTGCCTAGAATGCACTATTTTTTGCCTTATTTTAAAGGTATTGAGCCTTTGTTGCTCCCATTGCATTGGTGGGTTTTCATCTGAAAAATAAGCAGACCATGCTGGAAGGACTGACCTTGATTAACTGAGGATTTGCAGACCAGCTTTTGATGTTGATATTCATGTATTCTTATTTATTTGAACTTTTTGTGGATATTTTTGCTAGTAATTCCTTGGGAAAGTGATCTTGTCATTCAAAGGTCCCGTATATTTGCTACAATAAAAGTGAGACACTGCCCTGTTTGTTGCTGCGTTGTATTTCTTTCTCAAGATGGCACCACTGAATTTTCTTGGAGAGAATTTCAATGCTGCCGGGTGGAGGGGGTGGCTCAGCACATCCCGGGCCCTGCTGGCCAAGGGAAGCCAGAAAAATACGGAATTTTCCTTCATCTTTGGGCAACTCCATCCGGGATCCAGGGTGTGGGAAATCCCGGGCTGGATTCTGGCCAGAGTCTGGAATGGAGTTAGCAAAAGGGAAAACCCGGACCGGATTCGGCAGAAGGGAAAACTCGGGCTGGATTCTGGCCAAAGTACGGAATGGAGCCGGCAAAATGAAAAACCCGGACCAGCTTACAGCCATAGTCCGGAATGGAGCCGGCAAAAAGGGAAAACCCGGACCGGATTCCAGGCGGAGTCTGGAATGGAGTTGGCAAAAGTGAAAACCTGGACCGGATTTCCCCTGGAGTCCGGAATGGAGTCAGCAAAAGGAAAACCTGGACCGCATTTCCAGCCGGGATCTGGAGTGCAGTTGGCAAAAAGGAAAACCGGACCGGATTTTGGCCAGAGTCTGGAATGGAGTTGGCAAAAAGGAAGACCCGGGCCGGATTCTGGCCAGAGCTCTGGAATGGAGTTGGCAAAATAAAAACCAACCAAACAAATCTGGATAGGATTTCCGGCCAGAGTCCGGAATGGAGTCAGCAATCTGGGCTGGATTCTGGGTAAGAGAAGCTGAGCGTGCAGAGTGTCCCATGCCTGTCAGATTGTGAGATTCAGCATCAGCTCAGCTGGGTGAGCTCAACTCACTTGTGTTCCAGGTAACAAGGCATGACTGCCAAAACAAAGGTCATAATTGCTAATTAACACCTAATAGGGCATATCTGCTAATTAAACTGCTTTTGTCTGGGGTTTTCAGCCAAAGGGCAGTAGGAGCTTTTGTGTACACTTGCACTGTTTCTTCCCTTCTTTAGAAAGTGCATTACCAAAGCACCCTGGAAGATTATGGGGACACCTGTGAGGAAGGAGAGTTAGAGCCCAGAAACTCCCCCTGCTCCATCTCTATTTGCAGTGAGGATTGCCTGATGATTGTTTGAACCCTCTGGGCCCAGTATTTTCTGCTCAGGCAGAGGTCTGTCAGAAGTGATCTCCATCACTCAGTTAATGTCAGAATTGACTGTGGTGCTGCAAAGGCTTTTGGCAGGAGCAGTGACAATTTCAGCAAAAAGGACCATCTGTGCTTGAAGGGATTGCAGTGTTTGCAGCATGAGCACCTGGCCTTTCACTCTTCTGTCTGCACTGTTTCAGGTGGGCAGCCAAAAACCTGGCACGTCTCAAAGTTCCTCTGGGCAGAGGTGATGGGGGGGATTTTGGCACTGACACAAATGGAAGATCTGATATTAAGGATCCTCAATTCAGTATGCAAAGGGAAAAACCCTAGATCAAACTAGGCCTGAAATTCCAGGCAGAGTTCTGTATGGAAATAAGTCAGTTTTGAAGAGAGAAGGCAGTTACCTGCTAGACCACTGTATAGTCCTTTCTCTAGTAAGTGGCCTCTTTAAATCCAAGACTAAGTTTAGTACAGTGCCACATTTTATATTCTTTATATATGACAATGAAACATTGAAGAGAAAGTTCACTTCTTCTCTGCGTTCACACATGGGACAGCTCTTCACTCTTACAATCTGCTATTGAACAGTTGGCTTTCACTATTATAAATTTGCTTTTGCAAATTATTATAACTAAAAATGTTTTTAAAAAGTAACTGCTTTTGTAGCTACAGTGCAAATTGTAATTGCTTTTGTGAACAGTATAACTGAAATTGTGCATGAAGCAAGGCCATCACAGGATGTAAGCAGGCTTGCAAAGGATGGATCACAAGACATGACTGCTCTTGCAAAATGTATTGATACCTCAGGTTTTAGCTTTTATATTTTTCAGATTCTGTGCTGCTTAAGTCCAAAACAGCCCAGGCAGAGAACAAAATGCCATAAAAGCAGAAAACCAAGTCTGAAGTGGCATCAGAAAGATGCCTAAGACTGTAGCTGTGGACTTACACAGTGCTGGGGCAGCCAGAGGCAGAGCTGTGGTAAACAGGCTCTGAAAAAGTGCAGTCATTTGGGGAAGTAATGCAATGCAATAGTACCAAGGACTGCTTGCCAAAGAAATGGGGGTGCCTCTGGCTGCTGCCACACACCCAGAACTGTTACTTTTGCATTATTGATGTGTCCTTTTTTATCCCATAATAAACTCTTAAAGTTTTGAGGACTGGGCTTTGTTTCTCCCATGCACCCTCCCTCCTTCAGCATGAAAGAGGCACTTTTGGTGCTCGTGTGTGTGCTGGCATCTGCTGGCTGTTGGTATCATGGCACTGCTGTAAATAATACCTTAAAAGCTAAGGAATTGTTGTCAGAAGAGGTTATTCCCATCAATGAAAGAACTTTCTGCTCTAAATTAGCTACAAGTGCCTCTGAGGGGGAAACTCGTGGGTTTCATCAAGCCCTCATGATAAAACAGATGAAATTATAAAAAAGGGATGGTATCAAATTTCTCTATCAGGAAACCACAGATGTGTTCCTTTTAAATTTTGAGGTTTGGACATGTCTGACAGTGTGTGATTGACCTCTGCTCACGAAGGCTGTTGGTCTTACAATACAGAAATGAGGGAAGAACAGCTCAGGAGATTGTGTTCTGCCATTAGGTAAATGATACATGCAGGAAGTGTTGGAATTAGTTACAAGTCTTACTCCTGTTCTATTACAATTTTGTACTGAAAGAAAAATGCTTTGCCTAAGGCAAACACTAAGTCTGGGAGCTAAGACAGTGTTTTTATGTTTCAAAGTTTACTCAAACAATAAATTATGCTTTCGCTCGGATATTATTAACTAATAATTCAAGGCTGGGAACTTCAGTCAAGTGTGATAAAAGAATTTGGCTGAGTGGCAGCCACGTTCTCCTAAATGCCAGCAGCAAGATCTGTTTACACAATAAATCACTCCTGTGATAAACTGTCCTTAACTTACAACTCCAGATGGAAGACTTCAAGTCAGGCCAGTGATTTAGCAGCGCTGCTAATACCTGAGGTGACATTTTTATTGCAGATGATAATAACCATATTGGTAAGATTAGAGTTATGCTGTGCTTTGCTGTTTCTTCTGAAAGTTAGGGAAGGCTGAAAATAATAATGGAGGTGTTCTGTGTGCTCATTGCTTGTGTAAACTCCTGTTAGGTTTTGGGTTTGGAGCACACCCAAACCTGGGATGTGATCAGACCCATGGTTGCTAATGTTGGTAGAGTGCTCTCTGCATGGGACAAAAACCTGTTGTAATGAAACCCTGTTTCTTGTGAAATGGAATGTTCCCTGGAGGTTCTCACACTTGCACAGCCTGTGCCCACACGGGTGGTAACATTCAGTGCTTCAGCTTCTTCAGGGATTTTGAGACTTGCACACACTAAGCTGACACAGTTTCCCAGCACCATTGTGAGTTAAAGATGCAATGTTTACACTTTAAAGACCAGAAATTTAGGCTGAAGGCACTGCTCAGTTGAGCCAGTCACACAGAGAGCTGTGGCAAACTAAGGATGGCACTTCTCAATGGTGCTGCACAAGATCTTGCCTTTCACCAACAATGCTGACCTTTGCAGCAGCTTTTAGCCCATTCCTTTTGGGCAGACCTGAGGGAAATGTGCTCTGCTGTGGTCACATCAAACCAGTACAAAATCTCTGGGAAAAAACAGTGATGGAAGCAGCAAATAATGAAAACCTTCATTTTACAGCTAAGGGGCAGATGCACAGCAATTCTAAGTCAGCTCCTGTAATTAAAAAGAGACCTCTAGAATGGATCTAGATGTTCAAAATCCTCTTTTGTCACTGTAATAACTGAAGTATCATTATATTCATAATTCCCACCAAGCTCTGTCATTTATGCAGCTATCTGGCCAAAAATATTCCTCTTTTTTCTCCCTCAGCATTTGCAGTCAGCAATTTGGTGATGTGACACTTGAACTCCTGTTAATGATCACTGAATACTTTTATGTAGGAATGACAAAACTTGGTACAAACACCCAAATAACCACTCAAACTGCTGAAAGCTGCTATGAATCCTGTTGTCAACACAGGGACAGGAAATCTGTCACACATCAGCTGGGGGGATCTGGAGCACAGCACAACTCCAGCACCGAGTCTGTGTAGCAGCTCCATGTGACAATTACTTCTTTCTCCATCTGTGCATTAGGTTTGAGTTGACGTCTTTCCTCAAAGGGGAGTGAAGAAAACCTAAGTTAGATTATTAATCTCCTATTGTTTTAAAAACTAGAAACTTCTGCTTGAGACACCAGTGAGATTTTAGAGGAGTTTGGCAGAAGGGAGGCCTAGGCTGATGAGGAACAGCTTCACCAACAAACTACTACAACCAAAAAGGTTTATTTAGAGGCTCTCATGAGGAGCAATGATTACTAAGAAGTGAAAATGAAGCATAAACAGCACTTTTCTCCCCTACATCACACATTTGCAGCAATCACACTTTCAAGGCACTATTGCAGGCAGCTGCTCAGCGAGTGGCTCTCAGCCATGGGAGGCAATCCAGGAGACAAACCAAGAGGGAAGAGCTGCAGGCAGCAGCTTCACCTGTGCCACACCTCACAGTGAAGGTTGCCATGGCACCCCAGCTGCCCCAGTTTGGCTCTCACAGCTGCTGCTGCCCTGTCTCCATGGCTGAGGGAGATCCATCTGAGTCCCATCACCCAGGGAGCTTTCAGACGTTCCCTGGGGGATGCTCTGTCCCTGCAGTGCCCCACAGCAGTTGATTTCACCCACACCATCCCTGCAGTGCCCCACAGCAGTTGATTTCACCCACACCATCCCTGCAGTGCCCCACAGCAGTGGATTTCAGCCACACCATCCCTGCAGTGCCCCAGAGCAATGCATTTCACCCACACCATCCCTGCAGTGCCCCACAGCAGTGGATTTCAGCCACACCATCCCTGCAGTGCCCCAGAGCAATGCATTTCACCCACACCATCCCTGCAGTGCCCCACAGCAGTGGATTTCAGCCACACCATCCCTGCAGTGCCCCAGAGCAATGCATTTCACCCACACCATCCCTGCAGGGCCCCACAGCAAACCTGGGCTGTGGATTTCACCTTTAGCACAGGCAGGTGCCATGTTTCCTCCCAAGGTCCCTCTGCTGGTGCTTTCTATCCCCAGGCCAGGCAGAAAACTCGAGCAGAGCCCCCAGGACCAGCCAGGAACAGCCCTGAGTGCTCTCTGTGTGTTATCCATGGCCCCAGCCCAGGCTTGGCTCATTCCCACTGGCACAGGGACTGTGTGAAGCCTCTGGTTCATTCAGGGCCTGCTTTAAGCCAAGTACCTCCATGGCTTGCTGTTTTCCCACTGCTGGAGTGTTTCAATTACCTGCTCACAGTGAGAGGCCTAATCAGGACTCCTGTGAACCCCCATTACTTCTGGCCCCTGCTGTGCCCAAGCCAGTGGGAGTCCCAGCAGCACAAATGTTTATCTCTGCACAATCTTCATCTCTGTCTTTGTTTTGCCTCGTTTATAAAGATCTTACTTAAAAGCAAATGACACACAATCAGTAAAGGGGAAATTAATCAGGCTGGAACCAAAGTTCTGACACTGAGTTTTAAAGGAAACAAGAGACACTGATCACAGGCTGCTCCTACAGAAAGGGGATGTCAGCACGTCAGTGATAAAGTCTTTTTGTCTCAGGCAGAAAGCTCTTCCCTGTCTGTTGTTTCCTCCACTCTGCTGAGCAATGGGATCCCCTGGGATCTTTGGGCTGCCACAGAAGGACTATGAGTTTTAATCAAATCTTCCTGTGCCAGTTTGGGGTCATTTTCTTCCCTCTGAAAGATCCATTTGTCCTGATTAAGGTTTTACAAGAAGTCACTTAAAGGACAGATAAATGACAAGAGATTTTATAAGTGAAGGGGAAACCACATGCGGAGGGGGTTATAATTAATTCCTTCTATTAATGCCTTAGGTGTTGTTGTATTTCACAATCCTAATAATTAAACACTTAGTAGCAGAGTGTTGGATTAGTGTTTAAAAAACCCCACAGACCAAGGTGGAGGCTTCTCTCAAGGTTTTCTGAGAGGGAACAGGGAACAGGCATTGCAGCACCTGTGGTAGGGAAAAATTTCCTAACTGAGTCCAAAGGCCATGATCACCTTCAAAGAAACTGAAAATAGGCTTTTCCTTTTTTAACATGAGCTGGTGCTGAGACAACTGAGAACAATGAGAGATTTATGCCATTCCAATGGCTTTCCTTTTCAGCCTGTAATTGCACTTGGACAGAAAACTGGTGCTTGGGGAGAACTGAGGGAAGGCACATGCAAAGCTCAGTGGAGCAGGTGCTGAACGTCCCTTCCTCTGCTGCTTCTGCTCTTTGCACTCCCATTATTCCACACTTTCCACAAGTGGTGAGGAGTCTTCACAATGGAAACATCTGCTCCTGTTAGAGAAACTGGGCCATTGACCTGGGCCTGCCCAGGACCCCTCCTTGGTGCCTGCAATAACAGAACTCTCCATGCCTACTGTAATTACTAAATTCTATCCTGAATGCACCATTTTTAGGGACTGGACATTTCTCAAAAACCAGAAGGCACTGGAAAAACGTGAATATTTTGTATCTCAGATGCCCACTTTGTTTTCCCTAACACTTGTAGAAATCATCTATTCCCAGTTACTCTGTGAGGTGCGAACTGAAACTCAAACTCACAAAGTATTTTTACTCTGAAGGACAAATCCCACCATTTTCTCTGCTCTGCCTGTGCCACCTCTCCCACTGAGGATGCTGCAGGCAAACCCAGTTTGCAAGAAAACAATTCTGTTCTATGGAAAATGAAGCAAAATGAGGTGCCAGAAGACAGTGAATGCCCTTCAGCCTTTCCCTTGTCCCCTAGACAGGTGTAATTACCCAATGTGAGCCTTGGCAGGAGTGATGGAATGAATGAATAGAGCAGCAAAGCTAAAATTTCCAGAAGCTCATACAACATCATCTCCTCTTTTTAGGTTTTTCTACTGACTGCATCAGAAATGGAGAGTCCCACAGCACAGTTATGTGCAGCAAAATATTTTGTGACACAGTTAACATCTGCTCCTTCTATCTGATCATCCCCAAAAGATTAAACCCCAGCCTTTTGAGCAAATGGATCTCCTATTAGCAAAATATCAGTACAGAAAACTATTTATTTTGTAAAAGAGAACTTCACTAAATATATCAGTATTGTAGGGGCTGCAGTTACAAAGAACTTTTTGGTATAATCTACTGATTATTTGTAATAGTTGAACATGATATGTTATTAATAATCCTGTAGTTTTTGAATTGTTCTAAATTCTATAAAATAAGAAAAAAAATTGCTTCAGGGATTCAATTAGCAAATTATTTTAAGGCACTGATAATTATTAATGCTGCTCAATAGAGGCTTTGCCTGTGCAGAGACAGTTCTGTAATTACCCAGGAGATGGCATAAGTAGGCCAGTTATCGGCCTCTGTACCAAACAGTTACACCAAGGAAGGATTATTAATACCCTATTTGAAAACAATTCTGCTTACAAAATGTACATTTTGATATGGGCAGAGGAGAGGACGTTTTTTTCTCAAGAAAAAGCCCTTTCCTCATCAGCATCACACAAGGAAAGGGTCACTTGATGGCTACACAGCAGCACTGAGGAAAAGGGATGGGAGGAGACCAATATGAAAATCTTAAGCAGATATTCTGATTTTTTCTGTTATGTCCTTTATATAGAAAACTTTCTATTTGTCCACTGTTTTTTATGAAGAAGAGACAGCAGCAATGACTGATAAGAAATATATCTGCATTGTCCTCTGTCTGTCTCATTCCATCCTGGGTGCTTTTCCAAAGGGTTTTATTCAAAGAATTTTTAAAAATATAGAGGACATGGTAGAACCCATTTAAACCAACAAATGAACACTTCTAAGCACAGAGAAGGAATTAATGTTTGCATCTGGCCTTCAGTATGTAACTTTCTATATGAGCATTTTACAAATTCTGATAAATATTGTCACTATTTAAACCTATCAATGCCATAAACAGAGTGGATGCACACTGTGGTAAAGGATACTTCAAAAAAGAAACAAAAATCTGAGATCAGTTTCTCTCTCTTCCTTCAGTGCTTCAAAATGCCTAAGTCATGGCTCAGGGAGACATTTGATAGCGTCAAACTGCAGTTCCTGATGATATAAATGTACTTGGGGTTAGTGGGAAATTTCCCAACTTGAAATCCCCTGGCTGTCTCACTGAGGTTGTTGTCCAGAAGTGAAACCTCAGAGAAATGCAATTAAACAAGAAACCCTTCCCTGGACCTGGGGTCAGACCCTGAATATGCAGATGCTGAAAGTGATCTCCATACTCTCTGCACTCTCTGTTTTTGTTCCCCAGGCACTTTCCAGGTACCCCAGAATGTCACAGTTGAAACCTCCCCTGATGAAAGGGCAAGAGCTGAGTTGGAGGAGTTGTTGCAAATGAGCTCAGTGATGCAGCAGCTCAGCCATGCAGGGATTTGTAAACAGCTGGCAAGGCAAGGCACAGTTCTAAGTTCTGACTTAATTACAAGGAAGTGATAAAGGTACCATGTCTAGGATTAGGGAGGATGAGCATATCAATATAAAAGAGAAGAGAAAATTCTAAACTTGCCTATTTCTTTCAGGACTGTAGATCACCAGTTCATCATCCTTCCCAATCTCCACCAAACATCAGTGAATCTTATCCATGGATTGTGTGGGCAAGTGGCATCTTTTAGTCCTTGACAGAGCCTGAAAAAAGAGATTTTAGTGCTTAATTAGGGCTTCAAGATGCTTCTGCAAGAAAAGCAGTAACAGACAGAACTACTGTTTGTGCTTTTGAATTTTTTTGACATATTTTGCAGGATATCTGTGAAAGGGTGGTTTGGGTTTTTATTCCTGTAATATTTGCTTCTTGCCCAAAATAACTTCTACATAGCCAGAGATAGCAATCTCATGTTTAAAAGCATCCATGTTTTTGTTTTCAGACATTTTGTTTAAAAATCATCAGCTGTAGCCAGGACTATCATAAAACCACAAAATCTCAGCCCAGTACAGCTTGTCACCCTGCCAAGAATGCTGCTTAGATTAATACAAACACCATCAAACTACTTAATTGAATTGCATTTGGGAGAGATAAGGAAAAGAATACAAGGTGATTGTGGAAGCTGCACCAACAAATCTTGTAAAGAACATGCTACAGAATTTTATATATGGAAAAAATAATAGCAAACATATTACAAGGCACTGGCACTCACAGTTGCTCCTAGCAGAAAGGCAACATAAAGAAATGGCTTTTAGTGTAGAAACTGGAGTGTATCCTGGATCCTGCAAAGCTGCTGACACAGGCTGTAACTGATGGAAAACCAACAGAACCTGTCATCCCCATGTTTCAGTACTGACAGTGTAAAAGGTTTTTTTCATTTAGAAATTCATTTGAAAGCAGTAGTGACAAGTGAAGTCCTATTTCCATCTACAGTGGAAAGAATTTCCCACTCCAATGGCTGATTCTTCTTTTTGTTATTTTAGGGAAAATTGGGGGTGATTCTGGCAAAGCCAGAGTGATGGAATAAAGCAAAGGGAGAGGATGGGGCCCCAGACATTTCTTGGGCAGAGCATCCCTGACTGTGACCAGGACATTCTACTCAGTGATGGAAGCAGGACACAGTAGGAACCATGTCTTGTTGAAGAGAGGATGTTTTGGAAAGTTGTATTCAGAAGGAGACACATGGAATTGGGAAAAACCAAGCTTAACTTTCCCAATGATGGGAAAGTTGGAGGATGAGAAAATCTGGGCTGTGAAATCTGGGCAACTCCTTACTCAGAGATGCTCAGAAATCACAGGAGAAAGGAGAATCTCTTCAAATCCAAACTGGAATAAACAAGGAAAAAGAGCAGTGGAGTGACTCAACACCAAAGCTGGAGAGGTTTGATGTTAATTGTTGGCAGAGCCCTGCAAACAGACAGCACTGCCTGATGCAGGGCAGAGGAAAACTGCAGAATCCCTCTCCAGACACAGGAACATCAGGATCTCAGCTGCAGGAGGCAGTTTGTGTCTGCATCTCGTTCCAAGAGAACAGGAAAAGGGAACTGGAGCTGCATCCATCACAGGAGCTGGGCAGCATTGCCAAGGCCAGTCATTAAGGAATGATTTCAGTTTTCTTGCTTGAAGATCCAGGTGGCTCCAAAGCAGAGTGAGAGAGCAAATACCACTGTGGTATGATGGATAATGGGGAAGGTTTGGCTCAGACTGAACTGAAAACCAAAGCTAATGCTGCTCTGTACACCTGGTCGTGGTATTTAAAATAAAGTGCCCTCAGCATGAAGGGAAAATCAGGAAGGTTTGTGTTCCAGCAGGTTCACTGCTGATCCACAGCTCTGAAAATCACACTTTGTCAGACTCCTCTGTGACCCTGGGCAAGTGACATGCAGTCAGATTTTAATAAACTATTCAGCATCTACCTGCACTGGAATTAGTGGAAATTAAATGTCATAAATCTGTCTGTTACATCTCTCCAGCTGTGAAATGGGAACTGTCCTTCCTGTCTCAAAGAAATACTTCCAGACATTCTGAAGTGTTTTGACAGAGAAGTGATAGGAAGTGTGCACATATCCCAAACAGAAATATGAAGTTTCCTCAGCTGATGCTGAGCTGATGTGCTGAATAAATATTGTCTTTAGTTTTTTTGCAATATTCAGGTTTATGAGCCAAATGAAAGCCAGGCATGGATGGTATTTTTAATGTGCTGAATAAATATTCATCAGGATATTCATCAGGATATGCATTTTTTAAGCTAAAGAGCCAATATTATTTATAGTCTGTGCTTTCATGTAGAGAAGCCAGTTATATGAGAAATGAGGAGGAAAAGTGACACCCTGCTATGAGGTTGCTGGATATTTGCTAACAAGACCATGATGAGAGTGAAACAATCCTGTGCTTGGCTTGAATGGGGAGTGTGGGAGATGAAGAATCGAGGTTTATTTCAGTATCTTGTTGAACTTGGATGGTAACTTTAGGCATTCAAATAGTTGGTGCAAGATACTTGGCAAACATCAGAGTGAGACATTCACAGAAACAGGTGAAAAACCCAAACACACACATTTACTGATTCAGAGTCCCAAGATCTTTCAGTGTAGGTGGTTTTAACACAGCTCAGGAACATCATTATTGGGATTTATTTTAATGCTTAAGAAAAGCTTATGCAAAACCACTAGCAACAATGTCTCTCCTTCCCCCAGGACAACTCAGAGATGTTTTCAGTTTGTGCTGCTGTATACATTCCATCATTATGTGCCTCTAAAAATGAAAAATAGGTCAAGAAATTGCAAGGTGAAGGAGTTAATGCATAAACCATTATCATATTCAAAGGCTATCCAACTGAATACCTTCCATTTAATGACGAGGCAGTAAAGTCAGCACAGTGTGGTGACATTAATCATTACAATCCCGAAATTTTGTTACCATGGTGTGTCTTTTAAGAGGAAACTATTTAAAGATGTAAATTAACTTTGCCTTAGAATTTCCCTCCTCACACCCTCAGACAAGCAGTAATCACTGTTTGTGGGCATTGTGTTTCAAGAGCAGCTCAGAGATGTTAATAAATGCTCTCATCAGAGCTGCATCCATCCTTGTCTTGGCCCCATTGCAAAGCCTTCCCCTTTCCCTGCTGTCTCTTTGCACTTTATAACAGATATTTTAGCAGTCAGGGGATGTTATGCAGTGACAGCTATGAACTTTAATATCCTTTATCTAACATGAAGAATCATAAACCAGGCATTATTTCCCTCCCCTGGCCAGCCCAGCTCTCAGGGCAGCAGGGTGTGTCTGTCAGCCCTGTTTGTTCTCCACACAAGTGATCTCCCTTGCAAAGGGACACAGCTTTTTCTGCACATGCTGATATTTACTAGAATTTACTCCTGCAACATCTGCCTATGCAGCCCACAAATCAAGCTGAATCTTCACCCAGCCCTGCAGATCCACCCACATCACACCCAACCCCTGGGTTTATGTTCCAAGGTGTAATTTAGGCTCTCCCAGCTGGACAGCAGCACTGAGATGATGGACTGGGCTGATTTCTGGAACCAAACCAACTCCTGGGGAGAGAGAGCTGGGAATAAAGCCTTGGATCAGGCCCAGGTCAGAGATGCTGAGGAAGCGTTTCTGGCCTGGGCTGAAGGTCTGCTGAAGAGATGTGGTCAGGGAGAGTAAAAAGGTTTTTTGGGTGTAAGAAGCTGGAGAAGGTGATATTATCTTTTAGGCAGAAACCTGTGATTGTAAATCTGTGTTAAAGTCATCATTCCCATATCCACAGAGCTGAATTTTCCATTGAGATACATTTTGTCATCCTGATAGTGACCACAAAACAGTCCCTGGAAGTCAGGCTAGATTATTGTTATGGCTATGAAGCAAATATTCTGTTACTGTAAAGGGCAACCATTTTGTGCTTCCTGAGCTGAAAAACTATTGTCAATAAGTTAAAAATTCAGACCAGAGCCTGAGGGAGTCAGACACTCAAATGCCATTGAACTTCATAAACAGCTGAGTGCTTACATCCTTTAGGCTCCTAAATCCTCCCCTTAAATTACAAATCTGGTCTATAAACACAAAAATCTAATAGTTTGAAAGAAAGGTTTGCAATAAAGTATAGATCCAGCCTAAATCCTTTGTTCATGAGATGCTGATCAATATACATAACTCCAGTGTCAGCTCATCCCTTGCAAAATCTTTTGACCTTGAACTGTTTTTACTTAATTTCACTTTCTTAATTTTTTGTTGCCAGCCATCTGAATTGGAGCTCTCTGAAGCAAGGAAAATCATGTTATGAATTCTATGTCCACTGGCTCTAAGCAAGGTGGGCAAATCTGTATCTTTTTGCTTACAGGCAAATCCCTCTTGCAGAACAGTTGCAAAGTTTTCTGTGTAGTCATTTGAAGCACATTTTCAGCCTCTAATCTCCTGCTGCAGTGAAATTCAAAGCACAACCGACTGAGTGGGATTCCTTTCTTGAATTTGTTTTGCTTTTAGTGGAACTTCAGCATTTCTGCCTTTTGACTGGAATCCCTTTGTCCTGTCCCACCCATCGGAGAGGTCGTGCCTGGCTCCTTTTGGCACAGAGATGCCATTTTGCTGGGAAAAAAGGAGCTGCAAGCAGCGCTCTGTGCATTTGCATAACCTCTCTGGTAGCAGTTTGTCAAGAATCCCTCTCACTGTTATTTCTGTATTGTTCTCTGTCTCGCTGAGAGAACAGCGCAGTTTCTAAGGATGCAAAATGGTAGCTCTGTCTGGTGTATGATAGAATATGAAATACATTATTAAATCCAGCTACTTCTGACAGTGTTCTTCTAGTATTTGTCACTTAAGGGCTTGTTGATCCCCCACAAAGAACATTTTCAGAGAAATGAGCACAAAGTTTCTCTTGGTAGAAAATTTTGAGGTGCCTTTTTTATTTTTCTTGCTTTGCTTAACTGGAATGATTATCAGACATGTAAACAGGTTTTATTTTGCTAAATATCAACACATTCAACTGCTTCACTACTTTTAGCTTCTGATCTTAATCAAGATTTAACCAGAACATGCCTCTGGAACCTTTTGCAAAATACCAAAGTGCTTTTTAGATTCCCTGAACCTTTATTTATTAAAGCACTTCCACGACCATGCAGGACAGCTGAGGGAATAACCACAACTTAACCAAACATCCCCACACTTGCACAGAGATTTCAGTCTGTTTTCTGAGTCTATTTTCTATGTATTCTGAGAGGTGTTCTGTACGTTTTAGGTCAGAACTGAGACTCTCTGCAGTGCTGTGTCTGTTGAGGCGCATCCACATTAATGTTGGAATTCTGGGCTGTGGGTGCTCAGCAGGTGGCACTCGGTGTCTGGAGCAGACAGACAGACAGACTGACGGTGCCTCTCTGAGCAGGAGCAGAAGGCAGCCAAACTCCCCAGGTGCAGAATTAACCCCTCAGGGGCTGTGAGCACTGACTGCAGATCAGTTTAATCAGTGTCCTGTCAGTGTGCGCAGCCCCCTTTGGATCTCCATCCCTGCACACACCTCCCCTGTGTCTGTCTCACACTGGGAGTTAAAAAAGAGAACTCAGAGGCTGTGAGGGAGCCCTGGCTGTGCTGGGAGCAGGGCTCACCATGGTGTGAACCCACCAAACACGGGTGACATCCACATTTCATTGCCCCAACACTGCGGCTGCTCTCTGTTATTTCCCCTGTCAGAGATACTTGCAATAAATTTAGGCAACACCAAAATATAAAAGAATAAAAGCCCTTTGTTCCACGTAAAGTGGGTGCTGATAACAATCACCATTAACAACATGCTGCTGGAAACCTGTTGTACAGAAACATTCAGCAGTGTGTAAAACACTTCCACTTTCAACCACTTCAGATTTAAGACACAAATGCCCCTGTATCTCAGCAATCATTGCCTGACAACTCCTGGATGGCTGGGAAAACGTATCAGAGTCCAGCAACAAACTCCAGTTGCTCTCACTTAGCTTGACTTTCCAGGAACTTAATGGAAAAAATAAATTGTATTTTGTTTGATAGATTAGCTGATAAGTCTGGTGTGAAAGGGGTTGCACGCAGTTGTTTTGTTCAAAGGCATGAGAGAAACTGATTTTGGAAATGTTACATACATAGGTAGATTAAATACAAGGTTACATACAAGGTTAGATTAAAAAAAATAAAAGAAAAGAGAGGAAAAATAAAAGAAAATAAAGATTAAATCACTAGGCATAGTTTGATTTACGAGCAATGCACATGAAGATAGTGTGCTTTGGTTTTTTTTTTTGTAAATCTGTCTTAAAGAATGTCTTAAGGAAAATATGGATTTCAAAAGGATTCAATTGCTCCATGCATTGAAATTAGTAGGAGCTGAATTTCCCAAGCTGTAGCTGTGTTTCAGAATTCTACCAGAGCACCTGGACCTGCAGCATCCTTAAGTTGTCAGTGATGAGAATATTTGTCCTGCACTGGAAATACCCAACCCAATAAAAGGCCAACAAACATCCTTTAAAATCCACACTAAACTGAGGAAAAATTACTTGCAGTATAATTTGGCCACAGGAATTATTTTAAGTTCTATTTTGTACTGAGAAGTAAAAAGTGGTACAAACAAATGAGTTCTCAGGAAACTCAGCAGCAATTTCCCCACGGGCCTGAGGGAATTCCTTGTGCCCCTGGCTGCTCCCAGCCTGAGACAGCTGAGGAGGGACAGGAATTGCTGGAGCTGCTTCCTCTTCTCCTCCTCTCCTTATTTGCCACATGGAATTTGAGACTGAAAGGTGGACCAAGGGTTCAGGATGGAGATGGGGACGAGATGGAGGAGCTGCAGCCTGGCTGTGTCACACAGCACTTGTGTTCTCCACAGAACATCATTCTCTGACATAAAAACAAACCACAAAAAAAGCCCCAAACCAAAACAGCTGCTCTGGTAGATGGGGAAACAAATCCCATTTGGAAAATATACAGCTTCTGATGTTTTATACAAACCTGATTATACTGGCTGACATTATTGATGCTGACAGCAATTGTAAAGTGAATTTGGAGAGATTAAGTGTATAGGGGCATTGTCTGTAATTTTTAATAGTCCTCTTCTCTTAGATCCTGAAGAAAAGGAACATTATTGTTGTGGATGTATTAATGGAATCTGCCTGTCAAAATAATGAAATTGAAAAAGCTTTTATTGGGGATGTATATCATAGAAATGTTAGCATTATATATGTCCCTTGTGCCAAATGCATTACCACAGCAATAAGTGGAGAAGCATCAACAGGAATACAGTATATAATGATGCTTAAAAATCCCTCCCATATTGACATTGCTATAAATCCAGCCAGGTCCAGGAGCCACATTCCCCCAAATAATTTGCAACACTTTCTATTAGCATTTAACATTTATTGTTTCCTTCATTTTGAGTATTATTCTAATAGGGAACTACTGAGAGGTCTGGAATGCCATTCATGTCAGGTGCAGCATTACAGAACCCATTTCCTCTCTTTAGCAAACCTGATCATGTGAAATGTGATATACCCTTCCCCTTTCCATCATGAGGCTGAGCTTTTCCATGAATGATTGGCCAACCAGATACAAGACAAATTCAAGATGAAATCCAATGGAATAATTGCTAAATACTGCAGTCAGAAAAGTATGTAAAATGCATCATAATGCAGAAGTTTTGTGGGAGCTGTGGGATTCTCTCTGTGTATTGACCATAAACTCTGTGGCAGTCAAAAAGGCCATGTTATTGCAGAAAAAAATGTAAAATAATTGCAGTCTTGGTAAAATACAGACAGCAATTATTTGTTTGCTTCAGCAGAGGTAAATTATTTCTGGATGTGAAATTCATGTATTGGGAAAGTTGTTGAAAAAAATGAAGTCAGAGAAGAGGGACTTAAATGGAAGCAGATGGAACAAAAGACCTGGAACGCTCTGCTGAAGCAAAGACAACACTGAGGGAGAAATGACTGCAAGATATTTCAAATATGTCACCATCAAATTGCTCTCCCTGGGTATAGAGACCATGAGAAGAAATGCAGCATTTCACCTTTATGAAGGGAAAATGAAAAGAACAAGTTTTCTAATGTTGATAAAGGATCAGATTGCCTATGGATACAGTGGAATCATCACTGAATAATTTAAAACATGTGGTAAGAATGGTAAAAATATCCCTGATAATCAAGAGGAGAATGTACTAGATAATGTACCCACATTGTCACCCACCTGTGGTCTGCAGGGCCACTGCAAGGGGCTTAAAGGAAATGTGGAATCCCAGAGTGAAGAGGACTTTTTGATGTCCTTTAATGCAAAGAGGTTTTTTTTTTTCCATGGGTAGCGGACTTCATACTGGTATAACTACAACATTATATACTGGAACACTGCTTCACATGTACATTTAAAACACAGTACTGTACCACAAGTTTAAATGAATATTAGGAATCAGAAATGTTTGTTAGACAGGAAACTGGCAGTGGGGATAAATTTTTTTTTAACTTTTGGAATGGATTTTTGAAGAAATGACTCAACTATTTTGTGTGGTTTTAGTATGCACACACATAAACTGGATCATATATCTGCAGGAAATTTGCATTCCTGAAGATGAAGCATTTTGTGTCAGTGTTAAACAGCATGTGATGTACAACACCAGCACCCCATCTCCAGAATTTATGTTCTAGTTAGGGAGTCTATGATCAGGAAATTCTAAACAATGTAGGAAGAAATTAATGTGTCAGCCCTTAATATCAGGTTAGAGAGTCAAAGTCAGTCTTGGTAAGGTAGGAGACACTTTTTTCTCATCCAACACTTCTGAGAAAATGAAATCTAAAGTTGGTGCTGCAGCTGTAGATTGCCAAGTTTAAACTGCTGTGGAGCTGCAGGAGCAGCAGGAACGGGAAATCCCCTTTGTGGCTGAGGCTGCTTGGAAGGAGAACCTGTGTGAGGCACTTGGCAGTGTCCGCAAGTGGATTCCTCAGAGACACTCCTGCTTTCCCTCCCTTCCAAGGATGATAAATTCTGCCTCTCAAAGGCAGCCCAGCTGTTTCCCCTGTTCTGCAATGACTCCATGGCAGGGCTGGGCCCTGCAGACTCTGAGGGCAGTGCCAGCTGCTCCCTGCCCGTGGTGCTGGGAAGGGCTGGGCTCACTCTGCTCTCCAGGTGAGGAGAGGATGCCCAGGGGAGTGCCAAAGCCTTCCATCCAATTAGTGAACATCCCTGCCTCCAGCAGCAGGATGAGCTACAGCTGCCGCCAAAGAGGGACACTCAGATGTCGCTTTGTCACCAACGCTCCCGTGCAGTGATTTGTTCTTGTACATGTGAATATTTCAGAAATGCCTAAAACACTTGAAAGAGCCACTGTGGCCCAGCCTCACTGCAGCTGCTGGCAAGCATTAGGCTGCTTGTCTCCTCTTTGTTGGACTGGCATTGCTGGGAGCAACACCCCTGGCACGGCAGTGACTGACAGGAGATGTGAGGAGAGGAGAGGCTCTAATTGGGGAGGCAGAGCAGCAGCCCAGGGCAGCTCAGGCAGGGAAGGCACTGGGAAAGTCACCTGGATGCTGCTGGTGGGGGAAGGACAGGGCAGGAGGGCTGAGCAAGGGAAAAAGGACAAGCCATTGTGAGTGTGTGACCCTGAGCAGCAGCACAAGGTCGTGTTGTCAAGTCAGCTTTTTGCCACGGAAGGAAATGATGTAACAATTCTTTTTGGATTAAAAAATGAGAATTGCTGTGGTGCCTACAAGCATGAGAAACTTATTTGCATGCCATGCCATCTGGAACCTTGCCTCCCTTTCCATCCTGGGTGCTGTCACATTTTTCATACCATGGCTCAGTTCTTGCCTGAAAACCTTCTGATGGACCCCTTCTTTCTTTCTTTATCCCATCATGGACTACCTGGTGCCTTCCTTGTGGGAAGACATTACCCAGATCTCTCTGGCCATTGCAGCAGCTGCTAAAAAGCAGCCTAGAGGGTCCCTCTTCAAATCCAGTTGTGCCAGTTAAAAAATGGACTCTTCATTGCCATAACAAATAGAAAAGCCCAGAAACAAATAAAGTAACACTATCACCAAGAACAAGGCTTTAAAACCTCTGTAGCAACTCATTGTAAACACAAACCTCAGTGCTGGGCATTGAACCCCTGATCTCCTCTCTGAGATCATGATAGAAACGTGGGCAGGAATGTTGCCCTTGCTGTGGGCAGAGATGCATGGCACAGGACAAACAGTGGCACTCCCTGTGCTCACAACCTGATTTTTTTATGTGTGGACAAACCTCTGTTCCACAATATCACCATCATTTCTTTATTCACTTCAGATGGTAAATGTTTCTCAGCAGATATTGCATCTTTATATTTGCTGCCAAGGTAGCAGGACAGATGGCACACCTGAAGTGTACCATGAGACATTTGTTTTTGTGTAAGTACTTGAGGGTTTTCAGCATGCAGGAATGTGGATTTATTTTTGTTACTAGAACCTATAAATCTATATTGGTCAACTGATGATCTGGCATGGCATCCACATCAGTTCATGAGACAAAATTTCTAAATTCCAAACATCAACTTGATTTTTAAAGGCTTAAATTAAAATTAACTCTGCTACTCAGCTACAGGAGGTTGATTTGGTGTTTGAGATCTTGTGTTAAAACTCAGAGCCATTTGGTTTGACTTGAAAAACAGAAGACTCCTTTAAATAATTGGAGTATAGACAGGAGTTGAAGATACTTAGTTTTGCCAGTCAGGTTTCAAATACCTCATGGCAGCTGAAAAACATGCAGGGCAGAAATTCTGTAAAATGCATTTGTGGCTGTGGAATGGATTGCAAGAGAAAGGAAAAAAAAAAAAAAAGACAAAACAAACCCACAACATGTTTTTGGTTGGGGAAAAGATCAAAGCTATGGCAGTGCAATTACTTTTGGAAATCTCTCCAGGAGCAGGATTTCATGCAGACACCTGCTGGTGCCTTCTGCTGCTCCCTGTGTTTGTGTGGCCTGTGCCAAGGAGACTTTTGGGGAGCATCTGCAAAAAAGTTGCTGATGGAACATTTCAGAAAATGGCGAATTTTGTTATTTAATTTATACCAACCCTTTTTTGGTATGGATCACATTTCCCTGTGTACTCACAGCACATGTGAGGCTGGGCACTGGCAGAGCCTTGGAGTTCTGCAGGACGAGGGAGGATTGGCTACAGGGATTTCTTCAATTGATTAAAACTGAACCAATGCCTTTCAAAATGCCCTCAATGATCTCTCAGCTCTAGGCTGGAATCACTGCATTTCTCAAAACATGAATCTGGGCTGGTTTTAGGTACCTGTCTTCCAAGCAGAAAACAGAAGCATCTGTGAAAAATTTTACTTCCTACTGACATCATGTGAAACATTTCACCTAGAGGACTTGCAGTAAAAGTGGCAAAATTAATTTGTCTTCTATTTTCCATGTGCTTGGTTTATCCTACTGCTGAAATGGTTTTAAACTACAAATGGTCAATAAGAAATAGATTTTTAATTATTTTCCATCAGTGTCCTGCTTGTAATTATTACACAGTATTTTAAAGAAAATGTGGGATCTGGGAGCTATAAATTTTTACAGCTTCTGGATGAAATAGGGACATTCTGAAACAGGGATGCTATGCATGAATATAAAAACTCTTTTAAATTACAAAAGAAAAGCTGGCCACACAACCAAGCCTCCTTTTCATCTTCTTGTCAGTCCAGATCAAGATGTAAATACCTTGAGTGAGTAATAGATCCTTAGAGTGACAGCACTGGGCCATCACCCCCTTGGGAAAGCCACACCAGCTGCAGCTCTGGCAGAGGGGATGGAAGCTCTGCAGCTCTGCTGAAGGCAAAGCAGTGAAAAGTCATCTGAAGTGCAGAGGGATGGACGTTCTAAGCAGTGGGAGGGGATTCAAGTCTTCATGTAGAGTGCTGGGAGAAGGTGTGGGAGATGGCCAAGTCCCCCCAAAAGGACACCAGGAGCTCAGGGACTCTTTGGCCTAAGCACAGGAGAACTCTGCTGCTCAAAGGTAGCACAGAGAGGAGAAAAAGGAACTTAATTAAATGAGTGGTTCTTAGTGCAATGTATCAGGGTTCAGTAGGAGATGTAAAATTGTACTTTTAAAAATACTATTTAATGTAAAAACACACTGGGAGACCTAATGAACCTATCCATAGCCATGGACCTATCTGATCATAGAACAAACACTGAGCACTCAGTCTGGTGCTCAAGGAACCTCTTGCAGGAGGGATGGTGGATTTTTCCAGCTGTTCTTTGTTAGAAAGTTGTGACACAGCATCTCCCTGTAACAGAAATGTCAATTTTTGCCATGTGGTTTATGCCAGGCCTTTTGAAACATTCAAAGATTCATTCTTTGGTGACTGACACTCACAAAAGCTGTCAAGGCCTAAAGGAACCCTTCCAAACAGAAAAGAGCTGGGATTGTTCTGCAGGATCAGGCTCTGCTTGCCCCACAGCCATTGGCACCTAACACCTGATGCAGATTTCATCACAAGGTTGGAAGGCATTTGCAGCCACACAGATTTCTTGTACACAACTTTGCCAGCTCAGATATTCTGCTGGTTTTTTCCCTCTGAAAGGAGCATTACAGCTCTTCCAGCAATTTTAGAAGAATTATCGAAACAGCCACCTACAAACCTGTGATAACTCCCATTCCCTTTGCACAGGGCCAGCACAGCTCCTTTGTCTCTCACACTCTGGGGGTTTATAACCCTTCTTTTCTGCCTCTGTGGCCCTTTGTCGTGCTCCCATTAGTCTTGCCCATCCTGAGCTCCTCACCAGGGCAGGCTGAGCAGAGCAGCTGCCTCTCCACAAGCCAGATTGATGCACATGATTACATGGACTGTTAACTTGGCTTTAAAAAAATTATTTACCTGCCAGCACTCCCAGACACCTTCACAAAGCACTTGCTGATGACACTGGTGCTCACCTTGGCAAGGACACGGAGTGAGGAGCAGGGTGTGACATCCCTAATGGATTGCCTGGAATTTGCTGCAGTGTCTGACTCATGTCATGTCTGAGAAATACAACTCCTCCAAGAGCCCCTAAGATTTACTGAGGAAATAATGTCTGTGTGTCTGTGTTATTGAAGACATTACGTATCTCAATTTTATAGTGCTTCTCTCAGCTCCATGTTCAAAATGCATTTTAAAAAGGTAGCAAAATATCTACTCTGGAGTACAAAACCACTTATGGCTCTGTGTTTCCACGCTTTGTAGGCTCGTTGAAAAAGGAAAATTTTGGCAATAATGGGAAAATTTATATTATTATTTTATCTGATATGTCTGTGCACACTTGCATTAGTGGAAAAGAACTCTCAAAAAACTCAGCAAAGAGCAGAGCTGAACACAGAAATTTTCCATTTTCACTAGAGAAAGAAGAGAAGTCTCCAAAATGATTGAATTTTTCTCAACCAAGACAGAATCCACTGCTGGGCATTGGTGGTGTTCCCTGACTGGGATCAGTTATTTATTCCTTTCCTCCTGCTAATTCTTAGGGGATTTCTGTGGACTTCATGACTATTGTTTATCCCAAATATTACATATTCCATCAGAAAGTAAAAATGAGCTTTGAATAATGAACTGCAGCTTCTCCTTTTTTTGATTATATGGACCAAATTCTGAAACTGTGAAGACCTGAATTTTCTGGTGAAAATTGATGAATTCCTGTTCACTTGATTAATATTAATTTGATTTACTTGACACTATAAAGCCTCACAGAAACAAAATTATGAGTCTCAGTCTTTGAGAGAATTGGTAGCCCTGGCTCTTCTTTTGAAGAGGAAATGTAATTACTCACATGGCACTCACTTTGCATAATGAATAAATAAAGACATGTAAATTAATAGATGCTCTGTAGGACAGTGGAGGGAAGTGCAGCAGTGACCACCTTACAAACTTTGTTCTAATAAGTAACTTAACAGAAGCTCAAAGAAATCACACCCTAAAATGAAAGCTTCTGTAGAGAACAGTTTCTCCAAAGCTGGAGTCCAACATTCTGAAAGGGTGGATTTGATGCTTTTCAAATGCACTCCATTTTTATCACTATTTTATTTTGATCTTTTAAGGTACAGCTCTATTTATGGAAACTTACTGATATTCTAAAATGGGATGTGTTCCTGTGCTATCTCAGATAAAATGTGCCATGTTGGAAGATGAATGTCTAGGATCTCTCTAAGAGAAAACAAACAAACAATTGTTTTGCCTTTTGAGAACAACATTCATTTTGTGACAAAAGGTTTCTTTGTCACAAAGAGATTGAACTCTGTGGATCTTTCTAATCCCCATGAAGAATTTTGTGAATATTTGCAAGATGTCAAAAATAATTAGACAAAAACAGTTTCCCCATCTCTGGTATAAATAGTACATACATTGTAGAGATCAAAGGCATTCAGTTTCTCTCTTGTAAATATAAAAATGAAGGTTTCTTTGAAGAAAAAATAGGAAACAATGGTAAAGGAAAAAAGAATGCATCACATTCTTCTATTAGAGTAACTGCTGCTATTAAAACTGTGTCAGAAATAGGTCTGGATTAAAGGCAGCTGATCTCCAACAGAATGAAGAGCTGAGCTCCTGCAGTGCTACTGTGTGCACTCAGAGTTGCTGATTCTTAGCAAATATTTAGAATCACTCAAGATTTGTCCACTGATTCATTTGTTCGGGTTGAATGTCACACAATATTTTTTGAAATTATGCTTGCCAATATGAAGTATTTCAAAAGAAACAGAAATTATTAAAATTGCAATTATTAAAAAAAATATATGGTAACAAAGAGTATCTACCCTAAATGAAATAGAAAAATGGGAAATTCTCTGCTTGTGCTGGCCTGTCTCCTGTTTGTCTGTCCTGCCACATCCCCTCTGCTGGCCCAGGCACAGCAGCACAGACACAACTTCACTTTGCACCAACAGCATCACATCCCCAGGGGTGTTCAGGTAAAAACACACTTTTTCTGCTTTCTCTCCTTATCTCTTGCCTGATCTATCAATTTGCCTTCATATTTGCCATTTAAATTTACCAAAATTTTGTTTCTCCTCACCAGGGCACAGCTGCTGCAAAACCTGAGCATTTGGAGTCTTAGCATACCAAAGAAAATAGAGATGAGGTGGAAATTTAGCAGACTCTGTTAGGGCTAGTTGCATGTGTCACATTTAGGCACATACCAAGGGAAATGAAAACCCACATCTTTTTCTGCCTCTGATCCATGTTCATATTTGTGGGAATCAAGGGGAAGTAGTCCTCTGCTGAAGTTAAGCCAGGTAAAACCTAAATGTTTGCAGGAACAAGTCCTTGCACTTGACAGAATAAGCAGCTCTTCCTCCAGCTCATTCAAGTTCTCAGCCAGGCAACTCTTAGGTAACAACATTCATTATCAGAAATATCTTATGATAAAATGTGGGACTGCAGTGCCTTTCTGGCAGCTCTGCCACTCCATGCTCATGGTCACATTGGGCATTTTATCTGTCTCCTATGTAAAGAAAACCTATCCCTGCTTCTAATGGAACATAATCTCTCATGTTCTGAGTACTTTGATGATGTAAAGTGCAATTTAATTGCTAAGTATTGCTGCAAAATATAGAAGCTTCCAGTGCTCACAGCAGAAAATGCTAATTCAGACACCACCCATTTAATCACCACCCAATGTTAATCATACACACATCTCTCAACTCATCTTCAGCACATGGGTGGAGACACTTCAAATCTGTCAAGGCAGTAATTTATTACTACATCTGCTCTACTTATTTGGTATTAACTCACCCATCACAGCCACCTTATCAAGATAGAACAGAATCAAAATATCCACTGCTCCCCTTTGTATTATCAATAGAAGTGAAGGGTTCTTTACAAATTGTGGATGTTTGAGTAGTACAGGTCTAATGTTTCTGCTCTAAAATACAACAAAAGATAACAGAAGAGACAGGCAGAAGAGCAACACCAAATAAAAATTACACAGATCTCAAAAGCCTTAATAAGAGAGCTCCATTTTACAGGGGAGGTGATGGAGGCACAAGATGGGCTGGTGGTGGAGCTACCTGGCAAACCACCAGGACCTCAAGGTTCTAACTCATCCTCTCTCAAATATTCACTTCCCCAAAACCTTAAAATCCACTTTATTTGATCGTTGTTCGTGCCTGCACAACTGGGATAGGAAGCTGCATTTAACTCTAGCTAGAAAATATCCAAATCACAAGGAAGAGTATAATCATTATGTTCCACCAGTAAGTCAAAGAAATGTCAATTTAATGACATAATAACATCTTTAGAACACAACAGGATTGAACAAAATGTCCGCACTTGGAAACTACACACAACAACTTGGCAACATTTACAAACAGTTGTGGGAAATGCTCACCAGGTGCACGTGTGCTCATTTCAAGTCTGTTTATCCACACCAGGTTGTGGCTCCTGCTGCTCTGCTGAGGGTGGGTTTGGCTCAGGCATGACTGAGGAGGAGGACAATAACAGCAATCATCAGGACTCTCACTACTGCCTTTAGCTCTGGCTTCTTAATTTACCTCTACCTGGTGACTTTTTATATAGCCATGTGCACACAGATTTCCTATCCTGGCACAACATCAAAGCTGTAATAGTTGGTGTTTCCTAACCTCCCTTTTCCTCTTGTTTTTCCCTCCTTCTCCACCACTTCCTACTTCCATTCCAGTGAAATGCCCTTTCCATTTCTGAATGACATTTAAATTTGGATTGAGGATGTGACCCTGCCCCAGGAAGGCTTTGCTGATTCCTGCAGCATAAACACAAACAAGGCTGAAGTGCAGGTCAGCAAGGAAAGGGCTCTGCCCAGGAGAAAAGGAGAATGCATTGGATTATTGTCTCATAATTTGTTCCACTTTTGTTTCTCCTGGGGAAAAAGTAAATTTTTATTTCTTTAGCGTATAGGCTTCCAGGGTGTTCTACTCTTTAGACATAAAGCAGGATCAGAGAAGGTTTATTTTAGAAGTAATCTGGCACTAATACTGAGAAAAACTTCTGGAATATCTTTCCTCTCTAATTATCTTTTAAACAATCATGATTTTGTTTCATTTGAAACTTTACATTATTTTTACAGATGATGTGAAAATGGTTGATTCCATTTGTTGATTCCATTGCTGATTTATGCATTTTCACAGTGGGAAGTAGGCAAACATGGGAAGTAATTGGGGGCTTTCCTAGGCTATATTTTGCTAATTTCAACATCTGACAAAAAATGTTTCTGCAGTATATGTTTTTGTTAGGAGCAATGTTTTTTTCCCTGAAATAAATGGACCAACTCTAATTATACATTTTATATTAATGAGACACTTTTCTAGGTGTTCATCCTGCTGGCACTGTTTTGCATATCAGGCAGAGACAGCCCTGCACTTGTCTCACAGAGGAACATCAAGATCCATTATTCTTTTTGCTTTCTCACAGTACCCCAGGTCTGTAATGATGAATCCATTAATAAAACAATCCAGCTGAAAACTCTGAACATTTGCCTGTTACAGTTTCTGTGCAATTGGGCACCACTGTACAGCAACATCTGGCAGGACACTTGTCATGGTTTAACCTACAGACAGCTGAACAGCACACAGCCCCCTTCTGCCTCATGGGATGGGACAGAATCAGGGAGAAAAAGGGAAATTCATGGGTTGGGATGGAGATAGTTTGAATGGAAAAGAAAGGGATAACAACAACAACAACAATAACTACTACTCAGCCATCAGGGTGTTATCGACACTGTTCTTAATCCAAATCCAAATCACAGTTCCTGGGAGGGAAAGTGACTCCATCCCAGCTGAGACCAGGACAACGTTTTAACAAAGTTGTTATTTTTAAATTATAGCAGTAATTTATTTTTTAGTTAAAATCATGAGGAACTGAGTTGATGAGCAGGTGCTTTATTAAGCACTTACCAACCACCTGTAGCCTGGACAGGTATCAAAAAAATCACTAGAGACTTACCAACTGCTTTTTGAAGTCACTTTAAATTAATAACAGCTTGATTTTTTTTTTCCCTTTTCCTTTGCTTCACTGATTTTAATGACTTGTCACCAAGTTGTGTATGTGTCACTGTTTTTTCTGAACAGCTGAACTCCCCATTCCAAGCAGACTGTTTGCAGGTTCTTGTTTGAGAATTTGGGGCAGCAGCTTAACCTGGTGTGCTCTGAGTGCTGGTGCTGCTCAGTTTCATGCCCCAGGAGCACACGAGATAAGGAACAACAACAGCTTGGAAGAGCTGCAGCTGCACCACCAGGAAAATTGCTTGTTATTCATAAGGATCAGTCTCAAGTGACTTTCCTGTCTCAATGAGTTTGCTGTTGCTGTTTTTTTGGTTTTTTTCCCAGGAGCTCTGGAGTTTTTTGGCAGTGCTGAGATAAGAGAACTGATAACAGCTCCAGCTCCTGCTTTGGTTCCCAGCTAACAGAACCTTCCTGAGCCTGAGTGCCTGTGACTCCCATTGACTGACCCAAGGTGGGTTTATGAACCAGAGCCTCATTAAACACAACGTCCCAGCCCCTCCAGCAGCACAGAGCAGGGCAGAGCTGGCCTGGCTCCTTCCAGTGCAGCTGAGCTCCTTCCCAGGACCCTGCACACAGCAGAAGCAGAAGGAACAGCCCCACCTGTCCTGGCACACGTGAATTGAAGTGGAATCTCCAAGCTTTATATTCCAGGCCTTACAATGTTTTATCACACATTACACAGAGGACACTGTTTTATAAACTCAAAGGTAATACTTTTAAAAAGTGGCTACAAAATTCTTATATTTTTCCATAGCAACACAGAACAGTGAAGGGGTTTATTTGTAGTAATTAAAAAATACATAGTCCAGAAAGTGCTTTTCAAGAGCTACACCAACTTTCCAAGTAGAGTCTTTCTTGAGAAGGATGACATGATAAATAACATGATAAATAGCATTACTAGAACAAACACGGGACAACACAAACATGCTTTGGAAGTGGATATTGGATTCTTGGCCCCTGGCAGTAAGAGAATGATACCTGTGGAGTGAGGGGCATAAATCTTTCAGGTAGCAACTGCCAGAGGCTCTTCGTCCTCTGTGCTGACTATCTGCCTGAGGGAGTGCAATCCCCTTTCTCAGTACAACTTTTCAGGATATTTTTCCTGCACCATCCATTAACTTGTAATATTTTTTTCTCTTTTGCCTTTTGAACTGGTTGTGTTGAATCAACTCCCACGCCTGCTACCATTAGTAATGCACTTTTTAAAAATTATTATCATTATTACTTTAACCAATCTGGTAATTCAGCTAGAAACACCATTCTTTAGTACTCTTTTTCACTGTTGTCCTGTTTGGAGCTTGTCCTGCTCTGTTAGGTTATGACAGTCCTGAATCTTATATTTTCACTGACACTAGAGGGGATTTCCAGCCAAGACTTGTAAATCCTGACTGTGTGAGGGAAGATGGTGCTTTGTTAAAGCAGCAGTTTCTAAAACATTATGTTTCCATAGTGACATTACTGGTGCTCTCTATTAAACCTTCTAAAGGTGTCCTTTGGCTACTTGGGTAAGCAAAGAGAGAACTGGAAGTGTGTCATGGTCACAATCTGTTCAGACTGGGGACATTCAGCTCTGCTGAATACATCAGTGATATAATTGGAGTTTAATCAGAACTCCTAAAGAGGTGCCTATGTAAATGTTATGCAACGTCAAACTAATCACAGAGTCAGATATGAACTCACACCAGGGTGTCTGATCCTCCAGGGCACGCTGCCCTTCCAGCGTGACTTCATCTCCTAGAAAGGAGCTCTGGTGTGAAACAAGCTCCCTGGATCCCTTCCAGTCCTCCCCTGCGTGTCACACTTGCTGTAGAACAACTGTAATTTAGCCAAGTCTTTATAGACTTCAAATGTCTTCAGAAACCATCTTGATTTTTGGCAATGAACGAAAAACCCTGAAATTATTTAACCATCTAGTGATTGCAGCCTTTGGAGCTGGCTTTAGTTCTCATTATTCAGTTGATATTCTAGCTGAGGCAAACACAAAATCCAGCTGTCTGTGCTTTGTTGGAATTGGCAGCCCAGGATTTGCCTTGTGCAGGGTCTCTGGCAGTGTGTGATTAACTGGGAGCAGCTCCTGAGTTAACCTGTCACCCTGGCACCTCTAAACTGCACCTCAGGGCAAAGTGGGAGGCTACAGAACTCATCAGCATCAGAGCAGGATTGAAGAAAGTTTGTACTGTAATTAATACAGATCGTGTAATTGTTAGGGCTTATCACTAAAATTTCTAAAGATAGGAACACTAATGGCACAAATAATTAAACTCTGCTATCTGCAATATCTTCTGCCAGCAAGTATCACTTACTGAAGAATTAATTATTTAAATAAACATCCCAAGAACCTCAATGAAAGCAGGGAAATGTGTTCAAGATCTGCAACTCTTCAGGGAAGCAGAGTTCTTTGTCCATTTCCATCACAGAGCATGGGGAAATAGTCTAAATAACCAAGTATAATCAAATTCCTGCCACAGTTTTATACAAGCAATGTCCTCCGAATACTTCTAATATTAGGTAAACTCTCACCAGTTAGTAACACATTTGAAGTTACTATTAAAAAAAAATAGCCAGCTCCCTAATTTGACCATTTTAGAGTAACATTTAGTGATATCTCTCTTTGCTGTCCCCCCATGAATAGTTACCATATGTTGGAGTTAATAGAAACATTGCATCATCTTTTATGAGTGCATCAACTAATCTGCAATTAAGTTTAGATTGTCTAATAAAGTCCTGTGACATTTTAGCCTACATTTTATCTCCCAGTAAAAGACTCCTCTGAATGTTATTGCCACGAGAATCCTGGTAATGAGGAAGGATAAAGCATTTCATCTGAGGCTGGCTAGATGAGTGTGTCAGCAGAAAACCCAGCAGGTGATGGATGAATGTACAGCCAGTGAGGAGCTGAGGTGAGGAGCTCTCTGAATGAGGTGCAGCCAAAACTGCACGATCCAAGCTCCAGAACTGTTTAACAGCAAAGGAGAGGATTCCATGGAGTTGGCACTTTCAGCTCTGTGCTGCTCCTGCTCTCTGTGGAAGTGCTTGCGCATATGAGAGGGAAAGACAACGAAGGACAAAAAAATTGCTGGAAAAAGATCCAACTCCTCCTGGCAATTTACTGACTGTTCTTTCCACACCTATAGCTGCAGGAAATGGCTGAATAAGGCACTTGGAGCTTGAGCTGAATTCCCACCAACTTGGAAGTTTGTTGTAGCCCAAGATCTCATTTCTTGGGAAGTCCCACCACAACCTACCAGAGCCAACCCACCCTGAACTGAGGACCCACTGAAGACTATAATCTTTTTGGGTTCCTGTCCACCTCAGTAAAAAGTATATATACTGTGTTTTCTTTCCCAAACAGAGCACTTCATGGGAAAGGATAAATTCCAGTCAATACTTGGCCTTGTTGAAAGCATTACCAAAGTTGCTAATTAATGCTTATACAAACAAAATTGTATTTCTGGATATGGATATCTAACATGGCAAGGCTCCAAATTTCCCTGAGGATATTTAGACTGAAAGCACAGGGTGCTCTAATAGACCATTCCTCAGCACTCTTCACTTTCCAATTAAAACATTCTTTGCTGTAAAATTTACATTACTCTACCTTTTCCTGAATGTCATGCATTATTTATTTCATTTTAAACCCTTGTCTTCCAAAAGAAAAGGATAAGAGATGAGGCAACTGGAGTTCTGGAAAGGTTGATAGACAAGGATGGATTGCAGCCAAACCTAATTGAAGAAAAAGTGTCAATTCTCCATTTAAAACTGAAAGAAACTTTCCAGCTGAGGATTCATCTTCAAACACAAGTCTGGTTCTTTAATGAAAAAGAGAGCAAAACACACTTTAAAGAACTGTCCTGAGAGACTTTCAAACACTTTGAATTTGTCACGCCAGCCTAGGTTAACAAATGTTATGGATGAACCTTTTGTTCTAAGACAGAACATGTGCAAAATCCTCCATGATTTGGGGTTTTTGAAAATCTCTGAGACTGTTTATGAAGCAATTTCATATATAAAAGATCTTCCTGGCCCTCACCAAGTGGCATTTATATTTTTACCCTAGATACCAATGTCTAGCTTGGAGGAAAGGAAAAAAGGACAATTCATTACAAACACTGTAGGGTCAGTTTTACTGTGGCACATTCATTTAGATCTCAGTTAAAGTGAAAATAAATCATGTTGAAATTCTGCACGGAAAAAAAAAAAAAGGAAAAAGCAGATAAGTCACCTTTCTTTTCCAAATACATAAAGACACTACTCCATGGAGAAGAGTTAACTCAAAATTATCAGAATAAGAGTAGGAGGAGGAAACAAAACAACAGCACAAAGAATCTGTTCCTTAGGGTTTTGTAAGAAAGTTTTTCTACCACATAATTTCTGATCATTTTGTGACTCCTCTCAAGATACTTTTCCACTTGACTTAAAATTCAAAAAGATGGGAAAAAAGTTGCCATAATCAAACTTCCCCGTCCTCTCTCTCTCTGCTTTTCCATAATATGGCACAAGGAAAACTTCCCTGGACACTGCTCATGGATGCCTTTGTGTGCCTTCAAAAATGAAATCACACCCAAAAATTTGGAGGAAAGTAACATTCCCAAGTAGTCTTAAATGGGAACAGAATGTGATTTTTAAAGCAGCTGGTACTTGACTGAAATAATGTGTTACCATGTACTCTAATAGGTAATTTAGTGTATTTACTTTAATAAAGCATAATAGGTGCTTGAATCAGATATGCAATTTAATAATATTTGTTAACAAAAATGTTCACAAGGTGTAGCCATTTAGAGGGAAGATATATTAGCCCTAAAATTAAGACTGTCCCCTTTGCTTTATTCAATACAAGAGGACAAAGAGAGTCTTCCTTTGGTTGTTAATCTGAAATACTCTGTTATTCAACTTGGAATAATGCATCCAAATGATTTTTACACAACAAAGAGCTGCATAAGCCCAGCACTAATATTTAAAAGTGATGGATATAAACAACCTGTCCATATTTCATCCTCTTGCAATATTTATTCAGCAGAAAAGAGAGGCGGGGTGGGAAATGAACTTTACAAAGTAATTACTTTGGATCTTGACAAAATCTATCCACAGCCTTCAGGTAAACATCAGCTTGATGGGTGCTCTGTGGTTTGCCACAGTTCCATGTCCTGCTCAATGGAAATGGGATGAAACTTCAACCCAACAGCTGGTCCAGGGAGGAACAGAAAATATTTAGAAAAAATGTAAATAATAAGAGATAAGAAATGTAGGAATTAAAAAGATAACTGATGGTAGGAGGGGATTCCACACCACAGCAGCTACCACAGCCAATATACACCTGGATTTAGCCCCATTTATTCAAAATACTCTTTATAGGCTTGTATATAACACATATTTTGTATAATCAAATATTTTGAAAGGCAGCTGGGAGAAATCCTCTAGAATTATAGATATATTTTTATAAAAAATAAGGAAACAATATCACTATTATTACCTCCCAAGTCCCTTCACAAAACAAACAAAAATTTACAGTTGATATTCAGAGTATGATGAGGTCTCTACTTTTCTTGGGAGTGACTTCGGGAGTTCAGAGCTTGCTGTGAAGTCCCAACCTCAGTGCCACCACCACTGAAGATTTGTTATCAAGATTTGTTATATTTGGCATTTTTTGGATGCCTCTATCAGAAAAAGCATTCTCTTGGAGATGATGAGCACCAAATCCACCCCCAAATCTGCAGGACACAGCACTGGAGCCTCCCTTCCCATTTGAAGCTACAGCTGTGACTCTGCTGGATGCTACCAAACAGCCCCAAAGCCATGGGAATGTGGCTGCATTCTGCATTTCTTGGCATAAAAGCCTGGAAAGCGCATTGGGATCACTCAGAATGAAAGTCATCCTGTACATGTGACTATAAATGGATGCTGCTGAATTTGAATAAAATTTACAGCGAACAACAACAGACTTTACATGTCTTTCACACATGCAAAGAAAACTGAGCATAATGGAACATTCTGAGGGGAATAATCAGTGTCAAACAGCAGCATAAGAAACTGAAAGCTCCATATTACAGTAAGCAACTCTGGAGAAGATGGTAGGAAATGTTTTATATTCATGTTTTCCTTATTATACTTTAAGCACACAAAAAAAGTAAATTTTTTTACAACAGTACACTTAGTACGGAAGTTGTTTTACTATTCTACTGATTTTATCTTCTCACTTCTTCACAGATAAGCAGCAATAAAGAAAAAATGGTCAATAAAACATCACTTTTTAATTTTTTGCATATTGCTCCTACTCTAGGTTTCATTCTCAGTGTTCCTAAATAAAAATCTTATTTAATGATCTCTGTTATTGGTTGTTATGTGAGGAAACAGAGCTAAGAATTTGAGAATGAAGAGTCTTCCAGATGGAGCTTACACATTAACATTTAATATTTATGACATGGAAAGGCCACCATGCAAAACTTTATACCAGCTGAAGGAAAAGTAAATTTAGAAATTAGGTCTGGCTGATGCTCAGTTCCTGCTGTGGATGTTACAGCCTGGGAAGTGCTGAGGAAAATTTGAGTTTCAAGGAAACAAAAAGAGAATCTCACGTGGGGTAAAAATTTTGGTGAAAATACAGTTTAGCAGTCTGTGCTGTGCTGGGGTGGGACTTTTTAGGGAGCTGCTGTGTGAGTCTAGAAAAACCACCCATGTCCAAAGAGTCTGAACCCAAACAGGCTGGGTTTGCTTTTGTCTCTCCCTTCCCTCCACTCTCTCTTGATATTTACTTTTCTTGGGCAGCCACGTGAATGTTGTAACATTTGCTTTGGGCTGGTTGGGAAAAAAAGAATGGCAGCTTACAAACTTAGACTCTGGTCTAAATTCCAGCTCCTATTTCCATTCTCAGCTGCATCTTTCCCTCCAGTTTATTTGTTTTTCTATGTTACATTCAGCTCTAGTTTTCTCAAGTGAAATCTTGTAAGAGAAGAAAAAGTGATTGTGTTTTATAGATAACTTACAAAAAGTCCTTTTCTTTGTGTAAGAGATCTGGAATAAACCTACAAAATACAAAGGTTTGTCTCAGTCTCACTTAAGTGCTGTGGTTTCCCTCATTTTCTTGTTTCTCTGTACACAAGAGGAAGGCGAGAGTGAGTGGGGAAGTGAGGAAGAGCAGGAGTTTTGCTGAGGAGGACCTTTAAGTCTTGCACGTTGTTAATTAAAAGCAACAACATGCAATGCAATATTCATGGAGGTGATCCCTGTGACAGTGCCTGGCCACAGGAGGGTTCCCCTCCAACACAGCCCTTGGGAAAGGCTTTCCTGCTGTTTAAAACACCAGGGAGCAGGAGTGGGGATCCTCTCTGGAGGAGCCTGAAGTTCTCAGGACTGTAAGAGTGAACAGAAGGAGGTGAGGAGGAAGTTCTGTACTGTAAAATCCCATAATAGCCTTGATATTAATTTATACCTCCCTAACCATGCTAATATTAGGTAAGCACTGCAAGGCAGTGAGCAGCAGGTCACTCTCAAGTGTCAGGTTTGTGACTTGGATCAAACCAGGCCAGTTTGATAATCTGCCTTCCTCTGTTTGCTGCCTCAGAAATGTGCATTTTTCCACCTAATGTTCTCTCAAGCCTGGTGTTAAAAAGGAAGGGCAGCGATGTTTTGCCTTTCAGCTAGTTTTAGAACTCCTCAAACAAGAAGGCAGAGTTTTCCCTACAGAGTCACTTTTGCGGAAGATCAAGACTTGGAAGTATAAAGAGGTTTTCTCTCTGCTGGGAACAGAAGAGCCTTGCAGGTAGGAGCTGCCACGTGTCTCTGATCAATGAGAGCCCCAAACCAGTGCCACTCTCACCTCCCTCTGGTCACCTCTGCGTCTCTGCTTTGTTCCAGCACCGTCAAAATGAGAATATGGCCATGAGGACAAGCAATCCTCTGATAGAGGCGATGATGGTTATTACCATTTTCATAATCTACACCAAAGGCCACGAATTTTTGATCACCTGGTTAAAAGAAACTGTCTGGGAGCAAATTTTATATCATGAAGGTACCCTAGTAAATGGAGATACCCTGCTAATGCCATCATTTCTGCTATTTAGACACCCCTAGAAAACAGCTTTCATTGTAATGGGCTGCCTTGAGTGCTCAATAGAGGAGTTTTCAGAAATCAATCACATCTAGACCTGTTTGATACTCTTGTCATAGTTTGTACCTGAAATAATGAACTGAGCAAATCTATTCAGAATTGGCTTCAAAATTATACAGCAGATTAATCAATAACTTGATTGCAGTCCTCTTTTCCACAGCAATGTTGCATTGACATTTTCAGGTTCTAATAAGTGCCTATAGCTCTGAGTACACAAAAAACATCACTTCTGGCAATGACAACACTTTGTGGTTGGAGTGTCAGAGCCAGGGATCAGCTCAGGTCCAGGATCAATACAGCAGCAAGCATTAGTCAGTTAATACTGAGAACAAACTGCTACAACATCCAAACATGAATTACCTTCAAAAGAAGGCAATTCAAAATATAAAAATAATAGCAAATACAGAAGATAATAGTGAAATATTAAGCTGCTTCTCTGTGCAGCTCAGTCTAAGCCTGTTTGTAAGCTCTCAGGTCACCTGCTCCCATTTTCCTGCCTACGCTCACACTTCTCATCATTCCAAAATCCTCTTGACATGGTTCTTATCCCCTTCTTGTCCTCTTTTCAGTGTCCTGCCCCATGCTCAGCTCTGGAGGCAGAGGAGAGATTAAAGCACTGAAAATCTGCACCCAAGTAGTCTTGAACAAACATTCATGAACAGAAATAAAACTTTTTTTTTCAGTATTCCATGTGAACAAAAAAAAAAGTTTTATTTAGGCTCAATTCAAGCAGAATTTATTTTCCCCTCAGTATGGCAGCTGAACAAAAAAAAATAAAAAATCAATTATTTAGAGAGCCCTAAGAGCCTTACTGAAGCCACCAGGGACCAGTGCTCCACTAAGGATTTTTTGTGAGTTATTTTGGTTTAACAGTAAAAAGGCTGTGCCTGAGTTGAGCCAAGAGCCTTTTGTAATGTTTGTGTGTCAGCATTACACGGCCTTTATTTTCCCTTCTCTAAAGTCGGATTGTTTGAAGCCTAATACTGTGATCATTTATTTACACATAGCCCAGGAGGAAGCACTTGGGCTTGGTTAACATTCAGCACAGATTTCTGCAGTGATTGTCCCTGGATGCAGCTTCCACATCAGACACATGCTCTGAGCTTGCTGTGCACAAAAGGGTGTCCTTCCCACCACGGCATTGGAACTTTGGAATGCACTAATTTTCATTTTAATCTACTCATGGACGGGCTGCTGGTGGGGAATACAACTGTCAGGTCCTTCTGGGCTTTTCACAGCTATCACAAGAGCACTCTACAAGTACCAGACCACTGTTTTCACCAAACCACAGGAGTATAAGAATGAATATTGGAGGAGAAGTAATGCACATGTACCTTCCAATGGGGGGAAAAAAGGGGGCTTTCTAAGAAACAGAATCATTTGTATATAAGAAGCTGTAATGAAACTCTCATGAAAGATATATGAACAATATTTTATCCAGTATATGCTGAAACCTATGTAAGCTTAACAAATAATTTTTTTCTCTTCAACCTTTCCAAACACAATGTTAGCAGGTTCTTTTATAAAACCTTGCCTTTTGAATTTCCCCCTCCATGAGTGTAAAGGCATGCTTGGAAAGGCCAGTGTGTTTTGAGAGAGATCCCAGTAAGAAATTACAGAATTTCTTCCTCTGTAGCAGGGACTCTATGAAAGCAGCTGTGACAACTAAATTTATTAAGACTGTAAAGTAAATTTAAACCAGTTTCATGCACCAATCTATTCCTTTACATTACATGTATAAACCCCAGTAAACAAGGATTTGAACAGAAAGTTAAGAATCTGTGCCTGATAAATTGGTTTTAACTGCTTGTGCTGTGGGTTAGTGCCCCAAAGCAGATTTTATTGCAGTGCCAATGGTAAGAGGTGCCACCTTAGCTTGGATCTCTTATCCAGTGCACTTGTGGCATTTCCAAAAACAAACCCTGTGCAGCTGATGCTTGGTAAATGCAAATTCCAGGCAAGCTGTTAGAGGAGAGCCTGGAGGCAGTGTCAGGGTGCTGGGGGGGTGCATGTTCCCTTTGTTTGAAAGGAGGGAGCAATTATGTAAGGGAATTATTCAATTTAGACACTGCAGCTAATGCAGCATTAACTGATCTTTTATCAGCTCTTCCGAGAGGGCACCTCACTGGTGGAAACAATGCAAATTTTAATCCCGAATCTGGAGTACTGAGTAAATCCTCTGAAGAAGATTGTAAACTCTCTTTTGGTGCAGCCTCCTGCAAACCAGGACTCAGAGAATTTCCTCCTACCATTGAGACCATAGAGAGAATGGAAAATTTTACAATAAAAAAAGCCCCAAAACCAACTTTGTTGTCTGCAGCAAGAAAGTGGAATTAATTAACTATTACAGTCACAACTCTGCAGCTTTATGTTACTTTCATCTTGTGTCTATAAGCACACTGGTCATTGTATGGCCCATATAAGCTGCATATTAGAATTTAATAATTAATAAAATAATTAGAATTACATAATTATGCTATCTTTTTGGGAAATGATAACCTTCACCAACCATGAGATTTATGGTTTGACTCAGGGATGAGTCAGCTCCTTGCTAGACATTAACAAATACTGTGTTTTCTAGAACAGCAATTCTGGATAAATCCAATACACACAGTGTTACTTTGGAGGACTGAGATCACAAACCAGAAATCAAACATTGGGATCTGTCTTAAAATCTGTGAGGACTTCTGTAAAATGCAGGGGTTCTGAGGTGCAGATTTAGGTTATTATGGATGGCCCTCTCCTGAGTAATCTTTTGCTGGTTCTGCTGCAAACTCATTACTCAGTTTGCTTAACCTTTTAAGTTCCATTTTAACTTTGATAAAAATGCTGTTTTCCCCACTTTAATGGCCAAGCCACATCACCCCTTCTCTCTCTCTTCTGCTCATCCCAAACTATTATTTTGACATATATCTGCAGAGGATCTGGTTCATTATCTCCTGAAGAACATCTTTTTCTCAAATGTCAAAACAAAAGTATGCTCAGCTGTTCAGCAGAAATTTGCAAACTAATGGACCTTTCACTCTAGAAAGAAAGGACTTTAATTGAGTGTTTTAATGTGTTTGGGAGGATGTGGAAGATGGATGAATGAAAATGATACGTCTTTTACCAACAAAGACTAATGTTGCAAGAATGTAGGGGGAAGTGCATAATTAGCTTCCATTTTCATCAGAGCAGACACTCAGCTTACAGAAGGTCTGAACTGAAACAGTTTGGAGATGTAACCTTTTCAAAAGAAGTTTTTAATGCTCATCTACTGCAAAAATATAGTGAAAGTTGGTTTTCACAACTAATATTAAAAGTACAACAAGTTGGATGTTTTTTGCTGAACTTTTATCTAAAGTATTTCTCTTTTCTTCTAAAGGTAAATTATTTTAAATTATATTTAAGTGCATTCTTATGCTAATGGCTTTCAGGAACAGCATCTCTCTAATTTCCTGCTCTGATAAGTCTTTGCCATGGGATCTCCTGCCCATGAAATGAATCCTGTTGCTACCAGAGGGTTTGATGTATCATAGCAACAACCACTAATGTGGAAAATTCAAACAGAAGAAAGACACTTGACAAGCACTCAAGTGATATTCTAGAAGACCTTGCAGAAAGTTCCTCAACTGCTTAGGTTTTTAAAAAAAAAAAAAAATTTCAAAAACCAATTTCTGCTCCTACTTTCATAGAAATCCTACAGCTAAATTCTAAGGCAAACATCACTCTCTCAGTATACCAAAATTTGATCAGCAGGGATTTCACCTCAGTGCAGAATAGGGGTGTGAGAAAAGAGTTTTCCCATTGTTGGAGTGCAAGCTGCATGTAGGATCCCATACAACAAATATCAAATAATCAATTTAATTTGGGGGAAAGGAGAGCAGGTAGCTCATTAAATTTTCCTCAATCCTTTTCACTGTTTTATAAACAATGCCTGAACTCTATGGAATTGAAACAGTTCCTGAGTGTTAAAACCTTAATGTGTGCTTTTTCCTTATTTTTGCCTATCTTTATACCTCATTCTGAGATGAATTTGAGCACAGATGTGCTGATGTAGAGCCAAGAAAAGGCTTTTTAATGTTACTTCTCATCTAAGAGTCAAAAAATATTTTCTTTAAAATTGAAATGTGATTTCTGCTACATATTTCTTAAAAAGAACCCCAATTATTTGAATCCACCAGCCCTCCAGTGAGTTATCTTAACTAGTGGCAAGAAACTGAAAGAGGCAGAAATGGGAAACTTGTCTCCTGTAGTGAAAAATTCTAACCATTAAACCCTGTGCCAAGCCATTTGGTTTTAGAATTTATTTGGTAGGCTTTATATGCCTGACAATTCTGCAGCAATTCTGAATCCATCCAGCCATGGGATGGGAGAGAAGAAGGGGATTTGTGACTGATGCTGTCAAGTAAGATGGCAAACAGAGAGAAGCTCAGGCTATTCCCCAAAATCTTGCAGCCATGCCCATGCCACAAATGCTCTTGTGAGTGACTCAAGCAGTGCAGCAATAACGGGGCAGGCCACAGCCCAGAGCTGCAAAATCCAGAGAAATGTAACAAGAGACCTTTCTCACCAGTGCACCATCTGTTCTTTCCCTGCAAGGATATCAAATTGTTTTGTTATTTACATTAAAAACGAATAAATTAGCTAAGATCCAAATTGTGGTGATTTGAGTTTATTAAGAGCTGATGTATCACAGGGGGATTTTGAACATAACTACAATGCAGATGCTCCAAATGTACTTTAGAAAAAGGCAGCCCTATACGGGTCAGGGCTGCCCTGCATGGAGTGGAAGGAGTCATTAACAGATTTGGCTGCTTTTTCACTGCAGTGTGCTGCTTAAATAAACCTGTTCATGCTTAATTTCCTTTTGGTTTAGCAGGATTTCTTTCCCAATCATAAAAATGCTTTCAGCTATCTACCACAGGTCTATATGGTCAAGTACAACATGGGCATACTGGGACTCCTGTATACTTGGACTGTTTTGTCTAATTTTTACTCTCTCTAAAAGCCTAAGTCCTCAAAATGCCCTGAATACTAATGGAAGAGCTGCAGCTCTATCCCTTGGTTTAGGAATACTGCATTTCTCCCCCATCCCATAGCAAAGTTTAATTTCTCAAGTTACTGTCAGTTTAATAAGGTAAAATTTTGGTGTTTAAATCACGTCTCAGGAAAGTGGTGGCAAATTGAAAGTGAATACAATTTGTTCGTTAACACCTCATGTTTCGAAATAATTTATCATACAAACATTTCCTGGAAAACAAAAGCCACTTATGTGCAGGCAACTTATAAAATGTTACTTGTTTATCTAATAAACTACCCTGGGGCCAACAACTACATTAGCATTGCACAAACTTTCTAACTTATTCATCATCACTATTTATTATTAAAACTTTATCTGTTTCAAGTTAGTGAATAGCTGCCTTGGGATACACTGCTCAGAGCAGAGGCAACTGAATAAAGTTTACGCAATTTGCATAATATTGTACAGCAGATATTACCTTAGAACAATATGAATCCCCTGGATCATTTGCACAGCCCCTTTGGTGTTTAATGCTGGTAAATATTTAAATAACAGCAAGCCTATATAATTATGAAGATTCCTCTTCCTAATCCGCACAGATTGTGTCAAATGTCGTAAATCATGTCTGCTACACAGCCACAGCCCGACTGAGAATAAAGAGATGATTTAGAGATGCTCAATGCCTTTGCTGGGAATTTTGGGGCCCATCATTCAGCACCAGTTGGAGCCAGGCAGGAGGAACAGGGATATTATCTTAGAACAACATAGAACAGTGTGAGCACTGCCCAGCGTGGGCACTGGCTGTGACCAAGGGTGGATGCTTTGAAAGCTGACAGAGATTTCATTGCTCTGCTGTGGTTTTGTTTTTACTACAAATCAGCTGAAGATCAGGTGCCTGAGATGTTTACACTCCTCTGTGTTATTTTGTGCTGATGTGCAAAGTGCTGGATTAAACAGAACATGATGAATTTTTTCCACAGGACTGGTAGCACTCCTGAAGGAGATGTCACCTCACAGATTAAATTGTTTAATGCTGGCAAAATATTCCCATCTTGTGGATAAACATTTAAGGGCCTGATTCCCCAAACTGCAGAACACCTTGGCATTTATGATGTACTGTGCAACAGTAGAATTCCTTAAGATCTTGAGATCTTTCCTGAGACTGATTATGAAACTCATGGCCTTCATAAATCACTTCTTTGCACATTCAATTTTTTAAACTTTTGTTTCTCTGTTGTTTTTTTTTTCAATCAAAGATTACTACCAACCACTACTGAGCAAAGGCAACTTCCACTAATGTCAAAGCTGGAACATATTCTACATTATGTAAAATTCCTAATATCTGCAGGATCAAGTTCAGTCTTAAGGTCTAAAAGTGTAGCCTGGTGGGTGATGTCCTGGATGAAGATACATGAGACCTGAGATCTATTTCTGACTCTGACACCAATACACCACCCATCAATCAACTGTTCTTTACATTCCTTGTCTGTAGAATGACATTTAAAATTATCCTTTAAACTCTTCAGTGCAGTAAGGTCAGGGATCTTTTTGTGTCTACAGATAGTTGAATGCCCCCCTGTTATTGTAACAAACAAAATTAAAATCAAGCCAAGATAAAACCAAATCAATTGTAAATTTATCAGTGCTCCTAAATTTATCTAGACCAACTAATAGCTAATTTCTGATCCATTTCAGAAAGTAGCCCAGTACCTCCCTTGCATTTTCATGACTGGTACAAGGTACAGAGACCTATTTTTAAAACACAGCTCCTCTTTTCTGTGTCACTCAGTGGCCCATCCCAGGCTTTTAGCAGTTCAGTAGGAGAAGCACAGTTAATCCCCTCTTTCCATCATGGTGTTCAGGAAATTGAAAATTAAATAAAGGGACCAAGAGATATTTTGATGACTCTAACATATTTTTTCACCTTTTCCCCTTAGGACACACATTGGGATTTAAATAGATATGATTTTTGATGTTTTTTAAAGAGACTAAAATGGATATGTGTGGAGTTAATAAAATATCTCATCCCTGAAGAGTGATTACATTTCTTTCACTCATGAGAAAGTCCTTCATAATTCATTTATACCTGAGGGTCTTTTGAGTTATGGGTCCTTCACACTTTTGAAAGACACGTAATACCCTTCATGGGTGATGTCTCTTCTGTGTATTGAAATTGTAAAATTAAAGTGTAGAGGTTTTCAAGGCATATTCTACATGTAAAATATAAATTCAAGTACAAAATGTTTCCCTCTCCTTTTTGAAGGGCCTGCAAGACCTTAGAAGAACTTGACAACATGAAATATTATAGTGGAATTCAATGTAGGATGTGCTGCATGCAAGACAAGAAGTAAGAAATTGAGTTTTGCATTTATCTATGTCAGCAGAATGCACTGGTATAGCTTTATTTGCAATGCTTTAGATGTATTTCTCTTATACTTTCAAATTACTAACAAAATATGAGTATTTCATCTGAAAGTATCAGCATTATGTCAGCAGAACATCCTGATATCAAAGAAATATTTTATACACTAAAAACCCCATAAATTCCTGTGTAGAGGAGACTGAGTGGACACAGCAGCGTGATAAGCACTACATAGATTTGCAAATATAATTCTGTAAATATCACACAGGTGCCACAAAGAGATTGGAACTCAGCTCACTAAGTTTCCTCTGTGTTCTACTTAACATTTATGGCTAATTTTTAATTAACTGTCCCATGACACTACTGAGGTGCTTAAATTGGTACACTGTCCTTCAAAACACTACCTGGAAGCCATGGAGAAGAGGCAGATAAGGAAATACAGATTTTAAAATGCTCATTCCACAGAAGCTATAAAAATATCTCACAGTCACTGACTGCTTTTCCTGAGGTTCAACATGAGGTGGATGACCAAAGCATTTAAAAATCATTGTTCATTCCTCCAGTCATTGCAACAGTGCCAGGAAGGACCTGCACCATCTTGTGCCCTAAATCGTTATAAAACCTGTGTCCCCAGGGAAGGCAGGGGGCTTATTCTGCTGGGGTGTCACACAGAGCCCACAGGGGCAGGGCTGGAGCTCAGTGGGGTCCAGGTGAGTGCAGAATCCCACCTGAACCCTTCAGCACAAGACCTCTCATCAGCTCCCACTGCAGTCCCAGCTCCACCACCCTGAGCAGCTCCTCCAGTTTCTGACAGCAGAAATAGAATTCTCAAGGCAATTAAGCACAAATATATTTGAAGAGCTGTCCAAACAGCATTTTGCCATCAATGACATGGACAAATGTTTCCTGCAGGTACAACTTGACTGCTCCTGCCTCTGCATGCCCCACTAATCATTGTGATGCATCTGAAAACACGGCACGTAAGCGAGTGACAAACGAGCACTTGGTTTGGAGTAAAAGATGAAGGGAAACACGGGGACAGATGTTGTGCAGAAACATTTTAAATAAATGGACAGAGTGTCACAGTAGAAGCAGAACTGTCAGCTTGGGAGGATATGAGATTACAGACAGAGATCAGCCACGAGGCTGCCAGAGACACACATCGGTCAGCATGGGGCTGTAAGCAAAGCCATGGAAGAGTGGGGAAGGCTGGAAGGAACTCCAGCTCAGAAATACAACAATTAGGACAATTAACTCATCCATTTTGTGGACAAGTCTTGTCAGAACATAGCCTGAGTAACAGTAAAATGGTGGTTCAGAGTGATTCTAATACATTAATTTGGAATAATTTTGTTTTATTGAGCTCATCATGGCACATCTGCATTCCCAACACTTGAATCTGTTAGTGGCACAAGATATTAATGTAATCCTTCAGGCAGAGGAAATCTGCATGGTCCTTTTCTAATGCCTGGAGTTCTCCAAGCTCTTCATATCCACCATAAACTCCTGGACCTGTGTCAAGGTCTGGCTGAAGGCACAACACTGGATTTTTCTGGGTAGCTCAGCTCTGTCACACAGAGCTGTGCTGGTAAGACACCATACCAGAAACCAGAACTCCCTACAGCAAAATAATACTGAATTCTCTCTCCCTACCTCCTTAAGATCAGGCAGAAGATCCAAGATTAAAGACTGCACTTTTCCTGCCTTTTCTTTCATTTATGATGGTTTTAAACAAGAGATGAGTTAAGGGGCTTCAGATCCCTGATCCAACAACCTGGTACTGACCAGGACCAAAATGTATTCCCTTAGGTTGTATGGGGGAAAAAATAAAAGAAAAAAAGAAAAGAGAAGTGAGTGTGACTCCAAGGCTCAACATGAAAGAATAAATGAAGATTGAAGGAGTCTTTACCTCGACTGATGGCAGAAAACAAAAAACCTTTACATTGAAGAGAATGTTGATAAAAGGAGGGAGGAGAAATAGAAATAGGCAGGAAAAATTAGTTTAAGCATAAACAATTCCTTCTTTTCTTATTTCCATGGAAAGGCTGTAAGAATATTCCATAGTCCTTGTTTAACTAGGGAATGATTCTGATGGACTGATGAGCTGAAATGACTAAGATCTTTTCTTTTTAAAACCAGAAAAACAAAGGCAGATACACTATGGTAGCATTTGCTTTCAAATATGAAGGCTTTTGGCCCTCAAAGTTTCCAAGTATTATATAACAAACTTATTCAATTAAAAAAAAATTACTTCTCAAACATATTAACAGAATTTTCTGTAAAGAGCAGAGGCAGCAAATGTTGCTTTGGCATGATTTGAAAGGAAAATGGGAATGATCCAGAAGCACTTTTTATATATGTTAAGCCTACAGAAGATGTCTCATACAACATTTACAGTTCATTGTTTCTTAGGATGTTTTGCAGCTTAAAAGAAGCTTTGAAATAGTTCTTTGGTCTCACCCTTTGATTCTCCCTCCACTTTACACCTTCTCTGTAGGGTCTCTGAGACAACACTGCTCTCATGAATCTTTCTCTCATGACCTTTATGGAAATAAAAACAACAAGATGAGGCACAGTAAGGAATACATATTGTTTTGGATGTGGATAAGAGTAGGGAATGAAAGAGGAATTCCAGGATTTCACTGGGCACACTGTCTGCAAAGCTTCAAGGAGTAACTTCTTCAGCCACAGAGTCAAGGAAGAAATGATCTTCCTCACCTGTTCCGGACAGATCCCACAAGGCAGGGGAGTGAGTCTGTCCTAGAGATGGCACTGTTGCATTTCTGTCAACACTGGGGGATTGGCAGTGGAAAGCTCCTAACTGGGGAAAAAGGAAATCAATCTATGCATCAGCTGTCATCTTACAGCATTTTTAATGTTAACTTGCTCCCAAAGATCAAAATCCTCTCACCTTTTTTTCTGTCAAACTCAGATAACTCTGTTGGTCTACCTGAACCAAGATAAAAGCAGAGGATTCTATTTGTATAACAAACTATGGCACTTTGCTCTTTGAAAACCGAATTTCTTCAAATAACTATCTTAATTTTTATATGGAAGAAGAACTTAGAAAGGTAAATTTAAATACCAAGACTCCAGTTAGGTTTGTTCCACTGCTTTAGACTTTCCATTTTATTTTTGTGCATGTGTGGGAGTGGACATGTAAGTGTTACATTCTGGGAGCAATACCAACTGAGCACACCAAGGATGAGACACCCAGGAGCACCAGGAGCTGAAGCTTCCCACCTTGGTGGTGTCATTTAGTGCCCGAGAGAAGAAGATGGAAAGCAATGCAGAGATAGAACTTCAGCTCTTAAAAACCTTAAATCCCAAACTCTACAGAGCGGGTTCTTGCTCTGAGAGCTGCCCCAAAGTGGGAAACTCTCCTTTGGGAAGGAGGCATCTCCTCAGGTGGGTACAGAGCAAAGTTCTTGCTCTGAGTGAGGTGGGACCAAGGCATTCCCAGGCAGTGCCCTGCTCATTCCCAGATTTCCTTCACAAGCTTTTTCTGACTAAGGCAAGGGAAGGTGCCAGAGCTGGATAATAAAATGGTGAGGAAAGTCCCAAACCCAAACTGCTTCCTCAGAAAGAGGGAGGCTCAAACCCAGCCCTGTGCCTCGTGGCTTGCAGGAGTGAAAGTGGCACAGCAAACAAACAGAGCAGATCTGGAAAATCTTTGCCTTTGCTTGTTGAGGAGGCAAGACCTGACCTTGTCCCTTGTCTGGAAGTTACCTTGATAAAGATGAGTTTGTTTGCCAAGTAGAAAAGAGGAATTGTGGGCATGGATTGATCAGCACAGCTGCCTCATCTCAGCCAAGCTGCCTGAACAGGTACAGGTATTGCAACACCTTTAAATAAAGGCACCATTGGAGGTCTGTATTTAAAATGGAATTCAGTGATGGGGTGACCTTGTACAGCCAAGTCAAGCACATACATCCCTTAGAGTACTGAAATCCTTGGAGGACACACTTGTTCCTGCTCATATATTCTTACTTTTTTCCTAAATATGATTTAATGGGGCATTTACAGACTGAGAGCAGCTCTTTGTTACAACTCAGTGTACAAAAATTAAATACCTGATTAAGTGCTCTGCAGGACCAGATCCTCATTTCATACTACTTTAAAAAAGTAGCCCCCGTGGAGTAAAAAGATTAATTCAAAATCTTATAAAATTAAAGTTATTAAAATTTTGTTTATAAAATTGCTATGCTAGAATTATACATGATTGGTTTGGATAATTTTAACATATACCTAAGACATTAAATAGAGTGTTGTAAAAGTGATGGCTTTGCCTATTAACAATGTTTTTTTTAAGAATTTAGAAGAATGAGTGTATATAAAAAGTAATTTTTTATTTGAGAGTTAGCTTCTGTCATTAAAGCTGAAATGCATCATGAAGTGGGCAGGTGTGGGAAAACAATCTGTGTTTTCCGGCAGACAGAAGTAACAGGTGATCCTTCTATGCCCTTTATGCTGCATTTGGTATCAAATGAGCACCCCTGAAACATTATTGAGCCTTAAAGCATAACTCTAGCATGTTTTTGAATGTGTTGTGAGTGCCATTATAACAAAATTTGGAATATTGTGTTCACAAGATCTGCCTGAGCAGTGTGTCCTGTCAGGAGTGCATGGAAGGACACATCTGCAGGAACAGCAATTCCATGTGCCAGGAAATGCAGAACCTTCCCTCTCTCCTTGAGGGTGGAGCAGGGAGCACAGCAATAACATCTATATCAGAGAGGTTTGTGGTCTTCCCTTCCTACCTGCAGATCCATGGGTGCAATGCTCTCATTTTAGCAGAGCTTACAGCCAAGGTTTCATAATGAATTGTGTAGGACACTGCAGCTGGCAGACATTCTCTTTAGAGGCAAAGGAGGTGAATGGCTTCGGGGCATTCTGCCCCTCTAACCCCTGTGCCCCTGCTCCCCTCACTGCTGAAGGCTGTGTTGGCCATAACAAATAAACACAAGTCACTTGTTAGTCCCAGGAAGGGAGCACAATTCAATATTGCACCTGTAAACAGTTACACATTTCTATAGCAACTAATGTTTGCCAGTGTGGCCAAAGAATTCCCTTTATCATAAAAACCCAAGGAGAACAGTAGGGGGAAAATCCATTACTGAAGAAACACCCAATTCCAGGCAGAAAGGTCAGAATTGCTCCTGGGTTCTCAACATTGGATGCACATACCTCTGGGCACTTCAGCAATTCACTCAAGTGCTCAAACTGCATTTTTTTTTATACCACCCACATGCTGCTGCTTGAAGAACAAAATTTTTAATGGTCTTAAAAAGAATGAAGTTAGAGTGAAATCCAATGGACTGTAGTGAACATGTAATTTTCTCTCTCCTCTCAGTTTGGAAGAGATTCTTGAAAGTGGTAAAACTAGAGCTGTCCCAGGGTGGCCTGGGATGTAAAATTTTGAGAAACAGTTCTGTGAGAACCCCTGAGGTAAATCCCTGAGTGCCTGCTTTGGATGCAGGGTAAACTATTCTAGTTTGGTAGCACAAGTTATTAATTGTTAGCCCCAGGACTTCAGGTGTTATCCATATGGTTTCCATGGAATTTACCACAGTCCATATAAAATCCACAGAGGATACTAGGGTTATTTTGATTAGGAGTAGTGCAAACCCCCCCAAAAAACAGGGGATGTTTTCAAGCTAGGTTCAGAATTGGTGCAAATCCAGTAATGATGCCACAATAGGAGACCCAGTGTCTCCTTGCCTCATTTGCATCCAGGAAAAAAATTAAATTGTATAAAAAACAATGCAAAGGTCCTGCCAGTTCATGTTAATGACCTGTATTGGCACTCCTTGTAGGGCAGGAAACATTATAATATGCATTATCTATTTCCCACTCTTCTTTTACTTAGAAATAGTTTTAACTGGTCTGGTTTCCTTCTTGCTCCATACCTGTCAGTAAAATTGCTGGGCAGAGTTAGAATCACATTACAAGTGTCTTTCTAGGAACTATTATTTAGAGGGTATTGCATGTAATGGAGGTGAAACACTTTCAGCACTTTTTGTATTCAGGACTCAGGTTAAGATGGTTTTTGTTAGGGGATAAAAAAAGGACAAAAGTGTCTGCATTGTCATAATCAGGCAGAGAAGTGTTGATAAATTGGCTGGGCAGCACTTGTCAGGACTGAGTGACCCCTGGAGATGTGGGCACTGCTTGTGGCACTCAGTGCCAGCAGCCTGGAGTGGGAGCAGAGGTCAGGACAGGAGCTGGGTGTTTGAGCTGAAATAGATTCACTGCTGAGCTAATGAAGGGTTGTTATAATGTGCTTTGTGCTGGCAAAACCACCATCTTGTGCAAGATCCCACGAAGCCTCACCTGAATTTATCAGGATTGAGAACAAACCTCTGCCCTGCAGAATGCTACAAAAGCAGTGCAGTTCAGCCAGATGGTGTCAGGAGCAGGATAATTTGTCTTATCAAAGCCTCCATCAAGTACCAGGCTCCTGGTGCTTGAGTTAATTTGGAGAACTGTGAGACAGAAAGGCTTTGCACAGTATTGACAAATCCTACACTCCACAGTTCCCATTTTGGAGCGAGGAATCCAGGGGACACAAGTGACAGGAATTTGTTCAGTAATCTCAACAGTGTGCAGGCAAATATTCCAGAGACAGAGTGGCCCTGCAGCCATGCCCAGCTCTCAGGGAATGTTCAGTGCACACTGGGAAAATCAGAGCCTGGAATTTCTGAAATTGAGGTAAATAACTGTAGAATGGGAATAAAAACCCAATCTACTTTACGTACTCCAATATCTTCTTGTCTAAAAAGTGGTGATAAAGATGAATTTTTCCACATGGACAAAGGTGCATAAACTATTCTCAATTAACTAAGGTGAATGCTGGATGTTGCAGTGGGAATAGTTTATAAATGGGCTTTTCCCAATGCAGTCTGCAAGTGTTTCGGTAGGAAATCCTTTGCCCCAGATTTTCAGTGATGCTCATCACTTTAAAAATCCAGTGGTACATATGCGTTGCTTGAATTGACATTTTTATCAGTCTCAACACATGAAATCTCTGGTAATGAATTTTGTTTGAAATCTAGAAATAAGTCTAATCTAATGGAAAACAAGCTCAGGATTCCCTGAGACTTTATGACAAGAAACCACAACACAAACAGACAAATAGAAACCCCCCAAATCCTCCAGTGCAAAAACCACACAAGTTGTGCTCTTAACAGGTGTTGCCATGAGGAACTGCTTTGTCCCTCATGCTGTGCAAATCCCCAGCAGCTGGATCCACAGAAATGGCTGTGGAGATTCATCATCCTCTCCTGCAAGGTCCCTGTGAGGAACTGCAGTTGTACGAGGTGTCTGCCCTGAGACAGTGCCACAAATAAACCTGACAGGCAAACAGCTCCAGCCAAATGGATTGCAGCTGATGGAGTGTCAGCTGGCTCCGTGAGCTGGGCTCTTCTATGGCTGCAAGGAATGAAAAACCGATTTTTGTGGAAAATTTGGGTGGCTGGTGGAGCCAGAGCAACCCCAAGAATTCGGAATATTCCCAACTGGTCACCCAGGGTGAGCAGAGAATCCCAATAACACCGAGGTGTGAAAGCAAATCTGAGAATTCCAGGTCTAAGCTTGTGTATCTTGGACACAGTTTTGGAGATGCAACTTCCCACTTCGTTGTGCAAAGAAGATTTCTGGTGTTTTATTTGTAATCACTTCCCAGGAATGGAAATTTAAAAATGTTTATTGAAGTGTTAAATTATCTCTGACCTCTAGATAGTCTCTCTTTTGGAAAGATTAACCACTGTCATATGTACAGTATGTGTACAATTGTCTTTTCTCCCTTTTCTCCCCTATAGAAAACTTAAATATTTACTCTGATAAGTGAATTTAAGTTATTTTGATTGAACTCATTCCCATATCAAATATTTGAATTAGCAATTTTTAAAGTTATTTTATGCTTTAAGAAAACCAGTGCATATTAAATTTTCTTAAAATATATGAAAAAAAATGTTACAAATAGTCATTTCTATGAAGGAAATATGATTCCAATAATAAGAGTATGAAATAGTCAGGCTGCTGGAATATACTGGATGTTTACGCAACTATTCTTACATCATGACTGTGCATTTGTTCCTATGATTACTGCAAATTATTTAAATATTTAAATATTGATCTAACATACATATATGTTAGATCAATACAAAATGTTTGAAGAAAGATCAAGAAAATGAAAAAAATCAGGACCACTCTTTAAAAAGCCTGGAAATATATGTATCCTCATAGAAGATTAAGCATTTAAAAATACAGTCTAAAAACCCAAGATAAATTCATAGCACAAGATTAAAAGCTTCCAGTATATGTAATTCTGACTAGATCATACACTAAATATTTCCTCATTGTGTTCTAGCAGCCAGGTATTAATTCAATGTATGCACATCTGCAAGATTATTTAACAAGAGGAGGCAGAAAAATAATTCAAATGACAGACAGTGTGTTTTCCCGGTTATTTGTGTGTATAGTGTAACTGCAGGAAATGAACAACTATTTCTGCTTTTTTGGGAAAATAGAGGTCCCAATTTCCAGACACTGAAATTAATTTTACACACAATAATCTGGCCTTTTTTTGCTTTGCTTCACAAACAGAAGATTCTTGCACACAGTGCACTCTAAAGGCAAAATGTACTGTTCTCAAGTGTTAGAAAATAACATTATTTCAGGGGCAGAACATCACTCACAAATATTGGCTATTTAACAAGGAGCCTTAAACATAAACCTGCTGAGCTACTGTGTGCCATTTTTCCAGAGAAAATGCACACTTGCCAGTAAACTGCATAAATCAGATTAAAGGAAATGTAGGAAGAAAGAAAAAATACAGTCCAATTTTATACCATTACATAGCTTTTTATATGACAACATATATGTCAAAAGGCACTGCAGAGAGGCACATTTGCATCTCAGCTGTAAAGGAGGAAACTCCCCTGGCTCCCTTTTGCTGCCCTGGAGTCAGGGGGATCTCCTGAGCTTTTAGAGGGGGTGACATTTTTCAGCTGCCGGACTCTGCAGACCAGGCTGCTTATCCAAATTTCCTGCAGCAATTCCTCATCCCCTCCCCTCCACCACCACTAAAGGTGATTTGCTTCCAAGGGTCTGAACAACAAAAAACTGCTTGCAAAAGGAATGATCAGCAGAATGAAGGCAGCAGTGTTGAAATTTTGGTTGATTTGTTGAAATTTTATGTAATTTGGGGCTTTCCTTTGGACTGGATTTAGTCTGGATTTAGGATCCTGCCCATCACACAGAGACAAAGCTGCCTAAAGGAGCAGGTGCTGGTTTGGACTCACTGCTGGGTGGCCTGAGGACACTTCAGGGGTGGAGATTCTGGTTGGTTTTTCTCAGGAGAGAATCTGCTCTGAACTTAGCAGAGCTCTCCTGTAACTGAACCAACCTGTGGCAAGTGGGGACAACAGAATTCATTTATGAGCTGCAGCTCTGAACAGATTTGTGGCTGTGGCCCATTAGTGTGAGACACATCAGATTTTTGAGGCTGGGAAAATTCCAAACCTATCTCAAATTCCATGTGATATTGTCAGCAGCAGGCAGTGCAGTGAAGCAACTTCCATGGTGAAACCACGGGGGTAATTCCAGTCTGGGGGAGTGACAACAAAGGAGATGCAAGCTGAAAGCAAAGCCCTCATGTGGAAAGGCTCATTCTTCTGGCAGAAAATAGGAGATACTTGGTGAGTGAACAGTGAGACAAACATTGGGAAGCAGGTGAGGGAGAAGTCTTTAAAATAGAATAAAAAACAGCTGGTTTCTGAAAGATGTTACATATAAATACTATAGTAGTATACTGATCTGAAGCACTGTTTTTATGTAATAAAATAAATTTGTGAATGGCTTTTTCCTTTTTTTTTAATTCATTCCTGTTTGTTGGATACCACATGCACGCCACACATCCACCATTATTAACATTATCTTTGCTTCTCTGGTGCTGATGCAACAGGTTTTCCATTTCCAAGGTTAAATTTCCCCCTGTACAGTGGAGCAGGAATATAAAAGTCTCAAAAATGTTAAGACTGCACTGAACTATGACAGCTGTTCTTGCCAACTTTGCTGCTTACCAGTGCTGAGGCTTCTAGTGAGCAGAGAATTAACATCTGCTGTAACAGGCTGATTCCAGAAGTGACAGTAAGTTGCAAACTGAAAAATGTTGGCACAATTTTTCTATATCCCTTACACTGAAAGCAACTTATGGAATTCACTGACTGTGTGCAAGGGAGGCAGTGTGCAGTAATTAATGGCATATTTAAAATCTGTGACACATTTGCATTTGTCTCTAGAGAAAGAGGAAGATGACAGCATCTAGGTAAACACTCAGCAGAATTTCACACTCAGGATTCTTCTGTCTCAGTAATCTGTAATCTTGCTGTAACCAGTTAAAGATTACATTTACCCCACTGGGAAAAGATTCTTATTAGCTTTCTGACTGTTTGTGCAATCTCTTTTTTTCTCTCTCTCTCTCTCCTCCCTCCACCCCTTTAAACGAATAATTTTTAAATTCAGGGAAAGAATCTAAAAGAAGATTGGAACAAGAATCTAAAAGGATAAGAAGAATCTAAAAGAATAAGAAGAATCTAAAAGAAGATTGGAAGATTAGCTTCCAGGGGATGGCATGAGGGAGAGAACAGCTGGTCCATCTCTGTCACTTCTTGTTTTGAAATCAGCTGGTGGTGAGTGCTCCCACCTCCCTGTGAGCCTGTCAGGTTTGCAGTGGGCAGTAAAGCCCTCGTGTCTTTCCAGGTGAAAAACTGTTAGAGACTGAGAAGTGGCTCAGATGATCAATGCCCAGCTTGAAGCCTGGCGTGTTTGTCTTGCTGAGTTTGGTGCCACGTTTGGGATCTGAGCTGACATTAATGACAGAGAGCACGGAGCCATCTGCTCAGCTGCTGTCCAAAGGGACTCCGTGGAGAATCCCAGCCCTAACAGCTCAAAACACCTACAGAAAGCTTCTGGGAAGAAAAATGAGGTAGCTGTAACCACAAAAGGCTTCCTGGCTGCCAGGAATCCACAGGTACCTCACACCACTTACTCAGATGACTTGGACACGCTGCAGCAACACCAGAGAAAAACCCAACTAAGACTAAACCCCGTCTCCTCTGCCAGGGTGGGTTTTCTCTTTGCTGCAGCTGTTTTTAAAAAAAGATATGGAGAAACATCCCAGTCACTCCTTGGAAAGGAGAGGGAAGTTCATCTGTTTGCTCTCAGGAGACACGGTGAAACTGTCGCTGCAAATCATGTTTCAAATAAGTGTGTGGGAGTACGTGTGAGACGGAGGGAAGATGAGAGAGCTGACACTTAGATAAGACAAAGACAAGCTCCTCATACACAAAAGCTATTCTTTTGTTGCTCCTACCAGTCCCACTTCCTCCTCCCTGAAGTTTCCACTTCCTTTCCCTGGATAACATTTCTTACAGCCTCAGGTAATGCACTCTGGCAAAATCCTGTGCTAACTGAGATCTAACTTTTAAGACACACAGAACACATTGATAATTTCACACAGGAAAAGCATCTTCAGCAGGCAGCCTTCAACAATAAGGAGCATGAGGTAACAGCTTCTGAAGCATTCCTGGTAGAATAAAAAAACCCTGACTGACAATTCATTCCTCATGATATGATAAGATTGATTGCCTTAGAAAGCCCATGAAATCACATTCCCAGTGATGTTATTTGAAGGCTCTGTATAATTCATCGACCACTCTGTCATGCATTGTGCATGTGATGTTATATTTTGGACACACGGGGAAGTATTAGATATAAAATTACTTTGTATGATGCAGCCCAGACGTGAAAAAGTGCATTGCTTGGGACTACATGATTCACTGAGAAAATATAAATGGGAAATTACTGGAGCTGAAATTTTATTGCAAAGTTATTTATCTTTGTTATTACTTTCTGGGTCCTTTTGTGCTTATGGGTTGCTACAACAGATAGAAGAACTCTTATTTACACTTTACACTGAGGATTATGAAGGTGGAAATAGTCACTGCATACACACACACACACAAAAAAAAATAGAATAATGTGTGGTCCAATTTTGTGTTTATTCTCCTAATGTCTAAAACTGAATTTTATGTATATTGATATATTTATACATACACAGACACACACATTCAGTCTGAACAAACTGTTCTAGAATTAAACTGAACATGAATAGTGATGTATTATTTTAACAGAGAAAGATGTAAAGATGATTTTAAAGAAAAGGGAGGCTCTCTCCATGGTGAGAAGGAGGAAGTATGCATATATAAAAATGCCTTGGCTGCACATAGATTTCACAGGTAGAAAAACAAGTGTTTCCAAGGAAAACACATCTATTCATAAAGGTGAGTATTTCCATTTATAGCTTCTAATATTTAAAGCAGAGAATGCTTCCAGTTCCCAGCTCTGCAGTGGCAGCCTGGCTCAGGACTTCACCCCTGGTCCATTTAGTTTGTCAAATAATTTCCTGTTCTTGTATGCAGTTAGAGCACTGCTGTTCCAGGAATGGGCTTTCACTGGCACTCAGGCTGCAGCCACTGGGGGCTGTGACTGGGTGAATCACTCATGTCCTGCACTGCAGCACCAAGTGTGCACTGGCTGTGGGGGGATTTCACTTTGGCCTCTGCCAGCTTCACCTTCTGAGCATTTAAACTTCTGAACTTTCCTTTCAGAAGACTCAGACAGATGAGACACAAAAAGCTGGAAGAGAACAAGTTCTGAGACAAACTCACAGAGTTTGCAGGTGACTGCGTTATTCTACAAAACGCCATCACTAATTCTCATCCTTACTTCTCTTTTACAGAGGTTCTCACCATGTGATCCATCCCTCTGGAGAGGATGGAAAGGCAAAGAACTGCATTCCAACATCACAACCTCCAGCTGGATCTCTGTACTGCCAAGAGCAAAGGGAATTGGGGATTTCCAGAGGAGGCTCCAGCCCCACAGACATCTCCAAAGCCCTGCCCTTTGCTCCAGCCCCTTCCCCTGTGGAAGCTGAGGAGGCTGGAACTCCTGCTGCTTTAAAAGCATCTTCAACAAATACAAGAAAATGAATCAAAATCAGGAGGCTGAGAATCCCAGATGATGCAGCCAGCTGAGCTCTTTGCACCATTTCTTATTCTCTGCAGCCTGAAAGGATTACAATAATGCTAATTTTTGTAAATTCCACTTGCTCATCGTGGCAAGCTGAGGGGGAAGCATATCCTACTTTGGTTTGTGGGGCCATAATAGAACTTTCTGTAACTCATAAAAAGAATGTAAAGATTCCATGACCTGCACAACTGTTCATATACAGGATATCAGCAAAAATCCTAAAATACACAAAGAACCAGATTTACCAGAAAGTGGTAAGTGTTCTGGTCAAGACAGGATCTGATAAACATGTAAAATAGAAATACAGTAAACAGGAAATCTTATATTTTAGCAAGACATTTGCAGAGTTGCTCATGCCCATAATCTCATGGTTTGGAAACTTCCAGATGAAAATATTGTGTATTAAAATCTTTACTCTTAATTGTGGTTATATGATAATAATGTTAATTAAATGATCTTGTAATTATCTCATGTAAGTATCTCTAATGATCTACATACTATCATGAAAGTGCAATTGCATTCCTGATAATGATGTCTTGGAAATAAATCTAAAAATTAAATCCTTACAGAGGCATCTCATGGCTTCAAAGAGAAAAATTTTGAGATGTTCAGAAACAGAATTTTTCTTTTCCAGTGGAGAGGTCCAACATGCTGATTCAGAATAGTTAATGAACAACTAAACTGATTCTGCTTGTTATTTGGAAACACATATTTGGTGTGAGAGGGTATTTTGAAGGTAAAGAGCAGAGGAGATAATTTTTCATTTGAAGAAAGTAGTACCATTTAGTGATTAGTAGCAAAATTTAAAATATTTCTAGCTTTTCCCTTGCCTGTCATTTTTCTGTGCATATCAGGTTGTGTGCAAGCAACCATAAATCAGCTATAATAAAATCCAACTCATAGAGATGATATCAGGTTATTTAAGCACCCCCAGAAAGAAGACATGGGAATGATAAATAATACTTTTACAAGGTAACAGCTTCACATTGGCAATTAATGGTCGCATTTAATTTGTGTTTTAATTTAAAAGGCAGATTCATAAGTGCATTTTCATTGTCCCCAAATCAAGGGATATATAAAAAGAGAGAAATGCCTATGTTTGGTTAAAGCATATAATTTGCTCAGCTCCTTAATCAAGTACTAAAGTGTTATTTCTTACAATTCAGTGCATATTAATTTTTGCTCAAAAACTCATCTGCTAAGTTTTAGTCCTGCATACATCTGCTGCAAAAATGCATTAGCACACTGCTTAATAAAAGGGAAATATTTTACCCTTTTGTAAATCCAAACCCATTTTCCAAAGGTTAATATTGAACATGGAATGAGCACTGAGCAAACAGAGATTTTACCCCAGGTGCTGTTAGCCAAGTGTTTAAAAATCACCTTTTCTGCGTGAAAGGGTGACTCCAAGTGACTAAACCCCAGGCATTCAGCTGGTTAAGTAAATTCTCCATCTATCTTTGCTGAGCAAAGACTGAGACCTGCTCACCCCAAGGCCCTGCAGGCTGCTCACAGGGCTGGGCTGCTGACCTGGGGCTTTTCCCACTCATCCCAACCACCCCTTCAAGCTCTCACTGACACCATTTCTATTGGAGCTGAAAGGAAATACCTTTCCAGAACAAGTGAACTGTTTATTTTGTTACAGCAAACTGTGCTCCAGTCTCCGCAGGAAACCAAAGCTGGGCCCTGCACGGAATTCCCAATACTGTAAATATTCATTGCCAGGTAAGATTAATTTCTTGTTCTGCACACAGAGCCCTTCAAAGCACATTCAAGCATCATGCAGCTAAAAAAATTAATTTCTCTTTATTCTTCCTCTTTTGCTTTGGATTTATAATTTTTCCCCCCTCTTCACTAAATATAAGACAATTTTTAATTGAACTATCTCAGCATGGTGGGTTTTTTCTGTCTCACTGCAGCCCTGCAAGTGGTTGCCTTGTGAAAAATTGTCCTACACTGATCTAACCTGAGTTTGCACTGCCTCCCTCTGCATCACGAGCCAGACTGGCGCTGTAACCTGAAGAGACATGTCCTCTAAATGTGCTCTGGCTGTGATTTTGTGCTGTACAGAGAGCTGGGTAACATGTCCTCAAATCCCATCTAGCTCAGACAGACAGACTCACAAACTTTGACAGTTTTAGGAAAGAGCCCCAACTTTTCATTGCCTACCCACCTCTCCATTAAAAGCAAACTCTTCAGCTATTTATTTAGAAATGTTTTTGGATTCGTAGCAATTTGTATCAGTATTATGAAGTAAAAAGCATTCGGAAAATGCAACTTTTGAATTTTAAAAAATGCTCTTTTGCAGCTTTATAAACTTCCTTAATTTTGTGTTGCCTGTAATTGAAGGGCCAGGAAATTGGGCTGTGGGCTGAATTCCTTGAGATCACAGCTTTGTTTGTGGCTCTGTCCTGATGCAGCAGCTGACCAGGAAAAACAATTTCCTCTGCCCCCAACTCTGTTTTCCCAATTCTGAAACCCTGAGGCAGCAAAAAGCTTTAATTAAAGCTTTAGGAAAAGTACCAGTAACCACAGGCCAACCTACCTGCACATCTCCCACTATAGACAGCCTGTGACTCACAGTCGAGACATCATGATTTTATGCATGAAAAGCAATAGTTGCTCTAATTATCCTCTAATTAGTTCTCTATTGACTGCAAAGGAAAATGCACGTGCTCCTCTGACAGGTGTGTGAAACACAAAAGAGAAGAGGAAAAGTACAATACTGTCAGATGTTCCCAGACATGCTACCCAATATATCATTCCAGTAAATTTCAGTTTTGAGATGAATATAAAAGCTGAACACATTCTATAGAATAGCTCTAGACAAACTGCCAGGAAGAAGAAGGTCTTGAATTCACAGTGTTTAATATATGATCACATCTCCAAGCGCAGTAACTCAGAAGTGGGAGGGTACTGAGGGAATGTTAAATGTAGGGCATTATATATTAATATAATTTCTTTCTTTCTCCAAGATAAAGAATATTTTTGCTCACGCAGCCTTAATTTAGATGGCTTGTCAAGTCCTCCTTTCTGCAGTGTCAGGATGAAAGACATTGATGTGGCCAGCAGAGGCAGTGCTGGGGCTTTCCAACAATTACTGCAGAAATGTTAATGAATCTCTTCTAATGAATCTCCTCCAACGAAAGGCCCCAGCCAGCTTCCTCAGCTAGACCCTAAATTATCCAGTTGTTTGCTTGTGCTGAATCTCAGAACACTTTGGGATCTGCTGAAATCAGCACAAGGTCTCACAGTGATTTCAGAGGGTGCTGTTGCAGTCCTTAACACCTGGATCATCCTGCTGTGAGTCCATGCTCATGTCTGGTCCTGCAGTTAAGGCTCATGGGCTGTACACCAGCCCAGGGCTTGTGCAGAGCCTGAGGATCTGTCACTGTGAAATGGAGATGGGAATTCAGCTTGGACTGTGCACAGCCAGCCCAACACAGCTGCAGGGCCATCCGCAGGCTTAGGGCAAGAGGCAGCAAAATTCCTGGGATGCTGCTGCCTTTTGTACCTCTTAGAGCCCCACAAAGCCAGGCAACCCCAAATGGATTTGGGCATAGTCCATATGGACTGTGGGGCAACCACCTGTACTGGGAACCATTTCACCAGAAATCTTTCAATTTCCATACAAACAAATAAAGCAGCTCCCCATGGGGCTCCCCTCTCCCTGTCACTCCTGTCCCATGTTCCATTCTCCCAGGGCACACTCCTGCTGGGGCCCTGGCTCCTCTGGGGACTCATAATCCAATTTTGCCCTCAGTGCTGACAAAACCTGAGCCTGTGCAGGTACACTGAAAATTCTGCCTTCATCTTCACTTGTCGTTACACAACTGTATTATCAGAGTATGCTACAGACAAAACTTTATTTTTCAGGGCAGGCACATCTTGCTGTTTTTCCTGTCAAATTACAGGAGACATTTGCTGGTCTGACCATCCTCATTAAGCAGCTCCTTTATAGCCGTGTATTGCCATGGTACAAAGCAGTTTTAAGCTCTTACAAATAAAACAGTTTATCATAATTAACTGCACAATGGGATAGAGCTCCCTAAAGACAACTATAAATATTGCTTCCTTGCTGCTGACAGCCTGGCAATGAGGATTTGCCACGAGGTGAAAGAAGCATCTATATTTTACTACCTCAAGTAGCAGAGTGGGCTAACCAGAGAAGTAATTGCAATGATCACAGTCTTTACCACTGTTGACTGTGCAGAGAAATATGCAGTGACATCACTGGAGAGTGGTGTTTGCTGAGCAGGATCAGTGGGGATGCAGCCAGCACTGGAATGTTAATGACTGGCAGTAAAATCAGCCAATTTACCTCCTCATCCATCACTGTGCCCTCAGATAGCAGAAATGCACTGAAAGGATGTCCATTGAAAGAGTAGCTTGAATTAACTCACTCAGCACAGGAGCTGGGCCTGATTCAGGCTGCTCTAACCCAGTTTTGCCGCGTCTGCAGGGTGGTTTGATGGAGCAGCACCTCTCAGGTGGCTCCTGTAGACCAAGCATTTCCCAGCCGGTCTGGTCTCATTTCCTTCACTAGAAGGAATCAAAAGGGTCAGAAAGCTTTGAAATCTTCACTGTAATCTAAATCAAAGTGAATCATGTTCATCTACTCCCTTTACATGCTCCTATCTCAAGGTCAAGTATTTTCTGTAAACTCTCCCAGGTGCACGCAGAGAAAACGACGCCAGCTCAGCCTTGCCACAGAGGCACTCGAGCCCTGCCAGGGTAAACAGAGAGAGTGCAGTGAAAAATGCAAGGAGGGAAATGGACAGTTAGTGGGGCCTGGGCTGCTCAATCAATATGGAGCACAAGAACCATTTTCAGTGTGGAAAACTTTAAACTAGGTATCTCTGGCTGTCAGCACCTTCCTTTGCAAAGGAAGCTCTGATGCCTCGCTCCTGCAGGATGTGGACGCAATGAAAATGTCACGCAGTGTGCTCAGGCTGAGAGACAGCTCAGAATGGTAGCTTTGAAAGAGTAAGAAATCTCAAGATGCAGAATTCTGAACTCAGCCCCAGACAACCAGGGAAATGGACTGACAGACAGCAAAAGGCTCAGCAGGCTAAGCCTGGCCACAGACCACAGCTGTGTTGTGCCTCCAAGACAGAGAGTACTAAAAACCAAAATAAATTCTTAAGAACAGAAAGTCATCAGCTCAAGATACAACACGAGTTCACTGATTCAGATCCTTTCCTTATTTTTATGCCACAACCCTTAATCCCTGGTGTCAAGAATCTCATCTAATTCTTTCAGCTTCTCGACTATATTCTCTCACATTGTTACGCAGGGGTGCGGGCTCATTACTTGCTACATGAAGCAGCTCTGCAGAGTTTGTATTTGACTCCTGATTTTCTAAGCCTTCAGATTAAGTCCTCTTATTGTTAGGCTCTTTTGGATCAACTTTATCAAAATTTTTATTTCTTCCTTGACTTATTACTTTATTAAATTTAAATCTTTAATAAAGTCTCCTTTCCCCCATGACAATAAACTTAGCATGAATAAACTTTTCTCACAACTTTTGCAATTTCCCAAGCCTTTATTTTCTTACTCAAATCTGAAAGACTTCTACATAAGGTGTGTTATTTCTCTAGTGTTCCAAAGAAACAATATTTTTAAAAACCCACTAAAATATGAGTTGAGGGTGAAACTCCTACCTGCATCTTACCACGGATTCTAGGATTTACACCTGATATCTGGTCTGTGCCTGTGCTAGGTTAGAGGTAAGTGCATCTGTGGCAATGCCATTCCAATTCCTATTGATTATACACACTTGGATAAGCTAAACCCAGCTCCTCAGTTATGTTTTACCTGTGTGTGCTCATTGCAGAGTCCTGTCACCCATTCCAAGTTTGTGCTAATTGGTGATGGCTTGGCTTTGATTGTGAGAGAACAGACCCAAATAACACCTCTGCCTTTCCTACTAGATCATGCACCAGGACTTTGTTTTGTCTCATTCCTCTTCTTTAACAGCATCTCCTTGCCACCATCCCTGCTCAGCTGCTGTGTATGGAGCAGCAGCTCCTGATCAATCCAGGGGAGCAGGCAGAGCCATCCTTCTTTAACTGGCAGGCTGCACCTCTTCAGGAGCATAAAATCCATGTAGGGTCAGGCAAGGAACACTTGTGGTGCTGCAGACTCCATTATTCTTTGGCTTCTTTCCCACCAGCCTTGCAAGTCAACCTCTCAGGGATGTGCTAATTAGAAAATGGCCCATGAAATTATTGAGGCTCGCACCTCACAGCTCTGTATTGCTCCTCCAAGCTCTCTCCAGAGGGTGTTGTCTGGATCTGGTGCTTTGTCACCTGGAGCTCAGGGCTCAGTGCCTTTAATTAGGGGTGTGCAAAGCTCCTGGGTGCAGTGGTGATGTTGGGGACCGCTCTCTCCATCCCGCTCCTGGGCTGTGATGTGTTGCAGGGGCAGGCTGTGCACACACTGGAGCAGCTGATCCCCTGGACTGCTGAGGGCTGATCTCTGTCCCTGTTGTGCTGCACCACGTTCCTACACTTCAAACTCCCCATTTAGCTGGGCCACACAGAGAGCTGCCTGAGAGAATGTGGCATGACACTGAATAATCACATTAATAACCTAATAATGTGACACCTGGTGTCCACAATTACAGTGGCCACTGCTCAGGAGTGTGGCTCCTGGAAAAGGGAGGGATAATGAATTATTCATCAACTGCTCTGATCATCAGAAAATTCACACCTCCTCTGTCTTCAATAAACCTTTTCACTCTTATTTATAATCAACCTTTTACTTTGCAACCATAGATGCTAAGTACCTGTTAAATATCTCTGCCATTTCCTGAATAAATGACAGAGACTGAAAAATACTTACTAATAGATTTGCATTATAGTAATTTTTTAATGTAAGAATTAAGCTAAAAAAAAAAGAGAGAATATAATCAAGGTCAACCAAGAGGCCTGATCATTGTAAAATGAATGCCTTGATAAACAAGAATAATGATTTGTTGACATCAATATTTTTTACAAGTCAGTAATGGTATTATTTCATTCTAAATAAGAATGAAAAATGCAGTGCCTCATAGGCACAGATTAGATGAAATGTTGGTGCCATCTGCTTTAAACTTCTGAAAGTATTATTTGGTTATTTAAACTAATACATCAGACTGAGATAAAATCAGTAACTGTTGCATTCACAGCTCTCACAGTGAATTTTCAAGAACAGTTTTGCTCTGTGTATTAACCCAAAATATACTAATAAAAAGTCAGAGTAATGGAATATTGTGTGAAGAGTCTCATAGAAGTTGGAGAAAATTTTATTCCAGCTCAGAGTAGCTGTTTCTATGCTAATCTTTGATGCTATTGTGCTTCCTCCTGTATACTGTAAGCACACATACACTGCAGTGGAGGCCTTGGGTAACAACAGGGATTGAACCATTCCCTGCTGTGCTGAAAACCTGTTTTGGCCTTTTGAAAATCATATTCCTGCTGCCCTCGCTCTGCAGAGATCACAGACAAGCCACTTACAATGCTTTAGAAAATGCACTTTTTCAGCTTGTTTCTGGCTTCTCTAAATTCCACATTTAAGCAGCTACTTAAGCCTCACTGTTTTCAAAGTCACTCCCTGCCCAGAGCCTCATCTATCTTGCTGTGAATATTTCATTCTTTGATACTGTGCTTGACTCAATACTCTGACTTCTAGCACCAAGTTTCTAAGTATTTGTCCAATTGTACTGGTCATGACCTTTCTGCACCTAACCTGCTAAAATAAACCTTCAGTCCAAGTTCTAGAAGTCTAAGATAATATTTTGAGTTCACCGAGCTTTAGATTAGGGTTATGTGTAAAATAATTTAAGGTTAAAATAATTTAAGTAACTTAACAAGTCATAACTTTCAACCCATGTGAACTTTGATCAATTCAGGCCTGACTGTAAGAAGTTCTGAGCAATTCTTGCTTACTTCAAAATCGATAAGTGGCACAGCAGCTCTCAAACTCTCTTTATTTGATCCACAAGTAAGAGCTTAAGAATTTGACCCCATAAGGCAAAATGCTTCTACATAATCAATATGTGAGACCACAGCCATATCCAAGGCAGCTCTGCTGCCCTAAACCCTGCTTAAAAATGGTATCAGTGTCTATGTTGGAGATAACCTGGGGCTCTGTGGAATTTCAGGAAAACAGCTGGGATTATCAACTCCATAGAAGTGGTTTTCAGAAATGATACAATGGAGTCTTTAATAAACAGAAACTTTCTGCAGTACTGAGCTATAAATTACTGTATGATAACATCTTTCCAAAGACAAAACCTCTCAGCACTGTGTGTTTGGGGCTGCTTTATTCTGGTACCAGAATCAATAATGTCCTATCAAGCCTAGGAGAGAATGAAGGGAATTTCCAGGACCCACAGCTGAACTCTTTTCAGGATGGCTTAGACTTCCATACACAAAGTAAGAAGGTTCTCTACATTGATGCAAATGCATTCCTAAAGGTCACCTTAAGTTTAAAGAAAGTGAGGAAAATCTGATTTCTCAGTGCTGATTCAATAGCACAATGTGTTAGCACTTTCAAAATGTGCTAGCACTTTTCAGGAGACTTTGCCACTGGCACTTGCTATTTTTATCTACCCACCAGGCAGCTCAGCAAAACCCAAGAAACAATTTAACTTTGTTCCTTCTTCCCCCTTGTGTATATAATAATACAGGAAGAAGAAATAAGGTGAAAACATAAAATGATCATTAAAAATGAATGAGAAGATTGTGGATAGAAGACTTTTGGGCAAATGGACTGTATCCTCATTGGCATGTGGATTTTTTTTTTTTTTACTTTGCTGTAGGTTAAGCAGAATATTAACTATTTGCTCTGATTGAAGTGCATCGTGTTGTGGCACTGGAGAAACAACAGGGGAATAAATTCTGAACAGGAGATCAATACTGTCACTTCTGCTTCTCCCTTGCTCCAGGGGAAGGAATTTTGTGTCTTTTGGTCTGCAAGCCAGTTCCACTCTGTGCTCAGTTGTTATCTGGCACTTTAGGTGGAGCTGCAGCTCTGTCCTCCTGCACTGCCTATTGCTCCTCTCCCTCCATGGAAACTGGACATGAGAGCAGCGTGGGGCTTGCAATATTTTCACACATATGCAAGTGTTCAATAATCTATCAACCTGATCTGAAACCAGTGCATGAAAAGATCCCTGTTTTGCCACTGACTTCTATATGACATGTTCCAGTGGTAATTTTGGTAGTGCTGGAATGGTAATCCTCTATGAGGTTACTTTACCTGCAGAGTAGTTCTGCTGCCATCTTTTCAATGGTTTGAATGGGAGCCTTTTCAATGGTTTGTTGAACTGCACACTAAGGTTATAAAAACTAATCTAAAAAGGAACAGAGGTTTGGAATAGCCACCCTCCACTACATAATTAACAGCCTCAAGGCTCTCCTCCTTGAAGGAGGAATAAGGACATCCACAGCAAGGCTTAGTGTGCAATATTTTGTTCAAGTTCACACCCGAGCTCATTTCACAACTTTCTCACACAAGTAAGCAGAATTAACTCTGATTGATGTAACTAAACAGCCATTCCATAGCTTTGTCATGAAGGGGGAATTAAGGAAGCTTGTGTCTGCCGAAAATTCAAGTAGTTACACTTACCATAGGAGAGCCTTGGTAAGGTGTTAGATCAATCTGCACCCGAAGCACTCTGAAAGGGACATTCCCCAAACAGGGGCTGTTGGATTTCTTGTTTGCTGAGATCCTTGACTACAACTGCTACAGCTTTCCTAAGCTGATGCACACAGGAGTCCAGGCACAAACTGCAAGCAAGGGAGCATTTCTGGTTCAATCTGTTCTACAACTGCATGACCATATTTAACACTTAGCCAGCACTTAGTTCTACAAAGTGACCTTGCTGTGGTCACACAACACTGATATTACAAAGTGAAATTATAATTCATGGAATATACTGGTAGCTTTTAAAGGCACTCACAAGAGGGCTGAGACAACAGAGCAGCACCACAGAAAACAAACAAAACCCCACATTTCAGGTTGTTGAACTACAGAATTTTAAAACTGCTTTAAGTCCAGGATGATTCTGAAATAGCAGATGGTTTGACAACCATTTTCCAGAAGTGCAGTTAGCTGACAGAGCACAGTTCTCCCCCCTCCAAAATGTTACTGTCTTCTGATCAACATGAAAACAACAGAGCTTGCAGTGAAATTCCCCAAGGAGACCCTAAACAATACACAGCATTTTAACAACCCACTAAAAACCTCCCTCCTGCCCCTGCAGTGGGGTCCACTGCCTGTCCTGCAGGTCCTGTGCCACTGTCATCTCAGATCATCCCAGTCTGTCCATGGCCAACAGAACACAAGCTCCCAAAATGTTCTGTGTGGCAGAATTTCTGCCAAGCAGGGATCCCAGCAGGAATTTTCAGGAGGGCAGCAGCAGGATGCAGACCATTACTGCTTTAGTCAGTAAGCAGATGGCAACAGCAGTTTGTCTCAGAAATAAGTGACCAGAGCTGCTCAGCGCTGAGCCTCTCGCTGCATTATTCCACAGGGAGGAAAGCACCCTGCTTTTTACACATTTGTTATCCTTATTTTTCACAGAACAGCAAGAAGGTACGTGGGAGGGAAGAATACATTGTTGCTTAGCAATGAGATGCTCATAGCACGGTTGGTTTTTTTAAAGCTTTTGCTAAACACACACATACAAAACTAAGATAAAACCACCCTGAGTACAATGGAGAAGTAAAATTGCATTCCTAAGAATGGAATTACTGAGGCCAAAGATTCCACTTCTCTCTGTTTTAGGTACCCAACCAAATGAATATTCTGGAAAAGATTATAAGAAATGTGGGAAGGATGAAAAGTGGTAATTTCTCTGGTATTCTCTCAATTGTGTCAGCAAGCTCAGAACTTGCTGAGCCCCACAGCGCATCCATGTCATTCCTGTGTCCTCATGGAGGTATCCCACACTAATTCACATACTGCCACAGTTTCTGTTGAAGCTGCATCCTGATGATCTCACTGTCCCTGTCTCTCATTGTTCCTTATTCCCCATCTCCTAATTGGTGTTTCAGGCTAAAGATCTCCCCTGAACCCCTCTGTGGACAAGGATTTGGCATTAACCCCTGGCAGGGTGTGGGGAGGGAAAGGAAGCACAGGATCATCTGTGCACATCACAGAATCATAAAGGTTGGAAAAGACCTCCAAGATCACCAAGCCCAACCTTTGACTGAGGACAACCATGACCACCAAACCATATCATGGAATAACACATCTACTAATTTTTTGAACACTTCAGGGATGGTGATTCCACCTCTTCCCTGCAGAGAGGGGGGATCCTTGCCTGGGGCCTCCAGCACCACTGGAAAATGGTGGAGGCCCATTTTCCATTTGAACTCCAAAACTCCGCAGGCTCCCCCCAAAAAGGAAGGTACAAAGTCCTTTCCCAACCAGCTCTTGAAAGTATATATTCAAATACTTAGGAAATATAGAGCTGCAACACCTATAAGCTGCTGAAAGACCAAAAGATCCCAAAAAATATCCTGTCTGCTGCAAAGTATGGAATGTCAGATTTGGCAAAGGAATAGGAAAGGCACCTTAATGCAGATATACTTGAATTTACAACCTCTCCCCAGAAATTTATATTGAAGCACCAATGAAGTTTTGGTTCCAGTTTGTACTTCTTTTTGCAGAAGTTTTTTTTGAATCTAGAAGTCCATAGAATGAAAAAACCTCTAAGTTTATGACTTGTAATATTTTTCATAAGTTTCTTTTCTGCTATGATTCACTAATATTCATGCTGATGAAAGAAAATCTTATCTACTTTTTCTGCCTAATTAAAATGTGAAGAATGCACAAAAAAGTGAAGAAATAATCAAGCATATTTTTCTAGTTCTTTTTTGCTGGAATAACATTTTGAGAAGAGGTCCTTCTTGTTTTTACGCTATTAATAATCCTCCATTTGCAAAATCATCAATGTCTGCACAATTATAAAACTGTAATTTCAATTACTGGAGTATGAACAAGTGGGATGAAAGCATGAGTTATGAGGGAGAAACACTGCTTTTTCTTCAACATCTCACTATTAAATCAGGAAACTAACAATCTGTGAGTGGTAAATGGACTTATTTCTAAACAGAACATTGGGTAAAATTAGATTACACAGGCAAGTAATTTCTGAAGCTAAGCAGATTTGAAGTGCTATCAGCTGGGTGGACAAGATGCACAGCTGGTGTTCTTGAGGGAGACTCTAAGCCCTGGCAAAGAAGAAAAACTCAAGTGAATACACAGCAGTCCAAGTATTTTGGCTGCTTCTGTGCTGTGATTTTCTCCATCATCTTCTGGCCTCTCTGATGGGAAGATGGGATGAACTTTCTCACTCAGGTAAGCAAAAGGCTTTGGTACAAGGACTCTCCCTTGGACACTTCAATATCCCTTCTGCAAACAGCAGCAATGGTACACAAGTTTCACCTGAAACCATCTAAGACACAATGGCACACCAGCCTTTGGAGCTGGCTTGCTGTGGAATTCGAGGGTTTTCTGAAAAAATGACAGAAGTCTGTCTTTTGGGAGAACTAGGAGAAAATCTCCAGAAACCATTAAAACCAAACACACCACCCAGATCTTCCTTGTTTTCTTCAGAGCTGTCTGTGGACTGGAACGAGCAGAACTCTGAGAAACTGAACTTAAATAATACTGAAATGTTTAGGGAAACGTGGATTTCATCACATTTGGAAAGTACAAACCGTGGCATCTGTGAGACCCCTGTTCCACCTCTCTGCCAACAGAAAAAGTTTTGTCTCTAAGGGAAAGGAATTACAAATCTCCAGAACTGTAGAAGCTCAGGATAAAATAAGAAGTGATAAAATTTCAATTGTCTTATGTAACTCAATTTTATTTTGTGAATATATCAAATATAGTCAAGCTCCAGCACATGGTTTGCTGCTACTGCTTTTCTTGCATTTGTTGCAGCAACTTCTGGAAAACCAAGGACAAATTTTACTTCGGGGTGTGATGAGCTATATACTCTCATAGTCAACCTCTCTTCAAGGCAAACCTTGGTTTGAAGGTATGTATTATCATTTATTCATGGTATGGTTCAAAAAAATACAGTTCTAAATAGGCTGAGTGATTTTTGTTGAAGCTTCTATTTCCAAAATATCAGGAACTTGATAAAGTTATGAGAGGGAAACTACTGTAAATTTGTTTTAAAAAGAAACATCACTATTTTTAGTCCTTCATCTTAATCCCAAAACTTTGCATTTTGAAAATGAAAACTGCAGCTTTGCAAATCTGAGCTTACAACCTCCACTCCAGCCTTCTAAATTTTGCTACTTCTCCTTGCAGCGTTAATAACCAGAGAGAAGACAGATAATTAAACCATAGAAATCACTGCATTTCCACCTCCCATCCCTCCTTGGTTAAAAATGTAAGAAAAACATAGCAAATGAGATTTTGTCTCAAGTGTTTTTCCCCTGCTATTAAAGATGCTTCTCTGAAAGGAGCGCTTGCTGTTTTTCTGCTATTAATAATCCTCAATTTGTGACATCAGCCCATCCCCACAGCAACACACTGTGCTCAGTTACTGCCTCAGATCCTCTGGCTGCTTCCAACCAGAAGATGGACAAAAACCAGGGAAAGCTGGATGGCTTTTCTATGTGAGGTTGGAAATTTGGCTCCTGGTTGTTGTTCCTCAGTAGGTCACTATTTCATTAACAAGAGCAATGCTCACCTATTTAATGCAGCAGATCTGCATCAAAGCCTGGTAATTTGGGCCCATTGGCCCTCAGATAAATAGAGGTGAGTTGGACCATCCCTGTAATTAATTGGGAAATGCTCTAAACAGTCTGGTAATAGAAGTGGAGGAGATTGATGCACCTGAGTGGAAATTTGGAGAGTTTCTCACTGCAAACCTACTGTGTTCTGCACAAAACAAAAAAGAAAGGAGGAATGAAAAACAACAACCCCCAATGTGATATTTAGACTATTTTAGTGCTGCCACTGTTTAAATCTCTGAAATACTGCATTCAGGAGTTCTCATTAACATGGATTTTAATGGGAGATATTTGTCTGAGCAGCTAAGTCATTTATGCTTACATAAGGCTGCCATTTACAACAAGAAGTATAATAGCATCTTTGAGCTTTTTAATTAAAAATTAATTAGGAGATTTAAGAACAAAATCATTGGGGGTTACTGTACAATAACATGTTTACAAAATTAGGTCTGGGCTTTTTGTTTTTGTTAAGTGTTTCAATCAATTCTGTGTCTATTAAATATAATTACGTATGATGCTTCCTCAAAATTATAATGTAGCATTTAAAGAGCAGCTGGGAAAAGTCTGTAATTTTAACTTCAGAACTAGGGTAACCATTAAAATGCAAATAGGTGCAAACAGCAGTTTGTTGATGAAGAGACCCCTCAGCATAAACATTTTATCCATTAATCTTGAGATTACAAAGATTCCTTCTGTTTTATTACTACTTATTACTTTTGCCAGTCAGGTTTCCTAGAAGATGTCAGGCTCCCTCAAGGATAATTCACTGTTAGGAATAAAAGAATCCTGCTCATTCTTACTGAGCAGGATTACACAGATACAAACATTCACTTCTGTACATATACCTGTGCTAAAAAATACATTATGTAGAAATGTCTCCAGTGAATTAAGAAGGAAAAAGAAGGGAGAAAAAGCTTTTGTTCCCTTTCCTAATAGAGTTATGAGTTTGAAAAGGAAGCTGTGTTCCACTTCTACCCCAGCTTAAGGAAGTAGCTTAAATGGATCAGACTTCAATCTTCTCCCCTGATTTAGAAAGGCATTCAACCATTTGCTTAATTTTACTTTGAACAAGGGAAAGAAAGAATGAGCTCAGCTTTCACAGATGTATTTCTGGCCTAGGGATTTATTTATGTTAAATTTATTTATTCCTAAGCTTTAAATGGAGTTATTCTAATTTGCTACTGCTTCCCTAAGAAGATAATTTGATCCACTATTCCTCAATGAAACTATATGGATGAGTAAGTAAGTAAGATATATCTGATTGAAATACCCTATTTTGCAAATTTAAATAAATTCAGTTTAACAGCAGTTTCTCCAACAGAACTTAATCAATGCAGCATTCTGAGTAAGATTGCAGTTATGGCTCTCACACTGTGGTGAGAGAGAAGGGTTTCCTAAAAGGTGAGGTGCACACAGGTAAATCCCAAACCTTGCCATGCAGACTCTTTATTCATGGCTCAGCTGAATAAAGGCAGAAAGTGCCACCTAAAACAAACGTGCCACTTGTAGAAGGACAGCAGCACGAGCAGCAGTGGCTGTGACAGCAGCGTGGGCGAGCAGAGCCTCACCCAGAGCAGCTCTACAGCTTCCCCTCCCAGCAGGATCAGGGATCCTGTCATCTTGTGGTTCCACTCATCACTATTCCTGTGCCAGACAGCTTCCCTGCCATGCACACAGCCCTTGCCATGCAGAGGGGATCACACACGTGGGGTTTGATTGTTTTCCAAGCACACTTTGTGTTTGTTTTCATTGCATCACAGTCTCCTGCCCCCTTACATCCATTTCTGGGTATTCTGTTGAAACCCCATCAAAGGATTCTACCCTGTTGCTGCCAAAACCTCCAAACCTCTGCTCTTACAGGGGATTGAAGAAAGAGTCCTAAAAACTGACTATAAAGAGATGATGGTATTACTTTGTATTGCTGCAATCCATACCACACAGTGGCTTCCCCCATGGAAAAGAACAGGTCACTCACTTCATCCTCACTGCCCCAGGCATGTACCATCAACCAGCTCCTCAAACTGTCCTTTCCTGCTTTTATTTCATGGAAATGTTTTCTCTAATTATTTAGTTTCTTTTATTTTTAATTGTCTTTTATTCCTTATTTTCTTTTATTCTTTTATTTTATGGAAATGTTTTCTCTAATTATTTTGTTTCTCTTTCTGTGAATATTATGTAGGGTTCAACAAATCCTGCCCACTGCCATCTTGTACCAGGCTACTCATTCTCTAAGGGGTCATTTCTTTGCAGGAATTCTTAGACTTGGGTGTGAAAAAACGAAGTGAGGGATGGGCAGTGAACAAAGGAATTAATTACTCAGCTAACCACAAAAGGCTCCACATCATTGTGGCTCAGCCAAAGAATTCATTAACAGACAGATGTTTGTATTAGAGGTTTCTGAGGGATGATGAGCCATTGTTACACCTGTAATCACAATAGTTGGCTGAATGCAACCAGCCTTAACATTTCTCCAGTTCTGGGTTCAGAACAATGTTCCCCAAAAAAGATGAGGAAAGAAAAGAGATTTTGATGTCGAAATCCTAATTTAGACTAACACGAGACAAACTTGTTCAGGGTGAGAATGAATTTTCCTGAAATTCAAAACTATGGTTTCAAAGTGAAGATCAAGAGGCTGCCTGATTACAGGGGATGAGCACCCAGAGTGCCAGAGGGCTTTAATCAATCCGGAGAAATTATCTCAAACTGAAGCTGGCTGCTGATACAAAGGAGAGAAGACACAGAACTCTGGAGATCAGGGGAGAAGGCAAGAAATACAAGGAGAAGGATCAGAGGGACTACTGGCCAGTCACCCTCAGCTCCCCAAGGACAAGAGCACAACTGGAATGCAGGGAATTTAATTTAAACACAGGAAAACCCTATTTTTCCCTAGAGAGGTTGTGGACTCTCCATCCTGGATATCAAATCTCTGGTTCTGAGTGACCTTAATTGATCCTGCTTTGAGCAGGATGGTTGCATGAGCTACTTTCTACAAAGAAATCAGATTTGTGACATAAATTGTAGCTGTCTGTTAAGACTTCTTTATGAGCTCTTCACATACTTATGAAGAAATTGCTTTTCCCTCTGACTTTAGTGTATAAGATGGGTCCATATAATCAGCATTTTCACTGAAGTAACAATTAGTGAATGATATATTGTTGTCCAAGTATCAGCCTTCTGTCTGTCTCAACAGCTTTATTGAACTTTAAATGAGGCAGAAATGAAAGGACTATTAAATAAAACTAATTAGAAGAATATGAAGATTAATGTAATTTTTAAAAGTTTCTTTGCAAATGTTACATTTTACCATTTTTATCAATTTTTCTCTTAACACAGAATAGACCTGTCAGCATGGTCAGAATGTCTGTAAAAAAAACAGATGAAAACCTGGTGTTGTCCACATATGGAAATTATATTTTTGTCCTAATTAACAGTAATTTTCATGTGGCTGTCACCTTCTAATCTCACCTTTGAGATTAGAACTCATGGTTGTGCCTTTAAAAGAGCTGCAAGACATTAGTGTGAAAGGTTTACAAAACCTTCATCAAGATGCAGAACAGGGAAGGTGAGAAGAGCAGAGAGGAGGCAGAAGTGATGTGCAAACCCTGTGCTGTGTGAAGCACTGATTTTGTTATTCACAGTTTAAGCAGGGGATGGAGCTTGCTGTTAAACATTCAATTTTCAGAGCATATCTTGAAATCAAGACTGGGCTTCTCAAAGATACTGAGTGACTTTGCCACAGAACCAAATTAATTTGTCACATTTAAATAGCTACCATAATTAATAGTTTAACTGTCATTTGTTTGACCAAAGAACAACAAGGAAAAAAGCAAAGTTTAATAGTTTTGCTACCAAAAGTTACTTAGCCACACAACCTGTCATGGGAACATGGCCTTCTAGAGCAAAAACTCAGTGCTGAGCTATCAATACTTCATCCCCTTTGCTCACACGTTTAGCACCAAACCAAAACTTCTGTGAATGCCATAATTAAAAATTTTATCAAGTTTACAGATGTGCAAGTACCAAAAATGCATTTTACTTGAGCTATATTTGATGTACATTTCTGTTCACACAGTTCTGCCATGCACAAAAACGTTGTGAGGCTGGAAAGGATAAAAGATTGCACTTTCACATGAGTCCACCAGAAACTGTCCAACCAAGTTTTAACACCCTAATAAGCAACAAGGTCTCAGCCATAACAGCAGTGCAGTTACCAAGCATTCCATCAAATGTGCTGCCCAGGTCTTTCCTCCTCATCTCCTGCTCCTCACCCCATCACTGCACTTGAAACATAAGATGAAACATCTCAGGATGTTGTGTGAACCTCTGCCTTCTGATACTGTGAAGAGCCTGGATTAAAGGAAGCCCCTTCACACCCCTCCCTGCAGGCAGTGAGTTTAAGCTTTCCTTGGAACAGGCAGTTCCAGACAGACTTACCTGGTGCTGGATGTTCTTCCATTGCAGCAAACCCACAGAGGACAAAGCTGGTCACCCAAAGTTCAGAGCTCCTGCTTGTTGAGCTGGGAGGAATTGCTGTGTGGAGCTGAATTCATATCCATCTATATTCAGTCTCACAGCTCCTGCAGAGAAAACCAGTAAGGCTGAAAATCAGTTATAAAAATATGAGTTATATAAAATCAGCTAATTATCTGATTTTGACCCATTGAGACTCTTACATGTAAGTTCAAGGGGCTGGAATGTCTTGTAATAATGGTATTTTGTGGTATGAAACTTGCAACTAAAGACTATGACAAAATCATATTCAAAACCAGTAGATTATTCAAAATCATAGCAGGTAACTATGCAAAGAACCACACAAGTCAGGGATGATCACTTGTCTTTTAATACTTTGCTGCTGCAAGAAATAAATATTATATCAGTGTTTTGTCAATACTCTTAATGTGTGCTCACAAACATTGTGAAGGAACAATTATGACAAGATTTAACCTATGAATTCACAATAAGATTCTACTTTCACACTTGATGCAGACTTAGTGTCTGGAAGACTAAGCTTTTAGGAGCTGTCTGACTACTGAATTTTTTTTGTTTTTTTTTTTGCTTACCCTATAATGAAAAAAAAAGATACATACAGCATTAAAATGCATAATGTATTGGAGCACATAAAAAACCACATTTTCCTAGCAAGTCACTGAAATTTAATGTAGTGATGGAGGACTAAGTCAAAGAATATTTTTAAAGCCATATTTCACCTTTTTAGGATATATGCATCCATTTCTTTCTGGAAGAAACAGAGCAAAGCTGTGTTTGCACATCCTATATAGACCCGGAGAAAATTCACACAACTGCTTATGTTGTGACTGGATCACTTTAGGTGCTGAACTTCTGTTATGGATGCAAAGTTTCCATGGTGTTCAGTGAGGAGAAGTTATGTGGTAAGATATTTTCAGGCAGAAGCATTTGATTGTATTATTCACCAGAAATTACAGATAACTTAAAGAGTCTCGCTGCACCTCCTTCTACCTCCCCACCAGGCAGCTGTAGGCAGCAATAACATTTCATTCTTCTTATTTTTCCACCTATTTTTGTTTAGATTAATATGTGTGAGATAAAAACGGGTGTAGTATGCAATAATTTATGAGTCTCATCAGGGAATCTTGGAATGAAGTCCTACAGAGAGCTGAAAATGGAAACTCAGCCCTTGATCCTCTGCAGAAACACTTCTGAAAACCAAAAGCACTGAAGACAAAAATAGGAGCTTCACTGAAGAGCAGTAAACACAGACAAAAGCTTTCAATGACTATTCAGAGATTCAGTCCACAGTCAGTGCTCTGTGTGTGCAGAGCATTAACTCCAGAAATGGCTGTAAGAGTGCCAGGAGATGGGAGCATTCAGGAAAATGTGGCTTTACTTGGAAGATTTTGATGTTTTCTTCCCAAAAGTATCATGTGAGGTGTGGTGGTTTCCAAGTTCACCTGTTACAGTCTCTAAGACTTCACTATTTGATCCACTGTCTTTTCTCTGCAGAGAAATAGTGTTAACAGGCAAATAATTATATTTTCAGCGTGCCAAAAGTGATGTGCTTTGCTGTCTGCTTTAGCAAGGTCAGATATTAAATCAACAGAATCAAATTAAGATGTGATTTCGGAGTGGCTTAGACACCAAATCAAATTCGCTTAGATGAGTCTCGGATTTTTTAATAAACCTATCAAAAAAAGTTGAGGAATTAATAGAAGGAAATAATTCAGATGAAGAACAGATCTCATACTAGTGAAGTTTGTAAGGGTTTTTAAAATTCCTTTTGCCATTTTAACCCTGCATATATTTCTTCCTATGGCTCAGGCTGAAGATCATTCTCAGAGCTCCTGTAAACAATGCTCATGCCTTCAGAGAAGTCATCAAGAACTCAAATCTGCAACAACATTTTTGACAGTGGTTAATATTAATGTTTTTCTGGGCTGAAGAACTATGAAAATAAGGAACAGTTTTGTAATTTCCTGGTGCTTGATGTTCCACCCAAGGGGCTCTTCCAGCAGATCTCACCTGGGCTGTCCTTGCTCAGGGGACCGAGAAAGGAACACCACAGAATTCAGAGTTCCTGCTGGTTTCTCTCTCATCATTACTGCCCAGCTAAGATCAGTGAAGAACACAGGAGTCCCTCTGGGCACCTTTGCCCTCCCATTCCACTTCTGCTGATGGCCAGGACACTGAAATTTCCAAAGAAATTCTTTGCTATCCCAAAGGCCATCCTGGCTCAGCCAGTTTGGAAATGCCACTGCCCAGGTCCTTGGCACAGCAGGTTTTGTGAAGGGTTCACAGCATAAATAAACCATTAAATGGTTCAGCCCCAGAACAGTCTCCAGAACTTTCCAAGCAGCCATCAGGGCACTTTGTGCCAATCTGCCACGTGGAGATGTTTTTATAAAGGTTCTTTTGCAGAGGACAATATAATGGCACCTTCACGGAGCCAAAAATGAATAAGATTTGTCACAGTGTGAAGCCTTAAGAGTATAAAAGCTGATATATATTAATAAATTATGATTAATTACCATGGAGGAAAAGCAGAGAACATCTAAACATGCTTTGGTTCATGTTAGATTTTGTTAAAATAATTCTGGAAGCATTAATAGAATCTCCTATTTGTCCACAGTGGACTACATTCTGGGGTTTGAGGGTTGTCGTTTTAGTTTGTTTTCTTTGCTTTTTCTTTTAATAAATTTCTAGAATGTGATGATTTTATTCATTTTTTACTCTGGATATCATCAATCAGAATAACTAAGAAACCTGAGGGAAAAAATATAATTTATGTCAACCATCATTAGGCTGCTTTATTGAAAGTAATTACAACGAAAGTAAACAAAGAAAATAATAATTTGCTTGCCAAAACAGCTTCTGGCAATGGCCTACTTGAGAATTAAGAGATTAGCTGTGAGTAAAAATTAAAAAAAAAAAATTCTACCTGTGTATATTGGTCTAGTAATTCTGAATTAGGGTTTTTATATGACATTTGCAGAGGAAAAAATGTTTACTTTAGCTTAAAACTCACTGTCACTGGGATGGAGCTTTTTCTCAAGGAGATTTATGCATGAAATTCAAACATAGTTAAAATTTTGCTTTTATGGTTTATGTAAGCCATGTGCAGAAACCTACATTTTCAGGTGTTAACTTATTCATAGGTATTTTTAGCTTTTCATTGGATGCAAGGCAACATTTTCAGAGCTACAAGTGAGGTTTGTTTTAAAATCCACCCAAGAAGTATCAGTATGTACTTTTTTGGGGTTGATGAAAAAGAGACATGCCAGCATCTTTGTGTAAAAGCATTTTAGTTTGAAATATTGCAGAGAATTTCCAAAAGCCAGGAAGATTTTACTTCTTTATATGTGACAGAGAATCTACCCTTGAAGATGGAATAAGAGGGGAAAGGAAAAACAACTTCCTACACAGGAAATGAGATTAAAACCTTGCAATATCCTACCCAAAAAATGCCACAGACACAAGGCAGATGGCAAAGGTGAGGCACCTTCCCTTTCCTCAGCAGAAGCATCCTGAAAAAATGTGGAATTCACATTTTTGACACTGATAGATCCTGCACACAGGCAGCAGGGTTTTCTTTTGGGTCTTCCTTTCCCAGTCCAAGTGTGGAGAGCATCTCTGCTCACAACAGGTCAGAACAGGAGGTTTCTCAAGGAGGGAGCCCAGCCTGCCAGACAGGGAGCAAACTTCTCTGTGCCTGCTTCCCCTTTGATTAGAGAGGAGAAAAATGACAAGAAAATGGGACGTGAAGTAACTGCAAAACATGGGCAGACATTGTCCTTTCCCACAGACGAGGGGAGGCACACACAGCATTTCCAAGAGACAGTTCTACAGTGTATTTTTGAAAAATAACAGCCAGAGACAGAGAATTTGTAACCTCCCTTCTGAGGCCACTGCTTATCTGTTCTCACCACTGAGAAAGTTTTTCCTAATGTCTGTTCTCTGCTCAATTTAAACCCATTATTTCTTGCCATTTCCAACATGTCTGTGGAAAACAATTTACTTATCTCCTGTTCGCATCATGTTAAGGTTAAAACTTCACTTTTAAGACTAAGCCTTTCAGTTTTTCCTGTACACTTCTGGTTTTTCTCGCTCCTCTCTGGCCTGTCTCCCTTTTGAAGTGATGTGGCCAAGTTAAACACATTGCCCCAGGTGAGGCTTTATTAAAGTAAAAGCTGCTGAAGTGCTGCACCAATGTATGAAATCAGTTGGGCTTTCCATCAAAACACATATGGGAGTATACAAACATGTTTTTTCCCTCTGTGTTAGCAGAGGCTTGAGGATGCAGCAGACCAGGGCAAAACCTGCATTTCTCCACAGCAGAACAGGATGTCTCTATATCAGAAGAACAGAATGGGATGGAACACTTTCTGTCCCTATAATTTTTGTCAAAAAAGCAGCAAAACAGCAAAATGCAACTCCATAGCCACAAAGATCTTCACCTCCTGCTAAAGGTTCACCTGCAGCAACTTAGCAATTAGGAACAGGTGACACAGTCTTCATCTAGACAAAAATAAATTTATACTAAAATTAAGCATTTATTTAGGACAAATTTATGTGAATTTAGGTACGAGTTTAGTCACTGTGCTTTACAGAAAGAGAAAAGCAAACAATGCCCCATTATTTTACTTTCAGTAATAAAAAGTCAGCTAGCCTTTACTTTTCCTATAGCTACAATTAAGTTGATAACAGTCAGGGTGAAAGATATCTATCCCTCTATTGCTACAAATTAAACAAAAATCACTTATAGAAAATTGTGAATAGAGCCCTGGAGAGCCAAAGAGCAGCTTAGCACATTTCAGAAAGTAATTTTCTGCAAGAATATTGCATGGGATAATAAAACTGCAGATAAGAACCTCATTTTAGTACATATCTTTTGCCTCTGCCGTGTTGTTACCTCAGGATTATGGTAGTATTTTGGGAAGATAGGAGACAAAAAAGAAACCCCAAAGAAGATATGTGTCCTCATTACTCAGCCATTGTGCTGAGAGGTGACATAAAAATGCCTCTCCACCATGAATGAGATACCCAGTGGAACCCTTGTGCCAGGTGTTGTCAGGTTCAGTTACCCACAGGCTCCAGCTGGGAAAATTAAACAATTTTGGCATAAGCCCCCACCCAGTGAACCTGAGAAAACGAAATTACCTCCCCCAGGTACCCTTGACAAGGAATAGTTCTGAAAGCTCCAGCTTTACAGATTTAAAACAAATCATGCCGGATTGAGAACAAATGAAATTTCACATAAACTACAGATAAAAATTAGCAATTTCCTCTAGGGAAGGCCAGAATTCCTTTGAGGATGCTGCCTGCAGTTTTAACCCCCACCCTTCCCACACACTGGAGCGGACAGTGAAGTGATATTTATAATGTTTGTCCTGCAGAGCCGGGGGTTACCTGCACTGCTGGAGCAGCTCTGCAAGTGTGACCTGCAGTGAATCCACAAGGTCCCTGTGAGGAGCAGCTTTAACCCCTCCTGCCCCAGCTGGAGAGGGCTGGGCACGATTCCCTCCTATTGAGGCTCCAGCAAAAGCTGCAGCTGTGCCAGGTGTTGGGCATTATTCATGGTCTGTCCACTCAGGAGGCCCCAAGGGCAGGGACACACATGAGGACACAGAGCAGGAGTGGGAGAGAAGGTACCATGTGTATCAAAGCCACAGCACGGGAAAGGGAGGAGGAAGAGCATCTTCCCCTCTTCTTCCTCCTCTGGATTTTGCTGCAGCTTCCCCTCTTCTTCCTCCACTTGACTTCTGGATTTTACTGCTGCTGCTGGACCATGCACAACGTGGGGGATGCAGAACCACCCTTGCTCCACCTCATCCTTCCAATTTCGCGTTCCATCTCAATGAATCAATGCAGCTCATTCCCAGGACAGGACTGGCAAATAAATCCTTTCAACACAGATATTTCTGGCAGTGCCAGGCCAATATTATTTTAACCACTTTACTGGGCATTTCCATAATGGCACTGGGCAAATTGGCAGCAGCAAAACAGCAGAACATTTCTCCTCTGAAAAGCTGACAGGAATTCATCTCACAAAACTCACTGCCTTTCTTCCTGGTGACTTGAGTCTTGGATCAATTGTTACAGTGAGTGAACTATTTAAGCTGTAGTGAAATACAGGGTGTAGATAAAGTATATGTGTCCAAAATGATACAGAGAAAAGGAAATGTTTGCTTTCAGCTCCTGCCCACAGTGCCACAGCAGTAAGAAGTTTTCTTATTTTCTTCCTTTTTGGCTCTCTCACTGGTGTGTAAAGTTCCTACACAGAGGGGCAGGAGAGTTGTGCTATGCCAAATCATGCACAGTATTTAGGAGGTGAATAGTAAAAAAACTCGTCCTGGACAAGAATTCAGGATTTCATTTTTAGGCAATGAAAAGAATTCACATTCAATGAGCAGCAAGATTATGCAATGAACAAAGGGTTATATTACAAATATAAGAATACTTTTTAGAAAAAGCCTGAAAATAATATCCCATATATTAGTAGACATCTGCTATAATTTTTTATTAAATTAAAAACAGGCTGAATTTAACTGACTTGATCTCCTGTTTGCTTTGAGAGCTGCTCCACTGATAAGAAAAACAGTCACTTTTTGTATGTCTTCTGTCTTTTATCATGGGAGTAACTTATTATGTCAGGTTACATTCCAACACATCTATTGTGTGATTCTGAACAACAGATTGCAGCTTAATAAGCTACGTCAGGAAATTCAAGATATACGTGAGGTCTTTTGTGATTTGGCAATGTCTTATCTGTCAAGCCGCTGGATATCTGAGCTGAAATAAAAATGACAATGAAAAGAGGAGGGTAGGACAAAGATATGGGCTCCATAATGCTGGTTTAGTAAATACCAACCTGCAGATTGCTCAGGCAAAGGCAGTGGGAGTGCAGGTTAAGTCTGCCAAGGCACAGAAGAAAACCTGTGCTGCTCCTGTTGCTGTCAGGAGCTGACAGACAGCATCAGGGGCTGTGTCTGGAATCAAGGTACAGACACAGAGAGAGAGAAAAGGAAAAGGAAAAGGAAAAGGAAAAGGAAAAGGAAAAGGAAAAGGAAAAGCCCTGACCTGCTGTTTGCTCCTCTTTTCTCTCACCCTGGGGATGTCTCCCATTCCCTCAGACACAGTGAATGCTGCTCCTTGCATTCAGGAGAGTATTAGGGGTGGGATGTGTTAAAAATAGGCTAGAAACTGTTGTAAAATAGTTGATAGATCGTTAAGCATGTACTGTTAGGTTGGTTATTACATTGTAAAAGGGGTTAAAAGGGTAGTTATAAGAAATACAGTACTCAATGTACCATATTACACCTAAGCAAAGTACACCATCCCTCAAGCGAAACGAGCCAGCCAGGACCGAGCTGTAATCGAGCGCCTTAAACCTTCACGCAAATGAAAGATCCAAAAAGAAACCAATCTAAAGGGACAAAAACCAGGATAAAAAGGGGCATTTGTGCCATTCCTCTGAAACATCGGGGCCATCACTGCTGAGCAGCCCCAGCCCTGGTACTGCAGCATCCTTGATGGGATCGCTCCTGCTCGGCCCGTGGGCCTCACGCTTTAGGCCTTTATTTTTCTTACAATAAAAGCTGAAATCACTTTAGTACCGGGAGCCTGCTCTCGTTTTCATCAGGATGTCCCCATGTGCCCATGCAGCAGGAGGCTCAGAGCCTGCCTAGAAATCTCCCCAGAATGGGTTTTGTGTTGTGTGACAGAGATGGAGCTTCTGAGGAAACGAAACCCCTGCAGTGTCTCCCTGCCGGAGCCACAGGGAGCTTTTCCAACCACCCCTCATGGGCAGATCCATCCTCCCAGCCATTTAACATCACTTACAGCTCCAAAGGAGAGCAGTAACAGAGTGTGCCAGCCTTAGCAGGAGAAATGGCTGAGAGAGAAATTCCCTGTCCCATGCCTCATCCTCAGGCCCTGTCCCTGCTGCATGTGGGGCCTGGCAGTGGTACCTGAGAGTCCCTTTGGGTCAGCATCCTCCTAAAGTACAACCTCAAATTTATCCCCTGGCTCAGGACAGAAGAGATACAACAAAGGAATGTGGTGAATAAACTGACAGATGCATCAGGAGGACTACAAAAAAAACCCCTTAAACTGTGCTATAAGCTTCTGAGAAGGAAAATATTGGTTATTTATTAGAAGGTTATTTATTAGAAGTGGCTTGTGGCTGGGTGTGTGCTGCTTATTGATGCAGCAGATTTCTGCAGTCAAAGCTGTGAATGACACTCCTGCTTTTCCAGGACTGTCCTGGAAACTGGGAGTAAAAGGCTTAATGCAAATGAGACTTGGATGATCGTGCTCCTGCAGGAATCTATTATGGGAGGACAGATTGCTGGAGAAGTGTTTTATAACTGATCCAGTGAGGATCTGTAGAATACCTATTTAAAGAAGGTTGCACCATTAGCAGAGAGAAACCTTACATGAAAAATGTGTTAGCTGTTACTAAACAAACTTTAAAAATTAGTTCTTAACAAAAGGGTGTCAAGAAACCAACAGTACAAGGCTTAAGAAGAGCAAAGTTTGTATTTTGTTCTTTGATGGACTTTTAAAACACAGACCTGAGAGCTACTGATTAACTGAATTAATAGTACACACCTATTTTGCCTGTTAAGTCCTGATCATTGTGTGTCAATTGATAGATATCAAAAGCAGGATATAGACACTGACCACCTTTCTGATGCTCTGTGAGCTTGATTCCATAGGTTTCCTAAAAAATTCCTTATTCCATATTTGTCTCATACAATTTTAAAAGGTAACATGATGTCTCTGTTTCTTACAGTGGAGGAATATTTTCCCTACCAGGGACTAATTCTTTGTTTATATTTATAAAAATGATGTATTCTTCCTGTGACACAACCTCATAATGAAATAAATAAGACAGCTCCAGCACATACAACTGTCTTAATAGAATTGTTTATTACACATGAGAAAACACTTCCAGAATATGTTCTAATGATACCCTAAAAAGCATTTTACTTTCAATCTGAGAAACACAGTTGTTCCCGGTATAAATTCAAATCAAGATTAGTGACCAGAATTGCCAATAAAATAAATGAATATTTGGGGAATATTTAGATCTATCAGTGGAGTGCATGCTGCACTGAAACAGCATTATGTCCTTGCAGGTAGAGAATTTTAAATCAAAGTAACATTATTATCAGTGTCTGCCTTCATGCACTTTGCTTCACAGACACTATTCTGCATTGAGCAGCAATTAGTGAGTCACCAGGGATACTTTCCTAGACTCTTCAGGTCAGAAAAGCTAATTAACCTTCCTCCTGTATTCTGAACACACTTACAATTATCAGTGCCAAATCTTATCCTTCTTTTTTCTTTCTTTCTTTTTTTTAACAACTTTTAAAATATTGGTAGCAAATTAGGAAAAATGTAAAGAAGCTCTCCAGATAAAACCAGAAAATCCACTGAAGAGGTCAAAGAGCTGAAGCTGCAACTCAGGTTTGTTTGTTTATAGCAGCAATTCTTTGTTTAATAGATTTCTTACAAAGCTCTGGGAGGGAGATTTAATTAACTGCCCATTTACACCCCAGGTAACTGCAGACACTCAGTGCTGAGTGAAAACAGCTGTGTTTGCTCTGGCCTGGGCTGCAAACGAGTGACATTTGCCATTGCTGGCCCTGGGCAGGGGTGAGCGGTGACCAGCAGGGCCAAAGGCACTGCAGGATGTCACTGAGCAGGATGTCATGGCAGGGCAGTGGGGTGACAGCTCTGGAGGGGATCTGACCCCAGGATCAGGGATCTGAGCCCAGGGTTTGGGATCTGAGCCCAGGATCTGGGATCTGACCTCAGGGTCAGGGATCTGACCCCAGTGTCTGGGATCTGAGCTGGTCTCTCAGGCTGGACCTGCTGCTTTACAGGAGACTTTGGGGAGGGGCTTATCACCAGCTCCACTGTAGTGCCAGTGCCACCAAAAGGTGGCCAGAAGGTCAGTTTAAAGCCATGGAAGTACTGGTTATCTGTGTTGGAGTTGAGAGAGACATAGATAATTTTAATGAATTTGGTTCTAGGTTTGGTGCCTCACGAGAGGACAGAAGGTTCTTGCTCAGAAACAAACTCCAGAGAAGCAAACTGACAGCCTAAGCCTTCCCAGTAATTCCTGTCTGATTCTTCGTGGCCTCTTCCCTTGCAGTTTGTTCTGAAAATAATGACACATTTATTTCTTTAGCTGCTGTTCTGGCCTCCCTGCAGCTCATTCAGTTAACCCACAACCACGACACAATGATTTTCCTGGTGCCAGAAAGGGAAAACTTCCAGCATTTCAACAGCATTGCTATGGCCCCCTAAAAACAGACCAAAAAGATCTCATTCTGAGATAATTCCACAAACTGCTCCTTGCATTTTATTTATCTTTTTTAAAAAAGCAGAGGAAAGGTTAAAGCAAATCTGGGGACATTTATCTTGGCAAGGCACTTTGTGACAATTGCCTGCATGCAGCTGAGCCCATGAGTGAGGGAAGGAGCTGCAGCTTTCCCTTTTTCCCCAGGATGTGAGAGGCCCATGTAGGACCCTGCTGTATTCACTGAAATCACAGAAATCAAACCTCAGCCACAGGGGGTGTTTAGAAATGTGAAGTACCTCACACATTCCTGAGCAGGTCAGAGGATGTTGTCAAAAATTTGATAAAAAATAGGAAGGAAGAAGTAATGTCCATAAGGGGAACAGGTTAGAACAGTTTTTCTGCAGCATTTAAATATAGGAAAAGATCTTCAGATCCTTGTGTCAGGTGTACTTAGGGAAAAAAATAAATTTAATGTTTCCAGTGTTTTGCCACGCATTGAGTAGTGTGAGTCTCAGGACTTGAACTCTACAAGAGCAGCCTGGCATATCTGTAAAACTAATGTTTCAAACTGCTGTGTGATAAATTAAAATAATTCCACTCGTCATACTGCAAAAAACTGGCTGCTCAGAAGCCTTTGAAAAAGTACTTTCAAGATAAAATATGTGCTTGTTGTTTTCGTGTCTTTTAAAAAAGATGTTGTATCTTCTTCACAGCTTCAGTGGTAAAAAAAAATTAAAAAATCATGTAAGATGTGTTTTCTCTGACATTTAGATGTCTTGCAAAGTGGTTTATTATAGATCTTCTGGACGTTTGGATATTTAATTAAATGTCAGAAACATATTCTCTGTCCTCATGTGAATGAATATCAAGAGTTTATTTATTCATAGTCTATTTGTTATTCTTTTTCTGTTTCTCACACAAAATTATCAGTTGGAAAGTCAGTCATCAGAGACACTTAAAATTTTTAGGGGTCACAAATCTAATTAACCTCAGCAACTGTGCTTAAAGTGGTGAATAATCTTAGACAAGTTCTTACAGGAATCTACAGAACCACTCAGACTTGGAGACAGATTTGCACCTGGTTTTTCAAGTGACCTTTAATGTAATTCTCAGAACATGCATGGAAGGCGTGATGTGAGAGGCTGGGAACACAGAAACCAGGCTTGCATGAATTTCAGTGCTCAGCAAACCCATCCAGGAGCTCACAGTGCAGGGCCTGGACTGACCTGGGTGTTCATTCCAGGAATAATCCTGGGGAAGGTGAGGACCAACACTGTGAGCCCTGCTAAGGACTGTGACACACCTGAGAGCTGTCAGGGACCTGCAGTCAGATCTTTGGGTTTGGGATTTTTTTTGTATTTTTATTTAATAAATGAATGGAGAAGAAGCAACAAGATGTAGAAGATTGGAAGTTAACAAGATGTAGAAGATTGGAAGTTAACAATCTGGAAAGAATGAATTTTTATTTAGGTGAGGTAGATATGAAGCAAATTTTCTCTTTTACTTGGATAAATCCTAAATTCTCCTGCATTGCAGGATGTAGAGTGGCAATGCATTCCTTTTATTTTTTGTTTTCATCACAATTGATCACTCTATAAGGATGACAAGGGAAAATATCTATATTTTTTGCCTATCAGCATCAAGAGTGGTCTCTGGTTAGTGCTGCCTGGTACCACACTGTGGGGAAGAACACCTATCTCACACCTAAGAAGCTGCAAAACATGAAATATTGAACAAAGTGAACTGTAAGAGACCATGTGATTGTAAATTTCCAAGTAGAACTGGGAAAGTGTTTCTTACTATTTAAGGGGGAAATGTGCAGGTGAAAAATTGAGCAAAGCAGATAAATGGTTTACATTCAGGAGAAATGGGTAAAGCCATGAACAGTGCTTGGCTTTGTTTCTAAATTTCTGTTATTTGATTGAGGGAACACATTCTCATGAAAATTAATACAAATTAATAACATTGCATGGGAGTGTTCCAGCTCTGAGGGGTGTTTATTCCCTGTTCCCTCAGGGGAAATGCTCTGGTCCTGCAGGAATGAGTCCCCTCAGACACAACCTGGACTTTAAAGCCATCAGTTCTGTATCTTATCTAAGGGAGCTTTGCTTACAGAGCTCCTGCCTCACCGTAAGATGGAAAATGGGATTAATCCTAAGGAGAGAAACACATCAATTTCCAGGCTGAAAAGATATTCTGATGAAACTTCCCATGAGCAGAATTTACATCAAAAAAGATTAAAATATCAGCTGGTATCTCTGCGTTGATTGCTCTGGATCAAGTAGGAGGATGGTTGAAAAATAGTATCAATAATACAAAACTTCTGTCCGAGGTTCTGAAAAGAAAACTCAGAGTGTTTCCAAAAATGCCAAAACCCAAGAGGTTCTTTGGATTATCTGCTCAACATTGCACTATATATTTGCTATATGCTTGATGGAAATTTTCACCAAAATATTTCTACATTAATCCTCCTTTTTAGTGCCTCTAATGAAAAAAAAATTATAATTTATACAGCTACACACACAAAAAGCATCCAAAATCTGCCTGGAATTGTTGACTAACTTTTGCATTATTTTGTCACAGCATATTCAGTGAGCACAGCAGAATACTTGATTGTATTGAACATTAAAATCTTGTACATGTTATGCTATAATCTGCATTGTATTTTAAGTGAAGAAAATCCTTCACTATTTGTTTTTGTGTGAGGGTTTCCTTTGTTCTCCACAGTGCATCAATTGTTTAAGACAATTTTTAGTACTTATGATTGTTATTGCAAAATACTGAACAAAACCCAACAGAGCTGGATATTGCTGGGTATAATTTTATTAATTTTTTTTTCCCCACTGTAGCAGAAGAAACTATGAAAAGGAAAATTCTAACCAAGCATCTCCTTTAGGCACTTGAAGTGTGTATTTGTGAGGAGACAGAAATGTGGTGCCTGAATTCTGCTCAGATGGGAATTATCTATTTTGTGTGTTTTGAGTTGCTTTATCCTTCCAGGAGTAGTTAAACCTAGGAAGTTTCAGGCATGTAGGACCTGTGATCTGAGTAGAGCTGAGGATCAAAGGCTGAATCAAAAAAGCTTTCTGCAAATTTTCCTTCAAGTCTTCTTGAAGCTGGATCTGTAACAATTTTGCATGTGGGAATCAGATTGATGGAACTGCATTGCCTTGCACTGCATATTTCAGATAAAAATGTTCATTATTAAATAATTAGCAAAAGCTGTAATATTGGATGTCACTGAGAAATTCTGTTCACTTTTCCCATCTAATTTCTGATGTGGGGAAAACAAAAAAAACCCCCATTTTTATGAAATATGGGAAATAGATAATATTGGTCTGAATGTTCAAAAATCAGAAGTGATGCCCACATTTCTGTCATTGTGTCTGCTCTGAAAGCAGCAGCTGATCTTTGCCACTGGACCAGAGCTGGTCCAGGTTGCTCTGGCAACAGATGCACAGGCAACAAGATTCCACTCCAGGCAAAGAGTTTAAGAGGGAAATTTCCCCTCTGATATTTGTAGCTGAAAAGTTGAGCACATACTTAACTTGAAGCACCTCAGGAGTCACCATTGATTTTAGCTGTCCCTTCTCACATTTACTTTGACTAAAACAGAATAAAAATTACCAATAAGAAAAATGTGTTCCTCTGACTTCAAAGAGTCTGGTTAACTCTGCTCAGGTTAAATGGGAGGAAAATTGCTGGTGGAATTTTTTATGGATTAGTGCAAGGGCCCATTTTATTTAACATTTTAATTACTAAGCTGACACTGAATTTTGGGACAATGCTTGTGACATTTGGTTCTGAAAGGTGGTTGGGAGACATCATGAATGTAAAGGGAGAGTGGAATACCCTACAGTACAATTTGGATGACATTTGGAACTGGAGTAATAGAAATAGGGTGAAATGTAAGAGCATAAAATGCACAACCATTCACTCAGGAATGAGTAACAAGAAATTCTGGTACAACCAGGGAGCTCATTAGCTTGGAAATGACAGAGGGTGAGAAGGACCTGGCTCCATTACCTGATCACAGAACAGCTGTGAACCACCAGCATGACTGAGACCATGAAATGGCAAAGGTTATGTCAAGACATAGCAGGAAAAAAATCCCTGCTGGAGTTTGAAAATGGAACTTTTTATGAATAAAATATTAACCGCAGTGAGGAGATCTACCAGAACCTGTTCTTTTGTCCACACTTTTTTGTTATTTTTCATCATTAAAGATATTTTTCTTTGTAATAGGCACAAATATTTATAAAAGAATTATACTGGAGTGAAGCTACAAAAAAGTTAGCCAAGAAGTTTTACACATGGATCTCAGAACAATGGAAAATCTGAAATAAATGCTGGTTACCATTGGCCTGGCAGGCCATTCTCAGGGTTGCTGTAGTGTGAGAGAGCATCCAGTCATTCCTTGAATCACAGCTGGTTGTTTGAAAAGAAGATGAGAATTACAGGCTAACACATGGCAAATTAGACATTCCAATACCTTCCCTGCCTTCCAGAAGGAGCAAAGATGATAATAATTCATGGCTGGGCCTTGAGTTCCCTGGTTAAATTGCTTTATCAGAGCCCCCCTGCACACACATCATTCCACACTTCCAACAGCACTTGCATTTTGAGGACAGAAATTTCAAAGCAGATTTCATCACCACAGGAAAAGTGATACTGGAGTTGGTCCAACCTTGCCAGAAAAAGCTGTATTCCCACATGTTTCCCAGTGACACACTGAGCATAAATATGAAGTGCTGAGTACATGAGCCAAGCAAATGATTACACCTCTGCAAATGAAAATGGTCTCTGAGAGCAGCTTTTCCCAACCCTGGGGTTCCAATTCTTGATTGTTTCAGGCTTTTATTGACACAGAAAAATGATGAACTAGACGCCAAACTAGAAGTTTGTTCTGTGCAATGTTCATGCACTTTGAAACACAGCCCTGATGATTATTCATTCTTAGTTTTCACTCACGGTATTAATTTCTTTCTTTAACTTCCATGGTCTGTGTGGTGAACTAAACAAAAAACAACCAAAATAGCTGAAAACTGCATACTCTAGGACATAGCCTGGGAAAACGAGGCCACAATGAAAATAATGAAGGGAGAGCTAAAACATTTAATGATTATGGCTTAGACTTCTGAAATTAGAAGATTTCCCCACATGTGAATGCATGTAGCACTTAATTAAAGAAATGCCAGTAGATGGCACACAGAAGTGTGTTACATGCTTCAATTTTGTCACATCACTAAAAGCTGCTGTTGCTGCTCATGGCCAATCTCTTCTTTATGCATTTCTTAGCACCAGAGTTAATAAAAGATTTGCTATTTAGGTTCGTTCCATATAGCCAGAGAGCAATCAAGCATTCAGAGTGTGCTGCTCAGTATCTCTGTAATGGCATTACAGTTCACATTAGAAACATTTAGGGCTACACATACAAACAAATTATCTATATTTTCTTTACTCTGCTCCCTCAATTCTCACCTAGTGGCCCAACAAGTTAATGCGATTTGCCATTTCTCTAGGCTGGGTTAATCTTGGTGGATGTGTTATGGTTATATCAAGTATAACATAAACCAAATTACCAAAGTCTTCAGATCTCCTTCAGTAACTTGGTTTTCTGCAAGAAGGCATTTTATCCCCTTTGTGCATGCCATTTTTCTCAATCTCTCTCTTTTTTTAAAAAAAATAAATAACATAGGCAATGCAGTAAGTGTTTACTTTGATCCCTAAATTGCATTACATGCTTGTTCCCATGTATCAAGTAGCAAGATTCAAGATTGGAAACTGCTTTAAATGGTGTAGAGTCACATCCAGGGGTGGATAATCCCATTGTTCCTAACTATGATTAGGGTTACAGATCCAGCTGCCAGGTAACTGGAGGCATGGAAATCTTTACAGGGCACTGCAATAACTTTGCTGCTGGATTCAGAGCAGAGACACTGCAGAAAGTGCAGCCCCAGGGTTGTATTCTCATGGCTACTGCAGCATTGGAAGAGGATTAGGGGATAAAATCCACCTTCAGAAAAATAAACCATGTAGAATACCAAATTAAATAAAGTAATTTTGGGACACCACCACCACCGTGACCCCCAACATAAAATTCTACTGTAGAATTAAAAGATAAATGCTGAAGAAAAATAAAAATAATGCATTAATAGATATTAACAGATGATAATGCCTGCATGCTGAACTGAAGAAGGATTTAAAGCTTACATATTGTTCTCCTAAAAGCTGCTTGGAATGTTAACTAAACATTTTATCACAACAACGCCTATAAAAATGTTTTACCCCTTAAAAAATGCAGCATGAAAAGAATTTTGCTTCCTTTTCACAAGTGGGGGTGTAATATAATAGGCAAAGGAAAGCCACAATATGTTCTGTATTTTTGTTGAAGAGGGTCTGGCTTTTCAAAAGCTGGATGCAACATTCTGTGTGTAATGGGATCCTGCATTTCCTGGGGCTTCACCTTGTCCCAGAATTGCAAAGGCTGGAGCTGCACCCAGATCTTTGTGTAGATTGCTGACAAAACACATCAGATCCAGCTTTAATCCAGGACAGCCAGAGCACAGCAGTTCAAATATTTGGGAAGTAAATAAATAAACATCCAGGGTGTTGTGTGCTGAAGCCCACATCTCCCTCAGCAGAGAATGAGGACAAGCATGGATATTTTTATATTTGCTACACACAAAAACCCCACACCCCGAACACTAACATATAAGAGGAAAAAAGCCATTTTTAGGGTATCTGGTGATTCCAGTCTTATAAACCATGCAGAACTCAGCTGCAAAAGAGGTTTAAAAATGATATGTGTCAAACAGGTATTTGAATTTGGAGATATCGGAAATGGCTTTCACCTTTATATGAATGTAATTATGAGATATCTGTGATAATATTGATTTGGATGATGAGTCCACAAACCCCCTTGTCCTGCCCTCACAGAAGGAATCTAAAGGATGGGTGGTCCAAGAGCTCTGTGCCTGTGCTGCTGCCCTGGTGGAGCTCTGTGTCCTTGCCTTGGAGGGCAGCAGGAATGGGAATTGCAGCTCCAGGGCCATGGAGGGAACACCCAGCCCTGTTTTCCCTGACTGCTTCCAAAAGAGCTCTGTCCTGCACAGGGCTGTGTGCTCTGATTCCATTTCTCCTTGAATAGATATTAAATAATAAACCTGAGCCCTCAGAGCCTGTAGGATCACGCAGATATATAATATTTGAAAATATTGGTCTATTTTTCCTTTAGTCAAACTCTTGCACAAAATTTAAAGCAATTTTGCATAATTGATTTTAGTCACAGTTTGATTTCTGCAGGTTTCAGTCAAGTAAAATATTTAGCTCCTCCCTCATCATTTAACAAAGGAGTGAAGCCAAAATAACTTCTATTCCACAGCAGAACAAACCCATCAGCTGTTCTCAGCTCAGCTCCTAATGTGCCTTTGAAGATCATTTGTGTTATGCTGTGCTAGGATGTTGTTTTCTGAGCTTGAATTGGGACCTCCCTTTGCTCCTACTGTGCAGACACTGCAAAAAATACTTTGTCTTTACCCTAGATGATGCCAGCATAAATTAACCTTCCATAAAAGCCCTTTTCCTGTAATTTTATGAGCTTCAGCTCTACTTGCTCTCTTCATCATGATCATCTCAGGGTGTCTAGAATGGAGAAATGACATCAATGTATCATTTTATGTTTTGGAAGAATGCACTGAGAGGCTGTACTGGGGTTCAGGATATGAAAGAATGAGTGTGGGAGATAACTTTAAATTTTAGAGACAAGAACTGATCATATTTGTACACAAATATTGGAATAAATGTGAGTGAATATCTCAAGTACTCCATCCTAGTCATTTTAACTCTGAGAAATTGACTGGAAAATCAGCTCGTGTAGGAAATTGGGTTAGCAGATAATAACAATGCAGATTTTAAATGTGTGAACATGTCTAGATTACAGCAATTCTGGTTTCTCTGTAATTATAAATCTGCATTTTACCGTGTTGCATATTGTACTCTGGATTCTGCACTCAGAATTCAATTGCCCTCAGAACTCTGTCCATTGAAGGTGGTGTGCAAATTTTTTTCCTCTCTTCCTGATTATTGCTGGTAGTGCTAAATTTGGGGGTTGAGGCTCTGCCTTCCCCAAAGCCTGGGAGGTAATGGTGTGAATATTCAGAGAGCATCAGATCTGGCAAAACAAAATTAAATTCCAAATCCAAAATTTAGTAGAAATCATGGACTTGGTTTTACCAGATGAAATTTAAGCCCCTAAAAGCTGGGATACAGGGCAGAAATGCACAAAAATAAATACAACCACATAATATAAAAGAACTATTACTGAATGACACATTTTTTATGACTAGATCCTTATTTCAGCAACTTTTTATTTCAAGTATCCCTTCTATAGTGGAATAATTTTGCATTCAGCAGTAATCTGTATGAATTCACTTGGTATTCATGTAGATGTCACATGTATTTGCACTGATTTTCCACCACTGTTTAGGATTAGTTAATGGGCACTTCAAACAGAGTGTTGCCCCTATGGGAGTAAAATAATTTCAGTCTTGGTGCACACATTTCCAAGTCAAAATACAAATGATGAAATTATATTGAGAACAGATCAGGCAGTTGTTGGCTTTTCAAATAACCTACCAAGAGGCTGTTAAAAAAATCTGGGGAGGGCAAGTAGAAAAATAGCCTTTTGTCTCTGAGAAAAAAAGTGCTTAGGAATAAAATAATTGCTTAGTCTCTAAGTACAGAGAGACAGATGCTGCTGTAAATCTGGCTGGCTGCACTGTGGGCAATGAGGCTCTGTTAATTTACAGCTCTTTGTGAGGAGATGTTTGCTCAGTCACTTTCTGATGGGGATGGCTGGTCTACAAGCTATTCTATTTTATGCAGGGTTCAGTCATTTCACTTGTTTTCTACCTTTCTGATTGGTGTGCATTACAGTGGTAGCAAATACACTTTACAGCCAAGGAAAATGCTCTCTCCTGTGATTCACTGATTACTTGCTATAATCTGAATTCAAGTGTGATGAGAAATTCTTTTCAGGCAATGCAAAATAACTAAGGAACACAAATTTGTCTCCCACATTTTCTTAATAAATACTGTACATGACTAATAACTACCTAAAGAGTTTTGCTCTTCTGTTGAATGGTACAGCAGAAAATTCATACAAAAAGTGAACCAATTCTAATGTTCTTTTGTAAAAGATTTTAAAGCTAATTGCTTTAAGCACTGCAGATGCAGTCTTTAAATAGGTTGTCATTAGTTTTGTCAAGTACCATTTGAGACATCAATATGAATTCTGAAATAACCTTTTCAATTTACAGATTGAATTCCCTGGTGAATAGTCCAGCACTCATGATATTAAAGGGGGAAGATGGTGCAACCCCACCATGCTGGGCACTGACATTTTCCTGGTGTAACCCAGCTATCCTGGGCACTGAGACCTTCCTGGAGGTGCTTCCATGTGTTGCTGTGGGCTCAGGGAATGCCCCAGAAAAAGGGATCAGCCTCTACTCAATTCCCATTCCCAGCACAGGGAAAGGATGATGCCATGATTAGAGTACACAAGTTGCCCGTGGCACAGGAAGGCATCCCCAGAACTCTCCTGGACACTCCCTGTACCCTCCCTTTGACCAGATTCTGGGTTTAGTTTCCACATCAGGAGTCCCTGCTGATGTGAATAAGGAGAGGGGGAATACAAGCATTTATTAATGCTTTGCGCTGAATCTCACACCATCCCAAGGAATCTGGCTGCTAGATGCCCATTAAAATTAATAGGAGCTGGCATCCAGCAGGTCCCTGTGGTTTTGATATCTCAGCTGTAACACTGTGTTTGTTTGTTGGCTGTTTGAAGTGTGCAGACCCTGAGCTGCAGATGCTGCTGAGATCTGACATTGTTTTCACTGAGACACGAGAGCTGTTGCTGTATTTGCACTGATCTTCTCTTTATTCTCACCCTGCACACCTTGGATCAGTCCTACTGCCAGAGTTCATTTCAGACCACAGATCTTTTAAGCTGACTCTGGTTTTTTCCCCTTAATAGAGCAGCCTGGGGATGTCATTGTCCCAGTGTTTTGTTACTCGGGTCCTGTCATCACTTTAAACATTTGATAGATGAAGCTATGGAGAATTGAAATATTATTTATATTCACACCCCTGAGAGTTACAAACTGTAAATTGAGAAGGGAAACTATGAAAGCTCTCCCAAGAGGCAAAATCACTTCTTTTTACTGCTGATTATAAAGAAGATTGGCTGGCAGATGTTAATATTGGCAGTTACTCTCTGACAAATTTTCTCTAGGTACAGCTAATCAATTTTTGCTGCATGGAATGAGAAATGGAGCTTGAATATTCAGATGTCTAGACATGTAAATATATTACCTTTATAAATAGGTTTAAATGATTAATATCTTTGAAAAAAACAAACATGAAAAATGGATAAACTAGAAGTGTAGGGTGAAGATTGATAGATTATTTAGATAACAAAATTTTGATAATGATAGATAACAAAATGATAGATAGATAGATAACATTTTTTTCTATACATTAGGAGGATGAAATGACCTGTGCAGTTACCATATATGTATTTATAGACAACACAGGTCTTTCTGTAAAATCTCTCTGAACTCAAAAACTTTTCATCCCTTAAGACAGTTTAAGTGCCGTTATTTGAAATGGACCCGTTCTAGACAGAGATATTATCAATGTAATAAGGATAATGCAGTTTGATCCATTAACACTGCAGAAATAGATGCTTTCTCTGTGCAGGGTCCTGCAAACACTCCAGGTAATTTAATAGACCCCAATGGGATGCTCTGAAGGCAAAGGTTTCAGGAAGTGACAGGAGTGATCCCATAATTGCAACATGATTATTTAATTCATAAATGTTCTTCATAGAGATTGAATACAGCTCTCTGGAGGAAAAGGATGACATTTCCTCCCTGGAGATGGGCTGTGCCCATTCCCTGGGGTGTTCTCAGCTCCTTTGCTCTGCCCAAGGGAGCAGCTTACAGCTCTGTGATGCATCCCCAGCCCAGCTGCCCTGGTAGCTTCACACAGCAAATCCCAGCAGCTCTGCAAGCGCCTCTGACAATCCCTGGAGAGCTGCCACGGACCAGTTGTATTATCCAGGTACCACAGCAGACACTCCCTGCTTTCCCAGCATATCTGCTCACTTAGCTATGGTAATGTGATTAACCTGATTATTTCTGAATCAGTCCACTGTGGCAAATGATGAGGTGCCATATGGCTTTTGGAGAATGAAAGCAACGTGTCTGTGTGGTGCAAAAAATGTTTCTGGATGGGTGAGTGAATTATGTATCATGATTCATAGTTAAATACCAACCTAAAAGAAAATTCTTTCTATGGAGACTATTTAGACTGTTTCTATATTTTATAAAAGGCAATGGATCAAAGAAGAAGTCTAAAGCAGCAATGCGTACTTAATGACCTGTTCCAGGGAGTAAATTATGGCTGGAATTGTCAGGGTATTAAACTTAGTAGAGCAGAGCTTAAGCAACAGGGATGGAAATTTTCAAAATATAGTTCATTCTTTTACAGTGACACAATAGCAAAATAAAGGAACCTCTGTCAATATGATTTATTGAAGAAACTAAACAAAATATGTTGGAGTTACTGCGTCCCAAAGTCATTTAGCTGTTCTATTACTTTTAATGAATAGCCAAGATCAGGGAATATATTCAGTGAGATAAGGCTCAGTGCATTTCTGATAAGGGGAGAAAGGTAAAAAAAGAAAACCTGCATCAATTTTTCATTCAGAGGTTTATTTACTGGAGGTTTATATATATAAAATCCCAAACAAGCACCAAAATGAAACATCCTATTTTCTCTCTGGTCCTTTTATCCATTTAAAACCAAGGCTTGACTAGAGAAATATATTTGTGTGATAATGTTTCAGGAAAAGGTCAGATAAAAATCAGATGAGAGTTTCAGAAATTCACAGGTGTTTGTGAGACATTTTTCTGTCCTCAACAGGACATGAGGCTGAGACAAATCATGGCCTCTGCTTGTAGCAAATGGCCAAGAAAGACATTTTAAACAGCTTTACCTGAGCAATGACTTATGGGTTAATCAGGAAAGGACCATCAGTTTTTGTGGGCTAAGCCTTTAGTGCCTGAACAAGCCTGACTAAGTGGTCTGGCTGCCCTCAGGTTGTGCTGTAGACAAAGACCATGACAACATTCACAATCTGGGCTTATTCTGCCAATTTAATCACTTGTAGCTTTCCCAGTGTTAACGAGGGTGAGGACATGGCTTTACTCTTTCCCAGTGATGAAGGACTCCACAATTTTTTGTCACTCTATTTGAAAGTGGAAAATTCCTTTCCTTGTGGTGTATTTCCTTGTTTCCCTGTGTTCCAGGGAAAGGTTTGTTACAGGTTCTAGGGAGAGTGTCAGAAATGAATCAATAATTCCTGTTGCTCTCAGGTGCACAGGTGTACTGGGTGTTTCTTAAGCAGACTCAGGAATTAACAGTGAGGGTTTTGGTGATAAAATACAGCTGTTAGCACTCATTTGGATTTCCTTAAAAATACATGTGTGAATAAACACAGTACACCAATAACTGCTTTAAAACTGTTCAAAGATATGGAACAGCACATTGATGACTAGCTTAATAAACTATGACATACTATTAATTTGATGCCTAAAATCAGCACTGATCACAGTTTTAGGAAGGTGTAATTGTTCTCCTTCAGACTGAAACCACCCAGTCCCTCAGGTACTTTTATGTAATGACAAGTTGGTCTTTGCACAAAGAAGAGCGATGGGTTTAGTAACAGCAATGACAGCATGGGTGAACTCTTTAGGTGGAATCAGAGTAGATGGGAGTTATGAAGAACACTTAGAAAAGGGCATTATAGAAACTTCATTCACTTCCACAGGGATCACATTCCAGGCATGCAAGGAACCAAGACACTTATGGGAAATTCTGCTAAAAATCTCTTCAAGCTGGCATTGTTGGTAAAACAAAGGGAGAATATGATGACAACATGAAGATCTGAATAGACTTTATTAATAATCCATTTTAAAGCCTCATAAATATATAAAGAGCTCTGTAAGATCTAGATTAATAGACTCCTTCCTCCAAAGAGATCATTCAAGTACCTCAATTCTCCTCCTGACTGCAGCAAATGGCAAAGCTCTCTTGAGTTCATGCCCACTCTAAGACATAAAAGCCAAAGCAAGAAATGATGTTTTAGAAGAAGAAAATCCTTTCTTACCAAGAAAAAAGATAAAGAAAAAGAGGGGGAAAAAAAGAATTCTTGGAAGTCAGAATACTTCAAAAAATATCTGATGCAAGAAAAGAGAGCATGAGGAAGAGTTTCTGAATCACAGGCTGACATGAAAGACAGATTGAAGGGGTAATGTGAAAGAGTTTAGGAGGCTACATAGTTTAGAAATTCCAAGCACTCTGATGCCTTTCAAGTTCACTGTTAAAATCTTGGCTAACATTTGTACTGGCAGAGTTTTTCCCTGTCACTGTGAGACCCAAGGTCACATGTTGACCGGTGTGATACAGGCTCTGACTGTATTAATGCTGTCTACTTAGAGCAGTTCATCTCCTTCAGCCCTGCAAGCCCCAGGGAGCAGACACTGTGATTATTCCAGCAGAGCTGGGACCCTGGGGCTGTTTTGCTATTGATCCTGAGCTCTCACTGTCATTAATGGGAGCTTCTGTTCATCATGGATGGACTACAGCACTTGTCTTTGGAAAATCTTGCCAGTGACTATAAAGCCTTTTAAAAACGACACTCTAATAGCAATAAATAATGTATTTAAGGAGCTATAAAATAAAGAAACATGACCTAAGCAGGTGAATCTTTGATCATTTCTATTTCTTTGTCATGGACCTGTAACTTTACAATTAATCTTAATTCTGCATTGAGAATTGACACTGTCAGTTTGAGGCAGTCAAATGGAAGAACAGAGTATCCTGCCTGTTTAGGAAAAGGCTGGTACAGACAGTGAGGAAGAAAAGGTGTAAAAGATGTGCAGTGGATAGCAACTAACTCTGGTAATGACCTTGTAACACTGCAAGGCAGAGGCTTCAAGGGCACTTCACTTTTCAGACACTGAAAGTTCAGTGTCTGAACTCTTGTCCTCAGAAGCCATGGGTTCAATGGTGACAATTTTGGGATCAAGGGACTTGTCTGAGTCTGTCCTGTTTGAGTGTGACCCTGTGACCCTGAACAGGAGACTCCAGTTCTCAGTGACGAGCCCCCCTGCTCTGGGGCCAGCTGGGAGCACACAAACTGAGAACTCAACAAACAAGGAACATGCAGTTTCTTGTCACCTTTCCTTTAGAAAATGCTGATTTGACTCAAACATCTGGTGGTATCTTTGGGAGAATTTGGGGTATTTTTGCAACTGGACCAGGCAGGTCCATTGCTCTGACTGATGCTGTGATTCTTCAACTCTTGGCCCTGCAATGTCCTCTCAGCTCATCTGTCTTTGTACAACTGCCTGAACTGTTGCCACCAATTAATGATAGCTAATAGGTCCCTGACTACTGAGAACACTTGAAGCCAGTAATTACAGCCTGCTCACACTCCTCTGCCCTGTAGGAGCAGAGCTGCTGCTGACTCTGCTGAATAACATTTTATGACCCCTTTTAGAGACTTGGAAAGGCTGATTGAGTATCTGAGAAAATATTGATCCAGTATTTATAAAAAGTAATTGGTAGGAGTGTGTAAAACATGCTTTGTGTCCATTTATACTCCTGCGTGCTATGCAGGCTTACCAAGATTTTACAGTTTTATTTTAAAGAAAAAGTCTGGCATATCTAAACTATGACTCTTTTCCTCCCTCTCTGAATATGCATCAAAACCAAGCAGTGGTGTCAAATTGCATCACTGAAATAGGAGAGGAAGCTCTGTTTTTTTCACTGGGTTCTATATGTTCTATCTCCTTTCTCAGGTCAGCAAGAAACATTTCAATTTTATCTTTGGTGTCACAGGTGTGCAGTATATTTTGGATTATGGATTTTGCATTATGGATCTGAAATACACAAAATAGAATTGTTTCATAATTTCTCTGTTGGCTTGAAGGGCAGGGAACTTGGTGAAAAAGGAATTCATATACAAATTCTCCCTCTGCTCTTGATTTTACAGAACTTTCCTGTTTGCCCAGCACAATGGCAGACAGTTTTCTCTCTAGCTAGAGAGAACAAAGAGACCAGAATGTACTGACATTACTCCACTGCTGGTTTTCTTCCCTTTTCCCTGCCACCACTTATCCTCTCTGGAACTTCAAAACAGTATTGCCCAGCTTTATCCTCTGAATATTGCACACTTTCATTCTCAGTTGCACCATTATTATATCCATAGTTTTAAGTACACTGTACAAATTATAACGTGTTGCCTTTGTTTTCCCTTTCTCTGGAGATCAGAACTTTGTGGGCATAAGGAAAACACTGCCAATATGCATTTATTTTACATAGGTACAGCCAGCCTAATGAAAGCAGTAGGTGTTCTTTTTCCAATTACCCAAACATGTTCTGCCACAGAGGGCTTCACTTCCCAACAGCCGACAGAGAATCAGGAGTCCTGAGGCTTTGACAACCTTTCACTGCGTGCTCTTTCCCCCTCCATGTAATTACATGCTCCAGCAGCCCCAGTTGCAGTGGCTGTGGAGGGAAGCTGTTTCCTTCAGGGTTATTTTCTCCTGCCTCTGGGTTCTATGAGAAGAGGCAAAAGGATAAAACACCTTTTCTCCTGTGGTACATCTCTGGTTTCCACCTCCACGTTGCTCATAAATGCTGGTGTCCAGCACTACAGCTGTTCTCAGAGAAAACAAATTTTTTCTCACCTTCTGCACAGGCAATTTTTTAAACCCTGGGTACAAAATCTTCAGGAGACTACAAGCAGTAGTTCCTACTCAGTAAGTACTCTTGTAGAAGTAGAAAGTTCACAAAAGTCACTTCCAGTTAACCAGAAGAATTAACATGTGACTCAAAGATATTCACTATAAAAAAGTGATCTGCACTGAGGATACATTCCTTGCTGCCTCAGTGCACATCTTTCATTTTCTTGATTTACAAATATAGAACTTGGGGTAATTCTATGTACAGACCAGGCTGCTTCTGATTCAAACAATTTTGGCAGATATATGCTGACTTGTAGAGATGTAAACTTCAGAGTGCTTCATAGGTGAAAAGGCTTTTAGAAGGTCAGGATGTTCTTGGAAAGGGCTAGAAAAATAGATAAAAACTGGAAATCATTTTCCAGGAAGGCTGAATGGAAAGTTGCCTCAAGGTCAGCAGGCTGAGGATACTTCTGTCCAGAGGGAAAAGCTTTCCCCACCAGGCTGTGACCCTATTTTTAACAGAGACAACTTTATTAAGAAATCCCTAACAACTTAATTACCACTTGATCACCTCTGCTTTGCACTCACAGGAAGGATGATCAAAATGTGCTCTAGTCTGAACCACACAAGCTCTCTCAAAGTAACAATTTCTGCAGCAGTTCTGTGTGTTTTGGTGGAGTTGGGCACCACTTAGGAACAGCTGTACCAGCCCAAATTGCAGCATCACCAAAGCTAAAGTTTCACCCTTCTCCAGAAATCCACCCTGGCTGAGAACAGGGTGCATCACTGAGCCATTCTGAATCCAGCCAGGGGAAGCCAGAGTTCCACACTTATAAATTACATGAGGGACTGTGAGAACTCACCCTGAAGCCTTGTCCAAAATTCAGTGTTTCTCAAAACCAGGCAAGAAAAATGTCCACAAGCCAAAGCACAAACCAGCTGTTTTACACTACTGAAATATTTGATTTGATCCTAGAAATGTGTCTCAAGTGAGGAAGAAAGAAAAGCATCCTCTGGATTTATTATTTCTATTCCTTAACGAAAAAGAATGAAAAAAGTGAGTAATGAGTGCCCAAAAATCCCCATCAGTGTAGTAAAATGAAGCATGAAATGGTGTTCAGAGATGAAATCCATCTCATGAAAGCCTTTTGATGGATGTGAATTAACTGTTAGAGTTAAAAAGGATAAAACTTTGGAAGTAGTTTCTACCATTGGATTGCTCCGTTTACCAGGTTTACCATTAAGTGTTTTTCTATTTTTTTTAATTCTCTGAGGATCTGGGTCACAACAAAACAAGAATGAAGCACCTTATTACCAATTTATTTCTTTCAAAGAACAGACAGACGTCACCAAATACTTTGTTTTGCTGTCTGGAAGCCTAGTGCCAAACCAGAAGCATGTCTTTCCAAATCACCATGAGTTGAACTTTCTCTGCAAAATTAATGTTTTTCATTGGGAGGTTATTTTGAGATCATATTTTCCAAAATAGCTCTATCAGCTTTCCTGCCCTTCCCTCCTTTGCACACTTGTGTTGCTGAATTGGTGCCACAGAACCCATTAGCACCTGAAGTGTCAGGATTTTTCCCTCACATTCCGCATTTATCCAAATCCTTGGTTTTGCTAAAACACTTCTACACCCAGCATCTATTCTGGGGAAACGGTTTCTTTCCTACTACTATTAATAACCTCTCTATGCTGCTTATTCTAGAAATATCTGTGATATTATAAGTAGAGTGTAAAAACTGCTCTCTGAACCTGCCAATTTTAAAATCTCTCCATAATTCCATGGAACTGTGTGTGGCTCTGGCTGGTGCTGAGAGCAGAGAGGGAGGCAGTGGCTCCACAAGGGCAGAAACTGAAATCATCTTTACATCATCAACTTATTTAAGCCAAAACCACCAAATTCTGCTTTACAATGCATTTCCTTTAACAAGCCTTTTGATTATTATTTTGCAATTAATTTCAAGCATGTAGTAAAACCTCAAGGAAGGATAGTTTTACATCATTTAGCCCACAGAGAAGGCACAATACAAATATTTTACACAGCTCTCCTCCCAATCCTTACTGCCAGATTTTTATAAATGCAACATGTAGGATTTTTCTATGGAACCTGTGAGAACAGACAGACAAGATGAATCACAAGTATTTTCCTGGGATATTAAAATGTGTGTATCTTTCTGAAACTCATTTAATAAATGATGTGAAAAACATCAGCTTGACTTGCTAAATGCAAATGAAAGTGGGTCTCAAGTTGTCTCTTATCTAACAGTTACTTATTTCAATGATGTGCAAATGAGTAGTTCCCATATACAAAAATTATGGATTGGCAGAAAAACTTAATAAATCAAAACTACTCCAATAAGATGTCTAGGTAGTGTCATTTGTGATAAAACTGTTGATCTGATTTACCCTTTTTAGTAAAGATTTTATGCTAATGAAATGGTAACTACATTTGAGAAGTTTATATCTTTGCCACAAACAGATCCCACTTTCTTGGTTGGAATCAAATTCATCCCCTCAGTAACCCCAGTGTAAAGCAGCTGGAGAATCAATCCTATGAACATATTTTGAAATCCCTTTCTAGTTTATTCCCATATTAAAGTTTTACCTTACCCTGTGGAGGAGGTGTTTTCAGAGAGAAAAAAATATTCAATGATTGAAGAATTATTTACTTTGCGGCACAAATTCTAACCAGGACCCCAGAATAACCTATGGAAGAAGGTAGCTCAGGCCACGACAAGGTTCTAATCCTCTTGCATGGGCAGTAAATCACTTTCTCCTTTCTTCCACTTGTCCAAATTCACCTGTCACTGAAGGCCATTATGCTCTGCAATGGGACAATCCTCCCCCTGTTCCTTATTGGTCCAAACCAGGGATTGGTGCCTGGAAAAGCCAAAATGTGCATGACATGATTGCCCCACAGCTTTTATTGGGAAAACTACAATGAGAATTTTTTGTTTCAGTAAGAAATCGGGTAAGTTTGAAGCACTCTGTTTTATTTTGTTTGAAAGCCAGAACATCAGCACTTTCCAATAAGCAAGGCTTTTATCTGGACATTCTTTATTTCAGCCCAGGAGGAATATAAAAATCCTGATTTGAAGTTCCACAATGTAATCTTGCCTACAATAAAACCCTGATTAGGGCAGTGTGGGTGCACAGCAGACACAGGAACACACGCAGCTCCCATCCCTGCCTGGTGAAGGATGGGTGACAGAGGGTCATCCAGAATCCCCCTCCATTTCTGTGCAGCACTTTTTCCACTGGGCTGATTGTGATCTCTTACTTTGTTTTAGGAAGAAAACCCCTCTCTGAAATATTGCTTGCTGTGGGAGCTCATGTCACCTTGTCAATGCATTAATCACCATTATTGTATTCGACTCGAAGATTGGCAAATTTGTTCAGCTGTGTAAGACAGATGTTATGGCATTTGACAGATGATTCCAGCACTAAGACGAATTTTTTTGCATGTGCTGTATGCTTTGGCACTCCATTATGCAGCACAAGAGTGAATTTTCTCATTGTTATCAGCCAAACAAGCCTTGAAAAGTGGGAATCATCAGGGAAGAATTATTCCTAAAGCCTGAAAATGGATTTTCCAAACACTGTGGTTTCAGTTCTAATTCCCTAATTATGATATGGCTTTGGTCACTGATTGGTCACATCCCTATTATGACTGGCTGAATTGGGTTTAAGATGATATCTTTCCCTCTCTAGCTCTCCAGAGAAGATGGTGTTTGGGGAGGATGTCTCCCAGATCACAACTCATTTCCATAATGGGATTAGGATGCCTAATGCAGCTAATGAGGAGCAAGGAGAGAAGCAGAACAGCAGAGGGAAAAGCTTGTGAAGGATTTCTGCTCACAAGGAAACACCTTCCCACTGTCTCTTCTGTCTGGGACCTGAGAGAGAAACCCAGCTTTCAATTAACTAAAACAGTTTTTATGATTAAAATCTCAGCAGTGGAGCCTCAGGTTCTGCAGGTTGATCCAATGAATGGAGTGACAGCTCTGAGACCTCAGAATTCCAGCTTTGATCCAGTGTAGGATTTTTTTAAACCTCAATTACCTCTGCACTGCATTCAGCTCTGCTCCCCTGCCCCAGCAGGGATGTGTGATGGTGAACACATCCAACATTAAGTGCTGCAGACACTGTGATGAGCTGCATGGACAAAGGATGGCAAAAAGGACTGAAAATCTTTCCAGCAATCCTGTGAGGAAAGCTGATTTGATGGTTCCTGTAAATTTGATAATCACTGTGGTGTGAAAACCAGACTATCTGGCAGTGAGAAATGACTGTCAGCTTTAGGAACTTGGAATTTGGCACTCATAAGCTTTTCATGGCTTCACAAAAACTGCTGGAGTGGGGAGAGGCAACACCTCCTCACGTTTTGGCTTTGGCTGAGAAAAATGAAAGTGCTAAATATTCCTGTTTGGGGCTGGATGATGGAGGGTGAACTCAGTTTTAGGACACCAGCTTTGGGGAAAATAGGAAATACATGAAAGAAAGGCCCATATGGCTGAGCCACCTCATCACAGAAATGACCTCTTAACGATACACTTCATTATTACAATTTAACAATTAGAAACCTCATTAATTTTTACTGAGAAGTAGCATTTTTCAGCAGCAGGATGTGTTTGGAGGTGGGCAGCACCTACAATATCTGCTCATTGACATGGTTTTTATAGAAGGTTTTCACACTGGTGGCAGATGTTCAGCCTGCTTGTTTGTACCTCACATTTTCCAGTGCAGGGTGCTCTGGCTCAAGTGATTCTTCAATTATTTTCAAGACTGAGTGTTTTGTTTTGTTTGGTGTTTTCAGAGTTCCAGTAATTAACAAACGTGGAAGAACGTTTGTCTTAATTGCTCAATGAAAGCCCCTCACAATAGTAATTACTCTAGGAAAGTCCCATAAAAAAAATCTACTTGGCTTGTGAAAAAGCACTTTCTAATTAAAAAAATGATTAAAAAAAAAAGAAAGCCCAATGTCCATATCAGAAAATTTCTGTGTGTGTACAACCAACTCTGTCAAAGCACACAAATAAAAAGTGATCATGAGAAAGTGTGGGTGGAAGAACCTGAATCATAATTGGGATTAATTTTGAAAAGCTTTATGGGATGCTCCCAAATCACAGTTTTGTAGCCAGGAAATGAGTATGCAGATGGAGAAAATATGAAAACTGATCACAAACTACATTCCAAAAAGGCAACATTACCTCAAATCTGGAAGTCAAAATTGCTCAAAAAAATTTTAGCTGCTTTAAGGAGTGGTGCACATCAGGGTCAGTAAGGTCTCAGCCCAGAATCCTGATCTGTACTGGGGAGCCCCTGTGCTCTCCCTTATCTTGGTGAATTTTTTATCAAGAAAAATGCTAGGGTTGCACAGATAAAATAACCATCTGTCCTGTTTACAGGGAAATGAGGGTTTTTCAATGGATCAACTGCAAGTCTACCAGGCCTATGTGGCCTTCATATTTTCAGAGAAAAGAATTTCTTTAGGTGCTGGAAAATCTTATTATTGATTAGGTAGCTGCAAGGCCTGTAACCTGAGCTAGGCAAGAAGTATTTTCCAGAATCCTGTTTCTCATAATTAGATTTGATTTCAAAACAATTATTTAACATAATCTGCACACAGATCTATGATACAATTGTACCTGGTTATGGTAATACCTAACTATGGGTTATCAAGTGTCATGAGTCATGACTGAGATGTTTGACACAGAACTGAAGGCTCATAACAGATTTCATCTGTGGTACACCTGTTTATCAAGGCAATTTTCCACTTTCAGAAAGCACTGAGATTATAGAGGGTAGAGATGGAATGAACAAAACTTATTTTGAGCATGAATTATATATGTGAATAATTTATTCAAACTCTTTCATTCCTATAATTTCAGCTAAAAGCCTCAGAAAGCTTCTGCCAAAGTTTTTTTCTGTTGGCTCAGAGGAGTTACCCAGGAATATTCCCTGGGAGGGGGAGAAGTGGTCACTGAGCACTCACAGCTCTCAGCGTCCTGTGAAAAATGTACCTGCAAATTGTTGCCTGCTGACTGCACTGGTAGAACTTAATGGAGGTGCCATCAAAATTCATGGAACAATTCTGTTAAATTCAGTGCACTGCAGATCAGACTGACAAGGTAGTTAAAAACTCACTGAAGTTTGTAGGGCTAACAACTACAATTTTGCATTTTTTAATATTTTAAAAAATGAAAATGTTGACCTGCTTGCCACGATTTTAACTCAATGTCTGGTTTTAGCAACAGAACAGTAATTACATTTTCTCTTTCTCTCAGAGACTGATTTTTTTCTATTAAATAATCCAAATTAACAGGTTACTCTGCATGCTCTGCCTTAACTAGCCAAGATTCGGTTCTTTTAAATGTCATGTAAACAACATAATTAACAAATCCAATATCCAAGCCCTACTAAATTGTGTTTATTATTATGTATTATGGTATTAGAGTATTGTTCATGTGCTTCCAGTCACTAAGTACACCCAAAATTCACAAAGTTTAATACATGTACCTGAAGGCTAACTGGTTAAAGAGAATGGCCATAGGTGTAAATAAAAGAAGTGTTTGCCCGGGTCACACTGGATTTATGTGGAGCTGAGAACACTCAGTAGAAATCAGAGACCCTGAAGGAGTAAGAGAGAAGAAATAAGACAAAACCACTCCACACTGGTTAGACCTCAGCTGTGTTGCCTGTACAGGAAAAACACAGGAAACAGCATCATCAGAGATATTGGGGAAACCAGCAACAAATATGAAAATGGCCAAGAAATAGAAGGGATGATGGATACTGGGAATCTGCACAGCAGCCTCTTGCCAACAGCTGCATTAGAAACACAAATTTCACAGCAAATCCCACTTGCAGCAGGATGGACCCCAGAGTGCCACAGCTTATAAGGCACAAGAAGATGAAGTTTGCAATCGTGTTGATTTGTTCAGTTTGGGAGTTGCAGGGGAATGGGAAGCTGCATCAGATACTGCCCTGTTAATGTGGGTTTTTCCTTCTCTATAATGAACTATTAGAATTTGTCTTTTAAACAGACATACTCTTATCAAGTGAGCACATCTGTGTTGCCTTGCAGTTGATTGCTGGCCCTTTATTAGTTCTTTCATTGTAGAGTTCTGTTCTTCACAAGCTAATCCCCAGAATGACAATATTCCAGGAGTGATGTCTATTCACGGAGTGTGGATGTTGACTCCAACTCTCCTCGTGAGCCCTGCTTGAAGCATTTGCAGGCCTTAATGATCCATATGGTGCTGTAAAGTAGGAGGCAGTAGAATAAAATACCCTATTTTTACCAATAACTTTGCCTGAAAAGAAGACTGATTTCCAAGGGAGACAGGTGAGGAAAATGGGTAAATGATTTTAAAAGTGTTTGTCACATTGTTGAGAAACAGCAATCACAAAGCCAGCTTTGGGCCACAGAGCTGTAGTTAAAATTTGTTTATGCTCCTAGCAGACCTCAAAACTAGCTGCAAGAGACAACATATTTCAGTGTGCAGAAATCACAATTACAGCCCCATCCAGCAATAAAGACAAGTTCTCCTGCCTCTGTTCCATGCCTCACAACTATTCACAGCCTTAGCCAAACTCCAACCAAGAACTATTCACACATTAGGTCTTGCATTATTTTTCAGGCATAACTCACAGTTTTGAAGGAAACAGAAGTAAAATTTCAGCATCTTAAGCTATGAAAGCAAAGCATTTCAATATCAGAGAAAAATATCCCCAGAGCACAGGCTGTAAATCGATATTTTGTGGTGGAAGTTAACACCTGCCCACGTTCTGTACCCAGACATTTGTTCTGCTTTGTGACACACAGTATCATCTAAACAGCAATTCTGACTGTTCCTCTCCTACTTTGTGACTCTTGCATCCCTGCTATCACAGATCCCATCTCTGTGCAAGAAAACCCTGCCAAATCCCTGTTGTTGCTTCTATGCTGCTGTATTTCCAGCCTGGCTGTAAATAGCGCATGGAATAAACCTGGAATGATCAAAGTCTGCTGATAAAGGTAGCACCAGTTTCAGAGGGTCAGCCTTCAGAGAGGAAACCCAAAATATTTCATGGTACCCTCAAACTGGGAATCCTTCTCCAGAACCCATGGGGGAGCAGAGCTCAGATCTCAGAGTTCAACACCTCAGCTGAGATGGAACATGGAACAACAATCCAGAGTTAGGTCAACCTTCCACCTCAAAGTCAGAAACCAAACAAATGTGGTTGATTTCTGAAGATTAAAATTAAAGTAGCTTACATTGATTTCAATATCTCAGCATGATGGCTCTTCAGAAACATCAAAATCTTGAAAAGTTGACAGAGGATAAGAATAAAACACAATTCTAAGGCTATTTTAGCTGTTGTAAGCATGTCCTGAAGTATAGTTTTCTTTAAAAAAACCTTTTTTTAATATTTATAGAGATATGTATTCAGCACTGTAATCCCTTCCTAGACCATCAGCAAATTATTCATACTTAAAAGCCTTGCAGCTTTTTCATGGCTGATTTTCTTTTTTTTTTTGCTGTGACAGAAGGAATTAATCATGGTTCTAATGGCTCTCTGGCAAGTGCCACTTAAAAGCAACAAATGCATTTGAAAAAACATTAGCTTTGCCTGTCCCATTTAGAGTTCAAAAAGAAAAAAATATAGGAGTAAAAAAAGCTCTCGTGTCCTGAAGTGTCTGGGAGCTGGAAAACAAAAACACGGGGGGGAAAAAGTAACAAAATTGTCCCTAACAAAAAATTCCCAGCACCTTTTGCTGTCTCTTTAGGAGTATCAGGTTCTGCTGCAGGGACAGAAAAGTTCCCTGGTTGGGGAACAACTGACAGTGATGTCTCAAAACAGGATGAAACTGTCCCTACCTAAATACCAGCAATATTTGCATTTGCAATGCTTCAGCTTCTGGTCTGTAAAATGGGACTGATGATATTTTCTGATTGAGATGTGCTGATAAAAATCTCAGTATAAGGGGCAAACTTCAGTGTTTTTGTTTCTGCTTTTTAGTGCTTATTTGCTTGTATTGCAAAAAATAATAATCAATGTTCATGTACTTTTCTTCTAACTGTACCTAAACTCCTTCAGTATTCACCCATTAATACAGGCAAAAGTCTTTAAATAAAGCTCCTTTTCTTAAAGTCTAATTCTAATGCTCCTAAATAATTCTATTCCAATAAAAGGAATATGAGGTACCAGATTTTATTTGATGAATATGGTTCTTAAAAGCCTTTACACTAACATGCCACATGAGGGAAGTGTAGATACTCCAGACTTCTCCCTCTGAAAATCAGCACCCAATTTTATTTTTATGTTGTTAATGGATTATGAATGACATGTAATTATTTTCCCTCTGAAAACCATGTTAATTTTCGAGAGAAAAGGCTCAGTGATGGAATTAGCTATTGAAATGTGATAATGTAACACTGTTTATTGGTAAAACAGAGCAAGATTTGCTCTGTGAATCATTTCCATCAATGCAGTCCTGGGTGACGCTGCTGGATTAATGAGGATGTGCTCTGTCCTCAGGCACCGCGAGCACAGAGGAGCACTGAGGTTTCTGTGTGGGCAGCTGCAATCAGAGGGGTCACAAATGAGGCATTTGGGATGAGCCTTTGACTTGAGGCTGGCTCCAGGAATGTAAAACCATCTCCCAAAATTGGTTTTGTTTCTTATGATCTGCACCTGCCCCTGAAAGGCTCTGGCTCAACAGAACAAGGAGTGCAAATCGTGACTCAATCTTCCTGCACTGCAAATCCACACACAACAGCCAAAAGCAATTATAATTACAGCTATCATAATCATCATCATCATCTATATGTAAATCCTGTTGTACCTCTGGATGTTCAAATTTCTTGTATCTGAGCACAATGACCTGTCCAGCCCCTCACCAGAACATTGTGACACAAAGGTTTTAATGTTCTCTCTTCAGTTCCACTTGTTCATTGCCACCTTGCTGTGTGAAGTCTCCACTGATCTTCATTTAATGTTTTGGATAATGCATTGAAGGCACATTTTGGAAACTATTCCTTCCAAATGATTACATGCAGTAACATTTCACAATAGCACAAACAGTTAGAAAACTAATTTCCTGTGAAGTACAGTATGTTTTCTTTATTAATAATGGTTAGTTAGACAGACTAGTGTTCTGTTTCTTTATTTTTAGATTTCAATAAACTTGACATTATTGAAGAGGATTCATAAATTTTCCTGAAATTCAATTACTATAACAATTGGTTCTTGCACAGTGTCCTGACTGAGCCACTGGTAGAAGTATGAGGATTATATATTCTCACCTCATTTCACAGGCAATAATGAAAGAAGATGAGACCAAATTCCTCCTATCTAGGTCTTTCTTTTAAAAAATAACTAGAGTTTGTGAAGATTTTCCTTTCCACCCACACTTGTTTCTCTGCTTTCAGAACAATGAAAACAATTAAAAGAGTTGATTAATTAGGAAAACAAATCTCAAAGGCAATTTCTTCCTATAAGAATTTTAGCTCACTTTAAAAAAATTGAAAAAATTAAAAATCATAAGCAGATGGTGCAACATGTGATTTTCTACCTTTCAGAGGTAAGAAACACCTTTAAAAAACAATAATATTTTTCTGCTAAACCTAAAAATGAACATCCTCCAAACCCTTTTCTTTGTTCCCCCAAGGCCATTGAGGGCAGGCTGAGGCTCCTCACTGCACTGGGATTCCCAGCTCTGCCCCCTGAAAAGGACCTGGAAGTTGTCCGCAAATTTGAGAATCAGTCATTGAGCTACTCCCAGCTTGGAATGGTCACTCAATTAACTTAAATTGAGTTAATGGTGTGCTGAGCAAGGGTGAGTTTGAACCTTGGCAGGAGCAGTGCCTTGTTAGCACCCAACCCAGAGCAGAGGGAGACTGGAGACAGAGCAGGGCCCTGACTTGTCATCTGCTCACAGTCTTCTCTGGGTAATTTGTCTCTTATTTATTTGTTCAGAGCAGAGTTTATAGTCATGAACATGCTAGTTCAGTCTAGGAGGATTATTTCAAATAAAACTGTTACTCAGTACACAGAAAAACATGCCCCAAGCATATTAGGAACAAGGAAAAGTTAAAAAATAATGAAATAAAATCACATTACAGTTCATCCCTAGGTATAGAAAATTCAGGCCATTATAATGTAACTGTAGAGAAGAACAGCAGCTAAATTTGCTGATTATGACCCATTTTGTCAAGGAAGAATGAGAGTCTCAGCTTTTTACCAGAAATAACTGTGGGCACTCTTAAGAAAGCCCTAAACCAAAATCTTTTGGGGTCATCTTACCCTGAACTTCACCTTTACTTATTCTTATCATACAGAATAAATAAAATCAAACAAAACTCTAGCATTACTAAGTGAGAGAATATTGCCTACTCTCAGCTATTGAATTAAATATTAATTTACTGGTCTTATTTTTGACATTAGATTTAATTTTCCAGGACATGTAGGTCAGAGGACAATTGTATTAATCTGTCTGTCCCCAAATGATAACTTCCCATTATAATCACAGGGCACAATAGAGCTCAGGTTTAAAAAAAAATAAAAAATCATTGTATTTATTATAAGGACACCCAGTATAATTTTTCTTAGAAGAACTCAAAATCTGTGAGAGACTCTGTGGTACCAAAACTCTAAGGGAAGTTCATCTTTAACAACACATCCATGTGAGACATCATTTTCTGTTTTATTAAATAACATCTATTAGCTTAGCTTTATTTTATTTGATATGGCAAAGAAGGCCTGACCTTTCAAAGCTTTTCATTTGCTGCAGTTTAAGAGAAACATTAGAAATGCCATGAGATACTGCTGCATGGGAAACACCAAGGATTCAAAGAAATTAAACTTGGATGTGAATACAAAAGACAACTCCAAATGTCCCTGCTCCTTGCCATGGTATTCGTTTCCTATCAGAAAGCTGACATTCAGAACATTCAAGAAATATGACTGCCCTTTCAGACTTGAAATTCAGATTTATTTCCTTCCCATGCAATGTTTATTTGACCCTGTATTAATGTCAGACACAAAACTCATGTTGTGATGAAAATGAAATATGTTGTTTGACTTTTTGATTCACATATACAGCACAAATGTCATTAGAAGGAAATGATATTCCAAGTTGGCTGATTTTTTACAGGTGTTCAAATATTCTGTGAGTTCTTTGGAATCTAAACTTTAGTAGCCACAGCAGTTTGAAGAGATACTTAGGGAGATAAATGTTATGAAACTATGATAAAATACAGAATAATTATTTTTCTTCAGAGACCTCCAAATACTTTACGACAAAATGTTAAATTTCTGCTGGGGGAGATCCCACCAAACATACAGAGGAGCTCAAGTATGACCCATTCTGGACTTTTTGCCTGAAATTTTCTCCTTGAAAATCTCCTTGAGATTTTGAAAAATCTCCTAGAGATTTGAAATCCAATTTATTATTAGAATTCCAGTTTCAAGTATTTAGTGCTCTAAATGCTCTGCTATTATGGAGCTGGATTTTTCACATCCTTCTAACCCAGGGAGAAGTATTTCACTGAAAATATTTATTGCAAGCATCACCTTGACTCAGAAGGCTTTCAGTTCTTTATTCTGGTTCTCATTTATTATTGCTTAATAATTTATATTACAACATTCCATTGGCATTTTTCACTGTATTAATGTTCTCATCCCAAATATATGTACTGAAATTTCTGTCAAGGCTACTACATTGTGGGATAATTGTTAACCACCAGCAACTAAATTCTGATAGAATAAATAAAATTACAATTTCCTCAATTGCCACGGAGGAAAAAAAAAATCCTAGAAACTAGATTAAGTGTTGAATTTGCCAATTTCATCACTGTGGGAAATAAAATGCTATTCCAGCATTCCTGCTGGTATAGGAACTCTACATTTAGATGGCCGGAACATAATATTCCAGCTCATTTGGAATTTATAATTTCTCCATGAATGATAATACACTGAATTTTTTTCTGCATGTAAGCTGATTTTTGAACAGTTTTAAATGCAGGATGTGCCACTTTAAAAAATACTTTCTTGCTGCTGCATTTGTTGGTTTGTCAACTGATTGCTCTTCCCCTCTTTGCCAGGTATTTCAGCTGCCCAAATCACAAAAACCTCCACAGAAAGCATTTGAAGTGCATAGCACAAGAGATATTAATTGAAATCTCTTATTTTGATATTATTAAATGGATAATTTACAAATGCAAGCTGATGTGAATAGCACATGTTTCAAAGTGTTAATTATTACACTCTGCAGTGCGGGCAGTGCTCAGGTGTTGTGTGAGCCATTCTTTCCTTACTTGAAATTAACAATTCGAATGAAGAATTAAATAATAACAAAATTTTATGACAAACATAAAAAATAGTATAAATGCCATTGTGATGCCAAAGTTGGAATTAACAGCAAATTACACAAATCATTTTTTCTGCTGCTGGAAGGGCACCAGGACCTCTCTCTGAGCCCTTGGTGCCCCACTCTGAGGAGTTTCATGCAGCAGCTGCAGTTCTGGGCTCTGTTATCACCCACCATTCCTCCAGCAAACTCATCAGTTATTTATGGGTGAGTGTGTGCCTGGCACACACAAATTCCTGCCTGACACCTGACAGCAGCACTCAGCACAGGAGATTCCTGCCAGGGAGCTCAGACCTCAGAGCAAATCTGTGCAGGGCAGCTCCTCCACACCTCAGCTCATTACTTGTTCCTGTGTGGCACTTAAAAGTTCTGATTTTTGGAGTTAAATGGGCATCCCTTGCCTCCCCTCTGCCTTCACAACGCATCAAATATTGGTCCAGGCTGCTGGACATGGCACACAGATAATATTGTCCAAAAACCACAGAAGGCAGGAGAGGCACAGAGCTGAGCCCTGCCCTTGCCTCCATGTCTGACAAAACCAGCAACTCCATCCTGCCCATTTATTTCAGCTGAGCCCCACTTTTCCAGAGCTCCTGAGACAGGCTAGAAAACTCAAAATTGTCCAACAAACTCATGGCCAGTAGTACCTGTCTCCAATCTCCTCAAGCACTCATGCCCAGGGAGCTGTTTCCTTCTGCATCCACAAAGGTTCATGGCAGAGCCCTGCACTCTGGGATTTGGCACCTCAGCCAAGATATTTGCTTAGCTAATCCCAGGGTGTAGAAATAACATCTCTGCAAAACCCCATGTTCCTGAGACTAAGAACTCGCTCAACTGGAAATCTCTAGGAATGCTGTGGGAAAGGGATGAAGCTTTCAGTTTGCTTCAGTCCTGAGTTCTGGTGCTGGTCTCTTCATCTTCAGGTATTCTGATTTACAACTAATAATTACTCCATCATTATTTCTGCACTGAGAGAATAAAGAAAAGGTAATTAAAAAATCTCTGGAGAAGAATAAAATAAAGAGGCAGAGTGATGTTAACTGAGTGGGAGGCAGAGATACTGAGCTGCTGCAAATTAATATATCCTGAGCAACTGTCTGCTCTCCCTTTCTGGCCTGCAGTTAATAGACAGTTCATCTTCCATATAGAAAGTTCATTTTCCTTCTGTAATGAACAATTCACTTTGTTTATGGCAATTTCTCCAGCCAATCTTTTCTTCTGTCCTTTCATAAAGTAACTCCAACCTCTCTGATTTTCCAGTTGTGTGTTCATAGATAAAACACTACAGAAGGCTACACCAGGGCTATGACACCTGCAAAAAACCTCCCAACAGCTTCAAAATACATCCAGATACAGACAAAATACACCTTATAACTTTAGGTGCACAAATTCAGCAGGGCTATCTAAAATATCATGCTGACAAGCTTTAGTGAAAGTGAGTCCAAAATGACAAAATCTTCAGGCTTTGCCCCAAAAGGATGGATAGAATAAAAAGTACTGCAGGGGAAAAACCTGATCAACCAGCAGATAAAGGAACCTGAAATGGCAAACACATTTTTTTCTCATTGTTAACCACCATTTCCCTGAAAGATAAGTTCAAAAAGAAATGCATAATAAAAGAGTAACAGATAAATTATTTAAATGGATATCTTTGAAAGAAGAGAACTTCTAACCTTAAGAGCTTCAGGATCAATTAGAATGGTTTGAGGACCTTGGAACAATGACATCAATTGAACTATAAACACAAAAAGAAAGCCCTTTACTTACAGAGATGCTTACAGAGTTACTTTTTGGGTCACTAACTGCTCAGTGGTGCAATGTTTATTTAAGTAAAAGGACAATGATCATGCAGTGAGAGAAATAGTGTGATATACAAAGATCTACAGGATGGGATATCATAATCAACCACAGCATTCTTGGCTAGTTCTTAAAACACAGGAAATCATTCACTGAAGCCCAATGAGGCCCAGTCTGTTCAGCTGGGGATGCTGGTGGAGGCAGACTGAGCCTGGGGCCAGCCCTGAGCAGGACAAGGTAACTCAGAGGGAAACAAGCAGCAGAACACGGGGAAAAGCCCAGCTCCTGCATGACACAGCTCTGCAGGGGGCAATTCCTGCACAAGGCAGGGATCTCACAGCAGAACTGACTCCTATCCAAACCAATCCTTCCTTGGCACTTGTGCCCTATTGGAGCTGGCATTTCACCTTGAGCAGGAGCAGTGCCATGGAAACAGATGGGAGCAGCACAGCCAAGCAAAGCTCAGTCTGAGCATCAATGTTTGTGGAAGACAAGATCCCCAGCCAGCCCTGTCAAACACTGGGACTCAGAATCTCCCTGTGATGGAGCAGAAACAGCCTCCAGCCGTGAGCCACTTCAGCAGAGTGTGACTCCAGTGACTCACATTGTGTCACACTGCTGATGAAGGGAGACCAGCGCCTTCCTTTAGTTCCCACTGTAAAAAAAATTCTTTAAATAACTCAGAACTATGTTGCAGAGAGAGAAAGAAAGGAATTTTCTTGTTCTTAGAAAAGGAGGTAAGAATTTCAATGGGAAAAACTCCTTAACCTCCCCCAAACTATTCCTTCATCTCTGCCCCCTCAGAAAGAACCCACCAAAACCCAAACAATCAAAACCAAGCAAATGAAGTTACATGAAGTTACCAAGAAATAAAGTTACATGAATGGACACACAATGGGACAAAACTTTCTACACTGCCAGAATAAGGAGAAAAAGGGACAGAAAATATCAAATAAAAAGGATTTTAAAGTTTTTTTCTACCAAAGTTAGATCCAACTCAATCTTACTACTGGGCAAGAAATTCCCCAGTGTTACACATAATTCAGCTCTGAAAGGTAAATGCACAGCCTTGCAGTGCAATACTGCTGCACTCTCTGTGACAGAAATTATTGATATTCCAGATGTTTTTGAATTATTTCTGCAGAAAAGCAGAGACAAACCCATACTCCAAGAGGTGTTGCTCTCTGGTTTGTGCAGGAGAGGTTGAGAGCAGTTTTAAAGAAGAATAAACCGAATAAACCCACAAATACTTGGCAGGTTTGGAAAGCAAACCTGTTCCTTTGAGCTGCTGGGGAGCCCCCAGAGCCCCAAACTGCACAGCCTGATTGTTTCACTGATAAGAACAAGGCTCTTAGAACCAACAAGAGTGAAGACATCCAGGGAGCTTTTATGGGAGTGAATTTTCCCCCAGCATCTTGCAGGAAAGCAGCCAGCAATGCAGCTTGTATCCACTGCAGTCCCATGGAAGATGCTGGCTGGTTTTGTGCATAAGCTGGAGAAATGTGACATCTTTCCAGAACTGGGGCCTTGGTTTGCACGTCATCTTCCCAACGCCAGTGGGAATCAGGCAGCCCCTGACAGGGTGATGACTGAATAATTTCTGCTCTGCTCATTGCTCAGGCAACACATTTCAGAAGATAACCTTATTGGACAACCTGACAACATATTTTTATCATAAAATGCAAAACTAAGTTTAGGTGAAACTTTGATTCATTTTTAGCCAAAACCTGCAGCAGTCTTTTAGCTTTCTATCTAAAGTTATTTTGACCAAAAGAGCCTCCTCTCTCCTCAAAACGCATAACATGAAATTACTTTGATTGCACATCTTTAAATCGAGGTATTAATTCACCATTTGCAAAATGTATTTCCTTATGACTTTTATATTATTTAGATTTTGTCATCATTTAGGAAACCCGTATTTCATTTGATATTTTTTCACACTGGGTTTAGATTGAAAATTCAATTATTTTGCCAAGTAACTCAATCATAAAATGGTTTGGAAGGGACCTTGAAGGTCATCTAGTTCCAACTCCCCTAGCATGCACAAGGAAACAGAATTTCTACAAAATGTGCAAGCAAAAATGGCTAATTTTATTAGAAAGAGAAGATAAAAAGGGAGTGAAGATAACTGACCACCAGAAGAGTAACCAAAAATCAAAACAGCAGCATGTTTTGCAAAGATCATTGCATGACAAAACACCTGTGAGGACACCCAGCAGGACGAACAGACCAACTTTGAGAAACAGCTGTGGTGGTGTGAGTGATACCCTTAACCCTGGAGTTACAAGATTAACTATTCCTAGACCAGTTTCCCGTCAAGCTTGAAAAGCTTGACATGTGGAGATGAAATTTGGTATAAAATGTACCAAAACCCTTCAAAGTTCACCAGGGGCATTAGGTGACCCAAATACTCATCCATGTTCTTCATATAATTCATCCCACTGTCACCAAAGTGGTTTTTGCTTAGGATCTGCTTCTCCATTAAAAACAGACTGAGCTAATCCAAATTGAATAAAGGATGGACAGGAGAGGGGCCTTTGAACAGTTTGCAGTCACAGTGAAGATTTTCCTGGTTGATGGGACATTACAGGTAATATCCAAAGATTGCTCCTGGATTTCTTAGCAATCCTAGGTTGAGTTCCTTACATCCATCCCTAATCAATAACTGTACAGCCCTCTGAGCAAGGAGCTGGTATCAGATACAGACTGCTGAGAGCTGTACCCACAGAAATGATATTGAATTCATCCTTTGCTGTGAGACCATCCCAGAGCAGCCTCAGGAGGGATGATGCCCTCCCCAGGCAGAAATTCTCCTGTTCTCTGAGGAGACCCCATCGTACTCTGTGTGCTGTGAGATTTGTCACTGACAGCAGAGCAGGGGAAGCGGTGATGGAGCCATCTGTCCCTGAGAAACACAAAGCTCCCAGGTTTACCAAAACCTGGAGCTAAAAGCCAATGCACCATTTTTCCAAGACAAACATGCTGTTTTATTTATTTTCATTCAATGTACACAAACAAGCAAATCCACTGAAACACAAATGGCTTCAACTCCATACCTGCAGTTCATGTTTATATCCACTTTCCTAGATTATTTCTGGAGTTTTAGCTCTCTGCTACTCCACTCACTGGTCAAAAACAGGTACAGCAAAGCACTAAATCAGAGCCAAAAGCTTTAAATTAAAATTCCATGTTGATCCAGCTTTAAAAGAGCATGTTTCATCATTTAGGGCACAGATGATAAAGTCCATTCACCTCTTCCCCTTCCCATCCCCTGAGTTATCTTTAGCAGCCTGTGAGCCAAAAGTGTAACTGCAGCTCCTGCTGAGGTACCCAGATGAGCTTTCAGCAGGCTTTGATGTGCCCATGTGGGATGCAGCAGCACATTTGGGCTGCAATTCTTCATGTCTGGGAAGGAAAGTGTTAAATCAAAAATTCTCTTGGCATAAAAGGGATATTGAGATGAAAGAATAATCAATCTTTCATAAATAATATACATGGGTGGGTACATTATATATTCAAAGCTACAGTCAAATGGTTGGGGAGAATGATAATTTATTCTGTTGAATTTCTTTGGAATGAATCCTGGAACAGATCAAACAAAAAAGTTATAAAATAGGAATTACAGGTAATGAAGGGCTCCTTGTTGCACAGGCGATCTCCTAACTCTTATACATAATTAAAATATATGAGGTCAGGGATGAGCTTAAAGGTGATTATGTCAGGAATCATTTTGTTATTCTTTTATTAAACAATACTAGACCTATATTTGTTTTATCAAGGCATATATATACAATATGAAATGACTGGGATTGAGGTGCATATTTTAAATTAACGTGTTTTGATTAAACACAGAAGTAGCAGAGAACTTTAATATCTGTGCCTCGTATCTGTAGCAGGCTTGCTCTAGATATCTAAATTATTTGCCTTATTGCGAATTCATTCCAGGAAGCAACATTTCCAAGAGGGATCTTTTGGGGATAGCATCAAGTTTCCTTTTTTGTAAAGTTTTTTGCCATTGTGCTGAGGACATGATGAAACAATGGCTGCTTGGCTGAATAACTGTCATTACACTTCCAACAACTCCTTGGCATAATTTTGCCATGAATATTTTTATTATTTGTCTACCTCTTTATAATAATTGATGCAGGATAACAATGGTGTGGTGAATGTCTGTAGCACAAACACTACATAAACCCACACACATCTCTAACATTATATATAATGTATACTTGGAGCTACAAGCAGGCTCAAGGGATGGTGAGTAATTGTTTATTATGGGTTTATACTGGTCTTTAGAACACCTGCTCATTTCCTTTAGTTATAATTAATAAACAGCTGAGAAGTTTTGAAACCTGACTGGAGTTTCGAAACCTGACAGAGACAAGCAACTGCTGACAGTATAAACCTAATTTCCATGTGATAGCAAAAGACCTAAAAATGAAGGCAACACTGGAAGAAACTTTAAAAAATTCCACTTTTTTGTCAAAACAGTAAAAAAAAGTCTTGGAAAAAAAGTGGGATCTATGAAAGGCAGCAGGAATGGAGCTGGGGAGGGTGGATGATAGGAGGGACAGACAAGACGAGGGGAGCCTGAGTTCACATCCTCCTCTGAGCAGCAACTGTCAGGAAGAGCAGTGATTATTGCTGTGCTCCAGCTCTGCACACAGAGGCAGAAAGGCTGACAATCCTCATCTGGTGGCAGATGTTCAATGGCTTTTGAGAGAACAGAACTGTGATGATTTGTCCCATTCAATTTTGAAGAGAAAACAAAAGGAAGAAAAAAGTTTCTAATGTGCCTCCTCTTATGCTTTCAACCTAGATTATAGTCTCTTCAAAGGCTGGTGCACACTCAGCTTCCCAAATAGTTTTAAAGGAAATATATAAACTGAATTTTTAAGATTTTTCTGCTTCAGTGTGACAGACTGTCAGAAAATTAAAGTAGCAAATTCAAGAAGGGTTTAGTCTTTGTTTTCTGGTTCTTTTCTTCTTGGCATTCACTCAGAAAAGCATAAACAATTCTCTTTGTACTGGCCACATAAGGTTTTTTTTTTTTTTCTGAGGGAGGAAAAAAAAGCAACATCCAGGGAGATAAGGAGCTCTTGGATCCTTTTCCAACATGAAAAAGAAATTGATTTGAGAAAGGGAATCTGGGAGATAGTAACCACCTTTCCCAGTTTAATTGAATTAAATTTCATCTACAAAAAATTTATTCTTAAGTGCAAATTCAGGGAAGGACCCTTCTGAATTTCAGATTTGGGTCATGTTCTTTTGAGTCACCTGTTCCTATGTGAAAAAAGAGAAGGAAAGGAAATGCAGGTGGCTGCACCTTTGGAGGCTTTAAATAATTCCTGAAGTTTTGGGTGCTGCTGGAGTTCTGATAGGAAAGTATTGACTGTCAGCATTCCTTCAGAGAAACAGCCCAGGAGCAGGGGAATGCAGGGGTGGAGTCACAGAGAGAAAGAGTGAGAGGCAGAGGAAGTGTAAAGAATGGAAATAAAAGATAAATGTTACCATTGATACATAACTACAATTGTGTTATGGAAGATTGATTCTACGGGACTCAACTGACTTTTAATACAAAATTACAAGAAAATTACAAGTTTTCAAGTGTATGTTGAAGTGTGTGAGGGATCTGTATTTTCCTATTTTTCAATACAGAAAGGATTTGTAAATGATCTAATTAAAACGGGAAAATTAATTTACTGTTTATGGGCAAAATGGTTTCAGTTGCTTCATAGCTGAAGCTTAACAAAAAGGGTTATAAGAAAATTTTGACTTAGAACTGGCTACATATCACAACTGAATGCTGATAAACCACATTTATATGACAAGAAGTTCCATTTTATGTTCTCTCATGCTCTACCTAAGAAGCCAGATTTCATGTACAATAAAATTTAATGTACTATGTTGCTCCATACTAAATTAAAAGAATATTCCAAAATATTTTCTAGTACTTCTACTTTGATTACATTCAAGGATCTAAATTCCAGCCCGTAAGAACACAAGAACTCAAAGTGATTTTCAGCTTTCTTCTGCTCACCTGTATTTAAGATGCTGAATGACCCTATATATTCTTAGCATAATTTTTGGTATTAAGAAGATAATAGGCAAAGATGTGATCTGAAAATTGATCACAACTTGTGGCTCTGGTTGTGGCACTTCTTCGATATGTCCATTAACGTGACCACTCACACTATAATAAAATATTTAATGGATCTAATTAAGAAGTGAGGAGAACATTTCATATTCCATGAGGTAAATAACCACATAAATAAAATTCCATTAAAAAACCAGGAATCCCAGCAGCTGCAACCTCAGTCCAGGTTTGGATGCACAACCCACAAAGGGAATCCAAGGCACAAACCCCAAATGCCACAGTGTCAGATAAGCAGCTGCACAGAATGAAGAGAACAACCACACAAAGTATATTCCTGACATATCCTTTAAGTAGAAATGTTTCAAAAGATTTTCATGAGCTGCTCTTTAAAGGTCACATTACATTGCTGCTGTTTATTTCCTCATCAGTTAATCAGGTGCTGTTTCCTTCTTGTAAGGTCGCCAAGCCCTGGTAATTGAGTTTTAGACTTTTTCTGAAATGTTCTGAGCCTGAGCAGAGTATGAGTGTTTCTTTTTCAGATCACAGATTACTAAAAAGTGGAAGTAGATACTGTGTTAACAGAACTCTACTTATCTGGGCTCTCATCCTGAAAATCCATAAACATGTCTGTAATTCTCGTATTTGAGTAAAATTGTGCTTGACACCAGATATTAAAACTCTCACTATGACAAAAAAAATGCAAGAAGAACTCACAGGGAAGATGTCTGGGAGACAATTCCTAAATGCCTCTGTAGGTCAGAAAAAAAGGAACTAGCTCTGAATAAAAAGAAGCATTGATAAAAGTGAAAACTGTTATGCTTTGGTGCTTTTCAGGCAAAGGATCCAAATCTCCAAATCCACCAGACTTGACACTCTTCACATCCTTGTAATATTATGGCCCCTCTGAGTCACTTATAAATCTGTGTTTCCAGCTTGTTTCTCAACCAAACCTCACTGGTTTCAAGTTGGAAGCTAAAGAGAAAAACCAGAAACCTACAGCACCTGACAGAGCCCAGGGAAAACCTCCCCAGCCATGGTCCTGCCTCTGAACACCAAAACTCTCATCATTTTTCAGATTTCTAGAAATTGAGAGGAATAACACAAAATGCAGAAATTTGTCATCTCTCAGTTTAAAATAGCACTTTGAGAACTAAAAAAACCTCAAAGGTAAATTTGTCCATCATCTACCACAAATTGATTTAGGTCTGAAAAATCCAAGTGTCTCCTCATTCTGCACTGATTTTTCTTGCACAACACTCACTTTATTTTGACAGGTTCTGTCTTTCAGGCTAATGACTACTGGCATCAAACCCTTTCAGTTTTCCTCAATTCACTTCTGAATTGATTCTCTCACATTTTATTTCTGACTTTTCCCTCTCTTTTTTTATTCTGCCTTGATTTTGATAAAATTCTAACTCAGAGATTATCTTTGAGAATTTTTCAAAATACACTTCAGAAATAGGAAGAAGCATTTTAAACTATTCTTGCTGCCCATTACTGCTCAACAGAGCTCAAGAGCTCTAAACTCCAATCCACTGCCCTTTACAAACTCTGTTCTACTGTTGATTTTAGTTTACATTTCATTAAGTTTCCCCCAAGATAATTCACACACACAAACGCACACTTAGGCACATAAAACAGTGTTTAAAAGCAGCATTTACAGAATTTTATAGCAATTCATAGCAGGCTAATGAATTCAGCCATCTTTGGGCAGGAAGCACTGCCAGCCACAAAGTTTTTATGTGACTATCTTTGCTGCTTCAAGATAACTAGAAGGCATTTTTTAGCTAAATGATTCTGTGGTGCTCTCATTGATGATGTATAACTCCATTTACAGTTGTAATCTGGGTAACAAAATGAATAATCCATCATTGTACTATGAATAGTAAATTAACCCAGATAAAAGTGTTGAACATCCAATCAGAATCATTAAGTAAGCAGAAGACTAAGATGGGTGAGGACACATTGGAAGCAATTATAACTAATGAATACATTAACTTCAGGCTTGAGAACAGCACGGCTGATATTCCAGTCCATCAAAATAAAATTAGATCGGGGGCGAGCAGACACAATATGGAACAGTCTCAGAAAATAAACAATTATCCAGGAATGTAATTATTTTGAAGAGAAAGCTTCCTAGCAGTGATGTATTCTACATCACAGACCTGCTGCCTCTGCTGAAGGTGGTGCTGTGGAAATAACAGAATAAAGGTGTGCACTTCAAAATGTGCTGCAACAAAAACATCAGAATCACCAGGGCTGGGGGGAAAGCTAAGAAAAAATAAGTTAAAATTGCTTTTGCATATAAACCTAAAATTGTTGATTAGCTGCTGTGAAGATCATGGGCTATGCATTTTGCTAATTACTTTAATAACCCGCAAGGCAGTAATACAATAACACAGTGATTGTAAAGTCTTGGCAGAGTCAAACTGGCTGCCAAACCCCAAAATATTTAAATGTTTTTCCTGTACACCTAATGCATTGTGAAAGAGGATCCCTGAGCCTGTATCAGAAAAAGAAGTTAATCTTGCACAAACCTTTGGAGTGTGTGATACAGCTGTGGTGTCCTACAAACAGCGCTTCAAGTGATTCCAGCATTTATCCATTCACTGAGACCCCCACCACACTCTCCAGTCCAGTGTAAATACTTATTTCCCATGAGGAAAAAATTCATCTTTGAGATTGCACATGCTGCTCTTTACCTACTCCAAGTTGTGAAATCCCTGCAGCCCAGTGGGTTACAGTATTTTGCATCCATGATGCTCCAATATTCATAGAAATTCTGAAACAAGCTCCAAATCTGATTGAACTACTGTGCCACAATCCCTTGGCAGGTCCCTCTCCTGACTGCACCTCCCAGTTCCCCAAGCACTGCATGAAATCATCCCTCCATCCAATAAATGCAATTAATTCCCTGATCCTTCCACACAAGTGCAGGCAGCAGTAGATTTATATAAAAATCACTGCACTAGGATTTGAACTAATTTTATAATGATGATATTAATTTTCCCAGCATTTAAGGCATGAGATGGTGTTTACTTGTTTTTTATTTTAGACACTACAACACACCTCAAAGATAGAACAAACTCAGGGCAAGAAATTAAGCAGAAACTTCCACTGGAAGAGACAGGCTGTATCTTCATACATTAACTTAGCTATGAATTAATTTAAGTTCATTTTAAAATAATTTACAGTTGTGGCAAGTGCTGAAAATTAGGCTTTAAGGCGCTCACAGGGAATTCTGGAGTTTTGTTATTTACATCCCAAAATGACATTTCCAGCAGTTTGGAAGCTGGAAGTGCTCTCAGAGACCTTCAGCAAGGCCAGATTGAAGTCACTGATGTTGTATCACCTGTTTGTGGCAGCTCACTCCCAGTCAAAGAAACCTCCCCACAAACAAATTTTGGGTGATTCCAACCAGATTTGGACAAGTTTAGAATTTGGCAGCCCTCAGGCATCAATCTACTTCTGGAAGCTGATCTAAAATCTGGCTCATAATAGGGCCTAAATAAAGTGGGAATTTCAGCAATGTTTGGTACCTGACACCTCCCATCTCATTATGAATGGCCACAAACTATTAACTCTTTAGTTGCAGAATGCTGCACAATACAGCAGCATTCCATCTTTTCAAGGCTTTTTTTTTTGTCCTGAATTCCAACTGAGTTTTACATCAGAGCCAAGCTGGAATTACCTTAATTAAGCAGAACAGTGAAGGATTGATTTTACTTAACTGAAAAAACTTGACAATGTAACTGGTTACCTGTCAGTATTTAATGGGCTGGTAATTACTCATTTTATCTTAAGGCAAACACTACTAATAAAGTTTTAAAAACATTGCTCTTGCAGAGCTATTTTTTCATTGTGGGCCTAATACACAAGTAATTATGTCATAAAACTGGAAAAAACTCTCAACTTGATACATTAGCTTATTCTGGGTTTGACAATATGATTAAAATTGTTCTGAATCTTTCTCCCCCAACAATTTACACTGAACTAAAAGTGCTGAATGTTGCTATTTATAATCCAAGGTTTCAGTGAACAAAAATGAGCTGTTTATAATATTGTAAAAATGTCTGGAATGAGGCAGAGGTAAAAAGCTTTACTGATTTGACAATGATTACAATGCAGCTGGAGACTTGCAGGCCTTGGACCTCCTGCAGAAGCAGGGATCAAAACCTTTAGGAATTGAGTCTCCAAATCTCCAAACACTTGAGTCTTCTGACTTTTTTTTTTTTGAACAATTTTATTAATGGTCTCCCATCCCATTAAAAAAAAAAACCCAAAAACCAAAACCCCAAACACAATAACTTAGCAGATTTATTCACAAATTAAATTGACCTGGCTGGTTCAATTGCACGTTTAGTGGCAAACTGAAAAACTGACAAATCACTTTTCACTTTGTCCCATCAATCCAAATATGAAATACTTCGACTTTTAGATGAATATTTCTATTTCTACAACTGTCAAAAAATTCTTAACTTGTAAATCCTACAGATCTGCTATGAAGGTCGTGGAGAGGGAAAGAATACAAGACACTAAGCTCTCATTTTTATAGTTACTCTTCAGTTCATTACTATGTTTAAAATAAACAACCCATTGGTTATTTTGCTTATTCTCAGCTGACACAAATTCCTTTTTTAAAGCCTAGTCTATGCATATTTTCACTGGCTTTGGATAAGAAGTCTTATTCCTCTCAGTATTGATTCATAACTTCAGATTTGCTGGTTTTAGGCTACTCTTAGTATTTTTTGCCTTCCTGAAGTTTAATGAACTCAATTACAGTCTGATAAACTCAGTGACAAATTCACTAAAGTCCAGCTACTTGGGTCTTTTCAAATATATTTCCCATCCAAAGGGAGAAAATGAAATATATTTCATAGCAGAGATTACATCCAATTAAGAAACCCCCATTATCATAGAGAAGGGTAGGAAAGCTCAGCACTGAGCCCATGCATCACTCACAAACTGGAATTAGAGGTGATGGTGTGTAAGGAGGAATCCTTACATCACTGAGAGCAGAGTGGTGTCAATCTCCTCATTTTTCCACAGCTCCAAGCCTGGATTTTCTCCCTCCACAGCAGCTAATATTGGATTATAAATGCCATTATTTTTAAATACAATTATTTCTGCTGTGGCACACATTCACTGTTTGCTGTAGTCAAGAGTCATCCAGGCAGGGTCGTGGCCAAGCAAGGAGTGTTTACATTTTTAAAACAGAGAAATGGGCACAACAAAGATTTCTGCAGGGAGAGCAAAGGTCCTCTTCAGCCCAACGCTGTGAGGCTCTGCAGAGGGTGACACTCTGTTCAAGGCTGTGTTCTGTTGTTAAAGTGAAGGACACTGGAACTGCCTACAGAGACATTGTGATGGCATTAAAACTGGTAAAAACCCCCACAAAAAAAAAAAAAAAAACCAACACAACACACCTTTCTCCTGTGAAGTGAAAATGAGAACAAAGCAATGAATTTTTGTGTTATTTTGAAGTACAAGGAGCAGACCCTCATTTTCAGCAGTGGCTGAGCCATAGAAGATTCATGCAGGAAAAGCAAATGCAATAAAGGACACCATCGCTCCTCTCATTAAGGAGACCTTTTATCCCAGTTCAAAATAATGAACTATTATTTCTATTTTTCCTCCTGCAAATTACATAAATGCTAAAATCCCACTGGATTGCTGCTGCTGAGACTGTTCCCTTTCTTGTGCATTTACTTTTTCTGCAGACACAGGTGAACAACATCCCCCTGGCAGTGAGGCAGCAGAACAGAGCCATGGGAAAGGCTGGGTGAGAGCAGGGATTCTTTGTTTGGGGATTTAACTCCTAAATTTGGGCAGCAACACTGGCCCCACTGTGGCTGGTAAAACTTGCAATAACCTCACCACAACTAACTGATGCTTAAGTTATTATTATTATTGTATTAAATTTATATTATTTGATGAATTTTTTATGTTTAATTTTTTTATTATTTTATTTAGTTTATTTTTATTAGTTTTTTAGTTTATTTAGTTTATTTAGTTTATTTTTATTAGTTTTTTAATGTTCTATGGATTATTTTTGATGGAATGGTAGGTTAAATTTTATTTTTATAAGGATTTTTTTCTGGTAATGGTAAAGGGATATTTTTGGCTGTTGCACGCAAAATTGAGGTAAAATTGTATTAAGAGGTATTTTTGCATAAGGTGTGATTTGGAGTGATATTTGTAATTTTGTTTTTATTTTGTTTTGGTTTAAGAAAATTAAATATTACGTAAAAAAAATTATTTTTTACTGGGTTAAGGATTTTTAATTCTTACTGCCAGAAGCATGAGTTCTACACCAAAATATATGATAAACACATCCTTGCCTTCCCTAAGTCTCTATGAAAACAATCATTAGTAGGTCCTTTTTCTTCTCCTAATACTTGAGCAATATTAGGAAATATTCTGTGTGCACATGCAACAATTGCCTGCTGTGGCTCTGATACATTTATCCTATGTGTAGAAAGGCATCAATTCAACTTAATTCAAGGAAAACCACAACTCATTTCTCACTCCTTTCACTGTACTGATGGTGATGTTTTCAGACCTGGGATTTTGATATTTTGCACAAGATCAGTAACCAGTGCAGTGTGCAAATCTGGGAATTAGAAACCATCATTAACCTTTGCATAATTAACACACTAAAACTTCTCACTATAAGAAAACACAGCAGCAGCAGTTAACACTTATCCTTAAATCTTTGCAAGAAAACTTATTGTCTATAATTTCATGTTTTTTGTAACCTCCAGGTAATGTAAAAAGGGCAAGTTTCATTCTAGAATGCAGTTCTCTATTGTAAAGAAAATAATTCAATGGCAATTTTATGTAGAGTTTGAGAAAATGAAAAACAATTTGTTTTTAAGGTCTCCAATCAGAAGTTTTAACTACTTTAAATGCACAGCTCTCAAATATTTAATTTGGATGAGGTTCTGCACTTTTTTTTTTAATAACACACACTTTAATTGGAACTTATTTCTTCTTCAAAGACAAATATAATGATACAGTTTCAGTTCCCACATAGTTGAACAAAACAAAGATAGGGCTTCTCTAAAGTTCTTCTAACATGAAAGCCACCCCCAGACTTCTTATATGAAAGTTTGGATAAAATTATGCCTTTATTTCAGCAGGTTTGAGATCTAGCCCTAAATATCAGATCCACACTGCTGCATCAGGAACAGTTAATTTGAAGCTGTACTGATGTCAATGAAAATTCTTCATTTTCCACAACTTAAAATGAGCCATTTCCAATGGACAGGAGCTCACTGGGACAATCACAGCTTGAATCGCATAGCTCTATTCATGCACTGTTCTGAAAGATTTCCTTGACCTACCACAATTAAAAAGTTTCCACTTGCCATACATCATGTAGATGTTTGCTTAGAAGGGTGATTTGAAGCACACTTGACTCTTGCTATATAAACCAAAATGAAAAAGTCCACATAGAAATAACCCCATATCTAAATTTTATTGCAATCAGCCAGAAGACAATCAGACAAAAACCTGTTTGCCTTTGCTACACTTCTAATCATAAAAACAACCTTCATTTGAGGCCTGTAATTAACCTTTTTCTATTATTGCAATTTGCTGAAAACCAGAAAAACTGAAACACCAAACAGAGCTTAAAAATGTTCTTGCCTATGTAATAAGAAATGCATCACGCAGCATCAGACATTTCATTAGAGCAATATTTTCCTTTTCTCGTTCTCTTTGGATCTTTGCCCTTCTGTAATTATGCAGCATCAATTCCTCCTCAAACAAAAAGCCAGATGTTTGCAGGCTCTGGGCTCAGACTGATCTGCTGCTAAAAGCATCAGGTCCAGCATTAGCTACCAATGGGTGCCTTCCTTCAATTAACCTGGGCACAGGTACCACTCCCTAAAGGAGCTGCCAGCATCCAGATTTGAATTCTATTTTCTGGGAAGACAAACTATGAGACCATGATCAGGGTCTGGACACATTCTCAAGCATTAAATACACAAACAGAAGATTTGGGTGAGTTTTGTTTTGTTGCAAACCAATTCTGGAACAGCTGAAAGGCTGCTTGCATTAATTAATTAAATTATTGCTATGAAAGCTAATTTATAAACCCTGTTTTTAATCAAAGCAGTGGTGAGGAGGGGGACCCAGAGCACAGAGATTAGACCCAGCCATTGTACACTAAAGCTGTTCTCCAGAGCTGCCCCAAACACAGAATTCACTTGTGTGTCCCCTGTGGGTGGGAGGGGGTCCCAGGGCTCTGCTGTTGACATCCTGCAGCAGAATTTTGGTCCTCTTTCTCAGACATGCTCATCTCATCTGTTCTTGGAGGGTCTGAGCTGTCCCACCCTCCATCCTTCCCAGGAGGGATCAGTGGGAGCAGCCCCTGCAGGTGCATCCTCCAGGGAATCCAACACCACCTGGGCAAAGGGGCACCAGAACTTGGTCAGGAGATAAAATAAAGGCTTGGGCTCAAGCCCAAACACCACACAAGTATTGACTGGCTGATCAGGCCTGGAGGAACCCAGCCAAAACACCTCAAGCAGAAGCCAGACTTCTCCACCAAACCAGAACAAAAGAACTTCATTTTCCTTCAGTACTTTCCCCGTATTCATTAGAATGGAATGTCACTTAAAAAGAGGAAATAACATTTCCACTCTTCATTTTCTAGACCTTTCTGAAGTTGTGATGTATGAAACACCACATTAATAACACAGACTCTGCTAATGGCAGCTTTTAATGCTATTCCAAGAGACTGTTCCTGCTGTACTGGCATCTATAAATACAAAGAAATGCCTCAGAAATAATAGAAATATAAGGAAATACTTAAAATTAAATTGTAGTGGATCAAGATTAGACAAGCGCTTCTATTCCCTTTGGATACATTTGTAACATTTAATCTAATCATCATTCAGCAGTAGATACAATTCCAGACTACATCAAAGCAGCTCAAATACTGCTTTGATGGTTTAATAGTAGCTGGCAGTGTAATGACAGGTGGCCAGAACCACAACCTAATTTGAAACAAGCTGCAAGGGTGGTTGAAGACACAGCCCTGAGTTCTGTGAAGCACATTTCTTTGAATAAAGTGAGAAATTCAGTGGAGATCAGAGCACAGTAAATTTAGAGTGCTGTGCTTGCTGCACCTTCCTCATTGGTGCTGCCTCAGGAACCTGCTGCAGTGAGTGCATTATTCAACAGCAGTGATGCTGCTGCTTGCTTAGGACTCTTTTAGCACTCTTAGTGCTCTTTTTGGGCTAATTTAAGAGGATGAACAAAGATTCTCATTGTAGATGTTCTACAAAACATCACAGTGGCTTTCATTACCAAGCCCTCATCCCCTGACTTCTGTTAGGAAACATCCCAAGCCCCCATTTTCCTGAGAATTCATGAAAATACATTTTCTGCAGTTACTTTAGTCTTAGTTCCAAAATAAGTCTGCTTTGGAAATTCTTCTCTAGCAAAACCTGTTACCTTAACTGCAATATTGCCAAAACAGGAGAAGATAATTTACACAAGCTAGAAGCTAAAACTACAAGGTACAACAAAAATCACTCATCTACTTCAAAGTTTCACAGTAGATGAGGCTTTCAAAATATAATGGGTTTGTTATATGAGGAAATACCTGGGGTTTTTTGCATGCAGAAAGAGTATAAATAATTTCTAAGTTTAATCACAACAAAGAACCATTAGGTAGTAAAGGCATCACTCAGACATTCAGAGGGGCAGAATTTAACACTGTGCTATGCAAAGGAGGCTCTGAAGTCACCAGAGGTCTTTCATGATTCTTAGTGCAGCACTCAGAGCTGCTTGCTTTATTAGGAAAAGATGTTCCCCCTTCACTAATAGTAGCAAAATACACTTACCTTTCAAAATATTATCTGTAAGTCTTTAAAAGACACCTGCTTTGAAATTCAGCAGGTTTCTTCAGGGAAATAGTGTAAAACAGAACAGATTAAAAGGCCCTTTCATGAAGCTATGAATTAGAGCTACTTGTTATCAAAATTCTCTGAGCATTCATGTGGCAGAGAAAAAAATTGCCAAGATTAATTGGTAGAGACAAAAACTGGGCTTAAAAACCCTGTAAGCTGAAGTGAATCAGGAAATCAATTTCATAGATATGTTTTATGAAAACAACAGGAGCATATTTGTGGAAATAAGCTGTAAAGAACACATTATCTTGGAAGGTTAGGCCTCTTAGCTGGACATTTTTTCTGTGTGTAATCATCAACTGTAAAAGGTATTTTTTAATAAAAATAAAAGCCCAACAACACATTGGTATTTACTGCAAGATAATTTACAAAGTCATGACACAGAAATAAAGCTTAAACTTGAGTTAAATGAGTTGTCCCTAAAATTGCTGTAAAAGTTAATGACTGAACAATCTCCGCCCTTTTGAAGTTCCCATATTCCTTCTACTTTGTGCAAATTGTGACAAAAGAGACAACTTGTGAGATCAAGGATCTCCACATTTTTACTGTATACCCTACTTCATAAAGCTTCTCCATCAGACATTTTTGTATTCTAACATTTAAAAGTTTCACCATGGAAGCCAAAACAATGCAGTTTCTCCCTATAGTTTGATTTTGAAATTGTGTGGCTTGACATTTAAATGAAAAAATATGGACTGATCAATATTATTATATACACTAGAGACAGTTCAGTGTGTTTTATATTAAAACATTGTTTTGAAACTTATGTTGTCCTTCAAATAACTGCAAAACACAAAATAAGTAAAATATGCTAAAGGACTTTATTGCAATGTGCTGTATAATACTAAAAAAAGGATTTATTTAAAACTCTTCAGAATCCCAGTGGATGACAAAGTGCACACAACAGAGGAAGTGTTATGCTGTGAATTACAAAACTCTCCAGCTCAGGAGTTTGTGACTAATTAAGAAAGCTTTAGAAGTGTAGAAGGCCAATAACACCACACAGCATGTTAAGGAATCAATATTTTTGTTAAGGGATCAAGCCTTTCTGTGCATATTTTCAGGTTGTTGGCAATTAATGATCTTGTTCTTGCAAGAAGCCTTCAGGATCACCTGGGAATGCTGATATTCAGCTCCTGGTTTGGAGAAAACTGCCTGAACTTTCTAACCCATGACTGCACTGGACTTGGGCTGATCCTCACCTCAAATTCCTTCACACTGGCTATTTTTATTTTGGTTCTGATCAATTGGAAGACAAGAATAAATTGATGTATCCAGACAGTGAAAAAAAGGAATTTTAAGTTAAAATTTAAAAACTCAACTACTAGAATCTAGTTAAATAGTTATCACAACTTAGGAAAGTTTTAAAATTGGCAAGAAGTTATAAGCTGTAGTCTTAAAACAGATTATATATATAAAGTTACATCATGTTTTAAAAGAAGCTTCAGGATTTTTCCCTCCTCAATGATGTTTGTTTGCCAGCAATGAAAACACTGAAGTTTTGGCCAGGAGAATTTCCGTTTGGTTTCTCCCAGATGACAGAAGCCCGGATGTTGAGTGACTCTGTGACACCATTCTGTGCCATGAGACAAATGCTACGGGGGTGTGAAACTGTGTGCTGACATTTCTGCTGCTTTTCTTTAACCCCAAACCAAAAGAAAACAAAGGATTTGACAATTGGAAATCTGGTCCCACTAAAAGTCAAGTGGTGCCACCCTCCCATAGCTGGTAAGAGTGATTATCCCAGCACACCACTGGAATTCCTGCTCCAAAGGAACTCAATAATTTTGTAATTCCAGCCACCACCAGCAGTTCACCACATGCAACAGAGATCTTTAAACACTGGCTAAACTTGCTTTCTGTTTTATGCTACACCTTCAAAGATGCCACCACAGACCTGTGGAGACCTTGGGCTTCATTTAAACTCCTGAGAGCAGGATAAATGCCCAAGCCACGTCTTTGATCTTTTGAAGTGCTTTACTCAAAACCACTCAGAACTGAGGGTGAATCACCAGGGCTCTGACAAGAACTACAGAAGTTTAATTGTTACTTAAAATGGTCAATTAAAATAAAGCAGTATCCTGAAGCCTTTATTTCCTCCTTTGCAGACGGAATTAGAATTAATTCTGTCATGTGCCTTCATTTTCAACCTGGGGACCATGACCCAGGTCCCAACCCCTTTTCTTCTGAGATAACTTCTAACACAGAAGTTGCTCTAAAGTGAAGCAGAATGCTCAGCTCTTTACACACCTGTCACAAAATTCTGATATAAAATGCACAACCTCATTTTAATGACAGCCACTTAATGCCAATCTTACACTTCATAGAAAAGCACCCCAAAACAAACCCCAAGAACCCTGAACATTAGTTGTACATTCTTTGCTTAATTTTCAAGAACGATTAGCAGGTTACCCTTTGTTTTGATTTCTTTCTTGAAATCTAATTATTCCATATGTCCTTTCACATTTTGTCTGATTTGCAATTGTATTTCTCATTATCATTTGGTGAGGATGTGCTGCTATTTCCTCTGGTTTCATTCTCTCTTTTATGTTTCACTTGTACAAAATTAATTACATTGTACCTTCAAGCATAATTTTAACAGTGTCTCCGTTGCACTGTGTCTGCCTTTAATTAATGCTCTTCTAATGTAGGTTTTAGAGCCAAATGGTGCAATATTCTGAGCATCAAAGAAACAAAAGATCTAACAAAGCTGAAATGAAAGAACCAGACAAAGCAGCAGACAATGTATTCTCATTTGAAAAATGTCACTTCAATTTTATTTTAGATAGTAGAACCAAAGAAGATTGTTTCTACTTTTTCCACATTCATCACTAAACTTTGTGGTTAGGCTCCCTCTAATCTGGGACTAAATCTGTAATTTATGAAATGAGATTAATTTCTCAATTGTCTGCCTATCTGTTACAACTCTCTAATCCACATCTCTCTGGCAGGATTTAGTTTTTTGTTTTAAAGACCCAGCAAGTCTTGGAGCTCCCACATCAACCACAATATTCATGTGCTCTCCCCTCAAAAATTGAGGCAACTTTCACTCAGATATTCTCTTGGCTGTCAATTCCAGAGGGCAACAGGAAAGGAATATTCCATGGATTGACCTTTTTGCCCATTTTTTTAGAAATGCAATGTTTGCTCACCATTGATCTAATACTTATCCAACCAGGAACTTGAGCTACCACAGACACTGAGGTAATAACTGCACTTCTGCAGGGCTCTGGGTGTTTTACACTCATTCTGATCTTTGGGTTTCAGGGGCTTCAAAGCAAAGCCTTGGGTGTTTCCTTCTTCTATTAGGCACAAAATAGATTTTACCGAGGTCAGGAGTTTTCTTATCACATTACATTTTCAAAGTTAATTTTCAATGTGTAGCAATTATGAGCAAAATTAAGCTTTTAAAACTTTCTGATCATAAAAGCCAATTTTTCAGCTGTGTACAGCTATTTACTTAAGTGAACTGAGCTAAATTTCAGGAACTGAAGTGCATTTTCACTTTAGTTGTTTAGATAAAAATGACAAAGGAATGAACTAAAAATCAATATCTTTAACAGTTGCAGAACCTATTGAACAGCAATGCTTGTGTGTATATACATATATATATATATACACACACATATATATATATATCTATATCTATATATATATATATATATATATATATCACAGTGACTTTATTATGCACAAAGATGGTGCCTGGTTTTCAATAAGACCATTTTCTGGGCCATAATAAGCAGAATATTTGTGAAGGAGATCATTATATGTAATTAAAGCATTAGGGATTTAGTTTTGTTAGATGGAGGCACTGAGATGTAAAACCAAAGTACATAACTCAATTTGGGGATTTATGCCTGGGAGTTAAAGGGGTCAAGTTAAAATTCTTTTCACTTGAAAAGGAAGGGGGGTTCTCTGAGGGTTATTGCAATGGGGTATATTTTTAATGGGGACAAAGCCTGTCCAGGGATTCACATGAATGGCTATCAAGGACTTTGATCAGCACTGCACCCACACATCAAAAGACGTAACTAATTCCAAACCAGTTTTGCTCATTGTTTGATAAGCAATAGTTAGTTCAGATAAAGTTTGCCTGCCTCAATCACCTGCCTACATTGATGTGAATTATGAAAAAGTCACTTAAAACCTATGTTTCTGGATTTTTATTGGTTTAATTTTATGAAAAGGAACCTTTGAGGCACTGCATGTAGAATTTAAATAAGCTTTGTAATAGAATAAGAGGTAAAAGAAACAAAGATAGGTGGGTCATATTTAGAGCTCAGCAAACTTGACAACGTCTTTAAGGTGAAGGAATAATAGAGTTAGTCAAAGTTCTCCCTTTCATGGTCTTATAATGTCAAGAGAACAGCATTTCAAAGCATGACATTACACAGGCTCATTCTTTTCAAGAACACAAAAACTTTGATTTCAGAAACAAATGAAAGGAAAAAAGCGACTCTGAAACAAAGCGCTCCCCTCATGTATATTTTTAGTGCCACGTGTTCAGACTGAAGGGCCACATGGCCTCACATTACTTAATGCAGGAAAAAAAGACATTTGCAAGTCACCTTTGAAATATCAGTTCTTAGACAGTAAACTTGAAACTGGCCAGTAGGCAGAGGCCAGAGCCACATTTTGAAACACTAAATAACTTTTTAAAATCTTTTGTATTCCAATTTTACTTTTATCCCTGAATGTTTTTCTTTGAAGATTTAACAATGGACCATCTTTTTTTTTTCTGCTGCAGCTTCATTCTAAATCCTAAAGGGGCAGTTTCCATGCAGTCAAAAATACAAAGTTCAAAACGTTCAGGGAAAATAAAGGTTGAATTTAAGTGGCTTGCACACATCATAGATGTAGTTGAATTACACTTTTGCCTTTAACCTCTGCCAATATTTGTTCTAACAACGGCAATAGTGCTAAGTGTTTTATCACTGTGAATCCAGAATATATTGCTTTTGCCTCAATTTTCACATAAATGCATTTTGTGCCTCAATAACTTCTGCTGTTTGTGGGACAAGCATCAATAAATGCAACAGGAAGAATGATGACTTCATCCCAGCTCCAGAGAGTTCACAGAACTTCCCATCAAAGAAACTCCATAACCTTACAGTGTTTCATCAGAATGCTCCTCAATATTCACTATTTTACCATTTAAAATTGTTTTTATTTTTGATGATGTCTATGAGAAAGAAAATAAGGAAATTTTGGAGATACAGGGACGCATGAAAGCAGCAGCAGCTGTGTGACATTATTCACTTCAGCAAATGAACCAGAGTGCACTCTTTGATGTGTTACCTTGACAAGGTCACTCTGGGCACCAAGGGACAGGTGGGTGCTTTGAGGACTTGCTGGAATTTTTGAGAATAAAGAGGACATTCTACAGCACCCTACTGCCTTTTATTTCTTGAGTCACTGAGTCTCATCAGCAATGCAGCAAAGCAATGCCACCCAGCATGAAAAAGACAGATTTAGGGTTCTAAAGGACACTGATTCTGGTAAGAATCCCTATTCACTCCTCATGGTAAAAGACACCACAATATTCCTCACAACAAAATAACTACCAGTACCCAGTGATCTAAACATCATTAGTGGTGTGGAATATCATCACCCTTTTGTCACCCTTAGTAATTAAATTTAACCTAATTTAACTTTAATCTAATTTAAACCATTCAAACACTTGAACACCCCTTTTGTCTAGGTTAATTACATGTTGGAAACTCAATTGTTTGGTGAATGAGTTGAGTTTGGTCAACATTCACTTGCTCCAAACAGAGATTGCAATCTGTGGTCTATGAGCTGTGTTAACAATAATTTATGATAAACATGGTATCTGCGTTAGCCAAAACATGAATGATTTTGTGATGTAAGACAATAATTAATTGTACAAGCAATATAGAAGATGCTCATTTGACTGCACTCACTCTCAGTTTTCCTTTTCTACTTTTTCACAGAAGCACTGTGGGTAAGCTATACCCTCCTCCACTGAGCCTAATTTTATTCATGTAGGTGTCTAATTCTAAAATAAGAAAATTAATATTTAAATTCAGCATTGAATAATTTTAAGGTACCGAAATGCCATAAATTTGAATCAAAATGGTCTATATAGCACATACCTGAAGAAAAGCAATTTTTAAAAAAATCGGTATTTAATGGGCTTCTGAGAGAACTTAGTTAGCAGATGTCTGTAACCCAGAAATAAAGAGAGGTAAAAAATACATCAGGTGTAGGTCTTGACATCATAGTTTGGGGTTTTTTTCACAGGTGTTATCTTTTTATTTTACAGGTATTAGTCTTATGGATCTGCCTTTTAGCTATTCTTCTGTGAAAAAAAAAATTTTCATTGAGGCCCAGTTCAGAAATTAGCTTTGTTTAGTGCAGAAATGTTACCAAGAATTCCCTTTAATCAGGCACAGGATGAAAATACCTTCCTAGCCCTGCCAGAACTGGCCCGAGCTCTCACCCCTACAGCATCCAAGACCTCTGTTCTGCTCTGGACTGGCTGGGGCAGCTCTGCTCATGCAATGCCAATGAATTTGGTGTTTCACAGAGCAGCACCACTGCTTTAGTTGCCGTTGACTGAGAAGAGCCATGAGGTCACTGAAGGGAAAGTCAGAGGATCTGGATGGCTCAGGTCATGTTTGAACATGGGCAGAAAAACAGAAGTCAGGGCTTAAGTGCATCCCTGTCCCTATTGATCTGCTCCTACACGTGTGCATTTCAGCTCTGTGGAATAAAACACCAGAGAAATACTGAAAGAGCTTCAAAAATACACCACAGCAAAACACCAAAGCTTCAAATGAGTGAAGTGGCAGACTGGATAGAACTGAACAACTTCAGCACAACCAGAAAAAATGATGTTGAAGCTAAATCCAGTCTTTGTGGCTGCAGTTAACTGAACTACTGTGACTGTGCTTTGCACCCAGCTAAAAGAGGGTCTTAAAACAACCCCTCAGCATGAATCACTTTCAGATAATTCAGAAAACTTGCAGCACTTGGGAGTTAATTTCTAACTTACTCACATTTAGCACATGTACATAAGTTCTGGTATGCTTTGATCTTTTCCTTTACAAGAGAGGCTGATATTACTGCACAATTTCTGTAAGAAAAGTTAAAGGAAATTTAAGGCACCACTAAAACACAGATTTTTTTTTTTTATATTAAAAGAACTCAACTGGGATAAAACACCTCTTTGGCTCAAAATGGAACTGATCAATTGTTCAACAGTTGGAATTCGTGCAGTCTTATTTAATGATGTGCTCTAATGGCAGCCTTTTATGCTTCATTTCCCAATGGCAATATACAATGACACAGAGGAAAAGCCATGTAATGTACTGTAACAATATCATGGATTGTTGCTGAGATTTAAGGGAAATAAAGTAGTGCTAAACTGGTAACACTCCTGAGGAAGCAGACTGATGGATGGATGGGCTGTGCCAACTAACCCTGAGTGGGAAGGAGATCCATTCTTCTGTGGTGCACAGACACACACACCTCCATTGGAAAACCAACTAATTTCAGGCCCCATGGACTTGGCTTTCCAAGAAGTTTTACAGGCCTGGGTATTCCCATCATCAACATGTTCTCTACTGTACTGTGTTCAACTTCAACTTGTTCACTATTGCAGACATCAAAAAAACTCTGTCGCCACATTTGGGTGTTCATCTAAAACTGCCAATTGCCATGAACATTTCAATGTGAGCATAATAGCAAAAGCCAGTTTATTATGAAAATACAAGACTGATACTTGTGGAGAATTTCCTGATGAAAACAAAATAAGTAACATTGCATTCAACCTCTGTTACTCTGTTTTACTCAAGACATGTGAGCTCTTCAAATAAGAGATAACTGGAAAGATTTGGGCACTTCAAGTTCAGCATTTGCTTCTCAAACCTATGTATTAATCAAAACCCATGCTCTGATGTTAAGATCTCAGCAGGTTAAAGAACTTAACAGAAGAAAGATCTTTGGTATAATCCTTTGAGATGGTGAAATGCAGGCTCACTTAGCACACAGCTCCAGTAAAACCCCTGCTCACCCTGCAGAGGGTTCACACTCCAAGGTTTGCAGGTTCATCTGGGGAGAGCTGCCAAGCATCTGAAATTGTATTGCCATGACCAATGACAATGTCACATGGATGATCTCAACTCCTTCTTCTTAAACCTAATGCTGTTATTAAAGTGCATTTCCCCTTTGAAATGGCAGTGGTACATCATCCACTCCTCCTTGCACAACATTTTGATCCCTTCATAGAAACCAAACATTCACTGCTGTGTGCTCAGACACAAGACTTATTCTGACTGGAAAAAATGAGCTCTGCCTTTAAAACAGAGACCCCTCTGCAGAATGGTCTTGCAGTTCCTTTAGAGGCTGTTTTTCCTTTAGGCTCCCTCCTGTTTACCACTGGCAGCTAAATAAAGTACATGAAAATTCATGTCCTGAATAAAGTAAAAACTCAACTTCTTATCTACCTCTTTGAAGTAATGAAAGGTGAGCACCTTTCTGAACCCTTGTGTAATACATGCATTTATTATGTGTACAGACTTAAAAGCACATCAATCTGTACAGGTAAATGAACACCCCACACAAGCAAAGAGCTTTCCCTATAAAACTGAAAAGTTAATCATCCCTTTGATAAATCAATCATATCTCATAAAGAAGTCTCACATTTTGTCTTTTTACATTTTTATTTAAGTCCTAATTGGCCATTAAGAGAAAGTTACAGTCTGCTTTGTCAAACTTGGATTTATGTAACATGCTCCCATTTTAAGTCTCTCTAAAGGTATCTTCACTCAAAGTCACAGTACATTTAACTAACAGTTTCATTTCAGCCCAAGATCTAAAGGAACTAACATATTTATTAAAGCATTTTGATCCTTCAGAGACAGATTAATAAGAACTTTGTGACAGTTCAGCATGATAAAGTGAGCCAATAAACAGCAATGTGTGCTGATCTTAGATATACCGATCCACAAATAATATAATACATATTTGGTTTGTCATAAAGAAAAATCACTTGAAAAAGCCATTGCCATGATTAAATACTTTCTGCTATCTAAAAATTTCTATATTCTATACAAGTTTTCCTTACAAATTCCCTCAACAAATAAACCCAGCAAGTCTTTTTCCTACATAAGGAAATCACAGCTTTGTATGATATCAATATGGAATAATGACTCAAAATGCAGCATGAAAAGGGTTTAAATATTGTATGGATTTTTGGGGTAAAAATAGAGCGCTAGATGCCAGAAGTGTTTAATGTTCATTCACTATAAAACAGATGTTCAGGCTTGCCTGAGTAGCTGTCATTTACCTACCTATGAATTATTATTTGTATTATGCATTTGTTTTATGGTAACATCTCAGAAATTCAAATTTTTTAATGTGGTTGTCAGTAACAATAGGGACTCAAGGTTTAGATCTGGGATATTCTTTCCTGTCCAACAATTTCCTTTATTAGAGCTCATCCTTTGTCACTGCTCCTGTTCATCCCCTGCTCCACATCAAGGAAGGGTGAAGCTTGGGAAATACACACTCACATGCTTGAGACACATTCCTGCCACTAAACATTGAATGATGGAGTCAATTGTTTTCTCATTTTCACTGTTTGTACATCACTGCTGCCAAACGACTTTCCTGATGTCCATTGTGATTTATGATGTGAGAGAACACCAAAACTAATTTATACTAATAAATGCAAACAGCCCCATTAACATCAATACATATCCTAATTTACACCACAAAGAATCCATACCGGTATACTTAGAGCAATTTCAGAGTATTTCCTGATGAAGATAAAAGGTCATTGTGCAAACCAGCAGTGATGGAGAGTTCACAGCAGTCATCCCAAGGTTCCAAATGCTGTGCATAAAACTTAATGTAGTGTACTGCATTAACCACTAATGCTTAAAATAATGGCTCCTGAGATTCTGGTTATAATGATCCTGATCTAAATGTGAAAATAACTTCATACAGTTTTTCCTCCAGTCATTACTTGCTAATCTACTTTATGCCTCTTCATCCAACCTGTCATACTGACGGGGGCTTAGACATGGGATGGAATGGACCCTGCAAGCTACTCCGTGCTTCTCACAACAAAGTTCATGCTTGCTTCATCTGGCATAGATGTGACAGCACCAGTTAATTCTGTTCTGTTGAACTACTCAGCACATAATGAAACAATGCACAGCACACAGGAAGATACAACAGCAGATTGAATTGTAAGAGGAGAAATAAAGCAACCCCTCAAAATAATTTCAGTTTTGTTCGCTAACTAATGCTTTTAACTTCAGCCAAAAACAAGTGTCAAATTCATAGTCTAGAACTTCAACCTAAATGTTGGGGTTTTTTGTTTGCTTTTTTCTTTGTTGTTGCTTACTTTTCCCTATCCAAGTGTTCAGAAGAATACAAACAGTCTAGAAGGTTCTGGGCTGATGCTGGCACAAATGAAATTACCTTTCTTAAACAGCTAAAGAAGTATCACCAGGACCAGCCTTTCCTGAGGGGAAATACCTGGATGCATTCCTTTGTTTTCTTCAAGTAGTGTAGAAACAAAACATTTTAAAACTGTGTGATAGTGTCTTATAGTTTAGAGACAACTTAGAAAATCACTGAATTGTTACCCTAACACACTGCAGTAGGAAAACACAACAGAAGCATTAATATTTTAATACTTTGTTGTACTAAATGCATTTCTTCACTTCAGAAATTCTCTTATCTGTAATTTCTCTTCAGTGCACAATATTTATTAATTCCAATATACCAGTTAACCAGAGCCTGGTTCTTCATATGTATATTTAGGAAAGACACAGACAACAGGGTCTGATCCAAAGTCAACTGCAGCTAATGCAGAAAGTCCTGCTAGTTCCAGTCGCAATTCCTCAGCTGCACTGTCCTGGCAATTAAAAGCAGATGGGTGCTAGGAAGCCAGCCCTGATGACCAACACCTAACCCAGGGTCACATTATGAGTCTGTCTCAGACCTGAGAATAGGACTCAAATTTGCTGAATTCTACCCAGGGGTTTAATCACAAAACCACTACTCTTAATTTAAATTCAAAAGGTTTTGAAAGAAATATTAGTAAGGTGCAAATTTTTCACTTCAGGGGAATATATCATTATTCAGTTAACCATTTTTTTTCATATCTCAGACCAAATAAGTAACCAAAGTTCTCTGCTATGGTGTTAATTAAGGATTTGTATTCATACCTCCAAGCATTACACTAACCTCTAAATGATGTTCCAACTGAAGCCTGAATCAGAGCAAAACTAAAGTATAATTAAGGCTTACAGATCTGCCTATATTGTAGCTTTCTAGCTGTAACCTTTCCACCCTGTTCTGCAATTAGCGAACCAGCTCATAAGTTCTCCAGACACAGACATTTATGAAGAGTTCAAAGCTCCTTTGCAAACTCTGGAGGAACAACTCCAAGAAAGTGGAGTAATTCTGAACCAGTGAAGCTGCACCACCTCACACAGCACCTACCTACCTGGCTCCCCTTTGCAGCAACTGAGATTTTTTCACCCCCCCATCCCTCTTACTTATCAGGCCATTCAAGTTAATGAAACACACAGTTTTTAACCTTTCAGATTCCTCACACAGGCCAGTTCTCTTAGGTTTATTTTCACTCCTGTTCCCCAGTCAGCAGAACAAACAGGGTTTGCATCTCTTTTGAACATAACCACAGACAGGAGCAGCATCCCTCACACCTCAGCTCCTTTAGCAGCAAAATCCAACAAGGACACACAAGTCAGAATAACCTAGAACCTTATTTCTTGTGGGAAAATGCCATATTCTGACCACAAACAGACACTTCATGTAAACATCACAAACCTGGTGTGGTCTATAACAGGCCAAGTACACCCAGAAAGCACTGCCAGAGTAGCAGAGAATCAACATTAAATGGCCAAGAAAATCACTTCCTTGAACACTTTTTCATAACAGTGATGTATAAAGGGTGACAAATTAGAGCAGATTTTCCCCCAGTGACATGACCCACTTGGTCTCACTCTGGCTTGAGGAATAAGGGCATGTCCAACAACCCCAAGCGCAAAATAAGAACTCAAGGACATTGTCACGTTAATGGAAAGCTCCCATACCTTGCCAACAACATCGCACGGGCAGCTCCTTGCAGCACTAACTCCTTCTTCGCAGCACAGCCAACAAATCCCGACTGTTCCCTCAGCCAGCTCTTTTATAGCCCTCACCTTAATTGGACACAGCTGTGGCCCATTAAGGGCAGGCCTGGTCCTAATCTTTGGTGATTGGTACAGCTGCAGCTCCTCAGGGCTGAGATTGCCTTCTGCATTATTCTCTGACATTCCATCCCTCCACCCAAGGGTGCTGTTGGTGGGGCCACTGTAGGGAATGGCACTGCCAGGTGGCAGATGAGCTGCTTGAGAAGGGAGTTGGAGTTTGTTGGCTGTGCTGTGAAGAAGAAGGAGCCAGTGCTGCAAGGAGCTGCCCATGAGGCATCACTGAGAAGGTATGGGAGCTTTGCAATAAGATCGCAATGCTCTTGAATTCTCATTTGTAGGGAGATAGAATACAAGTACATAAAAGTAGTTTAGAAAGTAATCTTACCCCCTAAAGAGTTGCAGCTGGGTTAATTATGAAAGATTAGGAGCAGGCCTGATGTTAACAGGCCACAGGTGTAGCCAATAAGAAGAGTGTTATAAAAGAGTAGGTTGGTAGGAACTAGAGTTAGTTGGCTGCTGTGAGGACAAGGAAGAGTCAGTGCCTCGAGGAACTGCTTACAAGAGCTATCAAGGAGGTATGAAACTCTACCAATTTAGAGCTCTTGCAATGTAACAGAATAGAATTCTTGTACTGTCATGACAATGCTTGTTTTGCACTTGGTGTTGTTGGATGTGCCCCATTTTTCAGGCCAGTGTGAGTAAGTGCATCACGTCACTAGGGCAGAACCTGCTCTAGTTTGTCACCCTTTATACATCACTGTTATGGAAAGAGTGGTACAAGGAAGTGATTTTCCTGGCCTTTTAATATTGATCCTTTGCTGTTCTGATAGTGCTGCTTGGGTGTGTTTGGCCTGTTATACACCACACCAGGTTTGTGAAGTTTATATGTAATATCTGTTTGCAACCAGAACATGGCACCTACCCATAATTGCTTCATAAATCCTAGCAATTATAAAAATCTCCAAGAAGCACTTGTGAAAATACATTAAAAACATAGTCTCTGTTTTTTCTGTTTTGTTCAGAATTACACTTTTCTTTGCCTTTCACATAGAGCTTTTAGAGTACACTTGAGTTATACTTTCATACAGTTCTCCAGAACCTGAGAGCTAGCAATATAAGGATTTTTAAATTGAAGTTGGGATTCTCAAATAATCTTAAGAGCCTGAGAACTGGGACTGTAGGAGAAATAAACATCACAAATCTAAATATCATGAGTCTGATAATGCTGAACAGGGATAAACCAGAGATTTAGAGGTGAATGGAATAAAGGAGGAAAGCACAAGATGAAAATAAAGACATAGCTTTCTATTCAATTTAAAGTTTCTGTTTAACATTTTGATTAGAAAAAAAGTGGAAAACTGCGGATGAGAATGTAAAGGTAGAACTGAGGTGAGTGTTTTATTTGGGGAGGTTTGTGCTTATCTGCTGCAAGTGAAACACCTTGTTATCAGTGTGGGTGAGGAGTGGGGCATGGTTATAATCAAGAGATGTCTCTGCCTGTGCCAGACTGTTTGGCTGCTTTATTTGCTACTCTTATTTGACCACTTCAACTGCTTTTGTTGCTGTGCTGGGTTTCCTTTTGTATTTCTGAGAAAACAAGTTCCTTAAATAGCCCTTCCTTTGGTGTCTAATTGCAAAGTATAATAGAAATCAGATTAAAGTGTGTTTTGTTTACCATGTGCCTTCAGTGTTAACAAAGGAATGAAAATTCACCCTGATCTAGTAGAAACACATATGCTGTTGCTTTCTTTGGGTTTGTTTTCTTGGAGTTCTGTAAACAAAGGTAGATTTACTGAATGGGTGGGTTTATGCAAGCTATTCTTTCAAACCTGCCAGTGTTCCCCTTGGTTTTGTGGAAAAGCTGGAGCACCCATTACCCAAGCACAGCACAAACTGCAGTCTCCTGAATTCTGTGTGGCCCCCACAGCCGGGATTTATCATCAAACAGACACAGTGAAATAAGCTCTGGATAAGTGATAACACTTCTCAGATATTAATGCAGCCACCATTGCATGAGGCTTCGGTTTACAAACCCAGTTCTGGATAATTGTTCTTACTTGGGAAACCACCAGTGGTCTTAGCCTAACATAGTTGTTTTATATGACTGAAAGTACTGCTCATATAGCACTTGGAACACTTATATTGGATAGAACAATTCTTTGGATAGAAACTCCCCAATTTTGTCTGTCCATGGATTAACAGTAATGGTGAAAAATGTGAAGAGTTTTGTGAAAAATGAAGTTTCTGTATTCTTCTCATGGCTTTTTTTTCTTTAAAATTGTCAAAACCTAGATGTTTCAGTCTATGCACTTTTAGATCAGCTATTGGAAAGTAACTTGAATCTTGATAGGGTGTCCTGAGGCAAAGGCTCCTGTCAAAATTGAGGGCAGTAGATGAGAACTCCCTGAGCAGCCTGGAGACAGGTCTTCCAAAACTCTGTTTGCAGGTTTGTTATTGGTTTGCTGTAATTGCCCAGACAAATCATCTGCTTGTCACTTCACCTGACTATAAAATTGGAACCGCAAGGGTATCAAGATATTGCATGTGTGAATTTTACTTATTTCCTACTTTGCAAGTGCTCGAAAAGCCCTTAGCATTTTTATTGAAAGTATTTTGGAAGCTGAATTACTTTATTTGTGCTAATTATATAGCTTTATAGTAGTGATGTTCTTTAGGAGACAAGCACTGAGGCATAATATGATTTGACTTTTGCTTTACACAGATTTTGCTATTAATTTGATTATTTTCCATAACTGAACAATGTAGTTTGCTCTATGTTAAAATAAAACTAAATTTGCTTGGTAGAGGAATAAAAAGGAAATGGTACTTCAGACAGTGGCCCTGGGGTTACACTAATTTCACAGCTTTAGTTTATATCATTTTTCTTGTCAAGTGTTTTGAAGAAGAAAATTTTAATGTTTTGTCCAGAGAACTTAATTTTCCATTGTTTTTACACCTTTAGAGTGATGTCTAAGAACAGAGGACTACACCACATAAAATGTTTCACAGTTAGGAACCAGCAAATGTAGTGATAATATGGTTGGCTTGTGTAGACTTGCATCTGATAAATACAAATAACCCCCCTTTCAAATTAACATGAGCCAAAAGTCAACTTAGTGATCTGATGAGGTACTGACAAATTCACATCCTAACCTAAATGACATTTGTCACACTGAAGTAGAAACAATTATTAATAATTTTCAGTTCATTAGGAGCACTACAATGAAATGTCAACAACTTCAAAAGTGTAGCAGAAGTGTACAAATTAATTTTGATTTTCTGAAGTGTAATTATTTTTGTAAGTACCACACTGTGTAATCACTTTTGGCGCTATTACTTGTGCAATCAATAACACTTAAATGTACTTAGCTGTTTTCAAACATGCTTTCCTAAGGTCACCCTTTAGTGGTGTGGGTGTTTTCATGTGAGGAGTAAGATGTAAGAATGTGAGGAGTTGTTTCCTAACTGGTCAAAGATGTAGTGAAATTTAAAAAAATACAGAATTATTTATGGTTTTTTTTTTTTTTTTGATTGCCATAAAGGGGTGCTGGATGCCTGGGCAGTTTTGATGTGAAAAAAGCCAATCCTGGCTCTGTGGCGAGTCCAATTTTGTGCTCTGGGTGGCAGCATCAGCTCTTGCTCCTGTGCCTTCCCCACCCGGGGCTCATCCTACTTGGCAAATGCAACCTGACTGCAGAGTTAATTATATTCCCCTGAGCCAGGCAGTCAGGCCAGATTTGGCCTCACATTAGCCAGATGAATGGCTGGTAATCATCTAGAGGAGTGCATCGTTCCCACAAGCCCAGCCAGTCCCCAAGTGCCGGCATTTGTAATAATTCACAGCCCTGTGATGCTCCAGTGCAAAAAGAGCACAGGAACACACACACACCTTGAAGGAAAGTTACTTTTGCTGGAGTGATTTGAGCTGACATTCTGATAGGTTTCATTCAGGTTTGGACAGGACAATTTTGCTTGTGTATTTGTTCGTTATTTTATCTGTTTTCTGGAGATCTCCAGGAACCTTTATAGCAGGGTAGGAGCAGAGATGGTTGGTTGGCAGTTCAGTGCTCAGGTTGGTTTCTGGAATTTAAATTAGTCCCTTAAAGGATGCAGTTTATAATGTAGCTCCTGGAGTCTCCTCCTGTAACTCAGCTTTCAACCCTAATTTAACTTCATTTGTAGAATTGTTTCAATGGCTTACCCACACTGGAAGGTAAAAGCAAAGCTGATGTAACCAGAGCAAGGAATGCAGACTGTACTTAAACTATTAAAATTACAGATCCTCCCCATTAAAAATTAAAACCCAATAAAAATAGATAAAAATTTCCTGTTGGATTAGTAAATTATCCTTTAGTAAAAGAAGTAAAAACAGGAAAATAGACTTCATGCCATGAGGAAAAGAAAGTCAGAAAATGTACAGAAAAAAGAAGTATCACAGTCAGCAGTAACATCTCTTGATATCTATTGCTATTTTTAGTTGTCATTAAATATAGTGGTTTAGCCATTTATAGCAACATAAGAGTTTAAGAAGAAAACAGATAAGGCATTCCAGGCACGAACTTATTTAGAGGCTGAATATCAATATAATTCTGAATCAAAAAACAAATACATACTGTTTTTAAGATTTGTAGCTTTCTTTCAGTATTTATCTGCATTTCTATATGGAAGAATAGCTCCAGTAAACTGAGGGCAAGTTTGTTCCGCTATTTAGAAGTGCATATATTATATACAAGGAAATGCAGTTAGAGATGGGGAAACTGTGTGTGAATGTAACTACCCAGTAATTACACCTGAAAATTTGTGTTAGAATAATTCACTTCATCTAAACATGTCTACTATATATCTCTGTCTTGGATTTCAGTAATCTGAGGTTTTGTTTGATTTTCGGGACAAATAAACCATTAAATTCTTTGCCAATACTCCAGAGCCCACAGTTCCTAGGCAGCTGCACAGAGCTGTGTTACTGGGCTGACTGCCAGGAAGCCAGGTAGGGTTTGTTCTGCTTGGAGCTCAGCTACTCTGCAAAAATGTTTGAATTTTGGTGACACAGCAAATGCTGTAGCAAAGCATTTTGCTGGGATTTTCAAACTAAGTGCAAAGTCCTTATGTGAGTTTGTTTGCACCTGAATTTGACAACATTGCTGCAGATACTAACGGATGAATAAGCTTTAAGCTCTCAATGTCAGTATATTTTTCATTATTATTTAAGCTGTCAATATCTGTGTGTTTTTTCCACTATTACTGAAGTAATCCTCATTGTATAGCAGTGGCTTTAGTGTAAAAGAGGAAAAAAAAAGGGAAAAAGAAATCCCCACCAGGCTTTCTCAGCTGTGCTCCATAGCCTTAATTCCTCACCCATCTCACTGGATCACAGCAGAACATCTCCACACCTGTTCTGGTTTCCTGGGAAGAAAATCTCCAAAGTTCAACTGTTCAGAAATATTCATCCACCTAGAAAGTCTTTGGCTTATCTTGCTGAAGAAGTAAACACAGAACTAGCTTTATTTTTTACTAGTTAAAACCAAGATCAAACTCCAAATCTAAACATCTTGCTGATTTAAAATTTCCTGATGTGAATATATTCCAAATCCTGTAGCAGATAATTTGGTGTTACTTCCATGTGCCAGAAATACTGTTCTAAGGAGTTACAGCTTAATTTTCATAGAAAATCAGGTTTGGTTAGTTATTAAGACTGTCTGGGATTGTAGGTGATTAGCTAGGTGGGATTTGGGAGTTACTCTATAATTTGGATTGGATTTTTAATTTTGTCTAAATTAAGATTTTTATTACTTGAGTTGAAGCACTTGAGATTAATGAAAAAGGCTGTGATGGATAACATGTTTATTCTTTCAGGACAAAGCAAGATAATTATGCCTGTCTTACATGGATTTCATCCATTTGCTTACTTTACCTCACTAGCAGGTGACTGCTAACCAAGGAATGTTTCATGCCCTGAAATTTGCTTCAGGATATCAGATTTTAGTGAGCAAACCCAGGAACATTAACACAGTTCTACCTGCAGCCCACCAGCCCACCCCCAAAAAGATGTCTGAGATATAATCAGTAGATAAAACAGAAATATTGTTTGTGTGATAAGATGGGATGCATTCTAAATCCTAATAAATGGTTATAGGATGTTTTTGCCACTGAGTGTTGAGTTTAAAAGGCAGCATCACTAAGTCAAAACTGGAAAAGAGGAAAAAAAAATGTAGACCTTGCCAGCTGCAATTACATCTTCTAGTCACTGAAATGTAATATAATTCAATGTCTGTATTAGCATTCAGCATTGTTAATTCATGGGCAAGTAATTTAGTTGAATTCTCAATGAGAAATTGAATTTGAGGTGACTCAGCAGGAAAATCAGTGTGTTCTGTAATTGAATGGAAAATAGTTGACTTATCGCTGGCAGCGAGCTTGATGTAACAAGCCTTTGTATTCCATGTGCCATGAATAGACTGAATGCTTTGACAAGGATTACATTTATTTCAGATAATGAAGCACAATCAAATGTGGAGTAATTAAGAACCAAAGAAAATGACATGACCCAAATCCAATGGGAAAGGTCCCAATTTGGGGAGGAGTTAGGAAATATCCATATTAGGAATGTTTATGGAAGAGTGTTTCAGTTTTGATACGGTTAATTCTGCCTTGCTACAGGAGATGCTGGACAGTGTTTCTAGGCTCTTTTCAATTTCTTTTTCACATTTCTGTGGTTGATTGAAATATTCATATCAGCACCCAGAATGAATTTGAGTGGAGGAAGCAGCATGGTAAATGTCACCTGAAAAGAAGCTGGTAAAGGTGCTGCTCTGCCATGGGGAGCTACATCTCAGCACCCCTCCTGCCTTCTGTGGGGGGATAGAATGTAAGAAAATAAAGATAGTGCAGAAGGCAATCTCAGCCTGAAGAGTTTCAGCTGTGCCAATCACCAAAGATTAGGAACAGGCCTGCCCTTAACAGGCCACAGCTGTGTCCAATAAGGGTGAGTGCTATAAAAGAGTGGGTTAGCTGGTAAAGTTGGAGTTTGTTGGCTGTGCTGTGAGGGAGTCAGTGCTGTGAGGAGTTGTCCATGAGAAATCACTGAGAAGGTATGGGAGCTTTGCAATAAGATGATCATCGTCTGTGGGATGCGATGCAATAATTTGGAATAGACTATTTGTTTCTGGCTCAAGCTTTCTGCTCAGGAAAAGGTGAGATTCAGTTTTGTCTCATCCAAGTTCAGGACAACTGAACCATCCTTCCAAAGGAACAGGCTCTTAGGACACTCATTCAGGTTTTGTAGTCAGTCTCAAAGCTTAAACATGAAGACTTCAGGATTTAATTCAAGACTTGTTCACATCAGTTGACCTTGGAAAAGTTGGGTTTTTTTTTTTTGCCCCAAATGTAACTTTTGTGATCTGATTTGTCAGGTGACTCACTAAACATAATTATTCAACTTGTGCTGTATTCCCATTGATTGTTTTCCTCTAATATCCATGTTTTTAGCCTAGTATCCATTATCTACATTAGTCTCTTATCTGTAAAATATGCAATTGTGAAAAATATATTGAACTCCAAATATGACAGCAAGCAGATGACATGTGATATCTCACCACAGCTCTGCAAAGGTGTGCTAAGGAACAGATGAGCATCAATAGCACTACAAGAACTCTTTTGAATGTACAGGTGTCTGTGTTTTTAGTTTGTAAGGCTGCTAAAACCTGATTTAAACATAAAAGCAGATGCATTCTTTTGAACAGGGATTAGAAAGCAAATAATTAATCATACATACCTGAGGATTTATGTAAGCAGCTGCTTAAATAAGAATCATAAACCTACAAATGCAGTCTCTCCACCTACTTTGCAATCTCTTGAATTAAAAAAAAAAGTGTGGAGTTTTTTGTTAGATAGCACTTGACATCAAAAGGAAAATGCTAACATATTCTCCTGGTACCATATAGAAATGAAAATATTCTTAACAAACATCCTGTGCTGTTTTTAACTAGGTGGTAAATAGTTTACAAATGCTGGAGCTTGTAAGCTGTAGTGCTGATTAGGTAAATTGGGACTGGGGTAACTGGAGGCTGTGTAGGCCTTCTACACAATGGAAGTTTGTTTTCCATCCAGTAAAAAAGATGGAAATTTGCATGAGGGTCACGAAGGAAAGATTGGCTGGTCTGAACAGGCTTCTAAGTATTACAGGAAGTGTATAAAACTGACTGGTTTTTACTTTAAGTCAGGTGAAACCAAGTTGATTTCACAGTTATGTTTTCGAATCCACACATCAAACCAAAATCAAAAGGTCTGGATCTGAGGGAAGTGAAAGAGAAAAACAATTTTTTGCATGAACAGCTACAGGATGAGATCACCAGGAGTCACACAGCTTTAGTGCTTGGTGCCAGTCTCTACCACGCATTGTAAGGAAGGTCTGTGCCCTGCTCTGCTGAGTGACTTGCTAGAAGTTCATCGCTTGCAGCAAATTCCAAGGAATAGCCAAGTTTTTATGAATAGATTAAGTAATTCTGGCAACTCTTCTGAGATTTGAGGGGCCAATATTTTACATATCAGTTTATTGAATTTGGACTCGAGGTCTCAGAGCTGTAACAATAAGTTTAAGCCTATGGCAATAAAGCTACCTGCAGTAATATATTTAGGCGTCAGGGCCCAAACCCCTGCAAAGAAAAAAAGTGACTCACTTTTATTCAAAACTCAGCTCTCACTGGATTTTTGTCCCTGCTACTTCTCTTGGCATACTTAATGAAACTTTTACTGTCCTTGCACTCCACTTCTCTGCCAGTTGAGCACTCAAGATGTAGAATTAAACTCTGTTGTAAAGATGGAGTAAAAATGAGAAGTGGGATAGAAATGGGGTGCCTTGGCAGCTACTCTGAGAGTTCCTACATGTGCATGATCTCTGGTGCTCTCTCTCAATTCTGCTGGGGATTGGAAATTGCCCTTTTCCTTTTCTGAGCCACATTTTAATCTTGTTGCTGCCTTGTCACCGTGTTCACGTATTGCAGCCTTGCTTTTATTGCACTGAGCTTGTTTTCATGGGCTCCTTTTTCAACATATCTACTGATGAAATTGAACACTTGGGGGTTTGAGTTTGACAGCTGGAAGATGAGAGAGGGTGTCTCTGATCCTGCTTCTACAGAATTCCCACAGTGCCCCCTACACTGAAAGGCTTTAAATGTATCTCTGCTTTGAACATCTGATTCTGCTAACAGTAATGCTTCTGTAGTGTCTACAACTCACTTTATCTTGTTCCAAGAACTGACAGTGTCCCTAGAATACTTTTTTTAAAAGCAGAACTTATTGGATAAATTCTTCCACTGGTGTATTTTTTTCCTTTTTTTCCAAGCTGCATCTAATGAATATATTCCTTGAACTGCATATTTCAACAGCTGTTACCTTATAAACTTCTAACCCTGTGCCTTGATGTGGTGGCCTCCTTCAGGCACGCAGGACTGTGGAGGACAGACACTCTGCACTAACTAAAGATAAAAACACTACAGTAGAGTGTGACAGGTCTCTTTTTAAGGTACAGCTTTGAATCTCTGCATAAAAATATCAATGGGGTTCAAGTACCACAGGGTCCTGTCCTGTGGATCCACATGGATTTTCAGTTGACTTGTAATCTCCTTGGTTTCCCCCAAAGCCCTGAATTTTCATGCCTCCTCCTCAGATGCTGAGCAAGTCAAGGGTTCATCCTCCCATCAAAGCTCAAAGATTTAGTGGGAAGAGATTTGCATTGAAACATTTACAGCAATTGCTTGTGGCTCACTGCAGTCTATCGAGCCCCTCTTTAAACTTCACAGTTGTAAACCCATTTTTAAGCTTGTCGTTTGGAAACAACTCTACATGAGAAGGTGAAAGGAGCGTTTTCCACAGTGGGCTGGAGTGTAACAGCCAGTGAGAGCAGCAGAATGGGAGAGCTGCTGTGAAAGGCTTCAATAAGTGGCTGCTCTGCAGCAACCCTTGAGTCTTGCATCTCAAAAGCTGTAGCTGAGCAGCAGCTCCCACTATTGCTCTGAACTTTGCCTTGCAGCATTTAATCCTTTACACCAATGGAACACTTGTCTAGGACCCTGATCTAGGGTGTTTTCCCTACCTGGAAAACGCCTTTGGTTTTGTAGTGTTTAGTTATGGAAGAACAAAAATTGTGGCATGTATTGTTTCTGTCAGTACTGCAGGGTATTCATCAACCAACTGCAACCTGAAAGGATGGAACCAAATCCGTAGGAATCAAATACAGCACTGAAACAGAAATGATGGTATTTTTTTAGAAGTGAACAGGTGGTGCTTTTAATCCCACCAAAATTAACCTGTGTTCAATAATTTATGCGCTCAAATTGACTCTAACAAATGCTGCTTAATTATGCATTCTTGGAAATGTGCTTTACGTTTGGTTTCAAATTGGAATTTACATCCAACTATGGTTATCTTCCCACAGCAGTTTCAGTCTATAATGAAGGAAGAAATTCAGGATATAAAGAATATTCAAAGTAACTTTGCTCTGAATCCAGCTGCAGTTGTCTACATAGCGTAATTGTCACATTTTCCAACAATGAAAATTAAAGAAAAACCCCTATCTTTTAAAAAAAGCTGTTCAAAGAATGTTCTCACAAAAAGAAAATAAAAATAGACCAGCTCATTAGATCTGTAGCTTGACTCAGGAAAACATAAATACGGGAGTCAGTCTGTGTTTGAAGTAGAAAAAAGGAGGACAAATACACAGGTTGTCAGTAATCTTTAATGTCTTTCCTTTGTCTCACTCTGAAGTGAAAACAACTGAAGCTGTTCAAAGATAGGTTTATCTAATTCATGCCAACGGACTCTCTCTTTCTTCCCCCCGATTAGTACTTGGAATAATCTCTTTATTGATGTGGTGCACACTTTTTTTGTGTGCCTATCTTGCTATTTTCTTCTGAAGAAAAAGTGCTGCAAGATGATCAAATATAACTTTACTGTGTGGTTTGGAGGAAACTCTGAAAATTATTTTCTTCTGCTCTTTGTGTTGATATAAAGAACCATTTAATGTATTTTTCTTATAATAAGAACTGGAATAATATTGCAGGTGTGAATTAGCATTATTTCTAATGTTGCCTAGGAAAAAATCAATCATGCTTTTCGTATGTTAGGCATCAATAGGATTGTTCACATGAATAAAACCAATTTTTAATTTTTACAAGACTGAGCAGCAGCACAGAGTGCTGGAAGAGGAAGTAGTGCTTGTACAGTTTCTAGTGTTCAGCTGATCAATTTTCAGGGAAACTGAAATTTTCCCTTTCAGCCTGTCTTGTAATCTGTTCACTGCTGCCACATGGGATGCCACCAACTCTGTATTTGCATTGCTAAAAGTAGAGGTATTTATTTTTACTTGCAGGATTGAGGAAAGGATGCAGTAGAGAAAAATCAAAGCCTCTGGTGAAAATCCTGGGCTCTGCTCAGTTGGGAGTGTCCAGCTGGAGTGTGCAGGGTTTGAGCTGGTTTGGGGTCACCCTTGTGAAGTTTCCATTTCAAATTGCAGATAAAAGTAGAAACTTCAGCCCGAGGAGCAAGGAGAGCTCCCCTGAGGGACAAACCTGAAACCTGAGCTGAGTGAAAGGTCTTGGACAGTGCAGAAACCTGACGGACTTTTGGGAAACTGAGGCAAACACTGAACTGAAACCTAAGTCCCAATTTTCACTTCATCCTCAGCAAAAGGACAATTCTTATTCCAGTTCAAATATTGAAACACAGTGAAACATTGCTGTTGGAAAGAAGCAGTCACTGAAGGCCTTTTGCAAAAGGTCATGTGTTGTTAGCATGGGGAACAGCATCCAACCAGGAACCTTTTGTTTTCGTATCTTGTTACATTTTTCTTAGCAAGTTTCTATTCAGAAAGGTGAGCAAAAGCTCCCTTGTGTCAAGGGATATTTGTAGGCAATGAAAAAATAAGATCCTGGGTGACATCTAGGGGATGTGGTGGGTAGGTAGCCAAGTCTGATGTGGAAAATTAGGGAAAACAGTCCATAAATCTGTAATAAGCTGTGCTTGCTTCTATTTCCACTCTTGTGTTTCTATGTGCTTACATACAAGAATAATGATATGTATGAGGAAAACTCAAGGTACAGCCTGACTGATCACACCTCTCTCCTGTTATTCCTGTGACCAGCAAACAGCAAATCCAACCCAAACCCCCTTGTCCCTGTAGTACCCTCCAGTTTACAGTGCAGAAGTTCAATTTTTAGAGCTCTCATGAATTGCTCAGTACATGCTGTTAATTATCAGCCAGTGTGAATCACCAAAGTCATAACCTGACTCCTAAATGAGTTTCCCATAAATCTGTTCTATTCATTAGAGGTCAAGCTGATAACTGCTAAGAAGGAATATCAATGCTTCAAATCAGTTTATAAGGGTATAATTGTAACTAAAAAAATCCCCAACCTTCCTCTCCCTGTGGTCTGGGTAATTTAAGTGTGGAACTCAAAGCCCTCAAATAACTGTTATTTCTTAACAAGATGCTGTGGAAGAGGAGAAAAAGTGAAAAAAACCTTGCAAAATAAGTATGAACATTTCTGAATATCTTGTCTATCTATGGAATGGTCTAAGCATTTGTTTTGAAAATCTTAAAGAGTTATGACCAAAACTTTTTCTAAATACCTTAAATAGGATAATTATCCAAATGAAATATTATCCATTGAGAGGTACAGGAGATATTACCCATAATACGAGACAGTTATGGACAAGTATGGACAAGCTCCATTCTTGGGAGGGGCCCATAGGAGGAATTGATATCAATATCCAGATACTTTATAAAGCTCTACCCTTATATCTTCGCATTTAAAAAATTCCCAAATTTTCTAATTTTAATGGTTGGTTGATTAGGAAAAAAAAAAGCAATTGAAACTTACTTAGAGCTTTTTAAATTAGATCATTTTTACTGTGTACACTGTAAGGTCACATCAATTTGAGAAAAGCTGCTGAAAAAATCAAATTATGAGCTAGAAATGTAATATAAACATACTCTGAAACTAAATCATGTACCTCATATATGCAATGTTTTTGGGAAGTTACATTTGTGAGCTTTTAATAAGGAATGGAATGTAGCAGAACTTTTGGGAATAACTTTAATTTATTATCATCTAAAATATGTGTTTAACAAAAACATGCAAGTTGTCTTTGGAAAAGCATTGAGTCGGGCAGATTTAACTGTCTGGGCATCACAACTAACATACAAACAATCAAAAATGTCTTTTTGTTAAAAGGCAGGTAATTTCTGAGTAACCAATTGCCATGTGATGTATGGCCCCATACTTGAGCTGAATTTAAATAACCTGACAAAAATGAAGTTGTTCAGAAGAAACTTTTCCTGTTTATGAACTACAATGCTTGAATTCCTGATAACTTTGCATAGGTATAATTTTGTACCAATGTGAGGGCATTTTGAAAAATCTGGGGCCAACTGCTGGCAGAATTCCATTTATCTGAGCACAGCTACATGCTATGAAATGGAAACCAAAATGGAAATTTGTAGAATTTTCATAACATGTGAATGGTGAAACTTCAAAAGAGATATTGGCAGATAAGTTTATTTTTTAAGCAGGATTGCAGGATGGGAGGTGAGGCAATGAAACAAAACCAAGGAACCTTAAGATGTAGAAAAATCTGACAACTCAGGTCTACAAATTATTAATAAGATTATAGTTGGTTTAATGGATCCAATTAAATATAATTGACCTAATTTTATCAGCAAAAGCTGTTCTGTTAATTAGCATAAAATCAGGACAGCACCTACATCAAAAGCTCAATATTAATACTTTTTTTAAAACACAGCATCTTGTAGAGGGTACAAGTCTTCATCTGTACAAGATTGTCTCTATTTGGATTGTTTTAAGATTTCTTATAACTGGCCTGATTGGGTTTGAGCTACAGGAAGAAACTGTTGAAGTCTCATTCTACTGACAGGTGTGACAGTAACTGTATAAATTGTTTATTGTATCATGTTCATGTGTCCTACTCTAAAGCTCATCAAATTAACTGGAAAGTCATCAGTTGGCTTCAAACAGGCTTTTAAATAATGCCCACAGATAAATGTGCACACTTTGTACTGTAGGTCTTCTCAATTTTAAATTTTAATCTTTTAGTGCTGTCATGGACTGAATGTGCAGCTCTGAGATTTCGGAGCTTCTCCACCAGACACTTCTCTTGAAGATTTTAAATTAGTTTAATCCTGCAACACGAAAGGATCAGAGGCTCTCCCTAAAATTTGAACTGTGCCATTTGGGAGAAGAGGAATAACTTGTAATTTTTGATTCCATTCCTGAGTTTGGTGGGGGATGAATGAGGCATTTTGAGATTCTGCCTCTTCCCCATTAAAAAAGGAAAAAAAGAGGTTGTGAGAGGTGTATAAATCTAATTTGTTCACTTTAATCAGTTAACTGTGACTGCTGTTAAGGATTCAATCAAATAATACATTTCCTTAATCAACATAAAATCTGTTTAAGGATAACTTCTGTTCACCAATATCTGGCTTGTATTTTTTCTCAGCTTCAATTACAAGTTCTTACTCCTGTTGTTTTCTTTAGTTCTTCTTTGTCTCTACAGAAAATTATAGCAAGTTTAACCAAGTCCTAGCTCAAGGAAAGTTATTGACGTGGCCAGATCTTGCCCTGAGGTTTATGGTTCTTTGTGCCTGGATTTCAGCAAGGCACTTACCCTGCCTCCCACCCTCAGAATGTCTAAAACACATCCCTAATAACTGCACACAGATAAAACTTGCCTCTGTCTGGAATCTTTTCTTCCCTAGGTTGGTTTTATGACAACATTTCACTCTTCTGCCACGATTCACTTCAAATTTGTCCTCAGTTTTTGTTGAAGATTACACTGACCCAGCTCCAATCTTAGAAAACCCTTTCCAGCTAAATTCTTACACCCTGAGGAAAATGTCTCTGTATTTTGCTTTAGGCTTTTTTAGCCATCAATGGCAGGTCTTTTACAAAAGATGCTCCAAGGCCATCTTTAACCTCTTTGTCTTTTCACTCTCTGGGTGCTGCACAGCGGGTAAAGGATTTTTTTAAATACATGCCAGTATGTGTGGAAAAATAATTCCTGACAAGTAACTGTCTTTGTGTTCCATTTCTGCTCACAAAAGTGGCTTGCAGTATTTCCCATACATTTTAGAGTCAGTAGTTATTGGTTAAAAGTACATTTTTGAAACTGAGTTGGGAATATTTGACTAGATTGGTTACCTATGTTGCATGTTTTATTTTTATTCCAATTAGAAGTAGGATAATAGCATGAAGTTTGCTTAAAAAAGCAACTCCATACTTAGAGTTAGAATATTTTCTAGCACATCCAAAAACATTCCTTCCTTATCTGTGCACTAAAGTTTTTCTAACAAATGAATAGTGGAGCCAGGAACATGAATGAAGGGAATGTTTAAAGTTTTGCAAGCATTTTACATTATCTCTTCTGATCTACCTCTCTAGCAACTTCTGCAACACAAAGCAAACAGCTTTTCTCAGAGGAAGAGAAAATGAAGGAATTTGCTGTAGATCTGTTATATGAGTTAGGGTAGAAATAGATGTTTACTACTAGAGGCTCTCAGCTCTTGTCTTGCAATAATTGGTGATGCTCCTAAGGGTTTACCTCCAGGAGTCATTTAATGCCTATAAATCACAGCTTCCTTTCCAGGTGAATATCTGGCTGTCAAGGCTGCAGAAAAAAGCACGAACCCAAGCACACCCTGAAGTTAAAAACCTGACGAAACAAACCCTTAAAAACAGGTGAAGTAGGAAGATAAAAGATCAAAAGAAAGTGAATTTCCATAGTTTTAAAAACATGGCATTTTTTCAGGTGCTACTTGTTTTCGGAGCACTGGGTTTATTAATGCTGTTTTTATTTCTATGCTGATGACCATAGCAGTTTTTAACTCTTAGAAAATGAGTCCTCTGAGTTCCTGTGGGATGCTATGGATCCCACTGCTAGCAAGGGATCTCATTTTGGAGGTGTTAGAGATTGGGCATTGAAAAGGATTGAAGGGCTTGGAGCTCTTGGTGCTCGCATAAACTGAACTTGACTAACTGCAGTTGTTTTGTTGCACATCTTCCTTGTTTAAAGTTTATTTTAAGGTGTATCTTCATCAGCAGTAAACATCTCTTGTTGTCCTTCAGAAAAATTGTTTTCTCCTTTGTCAGCATCTTGTTCCTTGTGCTTGAAAAATATCCTTAAACCTCAATCCTTTTAATTCTGTATTTCTGCCCTGCAGTGTTTAAGATGTCTGTGACTTACCTGTTCCTCAAGGACTGTGGTGTTTTTGTACCTTCAAGTTTTCTGTTCTTCCCTTGACATTTTCATCATCACCTCCCCAAAGTGCTTGCTCTGGACTAAGGCACAGCCTGGGAACAACACTCTTAAGGGTGTTGTGCAGAAATACATTCCTGCACTAACACAACACAAACCAGCAGGATAAATATGGGAAAAGCTCTGTTTTCACATAGCACTGAGCAGGGGAAAGGTTAAAGCAAAGGCTAAAATAAACAGTTCTGCCCAATACCCTCTTGTCACCTAAACAAAGATTGGAGGCTGAGGTGTCCTGTGAGGAGCTGAATCATTCCAGGGGGACTTTGATGTTATCATCTAAAGGTCATGGGCTGGACAGGAGAAATAGTCTCTATCAGAACATCTGGTGTACTTGTGGGAGCAGAGACCCTTGTTCAGGTTCCCTTAGAGGATTGCTGTATTTTTAAGGCTGGTTTTGTCTATAATCAGTGTCTAGCTTGGGAGATCATTGAGGAAAGGGTGGCACTGCTCTTAAAGACTTTTTGTTGATATCAGGGTTCCAAAGTGCTGTGCTGTCTTTGACTGTCTGTTCCTCCCTGGCTTTTCCAAAATCAGGATTATTCCAAGCTGCAGTATTGCTTTGACTGTCTGCTCCCTGGTTTCCCAAACCCAGACCATGTAACTCTGCCCAGGCTGTGAATTTGACTCTCAGGCTCTACACTACTGCTGGTTTATTTCCAGATCAGCCAAATCCCTGAGATGAACCTGCACATGGCAGAGCCAACATGAAACTTCTCAAAGTGGTAACCTGCAACCCCTGCAAGTGTTCTCATCTGAGAGCCACCCCAGAAATATTGTGTTTTGGGGACTCCAGAGCAGAATCAGCACTGAGAATGTGGCCAAACCCTGTGTGACCTGTGCTTGAGGCCAGGCTGTGCAGAATGAGCCAGCTCTGGCCAGTGTGGGCATGACCAGAGTTCAGCTGAACAAATTCCCCCTAGAGAAACCAAAGCACTGAAATGTTTGCTGAGAGCATAAAGCACATTGCTTAGCTGCAAACTGATAACAAAAAAAAAAAAAAAAAAGGGCACAGAGAAGTCTCAGAAGCACCATGTGCCGAATACATGTCCACAATATGTATTTTATTATGTATTTAAATCGACAGATCAATCTAGATTTGCATTAAGTTGTTTTACCTTATTGTGAAAATAAGAGAGGTCTTTAGAGCTGCTCTGCATGCAAATTAATGCTATTTTAAGAGTTCTGGATAGCTGGATCAGCACAGTATATATGGGGAGATGGGAATTGGGTTTTACATCTGTACATACAGAAATGAGAGTTTGACACCCTGTCATTCACTTCATTAAAGTCAGTTATCTTCAGACTTCTGTTCAGAGCAATAAAATGTGGGGAAACATTAAGTAAGGGAGCAAGGAGTGCATTAATGTCAGAGCAGTTGTGAAATTAATGTGACCCTAATAATAACCCTTTAGGCAGTGCTGTTCATACAGCAGTGACCAGGGCATTGCCAAGAGCCAAATTTGAATTGCACATTGTGTTACAAACCCAGTGTTCAGCAGTTCAGGTGGAGTTAATATTCCTTTTTTTCCAGAAGTAAATAAAAGCAGAAACCCAAATCAGAGTGTTCCTACTCACCCCCACAGAGCACAAATAAATTGTGGGTGGAAAAACCAAATTTTTTGTACATGTAAAATACGTACTTGTTTATATTCTGGGGGAAAAAAAATCAGCTTCCAGTAGCATCAGCAGTATCTGTAAGTGCAGTGGTAATTGTTTAACAATTAGGAAATTCCCAAAATGTGGATAACAAATGTAATTTTAGTAATGGGAATTGAATTGCAGGTCTTGTGTATTTCTGTGCATTTTTTTTTAACCAGTAATTTCAATAGGTGGATAAATTTGTTAGTTAAAATACACTGTGAAATTTATGTTCATCGCCTGCACAATTGAGCAATGCTGACTTATTGCAGAATTATAGCAAAATAAAAAACCATATATTTTCTGAATATGGCTAAATAAAATACCAAATATGTTCTGATTATAGCCAAAAAAATACCAAATATTTTCTGATAGACACCTTTTTAGGCAGTGAGGCAATAGGGAAGTGAATCTTAGTGTATAAGAAAGTGTACAGAAAATTCTGGACTTATTCTTCCTATATAAACATTCAGCCATAAATGAATTTTTTCTTGTAGTTCTTGTGATTTTAAGCACGTGTTCAGGCTTTGTCAGCTGCAGTAGGTGTGGGAAGAGCTGGTTTACACTGGGAACATTTGAAGTGTCTCAAGAGCAGCTCTCAGGCTGATGAGATTGTAGCTGGAACAGCGGTAGCTGCACAGCCAAGCCTCTTTAACAACAACTCCATGAAAAGCTCTTTTCTGTTGCTTATAAAGGAAAATAAGAAGTTGAGTGTGATTCTGTGATGCTGGCTTAGAGAAGGTCACCTGCCATTGTGACCTGTGTTTTGTTGGGTTTTGTGAAATGGCCAAAATACCTAATTCTTACTTCGTATGAGAATTTGATTACTGAGGTATGAAATATTTTGGTTGAGAAATGTTACTGTACTACCTCATGGAATTCGAAAATTCTGGTTAGAAGGATCTGTTGAGTTTGTGGAAGGGCAGCAAAGCTGATGGAAGGCATTAACAACCTCATCCCTGCTGAGTGTTTCTTCTGTCAGACTTTGGAAATTATTTCATTCAAGGACAGAATTCAGGAGCAGGGATGAAAAGATGCAGCTTTGCTCATTTCTCCTCACTTTGTGGAGCAAAACACCCAAGTTTGTTTTTCTTACTCTTAGTAAGGAAAGCCAGAAGTTGTGTTTTAGCCCACACTCTACTTTTAATTTGTGGTTTCATTAGACAGATCAGTGAGCAGCCTTTTCTACCTCCTTCTTAATTCTCTTCAGTAGCTTCTCAAGAGCCACTTGTTTCTTTTACTTTTGTGTTACTAAACTATAGAAGGCTGAGGAAATTTTGAGGGAACAGTGCTTGCAATATTGCAAAAGTCCTCTGTTTACTTTTCAAGCTACTGGTCTGAAATGTGGCTTGTAAAAGAAATATGTGGGAATGCCTTCAGATCCTGAAAGTTGAAATATTCTAAATATAAGCTGTCTCTGGACAAATCCATTTAATAGCCATGCTAAGGGAAAGATGCCAGTCCCTCAATATCACAGTCTCTGAGGATGACAATTGTGGAGGCTTTTAGGACGTGGGAATGTTCTTCCCTGCTTCTGCAGAGTATTGTTGCAACAGAGAGGTTCTTAATTAAGGTTTCTCACTGAAACAATGGTGAATGACTTTCATCAGAGAAAAGAAGACATTTCTTAGGTACAGAGATGCTGTAAAAAGGAAATAAAAGGCACCAAAGTGATTTCCCTGCTGATAGGGTTCTGTTAGTGTTTTGTATTATTTAGAACATACAAGAGCTAAATTGCTGTGACAGCTAACAGGAGTGTTGAAGGCCAAAAGATGGTTGAAATATTTGACAGGCTTTTTATTATTACCTTTAAGGTTAGAGTGTCTGAAAAGCAAGCAGACATTATGTCATCCTGCAGCAGGAATATGTTCTTCATTTGACAGTGGTAACAGTGAAATCACTTTTGTAATAATCTATATACATGTGTGTGAGTGTATCTTAAAGATTTGATAATTGGGGACGTAACTACCAAGTTGTCAATGGCTTTTGAAATCTTTTACATTTTAAAGAGACTGGAAAAATATAAAGTAAGTATTTCTCCAGGTGAAATAGTAAGGAAAAGCTGCAGAGAGACTTAGTGCAGCAATTCAAACCAGAAACCTAAAACCCTACCTTTATTTTTGTCTGTAACACTGCTGCATGCACAAACCACACAGCCTAAGAAGTATTATCCAATTCCTGCCTTCACATATAAACAGCTTTTCAGGGCGAATATGAGCCAAGCTTTAGACATGCAGTCATCTATCCAATAAAAATAGGATAAGAAACCTCAAGTCTTTCACTAAATAATTTCATTGTATGTTTTAAATACTCTCTAGGAGAAAGGTTCAATGTACAAAAGCTTTGAGCAGCTGAAGGCTTATCTGAAACATTTCTAACGCGTTGGTAAGAGCACAGAAGGGCAGCATGGAAATCTCCTGCAATATGCCAAGGAGAATCTCTCACAATGGGGTTTGACTGAACCCTGTCAAGTAATGGACTTTATATTTCTGTTTTAGGTGTTCTCTGTGCATCAGGTTTGCTCCTTCCATCCTGATTCTAAAACATTCAGCTTGGAAAATGAGTTCAGCCAGTTTTAGCTCAGAAAGTCTTTTGCTTTCAGTTTCCCACGTTTATGCTTAGGGCAGGGGGAAGTGTGGAATTAAGCATTGTTATAGCAAAATAAACCAAATCTCCAGCTTTTAGAAGTGAGTTTTCCTTCTCAGATTTTGCTCTGACTGAAAAAAATTCCAGTCTGGTGTGAAGCTGTTTCCCTGTTGCCGAAATTGTCAATATTGGTCTCCTCAAGCTCAGCTGCATGGCAGGGTAATGGGATGAAGTTTGTCACATCAGAGTTGTGGCTTTTAACAACTTGAAAATGAATTTCAGCTTTGTCCTAAAGGCAGACCAGCTTCCCAGGGTGCTCTGAGGGAGCCTTTGGCTGGTCTGTTGGACTCTGCCATCCCGTTTTGCTGGGAATTCCCTGCCACCCCAGCAGCCACTGGCCCGGAGCAGTTTTCCATCATTTCCATCAGCCCTAAAGAGCAGCAGATGAAAACCAACAAATCCCATTGACTGTCCCAAGGCATCCAATTCTCACCCCACCTCTGCCTGTGTTAACATGTTGAATAATGACATTTTCTCTGTGTTCAAGAGCTTCATTATCAGGATTAACCTTCATTTTATTCTTCATTTTAATATGTGACTTCAATATTAAGTCTTCTTCAGGGATCTCTTGTAATTTCCTGAACCCCTAATTTAGTAAATCCTGCTTATTCATGCCCTTTTATTCTATTCATTTCTTTTAAGGGTATCTATTCCTACCTAGAATTGTCAAGGAAACCACCATCTTTGGCTTAAACAACATCCCCAGAGCTTGAAAGAGCAGTGTTATTAGATGGAGGAATGAAATTATATTTTAATTTGCTTCCTAAATTACATTAAATTATGTATGATCTCTTTTACTTAGTGCATCCTCTAAATTTGAAAGTTTAAATAGAAAAAACCCTTTGTTTTTCATTACTAATTCCCTGATAATTAAGTATATACAGTGTTTGTTTCAAGAACTGTTAAAAGTTTGAAGTAGAGTCTTTGAATTGCCAGATCTTGTAACAGAGCATGAGAATACATCCCATCTTGTATCAATTATTATTTTAGTTCTTATTTTATCATAAAATGCCACTTCAGTGCTGCTCCACTACTTTGTAGGCAGGACAATGATAGCACTTGACAAGAAAATAATAAGTATTTATCTGGGAGTTCCTCCTCCATTTTCTCTGTAAAGAAATTTTTCCCCTTCTTGACCCTCAGCTGGAAAACACCATCTGTCCTTTGAACAAAAAAATAGAAATATCAAGTTAATGCCTTTTGAAATCCTGAGAATAGATTGCATTTATAGTATTTAATATATTCGATATCTAAAACAGTAGGTGTGTAGAAATAGGATGTATAAATTATTATAATATTATCAAGTTTTTCCCAGGCATATCTCATCTTGCTTATTATCAGAGTTATTTAAAACGTGATACATGGGGAGCCTCCAGCCCTTCCCTTCCCTGGACTCTGCCTTGGGTTTTGAGGAGCAGGGCTGTCCCAAAGGGATTAAAGGGGAATGGGCAGGTCAAGGGGCCCAAGGAACACAAAAAAGGGACTCTGGGGACAGCACAGGCGATTAAAGGATGGAGATAATTGCAGGGACTTGGTGGCAAGATTTCCACAGCATGAGAGTTTGTAATGTCTTAGGGGAAAATTCCCTTGTCTAGGCGGAAGTGTGAATGAAAACCTTTTAAACTGACCACAGAGGGGTGTCAAAATGCAAGGCAGATCCTTGTGTTTTTAGGAATTTATTTTCTAATCCAGCTCTCCCTCTAATCCAGGCCCTGGCTGCCCCCTGGGTTTGTTCCTTCATCTACAAACATTTCCCATGCTCTTCCTGGAGTCTGTCCTGGCAAAGCTTCAGGAACATGAAATGTGTGAATTTTACATTGCAAAAAGTATAGAAATAGGTATTTTAAAGTTCTCTTGAATCTGTTTATTTGTTTTTGTTTTTTGCCTTTTTAAAAACTCATTGGGTTTTTTATTATTCTCTTTGCTTAGTGAAAGAGATTAAGAATGAAGATTTTTCACTCATTTTTCCAATCTTTTGGTTTCATTAAATCAAAATGCATCTGGTCTTTAGCAAGCATCAATTCTCAGAATGTGTTGTGGAGAGGAAAAAATGCATTTATGTCTTTGTAGCAACATTAAACAAGGCAAGAAAAGTGACAAACATCCCATCAGGCTCTATAATTATTGCCTATCACTCCTGCCATGTCTTCAGCTATGTATTTATCTTCTGTACTTCTTTCTTCAACCCTCCACTGGAGTGAATAAGATCATCTACACCTACACCTGAAGAGGGAACAGAATGAAATTACAGACATTCCCTTTCAAATTTAATGAGGAGTAACATGTGTGTTCCAGAGATGGAGCCTGGATCTCGTTACCTATAAACACAAGAAATATCTTAAGCTGAAGACAAGGCTATTTTTCACATCCTGATCCCAGCTCCAGCCCACTTGGATGAATCACAGAGCTACTTAATAGGACGGAGAAATGACAGGAGTGACAAGCAATTGTAGCAGTTTATTTCATTTTGCTTTGCTGATAATGCAGTAGCTGAGGGCTCCATGAAACTTCTGTAGCTGTCCAGGAATGAAAAATAAAGTGTAAGCACAGGGGGAGTGGAGGAAGACTTTGTTACTTACATTGTACTCATTGCACTGCTGGCTTTTCTTCCATTTCTGGTGAGACATCTTGATCCTAAAATAATATTTCCAATAATATTTCCTGTTCCATTGGTTTTATAGTGCTTGACTGTTGGATAGGTGGAGGGGAAAAAGGTGAAATTTAAAATACCAAACAAAAAGGAATCCTCCAATATCCAGACACTTTCATACTTGCCCTGGCAGGATTACAGATGCTGCTGCACAGCTGTTGTGAGCTGCCTGAATTCAAAACCAACACTTTCCTTGATCACAAACAAAATGTAGAGATTTTTCTCTAAAATTATTGTAATGTTCTAATAGCACAGTATGTCCTGAAATCCTGATAGGACATTAATTCCAAATTGATTATTCTGGTATTCAGTAATGTCTAGCTGCATGTCTTCATGGTCTGATGAGGTTTGCACAAAAGATTTGTGGTTTAAACATACAGAGAAAGCAGAGGAGGAACATTTTTCTCCCCTCTCCAGCCTCTAAGCACAGGTATGGGTGTGGATAGGACCATAGGCAGGTTACTGTGCAAAGCCCACAATTTTGCTTTCTGCCAATCTGATGGTCCATGAGATTTTCCTTGTTTTATTTGCTGAAAAATTCTCCAAGAACCAAGTTTGTAGCTGTTCCTGTTTCACTTTTGGTCCAGGGTCCTGGTAATAGGAGCAGACCCTTCCCAGACTTGTCCCTGGCAGAGACACCAAGGAAAATGCTCTGGTTCTTTCCATCAGCTGCCCTGTACTCCAGAACCTGCAAGGCTGAGACCTGGGGATCAATATGAGACAGATCAAAATACATGAGAAAAGAATATAATGTCAATACCCATTAGGATGAAGGAGCTAGGTGGTTTTTTCCCCTAATTTTATCTCTATGATGCTTTTATTCTTATTTTTTAATGAGATGCAGGGTTCTGTCCTGCAGAACCCTGCATTGTCAGAGTTATTTGCCCAGAAGTTCTCCTGCTTTTTATGTGTATGTGGGGGTGAGTTTAGTGTTTTCTATCTGCCCTTCAGCTTTCTCAGCACTCGGGTTAACCTATTAAGTAGTTTCCAAGTATAACAAATATTTGATATATCAATACATCCCCTTGGGCTTCCTTATATCAGATATTCTCAAAAGCAATATCCCATCCTTTCAGATCACAATTCTTGCTTTGTACCTCCATTTCCTTTATCACTGCTATCTTAAGGATCTTTTGTATCTCCTACTTGAGAGGGTTTTTTTCCTATGTTTATCAGATTTCCTTGTACTCCGAAGAAGGTTTTGGTGGTTTTAAATTTTCGTTTATTATTTGGTGGGTTTATTTCTGTTTTTTGTGCTGGCTTAATGTTAAAGATAACAATTAATTCAAATGACAGGAGATTTCTTGGGCCAGTATAAATCTGTGGTATTGGTAAATGGTGGCATTATGTGTTAATCTACAGCTTACAGCGATCTCAGAAAATGGATTCTTTGTTTTGCTGTAGTGTTGCCTTCTAGAATTTGCTGTGCTCTTTTTTGTGAATTTAAAGTTTTTAAAAGTCAAGGATATGTTTCTAAAATTCTTAGGAATGAGTAGTTTACTGTGATTTTCATGGTGGGTGTTGATGTGGGTGTTGAGATTTTTTTTAAAATAAAATAGAGAGCTTTAGCAGAAACTTTTGTGTAACAAATGCAGCATCCATTGTTCAAGGGCACGATGTGGGCCTGGATATTTTTCTTTATTGGAATATTTTTCTTCATGGAAGGCAGACAGACAACTCTCTGAGCTGGTGGGTGGAGGTCAGAACAACATCTGCTCTAGCCACGGAGCACAATCTCTGCTGTTGCTCGGAGGATCAATTGAGGCTGTAATAAGGAGAGCTCCAATACAGACAAGATGCACAGAACATATTGATCAGAGCCTAAGCAAACCCAGCACGGAGCCTGTGCTGGGCCTGCCTGTGCCTCGGGCAATTTGCTGCCCATGGAACAGCATTAGCAGCAGCTTTCCTGCCATGGCCAGGGACAAAAACAGCCCAGGCTGCAAAGCCTCTCTTAACAAATGTTATTTGTCTCAGCTTAGTCAGGATCCTGGTTGTTGTAATTATGGAGATGCAAGGGAAGGCATGGAAGTTATTAAAATATCATTGTATGTGAGGTTTCCTGGTGCAGAGGAATTGGCAAATAGAAAATTCACATTTCTAAGATTTTGTTATGAAAGTAATTTTTGGAAAGAGAGCTTGTAAACTGACAGAATTAGGAAGCCAGTATTAAAAAGCAAACGCTTCAAGACTGGCCAGTTCTGGTAGAACTGTCTGGATCTTGAAAGAGAATTCCTAGTGTGACTTTTAGGAATATTAAAACATCAGAAACTTTAAATTAATACTTAATGTTTATCAAGGACATTGATTTTGACATTGATCCTCTAAAGTATTTTCAAACACTATGTTGTGCTGCTGGTGTATTTTAAACCCACTTTTCATGGGTTTTTTTGCTTGTGTTTCTGTTTTGTTGGGTTTTGTGGCTTTGGGTTTTTATTTTTTGTCCTGTTTTGCACTCTGGAGAAGGACTTGTCCATCTTGAAGGACAGAGGTTATGGAACAGCCCCAGAGTTGTGTGTGCTCTGCAAGGCAGCAGAAATAAACCCTTGCTTGTCACTGTCAGTGGAGCCAGACAAGTCAGTCTGAGAGGATTTTTATTCAGTGAGAGGAAAATACCAGCTTTTGCACATCATGGACTGCTTGCTTTTCATCTCCCTGCTGCCAGAAAGGCAAAGCATGTTCGCTCAGACTGCAAAGATGAATTCATGGGGGATCAATTTTGGAGCAGTTGTTCTGGACAAGTAGTGTCTAATTCAAAGCCACTTCATTAGTAGCAGTTTTGCTTTCATTTTTAAGATCTGTGATTACAGGTGGAACTGGGTGAAGGCAGCACTGATCCCTGTTTGTTTTTTCCTCTAGAGAGAGAAATGGAAGTAGCTCATGGAGGCTGTGCACAGCACACCCAACTCCAGAATGATTCTTTTTTTTACCTTCTATTTTTCTTCTAATAGGTTCTTGTTACTTAAAATTAAAAAATCATCTTGGCCAATGCATATAACTGCCACTAAAACCAAAATGTGTAACTGAAAACAGCATTCTCCTTAATGACTACAATAAATGTTATGTGTTTTGCTGTTAAGGTGCATTTGAAACTGTCTAATATTTTTCTTCTTCTGGATACATACTCATGTGAATCTGGTTCTCAAAATTGCTTACTCTCTATCATACCAAAAAGAAATATTAACTGTATATTTTTTGCAAAAAGAAATGTTAACTGTATTTATGTACCAAATCTGGAATATTGAAGCATAATTTAATTAGTCCATTTTAGAGGCTGTCAATTACAGAATGAATTTTATTCTAATTCTCTGTAGCAGTGCTTAATTTGGCTGAAGGGTTTTGAATGAAATTTGAAAGTAATAGCAGATAATGTATTGGAATTCAAAGAAAACCATCAGTGTCTAGTGTACATTATAGGCTTTCCTTTTGGATGCTGCTGAGCCTCTTTTGGGAATGACCCTTCCTAATTCCAGGAAAAAAGATCTGCCTATCAAAAAAGGTCAGGAGGCAAAGTGGGAGAGGATCCAGTGGCTGTCTCTGGCACAGTGCAGGTGAGATGAGAGCTCAGGCTGTGGTGTCTCACAAACCAAACGCCCAAAGATCATCACCTCTGTGTGCACAGGAGCCTTGATACAGCAGCTGCAAACTGAATATCTGAGGGCACCAGGACATAACCAGATGTGATGTGCACTTCACAGCTATACATAAGCAGAAAAACAAAAATTTGAGCTATAGCATATAATCAAGTTGTCAGGCTGTTCCCTTCTACTTCACAATTTTTGGGTATGATGCAAATGAGCTTTTAAAATCGATTTGGATTTGTCAACACTGTTAATGAAAATGTTAATGCCTTGTTAGCTGTCGACTAATGATAGTGGAGGTTCTCATTCCTCACTTAATGGTGGCAGGGGATGTAAGAAATCCTGATTTATGGGCTGCAAATGGAATCCCAGAGTGAGCTTTGCTGCTCCCAGCACTCCCCTCCTGCCTGGGCCGTGCTGCTCGAGGTGGGATATTGATGAATGGCTTTATGACTCATTTGGGGCGATCTATGGAGGCACTTACTTCATAAGGTGCCATTTTATCCCAGTTGTGTTCGACCCATTGCAGCTGACTCATTGATTGCAGTCAGTCAGGGGAAGCAAAAAGCCCAGACTTAGGGAATGCTGGGGAAAGTGCTGATATTTGTATCTTTTTTTCATTTTTTTTTTTCCCAAAGACTCGACTTTTGACAATGTTCCAATGATTGCTTTATGGATGCCTAATTATTCTGTCATTACATGAGGTTTTGTAATTCTGTTCAGAGTGGCAAAGTCAGAGTTTAATATCAGCAGATGCTGTTTTTCCTTTTTGCTGGTTTTTTTTTCCCTCCTTCTTTGGCAGTGCTTTTTGGATTTTTGATTGAAGAAATTGAACTTTGAATCTATACACATTCATGCATCGTTTAGTTTGTAGACCTCTGCTCAATTACAATGCAGAGCAGAGATGGAGAGAGATCTGTGTGAGAACTTTCCTGAAGAAATAATGCAGCTTTAAATGCTGGTTTGTGGATGTGGTTTAACATTATTGACAAGATGAGCAATCAATGTTAAGTGCTCTGTTTGCTTTCAGAACTCAACTTCATTAAAAAAAATTTCAAATTTATTCTGAAAATTTTTTAAGCTTAATGTAGCAAAAAAACTTATTTTGGTCAGTGTCTGTTTTCACACTGTCAGTGATAAGTATTTATTACTCTGTGTGTATTGTTAGAACCCTCTTCAGCTCTGCATAGCTCCTGAACATAATTTGGCCTTTGGTTTGAAAGATTCAAGTGTTTAATTTAATTCAAGTCTTAATTTGCTTGTTTTGTTTGTGGTTTGGGTTGTGTTCTTGGGTTTTGCAAGAGAAACGTTCTCTCATTCAATAAATGAACTAAGATTTGTTAGATGTATTTTATTCACTAATTCCTGATTTAACGTGCTTTGCATTGCTTATATAAGTGAACTAATCTGAAGGTTTTTTCTCAGTATTTAAAATTAAATATTTGGCATGAGGAGTATCAGAATTTTCTTCAGTGTGAACAGACTGGCACCCACTGCAGTGCTGTTTGAGGGGAGAAATAAGTAATTGCATTCAGGGTGTATATCCAGAACTTTCCACTGGAATCTTTATTCAAAACTAAAATTATTCATATTTGTTTCAGAAATAATACATTTAAAAATACATTAGTAAAGAGGCGAATTTTGTCCTTTTCCACTCGTCCTTCTAAACTCATGATCTACTAGAGTGCTGAAAAAACAAGCAAAGAACATTTCTGTTCATAGTGAATTGATAGTGAAAACATTTGATAAAAGAACTGATTTGTCCTTTTCCCTGCTGGGTTTAGATCTCAGTTAACAAAAAGCTGTGCAGAACTAGCTGGTCATATATCAAAGAGTTTAGATCTAATAGGTCTTTGAACAGATAGTGTAAACATCTGGGAATAGAGGTTGAAAGCAGAGATGTTCTTTTATAACAAGAGGTGCCTTTTTAATCCTGGTCAGTGCTGTAAAAATGCTGTCAATAAGCAGAAACTTGCTGTGGCTGGTGGCTTTACTGAGCAGCAGATCTGATGCTCATTTTACTTTGCATTATTATGTTAAATGCTCTTGAAGTACCCTCCAAAGTAGAAATGGACTCCTAAATAGGCACTGGAAAAGTCCTGAATTTTTGCTTAAACTTTGCTTGAATAGCCAATTTTACTAATGTAAGATGTTCCTCCATCCAGGGTTGGTTGGTTTGTTTTTCCTGTTCTCAGTTGGGAAGGAGTTTGGAAGCAGAAAACTTCCACTATTTAGTAGAAGAATGAAGTTCTAACTGTTTGTAACATTGCGTTAAATTATAAACTAAGTTTTCTTAAGTATTGGGTTTTCTTATGAATATTATTTTTATTCTATTGTGGGTGTATTTCCCAGGTACTTTTTTGTTACTGTGACTAAGAGAAGTGTTTCTACGTGAAAAATCCAATCTGTGGTTTGTAGAACCCAAGGTTGCTTTCATTCTAGATAATTGATTAACCTTTGCTTACCTTGACTCTTCTGGAGAGAATCAGGGCCACTCTCCCCGTGCCTCACTCACTCTGTAATACTCAAGTTAGGCTGAACTCTTCAGATTGAAGAGACAATGTTTTTGGTTGGTTGTTTTTTAATGAGGAAATGTTCTGGTTCCTCAATACTTAGAGAAGAGTTTTATTGACCTTGAGTTCTAAAGAGGACAACTTAATTCACAAGGAAAGCATCAGATTAGTGCAATAGCAAACTGCACTTCTCAGAGGGAGCAGCACATGTATTTACTGCTTTCTAGCAATGCCTCAAATGCATTGTCTGTGTTTGGTTTACTATGAAATGATTTTTCTCAGTACTGTGACCTGATCTTTTATTATTCTCTTAAAGAGTTCAATTTAATATGTCAGTTTAATATAAAATTTTGGTCAAGAACATATATTGTGTTAAACTGGATGCTTTGTCATTTCACCCAACTCCCTCAGTGAAGTGGTCCTGCCCATCTGATGGAAGTTCTTCAAAAGTGCTGCAGGTTTGGTTGGGAGTGTCTGTTTTCTGCATAAATTGGCCTGATTGATATTTGGAGTTTGTTGAAGGATGTTCAGATCATCAGGTGTGTGCTGGGCACCTCAGGTGTGAAGGGTACCTGGACTGAGGTCTCCTGCACCCTGCTCACCTGTTTGAGAGCTGCCCTGCTGTCCCTTGGGTTTGGGACTGGATTTCTGTCTCTGCTGTTTTGGCTCCTCACACCTTCACTTCCATTTGTCTCTTACCGTGTTGTGAGCCTGGGAGGGATGAAAAGAGACAGAGCAAATTTGCTTTAGATTGTACAACACCCCTTGTTTGAGATCCACAGTCTGAGCATGAAAATCTCAAGAGAGGGCAGCTGAGCCTCTTGAAAAAGAACCTAATTTTGATGCAATCCAAGTGATAATTGGGCTACTCAGGAGCAGCAAAGCACCAGGTGTTTGACAGTGTTCCTGCTGAATCAGGGAATGCATGAGGGGCTGAGGAAGTCAAAGACTTAACAAATGAGTTCTGCTGCTTTAGGAGAAATGTCTTGGTGGAAAAACCTCGAGAAATTAAGGCAGGCAGATGTAAACATAAATATTTTCTGTTATGTTTCAGAGAACTTCCCTTTTAAAGGCCTGCATTTCTAAGACATTCTTGTCATTATATGGAGGAGATGAAATCAAGGATTCCAACACAATATAGGTTCTTGTAGAACAAATTGATCTAATAAGGGCAGGCTGGAGATTGCTTGAATAAACAAATTCCTCTTAAATTCTAATAAAATGTGTGGTATATAAGCAGCAAGGAATCTGGGGCCTGGTCTAGCAGAGTGTACAAAATCAACTCTTGCAAGGCCACCATGGGGTGGTTCCCCTGTTTAGAGAAGAATCTGTAATTGCATTTTCCATCTGCTTTGCCTCTCTTTTCACTTTTACACTGTGTATTAAAAAAAATACAGGTGTAGACAGCTAATACTTTGAAAATAGGCTTTTATGAAATCAAAGACAGTCAGCTGGTATCTCTTAAAAACAGCATACTTGGAGCTGCCGGTGTTGGGTATCATCAGATTTAAAATGTATGGCAAGTAAATAGGAATATAAAACTGATGAACCTGAAAATAAAAAGGGTTCACATGCTTTATTTTGTTAGTCAGCAAGACAGTAAAATACCAAAGGATGTTGAGATGTTGTCTCCTGATATAAGGTTAAAAATGCATCACTCATAACAGTATCACAACAAGGCAGAGAGGTTTGTCCTGTGCTCTGTGTTCATATTTCACTGCTGACTTGACAGCATATAATTATTTCAGTTTGGCTGGGGAGAAATATTAAAATCCCTTCCTTTCTTCAGATGTTTGGGCACTTAAAACAATCTATTCTCTGTATGAACCAGGTGCTAAAATATACCCTGTGTCTGAGGTGCTGTGGTTCACATCTGACACACTGAATGTGTAGCTTTGAATGCAAAGGTCTGATGAGGTGACCCAGTACAAATCACAACCAATGTTTTGGGAAGAAAGCCTTTCAGATATTGTTTTCCTGGGCTTTGGAGTTTTATTTCCAAATCCTGCCTTCCACTGTGGCTGGTTTTAGGGTTGGCTGTGTGAAGGTGTCACTTGGCCTACTCTAAGCTTTAATTGGCACTTAGGGAGGTCATGCATTACAAACAAGTAAATAACATGAACGCTTAAATGTATTGTTCAGTTTTCCCCCCTGAAATTCTACCTTCAATTCTACCTTGACCAGCAGATTATTTTCCCTAAGCACTGTAGAGAGACATCTTTTTGTTCTGCTGCTTAAGGTGAAATTTAAGCCGGCAAGATTGAACTCCCAACCACTTAAACCAGCGAAATTATTGTGCCAATAAATGAACTGTGGTGCTGAATTCACACAATTCTGCCACTCTGTCCTTCTCCCCTGAGCTCAAGGACAGCACAGGGAGGCCAGGCAGCCTCAGATACCAGGGAAGCACCTTTGGGGTGCCCATGGAAATTTGGGGGGCTGTGAGTGTGGGTGTGTTCTGCAGGCAGGGTGATGGATAGATGGCTCAATATGATCCACCTGCTGTAATAGCTGGACAAAATTACTTGAAGCAGAAGTTGTTGGGTTTTTTTCCTGCCATGATGTATAGTTCACAGGCAAAAAAAAATAAAAAAAAAAAGAAAAAAGATATATTTGAATGTTTATAAGTGGGTGTTATGAATGCTCCTGGCCTTAAACACTGGCAAGTTATTGCTGTGTGCAAACATCCTTTACTGGAGGCAATGTTTGCTTCAAAATAAAGCCTCCCACTCTGTCTTGTGAGCAGTCCAAGACTGTCTTCTGCAGTGAGAGTGGTGATCTGAGGAATCTATGTATAGCCACAAGCTCGGTGCTGTTTGGAATTGTTGGTATTAAAAAGGCTGCAGATACAAACCCTGTGTTATTTTCTGACTGGAGTGTCTGAGTGATGCTTTCCTGATTTAATGAATTATTTAATTGGGAGAATCCCTATCCTTGAGTTCAGTGACTAGGAAGTTTTTGACAGGCTTTGCAATTCTACTTAAAAGGGACATGCCTTTAAAAAAAAAACAAAGCAAAAGAAAGAAGTTTTTTTTCTTCCTTCTCTCAAATTTCCAGTCACCTGCTTTGCGTTTACATCTCTTATTTAGGAAATGTTACTAGACTTTGCTTAAATGCTTTTTACTGATGTGCTCTTCTCTGAGAGAACACTTTTCATCTTTGAAAAAACTGGAACAACAGCACCAACTGGGACTGATGTTTGTTTTCCTCAAATATTATTTAATGGGAATTTAAATTGCTGGGTGGATAAGTGCAGAAATTATGGCAATTTGCCCAGTGGCAGGAATAGCTTTAAATTTACCCCTAAGTTTGTTCTGGCATAATTCCTAATTCATTTGCCAGCTGGTCAGCCACACCTTTGATTGTTGTTTCTGCAGGTGCCAACTCCATCCCTGCTGCTGGTATCTCTATTTATTTACCTATTAAAGTGCTCAGTTACTTTAAGCCTTTTTCTCTGAGGATGTGGTGCTCATTTTGCAAAGGTAGTTACTTGTGATTAGAGAGAGCAGCAGAGCCTGGTGCAGAGCCCATGGAGTCCATAGCAAGGTGAATGCTTTACTCAAAATATAGATCTGTTGTGATTCTTCTGGTCTTCCTGGTTAGACTAATGTTAATCTCTCAGGAAGGCTTATAAGGTTATTTTTCATGTTTGATTTTCCTTCTGCTGCTGCCTTTAAAAGGAGAGGAAAAAAATACCCCCAAATTATTTTATCTACTTTATTCCAACTTTAACAATTTTATACAGTGGAACTCCAGAGTATCTCAAGCTGCTCATATTTGAAATGAAAACCCCTGCAATTTGTAAACTGTCAAACTTAATACAACATCTTAGTGTTAATAGGATTTTATTGACTTCTACCATCAGCAGAGGAAGAGGTTGATAAAGTGCCACAAAGGAAATGAAGATACAATACTCATTTTACTTGCATCTCCAGAGCTGTGTAAATTTGATTGCTGAATTTATGGTAATCCAGCTCATTGGCCATTGCTCTTCTGGGGAAGTGGGGGCACAAGAGGATTTCTGGAAATGAGAGTGACTTTACAGAGCTGCAAACCCAGACTTTATGGAGATTTTGTGAGAACAGATTAAAGTCCTGGTGTCCACTTGCTGAGAGAGAACACAAGGCTGCACTGTATTATTTATTTCATGTGTTTTGCTGATATTCTGCCTGCTTTGCTTTCCTCTGCTACCACAGGCAGCTTCATTTGCACAGCTATTTCTGAGTGGTGTTGATAGAATTAGTGCAGTAGAAAGAATAAGACTAAGAATATGAAGAAAGTGACAGTGTGAACTTTGTGACACTTGCAAATTGAGCTGCTTTTTTACCCCCCTCTGTGTTCAGTTTAGGCACAGCCAAATATTCACAGGCTTTAAAAAGTGGGGAGAGGTTGTAAGTTAAATACACCAAGGTCCTGCAGATTAGGAAAAACCCCATGAAATGACAAGTACTAACCATAACAGCAGTCAGTTCTGTTTGGCAGAGACAAAACCATGGTCCTTTACCTTTTTGTAGAGGTCATGTATTTGAAGTGACTGTTACAGCTCTTAATCCATGTTTTAACCATTCTGTAGATGTGGAATTGAAATATCTTGATTTTTTTTTTTTTTTGTTAGTAAATTTGGCTTAGGTCAAAGTAACAGCAAATTTTGCTGCATTTCATCATTATTTTTTTTGCTTTCTAGAATATTTAAATGTCAAAGATTTTTAAATTATAAAGCCAGAAATATTTCAGGCTAAAGGAAATCTTTACTAATGAAATATCAGTATAACTTGATATAAGCATGTACTCTCTGCTGATAACAATTACGTTTAATAGACACAGGAAAGTATTTATCTAGATATGAGACTGATTCATAACCCTGAGCTTGTCTCGGAGATTTGCTTTGAGAGCTCTTGATGGTACCTGCAGGTGAGACATTGTCACATCCAACAAAGCCATGGAGCTGCTGCTGCTGGCACTCAGACAATGTCAGCAAGGATGTGGGTGAGAACAGGGAACTTTCTCCTTTGCCTGACTATAAGGATTAATCTTCTTCCATTTTTATTCTATGTGGTCTTTATATTTCCCAACCAAAACAAACTTAAGCAATAAAATCTGATTTTTCTGAGGAACACAACTTTTCCCAAAACCTGAAAAGGGCTGCTTGAATTTGAAGGAACTGTGCTGGACAAAGTTGCTGTGCTTACCAGGGCATTGAGATTCTTGCTTGAAATGCCAACATAAAATAATTACTTGTCTGTGTCCTCAGGCATTGCCAACTGCCTGGCAGCCTGTGAGTTAATCTCATGGCCAGGGAGGTGTTTGAACTATACAGAAAATATTCAGAGGAAATTCAGGAGTGTGCATTGAAAAAATGTGTCTTGATTGGCAGCTGAGCTTCTAAAATGGAATTGTTTTGTGCCTTGCATGTGACTTTTTAACTGTCTGATTTTAACACAGGGTTCTCTTGTGTTATTAATGGTAAAGGAGTGTAAACACTGTGGTCTCCCAGGAAAGTTCAGCTCTGGCATTACAGAAATCAGTACAGCGCAATCTCATTACCAGCTGCATCTGATTTATTTTTTGTGGTTTCAAAATGCCTTCTGTGGCTCATTCACAAGTTTCCTTTCATCTCAGAAAATTAGTCCACTTTAATCAGACAAAATCATGTATTTTGTGAACAACAGGGTGTTACTTATCAGAATGGATTTTATTCCTTTAATTCAGAAGGAAAAATACCTAATGAGATGTGGTTCAGGATTTTCACATAACCTAGTTACAATCTGTTTTCCTAATCTTCATCCACCTGGAGTGTCCTTTTACTCTGGCTGCCCCTAGTTGCCCTCTTCTTTGCTGGAGCAGTTGATCCCTGGAAAAAACAAGGATTTCTACAATATTGTCTATAATTAAACTGTAATATTGCTATAATTATTCTGGGAGAGAATTTTGGGTTAAACTTTGTTCTATAAACTTTTTGTTGCAACCTTAGTTTTCAGCACTTTTCATTTTAAAACGAAGCAACAAACCATAAAGAGAACAATGCAGATCAAGCAAAGGCATGAGTTGCTATTTCAGTCCTTTCTGTGCAGTATCAAAACGTGCATTTCTCATTATTTCAGGAATAAACAAGTCACCTCCAGGAAAGGGAAGAGTGAGGTGTAAGCCTGGGAAAATGAAGACTGCAAGCAAATGATTAAAGGTTAAGCACAGGCTCTGAAGTTACACAGACATTTCTCCCCTGGAGCTGGTTTGACAGATTTTAGGTTGGCCAAGAGCTTTTCATCAGGAGAGTTGATTCTTTCTCACTAATAGAAAATGAGTTCTTGACTCAGCTTTACTCTCAGCTTTCTGGGCTTGATGAGATCATCTGGCATGATCTGAAATAACCTGTGTGATGGATGCTAATTACCAGCATCCCTGAGTTTTGGCATCAGGTTTTGGTGAGACCCTCACACATGATCAGGAATGCTTTTCCTGTACTGCAATTCCTTTAAAAGATTTCTGCCCTGCCCTGCAATGCAGGTCAAGAAACAAATTCCCTGTTTTTAAACTCAAAAGCATTAAGAAAGTGAAGAAAATTTCCTAGCTCCTTAAACCAAGAGCTGAATGTGTAACCTTGATTCATAGATTTGAGATCTCTTAAATAATAAACATGATAGCGACCATAATAGATGGAGTTCCATTGGAATGCCTAGCTGAGTTTTTGGGGGTTGTTTTTTTTTTGTTGTTGTTCTTGTTTAATGTAGGAAATCCTGGTGAAGTCAAACTCTTAAAATGCAAGTTGCTATTTATATATATATTTGCTTTTATATATATTATATATATATTTATATATATATAAAAAATGAAATTTGCTATTGGAAAGTGAGGGCCATGAACTCCCTGTAACCATGACCTGTGTCAGGGAGGGGCTGCTGCAGTCCCTGCTAGCTGAGTTTGGGTGAGCTCTATTACAATGGACATTTGTCTGCACTTAGAGAACATCTGAGAGGGAGGGCTGTGAGATTGTGTGTCAGACACAAAGCCTACAGCCAGGATCTGCCAAGTTACTCAAGTGCACATGGATCCAGTGTCTCCCACTTATGTCACTTTTATGCAGAAAAGACAAGAAATTTAGTAATTCCCAAGTTATTTTACATTTGCTGCAGTGTTTCAATTTGCTTCATTTCTCTGAGCAAGGCTTTTAAAACAGAGGGTGCATATGTAAGTGTGTATGTATGCATACATTGACTATTCTCCTTTTATATAAACAATATTTTGCTTGAAAATTGAAGAACAGAGTGAATCAATGCTTGGAACACACAGTTTGAATTTGAAATAATCTGTGGGAGACAGGGTTTTTGTAAAGCATTCTGCAATATTTCCATCTGAAACCACATGTCTGGGAGGAAGCATTTCTTTGTCTGTGTAATCAGTACCCAGAAAAGAGATTTTGAGAGTGCTGCAGTGAAAATCAAATTGTCTGCTTATGTCTCTACCCTGTTCAGGTACTCCTGTAGCCTCATAGTTAAGCAACCAGCTTGGGGAATGTCATTATAAATAATAATTCCTGTGTGAAAGCATGTAGTGATTCAGGATATGAAATGAGTTTTCATTCTTGTGCTGGCCAGAGCAATTTACAGGCTCTGCTGTAGCTCTGAGTCCTGGGATCTCCAGCAGGACTTGTGCTTTGGTCTTGGGGTTCTTTGGTTTTTGGCTGTTGGAGGTAAAGCTCGTAGCAGAGAATTCAGAATAATAGAATAGTTTAACAGATCTAGTAGAATCAAACTTAAACTCCTTCTCTTGGAAACTTTACCAAGTTCACAGCATTTCCTTCCTTGATTTCAAGCTGCTCAAGGAGTTTGAGGGAAATAGTTCAAGGTGAACTGCAAGACATTTGAGAGCTTGTTTATGATACAGAACACGTCTCAGCTAGTTTGGTCGAGATATGTCAAGTAATCAGAAGAAAATTCTCATAAAGAAAAGGCGTTTTCTCATGTGTGGTGGTTTGGATTTTCCTCCCTCCCTCCTTCCCTGTTTCATAAAACCAGAGCTCACCATTTGTGTGTGACTCCAGCTCACCATCATCTCCCATCACCCACAAAAACATCCTTGTGAAAGTTTTAAATAAGTAACCTTTTTCCCATGGCAGTTATTCTGGTGGAAGTTTAAAGCTGAACTTTGTACTAAAATGGTAGTTTTGTTGAATCAATAAGCTTCTATCCATTTTCATCTCTAGTTCTAGAGGAAGCTTGTTTGCACTGTTTGGTTTACTTTGAATGTTAAATATCAAATCAGCTTGACATACAAGGTAAAACTTGGGCAACACCTCCATGTTTCTCAAAATGAGTTTTAAATTGTTTTCTTTAAGCTGAGATTAAACATGCATTGGTTTAGGTTCATTGTTCTTTATCCCAGCTATTTTTTTTTCCTGCCTTAACTCTGAGAAAATGGATTGGAAAATTTACAAAACAAATGACAAAGCTTCAGGAAGATTCCTGATTTGCATCTTCGGTTTTGTTCCACAAAGCACAAGTTGGTTTTACACATATATCTATATAAGTATGTCACCTGATGGCTGTGTTTGATTGAAAATACTGATGCAATATTCCTTAATGCTTTAATTGTTATTTTTCTGAAGACTATTCCTTGCTCTGGGTGTTTTTCTGTAGCTTTGTGTCATTTTCACATAACACCATGAGCTCCAGAATAACACACAGGACACAATGTCTCCCAACATTAATGCCTAGAAAAATGTTTAGTGAGGTTATAATGTTTCACAAGCATGGGAAGCATATATGTTCTATTAATCTAAGTCATATTTGACAGTTCTTCTGATATTCAGAAATTTGTAAATAAAACACAGGAGCTTGATGATGATAAAAGAAAACCCTGAAGGGTTTCCCCAGGTGTAACTGTTTAGGTCCTTCCAAGTCATCCTCTCAGCTTGAAAACCTTTCCTCAAAACATTCAGGAGACTGAAATTCACTGCTTTATTTCCACTGAAGTGCCTGATTTTTTTTTTCTTGGTAAAATGAAAATTAAATCAGGTAATTTAGGAGTCTAATCCTTTAGCACTCGTGGAGCAAATCTTCTGTGTCTTAGTGGAACAAATTATCCTGCCTGTTTTGGGTATTGCTTCCTGCTCATTGAGGTTAGATGAAAAATAAATGTTGCTGATGGCTGGGGAAGCATCCCTGCAGGCACGGGGTGAGGCCAGCTCTGCTCAGCTACCAGACCTGCCTGTTTCCCTGGCATCCTGCCTTGGCAGCAGGGTTGGAGCTTTCTGCTGAACAGGGGCCCTTCTTGTCTCTCTGGTGTTTCATTTGATGCATGTTTTAGGAGCTCATGTCACTTACAATACTGAAGATGGATTTCTTATGCTCTTCATCTCTCCCCAAAGTGGTGAGGAGCACCAGCCCTGCTTTAGTTTTCCTGCCCTCCATGAACTTCAGTGGATGTTCCCATTTCAGGTTGTTCTGTTCCATATTGTAATGTTAATATTTATTGGATTATTTATTGCAACATCCTAGTACTAAATTTTCTATCAGATATTGTTATACCTTGCAAAATAATTTATGGACTCTGTATGTTTTTCTTCTCTTTTGAATTCTTCTGTTTCTTCAGAGCTAGCTAGGTGTATATCACTTTGGTTTATCACTGTAACTCAGCAATGTAATAAAGCATTCCCTTGTTTCACTGCTCTGTTTTCTCCTTTGAATTATACATCTTTCCATTTGCTTATTCTCTTCCTAATATCTTCTCTCTGGGTTACACAGGTCCTGATACATCATTCTTTTTCTGCCCACTTCTCACAGTTCCTCCCTGAATATCTTTTGTATCCTGACCTTGTAGACTTTTTCTTGATTCTTTCACTGAATTGAGGTTTGAAATGGGTCAGGCATTGGCCCTCGGGTTGGTGCAGGCAGGATCTTGGCTCTTGCAGCACTGGGCCAGCAAAACTTGGTCAGCAGAACTGACTGAATGTTGAGTAAGATGTTGCCATGCTGACTGGGATGTGTCTGAATGATGTGTTAAGGTTTTTAAAGAATAAATAAATCAGCCAGCATGAAACTGCAGAGCACAGCTCCGGCTAATTTTGTAAGACCCAGTCTTAAATCTGAGTGTGTGTAGTAAAGCTGATTTCACATCAGCAAATCACAGTGCCAAGTGTGACTGCTGGGAGCCTTCACCAGAACATCTCAGGGTCACTGAGTTTAGCAGAGCAGTAAAAGAGGAGGGGAACAGCTCATGTAATCCACCAAATATTTGCTGTGATCCCCTGCTCAGTAGGGAATAGCCCTGAAGAGGAATCTAAAGTAAATGGGTCCAATTTTACCTCCCAATTTTATTCCTGCATATGGAGAAGTTTGCCCATCCCACTGGAAGGTGAACATAGGTGTGGACCTCGTTTTTTGTTTTGCCACCTTCCTTGGACAGCAGTAGGAATATTAGTCCAGAAGCCAATGCCACTGTTCATGGCAGCAGAGAATTTGTCAGCTTCTGCAATGATTATTGGTGCTGATATATTGTGCTTAAGCAATGAAGTGATGTGGAAATTCACATGTGTGCACTTTTTGAATTGCATCAAATACAAGTTTACTTCTTTCCTCAAATTTGTCAAACGGGTTAGGAATAATTTCATCCAAGAGAAGATGGCGCACTGAGTCCTCTTACAAAGTTCACCTGGAAATACACCTGGAAAACAGCAAAGGTTACAAAAGGATCTGAGTTTGCCAGCTGTTGTTTAAATTCTACTTCTGGTTTGTTCCCCCAAAAGTGAGAGAGTGTGGTGTGGTTACAAAGGGTGTAACTCAGCAGCTCTGAGCACTGACACAGGAGCTTTAGGAACTGTAAATAGGTTTTTTACAAGTATATATTGTTTTATTTGGTAAATAAGGGAAAGCCTTCTGCTGACTCTGGAGATTATCACTGTTTATCTTCAAGCTATTTAGACAACAAAATTAATATTGTTCATCAGGTTTCTTCTTTTGAATGCCTCTCAGTTGTAATTCCTTCAATGTACAAGAAACAAATTAATAGGGACTTTAGACAGTTTGATTTCTTTTGACATCTCCTCTTATATTCTGAGTAACCTGACACCTGTCTTGTGGAGCTCATGTTTTCTTTTCTTCCTGGTGGTAGAAATGAAGAGTGTTAAAAGAGCATTCCTGATGTCTCTGCGTTCATTTAATATTGCTGGTCTGGTCTTTAATGGTTTATTGTATTACAGTCTTTAAAATTTGGCCAAATACTCCTATGCAGAATTGCTTTTAAATGTTGAGAAAGCACAGAACTGATGCGAAGCCCTCAGTTGTTCTGGTAATGTTGGTTCCATCCAATTGCAGTTTGAATAACTTTTCAAAGTCAAGATGCTGTTGGGTTGTTTTCTTCCCAAGTTCAGAGGAGGAAAACAAAACAAAACTCCTTCCCTGTGGAAGCACAGTCCTTGCAGAAAAACTGTAGGGTTTCTGGGAACACTTCTGGCAGTGTGGAGCTGTTTTCACTGTGTTTAGTTTAACCCTGAGTGCATAAAATGTAATTTATGCACCATGTAACTGTGCCTTGAGATGTTTTCCTAATTCCTCCCTAAGGATTTCTTAAGAGCCAGTAAAAGCTGTCACCTTAAATATGCTGAGACAGGATGGAGGTGTCTTAGCATGTATTCACGCAATTTTTCCTCTTTTACTTGTTTAAAAGTGTATTTTGCTTTCAAGTATTGGTTAACTACGTAAAATCATTTGACAGCAAAGGCCTGAAGTTCACAGCTTATCCTATGGATAAGGAAATAGCTGCACATTTTTTGTGTGTCTACCAATGCCAGGGGTAAGGGATTCTGAGTCAGACTTTTGAAGGTGTTTAACATATCTGGCTTTTGATATACCCTTGCATAAAGTGAAGGTAAGAAATCTTGCATTGGCTTCAAAACTAGCAGAAATAGAGGATGTGTTCCAGCTATGTCTATAGTGCTCTGTGCTCTCAGGGGGCTGCTGGGAGTGAACAAGGTTCTTTTTGTGAGTTTGGAGATCTGCCAGCCTCAAAGTGTGCAGGGAGAGCTTCTGTAGTGCATCAGTCCCATTGGAGAGCAACAAGACCCATTTCCAAAAGAACTTAAACAAACCACAGAACTGTCACTGCTTGGGTGCTTTTGAGAATAGTACCTCAGGAAATGTAAAAGCAAACTGTGGAGAGGGAGCTTGCTGGTTCAGAAGGAGCAGCAGGTGATGGAAGCGTGACAGGCAACTTCTTCCCCTGAGGTAAAACACAATCAGCTTCCAGGAAATGCTAAATGTGAATATAGGATTTTAATGAGAAAATCATTTATTCCCAGAAGAAAACTGTAAGACTCAAGACCTCTGTCCATCTTAGATTTTATCTTTTTATATATTTTACATATTTATAACTCTTGACTATTTTTGTATTTTTGCATGCACAACACTTGTAGCCTACTCATAGTTTGAACACAGCTCTGCTCAAAGAAGATGGAGCTGATTTCTTTTGGCTTCTATTAATGTGGCACTGAGATGGGCTTTAGTAGCTGTCAGGCGTTTCAAAACATCCTACAAGGCTTTGATTTTAATTTAATAATAATAAGGTCATGTCAATCTACAAACCTGAACATTTTGGATGATGCAGCCAGAACATTTCTGGTCATGGAGTTAAATTCACCTTTTGCATGAAATTAGGAACATATGTCTGTTGGAATAACTGCTATGGATGAGTTATTTGGCTTGACTTCGATTCCAAAAGAGCTGGAAAATCGGAGATGATTTTGCTGGATTTTTCCTTCTGCTTTCTTCTGGAAAATCTGATTAAACCTCATTCTAACCATTCCTCCCTAGAGGTCTCATTTACTACTAAGAAATTTTAACATTGCTTTTGAACTGCAAAAAATTGCAACACAAGCAACATTTTAATGATTACCTGGTTATTTTTAACATCCATAAAAATTCTCTTGTTTAGGGAGCTCAAAATAATTGGAAATATATTGGTTTTAAATTATGTATGGACTGTTGAAGTGGAGCACAATCAGAAGAAAGATTTCTTGTGAAACAGCTGTGGCTGAAATAAGCCTCCTGTCCACCTCAATTATCATGGGCAGTTTTGGAATGTTACAGTGAACTTGGGGTGTTGTGCACAAGAGGTCCTTCATCAAATGCAGTAGATCCTTCTGTAGGTAATGACAGGATTCTGTATCTCCAAAATCCAGCCACTCAAGGGACTGACACTGTTTGTGTGAGCAGTTAGAGGGAGAGGAGATTTTTTTGGTAATTTTTGGTGTAAATGTACGTACAGTTCGAAACATCTTGGGTTGATGCAGCATCATTTTAAGGAGACAGTGTTCAGATGGATTTTTTTTCCTCCTTGTATTTCTCTACAGACATATGCAAGTATATATTTTAAACTTTAGAGACAAGTTCCTTTCTTGTAAAGACAAATCCCTTTTATCTATTGCAACAGTCTGTAATTGCAAGAAAGCACTTGTATTTGACATTTTTATAAGAGTAAGCATTATACTAGAACTAAAATAACACTTTGTGATGGTAACACATTGCACAGTAAATAACACAATGGGTGCTGTAACATCAACATGAGCATTTCCCCACTCACCCACACCCTGCTCTGCAAGTCCAGTCCCAAAAGATCTTTTCTTTTGATGGGTGGTGTGTCTTGTAAAACCAATGTACTCAAAGATGTCTTGGTAAATCAGAATTATCTGTTTATATTATGTTTTTTGTGTGCTAATTTTATTTTTTTAAACCAAGTACTTTATAAAGGGTACTTGAAATAATTCAATGAAAAATACCTTTCATCAGAGAGATCTGAATCCCTTTTATCATTCCTTTCTGTGATGAAACTTTCCATGACTTGAATTGATCTGAATCAGAATAAGATAGCATTTAATTAGTGTTTTATATGTTCAATGGACTATCTAAAGGCCTGGCTCAATATTTTTTTTCATATTCACAATGTTACAAAGTCTTGGCATACAAGAAAAACTTCTGGAGTTACGTTTTGAAAAAAAATTCACAGCCATCATTGTGTTTCTGTAAATATTTTTACTCTTGACCAATTATTTAAAACATCCAAAAAATAGCCACAGAAAAATATTTGTTGTTTAGATGTTTCTCTTTGGCCTTCAGCTGGAATGGGTGAGTGGAAAAATGATCCTGTTTTTTCATGCACCCAGGATTTTATTGTGTAGTCCTTGGGAACGCTGCAGTTGAGTTTTCCTTCTGTTTTGCCAGCTGAGCTGGGCACTGCCATTGCTATGATTTAAAAGAAGAAGTTTGTGTTTCTGATGTTAAGGAGCCTTCAAGAGCTCTTCAGGCAGAGTCTAATGCACACAGATGAAGTCAAGACAAAGTGACAAAGACAGCTTGTTCCTGAGGAAAGTTAAATATTTTTTCTGGCTAATTTATGTGACACCTAAAGGAAAAATGCAGAAGGAAACATTCTGTAACACTGGGTTTGCCTACAACCACTGCTAATAGAAAGGGACAGTGACTTGTACACTGTCTGATGCAATTTATGATTTTATTCTGCACTATTCAGATACAAATATGGTTTCTCATTTGTATTTTGTTTTCCTTGTGCAGTGAAACAGCACTGACAACTGAGTGGCATCTTTGAATTTATTTTTTTATGGCAAGTATCAATAGCAAAGCATGTGTTGGAAGACTTGATGTCAATTCTTACTTTAGAGACAAATTCTGAAGTGTTTTATCAATTCTCCCAGCAAATGATGCCTGCACAGATCTCTGCTGAGCAGAACTGCTGTTCCTTGTTTTCAGAGCAGACACTGTCTGTGCTTCTGCCACCACCAAAAAGGCAAAGGGCTGACTCCAGCCAAGAGTGGGAAAAGAGGTTAAAATAACCTTTGGAACTCTAAAAAGATGTATGCACTAAAAATAAACGTAATCACCCTGTCTCCCCACCCCATCCCTGTTGGACCAGAGTTGACTATGTTGTCATTTTGCAGGATATGAGACTAATTGCAATATTCTGTGCTCTAAATACACAATCAGAGACTTGAGCATTGACCAGTCAATACATTTCCCCATCTGCAGGGACTGTTTTCTCTGGGGGGCAGCTTTTAGCAATAATTTAGGTGCAGCTTGTAGAGCCACAGCAAAGCCACCCTGGAGGTTTGGCTGCTGCTGACACAGTGGGAATACAGCTGACTGACAGGAGCCCTCCCTGTGGCTTGAACCTCCCAGAGCAGCTGTGAATTCAGCAGCAAGGGGAGGTTTAAAAAATTCGGGCAGACCCCGTGCTGCTAGGGGAAAAAAGTGCTTTATCCTGCTGCTTCTATTCCTGCCCTTCTGGAGAGGCTCCAGCAGGAAAAGCCAAGCACCTTCCCTGAGATCCCACCTATGCTGGGGGCTTAATGCTCCTATTTTGTGTCTAAAATGCTTCCTGAATTCATTGACATCTGAAAATCAGAACTTACTTGTTAACTAATTGCCCTAAAATGTCTTTAAGGGTTTTTGAATTGGGAGAAAATACCTTTCAGCAACTGGGTAATAGCTGCATTTTGTACCTATTTTTCCTTTTGCATTTAAATAGAACAAATTGTGTTACTGTGCTGTATATCTGGGCACATTACTAACAGGAAGCTTGTGGAAGGAGATTTTACCCTTTTAATATATCTTGGAAGTGGGATAGCAGAATAATTTTTCATTTGTATTTCTTTAAGGCAACACAATAAGGAATCAAAATTTTTCTTACTTGATTACTCCAAGCATTTCTAATTGTGTTTTTTGGCATCCTTTCCATGCACTTTTGCTAAACTTGAGAGTGAGAACTGGAACTTGCTAGTGAAAAAAAAAAAGCCATGACAGAATTCTCCCTAAATGATTGCCTCAAGTGCAAGCACTCAACCTGTATTTATTCATCTAAATGCAGATTTTGAGAATGTCATCTGCTCTGAATAATGCCGTGGTGTCTGACACAATGCAGGAGCTGTTGACAATCAGTTCTAGGAGGTCTGGGAAAACATAACGTTGGTTCTGCTCTTTGTGGGATTAATTCCTACTGAAACAGTACCCTTGAGTGTTTGTGCTCACAGGATTTTATTGTTTTCCCTCACTAACTCAGCTCAGGCAGGTGCACACTCCTGAGCACACAAAACTGCAAAAAACCTGGAAACAAACCAGTTTGATTTTGCCTCCCAAATGACCAGCAGGTCTGGAGGTGACCTAAACCATTTTAGGTGCTGAAAAATATCCTCAAGGTGGGAGCAGCCCCTGAGCATCTGAATTACCCAAGCTGATGGATAAGAGCACATTTGTCTGTGTCCTTCTCCACCTCAGTGCCCCCTTGACCACATCCATATGGAGCACCAGGAGGGCGTCACAGGCTTTCCTGCAGCTTTGCAATTCATAACTGGGCAAAAATATTCCTCATTTTCATCTGCTGAGATGCCTCAGGACCAATTTATTGGTGCTCCTGAGCTGCTTGTGGTGGCACCAGCCTGGTGCAAAGTGCCACCACTCTCTGCTGGTGGAATTTCTCCTGGCCTGGCCTGAGGGAAGCAGAGCCATGATGGAGGCTGGTCAAGGGAGCAGGGTGTTTGTGATGCAGCATAAAACTGCTGCATAGGATTTTTCTATTGGTGTAAGTCATCTGGCTTTTTGTTGCATTTGATTGGGGTGGTTTTATTAATTTTTGATTTTTATTATTAAGAAAAACCCTCATTTGTTCTTGTTTTTTAATACAATCCAATCTTGTGAGGCCTTTCCCTTTAAAATTCACAGACTCATCTTTCCCATTCACTTCTACGCTGGGCATCATGGCCTTAAGTCTCATTTTTAGGGAAGCTGTTTGTTACCAATGTCTTCTTTTGAAAGGAAGACAACATTTTTGCAAGCATTTGCAGTCAAAACATTGAGTGCTCTCTTTTCCTCTTTGCTCTCTTATTCTCCAGCATTCCCTCACAAAAACCATGTGAGCACAACAAACACAGCAATGTGATTTCTAGCTTTTAATTTTTTAATTTTTTTTCATGTTCTCTCAAATTAAATCTAAGCAGGTGACAAGGGGCAAACATCTTCTCTAAAGAATTTGAATTAGGGTCATTTCCATTATGGGACCTGAAATGAAAATTTAATTCCTACCACGAGACACAATCATGTTCAGATTCCTCTCTGGACTCAGCACTATGAGTGGGAAAAAATATTTAAGTGGTTTAAAAATAATTTAAGGGGGTTTTTTGGGTGGCTTTCTTTTTTTTGAGGTATGCTTTTTGGCTTGCCCTTCTTTCATTTTCAACTTCAGTCTTAAGCTCTCTCTGCACTCAGATGTCTGGGGTGTGCAGAAGGAGGTTGTTTGTTCTTTGTTTCCAAATCTATTCAAGGGAAGTAACAAAAGGAATTAAATTGTGCGGGTGTGTTAGAAAAAACATTTGAATTGTGTGTTTCCATCTCAACCTTACAAGGTGGAAGGTGGAGGAGATGAGCAGATGGGAGGGATCTGGCTCAGATGATCACCTGCCATTGACTGCATTGGTAAATAGTGGCTGCTAGAGAATATTTGTGATAGAAATCTGCACAGAGGAACTGGTGAAAGCAATACTTGCTGTACTTGTTACCTCATCAGGAGGAGAGAAAAACCATAAAATTCCTAGGGGAAGTCATACAGTGATTTACCTGAGCACATAAACCACTGTTGCTTTCAAAACCACTTTTTCCAGACAACAGATCCTGCCATGGATGGTTCGGTTCTATCACGGATTTGTTTTCTCCTCTGTACAATCAGGAACATTTTAATTATTTTTATTGTTGAAGGAAACAGTACTTTTGCCTCAAAAAAGAACAAGAAAGGCTGAATGAGACCAGGCCAAGCCAAGTTGCATTCCCACTTGAGCTCAGAGTGACAGAGTGAAACTTTTGCTGTGGAAGAGGAAGCACAGGCAGATTTTTCCTTTCTGGATGCTGCCAGGAGTTTTGGTGTTCAGTGGGAGTTTTTGTCTTGTTGGTTTGGTTTTGTTAAAAATCTGTATTTATTAGGACTGACTCCTGTTTTTTGTGGCATTGCCAAATCAGTGTAGGTCCTGCATTCCTGTCCTAGAAATGGTTTTTCCCTCTGCAGAATAAGAGCACAAAGGCCGGCACTGGGCTGGCTCTGGGTAGGGCTGGGTACCAGCAAAATGAAATTTTGTGCAGCAGAGGTGGAAAAATCATGGGGGAAAAGACACATGGTGTTCACAGGACCAGTAGTTTTTAATACTCCAGTTAATGGAGTCACAAAATTTCACAGAAAATTAGACTCTAATTAATGATATGATATGATATTTGTGACAGAGGGAAGATTGAAGTGTGAAGTAACCCTTCATATTTCCTTTATTGCCTCTCCCTTTTAATCCCACCTGTTATTCTCAGGCTTTTAAGTTTTTGGGGATTTTGTTTGTTGGGTTTGTTGTTGTTATGATGGCATTTCAGGGGTCTTTTGTTTTATTTTGTTGATTTGGGTTGGTTTCAGGTTTTTTAAGCCATATTTCTATCTTTTACACGAGGTTTAAAAAGAGAAGAAACTAGAATTTTATTTCATAGGGGAAGTTTTTAAATGCTTTTTGTACCTTCAAAGGCAATCATATTTGGCTCCTATCAAGCTTTGGAGGCAAATTCACTCATCCCTAAAGAGATATAAAGAGGAGGATAGTGGAGTTATAGCAAAAATTCAGTTGAAAATGGTCTTACTAATGCTGTTCTGAAATGTAACTATTCAATTAAAAGGAAAAATAATGATGCTTTTATTAAACAAAAGAACACCAGCAGAGAATATTACTAAAGCCCAAGGACAAGTGTAACTCTTCTACCAACAATAATGCAGATTTTTTGCATATATTATGGATTATATTCTCTTTTCAATGCACATGCATTAGCATTAATGGGCAAAAAGAAGATAGATCCATTTGCACTTCTGCCCAGTATTAGCAGCAAAATTCATTACATTCACACACTCTCTGACTCTTTTGATTCCTTTTGAAATAAATCCAAATATTCATCATTCAAGGACTTTAGGGAATAAATTATTTTCCATTTCTAGAGTGTCCACAAAAAGATCAAAATTATTTCATTTGGTATTATAATTTACTCCACAAACTTTGGAGTTATTTTCCTTTAATTCCATGGCTTGTGGAAAGGGTTTGCTGTAGTCAGTGCTGCAGATGCTGCTGGGTGAGAATTGACTTTGGAACTTGTTTTTTTTTTTCTCTCCATTTAATTCTCCAAGGAGAAGAGGAATTATTTTATCATATGATGCAGATCTCAGTGAGGCATCTGATAACAACCTTTGAGGGGGAATTCCTTCTCTCCTTTGCCGCCAGAACAATGGGAGTTCAGTGTCCAAAATCTCTTTATGGTGTTGCTTGGGAATATCTGTAATTATTTGTGACCTTCAGGGCTAATGGTGAAAAAAATTTTGCAGACTCTTCCCTGTGAAAAACATGGTTTGGATTTTAGTTTTTAGTGAAACACCAGAGAAGGATTTCATTCCCCCAAACCAGGCAGGTGCAGTCACAGGGATTTCCATGTGTGGAGCTGTGGGTTTTTCTCAGGATGCTTTTATCAGCAGCCTAAAATCCTCTCCTTTGCAGTTTTCCATAGGAATGTGGGAATTGGCACATTACAGATGCACTTTAAATCTTTCCAGGTTTGAAGTCAGTGGGTGTCTTTCTGCAGTTTGGGATCCATCTGTTACTATATCAAATAAAGTCTGGGGGAGAGAGCTGCTTGGCATGGGCTTGGTTTGCAAGGAAAGGCTTGGAGGTTGGAACATTGCAGTTGCAGAGATGAAAGGACCTGCAAGAAAAGGAAATATAATGGAAGTTTAGCTTTGGGACTATTTAAAGTTTAAAATGCTCAAAATTATTTGGAGATAATATTGCAGATGTTCTTAAAGTGAGAGATTTGCCTGGATTGGAAGGGCAGCTATAAATGGACAGTGGGAATGTAGATAGTGGTGTTTTGGGGTTTCTTTCACATAACTGAGAGGTTGCTTCCTCTTTTTAAAATATCCACTGTCAGAACCAGGGAGAATTCCATAACTGGTGATGGTGAATGAATATGTACATGTGTAATCTAAAAAAAACTTATTTCCAAAAGCAGCAAGTGGAAAAAAAGTGAATATTCTGTAAAATTTAATTGCTTTATCAAGGTTTCAATTTCTTTCTTAGCAAAAATGTGTAATTTTAAAGTGATATAGGCCTCAGGCAATGAAGACTTACTGTCAACAAATTATGCAGGATTCATATATTATATTTTTTGAAGTTTTTGCCATTCAATACAAATCTTTTTGTTCCTATGGCAACCTTGATGCGATCTGAAATGTACACAGCATTAGATACAAAGGGTTGGATTCAGGCCTGGTGTCTCTCCTGGAATGAAAGCATCTTCTTATGCAATGAGATGATTCCAAAGCAAAGGGACCAACCAGTGAAATAAAGCCAGCCCACTCAATTTTTGGCCCATTTTTCCCAGCAATATTTGGGTTGGACTAGGAAAGAAGGGCCGTGCACCCAGGCTGACTTTTCTTTGTGCCTCAGACGAAGTGCCAGGGTTGTCCTGGTTGTGTGGAAGTGATGAGAGTGTCCTGAAATTGAGAAGTGGCTCTGTGTCCCCAGATCTCTCCAGACCTGTTCCATGTCATTATGTGTAGGCTGTGTTCTTTCATGCCTCATCAAAAATGTAAAATTCCTGAATGCCTTGTCTTGACCTCAAGGGCAAGTCCAGGGCTGGATTATAGGAGAGCCTGCTCTGCCCTTTCCATACATCACAAGTTTTTAATTAGTGGATGTGTTGCTGCCATTACCACATCTAAATACCAGAGGCAATGTTTTCCTTGCAGAGCATGAATAAGAGCAAGGTTTAGCACTAAGCTTGTGCCTCCCTCTAATACAGATACTAAATGATTCATGTTCCAAATTTGCTGTTAGGAGGGGGAACATCATAATGTCCTTAAGTTCTTATTAACTGGTTCTACTTTCTTTAAAATGTATTTTGTTAAGCAAGCAAAACATAAAAACTTCACACACTCTGTGATTGATGACCTTTCTCACAGAGCCTATGAACAGGAACAACTGAAGAATATTGGAGCAATTAAGAAGTTTCTGCACAGGCTGCACACTTATCAAAATGACTCAGACAGGCATTCAGCTGGATCATTGCCCCTCATGCCTTACCTGCTGTCAAATCAGCTCTAACAGCACCCACAAAGACTATTTTAGGCACATCATCAAAATGCCACCATGAACTTTGAGCAGCAATTATAGGCATAGAATAGATTGGCCTTGCAGTGATTTAAGATGAACTCCTCAATAGCATCTGTCCAGACACTAATCTCTCAGCATGTACCACTGTTCCTCACCTTACAGGTATAAACTATAAGGGAAGCATTCAGATTTTCCCAGACAAAACCCAGATTTTAAAAGCTAAACCAATCCTAGTGGCACCAAAGCTCTTGTGTGGAGTGTCTCCCTTTGAAATGCCAGTTACTAATGCAGGAAGCTCAATGGAATGGAAAGAAATTTAGGCCAGACAGCACTGCAGGGAATGTCTATTGGATATTAATGTCTGCTGCTCTGGAATTGTTTTTTAAACATCTTTTTTAGGACTACAAGAAAGGAAGAGAATTTCAATGGGTGTTGAGTCAGGCTCTTCTGCTACTGATGGCATTGCCTTCTGAAGCCCCTTTCTTGTGTTTACCATAGCTTCTTGATGCAGTGAGGGTGTTATCCTGATTATGGAGCTATTCAAAAACATTGATTTTAATGCTTATAGACCTTAAAATCCTAGAGTAGTTGACTGGAATGAACCCCTGGAGGTCCCCTGGTTGAGACCCCACTTGGAACAGGACTGGACAGGATCAGGCTGCTCAGGGCCTTGACCATGAAGTTTTGGATATCTGCTGGGATTGACATTCTTTCAAATGAAATCTCAGCATTACGATGCCAAAACGGACCTCTACCTTGAACAGATCATGGTTGCCATTCATGGACAATCACTTGGCATCAGATGATACCTAAAGTCTTTTAAAGTTAATTTTTCTCTGTATCAGATAGTAGACTTTTATCACTGATCTCATGGTGATACCTCACACTTCATGGGAATGCATGACTTCAGCCCCAGAACAGAAGGACTGAGTCTGCAATAAACATGGAACTTTGTTTTTTCCATTCTTGTTTGTTTGTTTGTTTCTCTGAGGGTTTTTTTTTTTTTTGTTTTTTTTCTGGTACAGAAGATTTTTAGTGGATTGGCAAGGTAAGATACCTTCCAGCTTTTCATAAATCCCCTTGTGGCTGCTATACTCTATGAATTGAGATTTGAAGAAAAGAGTTTTAAGGGTACAGAGTGTTTCAGCCTGCAAAGAAGTCAGTGCTATGTATTAAGTATAAAACAGTTTCCAAAAAGTTGGAAATGAAGTGGATGCTAGTAATGTATTTTTAAATTTGTCTGGACTTTCTTTTCCTTCTTTTGGTCCATTTATAACACTCTTGCTTTCTTTGGAAATAATTTCATGGTTTCTCCTAAAACTGGACAAATTGATTCATTGTATTTGAGTGGTTTTAAAAAACAGGCAAAATGACCAATCTGCTTTTCATAAAGAAAAACAGGACTTTCAGTTTCCTTGTGGGCTTTAAATCCTTTTTCCCCAGCTGAAGTCTCATTGCAGTTTATGAAGGAATATTCTCTGAGTGCAGGTGAAAGCCTGAAGTTGCAGAAAGGAAAATAAACTCTCAGCCATGGAAACCAAAGTCCAGGAAGGTCTGGGCTGGAGGAATTAGAGTAGATTGAGGAGGTGATCAAGGATCTCCTGATTTCTCCAGTCACATGGGAAAAGCAGTAGGAAGAGGGGCAGTTTTGTAGAGAGAACAGCAAATGGCAATTTTTGTAGGTGCTCCCTGAGGTTGGGGAATGAGCAGTGCCAGAGCTGCTGCCATGGTGCATGTGGTGACTGTGCCCTGAAATTGGCAACTTTGCACATTTCTATGCAATCCCTGCATTCTCCCTATCCCAAATTTTCCTTTTCCATGATCCCTCTGTTCTTTTTCCGCAGAGGCAAACCCGCGACCCACAGCTTGCACTCCTCAGCAGCTCTGTGTGGGCTGAAGGTGAAACATCTTTATCTGCTAAAAGAGGGAGCTTGCTTTCCACCAGAGACAGGCTGCTTCTTTGCTGAATGCATACAATATAAATCAAAGTATGTGCCATTATTAATAAATAAGGTGTTGGGTAGGCTTTGTCTGGAAGTCTGGTTGAAAGCACTGATTAGGATCCAACAACTTCTGAAAAATGCATCGTTGCCTTTGGGATATTGAAGCATGGAATAATTAAACTGCAAGTTTGCAAAAGCAGGGTTGTAACCACAGAGAGGGACTATTTTCAGGAGCTAATTCACTTGTAGGGTTAAATATCTTTTTTTCCTGATTTATTGATAAATATCCCACTTATGCATATCAAAATACCAAAGGAATTATTGAATGTTTTCAGTAGATATATTTCAGAACTGTGCTGGTTATTGAAAATCAATGGTGATTGAAACTGCACTTGGGGATTGTGGTGATGATATTTAGGATTTTAGGACTATTATGGGCCAAATAGGAAATGACTTGACTGCTATTGAAAGGAAATTTTGTGCAGCAATGCTAAATTCAAATGCAACATCTATTGTTTTATTGGATATAAACATTTCTCGATTCTCTTGAACTTTAATCATTGCACAGAAAGTGTAGTTGTGCTATAGCTGATTACAAACAGGAAAGTTATTTCTTCTGGCTGCTTCTTACTGGGAAAGACTGGGGGAAATGTGCTTTTCTGTCTGTGAAACCTTCAGGTCCTGCTTGGATGCTTCCTCTGTCCCCAGAGAAAAGGAATCTGGTCCCTGATCCTCTGTCTTTTGTAGGATCAATCATGTGCAGCTGTGCAAGTCACAGGAGAGGGAGTTTGATGTTTTATCCAAATTCTTTTCCAATTCCATATTTCAATCACATCTGTGTACCTGTGTTTATATACGAAACATTTCCTGGGGACTGCATGGGCTGAGAATCAGGGTTTCCAGAGGTGTCACTTGAACAATCTGCAAAATCTACCGGGAGAAGCTCTGCCCAGTCCCTGTGTGCTGTGATTAATAATCCCAGTGCATCTTAATCCATCACAACTTTGAGAGAGTGCATTGCTGTGCCTGAGAAACAGATAATGCTGCTGTAGGACAAGAGAGGATTTAACACTCAGCAGCAGTGATAAGAGGAAAAACAGTATAAAAGTGCAGAATGAAACAGTTTTCTGTCACACCATTAAGCTGGAAGTACATTCTGGTCTTGAAGTTTAACAGGAATCTTTAATTAAGGATGTCATTGGCACTGGAATCTTTGGGTTTGATAGCCTGGGGAGTGACTTTTACAACATGTTGCACCCTTTTCTTTAGTTTGCAGATTCTCAAACTAAAAGCCTTTCAGCAGCATGTACTTGTTCTTCACATCTCATCTCAGAAGGCTGAATGTTGCAATTAACAATTCAGAACTCTTTGTATTTTAGTAGCCATGCATAAAAATTAACTCAAGCAAATGTAATTTAGAATAATAATAACATGTTTTCCAAATGTTTCCTACATTAATCATGGTGATGATGGTTACTATAGTACCACTACTGTATTTTATTGAAAATAAAGTAATTCAGGGTGGTACATGTTCTCTTGAGAGCATTTTTGTGTGTTTAAAAGAAGTGAAGGATGTAAGTATGAGACAGCAAGGGAGCCTTCTGGTTTTTGTTGAGTGAACTCAGTGCTTAGTAACATTTTGATACAAAAGCAATAGATCAGTGTTTATTTTCAGGAAAAGGTTCTGAACTTTGCTATTTGTCAGTGGATATTTCTAAAATTTCCGTACATATGAGAGGCAAAAAGAATAAAGGATGTGTACCAAGTTTTCTGCCAAAATAAATATTAGACCCAAGATAAATAGTTCACCCAGGTTATTAACTGTGTGGTAAATAAACCCATTGAAGTTTGCTTGCTGCTGTTTACCCAAGGTATTTTGCTGACATGAGGCTGAATGTGGCACGCAGAGTTCTAATTAAATGTCACTGAGGAACCTGTAGAAAGGTTTGACTCCAAAAACACACACAGGAGTCATAGGCCAGATTTTTTGTTGAGTGTGGTTGTAACTTGTTCACAAATTTCTTGAGCAGTTTATGCACACAAGTCTTTAGGGATGTGTAAAGACTTAAGTAAAGAAACTCTCCCTGTGAAATGAGTACTGCTAGGCGAGACAATCTCTCTCACTGAGTTGCTTGAGTGAGGGTAATATTCATGATGTGGGTTTGATGTCCTGGATTCTCACAGTCCAGAGGGAATCTAATTCAGTGCATCTTGGTTTTTATGCTTTTTTTTTTTTTTTTTTTTTTTTTTTTTGCTTCCCCCCTCTCTGGGAATGTGCCTTCATCTTGTTTTCTGCTGGATGTGAATTTAATGCACTTGTTCTCCTGCTTTGGCTCACCATTGAGTTAGGCCTGAAATTTGTGTTACTGCTGAGTAAAGTTGAGATTGTTATTCCAGGTCTACCAACAACCTTTTCTCATAGTCAAATTTTAAACAGGTTACCAATGAATTAGATCCACAGCCATTTGCCAGTGTGTGGTCATGGGAAGTTTTATGTGAAAATAATTCAAAGAGTTGTTTGTCTCTGGCCTGGCACAAACAGAAACAAGATCAAAAGATGGAAACAAGAGCTTGTCCTCTCTGTTGGCTCCCAGAGGAGCTCAGGAGAGGCTGGGAGCTGGTGTGAGAGGCAAACTGGGGAGTTTCCCCAGGGAAGGGAAGGGTTGAGGGGCTGTGCAAAACCAGATTTGAGGCAGTGGAGGGGACATGATGAGGGAGAGGAGGATAAGAGCCTTGGGAGGGGTGTTGGTGTTGGTATGGCTGCCAGCCAGGGCCAAAATAGCTCTCCTGACACTCAGAGGGGTTTGTTTTTAGCACCAGACCAGCTGGATAGAAGACTTTCCTCCTTCAGTGGGTTGGCTTCTGCATATGCTGCAGGGCTGTAATTTCTATATAAACTGTTTTATAAAATTTGTGGATTTGGCACAGAGACAAAGGATGAAAGTAACCTTACTTCCAGTTGAGAAAGCCTTCTTAGGTTTTGGCCTAGACCCTTGAAGTGCTAAAATTCACCTTATTTGTTAGGGAGGAGGTACAAAATCCTTTGTTTCTTTCCCACTGTATGCAGTGTTCAGTAGGGTGAGGCAGGAGAAGGCAAAAGAAACTCAAGTGGCCTTTTTGGCACCTGGGTTATACATGAAAAAGAAGTGTTAAATCATATCTCACATCTCAGTGCTAATTGCTTACTTTGCTGCCATTAGCACATTAAATGTGCAGCACAAATATGTTCCTCTTTAGCTACTGTGGATGATGTAGTTTGCCAAGTTTTTCTTGTTGTGTAATGTAAATTTTCTTTTTGTGGCCATATTTTTTTTTACAGTTATGCACCAGGTGTCTCCAGTGGGTGTGTGAGTCTTGAATTGAGCCTTTAATATTATTTAACTTCAACATTTGAAGAACACATTTCACAAAACCCACCTGAATAAATGTTTTAGAGTCAGGTGGAATTTTACTAATTATTACCAAAAATAAATCTCCATGTGGAAACTTCTGAAAGAAGACTCAGGAGGATGCTGGAGGAATCCTGCTTCATACTGGTGAAGTAACTTGGAACTGATTGTCAGATCCAGGCTTGTGTGGCTGTGGCCATCTCATTAGAGAGATAAATTTATATAACAGCAGCCCTGTACAAGGTTTTGTTCCTTAGTTTTGCCTTGTTTTCATCGAGCTTGTTTTTTCCTTCTGGCCACAATCAAAGCTGGATCTTTTCTTTGAAACTTTTTTTTCAAATCCTGCAACTCGCATCTGTACGAAATATCTCTTAAGGCTCATGTCATATAGAAGCAGTGCTAGATAGAGGACAAAATGGATAGATTGCAAAACAGTGCCTAGAAGAAACGCAATTTTGTCAAATTCCTAAATAAATTGCTTTCTAATTCACAAATGATGCAGTACATATTTAGGTGGTTAGAAAGAATGATACTGAATACAGAGCTCAGAATTCATAAGAGAAGCATATATGGAATTGTTGAGAAAAAAAGGAACTGGAACAATACAGAACTTCCCATATTTAACTGATTTCCTTCATAAATCACTTGCTGCCAAATGCAAAACAGTTGGGTATCAGAAGCAAAATAATTTCTTTAAGGATAATAACTTTGGAAAACTGTTGTGTCTGTCATAAATTCTGCTTCAAATAGTGTAAATAATGTCCCTGGTTTGCATATTAGAGAACACCTCAAACTTTGCTTTTTGCTCCTGTCAATCAGAAACAAGAAACAAGCAAACGAAAAAAATCAATAAATTGAAGACAAACTCTTGGTCCCATTTTGATGTAGCTTAACATGATGATAAATGGTGCATTAGAACACTGTGCTTTCATCCCCAAAATATAGCATGGAAAAAGAGGAAACAGTGCTAAACTTGGGGTTCATTGGAATAGGCAGGGGAGCAGAATCAGGGGTGTCCAAACACAAAATACTGAGGCAAAAATTCAGTTTCATGCTTTTTTTCCCCTGAAATTACCTTTCAGATTAAACCTGGTTTTTTGTTTTTTTTTTTTTTTTTTTAATTCAGCTGTTCTGAGTTTTAAATATTTGACCACCCACAAGAATATTTTGACACCTCCAAGTTGTTTGGTCAACAAGAATTATTTCCTAACCTTATCCTTCAAATTTGGTAGACATACTTTGAGACCATCACTGGTATCCAAAATACTCTGCTTTCACCAGAGAAACCTTTTCTCCAAATATAATTAAGATAGAATTCCCCTGAAAACTCTGAGGAAGACAGAGGGTGTGGGGAGCATCAGTGTGTGGGGAGCACAAAAGGATGAAGCATTCTCTGCTGTATTTTGATTAATCAGCTCATTTAGCAGCTGATGGTTTTTGGCACAACATTTCTGGCTTTTACGATGTTACTCTCTGTGTCAATGGTGGTTTCATCAAAAAGGACCAGAGAGCTGAGCTCTGTCAACAGCCCTGGGTTGCTGTTGATCCTCTGACCTTGCTTCATCTAAGCAGGTGCTATCAAAGCATGTTTTTCCTGTTTGTTTTTTTTTTTTTTTCATTTCAATCCCCTTTATTGGAGCCTCTGTCTCTGATGTAAGAGCCCGTGTATTTTTGTTACTGGCAAGCAGAAATTCCTGCAACTCTTTGTGTTCCATCTTGTTATTGCTGCTCCAGCAGCTTTTGTGGTGGTCAATATTATATGGGTGGAGTAACAGAGACATTTTTCCAGACTCCATCAAGTGCACAAGGACACAGAGGGAGTGGGAATAATAGCAGTGGCCATCTGTGTTCTTTGTTATTGTCAGTGCAGAGACACTGAGCCCGCTCACTACTGAGAGCTTTGTATGCACCATGGCAACAGAGAGATGATTATAAGGGATGCAAGTCAAAGGATATCAGAGATGTATAGAAATGAAAGGAATTCCCTGTTTCTGAACCCAAAAGCCAAGCCTTAAATAGCTGTTGGTAGTTGTATTTTCATGGCTCTCAATTCTTTGTGCTTTCCTGCCCGTTCCATCTCTAGGGATAAAGCCAGGAACAAGAATTGCCTCTGGAAGCTCAGTGCAGGCTGTGTTAGCGAAGTTTTAGGGAGAGAAGTGGCTTTGAAAGGTCAGAATAAAAACAGGGTTATGGAAAATAGAAGCTGCATCTCCAAATAAGTATTCAACAAGATTGAATATTCAAGCATAGGTTTGGCTAATTAGAGTCGAATTTACCCTTCTTTATTTCTGGTTGATTCCTATTTTTCTGAAAAGTTTAGGGTCAGAAGTCAACACTAACAAGATGCAGTTTATAGCTCCTGATTCCTGATATAGGAAGTTCCAGAAGGGCAAGCAGAGAATTTATATAAATGTCCTTTGAATCCTTTAGTCTTGATTTCTGATTTAGAGGAGCCCATGTTAAATCCAAGGTTTTATTTAGGATTAGGAGCAGTGTGGCTCCCAGCTTGAATGCCTACAAGAGGTACATTCTGGAAAGCAAATTGACACCTAGAACCAGGAATTTCAAATTTCTTTGTCTTATTTTTTTGCTCATAATAGTTGAGAATATTGTAGTCAAGAATATCAAGACAACAAAGAGAACTTTGAAAGCATTTGCTGTGTTCCAAGGAGGGTAACAGAGGCTTGGTGTAAATGCTCCAATTACTTATTCTCATGGAGGATTTGGAGCAGGTTCTTATCACTTCATGTCCCTCTGGGAGCTCCTCAATATCTCTGGAAGTTCTGCTTTCCATTGAAAAGCAAATTTGAGAGTTTTGACAGGTAACAGGTACTAGAAATGAACTTTTTGAATTCAGTTAATTGCTGATTCTTCAGAATTGTATTTCTTACAAATGGCCACTTGGAGTTATCTGGCTCAACTTCTCTTCTCTGAAGGGAAGAGTGCCTGTAGGTGTTTCCAAATGTTTTTAATTTTAGTAGAGGCAAGTGTTTTCCCATCAAAAGACCACGTTCTCACAGCTTGGAAAACAGCTTTGGTAACTTCTGCTTCCTAGAAAGTGGAATGAAATTGGGCATGAAATTTCTGTAAGATGTAAAGGGCTTTGAACAAGAAAAGCCTCTTCAAGAATAAACAGTTTACTGTGTTTAATCAAATGAAAAATGTGATTCTTGGGGAAGAGGGACTTTTTAGCTGCCCCTTCCACTGAAGGTAACAAAACATTAAAAATGCATTTGCCACTGATAGGTTGAATTCATTTTAGCTGGCATAAATGGGACAGATGAGCTATTCAAATGTCTGATGAGTACTATATAGTAAAATATTTATCACCTTCTCATGGTCGCTGCATGAGAAGCCAATAATTTGTTTTCTCTCAGCACTGGTATTTTGTGGTACTTGTAATAAATTATACATTGCAAGCTCCCATCCTTCACCTTCTTTCTATTTACCTATCTAGTCTGAGATCTCATTCATCAACGTGTAGCTGGGTCGGGGACAAAAGTGAGGCTATGTATTCATGTATTCTAAAGAATCATGGAATTTATAATGCATAATGGAAGGGGGCAACATGGCTGGAGTGTGTCTACTGGGAACAGGTGACATTTGGAGCTATAAACCGGGAATTGAGTGCAATTTTTAGAAATATATAAATACAGATATATATATATACATGGGAATGTATTCCTATGTTCGCCTTGGTTGTGCTGGCTGCTGATTTGTGTTTAGATTCCAACACCTCTAAACAACCAAAGTTGTCCAGATGTTGGCTCATTACCAAGCTCAAACTGATGCCACAGATTTAATTCTTCTCATGACTGTCAAATTCTCAACAGCAACTTTCCATGTCAGAGATATAAAACCTTTTATTTGCTTTGCATTGATGCAGAGTATTTAAAGAAGGAAATATTAGGATGAAAAAAGTATTCCCAAATGATAGCCTTTATAGCATTTAGATACAAAGTCTTCAATGTTAAAGGGGCGGTTTTATCTCAAAAATTGAAAGCTTGACCCTTAGATTGCTTCAAAATATGAAGAAAAATAGCACCTTTAGATCTCAAATATCTTTTTTGTTTTTTCAGTGTGGAGGGGAAATAAAATTCTTGCTTTGCATTGACAGATTTTAGCCAAGGTCTCCTGGTTATAATTCTTGAGAATTCTTTCTGGAGACATTCAGATGGAGCTGTGCTGCTGTACAGGAGAGTGATGAGGTCTGATGTATTAGAAGGCAGAAATTTTTGTCTTTTATTCTTGCTGCTTCCAATCAGAAATCGTTTGACCTCAGCACAGAGATAAGACCACCACTTGCCTCACTTATTCAGGAAACTAAATCAGTCAGTGTTGAGGAGGATGGCAAAGTTCATTATTCACTGCTCAAAAAGTCTTTAGAAATCTATCATTTCTGCAAAGTCTATAAGCCTGTAAATTAATTTCTCATGACAAAATCATTTAAAATGCACAGCCTGAAGGATTTTTAAATGACCTTCTACGAGGATGATACAGGGAAAATAAACCAAGTGCCTTTCTCAATCAATCCAGTTGAAGTCCTGTGTACATTTTGGTCATACAGACCCAGGGTCAGGTACAATTTAGGGGAGGTTGTGTTGCCTGAAGACACATGAGATTTGATTCACGTTTTGTTTTAATGTGAGGCTTTGGCATCAAAATTCCTGTGCTCCAGAACTTGGTGTTTCAGTTCAGTAAACTCTTTGAGGGGTTAAGATTGCAGATCATGGAAGGCCACACTTAGAATTTGAAATTCCCGAAGTTTTTAAAGGCACATAAGGGTTACTGATCCCAACATTTTTGTAAGTTGACAGGACTATCTTTAAGTTCCATATTTTTAAAAATGTTTGGAATAATTTCCAGCATTTTGACTGAACGAAGGTTTGGTTCCTTTTTGAAAGCATTGTTGTTAACACAATATACCAAGAAATGTTCCGCATGGCTATATGGAAAGATTTTTCTTAATGCCATTTTGATTGTGTAGAAAGAGTTCCACAAAGATTTTTCGAGTTCAATCTATTCTTATGAAGCGAGCAAAGGGAAGGAATGACTAAAGTAAAATCTGTTATCAGGATCCCTGTGTACTGAGTAAACATAGAGACAGCATGTGTGTTTTTTGCATATTTTATTAATACATAAATTAGAATTACTTTAATAACTTTGCAGTTAGTGGAATAATTTGTTGCAAAGAAATTACCCAGTAAAATGCACTTTTTCCATTAATTGCTTTTGTTTGCGTGTACATGTGGAGATATATAGATATAGGCAAAACTGCTAAATTCGTTTGTTATCTCTATAGATAAATTATTCCATCAACAGATTTTAGCCCTGCTATGTCTGCAGTTCAGGGAAGAATGGGATTAAAGGGAAAAGAGAAGCTCCACTGTCACTGACTTTCAATGCTGGCTTGTCTGTTCTGATTTCAAAATCATTTCCTTTTTCCATTCTACTACTACTTTCATAATCAGCTGCTTAGAGTTTCTGTCTGAATTACAGTTTGGAGGGTTCTGTTATTTTCAGGTGAATAGCAAATTATGAGTGATGGCTAATTAGTTCTTGGAAAATTTATGGAGGTAATGATGAAAATTTTTGAACAGTCATGTTGACCTCAACTAAAATGTTAAGTTTACTTCACACAACAATGTGCTCCAGAATAATTTTTGCAGTTAGGCAATTTTGGTTTTTATTTCTCTTGGTATACTTGGAATAATTCATTTAATTTAATAATATAGTAGTAAATTATATAAATGAAAATAATATATCCTAAATTATTAAGTTTTGAAACTTCAGTCTCTTAACATACTGCAAAAGTTTAACATGGAATTTAAATCCTATAAATAGCTGTTTCTTTTCTTAGTCTGGATAACAGAAGTTAGTTTAAAATACAACAGAATACAAGTTGTCAGCTTGGCCTTAGTCTTGACATCAAAAGGTATTAAAATGTTTCTAAGAAAGGAAATGAGAACTAAAGCATTATCTTAATCAGTTTTAAATCTTGACAAAAAGTAGGGGATATAAACTGGAATTTGAAAAATAAAGCCAGATGTTTGCATATAGAAAGGTATCAATATAAAATAAAGGTCTTTACTCCTCCAGTAAATATAGAAAGAAGTAAGCCTGGAAAGATTGCTTGTTAAATTATTTTCTGTGAAATATTCTGTTACAAGCCAAGGACAATATTTTTAAGTCTATTTTTAAAATTTTGGGGGCTGTGTGTTTATGTAAAAAGAACTTTAATTTCTTGATGGACTTCTGACTTTCATTTGTATATCTGCACACCTGTATACTCCTTTTTGTTATTTATTTACTTTGTATGCTATTTTAAATATATTGTACTATTAAATTATGCTGTCCCTTCCTGTGACGGGGTTCACAGGGGTTCTTGGATGAGGGAAGAGACGAGGATCTGACTCCATGCTTCAGAAGGCTTGATTTATTATTTTATGATATATATTACATAAAAACTATGCTAAAAGAATAGAGGAAAGGATTTCATCAGAAGGCTAGCTAAGAATAGAAAGGAAAGAATGATAACAAAGGTTCGTGGTTCTGCTCTCTGTCTGAACCAGCTGACTGTGATTGGCCATTAATTAGAAACAACCACATGAGACTGATCACAGATGCACCTGTTGCATTCCACAGCAGCAGATAATCATGTTTACATATTGTTCCTGAGGCCTCTCAGCTTCTCAGGAGGAAAAATCCTAAGGAAAGGATTTTTCATAAAAGATGTCTGCGACACCTTCCTGTTTCCTCAGAGCAGGTTTGCTGGGTGAGGGAGGCTCTGAGGGAATCCCTCCTGCAGTTGGAGTCACTCTGTGCAGCCAAGGCTTTGATTTATTGCAGTGACCACTGAGCTGCCATCCCCCTCCCTAAAACACATCCTTGGGTCTGCACAGGGCTGACAGATTTCAGTGAGGAATTTCCACAGTGCTCACTCTGCTCCACAAACACCTGCCCAGGTGAAATCTGTATTTCAGCAGAGCCCCCTCTCAGGAAGGGCAGCAGCTCTCCTCAAGCATAGCCTGGCAGATTTTCCTTTTTCACTCTGGGTGCAGTGATGGAAGAGCCTTGCAGTGTGTTGTGCACTTGTGCTGATAAATTATTTAATGGCAGAAAGGAGCTGACTACTTGAACTTTCCTCTTGACCTAAGCTGAAATACCAGCCTGGGTGAATTTGTGTGTAAGGCCATGTAAACTGAACTTCTTATCTTATATGCAAAGCCAGGATTTCCTAATGCTTGTCACTGTACCAGGGAGGCTTCCTGATCCCTTGCAAATATTTGTGCTTGTTTCTGCTGCTGCAGAAGTTCCAATATCCGTGTGCTCTGCAAATCCATAGCTCTTGTGGGAGCTGGGGGTGAAGTTGTCAACAGCTTGGCAACTGTGAAATTACTCAGAGTATGCTACAAATAGTAGAGGGTGTGATGATACCTGCAGCAATAAAGGCTGAGTGCAGACATGAGCAAAGACTCATAGGAGGGAGGCTGATTTTCAAGATATATTTCTAATTACTTGTATATATTATACATATAGATACAAAGGTTCTTTTGATGATTGGCTTGTGTGTGGTTGGACAGATATTGCTTATTTCTGCTTTTAGAGGGGAGAATGTGCTGCCACAAAACAGCAGCAGCAAAGGTTTTCCTGCCCAAACACAGTGAAGGCTGGCTGTTAATGAATCAGCCTGTTGTATTTGTAATACAAATATAAATGTTTAGATACCAACCCCCACTATTTTAACTGATTGTGAAACTTCAAAAAGAGCAACAGGAAGCCAAAGTTCTCACTAATATGTCAGGGGAACTCTCAATTTCAGGACTACAGCAGAGGGAGTAGGTAAAATATGAGGCTGTGGCTTTGTGGGATGTCATCCATGTGCTGGTATAACAATTTTATACAAAAAGTGGTTTTAATTAAAAATTGTCTTCCTGTTTTTCTGAAAAGATTACTGTTAGGGTAGAATTAGTATTAAACTGTTCTAGGTATAAATTATTACCTCTATTATTATTCTGATGTTTAAAAATTGCCAGACTGTTTTCTATCTGGGTTTTTAATGTCCCTTACTAGCAAGTGTATGTGATTAATGCTAAAATTTACTTAGGGATGAACTCATCCAGCCAGTCATTTCCAGGAGCAGTTATTATCATGGTTTTTTGTATTGAAAACATATTAAAACTCTAAGAGTTCAGAAGCATAAAGCCGGCACAAAGCAAAGCCTATTATGGTACTGTTTACCAACAGATTTATAATTAAAAAATAAATTAAGCATGAAATGGAACACTTTTCATTTTCTGCCAAAATGGTATGAAATATTTGATGTTGGTTTACAGATTATTCTGGAATAGCTTTGAAAGTGAATAATTCTGAAGGTTGTCATGGTATTTTAGTGGAACCTAAACACATCTCTGTTAAAACACCCATGTCCTTTTTCCTGCAGATAATCAGAATGCCCCAGGAAGGGGGAGAGGCTATTCCAGAACTCACTCTTCCAATCAGAATACTGATAATGCACAAAACAATTAATTTCATAAGGAATACAGAATACCAATATTCTCTGCCTCATAAATATCTGAAATTATAACAGCAATACAAAATTGTGGAATGCCTTTGAGTTGTTTGGGGGTTTTATTTAGTGGGAAAGCCACATATGAATGCCTCAAGTTCTGTGTGCCTACAACTCTGATTGAGTTCTGGACCTTCGGGAAAACAGTTTACCAAATCTGGCTATTGAAACTTTGCACAAGCCAAATTGTCCTGCCTGAGCAGAGCAATTTCTGGATCTCTGTTTCTCAGCATGCTCTTCAGCACCACCTCATGCATTCCTGTCCTTCAACAGTTGCCTTATTTTTATCTTTTAAACCTTTGAGAAGAGCTTTAATGAACATCCTTTGCAAGGCTGATCCTTGGCAGCTGATCCTTAAGAGTTTGCTTTGTTGATTTGGGTTAAAAACCCTCAGTACCAGTGGTGGAGGCTTGGAGGGGACCATTCCACTCTCTCAGGCTGTAGAATCCCTCCCAAAGCTGGGGATCACGAACATTTCTGCTGTTGTGTGAATTCTCCATCCCCAGAACCAGCAGGGATCTCCACCCAACTCCACCCAGTGTAACTGCTCTGTGCACCCACTGCCCTCAGGAGCTCCTCCAGCTCAGGTTCCTGCCTTCCCAAGGGTGAGATGCTCCCTGTTGTAAGCAGCAGCATCATTTTTATGTGATTAATGCCTGAGCTGATACAGAGAATGGGCTGCAGGAAGGGCGAGGGTCTCAGTGTGAGTTTGGTACCTGGAAATCATCACCCATGGGCTGCAATTTGAAGAACTTCTTCCTTCTTATTTTTCAACAAAACTAAGACATATATTCCACACGCAGGAAGTCTGGCTGTTTTCCCTGTTTCTGCCATCTCCTGATTTTTCATTTTCCAGCACTCATTCCAATTCAGGAAGATAATGAATATTCAAGATTTCATCTCCTGTTAAGCAGTAGGATTTTAAAAACCTAAATGGTGTTTGGTTTTTTTTTTTCCTCAAAAGTTCCAAAAATGCATTAAATGTCCTCAGTTTTCTTAAGAAGGAATCTTTTCTAAAAGGTAGGCTACACCACCTGAGGATGTTGCTCAGCATTTACTCCTGCTATCTCCTGGCAAATGCTTTGTTCAGGGGCATTTTTCCCTATGTAAGTGTGTGAGTGTTCACCTCCAGAACTGGTGGAAATTTTCAAATCTTGTGCTTTGAATGCTGGTGGGTGGCACCAGCATTGCCCAGCTCAGTGTGAGCTGTTGGGGCAGCCTGACCCTGCTTGCCAAAGGCTCCTTGGGCACCCCTGGAAGATGTGCTCCTCTCCTCCTCTGTGCTCCTTCCAACTCTCTGCTGTAAGAAATTTAGCACTAGCAGGACTTGCTGCAGCCCTTACTAATGCTGTGCTTTTTGTCCTTTTTTCTTGAATTCTAGTGTTTATTTTTTTATTGTTTTTTTCACTTTGATTGCAAGATCCTTGGCCTGGGAGTCTCTGTGCTGTGTTTGCCTGACACAACAGGGTTAGCTCCATTCCAGCCTTGTGGTGACTCAGCTGTAGCCAGGCTGTGGTTAAATCAGATAATGGAACAGCTCTCTGTGCTCTTTCTTGGGCTCTCTGGGATTTAGTTATCTCCTTGTCAGGATTATTGAAGTTGGACTGGCCAGTTGTTGGAGCTCAGCAACTTCTTTTGTTAAATGTAGATTTACTGTGAGGATTCATTGCCATAGCTGTCTCCCACAGAGATAGAACAGAAGGTTGTAAATCAAGCAGATTTTAGTGTAAATTATTCAGAGGTTTTTTTCTCTTCATTGTGTAAGATTCCCTGCAGAATATCACAGCCCAATGAAGTACTGCTGATGATTTCTTGAGGTCCAGAACTATATGTAGCTCACATCTATAATATATGTTCCTTTAAAATCAAATGAGAAGGAACATGTTGGACTCGGTCCTCTCTCTAAGGAGAGGTGCATTAATGAATGATTAGCATGCAGTGGAAGCCTCATTGCTAAGCTAATAAAATCCAAATATTTTGAGAACTAAGACTATAATACAGCTTGATGGTTCTGCATCATTGTCACTTTTTAGTGGGTTTAGCACTGTAAAACTTTACATGTGAGTAGTTGCTGGCTTCATAATTGAAATACCCACTTTGACTTAAACACAAAAACATTTCTAGGATCTGGCTTGGATTTTCTGAAGATGAGGCTTGACTGGGAGAAGGTCCTGGTGCTCTGTTTACATCTAAATTTCTAAAGTGCTATTGGCTGTAATTACTGAGTAGAAAGAAGAGGCAGTTTAAAAGTCATTGTTTCTTAGGCAGGAAAATGTCTGTGTGGCCAAAACTAAACACAGCAGTTCACAATGATTTGACTGCATGGTTTTGAGAAGATCGGAGTGACAAAAAAGAGTAAAGAATGCTAAACAAGAATAGAAGTTGCTGCAATGCTCTGGATGTAAAATGGAATTTCAAGTTGCATTTTAAAATATTCAATCTACCTCTTTTAGCAAGAAGAAAAAGCTTTCTATAGTAATATTTTAGAATATTCTTATTTGATTATGAGACATCTATATAGCTCTTCCGATTTGTCCTTCAGACAACTAAATTTGAATAGGGGGCTCAGCAATATTCAAGAACACAACTTGCAGTGTGTGCAGCAAAATTGTCTTGTCTGAGGCAAACCTTTTCACCCCAGGAATACTGGATTTTAGCTGCCGGGGGAAAAGGTCAGGATTGGCATTGGGGTTAAAAAGTGGAAATTTGCTAAGGGGCAGTGAGGAGGTTTCTGGTGCTGGATTTTCCTTTCAGCATTCAGCAGAAGAGGCTGCAGTGAGTGGCTCTCAGCACTGAGTGTGTCCATCCCTAATGTCAGTCTTGGAGGAGAGAAGAGGCAAGGTGGAAAGATCCTTCCTGTGTACAAAGGGAAGGGTAAAAGGAGTGGTTCAGCACATGGTAGAAATCCTGCTGGAAGCTGCAGGCACAAAATTAAAATGTAGTTCCAGGTGGGAGAGGCAAGAAGAGCCACCAGACCTCACTCATTTGAAAAGCACAAGCGGAGAGTCCCTTGGCCAAGGTGGGCTCCAGGTGTCGCAGCTGTGTGAGGTTTTATTTTGCAGGTCACTGGGGCAGCCTTTATTCCCTGTCCTGCTGCCTCAGCCATCTCTGTCCCCTTCCCCTCCTCTCCTCCCTTTTCACTGCTCTGCTCTTCAGTCAGTTCTTTATTTTTTTCCCCTGGCCTTGCCAACTCCAGTGCTGCTGAAAGGTTCTCCTCCCTTGACATTCCTGCTCCCCAAGCCCTTGTTGTGTGTATTTCATGTTGTTTTTCACCTCTATCCATGTTGCAGTGAGCTGCTCAGCTGTTCTTCAAATGACTTTGTTTCTGCTTCCTGGGACATGCAATGTGTGTAGTTGGGTGCGGAATTTTAACTCAAAAATAGAACTATGAATCAATTAAGGAAGAGAAATTACAAAGTGGGAATCTCTGCCTCCATACTAATTAAACCTGTGGAAAAGAGCCATATCTCAATCTGCAGCTACATTTAAAAAATATATGTTTTTATTTCCTTCTCCCAGGGTTCTTATTGCTTTCTCTGACAAGGGGAGCACACGTTCTGCTGCTGTGTGGCAGTTAATTCTCCAAGTTGGTTTTTCACAACCATTAACATAAATGGTGTGTTTACATTTGGATTATTCCGTCAATTTGTGTTTCAGGTGGGGAGCCCCAAGTCATCTCCTAGGAAGGAGATTGGGACTCTGCCAGAAGGTGGGGGAAACATAAAAGTGCTTTTCTTGAAAAATGAAACCTAAATTTCTCATTTAAAAGCCAAAGAAGAACACGGAAGTAGAAAAGTGATACTGAAAAATAACAACTAAGCACTTGATTGAGTCAGATGCAAATGTTTTCAATAAACATTTATCCCTTTAAATTATTTATTTCTTATTTTAGTCCAGATGTATGCTTTTGGGGATAGAGTGTTGAGCTAAATCATTTTAAACACAATTGCAAAGAAGAGAGCTGAATGTTTCCTTAATGAATGTGTGTGTGCTGCTGTTGCTGTGATTATGGGCACGGCGTGACTGGAATGGGAGTTACTCTTCCTCCTCCTCCTCCTCCCCAGACCTGCAGCCTCAACTCATTTCCATTGTATTCAAGGCACCTGTTTTTCCTGTTAAGAATTCAAGGTGTTAGCTGGAATCAGGAATGTATGAAAAGCAGCCACCTAGCATGATTTTAATAATTCTGTAGCATTTATTACATTCTCTGTTGAATCACTTTCTTGATATTGATGGCATAATTTGAAGTGACAGAAAGGAAGGAACATGACCTTTAATGTCATGACATGAGTTGTCACAAAAAAGGAAGGATGAGCTTAATTCAGCCAAATGGCTTCCCAGGAAGTCTTGATACATAATAAACTGAGATTTATCTTTGGCTGAGATTACACAGCTCAAGCTGTGATTTTTCTTTTAGATGAAACAAACTGACTGAAGAGAAGATGAAAATATTGTTCTAATTTTGATCTGCATATTGCATTACAGCAAATTAATTCTGGTTTATAACAGGGAACATGTAAAATATGGCAGCTTGAAACAGAGAAGAGCTACATATAGTGATTGCTAAGGTGTTTTCCAGAACAGAATCCAATGTTCCTAAATAACAAAGTGGTTATATTGCTCTATAAGCTTTGTCATTAGACACAAATGTGCAATCAGCTGTCTAGAGGCACCACATTTCCCTTCTGCTGCTTAGAGTCCTCTTGTACTGATCAGTTTTTGTAGTAAATCCCAGAAGAAGGAGCACAGATGTGTTCAGATGTTGTCACCAATGGTGTCCAGTTGGTTTATAACTTTAGCAGTGAAGTGTCACTATTTAGCATTTAAGGTGGGTGGCTTATGAGGGTTTTTTTGGATGAGGAAAAAGTCAAGGCATTTAAAAAATAATTACATTCTATTTGCAGATATAAAAATCACTTGGGATTTGCTTCCAAAATATGTCTTCTATTTTTAATCAAGGTTGCGCAGAAAGTCAGCATAATAGGTTTGGAAGAGAACATATATTCTTCCAGAGGAGATCATATGGCAACATCCTAAAAACTTGTTTTCAAAAGAAACATGTGTTGAATCAACTTTAAAATGTTATCTCTCTTGATCCTCTTGGCTCAGTTTGGTACAGGCTGCTTCAGCACTGGGTTCATGTGGAATTCAGAGAACAACAGGGAAAGGTATCAGCAGGCCATTGCACCAACCCTTTTATCTCTGATGTTGTTGAATTTTGGCCTGGGTGTCACCTGTCTCAGCCTGGGACAGTCAAATCTGAGCCTCTGCTGGTGTTTTCTGGATCTCAGTGTGCTCTGTGCTGGATTTAAACCAGAGTGCATCCCTGACAGAGCATCCCTCAGGTTTGTCATGTGAATGTGCTTCTGGAGTTAGCTGAGCCTCAAGAAGTTTTGGAATTACTTGGTCAGCAGGGTTTTTTGTCGTAGTCTAGAAGGCCAATTTCAATGTTGGGTTTGCTTTGATGCCCCTGAGCTGCTCTCACAGGCTGGGCAGCCTGGCCCCTGCTCACTGTCCTGCTGGCACTTCAGGGAGTTCATTAACCAGCAATTCCTGCAATTGGGTAACAAATGGAGCCCATTTCAGCCTGACAAACTCTGGACAGACCCATGGTCTGCTCCAGATCAGCCCCAGTGCTCTATCAAACTAGCAAAACCAATGGTGCTCTGAGAATTTATGAAAATTGTAATTATTTTAGTGGATAAACTGCCATAAATATGTACAGGGGGCAGGGGACATCCCTTATCTGGACTGAGAGAGTGTGTGAAACACAGGCTGAAGTTTAATTTTCTGTGAACTTCATTTATAAAAGAGTACTATGTATTTTGCCATGCGCTGTTCCCCAAAGAACAGTAACACAGGGAATACTGAGGCATCCATCTAAGTAGAATTCTTTACTAATTACTGGTTTTCTTTTCATTAAAAAATCCATTAAGAATAGAATGTAAGATATCTGTATGGATGCACAGTTACCAAAAGAAAGTGCAAATAAAAAAATCTTCCAAGAAAGTGCTGTTTAAAAATAGAATACAATGTTCTTAGTATTAGAACTTAGGCAAAGAAATTATTTGGGGATTTGAAGAGAATTTCTAATTTAAACATTGCAGGATATTAATAAAATTTTTCAATTTATCAAATACTGAATAACACTATTATAAATTAGAATAGGAATATAACTACTACCTATGTAAAAATACAAAAGAATTAAAAGAAAAAGATGGCTAGAGGCAAGAAATGCTTCTAAATGACTCTGTGAAGCATCTGGGTCATGGTCAAAGAGCTTGAACTTGGTTTGAAAGCATTTTTGCTGCACTAAGTGTGACTCCTGTGAGTACCATGGTTTCAAAAGGCACTGGTGACTGAGAATCAGAAGAACTAGAATATATGGCTTTGTTTCAATAGTTTGTTACCTGCCATAGAAAATCATCCATCACACATGGCCACAGGTCTTGAAATAGTCCCAGAATCAATTCATCCATCAATAGATTCACACCACAGCCCCTTATTTCAGAATGATTCATCATTTCCTTAAGCAGGTTATTGTTTTTTGAGGAGCTTGTCCTATCAGATGGCTTTTTTAATTTTTTTTAATCCAATTATACCAGCACATTGATGAGAAAAGTGAATTGCCAGCTGAAATCCTGGCTAGTGTGTGTGTGTGCTACAGGAGCATGGCTGGGTGCTGCTTGGATTTCTATATCATTTTAAGAACAGTGCCAAGAGCTAATGACTGTGATTTGATCCTGCATTAGCAGGGCCCTCGTTATTGAAAGGATTCATCATGCATAGAAATTATTTGTGCTCTAGCTGGAGGCCGTATTCTGTGCTCTCAGCACTCCGTGTGGAACATGCTGTCTTCATTTCTACTCACTTACCCGTGAAACAAATGACAGAAGGGAAGGGACAACTGCAGCCTATTTGTCATCTTCCCTCTGCGCCTCCTCTCCCCCAGGATCAATAGAAGAAGGGAAGGAATAAAGAACAACCCTGCTAAATGCAAAACTAATGAGAAAGTGCCGAGTGTGAAGTGACCTTTTTGGTGCTCTGCTTTTAGAAAAGGCCCAAGCCACAAAGCCAGAGCAGTTTAACATCACTCTGCTTTCCAGGCCTGTTGTGAATCTGTTAGCACTGGCTATTAACAGGGGAATTCTAGCTCTGCTTCTGACAGCTGAGAAATCCTAGCACAGTTCCAATATCCTCCTGCTGTTTGAGGGGCACAGCTCCCCATGAGAGGGCAGCTTCCACTGGCACATCCCTGCTCACGTTAGAGGGAATTCCCTCAGCATCACAGCCTGAGCCAAGGGCATCCCCTCTGCAGGAGCAGGGTGAGGAGCTCCTGCCACACAAAAGCACCAGCACAGCCTGGCCGTGGCACCTTGGCAGCTGAGGGACACACCAGGGTGGTCTTGGCTTGGGAACCTCCACTGCTGGCAGTGCACTTGCTGTGGATCCTAGGAAATATGAGAGATGAAATTTTAATATTTATTTCCTCCAGGGGACATCCAAAAGTTGTTTTAGTACAGCTGCAAGACCCAATTCATAAGGAAATAGTGTACTCAGAGTACAGGTCTCAACAGTTTCTCATTCATTTTTAGTGATGTGAAATAAGCTAGGAGCAAGAGCATGTGTATTTAAACGTAGCAAAGTTCCATTTAAGCAAGCTAAATTAAGCTGAGGTGTCAGCAAAGCTTCTCTAGGCTGGATGAAATGGCAGGTTAAGTAAGTAAACTTAATAAAAAATTGGCACCTTTTAAGTGGAGATGAAAAGTGACTCCATAAAGTCACCCAATAATTCATCATACCCTTGCATATCTGTATCACACTGCTGTTGCGATATTTGTTGTTGGACTTAAAAAAAATTAAATGCTTAGACTTTAGAAAGGACTATAATCTTTTTTTCCCTTTAAATTAACCCCCAAAAGGTAATAGAAACTCAGATTTACAGTAATTCAGCAACAGAATACATTCTGCTTGTGTGTGTGAAGAGTTTTAAGTGTGGCAACTGCTGGTAGTACTTGGTGATTTTTAACACTTACTTCTGAATATCAGGAGAGTTTCTGTTTCAATTTAATTGACAGGCAAGCCTGTGTTTTAATTGAATCCAGTCGTTCATGACTAGAAAATAAATGTCTTTGCGATAAGGCCAGATTGATAAGAAAACTGGAGCTTTAGTCCACTGTGTATATCATGCATAAGGAAAATCTATGTTTTTATATAGTGTGTCTCCAAGTGACTTGGTGCCATTTCTCCTGTTCTCATTTTCTGTCTAATTACTTCCATACATTGAGTTTTGAAAAACTTTCCCTTAATCAAGCCCATATTTAGGCTTATTATTGTTCTTACTTTCAGTAAGTTCACTTATTGCCAAAGCAAGCCCTTGCTCTCATGCCCTACCATGAGTAATTAGTTCTATCCAACTGAATCCTGTTACCACTTCATCACCAATTGTTTTGTCCCTTAGAAATGTTTAGGTTCATGCTTTCCCCTTGCTCCAGAAGCCACACTCTGGAGAGCTCTCTGTTAAACACTGTGTGTTCTCTGGGCCCTGAAATTTCTGCTTTGAGCCTCAAAATAATATCTGAGATCCCAAACAAGGAATAATGTTGGGAGAAAGTGGATTAGAACATTGCCTTTTGGCACCCATTGTAGACCATGGGTGTTGTTTGTGCTTTTGGAGTTGTCCTCTATGTGCAGGAAAGAAATTCATCACAAATCAGATCTGACGTTGCAGCAAGAAATGAGAGGTTTTGGAGGTGATGCTGCAGGTGCTTTGTACTGAACTGTAGTTACAAAAATCCAGTCTTTTCTCCCTAAATCTTGTAATCTCAGGAGAAGAAAAAGACCACAGCTGCTTATGAAGGAGCTTGAATAGCCCAGGAGACAATATTTCTTAAGATGTAAAGCAGGAGTGTCAATCCTGAGCTGTCCAATTCAAGCTGTCACTGTTTTTGTGGCTCCATTACAGCACTGGAGATTAAGGAGGGCTGTAAAGGGAACAAGCAGTGCCTTTGCAGATGTTTTCCAATCCTTCTGTTTAGGTGAGCAGCATGGGAGGAAACAAAAGCTGTTCTAAAAGTTTAATATTTGAGTCATGAAGACTTTGCTGTAGCTTATCTGGGACTGGCAAAGCCTGCAAGGTGTGGTAGATCAGCACTGCTCTTTCCACACCAGCCTAATTTTTGATGAAAAGTGATGTCTTTCTTACCACTTAGTTAAAAATCACTTTATCTAAATACATATCTGAGAGTAGTTTGTTACATCTCACATCTCAAATTTTGAGGGATTTGGCTTTTTTTTTTTTTTTTAATCTGTGTATATCTTTTCCAGCTGATTTCATTTCCCTGATTCTGTGCAGAGCTGAACTTCAGGGGAAAGGAGCATTTCTAAGTTAGCATCCATGATTTCCTCAACTTTGAACTGAAGTACTTGCTTGCCCCATTAAGCAAAGCTCCATGGAATTTGCATTTATTCAGTAACTTGTTAAACAGGGACATGTTTTGCTGGAGGGGTTTAAGAGCTTCTCTTTCTAGAGGAGCAAAAGGACATTATCATCAGTAGGTTCTTTTTGCATCTTGTGAAAAATGAAAGATGCTGCTCAGAAGGGAAGGAGAGAGACTGATGTTTAAAGGATAAATCTATTTATGGAGGCACTTTTCACAAGCCCAATCTGCAAGCATTAGCACACAAGCTCCTCCTGGGCATGGTCTAGAAATGGTACCAGGGATGTAAAATAACAGAGCCAGAAATGCTGGATATTTGTTAAAACACACCCATTTCTATTGCAGCTCCTTCTCTTATCACAATAATTGTGATCAGAAATTGGAGGGCAACTGAGTGAATATCCCAGTATTGTTCCTCTCCTGCCACAAAGATTATGCCAGAGATTCACCATGAATCCAGCAAGAAAATGCAATAACGAAGTGTCAAGGCAGGAGGAAGTAAGAGGTAAGCAATGCTGAAACACCACACCATCCCTAAAATCCACCAAACACAGATTTACCCATGTTTTCTCTTCCAATCTCTGGTCTTTTGGGTTATTGAATATAAAAACTTTTCAGAAAAAGCAACCTTACACTGTGCATTTCTATAGCACCAGGGCACTGTGAGTATTCCACTCCTGTTAGGAATTTTGGGGGTTATTGTGTTAAATACAGTGAATTATGAGCTATTTGAATGTTGATAATTGTCATTACTTCCGGCTGCTGAACTCAGGACATTTGAGGACAATGTCACGAGGTTTTCTCTGTAAAAAAGAAATGAAAAATGCTTGATAAGTCAGAGGAGCAGCCCAGCTCCTCTTGGGCTGTTTGGGGTGGGCATCTCCTAGAGCTGCACAACAAAAGGAGCTGTTTCCATGTTCCTTTAACAGAATTATGGCCTGAAGGGGCCATAAATCCTGCTGCTCCAGATGTGAGCCTGGGTAGGCAGTAAAGTCAGCCAAATGGAGTGCACCTCCTCCCCATGCAAAGCAGTGTCCTCTTTCAAGTCCTTAAAGGAATTGTGGTTTATCATCTGTTTGTACAAGCATTTATTGGGCCTTTCAAAAAGAATTATAATGGGGATGCTTGGAGCAGATTGATTTACATGGCACCACGAGTCTTGCAATGCCACAAGCTGTTGTTCACTTCTCTGCTGTAATTCTTTGGACTTAAAGTTCTTGAAGGCAACTTTAGTGTTTCTGAGTTCTGTAAGAGAGAGGAACACCCAGTGCAAATCCTAGAAATCCTAGCACATGATGGAATCTGGACACCCTGAAAATAAGGTCACTCTAGGTTTAATAGCAACCAGTCTATGAGATGACTCAGACTTTTCAAAACAAGGTGTAGTAAATATTTTTATTGGCAGAAATTCCTCTCAGATCCACTTGGAGCTCTTGTTTTCAGGTGCTGTGAGGGACTTTGCTACAAGAAAGGTGTACATGGAAATGAAGTGCTGGTTATCTAAATGAGAGGCCAGCTATCTTGAAGCTCTGGTAAACACCCTCCATATTTCAAGTGCTGGTTTGTTGTTCCAAATTTGAACTGATGCAGTGCTGTGAGCAGAGGTGTGATTACAGCACAAGCAGGAGCCCTGGGACAGCCAGGATTTCAGAGTGGACTGTGCAGGGGTGTTGGTGAGGCATCCTGGACATGAACTGAAAGGAAAAGCAATGAGTGAGGTCTGTGCTGCTGCAGTTCCATTGTTTTCTGGCACTCTAGGTATATTAAAGATAACTCAGATATGGCTATCTCTGTGGCATTCTCTGCTTGTGTAGCAGCACACCAGATCCTAAGTAGAATGGTAGCTTGTCATATGGAGATAATGGTTATTATTCAGCATATCTCCTCTATAAAGATATTCAGGCAGTGTCTCTCCCCTTATGAGATATTCATCTAATTCTTTCCTGAGGCTGTGAGTCATAGAACATCAGATTTGGGTTTAAAATTCAGAACCAACTGTGCTAATATCATATAGTGTCTTTCTGGCAAACACTGCAAATTCTCAGAACACACATCTGCAATTCTAAACGTGCTGGAGACTTGGGTTACAAAGTTGAGTTTAGAAGGAAGCTGCCAATATCCACAAAAAAAAAAAGAGTTACTGCATCACAGGAGCCATCAGGCAGTTCCTGAGTGATTGCCAGTCCTGCCTGAAGGTGGCCTAAAAGCCTTCATGCTCATCTTACCTGAAAAGGCAATGTTGTTTTTCAGTTATATTCCAACAACTCTCAAAACAAGATTCTCTCCAAAGCCCTCATCCCACCAGGGCATCACGAAGATTTTACATGACACATTTTACCAGATGTAATCTCTGTGGTGAAAATTAATCCTCCTGGATTAGATGTTTGTGTTCTGCTCCAGAGCTGCTCAGATGGAGTATCTAGGGAAGATACTCAAAAATTAATGATCCACTGGTTTTAGTACTGCAGTTCTCTGTTAAAATTGTATTTATTGAGCACACAGGAAAAAAAAAGGAGGCAGGAGATGCCCATGTTCCTCATCTGGGCAGCAAAATTGCAGCACTTGTGTAGACGTGGTGGAATTGTAGCAGGTTTTTGGAGCTCAGCCCTGAAGCACCTAGAGAGACAACAGGTTCATGTCCTTGATACCTGGGCTGTTACACTTTGTGAAAATAATTAAATATTCATCAAAGGATGTGTAGGTGGGATCAAAAATCTTCTAGGGAAAGCACTAAGTATTTTTACCAAATGTGGCACTATTGTGAAACACAATTCAGTGACTGAAAAACAACAATTGAGAGCCAGGCTCCTAATAACCAGGAATTCCAATAAAATGATGCCACACTGTGGAAGGCTTCAATTTCCTGCACTGACCAGAAGATGAAGGCCATGGCCTGACCCTGGAGCAGCATTTTGGCTGCTGGAATAACTCTGGCTCTGCAGTGACCTGTGCTGTCCCTACCTCTGGAGCAGGTTGGTGTCAGCTGTAATGCAGATCAAGCTGATGCAAATGTATCTCCATATCCCTGCACATTATATGTATGATGTGCTTCAGTTGGGGCTTTGTTCATGCTGCAATTTAAATGAGTGCTTTTTTTTCAAGTTCTAATTTTATTGATGCAGAGAAAATACACACAGCTATGTCATAACAACAGGATAACCATATGCCACTCAATCATCTAATTTACATTATGAAAACAGAATCAGGGCTTTCTGAAAACTGTCATTTTGGGATGCCTCAGCTCACAGCTAAGTCATTCTTATCACATAGTAAAGTTCCCCAGCCTGGAGTATTTCATCAATGACACTTCAACTGAAGAATTTTTAAAATATGCTGATTTGTTTGAAGGGGGAAAACCTGTTTTAAAATATCTGCAAAAAGAAGGTTTGGGGAAATTTTAAGATTTGTATCTTAAATACTATTTTTTTTTTTGGAAGACATATATGAAAGGATGGGTAATTGTCCTCAGAATCTGATTTATAGATGGGTGGGGCATGTGAGTGTCTAGAAATATGTAAATACGTGTTTATGCAAATACTTATAGAGATGTTACATCATAGAATGCATCAAAATAGGATTATTATGGGGTTTTGGTCAAGATCCACTGACCCATCTCTGGTTTTCTCATATCTAAAACAGATTCACAATGAATGGATCCATTCATTGTTTATGTCCAGCCCAGGGACTGCTTGGTCCTTTATCAGTGCTCTGAGGTGTAATTAGGGTTTATTCAGCCCATGAAATGAGCAGCTCCTCAGCTGCTGCCTCCCAAGGAGAGTGGGGAGATATTTCCTATCAGCCTGGTTCTCTGCAGGACCAAGGAAAAATCCCTTCTTCTTCCAAAGCAAACTGCAGATATTTATTGGTTGTTTGTACTGAATTCCCTTGGACCTGGACCTCACACCAACCCTGAACCCCCCCATGGGTTTTGCTCCTTTCTGGCTTCCTTTGGTCCAGCAGGGAACAGACACTGGGTTACAGAGGTTTTTATGCAGGATTTCAGGTGGATGAGGTGTGCTCCTGGGCTTTTTGGAGATGCTCAAGACTGGAAAAGTTGGTTTGCCCCTTTATTGCACCTTACAACAACTCAGGTTTGTAATTTCACTTCCTCCTAACGAAGATCTGCCCCACGTCTGCTCAAGGGAAGTGTTTTACTCATGGCCTGGTTTCCAGGGGCTGGAATCCCTGAGCCAGGGCAAGTCTTTCAGAAATATTGCTGTAGGGAATGAGTCTGTGCAATGAGAGAGGAAAGGAGGAGTGGCTGCAACAGCACCTTTTATATGGGGCGCTCACCTGGCAGGGAGGAGGCCTAAATTTAAATGCCAGCTCTGCCTTTGCACCCCTATGTTGTGTCAGGGAGTTGTTTAATTGTTGTGTCTCGCTTCCCCATCAATAAAATGGAGAGAATATCAATAAGATTGAGGGAATATGCAGTTTACAGGCAGATCTGGAATAGATAAAGACAGAAGACAGTCAGAAACAATGGGAGAAAGGCCCACACAAGGAGCACAAACAGGCATATACATCATCATTATGGATTTTCCCCTCACAGCCCAGTAAGGTGGCTCTTTACATGTATAATCCCCACAGTAAAAATCATCCAAGTGAATTAGATGTTTGTGTGCTGTGCCAAGAAATGCTCCTTATGTGAGAAATCTCTGCCTAAATAAGAATCCTCTGGAGACACTTAAGGTACAAATAAAAAATGGTTATGTCAACTACTGTGTATCTTCTAAGCAAGAGAAATGTTACTTTTTTCACATTGCCTCAGTCTTTCTCCTGATTTAACTGCCAAAAAGTCCTCTGATCACAAGAGTGCTGTTGTATAGCTTGACCTGCTGTGCTGAACCTAAGTATTGCAATATATTTTAAGGTGGAATGAGCTGTGAGCATTTTAAATTAGGTTATGTGCCTTAAGGTGGCAGTTGCTGCTCCCAGGCACAATTAGAGTAATGAAATGAAAGCTGATTTAATGGTTACAATAAAAGAAATAAAACAGAGAGGTTTGGCCAGACCAGCTTTTATTCAAGTTTCTATTAAGAAAGAATGGAACTCATAAAAATAATACCAAGCTGGATATCATAATATTTTTTCATATCATGATGAAGATTGGATATGTTCTTGCTGAGAATTTTTTAAAAATAAATTATTCTCAGCTTATAATCAGCACCAGAAATGTATTTCAGAGAGTGTTCTTCCACAAGAAGACTGGCTTACATTTATCAGAGCTACATTATCCCAAGAGAGTGGTAAGAATATATAGAGAGACACACCTGGAAATATCTAAATGGGCTATTTGTCTATTCTATCATTGATCTGCATTGAGAGGGATCTTCAGTGGCTGATCTGGAGGATAAACACACACAGCAGCACTCCCAGGGTCTCCTCTCCCCCAGGAGAGGCTCTGTGGCTGCATCCAGCACAGCCCAGCAGAGCTGGAGCTGTGTCACAGACATCTTGTATGGAAAACCCTTTCTTTAGGATTTTTTCCTCCTGAGAAGCTGAGAAGCCTCAGGAACAAAATGTAAACAATGGTTATCTGCTGCTGTGGAATGCAACAGGTGCATCTGGGATTGTCTCATGTGGTTGTTTCTAATTAATGGCCAATCACAGTCTGCTGGCTCAGACTCTGTCTGAGACACAAGGCTTTGTTATTCAGTCTTTCCTTTTCTATAGCTAGCCTTCTGATGAAATCCTTTTTCCTATTCTTTTAGTATAGTTTTAGTATAATAAATATAATAAAATAATGAATCAGCCTTCTGAAACATGGAGTCAGATCCTCATCTCTTCCCTCATCCTCGGACCCCTGTGAGCACGGTCACAGAGCTGTGTCCTGATTTCCACCCTGGCTGATTTCTCCAGCCAAATGTTGGATTTGGGAGCTCTGTCAGGCGTGGTGCTGTGCCCCGTGCACCTGGTGCCAGGCTGCAGAGGGATCCAGCTGCAGGGATTCCTTTAGCACGGCTCATTGCTGGGGAGATGTGGTGTGAGTGACAGGTGGGGTTTGTCCCTGTGCCTGTCAGGCTCCTGCTGCTGGGGATGATTGCAGTTCTTGTTATCCTGGGACCGGGGCCAGAGGCAGCAGGTGCAGGAAAAGTCTGGAATTGTAATTTATTACCCTTTACCTTCTGAACATCAGATGTCTTTAGCAAAGAGGAGTACAGCGGTTTCTTTCGTAGTGCGTGCTTTTCAGAAATCAATAAGCCTTTACTTACAATATTCTTTAGGAAAATACATAAATACATTGCTGAGAAACATGGGTTCTAATAGTGCAGAAAGAGAATGGTGTGCTTTTCATGGGAATTTTTGCTTCCTCATCTACCTTTCCCTTGAGAACCGGGAATGGATAACTTTTCTTTCAACAGCAGATAAAGTGGCTGGGTAGTTTTGGGAATTAAGCACATCCTCACATCTTTCACCAGTTTTGCTAGACAATAAAAATCAGCCTACTCAAGCCAACTCCCAAACAGTGCTGCTGGCTTTCAGATATTTGTAACAAGGATGGAAATAAATTAAAGCTGGGAGGGGAGATTGTGCATGTATCTTTGTCTATCTAGAAGCTATATTATTGTGGGACTGTGAAGAGAGGGGCTGTTATAAATTAGAAAAAATTATTTAGTGTAATGCTTAATACTCTTACTGACATTGGGATTGGGGGAAAATTGGGCTGGTTTCCAAAATACATAAATTCAAGGGGAGGATGTGGGGGTTTGTTCCTATATATTTATCTATTTTGGTAATGTAAGTTTTCTTGTTGTTTATTTAGGCCCAGATATTGCACTAATAATGTACAGTCAGTATGACATTAATAGACAATAATTTGGGGTTTGTGCCTGAATCATAACTAGCCATGAACAAACTCTAGTTTTAAAGATAATGAAGAAATAAACTACAGGAACTTCAGAGACTCAAGGAGTCTGTCCTGTGTGACAGAAACAACTTTTAGGACAGAAATTGTGTCCCACAAATGGCCACAGACCAAGCTGTGTCCCCATGGGCGTTGTTGATGGAGGGGCTCCTTTGTCCTTCAAGGAAAACTGCAGCCACCCTGCTTAGCTCAGCAGTCTGAAGTTCATGCAGATAAGGAGACCTTTTCTTGTGCAAAACAATGTCTTTTAAAGTAAAATAATAATTAAAATCCACATTTCCTACAGCAGCAGTGCTAGGTAATTCCAATTCACTGTGGGCCACACTTATCTGCCTTATGCCTATTTTACATTCATCAACATGACAATTAGGTGTTTTAAGCAGCTCAGAACATTCCAGACAACTAAATATTATTTCTTGTGCAGAACACATTAGCTTTAAAACTATTAGTGAAGCCTAACCTGCAAATTATACCATTTTTTAAAAACTCTGCTCCACTCACAGTTGTGATGCTTTTAGGGGAATGATGGGCATCAAACAGAGCAGGGCAGAGTTGCACTGCTGAAGTCCAGATAAACTCAACAAAACTCCTGTGAGTCTGTCCAGACAACAGGCACAGAACTGGTTTAGTGTGGAACCATCCAAATATTCCACTGTCAGCCAGATTGGATTCAGCAAATTCATACATTTAGACATCTGGCATTTTAATATGACAGAGAGGAGTCGAAATATGTAGTATTTTTTCCCTGACGTCTCTTTATTTTTATGCACAAATGTAAATATATTTATGTTTTAGAAGTGATTTCATAAGGAATACCTATGATAAGACTTCAGTGATCCATGAGTTAAGTATTGTGCAGATAAATGATAATTTTGTGTCTTGTTTAATAGTGAAAATCCTCTCCTGTGATCTTAACCAACAATGTCACCCACTCATTTCCATTCAGATTATTGCTGATGAACTATTACCTTACATTCTGTAATTTATCTTCTCCCCGGATCAATTTTAACCATTTTCCCTTTGTAAAGCCCTATCCCACCTTTTCTAGGATGTAGAGGTTGCAGCTTGACGTTCCCCCAGCCTGACAAGTGCCCCATGGATTACAAGCAGAATTTTGGTGCCTTTTCCTCGTTGCCCTGAGTGAAACAAAACCATTTCCCCTTTAGAGCCCTCTGAGGGAGTCAGGCTGCCAATGTGCTGAGATCTGTGCCTGAATTGCTGACCAAAGCTGTGCCATGCTTCCCTTGAACTGTCCCTGCTTTTGTCTGCCTGTTGTCTGACATCCCCAGTTATAAACCTTGTCGGTCAAGGACTCTGATTTATTTCTGTGCGCAGTGTGTTAAGGCCACAGACTGGAAGTGAGGCAATTGTTTTTCCACAGTAGTGCAAAACCTGAATGTGTGAGGCAGGGCTAAGCCATGCAGGTCAATCCCCTTGAAATCAGCGTTCCCCAGCACCTTAGGTGGAACTCCACAAATAAAGTTTTAACTTCAGAAATGCATTCTGATATGTAGAACTCATCTTGCACCCTGTGCAGTTACTGTGACCTCAGCTCTGCTGGCTTTAATGAGAGTTTTTCCAGTATCCCTGGTGAGTTCTGCAGCAGATCCTCAGCACAAGACCTGTGCTGCTTTTGCCTGGTTTTGGCAATTAAGAGATGATTTGATTTAATTGGCATCGTCAGGAGGCAAGGCTTTGTGAGTGCTCCTCCTCAGTCTGCTTCCACACTTCTTGCTGAACTTTGAACAAGCATTATTGAAAATGTGAGTCATGATAGCACATTAAATATTTAAACCAGTTTAAGATTTAATCCCAATTTATAGTGCAGCTTTGTCTAATTTACTGCATATTACACAATTTCCTTTACAGATAACTTTTAGTGTGTTATATAAATAATAAATCAGTCTCTCGTGATTCTCAATTGTTCTAATATGGTTTTATATTAAACTTACATTTGCCATCATTTAAATGTTGCTAGACCAATTTATTTTATTTTTACTCCTTTACCTATTCAGATTGCACATTAGTTCTTTTATAATATTATAGGTTCTATGAAGAAAATTACAGCCATTCAAGCCTTGGAAGTTCTTTGTTATCTTTTCTTTTAAAGCAGGATGGAGACAACCTTGGCAAGCATAAATGACAAAGCAAAAGCTCAGGTTCAGTGGGTCACAGGAGCTCAGCCCTGATCAGTGTCAGTAATTCTGGTGTCAGGGTGTTCTCTGCTCTGCTCACACAATTAGCTGAGGGATCCTCATCTTGCTCCTGCTTATGCAGCTCTTTGTGTTTGGTATTGAGAATTTTCAGCTGGGGGAGAAACTTTGCCACAGTATCAAAACTTTGGGGTTTTATAAGTGCCCAGATGAAAATTTAACATTTTTATCTAATTTCACCAGGCATTTAAAGGTTTGGTGTGGTACCTGTGACCTGTGAAACTTTATCAGCAATGTCTCTCTTTCTCTACTGGATATTATCAAATGTTTCTTTCAAAGACATGAAGGGGTCTGTTCCTAAGGCTATTTCATAAAGGATGAAAAAAATTTTAATGAAGAAAAAACTAAGAATTATTTAACCAATCTTAATTTCTAGCTAGTACAAACAAGAAAGTAATTATGAGGGAAATAAACACATTAAAGACAGAGTTTGGATGTTGAAAATCATTACTGACTATAAAAAAATACATTGTCTTTCAGGAAAGAAAAAAATCATTAAAACTCGCTTTCTCCCAGATCAGCTGGGAGAGACTCTGACAGCAGAAGAAAGAAATAATACATTACACAAAGGGGTTAGAGCCTATGGCTGTCCTGAGTACAAAATTTGGGACATAAAGGTAGCCAGCAAGAAATAATGATGTGTTTAAGGCTTAACATCTCAACAGCTTTTATTTTCTATTCCCTCCCTCTGATAGTATGTACATTAATGTTTTATTTAAAACATTCCTTCAACCTGAGTGTAAATTGGGCAGGGGGAAGATGTTAAATATTGAACAGCACCTACTCTGATAAGCTCCTGCTGAAGAAAAGGAGGGTCTGTAAAGTTTTACTCTGTTCAGGCATTGACAGGAGTGTGACCTGCTCAGAGCACCAAGGACTCCTGCTTCCCCCCTGCAGGATTTTTGCCTGAAATCCAAATAGAATTGGGACTCAGAGCCATCAACTTTCTGAACCCCCACTGAACAAAGTCAGGGCAGCTGCTTTCACCTTAAGAAAGGACAGTTTTTAATTTGAAGAATAATCTGCCATGAGATGTGATGCAAAGTTCTAAATAGGTTTTAGAACTTGCAGAATAAATGACCTAAAGAGGTTCATGGAGGGAAGCACTGAGTATTTTTGGTTGTTATGACAGAATCTGATATATCAAGTTTGATGTTGCAATGTTTAGAATAACTGATGCTGTATAAAGTCAATTTTGGGCAGAATGAATGAAATATTTCATCTTTCTGCATAACTGTAGTGCTGGATTATGAGCTCTGTAATCGACCCATAACTTCTGGTTATCATGAATAAAACAGCAAGGCCAAACCAGCTTGGGGGGAGATTTAGTGTTGTTCCTACTTATGGTCAAGATTTTAGGTTTGACATTCTAAGTTTAGGAGTGTTCTTCCTGTTTTTTAAATAGTGTAGATGGAAAAGGGACTGGCATTGTTTCAGCTGTTATTCTTAAAGGTGAAAAGGTTTTTGTAACTGAATTAATAGTAATCTTGAGCACAGCTCTCTTTCAGGGACAAACCTTCCCCTTTATGAAGAAGTTTCTCTGTACCTTAGAGTTCTATCTTTTTATTATTTAAATCTAAATTTTATTTAAATCATTGGCTAATATTAATTTACCTTTCTTTATTCTTTTGAAATATCTGTGGAATTGTCATGTTTTCTGTGGGTATCTCGTGCTCAGCTCCTCTGGCTGCCTCTCCAAGTGGTCTGCAAATGGATCAATAATTTTTTATGCACTGGAGTGGGAGCCAACTGCAGCAATATCACAGAGCTGAATTCTGCTTTTATATCAGCACAAAGTGAGCGAGTGCTGATCATGCTCGTTTGAAGTCAACTTTGGCAAATCTTAGAAGGCTGCAGGATGTGTGGCCAGATTTTCTAATAAATGCAGGCTTAGACTATGCATCCTTCAAAACACAGCCTTGCTGGTCTCTGAAGGGCTGTTTTGTTACAGTCTTGAGCCAGAAGACACTTTAGGGTTAGATTTAAGCGTGGCTGCAGCAGCGCTGTGTTGGTGTTTGTGTTTATAACCCCCTATGCAATGTAAAAAGCACCATCAGGCTCAGTGTGAGTGTCTGAAGAAATGAAACCCATTTGTCAGCACTCCCTGCTCCTCCTGCCCGGGCTCAGGGAGTGTTTCTGGGGCTGTTTGTGGTTCCTGGGAGAGCTGCAGGCCAACCCCTTGCAGATTTTACTGAACTGCCAGCAGAACCCTTGGCTCTGTGTCGCTGCAGTCTGGAAATCTAGATATTTAGATTGCTTTTAGTTCATCTTCTTTTGTAATTGCTGAGCCTAGTAACTCCAAAATGTGTCTTGCTAGGAGGCATTCCAGCATCAGCCCATGGAGCTGGTCTGTTCTCTGTGGGCACCCAGCTCCAGGGTCACCAAAACCTGTGTGGGACACATCCAGCAGCATCCCTGCATTTCTGGGTAACCACAGCAGGCATTCCAGCCACGTGAAATCTACTGTGAGCATCCTTGTAAAAGCTTTTAAGCAGCAACTCACAGTGTGATTGCCTCTGATCATTCTGAGGTAAACTTTGTTCAAGATTTTTCAAAGGCTGAGCATTGATCTGGTGTATTATTTGTGATGCAGAACAAGTGTGTTTACATCTCCATGCCCAGAGGAGACAACTACAGCTAGTTCTTCTTTAATGTATCTGCTATATTATTTTCAGCTTTGAAAATATATATGCCATAGATTCTTTTATTTGGACAAACCAGGGTCTTATTTAAACTCTGTTGATTTACACAGGGTTGGTTTGTGCTCCTTCCTGAGTAGATCAACCATGAAAAATTGGGGATAAGCAGGATATGGTATTCCAGGACAATCTCAGGCATGCAGAAAATCAGGAGTCATAAATATCATGTAACAGAATTTTTATGGGTTTTTCCTTCATCTAAACTGTTGTTTCCTGTATCTTGTGGTGGCTGTACCAATCAATCCCCCTCATTCAGTTTCTTACCTTATTTCTCTCTCCAGTTACACTTGCTCAGAGACCTTCAGCAAAATAATTCCAAACATTAAAATCAATATCCAAAAAGATGCACCCAAGTGGTTCAGCAGGGTCTTGAGTCTGCGTTCACCTCCAGTAGAGGCAGAAAAAAAAATGTAATTAAAAACCCAAGGACTCTCCACTGCCTTTGTGAGTCCCAAGGCTTGGAAGAGCCCCCCTGTTTATCCCAGGGTGGAATTTAAAGCAGCCTTAAGTCTGCTCTTGTTGCCCTTTGCTTAGGGAGTCCCAGGCAGGGATGAGGTGAGGGTGTCTCATTGGCACAGGGCTCATTCCCTGCTCATGGAAATGGGAATGAGGTAGGATCCATGCAGGGTAGGAAAGCATCTCTGCTGTTTGGTTGGGGTTTTATTCCCTTTCTGCCTTCAGGACTTCTCTAGAGATTTCTGCTGAAAGTTTTCTTGTTTTATAGTGGACTAGTAATGTGTAGAGAGCATTGCTCACCGTGAGCAAGAGGACAAAAAGCAAAGCAAAATTGTTTTACATTAATCTTATTTTTCAACTTTATATGTTTTTCTTATCAAGTATTCACGCTTTGCTTCAAGTGAAGAACAGTATGATAAATTCATTTTTGTTTTGTTTCCTTTATAGCACAGCACTTGCCCTGCAGGGAGAATCAGCGTTTCTGGATCACTTGATAGCTGCAAGTGCATTCATTTGAATTTTACCATTGATCTGTTCTACCCTGTGACTCACTTTTGTGGTGCTTAATTTCTAACACACTACTTATATTTCCAAAGAATGTTGTTGTTTTTTTTTCCTCTTGCCCACCTTAATCCTTCTCTAATGAATAAGTTCAGAGCCAGGCACTGCCCGTATGGATCAATATTCTAAGGAGTGATTTTGCAAGCAGACAAAATGGAATGTTTCTGAAGGGTAAACTGGTGAAATGGTGGCTAGCAGAGACAGAACAGAAATCTTTTACTGGGAATTGTTTCCCCCTAGCATGGGACATGACCAGCTTATGATGTAGGTGCACAAGGAGTGGTGGTTTTACCTGGAGCTCTCCAGTCTTGTTGCTGTGAGGGTAAAAACCATCTGAAAACTCAACAGGAAGGAACTTGCTATGCCTTGAAAAGGCTGACCTAGAACAGAGTTAAAGAATAAAGCAGGGATTTATTAAAAGGCCTCCATGGATGCACCTTGGGCAGCACCAGAGCCCAGCCAGGGCTGCACCCAAGATGACCCAAAATGGCCCCAAAATGCACGGCCGGGCACGGGGTCTGTCCCTGGGATCAGTTCTGCTCCATTTGCACCTTGCAGTTCATTGTCCCATTCCAGCTTTAGCCCAGGCAGTCCCACCCTGCTTGTTTTTCTCTCTCCAGCCCACGCTGTTTGTGCTCCTGGGCTGAGATTTGAATCATTTGTCCTTGGTGCCCAGCTGGAGAAGAAATTTTGTCTCCCTGCTCTGTACAGAGCTCATCGTGCCCTGACGTGAATCCCAGACCCACACACTAAAGCAGCACAGAACCTGAAAAATAGAAAAGCTAAACCTGAGGCATCAATACATTTTGCAAGAGCAGTCATGGATCGTGATCCATCTTTTGCAAGCTTACATCCTGTGATAGCCTTGCTTCATGCACAATTTTAGTTATACTGTTTACAAAAGCAATTACAATTTGCACTATACCTACAAAAGCAGTGAAAATTTATAATAATTTGCAAATGGAAATTTATTACAGTGAACAACTGGAGTTGTGCCCTCTGAGCTGTGAGAGATCCTTACCTTGAGTGCCAGGGTATATAGGATTCTCTTGGGCACTCAGATATGGTCACAGGGTAGAACATTTGATATTTTACTTACCCGAAGCAACTTGCAGAAAATTTTAGCTCTTCCTTTTTTATAGAAACAAAATCAGGAAATATGCTCATGCTCAGATCACTTGTTAAAGAAAAAGGAAAAAATCCAGGTAGCCTGACCTGTCATTAGTTTATGTTCTGCAGGAACACTGTCCTTTTCCAGGGTAGAGGTGTTGTTGTTCTTCTCTTATCACACTTAGAGGCAAAACTGAGCTGTGGAGGGGATCTGAAACCTGTTTTGAAACCAAGTCATAAATGCAAATGAATAATAAGAACACTGTTAGTCTTACTGAGAAACAAATATAAATATTGTACAAAGAGAGATCTGTGCCACTGGAGTGCATACATCAGGCTATCAAGGTATCATGTAGTTGTTTCATTTATTCCAGCTTCTTTTCATCCTGTGAACAGCTGTCCCTTTATTTCTAAAAGCTATTTTAATGTGGCAAGGGTGTTTTTTATTTAATCTGCTACAATACTCCTTTTGTCTCCTTGTCATACTTCCAGCTTTAAAATATTAATCCAAGCTAACAAAGAGAATTTTTGATGTATTCTAAAATCCTGAATGCAATGTATAATTTAAAAATGAAAACATTTTATTAGGTTATGTTCATATTTAGATTCAGATATGTTTGGCTGGAGTTAGGCTCCTACTTGAAGATGGTTTTGCAGAAATAAATATTTATTGGGCATTAACAGTCTCCCTAAACATAGCTACATGCTACAGTGTGTAAAGTGCCCCTTCTGTGCCAGTCTAATGCTGAAGCTTTGCATTCTCATGCTCAGAGTTCTCTTTGCCCAGCCAGGAGAAGTTTGTATTCTAAGGTGAAGACTTCACGTTCAGTTCCAGTCATGAAGAAAATCCATATACCCTGGGGTTATGTTCATCTCCCCTCCTGGGATTCACATGCATGAAACACTCCTCAGACCCAAATTCAGAAAGTTTAGGACTAATGATAGATAAAGATACCAAATGGAAATTAAAGCACTCATAAGTAAATGGTTTTTAATTCTTATATTAGTGGATGTTTTATTTTATTAACTGAAAGTCAGTAAGTCTATCCATAATTCTGTATAATTGCTGAAAAGGTGTGAAATGGTGTCTGAGTCCCACAGTTTCAAATACTTTAGGATATCCTAGTTCTGGTACACATGTTTGATGTACCTATGTGATTTCATTGGAAGTACTATACATAAAAGGTAACATGTATAAAAGCCATATGGCTTTTTAAAAGCACTTGGAAATTAATCATTCAAAATATCTGATATGCTACATTTGCAAAAATTGTGTCTAGCTGGAAAGTGATTTACCAGCTCCCCAAAAATGGTGTTGAAGTTTAGGGTAATATATTCCCTTCCAGATACATTCCAGCTTTGTTATTTGTAAAGTCATCTCTTGGCATTTAGATAATGGTATTTCCCAATGAAAGGATTTCAGAAAAAAAATTTTATTGCCATCTTCATATTTCCAACATGATAGCAATTAAAAACCAGAAGGCAAGAAGCAGTTTGGAATTCTGTTGTGCTACAAGTCTTGACTTCCCTGGTCTGATATTTTCAGGAGGAAAAGAAACAAAAGGGAAGCCAAGCTGGGATTAGCTGTTTGTAGCATTTACCCCTGTAATTGTTCTGCAAGAGGCTGATGCAGGGTAGGGCACCTGAGACTTGTTAAGGAAGGGTTTCCAGTGGTGGAGCTGATTCTGTGATTAGCAGAGGAGCTCTGACCCAAACCTTGCCACAGGAAGAAGCAGCCAGGGGGATTTTGGTGCTGGCACCACTGGGAACTGGGTCACTGAGGTGACAGCTGGGGTGGGGACAGGCCTGGGGTTAGATGGACCTGCCAAAAATCTCCTTTTCCCTCAGCTTTCTGAGGTTTGCGTCCTGCCTCACGTGTGGTCTGTTAAACCTGCTGCTCCTGGAGCAAATATGTAGCCTAAAAGGCTGGACTGGAAAGCCAAGGAAATAAATATGACAAATTCTCCTGCAGTGATATCTGATTTCTCACCTGAGATAATATTAGACTCAGTGGCTGATAACATTTCAAGATTGGCACTTGGCTGAAGTGTGTTCAGTCTGGAAGTCAGGAGCCATAACACATTCAGAGATATATTTAGGATAGAGAGGGTTTGCTGCTGCTGAAGTGCAACACACAGTTGAAGGAGTTTTAATTCTGCTGCAGCCAAAGCAGTTCCAGGGAATATCAGCCCAGTTTCAGTGTTTATAGCAGAGCATGTGCCAGACTGTCTCTGCCTCAGAGCTTCCTCTGCCTCATTTGGCCTCTAAGCCAGAACAGTTTTTACCAGGCTAAGGTTTGACCTCTGCTGCTTTCCATTGCTGTAGAACTCCTCAGGAAAGACCTCTCCATTTGAGCTGTGTATACCTTTTTTTTTTTTTTTTTTTTTTTTGCAGAATGGTATCTAGAGCTGCAGGAACTGACCAAGCTGAGTGAGAACCAGCTGAACTGAATTGCCAGTTTGCAAAGGCCCTGACTCCTGTGTGGGGTTTGGGTTTTCTCTCATAAGAGAGAATCACCTTTGAATGCAAATGCTGTGACCAGGCTGGGCTCAGCACTTGCATTTAAACCCCACATAAAGTCACAGTGCAGCTGTAGTGGAGAGAAATGCAGGGCAGGAAGGAGGAGGGAGAACTCAGCAGAGCATCATCAAAAGCAGGACTTTCCAGCTCATTGGAGCTCTATTTGCTGCATGCTCAAGAGACTACTGGAACAACAGAAAGCTCTGCTTGAGTGTGTAGGAAAGGAAAAGACAGCTGTTGTGCTATCCTCGGCTAAATGAAACCTGATTGCTGGGTTGGTTGCCCTTCTCCAGTTATTAGAATGACCATCTGGGAAGTCAGTAACAATTAGTCATTGTTTGGCCAGATAGTGCCAGGAATCAGCTGCCTGCATGGACTTGTAAATAAGCTGGGGCTTGGTGGAAAATGAAAGTGGAATTTATTTCCGTGATAGAATGTGGGTCTCTGAACATGAGGGAATAATTTTGCACCCTGAGGTAAGAATCCATGAAGAAAGTAGCTTTTACCTATGAGCCTTGACCCTTCCTCCTGTGATTCCTTTTACCCCTTTGTTGTCAAAATAACCATTCTCATCCCACATCTCCCTGTAATGGCCAAAGGCTCCAGCTTTTCCTTGGCCCAGGTGTGCTGCTGTTCTGTAGGAGACAGGAGCAGAGCAGGATCCTTGTCCCGTGCCCCTCCTGCACATCTCCCACACCAGCACCCATCAGAGCTGGGCAGTGGAGCCAGAGCAGGTGGAAAAGCAGTAAAAGAATTGTGAGGTCTCTGGCTACCTGGATCTGGTGCTTTCAGCCATTCTCTGCCTGGCAAGGAAAGCCAGCTGTATTTTCTGGAGCACACTCATTTGTGGCTGTGGGGAGGGTGTGGGGATGCGATTCCTAAGCCTCTCTCCCGGCAGATGTGACAATTTCAGCTCCATGCAGGAAGGGATGCCGCCCCTTTCCCTCCCCATCCCAAACAAACTCTGACCCTGCAGGAGCTGCGGCTCTGCTCTGCCCACCCAGCACCAGCCTGCTCCACACGGATGCCAAAGGACTTTGTGCTCACCTCAAATAACACTGATTGTTTTGCTAATGAGATAAATTAACACATTTGAAAGCTTTCCTTACAGGAACAAATTGCTGCGCAGCCATCTGCAGCACTGTGGCTTGTGCTGTTTGCTCTAGATGTTAATGCCAATTAAAAACCAAAAGGGAAATGTCCTTTATGGATGGGCTATTGTTTTTAATCCTTTTAAATACTATTGATTTCTATTTTATTCCTTTTCATTTCTTTTTGGACTTGAAGTGGCTTTACATTGATTTTGCTTGTTATCTTGTTTCAAGTTCCCTTTTATGTTCGTATTTCATGCCATTTTTGTTGCTTACCTTTCAGTTGTGGGTGTACACAAACCACAAAGGTGCAAGTTTATTTCAGTTCCGTTACACTTCTTCCTCCCTTTCTTTTCTTTTATCCATGTGTTATAATTGTTCTCTCCTATCCATTGTATCTTCATTTTAATATCTTTCTTCTGTGCCCTGTAACTTGAATGCTTTTGATAATATCTTGTTGTGAGTTGTTTCTTAGTTTTGGGGGGTTTCTCTCTTCCTCCCCCCAATATAAAAAAAGTCTTTATTGGAATAGAAAATTTTCATAACAAACCATTGTCTGTAATTCATGCTATGCTGTTGTTGACAACCGCAATATTCTATACCTATGATACCTAATAAATACTCTGAATTATTCCATTTTAAACTTAGAGGTCAGTATTCAAGTTGGGGTTGAATGATAAAATGTACCACCTGCATAAATGCCCTATTGATCCATTTGATCAATCACATGGATCAATCTCCACTTGAGCACAGGTTTTGTGTGTTCCCTGGTGAAGCTTTGAGAACCTTGGGGTGAGTGTGAGCCCATTGTTGATGACCTAAAAGTAGGAAAACTCGGTGATCAGGTGCACATTCAGTGCTTTCAGAATGACTTGCCTTGTTTGAATAGAATCAAGAGTATGAAGGGAAAGAATGAAATACAATTCAGATATGAAAAGTATAAAGAAAGTGAAGCAACCGAAGTGTTCATGGCAAAAAAGCACTTTTAATCTATAAAGCAGGTTTCAAGGTTAGTCAAGTGTGCCAGTTCATTTATTCTGAAGCTCCTATTGCTTAGATTTTAATAATCATTCTGCACTATGATACTTTATTGTTAATATGAAACATATTGGAGAAAATGAATAGCTAATGGTATCACTTTTTAAGTGCTGTTGAATGCTTTCTTCAAAATGGAATTAAACAGCCTGAACCTTATATCATTTTTTTTAATAGGCTGAGTGATAGCAAGGAAGAGAAGAGATTGAAATGTTTGTTGCCTTTCCCTAAAAATCAAGTGTTTCAGTATTTTAACCATATTAATTAGAACCAGAATTGTAAGGCTGCTTGTGTCTACACAAACTTGGTTACTGCTTCCTCAGAATTTCCTAGAAAACAGGGAAACATCTGAGGAGGGCAAACTGTGGCCCTTCCAGTTTGGAGTCAGACATTGGGATATTGCCCCAGCAGTTCACAACTCGCTTCAACACATTGTGCTGCTGTCTGAACAACATACCTCATTTTTCTTGGCAAAACTAAATTATTCGCTGAGGGAGTGGGAATTTTGTGCCCTTTTTTTCCTCCTTTCTGTTAAAATGCTATTTTTAAAGGGAGGTATATCTACCTAAAAGCTTTCCCGAAACCACGGGCAATCCTCTGTGCTACAAAGTGAGATAATTCCTTCAAAACTAAACCCCAGCAGCAAAGGATAAAGCAGTGAAAGGTGGTACATGATGTGCATACACGTGTGCTGTGTCATTGCAAGTGCCTACAAAGGGCTCCTTTATCTTTTCTCTTGCTCAGCAATCCCGTTGGGCTGCAGAATAACAGCAATCAAGGCACTTGTCTGGGGCAGATTCCCTGTTTGTTGGCTTGCTTCTCTCTAATTCTTTCAGTGCACAAAGCCCTCCATGGTACTTGACGTGATCAGAAGCTGGTTTTAGGAGTGTGACTCTCAGAGTAAATAATCTCACTGAAGCACTGAAGGAAGCTGGTGCCAATTTCCCTTTTTTTCTAGCTGCCTGTTGGCCACATCTGCTGCTCCTGGATGAGCCCAGAAATTGGGGAATGGAGTGCAGAGGGAGGCAGAGCACTGTCTCTTGGTGGCCCAGCAAAACAGGAGGCAGCTTTTCATCTTCAGCTGTAGCCCTCATTATCAACGAGCTCACAGGCTGAGGTGTATAAATTACACGGAGCAAACTGCTGGGAACAGATTTTTTCCCAACCTTTCTAATGTTTAGTCATGCTGAAATGACTAAGTTTTAAAAAGCATTGAACTTACGGTCTTTTGACCAGGTCGAAAGAAAAAAATCTGGAAGAATGACCAGCTTGCTCTCCTGACCATTAATTTGCTGCCAGAACAGAAAATAGCAGGTGTTAAACAACCTGAAAGGCCAGCCCAGACTCCTGATGAGTAATTTAATAATCTGTTGAGGTGGTTCTTGGTTGTCAAAAAGTAGATTTTTCTTGGGCAACTCAGATGTCTCTGTGAATCAAATTACAATGATGTCAGGAGAAGGAGCTCTCCAGTGCAATGTTCCTCTAAGAGCAACACAAAAAGGTGACTTTTCATTTTTTTTGAAAAATGTAGTCTTTTGCATAGAAAACTAGGTATTTTTTTAGTCCCTATTATTTCTGGCTTTTATGTGCCAGAGTATTCCTGATGTTTCTTTCTTTGTTCTTCTCTCTCCTTAATGGTTCCCCTGGACAAAGAAAAGAATATGTACAACACCTGCAATCATACTGTGAAATAGAAATTATTCTCATTAATCTGTGAACCTTTTCCCCTGTAACTTGATTCAGGGGATCCAAAGCAGCAGCTTTTGTAAAAGTAGGCTGCAGGAACATTTCCTGTGAGCAAGGGAGCAGGGCCATAGTGTGGGTTGGCCTGACCTCGTTGGCTTGAGGCTGCTGCTCTCCCTAAATGCTTTTTTTTTTTCATCCTTCTTCAAAGAGCCAAGGGGAAAACTTCTCTTGTTTGAAGTCAGTGGTAAAACCCCCATTGACTCGAGGAACATCCAGTTTTCACCCCTGGAACATTTCAGCCCTTTGAGGGGGTTTGAAGAGTTGCAAACACAGAGCTGCAGCTTCCTCAAATGGAGAATGAGAAACCATCCAGCATCTGGAAATATCCTTACAGCTTCTTCTTAAGTTTGTCTAAAAATGGTACCATGGCTGCTGTAAGGTTCAATTCTTCTGCATCTGTTAAATTGCTTTGCATGAAACTGCAGCTCTCAGGTACCATGGTAACCGTGTTTTCTAATCTGATTTTAAATTTTTACGGTGCAATGCATAAAATATTGGTACCTTTTCTAGTTTTTGATTTATAAGTGGGTGTAAAGATAGAGACAGCATTTTAAAAGGCATATGAGTCTCTATAGTTAAATGCTTTCTCTATGTTGGATGATGTGTTGGAAATGGTTTCTTATTTTATTATGAAAAGTAAATATTGATTGGCTGATTACAGATGTCTAGATTATAGCTGGCATTTGAGGTCTTAATAGCAAGTAATATTTATAGGCGCTATGTGGGACCTTTTCCACTGAGTTAATGTAGATTGTAGAAAATTGAATTGTTTCCTGTACTTCCCCATATAGAGTGGGTATCTAAATATCTGACAAATTCTGCTTCTTACTGAATATATTTAGTGTGGAGATAACTTCACTGTTTAAGAATTATTCTAAAAGACCTGCTAAAACACATAAAAATTGCTCTTTTCCCGAGAAAGCTAAAGATAACACTTAGATTTTTAGGCATTGTATTGCATTATGCTCTTAATATAATCTGGAAGTCATTATGTTTCCAGAAAGGTTCTGAGAAGAAAATCCCATTGTGCTTAAATGATTGTACGTGTGAAATGTGTCGTGGTCAGTGTGAAGCCTCTGTTATCAATTGAATTAAGCTGGCACAGAGCACATTCTGCAATTCAGATGTGCAAGAATGTCCCTGAAAGATGTCAGCCTCAATTCATCTCAACATTTGACCTGATGCCCACTGCACCTCCCTGCCATGGAATCACAGCCTGTGCTAATCCACAAACTTTGAGCTGGGCTTCAGGCGAGTTTTATAATTGGAGAAATTGGGTTTAGGTGGAGGGAGGATACAAAGGAATTCTTTTGCATGAAGAGAAGAAATAAAAGAGGACAGAAATATTTGGGAAGTGCTATAATACATCAATTAACTTTTTAACTAGGAGGCATGACCAAATAGCCTTCCTGTGAACCCTATTCCAGTCTCTGCATCACACCTGATAGCTTAATAAAAGTACAGGCAGCATCCCAAAGAGATGAGAGGGAAATGAGCTTCCTGTTTCAAAGATCAGTGGGCAAGAAGCCCTGGAACAGCAAGAGGAAGCAGAGCAAGCCCATTGTGAATATTCCAAATAGCCTTTGTGTATGCAGGAGCCATTAACAGGGGGATGATCAGAGGGAATCCTTCATCTCAGCCCTTTCTGATCAGTTTGGGGAAGGGGGTGCACGTGTGGGTTGGCAGTGATCACTTGTGTTTCTGCTGAATTAGGTTTTCACTGGCTTTGTGTGTACCAAGGCAGATGACAGGAATGTGTGAGGTTTGCCCTAGAATGTGTAGATGACACAGAAAATGAATAAAATCCCTGGAGTCTCTAGTGTACATATTGTTCTTGTATGGTTTATAAACATTTCAGCCATATCTTTGTGCCTCTTTTTTATTTTACTTTCATTTAAAAGCAGTAAATGGTCATTGTTAAAAGTGGACTTGTCTAAGCTATAATGTAGATAAAGGTAATTTGTTTCAGGTGTTTAAGCTGACATGGTCTTGTGCAAAGTCACTTTGGATGGTGTCACTCCTGGTGAGTTGTGTCACAGAATAAAACAAGACTGATGCATCCTGACATCACATGCCACAATGGGATTTTTCAGCTATAATTCTGAGCTAATTTGTTTTTCTCAAAGCTGTAAATTCCAAAAATTTGAGCTATCTGGGAAGAGGGAAGCAGCTTGAGTGAATATCATTCGTTAAAAGTCAGTTTAATAAAGAGGGAAATAAAGCTGTTTTCCCATTAGTTTTCTTGGTTTCATGTTTTAATTTCCTTCTTATTTACACATCTGCAAAGCAAGAGTAAATACATTGCAGCAAATGGTTTACAACTGCTAGATCTCAGCAACTGATGCTAAGTGCAAGTCCTCAGTAGGAAGCAGTGAAATCCGCATTTTGCTGCAAAGAATTCCAGCTTTGCAGAAATCTCAAAGTATTTCCTTATAGAAAATGGAGGCCTAAGTTTTTCACAGAATACTGAGCAAGGGGTTGTAAGCTGATTTTCTTTGTTCTTTAAGAGAGGCCTTCACGTGAACATAAGAAAAAGTGGATGGCTAAATTAATATATATTCATATATTTAATGTAATTTATATTTTATATAATTTCATTAATTTATATTGTTTTATTATTAGAATATTCTGTATCTTTGGTTAGTGTTTGCATTCAAAATAAGTAATTTGGATTTATATAATATAATGTGTTTCATTTAATATATTAAAATATATTAAAATATATTAAAATATAAATATCTATTTATATATGTAAATAGTATTTATATATTTATATAAATATATATTATAAATTTACTTATGTATTTATTTGCATATTTTAATAAATATATTTATATAATATATTTTATATTATTATATATTATATATTTATAATATATAATTGATTTCATTTATACACTAGTATGGGTTTATATATTTTTCAAGTAAGACTTGAAAATGGCAGATCTTGGCATGGTCAAGGATCCTTATTCTAGTATCTCTTGTCTCTCATCCAGTGGCACTTTCAGCTGTAACCATGAGCTTTTACATGGAAAAATGTGAAATTTTGATGACTCCACGCTTGATGTTCTTCTGGAGTCAGATTAAAAGGCTGTTTAATCCTGAACCAGAGTTTATTCCCCCCCATTAGTGACACCTCGTGATGCTCCACGAGTGTGAGTGCATTGAATTTCCCATTCAGTTGGATGTTCCCAGGTTCCCTCCCTTGTAGATACCACCAAGCCAGGTCTGCTGTGAGCAGCTGGGCACAGACTTTGCTTCATGGTTTACCTGCAAGGAACCTGGTGCAGCTCAGGCTGGGGATTATTAGCTCAGCTGTACCAGCTTCATTTTTTTGCTTCAACAGCTCCACAGCTCAGTCTCTGGTATGTCAGCAGATAGATGACAGCTGTCACAAATATGCCAGGTTTAAGATAAGATACCTATTTTCAGATCTGCTTACAGTCAGGTGCTGGAATTTGAAGTAGTTTAGATTTCTAGTAAAGCAGGTAACGTGTCTGAAATTATTTGCATTTTCCCCCAAAACTGCGGATTTTCTGTTGGAAAAATCCCCTGAATTCAGTTTATTGCAGGGTGACCACTTGAGTCCCTCTTTCTAAGCAAAGCTTTCTCTTTGCCCTGCATTTCCACTCCCAAGATCGCTAAAATTTCTGCTTCAAATACACCCTCGAGGAAATCAATAACAAATCAAGTTAGACTCAGAGATTTGTTGATGTAACTGAGTGAGGCTGCCAAGAACCTCCAAGGAAAAGTTGTTGATATCAGGGTGGGAGCAGCTCTGTCCTGGGGGTGTCCAGGCTGCTCTGATACCTTCTCCTACATCATTAGGTCTTGTGAGAGCTGCCTCAGCTTTGGTTCCCTGTGATGCTCTGTGGCTGTACCTGCTCCTGGTTAATGAGATTCGGGCCAAGCCTGTGAGGTACCACATGAGAATATTTTCATCTTCTGCTTTGTGTAGTTCTAACCACATCTGGAGAGTTATTTCCTGTTTGGACTGCTTGTTTTGGATCAGATTATAAAATATTTACATTTTTTTTCTGAATGGTTTTTGGTGGTCTGCAGGTTGTTAGGAGCTGGAGACGTAATAGGTGCACCCATCAGAAAAATCATGGAATATTTTCCCACTGAGCAGATATCCTTAGCGGAGGAACCAAAAACCAAATTGACAGAGAAAAATAAATCTCTTTTCCAGAGACAATTCAGAGCAATGAATTAATCTGCCAGTCTGTGGCAGAGTTTCCAGGGTCAGCAGAGAACTGCATCAGCAGTCCGGGGGAGGAAAGCTCACCTTGGCCTCTCAGAGCTCCGCAGCTCTCTGTGGCTCAAGAGTTTTGGAGGTTGTGTTGTTTTCATTAGTGCTCTAGTTCATTTGACAGAGGTCACTATTTTTTAAAATTTGTAGTTGTCAGGGCAAATCTGCATTTTTTTCTTATTCATATGAGAAAATACATGAATTTATTAAGATTTCAGTCTACTGCATCTAATGTACTTGCTCAGAGAAAAGACTTAAGCAAGAATGAACACATTCCTCTAATTAGTCCATCTATGGATGGTGATTGCTCATTTTAGGGTTATGCTGGTGAGGTGAACCTATCCCTCATAAGAACTATTATTAACATGTATCAGATGGGTCTCAAACTGAAATGATGAAAACTGGCAACAATCATCATTCCTTCCTAAATTTATGTGCAGTAAAATAAAGCTTTGTCTCAGCCTTTGTGTTCTTGGCATGTTCTGCCAAGGTTAAATAGTTTAGTAAAAAGGAAAAGAAACCCCAAAACACACTGGGGATATCAAACCACTAGAAAAGGGATGTTCATCCCTTTTTTTCTTGCTCTGAGTCAGTGCAGCTTGACTGTTCAATAATAGCCTTTATTCTCTTCTAAAAGGTGCTCAGGAGCTATGGAAACGATTTCTCATATCTTGTCTTTTGTTTCCTTTTGCTTGTTTATATTGGCAGGCTTTAATTTATTAATTGGAAAACTGTCAACATTTGTTAATGTAATATTCGAAACAAACATATAAATAATCTTAATAAGTTTGGATAAATGGGCTTAGTAATTACTTTTTTCTTTGGAAGTTTAATTAGAAAGGGATTTATAGAAGAGTTTATACTATCTACATGTAATAGTAAAACTTTGAATACAGGTTGTGTTCTCTCCTTGGTAATTTTAAATATTTGTGACAACTCTCTGGTACCCTGATAAAGCTTTTCTAGCACAACTTAAATCATAACAATTCTGTCTCATGTACAGGCCTCTTGATCTGCTGATATGTAAATGCCAAAATTTTGCTTTAAAAATTTTACCAGTGCACCAAACCTCTGTTATTTCTACTCTGGAATAAGCCATCTCCAGCCTTTTGGCATTGCACTCACCATAAATGGTTAGAGATATTTAAGGACAATGTTTCTATCCTGGCTGAGATACAGCTTCAGCAAATTTGCTTACCCTTGGAAAAGAGGAATTCAGCACTTGCAGAGCTGGCAACCTGGCACACGCTCATAAATCAGGTCATTTCCCATTCAAATGTTAATATTTGCACCAGCAATTCATGTGCAGATGGAGGTACAACTTGTAACCCCAAAATAAAGCCTAGAATTTGAAATTGTGCACTTTATATGCAAGCAATTATTCTTTATCATATCCCATCTATCCCTGGTGATAAACTGGGAAAAGGAGCAAAAAGCACTGCAAATTTTAAAGATCATTTCTGAATAATGCAGCAAACAGGTTTGGGTGAACAAGGTAAAAATCTATCATTCTGCAGAATATTTATATGGTTAGATGCTATTCATTCTTAAATTCTAGATAAAAGAGTATTTTCTTACAAAATTATCTTTTTCTGGCTTTTAGAATGGTGTATTCTCTGCTATACCATTGGTCCATCTTCTTGGCTTTTTTGTTCAGCTTTTGGGAACATGTCCAGCTCAGATTTAGACATCTGTGTGATTTTATACAGTGAATATTTCCCTGGAAGCCAAAGGGAAATACCATCATTTCATAAAATAAGGCATATTCATAATGCTTTACAAATTTGTGGCCTTGATCCCTGAGACCACTTCCAGCTTCAGCTGGGTCGTGGAGGTTTATGATGGCTCCAATTAATGTTTGTTTTACTGGGAATAGGGTTTTTCCACCTTCTGGATGGTGGAAAAATAATTCTACCTCTCTTTAAAACATAGAAACCCAAAGATACCAGGACCACCTTTCAAATAAGGGTGTCCTCATCATGCTGAGAGAGAGCAGTAGGGTGATAATTACAGCCCACAGCTGCATAAAGGCTGTTAGAATTCTCTGAGACCCTCACAATTCCAGGAATAACAGCTGGAATCTGTTTTTCTCAAACATTTAAAGTCAGAGGACTGGCGAAACTTTTGTAAGAGTATTGCAAAAAAAAGTCAAATAGGTGCAGATGATGTTGGCTTGTTGGCACTGTGCTTTCTGTTCATAAGCTAAAATTCAAACATCCATTTATTGCTTGAATTTTGTCTCATTCTTTTTCCTCACTTGCTTCTGGGAGCTATAAAGAGAAAAGCAAAAAAAAAAGAGGGCTTTGTGGATCAATTCTGAATTCTTACAGGATGTCACTGGGGTCCAGGCAAGGAACACTTCGCTTGCTTTATAGCTCTGAAGAAAATCATTAATTGCTGGGTTTTGCCTAAAATACAGGCTGAAGCCAGGCAAGGGATTTGTTTTCACCTGTTCCAGGGTGAAGAGGATTGTGTTTCCAGTCTGACCTGCCAGGAACCAGATTCTGTTATGTACCAAGTGTTCTCAAATTCTGCTGGCACCAAAGAGATTTTAAATCTCCCTGCACCTCCCCATTCCCAGCCCTGGGTTTTAAAGCCTCTTTGCAGACCCCTCTGTTTGATGACTGCTCTGAACAACTTACAGCAGCTGCTACAAGATTTTAGCAAGCCAGTGAAAGCACTGGAGACAGAAAAAGGAGGCTTAAAATCCACCTGTCTTAGAGGGAGAGGATCCTTTCAGGTGTGAGATAAATGGCAGCTGCAGCCAAACCTCCACAAAAGCTGCAGCTTAATGAGAATCCATCAGGCAGAGCTGCTTACTCACAGCTCCAGCCTTTCAGGGAGAAAAGTGGGAATGGGCTGGGTAACAATCGAGGGATCAGCCTGTGCCTGCTAGGAGATAAAAACAGGAAAGCCTGAGCACAAGCTCCCTTAAACTCCTCGAGTAAGGAGGCCAACATGCTGGCAGGGAAATTCAAGTTTTTCTGCTGAGTTTGTTCACAAGACCCATTCAGGTAATTTAACACTGCAAAGAGCTGGGAGTAGCACGGAAAACAACCACAGAACACTTTGAGAGAGGTTGTTTTGCTGAGGGAAAAAGAGGAAGCTTGGCTCCTGGTCTTGCTGGGGAAAAAAGCAGGTCAGTTTGGCATAATCTGCTTGATATTTTTCTTGTACTTCAAAAGAATTAAATATTGTTTTCTTGACAGCAGAAAACATAGCAGCAAAACAAGACATTTTTATCTAATAGCAAAAGACAAAGGACACAGACAAATCTGTGCTTTGAATCAATTTTGGTGAAAATGTGTTCAATCCATATGAGAAAACTTCCTCAGTGAAGGTTTTACTGCATGGTTCTCTCCTTTGCTAAGTGCTAATCATGATATGCACAGCACTGAAAGGTTATAATTGAAAATGTCTTTGGATCATCACTGGTGGCAAAATTTGCTTGAGAGTTATCGGGTTAATCTAATAATGCCTATAAGGAAAGCATGAAACCACATTAGAGACAAAGCTGTGATTACCTCCCTTCCCACAAAAAAAGAGATGAGTATAAACATTTTCTGAGTTTCTTTCATGGTAGATTAGGAAATGAACCATCATGCATACTGCATATTTAAGAATGGGACTAAATTAAATTTCTGAAACAGAGGAGGCAAAATACTGTATGGCCAATAGTGGATATTTTAGAAATCTAATTTCTTGAAGTGAGATAAATACATAAACAAGTGTTGTGCTTAAGCTTATTAAGCATCTTTCTACATTTCCCTTCTGGTATTTTTTGGCCATGATTTTTAACAATTGGTAGTAATTTGGGCTGTGCCCACTGCTTGTGTTTTCAAGCTGAGATGTCTCAAGAAAATATTCTTTTTAAAAAGAAATTACACAGTGTGTGGCAAGTTCGTCCTCAGCTACTTATTTTATTATTACTTTATCTTATAGCAATGTGTTTATTGCAATGCACTTCTGTGATGTCTCATGGGCAATCACCTGCATCTTACAGAGGTATCAGCCATTTGGGGCTCCCCTTTTAAATTTCTCCTGGCTGCTGTTCTGCTGCTGAAAATTAATACAGCACAAAAGGCAACTGTAGATATTGTTCAGTGAGTATCAACAACATTCCCTTGCTAATCCTCCTTCTGAGCTGAGCAACCAAAGCTCAATCTCCCCTTTAACCTTCTCCTTTGCAAGAATACAAAAGCCTAAATTGTATTATTTTGTCCCTGTGCAGCGTAGTGCTGGCACCTCTTGTCAAAGGGCACCCACAAAAATGTTCTCCTTTAGCTTGCAATAAATCCCTTGTCCCCAGGGTGTGTGTACTTGCAGACAAGGCAGAGGATGAAAGACTTTAGAGCATCTCTCCTATCCTTTAAACAGAAATTTCCCCTGATATTAAGATGCAGTTCTTGGAGACAAAAATCTCCAAGTGAAGGACTTGGATATGTTTTTAAAAGTATGCAGAAAGAAATGGAATGGTGTTGGCCTAAAACTGCTCCTTCTAAGACTGGGGGGGTCTGTTGTTGAATTCAGTGGGTATTGAGTTAAACCAAAACAGTATTTTGAAAATCTGGCTTAGAATTTCATTTCACTGTGCAAATTTAGCTGGACTTTGCCTTCAGAGATTTGAGTTGTGAGAGCCTTGGTGTGGATGCTTCATCTCTCCAGAACACATCCTCCAGGTGACTCCTGTTCCAAAGGCAAGCCCAGAAAGATTTATTAACAGCCCTGATGTACAATCTGTACAAATTAGTGGGTTTCCCTTTGTGCAGCTGCCAGGAAGATTCTGGGACTGTTTCTTGGTCACTTTTCCCAGGAGCTCACACAGATTTAAAGCCTTCCTTAAATGCCTCTGCTTTGGAAAATCATGGCCCTCTGTGATTTTTGGTTGTTGGTTTTGTTTGTTTTTATAATCACGGAACTGAGAATAGAACCCTTGTCTGCTGAACCATGGAATAAAATTCATATCCATTTGAAGGGCTAATACAACAAGGTCATGAGAGTCCCCTGAGAAATTTGGAGTGTATCCTCCAATCACTCTGAACTTAAGACAGGACAGCTGAACAACTTGGACAAAGTGCCTGGGCTTGCTGGAGCCATAGATGTGACTTGAAGGATGGGGAAATTCACAGCTGCTAACAACAGGTTTTTCTAGCCAAGGAGAAAGATGACAGCTGAAAGATTTGTCTTTTAAGCATGACATAGCTTTTCAATAAAAATATTGGTGCCTCAGCTGGGTGAGGTGAAAGGGTTGGAATAATTTCACTAACACCCTTTTGCCTCCTGTTACCACAGTGCTGCTGACCCTGTGTGCTTAAGATTTTAATTTTATTTATTGGTGAGTCATCACATGTGTCCCTGGTGCTTTAAAATAAAATCAAGACAAGTAATCCTGTCCACTAGAACTTATAAGGCAAATTAATTACGTTTTTTTGGTACCAGATGAAGGGGATCATAGTGGAAAGGTTATCACAGTCTAGAGAAATGGTCATTTTGCACACAGGCAGATGTGCTAGACATCAGAGTGCCCTAAAGTTATAGATGAGTGCAGAATAAAGCCCAGTTTGGCGTTATTATCAGCCTGAAATCAAGCAGATAGAATTTCCTATGAAACATCTGTGCATTTAAGTGAGTTTCTTCTTACACATGACATTTCCTAAAGAGCACCAGACTTCCCTTTCAGCAGATTATAAAGGAATGTTTTAGGGACTCATCACTTTATTTGGAATCACATGCACTAGAAATACTCAAATATTGAATAAATATGGATTCTTGAACTAATTTGGGAACCACTTAACTGTAGGTCTCTATCTTGGCATATTCCTGGGTGAGGTGCAACCACTCTGCTCTCCGAATATGTCTTGTAATTCCCACCTGCTTCCCTGTAGGTATTTTTATTTAAAAGGAAACAATGCTCTAAAGATAAGACCTGAATGGAGCTACTCTTGCTTTTCTCCTGAACCCAAATGTGTGAAGATTTTCAGCAACTGTGACACATGAATTATGTAATTTTTATAATGGCTGTGCTAATCTTTTTCATTTTTATATGGAAGACATTTGTTTTAGCCTTAATCTATATTTTTTTTCATGGACTCTGCCCTTTTTAATATTTAAGCATCTGAAAAAGAAATAGACTTTTCAAGCTAATTGATAATCTAAGTAGTTTGGTCATAAAAAATAAACTGAAGCTAGCGGGCAGTTTTCAGCTTTTTTGTACCCTCTGTTTCATCTCAGATCTCTTAATTACAGCACCTCATCATAAAACATCCCTAACAGAGTAAGCCAATTAATTTTATACAGCAGCATAAAAACTACACAATGTGATGAATTAGGGTATTTGCCCTGCTGCAAACTTGCACATAAACCTGGCACCTTGGTCCTGATAAACTTCAGGTTTCCAATGTACCCATGGGGGTTTGTGTTATTTCATGTGTCTTATAATTCTGTAGGTAAATGACTTGATGCTCAACAAAGTAGCAGCATTACAAAAGCAAAAACCCATAACCCTAAAATGTAATTTTCTCAAAGATCTGTGCTTGTCTAGTACAATAATTGCATCAGTTGAATGGGAATTTGTCAAAGAGCAAGGTAAGAATAGAGTGTACACCTGAAATTTTAAGGGAAATGCCTTGAATTGGGCGAATATTCATGGTAATATTAATAGATTAGAATTTCCAATATGAAAATGGGAGATGGAAAAAAAATTCAAAATTCAACTTTTGACTGCTGTAGTAATCTGGGAAAGCTCAGATCTGGGGCTTGGCACAAATTTCTCAGCTTTGACCCCCTGTAATTGAAATATCATCTCACATGAGCAGGGCTGACAATGGAGTTTGGGCTGAGCTCTCTGGGCTCTGGTCCTTCCTCACACTGAGTGCTCTGGGTGGGTTCCACCTGATTGTTCAGGACGTCTCTGTTCCCTGTGTGACCCTCGGGTGGCTCCTTGGTAGGAGGGGACAGGGGACCCCACAAAGAAAATTCCAACCCCTCTCAATGTCCCAGAGCTGCTGCATCCTAAGGACTGGGAAGGGATGGGAGGCCAAGTGGGGGCTCAGAGCTCAGGATGAGCCAACACTGCAGAATGAGACCCTGAAATCTGCCCAGCAGCCCTGCCTGACTCAGCCACAGCCCAGAGTTACACCCCAAAGTTAAACCCCAGTGCCCCCAGTAATTTTGTGTAGTCACCACTTTTGTGCTCTCCTGCTGTGATAAACACAATAACAAATACTGATGGGGAGGAAGAGGCTCATTTCACACATTTCTGGGCTAGAGGGTATTTTTGTTGTTTCTATAATAAACACAAATACATATCTTTGCACTCTCAGACATGTATATTTTAATTAATCCCTGCTCCTGAGTTTAATTACAAGCTATTCCATCTCCAGAGTGTGGCTTACAGCACAGAGATAAATTGATACTTTGTCAGGGTACCCAAACATCTTTAGGAAATTTTAAATCAAGTGGCACACAGTGTGAGGTTTTATCACTCAGCCATTCCTACCAAATTATAAAGGAAACAATATATCTACACCTCTCTCTAGGCTTGAGTATGCTAATGATTAACTGAGAATATTTTCTGAGTGATTTGTTACATTAAAAAGCACTAAAATTACTTATGCCAATAAGTATGTTATAGTTAAACTCTATGTATTATTTAAACAGTTTGGTTACTGCTAGCATGATTTATAAATTCAATATAAAAATGCTCAGATTTTTCACTGGTTATATTATTAGTCTCTTGATAAAAATTCCTTGCTTTTCTTCCATCTCAAGGGAACTTAATTTAAATATGAATAATGGAAAAAAGCCCACTTCTAGAAATTTAAACTAATCGTGCCTTTTAAGGCAGAGAAACCTTGGATTGAATTTTGGAGCTGGCATAAAAGAATGAAATAGTAACAAATTGCCTTATAACTTGATGTGTGATAAAATGCTGTGCAGGTTTGAGGCAGCATTTGTGTTTTGAAAGTCAGATGTGTATCTCAGTAAACAGTCATGAACATGCTAATAGTTGATAATTACTGAAAAAAGGTATAAACTGACAAATCTCAGAGGGGGAAAAGTCTTTAAGTTATTTGCAATATTTTCCAGTCACATATTCCAGCAATACTGAATGGAAAGAAGTGCAAACACATGATGGTGAGGAAGGAGACTCATTATTTTTGGGTAGCTGAAGCTTTGGGGATGTTTTATTGTGGGGAAGCTGCTGGAGCCCATCCTTGCCAAGGAGAGGGAGGCATTTGGGGAGGGAGGTGTTTGTGTGCTGCCTTATGGATATAGAGCACCTTGGATTCAGGGCAGTTTGTCACCAGAATCAGCTACTGAGGCTTTCCTTAACAAAGTCTCTTTGTCTTCACAAGTTCTGCATGGAAGGGCTTCATCATTTTAAGGAAAAGAGCCTTGGGTGGAAGTGGAAAACAACCAGCTGGAGCTCAGTGCTGCCCAGAGCACTGGTGGGTCACTTTGCTTTGGACACTGAGAGATTATTTGGCTTTCTGAAGAAATGGGATTATTGAGGGTCCTGATCAGGCTCAGGCGTGCTGTTGTACCATGACCTGTCACTCTGGGTTGGTTTGCAGGAGGGTCCTGGTGTCTGGGGGGTCCTGGGGAGAGGGAGGGGAGCCAGCAGCAGCAGCACAGGTTGGCTGCTCAGTTCCACCAACCTGAGGCTGCTTTCCACCATCCAGCACCTCCCAAGGCAGCAAGGAAACCAAAAACCTGCTGAGCTCAAGGAGAGAGGAAGATAAGCACAGAAAATTATCCATAGCTGTGCTGGCATGCTTGGTTTAATGTCAGACTCTCAAAAGGAGCTGTGTTAGGGACATCCTGGAGCTGCCCTTGCTTTTCATATTCGGTGTACAGATCTTTGTACCCAAAGCTATTTAACTCTTGTCACAACATCTTTACTTTTGCGCATCCTGATCTCTTTTGATCTTCACTGTCTCCTTTTCTATTGCTTTGACCTAATAAATTGAATTGTTGGGATTTTCAGAGATCAGCTTGAGGTGCATCCTTTCAAGAATTCAAAATGGTTTGCTGAAATGAGAATTATTTGGTATTTTTCCACTGGAGCTTTAATCTGGCATGTTCTACAAGAGAAGAAGAGTCTGATTGGTGGTCCCATGTGTGGTTGCACTACAACAAACATCAATAGTGGTTTACAGAGAGTGCAGGAAAATACCCAATGGGTTAATTAGGCAAGTTCCATAGCTTGATTCAAATGAGGCTCAATGGGTCATGGAAAAATCGGTTTTGTTTACCCAAAACCAGAAGTGGGATTCAAATCTTGATTGTGAGTTTCAAGTAAGTGTTCAGGCTGCAAACAAATGACACATAATGAATAATTTAGGAAGGTCACTGACTGTTCTGGCTGTGCCTTGAATTCTTTCTGCAATCCTGCTGTCTGCTACACTGGCTTTAGTTTATAAACACTATTGGCACTTTGGCATCCCAAATTTCTAGTTTTTTCATTATTCTCCCTCTCCAGGATGCCTCATGCTTTTGTGAAGGTTTGGCACATGTACACTGTCCAATCCTCACAGATGTTGCCTATTTATTTCCGCAGCTGGGTAATAACATCCCCCAGTGTGGGAGACTGAAGATCTGAAGATTTATCTGCTGCTGCCAAAGTTGTCTTGTTCCTTGCTCAGGGCTGGAAATGTGATATCCTGTGTCTCCCTTCTTCTGCCTTTGTTTCCTCATTTCCAAAAGACATGGCACTTGTTAAGAGAAGGCTGGTAAAGAAAGTTAGAAATCACTATTAATGAGCTTTCTGTATATGCAAATTCTGAAATGACAGCTTATTCTCTGCTGTAATTAACAGTATTATTTCTGCTACCATGGATAAGGTTTTGTCAGTTCTCTCTTCCAGTAAAATTTCTGCTGGAGCTTAAACCCCAGGAAATAGATTAATTTATGAGGAAGTGTTTCTATACATTCAGTCAAGAACAGAATTATTCATAAAATTCTATTTAAATGACATTCAGTTATTTTCCATAGGAAGAAGATTTAAAAATACTTTGCTTATAATTTACCATGGTTTGATTTTAGTTTTCTAACAGAAAAATATTTGTTTATATTAGAAAGTATTTGGCCACTATTTTTTAGCAGCTATTTGTATAATGTAAGAAACTGAAGAAGTGAATGGCTGTGATATTGTAGGTCATACAGTTATTCTAGATACAGAGAAAATATTCTGTAACCCATTCCCTGTGTTTGTCCTTAAACATTTATCCTCCCTGAGTGCCAAATTCAAACATTAGTCTGTGGCTGGTGCATCCTTCTGGCAGCCTGAGAATTTGAACCCCCTGGCTGCATTTTCTGGTTGTAAATCCTGTCACTTAATCTTGCCTAGCTGAGCAGAGGAGTCAGAGTTCTTCATTAGCATACAGCAGTTCCTGGGATGAGGATGATTTGTGCACATGAGCTGTGGATGGTCCCCTGTGAGATCCCAGCAGAGGGAATCGCTCTGATTTAAGACCAAAATTCAACAACTGCTTCTCTCACCTAAGATTTGTGTATTTAAAACAATGACAGCTTGCTCTGGTGGTCCAGAAGCTCCCCAGCAGAGGGGAGGGCTCCCCCCTTCCCATCTTTCATTGCTGTCTTAGGAAAACTGAGCCATAAAATGTCTTGAATTTCTTGGGTTTTGCCTTCTAAATTTTTGGACTCAGTGGCAAAAAGCACCTGCTGTGTTACCATCCTTTGGGAAAGCTGGGCCTGGATCAGGGAGGGCATCTTGGAAGCAGCAGATAATCTGGAGTTGGGGATGATGGGGGGCTCCAGCTGATGGAGGTGCAGGAAGGGAAGGGAAGTTATAACCCCAGTGTTTGTGGGGATGGAAGGAGAAGGGTCCCAGAGGCTCCATGGGACCAAGCACCAGGTCTTGAAGTGACAAATTCCCCATGAGAACACAGCTGGGAGGAGGGAATTTGCTGCTTGTGACTTCTTTATATCTCTTCCGGCTTGCTTTCTAGTTTTCTGTTGTAGAAGTGTAATCAGCCCAGTTTGCATCCTGAAAACAAAAGGCTTTGTCTTTCTAATGACAAGGAAAAGGTCTGGGTGGATCCACCCTGGCTCTGGGAAGCAGCAGTTGCTGGGTTGCTTTGGGAGCTGTGAGCAGAGGCTGTGTGATCTGGATAACGAGGAAGACCCACACATAGATTTCTGTTTAATATTTTCTGCTGGTATAATTTTCATTGAAAATGGAATATTTTGTTTGGCTTCAAACATTCCATGGGCAGCTAAGGATTTGGTTTGTGGCACTTGGCAAGGAGCAAAGGATCAAAATTCATGGGAAGAGTTGAAACTATTAAATACATTTTAAAGTGAATTTCTTTCTCACCAAAAGAAATTTACCCTGTTGTTGTCAGCACTGACATGGACTTCACTCTCTCACCTTTTCTGTGCACAGACAGGCACCTCTCACAGCCTTGAAAGCAAAACATGGATCAATGCTGTTTTCAGAACAACAGCTAAACTCTCTCAGCTGATGTGTCACTCCAGAAGGTGCCATTTCAGATGTGATTAAACAAAGGAGTCAAACATGCTACAGTACATTAGGTTTGAGCCAGTCTTTGGGGATCTGTTGAGTGATAGTGGAAAAGAGTTTAGCAAATCACACTGGGACTCAGGATGCTGGTGGCTTTACAAGATGCTTTGGGCTGTTTTCATTAATTGCTTTGTGCACTTGTGGTCCTTTTTGGTTTTGAAGCTTGTTATATTTATCAAGTAATGTAGAAAACAGGCTGTATTAGTGGGCTGTTTAGTGGAAATAAATAACCATATGTTTGTGAGCAGTCCTTTGGCTACTTGCCATGCCCAAATTATTGTGAACAACCAATGCTTTGTAAGCTGCCACATGGTCCCTGCTCTAAATGCCTCAGATTAATTTGATCACTTAGTGTGTGGCTTTTGATAAAGTAGAGTAATATGGAAATTACAAAAAATAGTAATGGTAGATTTTTCTTGCTTTAATTATTGATTTCAGGTCCATAAGTATTTATATGATTCGGGAGAATTCCTGGTTTGACTTTTTAAGTTGCCAGACATGTTTTCTATTCTTTCCAAACGGTAGAAATATTGGCTATAATGTCAGAGGGTGAAGTTAAATATTAGTGGGAAGAGCCAGTAGGAGAGAAAGGGATGGGGGTGGGCAGAAATCAAGAATAATTTAAGCACAAGGCTGGTTTTGAAGATTTATGAAGTCCACAAGCACACACAGGTGACTCCATGGACTCCACAACAGGATTTTATGGGGATGATATCTGAATTGTTGAGTGTTTACTGTTATTCTGAATTAAGAGAGGGTACTCTTCATATTGAATTCAATAAGTCCCTATTTCTGCCATCACTCTCCATCTGCAATGAATTTTAAATACACAAAATCTAGGAAAGCATGCACATCATCTGCATTTGCAATATTTAGAAACATAAGCAATGTTTCATCCTCTATTCTCCCATCACTAATACATAAAGCTTAGAAGCAGGTTGTGCTGAATTCACCTTGAACTCCCATCCCTATTTTACACAAGAATGTTTTTAAGGATGTCAACATCCTCTAAACTATCCATCCCTACAGATCCTCAGCTTAAGGACACTTGTTCAGAGTGAAAGGTCTCTTGCACAGGCATTTCCTTATTTCTCCAAACTCTGAAAGGAAGCATAGTTTCTTTTCTACAGATGGATCAAAAAATAAAAAAAAAAAAAAATTGTAAAGTATTCAGGTTTAAAGGCCACAAAGAAAGAGAATTAATAACTCAATCCAGATCTCCTGATCTGTTCCTTCACCAAGTGGCCAACTTTTCATTCCAAAAACCTTCAAACGTGGCTGTTTTGAGGATGTAGATCGGGCAGCACTTTACAGCCCCTGCTTTTCACATTATACTTTAAAAATATTCAGTTCAATATTCTTTATGGGTGTGTTTCTCCCCCTGAACTGCAGTGTCTGGGACATTGGTGAAATTAGACCTCCAGTAACTGCAGGTTTCAGAGTGGCTGTAACTGTTTACTGAGTATGGAAAATGGTTCAAAAATGAGACCTCTAGAATGATGCCGGGCTTCATTCCACTGCTTTTAAATCAAGGTTCATTTTTATAGAGCAGTTTGCTCAATTTTACTCCATATTAGAGGAGATCAATGAAATAATACGATATTTGACTAGAAGTGACACCTGGAGTTGTACAGTAATGTTTGCTTTTCTTAGCAAACTGACTTTACCAAAAAGACTTTGATCCTGTTCTTGTATCCACAGACTTTGAGGAGTCAGTGCCTCTCAGGTACTTCAAAGTCTAACCTGGTGACATTATGGTTTAATAAATATATAGCTTTCCACTTTCACTTCCACTGACACAATACTCTTTTCACATTTCCTTTACCTAACTTTCAGTATGCCTTTCAGCACTGAGCTGGCCTGTAGCTGCTCCCATAACAAGAAAATTTGTTCTCCTAATTCCAGCCACACTGTCTCTCAGGCATCAATTCATCACTTAAATTTGTCATAAGTGCGTTAAATAGAACACTGAAATTGTTCTTGTCAAATAATCTCCAAGAAGTATGGAGTATGACTCTGCTACATCCTTGGATTCTGCTCTGACATTTTACACTGTCAAAATAAAGCAGACATTCCCCTCCTCCCCAGTAAAAGTTCTTTAAGCCATTAAATTACATTATCATTTATACATATTTTTATCTGCTGTATTTGCCTGGCTATAGTTATGGATCTGTCAGTGTTTTTACTATAAACCCCTATTTCCAGGGATTTAGACAGTAATTCTGCCTTAATAATTTGCTCCAGGCTAAAGCTTAAAATGCAAAGTCTCAGGCTGAGAATAGTATTTTTTATTTTATTTTTTTTTCACCATTTTGAAAAGCAAATAATTTTGCCTGGTCTGAAGTATGGGAAGTGCAGTTGTGCCTTCAGGGAAGAGCTCCCTGGAGGGGGCTGGGGGTGTTCTCCAGGCAGGGGATGAGCCTGCTCAGCTCTGCCCTCAACTCCAGGGCATTCAATGAACGCTGCAAGCAAGAGAAATCTTCCCTACCCCTCCTGAAAAATGCTGGGGTGCCTGTGCAGCATCCAAGGATTGACTGCAGCTTGCAAAGCCTTGTGCCAAATAGATCTGAAGTGGGGAGTTGGATGGTAATAGCAATAACTCTGGCAATGCAGAGCTCAGCACAGGTTTTTTGGTGGTTTTGTGGGTTGTTTTTTTTTTTTTTGTTTTTTTTTTTTTCAACACTGTTCCCAGATAGCTTTTTCTGCAACTGCTGAAAACTTGGCTGTGCTTTGGTGTTCAAGTGGAAGCAATCCCCATCTCTTGCCAGCTGCCATGGTAACAGTCTTGCCCTACTATTAAAATATGAATGATATCACCCCAAAATCATTAGTGCCTTTGAGATTATCAGATTGGAGGTCTCCCTTTAATTTTTTTTTGGGGGGGGGGATTGCTTTATTTGGAACTTTTAAGCATTTTAGTGATTTCACACTTACAGTGAGAAGAACCTTTCAATCTTTCTGCTGTGTGAGAAGCCGGTTTTATTTATTATCATTAATAAATGAAGTTTGGCTTAATCAGATGATTCTAGGACCTACAATTTTAAAAAAATGTTTTTAAAAAATGACAGGGTTTGAAGTGAAATTCTGAGTTGGCACAGATAACTTCAATACTTTCTGACACTTTACACATAATTGCTGTTTAATTTCTCTCACTCTCCCTCCCCCTATTTTCTCCCTCTTACAAAGTGCCACAGACACAAGAGGCTACAGTTGAGTTCATTGCCAGAGAAATCAGATGGAGGGTGAGCAAATTGATCATAAGAACAGAAAGCAGCCATTATTTGCATGATAATTTTTGGTAATCAGCAATAATGAGAACAGAAATAGAGAAAGTTCTTTCTAATTGCATCATTTTTTGTGTGTGCAAAATGTTAATGTTTTCAAGTGAGGCAGCAATCATTCAGAAGAAGAAAAGGGTGCATTTTCTTACAATATTTGTTGCAGGTGGCTATTGTTTAAAGAGGTTTCTTTGAACATCTCATGCTTGTTAATTATTTAAAATGAGCTGCTATGTTATCTAACTGATCCTAGATTGAAATTTCTGGAAAAAAATATTTTTGCTGTGAAGTTTAAAAAATGAAGGGAATGAAGGGAATGAAATAACTGTGAGGAATAAGGAAATAAGATTAGAATTGACCTTGCTGCTGTGAAGATTCCTCTCAGCTCTTGGGGATGGGGAGGAGAAAAATCAACTATGTTAACCTTGTTCTCTTTTTTCCCTTGCCTGCAGAAGGCCTCTTGGCACATACATCACATTTAATCTTATTTCTCCTTCTTGTATATGTTGCATTAACCTCAGTTTGCATTTGGCTTGTTTTCTGCCTTTAAAAAAATGATCTGTGGGGAGCTGCACCTTCCATTTGGCAATCTCCAGCAATTCAGATCTTGAATTTCACCAGAAAAACGATTTGGTTGGAGGGCAGGTCCAGTGGCCTCCGGGCTAGTTTGGAATTGGTTTGGAATTGGTTTGGAATTTCCTGCACGTGCGGGAGAGGGCAGAGGGCTGTGAGTGCAGGGGCTGGGGTGGCACCTGAGGGGCCTGGAACAGCTCAGCTGCCAGGTCAGCTCCAGCTGGGCCTGTGTTTATGCCATGGTTTATGCTCTGTGCAGGGTGGAAATGTTGGTTTGGAGAGGTGCTGGCTTAGGAGGTGCTGGGTTAGGACTGGCCATGGCTGGCAGAGCTGCTGCACTCCCCAGGCTGGGGCAGTGGTTTGGGTTTGGGTTTGGGGAGCAGCTTCACACACACCCCTGTCCCTTCTCCTTCTCTGTGCAGGCACTGCTGCTGTGGAGTGAATTTCTGCTTCTCCAGGGTTCTGTTAATTCTGTCTAAAGGCAGAGTCCTGCAGGGAAAGCTCCATGACCTGGTGTGTGCTGCTCTTAGCCCTGGTGCAAAGCACTGGCCAGAGCCTGACCTGGAGCAGCAGGAAGCAAAGCAGGCTCTGAACCTTCTTCCCATGCAGAATCTTGGAGAAGCCCCAAAATCCAAACCCAAGCCAAGCTGTGAGGCCATTTAATAAGAGAATCCAGGGTTGTCCAAGGGCAGGAGAGATGCTTGCACAATAATCTGCAAATGCACCACAGAACAGCAGAGCTGAGACCTGCCAAGGACTCTCTGCATTTTATTGGAAATCTCATGACTTGGATATGGCTTTTGCTTTGAGTTCCTGTGCTCCAGTGAATTTATCTCTCTGATAACAGGGAAGATGTAAATGATCTCAGCCTTCTCTGTACCTCCCTTACGCACTTAGTGTGTCCTGAAGCTGAGAATTTTGGCAGTAGGCAAAGATTTTGTCTTACTCTTTACTTGATTGCTTGATTGCTGCTTCTTGGCAAGAGCTCATTTATGAGAAAAAGACCCTTGATCTAGAAAGTGTGTGTGTGTGTGTACTTTCCTTTTTTCTTTTTTTCCAAAATAAAAACATTCTGAAAGCAGAACTGAACAGAAGATTTGACAAAGTACCTGTCATGGTTATACTTGGGGTTTGGTCTAAGAAATGGGAATATACTGCATTTGTGGAGGAGAAACTGGAAAAAACATGTTTGTGTTATTCTATGTATATTTAAAACCAGAAAACCATGAAAACTGACATCTCCACTTCCCTCTGCATTGTTTAAATGACATTAAATGCAAATCTCAAGATAGAAAAAAAACCATAAGCAAATAATATTTTTTCTCAGTATTTGTAGTATATTTACAATTTTTCTAAACATTCCTATACCACAGAAATGTTAAGATGTATTTTTTTCCTATACAGAAATACACTGAGGTTGTTTTTTTTTTTAAGCTAAGAAAGGGAGGATTTTCCAAGACAGATTTCAGATATTTAAGTATGTATTCTTCATGATTTTCTCTCTTATGCACATAAGAGCTTCTGCTCAGACCAGTTATTATTTTGGCAGTCCTTTTCATGAAAAGAAGAATTAAACCTGCTGCATTTCCCCTTTGAAAAACCTGTAAGGCTGAACTCTTGCTTTTCATACCTGCTGAGGTAATGGTATTTTAGAGTGCTTCAGCTTTCTTTAGTGCTGCATATTGATTAAGTTACTCAATATTTGACAACACGAAGCTTCTTTTCCCAAGATATTTGTCAGAGAAAATCTATGTTTTTCCATTTCTGAGGAAAGGCATTAAACACGTTCCTCAGTGTTTGTTGTGTTCCTAATGACAAGGTGTGCAACCAGCCCTGGGGGACTGGGCAGGGTGGCATCTGTCGGTTCCTCACACCCAACAATTGCTGTCAAGTGAAGAAGCCACCATTTGAATAAACAGTTATTTAATTCACATTTCCCCTAAAATTATCTGCAGAATTTTCTTTACAAATCAAATCAACCTAGATAAAATGATTATTTGATACATTTCTGTTGGGTTTGTGTATAGAACAATATTTGGGTTTGTGCCTTGCTCTGTAATTTCTCCCTTTTTCAATCTGAACAGGTTCTTTGCTTTCCCACCACACACAACTCTCCCAGAATTCAGTGGTCTTGAATTCATTCTGTCAGTCAGCCCTGCTCACAAAAATCTGCATATTTCTCTATCTTTGTATTTCTTTTAAGAATTTCCAGAAAAATAGCTGATGACCATCATCAGTTTGTGAAGGACAGAAAAGCTCCTGTCAGCGTTACTCTGGCTGCTAGGGTGAAAACTCTGTGAAGTAGCTGTGTATGAACTGTTGCAGTAACTCCTAAATTATAGATGAGAGCTGTGATTCCACATTCTGTAGCAGTCAGGTGCTGCATATGATCCTTTCTTCCATCCTTGCCTATTCCCTGACTAAATAAAAGATGGGCTTTCCATATAACCCCTCTCTTTTTGCTTTATTTTATAAATATGTCTAGTGGATATTAACTGATTTTGACTCCTTTATAGCCCATATGATCAGCACCTAAAGGAAGAGCAGATTTCTCTGTTTCTTTAAATAAACCTCTTGAATATTCTTCTGGGAGCCATCAAACCTGTCTCCAGTTCAAGGTGACAGTGGCTGTGCCTGCTGCACATTTTTGGGGATTTTAGCCAGTGCTTTCCTTTCAAGGATGAGAAGCCACACGACCTTCTCCTGAAATAGAGACACAGCCCTTGTTTAGTATTAGAGACACAGGGATATCTGCAGACATCCTGAAGGGCAGGGTGGAAAGGTTATTTGCAATTTTTCAGGATGTTAAAACTACACTAAGAATTAATTTCAGCAGATGTAAACTTCTGCATGCCTGTGTGTGCAGGCTGACATAGTGGTGACTTCATTAGCCAGTCATCAGAGAGCTGTGACTCATGCTCTGGTGGCACTCAGCTGCATTGCAGATCTTTGTATTAAGTAAGATTTAATTAATATTTAATTGGCAATTAGGAAGGGAAGTTTTGAAGAACTTGATTTCCACTTTTTTTTTGCCTTCTGGGCAATACTGGACTCTTAACCTCTAGTGATGGTTATTGTTAAGTAGGTTGAAGGAACTGAACAGGAAATACATAGAGAATTGAACTTTGAATGATTTGAAATAAATGACCCATTTCTTCTACCTCCTTCACCACATATGCACAAATTCTTCCTTTAAAAAAATAGCAAAAAATTCTCTGTATATTGGTTGCCATCATAAAAGTAAAGGCTGAAGTTTGATCATAAAATGTATTCCTGCATCCAGAAGTCTGGCAGAAGAAATCAATAAAAAATAATTTCTTGTCTTACCTTTTTTTTTTTTCCAAAATAATACTCAGAGAAAATATGATAACAGATCTTGAAGGCAGGTCAGGAAGGGCAAGTTTAACTGAGCAGAGGCATGGCATGAACAAAGTGTGTGACTAATCCACGGATCCCTTTATTGTCTGGGCACTGTCTTTCCATCTCTCTTGGACCAAATTAAAGAAAAACATCTTTGAACATTTTGTTTACCCCGTGTTCACCACTGAAATAGCAGGGTTTCAGTGATTTGCACAAATTTAGGGGTGTTTATTTCCACTTCCACTTGTTTGTGAGCGTTCATGGAACTTTGACTGCTCTGGTGGAAACAACAGAAAGTAACAAAACCCCCAAGGGCAGATTTGAATTAAATTTTGTACGTCCCTTGATTTGGGGTTTGTTAAGACCTGCAGTATGTGTGAGAAGCAAGGCTTTTCTTTTTTCTTTTCTTGTATATTTTTGGCAGCTTATGGAGATTTTCAACATTTTACATGACACAGGAATGCAAAGCAGGATACATCATGCAAAAAGGGCTGAGTTCCACTTTGGACAACTTTACCAAATCCATCCCCACTCTCTTTCTGTTGGTTTCATAATCTTTTCTTGAGAAACAATTGCTTCTTCACATGGAAACAGGTATATTAGTGGCAGCTCCAGGCTCTATGCAGCATATGATGCTGGAAGTTTAAATTAAACTTGGAGAAATGAAAAACCGTGGAAGAAAATTTGTAGGGCTTTTCATATATTGCAAGTCACTAAACTATATTAACTTTATCCAATGACCTTTGTTCAGCCTATGGTTTCATTTCTTGGAATTGCCAACACCAAAGCTTGAGAAATCTAGAGGAAGCCATAAAAGATGCTTCATAATAAATGCAGTCACCTCACTACATTGAGCTTCCTAGGATAATGGTTAACTCTTTGTATTCTTCAGAATTTCTTTATTTCAGATTAGAACTCAGTTCCTTGACTTTTCTTAGTAAATATGCAGCTAATTTTAGATGTACTATAATATATTACAAGCCATGATGATTGTATTCTTTTCTTTTCAAGTGCTAGCAGGCATTTTAGCATTCTGTAATTCCAGGACCAAGGTGTTACCATCCTTATTTTGACAACCAGAAGTTAAAATTGAGAGGAAAGTTCAAGCCCAATGTTTGTTGTCACCCCTTGAATATGTAACCACACTGACCAAAAAACCTTCCTCCCCCATTGCATATGGAGATTCCCAATGACTTCTTGGCAATAGAGTCAAGAATACAAAGCTAATGAAGACTTCTGTAATGGCAGTAAACAGATTTTTTTTTTTCCATTACTCTTAAATTTAGTGAGGATTAAGCTCTGTACAGAGCCATGGAAGCCTGCAGAGCTTTAATTACTCAGCACTGGAAAAGCTTTGTTTTGCTGAATAGTCTTTCTTGGTTTGGTATATTTCTGATATGTCCTTGAAAAATTATTCACAGGAAAAAAACTAGACAAAAATAAAGTTGCAAAATTTTAATACACCTACAGTGAGTTTTAATGAAATTCAATCAGAGCACAGTGAACACATCTTAAATTAGCTAAAATATTCTGTATGTGATCCTGATGTTTTAATTAAAATATCACTGGAAGGATTCAGTTAGTGTGGGATTCAGTGGAAGTACTGAAAATTAACTGTGGACACAAATTCTTAGAGGAATGACAAAAATATTGAGAGAGCTGCTTGCCATTGTTTTAGCAACGATCTGTGATTGTGACACATCCCTGTAGTCTGCATCATCTATTTTCAATGAGGCAGGTTCAGCTCTGCACTGAATTTTTCTCTTTTTCCACTCTCATTGAGCCAATTGTGTCACATCCTAGAACAGCCCATGGGTTGGTCATTTCCTCCTTGCAGATTAATCTCCTGTCTTTTGGAAAAGAGAGCAGAAATACAGAAATATAAATGCACAACACTGATTTCTTTGGCGCTTAAAAGTGGGTTTATTTGGCTGTTGATTATCAGCTTCATATTTTTTTGGAGGTTGTTTTCATGTGGTCCTTGGAATCTGAGTTTCATCACATATCATTGAATGATCAGTTGATGAAATCATTGAGAGAAAAAAAGAATAATGAAGCAGCCTTTAAAAACTGTATGTCTGCAAATCTGCAAATCTTAAAAGAAGCCAAACAAAAGCTAAACTGAAGGGTAGGACCCTTCTTGAAAGAAAATTAAATGGCTTTATAGATACTGTTATTTTCTAAGAAAGCATTTTTTTATACTGAAAAGAAACTCTTTTCAGCAGTATAGTACATACAACTTCTGACAAAAAACTGGAAAGCAATTTAAAATTTCCCCAAAAGACATATGACAATATATTCCAGACCTCTGAAAACTGGGGTGATGCTGTGGGGTGCTTAATTATAGACCAAAGTTTTATCATACTAAGAGAAATAGAAAGTTCTAGGCTGAGTATAAAGCTGCAAAGAATGTTCAGTGGTTTCATTCTTAGAGTGAAGGAAATTTTTTTATTCCTTTTTTTTTTCCTCAAGACCAGCTGCAGGACCACTGATAAGAAGTGCAGGGGAATAACAGCCTTTGGGCTACTTGTTCCATTATCTTTGGATGAAGATGCTCTTGATTGTGGATGGATGCTACATCCACCTCTATGGAGACACACGGAAAATACATTTCAGAAGCATTTTAGACAGAATAATGAATGAGCATGCATTTTCAAAAGACTTTTCACTAAAGAAATCATGTCTTTGAGGGGGATCTGATGCTTACCCCTATAACAAAGTGTAGGAACACACATTTCAAAAATCTCTCCCAGCTTTCTCAAGGATAAAAACTCATCTATAGAGTATGAAAATGGTGCAATTCACTCCCCACAGGCTGGCCTCTGTCACTCCCTATGGCTGTGCTATCACAGAGTGATCCAGGACTCCTGGCTTCTCTTTCTGTCAGCACTCCATGGCAGTATCAGCCAATTGGAGAAACATCCCAAAACCAGATTTTTTCCAAACTTGGAGTGAACCTGAACCTAAAATTCCCCTGAGTGTTATTCTGTATGTTAATGAACTCAGAATACCTATGTCATGAATTTTATGGTTTTGTTCACCTTGAGGTGTGGGTGCTCAAAGGATGTCTCACATTCAAGAGGCAAATGTCTCTTGCTGTTCTCTCTGAACTGCCTTCCACAAATTACAAATTTTAGCTGTGCACTTCCTGAGAGCCCCAGGGCCGGGAGCCCCAGACGATGACATCAGGTGGAGTCCATCAAGCGTGTCCTGATGTCATTGCTCAGGGGCAGGAATCATTCCAGTGGCATGGCAGCCAGCCAAGGGCATCCAGCTTTTCCTTAAAGGCACCTGCACACCCAGAACTTCCAAAATAAGTGTGCATCAATTCCCTCTGCTTGCCAAAAAGCAAATATCCCTAAGGGACATCCAGTAGCTTTTCTCTTTATCATCTTGTTCTCTTTCCACTCTCTGTCCAGGCTTTTATTTGCTGCCCATCTTACTCTCTCTTAACACTTTTCTCACTTCTCATGTGCTTGTGTCCCTTCCTCCCCAGTGTCCCCCTGCTCAGCAGCTCCTGTCCTGCTCCTGTCCCCCAGGTCCTGCTGCTCACAGACCCCTCCATCCCCCTGCTGCAGATTTGAAGCTGAAGGAAGTGACAGGCAGAGTGGACAGCTGGAGTTTGTCTGGCATGACAGCTTTCCCCTGTGCCAAAGATTAGTATTGCTGCTGTGCTGGTGCAGCCAGATATAAAATACAGCCCCAGCCTTTCCCTGAAATATGCCCTATATAAATTCCAAGCCTTGGGTGAGAGAAAACTTGACGATATTTGATGCCATCTTTTTTTCATGAACATACACAATCTATATATAATTTTTATATCCAAGCTTTCTTCCAGCCTTCCCAGTCAAAGCAGCAGCTCCTAGGCTCAAAGTGAATTGCACATATGTAACTTTTAAAGCCTGGTTGGTATTCTGTGTGAATTGGCAAATAATGACAGAAATTCCTGAACCATGGTTTAGCACAACCAGACAGTCGCTATCAATGTTTACTCTAATCAGGAAAATGAGTTAATCTATAGAGTTATAGAATCATAAAATATTTTAGATTGGAAAAGACCTTGAAGAACATCAAGTCCAACAGTTAAATTTATCTTTAAAGGGAAAATGTTTAATTTGTCACGCTACAAAAACAGAGTGGGCTACAATATTCAAAGCCAAGATCACCTGGATTTTACTTGTCACTAGCTACAGGTAGCTACAGACATAATAATAATCATCATCATTATCATCATCATCAAAAACAATAAAAGCATCTAGTTCCACTAGATAAAAAAATTATCTGGTATGGAAATGTGGAAAAAAACCACACAAACTTCAACAGTTTGTGTTGTAACAGCTGCTATTGCTCATGGCTTGCAGCAGCAATAATCTGCCCTGTATTTGGCAGTATTGTATTGTTTGGTATGACAATTGTCATGTTGCAATGCCAAAAGCAGGATTTGACTATTCTCTGATTGACAGTAATATAAAACAGCACATTAGTTTTATTTTACTTATTTTACAGAATTCTACCACAAGATAAAACCAGAATCCGTCCCATTAAACAGGCTTTGAAAATCTGGGCAAAAATCTCAAACCCATGAAACCCATGAGGGTGCAACTTTTTTACTCAAGATCACATGGTTTCCACAATTATTTTAGACTGATTTTAGGATTGTTCCTGTGCCAGTCTGAAATTTCGTGTGTCCGTCATGACTGATCTGAATGAATAACTAAAATACTGAAGATTTATTGCCATAAAAGGATTTCTGCTTTCCCAGTGATAAGAATGTTATGACATGTATTGATCTACTGAGGTGGTAGTAGTCACTGAAAGATGGATCTTCCCATTTAATATTTTTTTTGTTCTTTTTGCTATTATTATATTTATTGAGAACATGTCAGAACAATTGGCACAAAACCTTGGGATGCTGATAAACTGATAAAATGAGCATATATGTGAAGCAGTAGTTGATCAATGTATTTTAACTGAGGTTGTTTGGTCAATGAAATGTAATACTTTCCATATCTCCTCTTGGAAATAAATGTAATAGTCTATCTCACCTCCCATGTGTTTCCCAGTAATCACCTTCAGTTCTTTTTTTTTCGCAATTAATTACAGCCTTTTAGATGACAAATGGAGTCCCTCTCATGGAGACAGGAAGTCAGAGGATTGCTTGGAAAAATTCCCCTTTGAACAATGCAACCTTACCTACAGATTATTTCTATTTTTCCCTGTGTCACACTCATTTCAATGAGTATTTGGAGACTTCAGGATTTATTTCAAGCTAGTTTACAACTAAATTAAGGGAGGGGAAGGAAGCACCAGAAAAAAGATTTTATGCAGTTTGTCACTGTAAGCTCCAAGCTATTGAGGATTATTCCCTTGTTTTCATGGGGGCTTTATGATCTTTATTGTGATTTAAGGAGGAACGTGCACAGGATTTTTTTTCTGTATTCTTTTCTCTTCTGTTTGTGTGTGCTCCCTTCCTCATTGTTCATTTACAATGCTCATTTGGAGAACACACAACAGTGGGAACATTTGGGAGCAGGGGAAGATTTTAATTGTTGTCTTCCAATTTTAATTGTTATCTTCCAAGGCAACAATGACAAAAAACATAAACCATTCTACATGAACATCTCTGTTACAGCAGAGAAACTAACTGAGGAATAATGGGGAGGAAAACAGAAAATATTTGCTGGAAGGCAAAATTGGACACAGGCCAGATCACAGATTTTGATAGGATTTTTTTTCCTTTTTTTTCCTTTTTTTCCCTACACCAGCCATGCTACAAACACATCCCAGAGCAGGAATTAACTGCTTAAGAAGGTTTTGCTAATGGGGATGATTTTAAAGCATGGGAAGCTTTGCTGTTTGTGTTTCAACACCAGTAAAAGAGGCATCATTTGGAGTCCACTAAAGTAAATCTTCATGCAGACATCTCCTGACAGGCATGAATATGTGGTGTGCATAAATAAATGCATAAAGTGCAGCAGAATTCTTATGGAAAGTGCCACATTGCAGAGAATATATTTTAATGTTTAAGGTGCAAAAGTGCATCATCCCCTGTGCTGTTTAGCTGCTCCTGGGGTATTGGGGGAACACTTGACATTTCAGTGTTCCTAATTCTGTTGGGCCCCACTCCTGCTGTCACTGAGTTCAACTTTTGACCATCACAGGTAATTTCTCCCTTTAGTATGGAGTTAAAAGCCTGGTTTTAATTTAGACTGCTCTTATGATTAAGTTCATTCACTGTGGGCTTTACTTAACAGATGGGCCAGGGTTACCACATTGATTTGCATAGAAATTAGAATTGATCAAAACTAAATTATTGATTATTTCAAGTTGAAAAACCCCCCCTTCAACCTTGCATTCTCATGGAGCACCTCCTAACTGATGAGCTATTATCATTACAGAGCTGGTAAATAAATAATAAACTGGTAACATAATAAAAACGTAATAAATATGGTGGGATCTTCAGGTAATTTTGAACATTGTAGAATGGAGAATAAGTTTGAATCAGAAAAACTCCCCTTTAAATGCTATGATGACCTGATGATACATTCTGATACAATTTTAAATGTTGTTTGAGAATGAAAAAGGCTTGATTTTCTGCTTCACATTTATAATGTGGTTTTCCATTTAAAAATTAATTAGAGACAATCCTCCCTCTTAGTGTTTGTTTATTAATTTGGTTTTAGTGGTCAGATTAATTTATTTATTAGAAGTCCCATACAGCACTTTCCCACATTAAATTGCATTGAGTTTTCTTCCTCCTAACACTTCCAGTTCTTTACCTCTAGTGATAGAAAACTCCTCTTCCCTTGCCTCCTCTTTTTTCCTGTTAAATACTTTTTATTTAAGGAACTCACGAACAATGGCATTTATTGGAGAGCTCTGAGAACAAAGTTTAATTCTCAGCTCTGCTGTGTGATCCCTTTATGACACTGAACAAGTTACTCAGGCTCTCTGTGTGCTGTTATCCATCTATAAAAGACAGATAATAGCACTTTCTTAACTGGCAAATCTTAACAATGTAGATATTAAAGGTTATGTGTATTTCTGCTGAGGCATAGCCAGAACTTTAAAATATATACAATTTTTGAGGTAGGTTGAGAGCCATTTCCTTCCTTTTATTTATTGCTAACCTTGCCAAGGTTTTTCATCTTGTTCCCTAAGAAATGTGTGCATTTTCAGAATTTGCTGCAAGTGCCATATCTGATCACAGGTATCAGAGATCCTGTTATGAAATGGTCTGATTTAAAAACTGCAGAAACAGAATTCCAGAGCCACTTTTCTGCTACTGAGTTTCCATCTGAGGGAAGTCTGTACAGATGGGCATCTTGCTGGAATTCAATATCCTGAATATTACCTTGATTTTCTTTGGGTAGAGAGGAAAGTTCATTAGTATCTGCTTTCCCCCAAAGCTCTCCTGCAATGACTTTCCTTTGGTTATTCAGGTAGGTGATTTCTTTTTTGCCTTTTGAGCCACATTCAGGTCACCCAGCTCCCTAGTAATTTGAATACCAACAAACTGGGTCTTTCTGACAGCCTGAGCTTGACAGGCTGCTCTAAGTCCCTCCACTGAATTGTTGGTCTGTCATGTTATTTCCCCTGGAAATGGTATAAGAGCTGATAGCAACCTGAATACCTAAAAATAGATGGGCAGAATAGGCTTTGGAATATGCAGCTGGTATTTTATCATCTTGGCTCCCTCTGCCATTGCATGGTGCAATGTGATAGCTTAAAATAACTAAGTACCATTCTTGTGCCAAAAATATAAAATGTCATTCAGTATTACAGTATCCATTTCAGCTATGGACACACTCCTCACACTTCCTTCAGCAGTTTTCCCAGCACAGCTAATTCCAAACACTGTCGGAGTGAAAACTCTTGCAGGTAGCCAAATTTATCTAATCCAGAGAGACAAATTTATTAAATGGGACCAACACATTTTTTCTCCATCTGCACCCCTGGGTTTGATCCTTCTAAACTCTCCACATGGCCTAAGATCCCTCATGCTGCTTTGTCTTTCCACCACAAGTCAGGACCAGAGTAAAAGGATAAAATCTGCCTTGCCAACTTGTACTTTCTTATAGCCACAGGCTAATTTTTGTTGTTCTGGGGAGTAGTGATGCGTGTAATGCATGTACAGTAGATTTGATGAGCTGGAGGCTTCTGCTTCAGATGGTGTTTCTGGAGTTGTTTTGCTGCTTTAGTGCAAGTGAAAGGTTTCCTCTTTTTGGCAGAATGGGTGTCACTACCATAGATTTTAGATGCCTTTCCTGAAAAACACATCATGTGCTGGAATTACTCTATAGAAAACCAAGCTGCAATTTTTAACCTAAAAGATACAGAATTGTGTCAGCATTTGTTTACAAGTTTGCCTGAGCTGAAATGGGCAAAACCCAGCTGAGTTCTCATCAGCTTCAGTGCTCTGGTAAGGACCAGAGAGGGGAATGGGAAGAGTAAACCCATTATTGCTGCTGCCGTGGGACAGGTGGTTTGAACACTTTTATTCAGTTCTCTGGTGCTTGAGAGGTTTGATTGAGCTCCTCCTCATTCCATGTTCTGACCCTAATCTAGTCTAGATTTTCCCCCATTCCATATTCCAGTGCTGATACAGACCAGGTTTTGCCATCATCCTCCATTCCAGCAGGAATCCAGTCTGGGTTTTCCCCCATTCCATCAGAAATCCAGTCCAGGTTTTCCCCCATTCCAGCAGGAGTCCAGTCTGACTTTTCTCCCATTCCATATTCCAACAGGAATCCAGTCTGGGTTTTCCCCCATTCCAGCAGGAATCCAGTCTGGATTTTCCCTCATTCCATATTCCAACAGGAATCCAGTCTGGGTTTTCCCCCATTCCAGCAGGAATCCAGTCTGGATTTTCCCCCATTCCAGCAGGAATCCAGTCTGGGTTTTCCCCCATTCCAGCAGGAATCCAGTCTGGGTTTTTCCTCATTCCTCATTCCAGGTATGATCCCATCCCTGGTTTTCCCCATTCCACATTCTGACTCTGATCCAGTGCAAGGTTTTTCCCCATTCCCAATTTCAGGCCCTGCCAAGCTTTTTTAGTTTGTTTAGCTTTTTTAGTTTGTTAAACTCTTCTTTCTCCTCTTGGAAAAGCACAGTTGTCTCTTGCAACTGTCAGGTGTTTTTCTGTAGTAAGAAACAAGCTAAGAACTGGACAATGTTTATTTTATCATGAGAAATAATTAGTGTATGAAAGAGTTGGGCTTTCATCAATTTTTATGCCCGTGATAAAGCAAAATGAAGTGCTAGAAAATGAGCAAAAATAACATTTAGAAGGTCCTGTGCTTTGTGTATTTTTGATACCTTTGCCTTCAGATAGTTCCACTCAGATCCTCACTTCATCCTTTTGCCTCTCATTGGCACTTTTGGAAGTGCCAAAAGCATCTTGTTTGATTCAATAAATGTTTTGTCAGTCATAGGCAGATTGTTTGCAGAGCTGCAGTTCTCTTAGGTATGTGTTTATGAAGTACACGAGCCTGATAGTGATGGTTTTTTCTTTATATTCTCTTGTGTTTTGTATTTCTGTAGAGCTGAACAGAAACATCATACCATGATAAAGTTGGGCTGGTGGCTGACTCACCTCCCTTCTCATCCTCCTGAGCTACAATTTTCTGTGTTTGCCTTTTTTGCTAAAGTTTGGCACAGGCAGTGTGATTCTGCACTTCACACATTGTGCTCCCAAGGTAATGTTACGGATCTCCATCCTGCCAGGAATAGGGATTCAGTGCTACCCTGGGCTGAATATTTGGGTTGTCAGAAGTGTTGGAAGGGTGGCAGGATGGTAGTTTCATCTCATAAAAATGCATGTAAAAACCAGTGAAATAAAACACAGGACTGAGGCAAGAAGTGATTCATTAAGGGTGGACAAATTGGCTTTCAAAAGACAAAGTAACTGCTCTCCAGAGGGATAATACAGCAAGTAGCTGAGCAGCCTGGGTTGAATCCAGAAAAGGATTTAATTGTGTGCTTGATTTTAAATATTCAAGTAGTCCTTTAGCTTTACAGGGAAAATCCATGTGTGTAAAGTAAAACAGAATAGAGTCTTCACACAATTAAACTCTTTATCTTGCTCCGTTTCCCTGAATTTTGCTCCAAGGCTTCCAAGCCATGATTCCACCTTGGAGTGATCTTGTATTTCATAGCAGACAAATGTTCTCAGCTCTGTGCAACCCTTGGCTTCAGATCTCAGCTCCTGTCTAGGGGGTTTTGGGATATTCACATACAGCATCCTCAGAATGAAGTGTACACACACTGAAATAGCAGCAGAATACTGCCGGTTTTCACAACAAATCCTTCTGAGGACAGCAGTTTTCAACTTTTCATTGGAGAAAAAGTGGGCTGTGGGAAAGGGCTCCTCACTGAGGACAAAGGTTCTGCTGTAAGTGAATATATACATTAGCAATTAGCTGCTATATGATGGTTAGGAAAACTCAGAGAGAAGTTTGGGATAATAAGATGAGTTCAGGAAACTGTTTCTGAAAGACCTTAGGGCCAGATTCTAATTAGCAAATGACAAAATAGTTCAGAAAATAAGACTAGCACTCTAAGAATCTTGCCATAGTCAAAGCCCACCATCAACAAAGATGCTTAATTATCCTGCATATGATAATTCCCTTGTGGAGTTATATGATAAGTATAAAGGGCATTGAAGTCAGAATTACCCTGAAAGTCTTTGGCCTGAAAAACAGAAGTAGTGAAAGAAAATATAACAATGAAAACAGTTTTAAGCAATTTGCATCTTTTCAGTAACTCCTTTTTAACCACTCTGTAAACAGCACGGCAGGAAAACAAGGGAAAAAACTGTGGGCTGGAGTCTCTTCTCTTTTACATGAGCTTAATTGTGTTTCATTAGTCCTGATTTTAATTATTGCAAGCAAAAATGAAGCCAAGGCTTGCTGCCTCTTAAGCTGCTCAGCTCAGATCCCTGCAATTCCTTGGAAAGAACAGGAGCAAAGCAATCTTTGGGTAACATAATACAACCCCTGAACTTTGATCTCAATCAAGGCCTTCTGAAAAGGAACAATAATGTCATAACTCCTTGAAAGCTTACAACACCAAAAAATAAAACCTCTATCACAAACCTGCCCACGAACACTGAGACATAATTCTCCTGACCCCACAGCACTGCTCCATATGTTGTATATACTAAAGAGAAAAAATGGGTTTTATTTGTACCTACACTCTCACCAATTATAGCTGAAGAAACAGATACAGGGTGTAAGGGAATATTATAACTCATAGCTCTTGTGCTGCACCACAGACAGGATTTGAATTCCTCTGTGCCTCTTAGCTTGAAAACTTCTCTGAGAAACAACCTAACTGATGAGGGTCTGTGTAAAGTAAAATTTCCAGGCTTTGTGCTGGCATTCAGGCTGGAAGGCAGAGCAGGAGATGTGAGATCCTTGGGGCACAGGGGTGTTTGGTACTGGCTGTGAGCTGCACGTGGGAACAGGGCCCTGCTCGCTGTGGGAAATTCATGGAGGGGGATTTGTCTCATGGAACTGACCAGTGAGTGGCAATGTGGCCAGGACCCTCCAGTTTGTGCTGCATCTGCCAAGGTTTAGGTGGCAAACCTATTTATTTTACCTCTACTCATCCACTTACCCACAGAGAACAGTGGCTCAGCTGCAAGACTTGCAGTTGTGAGCTGCTCAGAGCGCACACTCCTGTTCAGGAGAGTGTCCATGGGGTGGTGACAGAACAGGGTGACACCAGCAGGGCCAGCTCCCAGCTCTGAGCTGCTCAGAACCCACATTCCTGCTCAGGACAGTTCCATGGGGTGGTGATAGCACAGGGTCCCCTAACCCTAACCCTCCGAAGGTAAATCAACCTAGGGCCCAAGGAAAAAGCTGTGGAGGCAGCCATGTTGTGGCAGTTTTGTGTTCTCCTCGGGATGCCTTTTGCAGCTGCAGTGTGCCTGGAGCTCTGGGCTTTCTGCTTTAAAAACCCTAACCCTAGGCCTAACCCTAACCCTAGGCCTAACCCTAACCCTAGGCCTAAACCTTACCGTAGGCAGTAAATGCAGCCTAGGGCTGAAGCTGAAAAAACATCGGTTTCTGTGAAGACTTCCCAGAAAATACCTTATGGGATAAGTTTTTAAACATTAAAATTTGTGTATCTACACCAATCCTGCAGTGATCTGACTTCTCTGATGTACTCTCTTCGATTCTGTCCACAGACAATGCCACGCTGTTATTAGAAAGACAAAAGGGGGAAAAAAGGAAAAAAACCCAAGGACATTTAATGATGAATTCTAAAATCAATTTCTTCCCTGTCCTGTCCTCCCCCCTTCAGACACTGAATTATTCAATGAAAAGATCGGAGGCACATGAAACACATTACAAAGGAAGATGTCAGCCAGGGTCTCCATCACCAAAATTTTCTTGTTTTTTCTTTCACAGACTGACTAAAACCCAAACTAGCCATATTATTTGATGGAGTTGAAAGAAGCAGAAATTTCCAGGGGCAGGTAAAACAGTGCTCGTAATGAAAGATAAGCTAACTTCCTTTGGAGATTTTAGATACAACACACAAGGAAAATGATAACACCACATGAGCAAGGGGTTTAGAGGGTGTATTTGTGATGCCAGGCTGGGTCAGAGGAAGAAGGAGGAGTTCCTGGGCCAGAATCTCATTTAAACAGTGCATTTTTCACTGGAAACTGTGGCCTGGTAGATCTCCTCAGTAAGTGTGAACAGGGTATGTCCTGTGTGCTGTGCCAGGCTTTGAGTGCCCCATTTCTGTGCTGATGCCTGTGAGTGCAAGTGAGCTGGGAATTAGGGAACTTGGGTCTCTCTGAATTGTTTCCATTAGAAAAATCAATTATTTATTGATTATCAGTGACAGTTCATATTGATTATGTGTTTTTACTACATTAGATATTGCTTTGGCACGTGTTTTTCCTTTCTGAGGAGTATGCCAAGCCCTTTTCCATCCTGAACTGTGAATTTTGGATAATGTCTCTTTGCTTTGCACAGTGCAATAATTTGTGTTTTCCTGTGGCTACACAATCCTCTGGCTGTGCATCTTTGTGTGTAGTATCACTTCCTCTGTTTCAGAGAAACAATTATTTGAGATTTGCAGAAATATCCACAAACCAAGCAGCATTTACCCCTTCTATTAGATGGAAAGTGGTTGCAGTCACCCTCTGCTGAATTATTGAGCTGAGAGGTCACAAGTAACAAATGCAATAAAAACCCATTTGCTTCAGGACTTTTAGCACATTTTGGAGATAATTATATTATTTTTCAAATATTCCTAGGTATTTATTTTAGTTGTACAGTCATGCAGTTCAGCTTTCAGCAATGGAAAGTATAGGAAATTTCTATTTGTTTTGGTTGTTTCTGTAGAAATCAGGGAAATTATTAATAAACAGAAAACTTGTTCTGGTAAGTCAAGTTAGGAAAGCCTGTGAAATACAAAGCAGTGCTAAAAGAGTTGCTCTCCACATTGTCCAGTTGAGTTTCTAAGTGGTAACACATTCTCTCATCTGTGGTGCTGGAACAGCCCTTGGCTCCCACTGCCATCAGTGGACACACAATGGTTTATCTCACTTAAAGATACCCCTGGTGTGTTTCAAATACATTTTAAAAGAGTATTTGACTTAGATATTTCCTCTGGTTTTTATTGTGTATTGATATTAGGGGTTGTTATTAGAAATTTAGAGATATTAGATCTCTAGGTAGGTCCCATTTCATGGAAATAAGGAAGATATAAAGAATGTATTTGATTTTTTTTGAATTTGCTTGATTTAATATGAATTGTTCTCTGTATTCCTATTGCTGGGAAGATAGAAACTTGCTAGTGAGCTGTCTGTGAAAGTCAGAAACATTTATGAGAAGCAGGCAATGTTCTGTGTAAATTATTGAATTTTGGCTGAAAAGCTGGAACTAGAGATGCACTAGATTTACTCAGAGGTGGGACAAAGCCCCATCCACTCATTCTGCAGATCTAAAAGGGACTTAATTTATGGTTCAGGCTCTATAATTTATGTTTTAGGCTCTATCCCCCAGTGTAGCCTCTGTACTGGTGTCTGTGCTGTCATGGCCACTCTCAGGAAGGGCTCTGCTTCTCCTGCCACCTTCCCTGGAGGACAACCATAAATATTGTGGGGGGCCTGCAGAAATAAATATTTCTTTAGGCCCAGAGAAATTAAGGAATAAAAATTCATGAAGTGCAGATACGGTCCAGAGTCAAGTCTGTAAGTTTAGTGATAAATTTTGGGGTTTAGCAGGGTAAATTGCTGCCTGAATTCTGAGCTGCATTTGCTGCACAAACCAAGGTCCCAAACATGGGAGGCTGGTTTAGCTTAAATCAGGCTCATATATCAGTAAGAGAATTGTTAATTGACTACAGAATCATTTATAGCCACTTACACAGTATCAAGGACTCTGATAGTAAATTTACAAGTTTGTTTACCAGGCTGGTGAACAGGAAAACTCTTTACTTGGAAACTCTTGCAGTTTTTAGTGAATTCATTGATATAAAGCTTCAATGTCAAATTCTCAGCTGTGGACTCCAGTTCTGCCCAAGAGAATGAATCTGTGCCAGTTTACAGTGTCTGAGACTTTGGTCCCATGAGTCCATTTTTAGATTCACATTTTGACTATAATTGCATTTTAAAGTGTAAGACAGAATCTTGTGTGGCATTTTCTTCTACTCTGTTAAAATGATCCCAGTATAATGGAAACAGGAAAAAAAATCACTTACTTAGGCAGTTTCCAAAAGTGCAGTTCTGCAGTTTGGAGGGAAGTGAGTATTTATATTTAAAAACGTTTGTAAATTGTCAGGCAATGGAGCATGGATGGAAGAAGAAATGGAAGCAGGAATGTCTGCACTGCTTTAGCAATGAATCTTTATTTGTGAGCACTGTGCACACTTGCAGAGCCTCCTGTTTGCAAAAATGGTGTGGGTTTGGGAAAGTTTTGCTTTGCATTGCACTCACTTGACTGTGCACACATCAAAACTCTACTCCTCTAACAGAAAAATGACTTTGAAATATACCCAGTCATCCTTCTTGGATATATATGAAGATGAAGATAATGTCAAGCATTTTGGTATATTCATTTATAAATAATTCATCCAGCTGCACACAGTTATTTATTATTATTATTGTTATTATTAATTATGTGTGTATAGCTGGAAAAGACAGGAAGGCTGTGCTGCCTCAAGAGAGATGCTCAATCTTAAGAATTTGGTTAGACCAAGATGTGTGATATTGGAAAAGGAAGACAGGCAGTGATAAATAGATCTGATAACACGAAGGCTTTAATAATGTTGATGGGGAGAAATATAATTTGTTTGAGATGATTGCCTTGGGAGCAGAGGCTACAGCAAGTTCCCTTGGCAGGAGCTGAGCTGCCGCTGCTCTCAGAGAGTTGAGGCTGCTCAGGGCAGCAGTTTCCATCAGAGCACATCTGGATATTCAAGCACCAAGTCTACACTAGAGCACATCTGGCTTGGCTCTGCAGTCTCCAGGTGGCCAGGGCAGCTGCCTTGGGCAGGAATGTCAGGAAAAGGGCAAAAAATGCTGCCAGCTTAGGGCAGACACCCAGGGGAACAGGCACGGGCCCAGAGGCAGCCCTGTGTGAAAACAGAATTCCTGACCTCACTTTATTTAGCTCTCTGAGAGAAAAAAAATAAATAAAAAAGGTGTGGAAGCAGAAAACAAAGATGCAAAGAGGAGCTTCACAGCAATAAACCACTCTCAGACAATATTTTGCTTTTATATTCCCCCTGCAATTCAGAGATGTCACAGACACCTCATTGAAATTACATCAAATGTAATGCTGTGATTTACTTCTGGCTTAACTCAAGGAAAATATTTACATTTCATGACAGAACTGAGTAAAGTCTTAATAAAAATTAATCTCTGTAGAGATAATTATAAAATCTACTTGCTGTGTTTAGACTTTTAGGAAAGCATGTAAGGAAATAAACTGAACTTAGTGCTGGTGCAAAGTTATTAATCCTGAAATCTGCTTTGTGCAGTAAAAATGGAATACTATAGGACTTATGTACTATAGAAGCACATTCCCTTTGGGAATTTGATTTGGTCCTGTGCCAAGAATCATTGAAAACTTTTCCAAATGTAACTAAAAGCAACAAAATATTTCAACATGGTTTTGATATGTTTTATCAACCTTTAATGCTGTCCTGGGCATTAGAATTCCCTGTGTCCAAAAACTTCCAGCGCTCTTCCCTCTGCAAGAACACCCATAGGTCCTGCTCTGCACACTCTCCTTGTACCTATAGATGGGGCAAATAGCTGCAAATACATTTCTAGATAAATGAATTTGAGTTCTAATCAATTAGACTTTATATTATTAAGGTTTCTAGGCTTTTGGACAAAATATTATTTCATGCTATTATAATGTTGTTATGCAGTCATTATTTTAAATTAATTTTGTGTTCCAAATTCAGTAATTCAGTGCTTTGGACAGGTTATGGCTTTTTTCACATCACTACCACCTCCATCACCTCCATTTTTCAGCTACCCATATTTGATAAATCAAATTATCACAATGTCCCTAATTTTCCCTTTTTATAAGGAAAGTGTAGCTCTGTGTGTGAAAATGTTGCAGCTGCTAAATGGCTGAAAGCTTGCCTCAGTCTATCAACAGGAAAATAATAATAGTTTTTCTTCTTAGCAGCCTAGGTGTTGAAACCACCTCCAGTTTCATTAAAACCCTACCATGGAAATAATTTTCTAGTGGGAGATATAATGAATGTGTGAGGCATTTTTACAACATGCAGGAGGCTATAAATTTTTAGAGAGCTTTTATTATTATTTCTATGCTATAAGTCACATTTTGCTGTATGTCATAAAGGTTTGAATACCAACAATGCTTTGTAATTACTCAGAAAAAAAAAATTGACTCATTACATCTTAGATAACAAAAGAAGTGCAGTGTTTGAGCAGGATGTTTACCAGTTCTACTTCTTCCAATGGGCCTGGGCCAAGGGCAAACTGTTCTAAAGCTGTAGCTGTGTGAAGCATCCTTTGCTGTTTGAGTGCACACAAACAATAACAGAATTTGTCTGAAAGTGAGGGCTGATGGGATTCAAGGTGAAAGTGTCCTTTGTAAGGGTGTGTTTTACATAGCAAGACATCCATCTTTTGTTTTGTTCTAAAAGCTCTGCATTCACGTCTGCTTGGGCAACATGGTCACTCCCATTTCCTGCAGAAATGTATGCACATATGTGCAGGAAAACAGTCACTAAAAAATGTGTCCTCCTTAATAAGCATTAATATCAGTATTGTAACATTCTTCCAAAATCAATTTTCTAATAGATCAAAAATCAATTTTCTAACACAATAGAATAACAGCTGTGTCAAGTATTCAGGATAAGTGTGCGAGATCACAGAATGCCCCAGGTCTCTCAGTGCCAGCTCTGAGGTTGGGCACCCTCCTGCCATGGTGGAAATGAGGCCCTGCCATGCCCCTGTGCCATGGGGAGGGCTCAGGCTCAGCATCTGCCTTTGCCTGGCTCCTTTAGTGTCACAGACACATTTTATGAAAAATCCTTTCCTTAGGAACTTTTTCTCTTGAGAAGCTGAGAGGCATCAGCAACAGAATGTAAACATTGATTATCTGCTGCTGTGGAATGCAACAGGTGGATCTGTGATTGGCTCATGTGGTTGTTTCTAATTAATGGCCAATCACAGTCAGCTGGCTTGGACTCTGTCCCAGACACAAGCTTTTGTAATCATTCTTCTTTTTCTATTCTTAGCTAGCCTTCTCATGAAGGCTTCTCATTTCTTCTATTCTTTTAGTATAGTTTTAATATAATATATATCATCAAATAATAAATCAAGCCTTCTGAAACATGGAGTCAGATCCTCATCTCTTGCCTCATCCTGAGACCCCTGTCAACACGGTCACACTTGGGAGCATCCCATGGAGCAGGTTTAGAGCTCTTCCCTGCTCAGTCTGCTCAGGGTGCTGAATTCTGAGCACATCCCTGCAAAGTGGGTTTGCTGTCGTGTGGGTGAGGAGGAGCCAGCACCAGGCAGGGACAATGGACGTGTGACATTTGTGACAATGTCCTAGGGACTGGAGGGTTCTCCTATGTAAAGCCATTCTCCTTGGAACACACTTGTGGGAATGGCACATGCTGATTTTATTCTGTCTCCAAGGCGTTTGTTTTCATCTTTGCACGGATGCCTGGATGTGCTGGCTCTTGTTTTCAAGGTGCTGTTATCATTTTTTGAAGCTGAGAAGTAGTACTTTAAAAACAAAGTGAAATTTAAGAGCCAGATTGAAGCCTTCCTTATAAACCTGTTTGGAAAATAGGAGACAAACTACTTGTTTGTTAAAAGCAATTTGTTATATCATGTGTGTGACCCCTTATAATCCACCATCTGCAGTAAACATCCTTTCCAAACTCTCATTTCTTTGAAACAGACCTAAAATAAGTGTAGCAATATTTTTGAACAAGTTACTGCCTGTCACAGAAGTTCCAAGCCCAGCTGAAGAGGAGGATATGATGCTGCCAGGCCATATATGTCAGAATACATATAAAATGTATTGTAAATACACCATGAGCTGATCTGTGTCTCACTTTAGGGCTTGGGAACAGCAGGAAGTTCCTTCTCTTCCAAAAATTACACCACTGGGCATTGGAGTGTAGAAAAGTGAAAATGAGGCCAGCCTTATACACTCTCAATGTGAGTTGGTACAAATGAGCCACAGAGAACCTTATTTCACTTTCACATCTGAGGCTTTAAAACTCATTTTTTTCCTAAACAGTGGTTGCATAGGAAAAAGTAGAAATAGTGATTAAAAAAAAATATTATTGCAGTGCATAATCCTTACCCAAAACGAGACTTTATCAAAGAGATAAAGAGATATTTGATTTAAAAAATATGTAAATAGTTTTATGCCATTGAATTACAGATTTTCCAGGAAATAAGAGATAACTCCAGGGTCAGCAAGTTTGCATGATGGGTCCTCAAATGTGATAGGATGCCATTCAACAGTTCCATATTGCAAATGAACTCTTTTTATCAGGTTAATGATTTTGATCTTGTTTTGTTTATTTATTTAATTTTTTACATTACAGCACATGGGAAACCATTGCATTCTCAGAATTGCAGGTATTTTTGCTGTTGAGTGTAGATTGGGAATATTTCAGCTATAAATCATAGAAAGTGAGGCTGCAATGATGGGTTTTTCTAATGTCCCTGCTGAGGAGTTTTTTGGCAATAACAATGTATCTGCACACATCTGTATTGCTGTCTACTTAGGGCACAAAAAGCTATCATTACATGTGATGGAACATCAAACAACTATTTCATTAATGGTCCTATTATGAGGAAGCACAGTGACATTAGAATACCAGCATGGTGTTACTATAGATACCTGATTTCTCTGTGACACTGCTGTTTTCACAAACTCACATGTAGCTGTCTGTGTTTTATATATAAGTATAAATGTGTTTGTAGATACATTTCCCTCTCATTCGGGGAGGAAAATCTTTGCTTTTCAGCTTTTCAAGTATTTAGCACACTTTAGTTCATCATTATCCAAAGGACACTACACAAGCTGTATGTGAATGGCTTCAATTAGATGAAAGTGTTGTAAATGTAAATGCTCAAGAGAATAACTTTGTAATTCATCTTATCTAACAGGCAGCATATTTACTGAAGACTCTCAGATTTCTCTGGTCTGTTTTACACTTTTACACTGTAATGTTTCCCTGTTGAAAGCAGGAGTTTGAGGGAGACCAGGTTTGGGTGTGATCACTTAAATTGTTTTAAATGTGCTGGAAAATGAAAGCTATGAGTAATTACCATTCTCTCCCTTAGTTGTGCTCAGATAACGTGTATTCAAAGCGTTTCACAAACAGTAATTGGTTCTCACAATTTGTGTGGCTAGCAGAAACATGGGAATAGTATTTTCCTGACCATGTGGTAAAAAAAAAGTGACAGGGACTGCATAATGTGCCTGGAAGGAGGTGGGGAGGGTCATGCAGTAAATCAGTGTGAGATGAGATGTTGAGCCCTGTTTGTGTGCTGTAATCACTGGATCTGCTGCCTCTGGTCACCACTGGTATCAGCCATGCATCACTCCAGGGCTGCTCTGCGTTTTCCACAGGGCTTGCTTTGGTTGTTGCTTTATGAATGTTTTTAAGACTCAGTTGAATTTAGAGATAAAAGCACGTCCCTCAGTACCAACATGCTACATATTTATATAAAAAAGTGCTGGCTTCAGTCAGGCAGTTGGATCTGACCTTACTCATTAACTCTGTAACAGGAAAAGAGAGGAGAATTTGTCCTCCAGCTAATGAGAAAGCCGTGGAGTCCAAATTGTCTCTGATTCAGTACATACATTCTCTGGAACCTTGACTTTCTTGTCTTTGAAGCTTATTTGCTTTGTATTTCTGCTGATTTTTCTCCCCCTCCTCCTCTTTTTCCCAAAAATTGTTATAAAAATGATGTGGCAATTTCTGATGTGAAATATCGTCAGCGTGAGGAGCCGATGTCTGCAGCGTGCAGAGATTTACGTTCTCTGCATCCCTCTGACCTTGAAGTCATTTTGTTCTCGTGCTGTCACTTGGAGTCTGCTCTGTGAGATGCTGAGCATCCCTGGCAAGCTCTCTCCACTTGAGTAGAGCCAGTGTTTTGTAGGATTAGCCCCCTCACTGAATGCTTCTCCTGAAAAATTCCACCAATAGCTGCGTGCACAGGGGTAGGACCTCGGTCAGGAAACTTTCTCTGCTTCTCCACCTAAGCCATGGAAAGGAGCAGCTCTGTCACCAGCTCAAAGCAGCTCATTTTCTTTTGAACACAGCTTGGTTGGGATGAGTTGTGTGATAGTTTTAGGACACAAGGAAAAACCATTTAGAGGTGCAACTATTACGAAGGTGCTTGAGGAGAGAAGTGGGGATGAGTGTCCCTGTGTTTGAATGCAGGACACAATTGCAAGTTTGTTCTGCATTCAGAGGGTATGTGGCAGAACAGAGAGAAATATGTTATGTAATTCAAACCTTTATTCTTGCTTAGTTAGAAATTGTGACATTAAAGCAACCATGTCACCTTACTCTGATTCCCTTTTAGAAGAAAAGCAAGGCCTCAGAAATTGCAAAAAACACGCTGTTCTTCATAGCCTGTACCTTACCCAAAGCCAGGCAAGAAAGGGAAGATCAAACTCCATCATACTTACATGTACAAAATGTAAATATTTTTTTTATGATTAATCATACCTTTGTGTTCTGTATCACTGCTGAAACTTGGGGACCTGAAAAATGAGGAAGACAATCTCAATTTCAACGATAGCTAAGATTAAATTCAAGGGGGTTCCTTACCGAGATTTAGTTATACTCCTCTCTAAATGCTACCATTTCACACAAAATTGGGCTCTCTTTGGATTAATATATTTGAAAATTAAGTTGATTTATAACCAATTTTCTCCTCATTTAAACAGCGACCTGCAAGTTTTTCTCCAGGGATCAACCAGGATCAGGGAAATTATGTGTTGTTTGAGTTGTTCACTGGAGCAGAATCCCTCACAAACATGTGCATATGGTGCTGAGTGCTTTAGGAATCACACTAATACATTTACCTTGTTGTACATTTGTCTTCTCATCTTGAACTTGTATGTTCTCCTTGCTGGGAATTAAAAAAACAAAGAAAAAAGACCAAACAAAACCAACAAGATATTGCTAATTTGATGGCTGCAAAAATAATATATTCCTTCTTGTTCAAGTCTGAGCATTGAAAATGTAAAATGTGCTAATGCTGAGTGCATCTGTCGGGTGCCCTGGTCAGCTGCTTAAGGAGAGCTGGCAATTCCCCGCTCCAAAATCAGAGGAAACTGGGCAGTTAAATTATTCTCCCTAAAGCTTTGAAATAATGAGAGAATTTTCTCTTTATCCAGTCAATGTTTAAATGCTGGCTGTATTCAGAAACCACAGCCATATGTCATCTGAGAGTGAGACAGAAAATAAGTGAAAATCCTAAATTGTTCTCTGAGCAGCAGAATTAATGGGTCGTGATTTCCTAAAGTTCAGTCTCCTTAAGACATTTCAGGCCCTCTGGTGTTTTTTCTGTTGATTGCCATTACCATGGGCCCCCTGTGGAAATGCAAGGCTTGTCTCTGCCCTTCCTGTGCTGGGGCATCTTCCTGCACATGGAGCTGGGGGTCAGCCTATTCTCCCAGGAAAAGAGGACAAGGTCTGAAGCTGCACCAGGAGAGGTTTATGTTGGACATCAGGATGAATTTCCACACAGAAAGGATGATTAGACACTGGAATGGGCTACCCAGGGATGGGGCGGAGTCACCATCCCTGGTGGTGTTCAAGGAACAACTGGATGTGGCACTGAGTGCCATGGTCTGCTTGACAAGGGGGTGTTGGGTCACAGGTGGGACTCGAAGATCCCAGAGGTGTTTTCCAACCTAGGTGACTCTGATCCTGTGATATTACTCAGTTTTTGTGTACCCATCACCCACAACCCACACCTTAGTGCTGTCGGGAAACGATGGCAGCGAAACAAGATTGAAAAACTTGTCAGTATAATTCCTCAAATGATCTAATCAGTGCTGCTGCTCTCTAGTGCTGTTGCTGTGTCTGCTGCCAGGCAATTCCCAGCCATAACTCACCAAGCTGTTCCTGCCCTGCCCCTTTCCCAGGGCTCTGCTGGATAATTGCTGCCGTACCGCGAGCGCTCGCTGCGCGCAATCACAGCGGGACCAGCGCTCGCTGCTCGGCCACCCGGGGGGATAATGCATGCCCCAAAAAGGGAACTTATTGAAAATGTTTAGGATATCAAATTCAGCATCAGGGATGCTTAGAAAAGCACTTCCCCATGGAGTAAGGGCAGCAGAATGCACTGAGCTGTTGTAGAGGTCAAGGTTTAGAATTCCTTCCCTAAGTTTCATGAAGAGTAAATTAAAAATGGCTATAAAAAGAAAAGTCATGAGGAAACAACTTCAATTTTTTTTTGCTTGTTCTGGAGTGTAAGAAGCTTGTTTTCATTATTGAATAGTTTGTCTAATTAATATAATGAAATGGTATCAAACATTGCAAAATGAGTCCACTGATCTGATAGTTATGAATTATCTAAACCTTCTGCAAAATATTTATTTACCCTCCATGTAAATATTTCCACTATAATCACAGGAAAGGTTATTCATGTCTCAAAACTCCCTGAAGGCACAGGGTGAGATTTCCCAGGCAATTCCCTAGGCTTATTTCCCTATTGGAAAACTAAAATAAGTAGTCAGATGTCCAGATGTCAGATCTTAGATCACAGGGAAGCATTGCATTGTCAGGTGCATGATTACATTTAATGTTAATAATCCTACACAAAACCTCTCTCTGGAACAAAGGGGGATTTATTATCCCACTGTTGATCCATAAGGATCTCCTGCTTCTGCCACTTCTGGACCAAACTGTGCTGTAAGAAACCTCTTTGGGGTAAAAAGAAGGGATTTACAATCTCAACTAAAAAAGCAATTATTGACTTCTTTGCCATGGATTGCAGGTCAAGTGATTCACCAGTGCCTTCTGCTGTTTTTTTATATCTATCTCTGATTATTTCAAGACATAAGAAAAGGAAATAGGGAATGACACTCTTTATTTGTAGGAGGATTGAATTTATGAGTGAAGTTAGGAAAGGATGTGAGGTTCGGAGTTATTATATGAAGAGAAAAGTTAGAAAATAAAAAAGAATGAAAACTGGCTGGATAGGGTTAAATTTAGTCTCAAAGTTAAATATTTAAACGTGAATGAGGTCAGGCTCATTAGGCTTTGAACAGGTCATCTCCTGCTTTCTTTGATGAGAACAGCGCTGTTCCCTGGTGCTCCAGGGGAAGAATGTGGGCAGAAATAAGCACAGAGACAATGAAATAACAGGGAGAAAGCAGGATTTGCTGCAGAATAATATTTCCAAATTTCAGAAGCTGCTGATACTCAGGTCAAGAGCCAGGGAAGAAGAAAAAAGGACTCAAAAGCCAAGAAAACTGAAGGCTTTATTTCAGGCCTCAAAGTTTGATTTCACTATTTCTGATATTTTTTAAAAACCTCTTTTTTTTCCCCTGTGTGCAGAATTTCAAATGGCTGCTTTTGAAGGTCTAGTGCCTCTCATTCAATTCAAATTGCAGAGTCAGGCAAAATGTGCACACACCAAAAGAGGCATTTATTGAGGAGAGAGGCAGGGCAGGGACTCCTGAAGGAAATCAGGAGACAGAGCTGGGCCAGCACCAAGGCAGAGCCCCTGGTGAGGAGGATGAGCCCATTCTCCAGCTCCCAGGGCATCACAGAGACCCAACTAAAGCTCTGGGCAGGACAGGCCCTTCAAATTCAGGGTTTCTCAGTCGTGGCCTTGTTGTCTGAGCACATCAAACCCTGTTTGCCATAAAAAATGAAGCATTTCCTGGAGATTTCCAGGAGGAGGTGGGGAGGCAGCAGCGCTCTTTGCTCCCCATCCCCGTTTGATGCATGCAAGGAATTGCAAAGGAAATGGTTGCATATGCTCTTTATATTTTCTTTATGAAAAATAAAGTTATATTAAAAAGAGGCTCTAAAAAGGAGATACCATCAATGCCTTTTTGACAACACTGTGGCCTGCAGTGCATTCTTGAGGAGGCAGGAAAAGGTAAAGCCAGGAAAAAGTGAGCTGGTTTATACGAGATAAAATTCGGCCTTAAGAAATGGGGTTTAAAAAGCTATTACTTCTGCAAGTTTCAGTGGAGCTTGGACTATATTTATTTTAATTCCTTATCTCAAACACTACAAAAAGAGGAGAATTAAGGGGAACCCTCCCAACCTGCAGTACTTCCATTTTCCATTCACTCTTGAGTCCTGTAGTTTCCTGATGACAGATGCTGGTTTTGCTGCAGTTCAGTCTTTTTTTTTACCCTGTACAGATGTGATTTACTAGATCATAAATCAATCACTACTTTTGGAATTTCAGCTAACAGATGTCCCCTTTAAAGATTTTAATATAAACACTGTTAACCCACAGATTCTTTTTGAGGAAATGCCAGTTGCATATAAGAATGCCAATTGGCAGGAATGTGAGTTGAACATTTGACATATTAATAGATTTCTTTTTCTGAGTGAAATCAATTTATTTTTAATAGAGAAGGCATGGATGCTTTAGTCCTCCATTAGAGCCCCAGCTTGCTGTATCTGTTTGCTTGCAATGATGTCATTAACTAGAAAACAGATGCACTCATGAGCATCAGAAATCAATCATAGCTGTTGGCACTTTAATAAACAGCTGCCTTCTTAAATGGTTTGGAATAAACACTGATCATCACCAGCTCTTTCTGAAGGAAGAGCAGTAGGTTATAAAACTGCTGATTAGAGGAGGGGAAAACCTTGAAATTATAAACTTTAGTGCTTGAAAACCCCTGATTGAGTTATTTAAGACTGTCAAAAGATTTACAGAAGAAAATAATTGCAAGATATTGGCTGCTCTGTGCAAGATCAGTCATATGACCGGAGGAATGGTGCCTGATATATTTTCATAAACTTTCTTCTTCAGAAATAGATTTTATGCATTAATAAGTCATTTATCAAACTCGAGCAAAGCAGAGCCTTATTACTTCCTTGTGCAGTTCAGAAGGAATTTGTTTAAAGATACCAAATTCCTTTCCTTGCTCTCAGATGCAAACGAAGAGAAAATGTCTTACCCTCCTTCTGCTCAGGAGATGCTTCTGCTTTCAGGGTTTTTTTACTACCTGTGCATGGGCCCAAGGATTACCTTTGAGATAGCAGCTGCAATTCACAAAAGGTACCTGGGAAGAGGCGACCAAATATCAAACAGCAGCACAGTGCAATAGCACATCACATTTTTCATACAGCACTCAGATTAGCTTCAACTCCACCTTGCTAAGTAGCTTATCAACAGAAGAGATGTAAGAATAATTCTACAGCAACTGCTTCATATGGCTTAGTGGCAGCAAAAAGCAGAGATATGTTACAGTATATGCTGCTGCTGCTGTAATCTGCTTGTTCTGCTGGGTGTAACCTGCCCCTCTGTAGCTCCTGTGATTTTGGTGTTCACTGTGTTGTGCAATCAGAGCATCATCTGGACCTGTTCCAGTGGCACAGGGCCCTGCTGGTGCAAGTCCTGGTATTGTGGCACAAAGTTCCTTGTGCTTCTTTGTCACAGCACTGTAGAAATGTCTGCACAAGAGATGAGAGCTGAGGAAAGGTGTTTATCTGCAGCTGAGGTGGTGGCTGTGTGAGGCACAGGGACAGGCCCTTCCTGCAAGGCTTTGCACTTTGGGGTTGTCATCTGTGGCCATGGCCTTGGGGAACTCACACTGGTGATGATGGAGATAAAATGGCACTCAGGAAATTCATCCTGGATCCTCTGAGATTTCACTTATCTCACCCAGAGCACCTATAGAGAGAGGATCCATGCTGCACTCTGTTATGAAAAATAACTGCTCCAGTGTGCTCACAAAGGCTATTTGAAACCATATCCTTCCCTCCCAGGCTGTGTATTATTTCACATTTAGGTCCTGTTTCCAAATGGCTCACAGAGATCTATTGAATGACTATTCAGTGGAATCAACATCAGAACCCATCCTTTTCCCCCGGGGTCCTCATCTCTCTCAGCTCCCTGTCCCTGAGAATTCCACTGAGTCTCTTCCCTTGTTCTCTCTGTGCCACTTGGACTCTGCCAGAGGGACTTGTTCTCTCAGATCTTGTGTTCTGTACTGCTGCAGCCCTGGCAGCCAGGACAAGGCAAGAGTGAAGTCCTCAGCTTCTTGTTGCACTAAGCAAAGCCAGCACAGGTTCAATTACCAGAGATTTTTAGATGCCAAATTAATCAGAGTTTTTAATGGTAATATATAAACTGAGATTTTAGGGTATGGTATGACAAAATAGGAGATCTGAAAAAATATTGCAAGGACTGTTAATGTTGTGCATTGGTTCAACCAGTACTCAGAAAAAAGGAATCGAACAGAACAAAAACAACCAACCAGATACTAAGGCCCATGAATCTAACCTGAAGAAGGAATACCCTAGAAACATCTTCCCTCTTACCCCCAATTTCCCAGGTTTCTTCTACTAAAGGAGCATTTCTTGTGGCAATAAGACTTTGGCTGCAGTAGAGCTGTGCTGTTCTTCTCCTGGGGAGTTATTCACACTTCCACTGCTGCATGGGAAGAACCCTGGGGCCTGTAACTGCTTGATTTAGTGTGCAAATCTCATCCTTACATGTACACACGCTGTAAATGTTATTTTGCCTGTGGTTAATTTTGTGGACAACATCAGGCAAACATTAACAAACCAAGAAAAAAATTTCCCCCCTGCAGGAGTAAAGCCTTACTCTGGGAATTCCTGGCGCAGCTCACTAATGCCCATGACAGCAGCTGTCATGCAGTGGATGACAAGCAAATGCTTCCCTTCGTTACTGAATATTTAACATTTGGAATCCCACTCCACCTTCCTTTTACAAACTGTCATGTGAATGCTTTGTCTTTCTGCTTGTGTCTGTGTAAATGTTCAATGGCTGGCTGTGCTGTCTGTCCTGGTGGCCATTGTCCCCACTGCTGACTGCTGTATGCCTCATTTACCATCCAAAAACTTTGCAATATGTCTTAGGAAAACACTTAAGATGACAGTGCATAGTTTCTAGGTTTCATTAACTTCAATACAAAAGCAGTTTATGCTCCTCCTTTGTTGCTGCTTGGACCTTGATTCCCCCTAAAAGCAGCTCTCCAGGAAATGCACAGGGAGCTCATTGTGAGACCTGTCACTGCTTGGCTGCCTGGTAGCACAGGAGGGGCAGTTTAGTACTGCCCCAGATGGAAAATAATTTCAAAGGGCAATTCCTCTTGCTGGCTTCTTCATGTCTGCTTGTGAAAACCAGGCTCTGAATTTCTGCTGGCTCAGGAGGGCACAAAACAAATGAACTGGTTTTTACCTTTGCCTTGTGTCCATGTTTTCAGAATGCTAAGCTTGCTTTACTACTTTTGATTTTATACTTTCTCCAGAATGTGATTTTTTTCTTTTTTTTCATAAGCTGAGTTGCATAGTCTAGAAAATTTCTGTGGCATATTTTTAAAATAACTCTAGATTTAGGTCTTCTTTTGTAGTCTGGTTGTCAAACCTCAAAGGAGTTCACAAAGGAAGTTCTGAATTTCAGGGCCAGTTGTTACCTGTGTGTTGAAGCATCCATGGGAGGCAGAAGGTATTTTATGTTTGCTGTTGCTTTTGTGTTACAAACCTGCATTCAAGCCTGACTTCCAGCAAAAAAATAAGTGTGTTTCCTATCCCTAGTCCTAGAACTATTTAATGTTGGAATCAGTATAAATATGCCAATAATAAAATAAGCATAACTTGCTGTCATTTTGGTCTGAGTAGGGCAGTGAGCTTCCCTGGATTCCAGGGAGAATGGAGCCAAGATTGTGATGTGACTGAGGAACAAATCTCTTTTTAATGTAGTGAAGTTCAGAGCAGAATTCAGTTTCGCAGAGACTTCTGTGCACGAGGAGAAGCCGGCAGTGCACTCTGAAGGCAGCAGTGACATTCTGGAGGCTCGGTGGCACTCACAGTTCCAGCTGTGCCCTCTGCCACTGCCCCACACAGCCCTGGCACTGAGCTGCTTCCAGAGAGGGCTGAGATGCAGAGGGATTGGCTACAGAGCAGTGAAGAACACAATGGCTTTCCTTCACCCACTGCCCTTTTTCCATAACCTCCCTCAATGCCTTTGAAAAGTTTTTACTAAAGATCGACCCCAAACTTCACATCTTTCAACCTTGGAGAGCCCATTCAAATTTCATGACTTCTAGCCTGTATAATAAGCCAGGCTGAATCCTTCTGCTCAAGAAAGCTTTGGAGCTGAACTCTCACCTTTGGCTCAAATATCTTCCCCTCTGTTTCTTTATTTCATCAGTCAGCAGGGAAAGAATGGAGTATAGAAATCTGTAGACGACAATCACCCCACATTTATCTGTGGTGCATGGAGGTGTTTGTCAAGTTGACTAAAACTGGCAAATTTCTGTCCTAATCCCACCCAGAAAGAAGCATTCCTTTTTATTAAGTCCCCCTTTTTATACTGAGCCTGCAATCCATTCATGATGGGTGTTTAGCATGATCCTGGGATGTGCAAAACATTTTATTTACCAATTGCAGCCTAAAGTTGTTTCTCCCTTCTTCCAACATGGGTAATTACCTGCATCACTCCTGGTTTTTAAGCCATCTACCTGAGACAGAGAACTGGTAAAGGATGTATGGGTCCTTTAAAGATCAGCTCTGTTGTCACACAGGGCACCACTTTAATAAGGCTGCAGAGATAATTCACAGCAGGGTGTTAACCAGCCACAGGTACCTGTTCCATTGCGTCACCAGCTGGGCAGGAGATTTTAGCTCTGTTTAGTTTATCTCACCTGCATCACCATGTTACAACACCCAAATCAGCAGATAAATATCAGGCATGGCTAATTAATGCCTCTAAAGGGTTTCTGTTGACAAGGAGACCACACTGCATTTTGCACACCAGTTTGCTTCAGATGAAACTGCTTGAAGTTTTTTTTATGTCAGATTTGCTTAACTTTCAGATATGCACAATAAATGTATTTCTCTATTATTATCAGTATTCAACTCCAGCCTTTTCCCTGGCACATTAGAGCCACACATCAGTGGGTGGATGTGCTGAGGAAAAGGTGAATATCCTGTTGTGTTCCTGAGCCCAACATCACTGAGAATTGTGGCCAGAAACTCACAGCTCTGTGTGCACACTGAGTGTCACTCATTCCATTAATAAACATATTGCATGTGACTGGAAAGAGAGAGAATCTCAGAAATCAGGCCAAGGGCTCCACATTATGAATATTGCAATTTCACTAGTCAGATCCAGGTCAAAAGTGGTCAATACAAACATAAATCTATGCAATCTATGCACCTGTCCACAGCATTCTGCTTCTATTTCAGCAGCAAGCAAAGCATTTTAGATGGAGCAATAAAAATTCCAGTCTAGGAATTTCTTCTGGGTTGTGCTGCCCTGGATCAAAGCAGCCAAACTCCCAAATTCCTGATCATGGCTGAGAACAGTTTGGACACGCTGTAATTTATGAACAGCCCCAAAACTCACCATAATTAACTGCAAACCCCACTCCTCTAAATCAGTAAGAAGTCATCAGAAATGTGTCTTTTTTTTATTCTTCCCACAGGAGAAAGTGGCACACTTGATATCAAAAGAGTACTTTGAACTTAGCAGGGTGGCTTTATTCACTCATTGTTCTTTTCCACAAGCCTGTCCCTCCAAAGTAAGCAATACTGGGTTATTTTTAATCCATTTATTTTCCTTTTTTCCCTATCCTTCTCTCCAACTTTGACTTTCTGTATTTTCAGACTGTCCCCACACTCTCCAGTGTGCGAACTGTGGACAGCAAGGCACCTGCTATCAAAGCAAACAGGTTCCCTCACTTCCCACTGTGATATTGGCTTTTTCTGGCTCCAAAGCTCCTGGTGGTTTTGGAGACAAGCACACACATCCTGCACTCTGTGACTCATCTTCAAAGTCATGTCTGTTGTTCCAAAAGCCTTTTAAGATGCTTCCTCCAAATACTTTCCTAAAAAATAGGAAATTCATATCTAATGATCATGAAGTGATTAAACACAGCAAATGTGTATAAATCCCCTGCTTTAAAGTACAAGAGAAGGAGGAGAGAAGGCTGGTTTGTGTCCTTTGTACTTACTGCCAAATTTTGGGCCAGGAGAGGGATTTTGGTGGTAAAATGGATTATCTCCCAACTCCTTAGATCATCTGAAGCAGCTATTCACCTTTCAAACATGCACTTCTGGACTTAATTATACCTTAATTCAGCTTCTCCTTCACCTTTTGGCACTGATGGAAAGCAGGAAGCAAAATTTACTGCTGCTGGAAGCTTATTCCCATGGCTGCTATTGCTCACAAAGGATAATAATGCAAATTACGAGCTGGGACTGTCCTGGGGTGTGAACCAGCAGCAGTTTAGTGAAGCCACCAGGGTGGGACAGTTTGTATCTACACAAGGGCTGCTACACTGGACCATTTCATGATTGCAAGGTAGTGAGTTCAGAATCCTAAACAGAACTGCATCAACAGTGGGATCATCAGGGAGAGCCATCCCCACCTGGGAGAAGCACAGCCCGGTGGGGAGGAGAAGGACACAGCCTTGATTTAGGGTGTTAGCATAAAAAACCCCTTGGGACAACCAAAACTTCACTGCAGGCCCTGAAATTTGGCAAATGGGACTCGAGGGACGCTTTTTGGCCCCTATAGGTAGAATATTGAAGCTGGAAGCAGGAGAAGCAGAGTCTTGGTAACTAACCTAACTTTTGGTAACTAACCTAACTGGACACTGCTGCGACACTACAGATTTGATTTTCATGAATGACTGAAATTTTTATTTGCAAACAGTGGCTTGAAATGTATTTTGACAGAGAAAACATTGCTCAGCCTCACTCACTGCAAGTCTGTCTGTGTCGGACTTTCACATACTCCATGTGGACTATGCTTATAATTCCCTTTGACTTTACAATTCTCAATAGAGTAACTTGGGGTGATCTATTTTTCCTTCTCTCTCCCCCAAATTTTACCATTTTCACAGAGCCCCCGGGGACTTAAACACCCCAAAACCCCAATAACCCCTTCAGGGTGAAAATTCCAGCCTAAATCCCAAGTCCTTTCCAGGTGGAATACTCCAAACAAGGGAAGTCAGAGCCAACACTTTTTACTCTTACACACCTGCAGCTCATTTTCTCACAGGAACTGCTCACCACAAATAGCACAGAGAATGTAATTACATGTAACTTTTTCTATTATTTTTCTATTAAGGGATTTCTTAATGCAAAAAAAGTTCCACTTTTTTAATAACGAATGAACAGAGAGATGTCTCAGCATTGAGAGGGTTTTAATTAGAAATGCTACCTGTAAGTACATCTAAACAGTTGGTAGCAGCCATGGAACACTTCTAATTATAATCATCATTTTGTTTTTCTCTCAGGTAGCTTAGCTCATTAATTACTTTTTAAAAAATCAAGTCTAGCATTCAATTCTACTGTGCAATATAAAATTCAAATTAGACTGATATCACTACCAAAATATTATGAGCTGATTTATATTAATGGTATTCCATACACATAAATAACACTAAGTTATTGTCTATAAATAAATTGGATATAGTAGTCCAAACCTTTGGATTTCCAGAGTTCACCTGTGTATAGGAAGCCATTGTCTTAAAGAAGTATTTGTATTATGTGCGTTTTTGGGGTTTGACCTGTTTTATAACTTATTCCCATTCCAGATGCAGTGTGGGGCAGGATAAATTTCATCAGCACAGTGAGCTTAGGCCATGACAAACAGTCCAGGACTCTTTTCATTCCTTGTAATAACATCCTCCATGGATAGTCCCTGTGATGATGAACTTGAATTCCAAAATTGTGATGACTAAAGGAGGTCCAAATTCAGACTGCTAAAAATACAGCTCCTACACTTCTGGTTTACTTTGCTCCTTTATGTCCAATTGACTTAAATGAGGTCCCAACAGAAAGCTGCTTTCAGTGAGACCCACACAAAACCCCTGTTTTCAGAAAGACCCAAGGTGCTCACAAAGATGTGCTGAAAAATGGGAGTGTTTAAAGCTTCCCACCACTCTGCTCGCTTTTGGCTGTCCCTGAGCCAGCACACTCATGGTGGAGCCTTTGCCCTGGGTTGCTTTTGGAGGATTTTGATACGTGTGGGGATGTGAGGTGAGGCTTTCCTTCCTTGGAGCTGAGGGTTTCATGGGAAGGAGTGTAGTGATGTGAAGGAGCCAAAGCTCCCTTCTAAGGGTGATGTGCTGTCTCTCCTTTTTTCTGTGCTATATTCAGTCCAGCCCTCATGTAAATAAATGTGTTATCAGGATGTCTCTTCCATGAGCACATTATCTTTACACAGAGCATCTTTGCTTTCAAGTTCAATATTTTCAGAAAGCTCTGCTCCTTCTGGCGCTGTGCTAAAGTTCCCTTAGTCCCATGAAGAAAACTAACCATGAAAAGTCACTCTGCTTCCAGTGACTGCACTGGAATAATTTTGTGCCTTTAAGTTTTTCTTAAAGGAGAAAGGAATGCAGCACCCTCAGTCCAGGTTCAGCTGTGCAGCCTTTTCTCCAGCTTGGTAAATGTTTACCCTCTCATTTGTTCAACAACAGCTTATTTTCACACTGTAAACAAAGGCCCTGTGTTTAACAGCATTAATTTGACATTGCAGTGTTGGCAACATCCCACTAATATGTGGTGGTGCTTGGTCAGAGGTGTGTTGGGCAGCACAGCTGGATGAAGCTTGAGAAGAAAGATGCAGCAGGAACAGCATCCTTTGACTCTCTGGGTGGGTGCAGGTCAGAACTGCTTGGCTCAGAGTCCTCTGGCTGTTTGCAAACCTCACAAACAGGGCATGAGCTGAGCACTGAGGTGCATGGAATGAGCACTTGGCTCTTTGGGATTTCTGTTCTGACTTATAAGTAATGGGACAACTGGAAAAATTTGACTTTCCTAAGCACAAAACTCAAAGCACCAATTTGGTTGGGTTTACCTGAATAAACCCTTAAATAGAATGCTTCAGAGAAGCCTGCATTTTGTGAGTTTACCATATTGCTCCTCAATTTCAGTCTTAAACTAAGCCACTGTGGAATCAGAAGCCTCTCACTGAACCCACGGTTTGCTTATTTCAGTCACATTCAGCTGGCATCAATGTTCTTGGAAATCCAGAAGAATTTATGTGGGAGATGGAGTGCTTGCTCTTGAATAAACCAGGATAAGAATTACAACTCAGGCTGGAATGTAACGAGAAATGAGGTCTCAGGCTTAGAGCGAGAATGTTCTGAGCTATTTTCTCTTCTCAAGTGCTTGAAATAAGTATCATATTAGAGAGGGAAAGTTATTATGGTAAACTTCTTCCAATTCAGTGTATATAATAGAGATGTCATGGAGGAGATAAACTGTATTTAATTTTGTGTTTGAGTTCTGGTTGTTTGTTGCTATCTCAGGGGGAGGGAGCAGAAGGTTGTTTCTCAAGTCCTTTAGTCTTTAAAAATGTCACAATTTGATGCAGTGCTGTAGAGTATGCACAATTTTTCCTCTCCATGATCCAGAAATGATTGTGTTGTGAAATGCTGAAAGCTTAGGAGCTTCAGAATAACTGGAGGTAGTTTAAGTATGAAGTACTGGAGTATGTTGTGTCCTAGAGGATTTTACACTGGATTTTATTTGCAGCAATGATGTGGAGAAGTTCTGTTGTTCGCTTGCAAATTGTGCATGGAGCTGAGGAGCTTTGGGATGGCACCCAAAGAGAGACCCTGCTCCCCTTCTTGTGGTGGTGTTTTCAGGGGTCTTAGGATGAAGGAAAAGATGAGAATGTTGACTCCATGTATCAGAAGGCTTGATTTATTATTTTACAATATATCAAATTATATAATAATATATTATATATAATAATAATATAATAATATAATATATATTATATAATATATAATATAATAAATAATAGATATATAATATTAACTATATCATGTATTATGTATTAATATATATTAATATATAATGTGTATTTAATATAATAGTATATTAAGTATTATTGGATTATTATATTATTAAGTATATTGTATATATATTATATTAAATATATATTACATATATATTTTATTAAAACTATACTAAAAGAATAGGAGAAATTATTTCATCAGAAGGCTAACTAAGAACAGAAAAGGAATGAATAACAAAGGCTTGTGACTGACCGAGACAGTCTGGACAGCTGGGCTGTGATTGGCCATTAATTAGAAACAACCACATGAGACCAATCACAGGTGCACCTGTTTCATTCCACAGCAGCAGATAACCAATGTTTACATTTTGTTCCTGAGGCCTCTCAGCTTCTCAGGAGGAAAAATCCTAAGGAAAGGATTTTTCATAAAAGATGTCTGTGACCCTTTCTCCTCCTCTCCTCAGCCCTCAGTGGTGGCTGTAGGAGCAGCTGCTGAAGGCAGAGTCTGGTGGCAGCCAGAACAGCTCCTGTGCTTGGCAGTGTTTGCATTTCTGCTGTGTTTGCTCTTCTCTGCCTTCTGCAGGACGCTCTGAGCCCCACAGCTGGCCCCAAACAGCAGCAGCAGTGAGGAGGTTTCCAAGGCTTTGCAGGTTTGGGATTTGGTAATTAGAAAAACAGGGGGCTCTGTCTGGTTCTCCTGCAAGACAAAGTTCAACAGTTCCAAGTGCATCAACAGCTGAAGTACCTTTTAATGTTTAACCCACAAGTGAATTTTGTGATAGGCATGAGTCCTCTGAGGTTTTTTGGTTTTATGGACAGCTCATTTCAGAAGTCTCAAAGACTGTGGGGTTTTATGATATATATTAATTTGACTGTGTGCCAGTGGGGCTTAGCACAGCCCCAGCATATGTTGTTCTTCCTGGGGCTTGCACTGGGCAGGAATGTCAGGAGGTATTTATGCAGCACATGCTGTGTCCTGGTCATGGCCGGCTGACTTGAACTGGGACTGTGTGTGAGTTGTGCTTGAGAAAAACTGCAGGACTGAATTGACTTTGAGTTGTCATTTCCCCTGAATTGCTCCAACCCTCCCACCCCACTCCCAAAATACAGTTAAATGATTACAATGACTGCCTAGACACAGCTGTTAATAAAATGTTAATGAAATCAGATTAAGTCAGACCCATTATAGTTTAAACATTAATATTCCCCTATTGAAACTCTGGTACAAAGCTGAGGATTCCAGATGTCCTCCAGGGAGGGGCTGTGGTAAAGCTGAAACCTACACACCATGGAAATCAACCTACAAAAGGATGTGTGAGATCTGATAGCTGCAGTTTGCTCTGCACTGATCTCTTCATGCTTGGAACAGTTTCTGGAAGGCAAAAACCCCACACACCATGGCATGTCCTGAAACAGAAAGCTGAATCATTGTATTGAGGCACTGATTGTCTATCTGCATTCCACACAAGCTGCTCTAAAAGGACATTGTTGGAGATGTTTGGGACTTTAGCCATGAGGGAGGAAAGGCACCCAAATTGTGCTGTGCACCCATGAGGGCTCTCAGTGCTGCTCCCTCCTTGCTGCCCCTTGCTCTCTGCTGGTGCTGGACCCATCACAGGGAAAATTACACTAAGTTGTTTTCCTGTTTCTGCATTGACATTTTGCTTTTTCTGGCTTGGAACCGAGGCCAAGCTGTGGCCAGAGGCTCTGGCTGGAGGGAGCTCTGCTGCTCTTTCAGCTGGGACACCCTGGGGGTGATGGAGCCAGGGATGTGCCCCCTGCTACAGGAGGGACTTGGGGAGGACAGGATCAGCCAGGGATTGCTCCTGGTGAGGATCAGCTCCTCTCCTTTCCCTCCAGAGGGCAGGACACATGGGAAGCACTGCCACTGATATATTAATGGATTATCTTACTTTGGGGATTATTCTGGATGGTCTTGGCACCCTTAGAGACTGCTATGACTGAATCACAGCCTTGTGGAATTTGTGTTGAGCTCCTGGAAATGCACTAATCCCTGGCTGGAGTGTCAGTAACCTTCAGTCATTTGTGCACCTGTAACCTGTCTGTCCCCTGTTTGTCACTGCTGCTCCTTGCAGCACAGATCCATTTCACCCAAGACAAGCACTGTGTCCACTCCATCATTTTTATTGCTCTCTTCAGTAGTGTCTCTAGTTTATCAATGTACCTTCTATAGAGGAGAGCCCTAAAATATATATATGCACTACATCAACCTTGAGCTGGGTTTGTGTAAGTGGGAATTAATCACCCCTGTGGCCTCACCCCCTCCCCTCAGTGCTAATGCTCCCAGCTCCTGTGAGGAAAAGGTTCTCAACACAAAACATTTGGTGTCCTGTGTCTAGAATTTAAATACCATATGTGAAAGGATTGTGCTGCTCACTCATTTTCAGTGTCTCCAATATTTTCCTCCTATTACAATATTTCCCTCTGATTGACATCCTATATTTTTATCTTTGTTTGTAGAATTTAGTGTCTATTATTTTTTTAATGTTCCTGGAAAAAACCTGCCTGAAATAGAAATTTCTCTTGATTTCTGCCCATAATTTGAAATTTATTTCCTGGGACATTATTATCTATTCTCTCTTGTAAGTGTGGCAATTTCCAGAGTGTACAAAATTAATCTCTGTGGATAAACCCCAGTTTGACTGGGACAGTAGTGACTGAGGTACTGCACCATGAATGTGGTTATTGCTTTCATCAGCTGTGTTTTCAAACACAACAAACAGAAACATGTCAGACTGTAGGTACTGAGGCCTCAGAAAGGTAAGCAGGGTGTGATTCATCACCACCACATCACAGAGGTTATCTGAGCAAAAAGCAAAAAACCTCTGCCTCTTTCTGCCAGAGAAGAGCAAAAACAGAATCAGTTCTTTGCTGTGTGTGACCAGGAGTTTGTGTCACTCACCTGCATTATGGGTATTTATTGTTGGAACTCTTCTAAGGGTGTTTTGCTATTTCTTGTTCCAAATATATAGCAGCAATTCACTATGGGTCTAATTTCTTTAAGGAAAGAAGAGACCTAAATTTCCATCCCACAAATCCAGAGCCAGAACCTCCTGCCTGTGCATGGGCAGGGCACAAACCCCTCCCTCACCTCTGTGGGATGAGCACACACCTGCACACTGAGGCTGATGAAGGAGCTGCAGCCCTCATGATCAGAGAGCACACAGCTGGAAACCAAAATTCTGCACTTACCATTTCCACAACCGATATCCCTCCCCCAAAAATCAGTTGTAGTAACCCAGAAACCAGGGGAGGAAAGCAGCCACAGCATCAGGTTAACCAAGAAATCATCAATAAAATCACAGAGCTGTAGTACTCTGGTTTCAGTATCCCATCAATAAATTATTTGATCTAAGGTACCACAATGATATATAGAATATCACATCAACAACAACTGGGTCTGGTAATTCTGGAACTGACTTTGATCCCTGCTGCCTGGCAGAGCTGGGCCTCGCTGGATTGATTAATTAATTTCTAGGATGGTTATGGCTTCACTTCTTTAATCCTTTCTAACTTTTAATTTGTGGAGAAAAAATAATACTTAAATTTTACTTAAATTTACTAGCTTTAATATTTAAAATTTACTTAATCCAGTCCTGAGGATACTCCTTTTAGGTTGGGCCTTCATCAGGCTATTCCACTTAATGTCACTAAATAAGATTATTGGGAAACAAAACAGCAAGGCATAAATTTTTCCTGGTTCTTTGACAACTCCTGTTGCATTCATCTGTGCTTAAACACAGTTCTGAACCATAACTTCCACTGGGAGATGTGAGAATATTATCAGGGAATGATTCATGGCACTGGATATCACCCTCCTCTTGCACAACATCTTCTCTGTTACACTGTTTAGTTTGGGTTTTTTCATTTGTCCCATTAATGTGAGTTGTGAGCAGAGCTCCAGAGGCAATGTATTGCATACAGGACTTGTTATAGAACATTAACTCCATCTCATAATTAAATGCTCTATCTATTTTCTTGTAAACAATATGACCATAAAAGAGGTAATAGAAAAAAATGATGTCCCGAGTGTAATGGCTTATACAAAATATGGCCAAGAGAGCTCAGCATTGCAGCCTGCTGGAGGTGCCAAGTCCTCTGGCTTTGTCCTTAACCCAGTGCAGAATTCTGTGACTCTGCCCCATGGGCTTTTGAGCACAGCAGATCGTCTCTTCATGGGCTCTGAGCACTGCATGGCCAGGATTCCCCAGCTCATGAAGGAAAAATTACATTTTTCTGGGTACAAAAGTACTTTAAAAAGAGAGTTTTGTAATCAATTTAAAAGCTAGACCTGAATTAGTATTAGATTTTCCTTATGTTTAATGAAGTCTAATTAAACAATGCAGACATCTTCCTGTCACCTGTGGTGGGATCATGTTAAATATTTAATGCTTGTGAAGGATTAGGCTGCACATCTAATCTATATCTAGCAATCTGTTCTCTCTCTGGAGTATTTTTTTATTTAGTTCTGCTTTTGTATAATGAGTTGCCTTTCAAAGGAAACTGTTAAATACTTTGGTGGGAAGAGGCTGTGTCATGGTACACATTCTGTGTGCAGGAGAATTTTGAGTGTGGGGGCTGCAGCAAGGACAGCCCACTCTGCCTTCCTGGAGGAGAAGGCATCAAAACCCAACCTTCCTGTTTGTTTAGGAGCTTCAGTACATCCCTCTTCCCCAGCAGAGCCAAATGATTAAGGACTTGGAAAACCCCAACGCAGGGTTCACATTGAAGATATCCCTTGCAGCGTGCACACATTTCAAGGTTGCACATTTCTTAGACTTGTTTTCCCAAGGGGCTGTCAACTGTGTAATAGAAAAATGTATTTGTACATCTCTTCCTTCCTGAGCACCTCCCCACCCCTTCCTAATCTTTGCACTGCCTCTGAAACACAGGAATGCATCTGTTTGTATCTGCTCACCTCTTGGGATGGACCCCTTCAAAGGAGAGGCCAAGGATGTGGCTCTGGGAACAAGTGCTTTAAGAAATGGGGATTTGCATCTGGTCACAATAATTGTCTTCTCTAACAAAGCCAGTGGGGGAAAAAAAAATCAGCTATTCATCAAAAATGGGTTAAATGTATTCCTATTCATGCTATAAAAGGCACATAAAATACTTCTCTGGCGGTTTATTTGCATTAGCCATTACTTGCATCTGAGGACAAAAGACAAATTCACATAATTATTTTTCAATTGGTTGGGTCTGTGTCTGTGTAATCATTTTTTCACAGTGTATGAAGCCCTTTTTCAATAGACCATAACAGTAATAGCTATTTCTTATTTACAACTGGAAGAGAAGATCCAGCTACCAGATTTTATTATGCAGAGTGAACTTTTCAAAATTAAATTAGCAGAGCTAACGTGGTGGACCATAGTAAACTAATTAGTTGTTAGACTGTTGGCAGAGATAGTATCAACTCTTTCAGACTTCCTAACAAACATCCTCAAAAATTACAAGCAAAGGGTTTCTATTGCAGTTTGGTTAAGCATGAAAATATTCCTTCTCTTTAGTCAGAGCCAGGAGGTGATGGCAGAAGCAGCAGCTCAGGGGCAGAGCCAGGCAGGAAATGGCCCCAACCCTCCCTGATCAAAAGCAAAGCCCAGTCAGAGGGATGAGAGCTTTTCATTGCCACAGTTTAAGTGGCTTGAACGTTGGTATCTGTATGATGTCTGGGTAAACCCACAGGCTTTGATCTGCAAAAGCAGCACAAGGTGCAGGGGGGTTTGAGGAGCAGAGCTCAGTGGGGTAACCTGGGCCAGGAGGAGAGCTCAGGGAGGAGCACACCCACCCATCTGCGGTGGGGCTGTGCTCCAACAGCCCCCTGATCCTCCCTGTCCCCAGCCTGCCCAGAGCAGCTCTGCTGCACTCATGCAAAATTAAAAGGGTGCTCATTATGAAATCCACGTCTTATTAAAAGTGCTCTGTCATTGAAAGGAGAAGGTGGAGGCTTCTTAAGCTGGGGTTTTGTTGCCCTCTAGTGAATGAGGTCAGCATTATGCATGGGAAATTATTTTGATCACTGCATAATTAATGTGTTCTGAATTGGTACAAAAGTGCAGCCAAATTGCATCCTGTTCCCACTTGAATTAGTTAACCTACAGATACTGTTTCCTACTATGTGTTGCTTCCTTGCCTGAGCCTTTTTTTATTTTTTTTTTATTCCTGCAATGAGAATGCACGACTGTGTGGGTATCATGATGAGGCAAGGAAGCCAGAGACAAGGAATAAATCAACTAAATAGATCTGCAGCACAGTAGCTTTAATACCTTGGTATATACTTAATATGTCTCCTGAAAAGAATGTCTAATTATACTGTCATGGCAAAAAATGCATTTTCAATAGTGATAAATTATGCCATCATTTACTTTCTGAGAACATGCTGAGATTTATAAAAGATTACTGCAAAATTATCATGCCAGGATATAAAAAAAGAAAAGCCAAACTCAGTTATCATTGGCATCAGGAAAGAAAGAATGGGGAGAAAACCCCTTTCATTAGTGAAATAGAGAGTAGAACTGCTAAAATGTTATGCAGAATGAAAACATTCTGCTATGGAATGAAATTCAGCCTCACATTGCTCTTTGTTCTGACTGCCTTACCTACTTGAGACTATTTTGGGGCTTAGATGAGGAGGTTGTCCCAATCCTGTGTATATTTGGCAGCCAAAGGGCCTAATTTTTCAATGACTGCAACTTGACAGTTTTGCTTATCTGGAGGAATTGAAGGAGTATCAAGCTCCAGCACAGCACATTAGAGAATATGAACTCATTTCAGGTGGTTTCTGCTCCAGGAGCCCCCAGGTGAGCTGAGCTGGAGTGCAGAGCACCAGGACAGAGCCCAGGGCTCCCTGTGCTCCTGGGGTGACAGAATTGGCTCCAGAGCAGCTCAGTGACATTTTGGTCACCACAGCTGGGCTGGTCCAGGCACATTTCATCAGCTGGGATTGTTGTATGCGGCATGTTCCACACCTACAGCACCCAGCACTGAATTCCCTTTTAACTTTTTAGCTCTATTTTAGCTGCTGCAAGACATTCTCTTCCTAACAAGCATGATTGGCAGTTGCTTTCATTAGTGCAAGTTAGCAAATACAAATCAATCTCTTGTTCCCAGCAAACAATTTTAATTTTTTTAGAAAGTTTTTCTCTCTAGCCACAGGCAAGTACTTTTGGCCATGAGAAAATTAACAGCTTTGGTGTATTTTATAAAGACATTTACATGCATCTTCTTCATGTTTTACACTTGTTCCTTAACATTTTTTCTCACATGGTGAAATTTTGGTAAATATTGCTGCCTTCCTCTCTGAGTCTGCACACTCTCTGGAAAACACTATAAATAGAGAGGGTTCCATTGGAAAGTACTATTTGCTGTTTCTAAAATTCAACATTATGCTTATGCTTAAATTTAAAAATACTTCTGCAAGTTCTACAGTGAGGGTTGAAAGTGTTTCCTGAATATGTGGTAACTACTTCAGGGGGTTGTTGTTGTTGTTGCTGTGGCAGGAAGAACAAATCCACAGTTATTGTTTTGCTTTTCTTTCTCTCTTTATTAAATACAGAGGTGATAATTGCCTGGTTTTGTTCGTAGCTGGCACTAAATGATAAGTTTTCTTCTTATTAGACATGTAAACCACAGACAGACTTGCTCAGCTTCTCCATTTTCATCAGATGAAATCTCAGCTGGTTTTAGTCTCTTTAAAATGAAGGCCACATTTGGTCCCAATAAGCATATTAACTTTGTTTAATTTTTTTTATTTGAATCTCATTTATAACATTTTCTTTTGATGAAAAAAGACATTTTAAGGGAGGGGAGACATGATGTGACCTGCCAGTCACTGCAGCTCTCCCCTGCAGGAACTGTGTGCCATGAGGTGAGAGCACATCTATGACCTCAAAATTAGATAACATCCTTACACTTCTAATTTTAAAATTTCTGGCCAATCCTAGCTTTAAAGCATAAAGCAATCCTGCATGCTTCTACACTCATTAATCTTCACTTTCAGTTTATTTAAAAATGAATTCTTCATTTTCTTTCTATTTATTGAATCATATTTATTAAATCGAATACAATTTATGCAGAACAAATATTAGCTGTAGCACAAAATGACCCACTGAGCTCAAACCCTGCAAGAAGAAAAGGAGAACAGTTGTGCTAATAAGATCTGGCTTCACTTAGAACACTCCTGCAACATGAATCACTGGAAAAAAAGCCTCATTTCTATGGCTGAGTGGTCTGAAAACAGAACATTACCAACCAAAGAGAGATAAATTTTGCGTGTGTTATTGTTCACAATTGGCTTTGATAGAATGAGTAATTAAGGGTGTTGTGTCTCACAACCTTTCTTTTCAAAAAGCTCAAGAATGTCCCCTCACCCTCAGTGCCCTGGGTGCTGCAGAGCTCTGTGGAGTTTGGGTGTCCCACAAATAATTCCCCATTTTTGGCTGCTGGGAATGACACAGGAAGGCCTGGGCTTCTTTAATCCCCTCAGACATCGTGGTGCTGGCCAGGCTGGGTTTCCATCAGGGATCCCTGCAGCCTGTTGGGGTTTTGGGAGCCCAGGGAGGCAGATCTGATCTGAAGGCTCACAGGAACATTTTCTGCTGGGTTCCTCCTCAGAAAGCCACACTGACATTGTGAAAGTTGATGCAAAATAGTTTTAAGTTGGTGGAGATTCGAGATTAACTCAGAGAGTCAAAAAGTCAAGCACAGCATTGGATTTCAACAATAGTTACAGATTTGAGATGGAGAAGAGCTTTGGAGTTTCCTGGGTTAGTGGCATTGCTCTGAGCTGAGCCAGTGCAATTTGGAGGCAAAGTTTTGCTCAAGAATTGATTGCTTTGACTGAAAACAATATTTGGATTTTCACAAACAACCCCCTGATTGTGGGTGCTTTCTCTGGCAGGTTATGGGAAAGATGGTCAGTGATTAAAAAAGAATAACTTTTGAGGATTTAATTCTTTTAAGAATACCTGCAAATTTGAAGGGCAGAAATAATTACCTCTCTTGCTGTAATAGTCACAGATTTTCTCAGTCATGAGAAAATCTCCAGTTAGATTCTTTAGAAACTGTATTTGTACAAATACAGGAAATGGATGTTTGCTGTCATCTCTTCAAACCTCCAATGTTTGCTTCATTAAACTCCATGCAAAATGTTGGTTCATGAGTGGGTCCTTTCCTTGCTGCAATATTTTTCAGTCTTCTTTCTTGTTTGTTCTTCCTTCTTATTAGTGATTCTGAGGATATTTTGTACCTTGTGCACATTTTTTCTTATTAAAAATGTAGAAGTAAATATTGCTCTTAGGGGTTTTGGAGTAAATCCAGAATTAACTTAATGCTGTCATGGAGCTTCCTTCATTTTTGTAGTGCTATATATCAGTGCTCTGAGCCAGAGTCCCTGCAAAACATAAAATTTAAATTCTACTCAAGAAAAATATTTCAGTGAAATGTTTTTCCATTTTTCCTCATTAATCAAAATAACATGTTTCACAGAAAAACAAGCCCTGATCGTTCTCTTTGTGAAAAACTGAAAGTGGATTATCTTGTTAGAAAATGTAAATCTCTGGAACCTGAATGACACATTTCAACTACCCACAAATCAGATTTTCATTCCCAATAAACTTCTTTTCTGGTTTTGTTTTGTTTAATTATAAAAACCTAAAGCCTGTCAAAATCTCAGAATGACACATACAACAGAAAATCAGATTGCTGCCCACCTCTATTAGTTTCTATAATAGTCTTCAACTACCAGGAGGAAAAATGAAGCATTAGGAACAAAACTGTTTCGATGACAAGATGCATCTGAACTTCTTATTTTCTGACAAATAAGAGGAATAACTTTACATTTCTCTTGCTGCTTTCCAGTTTCCTGACAGTTATTTCTCTGCCTTCTTCAGTGCCAGCAGAAATGAAAATATAAACCTCCATTTCCAAACTGCAAATCCTCCTCTGTGGCTGTGGGACTGTGCACACACACGCTGGGTACATTTTTATTTTTTGTCTGGTGCCAATTAAAACACACATATAGCAAGGCTTGTGTTTTCATCTGACCGTGCCTTGATGTTGATTTATAATCAGGTGTGCATTTCTGGGAGCCCTTTTTTCTCCCTCAGAGATTGGTGTGCGTCTCACTTGACAGATAAGGGTGGCATTGACTCAAGTAGGATCATCAAAACCAACACACTTTGACAGAAAAAGCTTCATAAATAATGTGCATCAGTTCTTACTCTGTCAGTGTAAATGCATCTCCTCCACTACTGGTTTCCACTTGTTTTATCCAGAATGCCTAAGAATAATGAATAAATCATGCTCCTGTATACATGTATGGATGCATATGTATGTGTATATATTTATACATAATTCATGCCATAAATATCTATTTTGGTCTGGCAAGGAGGTCACATATAAGAGTGGAGATGTGTTAAGGCACTGCACCTGAAGCATTAATCTAGTTTCAGATGCTGCAGATTATTTCATTTAACAAGAGAAACAGATGAATGCAGCTCATCTTGATGCAGTCCTTTTTTCTTTTTTTTTCTTTTTTACCCCACAAAGAACATGCAGAGCTTGTGATCCCCAGTGGAAAGTTCTTTTGCTTATCACTCCTGGCTGTTTCCAGTCATTAATTGGCCCCAAATTGCTCATTAAGTTTTTCTGAGCCTGCCAGTTCTCCTAAGCTGTGTGTGGTGCTTCCTTCTGCCTCCTCTCTTTGGTTCTCTTGTCACATAAATCTTCATAAGCAAGAGTCATTGCCTTTCCTTCCATGTTCCTTTAAAGGAGAGCTACAAGTCAGTGTCTTGGGTTTGTTTTGAGTTTTTGGCTCCACACAGGAACATAAATTGTTGACATAGTGGCTTTTGTTTATAAAATATATCTGAAGAACATAAACAAAAGAAGAGACATATTTTGCTTCGTACTCCATTTATTGGGCAGATTTTGCATCATCTTACTTGAGTGATATTTAACCTGTTTGTGACTTAGAACACAAAATTGATAACTTCAGCACACAATTTAGCCTCTCCAGGTACCACATGGCCTTCAGCCTGTTTCATATTTATTTTCTCCACAGGATAAAAGACACTCTTTGTTTTCTAAATCACTGTGCAACTCCTCATTGCTCATTTGCAAACTATAATTTACACAGTGCTGCAACACTTGAGTACTGAAGCACCTGGAAAACAAAAGAGCTGCATAGAAAATGTGCAATAATGGCTGGAAACTAGCCCCCAGGATTGTGGGGTACAGGGACCATTTTTCTCTGTCATTTGCAGAATAAAAGAAGATAATTTAGACCTCACTGATGTTTAATTAGTACCCAAGGAGTAATATCTTCATTGGACAAGAAGGAAGGAATGGAGAAGGGTCCTCAGGAGGAAGGTCTCTGACTGGAGCTGTTGGCATCAGCCCTGGATTGGATTTTATAGATATGATGCACTAATAGAGGCAATGCCTCTCAGCTGGGGCTCCCAATGCACTAATTGCTCTGTTTAACACAAAGACAATGGTGAAATGGTATTCTGATAGAAGAGCCATGTTATCAGTATGCCCTGGGATTCCTACTGAGTCCTGCACCCTTCACCTGAGAATAAATGACAAATTGCTTTTCTTCTTTGTTCTTTCTTCATTACTTCTGAAATGCAGCTTGTGGTCTGTGGATTATTTTCAGATCACCTTGTTCCCCCCAAAATATCCAAAACAAGCTCATGGCACTCAGAAGGTGCCAAGTCTAACATGATTTTAATGTATTCTAGGACATTTTTGCCTTTCAAATGATATCTGATTCTTTCCTAAGATTGTACATTGCTGATGAGTAAGAGAATAGGAGATGTTTTGTTTAAATTGCTCAAATACAGAGTAAGGGAAGAGGAGAAAATGGGAGGAAGGGATCAGAGCTGGAAGAGCTGGCAGGGGGTGCTGAGAGGGAAGTGAGTTCAGCTGCCCAGAATCTGCTGGTTACATTTTGGAGATGGGTTTGAGTTTGGGCTTCTTGGGGTTTTTTTCTGTTTCCTTGGGTTTTGCTATTGAGGGAGGAAAAGTAGGTTTAAGTTATGGTCAGAAACTTGACAAGTTTAGAATTGGTTGACAAATCCAATATATTGCTGGTAAAGTCTGTGAAACATCAAAGTGCAAGAGGTTGGAACACCTACAGTAACAAGTAAGAAGCAAATGATGACAGAGTGAGTGACTAGGGTGTTAAATAAAGTCACAACAAAACCTGTCACGGGTTTTCTGACAAGATTTGGAAGAACACCTGACAAGGTGTTCTCACATTAATAGCAGCAGTTATTGTTTGATTACATTACTGTAATGTAATGCAGCAGGGCTGTTATTTTGTCTTTCTGTCTCCATAAGAAACAGGATTTTGGTCACCAAATCCCACTTTGGCAAAGCTGCTGAGCAATTTCATTTTCATGTTGATTTACAATGTCCCTTTCCTATGGGGAGATGATTTTATTTTGACAAAGAGCAGTAACACTCAAGAACTCCTGATATTTAATGTATAGAGAAGGTCATGAATTTATGTCTGTGCTGGGGCAAACCTTTCAGTCTCTGTGCCAGAGATGGATGGCACTTGTGCTATGCCTCACTGCTGAGGGAGACAGTAAATCATAAGGTGTTACTCCTCACCTTGCTGAAGTTGTAAAGTGAATATAGCATTTCTTTATATTGAATGATCCAGTTAGGGATCATTCCCAGGGCAGGTTGGGCCACACAGCCTCCCCAAAAAGCAGAGTTACCTCCCCAGAATAACTGAGGCACCTTCTGAAGCACAGAATACAACATTTTGGTAGCAAAACCTAATAAATACCTGCCTGTCCATCACTGTCTCTTTGCGTTGTCATGATGAAGCTTCTTCTTGACATCTGATTTAAGCAGAGATTGAATTGTCACTTGTGTTAATGCAGGGTTTGTGCTCTCACCATGGATCAGCCCAGAGCGCAGAGCTGCTGAGGCAGTCCCTGGGAAATCCCAGCAAATTGTGTTTGGGGAACACTGCAGGGTTTGCAGGGTGAGTTTGGTTTTTTTTTCCTTTCCCCTGCTCCACTCCATTACCTCGTGCTGCTGTGAGGTCTGACAGCAAAGCTGAGGCAGCAGCTCCTGGTAGGGAGCACATTTCAACATTTCCACATTTCAGGGAGGTTTGGGCAGGTGTGGCTTGGCCCCTTCACCCCCAGCCATGGGCAGAGCAGCCTGAGCCAGCAGGGGCTCCAAACAGAACTGCTCTGATCGCTGGGAGATCAGCAGGGAATTTGCCTTTTGGGACAGCAGACATGTAATGCTAGATAAAGGTGGTTTTGTGGGTTTGCTAAGAATATTTCTGATTTATTTCAGATTAGTCAAATCAGCTGATGCACATGGACCCTTTCCCTAAATTGGCAAAGTGCTCTAAAGCTTGTTCTAAAGCTAAGATTGCCCATTAAATTCTGAATTCTTTCATAAACATGGATTTTTTTTCTTTCATTTTTGCTTTACTTTTCCAGGTATTCACTTTTTGGTTAAAATCTGTGCATTGCTCAACCATCTCACACCTTTTGCAAGGATCCACGTTTGACAATATTCAAAATACTGCAGTGACACAAACAAAAACTGGCTTACAAAGTCCAGAGATTACACATTCAAGCCCTGATTTTATATTACCATATTTATTTGCTGAAATAAGTGGGTGGTAAAGGAAGCCAGTGCCACAGGCAATCTGTGTCACCAGCTGCAATGTGCATCTTCTTGCTAGTTTATAAGCAAGTTCTTTAAAATTTTTTATAAATAGTTTGAAGGTTTTTAGTTCTGCATTTGAATCTGTGCTTGAAAGCATAAGAAAAAAAAAAAAACCAAAACAAAATAACAAGCAGGCTCTCTGATAATATAATGTAAAATTATTGAAAATTGTTTAGCTGTGGGAATGGAATAAGAAACAGATGTGAATGATCCTGACCCGTGGGAAGAGGATTGGCCTCTGAAAAGAGAGTGAGGGTTTGCCTTTTATGTTTGGTGCAAATACAGATCATTCAGCAGTGAAATGTGCAGTAGTTACAACATTAGTTGATTGGATAGTTAATAACTTTGACACAGAGGAATTAACAAAAGGAAATAGATGGCATTTCTAATAGCAGTTAAGAGGAATAATTGTTCTCTCTAACAACTGACTGAATGTGTCAGGCAATATCAGCATCAAAAGGAAGGTAAATGCCAAACAAGTAAATGAAACAATGATAGCTACAAAGCTGGAACATTTGATTGGGATGCAAACGAGCCTGGCATTAAGTGAGGACTTGTGTGCATGGGGAGATCCACCAGTGTGACTCTGTGGGGACAACTGTCCCTCTCAAAGCCACAGAAACTCACACAGGAAAGGAACTCAGTGCAGAATGAGAGTCTCCAGGTGAGGAGAGGTCCGACTCCAGAGGTCCAACTCCAGCTCCTCTGGGGTGGTTCCAGGGCTCAGTTTGCCCGTGAGGACAAACCCTACAACATTCAAACCCTGGCCCAGGCTGGGACATTTCCCCTTGCCCAGCAGTGCCAGGGCTGCAGGGCTGGGGATGCCAAGATGCCAACCAGTGTGACCGTGGTCATAGGGGTCCCAGGATGACGGAAGAGACGAGGATCTGACTCCATGTTTCAGAAGGCTTGATTTATTATTTAATGATATATATTACATTAAAACTATACTAAAATAATAGAAGAAAGGATTTCATCAGAAGGCTAGCTAAGAATTGAATAGCACAGAATGATAACAAAATCTTGTGGCTCTGACTGTGATTGGCCATTGATTAGAAACAACCAACATGGGCCAATCACAGATGCACCTGTTGCATTCCACAGCAGCAGATAATCAATGTTTACATTTTGTTCCTGAGGACTCTCAGCTTCTCAGGAGGAAAAATCCTAAGGAAAGGATTTTTCATAAAATGCATCGGTGACAAACCAGCTGAAGAACCTTCTTGTTGCCCAGGCTGTGACACATCCATGAGCAAAGTGACAGCCCCATGTGGGAAACATCTTTTAAATGCATTCAGGCTCCTCACACACAAAACAACCCCATATCCCACTATGGCATATTTTCCAATCGTGTTAATATAGTTTTTACCATTCTTTAACCTGCTTGCTAAGAAGAAAAATGGGAGTCTGATGTTCCCTACACCTTAATTAAGTTGATAAATAGTATCTTCGTGACATGTGAATAAAAAGTTAACTCAAAGCTTTGTGTTTGCAAAGAGACAGTAATTTTCATGACTCAAGTTTTAATAAGCTGGATTTGAAACTCAGTTGACTGGGAGGCAATGAGGTAAAAGGAAAGATCTAGCACTTCTTTCTCAGCACCTCACACACTTGGCTCTGAATCTCTGGAACCTCACTCTGGTGAACACAGAATAACCCTTTAAATGGGAAAATTCAGATCCAACAGGTGAAAAAGCCTAAAATAACAGATGTGAAAAGCATTGCTCTCTGAGAAAAGAAAAATTCATCTCCTATCTGATGCTCTGAGCTGATTCAATGTGCAGCAGTGCCTGCCCTGCCCTCTGCTTTTGACAGAAGCTCCAACAGGGACTCCACAAACGGGAGCAGGGACAGCCCCCAGTGCCCATCCTGTCTGAGGCTCCTGCAGCAGCTGTGCCACAGCTGGCAGAGAGTGTCCAAGAGCACAGCTGGGCAGTTTCAGCCCTCCCAGCCCTGTCAGAAAGCCCAGCAGAGCTGCACCCACCTCTCTGTGTGAGCCTGCATTTGGTTCTGCCTCTGCAGACATTGCAGCTTGCAGGAGCCCAGAGTCAGCACTGCCTGGGGAACATTTCATGATTTTAACACACTTATGGACTATTTGACTCTTTTTAAAATCACTGTAAATGCATAAAGATTATAGGTGCTCATGTAGGCTATGCTTTAGAAGGAGAAAAATCAATTTTTCATTCGTCAGCGGCAGCTTGCAATACAACTGGAATATTACCTGAACCAAGTAAACAGAATTATCCTCTAACCTGAATAAGAAAAATGTAACAGAAAGTCTTTATGTCTCTATTTTCAACTTATATTATCTAAGTTTGACTGTCATTTAAAAGAAAGAAGGGAGGGGAAGATGAGCCAAATGCAGAATTGTTATGAGAGAAGCAAACCCAAGCCCTGTGAAAGGCCTGTGAAAGGTTCACAATGGAAATGATTTTCAGTTTAAATTACTTTTGCAGGACTGTAATGTGGCAGTCAGGAAGCTTCTGTGAAAAGTCCATTCTTTTTTCTTCTATATTTTTCTTTCCTTTTATTGGTTTGTGTTTGTATGAACTGCCTATGGCCCTGAAAAATATCTGTTTTAAATGTTCATCCATATGTTCCTGGAATATCTGAGCACTTCACATATATTAGGAGTTTTTCTTTTAAAGATCCTCTATAAACATTTTATTGTTGTTGTTATTATTATTGTCCTATAACAGTTATAAATTCCTTCTTTTAATTCACATTAAAAGAAATGGGAACTGAATTTTTTGTCATAGAACTTTCTTTTCTTGTGTTCTTAGACTGAAGATCTATTTGTAGAATTCTGCCCACAAAACTGCAAAAAATGGTACCCGAGTTGAGGATCATTCCATGGACAGCAGCACCATCCAGCAGAGCACTGTAATGTATAAAGAGAAATGTAGAAATTTCTTAAAACTTACATTAATTATATAGTCTCTCATAATTTACTCCCCCTTTTAATATCTAATTATAGAATTTGATTTTTGTGAGCTTTTTCCTGCTTTGGTGAAGTCCACAAAGATTGATATATTCTGTATCTCAGCAGATATATAGATAGATTATATCAATAGATTTATCAATAGATATATATTTATAAATATAAATATATAAAAATTATATATATATTCTATTTCATATAATATATAAATATTTATTTATATATTTTTTTAAAGCGTGGTTTAATTTTTCAGTATTTATTGGGGGAAAAAGGGATATAATCTTAAATCAGAATAGAATAGAACAGAATAGAATAGAAAGAACATGAGTTCTGTTCTTTCTATGTGGAGTCATGCACAGCATTTTACAAACAGGTAAATATTTCTTAATCAGGAGTGATTGCCACCCATAGGGGCCAGAGGCTTTCCTGGAAACTGCTCTGTGCTCCTAAACTTAAGGACTTAAAAGTAACTAAACTCTATTTATATGTCCAAATTTTCATCTCTTAATGCATTGCAATTTTTCCTCTTCTATACTTCCAGATTTGTGTTTAATGTAAGGATTTTAGGACAGTGCTGTTTTCTTTTCCTAAATTTCTAGGTGATGTTTTCACCACCTTGGGCTTTTATAGTTTCACCTTTCATCTTGGAAGTAGGTCTGGATTGATGCGGCGATGATAATTGTTGTGGGAAAAAAATAATTTTATTGAGCCTCAGGTTATTTCTCCCTTGAAATATTCTAGATAATTTTCTTCATTCCAAACTCTTTAATATGCTTTTTGAGTCAGCAGAAGTTTATTGTGTGAACTTATTAGTTGCCAGTGATCTCTCCTGGAAAATGGATAGCATCTGGTTTTTTGTAAGCCCGATCTTGTCATGTTTTTTAAAGACACCATCTGCTTTCCAGTGCTCCAAAGGGGACTGTGGTGTCCAGTGGGATTTTTATCATATGTTTGCCTCCTTTTCTGAACATCTGAATATTTTAAAGAGCAGCTAAAGGCATAATTCTTCCTCCTAAACAGTATAATTCTTTATATATTAAAATCACATGGATGTATTTTCAGCGAATTGAGGTTGAAGTCATAAAATGCTTTTTAGAAATGTTATACCTAATGATATACTTCCGTATTTAATCACAGATATTTAGTGTGCACTCATCAGAAGCAATTTTTGGTTCAGAGTCATTACAAATATATTAAATTAGACACAACAGACCCATTTTCTGCAATAGGAGCTTTGGGTTTGGTCCCCTACAAATTGCTCACCGAAACACTCTCAGAAATGCCTTTTATTATCACCAATCACATCTACATTTTGAAAAGAACAAACAAAATCTAGCTTTATTCAACTGTGAATTCTATTGACCTGATTGAGCAACTTCTGTTCCTGTGAAAATCCGTTCCTTGCATGCTAATTACAGCAGAACCCTTTCGTCAGGAGCGCGGCGGGTGTGGGTGAGGATTCCACTGACATTTTATTTCCTTTAAGTCTAACTCACATCCCAGGCCCTTTCAGCCACCAGCAGCAAAGCACATGCTCAGTTTTAAGCAGGAGCTTGAGTGTTTTGTTGAATTGGAGATTTGGCAAGGGGTGGGAATATTAATGGGAGTGAAGTCATATAGGTGCCTAGAGCTAGAAAGATCCGAACCATAGAAAGAAGAGGAAAATAAAATAGAATTCTTTGCATCATCTGAGGTCCCATTCTTTGTTTCAGGACTGAAACAAGATTATTGTTTTGCTTGCCATTATTGAAAAAAAAAAAATATTTTATCCACATTGTGCAAAGTCCTTTACCCTGATCCCTGCCTTAATGTCTGGCTGAAGTATCTGAGCGTGTTGTTAGCAGGGCAATTTCCTTAACAATGCTCTTGGATTTACTAGGCTGTTCCCATGCAATTTTTCTGTTTTTCTCCACACTCAACATGTGCCAGATGTCACTCCCAGACTGGTTTTTGTGTGTGAGTGAGAGACGATCAACATGAGGGACAGCCCAGCCAATGCAGCAGCGGATGCACCTTTATTGATGAGCAGCAGCTCCTGGTGCTCCATGGCATCAGGCTGCATTCCCCATGGATAATCACAGGAAACACCACCCCAGCCCCATCTGTTCCTGTCAAAGAGGTTTCACAAAAATAGGGAGGGCACATCCCTGCCTTGATTTATTACATTGACCAATGCCCCCCCCCCCCCCCCACAATCTCCTTATATACAGAATATTCCACGTTTGACCTTCTTTATCCATACTCGTCCCACGTGTCCTTGTGGATTTCTGCATTTTATATCTGAAGGTGCACACCTTAAATAATGTGTAAAATATTTATGCTTTCATACCACGTTAAAAAAAGACAATATTTTGCTGAATACCTTAAAATCACATTACCCCTAAATAAAAACTCTTTCAGAGAAACAAGATATTGTATAATACTGAATTCTTTCTTATTGCCTAGAATTGAATTATATCAAAACACTTGATTCAAACACCACTGTAATACAATGAATATTAAGCTCTGTTTCAGCCACTATGAATAAATGAGATTATTTCTATTGAGGTGGGACTTTACCACATAATGTCCATAGATGTTTGTTGGTGCTTATTTTTTATTACAGGTGTTAAGCAGGAGATTAAGAAGTTAAGCAGGATAGATCCCTGTTCAGTGACATTCTGTCAACAAGTGCTCCAGCCCACAGAGATCCAGGCTGAATGTTGCCTCTTTTCACTTTCCAGGTCATGCCACTCCTGCTGTCAGACAAATACAATAGGAATTACTCAATTTAACACCATTTCAGTTCTAATTGAATTCCATTTGCTAAATCCTGAATAAATACATTACAACTGCTGCTTCGGTCAAACAGAGAGAAATAGCCATCTTATAATGACTCCCCTGTGGATTTAATGCCTATTCTATCTGTTAGAATAATGATTCCTACATCACTGGAATATATTTAAAGGATAATAGTTATTTAAACATGCCAAGACTTCATACGGCAGATAAGTATTTTTAATTTGCATTTCTGGAATGAAAAGGACGTCTAGAATAACTGCTTTTTTACCAATTTGTCTGTTTTCTGAAGGATCTTGGTATCATAGCAAAGATACAGGATTATGAAAGGGGTTTTTGCTTGCTTTCAATAGCAGTCTTAGGTGGGGAAAAAGGATGGGATTTACATGACTAAATGCAGAAAAGTGACATGGAAATGCACCCCCTGCTCATCACCCTTCATGGTCTGCTGGAAATTAAACTCCTCCATGGGACTCATGTTTATGGACAGCAGATACACAGAAAAGCTTAGATAAATAAGTGATCTCAGGAGGCTTAAATTCAAAGATATTTTGTCTGTTATAGGGATCTGAAGTTAGGTGAGATGAATGCCCCCTAAGGGCACAACAAGAAGTCCATTTGTTGGAATTAGGAGACTCACCTGGAAAGGAAGGTAAATTTAAGGGAGAGAAGGGAATGAATTTGTTCCACTTGAAAAGAAAAAACAAAGAAACAAATTTGGAATCTTTATTTCAGACCAGCAAATTAAATATTTCAAAATATCACCAATTTTTTTCCTTCTTTTCATAAAAGCTATGAATCTTTGCTGCTGATGATGTCAGCATTCACCTGGAAATGGTAGCTACATTCCCAAATCCTGCTCTGCAGCAAGCAGAAGATGATTGTGAGATGTGTGAGATGAATGTCATGGTCTCTGAGACAAGAAAGGGATCTCTGGCTTGCCAGTTTTGTGAATGGTCACCTATGTCTTACTTTCTTTTTTTTTTTAATCAGCCCAAGTTACTTGCCAAGCTTGACTCGAAATGGTGAATAATTTCAGTTCTAATTAACTTTTTTTTGAATAAACTATTCACAGCCTCCCACTCGCTCTGCCTTCAAAATTCCATCTTTAGCTCAGATCTTGTGAAACAATGTAGATCATGGGAAGGGAAAATCTAATAGAAATGTGCTCTTTCCAGAACTTCTTTTAAATATAATGTGTCAAGCACAAGGGCCTTAAATATATATAATGTAAAAATGCATCAGTGCCAGATGATTGTTCAGGGCTGTGTTCCAATTAAATCCATTGAAGCTTGAGTTGGAGGTTACAGGTTGCAAATTCCCTGAGGCTGTGAATGGCTCTGGCTACAGAGGTGGATTCCATCCCTCTGAACAGACCTGGTCTAATCCAGCTGCAGAGTTTCTGCTCCTTCACCCCTCCCACCCAATTAGCCAGCTGATGATATTTGTGTCTTGGTAGGAACATTTCTCTAAGGAAGCTCTTTGCCCTTTCTGGTGAGTCAGAGAGTGACTCTCAACAATGAAGAGTTCAAAGACTCATGTAATGTTTTGTCTCAGAAAGTTGCCTCGAATGTTAAGCGAGGAGGATGAGCACTGAGAGGGAGAGAATTCCCTCATCAACAGAAAGGAGAGGAGAAGAATTCCCTCCCCTGATACCTCCAGGCATGATGCTCCTTCTTCTGTACCACTTCCTCTTCTTCCAGGCTGTTTCCCAAACATTCAAAAAGTCCTTTGATTTTTGTTTTACCCTGAAGAATTTTTAATGTTTCACTAATATTCCAAATGCAGATCACCAAGCGAAGGTAATTCACCAATAAACTAGCTAAAATGTAGATATGGCAAAAGTACCATGTACCAGGGAATAGATTTTATGTGTTAAACATAATAGATTTTATGTGTTGATCTGTTGTGTGTGATTTTTTTCTGTTTTGGAGTTCCTGCCTAGTCCTTTCAAGGTGAAAGTTTCAGGTTGTGCAGGTGGCAGGAACACCCCTGTTTCTTGTGTTCCTAGACTTGAAAAATCAGTAAGAATGATTTAAAGAGATGGTTGGATGTGATATAGGATGATTTACATTAGAATATATGGGTTCCATTTTCTAACTACCCTTGATATTTTTCCCTTGCTTTATCCTTTATCTCATCTTCTCTTCTCTTCTCTTCTCTTCTCTTCTCTTCTCTTCTCTTCTCTTCTCTTCTCTTCTCTTCTCTCTTTCCCAGGGTGACCTTGAACTAATCTAATCTATGTAGATAAAAACCCCCATCTTCTACCTAATGAAAAGATAAGATAAACCCACCTAGATTTGAGGTGTGTGATACAGTGTTATGTGCTTACAAACCAAAATGTCTTGGCAGCAATCCAAAAGTGTCCTAGAAAATACACAGAAATAAGATAGACAGGTAGAAACAATTATTGATCAAGACCTTTTGTACTGGGAGCTAAAGTTAATAACATTTTATATCAAAATCAAGTGTGGATCCTGAGGGTGAGAGATGTATTCTGAAAATATTTGGTTGTACTTTTCTATGCTCAGGCTGGTAGGGGAGCAATTCAAACTCAGTAGCGTGGGGGCAGGGAAATGGAAGATCACAAAAACTTTGAAAATGTAAGTGCTAATCAATCATTATTTGGTCTTTTTTCATCTAATGTGGCTACCTGTGGCCAAACACAACTAGATTGGAATTTTTTTTAATTTAAAATCCCATGGTACACAGAACAACCATTTCAGGAAAGAACAGGCAGATTATTATATTTGCAATACACATTTTAGTCATGCTGGTTAATTAGCAAGAACAAACGTAGTGTGTGGTCACAGTGTAAAATGAAGAACCTCAGCTAGGAATGGGCTGAGAAAACAATGTAAACCTGTAGGCTTTGCAGAACAGAGCTGTGTTTCAGCTTAAGCACAGTTATTGCAGCCACAGAGTTGCAGGCACAAGTCTGCTTGGACACTTGGTACATTTGTAGGCATTCTCACTCTCACCTCAAATTAATGAACTCAGGGTCTTTTCTTTGGCTCTGACCAACCACAGGCACATTGCTGTTATAGAGGCAGGTACATGACAATATTTCTTTATTTTACAATTGTGACTGGGCTGGGTTTTTTCCAAGCAGAATTATTTTATCCTTTCCATTTCCTACCCTGCAAAAACATGTGTAAAATATTTTATTCCCTTTCTTCTTCCAAGATTTGCTAATTATGCTACAAGTAGAAACCTTACCTTTTACTTTCTGTTACATTTGAGAAAAGATGCTTAAAGACAGCATTACCTGTAGGAAAGATTTCTGGCAGAAGAAATTTCTATTCTCACAACACTCAAGTCTAAGTTTGTTTTGATTGAACACTCTTCAAATGTTTTGTTGTTTTGTTTTCTTTTTTCCCTTTATACAAAAGAATAGCTTTTCTTTAAAGGAGAAATTATAGTCTAAAATCTCTTTCATACTGTGGAGGTTCCCTCAGATGCTATAAAGAATATTTCTTGTTTCAGAACAAAAAGGGAAATGAAGATGTTCTCCATTTCCCGAGTGTCTGATCTGCATAACTGAAAACTCTGAGACAAATGGCCACTGGGAAAAAATCCCAAAGTATTTAAGTAAAACAGGATTTCATTTCTAGTGGAAAATTCAGAGAAAGTAGATTAATAAGTCATATACATTAGAAAAGTATGCTTTTCCTTTTTTTCTTCTGTAACCCCCTCAAAACTGGTGATTCCACTTCTCTTTGTTTCTTTCAAGGCATTTTAAAAATAGACTAATATCAGATCCCCAGGAGCTTCAAAAATCCCTCAAAATGCCATGAAACCCCACAAACAGGGCAGTATCCAAAAAAAAAAAAAAGGGCCCAAACACTGCAGGGTTAAAACTCATGATCAGCTCATACTCCATCACCCACATTGTTCACAGTTTGGAATTGTGAAAATTCCTGTTGCCATTCCATCTCTCCCCCATCATTCCCGAGCCTGAATTCCTCACCTCACCAGACGCCAGAAATGTAAATACAGCTCCTTTTTACACCCTGAGCTGCTCCCACAGGGCACAGTCCAGACCACCAAACCTTGGAAGCTCAGTTGTGCCCTGAAGTATTGGGCAGCCCAATTCCAGATTATTACTGCAATAACATCTCTTCCTTCACATCCAGGTGGGGATGCTGCATCTCCTCTCCTGGTGCTCTGTGCTGAACAGGGTCCCCTGGGCTGGGCAGGACAGCACGAGGTGGTGGAGCAGCAGCAGAACCAAGGGGAGCTCAGGTGAGGTTTGGCTCAGCAGTTCTCAGAGCAGGATTTACAGCTGTCTTGGCAGCTGGTTGTGACAGGGAGCCTCCATTCCTTGCAGAAATGGAGGGAATTAGATCCATGTGGAGGGTGGTCTTGTGCCTTTAGACCTTGGGAGAATTGTCCTCATATGTGGTTTTACCAGCTCAGTTGGCTTTGTTTTGTGAAATTCTCACACTCCAGCTTCATTTTCCACTACAATGTTTTTACATAACATGAGATAATCTGACTCATGACCTTGGATATTAAAATTAAATAGCCCACATGCTTGCATAATTTGCATGTGCCTCTGAACATCTGAGCCAACCTGCATTAAAGATACACCTCAGTAACCCTGGACGCTGAGATCTCCTAGCCAGGGGTTTCTAGGAAGTATTTATCATGAAGCTGTGTCAATTACTGAAATGACTGTGCATTTCTTCTATTGATTGTTGGCCTACCAAAATAAAATTACATTTGGCTCCAGATAATTCATTTTCTCCACCTGAATATCAGTTTGCTCTGTGCTGAGACCTATCAATAAAAAAAAATAGAAAGTTAGTGGGCTGGATGTTAACATTTTTCTTACTCTGAAAACATCTCATTATAGGCTTAAAAAAAAAATTAACCACAGTGAGATATAGATATGTAAATGTCATTTCACATTTTTATCTTGTGAGTCTTACTTCTAGGAGTCAGGCACCACCTAAATACTGTGAGGTGTGTTTAGAAAATCCTCATGCAGACACAGAAAGGCATAGGAGGTAAAAGGACCACCAGTTGCAGTAATTGGGTTGAAAGGATATGTGGAAATTGGGATGAGGTAATCTGCTGCCTGTTGAGCCCCTGACTGTCTGATTTGTGTCACTGCTGCCTGGTAATGTGGCACTAACAATTTAGAAGGCCAGAAAACACAAGAGGCATAATTTAGGCCAAGATGCTTATCTTCAGTGCCTGGATTTTTTCCATGTGTTATCCATGTTTAATCCTGCAGGAAGCCATTTCTGGAAAGCAGATGCAAGTCTCTAGCATTAATAATTGTACATAGGTGGCAAGGCTGCAAATGTGGTTCTGTGTTCATGGGGTGGTGGCATAAAGGAGGCACCATTTAACTTTAGCTGTGATTTGTGCAGGGAACTTGGAGGATTCCTCACACAGAGAAGAAGCCTTGGGTTGGTAAATGCAGACAGAATTATGCCAGTCATTATAAAAGAAAATTATAAATACAGTAAGTGTTTATTACCAAATGCGCTTGTATTTTTAGGGCTTGTAATGAGGGAGAATTTTTAAAATGTGGCATATTTGAATCCAGTACTGCAATACAGGGCTTGGTTAACAAACCTCCACTGTCATTGCCTCCTGCACAGAGCCCACACTGCTACAGATGAACATATCAAACACACTCGAGGTGATTTGGAGCACAGGCTTTGATTCTTCTTTATCTTGTGGCCATTTAGTACCAGTCTGACCCCTCAGAATCAGGACAGCTCAAACTCCTCCTCCCTGGCATGATGCTGGGTGCTTCCCTCATTATTCACTGTGGGTTGTGGCACAAGCATTTCCTTACACTGAGAGATGCCCAGAGCCCCTCTGAGACAGAACTGTACACATTTAACAGATTCAAATAATTCTCCCTTGAGGTTAACATAATGATTCCTGCTGATTTCAATGAGCACTGGGCAGGGCCCTTAGTGCAGCTTTCACCCCATATGTTTTAAAATGAACATTTCTTGCCACTATTTTCAGGTTTATTGTAGCTTCCTTCTGCCTCAGGCAAGGAAAAACAACAGGACACAATGACAGCACATTATATTGGAAGTAGCATGATAAATTCTAAATAGATATAATTAGCATGTGACCCCAAAGAGACCTTCCTATAATTAATATTGAAATATGGTGCATGCATTATATAGGAAAACATATTGTGTATTCAGAGGGGAGCCTTTGGAGAATGGAGGTCTGTCTGTAATGGCTTGTCATTTTTTCATTTTAATCAGAATTGAAATTTCTGCACTTGAAGAAATAGAGAATGATCATTAAAAAACACTTGGACTTTAGAAAGACACCACCTGCTTCGTTTTTCCTCTTTTTTTTTTATTGTGACAGTGGTGAAAAAAAAGCTTTAAATCTTCAGCTGGGGAAATGTGCACTAATGGGGAAACAGACCTCTGAGGAGCGAGCAGACTGACAAGCTGTTCAGGAGCAGGAGGCTTTTCAGCAAATAATATTCATTCCTCTGGTAGTTTTTGGTAGATTATGTCATAGCTAGAAGTCCATGCTTATTCCAATCCAGCAAAGTGAATGAGTAACAGATACATAATGAGCATGCATGAAAAAGGGAAAGAACATCTCAGATATAAGGTGAAGATTAAGAGGGGCAAAGCCACCAGTGAGCTGGGGATGTGTTGCCTTCTGAGTGACATTCAGTTCCTATCACACAGCAGCTCATTACACAGTCTGTTTATACCAGAGGGAAACAAATATAAAAGTTAGTCCTTTATATTTCACATTAAATGCAGGGACATCAAGGGAACTGAAAGACTTCATTACGGGATCTGATATCACATTTTGTATTTTTCTGGGTCCTATTTTAAGTAAACTGAAAATTTTTTTGTGGGTTTTTAAAAGACTTTATATCAAATATTTAATTAACATTCATTCTGCAACTTTGGAAGCTGAAGCTTTGGATCCAGGATATAATTTTTATCAGAATGAATAAATATAAAACAGATGTTAAGCAGAGGCAATAAATTTCATCTTAATTGTAACTCTGGAGATGACTTTCATCACCAGAACACATTTTTTTTTCCGCTGTAGCTTTAATTCTCAGCTCTGTAATTGCCAGTGCACTGTCCAGTTGTATTTTCCCTTCTGTTCATTCTTCCAGTTACATTTTTGCCCTAAAATAAGTGTGAGAGCGCAGCCACACTGTGGAGTAGTGGACTTCACAAACAGACTGTGCCTTAGTGGCTGCAAATCCAACATTTTGGGGTTTGTGGCAGTTCTGTCTGGTGAGGCTGTTGCCCCAGAAGCAATGTGGCATTTCTGCCCTGTAAATCTCCCCTGTGTGATGCTGCAGCAGCCCAAGGGAGCTCTGGTGTCTGCAGGCAGCCCCCCCTGTTTGTGACCTCGCTAGAATTCCTCCCTTCAGTGAAGTCTGGTTTGAGGCAGAGCTGAGGAGAAGCTCTCCAAGACAAGCCCAGATTGCAGTGGGAAGTGCTGTCAGTCAGTTACAGTCTGGCACTTCTCTCTGAGCTCCTGCCTGGGACTGATGTGTCTCTGGGTTTTGAACCATTGCCCAGTGTAAAACTGAGCTTTCAAACGGGAGTTCATTGCAGGCAGTGTAAAACATTCACAGAACTGGCACAATTGGGCCTAATTATTTGTTTTGCCATGTGTTCTGAATATTTCCTTCAGTTAATAATTATTCTCCATTATTTTCGCCCTTTGCTAAGTAGTTGTTTAATATTGTGGTTGAAAACAATGGAATTCTTTGCTTACTGTGCTTTCCAATCAATTAGTTCTGGGCAATGGGTTGCCCATGAAAATTCTTGACGTTGTCTCATGGCCAGAAGAAATTAAAAAAAAATAAAAATAAAGCAAACTGAGGTTATTGTAGAGGAAATTATAGATTTCTGCACAATATTGCTCAGTATTTCTGCCTCTTGGCAAGTAAAGCCTTGGATGAGCATCACAGAAAAAAGCTGAACTGTCTTGTGTGTGTTTTGTTTGCATTAAATCCTTTTAGAATTCATCTGGTACAGCTTTAAAAGAATGCAGAAGAGGTTACAAACAGATTTAGGTGGGGAAAAGGGATGATGAGAAGGTTCATACTGCTGGTCATAATGATAATTGAACTTGAATTAATTGAGCATTCAAGCTGCCTGAATCTCCACATTTCCATGCTGTTCATTATATGAAAATCGTATAACAAAATGCAATTTTATTTTTTAATTGCTGCAGAATGTTTGATTAGCTTTGTTTCCAGGCCTGTTGTTTTTCAGTGCTGGCAGCAAACAATTCATCTTTGAATATCCTCAGACCCCAGCAGACACAGGGGTGCTGAGACATGAAGGCAAAGGTTTCCTGGGTCAATGTCTGACCCACAATCACAAATTTTATGATGCTTTGATAAGCAACTAAGCAAAGAACATTATATTTCAATCCAGTCCTATTGAAATCTACATAACCATCAAACTGGGGGATTGAACTGGGCTATTCCTTAAAACCACCAAGGTTCCAGCATTCCCTTCTTCTTTCCAAACAAACAGTCATTGCAGGTCATTTACAAAATGCATTTTTGAGCTAAAAGTTCACTGTACTCTCAGTTTCCCTGATTTTTTAAGCCATTTAAATCATCCACTCACTTTCCTTGTTCTGTTGTAAATAATAAGCACCAAATAAGAATCTCTGTCAGTCAATATTGCAAGTGGTTTCATTTTGCCCTTTTCAAACAGTGAATACCATTTATAAGTTGTTACAAGGTACTAGTTGTATACAAAATAATGTTTCTGATGGTGAAATTGCCAGTTACACCTTGTAATTCCTTCATTGACTGTCAGAGCTGTCATGTTGCAGAAAGGTAGGTCAGTTGAACTATTAATGGATCTATTCAAAAATAAGCATGTAGGGTTTCCCCCCACCCCCCAAAAAAGGACTAGCTGCATCATTTATCTATGGAAATGAGTAATGTCTTTATCTTTTTTTAACCAATTAATAAACTGGGATCCCTAGAACAGTAATTTCAGGATCATGCCATTATTTGCTAATTCTTCATTTCTTCATTTCTTAAGAAAATATTAAGATTGCAGTTGGCCACAGCAGGACAGGCCCATGCATCATTGAAGAAACCAGTAATTTATGATGCTTTTGGAACTCCATATTAACATTCCAGGCTGTAATGAAGTTTCATATTGAACAAGGTCAGGCCTGATTGTATGATTAAATAATTTGAAAATGTTATTAAAAGTTTGCATTTCTCTCCAGCTTTTCAGAATGAGTGTTTTACTTTGGGGCACTCCATCAATCAAACCCACAGAGGCTCTGCTGGGGTGTGTTCATTCCATCACCTATTTAGACATGCAGTGATCAAGTTAAACAGAAGCAGAGGGGTATAAAGTTTTCACAAGTGGTTTTTCTCCTTTTTTTTCTCCTGTTTTTCTCCTTTTCCTTCTCAGCTGGAAATTAGACACGTGTCAGTTGTTGTGGCCAGGTCTTTGCAATGCCACTGCGGGAAAGCTCCCAGCTTACACCTCAGCCAGGTGTGTGCAGCTTTTGAGCTGTTATTCTTCTGTTGTGCTTCCAATTAATTTTCCATTTTTCCCAAGCTCTCAGGGCACAGAGCTGTGGACCTGGAGCACATCACAAGCAGCATCCAGGCCTTGGGAGTCTGATGGATTTGTGCTGACGCCACCTCACAGCCCTGCAGCTCTGTTTGCACAGGGAGAAGGAGACACTGAGCTGAGAGGACAGAGCTGAGATGTTTCTGAGCTTCTGGGAGACAGGGGCTGCTTAAGCTCTCCTAAATCCCTGAACCTAATCAATGCTTTGGGAAACACGTAGAAACCTTTTGCATATTAATGAAGTGATGTTTGGTAATGGATGACAGCTCCAAATAGGGGGTTTGAGCACAGGATTGGGCTTTTTCTCCTGGGATTTAAACATTGGTCTCCACAGCCCCTTAAACACAAACCAGGGGACAAGACATTAATACTTTATGCACTTTTAATTGACTAGGACTGTTATTGAGTTTGTTCTTTGCAAACTCCCATTAATATCCACGTTTCTTGTTTGGAAATCTGTAAAACTGAATCCTTCTGCAAAATTACACTGAGCCATCTTTCATGCTGCTACTTAGCAAGGACCTTTGGTCCTTGTTTCTCACCTCCTCTCTGCAGCTCTAGCACTTGTCAGTTTGTATTATGTACGCCTGTAAATAGCAGAAAATTAAAAAATATATTATCCAGGTAGAAGGTTGTGGAAGTTTTATAATGCAGATTTTGAATAATGCCAAATTATCATTGCAGTGTTAAATTGAGTGTGTGTGTATGTATGAATGTACAGTTGTATAATGCATATACACATTATATATGTATTTATATGAATACATGCATCTATAGAAACCTTGCAAACATTTCCTTCCATTGTTGGAGCAAGGCTCCAAGATATGGCAGGAGATTTACCACTGAAATCAGCAGTGTTGGATGGCAAGAGGAAAAACACTAAAAACAATTCTCATGTATGATTTGTTCTCTGAATTTGCTTTCTTTTGCTTTGGTGGTAGAGCTGACCATCCTCCTGGAGATCTCAAAGCACCAATGAGGAAAGGGATCCTGAAATGAATGCTATTGTTTGAATCAACCCTGCAGATGAGAAGAAGGATGGGGAGGCTGCATGCAAAACAGAGCAGCTCTGGATTTTCCCAGAAAACTTGTCAAGAAAAAAAAAAAAGTCATCACTGCTGGTATTTCTGCATTGCATATTCAGCATTCACAACAAACTCAATGCCAAGAAACGGGGAGTGCACTCTGAATGAGGTGAGATGTGCAGCGTTGACTGGCCCTGTTTGTTCCCCTCTCTCTGGGCAGGCAATGAAGGGCTAAAAGGAGCACTCAGAGAGATTCCTTGGGTATAATTGAATTTCTGATGGCTGTAATCCACCTCCCCTGTCAGGGAGCAGGCAGGGAGTGCCTGGAGAGTTCATCCAGCAGGATGGTTCCAGGTGCAGCCCTCCAGCTGCTCTGCCTCCCATCACACCCCAAAAACTCTGTCCCCAAATCCCAGGGGACACACCCATGCCATGACACACTGGGCACTGTTGGATCACACTTGCTGCACTTCTGGATCTACGAGTTTTGTTCTCCTTTTAACAGTCTGAACTGTAAAATAATAAATGTGCATTTGCAGACTGTTATCTGTGGGTATTGCCAGAGATATGTCATCTGATTATGCATGTAGGTAGCATTTAACATAATCTGCCCTGACACATTCATAAGATAAGACAAAAATAGTGTTTTATCACCGTGCTGTAGCAGCCTCTTATCAAACTCCAAAGTCTTAATTAGGGATTTCTCTCCAGGTCCCCACTTGCCTGATGACCATATAAATGTCTCAATTAGATAATTAATACAGGCTGTAATGCATGATAGTATACAGCAATTTAAAGCCCTAGGCAGGGAGTTCAACACAAATATTTCCCTTTTATATTGCTGGGAATTCAGCTGGATATATACATGTAGAAGTTCCTCTTATGATATTGATCCTACTCTTTAAATTCTTTATAGTTTCTGTGAGGAAATGCTGTTGTCTCCATTCTTCACAAACTCTGAGAGATGAGAGGATATCAGGTTGTTTATGATACTTGGCATAAATGTCATTTTGCATTTTATTTCAAATTGCAGTCAATATTTGGTCTGTAGTTTGCAGAATAATGTACAAGATGTACACATTCTTAACAAAAAGCTTCTTGCAGGCTTAAACTGGGGTTTTGAAGTTCCTTATCCACTTCTACCACTGTAGGAATTATGTCTAATATTTAAACAAGTTTTTAGTGAATCTGACTAACACTGAGAAATCTCAGTTTCTAAGTAATACAAAACCACATTTTGAGATTTTTTTCTTTAAATGTAAGTGGATTTTTTTTCCCCAAATAATTTCTGGGGACAAAACAGTACATGACAGGATTCACAGTGTGTGTTTGACTCTTGTCTCATTAATGAAGATGTCCAAACTTGAACCTCTTTCCTGGTCCAGCCAGGAACAAGTGGGGGAAAAAATCAGATTAATTTCCCAGTAAGAGGCAGCTGGATAGGTGGGATCCTCATTTTGGAAGACATCCATGTTTGCTCCTGGAATTGTGGGAGCAGTGTCTGACCCAGGCTGTGCATAAACAGGGCAGAAGGAGCTGAAAATTGAACATTTTCTCTCTTTGAATCTCACGTGTTCAGAAAGGTGATTTCAGAAACCAGAGTTAATTGTACGTAGCGAGATCCGAGGCCAAATTTACAGGCAACAGAAGTAAAGAAAAAAGGCATCAGAAAGTCAGACAATTTGAAATTCAGGTGAAGAACTGAGGTCACTGCTGCTGAATTTGTGGTATTTCCTTGGAGATAAACAGTGAGATATCAGCAGCTCAGAAAATTTGCTTACAATTGTATTTATTCTGAAGATAAAGTTAGTTAAAGTAAAAGCAGCAAGTGCATGAAACGTGGAAAGGCAGAGAGACAAGGCAGCCAGACTGATGCCACCACATAGAGCTGGCCTTGGGAAATATTGGCCAGAAATATTGGCCAGCAGTATTGTACCAATTGTACAATTGGTTGCAATATTGGAAAATATTGCAACCAATTGTACAATTCTTGCATCACAAAAAAAGATACTAAAGTTGACACACACTGATTAAATCTTGGAAAGCCTGAGGGGCCAGGATTTCTGATGGTGAAGCTACAGCTAAACTCAAAATCTTCCCATAGAAATTGGACAGCACTATAAATTTATTTCTAAATATGTAAATGCATGCCCACAAAATGTAAATGTCAGAAGAATCACACTGTTTCTGGACTTGCACCTGACCCTGTTCATGGCATTTGAATTTTGTATTTCTGCTGTTCTCTCTAGAGGACATTTTGGAGAGCTGCTGTTCCTTACCATTGTTTGGAGCTCAGAAATTTTCCTATAATATAAATAACTCATACAAAGTTGCTTTGAGTACTTTGGCCACTTCCCCTAAAATTGAAAATAGTTCCTTCTGTTAAGAGTTTACTTATTTCACAGCTGTTATACACATTTCTATCAGGTTTTCTGGTATAAAGCTGATTTACCAATGATATTTCTTTCTCTCCTGAGAAATGCACATGTGTCTCTAGCATCTGTCTCAACTCCATTCAAAAAGGGAGGGGAAGGGGTCACATGACATTAATTTTATGGATATACAGGTATTGTTGCATTTCTGTCAATAAATAATTTCTTTTTTTCAGGAAGAAGCTGCAACCTCTACCTCAATATTTTTCTGAAGCAGAGCTAATGCACAGCAGCTAAAAATAATCTCATGGAACAAAAATGAAAAAAAAGCAGAGAAGTCAATGCTGTGAGTTAACACTGCCATATTTTTTCCAGAAAAAGACCAAAGAATCAGCAAAGCATCAGCTTGTTTCAGCAAAATTTATAGTAGTAATCAGTTCCTGTACATCTTTGATACCCTTTCGGCTTTTGATTCTTGATTTAAAGCACTTCTCAGGGAATGTTGTGAATAAACCAGCACCCTGCACACAAATACAGTTCACAAAAGGCACTAATCCTCTCCCCAGAAGTTCCACCTCCTTTTTTAAAGGATTCTGCTCAGCAGAGCAGCTCACATAGGCAGATATTAACTGGGTTCCAGTGGGAGGAAATGTTTTAGGGTCCTCAGATGTGGTAAAAAGTGCTCCCAGGCTGAGCTGGGCTTGGCTGCAGACACATCACCTGATGGGTGTGGAAATACCCAATTTACCACCTGATGGGTGTGGAAATACCATATTTGTCACCTGATGGGTGTGCAAATACAGAGCTCTGAACCTGCTCCCTCAGGAGCTCAGAAATCCCCCTACAGACCAGGTGGGACTCCAGAACCTGAGTGTTCACTGACCCTCCCTTTCTGTCCATCCCTCATTTCATAGCACTGACCCATGGCAGAGAAGAGGATAAACTCCTCCATGGACTGGGGTTAAAGAAATTTCTCCTCCTCCTCATATAAAGCAGGACAAAAAGTTCCAGACTCCTGAACTGGAGCCTCTGGGACTGCACAACTTTGCCCACTGATCCTTCCCCAGGAGCCTCAGACTGAGAAGCACCTTGGGTGCAGAATTGCTTGGGGCAAGGGCTCACAGCACTGCAAAATGTGGAATTTGTCAAGAATATCTTAATTCAGGGTCTTTCTTGATGCTTACATCATCTTTGGGCACTTCCAGTCAGCAAGAAAGGAAACCTGAACAGTGGAACCAGAGCAGCTGCATCTCTAGGTGAGGATATCCAGGAATTACCAAGCCTTGGGGATGTATTAGCATCAAAATATTGATGTAGATCTCTGTACACATTGCTAATTTATCAACACGCCCAAGGTCCATGGATCCTAAGCTTGAAGATGTTCATTATAATACTGAAAATCACACCTACAGACCCAGCCCAGGTGCAGACCCTTCCCCTGAGCATGTGGAGGTGTCAGCTGAGGTTATGTAATCTGTACAGAAAATACCAACCAGCCATCACAGAGGGGCTGTGCTTGGGAAGTCACTAAATCCAAAATTCTGTGTATAAATAGTGGCATGAAAAGCCCAGTGGTGGTGCTTGGCTGGTGGAATACATCAATACATTCAAAATTTGTGGAAGCATCCAGGCTTGTACAATTCTCAAGTAAATAATCTCATGAATGTGTAACTTGGCTTGTTGCACACCAGGTAATGAATCCAATTTTGTGGGCAAAAACATGGGTGTCAAAATGCCAAAACAGCTCCTCTGCCTGTTGCATTTCCACTTCTCCTGGGGCTGAGGAGAGCAGAAGTTGCAAGCTTGCATTCTCCTTCTAAATTTCACCCTGTTTTCAATTACATTATTTTTGGAGGGTGGGAAGGGTTAAATGTACATGTGGATATGTACTCCAAAGAAAAAATATTTTCTACTTTTTTTTTCAATTGATAAAATATGGAGCATCTGTTTTAAAAATAAGTTCTGGAATAATTGCAAGTATTAATTAAGTGTTTTCCTTCAGTTTTATTTAGTAAGTACTTCAAGTTCTAACAATCAAAAACTTGGAGAGAACAATACTAATAATTAAAAAGGAACAGAAAGAAAGCAGACAAAGCTTTTAAAAAATTAGAATTGTTTTCTGTAATCCTCCACTTCAGCTACTGTACAGCAGGGCTCAATCTTTGGATTTCTTTAATCTTTTGGATTGGCCTGTTCTTCCCCCTGATTTATCCGGTGGCACAGGAGGATTAAATTAGCGTAATGGACACTTGTTAAATGTGTGCATCAGTCTGATCAGCCTGGCAGCGCCGGGTTTGTTCCTCCCTGCCAACTCGGTACCACGGGCATGCTGCGCTGTTTAGAGCACCACTTAGCGGCAGAAGATTTCAGCTCCTGAAATCGGATCTGAGAAACTTCTGAGTGAAACCACGCTGGAACAGCGCGTCCTTCTCCTTCCTGCCCGAGCTCTGCGCTCAGAGCCCGGCCAGGCTGGGTCTGGTGCAGCTCAGCATCCCTGGTCAGGGCAGCATCCCATCCCCAGGGCAGCATCCCAAACCCAGGACCAGCACATCCCTGCCCATCTCATCCCTACCCAGCACATCTCTGTGCCCCAATTTGGGCAGGTATTTTTCATCCCTTCCTAGCTCATCCCTGCCCAGCTCTCATCCCTGCCCAGCTCATCCCTGCCCAGCACATCCCTGTGCCCCAATTTGGGCAGATATTTTTCATCCCTGCCCATCCTTGCCCAGCTCATCTCTGCCCAGCACATCCCTGTGCCTCAATTTGGGCAGGTATTTTTCATCCCTGCCCAGCTCATCCCTGCCCAATTCATCCCTGCCCAGCTCATCCCTGCCCAGCACATCCCTGTCCAATTCTCATCCCTACCCAGCTCTCATCCCTGCCCAGCACATCCCTGTGCCCCAATTTGGGCAGGTATTTTTCATCCCTGCCCAGCACATCCCTACTCTCCCTCCTCCCCTCCCCTGCCCCGCTCCTCCCATCTGCCTGTGCCCACAAACACATTTTGCCTGTGTTAGCGGCTGATTGAAACGTTTGACCTCGAGTTGTGGGTAAATAAACAGGTGCTCCTCTACCTCTTATGCTCAATATCAACACAATGACCAGAAAATAGGAAAACATCACAAAGCAGGCTGAGGATGTTCCCTGCTTTCAGCAGCCAGAGCATATCCAAACAATTTGGGCAGGTATTTTTCTCTGCAGGACATTGAAGTCAGGGATGTTTATCACATCATACTGAAAGAATTTGTTCTCTATATTGAATTTTAACAATGTTACCATGAACTTTCTAACTTTGGGGATATAAAGAGAACTAATCAGTGTTTAGAGATAACAGAACTTATAATAGCATCAATGCCTGGAAAATTAAAACAGACAGATAGATATCCCTTTTCTCACCAAAACTCCCTGAACTTTCTAGAGGGATATTGTGCTGTCATAAAGTCTGCTTGGAGGAGACAAAAGGGAGCTTGATCAGGACACATAAAGTAAAAATTGCTGGGTTTGTTTAAAAACACATACTGGACAGGCAACAGCAGGCTACAGAATTCAGGTTTAATTTTAACAGCACCACTTCTTATGCCATGGCTCTGATTTTATTTTTTCTGATTGATTTTTACAGATATGACTCTTCAAGCCACAGATTAGCACAGGATGGTTGTAAGTAAATACAAAGCCAGTAATGGTAGAGATGGCAAATCTGTTCTTACTGTAAAGCTTCTCACAAGATTTTTCATTTTCTTCCCAAAGCCCCCTCAGCTGTCCTACTTCTGGCCATGTGCTCCACATCAGTTATTCCAACACAGTCTGAGAAACAATTTTTTCAATCAGTTACGTGGCCAAATTGCAAAGGCAATGGCTCACAGAGTTGTGTGTACAATTACTGAGATTCCATGCGTGCATTGGGTAATTTCTCACATAAATGCACTTAATTAGTCATCTGTGCATGAGTTTTCCTATTTGCATACATACTTAGGGCAATTTTGCATGTAAATTAAGCACTTTATATATATATATGTAAAAGTTTGACTCTCATCATGTTTACTAAACAGAAGCTTATGTTAGATCTGGAAGAAAATAATTGAGTTGTCTGACAGCACACAATACAATGTGGTAGCTTGCATATGGATTATTACAGTGTCTGCATCCTGCTGAGGTTTTCCCAGAAAGGTTATTAGATTTATCTCTCATAAAGTACTTAAGGATCAACTTGCAAATGATTGTTCTGGTGAAATATCTGCATAGGTGAAGTCCAGGTTACCACAGCGTGCACCAGACATAATTTGTATTTGTTGTTAAAATCTTAAAAATGTCCCATCTGAATCCTGTGCTGCTTCCGAGCTTCAGTGAAACCTGATCCACAATTCTGCCATTTCCTGCTGATGGATCAGCACAATCAGAATCACTAAAAATGAGCTTTAGTAAAACACAAGACAGTAGCTCACACTGAAAGATGGTGCAGGAATATCTCCCACAGATTTCTCTCTCAAAGAGATCAGAAATGCCTTTCAGCTGGGGGTTACCCAGTCTGGGATGTACCAATATTTTTAGGACCTGTTTGTGTGTCCTGACTTGAAAGCTTGTGTGCAGCTGGGAGTGGATTAGGGGCTGTGAGACCACAGATCTGCTGGCCAGAGTTAATGGGATAAATGCAGATAATCTCGTTAGATGAATGCATGAACTTGAAAAATTAATCTTTGGAGTTCGGGCATTTCCAGACACTGGCAAAAGCAGAAGTTACTTCATGTACAGAACTCCACCAACATCAAAACCAGCCTTTATCAGCTGAGCAGCACTCAGGCGGTGACTACCAATGGCAGATAATAAAACTTTAACCCCTGTGACTCCACACTTTCTCTTCCTCTTTTTTATTCATGTGTGGAAAACTTTGGTTTTTATTATTCTTGGCCTGCAGTCCGTCCATATTATCCATTCATATGGTGTTCCTAAATAGTTCCCTTTCTTTTATTTCTAGGCTTTATTTCACTACTATTACATTGTATTATACATAATATAATGTAATATTAGTATTACTATGTAATATTATCATATTAATATCCTCATTTGTAGCTAAATCACTGCTTCAGATAGTTAAATAAAGTTTGTATACATCTTTAACTTGACAGGAATTGCAAGGAGGCAAACACTGTAAATTTTTCATTACTTTTCCTAATTGGAAATATGCTGCATTACTTTGAGTATGGGATATTCTGTCACAAAGTAATCCCTTACAAGAGCACATCTCTCCTCTCTCTCCCCTCTCTCCAAGCTCTCTTATCCTTTCAGTTCCACTATTAAAATCCATGCTTGTGAAAGCTGTCTCTTGCGAAGTGCTTTGTCTTCCAGGTGGTTTTTGACCAAAAATGCTGACAGCTCCAGAAAATTAGCTCATATTAAACAGGTAACTGGGGCTTTCTCTGAGGAGTTCTGCCTCAGCATTTACCAGGCACACACACACACAATTTACAGTATCTGCTGCAGTGCAAAAACTGTTGGCTATATTTGTGAGGAAAAATATTTGTGAGGAATACCAACAAGCTAGGTGCCACAAAAGGCCGGGAGAGCTCAGAACATCACATCTATTTATGTTTTACCAATCTTAGCAGAGGAAAATATGTTTTTTTCTAATAAAGAAGGAAAGAATATACTGTAATATTAGAAAGGCTGATCTGAACATAGTGTTTTTGCTAGATAAAAGAATGATAATTTATTAATACTGCTGGTTGTTGCAGGGTAACTTATTTGGAGGTTTGGACTGGAATAAGTTACATTACTGTGAACATTTCAATCTATATGGGGCCAAATCAATCAGAAGAATGCAATGGGGATGAGATTTGCTGCTGTAAACAATAGCAACAGCACAAGCTGCAAGTCTCAAAATTCTCATTTTCCTTCAGCAATCATTTATTAAAATTATTATTTATGCTGATATTAATTTGGAGTTTTCTGGCATGTGATGAGTAAAAATTAAGGAACCATAAGGTTTACAGCTCAGATCCTGCCCCCTTCCCCTGGCACCTCACTGAATGTGGAGTGAGCATTCCAGAGGCACAGGAAATCACAGGCACAGGAGTTTTTAGAAAAAAAAAAAATGATCAGGCTCCTCCTGAGCTGCTGAGAGTGCATAGAGAGGGTGGGGAGGAAATCCCTGGGTTTATGTTGGTGTTTGATAATTTTGCTGCTCCCTTTGCTGCTCCAGGTAAAGCAGGTGTTGACCTTCCAGGTAACTCTCTGTTCCTGAGGTGATGGCACAATTTTGCTTAAACGTGTGCTCATCTGAGGAGAGTCTTAAAATCAGTTTTATGTTTGTGAAGGCTTTGGGGAAACTGGGAATCTGTGGCCTTACTCCTGCTTGTAAAATCACAGACTGGCTATTCATCTCTTTTTTGTACTAAATCTGGTGAGATTTCATTGTTTCCATGAATATCAAGCACTGCCTTATGGAGCAGCCTGGGAGCTGCCTGCCTGCTGTGTCAGGGAGCTCTTGCAGTTTATTCTCCTTGGTGACTCTGAGAACAAGCCTAATTCTGCTTTTCTACTTTTTTTTTTTAATACCCCTTCTTTAAACCGCAGTCCACTGCAAAGATAGAGATCTACTAAGCCTCTTGGTCTGCTTTTTCCTTTTCCCTTTGGTTTTGCAAGAATACAAAACAAAAAAATAAAGAGAATAGAACTGTTAATTGTTTTGCACAGGTCAGTTTTGTTGTACAATATTTCACAAAGAGTTGCATTAGTATAAGGTGTGTTACCTCACCTAAGGTGAAAGAGACATGGAATTGGGAGTTTGAAATTGATTTTAATATAGCCATTGCTGGCGTGCTGCCACTAATGCCTGCACAGCTCAGTGAGGAGACCACAGTGTGCCTCATAATTGGAGGTCAGACTGCACCAGAGCTAGCCTCCCTTGGTCAGTGTAATTAAGTGAGCAGGAAGGGTTTGCACAGGGCCTCTGAAGCTGTGTTTTCCTCAGAGCCATTCCCATGGCCAGCTGGGAAGAAGACTCCCTTGGATCCACAATGTGCGGGTGAGTAGGTAGCCTCAAAGAGAGAAGGTTCAAATTCCTTGGCACTGCAGCCTGTCTGGCAGGGCTGAAAATGTGATTTCAAAAGAGCTGTTTGACCAGGGAGATGGCTGTGCCACCCCCACCATTCCAGCACACAGGGAGCACGGGCAGGGATGGAATTGGCTTGGACTGAAGCATTTCCCATTCCTGTTCAGTGCAGCCTTTTCTTATGGATTCTTTCTTCGAGTCACTTTCTCCTCTGTGATTCATCATTTTGTCTTTAGATTTTGTACTGGAGCCAGATCATAGGCAATCCAGAATGTTGAGCTGTGCCCAGCTATTCATGTAGTTCCAGCTGCTGTTACTTAAAAAAATGACATAAATGCACAAACTCCGGATTTTACCATTAGTTATTTTCTTTCTGCGGTTGTGGTCTTCCTACTTGGGAGTACCCTTTGTTTCTTCTGTTGGTTTCCATCAAGATCTGGTTAAAGTCTTTTCCTGATCATTAATTTCTCCATAGCTCTAATTTACATTTCACTTCACTGTTCAGTTTCATCTCATCTCATCTTCCCTACACATCCTTAAAAGATCCCAAATCCATATTAAATCTGAAGGTATTGCTTGTTCATCTCATTTTTGAACTGCTGTCACAAACACATAATTTGCCATTATCTATCAAACTAGAATCATCATTATTTCCTGTTGTGTCTTTTGTTATTACTTCTGACACAAACCCAAATTAGTAATAATGACTCCAAACCAGTGGTCACCCAGCTGTCTCCTACTTGAAAAGCAAGAATCTCCAGATCATACAGAAGAAACCCACAGCAAGGTCTGCACACTGCATTAATTAAATTTCTTCTTGTTTATCACACTTTTTAATAGAACCGCTTTTTATCCTTGGCATCTGGGCCACAGCTATTTACTTGAGTTCAGGGAAATATTTACTTGTCAGAGAATTAAAGGGGTTAAGCCAGCGGGAATATTTCCCAGATAAGGAATTCAGATATCAGCCCTAAGCTAGGAAGGCAAAAGCCTCTTGAGACTCTGTTTTCTCACCTCCTGTCCATTTAATTTGTTACTCCCATGCTTTCACGTACTTGATGGCTGCTTGACAATTTTATTGTGTGTTGTACAGTCCCTCAGTGATCACACCTCCCTCTCCCTGGCTCCCTCTCCGTGGTCACACAGCTCACATCCAATACTCATCTCCACCACCCAGGGTTCTCTTGTCCCCTTGGTGTGGCTGTGCAAGTCCCACTGCTGTCAGCGGGAATTACATGTGTGCATCAAGGAGGGGAAAATCCCTCATGTGCTCTGCTCTCCTCGTTATCCTGGCACAGTCAGCTCTGGAGATGGCTCATCCATGAGCCTTTTATTCTCTTGGGTGCTGTGAGTACAGCAAGTTGCCTCCCAGGATCAGCAGTTTTGCTCTTGAGGTGTTTAGCAAGCTGATTTACTGTGCGTGTGCACACTCTTAAGTGTCCTCATCCCGCCAACCCCATATCTGGTAGCATCCCTGTGTTAGATGGTGGAGCTTCCTATTTCCTTTTTGTGCCACAACACCAATTCCTAAACAGGCTCCCAGCAGGCTCCAAGTGAAGCAAACCCTCCCAAATAACATATGTTCAGGCCCTGCCATCTGAAAGTTTGGGAAAAATTCACAAGGTACAAAAATCTAAAAGGCATATTTTTAATTTTCCTTAAAGATCTGAAGGATGACATTTTATAAGCACTTCATGAGAGGTGCTGCTAAACAAGGAGGTAGTTAAAATAATATCTAATCAGTTAGAAAAACTGTAATTCCTTCCAAAATTAATTGGAGTATTAAGTGAATGAAAATGGTTAAATGAAAGCAACCACAGACATGAACCAGAGATTTTCATTGTCTGAATATGGATCTGGATTCTCTTTGCTCCTTCTGGAAACTCCTCAGTTTTGGAGGCACCTGCTGTTTCACACCGGCCACTGTTCCTGAAAATACAACTGAAATTCAACTCCATTTGCAGCCTCATTCCTTGAGCACACAGTTTGTTACCACAGCTTAGAAAAGCAGGATGGCAAACTAGTTTGGGAAAAAAATCAATTTGCCATCAGATTAGAAATCAACTGTAAACATGTTGAAGAATTCTTTTTTTTTTTTTTTTCACTACTGCTCTGCCTTTTCTTCACAATCTGTTGTGGTGTCAGACTTATTTTGATAATACTTGTAGAACTTGTCATATTAACAAAGTTATCAAGCAGAGCAAGCGCTTGCACAGCAACAGCTGTAGTCCAGCAAAAGTCAAAATAACTGGCCATGGGTATTTGAAAAAGAACATCCACGTTGTAGTTCCCCAAATCCAAAATATTCTCAGTACTCTCCAGAGTACTTGTAGGTCTTTTTAAATAGAAACTGCCCTTAAACCTGGAACAATCTGCTCCAAACTTTGAAACTGAGAATAAAGATAAAAGGAAAAAAAATCAGATTTTTAAAATATATATTAGGATTTATTTTTGCTGTGATAGTGTCACTCAACTATTTCAGCCTCTGTGGAAGTGGTTCATAAAAAAGGCTCCACATTAAATCCAATACAATGATGGAATTTATTTAGTGTTATATAACAAACTCAGAAATACTTGTTTAAAAACAAAATAAACCCCATAATCCACTAAGACTGTAAATTGGTGGGGTTGGAACAATCTTTTCATTATTCTTGTCCACAGAGCTCAATACAATGAGGCCTCAGTTCTTTGCTAATGTCTCTAGGTGTTAACACAATGCTATTAAATCTACTCAATGGACAAAGATGCAGCCAGTGGATTTATGTGTCCCATTCCTTGGGAGACGTGCAAATCCCACAGAATGGTTTAATGGCCGGATTTTTCAGCTGCAATGTCTGATTTTGCACGTACATCAGATAATATGCATCTATTTATGCAAATTGCTGCCGGATTTATAAGCACAAAACACTCGTGCCTGGGAATTCCTATTTGTGGCCTTGAGCTGGAGAAGGAAAGGATGGGATTTGGGAGCCAGGGCCCGGCTGTAGGAGAAGAGCAGGAGCCACACTCTGCTTGAAACCTCTGCTTTCAGTTTTCTGTGAAACTGACTGAAGTTTCACTTTCTGACCCTGTGTTGATCTGCCTTTATTTTTACACCAGAAATTTGCTAGTTTAGTGGAGTTAGTTTCCTCTGCTACTGATGTGGATGTGGATTAAGCCTGACAAGCCTATTTTCCTCTAAAAAAAGCAGGGCCAGGCTCAGGCTGGTTCACAGATACGGTTGAGGAGGCAATCCTGGCACTACCCATTTCTCTACCCTGTCCTGAGTTTTTCATTTCTGGATAGATCAGTTTTTCCTCACCAGTATGTAATTTTTTGTAGATTTGCTACTACTCCCTCACGCCATGTTTCTTTCCCTCACAACTTGGGCTCTGCTCTCCTCACATGACACACTCATGAACCCCTGGACATAGATCTTTTCCTGTGAATACAAATTTTTCCTCGTGGGGTACACTTGGTTTTCACCTGGCCATATTAGTTTTTTGCCCACTGAGCACGTTTCCAGGGCTGTGTTAATTTTCCTCTGGACATGCTGCTTGTTCCCTTGTGGGCACATGTAAAGAGAGGGCTAGAGGAAATAACCGTAGGTTGAGACAGGAGAGATTGAGATTATATATGGGGGAAAATTTCACTTTTATGGTGGTCAGGCATTGGAATGGGTTGCCTAGGAGGTGGTGGAATCTCCATGTCTGGAGGTGTTTCAGAGCTGTCTGGATCTGGGGCTGGGTGATGGTTTGGGGGTGACAGTGGCACTGCTGGGTCGGTGGTTGGACATGATGATCAGGGAATCACCGAACCTGAGCTGGAAGGGGCACAGATCTTCAAACCCATGGAATGGTGGGCATCAAACCGCAGCTTTGGCATCATCAGCAGCGTGCTCTGTGATGTGAACTCACGATCTCCCTGCATGTGCCGGCTGGTTTGGGCTTCCTTCCCTGGAACACACCAGCTTTTCGCGACAATTTGAACGCGTAAGTTTCTTCTCCGGACAGACAAGGCTCCCGCGGATCGCGGAGCTCGGCAGAGCACTGAGAGAGGAAGCGGCAGCGCCGCCGAACCCCTTTCCCCCTCCATCATCATCACCTTCATCCCCGCTCCCCCCGCGGCGGGGCGGCGCCTGTCGCTTTAAGCGGCGCGTGCCCGCGCGCGCGGGGCGGGGCGCGGCGGCGGCGCGCGGCGGGCGCTTCACCTGCAGCCCGGAGCGGCCGCGGGACCCGGCCGGCTCCGCTCCGCTCCTCGCTGCACGGCACCGCTCCGATCCGCTCCGATCCGCCCGCCGCGGACATGAGCGCCGGCCCGAGGCGGCGGCTGCTGCTGCTGCTCCTCCTGCCCGTCTGGGGCTCGGCGGCGGTAAGTGCAAACGGGCGCGGAGCCATCCCCGCCGCGGCTCCTCCGCGCCCGCCGCGGCAACTTCGGGCTCGGGGAGTGAGGGTGATGGTAGTGGGTGCGCGGAGCTCCTGCCGCTGCTTCTGCCGCGCTGCCGTTCCCCACCTCCTTTTTTAACATCGAATCGCCTCTGTGCAGTTTTTAATTGTTTTGTGGAGCCGCCGCTCAGGTGCCGCCGCGGTGCCGGCACGAGTACGCTCCGCGCTGCGCCTCGCCGGAGAAACTTCGGGGGCAGCGGCGCGTCCCGGCGCGGAGCCGCTCCGAGCCCCGCCGAGCCCCCGCGGCCGCGCTCCCCGCCGAGCCACGCGGAGCCCGCGCCCGCTGCAGCCCCTAACTTTTATTTTTACAAGCCCATAAACCCAACCGAGCGGGCCCGGTGGTGATGCTCGGAAAGTTTGGGATTTTTAGGGTTTTATTCCCACGGCGCCTGAAATTGAAGGGTTTCTGTAGAACATCAACAAGCGCCTGAACGCGTGGCTGCAGTGTTACCGAGCGAGCCGGGCGGCTGCTGGCTTTCGGGCTGGGCTGGCTGCGGGAACAAGAGCCGCTTATTTTTCTGCCTCAATCCCCCGGTGCCAAGTAGAATCCGTGTCCCGAGCCTCGTGGAGGCTGGTGGGTGCCCAGGAATAGCCCCGATGCGCTCTCGTCTGGCGAGCACCGCTCTAATAACGGGGCGATTTCAGATTGGAAGCCCGCTATCCTCGGTGACACCCTTTGAAATGTTTCCTAATGGCAACATCTTGCCAGCCGCGGTCAGAGTCCAACAGAGCCGCCGCTTCCTTGCGCTTCCCATGCAGTAGCTGGCATCCGTCTCCCGAGCGTGATTTTAAGCCGAGTACATTGGCTTGTGTTCTGCTTGCTAAGCTCATCCGAAAGGACCCTTCTTTCTCTGCTGTTGGTTTCTGTGTCTCCGGCGCAGCGCAGTCTGGGGCTGCGGGGGTTGCGGTGCTCCCCGGGGAGGCAGGTGCCCGCCCGGAGTTGCACTTTGCGGGGAGGCGCCGCTCCCGCTCCCCCGGCTGCAGCCGGCGCTGCCGGCTCTGGAGGCGGCGGAGGTGCCGGCAGCATCGCTAAGCGATGCTCTGGCTGGCTCTGCCGACAGCCCCGGCGCGTTAGAAATCCCCTGCCACCAGCACTTGTTAGTGCGTAAATCACCTGGCACTCCGCACGCATAAATCACGGGCTTGTGTGCTGTCAGCGAGTTCCTCTGGAGCCGGGGTCTGGGACCTTCCCTGCCGGGGAATCCCAAGGAGCCCGGGCTGCTGTGGCTGGGCTGCCCCGTCCCTGTGGCGGGGGCTGGATCCTCTGCTCAGTCCAAAGTTGCAGCTGAGTGTTTTGTTGGCTGTGTCCCCCCCTGGGTGCTGGCGCGTTGTGCAGGATTCTATGCATTATCAGGTTTTTAACTGGGAATCCCTCAATTCCTTCCCACTGCCGGGGCACGAGCAGAGCCTGGAATGTCCCGGAGGCTGCAGCGGGCAGAAACTGGGTTGCTGCTGCAAGGGTGAAGGGGAAGCAAGGGTGTCCTCACCTGGTCGCAGGCTCCTGTGTTTCTCCCCCTTCCATGCTGGGGTCTGCCCAGTTTCTCAGTAGCAGACGTCGGTGGTTTGGAAGTTGCAACATCAGGCCTTTGCGTGTCTCCAGTGCGAGCACAGCGCCTTGATGAATTGCTGCTCTTTGTTTCCTCCCCTCTTCTGACAGTGCCCGGTATCCCAGCCTTCCTACAAACAATGCTCTCTTGTAGTCAGGCAACTATTGGTGGCCCGTTTTATTTTTTGCAGCTACAGTATGGATCCACTCCAACAGATAGGCACTCTAACACAAGCAACTTCTACTTGCACACTGCTCTACTGTTCAGGTTTGCTCATGCCTAAACACTTCATCGCTGGGTGCAAAATGTTTTCCCAAATGACAAAAGTCATGGTGTGCATTTTCCTTGTTTTGTTTTTGCAGGCACACAATGGGGATCTTACAGTTAGACCCACATGCAAGCCTGGCTTCTCAGAACAAGACTACACAGCATTCATCTCCCAGAATATCATGGAAGGGCAGAAGTTACTCAAAGGTAAGTGGAATAAAAAGCTTAATAGCTTCTGCAATAACTGTATTTTCAGGAGGTGAAAGGAGGCTTAAAGATGCTGGTTTTGATGGTGAAATTGTCTGCAGAATTATGTTTGTAGGAGGATGAAACACTAAGTGGTTTACCTGAGCACAGTTTTGAATACAGATGAATCATTCCAAGTCCGCTGCTGTCTGCTTCAGGTGGATTGTTTGTTACACCATGCGAGGTCATCACTTCACTCTTGAGTCTCCCACTCCCACCCTGTCTGAAGGAACTCTGCATCTGATATTTTAGCAAGTATTTTTATGTATGAAATTCAAAGATCCCTAAATTATCTCTGCTTTGAAATGGATGATAAAGCAGACGTTGTTGTTGGAAATGTGGTAAACAAGCCTACAGACATTCTGTTCACAAATGTGGCATTCATTTTCATTACTGCCCCACTGACAACATGAAAACACAGGCAAAAAGAAACTACCAATTAGCTTTATAGTAATTGCAGGATTATAACCACTTTTGTGCTTGTAAACTCTAAGATGTCTTCATAATCCAAATAACTGTAGATTATCCTGCGTATTGCTCTGTCTTCTTTTGAAGTTAAAAATAATTAAACTTTATATTTGCATGGCGCAGAAAAATACTTTATTCCAAGAGAATTTTTGAAGATCAGAATCCCACAGCAGCCCAGGAAGTTGGGGAGCACGTCAGGACTTGGTGCTCTACTCCAGGCTTTATAACTGTATTTTTCAGTGTTTTCCTGAGCACATTTTGCTTGCATGCATGTCTCTGTGCCAGAAAGCTGGGATTTCTGTCTTCCTCCAGACCAAACACCTGCTCTGTTACTTTGATTTTTCTCAGAAGAGAGGGAGAGTTGTCAGTGTTCTCTCTGGCTTCAGCAGAATCCAGGACTGGACGTTTTTGCTCTGCATGAGCTGGCAATCACTTTTGTTTCTGTGCCCAGTTGTCTTAGTGTTGCTGTTCAGGAATTCTCTTGATTGGCCTGGCATTAATTAGTAGACCTTGGGGAGTTTATTTTTAGTTTGAAGGGTAACCAGTGAGGGAATTGGGATGGACAAGCTCAAGATTATGCAACCCTAAAGAGACCAAATACCAATAGTTTACACACTTTGTAGCAAATTTTGCCAAATGTGAAGGCAGCTTTACAGGTCAGTCTGGAAACTGGGTAGATTTCATGCTCTTTTAGCTTTGCAAATTATTTGATAAAAAATGTTCTCTGAGTACTGTAGAAAGCTGTGGCATAAATATATTTGCTCAGAAGAGTGGTTTTTTTGCAGTTTAGTGCTTGATAAATGGTGCTGTGTTTATAGAGGTGGGCAACAGGGATGGAGCAGAAGGGTCTGCTCAGAGGCATTGGGTGGCTGTGACTTTCAGAACAGCACAGTGGCTGTCATTTCATTTCTGGTTTAACTGATAATTTCTAAATATGAAATTATATTTACACAGGCTGTCAAGTTGATTTGAATGAAAATATATTTCTATTTGATTTTATCCTTTAGGGACCAGTTGTAGTCTTACATTAGTCATGGCAACCCTGCCTCTGATTTAGGGCTGAACTCACCCTGGGGACATTATGTATCCATGCCCCACTTGTAAGATTCATGGCCTGATAGCGTTGTCACAGGTTCCATGATTTAAAAGCATTTTCTCAACAAAAGAAGGAAGAAAAAAAGTGCAAGTGCTGTGTTTGCTAATAAGTAAACTATCATCTTTGCACCTTTTAATCTATAGTCAAATACATGCTGTTGTTTATCATGGAAAGCAAATATATCTAATTAATTTATACAATAATGGGCAAGAAAATTCTTCTTCATGCTTGTGTTGTTCTTTATATATACTCTAGCATGTAAAATTGGTAGTTTTCCAGTTTAGGTTTAATTTTACTTCCTAGCACTTGATGTGTCTGAAGCATAAAATGTTTATCTCTTTCTTCCATCTGGGTGAAGTATTGTACAATAGTTCAGACCAAAAATGGGTTCAGATTGCTTACATTATCATGTTTGATAGATTGACATATGTACTATTTCACACCATCTTACCACGCAAAGCTCTGCTGCCAGCAGCTACCACCATCTTATTCATCAGCATTCAGTAATTCATCTGCAGGCCAAATGGGACTGTTTGCCTGAATTAAAGAAAAAAAAAAAAAAAAAAAAGAAAGTAAGTAGGCAGAAATTCACCTGTCAATGCTTTCCTGGAATCTGGGGGTTGGAAAAAGCGTGTCTGTAGCTTGGGTGACTCTTGGGGGATTTCACAGAGGTTTTTATGGATAATGCTCACCTTGTCCTTAGGAAGGAGAGGTGGGCAGTCCTGGGACAGTTTATCTCTGAAGGTTTGTCCATCACAAATCAGGCAGCCTGCAGCCCTCAGCATGGTGGTGAAATTCCTCCACACCATGGAGTAATTTGGATGTTCGTGGTTCTGTGTGGCAATAAATAAACCGAGCATTTCCCTTTTTAAGCTTTGCAAGATCCAACTCTCAAATGTATGCACTGTTATGAATGCATCAAAATGAAAGTGTTTATAGTATTCTAGGTTTGAATCAAGTTAAACAGATAATCACTGCTTATAATTGGTTTATTCCAATGGAAATAGCTTAGCCTTAATTTGACAACAAGAGCTTTTACAGAGTCATTGTTTTATTATAAGTATGCCGTAAGCTATTAGCTACTACTTTGTGGTTCATCTTATTTGCCTGAGTCAGCTCTCTAACATGCTCAAAACATACAGATTCTAGCAGGAGCTATTTGTTACACAGTAATTAACTTGTTTATGATAAATGGATAGGAGAAATGTCACGGCATTTTGTTTTATGTATAAATGAAGAGCATCTGCATTCTAAAAATTTCATGTTAATTAGACTTAAAATAGTTTTCCCCAGCAGTGCCACAAATACCACACGCTGCACATCACTGCCAACACTGTGGCCTGATGATGGGGTGGTGGCTGAGGTGATTTGTGGAGCCAGTGCCTTCCTCAGAAATGCCATCACTGCATCTCTTAATGAAAGCTACTGGGGTGTAATCTGTTATACTTTTTTGTCTTTGTTTTTGTTTGCGGGATAATAAACTTAGTGTTGATCATTGGTGCATGATAATGTATAAGATAGCTTCGTTAAGTATTTTCTTCTTTAGCCTGAGGGAAAGATCTCCGTGTCTGCAGTATGGCAGAGGACGATTGTGGCACGGGGATCTTTTCCTCTCTGTTAATTATTTATGCTAACTTAACGTGGTGAGAACATTGGTCCTGAGGGGTGGGGAGCAGGGCCATGTGGGGCTGCACTGAAGCAGTTGAGCAGTGTCCCAGGGGATCTGATTCCTGATGTGAACTCAGTGTTTGGGAATGGTGAAGACCAGCGGCCTCTTGGGGAAGGAGGGAGAGAAGGATGCTGAAAGTGGTGAGCAGTATGATACTCTTGCTATTGGCTTTGTGCCCTTTTGGATTTTTTGTAGCGTTTTTTAAGATTATGATTATTAAGAAAAGATGTTTTTCAGAATTAGGAGTTGAGGTTTAATTGGCACGCCGTGAGGCTGTGGTGACTGGGAGTGGGTGGGGTGACATCAGGGTGCTGAATGCGTTATTCCTCCAGTGTGGCCCCACCAGGGCTCCAGCACCTCTCAAACACACCTAAACAAAACAACTCAGAGCAGACACCACGAGCAGATGAGAGGTAGAGCCACTTTGTTGTGTTTTCTGTGCATCCCTTCGTGATTTGTGTTTCTGTGCTCAGTCTGAGCAGTGCCTGTGCTGATGGAGCAGGGGAACTTCTCTGGTGTGGGCAGCCACGTCTGGGGACAAGTGTGTGGCAGCGCGCTTTATTTTCATATGAGGAGATGAATAAACTCTGCCAGCATGTTCTGCTTCAGCAAATGTATGAAACCAAAGTTAGCCAAGCTCATGCAAATGCATAAAAATGTAATTGCTTCTATTCTAGGATTTTTTTACTAGCATGATTTTTGGTTAAAAAAATACATAAAAGCTTTATTGGAATACTGCTTTTTTTTTTTTTTTTAAAGAAGAATTCACTATAGAGATAATCTCTTGTAAGTTTTTGAGCGATAGGTTGTTCTTCATGGTCTAAAGCTTTTTGTTCTCTCCACTGAGATTTCAAAACCTCCATCCTTTTTAGCCCTTACCACATCCAGTATTAAAACTTAGGAAGGCTGTGAATGCTGTTTAGAGAATATTGACTGCATAGACCAAAAAAACCCCAGCATCCACAATCTCCTTGGGATAGTGGAGAATACTGTAGATGGTGCAGGCTTCCCACTTCTCCTGGGTTTAGAGTCCAGAAAATACCCAGGACCCATCTGCTGTCAGTTTTGGCAGGAGCTTGGTTCCCCCAGGCTCTGAAGGGTGTGTGGATATCTGAGGCTGCCCTGCCCACAGTCATGTCCAGGTGCCCTCTGGTGTGTCCTGAGGGTGCTTTTGGGAGGGGAAGAGCCTGAGCAATGCTGGATTTGTTCTGGTGTTTGGTGATTTTGTTGAGCACCTCTTAGGGTTGCTCGGTGCTTGCAGCAGCTCTGCTGGAATAGCCAGTGCCTTCTCCAAGCTGCTCGGAGCTGAAAAAAGCAGAGAGGCTTTTCCATTCGTGTTTTCATTATTTTCTGGTCTGTGATTCTGCATGAAAAGCAGTTACTGCAGTTATTGTACATGTAATTAGCTACACAGTTCCCTAATAACATCTGAAAGTAGCAGAGAGGCCGCTGGGGCCCAGAACTCACCCTCACCTCTCTTCACTGCTTTCTTGGAGCAAAGAGAGGCAGGCAGGCACCAGCTCTCTGTGTTCAGCTTGCACAAGCTCCAGTGGAGCTGCCTCTCAGAAAGCACTTCTCACATTCTGCAGGACAACTTCTTCTAAAAGCAGTTTCTCGTGATGGGCTCGTTGCAAATCAAAACCATCATTTCCATCCTCAATTCCAGGGGAGACCCCAGAAAGAGCTGCTGCAGAGCAGGGAACTGCTGATGCCCATGTATTTTTAATGCTGTTCTTCAGATCTAACTTCTGACACAAAAATGATGTTTAAGATGACATTTTTATCTAAATAAAATTGCAGTTAATGAGACTGGAGTAGTCAATAACACTCTGTAGAGTTAATCCCCTTACACTGTTTAATAACTGTATATATTGCTTTCTAGTTCAGAGCTTTGAACCAAATTCCTCAAACCCAAGCAAAATTACATTTCTCTGCGTTCTGGGGAGTTAACTGATTTTTATCTGAATAAATCTGCTTCTCCAACAACAGACTTGAAGCTTCTCTGTTTTTTCAGGGATTTGTCTGTTAGAGAATTGTGCTGCTTCAAATTAGGCATTCTAGGTAGGTATTAAGGAAGAAGATGAAACAACAATTTCTGTTGAATAATTTATTCATTTCTTTATTTATGCTTAGGCTCTTAGGAAATAAGCTGTGTCTGGAACAGTATCAATTAGTTATTTATTGTGAAATACCTGTTGTTTTGAACGCTAAACTGATCATTTTAGGGCTTTAAGGTTGGAAAATGTTAATTTTAAAGTCAGTTCTTTGTACAGGAATTGACTGTCACTGACAGAGCTCATGAGCTCTGATCTCACAGAGCAGATGCTGAAAGCATTCTGGAAATTACGGTTTTGCATGTGGCAATTGGAACTTATTTATTCTAGCAGTGAAATATTTTCTTGCCTAATTTTCATTGACCTAATGCCAGTTCTCATTGCCTAATTTCATTGATATTTATGTGCAGGCCTCCTTCTGCCTTGATTTCTACCCTGGAAATGGGTCTCATGTTTTTTTAGATGGAATTTATTTCATTGCAAACTCAGGCTGGGGAAGTACTTGGTTCCACAGCAGCACGGGCCATGTGCACAGCTCATAGAATATTTTAGCAATATAGATTATACTTAAAAGTCTTATTTGAAGGGCAAGAAGAGATTAAAATTACAGAGGATAGGATTTCATTGGAAATCTGCTGCTTAATGTTTCTCATAGAATGAATTTGAGTAACATAGAGAAAGATGGGAGTTTGTTTGATTTGAGGTTACTGGAATATTCAGAATTAAGGCCATTGCTGTATCAAGTGGAATTTTTTATTTTCAAGCAAATTGAAGTAGTAACTAAGACCAGGCAGTGGTGTTTGAAAAGCAAAGACCAGTCCTTGCCAGCTTTGGGTGGTTGGCAGGGGGTTGGGATGAGCTGTGACTGTGATTCCAGGCAGATTTCCCTAGGATCCTGGTGTGGAGCACTGCAGGAGAAACCCCTGCAGGCTCAATGGAGTTGATCTGTACCCCTTTTTGCGTATGTAAACCTTTTGTGCCCTAGCCAAAGATTCTGGAGAGGATTTGGCTTTACATTGCATTTTCCTTTTGGTGCCTACATGACCCCCAGGGCTGTGTTTCCAGGGAAAACCCAGAAGTGTCCTTGGCCAGCCCTGCCATGGCAGGGTTTTCTTACTGCTCAGGATGCCATGACATATTTTAGATATTTTATTTTAATATTTATTTATTTATTAGTATTTCTGAAATGAGAGTGCTGGGATTGTTTAGCCTGCAGAAGACTTGATAATTGTATATAAACTCCTCGTGGAAATGTGCTGAGATGTGGTGCACAGAGGAAGGGCAGAACAAAATGGTGCTAACACTGAAATGCAGGACATTGCACTTAATGTGGGAAGAAACTTTCAGCCTGAGGGTTGTCAGACACTGGAGGAGGTTCCTCAGAGATGCCATGAGCTCTCTGTTGTTGGAGATACCTGGAACCCACCTGGATCTGGCCCTGGAGCCTGCTTTGGCTGTCCCAGTGCTGAGCAGCTCTGCAGCCTCCGCTGGGCTCTCACCCTGGGAGACGCTGCAGGTGAACAGATGAACAGACGGAGGGATGAACTGAGCTTTTCTTCCAATACAAATCACACAGCTTTAAATAAAAACATTGCAGCAGCCTGCAAAATGTGGTCTTTACTGGGAATTTGTGTCTCTTTAATTTCTTGGAAGCACAACCTCCAAAGAGGGAATAATTGAAACACCAGGGACCAGCATTCAGCTGTTTGCTTCCATTAATGTCCAGACTTAACCTAGGCATAGTTTGTTTCCTGGCATAAGGAAATGTAACACTTACATTGAAAAAGCACTCAGTTTCCTCTTTATTTTTAGTAGAATGAAAGAGAACCTGTGGAGCAACTGTTTAACCCAAAATATTTGTCTTATAAGCAGCTACTTTGCTCCTTTCAGGAGGATGTTTGTTTCCTAAGCGAGTTTGCTGCGACATGAAAAACGCTTGGGCTGAACAAGATCTCTTTTTGCCACAGGCTTGCGATTTCTCTTGTTTATGTTCATTATCCCTAATTTATTTATTAATTTTGGGTTGCAGTTGCACAGAAGGAGCGTGAAGTGGCAAATGCTCTGGCATATGGGCTGCACTGTCACTGGGAACACTCAGCCGCCCCATGCCTCGTGACCCCAGGCTGCAGCATCCACATTCCCCTTTCCTAATCCCTTCCAATACAAATTTATAATTATTTTTTTTTTTTTTGCCATGCCCTCAGTACTCTGGTGCCAGTGTTCTGTAGCCGGGAGCCAGTGGCAGTAACTCAGGGCTGTGCTGGTTGTGCTGCTCATCAGCTGCAGCCCATTAACACCAGCCTGGTAATGGCAGCCACTGTGTGCAACCTGCAGTGGGGGTGTTGGACCCTGAAGATATTATGGGCCACCCATGAAGGAAGAAAAGTAAAATAGATGCCCTTTCTGCTTTGAAATGAGCCAGTCTGTTTTCATTGATACCCAGAAGCACTGCAGTCATTAAAGGCTATTACTATGCCTATTATAAATCACAATTTCCTAGCAGTTCAGAGGTTAGTCACAAATTTTGTTACAATGAGTTTGTCTCATAGTAATTCCAAACCTTATTAAACGAAATTGTCTTTAAAATAATTATGAATGTAGCAATTATCCAAAGATAAATAGTCAAGATTACAAGAATTGTTCTATACAGAGCTATGTATCAACTCCCTCTGTCAGTTCATGTCTACAGAATCATAAAAGGCAGGTCAGTGAAACAAATGTCTGTTACTTCACCATGTAGCAAGAAAAGCATACTGGAATTATTGGTATATGAAAGAAAAACATGCAAACTTGGTAAGATGGTGGAAAATAAATAAGTTACTACAGGTGATAAAGTGCAAGTCAGCACTAGTTTAAAGTAGGAAATGTAATAACCTGTTTGTTCGTGATGTAGTCAGTGGGGGTGAGGAGATACCTCTGTATAAATGCCACCAAGAGCTGTTTGTGGTGTCACCTGGACCTGTGTGTTGGTGTTCCCTGGGCTCAGAACTGGATGGAGGAGCTCAGGAGGGTTCCTGGTGCATTCTCCCTCCCCAGGGCACAGCTCCCTTGTAGCAGCTTTGTGTCCCTGATGTGGGCTTGAAGATCCATGGCTGAAGATCCATATATAATGGACCAAAGCCATTATATATTACTTTGCTTCCCTTTCCTTCCTGAGTTTAAGTGGAGATGCAATTTAACCCTGTTTGCATTTATTATGGACACAGAGAACAGTTGCTGATTTTTTTTTTTTTTGTCTCTCCCCAACACAACTGAATTTTTTTTTTTTCAGGTTCTGTAGGCTGAACCTCTCATTTGTTGCCTTTCGTGTCTCGTCCTCTGAGCCCTTCTCTTTGTTACTAACACGACACTCCAGGTTGATGTGGTGCTGCCAGCCAAGTCTCACAGTGCTGAACAGACAGGGAATATTACTCTGCCTGTTTTGCAGGCAACACTCCGCTTGATTTATCTAATGTGATGATTGCTTTTTTTCTTACCAGTGTGATACTGTTGACTCATGTTCAGCTTGTGATCCAGTATAACCTCCTACATCGTTTTTTGATGAACTGCTACCTACCCAGTCATTTTCTATATGTGTAGTTGATTAATCCTGCTGAATCGTGTTACCTTGCTCCTCTTCTCTTGAATTACATCTTGTTTTTGTTTTATCATCAGGCTTATCTAACTGGTTTGGATTGTTTTGAATTCTGATCTTGACATCCAACAGAGTTGCAGTTGCATCCTGCTTGTGGATGGTTTGCAGATGTAACCAGCATATGCTGCATTCCTTTATCTGTTCTGTTAATAAAGGATTGAACAAACCCAGTTCAAAACAGGCTGTGGCAGAGCCCATGTGATGGAGCCTTCTGCTCTGACCATGCACCATTAAAACATGCTCTGGGTAGTTGTTTCAGTAACTAAAATTGGAATGGTGGCTTGGTGAACAGAGCCTTTAATGTCTTGATGTTGTCTGTTGGGATCTGTGGGAACACAATTCCAGATGTCCTCAGCTGTCAATACTTTTCCTGACTTTTATGAGAATTACAAGAATTGGGACCATTGAATTTTCACCATCTTGGCTAGGTTCATGCAATTTCAGTAAAATGCTGTTGCTGTTGGAATGTCCAGGCTACAGGACAAAATGTTCACCTTGGCTTTCCTCAGGATGCTGGAGGTCTGCTCCTTGAAAGCCATTTTCATTGACAGAGCTGTTACTACTCCCAAGGTGAGCTGGAAGAGCAGGATTCAATGAAAGCCAAAGCAGGGTTGGTTGTACCTGGATGTGGAATATTCACTCTGATGTGATCTGTTTCACTGATGGCTGGGGGTTTCCACTTTGCTGTGTTCCCATTTCCCAGCCCATCCTGGGAGGTGAGGAAAGCAAGGTGTTCACCCTGCACAGACCAGCTGGGTGTTGCACTGCCTGCTTTTGTACATCTCTGTTATTCACAGAGCTTTTTAGGAGGCCTAGCCCACACTGAAATATTTCACTGTTTAGTGTCTCTCTTTAATTTTGCCCATCACGCCTGTGTGTTTTGGTAGCTGAAGAAAGGCAGGTGCTGCTCCCTGTGCTGGAAGAAGACTCTCTCTGCTGAAATCTTCTGGAGCATCTCAGTCTAGAGGGGGAAAAGAGCTGGGCTAGAGAATTTCCATTATTTTGCTCCCAGTGAAAATCCTTTTCTGGACAGGCAGAAAAAGTCATTGTTTTAGACTCTGTGTGCCTTGCTGCTTGACTTTTAGGATCCTGATGTTGCTGGCTGGTTGCTTTGCTCCCTTCAAAATGGGTTTACACAATTACACATGAAAGGCAACTCTTCTGCTCATCTCCATAAACCTTAAATATTTTTATTTTGTGCCTGAATTATTTTGGAAAATAACATTCCATTTATTTACTTTTTTTATGGGCTTGTGAACATTTTTTCATTGATTCAGTGCTTCCTTTTGGGCCTCTTAGAGTCCAAAGCAATGTGGATAAATGGTATGATTTAAAAAAAAAAAAGGATTTTTCATGTTTGGATTTTTCCTTTGCCTGTGGACAGAAGGGACAGGTTGAGGATGAAGAAAAATATAGGTATGGTTGATAGGATGAAGGAGAAGCTATAGGTCAGGGCAAGATTTGGAGAGATGAAATATTCAAGGATTGCAGCTATAAAAAAAAATGTTTGGATTGCACCCAAAGATTTCCCCATCCTCTTTTCAAACTGCCAGAAGAGACCCTCATCAGGAGAAGTTCAGTGATCTCTGGAACGCTAAACTCTAGATGCCTGTTCAAATAACTGAATAGGAGATTGATTATCTCTGTGCAAAGTTTACTGAAAGATTTTTCTTCTTTTTTTTTTGTTTGCCTGGAGTCTCAGATATAAGAGAAATTCAAAGTTAAAAGGCTGGTTGCTGTATCTGCTAGCAAGCAAACTACTCCGGTTATACTGGGTGGTTTTGAGGCCTCCTGACAAGAAGAAAAGGAGGAGATTTAGGTTGGGCAGGATAAAAATTTCTTCAGCAAAGAGGTTGTTCAAGACTGGCCCAGCTGCCCAGGACAGTGATGGAGTCACCATGCCAGGGGGCTTTAAAAGCCATGAGGATGTGACATAGGGGACAGGGAGTGGTGGATGGTCTTGGAGGGCATTTCCAAGCTCAGCAATTGGCAGAGGCTGGGTTGGTGTCAGCAGAGGTTTAACCCCACCCTGTTCACTGAATGCCCAGGACATGGCACTATGGGGGTTCTGATTGCTGAATTAACTGTGGTATTTTGGCAGAGATCAGTGCACATGAGGCATTTCACCAGAAATCTTGAATCATGAATCTTCCTGTGTTTTCAGTACAACAAGGCTTAATTTTCCCTTTCTGCTGTGAATTGTGACATAGCATTGGGTGTATCCTGCTAAAGAGCAGCAGAACCAAGCAGTGGTGGCACAGCCAATTTTTTACCTGTGCAGTAATAGAGCAATTTTCATTGCTTGGGAGCTGAGGTGATGAAGCAAAGTTCTGTAAATGCAGCAGTTGTGTCCTTTGGCAATGCACCTGTAAAAGAGAGAGTTTGACATCTGTGGAGTGGAGCTGTTTGGGGGAAAAAATATAGAAAATTAAAATAAGTGTGGGTAGGAAGAAGAGTTGTGGGTGCCTGGAGCTCTCGTGACTCCAAGAACTGCTGGGCCAGGGTTCATGTTGGGTCTGGAAGTGGTGGAAATTATGGAGACTTAAAACAAAGACAGTATTTCTGCAACAGTTTATTAACAGTCTGAGTGGTTTTTTTGACCTTTAATCTGCATTGGGTCCCTTGTGAGCAGTCTTTTATTGCAGTTCTTGGAGAAATTTGTAGGGAGTCCACACACTGAGAAACCTGTTCTTAGGAGAGCTGTCCTGGAAAACGAAAAACAAAAGAAACCAAACATACCAACAAATCCAACAGCAAAAAGTAAAGAAAAAACCTCAAGATTATATATCAAAATCTGTAACACATGCTTAAAAAAAGTTAATATCTAGTGAATGTCAATTAAGTTCTTCCTCAGGTAATAAATAGCTTAGGAGGTATAAAATTTAATACTCCTAAAATTGCAGAAGCCTTTGAAGAACACATTTAAATTGGCCTCATTGGAAGAAGGAGATTTAAAACTGACCTGTTCAGAGGTGAGTAGTGAAAAAGATGTGATGGAATGAGGCTGCGTTCCTTCAATACAGAGGCCCTTTGCCTTGCATTTTTGTTTCCTGAGGTGGCCTTTGGAACAGTTTATTTTTAAGTTCTTGTGTAATATCAGCTGAACTGCACTGGTAACAGTGGCCTGTTTATTTCTGAGCCTATTTTTAAGTGTTTCTGAGGCTCAGCTGGGCTGGGAGTGGGTCACTGTGCCACAGAAAAGCTTCCAGAGCAGCTGTGTGCAGTTCTGCCCGAGGCTGCACCTACAGGTCCTGCTCACTTTGGGTTTTAAAGCATCAATCTGTTCCCATCTCAGGACCTCAGGCACCAGATTCCCACTTTTCTTCTGTTCTCTCCCCACCATGGTCACCTGTAGGTAACAAATGAGATGTGTGCACATTTCTGAGGGTGGTTTCAGGCAGGTTTTCTAAAGTTTATGATGGATCTGGCTTTGAGAGGTGAGCAGATGAGCAACAGAAACTGCTCTGAGGTCACAAGAAATGTAGTGCTTGTTCAGGGTTTATTTGGAAATCAGAGCAAACCAGACTTTGCCTAGTTGGCTTGCGTCCTCAGGAGCAGTACCTCCTGGTTTTTTTCCACTTGTGTGTTTTTTTCCTAATCCCAGTGGCAGTCATTTTTTTGGCACTTGCAGTTAGGAGAAAAAAAAATTAAGTAATACATGGCATTTGTTTTGGCGCTGGTTGTGACTCATAAATAGGGGTAACATCTGTGCTGATAGTTTTTTGTGATATATAACCAGATTGAATGAACAAAGTTTTCATTTCTTGCTGTTCGTTTGCCATTGTTATATTTAGGGAGCTCCAGTATAACGAGTGAAAATATATGCTTATGTATATTGCTCACGAATAGATCAGGATTTATATACATCCTGTGAATTTCAATTTGGCCACTGTATCTTTTTAAAATAAAAATGGCTTATAGCCATTCCCTGAGCCTAAAACTTTTTCAGGATCCTTCCCAAATCTTAGTCTCTTGAAGGGGGTACTGCTGCCAAGTCCACACCATTCTTTTAATTAAAGGACAAAAAAAAGAGAAGTGAAACTTCCAGTGGATGTAAATCCTGATAATCCTGAAATGATGTAAATCGGTGCAGCTCCTTAAGTCATTGGGAGTATTCTGACTTACATCTACTGAAAATCTGGCACATAATATTCCTGCTGATCCTTTCTTCTGCCCAATAGCTGCTCTACACAGAGTTGGCACGGTGGACAAAGCACTCTCTTACGAGCTGATCGAGGGTGGCACGGCTTCCAGCACTGCTGATTCAGCACAGCAGAGGCCATTTTCCTCATTTCTTTGTGAGTTAGATTAAATTACTCTGCAGGCTGGACTGGAGCCACAGGCCATAGTTTTACAGCCTTATAACATGGTATCCTAGCCCATGGCATCTGAGAGGTCTGGCTGTGTGTGAAGCTCTTCTGCTTCGCTGCAAAGGATTTTTGGATTTGGCGCTCGGCCCCTTTGTGAGGCTCACGGCTGCAGGACTGGAAATATTTTGATTGTCTTGTTGAGATACACTAAAGTGGGGCTCTGTTAATGGAGGGAAGGGACATCATGGGGGTCAGATTAGTATGAAAACTCCACTGTGTTTGTCATGGCAACGTTTCTTTAGATTCGCCTTACAGAAATGCAGGATAATAAATAACAAATGCGGGGTTTAATGAGTATAACACAACAGGAGCGCTAGCGAGGCAAGGAGCTTGTGCCATCAGAGCTGTTCCAGCTTACCAAAATTTGGGGAAATCCACTTCCCTTTGTGTCTGGGTACATTTCTCATCTAATCTGAGCAGGTTTGGAGCTGAACCAAGGGGGAGCAGTGGGGAGATGCCCTTAGTGGTGAGCTGTGCCCTGCTCACATCCCTCAGAGCCGGGGTGCCCTGCTCACATCCCTCAGAGCTGGGGTGCCCTGCTCACGTCCCTCAGAGCCGGGGTGCCCTGCTCACATCCCTCAGAGCTGGGGTGCCCTGCTCACGTCCCTCAGAGCTGGGGTGCCCTGCTCACGTCCCTCAGAGCTGGGGTGCCCTGCTCACATCCCACAGAGCTGGGGTGCCTGTGGCTGCTCTAACAGGCACATGGGCAGAGGCAGGAGCAGGTTTTCAGTTTTCTGTTCTCTGGCAGCTGCTGGCTTTGTGCATTTCCAGAGCAGAGCCAGCTCTGCTGTGCTCTGCAGTTGGGCTCCAGGACTGCAGCTCGCAGTGAAATTGGTCCAGTTGTCTTTGGCCAAGTCCTGCTCTTGCTCTGATTTACCCTTTCCCCTCCAATCCTCCTGATTGCAAAAGGGACCCTGGCAAAGGGAGAAAACAACTGTTAATGAGGAGAGAAAAGGTCAAACAGATCAAGTGAAATCATCCTGCTTCTAGCATAGAGAACAATCAAAGCTGATCCTGCCCAAGCCAGGTGTTGGACTGAAGATGAGACCAAGCTTAAAGAATTTTCACCGTAAGCTTGGAAGCTTCACTCTGTCCCTTCTCCCTCCCTTGACTTCCAGTCACATTGTTTTATAGCTTTAAGGGGCTTGCATTGTATCAGGATGGGCACCCACATCTGTTTGTCTTGGAGATGCGTTATTGCCTTTCAGCTTTCTCTCTGTAGTCTAAAAATTAAAAGAAAAGCAGCACCAAAGAAACCCTCTAGTTTTAATACAAAGATGAATATATTTTTGCAAATAAAAAGTATTTTTGATTCAGAACATCAGGCAACAATTTTCTGGGTGTGATAAAGAGATGAAGTTCATGTTGCTGGTTTCAGTGCAAAAACAAAAGTGGGCAGATCAGGAAATTTGTTTCTGAGTGGTTTTTTCTATTTTCTGAGCCCTAGTTCAGTCTCATGGACTTTGGTAGAGCTGCTGCACAGAGGGTTTATCTATTGATTTCTGAATGTATTGTGCTGTTAATCTAAAACCTCTTTCCCCAGTGGAATTTCTATTCAGAAGGCTCTAGCCAAGCTCAAGAAAGTTATTTGATTTGGGGAGTTTGAAAGAATAATAAAAGAAGGATTGATGCAGTTGGATTTTCATGAGCTCAGTCTTCTAGTAAAATAGACAGGCTTCTTCCCCCTGTGTGTGTCTGTGGTGGTTGGCTCATTATTTAGGAGGAGAGCAGAGTACGGAGATCACTTAAGTTTTACTGCCTGAGAATTTTGCAATTATGAAACTTGTTCAGAAGAAATTAATGAGAACAGTTTTGGTGATATAACAAAATATAAAAATTAATGGGTTAGTGCAGCTTTGTCTTTCCATAAATTTGTGTGCTTTATTTCTTGGCAATTTGGCCTTTCATGCTAATTTTTAAACTAGTAAAAATTTAGTGCCAGTATTTGGGAAATCCATGTAATTTCCCAATAAGACATATGTGGCAAGGGAATTACACCATATAAACCAGGGAACTTTGTTCCTCAGATTAAGAAAGCTTTTTAAAAGAGCTGAGACAGGAGAGAAGATGGTGCTTTATGGATCTTCTTGTTATTAAAATGTTCATTTCTTTTTCTGAGAACTGAATATGGGAATAAACAGTCTTTTATTACAATAAAAAAATCCCAAAAAGTACTTTCTGCCTTTGAGTGCACTGATGTTTTCTATAGTGCAGGAGTTAATGAAGCAGACAAATGAGATGAAATTGGTAGTGAAGAAATAAAATTCAGGGGTTTTTTTGCTTTCTGGGACTAAGGTCCTGTCCAGCTGAAATCAGTTGCCCTTGACTTCCCAGGGCCCATGGCTGGTCCAATAACAGGTTTATTCTGTTTCATTAGGATGTTGTCAAGTTTTGCCAAGGAAGGTGGATTTGTGTCTAAAAAGAGATTGCTTGTGAGAATTCCCTGTCTCCAGAGCACTGGAGTTTATTAGACATGATTATGTTTTTCCTTGGGTTTGGAAGAACACTTGTTGCTCTTATTTATGCAAAAATGCAGCTCTCTGGAGGTATGAGATTAACCTGAGGCATTATTTCATTGCAGACCCAGGTGGGAAGCTGGAATTTCAGAGTATGCATGAAGAATTATCTGGATTTGAGGCAAAATGTTGTATTAACTGTGCAGTTAGTCTTTGTCAGCAGCATTTAGAGTTTCTTCAGCCCTTGTGGTGACTAACCTAGCAGAATTTATTGGTGAATAGTTCAATTTGCTTAAATGGGCTCATTTTCTTGAGTAGGCAGAAATTACATCTTCTTTCAGAATGTCTCAGATTTGGTTCAACTGAAAGGCCAAGTCCAGATTTGACTTGTTTTTGTTCCCAAACACCTGCTTAAGCACTGGGGGAACAGGACACCCAGGATTTGGCTGAGGGAATTGTTCAAAGGGACTTAATTTGCTGGAGCTGGGCTAAAGAGTTGCGTTTTAAAACTGGTCTGAAAACTCAACTTTGAACTCTACTTTCAGATAGGAAACAAGAAATTCTTTTTTTTGGTCCTTTTTTTCTTTTCCCCCCCATGTAGAAATAAGTGCTTTAGAATATCTGAACCATCTACCAGTATCATTTCACTGCTGAGAATTGGGTAACTGTGTAAAATTATATTGACCTGAGGGGATTGAAATACAGAAGTGGCCGCGCGCTTAACTGTGCAGGAATCAAACTGTTTTACTGATAACATTTTATTGATTCATCTTCTCTGGGTGTTACAAGTAGCCTAGAGCCTGGCAAAATGAGCTGGCAATGTTTCTGTGTTGTGGACGTTGCAGTATTGCAGCTCTTCGTAGGTATTGAAATTTTATATATGGGCTGAGAGCTCACGTAATTATTGTGATTTGTAATGACTGAGACTGCAGATGGGGCTTCCCAGAGGCTTCATTTCAAGCTAGATAACTGGTAATTTCTCTTTTCTGTTTAAGAATCTGTTGTCCCTCCTTTTTTCTGCAGCTGCTGAGGTTTTTCTCTGTGAAAAGCTGAACCGTATCTGGGACTTAATGAAGATGCGTAAAATGATTGAAATTGCCGTAACAAGGCAGTGCTCTATGCAGAGCAGCAATGAAAATGTGTCTTGCTGTTTGCAAGGGATACTTTGTCCTTTTCATGCAGAAACTGTGCCTTCCCACCATATTATAAAAATAATAATTACAAAATACCCTTCTTCTGGCAAAGCTTTAAGAAAAGGAACGGCTTAAAAGACCACAATGGCAGATTGTGAGTGCAACCTGCATGTGTTGACTAATTAAATTCTTTTGAAAGAGCTAATTTCATGTATTTTACTTAATGAAAGCTTATTTAAGATTTTAATGATGTGGGTCTTTTCTCTTCAGCAGAATGCCACATTGACTCATGACATATTTTTACACGGGCTTCATTCTGCCGTGAACAACAGTGGTTGGAAATGTGAGCACTTGATAAAGTATCATTAAATTAGCTCCTTGTAGTTGCAGATTTTTATTGCGCTACTTTTATTCGCCGCGATATGAATTGATCGCGTTGCACTCGCTGGTTTTAAAGGTGCAGCTTTGTTATTGATTGTGCTACTTTATCTCAGGTGCTTCATCAGCCTGCTGGCAGGCTGGTTCCCTCTGCAATTTTGGGAAGTACTGGCTTTGTGCATTTTTTTAATTCTGTGCCTTTTGTCTGTGTGCATGTATTTTTTGTTGTAAATAACTTAAAAGGGATCCTGTTTTGGGGTTGTACCGAGCCCTTGTGCTCAGCTGCTCTGCTCTGCCCTGGGGCTTTGGGTGCTGCTGGAGGGAGGTGGAACTCTGGGTGTCCCATGTGGAAGCACTGCTGGATGGGCTGTTGTCCTCAGCTGATTTCCAGGGAATTAATGAGATTTACCAACACAGAGGGAAAAATCAGTTCTGCTCAAACTTTATAGCGTGTGCATTTGGAGCAGCGGTTTCATCTGTGGGTGTAATTGTTGGTAATGTGATGTGTGTCACAAATAAAGTCAGAAGAACAAGAGCCTTCATCTTGGTTAGTCAAACCTTTCAGGTATTTTTCCACACTAACATGAATAGTGAATTTCTTCCACAAATCTTGGAACTCCCAGACCTATTCCAATACTAAATGTATTGGAAACGGATTGCTGTCAAGACTTGTCCATCTAATTAAATTCCCTTATTAGCACCAGGGCTGCAGACTTCCAGGGAAGACGTTAGTTGAATAATCTTTCCAACTTATCTAGGTTAAAACTAGATGGCCTTTTGTAAAACGCTGAGCTAAAAGTTCAGCAACAAAACACTTAAGTTCTAGTCCCCCTTTGTGTGTGATCTGTGGTAATTCAATATATTCTTTAAATTGGTATTTCAGCTGTTGTGTGGAATATTTTCAGACTTCAGTTATCACAGGCTCTTGTTGCTGGACTGTCACCTCACGCTTCAGGCTGAGGGCAGTCCAGCAGTGATGGCTTTTATGCATTAATAAAATTTTTCACGATTCATTTTGGTATATTCTGAGCCAAATATAATAATCTTCTTGTCATAAAGTCCTACTGATCCACAGAGGTTGTTTGTGCTCTGTACTGGTGATTGTTGTATCTTTGCAGGAGAAGAGAATATTAAGATTTTGACAGAGAACCAAAACACGTGAGGTTTAGTAAGAGCCCTGATGGATTTCCCAACAGGTGGGGGACTTGCCCTTGGAGGGAGCCACCAAGTGAAATGGAATCTGCTTTGACCCTTGAGCTTTGCAAGTGGGGATTGAGTGACTCCCACCAGATGTGCCTTAGCCCAGCAGAATGCACTGACCCTGTGGAATGTGGGAGCATCAGGGTCCCACTGCCCCTCCACTGCATGCTGCAGGTGGGAATGCCTTGTTTCCTTCCAGAAATGGAAAGGAAGAGTGTCTTTGTGACAGACAAAAGACCCACACTAGCACAGGGTTGGGAATGGAGAGCTTCATAATAACACTGAGCAAGAGATGTTTAAAAATTGCCCGAAGTTTCAGGAAACAAGATATTTGTGCTAATTAGACTATTTGCCTGTCATCTTTATTCACTATTTAAATAACAAAAAGCCCTCAAGTGAAATCAAAGCGTGGTAGAACATATTTCTTGAGTCTCCTTGATCAAAGCTTATAAAAGGAGGGGAATACTGCTCATAACTATTTCCTCAAATTCAGATGTGAGATATATTCTCTATTGTAGTCCTCTCTGTTGAGGACTTGTGTATAACCTGTGGCAAAGTGATGGATGTCTGTCAGGTATCAGACATCCTGCTCCTTTCCAGGGGTACATGTGATGAATTACTATTAGTTCTGTCAGGATGTGACAGAAATAAATGCCTTCAAATAAAAACAAGCTTCAAACTAAATGTGACTTGCTTTGTTTTTACTTTTTAACTAACACTGGTTCAATTGTGCACTTGTCTTCCTCTGTATCTACCTCTTGATCTTTTCTTAGATTGCAAATAATCTCTGAGATGGAGATCACCATTTTCCTGACCTGAGTTTATAAAGCAAATGCCACAGTGGGATCCTGGCCGTGTGTGAGGTCTCACAGCTTTTATCTTGAAGTCAATAATTAATAAAACAAACAGGAGATGCCTTTGGGTAGCTGTTCAGTCTCCTGCTCACGTGTTGTTTTAGAGCAGGGTGATACAGAGATCTGTTCAGGAATTTTTGGTGTGTTATCTTTATTTAGGAGGAAAGCAGAGTATGGAGATCACTTAAGTTTTACTTAAGTGGTTTTACTTGGTTTTGTTTTGGGGTTTCTGTGTTGCTGTTGTCTTTAAGGATATGAATTTTTTCAGAAAGGAAAGAAGGCATCCTCTAGACCTGAATAATTGAAAAAGAAGATTCTTGAAGAAGAAAAAGAAAATAAGCTTCATCATCTATGAATGGGAGACAGTAATAAAAGAGGAATGGAAGTTTCTGATGTCTGGAGCCAGGTGGGAGGCAGTGCTCACACTCGTGGCCTTCGGAGCAGGACAGACAACCCGAGCTGGCTGGGACCTTGCCCAGGTCAGCACTGCTTCTCCTGTAGCCGTGGAAGTTCTCCGTGTCTGGTTGTGCATTCCTGAAGGAGGGCTAGAAAACACCAAGGAGAATGGAGAGAAGCCTGCCAGTATGATGAAATAAGGGGGAATAGTATCTGCAGAGGCCGAGCTCATGTGCTGCCAGCCACTGATGTACATCTTCCTCCATTCCCAACTTCGTGATTGGCACGGGATGCTCTACCAGAAACCAGCTGATTCCTTTGTTTCTTTTCATTCTGCACCTTCTCGATAAGGGAATGAAAGGATTCCTCCCTGGGTGTGTTACTGAGACTTGAGGCTCATTACAGAACCCAGCACAGCCTGCTGAAGAGAACAAAGCACCAGCGTGATGCCCCATCTGATCACCCACCCAGCCAGGCTTTTGTGGAGCTGGGGAATGCCATCAGCCTGAAGGATTTCCTGCTGTGGGAGTTCCTCACCTGTGATTCAGTAGCTGACTCCTTCGGAATTTGCAAGCCACAGATTTTCTGCCCATATGACTTTAAAGGATATTTTAAAAATTGTGTCCACTACTCCTACACGTTTTAAAGAAATAGGTCAAACAGAAGAAGAGTCATCAGAATGTGTTTATTAATCTGTAAAGAATAAAGGTTCAAATTTGAGTGCTCTAAGTGGTTTTGGATTGGCCACAACTTGATTTTTAGATCTGTCTTGTGAAATTTGTCACCATTAAAAACTTATGGCTTAATGTCTTTCAAATTTATGGATTTTTAATGGATTTTGAGAGAGAGAAGGGGTGTGCACTTCTCCTCAGAGACATGCCCAAAACTGGAGATGAAAATGAACAGAGGGAACCAGGAGAGTTCAGTTAAGTGTCTGCTGGGTTTCAGGAATAGTTTAATTTATGGTGATAACTTCTCTTCAGCAGTTGACTTGCTGTGACCTTAAAGAAAGCTCTTGCAGACGGAGCTTTCACTATTTCTGGGAGAAGTTTTGTACTTTGTGCATGCGTGGTTTACTGCCACAGATGGGTCCCCCTGAATTTGGAGGCCAAAGGCAGTAGCAGAAGGTTACGAGATGGCGCTGCTGCATAGTAAGTTTCTAAAAACAAACACATCAGTTTTTACCAGCACCCTGTAAGGTCTGGTTCAAAAGATATTTAAAAATTGTAAAAAAAAAAAAAAAAAGTAAGCCACAAACACACAAGGAAAGGGAAAAAAGGATGTGTTTGCCTGCTTGCATGCAAGTATCCCTGAAAAGTTGATGGGTTCATTTTTACTTATTTATGGGCAAATTACAGAGGTGCATCTGTTCCTTCTCTGTATACAGCCAGGCATCTCAAATTTCTAAGATACTTCTTGACATTCTTTGAAGATTTAATGCCAGGTGGAAGATCAGTTAGAATTACAGATATCTTGAACTTTGAAAAGAATGCTTCTGCTGAAAACTTTTTTACTTTTGCTCCCAAATTTAATGAGGCACAGTCTAAACATCATAGTAACTGAAGCAGCAGAAAGGGTACAGAAAAGCCAACCCGACAATTCACAAGAAAATATTTTCACATGTTTACAGTAGAGCCAAAATATTTGTGCTGTGTTTATTTATTTCAAATGCTTAGAACTATGTCACGTTATAAAAATAGTATTACTGGAATAAAACTGTAGCCTGCAAGTCAGATACCTGAAGAGGGAACACTCAGCTGGAATCCAATTTTTACAATTTTTGCAAGTTGTTTGTACTGGTGTCACTAAAGAGGGCAAATAATTTTGGATAAAGCTCTCTTTGCCTAGCATTAATTGTGAAAGTTAAGTATGTGCCTTTAGATAGCAAACAACCTGATTTGCATGTACAGTCAGATATCCTGTAGCCCTTCTACATCTTAATTGTGCCTGCTAAGGGGGAGTTTTGGTTTAGAGATCACACCTCTGAAAGTGGAGAACACCAGGCTGTGCCTCACTGGGATTTTGCTTGGCTTTCCCTTTTTCCCTTAAGTAATCACTCATTCAGGTAAATATATGTATGTGTGTAAATACATATTTATATTTATACACACCCCCTTTGAAAGCATGGCCTTGAGGAATCTGACACTGGCCATCAGTTAGTGGATTTTGCTTAGTAATTGCTTCATCTATTCAATACTATTGAAAATACCCTTGAGCAGAACATAGCTGCAGGGGAACAACACTCCAAAGCAGCAACCTAATTAATGAATCTTATTGCCACTTAGACGAGCATTATGCAGCTGGCCTTGCTTGTCAGGATGGATCTGTTCTTGCAACGTTATGTGTTTGTCCAGGAAAGTGTGCAATTATTAGAGAAAAGAATGCAGTGGGATTGGTGTGTTTGGGTCTGTGGAGGCAGCAGGTTCCCTTTCAGTGTGCAGTTGCACTCCTGATGGTGCAGGTGTCACCAGCATCTCGTGTCTGTGTGGGACAATAAAGGAATTCTCCTGGCTTTTATCTCAGTAGCCGTGACCGAGATTATTCCTTGCATTCAGAGAAGTGAAAACAAAATAGTCACAGCCAGAGTCTGAAAGCAGGCAAATTGTTTTCATATAGGAGAAGGGTGAGCAAAACTGAAGTAGGAAAGGATTTTCTTTTTAATTTCTTTTTATTTTTTTTTTTTTCATATTTAAAAAAACACAAGCTGTTGTGTGTGTCCAGAGAGCACCTGGGTTTTTGTGAATGGTGGCGTGGAGTGTTTGTCTCCAGCAGAGTAATTCAAGCAATAATACCTGCTGGTGATGGTGTGTTTTCTGAAGATTTCTGAAGGAAGTTATTTTAATAACTAATTCTTCATTCCTACTTTTAAAAGTATTGAATGCTGCGTTTGGGATCTGTGTTGCTGAAATCATTGTACCAGCAAAAGCTCTGGGTGCAAGTCAGAGCTTGTGTTTCCAACTGAAGTCAGACAATTTACTGAGTGATCAGGAAATAAAAATTCTGAAGCTGCACCAGCCCATTTTTTGATGTCCTTCCAACCTTGGTTACTCTGTGATGCTGTGAAAAAGGCAAAAAACACTTCTAAGAATGTCCTGCTCTTCTTTCAGATCTTTTCTGAGTGATACCAAACCTATTGCAAAACCCAGTTCTGCAGTCCCCTCTCATGGGGATATGAAACCCCACTTTGAGGACCCCCATATTGCTTATAAATCCTTTAACTTTCTGTGGTGTTTTAAAATGTAATTTTCTGCTTCTCAGTGGAGACTTGCTGAAACCTGTGATTTCTACTTGGCCTTAGGAGAGTCATTCAGATAAAATAATTTTCATTAGAAAATTCCTCTGATGGGTTTATGAACTTTTAATGTGAGATCATCACTGAACCTTTTTTCTGTTCTCTGAAGTGACCTTGGCATGTGGTGAGATTTGATCCTGGAGCATCTTTCCTGGTTGGCATGTTGGTGATTCATGTGGCAGCCTCTCTGCTTCAGCCTGTTCCTGCCTGAGCTGCTTGGCCTGGCACAGATCTGCCCCACTTCTGCCTTCCCTTTATAGCTGCTTCAGGCATTCCTTGTCTACATTGTGGTGTCAGCTCCTTACTCTTTTTTTTTTTTTTTTTTCCATGTAGGGCAACACATGAACACACCTCAATGTGAAATTTTCTGAAGAATTTTTAATGCCTGCAAGTGGCACTCGAGTGGCTAATTCCAATAACTCCGGCAGTCAGTTGATGAAGCATTCTCTGCCTTATGATTTGAGTAATAGAAGTAGTTGCATCTGTGGTTATATATCAGAAAAATAGCTTATCCAGCTCTTTTCAGTGCCTTTGATTCATTGGACGTGACCACAACACTGTTCAGTGCTGGTCAGTCCTTTTCAAGTCAGTGAGCATCTGGGTTGGTCATTAGCCAGCAGAGCAATCAATTAGGGCTGCTGGGGGTGTGTTTGAGGGAGGGGATTGGAATGCGTGAATTCCATTGATCCTTGTCCTGGATAATCAGCATCCCCACGGGCAGATCTTAAAGCTGTGTGAGGACTCCATGGAAGTTCCTTTCTGCTCTTGCACCTCTGTTCCACCAAGAGTGAATCCTCCAGCCAACAAAGATGGCAACTCTCCGAGGTTCCAAATTCCCAACTTTGTTAAAGCAATGAGATAATTAATAAAGCATAAATTGTTAGCATTTTTCTGTGGAGCACTGCCGAGGATCCATTATTTTATTTAGTGTATTTGTCTTAAAGTGATTATGTTACTAATTATAAGGCTCACTAGTCTGTTTAACAGGAGTCCAAATAATTATAATTTGTTTGCATTCCCACCCTGCGTATTTTCATACAAAAAGGAAAACATTTTGTTGAATGATTAATCTTGTGCATGCCTCTCTGTATGTCTGGGAAAATTGAATGTCTCATTTTTGTTCTAAATGAGAGGTTTTTGGTTTTGTTACTCTTGTTCTCGAGGTGTGTTGGTAAATTCTGAAGAAATTTGAGGATAAAGCCACAGGGGGAATGTTGGGCACTTAGGGATGGAACTCAGTATGTTCCCAATAACATCCATAAGAAAATTCCTTTTGGTGTCAAATTCTTTTGCATAATTTATGTTTAAAAAAACGGGTTGAATTCTTATTTACAGGCAATCTTGAAGCAAATGAAATCCTTCAGCCTTGGAAGCAATTTGGCAGCCAAATTCCGTTGCTCTTACTGGAGTAATTGGAAGGACAAAATTCATAACAGGCTTTTCAATAAATGCTCAATTTAGGGCACCTTGGAATCAGCAGCAGCATCACAAAACCCTGTTTGAACTTGGAACATCCAAAGAATGTGTTATTTAATGTTAGGAAAAAATTTGTCAAGATTTTATAAAAAGCTCAGCAAATTGAGGCAAAAGTACTGAAGTCACTTTCAGAGCTGCACTTCAGAAAATGGCTCAGATGAGAAGTCAGCACTGTGAAGTTAACTCCTTGTTTTATGGCAGAAAAAAAAAATTAAAAAACAGAGTTGTTTCTAGGAGTCTACTTGGAAATTTGCTGAAGTTTAGGTAGCGAAATGCTTGCTTAGAAAAAAAAGACCCTGCAGAAAAATCACAATTTCAAACTCAGATAATAGTTTCTGAAAATAGCTGGGCTGCCAGAATGTCAGAGTCAGGAATGAGAAGATTGCTGAGGGGAAATGGCAGAGTAACAAGAGGCCCGAGGAGACGCGGGGAGCTCGCGGCTTCATCTTGGTTTGAGGGAGAGAAAATTGCTTAGTGCTACTTAGAGCATCTCTCATTCAAAGACCTCAAAGCTTGCTGAACCAAACATAATCCTTTGAAGACAGGTACAGACTGATGATCACTGTGCTTGTCCTCCTGCTGCTGCTGTCCCTGCCCTGGAGCATCCTGATCTTTGGGCATGGTGACACCACGGAGCTCAGCATGGGAGGGAAGAGGAAAATGCACTTGGGAAGAGGAAAATGCACTTGGGAAGATACTGGGGTGACAGAACACACTGAAATGCCATCACTAAAATCTGGACACCACCATGCTTCTAATGAATAAATAAATAAGTCATCAAGTGCAGGTGAAGATATTTCCTTTCTTCTGACACTCGCGTTTGTTATTCTGCCAAATGTTTCCTTTCCTTGTGAGAAAACTGGAGCAGCCAAGATTCTTAATATTAAAAGACCTCAGCGGAACTGTTAAAATTCCATTCTGTTCAAAATTTTAATGCCAGTTGGCTGTATTATCTCTTTATAATTTTCTTCTTCAGTGCATACGTAACTGCATTAGTTGGTCATTTACCAACAGACTTGAAAGACCAATACCATTACCTGGAAAAATAGCTAAAGTTTGGTTTTTTTTTTTTTATGTAGAAGAAAAATGGAGGTGCTACTTGTTTTTTGATGATGGTAGTAGTGTAGTATTTATCCTTTTTCTTTTATTTTTCCCCACACTTCCCCCATAAAGCATGATCTCCAATTTTATCTGCATTAGTGTGAATAAAAACAGTGCATCCTCAAGCGAGATGCATAAATATAACCCCTTTTACTATGCAAGTAATAACTGCGCTCACAACTCTCCCAAGAGCTGCTGCCATGCACAAACAGGTCCGGAGAGCACATTTGTCATGGTAATTTCAAATACAGACCTTCCCTGCAGAGTTGGCAGCCTGCAGGAGACCCGGTGTGTGCAGGTCACGCTTGGGGTGGAGGGCAAGGACATGGGGAGGGAGAACAGCTGATGAACACAGCTCATGGTGTTGATCTGAATCCTTTCTCCAAGCCCTACGAGCAAAATGGTGTTTGATCAGAGCTGATAATGCATTGTCAGGCATTTAGGAACGTGGAGCTGTTTATGCTGAGCTCCCTGAACCAGAAGGAGAAGGAAAGTTCCTAATGAAGCTCCTGGAGAGCCGAGCCCCAAGCGTTGGGTCTAGCACTGCTTTTTTATCTGATGCCAGACGGCTCTAAATAGGTCTTAAAGCAGCTCCCACAGTTTATGCTGTTTAATAAATCTAATCTGTAAAACAGGTCACGTAAAAAAACCTAAAAACTTTTCTTCTAATTACAGTAAGATTTTATTGAATGCACATTATACATATAGATCATAATACTTATTAAAAAAAGACTATTAAGATTTTACAGTTCAAGATTTTACAGGCAATGGGAACAGTGGAAGCCTAATGCTTTCTGAGAATCATATCTGCATTAGCAAGATAAAGGACAATTTAGGAAGATTACAAAAGCAATGATTTAGAGTACAACATAAAAATCTGCTGAGAACTAATTCGCAATGCCAGCTGCTGCTAAGCTTCTTAATCTTTATCTAGTTCAATTAAAATCTGAATGTTTGGGATTTCATTAACAACTGGGGACTTGAAAATTACATGCACTTTTACACTGTATTCAACTGCTTATGCACGTTACTGGAAGTTGCCTGAAATGTCTTCAGGTAGACTTGAGATATAATTAAAACTTAAGTACTTAAAGGATAATGCAGAGGTAAAAGAGGATTATTTTAATTTTTCTGTCAGATCCAATTGACAAAAAAAGAATCTCTCACGAGTTGAAACGAGTTGCAAACCAGTCAGAATTTTAATGCAGGGGATATTTATGGACGATTGTGCAATCAGATGTGCAGATCAAACAGCCTCATTGGAGGGCGGAGTGAATTGGATATTGTAATTGTGCCCTGTGCTGCTTGTGGTTTTTTTTGTGGAAAAACCACTTCACATCTATCGTTCACTTCTGTACTGATGTAACCACGCTGCTATCAATTAATTATGCATTTCAAAGAATCTGCAAGTAGGCCTTTCTAAAATTAAACTAAGCAAAGTGATGAACAAGCTTTTAATCACTTAATACTGTGTATAAAAAAATAGTTTCTTTCCATTAATTCCTCAAGAATAATTCTTCTAAAAGTTTTTCAGATGTAGGAAAAAGCTTTTTTTTTTCTCTTCTCCCTTCTTCATTTCTTGTCCCCTATTTTCCATGGAAACTTACCCATCATTGCCATACCTGCTGATTTAAAGGAGGGAAGTGAAAGAGCAGAAAGAGCATTGAGCAGCTCTGTATTTTGAAGCAGTTCATTGAAAAGGCTTTGGATATTCGATGGTGCACAAGAACACTGCCTTTTTCTTGCCTGTATGATGGAGATGTCAGGCTGTGTTTGTCATGCTGTGTTTCCAAGGGGAGCTGGGTGCTGATGGAAGTGCCATGGGCATTTATTTATCTGTTTATTCATTAAAAACATGGTGGTGTCCAGACTTTAGGGTTTCACAGGGTTGGGGCAGCACTGTGGGATCTCCTAGTTAAACTCTGGGTCAAATCCTGAGCTGGTTTAAATTTTCAAACTGGAATGGATTTCTTTCTTTTTAATTATTCAGTTCTGATGATCTTAAGTGCCACAATAGGAGGTGGAGGTAAGAACATTCCAGAATGAATGAGGGTGTTAATGGTGGTGATGTTCCTTTTCGAAATGTTGAAGAGGTGTAGTGCTGCGGGATAATTGGTGCAAGACTTAGAGACAGCCTGGATGGTGTGTTTTGATCAAGTTAATTTTTAAACAGTGTAATGATAAGAAGAATCTGTTCAGTAGCAAAATTTCTTAAAATGTTTGGGGAGTTGGTGTTAATTTTTGTTATGGTGCTGTTCTTAGCAAACGAAGAAAGTGAGATTTTGCCTGCCTGGCTACTTAATGTTTTTTTTTTTTTATCTTCCCTTTTAAAAAAAAATCATACTTGGAAAGCAAAACCAGTGTGTAGGATTACTGCTGTATATAACTTTAAATAAAAAAGAAACATTTTTCATACCTTCATACTTTTAAATGGAAACATGTGACCAGGTAACCCAAGGCAAGTGGAGAATGCAGGAAAAGAAAGTGAATTTTGAGTTGGGCGTAACTTGGCCACAAGGGTAGCTAATGTGTTCTGCTGTCCTGTGTCCTGCTTGTCTGGGGCTGATCCTGTGGCTTCAAGGAACTGTAATCTACCTAAAACCTTCCACATCTGAATGCTGAACCCAGGGAGACACACAGCATTTTGTCTGCAGAGATCTTAATTTATCTGCTGGGATGGGTGTCCTCAAAAGCGCAGAAAATCTGCCCTTTCCTCTTGACTGTGGGGTACATTGAGTCCTCAGAGGCGTTTCTTTAACTCTGGAGTTCATTATGTGCTCTTAGAATGGATCACCCATTCTGGTATGATGATCTGGAATTGGGATTTTACTCCTTGGATTTGGGTACTGTCAGAAATGGAGACAATGTTATCAAAGATTAAAATCAGCTTCTTTTTCTTTCCTTGTAAAGAGAAAACTGAAATAAATAAAATGAGGGGTATTGATATATCACAAATGGAAACAGTAAATGTGTCACTGGGGAGATGAGTGGGAGTTGAGAGCAAAGATAACTACAGACATGAGAATTATCTGTACGTTTGGCTTCAGATATTGAAATCTGTGCCATGGATTGATCCTGCAGGAATAATAAATACACATTATCTGTAATTATTCTCGAACTTCATAAACCTTACTTTAATAACATCCTTTGCATCATTTTTTTCCTGAGATATTTTCTTTTTATGACACTGTCAGGCTTTTTAATTTTAATTCCAAGAAAATTGCTCCAGCTGTTACAGATTTTGTCCTGTTTCTGTTCTCTGGAGGCTGGGAGTTCCCTTTGGAGAGCAGGTTGGAAGGTTTCTATGTCTGAGATGATTCTTTTTTTTTTTTTAAAGAAAATTGCAGGCAGTGAATTTGCAACTTCTATTACAAATGCAGTTTTGGGTGTAAAAAATATTTATTTCTTAACTTACATCCTACAGTTATTATTTTTTTATTTAAAAATATGATGTCAGATAGGAAAAATGTTCTTGTTGTTTGTGTTGTAATGTGTTCTTTTATCAGTGGACACAGTCGAGTGGTGTTTGAGTTACCAGCCCTCCCATGGCTGCGCACTGAGCTGGGATCAGCATGGATATTGAAACTGTTTATTTGGTTTCTTCTGCTGTTATAAGTGTGATCACATTCCACGATGTCCTGAGGTCTGAAAATATCGAGAAACAACAGTAAGCAGAATTTCAGGCTCAGCTTTTCTGAAGAGCAGGAATTAAATACAGGCCAGATCATTCTTGTGCATTGCTGGTGGTGTGCTGGCCACGTGTTGGGAGCTGGGGATGCTGTTGAGTTCTAAACCAAGATTTGAGTGCAGAGTTTTAGTTCTCATAGCAAAAAACCCCTCAAACATCTCTCATTTCCATCACTCAGGTCTCCCCCCATTCCCTAATAAGGTTGGTGGCCAGATGTGGGCTCCACATCTGTCCAAAACCGGGCTGGGCTTGTGGCCATGTGGGCAATGTGGCCATGCTTCCTTTCCAGAGGAAGCAGAAATATGAGTTTTAGTGAAAACCCCATATGTTTCACTTGTCCAGAATAAAAGGTTCAGTTTTCACGCTAATGCGTGTCTCCGTACTACTCTAACTTGTTAAAAAAAAAAGTAAATTTTTAGTATGAAAATTAAAACCAAATCAATAAAAAAGTATCTCCCCTCTTTTTCTCTTTTATGAAATGAAACTAGAATTATTCTAAATAAATTCTCAGGAATTTTAGCCCTTGAGTTGATTTTTTTTTCTCTCCTACACTTTTAATTTAAAATTTTGCATTTGCTAATGACACATTTTTTACTCTATCTGAAGATTGCCATCTACTGGCATCTAAGAGCTTTTGGGGTCTGTTGATGTTCATAAATTTGAAAATTCAATAAGGTTTGTTATTTTCTCAGTTGATTTTGTTGATTTCATTATGCTTTGCAGGGGAGGGGCAAGAGTAGAGGAAACATTAGCAACATTTACTTGATCTTACCAAGTGCTGTGCAATGTCTGCTTAATTAAAAGCACATTATAACAACATATTGATGCTTCCCACATGAATGAGCTCTCTATTCCTCCAAATTAAGTCATATTTCATATTTCTATCCTGTAAGAACAGAAGAACACTTTAATAAAAGTTTAAAAATAGGCATTTTTTTTCTCAGCATTTGAAGTGATTCTGACCTTCTGGCACAGTAGCAGTTAGGTAGCTCAATAAACTACAGGGGGTCGAATTTAATAGTGTAATTCCAAAATTGTGGGAGACACCTCTCCTTCCTCAAGCTAATTTGTAGTTAATCCTGAAACCCTTTAAATTCCCAGCCCCTGATGCCTCCCAGCGTCCTCCCTGCTCAGCAGGGCACCAGGCTCTCCAGAGGAACTTTATTTTCTCCCCACAGCCGTGATGGGGCTGATGGCACATCCCCAGGCTCTGAGCAGCCATGGGCAGTGATGCTGTGCTCCTGAGCATTGGCACTCACCTGGCACCAGCATCACCTCCCAAACTGGGGGCAGCTGTGGCATCGTTGGGCTGATGGGTTTCAGGTGTGTGACCTGCCCATAAGGAGTGCAGGGGGTTGGGAGTTGGTGTTTGCTGGGGAGCTGAGGGTTCAGTCTGGATCTCTGGTGGGGGCTGTGACTCTGGAGCAGATGAGAATTCTCCTCAAGGTAATCATAATTCTCTTTTCTTTGTCCAGTTCTTTGATGTGTTTTGATGGTGACGTGCTCAGTGTGCTGCCTGGTCTGTATTTTACATTTAAATGTCTATTTTCTGCAAGGAAAGACAGGCTCCTTGTGGGGGCTTTCTTTTCCTTCCCAGGGATGGGGCACCTAAAACTCAGCTTTACCTGAGCTGGGTTATGTCCTGGCCTGCCAGTTCTGCCCTGTGTGGAATTACAGCTCTGCAAATAAAGGTGTTGTGGTTGTTTTTGTCCCAGAAGGGACTGGGCTGTTTTTTGGTGAAGGTGGTGTGAAGTGATGGGGCTGGTTTTGCTTTTAGTGGTGATGCCCATGAGATCATCCACACTGAGAGGGTGAGATGGGGAGTGTGGATGTGCTGCTGCTTTTTCAGCTGCTCTGGAGAGCACAAGAACCTGCCTGGCTCTGGAAGGTGCTCTGTGTCGTGGGGTGAGGTGTGGGTGTGTGTGATGAGGGAGCTGCTGCTCTGCCGTAACTGCCTGAGCTTTGTGGAACTGGAGAGGAAACAGTTGTGTAAACCCTGTGTAAATTGCAGAGATGTTAACTAAAGTGATCCTGGGGCTGCCTTCCCTTACATGCACTGTGTTTGTTGATTTCCTATCTGCTGTTCTGATTTTATTTGGGAATTTGTTGCATTTCTGTGTTACTCATCTTGATGGTGTTTACTCCTCTTAGTATTTGTTGTTTCTTTCTTATCTAAGAGGGCTGATCTGCAGAGAAGGATGAAAATAATGGTAAAACAGCATATACATTTACATAAAAACATGTCTTGAGGTTCTTGTGTGTGAACTCCTCGAAGGGTTTTTATTTATTCTGGATGTTTTTGGCGCTACACTTTGATTTCTGCTGGATAGAGAGTTGTCAGTTCCACGCTGTGGATACATTTGCTGCTAATTATAAACAGCCTTCTTGGCTCCTAAAGGCAAGCAGCCTTTCCACCATTTGCTCACAGAAGCCTGTTTTACAGTTCTTTGGTGTGTGAGTATTTTGAATGTAGAAGAGTGGGGAGATTTATTGAGGGGCCATAAGGCAGGAGCCTCCAACCTGGATGCCAAGAGTGAGAACAGAAATCTGCCTTATCTCTGAGGGTGTTTCTGGTCTGCACCAGCTCCATGTCAAGGTGCTCCTGACTGAAGACCTGGCACTGTGAGCCCAGCCATCAAACCAGCTGCTCCCTGTTCCATCTCCCTGCTAAAGAGAAAATTTACTGCAGGTTTTGGGGTTTTTTGCCTCTCATCAAATAAATATTGACTTTCTCAGTTCTTCAAGCAGCAGCCTCTGAGAGGCAAGTCTTGATTCTTCTTCTTCTGTAGCAATCTCTACAAAGTAAATGCGTGTTTACAGTGGAAAATGGAGCAGCACATTAATGTGGTGATTGATTGACAGGAAAATGCACCTCTGTGATTGATGAGACAAATGCATGTTGCTCACAAAAGCTCTGAGGAAATATGGTCTATACCATAGTCATTATTACAGGTTTTTAGTGTGGGTTTTAATTTTTTTTTTATTATAAGCAGTCAATTTACTTCCAATTATAGTACGAGCTGCAGTAGATCTTGCTGTAGTAGTGGTGGTTAATCACAGATCAACAGGCATAAATCAAATCAGGCAAGTCTTGGCTATTAAGAGATGGACCATTCATTACCAGAAGCACCTGCATTGTTCTGGTCTCCTCCATGGCACACACAAGTCTCATTTCCCTAAAGATATTCACAGTGCTGGCATTGGCCTGTAATACATTTCAGTATCATTAGATGCACTGTGGACTGAAAATTCTCATGCCTGTGTGAATTAGAGGAGCAGTTTGAAGTTTCTCTGCTGCTGACTTGCCCCAAAATTGCTGTCAAAATGCAGATCACGAATTATTCAGGCATACACCTCTTCTGTGGATAAGTATATTAAAAGGTGGTGGGATGAGAATGTTAAATATGGGGAGAGATTCTTTAACTTTTTTTTAGTAGTGATAGAATCTTACCCTTGATGAGTTCTGAGCTGAATCTTAGGAAAAACTTCACAGAATCATTTTAAACTTGTGAATTACTGTTGCTCCTGTGGGGTTTTTTTCTTAATTTTTTTGCCTGACATTTGGGATGGTTTTGGATGAGATAAATTCAGTTGTTCTTATGACTGTTTAGTCCTCCTAAACAGTCAGTACACAGCTTTTATTTTAAGTGAAACTGAATAAATCTTTGGGTGATGTGTGGTAGGGGGAAGGGTGGCAAGAGGAAAGAAACTCACCTTCTTTTCAGCTGCTTGGTTTTTGGTTTTGTTGATTTTTTTGGTGTTTTTTTTTTTTTTTTTTGAGAGGTCTTCTTTTCATTAAAAAATGCTCTCTGTTTTGAGAAAACAAATCCCTGTACTTTCTAAAGGAACTGCAAGCTGCCTTTTAGTGATGATTTAGCGGGGTAGTCATGTTGTTGATGGATTCCGACGTTTGGTAGCAAATAAACTTGTTAACAAATGAAATTAAACATGAAACTGAATAACTGAGGTGTTTTCCCTGATTTGTTCAGTGCTACAAAAAGGGATTGATCAATACCTGTTGCAGTCTATGAGAGCCTGTGACTCTGAGGGGTTTTGGGACAGGATTAAAGCTGTTCCCAGCTTTTGGCTGGGTCTGTTTACAGGAGGGTGTGCTCACAGGTCACTGTGTGTTTTTCAGGCCCCTCAGGTGTTTGCCTGGTGGCTGTGCCCATCACTGTGATATTCAGTGACAAACAGAAAGGTGGGGAAGGGACCTGCTTGGTTTCCAGTGCCCAGCCCCCCTCACCAATACCTGCAGGAGCTCTCCTCTCAAAAACAGGAGTTTTCTTGCTGGGTTTTGTTTGCCTCAGTGGCTCCTTATCTGTAAGCCCACAGAAATGAGTCTGTCATGGATCATTTACCACTTGTGTTTGGGTTTCCATTCTGGAATGTGGCTCAGGTCTGATAATGGGTTCCTCCTCTAGCATGGCATCTCTCCCTGGCTATACGCTGTTACCTCCTTGCTGGGTGGGAGTCTTAGGGTTCCCATGAACACTCCCTTTTTTTGGTCTAGAAATTGTATGTGTGGCCTTGGGTGGTTTCTGTGCAATTCTTCCCTAAGTGGCAGAGATGTTAAAGCTTCCTTCACCTCATTGTGGCATTTCAGGGATAAATTCATACATCAAATAACCTCCTTGCTGGTTCTGCTGTGTTAAACAAAACTGGGAATGCCCATCTCTGTGTGTAACTGTGTTCTGCGTTTTTTTGGGTGGAAGTTTGTTCAGTGAAAGCGTTCTGTACATCTTCTGCAGAGCAGACATCTTGTTCTGTACAGACCTGAACAGCTGTGGTTTAAAAACGGGAATAAAAGATTTGCATGACTCCTTTTAAAATTAGGGACTATATTGTGTCTTTGTAGCAGGCCTTGTTCCTTTTACTGGTAAAGTAGAAAAGTTGATTGCCTACAGTATTTATTTTACCAGTTGATGAACCTCCCATCCCTAAATCTGTAAAATACTATTTGCATTTTAGTATGTACCCACTAAAGGGCATCCCAGGTCATGATTTGATCAATATATATTTATGCAGTGTATTGTTTATTGTGTGAAAACTTGACCTCATTAGCTGTAGTCCCTTTCCATCTCAGTTGTTATCTGAAGTGTGTAATAATGAGGAGAACATCATCTCAATCTATCAGTGCAATCAGACAAAGAGATTCTGTTGCAAACTCAGGGAAGATTGTGTCCCAGATGGGAACAGCAAATTTAATTACTGACAATGGAATGAGTATGAAATGTTTCTGCACGCACAGTTCTGGACAATGCTCTGCTTCAAACCCAGGCAACTTGAGTTTTACAGCATTAGGCTGGGAAGAGTCAGAGGATGGTAATCCCCTAAACTGAGGCTGAGTGAGAGTCTGTGTGTGGCTGGAAAGCTGGGGAAATGCTAATGAATTCATTGAGCCAAGTCGGTGAAATAGCTAAACATCTAAAGAGCAAATATCAAGCACTGATATTTATGTAGAGATAGCACAGAAAAACTGTTCGCCTCAGAGAGGCCCTGGAAAGAAGATTTTTTTTTTTTAAACACAAAGCCTTTTGTTTTTTTTCTTTTTGAGTGTCAGCCTTACCCTGAGAGCTCACCTTGGTGGTGTGGTTTTTGTGCTGTAGGAACAGTGACTCCCAGGTAGGAGTCACTGAATAAATACTGCAGATACTAACCCAAAAATCTGAACTATGCTGCTGCTTAAGAGCTGTCTTGGAGACCATGTATCCAGGCTACAGCTGCAAAAAAAAACCTGACCAGAAGTTGATTACAGGCTCTAATTCTTGCAGGAGTTGCTGAACAGCTGCCCACTGGCATCTCTCTTGCAATCCACGAGATGAATCCCTCCGTGTGCTGGAGGTAACGACCTTCTGGATGCTTTCTAATAAAACAATGAAGAGCTGACTTTATCATCCTTAAAGCAAATTACTTCTGCAAAATGCTTTACAAATACCAAGGGTGCTCTTTAGATAGGGATGTCTTCTATTAAAAAGTCTTGAATATTTTTCTGCCTTTAAGTGGAGCAGCTTTCTCAGGCCACTGAGGTGTGCAGGAACAGCTCACAGAGAGGAGGCAGGGGCGTTTTCTGTGTGGATCTGTCTACAGGAGCTGTGCCATCAGATTGGTTTGGTTTAGGTTGTCTTAAAGAATGTGCAGTAAGTTACGATTTATGTTTTATGTTTTAACTTTGTCCTGTTCAGCTAATTACATCACTCTCATTTTTGTATATAATTGATCTTGGGCAAAGAGAAACTATATTTTTGTATATAATTGTATATAATTTGTATGTAATTGATATTGGGCAAAGACAAATGATCTTGGGTAAAGATGTTGTGCCTCCATCAGTGCCTTAAAGGGTTGTGTCTGTGTGATGGGAGGATGACAGTGCTAACCCTGCAGGGCTGGGGTTTGGTGGGATGGAGATGGAGGCATTTCCCCATCAGCTGGAGCGCAGAGCTCCTGTCTCAGGGTGGTTCTGGTTCTGCTGGTGCCACGTGCAGCTCTGTTCCCAAGTACTTCACTGATCTGTTTATGTTAATATTGGATAACAAGGAAAACACGAGGCCTGGCCCCAGTGTACTACCGTGGGCTTCCTGCTGGCTTGTTTACGCCTTCTCATCCCACAGGTTTGTCTGTTGTCATAGTTTCCATTTTCTTTCCGTTTTCAAAAGCAGGACAGGAGGTCTCTATGGAGACAGGCATCAGTTCCACTCCGTGCACTGAACTGTAGGGGTTGCTGTAAGAGCAGAGCTGTGAACATGCTCCAGCCCCCGTGGAAGGCAGGAGCATTGCCATGCTGACATCTCCAATCCCTGGAGTCACCAGAAATTAACATTTCAGGGTCGCTGTAACAGCACTGTCTGCTCTTACCTTCATTGGAGCAGCAACGTGGTCACAAACATCATCTCTGCACAGCACAGCTCCAACTCTCAGGGCTTTTTCGTAAACTGCAGAAAAGGCACCATCCCAATGTGTTCTTAGACTTAGTATGTGTGAATTTTATGTTAAATGGGATTCCAGTATTGTAAAATGCAGGGAGAGAATGATGCATCTGACTCCCATGTTCTCAGAAGGCTAATTTATTACTTTATTATACTATATTTTATTAAAGAATACAGAAAAGATACTTTCTGAATGCTAAAAGATAATAATGAAAACTTGTGACTCTTTCAAGAATCTCGACCCAGCTTGGCCCCAATTGGCCAAAGACTGAAAACAACTCACACCAGAATCCAATGAAACAATCTTCAAACACATTCCACATGAGCACAACACAGGAGAAGCAAATGAGATAAGAATTGTTTTCCTTTTCTCTGTGGCCTTTCTCGCTGCCTTTCAGCTTCCCAGGAGAAAAACCTTGGGCGAAGGAATTTTTTCAGAGAATGTGAATGCCACATTCCAGTGACTGGGTCATGAGGGGAAAATTTTTTTGAGGTAGCTTTGCCATGGAAAAGGATGTTCATGGGATCTCTCAGCTGCTCTGTGAATGCAGTCAGTCCAGCTCCTACCCAGAGGAGCTGGGTTGCTGAGCACTCTCGCATAAAAATGTGAGTTATATCTCCCAACCCTGTGAGCAACAAATCACTGGAGACAGGGAGGGATCTGTCTCACCTGCTGTCCTTGTTAGGGGCTGGATGTTGTTGTTGGTGTCAGCCCTGTGATGGATATAATGGGGAATGCTGTCAGGGCTGGCTCCAGCAGTTTAATTCCTGTGATGATGTGGTAGGTGTTACAGGTGTAATCTCCAGAAGTACCCAAACAATTCAAGAACCAAAATCCATCAGTGGTGTAATCACTGAAGTTCAGGTTCCTGCATCACTCACTGCTGCAGGTGTTACTCTGTCACAGTTCTGGTTTGTGCCTGTCCTCATCTAAAGTAGGACTGAGGACCTAGAGAAGTGTGTGTACATAAATATATATATATATATATATATATATATTCCTGACTGCCTTTCATGTGTGCTTATCTGTAATCACAAATAGCAGTGCAGGGGAAGCCTTTTCTCCCAAGGCAGGTAAAAAGGGGAAATCATAACTGCAGATGCTGTGAGAACAGAAGGATTGAATTGAGGAGGATGGGGAGAATCTGAAAACCCCACCAGACAAGGGAATAAGAGTTGCTACAGGTTTCATTCTTTTATCCAGGTGTGAATGCTGTTGGTCTTCTAGAAGGTTTGTTTGGGGTCCTGAAGGAACTGTAGTCCTGATGCTGACAGAAATATAATTTCTTGTTAGCTTACAGCATAGAAATGCAGTTGAATTTCAAAACCAGTTTTCTGGATAGCATTTACCTGATAAAGCATTAAACTACCTAGGTGTAGTTTAAATAGTACTCTGGCTAAGTGAAACTCTAAGGAATGTTAAAAAAAACCCACAACAAACCAGTGATTGAAAGGTGGCACTATTTTCATCAGTCTTATGACCCCAGTTTAAAGGAAATGTAAAAATTCTAGGCTCTAGTGTCACATAAAGCATCCAAAACTTGTAAAAGCAGTTTCCTGAGAAGGCACCTGAAGCTGTCCTCAGCCTGTCGCTGGTACCACAAAGCTTTGTAGCACAGTCTCAGAGGTAGAACAGAGAGACTGACTGTACAGGATTGGTTGTGAAGTAAAGGTCAGCTGCTGCCGTCTGATAAATCTGCTTTCTGCTAACCTCCTTGTGTGCTGTGAAATTAAGGTTAATTCAGATGCAGTCATCAAGGAACGTTTGGGTGGGCAGGGGCTGGCACGGTGGCTCCCAGCCTGCGCACAGGGCACTGGAGGGAGCGGTCCCATGGGCTGCTGGCAGGAGAGGAAATCCTGCTCTCACTGCTGCAGCGTCAGCAGGCACAGCTGCTTGGGGCTGGCAAGTGTGGAAGTGGATCAGGTTGATTCCAGGGCCCTGGGAGCCCATTCTTGGGGTATTTTCAGGAGCAGAGACAACTAGGGGGATTAAAAGCACCTTTTTGTTGTAATCCAGGTGTTCAAGGCTCCTGTTGTGGCACAGAGAGGGGAAAGTCTCCAGGGAGATTGGTTTTGTGTCCAGTGTGGGTCATCCTTTGGGGATATATAGGAAAGGCCCACTGAGAATGGTGTTTATTGTATTCCTTTATACTTTCAGGATATATCACTGTTCCTCTACTATTGACTATTATTTATACATTATTATTATATACATTCTTTTTAAATACATTGCTTATTATTACTGTATATTATTGTTGTAAGGCAAGTGTTCAAGGCCCCTTCTGTGACACAGAGAGGGGAAAGTCTCCAGGGAGATTGGTTTTGTGTCCAGTGTGGGTCATCCTCTGGGGCTATCTGGAAAAGGCCCACTGAGAATGGTGTTTGCTTATTTCTTTATACTGTTAGGATATCACTGTTCCTCTGCTATTGATTATTATTTATACATTATTATCATATTATATACATTATTATTATACATTATTTGAAGTGTAATGGTTGCTTTAGGCAGTGACTTTGGCCTGTGTTATTGAAGGAATGGCATAAGCTTGGGTGGAAAAAAATGAACAGAAAACTCTTCTGACTTACTAACACACTTCCATTTTCTACTCATTTTTATAGATATGGTCAAATATGAGGGCTGTAGATAGGAGCAAATAAAAATCGGCACCGAATCAAATAACAAAATGTTGAAAAGGTCAAATTAATATATTTTTACAGCTGTCTCTCCTGGAATGAAGGAGGCATTAAAATTCTGATTATAAGTTCTCGTGAGAATGGATTGTAATGAGAACAGGAACCAGCACATTATAAATCCACTCTCCTGGTAATAATTTAACTAGAGCAGTAACTGGTACAAATGTAATTCATTAATTTGTTTTTATCACAATTTAAAGACTGAAATCTGGTTGTTATTGTGCGGCCTTCTTGTGCCATATCTGGGGTGGGTTTTTTGTAGCTGGAGTTGAAGTACTGAGATAAATCATAAACCAGATGGATGCAAACCTCCTTGGCGTTTACCTTGCCACAATTGATGCTTTTTATGAAGTTCTTATTTCACTTAAGATTGGGTTGAAAGAATATTAAAAAGTAGTTCTGATCTGTGTTTATTTAGGACAGATGGCTAATTTAACTAGGCTGATCTCAGCTTTTTTATTGGCCTTCATCCAGCGGTCCTTGATAGTCTCATATCTGAATTCAACATTTCCCAGAGTCATCAGATGCAAATAACAAAAGTAATTAAAAGACTGCCTCCAAGTGTAAATATCCATTTAAAAAGTGTGAAATTTTTGCTAATAACATTTGTGGAGCTTTCGATATTTTGAAGAGTTTTAGTTGCACTGACAGTAAAGACTGACACCAAATATGGTGAGTGGTTTTATTTGTTTATTTGCTTTTTTTTCCTTCCCTGCTGCTTCCAAAGTATGTTGAAAAAGACTCTGTAACGTGCCTGATGGTTGTAAAACTTCTTGCCCTTGTTTTAGCAGTGCAGTGAAGGGAGGGATGATGGGATTTCTGGAGCCAGGGTTGTTTCAGGATTTAGGGCTGATGCTCTCAGCATTGGCTTTTATCCTCTGCAGCTCCTCTTGTGGTCCTTTGGCAGGTCCTTAGGGCTCCCTGTGCTCCCTCCCAGGAGCTGCTGATGGATGTGGCCTGTGTGACTGTCACAGAAGACATTTATATGACAAAATTATAGTAATCTGTCAATTTAAGACAGCTAGTTTTGCTTTAATGATTTTCAGGTTACTTTAGAGAGGATGTGTGCTGCCTTTGCCACAACCAAGGAGTATAAGTACAGCTTTTTATCAGTAAATTCTTGTGGTTGGGAAAACCTTAGAACAATTAAAATCTGTATTTTAATCTGTAGTGCTTGGACATCACCAGCAACAGAACTCCTCATTGATTGGAGCTGGGTTGGTGCTTATGCTGCAGTAGATGGATGGAGGAGACAAAATTATAAAATCCCTGTTCCTTGGTTCTTTTTTGCTGTTCAAAACAGAGAGCAAGTTAACCCAGCCAGGTCTGGGGCTCTCCCCACCCTGCCTGTGCCAGGTCCTGTGTCCTGTTGTTGCTGGTTTGCTGTAACTGCATTTTCTGGCACCTTCACCATGGGATGTGGAGCTTAATCTTAATAAAGATGTCCCCAGGAGCTCCTGACTGAAGAAATGCCTCTGGAGAGCTTCCCTCTAAGGACTCTCTCACCTGTACCAAATGAGCAGATCTTCCAGAATCGTTATCAATGTTTGGAGACATTAATGATGGTCCTTGTCCTAGGCAGAGAATTAACAGAGGATTGTGCAGATAGTGGGAGATACCTGTGTACATTCCTGTGTACAGTCCTGATTTCACAAGGACTGCTTTAACAATTGATTGGCGAGTGGTAGATGTGGTTTTAATTGTTAACTGTAGATACTGATAGATCTTCTTGCATATAAAAGGGTGTTTCATGAAGTGTCTATTGTGCTCCTTGGAAGATCAGGTTCTTCATTGTTTGCACTGGATGCAGTGCTAATTTAATCAATCAAAGTCTGTTTAGACCACAGAATTCCCTAGGTTTTATATCCAAACTCTTTTTTGCCTTTCCCACTCCTTCAGATACCAGAACTGTTTTCATTGCCCAGGTATCACCTGAAGGGTGACTCCTTAGGGTCCCTTCCAGCACCAACCCTTCCATGCTGGTGGTGCTTCCTCACACTCAGTTTCCTTTCTCCTGTGAGCCAACACAATTTCATTGAAATTCAGCTTTCCAGATGGAGAAAGTGAGAAATGGCTTAGAATGGTTGACTTTGGCTTCTGGAGACTCTGAGAGTCCCAAATTCTGTGAAGGTCACTCAGTTGCTGGGAACTGGCTCTGGCTCAGAAGCTCCAGCCAGAGGAGCTGCAGAGCAGAGGAGAGAACCCTGCAGTAAAACCTCTTGTTTTCAGCTGTTTTCATTACTATAGGAACTTAACTGTGCACTGTTTCTGTGCCTCAGAAGAGCAATGCAAGGTTTGTTTCTGTCAGATGCAAAAAAAAACCCCCAAAAAACCAAAAGAACCACCCCCAGCAAATACTTGATCTTCCACTCCAACCTCAAAAGATCTGATAAGGCATTTTTGCCATGGCAATGTTTTGCCACATCAGATCTCCCACAGTTTTCAACAGGGTACAAGAGCAGTTTGTATTTTAATAAACATGATGACTGAGGTTTGTTGCTGAGTGAAACTAATGAGATGAAGGATGTTGACAAGTCGTGGATTTGTATTGTTCAGCCTGAGTATAACTTGAAAGCTCAGCAGTACTGGACAAGCACAACTACTGAAAATGTGAATATATTTACATGATTTCATATGAAATATTGACGCCAATTTGTTAATGGGCAACTTCAATGCTTGTTTTTATATATTGAATAAAAACCAGTAGGTCAATTGTAATGTACAAATGCACATTTTAGTTTAGTTCTCTGTTTTTAGCACTGAGCCGCATATTCAGTATAACAAGAAGAGAGCAATAACCTTTTGATTTGATGATATACAGCACCTTTTATGTAAACCCATGAAAAGTGATTACTGGTATCATGAGGAAACAGCACCTTAGGGAGATTACCAGGCAAGGCAAACAGCTGGAACCCATAATCTCCTAAAAGTCTGATTGTCTGTGGATCTCCATGTCTACCCTAGGGAGCTATAAGTAATACTTTTTTTTAATTATGCAAAACAATAAATTCTTTGGAAATTTTGAGTTGAAAATTTTCAGTAACCATGAAATTTAACTGTGTATTAAGCCAGATGTTCAACAGAAGCTCTAAGTTTAGGACTCTGCAAAACTCTTGTGTGTAAATGACACATTTCCTGTTGTTTTCTTGACATTTAAGATTAACTATTCTAGCAGTTTACCTGAAGTTTAATTTAACTGGAGGAAAAAATATTTCTAATCCATTGGATGGGATTTTTTTCAAGTTAAGTTAAAAGAAATATAATTGCAGTTTAACTGAAATAGGCCTAGCTTTATAGGTATTTGTATTGATTTAATTAGATAAGCTTTAAGAAAAAGGGGACAACTTGAGTGCAGATAGAGCAACTGTATTTTTTATTTTTTTCTAGGGTGTAAATCTGTTGAGAAATGTTCCTGCCTGTCTGTTGACCTGGTGGTTGTGCCCTGTTGTTGCTGCTGTGTGTCAGTGATGGAGAGGCTGCAGTCTGACTTTCCTATGGGCTTTAGCCCATGCAAATTCCCTTAAATTAAGAAGCATGATGTACGCTTTGAAAGAAGCGAGATCATTGTTAAAATCCTTCCCCAGTCATATTTCAGTGTATTCCTGGGAAGGTGAAATACCCAGATCACTCCTGGCATCTGGGTGATGATGTTTTATTGAGGAGCTGGGGCCTGAGCAGTGCCCTGGGCTGCATCTCTGCCTCTGCTGGGATGTGGATGGATGGTGCTGCTTCCCAGGAGGGAGAATTTGGTGCTTGTGGTGCTGATCACACAATATCCAGCTTTGTGGAGAAGGGAGAATTTGGTGCTTGTGGTGCTGATCACAGAATATCCAGCTTGGTGGAGAAGGGAGAGTTTGGTGCTTGGTGCTAATCACAGAATATCCAGCTCCTGGCGGGTGGCACAGTGCAGTGAAACAAAAATAACTATTTTGAGCCAGGCATCCTGCTCCCTGTTGAACTGGAAGCCCTGGTGCCAGGCTGCTTGCTGCTGACTGCAGAAGTGCTGTGGAGAGGGATTATCATAAATTCAGATGCCTGCTAGAGATACTGCACAGTACAGTTGTGTCTGTCAGCTCTTTCAGGATGCTAATTTTCCTGGCAGTTTGCTTCAGTTTTTTGGATCTCTGAGGGAACTGTCCAAGAGGCACCTGAATAAAAAAGGTGTTGGAGCTTCTATTGTTAAGACTTTTCTGAATTTTCCAGGAGGGTGTTCCATTATCTCTGCAGCTAGAGGTGCCGCTGAAATCTTCAAAGCCAGCTGTTGGATTTAACAATATAATTTTCACCTGAAACTTTTTGTTCTAGCAGGTGATAATGATTAGGAGTTGGATATTAAAATTTTTTCTTTTTTTATCCAGGATGAGGTTTTAGCCAGACATCAACACAGACAGAATGTCTTTGTTGCTGAATGCTGCCTTCTCTCATCCCAGCTGTCCTGTAGGAAATAGCTGCATCATTCTTAAAATATCATCCTAAAGCTTGTCAGACAATTTCCTTCCCTCAAAGGCAACTTCCAGGTGATCTAAGTGTGTAATTTGGTTTGGGGTCAAACCCCCAGGTGTGATGAAAGCACTGAGAGAAGGTTATCAGACATTTAAGATGAGTGATGAACAGGCATTGTGTAAGGTAAAGATCCACAACTTGTTATCACTTGTGGGAGTTGGTTAGAAATCCTCAATTCCAGGCATTTACATCATTTGAGTACAACTGGCATTTCCTTAAAGACAAAGAAGTGTCTCAGGATGTTCTTCAGGAATAGCTCTTGGAGGAGAGGGCATTTCCAAGGAGGCATCTCAGTTTATGATCCCTAAGTTTGACAGTTCATGTGTAAACTTAATGTCAAATGCTGTTTTGCTGTGTGTAATTCTACCTTTTTCTTGCTGGTGGAATTATCAGTTACTTAAAATTTTGAGCTTTCTTTGTATTTGAAGTTCCTCTGAATAGAGAACAGTTGAAGTTCTTCATCTGTAGTTAAATTATAACACTGAGAAGTTAAATTTTTACTAAACTGTGCTCAGAGGTCAGGGTAAAAGGTTGGGGTTTTTTTAAAATAGTTTAAATCCATCCTATATTGATGTGGAAAGGTTCATTTGGCCTAATTGTTCTTGCCTGCCTCTAATTTCTCTAGTTTTATTGTAGCTAGGACAGTAAAAATCATTATGGGCAGAAACTTCACATGCCAGCTGCTGGGCTACTCATAAATTCTGCTCTGGGACCAATACTTCTCACTCATGTTACTTTTAGTCTGTAATTTTTGGTAATTCTTTGTTATTCTTGCTTTTAAATGTTTCTCCCTTCAGTTCCAAATTAACATGCTGTGAGATGTCCCAGCCTGAGTCATTATGGGATGTCAGAAGGATCCTGAGGTAGAGCAGGGCAGACACTTAACCTCAGCGGGAGGGATGGGTGGTAATGATGGTTTAATGGCAGTAACACACGAGGAATTTTAATCAGTTTGCTCCAGGTTCTGTATGCTGGCGTTAAGTAACCATAATTCACAGAGTGTGATGTTTTTTACAAAGTAAAAATAATTTACTGTGTTGGAATAACACATCAGAGTGTCATTGCTGGGCACAGAGCAAAGCCCAAGGAAGATGTGCTGTCTCTGGACTGAAGGAACTCCAATCCAAATGTGAGATCTCATGGATACCAGCAGAGGGAAGGCATAAAAGGAGCCAAAGCTGGAATGAGTGCATTTCTTTGTTAGGTTTCAGGTTTGAATATTGATAGCCACATTAAGATTCGATCTTTTCTGATTTTCAAAGAGGTACAGAAACACCAACCAAAGTTTCTTTGAGGTTTTGATACCTAGAATTGAAAGCACACTTAGAAGAATGGAATTGTCATGAGTTAGAGCTTTTTTAGTGCTGTAGGTTTTTACATGCTGTGTCTTGCTTTGGAAGGTCTGGGAAAATAAAGCATAGGTGGGGAAATAGCTGTGCCACAGGAGCCCTGAGCAGCTGCAGTGCCTCTGCGAGGACCTGCAGTGTTCTGAGCTCTGGGCTCACAGGATCTGGCTCACAGAATGGATGAGATTTGGGCTCACAGGATCTGGCTCACAGAATGGATGAGATTTGGGCTCACAGGTTGTGGCACCCTGAGCTCCCGTCCTGGCCCTGCTGCTCCTCATGCAGGGCTGGCCAAGCTAAAGCTGTTCCTCAGGTTTGGGGCTGTTGCTGCCTGGCTGGATGAGCCCAGCAGGGTCAGCTCCCCACCCTTCTGTGCTCACCCCTCCTGTGCTGCTCTAAGCTTGTCTGCAAGATTGAGATTTGTGGTAAATGCAGACAATGGCAATGTGGATTGCAGACAAGGATTATGTGCATTTTTGTGTGAACAGTGTCATGACAGAAATGCCTGGGATTATGATGCTGGCCATCTGTGCTGTTGTGAAAAGCTCCTGGAGCTTTGTGTGAGTGCAGACTGGACATTTTCAGTGTCACCTGGGAGAGTGAGACCTGCCTGGGAGGAGGAGGCTCAGGTGATGCCATGAGCGGTGCAGAGCTGTCACCCAGTGTGTCACACTGGCCTCCAGCTGTGTTTGCAGACAGGTCCTTCCTTGCCAGGGCACCACTGTCCCTGCCTGTGAGCTCCCCAAACTCCTCCTCATCTCCCTGGATCCTCCCTGTGTGCTGGGGTCCCCAGGGGCTTTAGGAGCCCTCCCTGCTGGGGTGTTCCTGGTGCTGTGGGGGTTCTGGGGTGTCCTGTGTGGGTTTTGGGGTGTTCCTGGTGCTGTGTGGGTTTTGGGGTGTCCTGCACCTGCCGTGGGCACAGCAGGGCTGGCACAAGCTGTGACATTGCTTTCTTCCTTCAGGAGAGGCACTTTAGGGGGTGTTGGGAGAAGTATCGATCTACTTCAGTCTCCCTCACTTGCTTAGCTCCTGTGATGAGATTTTATCTCTTTTAAAGAAATACTAAGGTTGCAAAGCTTGAAAAAAAGATGCATAAGGTGTCTGTAAACTGCTCTGGAAATTTTCCATCTGGGACATAATGTGATATGGTGCTACTATTTATTTTTCTTAATTTTTTAGGCAATGTGATATGGTGCTACTATTTATTTTTCTTATTTTTGTATCTATAACCATATTTTAAAAAATCATCTACATATTTTACCTGGAAAAATTGTTCCAGGGCACAGTTCTTGTGAAATGTTAATGAAATACTGACTGTGACCAGCTCGGTATTTCTCCATTCAGGATTAAACAGAAATTCTCTTTAACAACTTATGTTTGATTTGTGTGACAGCATTTGGAGAAGAAGAATCTCGATTAGGCTGCCCCAGCCTTGCCCTTTTGCTTTACTCTTTGCTTTACTGACTGAAGGGCAGTGACAAAGGCAGCTGTATGTAAGGATGCCTCCATATTCTTTGAAGACGGACAAAAAATAATGTCCTTATGTTAAATGGAGGTGCATCATCCTATTTAAATAACCAGTAGGCTGTTAAATGTTTTTATTTGGAGCAGAGAATTAAGTAATTCTGGAGTCAGGTTGGTAAACACTGTGGTCTGGCAATTAGGAAATTGATTGGGGCCCTAATTCACTATAAAGCAGTCCATCTTTTGCTGGGCCTGTAAATATCTCCTTATTGCTTAATTCTACAGTCTCCATAATGGGAAACCTGGTCATTTGTGAGGAATCAGCTGTACATGTGGTCAGCTCATCTGTTTGTCCTGCTCTTTTTCCAATGTTGATTTGCAACAAAAGCAATTTGGTGCAGATAAAAAAGAGCAAATGGTAATGGGCTTGAAGCTGAAAGCTCTTAGCTTTGAACACTCAGGCACTCAGAGTAGAGGATTTGGGGATAAAGAGACTTTACTTATGGGTTGGAGAGCCTTTGTTCTGTGCTTGACTGGTTGTTTCACTTTCGCTTGGTTTTGCTATAGTATTAGTAGATGGCGGGCTGCTTGTGAAGTAAAGATACTTAATTCTGGGGTCTTGAGCTCATAAAACATTTTTAAAAATGCAAAGGCAGCACTCACTAGAGGCCCTTTGGCACCCATGACACTGTGTCAGGATTATGGATTACTGCCAGTTGTGCATTTCAGGCTGAGAAATTGCATTTTGGCTTTCTGAAAACACAGATTTTAAGAGCTCTCTCTGCTTGTACCAGGACTCTGGGCCTCCTGCATTCGTGGCAGCTCTACCCAATTTGAATTTTGTAGTATACTTTCCAAATGATTTCATGAGAAAAGGAATAAAACTAAAATGTAATCCTTGAAAAATATATATACCAAAAAGATCATGTGGTGCTTATATGTAATGAATGCTTTTTCATCAGACTTGAGTGGCCAATTTCAAGGTTAAGCAAAGCTTATTATTGGATCCAAACAGCATCTCAGTCAATTGTAAAATGAACTTTTAAACCCTTGGCTTTTGAAATTTATATTAAGCAACAGGGAAAAAGTATTAATTGTTATGAAAATGCAAGTATGGGCTTTGTGGTTAAGGGGCAGGGCTGACATTTGCAGCCTCTTGAGGAGGATTTTAGGAGAATTTTGCAGACCTTTAGGAGAATCAGCTGTGTGAGCTTCAGGCTCCTGATGGAGCTGAGGGAAGGGGTCCCTCCTGGTCAAGCAGGAGGAAATGAGGGATGGCTCTGAGTCCTTTGTCTCTGCATTCCTCCTGATGGCCCCATGGGCACCAAAACCACCTGATATCTGATACAGTGTGATGGTGTTCACAGGGTCCAAGGGTGAGGGAAGAGATGAGGATCTGACTCCATGTTTTAGAAGGCTTGATTTATTATTTTATGATATATATTACATTAAAACTATACTAAAAGAATAATAGAAAAGGTTTCATCAGAAGGCTAGCTAAGAATAGAATAGAAAGGAATGATAACAAAGGTTTGTGGCTCAGACTCTGTCTGAGCCAGCTGACTGTGATTGGCCATTAATTACAAACATCCAACATGGGCCAATCACAGATCCACCTGTTGCATTCCACAGCAGCAGATAATCAATGTTTACATTTTGTTCTTGAAGCCTCTCAGCAGGAAAAATCCTGAAGAAAGGTTTTGTCAAAGAAGTTGTCTGCGACAATACAGCCTGAAAGTATGGCACTTGTGTCCTTCACACAGCAGGTGTAAGGAGCAGAGAGACTTTACAGAGAGACCCTGGCACAAGGTGATGACCCAGAGTGATGGTTCTGCATCCCTGGCAGTGCCCAAGGCCAGGCTGGACAGGGCTTGGAGCACCCTGGACAGTGGGAGGTGTCCCTGCCCATGGAGGTGACCTTGGGAAGTCGCTCAGACCTTTGCAGAAGGTGCACCCCGTCACTCTGTGCAAACACAGGGAGGAGTTAAGTGTGTAAGGTGTTTTTATAACATTTGACACTTATTCTACTCATACTTAGCAGAGCAAGAACAACACAGGATGTGGACTCCTACGATCCATCTCAGCTCTGCCTGAATATAAATATCTGTGACAGGCTGCACAAGGATGCTTTAATGGCAGTTGTCAGAGACATTTAAAATGGATTAGGCCTTCTCAATTTTTTCCCTCTAATAATGAATATTTAGTGGGACTTTTAAAGCTGTTAGCTATTAATTATAGAACCTAAAAATATGATCGTGTTCAGTCAAGTAGGAATCAGCATGTGACTGTATGCAGAAGTATGTTCTCTGTCTAGCTTTCGTGACATGGCTCACTACTTTACATTTGCTTTAAAAATACAAGAAATTATTTTTTAATGATGACAGCTGGTGATGAAACAGACTTGCCCTTGAAGTTGTAAGCAGGCTGGGAATATTAACACTAAGGAGGTAAAAGGAGAGATTAATAGATAAATGTCCTGATAGTTAAATAATGTATGATAAAATTAGATTACCATAAATTTAGTTCCATTGTAGATAATGATATTGTTCTGAGGATAGAAATCCAAGTGTGGCAATAGAAGGTTAATGTTTGCATTAATAAAAATGCAGGCCATTGTCCTTTGCTGGTGTTGTTGCTGCTTTCTGCAGATAAGAAGTCTCCTTTCTCTTTAAATTAGTTTATTCTACCAAGAGTTACTTTTGCATACTGGAAATAAATAGGGTTATATTTCTACAGCTAAAATAAATGTTTCTACTGTTGAAATAAATGTCTTACTCCAACAGTAGAAAGCTGATTATACCATTGATAAAGAGGCCGTCAGTCAAATAATTCTCATTTATGTATTCAAAAATCTTAACTAATAGTGCAGTGAAAAAAGCTCTAGTAGCTTTATTAAATTCTTGCTTTTCAGGGTGATTTTTTTTCTTTGTAGCTGGAAATCATCTTCTATTTCCAGCCTGCTGTCATTTCCCTGAGTAAAGTGTTAGAACAGAGTGATGAGGCTTCCAGTCTTGGTTTTGATTACTCTGTTTTGTTGGTGTTTTGGTTTTTTCATTCACTTGGGTTATTCAAGCACTGGGAATCCAGCTTGTGGGATCTAGTTTTAGCCTTTGCTGGTCTGTTTGTTTGGAAGAAATCTCCTTTTTTAGGAAGGAGCTTGGCAGTGCCTCTGTGCTGTGGGGAGAGCTGACCCACTCACCTCCTGTAGTGACCATCTCAGGCCCTGCAGCCCATCCATCTCTGATTTCTTGGCATCCCAGCTCCGTGGGGAGCAGGAGCTGCTCTTGCCCCATTTTCCATGCTGAGGCACTGATTTCCTCTGGCACTGCCATGAGAAGTTGCACACTGAGCCAGAGTTAGCTTGGTGAGCTCCCCTTGGTCAGCAGGGACAGGGAGAAATGCCCTGAATGCTGTTTGTCCTCTTCAAGCTCAGATTGAGAGGAGTCTAATTAAGACTTGCACAAAAACATACCAGGTGTGTGAAATCTATGTTAAGTCAGTGTCCTACAATTGTTTTTTTTGTTCTGGTTGGGTTTTTTAATGTCATGGTTTGATGTCCTGCCCATGGATCTTCACTTTGCTCTTGCCTGAGCTGGAGCTGTAGCTGGGTTGTTGCATCTCCCCTGAGGATGAGTGTCCAAAGAATCCAAATTCTCCCTTCCAGGCCTTTTATCCATCAGCCTTGCAAGTCCTGTGTGGTGTAGTTATACCTGGGAGTGGGGTGGTGACCCAGACTGGGTTCCTTCCCAAGGAAGGAATGAGACTGGAGCCTTGCCCAGCATTCCATCAGAGCATCCTTTTAACCCCATGAGAACTATCACAGCTCCTGGCAGGGTGTGGGGGGTGAAATTTTGAGCTTGACTTGCATGGATTGCTTTTCTCAAGTAGCTTTTACTGTAAGAAGTGTGAGAAAATGAGAGCAGAGATCCTAGAGGAAAAATCTGATGGGCCCCAAGAATTTATTCTGAGTCCACCTGTGTGCATGTGCATGCATTTATTTCTGCTTAGGCATTGACATTCTTCAAAGTACTCTCAGTTGATAGCTCTGAGTGCCCTAATGATAATTGCATTTACACTAAATGTGGAGCAGCATCATTACTGATATACAAATAATTTCAAGCTGCCAGCCAACCATCCTAACTAATCAAATGGAGATTTCCCTCTGTCTCAGTCAGAAAAGGCAGAGAAGAATTCATCTTTAAGTAAGAGCTTAAAGAAGGGTGGAGGTGGTGGCCCTCCTGCTAAAGGTGTCCTTCTAGGAAAAAGGGTAGGAAGAGGAACAAAAGCTGTCCTGGGGTCTGGAGCATCAATTATAGCACAAATGCTTAGTTTTTAAAAATGTAAGCAGCGATTGCATTTTTTCAGCTCTCAAACAGAAGCATCTCAGATTCCATCCCTTGATACAGTTATGCTATAAAATATTTAATTGCTATTATGTTTGGAAGGAAAATGAGTTTTAACCTTGAGGTGCTGAAACAGCAAATAAGATACTGTGTTCAGGTAAGGCTCTGTGACCTGTAACAGGTGTGAGGGGCTGCAGAAGTGACCTGCTTTTACTTCACAGCATAGAGTAGAGGGAACCTTGCTGAGTGCTAATTAATTGTTGCTTTCATGCAAAATAATTTTTACCTTGAAACAGCCTTGAAAAGAGTTCTCCCAGTTTTCTCATTTAGGAGAAGTTGATACTCAAAACCTTCATAAAACAGGATCTAACCCCAAGAACTGATCTTTGTAACATTATGGATTTGAATGGAGACAGTTTGCTACTATTTAAGCAAGCCATCAGAATTTAAAAGTAGTCATGTCTCAGGGCATTGTTGTGAAGAGATTTGTTTTGTTTTGTTTTTATTTTTTTAGGAGCTTTTTTTTAGCTATGGAAATAAGTATTGCAGGTGAATTTGTTTATTCTGCATGCAGTATTTCTGCTGAGATAGGAATATCTCCTGACCCTTTCAGTGACTTGCACAGACTTTGCTCCTGGGATGGGAGCAGTGTTACAGGGGAAGGTGCACACACACCTGTAGCACAGGTAACACCATTCCTCTGGCCCCTGGAGCATCCCAGCTTCCCTCCAGGTGTGTGCCATGAGCCCATGTTTGCATTTGTTTGTCCCTCTGCAGGGCACACTGCATCCTGAGAAATGGAAACAGTTTAGTACCACCCACTCAAAACACATAAATAAGACTCTTGGCTACATAATCCTTTAAATTGCAGCACAGGGGAGATTTCCAGGGAGTGTTTATTATGGTGACAGGTAGAACAGAAGTGAGTAAAAGCCTCTCTTGGCTCTCACTTCTGGAAGGTCCTCATTTGTGATTATAGTCATGATGATAAAGCAATTAAACACTGCTGAACATATATTTTCCATGGCTGTGAGGCTTCTGGGGTAATTATATAATAAAAAAATGCCATTAAAGAGCAATAATATTATTAGTGCATCACTTGGATGGAGTGCACAGCTTGGATGCTACGAGCACAAAACAACCAAAGCCCAAAGCAAACTCTGATGTTCCCAGGTATGGAACTCAGAACAGAAACCTGCTCTGTTCCCTTTGTTTTGTACAGGATGCTCTGATTCACCACAGAATATTTGCATCTCCAACTGGCCAAATCCTTTTTGCCGCGAATCTTTTTAGCTTAGAAAATCTAAACTTCAGGTTGGGTGAGGTGAATTAAAAGCTGCAAGACATGTCAAGTGATAACTCCTGGGTCCTGACTCACCTCACCTCCTTCTGTAAAAGTTGTGAGATTAAACCTTGCAAAAATGTGGAAATATATTCCCCTAGTGTGAAGCCTGTTTTTATTACAAATTCTGTGTGGAAGTGTGTTTCTGTTTTTAGGATTTATACACCCAGTCATTGGCACAATCCACCAGGATGTGCTGTGTTGTTAATGAATGACCTAAGGGCTTTGGTCCCGTTGCTCCATGGCCTGGCTCTTCCTTTTCCAGTGCTCCAGGAGTCAGACTCAGGCAGCAGACCTAGGATTCCTAATTCCATTTAATCATACCCATCAAAGAGTTCTTGTTTTGTAACTTGCATTGTATTTCCTATTTTAACATTAAGGTAATTAATTTGCTCTAAACAGTATTGATGAAAATCTTCCTGAGGTGGAAGCATATCAATAATAGTTGAAACTAGTCATGTAAGAGATCTACAAAATATAAAATGTGTATCAAGATTTATCTGAAGGGAAAATGTTCCAAAATTCATCTTTTCTGGTTTGGTACTTGAGAGCATGGATTGATCCATGGCCTAGGTCACTGCCTGCATGGTATCCTGGTGCTTTTATACAGGAGAAGGGCACTTGGGAATGTCACAGCTGCTGAGTGACACTGAACAGATGCCCAGAAGGTCAGGCTGGGACTCCTGGCCATAAACTCCAAATCACCTCTCGAAACTTAATAGCACCCTGTGTAAAAAGGGGCAGAGCCTTTGTAAAAGAGGTCAGGTGTGCCCTTAAACTCAAACATAATGGTTTTGCTTATAGTCTCTTTGAAGTTAGGATTTAAAAATCTGTTATTAAAAATAAAAGGGAAGAAACAAATTACAGCTGTAATGTTTTGTTTTCACAGCTGGCAAAGTGCCTTTTTAGAAACATTTATTTTAGGAAGAAACCCACTGCCATCTGAGTGCATGTGTTTATTTCTTTTGTCTGAAGTGTTTTTGGATGTTTGAGAATATCACACAATTACACCATAAAAAGACTGCAAAGAGAACGATCTGCCAGTAATCTGGCTCAAAAGCCCAATTAATTTTTTTGTGGGAAAGGTGGTTTTTCTGAATTCCTCACTGTACTCCCATCCCTTCCACTGTGTGTGGAGCATGTATTTATTTCACCACTGACTGGAGAATGTGCTGCTCCTTATCCAGTGGGCTGAGCAAACTCCTTGTTAAGAAAAACCATTCCAGACCCATCAGGGATGCTCCAGCCCAGCCTTTGGAGAGGATAGTGAGCCCTGTGTGGGTTTGGGAATAGGGGTGGATGCTCTAGCTTGGGTTTATAGCAAGCCCAGGGCAAGCACCAGCTTTATTTAGACAGCACTCACTCACACATGTAATGAGCCCTTTAATTAGGTTTTCACAATGTGACAAAAAAATGTCTCATCAAAATATTTATAGTTGGGTTTTGATTTAAGTCTTCATTGCATATATAAAACAAAACTTGTCATCTGAGGTAAAGCATCTGGCAAGTCAGTAAGTGTTAGCTCATGAATCGAGCGTGACTATTCTGGGACTGGGGAATTACTCAGATGTAGTAGGGATGCATCCAAGGAGGGATGTGGATAAAAAGAGGATTCAAGTTTAGGGTGTGATTTTTATTTTTTCTAGAGTTTTCTTTTTTTCCCCTTACTGTTTTATTCAGGCCAACAGGTTTATGCACAGCTCATCCTGCTGCTTGTCCAGAGTTTGTTTAGAGTTGATAGATGTCCATGGGAGCATCCTGGTAGTTCATAGATGGCATTTGTGGGAATTAGACTCATAAGGTGGGCTCAGGTGTTAGGGCAGTGAAGATCAGAGGTAAAAACAAATTAGTAATTTGGTTCCTTCTAAATTAGTGGTTCTGCAGTGATGGGGGAAATGTAGAATTGGTAATTATTTTGGATTTGAAGTCTTGCTTGTTTTAACCTGGTGGCAAAAGCCAGCAGAGGGAGAGGGTAAAGGAAAGTGCTGTGAAGTTAAAGCTGAAGAGCAGCATGTGGGGGCCAGCTCTGGGCCATCCAAGTTCCCAGTAAGTGCTGGGAATCCTGGATAGCAGAGCCCTTTTTGGGCTTGGTGTTTGGGGAGGGTGGGGGAAAGAGCTTACTGGAGTTGTACAAGCCCATTTTGCATTTTGAAATGGCGCAGACACAACTGCATGGTTAGCTTTAATATTGGTGGAAAACTTTGCCAGTGTTTCTGCTTTTTAATGTTTTTTGTGTTATTTGTAAACCCTTGCCAAAAGCCTCTCTCTCTTTTTCCCACAGCAACTCTTTTAAGAGAACTTGTTTGATCTGTTGTCTTATCTAAGATTATGGCTAATTACTCAATAAAGAACTTTTTTTCCAAGGTTTTTCTTCCCCCCCTTTCAAGTATCATCTCATGGGGTGAAATTTCTTCCTCTTTTGATTTTACTCCATCACAACTGAGCTTTCATCAAGACACGTCTCAGAATCTGAAGAGAGCAGTTAGTGCGAAACGAAGCCTTTAGATTTCCCCTTTCCTTTTTGTGCTAAAGCTGAAAGATGAAGCATATGGAAAAGAAAATAGCATTAAATCTCCCACTCCAAAAGGAAAAGCACTGAGGATCTGGCCGCTGCAGGAGAGGTTTGAGCTGCATGCTTCATTTACTACTTTTGCAGACATAACAAAGAATTTACTTTAGTCCCCGTGGTACTCTCACAGCTTCTGCGTGGTAGGCAGAGGGAAAGCAATGAGCCTTGTGTTACAGTACAGCAGCAAACTGGGGATTCAGGTGCTTTAAAGACAAATGACAATCTCGTTGTACAGACCTAGTTCCTTTCTGGTTTGTTTCCCGTTTCTGAAAAAGGAGCTTTCCAGCATTGTGCAAATAGTTTTGTTTGAATGAAGCATACAATGGGGCCCATAGCAGAGATTTTACTTAATAATTCAGGAAAAAAATAAAAAGAAAAGCAAAACCAAAGAAGTTCTGTCAGAAGAGATCTGACTTTCAACAAACACAAGGCAGAGGGGGAAATGTCAGAGACCTCAAGTCAGATCTCACTTGGTGTTTGTGAGCTATTTCTGGTAAGGAAGGAAAAATGCTGGCATACCACAGTCTAAATTTTGGGTTTGAGGTTTTGTGATTTTGATGTTATGAGCCTCTTGGAAAAGTTTTAGAGATTAATAGTCCCCCAAGGGGTCTTTCCCTGTTCAGGATGGGAGGGAAACTTAAGAGATTCCAATCTAAATCCAACCTTAAAACCTCTGAGCATGGAGATGCAGAGTGTGGCTCATCATTGCCATTTATTGTAGCATTGTACTGTTAGGTCACAAAACACAGCACTGCCTCTGAAGAAATGGGAGTAGATAAAAAGGCTGCTTAAAAGGCAGAGGTTTTTGTGTGCACACATCTCCTTATATTGACAAGTGGGAAAATATTGAAAAGCGATGGAGCATTTAATTGAGTTTGTGCAAAATGTCCAGGTATGTAAGGCTGGGCCGTGGGGGCAATTTAAGTATTTGTGCCTGTAAATGAAGTGGGCCCAGCTCTGTTTCAGGTTGGTTTTGTGTTGTGGTTTTGGCATTAGAAAAATCAGGTAAAGAACCTGCTGCTGTCTCACCCCTGCCCCAAGAACCACTCCAGTTTGTGTGATTTTATTTTTTTTTCATTAAACATCTATTCAGACTTAGAAAGCAACAAGCAGAGAAAAATGGATTTGTCCATATCCCATTAAGAAGAAAGAATGATGGAAATAAGGGAAGTTTAATTAAAAATAAGAGCTAAATGGCTTCAGCTCTCCGCCTGCCCAGTTACCAGTGTATCTTAGGTCAAAGTGGGTCTTGGGAAGGGAACTTTAGTTAATTCACACACAGATGGGGTCAGTAAGTACTGAAGATAAAAGGAAATTATTTTAAAGCTCATGTTCATTGTCTAATCTAGATAAACTCTGTAAAATAAATGAAGTCTTATTTTCTTTGTGTTCTGGCAGTTCTGAGTAGGCAGTGTTGCACTGAGAGCTTTCCAGCCTGTTCCAAGGAGACAAAGCTTGAGTGCCCCTTGTCTCTCCCTGGCTGAACTTTCCAACCACCTGGGCAGCTTCACTCCCCTGGTACAGATTCTGCTGGCAAGAACTAGAAGTGTCAAGAATAATAAAGCACCCACCAGGGTTAGAGGTGGGCATAAGAGGAACACTCTTTTACCAAAGGGAGAAATCCTTAGCAGTCTTGTGCCTTGTTGGACACTGGAGCATTGAGGCAGCAGGCAAAACATGATTAAAAAAACCTCTTCCCTGACCAGAGGAAATCTTGTTGTTTTAAGTTGTGTTAAAATAATATTTTGGCATTTCACATGTAGGTTCTGCAATGCAGAATTTGGAAGTTATTTTTGTTTGTGGTTGTTATTGTTGGATTTTTCTGAATTGGGAAACTACTGTTCTTTCCAGCCTAGACTGCTGTTTAAATCTTTATTTTTTTTATGACCCTTTGCAACAAGATGGTGAAATGTCAGTGGCCTGATTTCTTACATAACTTGAGGATCTACTTGGAAAAAACCTGTATGGATTTTAAGCCTCCTATTTCCTGAAGCTTCCCAGAGTGATCTTTGGGTCTGAGAATTTCTCACTTGTGATCAGAGTTTCTCCTTCCTCTGCTGTAATACCATTATCAACTCGTGGGTTAACTGCACTTAACTGCACTGAAAAATAGAGTTGGGCTGTGGTGGCATCGAGACTGTGGGTCAAACGTGACGGAGCGTGCCAGGAACCTGCTTGAGCTCAGCAAACCCACCTCAATTTCCTCACTCAATTCTCCAGGAAAAAGACTAAACATGGTTATTTCCTCCCAAATCATAACTTGCATCTGACACACAGTTTCCTGTGATTTAAAGCCCAGACTGTGAGCTGCTAGAGCAGCAGCTTGGATATCTTGGGAAGCGCTTAATAAAGCGGTGATGGGAGGGAGATGCGGACTCCACCTGCATCCCGATGACGCCCCGCGGTGTCTGTTGTGGCGGTCGCGGTGGCAGCCGGCGCACACGCTCCTCTGCCTGATTGGGAGCTGCAGGAAGCTGCTGCTCTCATTTATCTGCGCTCCCCGCAAACACTACACACCTGCACGAGCTTGTTCAATATCTGAAAATTAGTTAAAGCCAGCTGTTGGGGTAAGGGAAGGCACTTTGTCATCCCGCCTTTGTTTTTGTCACGCTACGGCGGGAGCGTTCTTCGGGCAGCTGCTGAGGAAATGTGTCAAGACCAAAAGATGTGCAGCATGAGCACTCAGGAGTTTGGGAGGCTTTGAAAGGAAGGGAAAATACATCACCTTTGTGGAGATGGCAGTGTGCTCTGTATTTAAATACAGGTACCTGTGTTTATTATACCTGCCAGAGGAGTTACAGTAGCCAGGCACTGCTGGTTTGGAGTTGGAATTTTGCTTACACATGGGGTTAGGGCACAAGGAATTTGTCACCAAAAAGTAGTTTATTGTGATGGTCAACCAGGAGCTGTGTCCCAGCCCACTTCTGATAAAACTTCTTCCTTTTCCTCTCTGATTTTGGCCACTGGTGTCTAAAAGGCTAACTGTTCAATTTGGACTCAAGTTAGCTGAAGGGAAGGCTTCCCATGCCATTTCTGTTGAGGCATCATCATGGCACTCCTGAATTTCCTCAAGTATTTTGGACACCCCTACTTACTTGACATTGCTGCTCTCAGAAAATTGCTGCTTCAGGCAGTGCAGTTGGTCCTGTGAGTCATCAGAATATTTTTTTGATGGCCATTATTTTTTTTTTTTGCTCAGATTTCAAGCATGGCTGGAGGTTGAAGGAACTCATATTGAGTGGTGAAAACAAGGCTTCCAGTAAGCTCCAGAGCTGCTGATTGCATCGAGTGTTTGGAACCTTTTAACAGTGATGTTTTACCACAAATATAATGAAGGCTTTCTTTTTTACTTCACATTAAGTCCTTTAATTAGAGGACAGAATTCAGTTGCTATGTGTAACTTACTGTACCACAAGCTGTGCTGGAGTTAGTACTGTATTAAACCAGTAACTGTTTCATTAACTGTATTAAAAGACCCATAATCAGAGCATGGAAGTTTGATGTCTTCCTTTTAATATCCCTGCATTCCAGCTTTGTTTACAGCTTTATTGGCAAAGCTGGTGTGTCAGCAGGTATTCTTACTTTATAGTATGCAGACCTTTTAATTGCCCTCATTGTTGAGAAATTAATTTCTATTGAATTTTGAGAAGTGATAGCTGCTGAAGCGTGTAATCAGGTTGGGATGTATTTTGCAAGCACGAGCCCAAGCCCCTGTTGTGACAGCTGCTGTGCCACCTTTGTGTCTTGCCGTGTGCTGCAGAGATATGGACACACTGAGCACCAAGGAAAAAGAAAGATGTTGGCTGGGTCAGCAAGCTTTGCTCCTGCATTTGATGAGTAATTAGGTGATGTTAATGCTGTTGTGGTGTAGGTGAGATTACTCTTCCACTGAATGAAAGTTAACACCTATTTATTCTGCAGCAGGGTTGGACTCTGTGGGTTTATCTCCCCCCCAGATTACCTTTCTGGAATTAAATTTCTAGTGCTGAGTCATATTTTTTGAGTTTTTCTTCTTTGCCCTTTCCTTCAGTTGAGTTTGTACATTAAATGGTATTTGGTTTTTTGGAATGTGCAGAGTTATAGTGCAGTGTGTGCCTCCAAAGTGCATCCCCCACCTCCTATTGGGCAAGGACAGTTCTGTGCTTGAGTCAGGCAGTCTGAGCTGTTGTATTTTACTTCTGAGTACAGACCCCTCAAATGTGGATTGTTGCTGGTACCATTTATAGCACTGTGACTGGTGAGTGTGGTGGCATTTCATAAAACTGAAAGTCCCTGGAAGATATCCAGAGATGAAGATGTTTGTGTGAATCTTTTCTAGGAAATCACTTAAGAAGGGATGTAAATAATTGGCTCTAAATACCTTAAGAATCCAAGAGGCTTGGGGGACTGATCGTGGCTGACTGGGAAGGCACACCGATAAGTTTTTCCAGGCCACTTTGTAGTGATGAATAGGTGCCCTGTGACAAAACTTGCTGGATTTTTTAACTTGGTAAAAACCCAAGTTCTCCGGGACACCGTGGGGAATATACACTCGGTTAATCTTTATTCCTTCTCTTTTGCATTGAATATGTAGGAGTTCTGGGAGGCAGCGTTCTCAGTAATCCATCAGCTTTTCCATGTGATTTCATGCAGACTGGCTGTGTGACTGTCACACATCCCCTGCCACCCTGTCCCGTGGGGTGACCTGGCTGAGCGCTCTGCCCTGGGTCACTTTCCCTCTGCTCCTGCGGCTTGTGGGGAGTCAGCAGAGGGATCAGAGCCTCTCTTCGCACTCAGAGGGTTTTTATCTCAACCCACCAATTTTCTCAGTGTTACTCCTTGGATTCTCTCCCCCATCCCACCGGGGGAGTCGTGGCTGTGGCTGGGGTTAAACCACGCCATGCTGGGAAGATTGTTAATCTCCTTCACCCATTGCTGCTATCCTGCCTTCTGCCATTGATAAAACCTCCCTTTAATACCAGAGACAGGAAAATAACCCCCCAAAAGCCTTTCCCGTCTCTGGAGGAAATAGGGGTTTTATTTTCTATACAAACATTGGAGAAATGTGTGCACTGCCACTGTGAGCACCACCTGTAGTTAAATGGCTGTTGTTTCTGCAGAGAACCAGGAAAGCTCTATTTTTCCAATTACAAATGGGAAAATCCACAGGGTGATATTGGATTAATTGACAGACAGCCATGCATGAGTAATCCTGCACTTCCAAATGTAAATAACAAGTGCTTTGGAACAGTTAGAATAAAGATTTTATATTTATTGAAATTAATCCAGAACTCCGAGCTGTGTCTGTACACAGTAAAGAAATAAGTGATCATTAAACAAAACCCACAGCCTTGTCTATGCTGCACAGAACCTGTGTACCAGCCTTTAGAAAAATCATTGTTGGAGTAATTGCTTTTCTTTTCTATGCTTTAGCATAGAATAGCTCCAACATCACAGTTTAAAATGGGAAGAAAAATGTGCTTTAAGTGGTTTTAGTTAACTAATTACATGGTTAGGCACGTAATTTAAATAAAATGGCTCAATTTGTTAATAAGTTGTTTAAATTAATAGGGGGGAAAAAAGTGCTCCAGCAGTTCATCTTATACCCGTGCAGTTTAACTTGGAATACCATGTTTAATATGGCAGCTGGCTTTGAGGGAGTAATACACCACCAGCAACAAAAAACCAACAAAACAGAGATGTTCTAGCCCTGGCAAGATGAATTCTCTTCCTTACAAAAATAAACCAAGGGAAGGAAGTCACACTGCATGTGCACATTTTTATTTTGCTTACTTTTATGCAAATCAGGCTGTTGCAGGGGAGTTTGTGGTAAACTCCAGGACAGACTAATTTGCTATTGTCCCAGAAGGATGTACACTGGAATATTTAACAAAAGCAACAATGCCAGTGAATAGATGACATTAAAAGTATTACTTTTGCATAATTTATGTTCAGTGGTGCTGATATCAGGCTTCACTTCATCACCTGCTTACACAGAGAGTGCTGGATGTTTCAAATCTCATTAAGCTATTTATTCATTGTAATGAATGATTTTAATGTACTGTATTAAGGTTATGCCACACTGCACTGTTCAAAAATCCATCTTACTGTACATATTTTAATGTTTGCAGTCAAATTAATGCCTTTATTACTGCCTCAGTGGTTGAGTGGACACTGTTCATACATTAATCATTGTTGTCTCTGCTTCATCCCACTCCTTTGCTGAAGTTTCTAATGCCACATTTCTTGATAGAGATGTAATGATCTACCCATCTGTGTGCAAACCCAGTGCCTGGCCATCATGTTTTTCAGGTGTTCTTAGATCCACGTAATGTATGGTATTTCCATGTATCTTAGCAGAAATAAATTAAATTTTAAGGTAATGAAGTGCACATCCAACAGCCTCTGCAGATTTCCTCTCCAAAATCCTTCATACTGTTGTCTGTGCACAGCAAAGACAGGCAAGAATACTTCATTGCACCAACAGCAGGCAGTTATAATTGAAATTCTTCTACTCCTGCAATAAATCTGATCAGATTTTAGATTTAGATGCGTTTTGAAAACATGCTAATTGCCAAGTGCCAATATTAGGGGAGCTGATAAGGATTTTGTACCTTACTGTCAACACATCAAAGGGCAGATTTCAGCTGTTACAACTGAGCTTACAAATTATGTATCTTCACTTGATATGTTTAAATAGAAATAATTTCTTCTGAGTTGATTGTCAGTCTCTTTCCTGGAGTTTTTTTACTCCTTATTCTTTATGAGCCATTCAGTGAAATTCCAGCCATGTAAAAGGTGATTGAAAATTGCTCATCTGAGAGGGAGGGAAAAGAGTTAAAAGCTGTGTTTTACTGGAAAATGTTTGTGGAAAATCTGGTTAAATGAGCTGTAGATAACTAAATACTGATTCTGGTCCTAAGGCTGTGAATGATTTTGATGGCAAAGACTTCAAGAAGGCCAGCAATGTCAGAACATGAAAAGCAAAGCTTCAGCTTGGATTGTAGCTAAATTGACTGCCCAAATGTTGATTAAGCAAAATCTGAGTTTCTCACACAGTAGTTAAAATTAGTAGTAGCAGCAGCTTTTACCCTAAATGAATTCTTTGATAACTTCATATAGTGCTTGTGTATGACAACAATCAGAGAATAATGAAGCTTTTCCCATCATTGTACAGCAGAGCTGGAATGTGTTCCCTGCCCATGGGACAGGAGATTCCATCCCTGTGCGAGGAGGAAATGCTGCTTCTCTCTCTGCTCTTTCACAGGCAGATTTTTAGCACCTGGTTTCTAGGTCATGTTCTGACATGCAAATCCACTTCTCTAATTTAACAGGAAATACTCCTGAAGAGCACAAGGAAAACCTTGGTTTGTATCTCACTGCCCAGCCTAAGTGCTGGTGATGCTCAGCCCTGGCAGGTTGAAGTTGGATCCCTGTCTGAGGTGGAATTGCCCATTTTGGTCTAGGAAAACTGCAAACCTCTCCAGCTGGGGAAGGGCAATGAAATTTCCTGTTCTTCTGGGCATGCCAGCAAAGTTTGGAGGCAGAGGTGCAGCTGGGCTGGCACTGGTGTGTTCTAGTACGGCATTATTTACGTGTTTAAAAGACCAAAGAGAATTAAGCCTTCTCTGCCCAAAAATTTCTCCTGATTTCTAAGCAGTGTGCTGCTAAGAGGCATTAGTGAAGTTCTTGGACTCCTGACAGTTTTCAGGATCAGGCTCTCTGGGAGTTTACCCTGGGCAGATGCACACAGCATTGGCATGCTGCTCAGTAAGCTGAAAGAAATCCCAGTGATCCCAAATTTGGGCCAGGTTTTCTCCTAGATGACAGAATGTCAGTGAGCCAGGGAAGAAATTTAAGGGGGTTATCTTCTCAAGATATTAAGCTCTTCTAAGCTGACAGCTTTGTTGCAGAGGTCAGCTAGGAGGAACAAGAAAGAGGCCCTGTGATGCAAAGATGGACTGACAGATATGATTTCTTTTCCCTTTATTGAATTATAATGTCAGTGGTTGTGTCCCATTACTCCTACGAGGCTGGAATCCTCCATCTGAAATTGGAAAAAATGGGTTTTAGTTGGTAAAGACAGATTTTTATGGTTTTTTTTTGTTCACAACTACTCTTCAAGGTAGCTCAGGTGTGAGGCAGTGAGTGGGCTGATGAAATCCAGATTAACTCAGCATATGGAGCAGAAGCAGAGTGAGTGCAAACCCTGAGGATGGGGTGTTTTCCCCAGTGATGAATCTGCAGAGTCATCATCCTTGCAGCCCCCAGACAAAGGGGTTTGTGTGGCTCAGTGCAGGAAATGCAAAATGCTGAAGGTTTGGTCTGTTTGGCTGGGCCTGTGTTTGAAGGCAAATCAGGCACAGGTTTCCTATGCAAAGTTTCTCCATGGTTGCAGCAATAACAGGGGCCTTTCCTAGTCTGATTTTCTATCTCATTTCTTTCACTTTAGTTGCTGCATGTACAGCAGAGAGGTCATCCTGTCCTTTGTGCTCTGCTTTTGGTGGTGTTGGCTCCATTTTGACAAAGCTGCCTCATCAGCTACGAGCAGCAGCCTTCAAGGTATTAAAGAGAGGAAAATCCTTAGCAGAACTGCACTGAATGTACACAATTATTTTGGGTGACATGTTCATCAAAGATAATTGGCAAGTTTGAAAGTGCATCTTTTGAGCTATATATGAAATGTCTAGTACAGTATGGCTAACACAGTAAATATATTTCGTGTTTAAGCTTTCCAAGCCTCAGCTCTGCCTGGTGAATAATGGGATCAGGGAAGAGGGAGCAGAACCACCCAATTTCTCTTTACCAGTGCTAAAATCTCTTCATAAAACTGGGAATGCAATTTCAGCTATCAGAACATAATGTGTGAATTAACTAGTTATTTGTCAGGACCATTTTTTATGATCTCATTTGTTCATATTACCTGGTGCTTTGAGTGGCAAAGGTGTCAGAACCTTACAAGATGAGCCTTATCTGGTTGAGTGTGGTGGTAATCATGTGTATAGTGGCTGTAGCAGCTGAGCTGAAGGCAAACTCATTCTTGCTTAGAAGAAAAATTCGTTAAAGGGAACACTATTAAATACACAGCATGCTGTTCTTGAAAGAACCTATATAATTATTGGAAATAACAAAGAATAGAGAGGCTCATTAGAAAAGTCTTGTGATTTAATTCTGAGACCTAGGATTTGTGGATAGGTGAAAAAGTCCTGACTTCTCATGATTTTTCCCTCCCCAAGAACTTTTTGTTAACTGTGAAAGTATATGAGATCCCAGCCTTTGAGTGCTCTTTACTCTGCATTTTTAGAGGAAAAAAACCCTAAGTTTTTTCTGTAATTTTGAGCTATCTAATCACCTAACAAAGATAAACTTCTCATGAGAAGAATCCTTGCATAACTTTCTCAGTACATCCTGTCTGCTATTTCAAACTAATAGGGATGTTTTACTAAGGCACACTTCTGGGAATTGAAAGAAATGTGGCATGAAAGAGGTTAAATCAATACCCAGATTTTCAGAAATGTATTTCAAAAGGAATTGTAGCAGTTGATTTTCTCCATTTTTCAGGGAGGTAATGAAAAATAAATGGGGAGACTACTTAGTCCTTCATGTCTGATAACTCAGAGAGCATATATACAAAGCTGTAGTCAATTTAAAGGCGTTTGAGGAGGGATAAATTTATGGATGAAGGCAGCATTGATGGTGTCCTTGGCTGGAACAGGGTGTGTGGGTGTGGCAGTGTGGTAACCTGGGTATGCTGAATTCTGCTTTTTTGTACTTTTATGCCACTGACCAAACTCTTTATGCTTTGATTTTATTTTCTCTAATGTTCCATCTTGATATGAGGTGTAGACAGAGAATTGGGGGCTGCTCTTGAGCATCTGCAGGCAGACTCTGTTTACAGAGCTAAACAAAAATCAAATTAAGAGATGACTGACAACGTACATTCATGACTCTTTTTTAGTGCGTCCTACCTTTTCAGTACTTCACATTGCAATTTTTATGTTCTTTTAATGCATTTTTTTCCTGGGTGTAGGCGGACAGCAATAACAGACCTCACAGGCATTATTTGGGAGTGATGTTACTCTGAGGGTGGCTCTGTTCTATTTTAGTGTTCCTATCTTTTTGTTTACTCTGGCATGGATATTAACTGCATGTGTTAATGTGTTCTATGCACAATAAAATACATTCCTCTTACACATTAATGTTATATTATGCATGTAATATATTAAAATGGAATAATTAGCTAGGTCTTCACTTTGAGGTCCATCACAAATTCTTTAGCTACATGAATTCAATTCATCAAGTAATTTCACGAAATCTGAACCTCTATAGTGACTAAAGGAAGCCTTGCTGAGAGCTGGAACATTTTATAGATAGGACTATTTATCCAAAGTTCTATTATTAGCCTAGAAAGAAGGGCTCACCATGTATTTTTATTAAAAATGACAACGTACTTAACATCTTTAATGAAAACTAACCATTGTGATATGAATTTAGAAACCCTGACACCTTCTTTTATAGAAATGAAGTCCCCTAGTATATTAAAATTAACATTTTTTAATAACAAAAAGTGATATAGTCCACTGGAGTAGGACTAAATTTATCTTATGATTGTACTTGTCATGGCTTTGAGTATTTATTGAGTAGTTTTAAAAGTTCATTAAACTCAAGAGATTAAATATTGCCCTGAGCAGTGCTCCATAAAAGAAAAAATATAGTGCTATTACTCGGTAAAATGTTGTGCTGTGTTGTTAATTTAACTCCCCTGAGTTCTCATCTTCTGGCTCAAAAGACATTTCTCTGTGCTGCTGGATGGGACATTTTCCATGGGTCCCAGCTGTCCTGGTGTGTTTGGGCTGCCCCATTGCAGGGAATGCCAGCCCTGCTCCGTGGCTGGGCTCAGGGCACCCCTGCCTTTCCCCCAGCACTCCTGCCTTGGCATTTTCCCCAAGGATGCCCCTTCAGAGCCTTCCCCAGGCACCGTGCTGCAGGTTCTCCAGCTGGTAGTGTGTGTGGGCAGCGGTGTGAAAAGGCTTTAGATAATGCAGCTGGCGCTGCATGGGGTTGATGGCATGTCCAGAGCAGGGCAGTGGGAGCATCTGTGACAAAGCTGATGTGCTCCTCTGTGATTTCAGACCACTCATAAACTCACTTATCTCTAAACAGTTCAATTGCAAGAGAGTATATACATTATATAACATAAGAGAGACCTGTGATTACATCTATACAACAAGGCTGTGCCGAGCTGCTGCTGAGGTACAATCTGACAAGAGAACACCAAGTTCCCTAGCTAACTTGGTTTCCAAGTTTCCTATTAGACCTAGTTTCCCCTAACTGAGAGGGGAAAGCATCTCCCTCTTTTAAGACCCTTAGACACTGGTGCATGGAGAACCTTACCAGCATCAATAAGAACATGGATAATTTCCTGTCTGGTACAGAAGGCAGCAGTGCAACTTTCCGGTCTCTGAAGGAAAGAATGGGTCTTCCCTGTTTAATCTGTTTAAATCTTCCCTGTTCTGAGCAGAAACCTGGTTATACTTTTTGTAACTTAAGTAAAAGAACTCTTAATTCCTAAGACATACCCATTTTCAGAATTGTTCTAGAAACTGAGAGCAAGATTTCCTTATTTGTTGATGTGCTTTATATTCTCTGCTTCCTTGAGTTTCTCTTCCCTTTCTCCTTATGCAGATGGTTGGGGGGTTTCTTTAATGACTATTTTTAACCTCCAGATCCATGTGTGCAGACATGAGGTAGGTGGATATTTTCATATTTTCCCAGCTCTGTGTGTTTGTGTAGCAGTTCCTGCCTGGGGACGTGCACATTACACATGCACACCAAGCAGAATGCGTGTGTAAATCAAGGATTGATTTGAAAATTAAACTTGCTGGCCCTCCAGCAATATCTAAGTTTACAGTGAAAAAACAATAACAGGGAATTAGAGAGAACCTCTCCTAAAATCAAATCAGGCTCTTGTTTTGCAGCAAGTAATTAGATTGCAGTTTGTTTCATTGCAAAACTCACCATGGCCAGTAAATTAAACTATCACTTGTCTTGCAAAAATAGTTGCCTTTGGACTATTTGACAGTGGTTTTTCTTTGCCCATATTTTCTAGTTTTGTTACCAAATGAAATTAAGCTTTACATTAGAATTGGAAGCAGCTGCTGCTGTTAAATTTGTAGTCTCGGATCTGTTACACAATTTACTTTGAGCTTTATTATGAAATTTAAGCTATTACTAATCTGTCTAATAATGTTATGTGTCTTGGGACAACCTGAATGCACCAGAATGAGCCCTGAATGAATTGCCTTATACACAAGGTAACAGCCTAATGGAGTTGCAGGACAGGAAAAACAATGTACAGTTCATCTGCTGCCATTGTATCCCTTCACCTCCTCTGAGCAAAATGTATTTATCAATTAAAGGAGTTACACAGAATATTCCATTCATCAACCAATTGCCCTTTTCTTGTTTCTACTGCATTTTTGTGAGCCTCAAACATGTTTTTCAGTTGTGAGATGTATTTTCTGTCTGTACAAATAAACATGAGCTTTAGCCTTTAGCGAGATACTTGAAAAGGAGATAAATGCATGTTTGACTCACTAAGTTATGCAGAAAAATGACAAAACAAAATTGGATGATGTTCTATTGCCTTTATATATGCAGGGGGCATGGGAGATGCAGCTCTTCAATGTTCAGCTAATAAAAGCTGATGTTTGGCCATTTGATTTTTCAACTGCTGTGCACCTTGCAGGCTTTAAATGGCTCATGGAGAGTTTGGGAGATGAGCAAGTAGATGATGATAATGTTTTGAGAATTAAGCATTTCACAGCTGCTTGTTGCTGTGCTGAAACTTTATCCTCAGCACTTGGCTTATTTGGAGGCTGATTTGACTTCCTGCTCATCCTCTCTTGTTGTCCCCCCTTTGTGCCCCATCTGCAGGACCGTGGGGCTGTGGGTGCTGACAAATCCTCACCCCCAGCACCTTCAGGTGACCAGCACTGAGCATCTGCAGCCCATGGTGTCTGCCAGCAATTAGCACTGTGTTTGCTAAACCCTGAATAATTAATTCCTGTGCCTTTTTTTTCATTTTTACTATGTATGGACTCAGTGTTGGTCAGCCTTTAAATGCTGTGCCAGCATCAAGGTTAGCCCTGTTTGATGATCACTCCTGGTGTGCAGTTTCACACAGTAGCAGAGGATTTTTTACTCAGGAAAAGCTGGGAGAGAATTTATGCTGCAAAGCAGGGGGAAACTGAGGCTTTTATCAAGGTAGGAGGGTTGTTTGGTTTCACTGCTTGCTTTTTTTTTTTTATTATGGGCTTATATTAGAGCCAGATAGCTTTATAGAAATGGTCAAAGGATCAGTGAAATTGAATAGTAAATTTTGCTGTGGTAAAATCAGTGTGGAACAGTAGTTATGATTTGATGGCATGCTCGTCTCAAAATAGAGCTGTTTGTTTCAGCCTGCTCAAAATACAAGATTGGAGCCCTGTTGGAACAAACTGCAGGTTTCTGCTTGTTATTTTATGATTTATTATATAAAATGAAAACTATGCTGCACAACTTTTCAGGTGAGAATTTATTTTCACAAATAACTCCTCGCAATGTGGAGTAAGTTCTGAAATGCCAGCGTGCTCCTAAGTTAAATATTCAACTTTTCAATTGGCTTTGATGTGTTAGGTAAGCAAATTATTTCTGCTTGCTTTTGTAATTAATCTAGCTCATGCCAAGCCCAGCACTGAGAGTTGTGGTTCCACCCTGGCAGTGTTAGATTCACAGAGACAGCAGCCCCCAGTATCTGTAGTGTTAAGGACTGGTTTAAAATGGGATGCCAGGTTGCAGGTCCAAACCTCTATCATCAGTTGGTTCTCTTCACTTAAATAGTGCTTGCATGGTCTCAACTATTGGAGATTTGTTCCTTAAAGTAAAATATTAATGTTACAGAAGGCAATTAATAGAAAATATGGACCCCTTTTTAAAATTATTATTTTCTTGAAATATGTAAATGACTGGCAACCATGGAAAATGAAAATGTTAGGGATAAATACTGCTTTCACTTACTATTGACCATAAAGCTTAGGGAGTAAGCTTTTTATTTGATGGCTACCAAGCTGGTTTGAATTGGCAGCCTGACAATGAGAAGATATTTGCTGGTTTATTCTTTTACCTGATTCAATTCCTTTGGCTCAGTCTTCTGTGTAGCAGTAAGAATAAGAGAATTCCATTTTTACTTTCCAAAGTGAGCTTTCCCTTTTTCCCCCCCATGGAGGCAATAACATTGCAATGGCTGAGTATCCTTGACAATATAATCTTTGGAAGATTGAGCTAATTTATTTAATTTTCACAGTTAGCACACTCTGTCATAATGGTGGGTTGCTGTTACATTCAACATCAGAAAAATTTTCTGCTTCTCAGCATTTCAGAAATGACCAGTGACATGAAAACTGTAGCTAGCACCTGGCTTGGAGGTAATCCTTTGAAACTTAATTGTAATTATGATGGTTGCAGAGAAGCTACATGATGATTCTTGATGAGGATTGCACTGTTGCACAGGGATTTGGTAAAGCTGTCAGGTGTGGGATGGCTTGATGGAGAATTTTCTCCTTTATGGTTTTCCTCCAGTTTTGTGGTTTTACTGTTCCTTTATCATCTCGAGTGCCTTATGTGTATATAGCACACTTGAGAGAAAACTGCAGATGTAGTCAGAGATTAGGATGCTTCAAAAATTCAATGGTGTGCAGCATATCATGGGTGCATGAGTTTTTTTTTGGTTTTTTTTTTTTTTGAGTGGGGACCTTTTGTAGCTGGTTTGTGCTGAGTTGAAGTTAAAAGACCACATGCAGCTTAAATGAGTGCACTGAGAGAGATTATATATTTATATATTCCTCTGTGTGTGTGTGCATATATGGAACTAAAGGAATGTTTATCTTAGGGAGGCACAGGACTGATGATATCTTGGCTTTTATCATTAAATTCACCAATTGGAGAGAAGCCTCTGGCTGGTGGGGCAGCCCTGGCACAGCTGCATGGAAGCAGTGGTGGCTGGAAATGGATTGCAGAGGGTTTGGGGGTCAGAACTGAGCACCCAGCACCAGCATCAAGGATGGTTTTATCAAACAGCTGGGGCTGGAGATGCACAGCTGGAGAGGAGGAGCAGAGAATGGGCTCTGAAGCACCAGAAATTCCAAACTTGGCTGGGTTTGAATGGCCAGCGAGGGGGGAAGCAGCACATGGATGGATGCAGAGGGTTCACAGGGCTGCCAGAGGAGGAAGGAAAATGTGCCTGAGGAATTGCTCCTTGTGGGCAGGATTGAGCACCAGTGTAAGCACTTCCCACCACCAGGGCCCAAGTTTCATTTATTGTTTTCTTCAAGGATGGGTTCTAGCAACTTTATGTGGGAAGAAGCAGCATGAGCTGGCAGCACCATTTTCGCTGCAAAACTGTTAAACAAATAAGTGTTACAGAAGTAAACCTGTGAGAAATGAAACATCTTTGTACTTTACTGAGCCAATTAAAAAAAAATCAGGGAACCCTTCCTACATGTATTAGAAATCTGTTTTAAAATCTGTTAGGTGGATATTTTCAGTTGAGGGAAGTTATGTTGCTGTAATGTTTTCTCATTCGTTTCATCTCAAATATGTGAAACCTGCTGTTTCCTAAATAAGTAAAAGCAGATGGAGCAGCCTCAGTGATAGGTTTTGCTGAACACTTCAGCTCTGTTAGCTCAATTCTCACTTATTTAATGCCTTCACATTAGAGACCTACTTGGAGTTTGCAGTGTGGAATGTCTCACAAATACAATGTTGACTGGAAAAGTTAGTGAAATATATGAAATTATTTATCTATTTTATTCTCCTTAGTATCTTTTACTCCAAGGGATTAATTTGGTCAAATCATAACGCTAGAGTCATGCCAACCTTGAAATAAAAAAACCCCAACAATCCAAAACTCATGAGCCACTCTCCAGATGTTTGTGAGATTGGTGAAGAGAGATGTTCTCAGGTTATTTTTGTTTCTTGGTTCTAGAGACTTCAGGTATACACTAATTTTCAGCCTTTCAACATTTGTATTGCATTTTTTATATTCTGTATATTTAAAAGGATGCTTTTCCAGTAACCTAATTTCCAGGATTTAGAAGAAAAAATAAATGTTTCAGGGTTTTTGATGCCAGTGGTGACAGTGACTCTAAAAACCACAAAGTAAATTTTCCTTGATTTTATTTGTTTTACTGCTCTCAGAGTGAGGTTGGGTCATCAATTATTGGAGTGTCAAGGTTAGCAGTACGTTTTTAGTCATGCACACTATGATTTGTACAAATTAAGGCTTTGACCTCTTGATTTTCTTTGCCTTCAGAGGGGGATTGCCAGTGAAGGTGTTGGAAAGTGTTGGGGAGGAAATGCCAAAGGTGCGGAGAGGAGGTTTCCAAACAGAAATCAATCTGGAGTCACGCTCATCAGTCTTTGTAAACACATCAAATCCAAATGTTGTAATCCTGCCCAGACCAGAGTTACCACATTCCCATTGTTTCCAGTAGGTGAGGATTTCATCCCAGAGTGCTGCTGGAGTGTTTTGAGCTTTGATGAAAATAGCTGCCACCGTCTGACATTAATGATAAAGGTGAATAAAGTGAACGTTGTGCAGGATAATGAATTTTTCCCAGTTATATCCCCTCTTTCTTCAGGTACAGCAATTAAATTCATTCCTGAATTTTTGTGCGCTGAGAAAATCTCCTCTGAGTTACATAAATTTCCTCACATTCTTTATTTACTTTATTGAACATGTGTAGTAAAAATATCAACCCTAAAATTCATCTTCCTCTTGGAATTTGTTTTGCCATCTGGTACTCGTGAATGAGAGAGAAACTTTTCATTCCTGCTGGGAGGGCTGTGAAGGCCTCCCTCATCTTTTCTTCTGTTTTGTTGAAATAGAAAACTTTACATGCAAAAAAAAATTACCACAATGGGACTGGGCTTCCATGAGAATGATCTTGGCTCCATGTCTGGGCTCAGAGCAGGCGTGGGGGCTGTGATGCTGCTGCTGGTTGTGTTTGTTGTAGAACTCAGTCTCATTTCTGTGCACGATGCCCATGGAACTCGTATATTTAAGGGTAGTGAGGCAACTTGCGTTCTCTTAATGAGGCTCATGGTAGTCAGTGTTGTGGGCCTTTGGAAATGTTAGTGCAATAGCAGCTTTCTGGGGTGGGTGTTGCATCTTCTTGCCTGCCTGTCTTGGAGGCTCGGTGGCAGATGGGCTACAAGGGAAATGGTTTAAACGGGGACACGGGTTCAGAGTAACTCGCCGTTTAATTGCTCTCTTTCAAAATCATTGTGTATCCTGAAGGTTTTACCACCAGTTAATGTTGCATTTACAGTTCTTAAGATGTTCATTATAGAAGCAGAGTCAAGAGCCTTTTCTGAAGGGAGCTGGCATGAGCATTCCCAAGATATCATTGGCTTCGAGGCACAACTTTTTGTTTGGTTTGAAGCAAGGTACTGGTGCTTTGTGAAGAATTTTAATTGATTCCAGTTGCAGTTACTTTTCAGCTTGTCATTGTTAGGGAGAAACTTGTTTGGTGTGGGGCAAAACATCTCTGTATTTTTCATCCTGACATACAGGACTTTATCTTCTTTTGGTATAAATGAGCCTAAAGCCACTGATGTAATGGAACTGTGCAGATTTCTGCCACTTGAACTCCTCTTTTTGCTGCCTGACATGCAAAACACAAAGGGATTGCTCAGTGTGGAGTGCCTGCAGAATCTGGCCCTTCAAAATAAATTACTCACATCGCTGTCCAAGCAGATTGCAATAAAACAAGAAATATGAGTAGTGCTCTTAGAATAATTTTGAACATAAAATTTTTTTACTGTGCTTCTTCTCAAAGGAACTAAAAATCTGGTCTCTTACAGATAAATATAAATGAGCAGACCAGTGAATTTGGATGAAATCATACCTTTTTAAAGATGCAAATTGAAAATTAAGCCTCAAAACAATAGAATCCTCCTGGGCCTTTCAGGAAGGATTGTATATTGCTTGTCAGACACTGCTGCCAGGTTGCAAATTTTATTTCACAGTGAATTCCATGGGAGAGCTGCTGGAGCTCGCTTTTATGATGAAAAGAGAAGGATCTGTTGAAAAGATGTATAGCTTTTTCCACAATCTGGATCATCTCTTTTAGGAAAGAGATTCTTTTATGGGGAAGGAGCTGTAATGGGGGAGTGTTGTGCTTACCAAGTTTTGCCTGGGCCTTTGCATTAAAACCAGGAGTGTTTGGGGAATGTTCCTCCTGATAAGGGAGAACCTCTTCTGTTGGCCCCAGTTGGGACCCACAGCTATAGCAAATTTTAATTTTTACCTCAAGTCATCTTAGGACCATCTCCTTTCCATCTCTTGCTTCCTTCTGTTCCTTTTTTTAATTCTCTTTTTTTTTTTTTTTTTCCTTGGGAAGACTTTTTCAGGCTTTGTGATTTCTTTGACTACAAAGTCCCCAGACTGAAAATGTAGAAGGGGAAAAATTTGCTCGGGAACTGTTCTAATAAAAATATAGTCATGATAAAGGAGGCTAAAATTAAGCAGTTTACTCCACTAGTAAACTCAAAGTGGAAAAAGGATTGGTTAAAAGAGATGGGAAATTGTCTTTATACGAAATTATGGAATTGTAAGAAAAGCAAATTCTGCAATTTGATTCTCTCTGGTAGGGACAGGGCAGGACTTTCAGGAGGAATTTTGCACTGATGTCATCCTGTTTCTGCTGCTTTTTATGGGACATGAATACTGGCCATTTGTGGGAAAGGTGCCAGAAATGGGTTTACAGGCATAAATCCTGAGGGTAACCTGGAAGTGTCTCACAAACCTCCAGTTGGCCACTGGCTGTGTTTGAAATGGATCTCAGACATGGACTTAAATGTTGGCAGTGATGGATCTTTGTAACCCAATTCCATTGAAATAAGATACATGGAAGAAGAGTATTTTGGGTTTTTATGGAATAAAAAAAATCATGGTTGGTACTGCAAAGTTGCTGATCACAGAAAGCAGCTTAACCTCAAGAGAAAAGTATTAATTGTGATTATGAAGGAAATACTTCCACGGTTTCCAATACTGCAGTCATAAAATTCCTATGCTTATGGCTAGCTCCTGTTGATGCAGATCAGGTTTAAAAATGCAGTTTTACTGGGCAACTCTGGAACAAAGTCAGCAGTTTATAAGGCAGGGACTTGCTTCCAGCAGGAAAGTGTTCAACTGGAATTCAGCTGTTGCAGATGTTGTTCATGGGGAGTTTGACAAACTGACCCCTGTGCATGGAGCTCCAGTTTGGGGCTGGTACAACAATTCTGGTTGTGCAGCTGCAATATTAATAAGCCCATGAAATAGTAGAAGTGCAGCAGTGAGCTGACAGGGAGAGGAAACTGGGGAGGAAATGGCTTAAAAATGTGGCTTTGCATATGTTTTCATGTGTTGGAAATGTATTTTACCTTGCAAATTTCCTACTGCAGTGGTGTTACGAGCTGAGAAGGGTACTGGACCCCGTGTTACAAACCAGCTTTTTTTAATGAATGGAGGCTTCAGACCAGCTTTAAAACATGTATGTGGGTTGGTTTGGGTTTTCCCTTTTCCCTTGTAAATCAGTTGGTATTTAACAGCCAGTACCAATCTGTCTCTGCTCCCATGCTGTATATGGGCAGAAAAAAGCACATTTGTGTGAAGCTGTGCTGTTTGCCCTGGCCGTGAGAGTGGGATCAGGAGCTTGATCATCTCCTGGGCCCATCAGTCCCAAACTCCCTTGGCACAGCCAGAATGGGAGGGACAGAAGCAGGGACCAGCCATTCTTTGGGTGGATTATTTCAGCAAGAATGTTTAGCTTTTTTTAATATTACAGTTTAAAAGGCTCAGTTTGATGCAGAGAACACCCTGCAATTAGAGTTTAATTTCAGAGAAGTACCAAGAGAGCATACCCTGACATGCCTCCCCCACAGGAAGTTTATTTCAAATTGTTGGGAAGATGGAGCATTAAGTAAATGAAATGTGAGTAATACCTTGCATATATCCATAGAAGTGTATGCCTAGGCATTTTAAAAGTAGTGGTAATATTTCACCGGCTCCTGAGAAATATATCAAAGATGCAGAGATTTTAAGGCCAGGAGGCACTGTTAGATCATCTCTTCTGACAACCTGCATAACAAGCTAAAAAGTTTTCCAGTAATTGCATCAAACATACACAAAAAAAATATAAAAGAAAACAGTTCTGATTAAACAGCAGGAAGTGTGCACGGTGAAGGTGTCGTTTCTCCAGGCTCCAGTTTGCACAAGTTTTGTTTGCTTGCATGATGCAAATTGGATCCACTGCCTGACTCATCCAGCAGAACCTGCATTTTGGTTCCTTGTTTTATCATTTATAACATTTATGTGGATTAGGTGTTCTTAGAGATGAAGAATTGTGTTTCACACAGGGGTGATTGAGTCCTGAAAGGGAAAATCATGAACTGAGCAGCTGGAGGTACCCAGTAGTGCCAGGTCTGGAGCTGTCCGAACTTTGCCCATTTCCTTGGCATGACTTCTTCTCAAAAGCAAAAATTACTTAAAGGGGTTTTTTTTTAAGAAACAAGTAGTGATAATCATTAAAAAAAAAAAAAAAAACTCTCTATTTTTGAGTATCTGCGGTCTGTCTGATTTTGGAGCCAATTCTATTATTTCCTGCAGTTTAGGTTCAATTTGAGCTCTTTGTCTGAGTTACACTATGTGCCAACCTTCCCTTTTTTTGCCCTTCACTGCACCCACAGTGATTTTATTTTGTTTGCTGTTGAAGTATGGCTTTACACAAACTCTGGGAATGGTATGCATATGGATCACTTACAAATAAATCTGTGTACAGAAAACATAGATTGCCAAGTAGGCAAAACATAAAGATGTCTGTGCACTCATAATTTCCTAGCATTACTGTGTACTGCACTTAGCAGGATTAAGAGCTGTGTATCTTCACTGCAGAACATATGTTCAGGCAGGAAAACCACCTGCATTAATTTTTGTTTTCAGGTGTCACTGCATGTGAATCTTCACTGCCTGTCAGGATTCATATAAATGGTTCATGTAGCATCTGAAGCTAACTCGTTGTACTTGGAGGAAATATTCTGTGTGAACTTAGATGCTGTTAATATTGGTGTTATTTAGCTTCTCTGGACTCCATCTGCTCAGCTATTCTCAGCACAGGTCTCCAAGGCTGCTTGGGTACTCACTTGGCTTTAGCAATAGTTAAAAGGTGAGTTTAATACAGGATAGCTGTCAGGTAGGAGCCATATCAAATTCTAGATTTCACACAGGGCACTTCATAAAGTGCTTTTTGTTACCAGCAGTGGTGTGCTGATGGTTATGATGAGTTTGTACAGCGATAAAATCGCTCAATGGTGCATTTGTCAACAGTGTCAAGGTAATAGAAATGAGCTGAACATCATCTCTTGCACTTTATGCTTTGAAGGAGCTGAACTATTCTGTAAGCATACTTGAATTTCAAATAATTATATCTGAGAATCATCGTTTTATTTTGCAGCACGTTTAGTAGCTGGTCTCTGCAGCTTCACATAGGTGCCATCTCTGTGCCCCTGCATCCCATTCACTGATGTGGTGCTGTCTGTTCCTCCCCTCCTCCTGCCAGCTTTGTTTCCATATCCTTGGCACAATTGTTCAGGCAGATACACTGCAGATGGATCATGGAAAGCTCACATTAGGGTAACGTGAACAAAGCTACTCCTGAAATCACTTACTGATGTGAACGTGGGGAGTGATTTGCTTGAAAATGCTCCTCGTGCCTTGGTTAAGTGAGTGATCATGGGTAAGTTTTTCTCTGTATTTAATAGTCCATTAAAGACTCCTTAAAATACAGCTTTTCTGAGAAGCTGGAGATGGAAGGATGCTCTTGTGCTTTATGCTGATTGATACGAACTCAACCAGCATCCACAACTAAAAAGAACTTAGAGCAGCAACCACTCTATTAACTGTGGTGGGGCATGATTATTTACAGATGATATAATCTAAATTTAGTAGAAGCCACTTAAATCCTAACTACAGCTTGTTTGGACTCCTGTTCATGAGGAGACTTCCAGGGCTTCATTTTTCTCCCTAATCTCACTGGAGCTCCCATGTGAGAGGATGTGTTTGTTATAAACAGCACTGAGGGCTCCTTCACAAGGCTGGCTCCACTTCACATTCAGCACATTCAGGGGAGTGTGATTCTCCTTGGTTTGGGACTGGTTTTGGGCACTGGTTAAAGAAGATATATTAAACAACATTTCATGAGGCTTTTTAAAACAAATGTTTAATCAAATACTGATTTGTTTCTTTGCAAATTGATTTTATGCAGAAAAAGCTGTTATTGCAGAAGAAATTTGTTGGACTTAGACCTTTTATTGGTAGCAGCATGGTCTTTATTTCATTTATTTAACATTGGTGTCTTCCATCTGCACCTTGTCACAAAAATTCACCTATTTTTATCATTCTCTTCTTTGTAATTCTGAATGGAAGAGCCAGCAAACATTTTCAGACTTAAAAAACGACAGCAACCAAAAAAAATTACCAAAAGAACCTGCCCAGCCACACTTCAGTTATTTTTGGAAATTTAAAGAGGTTTTTCCTATCCTGGATGAGTTTTCAATCTGCAGCAGCACTTGAGAATTACAGCAAGTGTTGCAGCAATGCCACCTACAAGAAGATGCCAAGAAATAAGGAAATACTGATTTTATTACCAACAGCAGGTGGTTAAGTTAGTGAGGCAGGCAATGCCAGGCATGTCTGAATTTGCAGGGAGTGTGAGGCACTATCTTGTCATGGGATGGCAAAGGTGGAGTCAGAGATGCAGGTAGCAGGGATGATAAATGTTCAGGGCAGATGCTGCTCTTGCCAAGGCGTAGATCACCATCAAAAAGGGAAATAAATCTTCCCTGTGTTGACTTGGATTTCCTGCTCTGCCAGCAGTTTTGCTCGCATTTAGGCCCATTACTGACTTGGTTTGCTGCTCTTGTGTTTTACTTACCAACACACAAACATTCAGAGCTTTATTAAGTTTTATTAAGGAATTGAACACCCTATTCTGCCCTCCTTGCTGCTTTCTGCCTGTGTCCTTGTGGTGGGATTGGTTTGTTTGGTGGTGCTGATGCTTCTGGAGTCCTGTGTGTGCTCTCTGCATACATGGGGACAGCTTGGGGTCACAATTTGGATCATCTGAGTGAAGATTTTGCTGCTTTGGATGTGGTGCCTGAAGGTGTTGACTCCCTCTGAAAGGCCTTTGCTGCTCAGGAGGCTGGAGCTGTTTTACAGTGGCTGCTCTGCAGTCCTGCTTGGGAGAGCTGACATGACTGCATATGCTTTGATAATTTGATTTGAGGACAAAATCAGGTGTATGTTAAACATAATTAGTTGAGAATATTTTGTCGTTCTCTTTTTGAAGAACCTAAGGCTCGTTTTAGGCAGCAGTGACAGCTAAGCTTTTCAAAGGTTGGGAATAAATGATAATTCACCCTGAAGCACATTATAAAAGGTCCATGTTCTTCATGGCTGGGGTTGTTGGAGAGGCACAGGAACAAGCTGTCAGCTGTGGTGTGCAAGGAGCTGTTTGTTCCTATTCATTCGCAGTGGCTAAAGCTGCTGCTCTGTGTTTTCTCTGACAGTCCTTTTGTGGTGCTGTCTCAGAGGTGAGGGCACACAAACCCCCTGTTATTTCAGGCCAGTCCCAGGAGTTGTCTTGTTGTTTCTGTCCCTGGACAAAGGGGGTGATTGGGGTGGCTCAGGTCCCTGCTGTGTGACTCTCTGGGGGGACAGGGAGGGAGGGAGGAGTGTGTCCTGTGGCACTGGTGGTTTCTTGTCTCTGTCCCAACATGGCATTAATGGTATCCCAGGGAGGGGCTGTGGGAGAAGCCACCAGCGTGTCCTGCAGCTGGCAACACCTGGAGGAGTTTTGTATGGGTTTGTTTTGTATGTTGAGACCCTGTGAGGCTGACCCATGTGCATGGCAGGATATGCAGGTGTTGGAGCAGCTCCTCCTGGGGGCTCTCAGGTGTGTGGAGGTCGTGGCCAGTCAAGAGTTGCTGGGGATTATGACTTCTGCAATATCCCACTTCTCATGGCTGACAGGAGGAGTGTGAGCCTGCTGAGAGCTGTGGTTTCTGGGTGGGATTTATCCTCTGCCTGAGTCCACAGATGCCACCAGAGTTGTTTGGCTCATCCCTGCTTTTATGTGGCTAATATCTGATCTTGAGCAGATCACAGTGCCAGAATGGCTGAGAGCAGTAACTTTTAACATTGCCTTGTTTCCTTCCTGCATCAGTGTGAGATATCTATACCAGAATGTAGGAATTGCTTTGAATGGAGCAACAGGAGAAACGAAACCGTTTTGGCAGCATTGCTGTAGTGTGAGAGGGTTTTGTGTTTGAATTCCTCTGCTATTTTCAGTCTGGAATCCCAGGTAGCCTTGTAGGAAAAAAGAGAAGGTGGAGCTAAAGAAAATTCCCATTATGTAGAGATGTAATGCTGTGAACAGAGTTCTTGTGCAGATGGTGGCTTGCTCTTGTGTATGCATGGCTTTCACCTCCTCTCAGGGCAGCTCCAGTTAATGCTGATGTAAAACTGCCTGTTAATTGGAGTACATGGAGATAATGGTAGGTATAATCTCTAAGTAAACTCTTAAAAGCTCTGGAAAAAGGATATTTAAAAAAAAAAATCATCTCTCCCCAAAACCTGAGTTTGCACTCTGCTTTGAAGATAGACTCATCAGTGTGCGGAGCAGACTTCTGCCTTGAGGCCATTTATAGTGCCGAAGCTTGTGAAGCTAAAACAGTTTGATGTGTAATTGCAGGAGGAAATGGAAAACCTGCTGAGCATGGCAGGATATAGTGCCTTATCACCCTTTATGTGCATCCAGTGCTTGCTGAAATTGCCAGCGGATCCGCAACATCGACAGAACGGTGACATTTTTCATGGGCCGCCGTGTTCTGAATCAACACTGCAACAGCGCGATTAGAGCAGGTAAAGTGCAGGGAACAATCAAAGAGTTGCATGTGACAGATCAGGTTTTAGTCATTCCCTGCTCCTTATTGCCTGCTGTCGTGTGTGATATGCAAAACAGCTTCTCCAGACGCATTACACCTTCACATTACCTGAAAATTGAATTTTATTTGGTGGCCTGCATATAATTTATAGCACTCTTCCAATGCACTTCAGTTCTCATTTAGCTAAAAGTGTGTTCTTTATTTCCTACTGGCGGGGAAACAGAAATAAAACTGAATATTCAGCACCACTTACAGTATATAAGAAACCAGGCTATTGAAGTTTTAAGCTGCTTGGATGTGTTATTGACAAGAGCTGTCTATTCTGGAGTTAAGCACATGATGTATTTGATTCCCAGAGGTATCATCTCTCCATAGTAATTAATCAGGGAAAAGGCACTGACTCTGAATAGCAGTACTTGAAGTTATGGGCCACTGCTAGCACTTGAAAACGAAATGGAAATTGAACACACCATATGGAGGAGAAATGGGGGTCCAGGCTAAGGACTTGGGATCCAGCCTTGCAGGGTGGAGAGAAAAAAGGAGTTTTTAATTATTCAGATAGAAGTACTACTTCTGCTAAGCACTTCACTACATGGAAAAATACTCTAAATAATTTATTGCTTGTATTGTTGTGTGTGTGAGGCTGTTGGAACCAACTCCTGATTGTCCACCCATACACACTAAATTAGATAGTGCTGCTAGTGCAGTGTCTCTGTATCAACTAGTTACTGGAGTGCAGAGAAACTGGCAGTGAAAATTCATTTGGGTTTTAAAACAAAGATTTGCAGCTAGGATTTAGGGTCTGTGTTTATTTCTCTTCCACCTAAAAGCACAATGCAATGGGCTGTAAAAATCCTGGGAAGTTTACTCAGCAAGCAAAATGTTAACTGAATATCAGGATCTGTGGAAAAGCCTGGCCAAAAGGCAAAAGGAGCCATTAGAAGTGAGTGGTAGACAGGAAACTCTGCTAGAGAAGTTCCAAAAAGTCATGTATGAAAACTGAAATAGCCCTGCATCCCAAAGCACCAGCACTGCCATGGCTTTTGGAGGGAGGGCTCAGATTTCAGCTGGTGTTGGGCAGTGATGCAGTTCATGCTGATTTATGCAGCCCTTGGAGAACATTTCAAGGTGCTCCCATTCTCTTGGCACATCTTTAGGTCAGATTTAAGCTGCTCCATGGTAAATGCAGCAATAATGGGGCTCTGGTGTTGTGCACCTGAAGTTGGCGCTGGGGAAATCCCACACTTGGAGTGCTCAGTGATGTGAATTTTGACTAAAGGGAACCTATGTTTTAGCTGATGCTTTCTCAGCTCCCTTGCAGCCACTCTTCTCTTAATCATGCTGGTTCCTTCCCAAGGTTTTCATTTTCTTTGGTGAAATCTGAGGAATTATCTGCTTTTTTTTTTTTTTTTTTTTTTTGTCCATGTCCTTTGTTTATATCCTGTTTGAGCTTGATTTATAGAGCAGGTCATTTGTTGCAACCAAACATTTATTTCAGTCTTGTCCTTGCAGTTTGATCTTTCAAATAAACTCAATTTAGTTTTATTCTTCAAGAAAAATTCTTCTCGTCTAATAGGCTTTCAAATTTGATAGTTTGAAAAAATAGAAACAGTTTAAATGGTGTTTTCAGGCAAAACTTTTGCCATGTAGGACAGCTAATAGCAGTGTGAATTTCAAAGTCTAATTACAGATGTTATCAACTATGAAATTTATGCCATTTGTGGGGAATTTACTGTGCAAATGTATGTTTCAGATTAAAAAAAAGCAAAACAAACAACCATCTCTGAAAGCATTGAGTGGAATTCATTTGGTAGAGGAATCCTGCTTCCAGTGGGGCATTCCATTAATTTCTCTCTCCTGTTAGAGGATGCTGATGAACCAGCTTTCCCTGTACCCTGCAGACTCCAAACCTTGCAATTTTGGCAGTGTTTTGTGATTATATTTATTTAACAAAGCTCCCACAAGTGCAAATATTGCTGTTCCTTGCATTCTCAATCTGACCTGCCTGGCAGGGCTGCATTGATGCACCCTTGGCTTGTGACTTGTTCAAACCAAGGAATTCCTGCAGCTGTGTGGATTGCCATGAGCAGCAGAGGCTGTGCAGCCTGTGGAGGGTGGCAGGAGTAACTGGAATTGCAGCTTTTCCAGAGTTTTTGTGCATCTTCTGGGGTCTGTAACATAAAGGAAGATTAATTAACAGCACTCTCAGTCAGGGCTGTATATACCAAGATCTCTATGAGTTCAGGATCTATACCTTTCCCACCTTGAAATACACCAGCTAAAAATTCCTCCAGAAAGTCTGCAGTTTGAGACTTAGACCTTATATTTAAGAGGACACGGCTTCATGGGTGTTGTTTCATGTCTTTGAGCCATCAAGCATGACTGTCTCTCGCTTGTAATTATTTTGTGTGTCCTTTACACCGCAGCTGTAAACTTAAATAAACTTTCCTTAGGAAATGAGTAGCAGAGCTATTTCATCTGCAGACTCTCTTTGGCATTGCTCTGGGTTGTTTTACAATAAAAGCCCTTTCTGGTGTACTGATGTGCTAAACACAGTAACAGATTTATTTTCTGTTATCATGAGAACAAATGCAGTTACAGTGTAGGCTTGAATAACATCAACACATCTCTTCCCAAGGTAGAGATGAATTTTGTTCCTTTGCACAAACATAAACATGGCTTTGATGGAATAACAAGAATCAAAAACATTTTCCTCATACCCATCTGTGAGAAACTCCTTGCACTTTAGCTCGATAAAACACTTTGTAAACAAAAATTTAGTGAAATAGAAGTTGATGTTAAGAGAAGGAAAACAACAGCAATGCTGTTCTGGAGCTGTTCAAATCTTGATTACAGTCCTGTGAAAATGTGATAAATTATTTTAAAATTTCAGTTTCAAGCAAACAACTTGGATTCTTCACATGTAAATTTAAGGATCACATCCTATTCTGTAACACTTTTAATAAATGCACTTTAGCAGCTTTCAGCTTATTGAATAGCAAGCTTTGTTTAGATTGTTGGTACAGTAGAAGTACCGATTATCTTTGCATTTATAGTTGCATCTTTGTCCTTTATTTCCTATTTATGTGAAGTAAAAACCTGTAGTACACAATCTGTCCATCAGAAAGTATGAGAATATGTATCCCTGTCACTAATGGTATGGAGTTTCCTTTACAATGCTTGTGCTTTCTCCTAAATTTTAGTTTTATAGACTAGGTTTTGTTCTCCTTGAAAGTGCATTATAAATCAATAAGATGCATTTTACAGCAAAAGGAAAACATTACATGTGTTGAGCACTCTTTGGGAGAGCTTTATGTTTTATTGAACCCTTGAAAAGTTGCAGAGTGCCTTGCTTGGAGTAAGAGAAACTTGGCTTTCCATTGATGCTGGCTTGTGATAATGGTTTATCACCTCAGTGCAAATTTATTGCAGATCTGGGTATGTGTGGGGAATGTTTATTGGAGCCAGCACAGCAAACACTGGCCTGAGAACTGATAGATGGAAAACACAGAAATTGGCTTCTGCAGAGCTCTTCAGGGTGAAATCTTGACCTGCTGAAGGGAGTGGGAGCTCTGGCTTGGGCTCTGAAGGGATTTTTTGTTGTTGGGGAGCACAGTGAGTGCTCAGTGCTCACACCATGGCAGTGCCTGAGGCTCCTTCCAAAATCCTGCACATCTTTACAAAGAAACCTTGAGGATGCCGATAGAAACCCCCCAAAATAAAAAGAACCCAGGAAGCATGCTTCTGTTTTTGGATGCATCTCCTCCCCCAGCTCTGCTGCTTTGGTCCTGTCCCCCAGGCTGTCCAAGGTCTGACTCTGGTTCTTGTTCAGTTGAGTAGGAAACAAAAAAAGCTACTCCTGTTCTTGCTGGTTTTGAACAATGTGCATGCCCTGAAGGAGAGAAGAAATAAATAATTCAGGCACTAGAAAAATAAAAACGTCTAAATGAAGCCAAAGTCCCAAATCACTGCAAAATACTTTGATTAGTTATTTCCTCTTCTCACTTGCCTGTGATGATTTTTTTTTTTTTAGCCACCAGTAAGTCTGTCAAATCCAAGTGTTTATTTAAAGGAAATATTTACAACAGTGTTTTCTTTTAGGGGTCATATATTCTAAAATTAGGAAAGAATCCCTTTTATCTGTGTGGTTAAAGGCAATTCAGCAGTGGTAGGATGTTTGTTTTGTTTCAGCCAGGTGACACATTGCCTTGCTGGCTGACAAGGTTCAATCTTTGCTTGAATCATTGACCCTTCCCTCAAAAACATCTGCTGTATTAAAAACCTGTGTTGTTCTGTTTCCTTGTGCTCTCTCATAAAAGGATGCAAGTGGAAAAGCAGGATCCAAACTTTTCAGAATTGCAACTCTTCCTGGACACTAATGTCTCTGAAATATAATCAATTTATGTGTCTTCCATGGTATTTGTTCAGTCTGGCTCAAGGGGCAGTGGGGTCATGGGGACTGAAGCTGTGCTGTTGGTGTCTGCATTGCAGTTGGTGGAAAACATTTTGGACATGCACACATTTGTATTTTTGGATGAGGACCTGGAGTTTCTCCTTTCATGCAAATAATTGCCATTTTTACTTCTGTTTCATTCTATGTCTATCTCAAAAGGGAGGGAAAATGCAGAATCCCTTAATCTGAGGCAAATCCCTGCCTGTGTGGCTCTGGAGCCACCAGCATCAGTGGGAGGATGCTCCTCTTCAGAGGGAGGAGAGTTGATAGGAGAGGAATTCTGCAATGTGTTGGAAACAGTTCAGTGGCAAAGCTGTTTATTTACACCTTCTCCTGGGAAAAAGCAAGCTCTTCTCACAAAAATGTTTGTGAACCTAGATAAATCAAATTGTTTTTATGCAAAATCTTCCACAGGAAGGAGAAATCAGCTTTTTATGGATAACCTAAACTTTCAGAAGCTTTGGATGCTGTTTGAGTGGAGCCTTGTGTTTCAGTGGCAAACACTTGTTGGGCTGTAGCTGCAAATTTTTTGCCAATTTTTTACCTGACTCAGAAGTGAATACAGGTACATCCCTGTGCCATCCCCATTGCCTTGGGGTCTGTGTGAGCTCTGGGATGGTTGTTTCATGCAAAATGGAGCCCATCAGCAGTGGAACAATCTGAGTGAATCCTCTCACACCCACAGTGTGCTCAGGGCTCTGCTGTGCAGTACCACAAATACCTGCATGTGAAACGAGTCCTAAACAAAACCCAGGCTCACTGCGTTTCTCTCATTAGCTTCATTTCCAGGGATGCTTTGTTAGTGGAATGAATGCTTCAGAAGGCTGCAGAGCTGGGTTCATCTCGTTGGCTCTCCTGGAAGCAGTGGTGCTGTTTTCAGGATCATCAGGCATAATCTGCTGTTTGGTGCTCAGACCTGCACAAGTGTTACTCAGGGCTGTGAAGGGATGACAGGCTGTCAGAGCTGCTTGGGAAGGAGCTTCAAGGAGCCATTGTTCTTTCAAATTAAAACATTTAAATCCAAAGCCAGGACTGCAGGCTTGTTTTAATTATTCCTTTTGTCTGGTGGAAATACTTTGCTACTGATGATCACACAGCTGTCACATATACATTACCTTTAGTCAGGATACATGACAGTGCTTTCCTATTAGCTGTCATTGCTCTACAAGGAAAACTAAAAACCACTAAGGCAGATGTATTAATTTCAAAAGAAGATACTGCTGGTGGAGTTATTAAAATAAAGATATCTGAGGACTCAAATTCATCTGATTTATAGCAAAGATTTGCAGTGTTGTCTCATGGCAGCTGAGGTGACAGGATTATTTTTTTGGGCTGTGTTATGGAGATGTCATTGCTGTCTGATCCCACTCCCATCAGGTTGAGGAGCACTACTCAGAGTAGCTGGTCATGTGTTAGTCATTCTTCCTTTGTGAATCAGTTCTGTCACAGATGAGTTTATTACTTCTCTGCTACTCTCCTGTATTACTGTGATTAATGGATTCTTCAGAAGAAAAAATTAGGTAGTGTTTTTTTGCTGAACATCTGTTTAATTCTTCTGAGCTGCAGACTTGACTTCTAAAACTTAAAAACCTGCCTGTTGATACAGTTAGCCACAATTCAAAATATCTTGCCTTTTTCTGGGTAGATTAAATAGATGCTGTTTTAATTGTTTCCCTAGGAGGTATTTCAGTAGGTAATCCTGGGGTCTGGTGCAGCAGGAATGTTGATTTTTCATGAGTGTTTTGTTATTTCTTATGAGAGATTACACAAAATAGAAAATCAAGAGTTCTCTATGCAAAAGCAGGCTGCCATTTACTGTCCAGCCAGGTACAATTAATTACATGTGCTTTTTTCATGTCTGATCTCCTAAAATATATAATGTCATTTTATTTTCATTTGTATTTGCTGTGTTGGTTTGGAAATAAATGAATGCAGTATGTTTTCTGAGAGTTCCGGAGTATTTGAAAAAGGGCAAACCAAATTGATTTAATCAGAGATATTGTTAAAAGCTCCATTTTAATGGAATGTGCTGTGATTGCTGCTGCGAATAGCAGACTTTCATTTTTGAAGTTGTTATTCAAAAAGAATATGCATGTCCTGAGAATGAGCTACAAAATGAAAATGAAAATAAGCCGAACAACAAACAAGTCATAGGAGGAAAATACTGTTCTATGGGAATAGTTTTATATAAGAACATTGGAATATCTGAAACAGCTTCCCTGCTCCATAATTCATATGATAAAATCGTGAGGAAACACAAGCCTTCAGACTCCTCTCAGTTTCCTCAGAGTTAAGTGCAGGGGAGAGGAGATGATGGCTTTTCCTGGGAATCACCAGGCTCAAGCAGAAACCCTCTGATCCCTGGTAATTTGCTTTTCGCTGCGGTGTGACACGTGGGGCGGTTGTCACTAACACCTTATTAAGGGCCTGGCAGAGCTGTGGTGGGAGCTGTGTGCTGATGGATTGCTTCATTGCACAGCGGTGTTTGTGCCTCACACACGTTCCCGGAGGGAATGGCAATGTCCCCAGCCCTGCAGCTCCTGGGGAGGCTTTGGCATGGAGCAGGTGTGGGCTGACGGGAGGGGAGCATGGGTTTGACCAAGGTCGTGCTTGATGGCTGCAGGTAGATCCCATCAGACTGCGGGAAAAGGAAATAATTAAAGCTTTTCATATCCTATATCACAAGTTTCCACTTTAGCCTCATTATCCAGGACTATGATTGTGAGCATTTCCTGCTTCTTTTCTTTTTCCCCCTCACATTAACTGAGTTGGAGAACATGAGCAGCTCCTCATGTAACCACTGTTCTGTCCCACAGCATTTTCTTTCCAATTTCTTGGCCTTAGGCTGTCTTTTCCCAGACCAGCCAGTGTGAGTTGTATTTCTTAAACCTGAATTCCAGACCTTTCTTTTTGTCTGTTGTTATGCACAGCACTCCACCTTGCCCCTCTGTAGGTGAGATTTCCAAGGAATTCTGCTTGGAGCACGAGAGGCAGTCAGCAAGGACTCTTCCAGGGCTGTGTGCAAGAGGAGTCATGCTCGTAATCGTAAAAATAACCCCAGTTCTCCATCCAGATGGAGCACCCAACCTTGCAACGCCCACGAGTCAGCTCATGTGGTCAGGCTGGAGCCTGTGCTGATAGGGGAGGATTTTGGGACGGGGAAGGTCCCAGTTCAGGCTGACTTTGTTGTGCACAGCAGGGCCCATCGGGATCTCCAAGCAGCAGCACAAGTGAGACCATTTTCTTTTGAGCTTATGCAGACAATTAAAGGACAGAGTGAACAGACAGCTTCATGTGGACTGAGGTGGGATGACAGAGAGAGCAAAGTATAAACACACGTCAAGGTTCTTTTTCTTAAGCGTGAACATTGGGTGGTTTGTGGGTGTAAATTCAAAGTGAGCCAGAAAAAAAAACAGGTTGGGAGTATGAAATGTTTTTCCTAAATGTCTGGAGTGAGGGTGTGCAGCACAGGTGGCCGACAGAGACCATGAACAAATCCCTGCTGGGATCTCCAGCCCTTACTCACCATGGACAACACAGAGTGATTTAATTTGTGTGGGTAGTGGTGCTTATCATCATCGTGACTTCAAGCAGATTCTGATTTCTTTTCATAAAAATACAAAAGATTTCAAGAATAGTGCTCTTAGAGGGATAATGTGTGGTTTTGAGCATCTTCTGCCAACAGGAATGTGAGGTGCAGAAGTCAGATATTACAAGGGCTCTTCATTGGTAGGATCATTATTCTTTTTGTGTTGTTCAAGAAAAAAAAATTGAAGAAGCTACAGTGTCATGGTAAAGAAACCCTATTTTCTATTCAAGTGAAGGTTTGGAAATCATTGGTTATTTCTCTGGGTTTGATTTTCATAACTGCTGAGATGGGAGCATTAACAGGTGTTGCAGGGCAGAGCAAGCAGAGTGCATTTCCATTTTATGTTCTTACAAAGCATGTGTATTAGAATTGACATCTACTTCTTGCATACAGATGCATTCTTTTTTTTTTCTGGTGGAAACACTTGCATAAAAAGGGAAGATTTCTGTCATAATGCATGTTCTGAATTGTCTAATACCAATAAACTTGCAAGTGTTGAATCTTTGGGCAGTGCTGGTATGAATTTTAATTTGATTTTTCTTCTGACACATGTTTTGGTTTTGTTTTGCTGCTGGAATGCTGCTTGTGTTGGCACACTGATATTTGCATGGGATGTTAAGTTCTGTCTTCTGTATGTGGAAATGTCTGTATATCTGCAAGTGTTCATCAAATTCTGAGTCTGTATTAAGCAAAGAAATGAAGATATGCAAATGAAACTTTGAGAAATAGCCATGGAAGTTTATAAAAAATGGCTATAAACCACAAAGAAATCAAGAGATACAGTCAACTTATCTAAACCCCAAGTTGAGTATATTAAAACATGCAATGCAATTAAAATGTGAGAGAATATTAGTGATTTATATCTTACACATAGGGTGAGATTCTGAATTGGGAGGTAATCCAAGAAGCTCACTGAGACACCTGACCTTTCACTGAAACACATCTCATGTTTTGCTCTGATAAGGACCCTTTGACATCAGAGAGGGTGGAATGATAAATTCATGTTTTGCCATTTTCCTGTTACTTGTTGGTGCAATTCCGGGCTGCCTGTGTCATGCTTCAGGTTCACAGAGCAGATGTGATGAGGAAGGAGCTTCCTCAATCTGACTGAAACATCTCACTTGTGCATTGAGATCCCTCTGGAATTCCAGCGCTGATGTCTCCTCTGGCTGCCCGTTTTGCTGAGCTGTGCAGAGACTTTGTGATGTACACAAATGGTCACTGGGGACCACAGAAGATCTTCTGACCTCAGGCAAATAGAGTTTGATCTGTGGCCCTTGGAGGTTTCCTTTTTAGCTGGAGTGGCCCCTGTGCTCCATCAGAGCCTCCTGATCTTGGGGAGGTGGGCTCCCCTCAGTGTCTGTGCCGAGTGTCTGGGATGGAGCACTCCTGGAAACACCCAGGGATGGGAGTTTCTTTTGTTGCTTTTAAAGCCTGAAGGAAGAAGTGCTTAACTGTGCATAATCCTGTCCTTTGATGATTCTTGACATGAACTGTGGCAGCTGCATTTGACACTGTTTACCACGTCAGGGTTTACACACATGTTCAGCTTTGTGCCCTCACAGCTCCCATTAACCCACACAGGTGAATTAACAGTGTACCAGGAAATGCTGGTGCCACTTTTGAAGTCACTTGATGCTTGCATTTGTACATCCCTGCTTGTCCTCAAGCAGTCCAAGGCTGTAAATCCAACTGCTTTTGCTGCACATTTTAGTGACTGGGTTCACAGGGGAGAGATAACGCACTTGAAAATATGTTCCTTTTTAATTGGGGTGGAAGAATAGGAACTTTTTCGTTTTATGTGCATCTATAATTTTGTAGAAGCTCCGAGCTTGGAGTAGTTAAGCCTGTAATACACAGTGAGAATTGTTTATATGCACATATATTGAGCTAAAATCTGAGTACCAAAAATACGAAACAAATGGCTTCAATTGCCAGTAAAATAACAATACCTATTTGTAGATGGATATTGTATCTATGAATATTGTATATTTTTAGATAGATATTGTATCTACAAATATTGTATATTTGTAGATAAAAGATCTATCTACAAATAGATATTGTATGACATTCTTTTGTTTTCATGCAGGATACCCTCTTTCAAATTGTGTGCTGGGTCAGTTCCCACCTTGGTTATCCCACTTTAAGCTCTGAAGGGAGAAAAACCCTAAATGAATTTCCCAAAGGCAGAATTTATATGCTGGTAACAACGATGCCCTAAACAATTAGTCATTGCCACAGTTCACTTTTCTGTCCTCAGCTGAGCCTTCCTCACATCTTCCCAGAGGTTAACAGCATCTCCACATCATTTCCTTTGTCCCAAACAAGGTGTAAGCCACGGGGAGCTGTCTCCATGGGAAACATTTTTATTCTAATAATCACACAGCATCGCAGCACATGAAAGCAGGGGCTTGTGCAGGGCTGGGATGTCTGTGGCAATGACTGCTACATAATGGGGCCACCTGGTGATTTGTGCGCTGCATTGCTCGGTGGGAGCTGCTCTGGGCTCTGGCTGGCAGCGAACACGCTGGGCAGGGGTGTGCAGCTCCTTCCAAGGGAGGGCATGCTGACCCAGCAGCACTCTGAATTCTCCTTACCTGCTGGCCGATGTAGCGGCTGTGAGGAGGAGGAGGAGGAGGAGGGAAGAGTCATTGCACAGGAAAACTGTGCAGGGTGGATGGGTGCTGGGAGCTTTGTGGAAATGAAGAGCCAGCACAATAGCTGGATGTGTTTTTCCCATGTAGCACTGATGGGGAAGGTTGTTACACCAAATCCTATTTAGAATTCCTATTGGTTATCCCTTGTATTCCTACATACAGGGAGAGGTACAGGAATGAACACTGCTGCCTGTGAATAAATGCATTCAAGTGGTTACATCTTTTTTTATTATTTATTTATTAGAAGCTGTATTTTGATTACTTTAGATCTTCGTGCTATTCTTTCCAGAGTTCATAACTCTAAATGTGGGTTTTAATTACTCTGCTTATCTCCCATCATCAATTGGGTGCTTGCTGTTCCTGCAGCAAACCCCACGAACGCTGCAGAGAGCAGAGCAGACATAAAAAGAACCACATCAGAGCAACATTATCAATTTATACCAGCTGAGAATGAGGCTCAGAAAGCAAACTCAAGAAATCAGTATTTTTTTAGTATTGGGAACATGCTCTTATACCCAAACTAGCTTTGCTTTGTTTAAACCCCCCCCAACTTTCTGCCATTGCATCTGATCAGATTATGGGTGAAGTTTTCTTAAAAATAGTAATAATATTTTTGCAACATTTCTGAGAAATGATTTTTTTTTCCCTGCCTCTCTGCTGCTTGGTCCTTTGAAGATCTGCTGATCAACAGGGAAAATATCTTTAAACTACGTGACTGTGTCTCTTCAGGAGTTTGGAAACAGTACCACAATATTTGCCTCCTCCTAGGAATGAGCTTGGTTTAGGTCCTGTACCTGTTCACATACCTGTTCACATACATCTCATGTCAGCCTGGGCACATTCCCTAGGCTCATGGGCATGCTGTAGACCAAAGATAACTTTTCTTTTCATAGGAATATGTCTAGGAGAAAAACACAAGGTATTTGTCAGCATTCAGCAAGTACAGTTGTGGGATATGTGGATTGTCTTATGGCAGTTCCCAAAGTTGTGCTTTCTGATCTCTGTGGCAATAATCCCTAAAGGAGTGAAATCTTCAGGATTTCCCAACTTGCAGGAACTTCTAGGCAATTGTTTTTAAAAGAAAAAATAAAGGAGTATTTTTCAGCATTCCCTCATGTCATAACCAGGGGATAAAACAGAGCATGCAAAATTCACCACAGCTGAATTAACAGGAGAGGAGGTTGTTGTATTTAAGCTATGCATTTTTCTGTAATTAAGTGAGTTTCACGGAGAGAATGTTCCTTCTCGAGGAGAAATTCTCTTAATTGGCAGTTATGTGGGGTTAATGAACTACTTACAGTACCGAGGGGGAAGAAAGTGGGGAAGGAGGGAGGGAAACAACCCTAAGTGCCACAGTGCTGTGTCAGAACTCGGCAAATCCCTCATCAGAGCTTTAGCCAAGCTCTGGTGAAATGAGACTGGCCCTGGAGAGGCAATGGCCCTCCCTGACAGGAGTGCTGTGAGAGCAGGGATGCTGCAGATCAGAGCCATTGCCTATGAAATGAGGGCTCCAGGCTGAGCCAGTCGTATTAAGGAGGCCGTAAGAATGAAAATCTTAAATAAATAAAAGGCGTGGGGTGCATATCTGGAAGGAGATGGTAGCTCTGATTATTTTCTTTTTTTTTTTTTTTTTCCAAGTGCTACTGTGGGGAAATTGGAACAATCTCAGTTTGTGTTATTTCTGCATTTGTGAGGTTGTTCACTTAACCTGTGCAGTGACCTGGAATACTCAATGCCACTGAGACAGAAAGAGTAACTGAGAGACTTGTGATTTCAAGGAGGAATTTTATTGAACAGCAGCAGATTTACTTTACACTTCAGTAGTAAGTGATAAGAGAGGAATTATTCAACATGCTTTCTTATTTCAGCCCTGGGAGGTGGTGTAAATTTTGAGGGCACGGAACATAGTGCCTCATATCATGAAAGTGAAAACTATTTTAAAATTAAGATGAGAAGTGCCATATTTCATAGATGTTGCTTAAGTTCCTCTAGCATTCCTCTGAACTTAAAGTTTTTAAGTCATGGTAATGCCTTTTGACAAGACATTTCAACAAGAGCAGAATGCTGAACTGATTAAGAGACTGAAACTGAAATTTGCTTAGAGATTTCAGAGGGCAATGGTTTTGGCAATATACATAAACACTAGTTATGATGTGTCATTCTGTATTAGACCCTGGTTTTCCTATCTTTCCATAGGCAGATGTTGCTTTTTTCACTTTATAGGTTTGTTAAGGATTTTGGTCTGCCTTTTTCTTGCCCTCAGGCTTCCCATCAACCCGACCACAAAATGCATGTCACATAGGATTCACCTTTTCCTCTTAGATTAGATACTCCTGAATGGTCAGCTGGAAGCTTTTTTTCTTCCCCCCTCTGGTTTGTTTGGGTTTTGGGTTTGTGTTTTGAAGATGGGCTGGGAAGCTAAATAGATGTGATTATTGGAATTTGACTTCACAGCTGATAAGCATGAAGAAAACAAACAGAACAGACTGTTACAGCAAGATAATCCCTCTGACAATTAAAACAAGGCTGATTTGGGAAAACACACACACCCAAAAGTGCCATTTCTGCGCTAGGTACTTCTCCACGTGATGTTCTGTGCCCGTGTAATTGATGATAGTGCTCAGTGTAGCTCTGTGCGTGCAGGAGATAATTTATATTGAATCTTAAAATTCAAATCAGCTTCCTGCAATTCAACATGGAGCTCATACCCGGAGTGCTTTTGGTTTTTCACTCAGAGATGAGCAGGATGAAAAGCTTTTTTTTTTAAGGGATGGTGACATCCTACTTAGACCTTTAGTAAGACACAAAAATATCGCTGTGATTTAACCAATTTACTTGTAAAAGAGAGGAAATTGGGAAATGTCCTTTTGGCAGATCTGCTCGAGGTTGTGTGCTGACACTGCTTTGAGAGCATGCACACAGTTCAGGTTGTTCCAATGAACTTTGGGCTCAAATACCCCCTTGGCTCATCGGGCTCCAGTCTGCCTCTGCAGGCAGTGCAACCTCTGGGGCAGTTGTACCATCAGTTGTACTAATAGTGTGCCTCCTGTTTGAACAGCCTGGGTGTATTTCAGTGTTTCCTAAAGATATGTTTACAGAAAGGAAGCTTTAAAGGTTGGTAGTTTTCCTCTTTTGGCTATTAAGTGTGTTGCATATTTTTTGTCAATGCAATGTTCCCATACTAATGAGGCTTTTTATCTGGTGCTGCCAGGTGCCTGTTTCTTTCATAGAGAATCCCATGAATGTCTTGTGTGCACATCTTTGTATACAAACTCCGGAGCTGAGAATGGCATTTGTTAAACACTCATCTTTTCTACCCACTGTTCTTTCCAGTTGCTGAAAGACTTAAGATACACATTCTTTGTTAGCCCAAAAAATGAATAAAATTTTGAATACATATAAATATATACATGTGCTCAGGGAAGAAGTGAACAAATCTATAAGATGTAGATTTTTTTTTTCTTTAAATTCTGTCTACCCTCTGTGCTTATTTGTTGGCTTTATCTGCAGAAGAATTAGCTAACTTCAGTGAAAAAGCTGCCAGGCTTTGGGTATGGTTTTTTGGAGCTGAGGGAGTCTAATTTAAACCTTATGGAGCAACACTGAACAACGTAGTAACATGCTGTGATTCAGTGCATATCAGTTCATAACTACCTCTGAGAAAGTGCTCCAAGTATGAATTAAACAATACTCTTAAAATGTTTTATTATATTTAGTTCTCTACAGTACGTACCTCTGGCAAAGGTTAATTGGTTTGTGTAATGCTAGAAATTATAGTCCTTGATGCATCTGCTAGTCTGAGTTAGCACAGGAGCTGCAAGATCTTTGCTAAGGATCTAATAGCTAATTTGAATGCCTCAACCCTCAGAAGAAGTGCAGAATAACTCTGAGTTTAATCAGGGTTCTCTCTAGAGCAGAAGTGGACAGTGGATCCAAATTAGGTCGGTTGTTCCATGACACAGATTTTCATCCAGTGGAGACAGAGTTGCTACCAAAGTAGTTTTAGTAGGAACAAAGTCCCCAACTTCAAAAACTTGGGAACACAGCAAAAAAGAATGGTACTTCCATCCAGGTCATGCATTTTTACATTTTTCCCTATTTAATAAGCCAAAGCCTGGAGATGTAAAATTTGGTGCATGTATTAGGCAAGCCTTTGGAGTTACTGCAGGTTTTCAAAACACCAGGGGTTTGGGTTCAGGGTTTTTAATTTTTTTATTTTAACACTCCTTTACATCTAAAGGTTGTGCTTCCAAATCCCCACTGAAGACCAAGAGAAACTTTGATCATAGACAAGGAACACTGATAGGGTGTTTGCTGAGGGAGCAGAGTGAGCGTTCTCTTGTGGGGCAGGGAGATGAATGCCCAAGAAAAACATTCAGGAGGACGAGCTTTTTTCTGTTCAAATGGGGAAACCCAGCATGCTGGCCTCCAAGTTTTAATACCATTAGATAAAAGTTAATAATGTATATGTATGGAATACACTGGGGTGCTCTCCTGTCTGCTTATCAGATAGAGCTGATATCTGAGTGCTGGCAGGTACCTCTGCTAGTCTGAGGATCCTTCTGAATTAGGGCAATAATTCTGCTTTTTCTTCAAGAACAGTTACCAACTGCTCCTTGGGAGCTGCTCTAGGTTGAGGCCACAGTTGTGACCTGGTTACTTTCACCATCATGCTTTAACCTTACAATTTAACACAGCTTTAATGTGCGGTAGCTTTTCAGCTTCTCTCAGTTTAAGACCTGATTCTCCCAATGGCTCCTGTGGCCAGTTTCAAATGGGATTTCTGAGCTGGGGGTACCACTGGGAATAGGCTTGTGAGCAGTTCATTGAGAATGCTCAATTTTTATAGAAGTCTTTTAAGTATTGTACACCTGTACAATGGTGTATGTCAATATTCTATGTCTACATTTTTTCTTCCCAAACCTAAAGGGCACCAAGCTTGGGCTTGCCACCCACTGTAAGGAAGTAGATGTTCTCCTGTGAGATTCTTGTGCCTCTCTACCCAACAGAAGGATTCTCTCAGCGCTGAATGAAGGTGCAGAGCAGCACAATGTGCAGGGCTCATTCAGGTGCTGAGATAGCATCAGAACGCAGCTAAAGACTCCCAGCGCTGCCCAGGCATGAATGAAGCTATTAAAGGAAAAGTGTCCAAGTGTGACTGCCTTTGATCCAAGGTTGGTGAGATCTGGTGGAACTGACAGCTGTTTAATAGGAAGCAATCATGTTTGATTCTACCTGGCTCTTTCTCGGCTTCTTTTATCTTAAGTAATTTAGAGAAGAATTATATGAGTAACAAGTATGTACTTAGCAGTGGTTAGCATAACCTCAAAGGCACGGGTCACTGCTTGTATCTACAAGCTCAGAAAGGAACTTGAGCTGTCACTGTGTATTTCAGTGCCACATAAAATTTCCTAATATAAGCCAGGAATTAAGACTTACTGTAATTGAGGCTTTGGTCCACTTTTGGAGTTCTGGTCTCAGAAGCCACATCTTCTCAATCAAGGAGTGCCATGAGCATGGAATTGATTTTCTGCTCTGGAAGGGGTATTTATTCCTAATAACTTTTAGGCACAGAGTCACCTGCTGCAATTGATGTGATACACACACCTAGTTCTGACTGTCTGCAAATCTATACTTAAAGGCACCTCTAGGCAGTCCTTCTATAGTGAAAAGGACTTAACTGGGCAAAATGTGCTAATCTTTCCTGAACCAGGGAAATGACTTTATTATTCTCCCCATCATCATGCCATCATCATGATCTAGTGTTTTCCCTTCATAAATGAGAGCAGTAGCCTTGCCTCTGACCTCCATTAATGTGTATCATAAAAGCAGCCTTTATAATATGCTCCTCTGTTAGACCTCATTCCCCTGCAACCTGTTCCTTGGTGACAGTTCAGGGGAATGTTACGGATTCCCATGAAACTTTCCAAATGGATGTGATAACCCCGTTGTCAGAGGCTGCCTGAGCCATTATTAAGCACATATTGGATAGTCCATTTGTTATTATATAAGCTCTTAAAAATAACATTAGCAGGAAAATAGTTGGGTGAAGTCAAATGCTGCTGGGTCCTGTTGTAAGAGGTGAAACATGCAACTCTCAGAGCTGGGATTTGGAGAAAAGGAAGCTTTGGTCATAGGCAGGATAGAATGAATGTGTTCAGGTGTTGTAGTAGGTACTGGTCCATCCCTGAGGAGCTAAAAAGGAGGAAATCCAAACAGAGATGCTGCTTGTATGGAGCAACATCTCTTCATGGCTGCACATCTTTGAAGTGATGGACACAGCTTATTCCTACTTCCAGCCACATAATTTCCTAGCCATTTCCATATCATTTAGTGTTGCAGAATTTCATGGAGCAGCGAAACAAGAAGCAAACAGGTACAGAACAGCACCTGACATAAAATACAGACAAAGGGTCTGGACTGTACATGCATTCAGAATAAGAATCTGAATTTTCTCTTCAGCTGTAAGTTGTTGAAAGAGTTGCCAGAGCTAATAAGGTACTTCAAGGGTATGTGCTGTGTGGAGGATTTCGTATTGTTGCCATTTTAGTTTCTCCATGAATATGGTGTCAGTTATTACCAAACTACATATAACCTTGAGAAAATCACATTATAAGCTGTCCTCACGCTTCCTTGATTTTTCCAATAAGGGAAATATATTTTTTCTTTCACAGAAATGTTGTGAAACAACTTTATAGATATAGATATATATATATGTATAAACATACTCACAGAGAAGAGTTAAAATGGTATAAAACACATGTTCTCTTGGCACAATTTATTTTGTGAAAACAGAAGGAAGCAGTGTGAGTAATGAATCAGGGGTTGTATTGACCTGACTGTCACTGTGATGACCTATTAAAATCTAGAATGTTTTATCATTCTCTGAAATTGGATTCAAAATCTATATCTAGCTAAGGACACAGTTATTAAATATTGTGCTGGTAGTGCTCATATATATGAACAACAAATGTGTTGGAGATCACAGAACCATGAAGTTGTGTTGAGGCTGGAAGTCACCTGTGGAAATCATGTGGTTTCTTCTTATGTTTAAATGGAGTTTCCTGTGGTTCAGTTTGTGTCTCTCATGGTTTAACCACATCCCCTGCACTGGGATGGGGAAGGAATGGGGAAGAAAACATGTGGGTAAATACAGTTTAATAGGCAAAGTAAAGAATTCGGTAAGTTCTTCCCACAGGAAGGTGCTCAGGCATCCTTAGGAAAGCAAGGCTCCATCTGTGTGATGGTGGCTGGGGAATGCTGGTGCCCAAATTCTAAACATCACTCTCTCCTCCTTCCCCAGTTCTGTATGCTGAGCATGGGGGTGAGGAGCATCCCGTGGGTCAGTCAGGCTCAGGGGTCCCCCCAAACTCCCTGTGCAGCCTCACTGGGTTGGGCTGAGGAGCAGAGAAGGTCTCTGTGGTGTGAGCCCTGCTCAGCACTGACTGAAACACCCCTATGTGATCAACTCTGTTCCCAGCTCTGCTCCAAACCACAGCCCATGGTTTATCTGGGAGATAATCAACTCTCCCAGCCCAAACCAGCACCGTGGCACTGGGCAGGGAGCAGCCTTGGCCGAGGGGACCACGGGGATGCAGCCTGGGATGCTGAGAGATGCCTGGGACAGCCCTCACCTCCTTCCAGCTGCATTTTGCTGTTTCCACCCTTTTAATCCATTCTTCCTCTAGACAGTTCCAGTCACAGACCAGTTCCTGGGCTGTCAATATTAAGTATCAGGACATTGGTAATAGTAACTTTTTTACTAAGCTCTGCATTTCTTGGAGGAGATTTTCTATTGTGGCAGGAGTGCCGGGCATGGCAAATCCTGCTTGGGTAAGGCAGAATGAAGTTACTGTGGAGTAAATCTCATTTAATGCTCTGAAACGTAGGAGCACATTCCTGTTTTGATACATATGGACAATAAATCAGGTCTCATGAAGCTGCTATCTGTCTAAGAATAGCAAAGTATAAAGAGAAACAAAATGAATTCATACTGCATATAGATTTAAGTGTTAGCCCTTTGTGATATTCAGGATCTTTTTTTCTTTTACAGTGAAATGACTTCTCACAACTGCTCAATAATCAGTTATTATTCTAGAAGGTCAGTGATGCTGCTCATAGCTCACAAAGTAGTGGCTTGATATGTTCACTTCTATTCCATAGACCTGCTTTATGCTTTCACTCAGAAAATTTGGAGGCAAGAACACTGTCTCCTTGGCTATCTAGAGTACACTAGGCATATTTTTTTAGTTTTTATTGGTAAAACAAGCAACAGTTTTTGCTTACCTGTGTCCATATATCTATAGCTCATCTAAATAGGAAATTTCTCCTATTTTAAAACATGTGAAAGAACTTGTTTTCGTTGACTCAGTAGCAGACATAGTGGACTCTCTGGCATCTGCTGCCCCAGGATGGTGTCAGGCCCTTGTGCTGAGCTTGATTTTAGCACCATCTGGAACTTGGGTTGTGCCTGTGATAGCCTTCAGCCGAGATGCTGTTTTCATCCTTGAAAACAGGAATCGAGTTAGATGGTGATTTTTCAGAAGGAGCAAGCTAAATCTATTTTACTTAAATCCCCACATTTGAACTGGTTGACTGCCTCACCAGGTGTTTAAAAGTCCCGCTACCAGAGGATGTTCAATAGTTTGCATTACAAGCCCTTGGATGCCAGTGCCATGGTAACCAGGCCCATTTGGGTACCTTGCTTGGCAAGATCTTTGTAGGTCTTTTCTCTTGGGCTCTGCCTTACATAGTTAACGTGGAAAGCAGAACACAAAAGGAAAGATTTCATGAAATTAACATCTCCTGTTAACTGTAGGGTAGGGATGCGTTGTCCTCCATGGCATCATCTGCAGCTGACATTCAAGCAGTTCTAATTACTTTAATGACTCCCACAGGTCCCCTCTGTAACTGCTGGATGATGCCTGAGGACACTCTTCAGAGGTGGGAGAATAAAGCCAGGGAGCATCCAGATGAAGCTGCTCTTCTTGCTGGCAAAAAAATTGTTCCTTTGAATGTGTGTGGAGTTAACAGGGCAGGCACTTCCCTCTTTGCCAGGCTCTTTTCTCATCCTGCGTTTAGGGAATGCTTGTACCTCAGAATTACTTTAGATTCCAGAATTGATGCAAATTCTTTGCTGTCTTGTTTGTTCCTTTTACACATATATATATAATATTGGTTTTTAAGCAAATCTGATTTGCTCAGGAAATTTTTTTGTGCAGTTTGGCTGTGAAGTTTTCCTGTCAAACCCCTGTAAAATGTCTTGATAGTTACCAGTCTCGATTTTTCATCCCATTTTTATGTGGTGAGCTACAAGCACCTGAGATAATTTGATTGTTGCATCTGGTGGGAGAAGATTGACATGTTTTCCTGGGATCACAGGCTGAGTTCTGACTTTCTCCCTTTTTGTAGTCTTAGACAGTGCTCACTTTCTTGAGATGGACTTCCATAATGGACTTGTACATTATTATTGGTGTTCTTTGATACAAAAGAAATTCAATACCTCTGGGGCTATAAATATCATTGATTCACTCCAAATAGAAAAAGATACTGTAATATTTTTTAGATTATTAAGACTTTTCCATTTTCTCTCTGATGGGGAAGAGTTATGAATTTGGTGATCATTCTGCCCTAGGTAACTGAAGTTACACAATCAAACCCTCTCTTTAAAGCATAATTATGATTGTTTCCAACATTTAATTCTTTCTCTCTTTCAGAATATTATTTTTAATGCCTTGAGTGTTTTTTTTTTTGTTTACTGTTTCAAAGAATTGCTTCTGTGGCTTGTGTTACTACAGAGGAGCCTCGCTAGCAGTATAGCAGATTATATTTCTTCCCTACAAAGCTTTAATGGAATTATTGAGCATTTCAAGATGTTGCTGTAGGAATCCAGGCTTGAAATAAATGTATGGATTTCTTTTTCCCTATTGAATGACTAGGATGAAAAATCTCAGTCTTTTCTGTGTGGAATTCAGTTTATTGGCCAGCTTGTTTAAAAAAATTACAAAAATTTGGAGGAAAAAAAGTTCTGTGAAGATGCTAGCTCGAATCATGTTAAAATAGCTGTCACTCGTATAAGTGATGTGAAAATGTATGAAATCTTATAATTCTTCCTGGTGTTTATTCATCAGTCACTAATACATACAGAGATACACTTAAGGGAGAAGGTCTATCTGCATGCACATAAATTCTGTGTAAATTTGAGTTCTGAATGTCAAAATTCCCTCATTTTAAAATTCCCTCACACTTTTAGGAATTGTGTTTGGGGGGGATGACCTGTGGAGCCCCTCCCTTGGTCGGTGATCCTCAGAGGGATGTTCAGGGTCAGGGGCTGCACAGGGCATGTTCTGCTGCCTTTGCATGAAGTTCCTTTGGAGTTTTATGGGGACAAAGGTGCAGGTATTAAAAAAGCCCAGGCAGAGTTCACATCTTTATCTCAGCTGCATCCAAGGTAAAACACAAAAGTTCTGCTCTGTTTTATTTCAGTTAATACTTACAGAGCTTGGGCTGCAGGGAGCTCTCAGGACAGAACTGGTGGGGCTGAAGTGCTTTCCACCACATCTGCTCCCTGCCCAGCAATGCCTCCACAAGCAAATAATCCCCTGTCAGGGCAAACTCAGCCCTGGAGAAAACAAAACCAGCATTGCTGAGATGTGTGCTGTGAAAGCACCAGCCTTGCTTGCTTTGCAGAGTTCCAGGGAGTTTTCCTGTGGTGGGTGTGCAGCGCAAGTTAAAGCCCATTAAATGGTGTGTGGATGTTGGTGCTCAGGAGAAAAGCAGCTCTCAACTAAAACCCAGGAGGTGTCTGTGCTCTCCCATGGGAGCATTCCCACTGGGATTTAATGTGCTGCGACTCCTGCACCGTGACTGCACACAGTCAGTGGATTAGCCTTAACTTTCCCTGCACACCATCGCTGGATTTGCCTCAACTTTCCCTGCACACCATCACTGAATTAGCCTCAACTTTCCCTGCACACCATCTGTAGATTTACCTCAACTTTCCCTGCACACCATCAGTAGATTTACCTCAACTTTCCTGCACACCATCAGTGGATTTGCCTCAACTGTCCTGCACACCATCACTGCATTTGCCACAACTTTCCCAAGTGTCCTTATGCTGTTGCTGTGACTTTTGGTCCTGCTCTTGCAGAGTGGGAGCCACGGATTTCCATGGGCAGACCTTACTCTGCAGATCCTGCACCGTGGTGCCCTGACGTGTCAGTCATTTAATTAACCTTTCAAATTGTCTCCTCAGTCCCAGTTAGAAAGGGCAGAGTCCCATGGCCTGTTTTAATATTTAAAATGAGAAACCAATGTTCATCACTGACGCTTCATTTCCTGGAGAGTGATGTGCCTCAGAGCCCTTTTATCTGCTGGACCTGATGTGCATGATGATGCCTCTGCTGCATTAACACACACTTTTCAGCAGGACTGTTCCTAGTTTAGGCTGATTAGGTTAAAAGATGATCGTCCAGAATACGATGATGATTCAACATTTATGGATTTTAGCCATCTCAGGCTAAATATATTCTCAGCAGGGTATTTGGGGCTAGGGAGGGACAGCAAAAATGCTCTGCTGTGTTGTATTTCTAATGGGTTTAGTAATGCTCAGTAGAAATGGTATCTTCAGTTCTCTTGGTGCAGGCATCTGTAACAGAGTACCCAGTGCTATAAAGGCAATTAATTGTCTGTCTGATGTGCCTACTGTATATCAGAATCTGCTTTTTAATTATGAGGATGAAGCTGGCTGCACAAAGGATCAATTTTTGATTTCCTAAGATACTTAATGTGTTATGAATAGGAAAAGAAGCCGCAGTCAAATTGAGCATCTTAGTCCTGTTTTAATGTAATTATCAAAGTTAGGAAAATATTTATGTAGAAACTAGTGGTTTAGTTGTCTGCTTACATAAAAAAATGTGGACCTGTAGAAATTAATGGTAGAGAATGAGGTTTTTTTCCCCCCCTAGGAGATCTAGCAGCTTTTAGACTAGCAACTTCTGGACACTTTTTCCAATTAATCCAATTGAAAACATGAGACACTGACACATCTCAAAACAGGCATCTAATTTAGGAGTCTGTTGGGGACTGAAGTTCTTTAGATAGTCCAGAAAGTTTCCTGAGGACTCTGACTCATTGCTCACAGTCTGCAGTGGTGAAGTGGAAGCTTTGGTTCCTGTCTGTGCCTCTCAGCTTCACACCCCACAGAAAGGTGTGAGCGCAGTCCTGTGTGCCTGAGGCCACCTCCCCAGGCTTTGTGTCCATATGCGGATATAAATGATTAATAATAGTACTTGGCTGATGGTTGGACAGAAACATGGTTCTAGAGCATGGAAGTGAAATTTGAATAAAAACTAAAATTGGCTTGTGACAGTCTTTTATCAAACTGAAGGCTACGTTGGGATTTTGCATGAATTTTCAAGTGGTACACTAAGAATTAATTCAGGTTAGGTTTGGGGATAGAGCAGCTTCAAAATTATTAATAAGCATTGAGAGGGAAAATGTGATTTTTAAGTGCTTTATGAACTAATTTTGAAAAAGGATTAAATACTTTGTTCTTTTTAGTTTTACTGTTTCTGTTGATATAAATCCATGGACAATTTGCCAGCACAGAATTAGAAGTTGATTGAGTTGGTTTAACCTGGAAAACATGAGTCAACTGTGGAATAAACTCTGAAAGTACTGAAAAGTGCTCAGCAACATTCATGGCTACCCAGAGAAGAAAATATATGTGTTTATCCAATTAAAACTCCAGGAATAAATAAGCACTTTAGACACAATCTAATTATCCAGCTGGAATTTGGCCAGGATTCGAAAAGTTGACAGCCCTTGAGTTGGAGGTGTCCATAGGGAATTGATGGAGAGGGTGAGGAGTTGAGTTCTGCATCCCTCATGTGGGTGCTGGGCAGCTCTGACAGTGCCCACCACAATGAGCTGCTCCTTTATCCCTGCCCTTCATTAGTGTGCCCTGGAAAAGCGTGAAACATAATTAAAATAATCCTGAATTATCATTATTATAAGTGCCGCTAATGGCGCTATTGGAGACAATGAGATGAAATAGTATCTAATTTTTCTCATTAATATTGTCCTTTTAATTCCTCTTGCATCAAAGGCTTTTTCTGCATAAAATTGCTCTTGAGGAGGATGGGGCTGCGTTAAGAGGTATCACAGAATTTTGGGTTCTTAATCTTCAGGTGTTTAAGGAGTAAAGATTTATTTTATTTTTGAGCTTCTCTGTGCGAAAATCTTTGCAATATAAAGTCCTGTTTTTAAGAAATAATAGCAGATATCTATGCTAATGGTACTGTGTTTGTAAGTGTTTTTTCTCAGGCTGGTTTTCGCAGTTTTATCTGTCTCCCAAAGAGCAGCTGAGTTACAGAGGGAGAACTGGCAGGATTAATTTTTAATGTGGTAGCTTTGACTAGAGTTTTATTCCTCAGTAGTGAACACCTATAAACTCAGGGGATGTGTTTCTCAGTAACTAAGTTCCAAAATTTCTTTTTTCCTCTCCCCCCAGAAAAGGGGGAATCAGTGTAATTCAAAGGATTTTTATTCTTGTGCATTCCTTATTCCCCCTCCTGCTGTTTGGTGTGGCTGACATGCGAAAGTGTGTGGGTTTTGGGTCCACTTTTGAATTTCAGCATCAGTAGCTGCGGGTGAGTCTGTGTGCTGTGGTCACCAAGCACAGGTCAGAGCTGTGGCTTCCAAGAGAACTGGCACATCCTTTGCAAGCATTCTTATTTGTCAGCTGATGATGGCTCAAAGTTTGAGCTGCAGAATCTAATGTGGTTTTTGTTGCCTGCCAAGGTGGTTTCCTGCCTGCTCCTTTGGATCCCTGTGGCTTGGTCATCAATACAAAGCATTTAATTGCTTGCCTTGCTCTTCCTGCTGCTGTGTGATACTGGTGGGGATGGACTGAGCCCAGAACACATTCCTGTGTACCCAGAGCCCTGTATTTAAGGGCTGTTTGCTCCAGGATCTGAGGCACTGGTGAGATGAGATGAAGTTGTGCTCACAGTCACTGCTTCAAACACAAAACTGCCCCTGAGGCTCCCTTGGCATTCACCTCCCAGAGATGTGCACCAAGTACTGGAGCATCTCTGTCTGATATTCCCCAACCCAGCATTTTGTGCATCTCTGTCTAATGAGCTGCAGTGGTGGTACAGCAGAGACTTTATAATGGTTGTCTAGACAGGATGATGCTTATCCATAGAGATAAGTTCTTTTTTACCAATTAGGGGCTAAAAAAAAGAGGATTTCTTTTGCTGAAGCAGTACCTAAGAGTAATCAGAGTAATGCCATTCTCTCGGTTGGTTGCTCAACTGTTAAGGTGATGTTGGGGATATTATTGAACAAGACCAAAGTAAGTACCAAGGGAGAGTTAGCTAATTCAGCTTAATAACTAAGCATTTCCTGTTTGGGTGGCAGCAGGATTCCACATCTCTTCCAGGAGAAACAGCTAAATTAGGTTTTTATTAAGGGATTAGTCCATGTCACTACTTAAATCCTACAAAATTTTCAGTCACAGCAGTGACTGGTTCTCAGCAGACCCAGTTCTTGAGGCTCTGCCTGGCCTTTCCAGTCTCCTTGTGCTTCCCTTTATGTTGGGAAATGGGCTGTGGAGTCTCCAGTATTTGCCATAAATACCCAAGTGCCATCCATTTTGTTGTGCCTCAGGCAGAGGTGTTTTGGGATGTGCTGCAAATCATGTTTGTGACTGAGGGGCAGACACCACGGGGATGGTGTCAGGGATAATTCAAGGTCCTCACAACAGTCTGCAGGCTGCCAATTTCTGCATGGTCATTTCTGGACTAAGGGAGTGGCTGTTTTCTCTCCACTCATTATCTCATTTATTAACGAGCTGCTGCAATTCTGCACTGTCCTTCCTATCCACAGGAGAGGGAAACCACTGTGTTCAATGTCAAACATCTGCCCAACAAACCTGTCCTTCACGAAGGGGATCCCTCCTTCAGTTTCCCTCTGTGTGATTAATCCATCCCAGGGCTGCCTGCTTGGAAGAAGCAGGAAATGAGCCTTTTCTTTTTCTTCTCTTAAGAAAAATAGTTAAATACTTAAATGCAGGCTATTTTTTTTATCTTCCTGTGAAATGCCTCAGGGCAAGGTTACAGTAATTGTGTGTTAGGCTGCCCTGTTATACAGAGTCCCATTGTAATTTGGCTCGTTTTTGCAGCATCTCTCTCTGGAGAATCAGCTGGAGCTGCTCTTGCAGAGTGTCACTGTGGTTGCAAAGGAGTCTGCTCTGTGTGCATGTTCCTTGGGAGGGTGTCTTCCAAGGTGTGGTGGTGAAAACTGCTGTGGGGTTTGTGACTGACAGGGTTTTTTTCTCCTTTTTAATATTTCTTTTAATGGGACACTGAAAAATTAATAGATCTTTAAGCAAAAAAGGAATTTTTTGTAGGTTAGGTAGAACATTGTGGTCTCATAGCTGTGGAGTAGTTTATTTTTCTCTGGAGCAGTACACAGTGCATGGTGCTGATTCCCTGTGATGCTGCAGTTTTTCACTCAGCCCTCCTATCCACATTTCTCTTCCTAACAGCAAATTCTGGTCAACCTGACCCATTTCTGACCAGAAATCTTTATCTGATTCAGGGACAAATTAATCAGGCATTACATATAAAATGTCAGTTCTTAACACAATAGTGAAATTCCCCTGAGTTCATTTTTTGTCTTACACAGAAGACAGAAGTGCATTGCTGCTGGAATGGGGTCCCTTTTTAGACTTTCCTATGTTTTGGTACAGGTGGTCCTCTGGGAACTGAAGATCTTTCAGGACAGACAAAAATCCCAAGTGGCTTTGTTTTATAATGATTTCTGAGCCTTTACCGTTACCGAAGAGGAATTTACGGAGTTAGAACAAGATTGGTTTAGAATCTATTTGTTTTCCCTCAAGTCACTGCAGGTTCAGGGAATGGCTTTGTGCTTTGTTTCCTGGCAGGAACACATTTTCAATATAATCCAGCCTTCTCTGTATGTCCTCATTGTTTGGATTGTACTCCACAATGTTTCAGACATGAGAGCAGTTAATATGGATTGTTCCTCTTGACCCTGACCACATTTATCCCCAACAATTCATTTCATTCCAGTGGATGATTCCCTTTTGGCTGAGAACGAGGTGCCTGCAAGCTTTGCTTTCCCCCGGTGCTTTTTTGACCTATTTCAGATGCCAGAACACCTTTATAGCCATGTCACACTGTTCTGTCCTTCCTGCCTATGCTGGCTGCTTTAATGGAAGAACAGCTTGAAAAAAGTGGGGTACAACCCAAAATTTTAGATTTTTCTCCAGTCAGTAGGGGTGAATCTCCTTATATTCAGCTCTCCTGACCTATTTTACCCCAGCAGCCAGAAGCAGTCTAACTTTCTTGACGTGCATCACCCAATTCCTTGCAGTTGTTAAAACACAGAGGTGGTGCGTTTCAAGATGTACCAGCAGCAACATTGCCTAGAAGCTCCCTCTCAGCAAAAATAAAAAATTCTGTGAACATTGGGGTGCATTAAAAATTTAAAATGCAACTAGTGTTTTCCATATTGTAGGCACATAAAGGTGTAATAGGAGCTTTTGCTTGGGGATTGTGTCTTTGATTCGTGTGGATGTGTCTCGACTCCGAAAGCTTCCCTGTCTCTGCCTGTTAAACTTGGCCGAGCTGCTTTAGAAATCCACCCCACACTGTGATAGCTCCAGCATCTCCAGGGTAATCTGGGATGCTGCATACAAATCCTCGTGCGAGTTTTCAGCCTGACAGGCTCGAGCTAGACCAGGCATATCTGTGAGAGGTGTTCAGCACCATTTGTACTGCCACTGGACTGGAAACTCGGCTCAGATGTTTGTCGGCGGCGGCTCCCGCCCGAGCCCGCTGTGTTCCACACAGCTTCTCCTCCTGATGGGCTTTTCTCAATAAAACTTCACGCCCAGCAGCTTCCCTGCTGTCCGAGGATGTGTTTGTTTCTTCGCCCCTGAGCCTGTGGTCAAGCTCTGCTGAAGAAGAAAAAGTTTGACTGTGGGCTTGAGTCCTTTTTCACAGAACTGTAAAATTGCAGAAGAATGTTTATCGAGATGAGAATTTTTCTACAAAACGCAGCAGCTTTTGGCACTTGCTTTTGGCTCTGCTGCACTCTCACTGTTGCTTTGGTGTGTTGTCTCACTTCTGACAGCCTGGGTTGCCTTAGGAGGGAGCTGAGTCTGTGCTGGCCAGGTTGACCATCCTTCAGGAAGGGGTTTAATTTATAGAATCTCAGAATCCTGGAATGGTTTGGTTTGAAAGGAACCTTAAAACACATCTGGTTCCAACCACCCTCTGCTATTCAGAGAGATCAAGTCCTCTTTTTTGTTGTTGTAGTTGTCTTGCAGAGTGGTTTGTTTTGGCTCTCCCTGGTAGGGGGGCACAGAATTTGAGGGTGATGCTGTGCAGAAATGCCAGGATGAGTGGAGTCCATAAAATCTGGCCCTGGTTGCCCCAAGCCCCCTCCAGCCTGATGGCCCGAGCCTGCCTGCAGTGCAGGGTGCTGGGGAGGTGGACAGGGCAGGCTCCACAGTGAGAGGTTTGCTCCGGTGAGGGGACAGCAGGACAAACTTCTGGGTGCAGACATAGGAGGAGAGAACATTTTAACCAGAGCATTAAAATGAATTAAACATAGAGCCATTCTCTGGATTTGCAAGTTTTCAGCTGATTCTGGTCTCTCAGTACACGTTTCTCAGCTCTGCAGAGTGTGTGAGGCTGTTCCCAAGAGACCCCAGGGCTGCTCCTAATGAATTACAGGCCTGCCAGGCCTCTGAATTTGTTTAATTTGTTTTTCTTTTATAAAGTGAATTTCCTTTGCTTTTATACAGTGGGTGGAATCAATTTTTTTTTCTAGCGTGCAGAGCATTATTTTATAAATTCTCTAAGAGGATTGGAGTATCAAAGCTCTGGATAAGTCTTGCATTTGAATTTTTGTGACTTCTTCGCAAATGGATCATTATTCATTTTCACCTTTACGGGTGCTGCTCTCTGTATGAAATGCAGAATAACCAGCTGCTAAGTGAGTTTCAAATGGAGCTTTTCATTTTCTACTGAGGAAATAACACGAGCTGTGGTGGTAATAGATCATCTGTATAGGAGGCAAATCTATTTTTTATGAGCCTGATATTTTGATGGCAAGTGCCAAAATCATATAAAAATAAGAATACATATTGCAGATAATTAGTTCTGAGGGTTTGGGGTTTATTTTATTTTATTGTACTAAACTCTAACTTTTACACGAGCAGAGATGAAGAGCTGCTTGCTGTACATTGTCTACTGGAGTTTCAGCCAAATGGGTACAAACTCAGTGTCAAAGTTTAGAAGGGTTTAGGAGGATGGTGGATGTAGAACTGAGAAAATTTGAGCCGGATTTGGAAAGCAGATCTCCCAAATTCAGCTGCCTTGAGTCTCAGGGAGGGTTGTGTTGGACTGGGTGGGTTGTGTCTCATCCCTGTAGCTGGAATGAGAACAGACTTTTGCCCCAATATTTATTTCAGCTATAAACTCATTGTTCATCTCCTGTTCTGCTCTCCTGGAGGGACAGAGGGGATGCAGAGGGGAGTCCCTGGTGTGCAGCAGTGAGGATGTCACTGTGCAGAGGGGTCTGTCCAGGCTCCTGTCCCTGCCCTGAGTGCAGAGCTGTCACATTCAGAGAATAAAAAAAAAGCTGAAATAACATTTGTTACAGCCACTGCAAAATGGTAAAAGTTGCTTGGATGCAACACAGAGAGAAACGCAATCTAGAGGATGCTATTTCACGCATGTGCCCCTCTCTAATTTGTTCATTGTAGTGTGTTTTATTTGCCAAATAATGAAAAATATTATTGCAGAAGCTGAAAATGAAAATTAAATTTCTGGTAGGATATACTGGAGTAATGAAGAAAAAGAGAATGTAAAAAGGATTCTTCCACGATAATTAAGAATTATAAAGTCATTACTTAAACTTGCTTTCTGAATTACAGGGAGAATTAAACTGCTTGTTTCAGAGCAGAATCCTTGTAGCATTCCTTCATTAAAATTCTACATTGTCAAACTGGATAAAAATGCATATACAATGACTAATTTTGTTCCAGCCTTGCCTCTGCTTTGAGCCTTATCTCTTTCTTCACAACAAAGCTCACCTTGAAGGGACTGAAGTAATGATATATATTTGCTGAGCAGCTGGAAAAAGAAAGAAAGAAGCATCTACTTTTTGCAATCTGTGTTCTTTCCCCTCCAGATACTGAGGAGGAAAAGACCTGTGGGGTACTAAAGCTCTCATGTACCATAAAGTGGTATTATAATGAAAAGTATTACTTTTTATGGCATCCCTGCAGTATTAAGGAAAGGCATTTTTCTATAAATGTTAATCTTTAATCTTTATAAATTGCACTCTGTAAGACTAGAAGGTCTGTAAAGCATTTGTCCCGAAGGCTTAGAAGGATCAAAATAGCGATGCAGACTTTCTGCTTTTTCCTTTATTTTTTTCCCTAAAACTTAGTAGTGTTACCTTGTTTGGAGGAGGAATGGGTGAGGGTGATGTAAGCCATTAGCCTCTCCTTAGGGGTAGCCTTTAGGCTGGTGTTCAGCTTTATGTGCCCACATCAGTCCAGCTGGGTCACTGCAGTCTGAGCTGAAATCTGTGTGGAACAGGAGGATTAAGGACTGAGAGCCCCCACACTCACACACTGAGCTCCTCTCCCAAATTTCTGCCAGCTCCACCACTGGAGCCTTGGGGATGTGAAATGTCCTCTCTAGCTGGGGTTACAGGGAAGCTCTGCAAAGCCCAGAGTGGAGATGAGCAGATTTGACAGATAAATAAACTTGGTTTAAGCATCTCCTGCCTACAAGTTTCTTCCCCCATTCCTCTTCCTAGTGAATTTTATTTTGTTTTATGCTCTGCCACGTTGCACTCAGCCTTTGCTCCATGTAGTGCTCATCTCTATTGCTGAGATGTGTTTCTGAGGGTGCTGATCCTTATTGCTCAGATGAGGCTTCCAGAGCTGGAGCTGGTGCTTGAAAATTACTGAATTTCAACCTTCAGTATTTAAGTTTTACTTTGCTATCCGTTTCCCTCGTGTGTGTGGATTTGTACAATTCTGGGCTTGGGGCTTGTTTTACCAGCTGGTGAGCAAGGGGTTGATTAAACCTAAATTGAGAGTATTAACAAATCCCTGCTGAAAGCTGTGATAAGCATCAGCAATTTCCAGTTTTGTTGAACTTTTTAAAATTGGTTAGCCATTCTGAAAAATACGCATTAATGGTATATTAATACTTGATATCTGTTTATCAATGAAACCTTGCTATAATAAAGTATTTATGAGATGTAATTTTAATCTATAATGAAAGTTTGTCCGGCGGAATCTCATCATTTAAAAAGCAAAACTTTTCCAGAAGTTTTGGGCTCTGCCTAATGTGTCCTTAAATACCTTTTTTTTTTGTTGTTTTTCTCTAGGTAAGTGTCTCCCTTCTGAAACTGCAGGAAAGTTCTCTGTATTTGGAAAAGTTGGATACCTGCTAAGCAAGTACAGTTCCTATGCTTTGGTTTTTGGTAAAGTCTGTCAGAGATTTTCAGTCCTTTATGACATTTTTACCTCTGGATTTTGTCATGTTTGATGGGTGTTGCAGGTTCTTGAAGAGCAGGCAGGCTTGTGTGCAAAATATTTTTAATTTATTCAAGTTTGAGGCTGACTAAGGATACAGACTGAATGGAGTAAAATCAAGAACATCACTTTGTAATTTTTTTTTCCCCTCTATTGTTGGCTAAAGTGCCATTAATTTAAATTGCCTGGGAATTTGCAGACAGGCTGAAAGAGTCTGGTGCTTGTTCATCTCAACCCATCTTGATGGTGCTCAGAAATATTATTGTGTAAATATCTATGATTTTAGCCTTCATAGTAAAAACCATGGATTAAGGGCTATCAGATGATGATTTTTGGGCACAATTTGGTTTGGAAAGAACTTTATTTTGGTTTTGGTGGTGGGAGAGGTTGGTTTGCCTGGAATTCAACCCTCCCAAAATCAGCCAGCCCAACAGTTAGCAAGTGGAGAAAAGTATCCTGGTGCAATGCTGTTATATTTTGGTGATTTTTTTTTAAGTGGAAACTGCCCCAAATCTGGGAATTCAGGGAAGGTTTTGACTGCATCCATCTCAAAGCCTTAAAGAGCTGGTGCTCTGGTTTCACTCCTGAGCCCAGATCTCTCAGGTTTCAGAGCAAATCCAGCTGCACTCTGTTGTTTTCTGGCTTAATCTGAGGGGCTCAGCTACATCTTGTTTCAAGATTGAAATGATGAGGATGTGTTTGTGTGTGGGAGAAGGAAAAAGGTTCTTGTTCTGGCTTTTCACATGAGGTTAAGAGGTAAATGCACCGCTCGATGCAGATGTAAATTGTAATTGTGGCTTTACGGTGTCTGTATTAGAATATTGACTTGAATTGATACTGCAAATATAATTACAGTGATTCTTTCCTGATGGCTATAAACAGTGACACTTCCCTTGATCTCTGAACAGAGTTAGTTATAAAACACATGCTCCACTTTTGTATTCACACATTGCATTCTCATCACTTTTGTCTCCTGCTCCCCAAGGGCTTGATTTAGAACAAGTGTCTGATTTAATGGAAAAAATGATGAAACAACACGGACAGCAGTTGGGAGCATTTCTAATGTAGCAGAAGGTGTTTCTTTTTGATTACATTCCTCAGACTTCATTGCTTATATTTGAATATTTTGCTTAAGAAAAACACGATGCCAGGCTATTTTCACTTTTTAAATTATTTTAAACCGTGTATCTGCCTTCATTGATCTCAGAAATTGCTATTACTGAGGTAGGGGTTACTGCTCTGATCTGATTTAACAAATTGTGCTCCAAACTTCCCATCAGGTTACCAGACTGGAGAGAGCTCTTGTTTGAAAGGACAGAAAGGAGACACAGAACCTCAGATGCTGCAGTTTTTACTAGTGGCAAATACAGATGTCATAAAAATAGGGACTAAACATTAGGAAAATGGGGTTTGTATTACTACTTCTAATGTAGCCTGGTGGCTTCATTTCACAAATTGTACAGAGAACCCCTCCAACTTCTGCCTTTCTTTCAAGTAGATATCAAGAAAAAAAAAGCTCACGGATAAGCATTTAAAAAACGGATATTTTATTCAAAAATACTTTTAAAGTGGCTTCTTTTGGCTTTCCTTGCTCTGTGTTGCCAAGTTGTGCTTGTATCTCTGGAAACAATTCCTGAGTTGTCTCTTAGCATCCTCAGAATCATCATCCTGAGGATATTGTGAAATGAGACCAAGTAATTGTAACTGAGATTGCTCAATGTGCTGTCAGTGCTAAGATTATAAGTGTGATTGTTCTGGCAGTTGCTGTGATCAAGCCACCATGTTGTTTATCCTTATTTAGAGAGGAGTTTTTCTGGAATGTTATTTTAGTAGGCTACAAAAGGAATGATTATAATGTCTTGTTTAAGGAGACAAATGTTTCTGACTGCTTAAACACAGAACAGTTTTGTTCATCACTCCTGATGCAGTATGTCAAGAGAGTTTTCAGTCTCAACAAGAAAAATACCTGTACTGGCATTATATTAAAACATTTTTAGCATTTTCCCTTTATAAGGAGTCCTGTTAACACACAGGAATCAGAGCCAGTAAAGCTAGTGGTAATATCAGGTGTGTGTGTAATCCAGTTTATACATAAAGAAGTATAAAACGATGAAAGTGTGGGTTTTGTTTTCCTCCTGACAAAATTTGGAATAACATTTTGCAGTGTCCCTCATTAGGAGAGAGCTGAGTGGAGCAGAGCTGTCTTGATTGTAATAACCATCTTTCAGATAATGCAGCAGTACATCAGCACTTTACACTGGTTTTGTAATTAGATTTGATTTATTTTCAATTCCTAGCAGAAGCCAAATAAAGGTGGCTGATGCTTTTGACCACAGAAAATCCACCCAATCTTTGCTGCTTAGAGAGTGTCAGGTGGTTTTGAGGGAAATGGTGTTGGTAAGAGACAGGGTCAGGGAAATGAGAGCCTGGGAGGATGGGGAGCACTCAGGGACAGGTTTTAGCAGGCTGGCTGGTCCATTGTGCTGGAGTTTATTGGTTTTTCTGTTCCTGTGCATTATTCCAGAGCAGCACTGTGTTCTGTCTGGGCACAGGCACTCTCTGGAGCCTTTCACTGCTCCTCACCCAGGGCACAGATCCTGCTCTTACCCCCCTGGCTGCTCTCTAAGTGGTTGAGCAGCACCTGAGGCTCTCTGAGAGTCTCACAGCACTGTTCAGAGCAGTGACTGTCCCTTCCTTGGACACTGGGAACGTTCCCCATCCATGGCAGTGCCTGTGTTTGTGTGGGTCCCTCCTGGGGATGGTGCCCATGGCTGGAGGCGCTGCCAGGCCTTGCCTTGCTGAGGTTCAGCTGCACCCATCCTGCCTCCCCTCCCTGGGGGTGCTGTGGGAATCCTCACACGGCATGTCCCAGCCCTTAGGAACAGTGCAGAGTCCCTCCAGGCTGGACTGGCCCATTGCTGTGGCTCCTGCGATGCTGGAATGGCCGATTTCTGTAGCACCTCTTGAAGTCCCATGGGGAGCATGAGGGCAGGTGGCAGCTGCTGTAGCACAGAAGGTCTTGCAACTCCATTTGTGGTTTAAGAGTGGCATAAATCAGCCAAAACTAAAGCTCTTCAGTGCTGGCTGGACCTCAGAAGAGGCAGGAATTGTGGTGGAACTCACTTGGTCCCTCACCTTGAGAGAAAGAGAAAACCATGTCTAGGCAGGCCCGGTTGATTTGTATTGGTTTGGGCAGAGGGGTTAGGGTGGACAGGCTGTTGTGTTTAATTAACACATTAATTTTGTCCTCAGAGACACTGCAGGCACCACCTTGCCTTGGTCTTGACCCTGCATTTGTCCTGGTTTTGCTCTTTTAAAGCACCAGCTGTGGGAATTACCACTAAGGAAGGGACAGCACTTGTACAGTAAGGAGTATGTATGTATTGAGTTATAATCCCAAATTAGGTGAGAAGAAATCAGCATGTTTTAAGCATAAAGTCATTAAATCAGGCAGGAAATGCAGTCTCAGTTTCAGATAGAGCACTGGCTGGGTTACAGCAGCATTTTCTGCATTGCTACTTTAAATACCTGGGGCAGTTAGCACTGGGGGTTTAATATTGCCTGTGATATTACTTTGCTGTGATTAGCTCAGTGATATATTCCATATATATATAACCTCTGGGCTCTTTCTTTGAAATGTATTTCGATTTTACAAGTATATTACTATGACCATACTAAAAGGAAAATTACCAAGTTCAGGAGTCATTGCTGCTGAGTATCTTTAATGGCACATATAACACTGTGATGCCACAGTCTGCAAAATGTGCTTTAAATGTGCACCTCTCCCTAATTGAACAGACACTGTTGTTTTTCACGTCCTGTAAAAATATTGCCCTTACACTTATGTCAGTTCAAAGGGGCTCTTGTACAGGTGGCATTTTGAATTAGCTGATAGAAAGCACCAGGAGCGTGCCTGGATGTTTAAAGAGTTGCATCTGTATAAATCATGTGTCAAATACACTTTCCAGTGGCACTGGTTGTGGGTGAGGTTAGAAATTGATTTATCTGGTGGAAATACTCAGCCCTTTCAGCATTCCCAGAGTATGTTTCTCAGCAAGTTGTTACACACAAAAATACCTGCATTAAAGGATATTAGATAGGCAACTAAACAGCGCACAGACCTTAAGAAATCCTTAAATTGAGATTGTCTGTGCAACCTTTATTTGCATCTTATGTGCATCTGCATTGCAATGAAGCCTTTATATGGTCTCATGCTATTTGTGCACAGGACCCTGGCCTCAGTGCACAGAAAGTAGGATGCTCAGTTAATGAGAGGCTATTCAATATTTTGTTTTCCTTTCATTAATCAATGTGTCCCCTATGCCTTATTTCTGCTTGTAATTCAAACCATGTTCTGGAGACAGAATCATTAATTTCCTTTTGGGTCCTCTGTAGTGCTCATCATTTTAGTATTTGACTGGATCATAAGCATCTGGGAGTTTCTTTTTTTGAATTAAAACTCCTTGTGAGGTAAGGGAGTTCCATTTTCCCCCCATCTTGTAGGACTGAATTCACAAACAAGAGATTAAGGTCAAAACTACCCATCAATTTCAGGTGTCCAGTCTGGGATGACTTGGGCCTGTTTTTTTTCAGCTTACTTAGCAATGTACAGCACTTTACACAACCAGATTGCAGCTCCCACTGAGTCCATTTGCAGCTGTGAATATTTAGCCCCTGCACTTAAGATAATGAAATCACAGACAGGAGTGGAACGATTGCCCTCCTCTGTCCAGGCTGGCACTGGTGAAGGTGGGGAAGGACTCCATTCCTAATTAGGTGTGTCCTGGAGACCATTTTGATTGCATTCTGTGATCTTTAACCACCAGCTCCCTGCCTGTTTCATCCCTTTCACCTCTGTGAGCATCCCTTCCCTTCTCCAGCCTCTGCCCTTCTTGTCCTCCTCACCTCTAATCCCCCTTCAGCCCTTCTTTACCTGACTTCTTGCCTTCCCTGACCCATTCCTGCTTTCATGGCAGTGATCTGTGTTTTCCATGGAGCTCTGACCTGTTCTGTGTGGAGCACTGAGCAGTGAGATACAGATCAGCATTTGCTGATGTTGTGGGATGCAGCATCCCCATTTTCAGGGGACTGGAGGAAGGGCATCCCTGGTGTTCAAAGCCCTCTCTGTTAAATTCCCAGCTGTGCAGATGCCACATCTTTTCAAATAAAAGGTTGCAAGATTGTTTTAATGCATACAAATGTTTTACTCACGCTGAACTTGAACCCAGCTGGCCTCCTTCAGCTAGAGCTTTCAACCTGGGGCAGGCACTTGGAAAGGCACATCTTGGCCAGACAGATACTGATTTGGTTAAAATCAGCTGAGAAATCAGATTTTACACAAGAAACATTTCTTTCTAGTGAAGTTGAAACACATCTGAAAGGTACCACATGCATGAGACATGAAGATCTGCATGAAAAAGGTACTCTGATCGCCTGACAGCAGAAAGTACACATTTAGTTTGTATGAAAATTAAATATGATCATTGCCTTTTCTTTCTTGTGTCTGTGAAAGAGGCTGTGATGTTTGCTGTCAGAATGACAGTATTGGTTGGGTTTCTCAAGGATTCTGGCTGATGAAGAGTTGTGTCTCCACCTTGAAATACAGCCTGGCACAAAATGCCAGTTTCCACTTCCCTTCCTAATGGAAAACATTCCTGTTTTCTCAATCCTGCCTTGCTTTTATTAAGTCAGAGAGACAGTCACACCTGTAGTAGATTAGAATTGATCATACACGATTCCTGCTCTGCTGTGAACCCTGGTGGCATCATTATTTCATGAGCTGCCACATTCTGAGATGCATTATTACTACTTTTTAAAGAGCACCTATAAGATCCATTTTTCTTTCATGTCTGACTGTGCAGTCCTACAAAGGATGAGAAAGGTAAATGAGGCAGCAACCATTGTGAAAAGGTAATTTTGTTAATTGGTGGTTGCTGCAATTCTTTTGTTTTGCCAAAGAAAAGCTGTAAGTTTTTATCCTGAAAATGGGTTGAAACAGAATGGATTCTTCAACTTTAAGGCCGGAATTTTTTTGACTACTTCCTAAATATATATAAATATCCTAATACATTGTATACTAATATAAATGTATATTTAGTAGTGTATCTATAAAAAATGGCATTTTTATCCTGAAAATGGGTTGAAACAGAATGGATTCTTGAGGTTTAGGGCTGGAATTCTTTTTTGACTACTTACTAAATATATATAAATATCCTAATATATACATATTGTATACTAATATTAATGTATATATAGTAGCGTATATATAAAAACGACATTTTAAATAGAACAAAAAGGCAAAAGGCTCTTTCACTGAGTGTCTGTAGTGTTTTACATCTCAAGACTCATCTCTCTGCATAGTGAATGTAGGGGTTTTCCCCTCTCCACTGAGGGGCTCTTGAAGCTGTTTCATAAATGAGAGATAAAATGAGGACATGCAGTATTTCCATGTTCTCAGAATATCTTCTGTGACTGTGGCTATTCCATGCTGCTTGGGGACCTGTTCCAGTTTTAACAGTTTCCACAAGTACAAGGGGCAGGAGGTATTAAAAAGAATTACAGACTTTTGCAAAGATTGACAAAATAGAGCTGGTGGGATTTTCTCTTTCCTTGAAGACTCGGTTGGGTAATAACACCTCTCTGTGGTGTCAGAGGTAACATTAATTTTAATCAAGCAGGGATAAGTCAACTTTTCCCTTTCTGTCTGTGATGCCAGCAGGCCTGGGAAGTGGCAGAAGGACATTTCTCTTGTGTTTAGGGAAGATTTGCTGGTCCCTGCACGTGCTCTGGAGGGGCAGCCTTGGGGTTGAGAGCGAGAGGTTGTGGGAGCAGAAAAGGGTGGATGAAAACCTGTTCTGGTGGAGTTTTCAGGAAAGGAGGAAGAGAGGCAGGGAGCTCATAGGTGCAGAACCACACATTTCTGTTTATGTGCTGGAGTCTGTGGGGGCTGCATGCTGAGAAAACCTGTGTTTCTCAATATTTGTGCTCAGCAAAACTTTCTTGGTATTCTGGTCTGAAAATCAAGAGGAGACAGAGTGGTGGTTACTGTAAAAATACTGTATTTCCTTCTCTGTAGTGAGCTGTGACTGGAAGGTGTGAGGAAGAAAAGAATTCCATTTTCTATGCCATGATGGTCCATTATCATCATTGCATAAAGTTAAATACCAAATGCACTGGTACAGCAGCAGCAACTGAACATTCAATTCATCTAAGCTGAGAGAGTGTATTAAATCTAGAGTTAACTTTCAAATGTTGCCCTTTAAATTATTATTAGCAGATGAATGTGTTCATAAATACTATAAAAATGCAAGAAATACCCAGTGAAAGGGAGAATGGAGAATGGCAGTCTCCCAGTGAAGCATCAAGTTGGATGCAAAACTTCAACTTCACTTAAAGGTGTGGTTGTGCAAGGATGCCAGAGTGCTGTGAGTGTTTTTTATTAGCCCTCTGAAGTGGGTGAATTCACCCATGGTGATGAATTTCTGTTTGAAATGAAATTCAAGCAGCTTCTGAATAGCAGCCTATAAACTTGGTCTCCCCTGTACTCACTGGGTTAATTGAGGTGGATCTCACCTGGAAAAAGGAGTCTTCAGGAGGCTCCCCGTGCCAGTGCTCTTAAATATTATTCACAAAGACAGAATCTATCACCTAAGGACATTGATACTACAATAAATTGGAAGGAGCTATTTCCACATCTCTCATGTATATTGTATATAATGAGTCTCTGGGATGTCTCCACGCTGCTGATAAGCAGCCTGCAGCAAAGTAGATACAGCTTGTTTTATCTTGATTTCAGCCAGCAGCACTTGACTTGTGGGACTTGGGAGCTCAGCAGCAAACCACACAACGCCCTTCACAGGCCCTGACTTTGCTGGGCTCCATCCTCAGCCCAAAGCTGGGTGATCCCAGGCTGTTTCCATGCTCAGAGTTTTGCAAGGACGCTCCTTGCTGCCAGTGGAAGCTTTTACGTAGCTGAATCACTTCCTTCCAGCTGGAAACCAAGTCCAGCTTAATGCTCCTGCCCCACTGCAGGTTCTGCTCTGAAATTATTCTCACCATTCCCCATTGGGCTTCAAGTGACCTCTTTTTTCTCTCATTTTCTCCATGTCATTGCTAAAACCTCCCACCAGGCTGCTGTGGCCACTTTGGTCATGTCTGGGACTCCCTTCTTGGGATTGGTTTTTGTGCTCTGGATGTCAGGATTTGGGCTGTAAAAATTAAGTTGAATCATGCAAATTGCCAGAGCTTGGTCCAAGCAGTCCAGATCCAATTGCTGTAATAGGCTTCATTTGGGACAGAGCAGAGAGCAGTGAGAGGTTTAATACCAGGGCTCACCAAAATGTACATTACTGTGCTGTATTACTTCCATTATGACCCAGTTCTGCTATTGTGAGCCTTATAAAAGATAAAATAGGTCATCAGATGGAGATAAATCAATGAAAGTAAAATTGAATGTGTTCATAATCATTTTAAGATTTTTATATGGGCAAAAGATTAATTAAATAGACAAAAGTCATTTTCAAAGAGCCTTTTTAATACTAAGTCTCAGATAAAAGGGCAAGTGGAGAAATATTCTGCAAATCCTTGTAAGGGTGGCCTAAAAGTGCTTGTTTGTAGTTGCTCAGTTGAGCAGGAGGACAAGTGCAGAAGGTCAGGGGCTGCTGGGATCTGTGTTCTTGGCTTTGCTCTCAGTTTGGCCCCAAAATATGTGACTTTTCCTTGGCCCTGCTTCACCCAGGTGAGCAGGAGAGCTCCTCATCTCTGCAGCTCCCAACAGTGCTGGGCTGATTGCAAGTGCAAGTTTAGCATGGAGGAGGAGAACACTGCCGGGCAGGAATGTGTTGGTGGTGATTCTCAGAACTCCAACCTGTGCATCATCATCCTCCTCCTCTCAGGACAGTATTCCATGTACTGTTCATAAAGTCATTTGAACATTTTCTTGTTAAATACCCAGTGGGCCACAGGACTGTTCATCCTCAGCTTGGACATCCTGCCTTGGAACCCAGCAGCCCTGCTGCTGTGCTAAAAGGTAAACAGACACTTAATCTCCAACAATTCTCTGTGATGTGACGATATAAAATGGAAAATGTTGTGTACATAACCAGGAACATGAAATTGAGGATTTTCTGATTGCTTAAAATGGTGCTTTTTTCTGGAGGGAGGAAAGCCAAGGTGACTGGTGTTAAAAAACTGCTTTACAAGTGTTGATTTAAAATTTAAATTAATTCACCTTGGCCACTATTGCATCACTTTGCTTTTTCCTTTCTGCACGTATTTGGGCAGTCAACTTCCACTGCTGAAATTCAAAGCCAGGCTGCATTTGTCGCAGTGTGAAATCAACTGCATAGGCAGGGGAGGAAGAGAGAAAGCATAACTAATTGAATTTGGATGTTCCACAGAACCGAGGCGGGGGTGGGAGGTGGTTCTTCCCTTGGTGCTCAGGCCCCACTCCTGTAGTAAACACCCAGGAAATCAGTGGGTGCCTGAGCAGGCACTGGCTGTGGGAGCTGCTGTCACAGCACGCTGGATGGTGGGTGGCTGGAAATCCAGCAGCTCCCATTCTCAGGAATGCTGGTTCTGTGTGCTCCTGAGTCACTGATTGCAGCCTTTGGGTGGTTGTCTCCATCTGAGCCTTGAATGCTGCGCTGGTGTTGTGGTACAGAGTGAAAAATCTCATTTCCAGGGAATGGGGAGACTGATTCTCAGGAGTTCCTGGGAATTCCCAGGAATGCTGGTTCTCTGCACTCCTGACTCACTGATCTGCAGCCTTTGGTTGGCTGTCTCCATCTGAGCCTTGAGCGCTGCACTGGTGTCGTGGTATGGAGTGAAAAATCCCATTTCCAGGGAATGGAGAGACTGTTTCTCAGGAATCCTCAGGAATGCTGGTTCTCTGCACTCCCTGAGTGACAGACCTGCAGCCTTTGGTTGGCTGTCTCCATCTGAGCCTTGGATGCTGTGCTTGTGTCATGGTACAGAGTGGAAAATCTCATTTCCAGGGAATGGGGAGACTGATTCTCAGGAATCCTCAGGAATTCTCAGGAATGCTGGTTCTCTGTACTCTCTGAGTCACTGATCTGCAGCTTTTGGTTGGTTATCTCCATCTCAGCCTGGAGCACTGTGCTTGTGTCATGGTACTGAGCGGAAAATCTCATTTCCAGGGAATGGGGAGACTGATTCTCAGGAATGCTGGTTCTCTGCACTCCCTGAGTCACTGATCTGCACCCTTTGGTTGGCTGTCTCCATCTGAGCTTTGTGTCGTGGTACACAGTGAAAAATCTCATTTCCAGGGAATGGGAGAACTGTTTCCTGCCTAGCATGACAAAAATGGGATGCATTCAGCTGTGTATGATGTGTGTGCAAATAAGGCTGAAGTAATAACGACTTTTCAGGAATAATAAGCTAGACACCCTTCACCCCAAGCTGCCACATTGATAGTGCCTGCTGTTGTTGTTAGACATTAAGCTGTTTGTCCCCAGTTAGAGTTGACATAATATGGGATCTCACTGTTTTCTGCTGCTTTGTGATTTCTACTAATAAAAGAATTCTGACATGGTGCTGGCTATGATGAAAGAGGTCAAACTGTTCATGGTGTCTCAACAGAAGGCTCCTTACGTGGCTTTGTGTTTTCATTGTAGGCACATTATTAGAGCACAGCTTCAGCTGCAGCACTGTGGCACTTAGCAAACACAAAATTTTAGCATTATTTAGAAGCTGTAGCTCTGGAATCTGGTCAGCAATATTCCTGAAAAGCAGTTCCTGGGTTTGGGAACTGGTTTTGGTGTCAGCCCCCTTCCCCACAGGTGTGTGCAAGGTCATGCAGAAGTGCATGAAATAGTATTTACGTCTCTCAGGAAGGTTGGAAAGTGAGTTCAGGCAGAAGGCAAGGATATACTTTATAGTCACAAGATGTTGTGAGGGAAAGTGCTGCTCTGTCACCTGCTGTTGCAGTCACAAAAGTTTAATTTGATCTTTTTTAATATCATACCCAGGTGTGTCTGCCTTGCAATGAAGTGGTTAGCATAAATCTGCCATGTGCATTGGTATTTCATTTTTATTGGCTTTTATTTAACTTGGTAAAAGGTAATCTGCTTTTATTAATTGAATCGCTCTCCTTTCTCCTTCTGGCAGGGGCAAAGCTTCCCCTGGAAATTGCATTTAAGGGGGGAAACAAAAATCAAACAAACAAAAACCCAAAGCACTGATATGATTGAAAGGCAGGAGCTTTCTGTGTTTCCCACCCTTGTCCTTGCTGCTGCCTGCAGCAGCTTTGTGGGCTCTCAGGGTGCCTGCTGCTGCTGCTGTGGGCTGCTCCTGCCTCCCCAGGTAACCCCAGCCTGCCAAATGCTGACCTTTGGGCTCTCACCAAGGAATGATGCTCTGGCCATGCCCCACAGGCATTCAGAGCTCCACCTGGTTGGAGTGGAGGTGCCTCTGAGCCTGCTGGTTGTGTCTGCAAAATTATCAAATGGTGTGTTTTAATCCAAGGGTGTTTCCTTGAGCTTTGCTAAATACACTGCACAGGGCTGATGCCTGTCCCAGGTAGCTGGTGATAAATATAAGAAGAAATGTCATTTATAGGGAACTGGCTTTTGAATGATAATCTTTGGGTTTGTCCAGTGAATCAGTTGAGCTATTATGAACCCTTCAGGAGTGACTGCTACAGCTGATTGATTTTTTTTTTAGGGTAGCTGAGACTTCTGAAAGAGAGCGAGGAAGATTTGAATTCCAGCAGTGGCTTATTGTGCAGAGAGGAGTAAATATTGATACAGAATGCTTATTTACTGAGCAGGGTTAGTGTCAGCAAAATTAAAGGTGTGTACTTTGCTCTTCATTGTAGAGAAGAAATAAAGAAATTGATGGAGTTCAGGGTGATGGATGTGGCAGTGTAATTCAGCCCTTTCCTGGGTTTCTTTATTTCTTCTCTATTGAGAGGTGTGACTGGGCAGGGATTGGAAGAGAGCTCCCTAAAACCTGCTGGTTTGGTTTTCTTTTTTCCTTGTGGGCCACATGCCAAGTAGTACCAAGTGGATTCTGTTTCTAGAATGTGCAGCCTAAAGGGATGTGGATGTAATAATCCTTTTCCATCCCTCCTTCACCTGCCAGGGGCTTGGGTGGCATCACCCCTCCAGTGGCTTCACAGGGGGGAAAACTGGGGAGGATCCAAGTGCACCAAAATCCACTGGCCTGTCTGAAATGCTGCCCTGCCTTGGTAGAGGCACTAAAACTCCTTTTTAGCCCAGTCTGGGTCACAGGGAGGGAGATGGGGCACAGCAGATCCCTCCTGCTCCCCGTGCTGTGCCCGTGGTACCAGGAGCACATCCCTGCTGGCACTGGGGTCTGCACACCCCACAGCCCCACAAACAGCTGCCCTGCAGCACAGGGGGGAAATAAAAACCAGCAATGAGCAACTTTGCTCCCAGCCAGGCAGCAATTGCTGCTGGATCAATGCTGTGTGTTAGCAGGACTGTGCTACGAGGGGAGTTTCAGCAGCATTGCAGTGTAGGCACTTCCACTGGGAATTAGCACAGTCATAAATGTAGGAGAGCTTAAAAAAGGAGTAGCAGGGGAAAAGTATTGTATATCTGTTAATTATAAACCATAGATTGTACTCGCAGCAGCAGTGTTGGGAATGAATAGCTTATATTGTCCTATTTCCAGCAGCACTTTAGACTATGAAAACTGATTTTATTTTAAATGCTTATTTTATTTCCAGCGCTGCTCCGCTCAGTTTGATCAGGGAAGGTTCACCAGCTAGTAATCATGTATAAAACAAAGCTTCTGACTCAGGGCTGGTGGTAGTAACCGTGGTAGTTTTATGATGATAGCCAGTAATTAAGGTCAGGGTTTCATTGTGCTGAGCGCAGTGAAAACACATGCAAACAGACTGATAACCTCGAATTGCTTCCATTGAGAAGAGTTGAATGGTGCAATTGTCCTTTTTAAAAAAAGACAATCCACCTTGCTCAGGTTCTGACTTTCTCAGTGTAACAAAAAGAATCTCAGTAAGGAGAATTCAGTACCAGTGGATGGGGTGGGAAGAACACGGTGCAGGTGATGCTTGCACTGGAAAGGTTTTAATTATGCTAAAATAACACACCACTCTCCCCCTCCGAAAGAAAAATTCTGCCTACAGTCAGAATTTCAAAGACACTTCTTTTTCTAACAACTCAGCCTCCAAAACTAGGCTGGCAATTAATTGTATTTGTACATTTTGAGGCTTAAAGGCTGATATTAAGCATCTGCTCCATTACTGTTTAGCTACCCAAACAGCTTCATTGTAGAGCTGAACACTTTATTAGTGTTTGTTCAGAGAACGTGCAGAGGAGGTTAGATAGCCTAGAAATTTTAAATGCTAATTTGTCATCACAGATTGTTTATCTACTTTTTTTATTCATGATAGAAGAGCATTTTATGGAGGCATAAAAAGAGGTATTTATCACACATGCCCCTTCTTGGCTGTAGCCCATAATCACTCTAGTAGAGTTGAATATCAAGAGCTGGTTAATTCACAAATTGAGGTATTGACAGAATTTTGTACAACTTTTTTTTTTTTTTTTTTAATTTCAGTTACATCTTTAATATTATTTTAAATAGCGCTATCCTTCAAAATTTCCTAAAAGTAATTCCCTACCAAATTGCATGACTCCACTAAGAGGACTACTTTTCTGCAAAATTGAAATTACTTACATGCTTATTTCAGTGACTAACTGCAAAATTATCAAATGATGTGTTTTAATCCAATTACATTCTTACTGGAGTGAAACTTGCCTAACACTTCCCTTGTATACAGCCAGGGCTTTGGTTTCTGGCATGAATCCTGTGTTAGGAGCTCAACAGCATTTAAAGGCTTGTCAAGTTATCTGTTCATGCTTTTTTGAAGACTCAGAATGAGCTCTGAGAAAAAAAAATACTCTGATGGATTTCATATTACACTAAAGGAACTTATCAATACTAAAGTGTTATAAAATCATTCTAATACTCTTAACTTTTATGGTATCCATGTGAAAATACACATGAGGGAGGTGTGGACAGAGAGAAAAAAAATTCATTGTGGTGGCAAGATTTCATATCCTTAAATAAAGTTTTAGAGTAAAGGAGAAATAAAGGGTGAGACATTGATTTTGCAGTATTGTTTGAGAGATGTGCAGCTGTCCAGGGTGTATGGTCTCTAAAAATTTTGGGATGTTTTGTGAGGGCATCTGGTTATGAATCTGTGATCAAAAATCTGCCTCAGAAATGTGCAATATTATTATGTCACATTATTTTTAAATGGCTTAGTGTATGCATGTGCTTTGCCCTTATTTTCAGGGCTTTTTAAGGGTTCAAGGCTATTTTAAGGACTCTTGACCCTATCCATTGGTAATTTTGACAAATTCCAATAAATCATTCATGTGAGTATTTTGTGTGGTGTGTGCCAGGTAGTTTTTGGAGAGCTTTAATAACAGTTGTCCTGTCGTACCCAACAATGTGCTTTGCTGAAAAAACATCGTGTTTTTCCAAGCTTGTGTCTTGAATTTGCAGTTTTTAAGGTCTTCTACACCTGCTTTGGTGCAGAAATTCAACATTTGGTCCATGGCTGGAGAAGGCAAAGGATCAATTCTTTCTCACAGGAGCTGCAACCAAATTTTCTTAATCTTTGGAAAAAAAAAAAAAAAAGTGTGTTAACATCCTCAGAGGTGCTTAAAGCATGAATTCTGTTGTGAGCACAAATTCAGGAGAGATCTCGTTTTTCTTGGATTTTGCTGTCACTTCCTTGGTGCCAGTGCAGGGCTTTGTAACTGTGGTAAGGAAAAGTAACCCAGCAAAAATCCCCAAACCCATCTCTGCCCAGTTTGGGGACAAGGCTGTTGTGCAGATGTGGCAGATGCTCTCCACAAGCCCAGGTGACAATGTCAGTCCCTCTTCCCTCCCCACCATCACAGTAACCCCCTTGTAGGAGGCCCCCACATTTTTCAGCCACGATTTTTCCCTTCATGAAGCCCCACTGGCTGTCATCAATCACCTCTGTATTTTCTGTGAGCCTTAACATAGTTCCCAGTATCTGAAAGAATTATAATGAAGAAGAACTAATTATGAAACAGGTAATAAAATAGCTTATTCAGGTGATGCTGTTTTATTACCATCTCATTATGATTAAATAATTCCTATTAAGTTCTGGATCAAAGAGAAATTTCTCACAGGAGAGTTTACAGAGTAGTTTAATGGAGTCTATTTATTGTGTAATCCCAGGGTGAGTATTGGCTTTTACGCTGTCATATTAACTTATTGTGACAATTCTATGCAGCACTCCCCTACCAACACTGGTGAGTGTAAGGGTGAGATTTTTTTCCTTTCTTTTTTTTATAACGCTGCGGTCCAACAGGCTGTAGAATGGTTCCTTTGCAGGAATATTTTGATCCTGAGCTTCTCTGGCTTTAAACAAACTGAACTGACAATAGGCTGTCTTAAGGCTGAGATTAAAGAAAAATATCTGGGCAGCTTTTCATGTTGTTTGTGCTGATATTTGGAAGGATAGAGGCACGGGTTCTGCCTATCAAGGAGACAGAGCATTTGACTTTAAAACTAAATAAAATCCCTGCAGAACTCTGTGTTCACTTACTTCCTATGCATGATGGGCTCTTGGCACTTTATTTTTCATTTTGTTTGAGGGTTGATGTGGTGTTGTGCTGGGTTTTGAGTGTGGGGCTTTCAGCTTGTGAGGTTTTAAGCTTGTGAGAGCTTCTTGCAGGCTGCAATGTGACAATTGTGCGGTTTGACGTGTTCAGGCAGCGTGGCTGTCCCTGGCATGTGGGGCTGGCACAGCGTGGCAAGGCTGGACATGGGATGTGCTGGTGATGGCTGCTGAGAATGTGCCATGAGCAAAAGGAACAGTGAGAGTGTGAAAAGGAGAAGGGACTGCAAGGCATAACACAGATAAGCAGGAGCAGGAGCTGGCCTAGGTGTGTTTGCACTCTGACATGCCACATCCCATGATCTGTTCACTTTTCCAGGAGCATTATTTACCTGGCAGCTCAGTAATTTAGGGTCCCATGCAGTACCAATGTCATTGTGGGGTGACACTGGTGCACTGCCTGCTGGATTTCACTCCTGCAACCAAATAAATTGAGTGTGAGTCTGGAAGGCTTCAGATCACCTTCACAATCAAGGAGCAGCAAGCTGACCCTCAGGATTTCCACATCATAAATGGTGTTTTAACCCTCCAGTTCATGGAATAACATGTTAGAACATGGCCTTTTTCACATTTGATGTAGTAATTTTTGTAGTAAATTCTGTAACTTTTTAGGGTTAGATAAAGGTAGCTGGAAAAATGAGTGGTGTAGATTCCTGTAAGATAACAGGCAGTTTCAAACATTCCCAAGAATTATGTATGTTGTGTCTCATTTTAAGTCGCTGAAATGATTTTGAGGGGAACTGACTCATGATGTTTGAGTACTTCAGGCTGAAACACTGGGCCTGGAACCAATACCATGTGATGGATATGAACCATCTTCAAATGAAGAGGAGCTATTGAAACACTTGGCACAAACATTTCACAGTCATCTTGATTATTGGAAATGTTTACACACATTTTTAATGTAGAATTTCAAATGTATGTGCAGTTTGCTCTGTTTGGTTCATAAGCTGAGAAACAAATATGTTTTAATGGAAAAAAAAGTTCTAATGTATTTGCCTTGTAGATGAATTTGTTTGGGAATAGATCTTGCCTTGTTGTTTGTACTCCCTATTTCTGGAGATCTGCTTTCCCTTATTCCCCGAGGAGGAAAGGAATTATTCATTCATTTCCTTTCATTTTTTTAAATTGAAGATTGCAGCAAGGAGATTGTTTAACTGTACTCAATTTATTTTCAGAGCTAATTATTGTCTTTCATCCCCTGTATTACAATTACAGCTTGCTGGGTTGGGGCAGGCAGAGGTTTTCAGATGTGAGGAGCTGTGGTGCTGTTTTTCACCCAGCAAACCCTCCAAGCACCTTTGCACACCTATGAGTGCCCTTCTTTTGGTGTGGCTGCATTAACTGGGGCCACAGCTTTGGGAGCCGTGTGAGGACACAAGGTGCCACACCATCAGGAGATCCTGATGTGATCCCAAGTCCTGCACTGCTGCTGGATCAGCTCTGCCAGGGCAGAGCCAGCTGGAATTCACTCCTGTGCTGCACAGTTAATCCTCTAAAAAGGGCACAAAATGAAAACTGCAGCCAGGCAGGGTTTGCACAATGGAAACGTTTTCATTCTGTGGTTGTGCTCCAGCTCTGGTTTGAAGAACTGCAGTGCCAGGCTGAAAGCTCTGCAGGTCAGGCTGTGCCTCCAGGGCACAATCCAGCCCTTGCTCAGCTCTCTGCTCCTGCAGAGGATGAGCTGTGGGCTGCCCATTCCCCCCTTTTTCCCAGGGCAGGTCCCTGTGCTGCTGTTGGGATTTAATGGGTCAGATGTGTGAGTGTGGCTGTGCTGCCCTGCCACTGCCTGCACAGACGTGGAGCGGTCAGACACAGCTCTTCAGCTGCTTCCTGGGCTCATTTCTGGGTTAATAACTTGTGTGTTGTGTTATTTGATGTAGGGCTCTGGACTTAGGCTCCAAAGCCCACTCTAGCTCCTCCTGTTAGAAGTGCATCACTTGGACTCCAGATTTGATTGTGGGCTGGGACAGGTTTTGTGTGGATGTTATCATGGGGTAAGCCTCTCAAAAGACTTTATTGGGTGGAAATAAAGAAAAAAGTGCCTTTCTTTCATGTGTGCCTGTCCTGCAGTGAGGCAGTGCTTGCTGGAGGGTCCTTTGGCGAGTGTTTCGCATCCAGTGAAAGGTTTGGAACCTGTTGATTATTTAACTGTCATAATTTGGATGGAGCTTTGCTTCCTCCTGGAATCTTGATCCGTTCTCACCAGGTGCAAGTGTGTTAGCCCAAAATGCCAGGTGAGAAAGCAGCCTGTCTGCGAATGGAGACAAGGGAGACTTTGGGGTTCACTGAATATTGTGGGTCTGCTCTGGGTACTCAGAAATGGAGCTTGTTTAAGTGCCTCAAAATATAAATGTCTTTGCAAATCTCTCTCTTTAGCTTCCTTTGCTGCAGCTTCAGAGCCATAAAAGCATAATTGCACTTCTTTGCCTCTCAAGGGTGCTGAGAGAATAAGTATTTTGTGATACAGCAGATGGGAGCCTGCATTAGGGCAGCCAGTGGGAGTGGGATACCTGGCACCATAGGGAGGCAGCCTGGAGAGAGCTAAACCTCAGATTGTCAGGAGAAAGGATGAGGATGGAGCTCCTGGCAGCTGAGATGAGGGGGACCAAAGAGCCCCCATCACTTGTCAGGAGCTCAGGTTAATGCTGCTTGAATGGAGCTGGAAATTGGACGTGGTAACTTCTTTCCCCCAGCATCACTCAGGGAAGCATGGTTTTTTTTAAAGGTGGATTTAGATAAAATTGCTTATTAGTAAAGTGAGGATTATCCAGGATTTTAAAGTTTGTTCTTATCTCTAGTGTTGTTCAAGTGTGCAAACCTGAGGATATTTCAGCCCTTCATCATGGATCTTCAGCTGTAATAAGCCACAGACAGTCTTAGTGGACTGAAACCTGTCTGTAGCTTGAGGGCTTTGCAGCTGTGGAAGATTCAGGATAGAGCAGGAAGAAAAAGGGCTGCAGACTTTATAGAGAAGAGAGTACAATTATAAGCCAGGGCATCTTTCTTATTGTTCTTTGATTCTTTTCTTCCTTTCTTCTTTCTGGCATCAAATGGATTATTGCCATTTTAAAGTGCATGAGTGAAATGGCCCTTATTATCATTTGAACATTTTCTTCTCCCTTGATGTGTCTTTCACTTAAACCATCAAATCCTGACAACTTCTCCCCACATCCACTTTTGCCATCATCAATTCCTGAGTGTGAGTGACTCCAGAAAGGCCTCGTGGCTCTGTGAGCACGGGGAGGTTTCTCTGCTTTTGCTGGTGTTGCTTTGCTTTGGCGCTCTGCCCCATGCTGAAATAAAGGTGGGGTGAAGTGGAGATGCCCTTGTTCCCTTCCTGACTGGTTTTGTGCTGCTTGTGTCACGTGGAGCTGTGAGCCTGTCAGGGCAGAGTTCCTCCTGCCCATCCCTGGAGATGTCAGAGTTGGGCACTGCTGGAAGTCATCCCTTAATGGATTTGGGGTCAGTTCCTTTGCTGCAGGATTTGTGGGGCAATGCAGCATTTGTGGTGTCCCATCAGCAAATTCAGCTGACAGTCCCTTTCTGCCCACAAGTTTGGCTGCATGACTAACATGAATAATTGATTTCACAAGATGGCAAACAAAGCAGATTCTCTGTTTGGATTAACATGCTTTTAGAGTTTTTTTTTACCCATCTCTGTTTCTCCTCATATGAAATGGGATGGTGAGGGAGGCCAAAACCAACAAAACTTACCAAAAATATTGTCAGGGTGGGACAAAGAAAATTCGTGCCAGACAAGCCCTTCCATCAGAGCTCATCCAGGACTGTCATTTCAGACACTTGTGGGAGAAGTGGTGAGATGGTAAACGGGAGGAGCAGAGCTGTGGAAGGATGTTGTGCTTGAAGGATCTCTGTGTCACCTACAAGCACGGAGCTCAAAATCTCAAAGTCACTGACTTGCCTTTCCCTTGTCCTTGAGCAAGTCTGGAGCTCAGCTCTCTCCTGTCCTAGGAGATCATCCTGATTTCCACATCCCTGAGGACTGGGGAGGAGCAGAAGGTGCTGGTGGCTTCTCCTGCTCTGCTCAGATAAAATAATCAAACGCACTCCCTCTGGGGTCTGAGTGTGTTATATTTGAACGCATCTCAGTGGGTTGAGCGCCTCTCCCTGGAGCTGTTCCACCCTGGCCTGGATACTGAGAGGAGTTCAGGCGTGTTTAAGGGCACATTTCCCATTTTCTCAGCCCTTTCTGCACCTGCCCTGGTGCCGTGCATGGCTCTCAGCTCCCGTCTGGCGGGCGAGCGTGGCAGTTCACAGCTCCCCCTAAAATGATGGCATGTTATTTCAGCCTTGGCAGCAAAGCAAGCTAGGAAGTTAGGACAGGAAATACTGGTAGAAGAGAAAACAGGGATATGTGTCTTTTTTAAGGCTGCAGCTCCTGCTGGCACAGCTGCTGTGGTGGGGAAGGCTGCGCTGCTCCTGGCTGTGCCCATCTTGTGCCTGGGGGGCAGAGTGTGCTGTGCCAGTGTCCTGCAGGGCTCATCCTCCTCCTGCCACCCTCTCACCTCACACTGCTGCTGCCTCTGCCTTGGAGAGGAGCAGGGCTGGTGCCAGAGCCGCTGCTGTGCTGCTGGCGCCTTTCCACACTCACAATTTCTGTGTCGCTCCTTCCATTGCTCAGAGCGCGTCTTGTGGGGCAGGGAATTAAAAAAATCTCCGCTTTTCAAAGCAGAAAAATCAGGGTGAATTTCTTTCTTTTGTGTGGCATAACCCAACCAAGGGAATGTTGCGCTGCCACTGTCAGCTGCTGTTCAGCTATGGCTGCTCAATTCGTGACACTTCTAAAATGAGAATTTTTTTTAGAAGGATGATTTGAATTCTGTGTCTCTGCTTCCAAGAGTAAGCTTGAATTTTTGTGCTTTTTTACCTTTTAAAGCTAGCACAGACTTTGATTGATATAAATCCAGTCTGCTTCATTTAATGAGATGCACAGGAGAATGAAGGCTGCTTTTTAAAAATTTTTGTTTATTTTGTGTTTCAGCATTGTCATCCCGTTTCTACTTCCAGCTGATAATATTGATTTTTTTTTAGAAGTTTATATTTCATGTTATATGCAAGTGCATTGGCGTTCCACTAATGTAATATTAATGGATTATCTGTGGATTAGAAATATTATTTAGATTGTTATTCAAGGAAGTGGGAGGTAGTGGGAATGAAGTGCCTGTTGTCTCTGTTGGCAGAATTAACAGTGCATCTCTAAAGAACACTACAGCAGGAAAAGAAAGGGAAATGCATAAGCTGATCAGGAAATAAAATAGGGGGATGGACAGTCTGCTGATGTCATGGGGACAAAGCTTAGCCTCAACAGAAATGAAAATTCAAATAATTTTTTGAGTTTATGAACACAATCCAGTTTTGTAGAGGCAGTTACATAGAATTTTAGGTTGAGTTATTTAATTTTAATAAGCAGCAATGATGCTGCTTCTACTATTCCTACTTGTATTAAATCTTGCATTTTACCCTTTACTTCCTTCTCTTTTGGGATCCATTCATAAAAACAAGGTATCTACAAAATGCTGCGTTCTCTGAAGATGACCTCCAATATGGTATTATATTAATGAAGTTATATTAAGCCATGTGTTCATTTCTTTCTGCTGTGCCTTTGTGTCCTGGACACTGAGCAGGATCCTGAAATAGTGATTTTCTCTCCCCTTGCTCCAAATCCCAGTTTTTCAGTTCTGTCCAGCAGAAGCAATGTTACATAGACATGTGCCTAAATTTGGTGGCGTAAAGGCTGGAATTCCTCAAAGCTCAAACTTTACTAATTATGTTTTTGGCACCATTTGAGCCCAGCTCAATGTTTTGACAAGTGCTTTTGTCCCATTAATGCCAGTGAGGTTTAGGCAGGTGCTTCAAAATCCTTTGCATGGACATTCAGTTCTCAGTGAAACAGTGATTCAGGGCAAAACCAGTGCCTGGCTAAAAACAACAAACAAATAGAAAAACCCATGAGTCCTTACAGGCTGATCATCGCCAAGGTTGGAGTGAATTTCTCTGTCTTTGTGCCTGCAATAGTTATTTAGCTGGTTTATAAATTGGGGCCATGCTGTAATTTAGCAGGGGAGGTGCTGACCATCAGCAGGCACTGGAATTAGGAGCAGATGTTGCTGTGCTGATGGCAGAGTTTGCCTTTGGTCCTGCCTGTCAGCACTGGAAATGCTGTGGGGCCTCTCCCCAGGCAGAACCCACCAAGAAAATGCCAAGTGCTGCCCAGGGAAGGTCACCAGCCTGCACAGCAGTGTCCAGCAGGAGAACTTTGCTGAACATTCAAAATAGGAAACAATAAATAAAACATTCCCTGGGTGAGGGTGGTCCCATATCTTTCATATTCCTTGGAGGTAACAGTTGCTATGGCAACTCCTCATTTACTTCTCTTTTTTATTTTTTCCTCCATATATTGATAATTATATTAAGCAGCACATAAAGGCTGCTGGCTGCTGCTGTGAGCTCTGCACTGTTCCATTTGAAAATCCACCCTTTCACGTGTTTGTGGCTATGTGCTGTCCCCTGATCAGGGACTGCCTGCTCAGGTAGCCCAGAGCTATCACAGCTTTGCAATAATTGTGTGTTTGGGGTTGTGCTCCTTCCAAAGGCTGCCCCAGCACCTGCTTGTTTCCTTTCTGTGCTCACTCCGGGACTAGGAGATGCTTTTGGAGGTGTTCTTGGAGCTGTGCCCTCCATAGCGCTGCTTGCTGCCTTTCCACCTGCTGGGCTGGAGGATCCTGCACAGCCTCGCTGGGAATCAGAGCTGGAGGAGAACATGAAGCTCAAACAGGAATCTGAGACAGGTGGAGCTGGGCTGGCAGATGTGTAAACTCAGTGTATGTTCCTACATCTGCATCCCCACAGTTGTAAAGCAGTGCCTCAGTGTTGTACCTTAGTGCTTTCTCCTTCTGGGGACATCCCCTGTGAATATAGCAAAGAGAAATTCTGCCCTGGGCGCCTCAGGACACAAACCCTCTCCCAGCTTTGGGGCTGCACCGGCAGCAGGGTTTTATCTCCCATCTGAGAGCCATTTGCTCTTGTAAATATTCCGTGCACTGACTTAGACCACACTTTGCAGTTGTCTGTGCCTCCTCTGTGGGTGCAAGTACCCGTTACCACAGTATGATGGGGTGTAAAATTGTTGTATATATTCTCAGCTTCATGGCCAAGTCAGCAACCTTAATTGCTTTGGCAGCCTTCCAGCAGCACTGGGATTGAATGGCTCTGGCATTATCACACTGACTCGCAGTTGCATGAAGTCATAATCAAACAGGATATTCAGTTTAAAGCTCTTTGCCAATCTCTTGAAAACCATTTTGTCTCTGTGCCTCACCTGCCACACCAACTTCTCTTCCAAAAGGAGGTGCTGGGAGTGGGAGTGTAGGGAGGGGATTTGGCCATTTTGTTTGCACAAGATAACTTGTTAATTGTGTGTACCTGAATACCTTTACACTTGGAAAAGTTGTGGTTTCAAACTGAGAGCCTGTCAAGGGGGGTATAAAAAGGGGGTGTGTGTGTGAATTTTCACCTGCTCATCAGAAGCAGCAAATTACAAGGGGATTATTTATAATCTGTTTGTTTTGTGGGTTTTTTAGTATCAGGTTGACAGATATAAAAGTGGATGTTTTGGATTGTAAAGTTTCTAGTGGGGAGTTTTAATGGTGCTAATTTCATCAGTTTGGGATTCTTTTGTTACTTTCTCAGCCATGATACATTACCCTTGTGACAGTGCAAACACAGAACTGTTATCTTTAATTTTTTGTGATAAAAATAAATTGTAAAACATTTGTGATTTGTTGCTGCTGAGAAAGAAGGCTGGGATATTGTAGTGAATGGCCTACTTACAGCTATATGGCAGAATAATGCTAGACTGAAATAATTTCTTAAACATTCTGTCATTGCATGTAATCTTGGCAGTGTAAATTGGCCTTTTGTAATGTTTATTTCAGTTGAACTACAGAAATGCTACTTTTTTTACCCTTATCCTGCCCCAGTAGAGATACAAACACAAGCCCATTTATCGTAGTGTGCAGCACTAATTTTTTACAACTGCTTGAATTATGCTAAGTGGTCTTGTGCAGTCTGGGAAACAGCAGCAGAGGTCCTGACCTTGCTTCTTCCCTCGATCAGCAAAGTCGAAATTAAAATATCAAGAGAAACAATTTCTGCAGCAAAATTGTAAAAGTTAATAGAGTTGACTCCACTTTTGCATTCATGTTCCCGTTAAATCAGCTCTATTCACATTATATTTCTGAAGCACGGGGAAAAAAATGAAGCCACTACTTTTTTGCTGTCTTTAATGTAACAGATAAAAGAAAACAGAAAAGCTTTAAATTGAATTTACTAAGTGCATATTTAATTTGCATTTAATGCACTGGGTATTGCATGTTAATCAAACTGAAGATTACTATTAAAATATGCATTTAAGAATGAGCTGCTGTGGGTTTGTGACAGTTGTTGCTCAATGTGTTTAGAAGAGCTTTAGCATACAGGCTGGGGGAAAAATCCATGCTGGTTTCTATCCCAGCCAAGTCTGATTTGGTAACAGCACGGCTGAATTTCCTCCTTTGCCATAATTCAGTAGAGTTCCTTTTAATTAAATTTAGGGGATGACCCAAAGGCTGGGACTTGTCAAAGTGGGCATGAAAGGGGTTTAGTATTTTATTTGTTTGGGCTGTGGAGGTGCCTGTGCCCTCTGGAGTCCTTGTGCAGGGATTTGGGTGCCCTGAGCCCCTCCTGCCCAGCCACCCATGGGATGAGCTCAGCACCACTTCAGAGCATCCCCAAGCACGGTCTGCTTGTTTTAATGGTGTTGGTTGTGCTGACAGAGCACAGGGAATGGCTGTGTAAGACTCCTCTCCATCCTGTGTAGGCTCCTGTGTGACCAGATGCAAAAAGTGTGCAAAGTTGTCAGCCCTGAGTAGAGCACAGTAAATTTTGGCTCATGTATAACAAGCATTATCCTTTACCTCATGCAATCGGGCTGAAATAATTCTGGGCTATAACCTATCAGCCTGCTGCTGATAGCTGGAGAAGGGTATTCCTAGAAAAACATGATTTAAGAAGACTTGGTAATCTGATAATATGTATTTTTAAGGATATTTGTGAGAAGGGGAAATTGCACTTGTCACCATTTAGATCAATACTTTCAACAAGTCATAATAAATGCTACTTACTGCTACTTAGGAGAGCATAATTAGTATTCAGTAAACCAATATTAAAATGTGTGCTATGCTTTAAACTGTTTGACTGTATTAGCATTTAAATACCCTATTGTGTATTTGCTATTTCTTCTCTTCTTATAAAACTGTATTCTCCAGAGTTCAAAATGATTAATTTCCTTTAGAATATGTACAATGCAAGGATTTAACAATTCCTTGTATTTAATAATTGCTCAGTAGCCAGGCTTATTATTTCACATAAGCACTTGGGTACGGAGTCATCCAATATTAGGTCAATCATGCTAATGGGGAAATCTGCATAACACATTCCCTGTGCTGCAGAGCACAGGGGGAGCTGGGTGCAGGGTGGGATGCTGCACCAGCAGGCACCCTGAGCATCCCCCTCACATGCCAGCCTTCATTTTCTGCCTACCACAACAACTGACAGCTGGATCAGGGCCTTGACGTGTCTTCAGAGAGTTTTGCCCTCCTTGGCATTTGCAGACAATTGTTCAGCTCTGTCTGACAAGCAAAACCTTTTTTTTTTCCTATTTTCCTTTTTTTTTCCCCAGCAAACTGACTCTCCCTCCACTTGCTCTTGCTTACAAGCAGCAATTCCCTCCTGTGCCCAAGGGGCATCAAACACCAACAGGATTTTAACTCTGGCTCCAGGTTTTGCCCCTGCAATAACATGAAAGGGCTTCCCTCCACCATAATACTGTAAAAATTTATGGGAAGTCCTGTATAATGCCTGGAAATTGTATTCCCTCTTTGTCTACCCCCCATATAATCTCACCTTTTTTTCCTCCTGCAACTGTGAATAAGTTATTAAATACATGGCAGCTGAGCTGGTGAAGTGATTTACATCCTGCTTGCAGGTCTAGCCTTGAATATGATTAGTGTGCCTGTCTGAAAGATGGAACTGAAAAGGAAAGTTCTTTGGAAAAATGTGATGAGGCAACTCTTTTGTTAGCAGAGGGTGTCGAGAAAATCTGGTAATAAAAATGAGCGTTGAGTTTGGCTGGCTTGAGGGCAGATTATTGTACCTACCGGCTATTTTAGGAAGCAGCTCGCTCATCTCCATATGGCTTTCTATGAGATGGAGACCAAGCAGTTGGAGCTGCCCCGGCCATGGGGACCAAGCATCTCTTGGTGCTGGAGCAGCTGTGAAGGGAGGGAGCAGGGGCCAGGCAGAGTCAGCAGTGCTGGCACTTAATCCTGACCAATCTGTCTGTAAAGAAATAATTGACCAAAACAGCCTCTGTTTGCCATGCAGGCTTTGCTCTGGGTGAGGTTTGGAGATGGGGATGTTTCCTCCAAGGAGACTTGTTTCCACACTTCAGGAAAAGTGATTTGGTTTTTTTAGCAAGATACAATTAGTAATTTTTAAGAACAGTGTCCAACCTCAGCAGTTTTTAAAATACACTAAAATCCATCTTTTCTTTGATCCAGACATACAAGCAGTTGAAAAGAGAATTAGGGATGGGATTTAGAAGGAATGCTCGGGCTTAATAAAGCCACGATTTATTAATGTCTCCTGCCTAGTTTTTTTTAAAGGATGATATGTGTGAATTAGGTGCTCCTGCTGTACCATGACACAGACTGGGCTCTCCTCTATGTGTGTCCTTGAATCCTTCACCCTTTGTGCCAGAGGGAGAGGACACTGAGGGGGACAGCACCACTCCCCTTCTTGCAGACTTTTCCTTGGACCTGGTATCTGCAGGGGCCCCCAGGCATAGATGATTTTGTATTAATGTTCTCCTGAATGACTCAATAATGAACCTGTGGGTCTGCACCTTTTTGAGGCAGTATCATTCCTGGGCAGTTCTGTGGAAAGCAGAACTCTGTGTGAATCTGAGCAGGACTCACCCTCACGGGACTGTGCAGAGCTGGGGTGTCCTGAGGATGATGTCCAGAGGGGAATCAGAGAACCAGGGCCTCAAAACACCCTGGTGAACATCAGCAGTACTGGGGGTTGTAGATGAGTGTGGAAATACTGATCAAATCTCCTGCCCTGCCACAGGATATTCACTGCTCTGTGCATCCGCATGTCAGGGATGTGAGACTCCCTGCTCAGATAAGCCTCTGAATTTGACTTTGTGTACTGAAAGTGTAGCTAAAAACCACCCACAGCCTTGCAGCAATATTTTGTTTCTCATGAATTCAGGCTGTGATGGGCTGGGCAAGCCTGCTCTCTGCTGCAGGGGCAGTATTGGTAAGTGCTTAAAGAAGCACCATGCATCCTTCTTTATCAAGGGGATTGCATCACCAATAAGGACAGCAACAATAGGAGTTGGACTGATATTTGATTTGAATGAGAGGGATTTCTTAGATCCCTTGGCCCAGCTGGGAGATGAGAGATAAGCCTTACAGAAGAATCTCACGCGGTCTCTGAAATACCCAGCCAAACTCCCATCCCTCTCCCTGTAGGCTACTTAGCTGAGAAACTCAGCCCTGCATCTTGTGTAGATAAAATTGCTGTCAAATCCTTCTGAACTCTCTCTGCTTTCTGAAAACATGTCACCGAGGTGGAGATTTAAATCCAGCTTTTAAACTTCAGCAGGATTGGTAAAAACACACTTTCTAACACATTAATTGGTGAATTACAATTAATTTCCTGTGGAAGTGCGTATTATCTTCTCAATGATGCCATGTGAAATGCTATAATTAGTATTGTTATGGTGAATTCTGAATTATTAATGCCTTGGTGCCTACTTTAGTGCCTTTGTTTGGGTCATTTGCATCTCTGGCAGGAAGTTGGGGTTCTGGTCGTGCCACTTCAGCTTTAGTTTCTTTTGCTTTTTCTTTTTTCTTTACTTTTACAGTGATTGTAACAACTGTTGGTTGAGGATCTACTGGAATGGGGTTTAACATTGTCCTTTAGGAAAGGGAAGGTGCCTGCTGATGGGAGTAGACTTGTTAAAGGCAGTGAGACCACCAGGACACTGGCTGCTTTCCATGGTTTATCTGAATTGTTAGGACAGACCATTGATGGAGGCAAGAAATTACTATTTTGAGTACAATACATTGTATTGATGATAATCTTTTGTAATACTTCACACTATTGCAAAATTCCAGTATTTGATGGCTTTTATACCTGACATTGCCACTTCTGGTAGTTTTTCAAAGATATTTGGAGGTAGTGAACTGAAAAAAGTAAAATTTTTATTTGACTGTTAAGGACACAGAGATGAAAAATGCAAAAAAATACTCACCCAGATAATGTATTTATTAAGTAGCAAATATTGAGTTTGATGTCAGGGCAGAAATCCATCTTTCGCCACAAGACTGGAACTAGCCATGGCATTTCAGTTTTGCAGCAGCAGTGAGCAGATTTATCAGGTTAAAAATCAAGCTCCTGTACAGAGTTAGTTCTCAGTGTTCTTAAACTCTGTGTCTTGAGACTCAAAGTCCTCATTCCTGTTCTGGTCTTTGGTACCAACATCAACAAATAAGACAAGGCCAATATAATTTAATTATGTATTCCTCATCATGACAATGTTCTCTGTTCTCCTGTGGTCAAATCTGGCACAAAGCACGAAAATCACATTGTGTGATGTGCTCATGCACTGTTAACCCTGAGCAGGGTCTCTAATTGCAGGCAGTAATTAGTATCAGGTTTTTATAAATCTGTGGAGTATATCTGTGGATATGTGAAAAAGAGAATATAATGTTGACCAAGTACACATCAGTTTTAAAAGAAATATTTCTCAGCCTTTATAGTTGACCACATTGCCTGTTAGGATTGTGAGCTGCAACAATTATTTGGGTTTTGGATGAAATAATGTTCCATATTTAATGGACAAAAACCCAAACAGACAAACCAGAGCAAACTCCCAGATTTGGTTATTTCCATCCACTTTGTGTCTGGCCCTTGGGAGGTCACCCTGCTATGGGTATTAATCCCTGGCTTTGAGATTGCAGCTCCTAATGGGGGAACCAGTTCCATGCTCTCAACAGATGGCAAATGTTTTCATCTCCTTTTTTTTTTTTTGCTAAGTAGGTTTTAGCCGTAACAGGTTTTTTATGTTATTTCTACCAAATTTTCTTGGATGCAAATATACTGTGTTTTTATTTCATTTTGGTTCTTACTTGGCTGTAAAATTCATCTTAAATAATATGGGTTATGCTTGTTTTAATTTTCCACTATAATTTTAACACAGCAGCTTAAAATATATTTATGATGCAATCCAGTGTTGGAAAATGAGCTGTAATGTACATTATAGTTGGTTTCCTGCAATGTAAAAATATCTTTGCAGTTACATTCTGAAGGAATAACCGTCCTTAGGGGCTAAAAAAGCACACACAGTTTACTTTGTTTCTTAAAGTTAATCATCAGAGCTCAAATGTAAACTTAAAATGCATTAAACACTGAGATAAAATGTAAGGAGTATTTTGTGACTTTAAAGCCGTGAAAGATATTGCAAAATATTTTACGGCAGAGAGAACTTTGTATTTCCTTGTGTGGAAATAAACCCTGAGAAATGATGGTCAGGCTCTTGTGCTGGCCCCACATAAAACTGCAGTGGCAGAACACCACGCAGTGAATGGCACCATTTGGGCTGAGCAGCCAGCCAAGCAGCAATGTGCTGAATCCCTAATTTTTATCCAAGTGACTTCATCCTTCAGCTCTTTCCCCTGTCTTATCCTCAGTTTGTTGAGAATTTGTGGATTTCGCTGTTGTGGCTTTTTAAATTCAATTTTGTTTATATTTTAAGTGTATTTTGCAAATGGAGAGGAAACAGCAGGAAGATGGAGCACAGCAGGGATTTCACTTTAATTTTTTTTTACCCTGTGTGTGCATTTCCAGGCCTGTTGGTAGAAATCCGCCCATGCAGCACTTCCAGTGTTGGGCCTCCTCCTCTGGTTTGTTTCCTGCATGATTTGTGACTCATTCCTTGGTGTGAATAATCTGAATTCTGCTTCTTGCCTAGAGAATTTGGGTAATGTGCCTTCAGAATGAGGTCAGTTCTTTAGTGGGGAAATACCAGCTAAAAGAAATGGCCTTTTGGTCAAGACCTGCAAATTGTGTGTCACAAAATACTTTATTCTTGGAAAGTTCTGCACAGATCAGCTGTCACAAGAGTGAAACAGGATACACAGGTTGGCTAAAGTGTATTTAAAATAGGATATGAGGAAAGGAAGGGAATAATCTTTCTCCCTAGATGAGCCCAGCAAGCAGGATGGCATTGTTAGTGTGGTGAAAGGGATATTTCCCATTATTAACTGCATTTGTATGACATGAAATGTCTGCAGCTAAAAGCAATTTATATGTAACTTAAGGAATAATCGATATTGATTTGGAATGAAGAATGTTATGATCTTGTTTCTGAAAGATTCATGCAACTTGCAATTTTATGAAAACTTGATTCTATTACACCTTCCCTGCAGCAACAGACCATAAAGATTGATTATACATTAAAAGCAATATTTGGGTGAAAAAATATGCTAGACAGGTTTTCAGCTATCTTTTCTCTAGCTGCCTTTGCTTTCCCCTCTCAGATGTACAAAAATGAAGTGTTTCCAAGAAGAGCCACAAGCTTAGACACTGGTAGTATAATAATACCTAACACTTAGCATTTTACACCTTTGTAGCACTACACAAAAGAATGAATTCATTCTCAAAACACCTCTGAAAGAAGAACTCCTTGAATATTGCATGTGGCATTAATGAACAATCATATTTGTATCTTATTTTTCATTTTCCAGGAATAGTTGTTCAAACAGGCTCCTGCTCACAAGGTGGCTCATGAATAAGAAAAACATTTGTAAATACTCAAGCAAAATACTCTATATGCTCAAGAGTTTGCATCAGTAGAATTTGATTGCTTTGAAATCTCTTTTGGTGATTAGGGAACAAAAGCAAATCCTGTTGTAAAAGGTTACTAGCACACAGCTCAAGGTGTAAATTGATAGATACTCCAAGTAGTAATTGTGGCAAGTAGAATGTCGTGGGACCTTTGGCTGGTATATGGTAGTGCATAGACCCAGACTTTTTTCTGGTTGCTCTAACTTGTGCTTTAGAACCTACATTTTTATGAACTGCACTAAAAACCTTCCCCTGACACACAAATGATGATGTGGTTTGGCTTGAAAAACTCACTCACCTTCAGAGTGGGAAAGAGAAATGTATAAGGATTCATCTTTCATTTCTGCAGCCGGTGAGAGATGCAAGTTCTGGGAAAGGGAAACTTTGTGTCTTTCAGGTTTGGGGGTTCTTGTTCAGCATGAGCTGAACCATCAGTGCTGCTTGGGTTGAGTGTCAGTGCAGGGTAAGCGCAGCAAGGAGAGGCAGCACAGGGATGTTACAGAAAGCTGCAGAATTTGGAAAGCTGCAGTCTGTAGTTAGTGGTGCTGGCAGAAAGGCACTGTTTGGGGCTTCTCCCACAAACCAGTCACTGCTCTGAACCATCTGATGAAGCAAAGAGAAATAATTCCTTTAATGTCCCAATGACTCTGAGCAAGCAGCCCAGCCCTGCTTCAATTAGCACACAGCAACAGGGCTTTAATTTCTCACCCTTTGAGTGCACACACCTTCTTTTAGTGCCTGTGTGTTTGTCCAGGAAGGTTTTTGATGTTACTTTTTTTTTCCTTCTTGATCAGTGTCAAATTTTCCATGTCTGGCACTTGGTGGGAGTTTCTTGTGCAGTAGCAGTGAGCAGACCTCCCATCCAAAATCCATCCAGCCTTCTCCAATCAGGTTATTACAGGAAAACTTCCTTGGGAGCTTGTGTGTTAAACAATTCATTTGAACATGTAGTAGGGCTGTTTCTTCCTCTGAGGTGCATCTGTACATGCTTACTTTGGGGCAAACCTGCACAGAAATATGACAGCAATCCCCTGACTGGAGCTGGACTTTGGGTTATTTGTTGTTGCTGCTGAAGTCGTGCAAGTTTCTGCGTAATTATTGGGACAAAACATGACATTTGCTATTGCCACATAGTGTGACAGCTGGTGTGGGTCACCTGCACCACCAGTGAGTGGGTGGAGCAGAAGTGCTGTGCAGGAGGCATTGCCCATGTGGTGAGGAGGATGAGGGTTATTCAATAACTGACACAGGAAGAAGTGAGAGCCTCGAGTGAATGTGGAAGGCTTCCAGTATCGCCAGGATTGCAGGGAACAAGACATTTGTACAAAGCCTAAATCGAGAATGTTCTTGGGAATTGAGCTTGTTCTCAAGTCGTCAAACCACGTGTGTGCTGCTCCTGCTAGTGCAGCCTGTTGTCTAATAAAGTTCATTGGTATTTTTCCAAAGAAATCCTGCTGACCACTTGCTGTAGATTGTGCTGTGCAATTGCTTGAAACCACAGCGTTCAATACTTGAAAACATTTGAAGTCCTAAATGTGGTTAGAGGTGTTTGTTTGCAGTGGACAGGGATTTTGCAGCAAACATCAGGGAAGGTTTTTATCAGGAGATGCTGTTTGGCTGGTTCAGGACTTGGAGGTAGAAAGTGTTATCATGGACTCAGAATTCAAACCAGCCACTGCTGTGGTAATAGATTATAATACTAAAATGCAGCTTCTCTATGATATATAGCATCCTTTTTCCCCTGGTTTTAGGAACATACCTGATTTTTTTTTACCTAATAGAGCTCCTGTAGGGTATCCATGCTTAGGTGATAAGAGGATGGGGTTCAGAACCCAAACATCAGAGATCCATTATCCACACAGATACTACACTAAAAACAGGAGCTGTGTTGCCATCATGGCAATTCCAAACAGATTTCCAGTTGTGACCATAAGAAAGGCAGGTTAGATGTAAATTCTGTAATTTTTTTTGTTTTTAATGTGCTGCTCTGATATAACTTCCCAATTCTCCTCTTTAATGCAAGTCCATTGCATTAAATTCCTGAAGAGTCTTATCTTTTACATTCAAATGATGTATTGGCTTGGAAGTAAATGCATGAATGTCAAAACAAATCAATGAAATAAAAGAATAATAGGAATGAATCAGGCAAACATCACTGTAAATAGGAAACAGTGAAACCATGGTCATTCCAATTCGACATCCATAAATTCATAGTGAGGCTCTGTGTGTGTAAGTTAACCATGCATGTAAGTGTTCTTAGGGTTGAGATCTGACTCAATTCTGTCACAGAAGTGCATAATTAAATGCATATAAAAATTAAAGCACATGTGGCAAAACAGATTAAAATGGAATAAAGTAAGCAAGACTTAAGTGTCCCCAAACAAATATTGTTGTGTAATTTGAGAACAGTTAGGAACCTATTTTTGTATGTGTAGTACTGTATCTAAGCAACATTCTTTTAGGATGCTGTAATCGGGGAAAATAAGATTGTCTTCTTCTGAAGTGTAAAATGGTTGGTATATTTTCCTTTATTTTTCAACCCCCTGAAACAAGGTGACTGCTGACAGTCACTTGCTGTTATGGTGCAGATGGTTTTGAAGACACTAAAACAGGGGTCAGGACACTGTGGTTCTCACTCTGTTAGTGACTTTCCAGGTTACCTTCAGTGACTTACTTCCATCTATTTTTTTCCCCTCTCTTCTCCTTTGCTCTGTATAGGCACAGGTTTGGAGGGCAAGGCTCCCTGTGGTTGGTTTGTATGGTATGTACTCTATGCTTGGCTCTTGTCCTTAGAATAGTTCCTGCTGTACTGCAGTTGTGTCAGAAATGGTGTTTAAAATTCCTCTAGTACCAGAGCAAAGCTCAGCTTTGTTTCTTCATCACCTTTCCCAGGGAAAAGTGATTTTGCCCTAGAATCTTACAGCATAACATTATCCTTGTCTTTCTCCTGTGGCAGCAAAACCCTACAGAAACTGGGAAAACACCAGTTAAAAACAATTGGTCAAAAACAATACAGACACACTGCTTGGCAAGAATTGGTCCTTATGTTTTAGTAAAAATAAGTGCAATTTAGAGAGTCCACAGTTGTAAAGCTGGGGCTCATTTTGGGTTTAAATATATGTGAATTCCATGATAATCCAGTTAATGCCAAAACTTATCTTTAAACCACATCAGGAGGAAGAAAATAGATGCTATGCATAGCAGTAGTCCCAGAAGCCTGGCCTTGAAATACCAGCCTGTGTTCTACAACCCCACAAGCTTTTGGATGTTGTTAATCTTTCCACTCTCTTTTATTTTCCTTTTTTTGGGGGAGAGGGGAGTAAAAATAAACCTTGAAAAGAGGTGGCTGTTGTCATGCTGGTCTGAGGTTTGAAAAATGTGAGTTGCTGGTGATTGGGCAGAGGCAGGATGGTGTGGGCTTTAATCATTCTCTCCCACCACCTCTGTGTGCCCTCCATTTCCTGCAGAAGTCTATGCCCAGTGACCCCAAGGCAGAAGTGATATTGTAACACCAGGCAGCGAATTCTCAGGGATATAAATTACGTATCAGGTGAGCACTGGCTGTACTGCAGGGAGCCCTGGCCATGTCCAGGAGCATTGCTGAGTGTGTCACCTGTCTGTAGTGGTCAGCAAACTGCTGCCCCTGGGGTGGCTGCAGTGGGCAGCCCCCAGATGAGGGGCTTGGCAGCCCACTGACCCCCAGCTCCAGCACTAATCTCTGCTCAGGAACCATCTGCTCAGTGCAGCCCAGGCGAGTAAGCACTTTCCTAACTGTCAGGGATGACCTGGAGAAACTCATGGGGGAAATAAAACCATCAGCCACTGATTGGAATACTGATAGCCATCATTTGGAGTGGTGCTGCAGGAAACCAAATTATGCCTGTGCTCCCTGCCTCGCTGCTCAGCAATATTGTCAATTTGAAGTTAAATCTTCTTGATCAATCCAGGCTCAATTTTGCCACCTTTAGTTGTATTGAATTATGTCTCCTAATGGGAACAGTCTCCTGTAATCCAGTGGCGTGCATCACTCGCTAAGAAAGTGCAGTTACAGGATGTGGGGGTTTAAAAACAGTTTGTGTTTTCTTGCCTGACTTGGAGACAGCTCTGATCTGAGTTATTCTGCACGTCTGGAGTTACTTCTTTGCTCTGCAAGGAGTGGTGGTAGTCACACCTGTGCAGCACAGAGAGGAAGCTGAGTCACTTCCATTGTACATGCAGGAGACATTTAGATTTTACTTAATTTGCTGTGCATGCAAAGCACAGGGGCTTCTGTAGTTGCTCTTCTTGGAGCAGGGAACAGACTTTTTGGCAGTCATGTGTAAACCCATGAAAGCCAAACACCTGAAACAGGGATCCTTTGTCAGTCAGCATCTGCCAGTGTACACAATTTCCTAAACATCTGTTCAGTCATTACCATATTAAATCTGCAGTACCACAAGTGTCTGCATGCTAAATCACAGATCTGTATTTGAGATGCCTTAATTGAGTTGTAAATGTTATTTTATTACCTAGGTCACAGGACACAGGGAGAAATAAAGTTGTTTGTGAAAACTCAGAGCCAAATACTACAATCCTCTCTTGGTGTTTGCTCTGGCTGGCTCCTGCTGGGGTTCAGAGTCAGCAAGAGAATGTTTGATCTCATGTGGCGAGGGTTGGTGACAGTCTATTGACACCCCTAATGCACTGCCACAGTGGTACCAGCCAACACAGACCTGATTCTTGCTATCTATGGGGCTGCTTTCCCTCACCTTCCCTCTGCCATCCTAGGAAAAAAAGTTTAAGAAGAAATTAATTTATGTATGTAAAATTTACGTTCTTGTCATCTAATTGTAGGCATGGATCTTGGAATATAAGTTGCTTCATGGATTTATAGGGTTGACTTATAACCATATCATTTGACAGTGTCCTGTTGATGCAGTGATTACTGATTGCAGGTGAAATAGTTTCTCTTTCCTGTTAAAAGAGTCTCCTTGCAACTTGTGCAATCACTTGTACCTTGACGTTTATTCCAAGATGTACTTAATACCTATTTATATATATATATGGATCCTCTTATCCTGAATAGTCCTGTAAATGCTGAAAAGAGCATGAAAACCTCTTTGAAATGGGAGAAGAGCTGAAGGATGGACCATGTTTTGATGGCCAGTGAGGGAATGCATGGAGCAGGGAGGTGCATATGACAGGACAGAATGACGAGGAGCAATGCAGTGAGCTGAGCTGGGGAGGTGTCTGAGGGGACTCAGCTCAAGATGAATGGGGGTATGTGATGGGATAGGCAAGAACTAAATTGAAACTGGGAAGGGTTTTCATGCAGTTGACCCCTCTGTTTTCCAGTTCTGGTGTTGTCTGGTGGCCCTGGTCCATGATTCAGCTTCTGGGTGGGAATGACCCAGCCTGTGCCCTGAGCCTGTGCTCAGTCCGGCCTGGGCTGAGCCTGTGCTCTCATCCTGCCTGGGCCGAGCCTCTGTTCAATCCTGCCTGGGCTGTGCTCTCATCCTGCCTGGGCTGAGCGTGGACTGAGCACAGACTGAGGCCTGGACTGACCCTGGACTGAGCCTGTTCTGTGCTGCCTGGTCTGTGCTCAGGGCTGTGCTCAGTCCTGCCTGGGCTGTGCTCAGGGCACTGGGATGCCGGTCAGAAGCGTTTCCTCAGGGCAGATGGAGCTCAGCTCCCGTGCCTCTGTTTCCATCAGTCAGGGCGCCGTGTCCCTGGCTCCAGCTCCTTTGTGGGGAGGTGCAGTGCACTCACCCCTCGCTGGGCTCTGTCTGGAGGCCCAGCCTGGCTCTGTTCCCACCTCCAGCGGGCCGGGAGTGACGGGATTTCTCTGGTGTGCCTCAGCCAAGGGCCGGGAGGAGGCTGCTGCCAAGTCAGCACGTTGGCAGCTGCACTTGGAAGATGCTGACCCATATATTGTGCTGTGACAGCTCCTTCCTTCCCTGCCCTGCTCTGAGGACACCGAGCCTGCCTCGTGTGCCTCAGTGCCAGGACCTGACGCTGGGCAGAGAGATTGCAGCCACAGACCGAGCAGCTGGAATTTAATCACTCCAGCTACCCTTGATTAAGCCCCTGAATGCCCCTATCTACTGGCCAAGTCAGTGTTAGCCCAGTCCTGCAGATGGTGAAAGTGAGACACAAGGAGGTTAAGTAACTTGCCCAGGGCTGTGCAGTGAGTGGTGACAGATCTCGGATTGGAGCTGTGAGTTCTTGGCTGGCAGAGGCTCCCACAGGCTGGGCAGGGCTGCCCAGCACAGTGCCCAGGCCTGCTGCTCACAGCACAGCTCTCCCAGCCAGAAAATCCTGTCTCCCATCTCCAGGGGAAAAGCTCTTGTCCTCTCAGCACAACCAAATAATTGAATGCTTAGGGGTTTTTTTTAAGTTTTAACTGGTACTTCAGCTTTCCGGGTTCCCCCAATCCTCCCAGGATCACTAGCTGATCATAAAGGATACTTTATTATTTATGCACTACCAGGAGAGTCCATAGGTGTGGAATAGCTCTCCTTGTTCCCATCTGGCCTTGCACAAGAAGCTGTTACTTTTCAGAGATAATTTGTGCTGCAGTGGCCACCTCCTCCTGTTGCAGGCAGTTTCATTCTCCCCAGTTAAATTCCCAGCCCACTCCAGAGCTGTGCTGCTCCTGTGCTGTTCAGGGCAGGCTCCATCCCTGCTGTGGGATGCTTTCCCAGCCCATCACAGCTCCCCAGAGTGCAGCAGAGCCTCTCCATCCTCAGCTTTGTGTGTCGGTCCTGGTGGCTCCCCACAGCCAGCCCTGTTGGTGTGGGTGCCCAGGAACCAGGGCTGCTGTGCCAGCCCCAAGGAGAGCCAAGGTGCTGCTTGTGAGGCTGCTCCAGGTACCACAGCTCAGCTGGATCAGCTCTGCCCCACACCCTTGTGCTGGATGCCTCAAGCAGTGTTGTTTGAACACAGTGGGTTGCACCCCTCAGATGCTGGAGAGGCTCCATTTGGCCCTCAGACATCCCACTGCAAAACACCTTGTTTATGTGATAATCTCCTCAGGGTTAAAAGCACTAAAAAAAGAAATAAAATACTCGCTTAAGTGATTTTAACACCATGGGAGGATGACGAAGAGCAGAATGTGGCTCCTGGTGGCCGGGCTTTCCCTGCAAACTCTGCTTCAGGTGCTTTAAACGCTTTCCTCTTTCATCCTGCACGTTGTGCATCTCCACACTTGCAGCCTCCTGCACTGTGACAATGGGAGGCGTCAGCAGAGAGGGATGATTGCTGCTCTAGCTGCAGCCCCAGCCAGCAGGCAGTGCCAGCAGTGAGAGGCAGATGCCTGTGCTGAGCACAGTGCCAGCCCCGTTTTGCTGGCCCAAAAGGTTCAGGTGCACTGAGCAAGCCTTGGATCAGAACCCGAGCTGCTGGGTGCTCGTCTGCACCGACAGCCAGACTGTCTGAGCTCTGCCTGGTGCTCCTTGGGACCAGATGTAAACCCATATTGTGCTTGCAGGGCTGCAGGGAGAGCTGGCCCAGCTTGTTCCTGCAGACTCAACATCCATGAGGATATTCATTCCCATTATTTAGCAACATTTTACTGTTAGATTCCAGCTTTAAAAGAAGCGTTTCTGATTGCTTGTTTTCATCTGCTTTATTCTCTATTCACTTCCTTCGGGCTGAGTAAATAATTCAAATATTTTTTCTTTGAGGAATTCTTTAATAAAGATTTGACCACAAAATCCTTAGAGTGGTTCCATATTTGAAATTATTTGTAAAAGTCTTTGATGCATCTTTCTGGGGTTTGTTTTCTTTCTGCATCACAATTATTGCTGAATTTTGTAGTACTGAGTTTTTGTATTATCCCATGTTTAAGTTTCCTTTTCTGTATTTGACTCTTACACAATAACCCAGCACACTATAAACTGAAATCTAGAATTGAATACACAGTTGGAAGTTATTTACAAGCTCAAAATCTGTTTCTGTGTTCCTCAATGTTAGCTGCAAACCCTGAATGCTTGCCTGTTTGTGGAAAGTGGGAACAAAAGCTTTTAAAATACTGTTGAGCTGAAGCTGAATCTCAGCATTCAGATTCAAAAAACATTTTCCCTCTCATTCGCTCTCACTCTAATTTCCATTGTAGTCCAGATTTATAGAGGCCTTGAGTTTATCTGTAAATCTGATTGCATTTACCCTGCTGTAGTTTCCTGTGTTCACAATCCATAAATATATTATTATGCCAGCAATATACAGATACCCATCACTTTGCTGCTGGGGAGCAGAGAGCACAGAGGGGGAAGGAGAAGGCAAGAGAGAGATGATTCTGTCCCTCAGCAGAAAAAAATGCAGCTTTCCCCCCCACTTTTTATCCACAGCAGCTTCTTCCCCGTGTTATCTCTGCATGCAATGACACAGCCGTGTCAAGGGAACCAATAATGCTTGCTGTCCCCAAAATAAATACATAAACAAATAAAAATCCCTATCTAAGAGCTTGAGATGGAAAGAAATACAATATGAAAGAGAATTAAATTCCAAGCCCAGGTATGCTTCAGGCATTCCAGGGCAAAGAATTGCTTTGTTCTGGATGGGGCTTGAGGGAAGCAGGGGCCACCATTTGTCATCGTCAACACTTGGGCTGAAGTTTGGAGAGTGAAAATGTTTTCAGAAGGGAAGTGATACCATTGCTGGTTTGGCAGTAAAAGCAATAAAAGGAATGCTCAAATGTACCAATTAAAAGGTGTGAATGGCATTTTTATGGCCTTGTTCTGGTGCACTCTCAGCACTGGATGCAGCCTGTATGGTAAGCCTGCTCTGGTCGGACATTATTCACTCTGATTTATATTCTTTAATTAAAGGCTTTTAGCATTTAATTATATTGGGAAAGCATTGGTGCTTAGGTCAGTTTATGGCACAGGAAATAATCTTATTTTTATTTTCTAAGCTGTGATTGCAAAGCAGAACTTCAGAATCTCCCCAAGTGGGCAAACCTCCCAAAACATTAGGTGTGCAGAATTGTGCATGCACTTGCACAGCAACTCAATTATTGCACTTACCTGCTTTGAATGCATAATCACATTAATTACTTGGGCAAGCTAGCTATGCATTATGCATATTTTTACAATCAGTGGTTGAACTGTATGCTTGTAAATATAACTGAGCTTTTCCTGACTGTAGTATATAATGTAATGAGAAAATTATCTGTGGAGTGGTAAAGTGGTAGCTTCTATATTGCCAGGAAGGATTTCCAGCATGCAGCAATTCTAGCTGTGAACATATCTGATTAAATTACATGAGTCTAGAATGAAAGTTGAATCAGTAAAAAGTGTTTTCATCTTCTTACTGAAGGCCAGAGTTTTCAAGCTGGGTGTTCAGGATTCTGTACCAATTTTTCTCTTCATCGTAATCCCCCCAAATAATATGAATAAAAGATCATGTAGAATTGATACATACTTAACAATTAAGAGGAATAACCCAACTGATGACCCTCCAATTGTACAGTGCATGTTTAGCTTCCCAGGAGGTGGATGTATTCTGCAAGTCTGCTTAGCATTTTATCTTAAATTCTTGGATACCAGCCTACCCTTCCAAAACCCTCAGTGCAAAACCATCTCACAGGTTGTCCCTATTGAAGTGCCAAAAGCTGTTGAAGCAGAAAGGGGGGGAAGATGAGGGCTGCAAAGTATCCACACTGGGACCAGGGGGATTATCCTTTTTGTTCCTGTCACTGTCACATTTCCTACCTTTGGTACCATTCCTCCTTGCTCATCTCCATTTTTTTTTCACTTGATTAAGTATCTAATTAGAATATTAGGGCAAGACTTTTTCATTCATGAGATGATGTCACGATTTCCAGGCACTGCATATGCTGCATTGCTAGGTAGCACTTAGCAATGTTTGGATCCCCATCTGTTACCTCAGTTTGGCACACTGTGCCTGCTCTTTAAGCTCCAAAATGTTGTGACACTGCTTCCTACGTTCCTGGGTGCCAGGTGGATTGGAGCCATTCCTCGAAGGATGTGCATGTGCAGTGTAGAGCAGTAAATAACTTGGAATGGGCATTTGTCCTTGCTGTGAGGGTGTCATCATTCAGTACCCAGCACAGCCCAAGCCAGCCACTTCCCAGAGTGATACTCCAGCTTCCTGCTAATTATTTACTGAAAAGATGACAGCTCTTTGGACATTGACTGTTTTGTGGGTATTGCAGTACACTGCTCACGTCTCTGACAGCAGAGTTCTTTCCTACTACTGCACCTTAGCATGTGGCAGAAGTACCTGGTTATGTTAACAGTGTCAATTTACCAGCACATATTTGCTGGTTTGGTAATCCCCCACAGCCAGTGTGTTGTTATGTCTGTGTTTTCCATGTAGAGTTAGTGAGAGCTACATTCCTCCTTGTCTTTGTGTCCTTTCTGCCCACTGATGAGTGACCTGGTAAAGCTTTGGGACAATTCTCTCTGCCTCCCAAGGCATCTTCGCCATTTCATTTTCCCTTTACGCCTTCTCAGTTTGTTAAAACTTACAAACCATCTTTCTCCTTTTTTTTCCCCTGGTTTGAGTGGAAGGTTGGGCCAGATGGCCTCCCAAGGTCCCTTCCAACATCAAGGATTCCACAGTGCTTTTCCTCTCATGCTCTTCTTGCCTCTCCTCTCACTGCAAGGAGCACCTTGTGGGCACCTTGTCAGCATTAGGGAGCTGTCAGCACTGGAGGGGGGAAGTCAGAAAAAAGCATTTTCATTATTTTACACAAAAATGATGAAATCCCCTCAAAATAACTTCACTAACAGTGACCTAAATACTCAGTTCTGTCTGTATTTCTCTTAAAATTCATCAGAATTTAACTCCCTGTTGTGTTGGTATACTTGAGAATTGGGTTAAAAGAGCTTGAAACTGGAGGAGATAATAGACCAGTTTGTAGACAGTGCAAATATTTCAGTACTGACCCATTTCCAGCACATTATTTTTAGTGTACGACATTTCGTATCACTTTGCTTTGAGATTTGATGTGACAGTATTAATAAACTTTAAACAAGGAGAAGAAGAGGAGGAAGAAAAATGATTTTTTTTTTCCTGGGCAAGTAGTGTTTAAAATCTGATGGACTGAAGGAGCCAGAGATAGAGAGCAGGAGAGCAGCACCCTCAGGGTTGGAATTTCCCTTATACCTATAAAAATCTGTGGTATAACATGATGGCACATCTAACCAAAGCTCTCAAAACCACTTCATAATTTAGCAGTCAGTGCCTGGGGAGCCCAAGGGATTTAAGCACAAAGAACAGTGGAACAAGCAGAATCCCATTAATGGAGAGATTAGCAGGGCTGGAAGAAAGGAGTGTTTTCCATGAGCTGTTTGGGATGCTCTGTGTCACCTGCATCTCCTGAGAGCAGGGTGGTGACTCTGTCCTGGAGGAATGGGCAGGGACAAACCAGACCTGGCTGCACCAAGCAGGGAGATAAGCAGAAGATAAGGGGGAGATATCTGCTCTTGGGCACAAGGTGGAACAGTTCCTGTGCTGCCACTGCAGTGCTAGGTCCTGGTAAAAGGCAGGAGGATTATCCTCAGGAATTCAGCTCTCATGTTTTCACCACTGCTGTGATGGAATCCTCTAAAACACAGGTCCTGAGGATGACTTTTTTTCCCCATACCTTTTTCTGATTTTTCTTTTTAATGGACTGCTGAGCAGAGCTTAATGGTGGTGGGTGAGAATCAGAGAAGGCCAACAAGGCAGATATCCTTGTGGGAGCCTGCTGTAGATCACCCAACCAGGATGAAGAGGTGGATGAAATATTCTATCAAGAGCTGGGAGGACTCTCACAACCCCTACCCCTTTTTCTCATGGGGGACTTCAACTTCCCAGATTTCTGCTAAAGAACCATAGCAAAGAAACAACGGGGTTGGTGTCTTCTCCCAAGTGACACATTTGTGCTCTCCCTTTTCTTCCAAAGGAATTAGAGTCCAAATGATGTTTATTCCCTGCAGTCCGTGTCATGATTGAAATACAGTTTTGAAAAATTGAAGTGGTTTGTCTTTTTCAGTGTTTGGTCCTTTGGATTTTTTTCCAGTGTTTGCATTGTGTAGATGGTCACTCTGCAGAGAAAGCAACAGAGCCAAAAAACTTGACTCTAAAAGAATTTCCTTTGTAATAAGTGTTTGGTTTGGAGTTGTTGCCTGATTAACCTGGTTGGGCTTCCTGCCCAACTGTAGCTGTCACCAAAACCAGAGAATGAATGCTTGATTGAATTAAAAATCTTATTATTTGGGCAACAATTGAATTGCTGTCATCCTGTCCTGTTGTGTCTAAATGGTAATTACATTCTTCCTGTAAGTTTATGATTGGAAATGCTCTGTGTTTCTTAAGTGGAGCTAAAAAGTGGACATACACCTGATGCTAGAAAAACCTGTGACATTTTACAGGAAACCATTTTTTCCTAGACAATTACAAAGCAGAAGAGATTTCAGCACTGAGAGAATACATGTTATTGGCTGAACAAATGCAGATTGTTTGCTAGAGAAACAGGCCAGTGTAACGAGCTCTTCAGCATCTTTTTACTTTGACTGTGAAATACCAATTTCTGTTCCTAAATACTAACGTTGTCTGTGAGCAGTGTTTAAGTCAAAGAAATCTGCTATGGATGCTCATCCAAAGCAAATTCCTGCTGTTCCAGAGAGGAACTTACCCATTTACTTGCTCAGTTTTGCTCTACCCTGACCAGCTGTGTGTTTCTTGCTGTATGGGGGGAAGAGGGTTCAGACAGGAATGTACAAAGAGATCTGAAGTTGACCAAAAATGTGAGCAGCTTGAAATATGACTTGCCTTGCCCTTAACTCATTCTTTTTGAGAAAAGAAGAGCTACTTTCTGAATGGTAAAAACTGCACAGCCTGAAAAATACATTAGAGGAGATTTTTGGGGGTACCTGGCTGACTGTATAGTGGGAAAAGTTTTGAAATTCAGCTTCCATTGAAAATAATTCATTGCTTTTATTTTTTGAGCGAGTCCTCTGAAAATATATAACTAGTAAATAAAAGCTATTATGAGATGTTTTTATTTAATTGTGGAGATTTGGTGTAACTGCTGTTGACTTCCATGTGACCAGCTTTTCTCTAAAGGCAGTGATGGTGCTAAACTGGTGCAGTTTCCGTCCCATGTATGTACTGCACATTTAGAAACCACTGAGCCAGTTTTAATCCAGGTTCACAATCCAAGTGCCTGCATTTCCAAGGATGTGCTCAGCCTGCCTCTGAATGCATTGCAACTCATGGCTTATTCCAAGAGGGTTTTTCCTGGCGGATTGCTTTTCTGTAGCACATAGACAAATAAATTGTCAAATGCCCAGAAAAGTGCTGTGAGCACAAGCACATAATTAGTTTTAGGTAGAGCATTCATTAAAGTGACTGGGTGAGTTCCTTAAGAGCCGTGTAACTGATCCCCAGGATCCTGGGCTGCTGTGGCATCCTGATGTACCCACCCTGCACCTGGGAGGGGAACCAGCTGCACAAATGGTGTGAGAGCTCTCCCAAAGGCTCTGGGCAATGGAAAGCTCTGCTGAAAAAGGAAAAGGGTTGTCTGAAGTGATAGAACGTCTCAGGGACTGCAAGTGGTTTCAAGCACTCTTTCCCAGGGACTGCAAGTGGTTTCAAGCACTCTCTCCCTTACTTAGATCAGGTTAAATTCACTTTCTACCTTTTGTTAAGTAGGAGCTGAGTTTTAATTGTGGCTGCCTACGGGTCAGCTGCAGCTTGGGCTTGGGCTTGATTGGGTCCTCCAGAGCAAGGCCAGATGAACACAGGACAGTCAGCAGGAGCAAGCTCAGGCCAATTAGCTCCCAGTACTATGGGCAATGCTATGGGAAATCCATTTTTTTATCAGTAAGACTGCAGCTTGTATCAGCAGTCTCCATTCCTCATAAGCAGATCATTGACTTATAAATTCTTCTGGTATCTTTGGGATGTTTTTATCCTCCTGTCTATTGCATGTACTAAATTTGAGGGGACATAGCAGTAGCTGTAGCAATGGCAAAGCTAATATTTTCTTTTGAAGTATTGGTTTATATGTCAGCTGAAACACCAAATGCATTTTTGCAGTGTGTTTTGCTGTCAGAGAATTGCATACAAGAATCAGCACATGCTCCCACTAGCAGCCTGTGTTCCTCCTTCTGATTTAATGGGATAAATGATCATGGTTCCTAAAACCAGGCTGCAAATCTGTTATGTATTGCTGCTCATTTAGAAAGCAGTAAAGCTTAGTAAGTCAAGGCAATTGATTAAGCATCTCTCCTAAATTATAACAGAGCAGATCTCCATGCTGTGTCACTGGTAACATGTTTATGGCATTGAGTATTCATTGCTGCATCCTTCAGCTGAGATACATCTGACTGCCTGAGGAGTGTCTGCGGTGCTGAAAATCCCCCTGCTGAGCATGGCGCTGGAATTGGTGTGGGCCAGGACTGGTGAATTCTGGCCCACCATCCCATGCAGTTAATTCTATGCCTAATGCCCTGTCTCTGCTGGGAATTTGGCCTCTTTCTGCAGCTCTTTTCCAGCAATTAGTCATGCCAGCAATAAGAGATAACCCATCTCCACTCCCCTTCTCACAGCTGAAGGACACGGCTCCTGCAGAAGTTTCACTGTCCTGAGTAACCCTTCTGCTCTTTGCTTGAAAGGTTTTTGTGTATTTGATACTTTAAATATCCTTAATCTTTGAAAAAAGCTTGTTTGCCTTGTCTTTCTGAAAATTTTGCTAGAAAAGAAGGCAGACTAGGAAAGAGAGCAAGGAAATGCAAATTGATTCTCAAGTTTGTAAAGTATGGAATGGAACAGGAAAATTAGAACCTCCTTGGTCTAGAGAAGTTTTAGAGCAGAGCTAATAATAGTGTGGAAACCATTTCAGCACATCACCACATCTAATAAATGCCCAGAGCCCATGGATATTGCATGTACACCACTACACACCAACATTTCTGTGCTAATGTGCTTGAGTTCCTCCTGCATAAATTATTAATTAGTAAATTAACGATTGTATTTAATGTGTGGTCGTAGAAGGTGCTTAGTGAATGTGCATTTGATGTGTTTTCCAAGAAAGTTGAGACTTACAGGCCAGCGCACTGATGTGACTTTGGACAAGCATCTTGTAAAAACAAGTCAAATGATAGGAGAAAATCATTTCTCATCTGCATGTTCAAGTGCAGAGGTTGTTATTTTTCTGACAGCCCCATCATTTATTATCTGTGCCATATTTTTTTGCCTGTAAAATAGTGCTATTTCCCCATGATCAGCCAATTGTTCTGTAAGGGCTGTCTTTCATCAAATCCGTGTACACTGTCAGGCACAGGAGGCCTGATCCAGGTTGGGAGCCAATCATGTCGCTGCTGGCAATAAGATACACAATAAGATTTATTCTTCTAATGAGAAGAAATGAATCCATCAACACCATAAGAGAAACAAATGCACCTTCCTGCATCATCAAGGGACATTCATATTTTCAATAATGATAGATGAGCATTTGAAGTACAAAGGTATTTTATCTTTATTATCATAGGTCCCTGTCAGCTGGGGCTAGATGTCATTTCCTGTGAGTTGGATTAAAGCAAGGACAAGCAGAAAGAGATTGAGGTTTTCAGTAGATTAGACATGTTTGCAGTCACAGATCCTTTTAAACAAAGTGCTTATTGTTCGAACATTTTCAAGATGTTCTGCAGTGTCATGATTTGCCTCGGGTTACTCAAATTGCATTTTAATGCAAGAAGTGATGGAAGCAAGCACTGGTTATCCCATATCCCTGGTGGGGGGTTCACAGCCACAGAATACACACCCTGATTGTTGCTGGGGTGTTGGCTTTTGGATGAATTCAACTGGGGAGAGTCAGCCCTTCCCTGGTGCTTTCTATCCCATCATGATGAATGTAGGACTGCAGATTATCCACACAGACCCTGGGAGTTAAAAGGACTGTATGTATTAAGTATGCAGCTGTTCTATGACTAATTTATGCCTTAATACTTTGCTTTTATCACGAGTGGTGGCGTGAAAACAGTGAGTAAGATGTTAAGAAGAGGCTATGTCTTGTTTTTGAAATCTCCTGGTAATGTCTCAATTCAGGCATTTTAATTTGGGTGGTTTTCCTTCATGTTACAGAGATAAGGCAGAGGAGGAAGGGCATATTTTTGTCCTCTGGCTGTGAAAAAAGTTTTTTCTCAGAAAAGAGTTATGTGGGAGCAGGATGCATCTTAGCTCCTGCTTAAGAGCTGCTTTGGGTCAAGTAGTGAGCAGGTCTGTATCAGCTCTTTAAGCACTGGCAGATATTTTATCTCGGTGCTTTTTAAAAGTGCCTGGTTGACATTTGGCTCCAGAGATGAGATGTTTTCGTTTATCCAGATGTCTTGGATGTATTCGTGGCCGGGATGCCTTCCCTGGGGTGCTGGTGCTGCCGAGCAGCTACAGACACAGAACGTAATTGCTGTGTTTTCCCTGGCAATGCCCGCACCTCGGATAACCCCTGGAAAGGAGAAGTATCACAATCCACATTGTCAGGGAAGCAGATAAAATCAGAGGCAGAGGAGCTGCTGCAGGAAAGGGCAGGCAGAGTGTGAGGAGGGCTTTGGGGAGGAGATGGCTCTGTGATAACATCCCAGGTGCTGCCTCGCCGCGGGTCAGCGCTGCCGATAACCCAGGGCTGAGCACACGCTGCTTCTCCTGCCTCCTGCTCCCTCAGCCTTTTCATTAGGCTGCAGTAATGCTTAGGTGCTCCTGCTAGGCATTGTCAGCTTTTTCTTAGCTAGATTTAAGCATATTTATAGCACTCAAAATGTTCAAGTTGGTGAAGTAATCTCCGTGCAAGTGTAGCTCACCACTCTGCTTCCCCATCCTAATGTCTCTGAAATGGAAACATAATGCTGATTTTCCATGTGCCTGTCTGCCTCCCCCATAAGGAAACCCCTTGCACTTGAGTTGTTCCAAGTCCAACAGTGCCAAAATGTATTTTTGTGAAATAAAATAGCTAATTAGATCACATAAACTTTCAGAATGTAAAAAATGAAACTGTAAAACAAGCAGCTGTGCACTTGAGGTTCATCCAACCTCTTCTGCACAAGTTGCATTTTGATCAGCCCGAAGACTGGGAGTTCATGGCATTCCCCTTTTCTGTGATCCAGCCTCAGTGATGTTCTTGAGGAATTGCCTTGTTTAAAAAATGGAACATTTAATTCTGTTGGGCAGCAGTGTCTTGCCATCTTGTAAACATCAATCCAAATTCACCTCTCTGCTATGCAGAAATGATGTCTCTCTAAAAAAATTTATAGCCACCATGTCTCTAAAGAAGCATTCTCCACAAAATGAGAATTCAGAGCTTAGTCTCCTTTAATGTGGGAAGGAAGAACGCTGCCACCTTTCTTTGTGCAAGTTTCTTATTAAGAACAGATTTGCAGGAAAGGAAGGGAACGTCTTTCAGAGGGAGAAAGGTGTCAGTTCCTTACTGCTGTATTCTGGGGTGCACTAAATAACTCTTTGCCAGACAGAGAGCATTTATCATTATCCCTGCATTTCTGCTAATGCTGCAGCGTGCCTTGACCTCCAGAACTGTCTTCCCCAAAGATGGGAGATGTCTCTGTGCATCCTGCTGCATCCCTCACAAGGACTGGCTTCTGGTTGGTGTTGTGTCTTCTGCTGGCCCAGACTGTTGAGCCAGGAGGCATTTCATAAATAGGTGGATAGGTTGGACCTCATCAGTTCCCAAATTAATCAGGCCTGGGCTTAGACACAGCAGAGCAGGTGTGTGGAGCTTGGCTGTCCTCAACTCCCAACGTCCCACCTCAAATGCATGGGGAGTTTCTTAAAAACTCCCCAGCATGTGCTACCCAAACCCAGATTTCTCTTTTCCAGAGGTTTATGTACTTGCTGAAAAATGATTACTGTTCTTAAGAGTTTTCATCATCAATATTTGCATTTGTTTGTGAAAGTATCTTAAAGAATTAAAAAAGGACTGTAGCACACACAAGCAGTTACTGTTCTGAGAGGGGGAAAATAACTTGCAAGATACAGTTATTAGTGTCAGGATTTGATTTCCTTTTTTTAAACAACTTAGCTTCTGAAATTATGAGGAGATGTCAGCGATAATTAGAGAATTCTTAGATTCACAGTGCAATCAACAAGTCATTTGTGTCGTTTTCCTTTCCATTCTGAACAGTTTTAGAAAGACAGAAAATCATGTGTTTATAGAGATACGTGTATAATAATATGTATTTGTGCTTAATGTCTCCTAATCTCCATACTTCATAGAAAAAAAAGAAACACAAGTTTTTCTGAACATTTTTCTTCTTTTGAGGATTTCTGCATCTGACGTCGAACATCCCCCTGTGTTTTGCAGCTGTTATTTTTTACCATGTATTCATTTCCATTCACTGACAGTGTGCTACTCTGAGACCTGTGCATGTAAACTGCTCTTGAAAACACTCAGTGCTCAGAAGTCCTATTGAAATCAATATGAGAATAGAGAACAAATACTTGCCAATTTGAGCTCTGGGTGCTTACAAATGCAGCTGTAGTGCGGTAAAGATTAGAAAAGCTCAAACATTTCTGCTATTATATTTCTATAGAAATGTGCTATAATAATGTGGAATAAATATGTGGGAAGAAAATCCATACTTCAGCTTAAACTGCCTCGGGTAATTAATATTATCATCATCATTTTATGGATGGGGAAAAAAATGGCAGTAGAGGAGCTGTAGTTTCCCCAAGGCAGAAAAGTACATTTGGAGCTGATGCTGAAATTCAGGTTGGCTTGATCTCTGCTCCTCTTTGCTGAGGTCTCTGGAGCCAGTGCTGGAGCAGATGCTGTACTTAATTTTCATGTTCTCTTTCACTTGAGTGAGGAGCACAGTTCCTTCTCAGCTTTCTACCTTGTTAGTGAGAAGTGAGAGATATTTCCACCGGGCAGTTCAATCCATTGAAAATTCGAGCTGTCGTTTTTCTCTTCCCTGACTTCACAAGCAACCTCCATGTCCTTCTGCTCTTGTGAAAGTGTTTTAGCCTAAAGTGCATGGAAATCTCAGACTTGGGGGGAAACAAAAACTGGTTTGACTTACTATCACAGATATCTGGAGATGTGAGGTTTTCTTCAGAAATTACAATCTTTCCTGAGCCTTTAATTTCAATTAAAACAAGAGGAACGCGCCGTGTTAGTGCCGTTCTCATCGTGGCTGCCCCACTGGCTCAGGATGTGTGATGTGAGCATCCCAGGGCTCTGCAGTTCCTCAGGATTGGTCTGGGAACATCTCCAGCAGTGTTCCTGGGAATGATGGCATCAGCTCCTGGCACTGCTGTTTGCTCCCAAGGTGTGTGCTCAGCCCAGTGGAGCCTGCAGAGCAGGTTCTGTGTGCTCACAGGCAGAAATGAGTGCAAGGGCTGGACTGACCACAGAAATAGCATTGCCATCCCAATAGGAGCATGGTCCTTCCCCATTCTTAGTACCTGGAGGGATGCTGCTGCTGAAACAGCTGGTGAGAAAAACTAGAGGGAAATATCACACTCCTGTTGAAAAAGAAAAAGGGGGGGAAGAGACAGCAGTTGGTTTGCCATAGGTTTCACACAGAGAAATCTCAAATAGAATGTATTTTTCAGTATGTTAGGACTTATAAGAGCATTTAGTTATTTATACAGAAGAGCCAAGAGTGGTTCTCAAAGAAGAATAAACATTAAATTACCATAATTCTTCCTTCTTTCTTTACAACAGAATGTGTAAAGGAGCTCTAAGAGCCCAGGAGAAAACACCAAGAAAAATTTTTAGCTCAAATGAGAGCAAGGGTTTTTTTTTTCTCAAGCAAAGTTTTCAAAGAAAATACTGTTTAATATTTAGGCCTTGAAAAGCAAACACATTCCTTTGTCACAGTCAGTTCAGCATGCCAGTAGCAGTTAGCTCTGACTGTGAAAGTGTCCATTTGGGGTACATTAGAGTTTCTGTTTTGAGGTACCGTGCTGTAGGGCCAAAGTTTAACTGGACTTTTGTATAATGGGTGGCTCTAATGAAGGAATTATCTTCAGCCCTAGAGCTGGTTTTATTTCACACAGTCAGTTTTCCAACATTTCTCTCAACCTTTGTTTCTGTTACTGCCCCAGTGCAAGGGAATCTGCAGGCCCTGGGCACTGTGCCTGTCAGTGCCACCCTTGTTCCTGTGTCCATGCTGATCCATTGAAGGGTTTCCCTGGCTGTGAAAGGCAGCAGCAGTTTGCTGGTATTGGGTGCTGGAAGGGAGCAAGGGATGGAGATTGGTGGTGCAGGGTCAGAGAGCTCCCCAGTGAGCGCGTTGGTGGAAGGGAGGCTTTGAAGCCGGTGCTGGAGGAGCCCAGTCCACATTAACTTGTGCACCTGGTGCTGCTCTAGAGGACACAGACAGACAGATGAGCCTGCTTTGAAAGGTAGCCAAGACCATCTCTTCCTTTTTTTGATGTGCTGGAGAAAAGGAGACAAGGGAATATAATGTGTTTTAATTCAGTGAGTGTTGTGCAGGAAGAACAGACTATGACCTAATTTGATTTAAATATGCACAAATATTCACCATATCACTGATAGGCATTAGTCCAACCATTACACAATATGTTGAGGGTGGGAGAATGTATAGTATGAATGCAGGTTAACTAAGAGCATATTCTATCATTATTTTTGTTTCTACTGCTCCTAGCACAATGGGTATTGGAGTTGTCCTCATTAGTAGCATTGCAATAGGAAAAAGAAAATTAATAAAAGAATTTTAAAGTAGAAGGAATAAAGAAACAACAAACTTGCAGATTGTTAAATTACTCTTTGTTTTCATTATATTTCTAAATGCACGATAAGCTGAAGGTATTTGAGTCTTTTAATCATAAAGCATTGTCAAGACAACTGGGTCAATGTGTATCTTTGATGACTGCCTTTATTTGGGGAGGGAGGGCAAATCAAGAAACATTCTCCTTCAGGAGTACAGACAATAGTACTAGCAGAACAGTTAAAAATATTTTAAATTGATTTTTTTTCCTCTGTTAAAGAGACATTAGACAGGCTTCTTCAGCACTCTGCAGGCTTGAAGAGAATGAGAATAACAGGAACTCATTTAAATTCTGAGTGCATCCCTGTCTGTGTAACCAGCTTGTTGTTGTACTCTGCAGAATTGTTCGATGTGGATTAATATTGTTGACTAAATTTACGGAGCACAGGGAGGGGAAGATTGAACTTTGCTGGGGTCTGGATTTTCTCTTGTTTCTTGAAAGGAGGGCAGTAGATGCAGATTATTTGTGCATAGCAGGAAAAATTAAAAAAAAAAACCAAAACCACTGACTATTTGCTAAGGGGGGAGAGAGGGCACAATTTACTTTAAGTGATATCTCCACATTTAGCTACTGGAGGAGCAAGTGCTTGGGAAAAACCACATGGTGCTCAAAGCTCTCTCCTCCTATTAAAATAAAATAAATCTGTCCAGGCTCAGCAGTCAAGATGGAACATTAATTAATGCAATGCTGAAATCACTAGGAACAAAAATGAAATTAATCCCTTAAATATGCTATTTTTATTCCAAGACTTCAGCTTCTCTTCCCAACCTGGATGTATGTGTTTCTCTGCGGAAGTGGTGCAAATGTGTAAATGTTGACAGCATGAGGACCTGCCTGTGATGCTGTGTCTCTGCAGGGGACAGGAGAGCACTGAGCCTCCCTTGCTGCCCAAATGAGCCTTTGGGAAGAGCTGTTTCACCCAGGCTGGTGATGGAGCACTTGCCCAATCCAGCAGCTACAGCTGGGTTTGTGGATGGGCTGGGAAACTTCTCCAAGTCAGACGTGGTGAGGCAGGGAGGGAGATGGACCCGGCTGATTCTAAAATAAATAGACTACAAGGTGTGGGTGGGACTTCAGGAACACTATCTGCTAATTATTTTAATTTCTTATTGCTCACTGGAGCCAGATCAATTAAGAGGAGAAGGTGATAGTAATTACTGTCTGTGATGCAGACTGTCTAATTCCTTCTGGGTCGCAGGGAAGGGGGGGATAGTCAGAGAAACCCAAGGCACCCTGAAGGAAAAGCCTCTGTGCAGTGTCTAATTAGTCACTGGAAGTTGCTGCACACAACATCCTGGGGAAGGTTCCAGAACCTGTTTGGCCAAAGCAGTCGTGACAAGGATGATCAGCAAACACAAAGATCAGCAAACACAAGCAGGTGAACGGCTGGAGCCTGGTTTCCTGCTGGGACATCCTTTGGAGATCCTTCTCCAGAGCCTGTGCTGTGGCAGCAGTGCTGCCCATGGCTCGGCATTCCTGGGCACTGTCCCAGGGGGATGCCTGGGAATTGGGTTGATAAAAGTTCTCGAGATCTCTGTCTCCCTGGCAAGGTCAGCTGAAGGGGGCTCAAAGTTTCTGGAGGCGAGTGCATGAGGGGAGCACAGAGACACTGAGATTAAAGCACCAAATAGCCATAAAGCCAGGGAAAGGTGTAATCTCCTGGGCTGGTAGATCTGCAGATTTTGTTAAGTGGTCATGAGGACAGTTGTTGGGTTATTCCATGGCTGCCAACAACAGGCTCTTCTGAACATTACTCCAAATTTGATGTTTAGAAACAGTATCACAGACATGATAAGAAGGGAGATGACTGCAGAGCCCTGCTCCTGTATGACAATTTATGTCACTCCTTATTATCCCTTGTAATTCCTTGCAAATCAAAAAGAGGGAAAGACATGAGCCAGTAATGTTTGTACAGGCCATAAAACCAGTGCCCTAATGGACTCTTTCCACCAGGAAAGCTTTACATAAAACAAAAATCCCCAAATACAATTTTTAGCCCTCGACTTCTTTTATTTACTTTTGGAGTGCAAGGTTCTTCCCATCTTTTCATTCCTGCAGCTGCAATATTACTTTTGTGTCTGTGAACTCCAGCTCACATGTTTTGTGCTCTGTTGGTAGGAGTGAGAAGTAATTTGTTTTGAAAAGCAAAGCAATGTAAATGTGTCACCTCTAGCTTGTCTCAGAGCTGATCTGTACTGTGGCAACCACGAGACCTTGAGAATTGCTTTGGGTTTGGGTGCTTCCCATGTCAAATCTGATTCTATTCTCATCTCTCCTCAGCTTAGCTGTTCCTGTAAGTTTTTCTCTTCCTCCATGGAGCTCAGGCTGTGTCGGTTCTCAGCCATCTCTGGTTGCTGCAGATGTGGTTTTGTTACAGATGGGTCTGGCAAAACTCTGGGGCCAAGCAATGTTTCTTTAGCATTACTATAAGGGTCATTTCAACACCCTAAGTACTCGTTGATGGACCAGGGATCTGTGAATCTGAGGCAAATCTCTGTAGATCATTGGCCAGGGCTGTCCCTGGTTTGTTTTGTGGGTGACTGCAGTTGTTCCTCCATGACTGTGGCAATACTTTTCCCTAGGCTTGCTATTTGCAACATATTTTCATGTACTTTCTTCCTTTTTCTTCCTTCTATTTCACAGCTGCTTCCAGCAAAAACAACTTTCTCTGTTATCTGTCTTGCCAAAATGAAATCCTGTCCTGTTGCCATTTCCATGTGTGGTGCCATGGAGGAAAGACAGACTTTCAGCTCCTGCACTGTCTTGGAAGGAGAGAAGACCAGGCTAATGGTCATTTAATGAGCTCTTCTCAGCAGATGCTAATGTGCCCAGAAATAATGTGGCACAAACACAGCTTTAATGAATGAAGAATGTGGAACAGGCTTTATTATAATTTTCAATTTGCTTTTGAGTTGAGCAAGCTGCATGAATACCCAAAGACATTTCTCTCTATTTGTCAACAGATGAATGCCCTCCGAATTGTTAAGGGCAACATTTTGTGAGCAGAGAGATGTTAGCCCCAGGCGTCTTGGCTAAATTGCAATTTGGGTAATTCAGTTTCACCTGCCTGAATTCCCCCTGCAGTTTCTGTTGGATGTGGAGCTCTCGCCTGCTCCTGCCCTGCACTGCTGTGCACTCGTACCATCCGCTATTAAACAGCTGCTGCCCATAAGTAGCTGAAACATTTTGGGATCCTCTGGGATGAATAGCTCTGTATAAATATAAAATGATACCATTACCATGTTTGAAGTAAGATTTAATATAAACAAACGATTGTTTCAGTAGATGGTGCTCAGCTGAGTTACAGCAGCTCGGGGCTCTGGGGAAGCAGTGCAGTACCAGCAGTCCTCCCCTCATAGCACTCTGTATATGTATGAGGTGTTTCAAAGAAGGGAGGAAGGAGAGAAAGCTTTTTCCAGCTGAAGAAGGGAATTATGCCTCTGAGGCAGTGGAAGTGAGCGAGCCAGCTGCTGCTTCCCAAAGCACAGCCCATGGCTTGGGCAAAGCCATCTCTTCCCCATTGCCAGAAGGGGTGTTGGTAAAGGGATGTGTTTTCTGTGCCTTTGGGGAGAGGTTCATTACCACCTTCTCAGTGTTCAAGGGCATAGAAGGGTATGGCCATGAGAGAGCACAGCTGGTTAACAGTCTCTATACCAAGTTATAAAGTGTGTTTTTTCAGGCTGTGCTGTAAGTCCTGGGAAGGAATGATTTCCATGGATGCTCTCATGGGTCAGTTTTTATAGCTGCTGTTGAGTTCTCACCCAGCACAGTGACAGTAATGACCCTGTGGTTACCTTCCAGACACCAGCTTCTCTGGTTTCTTGAAACTTGTCTTCCCACAAAAGTTCAAAATGTCACTCACTTTACACTAATGAGAGGAAATTGTGTTGTAATCCCTGTACAAGGATTTGCTTAATGCATACAGCCAGTCAGGCTGGACAGCACCCAAGCTTTGCAAACTAAACATTCTTTTCAGTAAACATCCTTTTTGCTCACAGCAGACTTGGTTTAATACAGCAGGTGCCATTAAAAATGTGCCATTTAGTGACAGAATCATTCATATTTTTTATGTTAGTTTTTTTTTTATAATTTCACAGTCCGAGCATTAGTGGGGATGCAAATTCCATCACTTATGGCAAAGTTATTAAGGCATGTCAAATAAATAGGTAATTTCTAGGTATTACAGGGATAAGAGAAAGTGCCAGGTCAGTGGAGATGGAGGAAGCTGTTCTGCTGTGGCACAGCCACACCTGCCCTCTGCCCCAGGGATGCGAACTGCTGCAGTCAAACCTCCTGCACCTTCTGTCTGTGGAACAGACGCTATGTGGTCCTGCAGCTCCTGGCTGGAACTGGGGACTCTTTACCCAGAGGATTGGAGAGGCTCCCTTGCAAACATGCAGCCTGTGCAGCCTCACTAAAATATTTTTATTGAGTAAATGCAGTATTTAAAAGATTACTCTCCGTGTTTCCGATGGAAACCTCTTCTTCAAGCAGCTCCTTTTTTGTTGCTTACAGGAACTCCAGGAGAATCTCTGGATTTACCATCTCATTATCGCCTTCGTGGGGGTGCTTCTTTTCTATTAGTGTTTTCATGTTGCCTGGCTGAAAAATGAGAAATAAGTACACAGGGACCTCTGAACACAAGGAGCCATGAGATGGATCCTCATCTCGAGTCTGGTGTTTAACTGTGATTGTAATCAGGGGAGCTGTGTTGTGTGGCATCACCAGCGAGGCAGGGCAGGACTCTGGGTGGCTGCTGGGGCTTCTCATTGACTCTGAGAAGTTTCTGTGTCTCAATGTCTGAATGGAGCATTGAGGGCTCTGCAGGGTGCACGCTGCTTCCTGATGTGTCGTCATCTTCTGCATTGCTGAGCTGCCTTTCTCATAATACTGAGTTATTAACAGAGGTTCAGAGCAAAATGCTGCAGGTTCAGTGGCAGAAAGCAGCTTTCTTGGGAAGCTCCTGCACCCCGTCCATGCCCCATTTTTCAGAGGAGAGTGCTTCAATCCCTTAGTGTTGGTCTCAGTGTTGGTCTCCCAATGAGGTGATGCAGTCAGAACCCTTTTCTCCCCCATCCAGTGTGTACTTGGTGCAGACAGGGATGTTCCTCCTCTGGGTGACTCACCAGCTTCCAGGTGAGCCTGTCTTTCCCATTACAGAGGAGCACAGATGTGTCTGCAGTGGACGGAAATGCTCCCAGAGGGCATTACAATATTTCCATCCATGGCCTCTTGCCTTGTCTTTATCACCAGCATGACTTCTGCTGGTGCTGATGCTTTTAAGGATCCTGAATGCTTTATATACTGGGGTTTTATGTGATTTGTCACTGGGAGGTCACAGTCTTTTTCATCTAATTATTTTCTACTGATAATTACTACTATTATTTTATGCTTACTGTTTTATGATGCCACATAGGGACTGAGTCCTACTGTGCTAAGCACAATGCAAGCCATAATAAGGAAATGGTTCCCACATAAAAAAATTTTGCTAATGTAGTATGAGCTATGATCCATCATTGGAATAGGCAGGAGGAGGAGGAGAGCTAATGGTGATAATTAAATATGATGGGCAGGATGCAGCCTCCAGCTCCCAGTTCTGAAAGAAGGGCATGTGTTTACACCCACAATTATCACAACTGGGCAGCAGCAAGCTCTGAAACACCTTTTACCATTTCAACCAAAATGGGACTGTAGTTGTTGGTTTGATGACTCAAGAAAGTAAAAAGCTGTGTTGTGAAAAATGAAAGAGAAAGATTGTTTAGGGTTCAACTTTAAGAATGGGCTTTTTCAACAGTCAGTAGTTAAATAATAAATAAGAGGGAGTATCTCAGGTTTATCTGCAGAGAAAAGCTCAAAATCATCTTCTACATGGTATATTGCTCATACAGAAAGATGGAACTTGGTAAATGAAAAATAAAGCATCCTTATTAGCCTGTTTGTCATATATTTCCATAAAATGTAAGTCTGCCTGCAGTTCACCACCCTACCCAAGCAACACATTTAATTTCTGCGTCAGGAAGTACGATTTATTTATAAAGCAGGAACAGGTTGGTAGGGCGTTCCTTAATTTTCCTTTGGAAGGGGTGATGGTAAATTTACCAAGTGTCTCGAATTGAATCAACACTTTATAGGAGTTACAACTGTCGTTTTTATAGTGAATAAAGAACTAGGAGAATGAGGGGGGAAATACCGAGTAATTAGCTGTTGAAATCACCAGCAATGTTTTGCAGACTGGAGGCAGCGCGGTGATTTACGAAAGCGTTCAGCTGTAAATATTTTGATGTATATACATTTGTGTTTATATAGCTATAGATAGGTTCCTCGTTGAAGTTAGTGCTGCCTTCTCCTCTTTGCGTCACTTCAGAGCCCCACAGAGTGCATCCAGGATCTGTCCCCTCTCACAGGGTGGGTCCCATCAATTGTGGATGTGGGGCTGTGCTCCTCCACTGCTGCTGTTCCACCAGCAGTCCCTCTCCAGCCCCCCCAGTTTTATTCTCCTCCTGTGTAGTGGAGCTGCTCCTCTGCCCTCTGATGCACCCCGTGCTTCAGGAGGTACCAGGCATGTGACAGTCGCCAGGTCTTTCATCTCTGGTCTGACAGGAATGAAGTGGAGGGAGAAACAGAGGAGCTTTTCAAACAGAGAGAGCAGCCGCTGACTCATTGTCTTCTTGGGGCGTGAGCGGGGCCTTCCTGAGGGTTCCTGTGGACTTCAGGAGATCCAGCACTGCTTTAATGTGGCTGTTTGATTACAGTTCCCAAGGCAAGCCTTTCAACTCCACTTTCTGGCAAACAGAACTTTTCTTGGCCTTTCGCTGCAGTGTTCTTTCAGCAGTGCCTTTGCATTGCCTGATGTCAGAGCAGGCTGCTTTAAAGAGCCAGAAACCTCATCCTCAAGTTAAAAGGGAATTTCAGATGATTTTACTGGCGCTAAAATTTGGCAGAGTTCCACGGGCCAGGATAACAAAAGGAATCGATGTGTGCAGTCAATAGGTCGTCTGCCCACTTCTCCCTGCTCAACACAGAGTGAGGCAGCCTGACATCCTGCTCCCCAGCCTCTGTGCTGCAGAATATAAACCAGATGCATTGGGACAGAAACACTGCACTGATCTCAGCCGGATGCCAAAGGTCCTCAGAGCTTTTTGCTCTTCTACCACCTTTAAACAAAGAGATCCCCATTATTTTTTGCCTCTGAACAGGGCTCTCTGTTGGCTTTCCACTTGCTGCCAGCAGGGCTGCTGTTCCTCTTGAAGGATTCAGCCTACCTTCCCTGTTGTGGCTGGAGGAGTTCCTCACAGAACCTCTTTCCCAAGTTTTTATTTGCATTGGATTGTCCCCTTTAGCTCTGAGCTCTGGTGTTTCACCACTTGATCCAGTAGCATGGGGATGAGCAGTTTAGGTGAGGAATGTGTTGCTGAATATCATGTGTAGCTGAAAGATGCTCACATGGATATTTGACTGACTGCTTCAGGTTTTGTATTACATCTCTAGAGATAAAGAAATGTTCATAAATTGATAATGGGAAATTGTGTGAAACAGGAAATTTTGGAAGGAGCCTGTGAGGCAGTGGATTGAAAACATTCCCATTTGATTCTGGTCAACAAAAATAGTCTGTTTTCTGTGAGCCTCCTCTTTGTTGAAAAGAAGAGCACTGGAAAGATGTATTCCCATTTGTCATAGCTAAACAGCTTGCTCTGATGGTTAAATGCAAGAAACAGGTATGTCATGTACAATAATAATTTGCATAATTAATGATGATACTTATGGCTGTGAGCATCATTTCAAGAGGAATAGATGTAAGCAGCACGTAACAGTTTGAGAAAGGAGTCAGGATAAATGATTTATCCAGGGCTTTGCATGCAGGAGGGGTTGGGCTTTGCTCTGGAGCAGTGAGTGAGTGGCATCCAAAGATCCAACCTTGCCCTGGGTGTACCTGGAAGGAGAAGGCAGACACAGGTCAGGGCTGTTTGCCCATCTCACCTGGTTTATTAATTTGTCAGCTCAAAGAATCACTCTGATATGGCACTTGTCCAAGTTACAGGCTAATATGTGGAATTACTTTGAAACCAGTGGGAATACTGCAGTTAGATTAAGTAGGAGAAGCAATTTTCCAGTTGTAGGATTAAATATAGCAGCAGAGCAATATTTTCATATTATTTTATTTATTGATGACTTCTTAAAAGCCCACTCTAAAGTTTAATGGTCATTTTAGTGCTATTAGGTCATCAAGTAGTTAATGGTTTCAAGACTTTTAAAAACTGTTCAAAGGTTTTTAGACTGAATATTGCAGAATATAAGTTAACACGTTGCCTTGCTTTAAAAATGTAGCATTTCCAATGTGTGTTTGATGTGCTTGGGGCTACTCCAAGTCTTGACACTCAGAAGGAACCAACTGCAATATTAAACTTTAATATTTTATTATGAGATTCAAGCTGTTTACGAGGTGTGTAGGGAAGAGTGGATTGTATTTTGTCGTGGTGCACATTTTTACCTAGAGTGAGGTACCTCACTGTAATGGAACAGGTTTAGCTCCTCCCCAACAAAAGGAATAAAATGCAGCTGTCAAAAAATTTAAGAATAGATTGCCTGTGTTGAATAAATTGGATTGAAAAATATAGCTGGGAGAACCATCAGATTTTCAGTTCTGACCCAGCAGAATGTTTCTCTCTGGCCTGCTCCCGTTGTCCCCCATGCTGGAAATGTGCAGGAATTAGGCCATTGAGGATAAAAATTGCCCACTGTTCCTGCATTAAGAGGAATGCACACACATGCACTGTGTAAGCTGGATCCCAGAAATGGCAATTCAGTTTATCAAATGCATGTTTTTAAGTCATTTCTGTATGTTTTTTTCAGCCTACCCTAGAACCTTCCATTCATTTCTCCCCAAGCAAATAAATCCTTTTAATATTTATCTGTATACACTAATTATGAATAGCTCTCCTTTTACCCATACTATTTCAGATAATTTGGGTTTGCTGTAATAATTTCTTAGATAATTTAGTTGGATGTTAACATCTTCATAAAACAGAAGAATGATGGCTTGATTTTTTTCTTTCCTCTTCTGTAACGAGTGACCATTCAAAATGGAACAGCTGTAGTGACTGAGAACTGTTATTATCCAGGGTGTGAATTACAGCAGGAGGACTGTAAAATGCAATAGAGTTTCAGACTTTGATAATAAAGATTCATCTCGGATCACCCGAGATTATAAAGGTGTTAAATGACTTCCTTTCTGCGCCTTTCTAATATTTCAGATTTCATAGTAGCATCACTGTCAAGATCTATTTGACATTCTGTAACACTTCCTCAAACAACAGCCTGTCTCTTCTCCTGACAGGGAGCACGCTTTGAATGAAAGTTCATTAGTCTATTGAAACATCTCAGTTAATTGCTAAGCCAGTACCCAGAATTGTCAAGTTCATATTTCCATCTGTGCCACAAGCGTAGCAATAAAGAATTTTTTTGGACAGGTTAATTTGCCTAAAATACCGTGTAGTCAATCAGAGGAACAAAGTTGTTGATGGGAGCATCTGTCAAACTGGAGCTTTCATCAGAGCTGTCCCTCTCTGCGAGACGAACATCTCTGGCTTCCACGAGTTGGCAGAAATACAGCAAACAATAACAGCAGCTGCACTAGAATAATGTTATTCCACTGCTAAACACCAAACAGCTGGGTGTTGCATTGGTAAGAATGCTTTATAGTTTAGCTTCTTATGAAAATAAAATCCAGTCATTCAAATGTAGCATTGTTTTAATATTTAATTTAGATTGTTTATATTATTTGCATTTTGTTAATTTTACATTTCATATAATTTGCTTGAAAATAGCACTTTCTTGGAAATTGTGTATGTACATGTGCGTGCATAAAGATTCCTAATACGTGGTGTTTTTCTTTAAAAAACAAAACAAAAGCAAATTAAATGTCTGCATAAAAAGCAAATTAAATGTATAAACCGAAATTATTTAAATGAGCTGGGAACTTGCACTGAGATTTCCAAGGCATGCACTACATGGCCCACAGTGTGCCATTAATTTTCTGACAATCTGAAAGATCATTTAACAATTAAGTTCTGATCTTCTACTGATTTCCCTCATCATCGGTGGTGCACACAGTGACCATGTTCAGTACTTGCTGCATGAAACGCATCAATGTTAATGGAGAGAAAAATACAATAACTCATTTTACCACAAATAACATTTTCATGCTCCAGGAGATGAGCTTGAAACGCGAGTAATTCCAGCTAAATCAGTGGATTTAGCCTAGATTTACTGTAGTGTGAAGGAGGGTAAAATTTGACCAGCATCATCCAGAGCTGCAGAGCATTAAGGGCTGAGATGTGATAAGCATTACAGTATGCAAAATAAGGTTTCATCTGGACCTTTTCACTGGTTCTGAAAAGAATAGATGTTCCTTGGAAGTGTCTCTCTTTGTTGTTGACGACTGTAAATTTGAGGTTCACCCCAAAGCAGGACTTTAAAAAAAAAGGAAAAAAAATTTGCAATCCTCTGCATGGGAGAGACTTCCTTGACTATTTTGTAGTTTTTAACTTTGTGATACAATGTGAGGCTTGACTTTGAAAATTAAGAGTACTTAACCATCCAAGAGAGATGTTGATTTGCAGAGCACTTTTAATATCCTCCCCTAGAAGATGGTGGAAGCGCACCCAGCATTAACACTATTTCAGTCCTTCCTTGAGAAGGCGTCATTCCTCCTCCTGCATAGATCTGCTTTTCCATCATGGCTGGGTTCCCTGGCAGCTTCTGCAGTGAAGTCAGACATATGTGTGTGTTAGAGAGAGTCTGCTGAGGGGGGAGTGTGACAGAGCTCTCCGTGGGATCCCTGCTCCTGATGTTCAGGGTGGGTGGAAGGGAAGGGAGGACCAGGTGGGCAAAGATAAATTTGTGCAGTGTCTGGTTCCATCCACGCTGTCCCGCTTCTCTCCAGGCCCCTTAGATGAGAAGGGAGAGCAGTTGGCAGGGGAAAGGCTTGGGAATGAGAAAACCCATCAGTTCTGGAAGAACATAAGCCTATCAGCTACTTTGTATGCTGTCAGGCTGTGGGGGAGAACTTAGCTTGTCTTATTAATGTCATATCAATATGTCTTATTAATAATGATAGAATCACTCAATAACATTGAAAAAGAATATAATAAGACCAGCTGTGATAAGAGGTCGGGGCACGGAGCAATTATTTTCTGAATATAGACACCCATTTAAATGTATAGATAGGTTTTCTGTCTCCTTTTTTGAGAGTTTGTGCTCTTAGCAAAGTCAACAGAGGTTTGCAAAAAGCCTCTGCTATTTTCACTGTCCTGCAATGGTGACTTTTGCCCTTTGAATTTACCGGAGTATCCAAATCTACCAATGTTTTCAGGCTGGTAGCCAGTGCAATGACTCAAAGTTTAACTGTTTGCCCCAATTACTCTATCTTGTCATCAGAATCAGTCTTGTCCTGAGAACCATTTCCTTACTGAAAATCTTGCCAATAAACCCATGGTTTCATTTACTAGCAGATGGTGACGTTGGTTTTTTTGTTAGGTTTTGGGGTTTTTTTTCAAATTCACAGCTTAAATCTAGATCTTTGTAGATATTCTGGGTTTGTCCAGAGCTTTGCAGATGTGACTGCAGTGAATCCAGGCTGGACTGGAAACCTGGATGTTATTAGGTATCAGGACACATCCCACTTAAAAAGTCAGTAATGTTTATTCAGAATTTTGCCAGAGAAGGCCTCATCCCAACAGCTTTCTCCTTATTTTAGCACCCATCTTCATAAATCCACTGAGTTGGAAGTGGTTACTTTCAATTTATTGCATGAAAGAGGGTGGCTCTAGGTCATACAATTTTTTTTTCTTGTTCAGCTTATTTGAACTTTTCGTTTTAAATGAAGGATTAATTTGAGGCAGTTGTGAAATTTTCTGTGTGTCTTGTGTAAATTGAGTTCAGTTATGACTACTCATTTTATATAAAAGTAGAATAATTGACCAGCTGTTAATGGCAAACTTCTGAAGAGAGGTCTTGATCCTGTGTTAACTCTACATTCCTGGAGGACAATTTGTCATGAAACCCACATGATGTGTTGCTAATGATTACTTCGTGGAGTGCATTGGCTCCCTGGGAGTCACTGAGCTGCAGGACCATGTGCTCCTGTCAGTCCATGCCTGGCACTCCCGTGGGCTGACCTGCAGGTGATGTGCAGGGAGTTGGGCCAGCACCTGCAGAGCAGGGGTTGAAAGCTGGAGGTTCGGGCAGGTATTAGCCCTGGTAAACTCTCGTCCGCAATGGTTGAAAGCAATACTGAAGATCATCAAATCAGAGCAGTTCTGAATTCAAGAGGGATCCAGAAACAGAGAGTTATGGAGGCTTAGTGGGGTTGTGAAGTCTGTGATCAGAGACAGGAACTGGAGAAAGTCAAAGAGAAAGCAATTTCCCAGAAAACAGGAGTAACAGGAGATTAGCAGAAATTGCTGGTGCCCTCTCTTTGAACCAGCAGTGCTGATTTAATTAGCTCCTCTCAGCAGATGAGCTGCATGTGGAGCAGGACTGGCACAGCCCCGGGTGGTCACAGGACAGGCAGAGGTTAACACAGCCCAAGGCCTGAGGGGCTGGGGGTCACCGAGTGACTTGTACAGATCACAGGCTGCAGGATTCTACCCCGTGACTCTGCTGCTCCTGAAACTTGTGTGCAGTTAAAATTCTCTTTGCAGACAGGCAGCTCATCATGATTTCAAAGCGGTGGGACAGGGAACATGTTCCTCCTTGTGACCCTTTGTTCCCTCTCCTAAGTGCCTTTGCTGTAAAGACAGTTGCACCCTACAGTTTATTTTCTGCCTTTAGTCATGGCCATTAATTCTGGCTGTTTCTTTGCTGGGTGGAGTTCCTTTGTATCTATTTTTGCCTTTTGTTGGCACAGAAGCCTTGAACCGTGCTTGTTTGAAGTTCAGAGACCTCACAACCATGTGCCATGCCAGAGCACTTGCCTGCTGCTGTTCTGCATATCAGCTGATCTAATAAAACACATTACCTCTTCTGTAAACTGTGGTAAACCAACCTAGAAACCATCAGGGCTATGTCAGCATGCACAGTGTGGAATTATTATGTTGCATCTTACGTTTGCACTAACATTTTAGGTGTGCATGTGTTTTTTCTTCACTTTCTTCTGTCTGTGAGCTCAGGCACTTTGTGGCACTATAAGTTAATGTCATAGAAGAATGACAGTTTTATTTGCTTTTATTGTCCACTGTGGAAGCATTGCAGGTTTGATTCTAAATTAATCTTTATTGTATTTTTAAATTTCTTCTTATTCCTTGACATAACCCACAATCTTTCAGACTTAGCTTTGCTGGCTACAATCAATTTATTATTCATAAATTCCCTGTTTTGACAGCAGTAGTCTGGATTCAATTATGCCAAAAGGCCCAGTCATAGCAGGCTGCAGTGCTGAAAATGAATTGTTCAATGACACGATCTGTCTTAGCCAACATTAAGTGATGCTTTAATAATTATATAGACATACGTATGCAGCCTAAAAAAATTTAAATAAAAAAACCTTTGGGAACATTTTTTGTTACCCCCCGTGGAAAGCAGAAGAGGGGAGTGGAGGAAGATAAATTGACAGATTATTAGCTGAGGCATCTTGTAAAGCCAGCCAGGGCCTGCTGCTCCAGCTCCGCTGGAGGCTGGGTCGCAGTGGAAGACTGAGCACTGCAGCAGTACACGGAGCAGCAGATAAAATTAACACCATCATTTAGTTTTATTTGTTAGAGTTTTAAGTGAGCTGGAAGATAAAAATGTTTGAAATAACCCCTCGGAGAGAGGCTGTGCTGGAAAATCCCAGAATCTTCATATTTCCAAGTGACAGAACTGTACCTCTGCTGCTGTTTTCGTGGAGGAAGAGAAGGGAAGAGCACTCCAGGTTATCTTTCAGGCTGACAGGTGAGAGGATTGACTGTAGGAGTTTTGAAGGCTGCACGGGGTGTCTGTCAGGAGACAGCAAGTTTTGCTGACAGCATCAGATTTACACACTTGCATGGGCACGCACGTATCCTGCACACCCAGACAGCGACTAAACGCTGCTCCCTTCCCCAGACTGCATTTCCCTTCCAGGGTAAAAACACTTCCCTGCTGAAATAAGACCCTGCAGACAGAAAAAAAAATAGAACCCACCAAACAAAAAAGCACCTTTTTTTGGCCTGAGATCTTCGTTGTGTGTTTTTGTGAGAATTAATTTTTGTGGTTAGTGCTTTCCCTGAGCAGAGTTGGCCTGTAGGATTAAACCAGGTACAGGAGGAGGACAGATGTCTCCATGCTCATTTGTGTCATCTTTTCATGGAAACAATACATCCCTCCTGGGATTGGGAAGAAAACAGCAATGCAAAGCTCAGTTCTGTAAGGGCTGAATATTCCTGGAGGTTCTTCACTTTGCCACCAGATCTATGTTTAGTATTTCAGCTGGAGAACCACTTTTGCTAGCTCAACTTTTCCCTCTCCTGTCCTTCAGCTCACTGTAATTCTGCTTTCCCTACTGCAGCTGCCACTTCCTTTTGTGTATTCAGTCATAATCCAAATTTCACACTGACTTTGGTCACCCACTTTGCTACCTGCCAAAGCAGCTTCTCAGCCTTCATAATGTCCCTATTTCATAAGGAAATCTTCATCAGCATAAAGTTCATTGCAACATCTGCACTCCCCTCTTCTTCTCCCTCCCCATCAGTGACACCATCAAGTCTGGCTTCATTGATAATGAAAAAAAAAAAAAGAAATTAGCAAGAATGAGTAATTGCTGTCCAAAAAAATGAAGTATATGCTGTACACATCCAGGTAGAATTACTGCGTGTGAGATTTGGAAACCCTTCATGGAGTTCTCAAAAGCAATGGACTAAATATGCCAGATAAACAATGATTTATTTTCTGCCTACCTGACCCCTAACTGATGTAATCAATATGTTTATGATGCAGACTGCAAAGTGTCTGAATTATATAGAGCACATCCTGTGACATCCTCCTCCAGCAGGAGCAAAGGCAGTTACTCAAAAGGCTATTGATAATAACCAGAGGCTACATCAGCTCACATGGTAATTTACCGTCTTCTGTCTCATTGAATTAATTGATTTCCTTTATTGGCTATATAAATAATTTCCTGTGTTTTGCTATTTTTTTCTCTGTCTCGGTGAATGCTTTGTGCTTTACCAGAGTTCTGTGGTAAAAGAATTTGGCAATTGAAGTGTTTGAGTCCTGAAGGGCAAGGAATGGGATGTTATTTTGTAATCTATGATAAATGTAGTAATAAATAATAATCCTAATTGTGTCTTGCACATGGAGCCAAGGGCTGTTTTCCAGCTGTGTTGCAGGTTGAGAACCTACAGAATACCAAGGGAGCAGTGCCCATCCATAGGGTTTTTCCCTATGGGGTGGTCAGTGGGACTTTGCCAGGTCAAGAGGTTGTGGAGCCACATGCATTAGATAATACCTGCTAATTAATGCAGATAAATATATAATTCCATCCCTACACCTCCACCCCCAAAGCTCCTGTAATGCCACCCTGCCAGGCTTTTTTTTTTTTAATAGATTTCATTTGAGGAAATAATGTTTTCAAAACACATATTTTAAATTGTGTTCAAAACCACCCAAACCTGGTTTGTGGGGCTTTTCATCTTCAAAGCAATTTGTAGCACTAGCTGATAAATATTATGTTACAGTTAATATATCAAAGCATAATGTAGTCTGTGACAGAATTGGTAGGTCATCCATCTGTGTCACATGAAAGGAATGTTTTTCTGGTTTGGTCTGCTAGTTACCTCCTTACCAAACTAAGGGAAATAACTTTGTAGTGAATCTTCAAAGACATGTTAGATTGCTTTCTCCTTTTCTTCTCTTCATAGGGATTTGGAATAGTTTTAAAGCATCACAATCCTGATGTGCTGGAGAAGGGTTTCACATGCTGACCATAGTGTTTGTGCTGTTTCAGCTGTTGGGTCAGCTGTCTCACCAGGGCTGATGTGTCTCTCTTGGGGAACAAATGCCTTTCTGGAAAAAAGGGGTGATGTTTTATTGGATTATCCAGATTAGATGCAGGTGCTGTCTGAAGGGGCCTCTATTTTTCAATTTCATGTAACTTCAGCTCTGTCCCTTTAGACATTTGCTGAGCATTGTTAGGGGAATGTTCACTTATATATGAAAGTGGAGGAATGGCAAGGTCACAGAGTAAGCAGTTCGTCTGAAAGAGCAGCATTTCTCATTCCTGGTTTTGCAGCCCATTAGATTTGTGGCTCTAATCACTCACATGAGAAGGCTCTGAAGGCACCTGGTGATTGCAGGCACCTTTTCAAAGGTGGCCTCTAAAAAAATATACACAGCAATTAGCCCACTAAATTGACTTGCTTCCTGAAACATATTAATCCTCTCTGAATTACTTAAAGTGACTCCTTTTTAGTTTATAAACCTAAAGATTTATTGGTGATCTCATGCTCTGTGTCCTCAGACTCTGGATTAAGGATAAAATTAAAGACGTAAAGCCTGTGGTGAAATGGGAACGGCTTTCAGCCAGGGCTGTGAGCAGTTTATACAAATGGAGGCAATATAGTGCCCACACCCACTCTGCCAGCCTGGAGGAGTTCACTGTGACCCAAACTCTTATCTCTGTTTACATCTGTAATCTGATATTCTTGAAATGTGATAAGGGAGTTCTGAAAGAAAATCACTGCTTCCATCTTTAATTACCATCCTAAAGAAAGCTTCCAAATTTCAGCTACAACAGTCTTACTGAACCATCCTACTGTTCAGGATACTTTAAAATAAAATCCTTAATCCATTTTGAAGCCTTTAGTTAGAAGAATGTAAAGGAGTATAAACAAGAAGGTTCAGCTGTAAGCACAGAGCAGATATGAGAAGTGAGAGCTTGAGAACAAATCCTTGGGAAACAGATGGGGCTTGTGCTGTTTCCCTTTCTTCTAAAACCTCAGTTCTCAGCGCACCATCTCGTGGTCTGTTAACTCCAGACATTTGAAGGGCAGATGGCTTCTTGCCCTTTCAGAAAACACAAGCACTGCTAGTGAAGGAGTTGTCATTATAATAGATACAACTTTATCTCCAGCCAAGTCTTTTGTGTTCCTTACCAGCATTTCTTTTTGCTGTGGTGAGGGAGCAAGGAAAATGGATTTGATAGCCAGGTATCTTCTCTTGGACTCGTTCTTGTCTCCACTGTTGCCTTACACACATTTCTCTTCTATCTGATGAAAAGTGTTGTACTCATTTTTATTTCCTTATTATGCTAAGAATGAAACTTTGAGAACAGCGGCTGCTGCATTCACCAGGAACTGAATTCTTTAACTATAAAATTATGTTCTGCGTATTCATGAAAATGGATCAATTAAAGTCAAGGGGACTACTCACATGAGCAAATGCTAATTAACAAAACGGATGCTCTAATGAAGAGAACATGATAACGTTGCAGATAGATTCTGAATATTAAACACACTGCTCAGCAGCAGTAGAGATGTTTACTCCATAGTATATGAGCAGTTTATTAAATTTCTGGTTGGAAATAAATGCTTTGGGCTGGTTCTCTAATTGGTAAATGTTCTATACTTCCAGACTCGAGTGCTGTCTGGAGCATCCTAAGTGTGCTCCTAAGTCAGTGCTGATCCACAGATTGCTGATACCATCTAACCAAACCAGACAGGTGGCTTTGCTGAAATAAGAGCTTTAGATATTTCTTGCCCAGCTGGTGGGGGGAGAAAAAAAAATCTGTCTTTTTTTTCCCCGTTGAAAAAATAAAATTTAAAAAAGCTCAAAAAGCCTAATAATATAAAGACAGGACATCTATTATCACATGTAAGTCAGTGGGAGAGAGTCTTTAGAACAGCCTGGTAGCTGGATTTTCATATTAATTTATTTTCCTATTCATGGAAATTCTGCTTTCATCACCAAGTGAACTTGGTGCTAATTAATTAAATATGAACTATTGATTAATGTATGAAGAACAGTGAAAGCTGTGGCTACAGGACTGGTCTATTTTCAGAGACTTTTCTGTATTCTCCCTAATATCAACTTAATATTTCATGGGCCAGGTCTGAATTAGGAGAAGTAAACAACCACTCCAAGGGGGATGGGGGAATGGTCCCAGCAGTGCTCTTGCAGCAGGGCTGGGAGCAGGGCTGGGATGGGGCTGGGGGCTCTGTGGGGCCCTGGCCCTGGCTCCTGCCCAGCCCCACTCTGCACATCCATGGCTGGAGCTTGTCCCGGCTCAGGGGCAGGGAGGACATGCAGGGAGAGCAGGACATGCAGGGAGAGCAGGACATCCAGGGAATGAGTGTTGCCTTTGGCTGCATCAGATGTGTCTCATCATCCCTTGGGTCTTCTGGGGCAGGATTGGGGTAGGTGGAGGCAGGACAGGCAGGACAAGAAGCGCTCAGGAGATGGAGGTGGATGCTCTCTGATCTTGCTGCTTCCCCTCCTCTGTTCCTCCACCATCCTTTACTTCTCATTTCCAGAGTTGTTTTTCAAAGAGGGAGGTGGAAGAGGAAGAAACCCAGCAAGTCTTGTTGACCAAACCTTCCATGCTTGTCCTTCTGCAAATCCATGCTTGCCCTTCTGACATAAAGCCTGGTTGAACATGGAATCATGAAGCCATGAGGGATGTGCCTCTGGCAGAGGGGTCTCTGATACATCAGGCAGGAGGGGTGGGATATGTTACATGAGGACATTCAGCTGTGGCAGACCCTGGAAATTGGGATCCTGGAAAGAAATTTCAAATCCTTTGAAAAAGCTACTGACTTAGGGATATTATGGGCATATATATTGTATGGGCACAAAATCCATAGAAAATGTGATCTGGACTGTTGCTGAGGAACCAGCCACAGCATGTTTCATGTTGCTTCTCACACAAGTAGGTGGTTATTTCTGATTTTTAGAATAACTTTTTTATGGTAATCAATGTCTTGTACAGCCTTAGCACTGAACAGTGAGACAGATTGGGCCATAATGAAATAAATTGTGGGAAAAAAAAATTTAAAAGCAAAAGTAAAGAAATACTCAAACACCTTCAAAAGCTAGGTTTTGTCAGTAGGTAATGTGTGCCTGTAAGTATAGGTATTGTCTTTACATTTTCTGAAGAAAATAGAACAATCATAACACTGTGCAGTATCAAGGAAAACTAAATTATCCCATGGCTTGCATGGTTAAAAGTATATCCTGACTGCTATCCTGGCACATCCACATTCTTGCAAGCCTGTTCCCAGGATGTTCAAAACATTCAAAAGACTAAAGGGCTACGATTCCATTGATGTCTAATGAAGTTCCCCACACAAAGGCTTTCCTTAAAGAAGTTCTTTGAGTCTGAAGTGACAGACAGATGTCAAGGTGATGCTGAGTGTGAGATGAAAAACTGAAAGCAAACAAATTATTTAAGTCATTTATGGGATGTGATTTGGCCCAACCTTGAAGTTTTTTGTGGGTGGGTTGGAGTGCCATCAGTCACCCCTGACACACGTTATTTGTGCATAATTATATGTTATTGACCCAGTACTCAGTAAAAAGGGCTCTGTGCATGCTTAGCATTGTTTGATCCCAGCCTCCTCTGTCATTGAGACATAATGAACCAAATATTGCATATTTCTGTTCTCTGTGCAGATAGGGCTTACATGTATCTCCTCTGTAATCTCTAATTGCCCTAGTACAAATCCAGAGAAGGCTAAACCTCTATTTCCAAGCAAATCCATCCTGGCATTGTCAGGAATCAACAGATTTTCTCCAGGAGGAGAAGCATCCAGCTTTGAGCAGGGATTTCCAAGGTGAGCCATGGTGGTGCTGTGCTGGGGCCTTTGATGCATGGTCTGTCACGGAGCTGCCCACATCCAGGGCTTCAGATCTTCATCAGCCTGGGAGATGAAAGGTAATTCCAGGGCTGTGATGAAGAGCAGAGCCTCGGCTGGGCAGCTCCTGGGGCCCTGCGGTGCTAATTAAGATCTCAGATGTCTTGGTGACCTTGGCTCTGCTGCAGGGACACAGGTGGGGCAGGACAGAGGGGCTGTGAGCTGACACATCGAGCGTCAGCTCCTCACCAAATATGCTTTGGAAGGGCTGGGCAGAAAGAAAAAATAAAATTTGTAAGTAAAGTTACTGAATGAAGTAAGGGCACAGAGTCTGAGTCATGATCTACTGAATTCAAGGCAACCTTGACTTAAGAAGGGCTTTATTATGCTTAAAGAAAGAAAAATTAAATCTTCCTAATTGTTGCAGACAGTGATGGTGTTTTGTGTTTTAAGCAAAGCCTCTATGTCTCTTTTCAAAGAAATCTCAATAGGAGCTGAACTTTTTATATATTTTCCAGGGGTTTGGGGGATAAAAATACCAACTTTTTTCATTTGCTGGGAATGCTCTGTCTAACAAGCACCCTTTTCCATTTTTTATTATTTTTACAGTAACATCTATAAAAAAAGCAAATTAAAATATTTAAACACAACACTGAAAACATTTGTTCGTGCCTGCTGGCCAGCTTCCAACTTGTGTAATTAAATCTTGCAGTCTGTTACCTAAATACTTCCCACAGTTCCTACTCAGTGCAGTCCCTTCCCTGAGCTTCTGGCCCCAGCCAGTTTTACTCCTGCTTTGCTCTGCAGCACAGCTGCCACTTTGGATCACAGGGATGGCTGCATTTCTTGGGGAAAACTGACTCTCATATATAAATAATTGTTAAAGTGCTGAGGAAACCTCCCTGGGGTGAAGAGCACCATTGAAAAATAATAAGCCTTTCAGATACATTATTAATATCGATCCCACTGCTGGTCCGATTCCAGCCCAGGGACAGGGAGAAGGTGACTCCTGCAGTCTGTGTTAAGGCCTGGCACCTGGAAACCAGGCTGTGACACCGAGCCCTGCCCCAAACCCCTCCATGAGACTGGATAATCATTTATCCCTTTGTGCCTCACCACCTCCCACCTTGGAATTCTTGCTCCATGGCTTATTTAATAAATATTTCCATGATTTTAACAATGGGGTTTTGTTAGTGTGGGTGGCCCATTCTCTGTGATGTTGAGGTGGAAACCATGAATTCAGGCTGAAGTGAGCAACCAGCAACTCCTGATGCATGAGCTCAGTTTGTGATACTCTTTCTCCTTGGCACTTTGCAGGTGAACACAGATATTTTTCTAAGTTAGAAATGACAAAGTATTTCTCATGTTGAACGCAGAGGATCCCCCAGCAGACTTGTTTGTCCTGCACTCATTTTCTGTTGCACAGTGTTGGCATTTAAGCTGTGTCCACTGACAGCTTTTTTATCCTTCTTCACCCCTTAGACACTCTTCTGTAACTTTGGAAAGCAATTTGTAACCCGTGTGTATGTGCAGAAAATACTCAGTGCTGATTCCCATACAGCAGAGCAGTTACTTATAGCTGTCCTTTAGTTTGAGTGAAGTCCTTCACTTTATGCTCAGATTAACCAATGTTCCAACTGAATTTGATGTTATCTCTCTTTTATTGATGTGAATTATTTATAGCAGAACTGTTGAATCATCAAAACGCGATTCCTGAGACTATTATTTATGCTAAGATATTAATCCCATGTTCCTATTAAGATTTATCCCTCTGTTCCTCGTTCTGGATTCCTGAATTAAATTTAATTATTCCATCTTTCTCTTTTGCAGTTGAAGTGCAGTTAGGTTCGTAAAGTAGAAGTATTAGCTCGTGGGTGACTGTGTTGAGGTCAAACACAAAATCTGTCCTCCCTGCTTTCCTGCAGGTGTAGATTTGAATTTTTATCACAACCAAAGGCAGCTCATGGGAGGCACCTGGGTTAAAGATAAACTGCTTTTATTCATGGGCTTTTTCTGGACATGTGGATGCAATATTTAAATTGGTCCAGACAGCAACACTTACATTCATTCTCTCCAAAGGGAACTTTTTGTTTGTTGTTGTTGGGAGAGATCCCGGGTGATAACACAGGTGTAACCCTGCAGTTTTGCTTTTTCCTGTACACTTGTGCTCTCTCTTTTCTTTTCCTGTCCTTTTTGCAGGCTGGATCAGGCAGCTCAGCAGTGCTGGGGCTGCCCCCAGCCCAGTTCCCTATCTCCATGCATCCTCCTGCCTTTGCCCTGCTCCTTTGAAGTCAGAGGGGCTGCAGGTTATGGCAGCACATTTCATCTTGTGCAGCTACAGCCACTCGCCACAAGCACTCCTGCAGCTGATTTTAAGACCTTTTATAATAATTACTGTTTTTCTTGCAGGCATTTCTCCATCTTTGTACTCCAGTGAAGCCCCCCATCTCTTGTGCTGATAGTAATGATGTTATGGCAGAGAGATCCCCCTGGCTTTATTAGGCTCAGATTTATACTGTGCTTCAGTCTTGAATAATTCAAGACAGGGCCCAAACCAGAGCTCCAGATGAATGCCATACATAATGTAGGGCAACTCAGGTGGAAAGTTTGCAGCTGTGGTTCTAGTTCATCTCTGGCCTTGGTGTTTCTGATAAAAGCAAAAAAAACCCAAAACAAACTAAAAAAACCTCCTGATTTCCATATAAACCAATTCTCTCAAGGATTCCTCCTTCAGTGTACATGTATATTCATATACCAGGATTTTTAGCTTTAGGCACCTACAGGTGGTTTCTCAGAAAACACACATCCAAAGCAGGAGTAGTGCCTTTTGTTTGTGTATGAATGTCCTCTAACCTCTGGTGTTTGCCTTTCATTTGCTCTGAGAGCAGAACTTAACTCCTCCTCCTGCAGGGTGACAGGGTTAAACAGCTCCTGATACCACTCAATGGAATAGCAGCAGTGGCAGCCAATAAAGTGCAGCCCATTTGAAATCATTCCTAATATTTAAAGAAGGAAGAATGTCACCCACAAGAACCATTTCCGCATTTCAGGAGATTTTTCTACAATATTTTCCCGTGACTGATGTACTAGATGCAAGCCCTTGATCTTCAAATCATTGTTGTGTTTTCAGTGATAAATGGCAGAGTTCTGCTGTGTTTGTGTGTGAGCACAAGTGTTCAAGGGTAGTGCTTGGGATTGCTGGAGTGTCAGGCTCCCTGCACGTCCAGAAAAAAGCTTAAGGATTCATTTAAATAATTAGGCAGAATGTGCTGATAGTCATGTCTACTCTTTCTGAGGAACTTACTTGGCCATTTGAAGCATGATGCAGCACGGAGTTTGGATTGCCATTCCTGTTGTCAGTGGGGCTTTCTTCAGTTACAGATTTGGGTTTTCATTTGCCTTGTTTTGGTTGAGATCCGGGATACAGCTTGTTTGTGTAGTCACATGCAAAGAAGAATAATATTTAAAACATATACAATACTTTACATATTCAAAACACTGTGGAAACATTTGCAGACATTCTCCCAACCCCTGTGTGGAGTGGATAAATAGTGAAGTAGGAAAATACTGGAGATATGACTTTAAGGCAGTTTTGCATGGAAGATAACATGTCATAGTATTGCTGATGGAAAACAGACATCAGACCTCCAAATCCGAGAGTGATGTGAGGGGACCTGACACATTTAATGTTGTTTATATTTGTATCTCAGTTTCAGAGCTTTCAGGGATGACTTTTTTCAAGTTTTCTTGACATGGAGGAATAGTAAAATCTACTTTGTTTTTAATGAGCAATGAAGTGATGTCACATCTTTCCTGAGGCTGGAGCCCCTCAAAAACCTAGAGAATTTCACAAGACTTACAGTCACAGGCTGGATTGTGCATCCCTGAAGCTGGCAGAGATACTGTCACTGGATTGGGCAGGATTTGTGTAACACTCCTGTCTCCTGGGTAGAGCTGACAACATTTCAGGGGCTGGTCATGGCAGAAATACCAGGTTTCATGATTTGCCATCAGTTCTTAAAAGAATCCTATTAAAACCATGTGTGTACGTTAAAATCTGTGCAAAAATGAAGGTGATAAGCTGTTATAATTCTGCTTGCTGCAGGGGTACTTGCAAGCCTTTCTCTGGCCCCAGGCTGTTGTCTGCTCACCTGTTGGTCCATCTGGTTTTATTGAGTGAGGAGGAGCCATGCATCCAGTCATTCTTTGTGTTTCTGTACCTGACAGACCTGTCAGTGTAAACTTGTTTGGGTGGAAAGGATGAATCATGCTGGAATTAGCATGCTGATTGAGTGGGAATCACATTTACAAATGTGCAGCACGGTGTGATGGAGTGTTTATGCCCCTGTGAAAAGGCATCTGGTGGCTGGAGTGGAAGCTCTTGAGCTCTCTGCAACTGCTCTCAGCTCGAGCTGCTCTGTGCCAGCTTTTCCTGCTCTGTATTGAAGGAAGGATAACCTCATTGTAGAAAATTGCACTGAGAGGCCCAGCAAAAGATGGGGATTTTGACAGTGTCACCCTCGCACTCCTCTAACTGGATTTCCATTTCCAGCAGGAAAGGATAAATGAAACAACAATTGTTCTGTTTTTGCACTGCTGCCGGGGAGGGAGCGCGGAAGGAAACCAGGCATCCTGAAATCTGTGATCCTTAGGAGCTCTTTGTTGAATGAAAAAGGAAGATGCTTATCCATGATGTTGCCCTCCTGTATTTACAGGGATTTGAATGCATATATCTAGTCGCTGGTACTAATGAGCTTATCAGAGTCTTTAAAGTGTTTTCTAAATCAACTAGACAGAGCTCACCCAGGCTGTCCTTGAGGCAGCTTTTTTTTTTTCCCTTTCTTTTTTGAAATAGATTATTATATCTCTCTCTCTAAGGTATTTACGTGATCTCAAATACAGAGCACTGATCTTCAGTGCATCTCCAGGAATATAGATGGCACAGGGAGGAAATGACTGATTGGAAGAGTGGGGAATTGAGACCTGCTCTGATATACTGAATCCTAAGCAAGTATCCATCCTACTGCAGTTATTGCTGTCTCCTAATGTTCATGTGAGTATTCAGAGGCAGATGGGCCTTCCCTCCTGTGCAACACTCTAAAAGTAATTTAAGCTGATGAAACAAAACAAGTATCCCACAATTATTAAGAGTTTATCATTTACTTTTTGTAATTCCACCCATCACAAGGAAGGATTTCAGCAGCTCTGCAGAATTGCAGCAATTTGAAGGATGCCACGCTCTTAATACCAGTTTTAGCAGACTTAATCTTTCGCTTCTCTAATTCCTAAGTGAGTCTGTAAATGCGAGGTGCGCGTTTCTGCAGATTTTGTTCATCACTAAAATAAATAAATGAAAAAACTGCCTTATTCCTCAAGGACTTTCAGCTCCATCTACAGCAGAGAATGTAATTATGCCCATATCATTGATCAGGGGACCCCTCCCCTCACTCCAGTCTGTATAGCACCAGGATTTAGCATTTAAACTATATTTAAGTAACTGATGTATTAGACAAAGGAAGCCATGCAGTAAGTGGATTGCCATCTACTTTTAGCTCAGCACGCTTGTTGAACGTGTGCCAAACTTCCTCGTTTCCTGGCGTTTCCTTTATTGTAGCCTGAGGAGCAGCGAATATCTGTGTGCAATTGGAGGTTTCTAGCATTTCACTTCACTGAATTCTCTGCTCCCTGTTGTCTCGTACAGACTGTCAACCATTTGTATTTCTGGGTTGGAACTAATCAGACCCATCTGGTCTTGCTGACAGTGAGAGCCAGGAGAATAGCTCTGTATCATGATACAGGATCCTGGAACTTGGGGCACAGAGAAATTTACTGCCTCGCCTAGTCCTGCTTTTTAATAAACTCAACGGTGCCACAGCACAGCTCATTTTCTCCTTTGTTTTAAATCAAAGATAGCAGTTGTCTGTCAGACCACAAATGTATGAGCACTAAGCAATCCATAGATTGAACATTTCCTTCTTGCTCAAGCTGTAAGTAGTTCTTTGCATCCTTGCTGGATGGAGCATTTTGTGGCGGAAAGAGTTTTTCAGCTGCAGAGTAAATTAGAAACCAGACAAAGAATAATGATTGTCTTTTCAGTGTTTCCTAATATCAGCTGGTAAATGAAGGTGAGGTGGTGTAAGAGCTCCTGTTGCCTAGTCTGCATTGGAAAGAGCATCCAGGCACTCCTAGGTTGCTCAAAGAATGCCAAATCAAAGGCCATGTGAGGCACTAATGCTGCATATTGTATGAAGTGTGCCTACCTGGGAGTATTTGAATTACATCTTCATTGTACATTAGGGAGAAAATTCAAGGCAAATCAAAAGTTTGTATTGATTTTGGGACCAGGGGAGGGGTTGTGGAGGATTATCTGAATAATGCTATTATTCACCTTTCTGTTGGAAAATTAAAGTGGATAGTGCAAAGAGCACTACTGAGAGAGATAAATGAGCTGCTTCACTCCAGAATGAACTCTCGTAGCAGCAAACTGTTGACATTATGTGCCTAAATTCCTTATGTACTTAGTAGAGTTATCTGCATAAAATATCCTTTAAATTCAAGAATGACTTCCATCAGCCCTGTAATGATATCAGGGGATGATTGTGCTCCCATTTTATTTCAGTGGGTGTACACAAATACTGCTATTCTATGAGATTATTAAATCTCAAAAGGCGCGTTTTGTGATTATTTAGGACAGATTCCATTTCAGCAGTTCCAAACCTTGCAGCCTTGTTCAGAGCAGTAAAATAAACCTGTAAGATGAAGAAAGACATTGTTGTCCTTTGAGCAAACATACTGAACAAGGGATTCTGTAATTGAACTTCTACCAGCACCTTTGCCAGTGTAGTACCAAAGGTGCAGAATTTGATATAGCCAGTTACAAACCTTCTCACAAATCATGAGGAAGAAGTGCTGTGCTGGAGGATTTAGGGACTTTACCCAAAATGTGGGAGCTGGATCACAGCTTTGCAGGATCCATGGGTGTATTTGTGTCCCTACTCCATCCTGGCCCCACCAGGAAGCTTAAAAGTAGTTTTAGTACCAGTGGATTTAATTTGGCTGTGTTAGTTCTTATTACTGACAAGCTTGAAAAAAAGATTAAGTTAAAAAGTCCAAAATCTCAGTCACCAACAGACAGAAATTCTAACCTGCAGAGGGGAAGGAAAGGAAAGGTAGCTGGGAATGAAACTAAACAGAACCCTCACGTTATCATGCACCAAACAATTCACAGGCACAAAGGCAGAGCATGGTTTGCTGATCTGACATGGAAATCAGAAACAAGAGCATCAGGTGCAGCTATAAATCTGCCTCACCAGGAATTTGTCAGCTTTTCTGTTCCTACCCCAAAAATGAGTGAGGAATATTTGTTCATGCTGTAGGAAGGGGTGAAAAGAAGGTGTTACATGGGTGAGCAACAGCACTGGTGGAAACGGTGCTGAAGGAAGAGCTAAGGTTTTTGTGAAAGTTTTTTGGCAAGAACACATCTCTGAAGGTTTTCTGTGATGCAAATATCCCATTTCCCTCATCTTGGAGAGGAAAAGGTTTTGGGGATAAAACTTCAAATTACTCTTGAGCCACGTCACGGGGTTTTCACTCTGCTTCCTGAGTCGTGTCTCCAATAAGCTCCAACTCAATAGAAATTTGCTTTAGTCCTAACACTGTAAAAACCAAGTAAGCACTTTGAGATTTGCCCCATTGATTTTGCCAAGTTTTGGTTGAGTGAGAACTTAATAAAGGTTTTGGATTGCAAAGATTAAGAACTGACTCCTGACACCCTGATTCAATTTCTGGCCAGTCATTTTACGGATTAGCTCCCACTGAGTTCAGCAGGAGCGTGTCAGTGCAAGGGCTGAGCCAGGATCCAGCCCTGGCTCCCCTGCCAGGAGTCAGTGTCTGCCTCCTTTAACCTGCCCATCGGTCCAGGAGCTCAGAACTTCAGGGGAGGAACAGCCACAGCTCCTGGGATGAGTTTGATCAGGGGGCAGGGGTTACAATGGCTCCAGCACACAGAAAGTTAAAAGGAGTCCAAGCAGAGGGAGGGAAGGGGAGGACATTGGGTCCTGAGAGGTGAAAAGGACCTTGGGGCAGCCTGTGTTTGTCAGCAGAGGAGAGCAGTGAATTAGATCTGCAGTTGGTTGGCTGGTGTTGGATTAAATCCCAGCACGCAGAAGGAAAGGGAAAATGTGGGGCTTGTGCCTTGTGTTGGAGGTGATGAAAGAGCCCCAGGAAGGTGGTTTGAGTTGCTCACCATGGTGAGGAGCATTCAGCACACAGAGCTGCACCACCAGCTGCAGAAATGGGTCCACGTTTGGAGGCTAATGGGCTGAGAACATTTCATGTCTCTCCAACCCAAGCATTGCCTTTCAAAGGGAGTCCAGACCCCAGAGCTCCCGCCTGGTGGTGTCCCTGCAGCGAGGGGCAGGGGTGTCTGTGACCCACTGTGGCTCTCCTGCCTGGAGATGCCATCCTTGGGCACCCCCACGGCAGTGCAGCAAACTCCACACCCCTCTGCTGCACAGTTCAGACACTTGGAAAGCCCAACTCAGCCTTGTCGTACGCAGGGGAGCAGGGAGAAGCAGCCACTCCTGCTGCAAATACCCCTTCTTCCTTCAGCAGCAGAAATCAGACAGTTTTCATGTAATTTCCTGAGCTGCTGTCATCATTATTCTTCCTTTTCTATTATTTTTTTAATGTCTTTTTAAAATCACTTACATCTACTCATTTGAGCACAGTCCTGATGTATCTGGGATATTTCCTTTGAGATGCCTGTCTGAGTTTGGTGGGAAATACACAGCATTTGTATAAATTCTAATTATTAGACAATACATTTGGGAAGAGTGGAAGATCTCTGATTTTGAGGGGAGTATATTAATTTTAAAAGCAATTCTGCTTGATCTATGGTGGAGATTAATAAACTAGTGAGATTTTGTTTGGAAACATGAAATTTCTTTTTTTGAGTTGCATAAGCACAGCACAGTCGCTTAAACATTTTAAATCAATTTTCTTTGCACTCTTAGAATTCAAAAACCACAAAATGGATTTCTTTCAAGTTTCTTGTATTCCAAGGTTCAGCCCAGAGGGATTTTTTTCTTCTTTTTTTACTTTTTTTTTTTTTTTTTTGTGGCTTAGAATAGGGTTTTGTAGTGAAAAGCCTGACAGATCCTTTACTATACTGCCACTAGGTACAATGCTCTAATATATGGTGCAAGAATTACTTGTATTTTAATAAAGTATCTGGAACAGAATAAAGGGAGCATTTTAAAAGTATTAGTTGAAATCTGTGTTAGTTTGGTTTGAAGCAGTGTTAAGAGAATACACCTTCTTTAGTTTCCCTGGTTCAGTCAAGAGTATAAGCAGCAAAACTGTGATGTGGGGAGCCTTTCAAATGGTTAAACATTTCAGTCCTCTGTTCCTTACAAAAGTTGATGCCTTTTGAAAATGCAGCTACTCTGTCAGCTCCTCAGAATGATAAAAATGTGCTGAATTTCTTTGTGTAACGTATCCCTTCTTCCCAATTTCTTGCTAAAAGAAAGGAATAATAAAGGGCATCATGGTCTTTGTCCATTCCAAACCCTGCCCCTCCACGTGGCTCTGGAGCAGGAGCATTCCCAGACAGGGGCTCTGCTGACACAACAGCCTGGGTCCCATTGCCACAGGAGCAATTCCCAGCCTGCAAAACTATGGGGCTTCATTAGCTCAGATTCTGCTTTTAGTTGTTTTTCCCTGCAGGTGTGTGTAATGGCAGCTTTCCATGTGTGTTGGATTACTGAAGGAGTTAAAATTGTCCATTTTTTAAAAAGTTTGTTTATATATATATATGCATTATACAGGTTCTAATTTTATGCACTGGCACACTCAGATGGATGCATATATAAATATATTTATGTTTATTTATGTAAATTTGCATTATCTATCTCTAGTATCTCGTACTGGCCATTGGCCAAGATAAGATGTAATTCATAGCAGAACCTTTGATCAGATCCCATGTGTTAAACCTTACAGGACGTAAAGCTTGATAAGATTTGTGAGAGCCCTGAGTACTTGGGTAGGAAAGATGGCCTGGGTTGGATTAGTGCAGACCATAAACCTTTGTTCTTTGGAGCAAGCTCTAATTAAGGAAATAACGAGCAGCATCCTTGTGCTGCTGACACCATCCCTGCTGGCTGCTGACAGGCTGTGGGGTGGACTGCAACTCAGGAGGAGGTTCTGCACCATTGGCCTCATCTCCAAGGGCTGTTTCTCTGTCACATGATATGCGCTGCATGAACATGTCTGTGGAATGGCTTCACACAGAGTTATTGCAGCTTTGCCCACACCAGAGCCTGGTCCTTGCTCAGTGGAACAGGAGTTTGGGTGCAGAGCACTGTGCACAATGTCCTGAGTGTCACAGATGTGTCACAGCCATGGGCACCAAAGTGATTAAATCCTTTAAATGCATCTTTAAACTCCTATAGGTGCTGTAAAAAGCAGAGTCCCTTCTCCGTGTTTCTGCTGGGTACTTGTATACCATGGATGTCCGATCCCTGTGGCACATCCACATTGACTTTGAAAGTGGAAACTATAATATTATGTAATCTTGGCTTGAAGGCAAATATTAGCTAATTTAACCAGATATAATCTACCCCCAAATGTCTACACTACTCACCATTGAAGCAGTGCTTTTAAAAGGTTTCTTAAAATAAGCACAAATTTAAAATTGTATGTTTAGCTCTCAGGGAAATAACTAGTATTTAACTGGAGCATTGGTTTCCCTGTGCCATGCACTGCTGATTTACTGAAGCTGGACAAAGTAATTCCCATCAGCATTGATTGAGAATGTCCAGGTTTTGCCTTTCAATTAATTATGAAACAATCTGTTGTCAGCATTCCCAACAGATAGTGAGACTTTGCCATTCAGAGTTAATGTGGATGAATGTGGATGTAGTGAGGCACTGGGAAGAAAGGCACTAATGGAATTCAGACTGAGCTGAGCTGGAGAAAAAGGGCAGAGAGGAGAAGAGAAGATTGAGCACATTGAGATCCTGGGCAAACAGAGAGGGGCTGATGAATTTTCCAGTTCCAGCAGGCAGGGTGGCTGCTGGGCTCCAGGGACTTGGCATGGGGAGTGGATGATGCAGCATCTCTCAGGGAGGGAAAGTCCATCTGGGTCCATCAATGAGCTGGGCTGGGCATGGCAGACTGAGCTGCTTTCCTGAGCTGTCACAGGACACGGGGCTGTTCACTCATTCTGCAGCTGCAGGTGCTCATCCCTGCTAAGGACATGAGCAGCAAAAGCTTCCAAAGCTGGGAGTGTTTATGTAGCTCCATCCTCACCATATCTCTTCTGTTGATGTTTGTAACTGCTCCTCCCTCAGAGTATGAAGGAATAACATTGCAGAAGTTAAAAGATCCTCCGCTGGCACCTGCTGATCTGCTCAAAAGTGTGAGACCCAGGATGGGGCTGTGTTTGCCATGGGCGCTTCTGTCCCCACCGCGTGCCTGGGTGTCCCTGTGTGAGAGATGCTGCTGTGGGGACACATCCAGTGTTCACCCAGCTGTCTGCAGGGATTCAGCTCCCCAAGGATGCAGGCAGGTGTCTGCTGGGATTTGCTAAATGCTTGAACCAGTTGGCTCCTTAACACCCCATGAAATCTGTCTGATCAGGTGCATAATTCACTCATGTGTGGCACTGGGACAAATCTTTGTGCCAGCAAAATGCTCTCTGAAAACACTCCCAAAACCCCCATCTAATACATGGCTATAGGAAATCTTGAGGATTCAGCCCGTGACACAGCACATGAGTTTGCTTTTTGGTAGTTTTCCCTCAGTAATTTTGGAAGTCATTTTTCTCTGTATTTTGACTGCCACAGGGCTGTGCCTGCTGAGAAATTAGCAGAAAGCCATGCAGTCCATCCATCATTGTTGGTGTGTTTGTTGGTTTTTTTCTTCCCACGTTGTATATTGAAACCCATAATTAAGACTAATCTTTTAAATGCCTTTGTGGAAAAAGAACACAGCAGGCATGGAGTGGACTTTTTTATTAAAATAAACAAAAGAAGCAGAATTTGTATACATAACATATAACTACTGAACGTAGACTTAATAATTAAAAGGGCTTCTGTAAGCCTGTTCTTACAGATACTGAGTAAATAAAATTGCTGTTGGTGACAGATTGATACTTCTGTTCACAATAAAAATTTATAATTTAGGATAAGCAATTCTCCCATTACAGGCTATGGAATTCATTGGAATATGTCCACCATGTTAGCCGCAACAAAAATAATTAGGAATCACCAACACTTGTCAAGAATTGTATATTTATAGTTATCTCAGGACAGAAGAAATTATCTTCTGAAGTAGAGGATGCTATTCAAACGCTAAGGTGTTCCTGTATGTAGGTTTTGGCAGTTAGACACACCCTTTTAAAAGCATGTGCTTATATTGTCTTGGATCTAACTTGTGACCTGTGCTGAATGAAGCAGAGCACATGCCAGTGCATTTTATAACCGTGAAAATGATGCTATTTACAGCTACCAAGGGACTGGTGCTATAAATAAGCATTGATTTGGGGGTTTTTAGCCTCTCCAATTCTGTGTTTAACAGTCCCGTTTTTCATAACCAATAATACTGCTTTGGGTTCTTATTGATATTCATCATTCCAGATTGTGTTTTAATATTCTGGAAGAATTAAAAAATATTTTTATCCCTCTTTTGTCTGTAGCTTTACTTAAAAATCAACTGGAGATTTTAATCTCCTTAAGAATACATGAATGTTCAAAAGAGGGAATGGGTGATTTCTCTCTTGGGTGGTACGAGTTGATTATCTTCCTGATTGCCATTTCTCCCTGTTAAATGGTTTTAGTGACTACCTAGGAGCTGGAATGTCCCAGATGTAGCTTCTTAGCAGATGATGAACGCCTTTTATAACATGCCCTTCGTAGGGGCTTAGACAGTCTGGAAGGATTCACAATAATACCTCAAGATTACTCTGAGCACACAAACACAATAGCACAGCAGCTGATGTTTATTCATCTTTCATGAGGCTCGTGTAGGCACAAAGAGCAAGGTTGTTTCCTGATTTACTGGGGTCATTTGGCATCAAAAGTGTCCCAGACCTTTGTGTGTGTCATGTTAAGGCTGTGCTGCACCGTGTGCAAAGATTGTATTTTTAACCGGTGCTGTCTGCTGCTGTTTTTCCTTTTTCACCATCTCTTTAATTCTTTTCCCCTGTGCTATTCATCCTCCAGGATGACTCTAATTTACAATGAGCTTTATTTTTGAATGGGATATAGGCAGTTTTGGCAGAGGGTCAGTGTGATGGGGACAGGGACGCTTTGCTCTATCCCAGGTTGTTCCCAGCCCCATCCAGCCTGGCCTTGGACACTTACAGGAATTTGGCAGTCACAGCTGCTCTGAGCAAACAGTTCCAGAGCCTCAGCATCCTCACAGGGAGGAATTTCTTCCCAACATCAAATCTAGACCTTTCAGAGCCATTCCCCCTTCTCCTGTCACTACATGCCCTTGTCCAGAGTCCATTTCCAGCTCTATCATAGAGCTGCCCATGTTTTGAAATTTGCCTGAAAGGGCAAGGAGAAAAAAGAACATGGCCCATAATTGCAGATCTATTAACTAAATGACTGAAATTAAACACATTGTTATCACCATGACTGGGCTGGGCCATTGTGCACAGTGATTTTGGAGATGAAGGCTCCAGGATGATTTTGGAGCTCTGTGGGGACCCTGAGGGCTAATTGCTGTAGTCTGGCTGTGGATGGGAAACAGATCCAGCTGTGAGAAAATCTCAACAGCTTTTTCTACACCATTTACAGTGGGGAACCCTTGCTTTTACTGGGATAAAGCTTCAGAGTTAGTGAAGATATTATTATTTCTGCTTTACAACTCTTGCCATCTCTTGCTAAGAATAAATAGGTGAGCTGGAACTTCTTGCTTAAATGTCTCTTTTATCTTCCTGGGGTGAATATCTGCCATGACGTTCCCTTGTTCTGTGGTATTGTCTGGGAAGCTTTTCCTTTCTTCTGCATTCTTGGTATTTTCTCTTCTCTTCTAAAAGAAACCCCAGCAAAATGCAAGCAAACAGAAAAGAAGGCATCTCAGAACCTGACCTCCTTCCCCTCCCAACACATTGGAAGGCTTTAATGAAAATAACTTTTGGCAGCTGTGTTTGAGTGACCAATGTGGAATGGGATGTGACACCGGAGCATAAACAAAACAGATAAATGTATGCAGGATGCAATACTACAGCTGGAATAAGAGATTCAGATGCCTCTTCTTTTTGACACATCACATTGTAAGGTCACAGACTGAGCTGAAGATGCAACTTGAGGAATGGAAATGTCTTGGTTGATGTAAACTGGTTTTAACCCCCTCAGTGTTTCGAGATAAATGGCGTTGACTTGGAGAAGGCACATTCTCACTTTACATTCAACCTCTCTGCTTCCTGTAAAACATTTTAAATCTTAGGGGTCTGAGCCAGCCACAAATTAGGGAATAATGGGGGTATCAGTAAGGTTGTTTCATGGCACTTAAAATTAAAGGAATTCTTAGGGAGCTACCAGCAGTTTTCTTTTTTTCTTTTTTTTTTTCCTTGCCAACTCTTCACTGTCTTCGCTTTAAAATTCTTCAATGAAGATTGGCATGGTAAGATCAAAATCAGTGCTGTGTAAAAAGCAAGTTTTTACAGTTCAATCCTTTTTTTTTTTTTTTCTTGTACCTGGTAAGAAAAGATGTCATTAGGAGGACTGGCGATTTTCACCTCAAATGAAATGTCAGATCTAATATTCCTTGTGAGTCTCTGTGTCTTTGTTAAGGTCTCATTATCTTGTGAACATGTGGACCAAGTCCAAAAGAATTATATCTTTAATATTTGTCTATCAGTCTCATGTCCTTTTTGCTTCTAACAGAGCTGAGACAGGGAGGGTTTGTTAGTGCAGGGATTACTTCATTAGTTTGATTCGGCATGTCTTGGATTCACAGTGCTTTCAAGAGACATCAGGAAATAAATTCAAAATGTGTTATGAGGATGCCCACAGAGCAAATAACATGGGCAAATTACCTCACTGCTAAAGGGAAAATAAAAATCACATATCCACTGCAGACAATATGACAAAATAGAGCAGCATGCAGGGGGGAAATCTCCTGTAAATACTGCGCATTCATATTCATGTGTTTTACATTAAAGCAGTAGAATCCGTATAAAACTGCACTTATTAAAATAAAACATTTCTAAGAAACAAAACAAATAGCCAAGTACTGGGGAAGCAAAGTGAGGCTTTTAAAGCACTGTTTCCTAAAAAAAAAAATAATCCTCTTATGTAACTTAGAGTGGCTTTTAATTATCTACAGAGCTCCAGCAAGCAGAGCAGTGGTGAACTTGGGGATGTGTGGCACCATTTAGGTTTTAAGTGTTGCTCATTTTGCAGCCACAGTGGTTTAAGGGAGATGGAACCTTTATGAGTTTCACTACCAAGAATTAATTTGGAAATTTTCCTGTTTGGAAGATGTATCCATATGGATTAGCACAGGATGTTGGCTTGGATAGAGCAGCCTCCAAAATCAGCTGTTTTAAATAAAACTTATATGTGTGTATGTGTGCATTTTGAAAGGAACTGATGAAATCATCATTTCTGGAAGGATGGATTTGGGTATCCATAGCTTGGAGAAACTGACAGTGAATTTGGAGTTGGAGCAATGCTGTCCTGCAATGAAAGGACTGTAATATTTTATTATGGGCCTGACAAATTCAGAGCATAATGAGGTTTATAGAGATGTTGCTGTTGACTTCAGCAAAGGCAAGATTAGGTCTTCACAAGTTTCTGTGGGAATAATCTCTGTGGACAGCTCATTTACAAACATGAGTGGATCATTGAGGCTCATGGGACATGTTTATTATTCACATATAAGTAATTAATATTCAAGCATAGGGGAATTTATTCCTCTTACTTATCTGTCTTATAGGAACTGACCCTTTTCTCCATCCCAAAGATTCCCTTCCCACATGTCCTGGCAAAGGTGGCACAGTGGGCTGGAGGGGCTCATATGGCAAAGGGAAGGGGTTTTGACAGAATGCAACTTGCAAACTTCATTTATACCAATTATGCACGTTAGTTCCTGCCTAAAGAGGTTCATTTGATGAGTTTTCATGCAGATTAGATACAGCCCTTCATTATATATTAGTAAACATGGCTTAACACATTCCTTTGGTTTTTTATCATTGAAATAAACTCCAGATCAAAGCAGGACACAATCATCTATAGCAAGGTTGTCTCCTCCTATTGCAGGCACTGAGCATTGGTGTATTAGGAAGCATTTATTTAAATATTCAATTAAAACCAGGCATCATTGTACTGTAAATAACATTTAAATTGAGAGAAAATGGAAAGTGTTTAAATACATGCAAATTATGAAGGATGGTTTTAGGGGCAGAAATTTCATTTGGGGCCTTGCTTTGGGAAGGAGCGTTTTTAGCCATATCTTCTAAGTGGCAGAATCTCAGGAGGAAGAACATCAGGCACCCCAACTGCTGGTGGTTTTGAAAAGCTCTCCAAAGACTCGAATTCTTCGAATTAAGACGTTCAAATCCTGCGCTCGTTAATGTGGGGATTAGTTAAGTGTGAGCCAGCACGTATACACGTACTGTAATTAGGGCTTTTATTTGATCTTTATATATTTGATGAAAGCAGTGTGAGGAGAAGAGCCATCTGAAAATAACCCCACTCCAGTTTTGCAGTGATTGTTGCTCTGATGGTGCTTTAGGGGCTTTCTGGGGACCTTTGCTGCAGCTGGGGCAGGGATGGGCATTGCTGGGCTCTTACAGACACGTGGGCTCCCTTTGCTCTGCCAGGGCTGTGAGGGGGCTGGCAGCAATATTCCTGCTCACATTCCTGCCAGCAGTATTCCTGCTCACCTTCCTGCCAGCAGTATTCCTGCTCACATTCCCACTGGGATCCTCCCTTCTCCCCCCTCTCACCAGGGGATAGAAAAACCCAGGGATTCCTCTGCAGCAGAGTCCCCAGTGGGGATGTGAGGGGGCGGCTGCTGCCCACCCGGGGGTGGATGTCTCTCATTTGCTTTTCTAGACCAAATATTCCTCAGAGAAAATGTGTTGGAGTGGCTGAGGGCTTTGCTGTTCGTGCTAGGAAGGGCTGTTCCACTGCTCTGGATTTTTTACTTCTCTCTTCTGTGCATTTTCTGTCATTCTCATAAGACTCCATTCTGCTTTTTCTGCCTTCATATAAGGAGAGGAACAAAAAGTCAATGTTTACCCCAGCTCAGAATGTACCTGTGCCTCAACTCTGCCTCCACGTGTGCTGAAAACTGGATATTTGCAAACCCTCCCTTTGCAGGTGCAAGAAGAAATCTGCTAATGTTTTGACATTTTTGGCAATCCTTTAAATAGCCTAACACCTACATGGCCCAGAATTTGCTCCTGGATTAGTATGGCACACGGTTTCTGCAGCTTTCTGTGCTTATTTTGGGGCTCCTCCACAAGTTGGTGTTGCTGGATGTGGGAACACAGGTGCAGGTGTGTGCGCACTGAGGCTGAGGAGTGAAAATCCATCCCTTCTGCAGAATAAAGTCTTTAATTTCCTTCAGACCACAGTTGAATGTAATACAAAGCATAATGGGACTTGGCACTTCTGGAAGCCAGTCCACACCACCCACTTTGCTTTTTGTTACAGTGTGAGGGAAACATGAGCAAAACCAAATTACATGAGGTGCAGGAGAAGCTGCAATGTCCTGACACCCACATACCAGGAGGGGGAAAAAAATAGTCTAGGTCTGTAATTTTGCCCTCCTAAAATATAAAGAAAGAGAAAACACTCCACCACCCTTCCTTCTGGTGTGTTTTGTGGGCTTATATTCAGTGTAGTTGGGGGAGAAATTCAGAAATTAATCTTTTGTCCTGTTTGGTGGCAAGGTCCCATTGACATAAGTGGTGCCAAAGAGTCACCCTGGATTTAGGTCACCCACATTTCCACAAGTGTTTGGTGGGGAGAATTTGCCTTATTGCCCCATACTCACAGATTCTCTATGCAGATGTTCCATTGTCATTTTTGCTGGCACATCTTTTGTTCTGTACCACACAGTGGAACAGGAAATACAATTTAATGTGAGTTACCTACAGATGACATACAGTGCTACTAAAGAGCTCTTTGCAGTACCTGGTGTGGATTTTCTCTTGCTGGCAAACTGAATAATGTGTTTGAAATTAAAAAAAAAATTATAATTCATTAAAAATCTGATGCAGTGGACTATAGTTAAATTGAGAGGTACCAAAATAGATTAGAGGATCTCTCTCTCTCTCTCTCTCTATATATATATATATATATATTATTATTATTATTATTTTTATTTTTCTTTCTTCGTCCTTGTGTTTATTTATGTATATAGACTTCTTATGTTAATTGAACACAATCAGTAAAAAGATATCTGAGCATCTTTTGAAATTGGGTATCCCTGAATGGGGACACCCATTTGCAAATATCCTTTAGCTGCTGCCTGACTGGCACAGGGCACAGGGCTCAGGGTTTTGCCAAGAGGATTGCTGTCCATGAATATACAGGAGCTGACTGCTGGTGTACATGGCACTGCATGCATGGAAGGGCTGAATCCATTAAAGCTGAAACAATAGTTACCTAAAAAAGGCAGGTTGTTCTTCCATTAAAGCATACAGGTGAGCTTGTAAATTCCAAAGAGCCGGGTGAAAGAATGGACGTTAAAATAATCAGATTTGTCATCCTGTCCCTGCTGCAGTGTAGGGGAGTTACTGGAGCTGAAAGTGTTCCTGTATGGGTAAAACCAGCTGCAGAACAGCTCCAGAGCCTCTGCTTGCCCTGGGACATGGCCAGGGAGCTGAGCTGTGGCTCCATGCTGAGCCCAGCAGGAAGGGCAGGGCTGGGGGTGCTGTGATGGTGGCAGGGCAGTGTCACAGACGCCTTTTATGAAAAATCCTTTCCTTAGGATTGTTCCTCCTGAGAAGCTGAGAGGCCTCAGGAACAAAATGTAAACATTGATTATCTGCTGCTGTGGAATGCAACAGGTGCATCTGTGATTGGCCCATGTTGGTTGTTTCTAATTAATGGCCAATCAAAGTGAGCTGGCTCAGACAGAGAGTCTGAGCCGCAAACCTTTGTTATCATTCCTTCTTTTTCTATTCTTAGCTATTATTTTAGTATAGTTTTTCTTCTATTCTTCTAGTATAATTTTAATATAATATATATCATAAAATAATAAATCAAGCCTTCTGGAACATGGAGTCAGATCCTCATCTCTTCCCTCATCCTGTGAACACCATCGCAGGGCAGGGATTTGGGGACTGCCCAGCACAGGGAGCTGCTGTGAGTGCTGTTCCTGTTCAGGGCTGAAAGGCACCACGGGGCTCCCAGCAGCTCATGGGTGTGATGTGAAATCATCCCCAGCCCTCCAGTGAGGCACTGGGAAGTCCACAATTCCAAGGGGTCAGTCTAAAGAGCAAGTTCAGCATTCCCAGGACACAGTGTGGCCCTGGAGGATGTGCTAACATCAGTGTCCCTCCAGGAGCATGCACCTGGCCAGGACTGAGCTGACATGCCACCCCTTGCAGGCCAGCTAAACCTGCTTCTGCCACGGTGCAGCACTTCCATGTGTCCAGATGTTATCCGAGGCTGCCAAAACGGTGCTGACAAAGGGAGAGAGCAAAATGGAGATTTTCGAATCATTACCCCTCAAATCTGAAACAAATTTCATGGACCAGGGAAAAAGGCTTCAGGGCATTTTCTGAGTTTCCGAGACTAGCTGCAAAAAAAGCACAGTGTTAAGAACTCAAAAAAAGGTCACAATAATATTTTATAATAGCAAGTGTTAGCCTAAATGCAAAGGTTGGAGCCAGTGCTCCCCATAAATAATACATACAAACAGAAAAGAGATCCAAGAGGTCTGTGGTATTCCTGCTAACATGCAGCAGTATCATTTTACAGGAGAAAAGTGCATATAGAAATTAGAGAAAATGTTGAATACTTTTGCAAGCTGCTTTTGAGAAACTGAGTGTCTTTGTGTAAAGATGGGAATGACAGCTTATAGTACATTAAAGTGAATAGAGTTCCCAAGTCATTCAGCAATTTCAGAAATTCACTTAATCTCAGTTTTATACAGGGCAATTTTTTTTTTTTCCCACCAGAATGATTGTCTGGGTTTGTATGTCTGCTCTTTCTCTCTCTGCTTCCCTCCCCAGCTAGGGTGGGAACATGCAAGATTCTAGGAAATGTTGCAGGTAATTTCACTTGTTCTATTCAAGTTTACCTGTTTTAAACGCATTTCAAAAATAATACAAGTAGATACAAGTAGACAGTTAGGAAGGGCTCCTGTTTGCCATTACTCAAACCAAAAAAAAAAGATGAAGACACTGCCTCAGTACCTTAGTTTTAGTTTATTAAGTCACTGATAGAATCATAGAATATTTTGGGTTGAAAGGGACCTTAGATGATCTAGTCCAACCCCCTGCCATGGGCAGGGACACCTTCCACTAGACCAGGATGCTCCTGGCCTTGAACATTTATTTCTTATTAAAGTAGCTGATAGAAACAGCATGGATAAGACATGGTTAACTGTTAAATGAGTGTTCAAAATGGTTATGAACTCTGACAGATAGCATGAGCCTGAAAAATCCTTCCCTTCTAGCTGTAGGACAAGGAAAGCTGCTGGGGAGAATGGACATCTTGTAGACTCTTCATTATTTTTTCAGCCACAGCAAGAGATGTGGAACCTCATGAGATGCTGTTGTAGGCAGACACACTTTTCTGCCTTTCAAATTCTGCTTAATCTTGAATGTAGAATCCTTGGCTGCCCTATTTGCATTTGCAGAAAGCCAGCTGGAGTAAATTCAACTCCGTTACAATAAAAATTTGTAGGCAAGGCTCCTCTCCGATAACATTCTTGCTGTACTCCCCTAAATAAAACCTTGGCAGCCCATAAAGCTGGAGAGGGGCTACACCTGAGTGTAGGATTTGGGGCCTGGTGTGGTGAATGATTTTGGATGAGGAGCTGACCTCTGTCATTACCCCTGCCCCAGGTTTGGGTGTTTGGGTGCCCAGGTGTGGGGTTTGCCCATGGACCCACCCAACACTGGCAGGTTGCAGACACAGGAACAGGCGCAGGTACAAAGCACACGATGAGTAATTTGTAGGATGCCCCTATAATTTCATGCATATTAAGCCAGTTATGCAGAACAGTTTCAGTGCATTTGGAAGCACGGATCTTGCACATTCGAGTTGATCAGTGAAAATGAAGCTTTTAGCTGTTTGTGCCGATTAGCATTTGAATGCCAACCTACCCAGTTTTGGGGCAGAAAGGGAACCATCCCATGGGATTAGTCATAAAAGTAATTCTAGGTGGTTATTTATAAAACTCCAGTGTCAGTAAGTTATTTCAGAAACAAAGTATTTCTATTTTAACGGTGAACAAAGCTGCATTCACGTTCTCTTGCTCGGTTTTCAGTATCCTGCAGAATTCATTTGCCAATTGCTTTTAAACATCAGCAACTCTTATCCATTCCAACATCAGAGGAATTTGAAAGAGAGCTCCATGCAGAATTGATCTGATCCAGCAACATCAGGATTATGTTTTATGTGAGGCTTTTTTTCAGGTGTAAGTAGACCAGAATGTTCCCAAATCGTAATTTTATTTTTTTTTCTTTGCCAAGATCAAGGAGAGCTTGCCAGTTTTTACTGGGAGAATAAGAATTTTCAGAAAACTCCTGTAGATCTCCAAACTGTTCATAAATTTATTGACAGTTGGCAGCCCTGCTGTGTGTGCTGTACTGTTCTATATCTGCCTTCTTCACATCTGCTTTGTCGGGGTATGAGACAGCGAGGCAAAAGTAGCTTAAGGAGGCTTAGCAGTGTCTGTAAATAAAATGGGGAAAAAAGCTTTATTTTTTTCCCTTCCTCAATAGATTTTCCATTTTTTTAACATGAAAGGATTTTAATGAAATCCTTGAGTTTAAGAACAGCAAGTGCAAAACAAAGGGGTCTAGCTCTTGTGTTTCCTGTGAGTAATTCCCTCAGACAGGAGACGAGGGAGTGGAAAAAGAACATCCTCCAAATAAAAAAAGCAAAGTCTCCATTACTTTTACTGCTGACTAAAATCTTAGTGCCACATTAGTGCTCAGATCCCTCTGTTCACAGGTGATGCTTAGTTTATAGCAGCATCCTGGCTGGTTTTTTGCCTTGTTCCATAAAAAAGGCTCCCACTCGCAGCATGGCAGCTCAGGGTATCAATGCACTTCCAAATCTTTCATTCTGCAAGGAAAACAGGCTTCTGTGGCTTTTCCCCTGCAAGAGCCAAGGCCAGGGCTGCTCCTGGCACTGCTCACCTGTGATGCATCAGGCTGTGCTTTGTGCTGACCGTGCTGTATAAATCGCACCCCTCCCGCCCAGTCCCGCAAAGTCAAATTTAACTGGGAAAATTGAAGTACAGTGTCTGGGGCTTAGTGAAGCACAGCAAATCCTTTCTATAAGCTGTAGAGGTGACCTTTTAAACCACCTCCCACACCAAGCCTCCTACTTTTATTTTTGACAGTGAATATAAACCATAGGAAGGGCTAGTGAGAGGGCTGTAATGCTTGGGCTCTGCTTGTGGCTTCTGAAAGAATTTCAAGAGGACCTAGGAATATCTCCTGTTTGTGATTTGACACAGTTAGAGGGACTTCAGTGCCATGACAAATGACAGTATTAACTCTACACCCTAATTCAGGTGAACAGAGCCATTGGCCAGATTTGATCCTTCCATAGGCAGTGGATAAGCACAGTGACAGAGCTGCTGAATCAGACAGTAGTTTAAACATCTACTTCATTTTAATTGAGCCTAAGAAGTATTTTTAGGGAATGTTTAAAGTACAAAGGAAAATTTTGTTTAAAAATAGATTTTTGACAATGTAAAATAGGTTAGTGCTTCCTTTGAGGCAAACAAACAACCCACTTAAGAATTAAAAATTTTCAAGCAAATGATTTGGAAATCCTTCCTTCTTGAAGCGTGATCAAAGTAAAGTCTTGACAGGTACCATTTATCACAGGTAGTACTTTCTGCTCAGTAAGTACTTGATGAGGCAAAAAGAAAAATTAAAATGGGGGTTCATGGTTACAAGAGTGTCTATTGTACTTAAAGCATAAAAATCCTCCCTTTAGGAAAAACTTTAATTTCCACGGAAGGTGAAGCTCTGTTTTGAAACTATGGGTTTGTCGTTACATAAGGGGATTTTGGGATGGAAGCAGCAGAAATGGAGAAGAGGGGCTGGGTTGCTCTTTCCAGGCTGCCCTGCAGAGCAGGATTGGCTGGGCACCCTGGTGCCTTTATCAGGATGCTGGTCCTTTGGAATGTTTCACATGGTGGAACTCCAGCCTTGCCATAATCCTATGCAAAGCACTTGAGTGCTTAATTTTCAGCCTGGAAATGGACCAAGTGAAGTGAATAAGGATTAGTTGGGGTCTGAGGAGAAAACTTCCAAAGGCGTAGAGGACAGTTAGAGCTTCTAATTCTTTTCAAAAGCCAGAGGAAGTCAAGCACCCAGTACACTCACTCAGAGATTGTAAATCTTTCCATAGGGTAAAAAGTATGCATTGAAGTGATGTGCTGCATTAAGAAGCCCCTGTATGATGAATTTCTCCTCCTGCTCAATGTTCAGCCCCAATTTCCTTTCATTACTCGAATCCCTTCTCTCCTAGGTATAGCAGCTGACACCCCTCTCTATATTCACTTTCTTCTTTCTCACTTTCCTTCAGGTCAGGCTTTGAACCAGTGTGTTGTGCTGTAGGTGATGAAATGATTATTTTTTCCCCCAAAAATAAGATCTTTAAAAGAGAAATTTTTGTATCCTCCTTCTTTAACTTGATTTAGATGTCACGACATTCCCTATTCACAGAACAATTCTTCCTCATTTGAATGGTTAAGAAGCAGAAACGTTGACACTGATCAGGGAGATAACATGGCAACTGAGATCTTGATGGGAATGCAAAGAAGGGGTCCAGGTTGTGTTTTTAAATATTTCTGAATTGCCATCATGCCTAGAACTTTAAACTCCCTTTCCATAAGAGTTCCAGTGCAGTAGCAACAGATTTCAGATCTTGCTCTTAATGCACTCAGCCTGATACCTCTTGAGTGGGTAGAAGGTGCACAGTTAATTATTCCCCCCATGAAAAGTGTGTTTTCAAGAGCAGCCATGTCAAAATTTAGTGAGTGCTGCAAGTGGTTATGAAATATAGCTGCAGTGTGTGGAAGGCATCCAAATATATCCTATTTCAGCTTCTCAGATCCACCATTCTGGATTTATGGGCACTCTTTCTGTGCGTGAAGGACAGGATCTCAGGGCAAGGAATGCTGATTCTGTTTTCCTGGGGAGAAGTGATCCTTCTCTGTGTTTTACTGAGCAGCTGATTCTTAAAATAAATGGACTAAATGGGGGGTGGGGGGATAAGATTTATTAAGCCTATCTGACAGCTCACAGCCCCACCCCAAATACAGTAAAAATATACAGCCTAAGCGAGCTCCAGCCTAATGGACCCAACTTAAAAGAATTTATTTAAAGAGATTTTTAGTTCTTTCTCCATCCTGCACAGCAAATGGCCCTCAGTCAGCAGAATTCCCTGCAGTGCAGGTACTGAGCTGCCTGGTGCTGACATCCCCAGGGACCCCACAGTGCAGGAGGCACACATTCCTTGGGTACCTGTGCCTACAACTGATGTCAAGCCTTTAAAATATTTAGGAAGGTACAACTCTAAATTGCAAATAGGAGCATTACTCGTGCAAGGCTTTTAGGGGTTTTTTTTGCTGGAGGCTGCAAGACTTTGCGAGGAAGGCGTTGAGGCTGTTGAGCAGCCCAGCTTGCAGTGAAAGTGAAGCCTGTGAGCCAGCTGTTTTCTTTTGCAGATGTAGACACTTAACTGTGAGCCACCTGATTGTCAGCAGTGGTGAGCAATCACAGCTCCCATTCATCTCTTTGAGAGCCCTGGTGCTTGCTGCTGTTGGAAATAAGACCACTTGTGCTCAGGTGCCTGACAGAAAGTGAGTTTGAAATTGTTTTGCCTTGAACGGGAGTTACAATGATTTGCCTTCTTCAGGATGGCTGAGCCAGGCTAACACATTTTGCATTGACTCTGGAATCAGTTGTTCCTGAAAGGCTTTGCTGATGACTTCATAGGATTTGGCATTCCTCAGGAAATGATGCTGCTTTTCTTTTTGTCCCGTGTTTACTTTGCATTTTTCTTTGACACCAGTGCTCTGATCAAACCTTGGTGTTGTCTGAGCAGATGAAATGTCACCCTGCGTGTCCCTGTTGGTCAGGTGAGCGCTCACAGTGTTCTCCAGGCAGGGTGTGCTGGTTCCTGGCTCTGGCCCATCCCTGGAGCTGCAGTGATCCTGCTGTGTGCAGGCACCCAGACCTCCTGCTCTGGAGGTGTCTGCCTTTCCCAGCTGGTGCCCTGGTGCTCAAGGACGAGCACATGCAAAACAGACATGGTCTGACATGGAAATGAGCCCAGTTCTTAGTGAAAAGCATCTACAGAGTTTTGGCTTTCTGAAGGCGCGGAACTTGCAGGTTTGTGGCACCAACATTTCATCTGCAGCCTTTTGTGAGCTCGGAGCCCTTCCGGGGCTGGATTACATTCCTTCATGTTTTCTGATAAGTGCAGATCAGACGCTTCCCTCAGCACACAGAGACCCTTCCTTATCTGGTTCAGACATCTGCACCTCATAGCACAAGTTCCATTTTAAAGGGTTTTTTCTCAACAAGAGACTCTACTGAAGCCATATTTAACAACTGTTTAGTGTAAAACCTTCTTTGAGTCAGGTGAAGGACTGAGCACTGTGAATTCTGCAGAGAAGACCTGGATCAGATTACAGATGGATATATGTATTTTTAGGAAGTTTCTATCCCTATTTATGACATAAATCAGCAGCAACCTCTCTTTAAATCCAGTCAGTGAACTAATGTTGACTGAAACCATGTATGGAAGTAATGCCCCAGCTCAGGGGAAGTAATGCCCCAGCTCAGGATCCCTCTGGCTGACCCAGGCTCTCAGAGATTAAAGGTGTTTAAAAGATCCCTTCCAATGCAATCGCTTCTGTGATTCTCTGGTTTTGGAACAAGTTGCTTGCACAGGGGCCCACAGTCTGATGGATTTGGGGTTCTTTGGCTCCTGATTGCTGCAAAGACACTTCTCTAACTGGAAATATTAAGTGTGGAGACTCAGGTGGAATTTTGGGTGTCTAAATGCAGGCTCAAGTGCTTTCATTTTGCAGTTTTTCAGATATGCAGCAGAAAAGTAAATTGGTGGTAACACGTGTAAAATAGTACAATTGCTTTTTAATTACTTGTCTAAATGGGAAACAATTATCAGGAGAGCAGGCAGGAGGCTGAACAAATGTTTAAATAGTAATTGACAAGATTTTTTTTTTGTTTTGTCCAGTGCTTTTTCCAGAACATTCCACGTTCTTTCAGACGAGACTGCAGTTAGAAATGAGCACCTCCCTTTCTCTGCAGCACACAGCAGTGGGGTTTCCAGAGCCCAAAATCTGTTAGACACTGAGCCAGACCATTCTGACCATTTCCCAAACTGAAGATACTGAGAGGTGCTTTCAGTTATCTAAAGCTGTGCCATTTGAGATTTCCTCCTCTCCTACCCTTTTTCTCATCAGGCTGTAAAAGGCTGGTTGTTGTCTGTCTTTTGTACTTTACACCACCAGAATGTGCATCCCCATCATCAATATATCCACCATCACTAGGATGAAATCACCCACGTATTTCAGAGAGGAGTCATTTATTGTGACCTTCAGCAATCTGAATGTACCTAATTACCTTGTTCCAGTTTGCTGGGCTTCCCTTGCATCTCTCTGGCCAGGATCCTTCCTTCTCCCAGCTTCTAAAATCCCAGGCAAGCAACCTAGATGGAAGTCAGCAGTGCTGAGATGCAGAATTCCCACGGACAGCAAAGTGCTGACATGTGCAAAGATGAGTAAATAAACTGAACGTTGTGAGTGTTTGAGAAACAACCATAATGCAAAATTAAAAAAAAAAACAAAACAAAATACCCATCTGGTTAAGGCTATCAAAGGGCTTGGCCTCAGATTTGCTGAGAGTAAAGAAGATTCCCACTTGCTTGAGCAGACTGTGGAGCAGCCATAGGCTTTTCAGTGGGTTTTTTTAGACTCACTAGACCAGCAACACAAAGGGAGAGAAGAAAGTCTAAAAGAGAAAGTATTAGAACAGAAGGAAATGAAATGCGGCTAAAGAAAATTGATTCTGTTTCATCAAATACTTTTTGAAGTTATGAAGTTGCGGTATTTATCTCAGAAGTACTTATTTTCTGCATGGATTTCAGAGCTATAAAAATATACATTCTCCTTTGTCAACATTTTTTCCTAAAAAAAGCTCAGTTTAGATAGCTGGACATGTACTAATCCCTTTTCATTCTACAAAAGGAGGAACGAAAACAAAATTATTTGATTCCTTATGAACTCAATTTGTTTAAATGTGTTTTATGCCAAATATGCATTCTGAGCTGGGAAGCTCAGAAGCTTTTGGAATGATTCATATGGACTTCAGAAGCCCAAGCATTCAAGCAGCACAAAGGACAAGAAATGTGAAAAATCATGACTAGTTGGAGGGTTTGGTATAATTCCTTTCATGATTTTCCCTTGGATTGCCCTTTGTATAAAGGGTTGCAGCCTGAGCAGGGTTAGAAACTTGGGTAGCTTGGGGTTGGGCTTTGCCTGGGACAGACAGGGACATGAGGGGACATTCCAGCCCAGAATTCTGCCTGTCCCTGGGCTTCTGCCTCTCCCTCTCGTGCTGGCATTTCCCATATGCTGTAGCAAAGAGTTCATTGCCACAAGATGTCACTGACACTAAGAATTTAGTGAGCATCTTCGACAGGAAATATGGCATTGAAGTGGCTGCGAAGCATTCGCAGCTTCCAGATACCACACTTGGTAAATAAAAGCTTGGAAACTGCTTGCAGCTGAGCTGATCTGCAGTTCCTAGCGTCAGGATGAATTCCCCACTTTCCCCACTGTTTTCCACTTGTCTTCCTCTGCCCCAGGTAGAGCTAGGAGAGGTTCCAGGTTTGATCTCATGCAGCCATTCCCAACACCCCATTCCCAGTTCACTTTAGTCAGCAACTGGTTTTTGCCAGATCCTCAGTCTGTTAGATGGAAGTGACAGTAATTACTTGTTTCCCAGGCATGGTGAAATGTTTAATTGCCCGAAATTGTAGTCTTGAGATGAAAATACTTGGAAACAAAAGTGTTATTGGGACGCTGAATTGCTGTTAAAACAGCTTTCCCCGTCATTAATATATCCACCATATTCTGAAAGGAATTTCATATGAAACACAACAGAAATGACAAATAATGCCAGACATTCTAAATAGTGGATCTGTGCTGTGTTCAGTGGTAGATTTGTGGTGAGTCATAGTGCAAAATAAGGCAGTAGCTGCTCTAGTTGGAGCACAGCAGATTTAGGGAGGGATAAATGTCCCAGCCTTCTGTGCTGAGGGTCGCCTTTGCCTCTGGCTAAACCCTCACAGTTGCTGGCGTGGGCTAGTGGAGGTGTTTTTAAACTATTTTTCAGTCAGCAGGATTTTGGAATTTTTCACTCCCAGAAAAGGAACGGAAATGTCTTGTGTCTGAAAAATTTCAACTGGGAATGTTTAAATATTCCCTCTGTAAGGTTTTATTTTAATGAAGTCAAAAATGTTTTGTGGCAGCTTTGTCACACATTGATTCTTGAGGTTCTTTCAGAATTTTTCAAGCCAGCTTTACCTGTTGTGATAGTTTGTAGATGTTGTGATGGCAGCCATTGGAAGGTTAATAGGAAACTCTGTGTGGCACTTGCAGCGAGCCACAACTTTTTGATTGGAATTTGGGATGTGTCAGAAGAAAGCCTTGCCTGTGAGTTAAATTTCACAGAGGAAACTCTTAATGCTTCCAAATGTGCCTGCTTAGTAAAAGAATAGTGAGTCAAAAACATAAGATAGGATCAAGTGCAGCTTGATGAAACTTTCCCCAGCATCCAGAGAATGCTCCAGCATCCCTGCATGCAGGGTTCTTCCTCTCAAAGGCACTGCCAGGAGTCTTATATGGTCTTCACAGACATTATCCTTTGGAACCAAACCTTCAGCACACCCTGGGTGTATCCAGGTGTGGTGGGTCAGGTGAAACATGCAGAATCCCATTGAAGATGCAGCCACGTCTCCCTGTGATTGCCAGCTGGCCTCTGTTGAGAAATGTCCCTAATTCCCATAATAGTGTGGCTATTTCATGGTACTTTAAAGTGAGAACTCTCGGGTGGCTGGCCACATAAGCAGCTTTCACATAAACACTTCAGTTCTGCTCCACAGCAAATGGCTTAGGTGCTGATAACGCGCTGGAACACGGCACAGAGCTCAGTGTCTGTGTGGCGCAATTAAATTGTCTCAGGCACATTGGACCCACCTGGTGTGCACACCCCATACAGGTGCCTCTCCCAGGAACCCCTCAATCATCTCCTGGTGCTTTGTCCTCTCTGTTTAACTGCCTGTTTAGGGAGAAACACAACCACACACCACAGGCAAAGCGCTGTGGGCATTTATTTAAGCTCTGCTTTTTTGTAAGGTCTCTGTGTAAATTTGCAGTTGGAAGTCACTGTGTGCAAATGGCAATCTGATGCCCAGAACAGTTCTTCTGGCACAAACACGCTGAGCCTACGTGAGCATCTGTCATTAAATTATACATCAGTCAAATTCCTGCTTGGTTGTTTGACCTTTGTAAGATGGAGTGCGTGAAGATTTAATATAGAGGTCTGAGGCTTGAACAGATTTTGCTTAAATGACATTTTGTACAAGTTTCTTGCTACTATCTCTAGGGCTAAGTCAAGTTTGTTCCAAACTCCAGTTGCAGACATTCTGTGGGCTTAGTGAGGAGGTACCTCAGGAGGCAGCTGTACTGTGGGGCCTCACTCCTCTTTGCTTCCCATGTGCCACTCACAGATCGGTCTGAGCCTCTTGGACATTGCAGAATGCACAGTTATTGTCATTGGGTGATAATGAGACATGGATTTAGCGCGTGTTTTCTGTCACTTAAAGTGTTCTTTTGAATTGATGTAGCTGTATTTGTTGGTACTCCTGAAACGTTTTTCTCCCTTCCCTGTGACCCCAGATGGCTGATAAGGATGGCAAAGCTCCATCCTGGAGTCTGGCTGAGCAGGTGGTCACCTTCAGACCTTGTGTGCCTTCTTTCTGAAGCTCATGGTGAGCAAATGCTATGGGGGCTTGCTGGCTCAATACCAAATTCCCCAGAGTGAGATTCCTAAGGGAGGTGTGGTTTGGTGTCCTTTAGATGATACTTTTACTAGTGCACCTTTGACACCCAGTGATTACTCTTGCCAGATGTCTTGGGACCTGTAAATTAGGAATAGAAGAAGGCAATGAAAGTGAGCTCTTTCCAGGACTTGAAAATGGTTTTGCTAAAGGCAGAGCTACAGCACAGCTACAGGGCTTGAGCTGTCAGTCAGCTGGCACAGGGGGACAGGGCATTTTTGCTGGAGAGCCTGCTGTCCGTGGTTTATTCCCAATATCCTGTGTGTGCTGGAGGGCACAGCTCACAGGCACTGCCAGGGATTCTCCTCAGCCAGGTTTCCCCAAAGCAGATGGGTTGTGGAGGGTACATGTGTTAAGGTATTGGCAGAGGGGAGTTAACTCCAAGCTGTGAGAGGATGTGGCTGAATGTTGTTGCTGGGAGAGGTCCCCTAGTACAGTGTACGTGGTTTGGAGTTTTACATTCATATGAAATCATGGCGTAGATATTTTTTTCATGTTAATAAGAGCAAAGAGTCAAATGTAGACCAAAATGTGCTTAATCATGGGGAAAAAAGGCATGGGCGTTAGTGAGAGTGGGATGCTGCTGTTCCACAAGCACAAATGGAGTCTGGGGAGCATTTCAGGGTAACTTCTTTGATTCATTCATGCTCCTCTGTGAATGATTCACAGAGTTTCTCTCTGCATCTCTCCTGCACGACCTCAGGTAGAATTGGAGTTGGTGCAGCCACTTTCCTACCAGCCTGATTTGACATTATGAGATTTTGAGGCTTGAGCAGGCTCTGCTGTGGCTGATCATTGCAGGTTTATGTGACTGTGTAGTGTGGTGGTTGGTAAGTGAGCATGGCAGGATTTAACCAGCAGAGCTACCTAGAGTAGGGATATTTGCAGAGTAAAATTATTATTAAAGCTAAAATAAGTGACGTTCAATTATTTTATTATGGGTATCGTTTACAGTATAAATCTGTCTTGAGAGAGAGTGGTTGGTCTCTTTTAGAGTTTGGTTTCTTCTTTTGCTGTTTATCCCCACTGGAATTAAGCTGGAAGACTGGAAGACTTCATCCAAAACATGGGTTTGGCTTTATTATGAAGTGCAGCTTTTCAGCTATTTAGTGTGTTGCACTGTGAAGCTGGAATCTCTCATATGGGCACCAGTATAAGCATAAAATAGTTTAGCAGTAATAACAAATTGGAGGAAGTGATTGATAGTCCCTTGTCAAAATAAATTTCATATCATACATTTTCTGCCCAGGGAGGCTGGGAGGGAGGCAGGGTATTATTCTGTTTCATTTTATTGTTTTCCTGTTGCTGTTGGCAAATACCTCACCTACTGCTTGCTTCTGCTGTATTAGGTTGCAGAGGGAGAAAAATAAATAGTGAATCTTTAAAAAACCCAATCTTTTATTAATAGGGAAGGGATTAAAAACAAGCAAAAATCCATATTTTCATTAAATGTTTCATGAAGTGTCCTTGTTTTGTGGAAGCATTTTTGAAATATTTGTCAGAGAACCAGGTTCTTGCAGACTGAACTGCTCCTGTTAAACACCAAAATATTCAAGCATGGGGTGAAGAGGAGTTGTAAAATCACCCCATGCATGCATTTCTTGAGGCGGTTCAAAAGCGTTCTTTCAAGATGTTCCTCCACTGCGAGAGGATTAATTCTGTTTGCTGTGAGCCAGGGCTGTGTCCTGAGGCTGGTGACAGCCACAGGTGCCACCACTGCAGCAGTGGGGCAGCAATGCAAAACCCCCTGGGAGGAAGGAGATTTGTGACCGTGCTCACAGGGGTTTTCAGATTGGGGAGGAGACGAGGATCTGACTCCCTGTTTCAGAAGGCTTGATTTATTATTTTGTGATATATATTACATTAAAACTATGCTAAAAGAATAGAAGAAAAGGTTTCATCAGAAGGCTGGCTAAGAATAGAAAGGAATGATAACAAAGGTTTGTGTATCGGACAGAGAGTCTGAGCCAGCTGGGCTGTGATTGGCCATTAATTAGAAAAAACTAACATGGGCCAATCACAGATGCACCTGTTGCATTCCACAGCAGCAGATAATCATTGTTTACATTTTGTTCCTGAGGTCTCTCAGCTTCTCAGGAGGAAAAATCCTAAGGAAAGGCTTTTTCATAAAAGTTGTCAGCGACAGAGGTTTTCCATGAGCAGAAACAATGTACCTAAAGCAAACAAACAGGGCTGAAACCTCTGCACCTCGGGACTTCTGCTGGTCACAGTGACCCCGAGATGTGTTAGAAAGTCTCTTGGTCCAGCCTGGTGGTTGAAGAAGGAGTCAGCACTCTTCTATTCTCATTCTCAAGGTTGTTTATTGTATCTTATCTATAAAATTCCTTCTCCTGTCCTGCTGAGGTCTGCTCAGCAGGACAGTTCCAGGCACTCTGCCTGCCCCTGGGGCGGTGTTATCTTTTTATACTAAAAACTATGAGTACAATATTTACCGTAACTTCCCAATACCTATCACCTATGATGGACAGCGAGCATCTACTCTAAACCAATCTAAAAGTGCCACCATCACAGCAGAAGATGGAGGCCAGGAAGAAGAAGGAGAAAGGCTGGACATGACCAGATTCCTCCATCTTGCCCCCTGAACCCCCATTCTAAAAACCTCAAAAATCTATTTTTGACCCTATGATAAATTCACTATCATTCTACTTAAGCTCTCTTGACTTGTAATTCTTCATGCAAAGGTTGGTAATTGTTTTTTTCATGGGCTAAATCAAAAGCACAGGGGTCTTGGGCTCTGTGCCAAGGCCTCCAAGCCCCCTGACGGGGTCTGGAGCCCTCCAGGGCAGCCAGAGGAATTTCCTGGGTCCCCACAGCTGCGGGAGCAGCTTTTGGAACGCTCCCTTTGCTGGCTGGGGAATCCAGCGGGAACGTCGGAGCCGGGCGCGTCCCCTTAAGGATTTACCACCCAACTTCTCAGTTCTTTAAAGGCAAGATTAATGAGCACTTTATCCAGCGCATATGAGCTGCCTATCAAGAATATTTTCAACAGTGCACCAGTGATACACTGCAGATAGTGCTGACAGAAGCTAAAGTGAAATGTCATACTTGGAGATCTGACGCCGTGTGCAGTTGGAAGAGGGCCTGTACTGCCTTCAGAGACTGACAGCTAAATCCTTCATTCTTTCAGCTTCCAACATATGGCATGAAGTAGGGTGTGAAAGATAAATTTCTTTGGATAGGTGCAGAAAATATGTGCAACATTTTTACTGGTTGGCTGCATAGAAAGATCAAAACAGACGTGTTTTTCCGAGAGCAGGAATTTCAGGCTTTGAAATCGTACCTCCAGATTGCCCACATTAATGATGGGTACCTGCCTGCAGGAATTAATGGAATTCTCCATAAGCCTGGCAGAGAAAATGGGTCAGTGAGGCCATGAGGGTTCCCTGCGTGCCCTCAGCTGCCTTTGTGCCATATTTGCTGTTAAAACAGAGAGTTGGGAGAAAGTTCCAAATGTGACTCAACTTTTCTTTGCATCACTGGAAGGTGTCCATGGAGCCACACTGTCTGTCTGTATAAGCATCCCCTGTATAGCTCTGTGTGTGCCTTTCATAGATCCCAAGTTATTTCAGGATATTGGGATGGGATTGACTATGAAGCAAAGCACTCAGTCTTCATCATCCATTACCCTGATACAACCCTGTCAGAAATTTGGTATATGCTTAATATTATGTTGCTTAAGGATTTCATCCGTACAGCTGAAGTAAATTGCTTCACATAGGTGGGTGTTTTAGCCAGACAGAAGATAAAATATTAATCTTGATTAACTCAAAGTAAACAGATGTTCTCTGATGCCAATATTGCTAAAAACTACATTCATAACTGTATATTTTAGGATCAATGCAATTTATTCTCTCAGGAGATCTGTGCTATTGTAAGTTTAGAGGCAAAGTAACCAGGCAGACATGGAAACCAGTACATAAATATGCAATGAAAATCTAGAGAACATGAAAATGTAGAGTTTAGGAATGGAAAAAAAAAGGCACTTTTATATTGTAATTTTACAAGAACTAAGGGGGAAAAAAAAGGCATACTGATGAAATATATCCTCTTTTTCAAGCCTCTTCCCTTTCCCATCTCTCCCTGCCCATCTGCAGTCTGTTCTCTTAATTTTGTGCTCAGTAGGACAGGACTGATCTCTTGCTCTACCTTCAAGCCATCCCCCAGGTAACCCTGTGCTGTGCTCTGTGAGAGAGGGACAAAGGATATTGTTTGTTTCTGAGTTTAAGGAAAATTCTCTGGCACAGAAAGTCAAGTCTTTATTTTAGCTCCTCAAATTGTTACCCAGAACAAGTTAAATATGTAATGTTCTCTTTTTACCTGCAAGCTGGTGACAGAAGCACCCAATAGGAAAATTCCCAATGGGAAATGCAAATGTGAAAGGCCTCATTTCAGTGAGTGTGGAAATCAGATGCCTCTGGAAGTAGGATTGGTGTTTAAAATGTCACATTCTGAAAGTATGGCCGGAAGATTCTACATTTGACAGAATATTGGAAAATTATTGTATTTATACCTACATGTGCTTGTTGCAATACGTAAGAGTGAGGAGTTTGGATTTTAACCAATGAAATGTGAAATGTGGTCATGTGGGACACACTTTGGCCTGCTCAGTCCTTTCCCTGTTACCTGACTGACTGTTCCTTGCTCCCACAAAGGTTGCTCTGGCTGCAGGCAGAGGAGCACATGGCACAACCAAAGAAATTAGAGGAATGAGAGGATATGGAGAAGCTCAGATTCACAAAATGTGTAGAGCATTCAAAACCTGATGTCCTCCTGCACTAATACATATTTTAATGACAACAAATCTGGCCCCCACATTAATAGTCGTGCCATGGATAAGGGATAAGGTTGGAAAGAGGCAGGATGTTTATTTGCTTTCACTGCAGCTTGAAGATGCATTCTGCTTTTCTTCTGGGCTCACACATTTCCAGCAATGGAGGGAAGAGTTTGAATGGTGAATATTCCATGTAACTGTTTACATTTTAAAATAATCTTCAGATTTATTAAAGTGGCATCTCTGCAGGATGAAATCTAATTCGGAGGCTAACAGCTAATAGCAATAATTTATAGACAGAGATTGTTTCTATCACGGGCAGTCCTCGATCATTTCCCCAAATGCTTTTCTCCTTGGTGCTGTAGCGCTGGTTTTACAAAAAGATAGATGATCTATCAGCAGAGAGACTGCTTTAAATTGCCAGCTTTAGGGGCAAATGTGTCCTCTCCTCCCCTGTGTGAGAGCAGCTCTGCCCTGGGGCCGTGGTACATATGGATTATAGGGATCACAGCCTGTGCTTTAGGCAAGCATCCTTTTTCCCAGGTGTGGAGACAGGGCTGACCCAGGAATTGGAGCCTCTGCAGGGATTTTTGGAACCCCAGACCTGTGGTAACTCTGCTCCTGGAGGGAGGCAGAGAATGGAGATGGTACAATTTACTGGAATGTAAATTGGGAGGCATGCCAGTGAAATCTGTGAATGTGCTATTATTTAAACCACGACTGAAATCAGACTCCAGCTGCATTTGTGGACACATGCCCTGGCTATTTGCTGGAATAACCCAAAGGCACAGGCACCTTTGGAGTGAATTCCTCTTTTTACTCCTCCTTTTTGCTTAAAACCCATCTCATTTATGTGCAGTTGATTGGTATTATTTCTCTGCTTAGCACGTTATGAGCAAATGGAGCTGCAGCCCAGCCTGGCCGCCCGCCCGGCTCAGCCAGCTGTGATTCCACCCTGGCAGCCTCCAGCAAAGGGGGCTCTCCCAGCCCCATTTCAGCCCCTGCTGGTCCAGCCTGCCTCTCCCCGGGCACAGAAAGTAGGAAAATGTTTCATCCCCATACCAGTTTTTGCAACCTGGTCCCTACCTTAATGTTTGGTTGGGCAAATCGGGCGTAAGCCACATTAGCATCCTTTGGACTCTTCTTACCTGTGGTAAAACCTTCCTGTCTCTCGGCCTACATCCCATCTGTTTGGAAGTGGTTTAACATGAAATCATCCCTTTTTGCTTGTGGGGGAAAAAAACCAAAACCATTGGCAGCCCCACAATGTTTCTTAAAAACCTTTTATGATGTGCCTACACCTTACAATGGGATCCAGTCTCATTTTGATTCTTTTTTAAATCGTGGTCAGGAGAAGGAGTAGGAAATCAATATTGGATGAAAGTGAGTTACAGCCTGATCCTGGTGTCCTGTAGCAGTGATACATAAATGCCAGTGTTTTTTGTGTGGCAGGAAGGGTGTGGTGGTGGCAAATGTGGAGTCACACGTTTACAGGGGAGTTTGTAGGCAACAGGGGAGATGGGAATCTTGCAAAAATCTTCAGGCATCTGTGGGGCCAGCACCAGATTAGCTCCATTCTCCTGGTCGTGGCTGCAAGCACCTGGCAACCTGGGAAGCTGGGGTGCTGCTCCAAAAGAGGATGGGATGATGTGCTTGCAAGGTTGTTACCCTGCCCAGAAAGTGGGATAAGCAGCATTTCATTCACTGTTCTTACTCAGCTGTAACTTCAAGAACTAACGTAACCAATGATTAAAACTAGACTTTTCAAAAGATGCTAAGCCAATTAGACTCAAAATACAATGGAAAGTCAAGGTGAGTTAGGCTTCTAATTCCCTTAGGGGCTAATTTCCAACAAAGTCTAAGAGATTATGTTAAGCCTATTAATGCAATATGAAATTATAAATGTCTTATAAAAAATTATCTTGTGTAGCTATCAGTTTACTTCAACTCAGCAGTGCTGATTCTTTTCAATAAGCAGAAGAAAGGAACAGAAATTGTCTCTCTGTCAGACCTGTTTGGCAGCAGAGGAGATTTAGTCATCTTCCTTTGGAAGACAGAGGTCTTGTGTGGAAGAAGTTTATGATGGCTGTTATGGCTCAAAGTAATTTGTAGTTTTCCAGTCCTGGGTTGCTCTGAGGCTTGAGAGCATCTCAGCCTACATGATACGGCCCCAGCACCTCTTTATATTCTGTGTTTCTAAAATGCGTGGGATTTTTTTATTTAAACACAGAACTCTGAAATCATCCCTCTGTATTTTCTCATAGCATGGAGTACTGTATTTGAGCATAATCACTTCTTATGTCAAAGCTTCAATTACATGATTTACTCTTCTAAAATTAAACATGCAAGTACCAACAATAATAAAAAGTGTTCTGCTTAATTCTAAAATTATTTCAGCTACCAAACAGATTAGTGGCTTCTTTCTTCAAATTTGGGGAATATTTTGCATAGATCAGCTAAGGGTGAAGAATGTCATCTGTAATTTCATTCCTAAAATTGTGTGTTGTGTCCATGTGTATTTAATCCTGTGACTTTAGTCTTAAAATGGTGCATAATTGTGCATTAATTAGAGGTACTAATGCATTTATTCCAAGACATGGGCTGCATATGAGATGCAGCAAGTTTTGCATTGTTGTAGCTCTGGGTGTAGATTCAGCATCTGTTTTGCAGATGCTGAGGAGCTGAATTTCCCTTTGGTAGAGAGCAGAGAGGGGAGCACAGGGTGGGATCTGCCCTGCAGCATCCCTGCTGTCTCCTCGTCACTCAGGCAACCTGTTTGTGCCACCTGGGGCACATGGCAAGGTGAATTTGCTTTCCAAAATCTCCTTGAGAGCTCTCCCTCGAAAAAGAGGGCTGGGGATTTGGGGGATGCTGGTGATACTTCCCAAAGGTCCTGTGGCTGGGAATGTCCTGTCTTGGTTCTGCAGACTGGGAGCCACATCTGGCTGCTTGGAAAGGCTGTGTGCAAGCTCTTCACCTGGATGAAATTGCAGGATTAAGGGCTTTTTTTGTATTTTCTGTGATGAAAAAAGTAGAGATGAGAATTTAATGAATCTGGATATAGATTATCTGAGAGGTGTAGACACCACAATCCCTACCCTGAGCTGGCTGGCAGAACAGCTTCATCAAGTGCTTGTGACTGCTTTCCATTTCTGTCTTTTGCTTTTTAACTTTGTAGCCATTCCGATTTTGCAGTTATTTATTCCAATGTACGCAAAGCTCTGAGTGGATTTGTGCTGCTGAAATTAAATAGGGAAACAAAACAACTGTGGGTAATTAGGCACATTTCATGTATCTGTGTACTCATCTTAAAACAACAGAAACTGTCTGTATTTGCACTGGAGCCTCGGATTTGATGGCATTCACTAAATCTAATTATAGGCTACAGGAATTTGCAAAAGTCCCTGAATGTTTATGTAGAGTTTACTATTTTTCCCCACAGTACTTTGATGGATTTTACAATTAATCTTCAGATTCATTTGATTGGAATTTAGAATTCTTGGGTTGCATCTGTTGCTGGTTGTGTGGTGTGGGTTTACCCTGCACCACTTAGTGTAGGGTGTTCTTTGCATGCTATTGTGCATGAGGTTTTTCTTACATACCAATAATATTGCTCATATAAGTTTCAAATGAAAAAAGAATCAAAGAAATGGAGGTTTCTTAAGTCCCAGAAGACTTTAAGTACTGCAGGCATTGTTGAGATGCTGAAGATAACAAGAGAACAAAAAAATCCAATTAAAATAACATTTCTTTTCAGCCTCCTCTCTTACCTGTTTTCTGTGAAATATGCAATCTTGTTAATTTTCTACTACATCATCAGGACCCATAAAATCTGAGTCACTTCAGCTCTTGGCATGTCCTTTAGTACAAAAGAAGTTTCTTTCTGGGAAAAGTATTATCTTTATATTTGCTCTCAGCACCCACTTTGTTAGGCAGTGCTGGCTGGTGTTGCTGACTCTAGAGCTCCTTCTGGAAGGAGGAATTGCAGAGGAATCAAATATGCTCCGAGTCAAATAGCCTGGAAATCCCTCTGGCTTCTGCTGTTCTGGAAATGCAGGACAGAGGCTGATGGGGGAGTTGGTCCTGCCTTGTTGGGCTCAGTTTTTCCCAAGCTGCAGCAGATTCCATGGTCTGGTGGCACTGCCAGGAGCTGGAGGCGTCTGTGCTTCAGCTGAGCATCCTCGAGCCCCAAGGACACCTCTCCAATCCCACATATGTGCCTTTTCTTGTTCCACGGTTTTTTTGGGGTTTTTTTGGATGTGGCAGCATCCCTTTATAGATTTTTTACAAAGACCTGTCCCGTTGGCTCCTGGCAGATAAAGTTTTTCCCCACTCCTTTACCTGGCTCCAGCTGCATCCCTGGCTGCTGTGGGAGCCGTGAGTGGTCAGGGGAGGTCACTGCATGCTCTGATGGAAATCTCTTGAGCATCACACAACTCCAGACCACGGATTCCCACCAGGGCTGTTCCCAGGGACTGCCTTTGCTGCTGGCATGGTGACTCCCAGAATGACCTCCTGCATTTGAACACTTTGGTGTAGAAAGGCGCTTGTGTCTGTGTAAACCTCACAGCACATGACAGACTGCATTTAGCAGGAGCAGCAGGCGCTGAGTGCCCTTTGAGGCTCTGCAAAGGGATACTCTGACACCTTCTCCATCAGCCGGGGAAGTCGCTTGGGAGGTGCTTTTGTATCACTGCAGGGAGTACAAGGAGCAGCAGAATAAAAAGGGGGTTTAATCAGCCTGACTTGGTGATATCCTCTCACCTCACCCTCCCGATTGTATCTGCGCAGCGAGGAGCTGGTTAATTTTAGTGACAAAAATGGAGAATCTCCTTATTGAAATTTAAATTAGGTTAATGACTAGCGATATGGCTAAAGGGTATAATTTACAAAACACAAATCCCTAATGCAAAAGTGTGTGTTCAGTATCACACATGGAAATCCCTTAATTTTGATTAGACTGGTGTAAAGGCAAAAATCAAACACAGAATCTCGTTAGCATTTCCAGGACTGAAGCGCAGCCCACATGAGCGTGTGTCTCCCTCTTCCAAAGGGGAGTCTGCCTCTGAGCAAGCTGAGCTCCTGCCAGAACACTCCCCCCTCCTTTCCTCCCCAGGATAATACCTGGATTGTGAGAAGGGATCAACCCCCATTTCCAAAGGCACCTGGGGTCGGATGCTCAGCTGTAGCCTTCTCATAGCTGAAACCAGATTTTTAAGGATGGAGCTGCCTTTGAACCACCTGATGGAGTTACCAGGTTTAGGGCAAGGTTTGAGTCACTGGGGGAAATGACCATCTGTCTGTCTGTGTTGTAATGGGAATGGAGCATCTCTCATACCATGACCTTGGGGGTTTTTAACCCCTGTTTCAGCAGGAACTGCTGAGATGCTGGTTTCTCTTGGCAGTCTGGCCCAGTGTGTTTGCAGCATTGCTTGGTACCAGGAGATACTGGAAAATGTGATATATCCTTGTTATGCTGGCAGTACGCAGCTTTAATCACAGTGCAGGGCTGTTGTGCTCTGCCAAGCTCAGTGCAATTGGCACACCCCAAAGTTTTAGGAATGAGTGGAGCAGTGAAGGAACAATGAATCGCTGGCCTCAACACCCCTTTCTCTTCGACTTGCAGTCACCCACTGCACCCTAAATGTGTCTCCTGTCTCTCCTCACCTCCCAGCTGTCTGTGCATTCCCAGTTGCACTTCTGTCGAGTAGACAGCAGTGAAATGAAGGCTGTGGAGGCGAGGGAAGGAGGTTGGGGGACTCAGGGAATGTGGGAATACAGCGAGTGGGAGCTTCCCTGACTGATGGAGTAACAGCATCACGAGGCACGAGACTTCACACACAGTGCTTCTGAGGAGGGTGTGGATTTCTCTTCCCTTGGCACTTGAAGCAGCCCAGAACTGAAGGCTGAGTCTGTGCTGGTCAGCTGGGGTGTGGGGCTGCTCAGGCTGGCAGCAGAGCATTGCTCAGACAGGTACTGATGGGCACCACGGTGCTGAAAGGAACATCAGTTTCCCATTAGAACCAAATGTTTCCTGTGTCTCTACAAGCTGTGGTGTGCATGAAGTAAAAACCTCTGACGTTTATGAGGTTCTTTACAACATGGGAGCAAACAGTTACTTTTAGTGTCTTAATTTCATATGGGCATTTTACTTGCCTGGTGCATTCAGTGACATCCATGAAGAGCAGGAATGACATTAAAGTGCTGCACTGAATTGCTGGTAATTTGTAGAACAAAAGTCATTCTTTTCTTATCATTTCCCATTTTGTGAACATGACTTTGTGAATTGATTTGACTTCAGAGTGCACTTAGGAGATAGCATTGCATGCAGGCTCTTCCAAGTCATCTCAGAGTAGAGCCAAGCTGCTTTCTATCCAGAAGAAGTCTGGAAAAACCATTCTGAAATAAATTAACTAGGAGATACTGCAGCTTAAATGAGTACAACAGCAAAAGTAAAGGCAGGTACTCTCTTCAGCAGATAAATGCTGTATAAATAAATGGCATCAGAGGAGGGAAAATTGGAGGTATTTCTGAAATAGAAATTGAAATTAGTGAGTTGAAGGAAACAAGGTTTAAAGGTTGAAACAACACCTGGTCCTTGGACCGACAGAAAAGACTGACTTACCATGCCCCTAGGAAAGTTAAAAAATGGATGAGAAAGAGTTGGTGTTGTAAGATTATCTAGTCACACTTCTAATCAGGACCATCTGTACTAGGTAAATTTCTGAAAGTTTTAAGGACAGTAGGTGAGGCAGTATAGCAGTAGCTGAAATCAGAAAGTACAGGATTTTTTTTTTAAATTAGTTACACCACAAGATTTTGTTGGGAGTGGAGACTACTCAGTTAACAAATGCTTTCAACTGCTGCTATCTCTTCCCTCACTTGTCTGTCCTGGTTTCGAGTCACATATGAGTAGAGAGAGGGGGTTTACAGGTATTAAAACACAGATAAGAGAGTGAGGACTCTGCATCTGTGTATTTGCAGCTGCAGGTTTCCATGCTAGGATTACAAGGTGAGCACAGGATGTGTTTTGTATTTTAATTTTCTCTCGGTGTCAGGCTGCTTGGGGCACAGCCTGGATCTTGCATTGTACCTTGGGGTCTGCTGCCATCACCCAAGTAATGATAAAGCATTAACGAATAAACAAAACACAGCATTCGTTGACCTGCTGCTCAGGTCTGGTCTGGAGCTCTGTGTATAAAAAGGTTTTGAGAAAAGTCCCAGGGTTCCCTGGCAGCTGGGACGCTGAAAGCTGTGGCTGCCTTTTTACCTGTGGGAGCAATACCAGAGCAGTCCCTGAGTGGAAGGGCACTGGGAATGGCACTGAGGGCACTGGGAATGGCAGCACTGAGGCATTCCACTCTCAGCCCTCCATGGAACCAGCAGCTGCCCACTGAACACTTATTGCTTTCACTTGACATGCAGTGAAACCCATTGGTAGAAGAGCACAGGCCTCAGAGAGAGGAGCTGGGTGGCACATGGGGGATATTTCACACCAGTGAAGACACGGGAGTGAACCTGGGGGAGCAGCTTCTCTGAGCATTTCTGCTCCTGGTGCCCAGCAAATATCTGTGCAATGTGGGCTCCACTCTCAGCCCTCCTGGCTGGGTTTCCTCTTTCTCACCCAAGCCTGTGCAGAGCTGTTTAACCTGCTTTTCATTCTGTGTGCAAATGACCCTTTTGCAGCAATAATGACAAATGTCTCCCCGTGCCGTGGGAGTGCTGTGAGAGCAGGCAGGGACAGCCTGCAGGACCAGCCTGCCTCGTCACTTCCCATTTCTGTGCAGGCTGAGGGATGCAAGTTCTGCACCCTCAGCATGTTTAAATGCCTCCAGGGGATGTTACACAAAATCAGGTGAAATCCAGTGCTGGATGCTGATCATTTTTCCTGCTTTCCCCTCTATTGGCTGTTGGATGCTGAGGGCATCCATTCCCAGACTGCTGCCAGACCTGGCCATGCAGCACTGCCTGCACAAGGACAAAGCTCAGCTCACCACTAAATCTGGATTAGAAAGACCTGGGAAATGTGGCCCTGTCAGATGTAGCACTGAGGGGCACAACTCCTACTGCCATCACTTGTGAGTGAGCTGTGAGACTCAATCATGCACCAACACTCGTTAGCAGGGCTGAGAACTGGGGGAAATTGATGTTTTAGCTGAGTATGTTCCAACGTACTTCAAAATCTTAAGAATTAATCAGTGAGTTGTCAGAGAGCTTCAGACTTATTACTTTTTAATAGCATTTTTTATTACTTGCTAATTATAAGGTGAGAAAGGTGTGAGGCACTGCTAGTATTATAGTTCCTTAAGTAAATTGGAGCAGAAGGTCACAATAAATTGAAAAGTTATTAAGTATGTACTTTGCTGAAGACATAATGCTTATCATTATAAAACACAGGAATACAGACACACTGGGTTTTTTTAATGTCCACAGATGGCACAAGCTAATTATTCTCATTTGTATAGCACCTTACACCTCTGTAGATTTTTTTCAGAATGTTGAAAAACAGATGATCACGTCTGTTTTTGTAGCTGTGTGAGAGTTTTTCATTAACAAGATCAGGCAGGACCATCTGTGTGTTCTAGTAAAAAGTTTACCACCAACAGTGAATTCAAAACTTTCAAACAATGGATGAATTCATAATTTGTCATGTGTAGATACAGAGCCTTGGCTGGCAGCCTGTGCAGCTTAGGCACAGGTTCCTAAATGCATTTCTTAGGGAGAAAATGCCAGTCGTGTTCTGCTTTGCATTACTGACCAAAGGAGGTTTTTAGGTTTGTTTTCTCCTGCTGCACCCACTGGCACCTCATTCAGCATTGTCACTGGAGAGGAATGACACCAGAGATGCTGGTGGAGCATCTTTCCCTCCCCTCTGAACGCAGAAATGTGAGGAGTAGCCAGGAAATCTCAGGGAAGGTGCAGAGGTAGGTTTTACGTGGATTTCAGTGTGATTTCTGCTCTCCTGCAGAGCCCAGCAGGACAGGCAGCTCCACGCTGCAGTGCGCAGAGTGACTTCAGCCTCAAAACTGATGGAACCCGTCAGTGCTGGCTACAGCTGATGATGGAATACAGTGGAGTATGGAATTGTCTGCTGTCTGTGACTCTGAGAGTTGCACTTTCACACTTCCCATGCAATTTCACTCTGCCTCAGCCTTATACAGTGCCTGGCTGCCTCTCCCAGTCCCCTTCCCTTGGGCTCAGTGCTTGGAGGCAGCCTCACAACTGCATGCAGGGCCTTGTGCAGTACAGATCCAGCTCCTCTCCCTTCCACCCCAGGGCAACTGGCCCCAAAATGTGAAAAATGCCCTAAAAACAAGGCACTAGTGAGGCAAACCCCTTGCACCCCTGCTTCTACAAAAGGGATGGTTCTGTGGGGCACAGCCAGGCTGGGGAGACGGAGCTCAACACGGGAAAAGGACAAAAAAGCGCTGAAAACAGATGGGGGCAGAGACGTCTGGGTGTTTTAATTTTATTTTGTCGCTTTTAATTTCTGTTGGACGCGGCCTGGAGCGTGGAATGGGTGCTTGACAAGCAGTGAGGAGAGCAGTGATTTCTAACCCTGAGCACTGTCAGCTCTCCGTGGCTCGTGTGCCGCCCATGTGCGGTTGTCAGCGCTCGCTGAGGTTGGGAGGCTCGTTAGCTGGGGATGGATATCGCTCGTTAGAGGCAGGAATGCATCTTGTCTTTCCAAGGGAAACATTAACAATTCCACTCTGCAAATTAAGGGGTTCATTTAAGTCTCTTCCAAGAGCCCCATGAAGAATTGTGGCTCGTACACGTGTCCTCAGCCAGCCCTGTTCGCGCTGGAGCGCGCCAAGCAGAGAGGGCTTCGTCTCAAAGTGTGGCTCTTTTAATGAGGCATTGCCTTTGTGTCACACATAATTCATGGGCTTGGGAGCCTGCTCAGGTGGGGTTTTCAAAATTCAGTGCTTGGGCTAATTTCAGGTTTAGTTTTACTGAGCAATTTAAAACCTACCCCAGGTGAAGTGGGGAGCTGCTGACATCCCCACATCCCACATCTGATGCTGCTTTCAGAGTTCTGCATTTTGTCAGCTGTTTTTTCTTGGATGAACCATTAAACTTTTCCATTCCTCATGTTCCTAATTTTGCAGAGAAGGAGTGGTGATGCTTTTGTATCACAGAAGAGCTTTTCTGAGTTGTAATTAGTGACTGACATGTTTGGGTGTTCGGGGAGGAAATCTCCCTTGAATTATTGCTTTGTGAGATTATTGTTTTTAGTATGGCATGTGAAAAATTTCTTCAGATATATTTCATCTTCTCTTGGTATCCTTCATCTTCCTTGTTCTTATGTCCAAAATGTAATTATAAAATGTTCCCTTAGGAAATAAAAATTTTAAGTGGACTCTTTCAAGCCATACTTGAAATTTGGGAAGGAGGGGTAGGGGCTGCAATTGTTTCTTCTTTTATTTCTTGATTTATGCTGCAGTGCTATTGAGCAGCTGCAGTTATAGACAGCAGACAAGTAGGAGCTGTACAAAATAAAGATTTTAAATATAGCAGATTGTGATGCTACTCCGGCACCCAACCCCAAAACAATGATGAAATTATTCATTTCTTGACTTGCTTCTGTTTTAAAAAATAAAACTTCTAAAAATAATAACCAAAACATTTAGGTGCATTATTCTCCAGGCATGTAGGAGACAACAGCTCATTTTGAGATTCTGCCATATTTGAAATAAACAACCAACAAAACTTCAGGATATAATAATGCTTCCAATATCTTGGGATTTTAGATCCATATACAAAAGGTGCTTTGCTACACATTTTTATCTTGCTCCGTGTCTGCATTTTTAATGATAGGTGTGCTTCCAGCTAGCACTCAGCTTCCTGCTTTCTCATTAAAAGCAAACACCAAGGACAGACCAAGGGTTATGGAGAGAAGATGTGTCACAGGAAGAAAAGACACTGAGAGAAACCCATCCCAGTTTGACACTTCTCTGTTACAGCCTGAAAGGTGTTTTGAGCCAAAGTATCATTCCTCTAGTTATACAAAAGCATAATTGAGAATTATTTTGCAGACTGTGGTCTTTGCTATTTTAAATTAATTAAAGAAAAGCTGTTTATCTGTGCAGGTTCCCTCACCAGACGAAAGACCTCTGGTTATTTCCAAGCAAGGCTCCCAGCCTCATAGCTGTGCTGTAAATGATCAATAGCCTTGTAGTGAGTGAGCTCTGTGCCTCCACGAGAGCTGAGAACATTGCTATGGGTGGGATGGCTTTAACTCCGTATTGTGGGATGATAAACTACCTTTTAATAGAACATTAACATTAATCTAAACAAGATTAGTGGAGCAGAGCGTTGCACGAATAGGCTTGCTCAATTAAAACAGATGGTCTTCCATGCTGAATCCCATTATGTTGCTGAAGCCTCCCTTGCATTCCCACACGCTCCTTCCAGTGGCACGGAGTGTGGCACATACAAATGTGCCCAGCTTTGTGCCACACTGCTCACTCCATCATCCTCTACTCCGAGAGCTCTTCAGGATTTCATATTTATCAAATTATTTCTGAATGATTAACACAAGATCTTTACATTTTCCCCTAATTACATGTCTGTCATTAATCTTCGCTATTTCTTTTGCCCCGAGCGTTTCAGAGAAGGTGGAGAGTGATAGGATTCAGCAATTAGGATCGGCTGTAAGCATGATTAAGGCTGTCCAAAACCAGAGGAGAAGAAAAAAAAAAATCCAAGACTGCAGCAACAACAATGTGCAGTGTTAGCTGAAATTAATGATCAAACATTGCGTCTTAGCATCTTAATATTGTCTCAAGCAAAATGGCTTTACATTTGGAAGTAACACACATTCACAATCTAATCACTGGTTTTTCCCCCGGACAAGCTTTTACTGTTCATTACTAGAAGAAACAGAGTTTTGTTGCTTCAATAATTATTTTTTTTTCCAGGGCAGAAGCACAGCAAAGTAGTCACATGTATTAGGAGGCCTTAAGCTTTTCAAAATTCTTTAAAATTCGTTGCTTTAAAGAAACCTCTTAAGGAGTAATTCATCTCTAGAGCAAACCTTTCAGTTCAAACCAGCTAAATTAAAAGGTGGCGTGAGCAGGCAGGATTTGACCTTGTGTACCCACACCCTGCCTTGCTGCTAAGACAGAAGAGAACGTTTTACTAATCTAGCTAGAACTAAGCAGGATAAATCACTAAATACTGTGTAGCTTCAGTAGCTTGGAGCAAGCAGGGTGTAACAAGAGTGTTACCTCTTTGTCCTTTGCTTACCCTAGAGTGTTCTCTGTGGACTTGATCAAGCTTTAGCCTTCATTTGCCAGATGAACAGTGCCAGAAAATGGCCTAAATTCCAGACTGATGGAGATAAGCCCTGCTGAGGAGGCTGCAGTGTAGCTGCCTGTGAGCCCTCTGGATGCTCATGGTTTGGAGTGGCCCAGAATCAACCAGGGCTGGGCTGGCTCTGCTCTGATCTCTGGTAGAGTCTGAAAAGATGAAGTGATGCTTTGCTTGCCAAGTGATGTGAGTCCATAACAAGTGTGATTTAGGCCAGCTCAGGACCTTCATTGTTCAGTTTCCCCTTCAAACATTGACTTGAAATCCAGGCAATGGACAATGCCCATTGGAGCCAAGATTTTCAAAACAAGCATTGGGATGAGAGGCTGGAGAGGGCACAAGCACTTCCTATTGCTGGGTAGTAGGTGAATAAAATTCATTAATCCTTCAGCTGATTTCCTGCCTTGTCTGAGGTGCTTGGCACTGCTCATGTTGAATCTCCCTTTCAAATCAAAACAGGAGTGTGTTTTTCCTGTGCCCAGAAATAGAGAGGTGACTTTTGGAAAGGAACTAAACCATTTCTGAAGGAATGGCTGTCAGTGCTGACTTTCAGGTGTGAATTAGTTTTTGTGGAAATACTGTCTAGAGAGCCAGTCTGCCTGGTGGATGTCAGTCTGGATTTGGAAAACACCCCCACAGGGTGAACAGAGGCTGTTAATTATTGGTGGGCACTGGAAACTGGATGATGGATATGTACCCCACTGCTCAGTCACTGTGACTTAAATGTAAATGAAATTTAATGTGAAATTATGTATAGTTGACAAGATTAACTCTGGTCTTAAACCAGCTAATATGCTGATGGGAGTGTTGGCTTTTCATTTTTTGGGTTTCCATGGCTGGCTTTTCCAGGAACAAGAGCCCCAGATGCCTCTGGCCTGTACACCAGCTTTCCAGTAAAGATAAATGAACAGTAAATCACAGGAGAAAGGAGGAGGTGTTTTAGACAGGAAAGGCTGTTCCAGAGGATAAGCTTCCTTCCCTAAAAGCTCATGAAGTTTGCCTGATAATGGGCAGCTCATGAAGAAAAACCCATTTGGATCCTGGTAGCAGGGGCTTGGTGCGAGTCATCAATCACTGCCAAAAATCAGCAGTGCCACACGAGGATGAGGTGTGGGGCTGAGCAGCAGAGCCATCCCTCACTGCTTCCTCCTGCACCAGCTGAGCAGAGCTGAGCAGGATATTGGCCCTCTGCTCCTTAAGCATCCAGGAAGAGCAGGGTAGGGAGGGAATATAAAATCCCCCTGCACAGGGGCACAGATACCCAAATGGCTGCCTCAGCACAGTGTTTTAAACAAGGCAGGCTGTAATTTTCACTCGGAAGCTGCTGCTTGGGTGGATCTTGCCCAGAATCTTGCCTGCATTGCTCCCCTGTACCTCTCCCTCTCACAGCTGCAGTCCCTGTGGTGCTGGAGGACAGGAGAGGTTTTTGAGCTGCAGGTGGGTGCCAGGCAGGTGTTCTGGCACAGAGGGACCCTGTGCCCATCCCAGCCTGCATCCCTGGCATAGAGGGACCCTGTCAGCCCTGTGCCCATCTCAGCCTGCATCCCTGGCATAGAGGGACCCTGTCAGCCCTGTGCCCATCCCAGCCTGCATCCCTGACATAGAGGGACCCTGTCAGCCCTGTGCCCATCCCAGCCTGCATCCCTGGCATAGAGGGACCCTGTCAGCCCTGTGCCCATCCCAGCCTGCATCCCTGGGCACTGCTGGAGGCTCCTGGGCACTGCCAGGATCCTCACCATGTGGGATCAATGTCCATGGTGTTCTGGGAGGTGCATCCACAGGGAGAGTCCTGCAGAGACCAAGGACTTGCCTGTGGCAGGCAGGTTCAACAAAAAGATTTGCTGGTTTTTGTTTGATTTTTATAGACATTCAGGAAAATGTTACAGTGACAGGTGCAGGTCAGGATTGGTGTGGCTGGTTGGGATTCAGTGAAGCTCAGTGTCTGTCCCCTCTTCCATGTAATGACCTATTGTGAGATGGGTTAAAGTTTTGATGGCATTTTATATTTTATGGAGTAGAAATATTGTTGTATTGGAGCTGCAGAGGATTCCTTGTGAGTAGTTTCTCTTTTCTTTGCTGGCTTTTCTTGTTACTTTTTCTATTTGCCCAATGGTCTGGGTGAGCTATTCATGATTTTTGCTGTAAAGGTCAGAAATACCATTAAAACTGAATGAATTATGGACTGAATAATACTTTTTCGTTTCTTATTTCAACTTTTTGCAAGTTTTCTGATTAAAAAAAAGGTAGTAGATGGTTAATTTTAGCAGACATTTGGGGGGTTGGAAGCTTTGGTTTTGATTAATTCCTGTGTATCACCAGTTCATAGACCTGAAATTGCTGCTTGATGTACCATTTATTGCCACTGCCCACGTAGAACAAGAGGGAAATTTAGGAAAATTTTGTATTTCCAGGACAGTTTCAGGAAACCTGTGCCAGTGTCCATCATACAATCTGTTAGGAGGTCAGTTCACTGGTAATATTTTAGACATTAAAGGCAAAAAAGAAGGAAAAATCTCCCTTGTAGGCTGAGTCAATAATATGAGCCATCCCTATAAATGAGTATTTTAATTGGTTTATCGGAGTTTATTCACGCAAGTAAATTTTGTAGAATATCCTGCTTTTTATGTAAAGGGAATCTTTTTTGTTCTTTGGATGGCTGCTGGTCATTTTTTTCTTCCTTATCACATTGTAGAAAAGTAATGTGATTACTGAACAACTTGAATTAATTGGAAGAAACTGAGATAAACAAGTGCCCATTCTCCCTCATCTTTGCATATTAGCTTAATTTGAGACCTGATCCATGATGAATAATTAAACAGTAAAAATTAAAACTTGTGGTCATAGCACTGCAGCACAAATGAGTGCATACTTGTTCTGTGCCAAGACTTACTTTAGTATTTAGAATAAACCTGAGGGTGTAATTTCATCACATTCCTAACAGAGTGTTTACACTGAGCTAGACATCACTGACAGTGGTAGTGACAGTCCTCACTGAGGCCCGCTCTGGAAAAAGCTGCAAATGTGTGAGTGCAGAGTGTTGAAGTGTTGGAAAAGGATTCATGAACCAGTGCTGTGTCCTTGTGGGACTGCTGCCATTCACATCTGCACAGGGATTTTCAACATCACCTCATTCTAATCCTGAGCAGAGACACCTCCCAGCTTGCTCAAAAAACCCCACCCAGCCCAGCCCTGATATCTGTAGCTCATAAAAGAAATGGGGGTTGAGATCTGGTAGGATTTCCTTTGATACCATTCATCACATTTGTCTAACCTTTCATAGATACCAACCAGTCGATGTTTCTTTCTCAACCCATCAATCAGTAAATAAAAAATGAAATTACAGCCCTCATAACTGACTTTTATCTCTTCAGATGGCCTGACTTTTTGTTTTCAGCTGCAGGCTCTCACATTTGAGCTGGTGTGAAAGGGGGAGCAGACGATGATGGGCAGCTCTGAGATCACTTCCATGGAATTTGGGATTTTTTAATCATGTTTCCCCTAGCAATTGCCTCAGAATGATAAGTAGTGGATGTCAGTGTGGATTTGGAAGAAGAGGAGGTATCTGTTTACATGCAAAACTTTTTAATTAAAAAACAGATACGGAGCCAAGATATTTCTTGCGTTCCTGTTGCTCTACCTGGAGGGTTGGTCGGTCTGCAGATGGTTCAGCACACGAGTCGTGCTCTGTTCTGACACTGGGGGAGGGAAAACGCAGCTATTGGCCCTTTTTGCCTTCCAGTTCCAGCAGTTCAGACACCTGGGGCAATTTCTCACCATATTCCCAAACCTTCTGTGCCATGAGCAGGACGGGGTTCTGCCTGAATGGGGCTGAGCTGCCCAGTGGGTGTGTTGGGCTGGCAGAGATGGGATCTGCTGGTCCTCCTGGAGGGTCTGTGCAGGACCACTAAACATCTTCAGAAGCCTCAGTCATTCAATAGAAACATTAGGACATTTCCAGAAATAGTTTCCAGCGTTTTTGTAAGTTGGGGGAGAAAAGTTGGTTGGGTTTGTCGCATCCTTTTTTTAGTTTTTACAGAATTAATTTTGATGGTTGATGTGGAGGCAGAGAAAGTTGAAGTCTGCAAGTGGTATTTATTTATTTATTTATGTTATTTATTTATTTATTTATTTATTTATTTATTGCACTCTGTGTAATGGTGGTAGTTGTTCAACTGTAGAAATGAAAAAGTAATTTCTGAATCAGCTTATTCCCAGAAAGATCAAGAATATTATGAGAAGGAAAAAAAAAACAAACCAAAACAAGAGAAAATTTAGCCCAAAAAAGTCTGAGTGTGATGGCTTTGAACAATTGCATTCCTGACTGTTACCCAGGGGAGGAGCAGTGTTTTATTCTTCAGGTGCACTATGGATCTGTCCCATCTGCTGAGGAAGTGCCACCCCGTGCAGGTGCTTTAAAATGAGGACACCTGGCCCTGGAACTGGCCCCACACCCCCAAAGAGCCCCTGGGGGTAGTGAAGGGGTGCAGTAATGAGGGATTTTTACCTGTCACCACACTGGTTTGCATTAACAGCAGCAGTCAGTTTTATACTCTTATTTTCTTTAGGAGTTTATTGTTATAAAAAGAAACTTTTTAATCTTACACTGTTCATGAAATCAGGTGCAGGCTTGCCTGCTAATCAGTGGTTTCAGTGGTGCTTTTACTTCATCTAAAAATTCATTATAGGGATTACTTTAATAAAGGCCATATGCATATTTTAAGTATGTTTTTGTAGTATTTTTAGAAAGAGCTTTCAGTTTGTAGTTAATAGTGTAGAAAAATGTCTAGGTGGATAAAACAAATACAAATATAATAGTTACAAGATCTACTCATAATTAAAACCCAAGGGGAGTGAAGACAGGCAATAAATCAATGTTTGCATGAACCAGATGTTGTCTATTTTGGGCAGTGGTGGAACTCCACGTGGCTCTAAGAGGTGAGACTTTGTGGACAGTAAAATGTGCTTTTCCAGCAGAAGCTGTTAGCCTTTGTGTCTTGTGCCAGAACTGAGACACTTCTGTCACTTGCTGTTCTCCAACCTAAAGATGAGTTCAGTTCATCTGTCTGCACCTGAATAGTTTATGGAGCTTGGATGTTTTAGGAGGTTTAAAATGGAGAAAGAAAGAGTTTTTAAGAGGGAATCCACGCAGGTAGTAGGATGCTGCTGAAGAATCACATCCTGCAGCAAAGCAGCATGTGTATTGTTAGCATTTTGCAAAACTAAATATGTTGTAAAGGCAAAATGTAAAAAAAAAAATCTGATACATCCAGGCTGATGCTATCTGCTCTCAGGAGCAATTTGATCATAACCCTCTTTATATCCCTCTCTTCCGCTGCTGAAGTTCCCTGCCTTAAAATGAGTTTGTTCTGAGGCAACTCACTGGGGGAATCTAAACTGGTCTTTGCTGTCGGTGACACGTGTTTAATGACATTCTGCTGCTTGCCTTACCCAGCTCATCTGAGGCATCTTACTGCTAATTGTTGTATTATTATTACTGTTATTATTGTTATTTTTGTTGTTATTTGCTGTCCCTCCAGCCCTGTGGGGAGGAGGACGGTGGCACTGCTGGGGCTGGGCTCGTGCTGGGTGCATGGGACACTCATCCCTGGGTGCATGGGACACTCATCCCTCCCACATCAGCTCCCAAATCACCTTTCCCGCTCCAAATCTGGGGAATGCAAGGCCAGGTGGGCTCAGCCCGGCCGCCGGCTCCGCACGTGGGCTGCTGCCCATAGGTGGCAAAATGCAGATTTCGTTGCGGCAAGACAATATTTTCCTTTTGGATCCTGGGTTTTGTGTGCTTTTGGAAAGCATTTGGCAGCCACAGCAAGTATGTTTACAAAAAGAGCAGAACTGGTAAAGTTCAGGTTCGTGTTTGGATTCAGCCCCAGCAAACTGAAGCTGAAGCTGTGCCAGACGTTTGAAGCTGCCAGACGACAGTTCATCTCAAACAGAAAGCTGAAGAGGGGGAAAGAAATTTGTCAAATGTATTCCATGGGGAATTTCAGGCAATTTAATTTGATTCACTACACTCTGAAATGTCTTGGACTTCCCTATTGTTTCTTTACTTTAACACTAAATTTGATACCTTCTGGGATCTTCTGTGCTTTGTGCTGCATTTGTCACATTCTCTAATTTACTGGCTTCAGTCTCTCTCGGTTTTAATTGAAGGGACTGAGCCCTGCAAAAGTGCTCCATGAAATTTAAGGTTGCTAGTTTAATCTTGAAGTTGTTCTTCAGATGAGGAGACAACTTGTCTTTTGGACAGCACTGTAAGTAAGAAGGGCCAGAGAGGATGAATATAAAAAAGAGGAAAGTTTCAGTAAATCTCATCCCTGTGACTCTGTTGGTGGCAGCAGCAGCAGCCAAACTCTGTGGCTGTAGGGATGCTGTGGTCAGGACACGTTCTAGGGCGGCTGCAGAGGCCAGGAGGCTCTGCTTGGGTCAGTGATGACCACCACCAGACTGCCTGGATCTGTTTTATTGTGCTTTTGCTTTTCCAGTTAATTTCCTGCTCTGTGGGTGAATTTCCTGTGGAGTCAGTGTACACTGATCCAGCTCCAGGGCAGGATCCTCTGCAGCCTGGCAGCTCTGACACTGGCAGTGTTTGTTACCCCCACAAGGGCAGATTGGGCATCAGGGCCACTTGTCCTCCCCCTGCTCCCTCTGATCAAGTGCCAGACACAGAACCCAGAGCTTCCATCTGTAAATAAAACTCGCTGAATTTGTCCAAATGTCAAAGCACTTGAGCCCACCAGGAACCAAACAGTGTTTTAGTCTACATAATAGTAATTTTTCTTGAAACCTGCAGACTTGTGTAGGTTATAGCTGAAGGTAAAGGCCTGCTGCTGCTTTTTGTGCAGGCAGAAGAGCAGAGGTGCACAGCAGCTACAAGTTAAATATAGCTACCCTGCCTTGACTCTTTCAGGTAACAAAGTCTTCCATTTCAAATATTCTAGCCTGAAACATCTATTCATTTACTGCATCGGGATGTGACTCCCTGGATCAGCGTGCGCTCACACTCGAGCCAGGCTGGGGAAGATGAGAACACTCAGCCCCAAAGTTGTCAGTGTTTACACACAAGTCAAGTCCATAAGGAGTTCAGTGTCTTCACTGGTGTGTCTGATTTTTTTCCCCCTGACATGTGCAGCCTCTGTTTCTAGGTGCTGAGAGTTTGTTTGTTTGAAGAGTGTGAGGAGAGAGGAGCCTGAGGCTGTCTGACACAGCTGCAGTTGGAGCATCTCTTTCAACTTCTTTTCCTAGGCTGAAAATGGCCTCTGTTCACTTTGGGTTTTTCCTCACTAAAAATCTTCCTGCAGCTCCCAGTGTCTTCCTAATACACTTCTGGCAAGTTGAAAAGAGATCTGTGACAGGGAGGAAAACCCCAAGGGCAGCAGGTTGGTGTCAGTGGGGCTGGCAGGGGTGGCTGTGCAGGAGCTGTGTGTCCATCCTGCTTCCCACCAGTGCTCCCAGTGCTGGGATGTTCCTGCACCAGCAGGGCTGGGCTCTCTGCTCACATGGGGATTGTCTCCAGCACAGTCCCAGCATCCCAATAGTTCCTTCCAGAGATGCTCCTGCGCACAGGAGTGATGGGCAAGCAGCTGTTACAGCCTAGAGATTGCCCTACCACTACACAGACTCCACCCTTTGTAATTATCACACCAAGCTTCCATAAAACTTGCAGTTCTTCCTCAAGAAATGCATAGTGGTGTTCAAAGTCTTTTCCTACATAGGTAGTTTGACAAACATGAGAGTGTTGTGGAGATCATTAGTGCTAAGAGAAAAACCTCCAAATAAAGCACCCTGGGATTTATGTGCTCTGTGCTGGTAATAATAATTAGAACATATCCTGCTGCAGGTAACTCCCACAACTTGCACTTTGCTCTGAAGCTGGGAAACTCATTGATTAATCCACGGGGTCAATCAGTCCATCTTGTTTGGAGAGTTAATCTCTGGTGTGCACCAGGACCAAGAGTGAATCAGGTTTATTTACTGCTGCTTAATCAGAGAACCCAAACTCTCCTGTAGAGTGGTGAGAGGTTTGTTTCTACTTAGCCTTTAATTGCAAAATGATCTCATTAGTGCCATAGTGAATCTCAGTACCATCCTACAGACGTCTGGAATTTAAAGAGCAAAGAACAAAAATGGTTGCCTGCAAAAACTCAGCATCTGCCACAAAGTTTGGTGCAGTTGGTGTTGACAGGATCACCCAAACCAGGCTTCTCTTTATTAGCCTTTTAATCTGGAGCTGGACCATCAGCTGCACATCCCAGTGGCTTTCTGTCTACATTGCTGCTAAAAACAGGGCAGGGCTGTCATGCTGAACCTGCTAGGAAAGGTTTTTATCCAAAGATAAAGATGCTGAGAACAACCTGGAAAGCAGCAGCAGAGTCACTGTGGTGCTTACCAAAGAAAAGGGCAATCCTCCAAGTTATCCCAGCAGAGAACTTCAGACCTTGTGAGTGTCCTTGCCTCTGTCATCAGGCCCTGGTTTGTGTATTAATTACCCATTCCTGAGATGCCCCGGTAAGGGAGAGAGAGTGGATATCAAAAGGGCAGTGAAATCCCAAATAAAGCAATCCTTGCCAAAGCAGGTGCTGGAAACCCAGAGGTGAGGTTGTATACTCACAGTAAAGCCCTGAGCATGAAAATATGGAAAGCAATGAAAAATGCTCTTTAACATGAGCACCAATAGATGCAGGTTCATGTTTCTGTGCTGAAGGAAATGCTTGAATGTGAGTCCACATCCTGGAAATCCAATTCAAACTCGCTGCCCTTTGAAATCTGGGTAGTATCTCTGTCCCTTTTTGGCAGGAAACTGCTGGATAAAATGTAGAAAATCGGGGATAAAAAGACTCCTCTTAATGCTAAATACCAGAAAGAGAATAGAAGGGAATATTCCCTTTACTAATACTTGTTTCTAATCAGATAAAAATAAGTGACAGTGTAGGAAGAATCCCTCCACTAAGTGCCAGAACATGTCGATTTATCAAATTTTTCTACCATTGCTCTTTTTTTGAGCTCAGCTCGGAGCTGACAGTGTATGTTTTACAGTGCAGCAAGGTAGATTGATTGATCCTAAATAGAAAAGCCTTTGGGGTCTCGAGCTGATGTTTTAGCTTCAGAAAAAAAACTGAGTAAAGCATGTTAATGTAGAGAAAGGAGCCTGGCTTAATTGGACCAACTCCTGGCTTGCTGAAAATTAATGGCTGGCTGGCTGTTGCCAGAGTGATTCATCTTTTCTATCATGTTCTATAGTCCTTCTCTCCAGGGGTCTGTACTCCCCTCCAATTCCAAACCAGGAGTGAAATATACTTCTTCATTTTTTTCTTCCTTAAAAACATGTATTTTAGTTGAACTGGCTCCCAGTAAATGAAAAATAGCACAGGTGGGAATATGAAGGAGGCACTCAGTGTCTGGGATTTAGATTTTTGTTTTGTTTGAATGGGATTTACATTTTTTTTAATGTACCCTTAACTCCTCATTGCTACTGGCTGGCTGCACACGTGACAGAATGACTCTTTAAAGGATCCCGATTTGTCTGTTGAATTGTATTGTTCCTTTTCTTTTTCTCTAGCCATGGAAACAGGAATTCTCTGTAAGCAAGAGCTGATAAAAGTGAATATAAAGCTGGAAAAGGTGTTGAAAGCATTTAGGTGGCTCTGGAAATGAAAAGACGACTTTTCCATGTAGTTCCATCAAGCCCACAGAAGTATTTTTTATATATATTTTTTTAAAAAATGATTTGTGCACGAAAGAGCCTTGCCATTTCCCCCATAAAACCTACAGTCCTGGCTTTGTGGAAGCAAAACAGCTGCAGGTGACAGTGAGGCAGTCAGGAATTCAGTGGTGTGTGCCTAAAACCCACATCAGATCGTGGAGGGCGTTGAGCTTTGCAACTTAAAGAGGGCAAATTCAAAATGTGCCTTTAAACATAAAATGCTTCTCTGTCCCTTTTGAAATCTGCCTGAGCTTCTGCTGGAGGCAGATTGCTGCTGCTTTGCTGACTCCAAGGTGTCACCAGTTGAGTGGCACGTGGAGTCATTTCCAACAAGCATGTAATAATAGGTTGGGAATGTCATGAATGTTGTATTATTGCATAGTCTGAATAGGAGGATTCCCTGTAACTGAAGATTACAAGAAGATAAATAAAGAAAGATTTTGTTTAACATAATTACATATGGTAAATTGTTATGGTAATTTACTATTATTCCAGTAAGGCAAATATTAGCAGTCATAGCTCAGAGATCATAAATAATGCACTGGAAAATTGGATGCAATGTTTCACATTGACCTGAGATTTGAGAAATGGGCAGAACTGCAGCAGATTTCTGTGCTATTAATTGCAAGAAAATAACATTAAGAACATGCTAAATCATGCTAAATGTTTTCAGCAGATGATAGACTGTGGGATAGTTCATTAGTTCTCCAAACTCATTCATTATATTTGTTTTTTACTCCAAGAACACTTAATGAATAATCAATGCTTTGTGAAGCTGAGGGTGTGAGAATGCACATTTTTATATACATTCATATACCAACCAAGATCCATCCATTTATTTCCTACAGATTTTTTGCATCAAAGCATATTTTTAAACTGTATACTCTTAAGCTCAATCACTGGGGATGTGTTTATTAGTCTTTGAAGCAGCTGTTTGAATTGCTGTTTTTACCTTTTACCAGAAGAGTTTGGTTCTCCCACGGTGCTATAAATATTAAATAAAGACGCTAAGAGTTTATTAGTGTGATATCCTTTATGGGGACATGGTGGAAAATGTAACCTATAAAATTAGTAATGAGAAGATAAAAATTACACATTGTCTCCATCAGGTTTTACAGCCATCATTTTTTCCTATTTATGTGTTGTTTTTCTTGTGGAGAAGGAGAAAGGCTCTGAGCATTTAATGAACTGCAGGAAGCAAATCTGGCTGTGTATGGTGTGATAGTGTGGGATTTACTGTAAGCAGGGGTGGGATAGACACAGGAGTCCAGGCTTAGATGTGGCACTGTGTGTAAGTGTGATGGCTCAAGTCAGTTTTAATTTCCACACAACACCGAAACACCATCTCTGAGTTGTTCCAGAGTGGTTAAAATGCCTGTGGTACCTGGATACATCCATCCTTTTAATACAGAAAAACAAAACAGGACAAGATAAGACAAGAGGGAACAGCCTCAAGTTGCACCAGGGGAGGGTTAGGTTAGATATGAGAAAAAATTTCTTCATTGAAAGGGTTGTCAAGCAGTAGAACAGGAGCCCAGGGAAGTGATGGAAGCAGCATTCATGGGAGTGTTCAAATGACAAGTAGATGTGGCACTTGGGGACATGGTTTAGGGCTGGACCTGCCAGGGCTGGGTTAAGGGCTGGACTCTGTCATCTTAGAGGTCTCTTCCAACCTTTGTAACTCTCTAATTCCATTAAAGTTCCCTTGCCTCCATTTCAGCATTTTCCTTTTGTAGACAAGATATTTCAGTCACAGAATAATTCCACTGTGTATTTACACGTGCTCATGGGACTCCATTTCACACAACAATTGCAATAATTTGTGTGACATCCCTTAAGTTTTTCACCCTGCACTAATCTGGAAATGCCCAGTAGTTAGTAAGGAGAAGGATCTGCTCTGTTTGCTTTTTGAAAGTCCATATTTCTAATTTCTCTGTCTTTTTCACTTGTATCTGGGTGATGGAGGCAGTTTCCTGGCAGTTTGAATTCCAGGACTCACATCCCAGCTTTGCTCCACCAGCGTGGCCATGGGGATTTCACTCAGCTGCATTTGGTTCCCACTGCTGTAAAACAGTTTTCTCACAGACTCACAGTGGGATTGCACCAACGTAAAGAAGGATGCCTCCAAAATGTGGCCGTGTAAAATTTTATGCTGCATACTTACTTTGCCCAATAAATGCAGCTTCCCAACAAGGCACAGCACGCTCTGCTTCACATTAGCACTTAATGGAGAAATCACTTTGTGAGGCTGTAATGTGCATTTTTGTGGTTAACTGAATGGTTTCAGTTCTTAGGCAGCAGGAGCCTCTCCATGCAGGACATGTTTGGGATTTTGTAATTTCTGGTGTGGTGACACGCAGGGAATGC